>NC_064759.1:16640427-21440427 GCF_011397635.1 Epinephelus fuscoguttatus
ACATCACCATTTAACTACGACCATGACACGGTGGCGAACACTCGCGGATGAGCTGGGTCACACACACACTAAAAGGTGCACAGGAAACAACTGCACACACACACACACACACACACACACACACAAACAAACAATTTTTACACACATGCAGTCTGATAGTTACACGCTGTTTCTTAGAGACGTAAAGAATAATTTCTCAGAACCTGCTGCTTTTTCTGCATCATTTACAATAACAATAATTTTGCTCAATATTCACTGTGTTTTCAACCATTCAAATCCATCATTCAAAATGAATAACAGGCAATTACCAAGAGTGCAATAAACTATATGACTAATGCATGGTCCACGTTATGACTAATGTATAGCCTTAGGATACTTCTGGCTCTTTCTGATTGGATAAATATTTCATGTCACATCCTGACCTACAGCACATGACATGGAAAACATGCTGTGGTGAGGAATTGAACAAATTGCCCCCTATGAATAAATTTGTTTGTAAGTAGTGTAGGAGAGAAAAAACACATAACCAAGCCACCATCTGCAAAGTTACCAAGCAGCCCCCTTTTTTATATCTAAAACATTACATTAATATTGTGCCTGTTCTTGAGAAATATAATGTAACTGCATCCTGTCTTTACTGAGTAACAATTATCAGCACCAAAGAAATATGTAAAACATAAATAAGTTTTTAATAATCATTCTCATTTGCCAGCTATACAGAGAAAAGCAAAGAAACGTTCCATTCACTTTTTCATTTAGCAGTTAAATTTAATTTATTAATCATCAGGTGGAAGAATTGTAGTAAAATACATACACAGGATATAGAAGATGTTTCTATTAACAAATGGACCAAAATGAAAAATACATTTGCCATCTTGAGCAAACTCATTTAGGTTCCACTCTAAAGGCAATTTTTTCAGAGGGTGAATATTGAAATTGTGACATGATGGCAAATTTAAAAAGCTATGTGATTTTTAGTTAAAGTAGTAAATTGCATAATATCGACATTATATAGAAAGTACCAGAAATGCAAAGCTGTAAGTAAAAGTGGTGTTTATTTTGTAACTGATAGAAAATGGTGTGACCTGTGTGGAAAGAAAATACAGAAGGTGCTACTGTAAAAATATATGTTTTAATTTATATTTTATTTCTGTGATGATAAAAAGAAAGTATACAGTAACAGGACTTTAGTGCTAGTATCCAGTATCAAATATTACACCCATTACAGTATTTCTCTATCTGAAAAAATAGAGGTAAAGAGAAAGAGGGAGACAATTTTGGAAGAGCATTTTTCAATACTGCTGGGGGAAGATACAGCCTAGAAAACAATGGAACCAGCTATATATCTCTGTATGGATTGGGAGGCTTGATAGGGAGGGAGGTGGGCAATCAGGACCGCGTGGGCCCCCGATGAGAGCGGTCCAGCAGGGGTTATTGGCTGAAGCGGGCCCCCAGGGGTGCTCTCTCTCCCTCTGTTTCTGTCTTTGGGCCCATGGGTCTCTCTGGGGTCCCCGGGGAGTGAAACTGTAGAGACCAACTCGCTGCAGGGGCCCTATAGGCACCAAGCATGAAACACACCGAGGGGGGCAATCCGCTGAATTTAGGTGGTCGTGCGTCGACACACAGACAGACAGATGGACAGAATCAAAGACAGACGAGGAAGGTGTCATCCTCAGGTATCACAGCATTTGTATTCCGCGTGTTTGGATGTGCGTATTTTACTTGTCTAAGAGAGAGGAAAGGGCAGTCAGAGAAAGAAAAAGTTTGATTCAAGTTTTCAGAGCTTAACATGTGGGATAATGACATCCAAGCATCCTCTGCCGGTCTGTGAATTCATCTGAGATGCAGGTGCTTTGATGGTGGTGTCTTTTTAAGCGTGCGGATGCCTAGTTGGTAGTTTTCTTGTTCTGTTGTCTTTGCGGTCGTGTCAGACAGAAGAAAAAGAAGAGTTTGGTCAGGAGAGTGCGTGGAGGACGAAGGGGTGGATGCTGTAGGTGTTAGCATCCCTCCTCCTCCTCCTCACCTCCCCATCCTCCTCTACCCCTCCAACACCATCTTATTTTCCCCTCTTTCAATCTCGCACACCCTCCCTCCATCCCTCTCTTCCACAGACGCGCACAACCACACTACATTCTACAAGAAATAATTGCTTTTGTCTGGAAGGAGTGTAGGGAGGAGGGAAAGGGGGCGCGCATGGCTCCCTCTGTGGAGAGAAGGGGGTCTTTGAAGGACAACTAGTCACTTCTCCCTTCTCTCCTTCCTTCTCCTCTCTCCTCTTCTTGCCTCACCTCCCTTCCCCTCATTCTCCATCGTTTGCTTCACCTTACTCCTCTCTGTCAGTTTTCCTCCTCTCCCCTCACTCTCCACCTCTCTCCTCCATCTCCCTTCCTCCTCCTCTCTTCTCTCGCCTCTTCTTGCTCCGTTCCCCTCCTCTCCCTCATTGGACCTGCGGATGTCATCTGTCATACGTGAAGCGGAGGGAGAAGGACAATAAAACCTGGTTGTCTACTACAGAGGATGGCACATTTTTCATAATTAAGAATATGCCACTTTAGACTGCAGCACACATTTCTTGACAATATGGCTGTCTGTTGATGACAGAGAAAATGACGAGTCTGGTGATGATAGCAAAATCATTTATTTTATGTGCAATTTCCATCCAAACAGGCCTAATCACCCGCAGCATTAAGTGAGCATGTATTAACAGTCCTGCAGGATGGGGCTTTCAGGCCCTACAGGAGCAAGAGCTCGCTCATTCCTATCGATTTGTCCGTATTGACTGCGATGTTTAAGGTATAGATTTTTCTATTTAAAAATCTATATCGACAATAATCTAGTGTGTAAGCGCCCGGCGTTGACTGATGCTGGCCTGTAATTGACAGCGTGTAACATGTCGGTGCCGGGGAGGGAGAGGGCAGGAGGCGAGGAGAGGCATGCTGGGCAGGCCGGCATGCGTGGCCGGGACGGAGGAAACAAGATCCGAGCGCAGGAGGGAGGAGAGGGAGGTGGTGATCACCTCAATCATGGAGGAGCTCATCCCCTGACACTTTGGCTTTTTATTCACATTTTTTGGCATGTTTATTTAAAATGCAAACAAATATGCAGATGGTGCATTTATAGTTTTCACTGGTTGAAAAGTCACCAAAATGCACTTTCAGGCTGCAAAACAGCTTCATATTTCTCATGCTCGGAACAGCAGTGGTCGCTCTTGTCTTCCTATATCTGAATAACCTAATGATACACCCTCGTCCGCTCAGGAGGGCTTATTAAAAGCAGCACTGATGAGATAACTTAATTGTGTGCATGCTGGGTATCCTGATAGGTATTAGCGTTAAGCACCTATAGGTATCCATGGATCCTCCTATCGGGTCTTCATCCCTTCCCAAGCAGGCCGGTAGTAATGCACTGATCACCATTGGCATCATTATAGCCGGTATTATTAAGAGGGGGGAAAAATCCAGAAATCAATACAGGATACCTTTTGCAGCGGTAGTGAAAACGAGGGAGATGGGGGTGGGTGGGAGGAGGGAGGGGAGGGAAGGAGGGGATGGAGGGAGGGAGGTGCGGGGGTGGGGTGGTGATGTGTGAGTAGTAGCGGGTCCTCTCTCGCCTCAATGTTGCGGCCAGCCCAGTGGCAGATCGCTACAATCCTGGAGGGAGCCGGGTCGAATGAGCTATTGGGGTTCCCAAATAATAACGGGGACAAACAGACAGACAAAAAAGACACACAGACGGATGGACGGAGATAGGCAAGTGTTCCGATAAAACGCGAGACCATAACCGGATTCTATACGCTTTTCTTATTCCCGTTTGTTTTGTGTTTCTCTGTTTTTAATTATTTATTTATTCGCTGTATTTATTTATTTATTTATCTATCGATTGATTGCGTTTTAATTACTGCCTTGTGACAGAGAGCGAGGGAGGAGGAGCGTCAGGGCCAAGCGCGCGCGTACTGTGTTTGTGTGCGTGTGTGTGTGTGTGTGCGTGCATGTGTGTGTGTGCGTCTGTGTATATGTGTGTGTGTTTGTGAGTGTGTGTCCGTGCAGCCTTCTCCCCCCACACTTGTTTATTTATTTGATGATAGCCTTTAATGAAGCTGTTTTACATGTGCTCGCGGCGCGATCCGCTGCTTTGCGCGAGCGGATGAATGTCTTATATGTAGCCTTCATGCAAAGGAGAGAGGAGGAGCGCGTGCAGCTAGAGACCAAATACAATAGATCAAACCAAATACTACAGAAATCCAAATAAGACTTTCTAACTCTGCTGGCCTTTTACACTGTCTCGTCTGTTTCTATGTATCATGATTTATTGTGCTGTTTTAAATTGCAAAGCGAATACCAAAGCTAAGCCCGGCCGGTGATGCTACAGGAGTAGGCTAGCGACTGTTCTCATGCCTTTTCACACCTATAGGAAAACATAACTGGTGAGGAGTGAGAGGATAAAATAAGCTCCCGGGCCTCTATGTTTACTCAAGGAGAACGCTTTAGCAGTGCAAAGGTAAGAGAGAGACGCAGGTGCATCAACGCCAGGCAGGTGACACACAGCCTTTTATTATAAAGCTACTACAATAGGCCTGTAATTGTAACACAACTTTTCCTGTAGCCTGTAGAAGTGCGAGGTCTGCTCTCCTCTCTATCCGTCTGTGTGTTAGTCTGGACTGTAAGCTAAACTGCTGCACTCAAGGGACCATCCTACATATATGTTCTATGCACATTTACACCAAAACTAATGCCGGCCACCAGTCGACATCCACAAATGTAAATAAAAGGGCGCAGCTGGGCTACATGTGTACACACCTAACGGCGAATGTTGTGAGCTCTCCATACCAAATATTCCCCCAAAGCTGTCTACCAGAGAAACGGACGAAGACACAGAGGCTTCAGAAGAGGACAGAGCTTATTACAGTACTTCTGTCAGATTATTTGCATCAAAACAAGAAGCCGGAGGAAGATCATGTTTGTTCCCTTGCCGGTGCCGTTCGTGTTTCAGAGAACTGCCCCTGACCTCAACGCCTGGCGTCTCAAGTCCCCTCTGGCTCTCCGCTCCAACTCCGGTAAGACATTTTTTCCTCTCTTCTCCCTGCTACACACCGTCCATGTCGGTCAGACTCCGCCATGCAGACCCGCCCCGCCTTGCTCGGTACCGATGCACTTGCAGCGGGGAGAGCTGTCGGCGCACACACCCACTTACACACGCACACACACTCCTCCGGCTCCCTTTGAAGGCTTAAACGGAGTCCTTTACACTTGCGGGGTGGTTGTTCAAATCAAAGAAGCTTTTCCCGAGCGCGCTGGAGTGTCCAGACTGTTTGAAAATTAATTGAGTAAAATGTCCGGGTTTTTTTGCTGTCCATTCTGTGGAACGATGCGCCACTGTTCCACCCGTGTGTTGCTTAATTTCCACGCCGACTATGTCCCTTTCTCCGAGTGTATTTCTCTCCTGTCTCCGTCCCCATCCTTCCCCTCTCCTCCACTGCCTGCGCCTGAGCCTCAGCCTCCGTCTCTCCCCAACTAGACTCTCGGCAGGCAGGGAATATTCATGCCAACTTATCGATCCTGCGGAGATCGATTCCTGGGCCGGTGGAAGCAGGGAGAGGGGGAGATAGAAGGAGAGAGTAGGTGCACGGAGGAGTACGAACGAACGAGAGGGGAGAGAGAAAACATCGCTATTCTCTCATTTTACTTCATATTGTTTTGACATTGTGTTTTATTCATGTAGATGAATTGTTGGAGACTCGGTTTTGCTTGGCGAACATCTCTGATTCGCCACGGTGACAGCTTTTGCTCTGACCTGCATGCTGGTTAGGGGACAAGGCTCGCATCTTTGTAAACAACACTGGAAATACACTTCCAGTGACTCCATCTCTCTGTCCCATCGCTGCTTGGCTGCTGCACGGTTGAAAGCGGAGGAGCAGAGGGAGTGTGGAGTCAGGGAGGGGGGGAGGGTGCCGGCTGGGGCTGGGGCGCCGTCTGCGTTTCATCTGCGCTGAAGCGGAATAAAAGGACGCATGGTGGGAGCAGCCGGGCTGGCTTCAGTATGTCACTGACTGTCGTTGTGAGAGAGCTCCAGCTCAGTCCAGCTTCGACTGTTTCTCAGACATGCAACAGCTGCTCACCCTTTCCCCCCACTGCATCTTTGGAGAGGGAATGATGCGCTGGCTCTAATGTGCTTTCTGTCCTGTGTGCACACCAGAGGACTGCAGAGTGTAGGGAAGTGAGGGAAAATACCGTATGAGGTCAACGGGCTTGCATTTCCGACGCATTTCAGTATTGAAGTTATTCACTAATGCATATACAACTTGCGTATCAGTGCGTAATGGTGCGTAAATGTGGCTGGTGTGCACCTTATCCGATGGATAGGCTCTTAAAGGGGCAGGCATCCCCCCCTCAGTGCACAGCTCCCCTCTCATTTCCAGATCAGTTCAAGCCCATTTGATTTCAGAGATGCAGGCTTCACCCTTACTCCACATACTCAGTCAGCAGTGCACAGCATGTGACAATAAACGGATAGGTGATAGAGGGGAGAGGAATAGAGGGTAGAGGGATGAGAGGAACCTGTTACCTATCATATCTCTAGAGATATACACAGAAAAAAAGGGGGAGAGGGGTTGGAGGGAGGACGTGGGGAAGGAGTGGGGACCGGGGAGGAGGAGTTTTCGCGCTCCGCACATTGAAAAATGGCGAATGTCAGAATGAGATAAAAAAAAAATGTGGAAAGAGAGCGGGAGAGAGGGAGAAGTGGGTGAAAGTAAGAGTAGATGACAGAGTGAAAAACGAGGAGGGAGAGGAAAACCCAGTTTGAGCTTGAGAGGTGAGAGTAAACCACGGATGAGCCATTATGTTGCAGTGTCCCGGGCCAGGGCCAGCATCTGAATAAGCAGGCAAACTGATGGGATGTGTACACAGGCTGCTGGATTCCTTAGATGGTGGGATAACAGTGATTCACAATGCTATGCTGATTTTATTCCACTCTGATAACACAGTACAAGGTGCTGTCCTTTTCAAACTCAGAGGGTTTGTCGCGTAAAGGGTGCAGGGTCAGTTCAGCATCTCAGGACTGAAACGAGACTGTGTTGTTGTTTCCTAAAGAACTGTGCATTGGAAAACAACAAGGGATGGCATCAGATGGAAGTTTTCACCCACAAAGAGTCGACACACCACAGAAGTGTCCTCAGTAACTTGCTGTTTAGTTCAGGCCTTGTACCTCTGAGCTCTGATCTGTGCTTCCCCAACCTCCACTGGTAGCTCATACACAAGATTTTAACACACACACACACACACACAGGTTCTTTGGGGGAGTTTTAGCTCTTTTGACTCAAGGTCTCAGTTAACTTGTTTCTTTGACTGGTGGCAGCTCCTTGACTCCTTTGAGTTGGAGCTTTGTACAAGGTCAGAGGTCACAGCAGGAGGGTTTGATTTAGCCCCACCTGACCCCTCTCTGCCCCCTGTGTTTTCATTCTCTTTCATGTAACAACAGGCCTCGAGCACTCATGCACAACCCCTATGGGGGCTCTCTCTTACACACACACACACACACACACACGCAGGCACATCGTCATGAAACAGACGAAGCATCATATAGCATAAAACAAGGATGTTAGACCGTTTTCCACCTGGGTAGTGAGCTGCTTTAACTGATCCAGGTTTTGTTCTATTTTTAATGGCATTGTGTCTGTGAAGGTACAGGTCAGGGCCACCGCTATGTGAACTGTGTGTGTATGTGTAGTAAAGTGGTTTGTGAAGCCATCAGCATTAACTGGTGTATGAAAGTTTAATGGGACATAGAGGAGAAACCGCAGGTTTCCCACACAGTGCAGGGCTTGATATGATATGATATGACTTGATATGATGGGACATCAAGGAGACCAGAGACTGCTTTTTTCCCCCCCTCTCTCTTTCTCACACACACATACACTTACACAAACACCTAGATTCAGTTCATCTCAGCTACGCACCTTCTGTCACACACCATTAACCACCATCTCCTACCATATACCTTCTAACTCTCTCTCTCTCTCTCTCTCTCTCTCTCTCTCTCTCTCTCTCACACACACACACACACACCCGACTTGTTCTGTTTCTGTCTGTGGATTTCACAGCAACATTAACAATACAGTTACTGATTTTTGTATTCCTCATAACTTTTCTCGACCATGTAGGCTAATCTGATTTTTTTAGTCCAATAAAATGTCCAGTCTTAATCCATCAGTCACCAAGTCAACAGTCTCGTGTCTGCGCTTCCTGGCTACTTTCAAGACATTTCTGCATATTTATAGGGTGCTGCCACATGTCTCTGATGGCTGATGTGAGACCATGCATGTGCTTACCCATTTGCTCTGTGTCTGTCTGTGTGAGAAAGAGAGAGAGAGTGTGTGTGTGTGTGTGTGTGTGTGCGCAAGCATGAGCACACGTGCAAACCAGTGTGTGTAGGTATAGATCGGTTTGTGGAGGGGAGCGTGCAAGTCGCAGTGTTAACATGATTGCAAATGACAAAATGTCAACCTGGGTTTGTTAGCAACATAATGGGGAATCAATAGACACGAGAAAGATGTCAATACTACATGCTTTATTGCATTAAGCTACCTCTCTCCTTCTCTGTAGCCCTCTCTCTCCTCTTCTTCTCCCTTTCCCTCCCACTCCCTCCTGCTCTCTGTCACAATACAATTCTCTCTCCCTCCTCTCCTCTCCCTGTGGTAGTAGAATTAGATTGCAGTGTATGAGCCAGCCACAGGGTCCTGAATGCAGCAGGCTGACGGCAGAATGCTTCAGGAGCTAATGGGGCTATCGGTTTGGCTATTTACGTATATAAGGCTCAAGTAGATGTCTCAGACACAGTTTGACAATGTAACGAGGCCCAAAGGAGCCACGGCAGTGACGTCTTATGTTTAACTGATGCATTAATGCAATGAAACTGACAGCGCTTGAAATCCTGCTCAAGAAATTTATTATAAGTAATCATTGAATACCAGTAAAATCATCTGGCGGCAGAAATGGCTTGTTTATAACAGTAAAGCATCATTTCTGAGCTGTCCTTGTAGTTATGTACTTAAGGTGACAATATTCTGTTTAAATTGATACGTTTGGGAATTAAAGCTGTTACGCGGTTTTGGATTAATCCACACAAATCCAAGTGTGTACTGATAACACTGTTATTTATGTTATAAATTCTTTTTAATCCTATTAACTGTTTACCTTCTTTATGGATTTGCACAGGTGCTCATATGCACCAATAGGTTGTATTTATATATAGTATGTGTGTGTGTATTGATGTGTGTGTTGGTTTGAGACTAATGTAGTATTAATGCTGATGAGGTCCCAAAGCTCATTAGCAACAGTGAGTGGTATTGAGTTTCTCCCGGGGAACAGGACGGACCAGAGCACACACACACACACACACACACACACACATATATAGTACATCCCCATCAGCCATTAGTGTATTAATAACCATCACCACACGCACATATAAACACACTCACACACACGCTGTCACCAATCAATGACCTTTCAAATATGCATACTCCAACAAAGACACTCAGAGCATTCATGGCAAGCAAATCATGCAAACATATTCATCTAAAGAGCTTGATGAGTAGCATTTACAGGCCGTCCATTATTCTCCAGTGTGTTCGCTGCACACTATATCACGGGATTGACACACACATACACGGACTCGCACTTCAGAGGAATAATTTTGTGCACTTGGTGGCTGTGTCCAGTGAAATACAGCCCAGCATTAGTTCTAATCAGAGGCTGGGTGAGCAGGCCACTTAATCAGACTTATCACCTGGAGAACACACACAGGGAGGGATAGATGGAGTGTGCGTGGGTGTGTGTGTGGGGGGGCAGTTAATCAACACATCAGCAGGAATAAACACATACAAAACCACCTGACTCCATTCTGGGTATTGATTTATACTTCTTTCTGTGTTTCTCGCTGCCTCTCTCTTTCTCTTTCTCTTTCAGTAACACACAGATGACGTATATATGGGGGACTCAAGTATACTTGACCTCTACGCGGGGGGCATCCTGTTGTACTGAGTGTGTGTGTTGGCGCTCGGTCAGTGGCGCCATGGCTGTGATCAGGGTTGGAGTAGGCTTCGCCACACGCTGCCAATCACCCACATCAGACTAGGCAGTCAAAACAAGCTTTTGAACTCCTGCTGATCATATTGAACTCTTGATTATCTGATTTTAGTGCTTTTTTTTTTCCACCCAAGATTGTCTGATTTATTCAAACATCAGCACAAAGGCTCAGCGGCAGACTCTCTACATTCCTCTGGTCAGTGGGACTCAAAGCTTTGTGCGTTTCTTTGTAACAAAACATGCAAGGTCTGAACAGCCTATTTGCTGAGTTGACTGTGCTCTCATAAACACACCAACAACGTGTTTTCGCCAGCTGCTGTCTTTTTTCGTTGTTGATTGCCGCAGGCTGTAACCTCTGCCACCTCGCTCATGTGCCAGTACATTTAGATAATAAAAAAGACCAATAAAATCCAGGGGTTTGATTGGGTGTCTCCCCTTAGCCCGGCGGAGCGGACGACTAAATCAGAGGTCCTTCTCTCCATTTCATTTAGCTGATAAGATTTATGGTAATGAAGGGGTCCTATTAACCTCTGGGGTTCCACTGCTGTCCTTCAGAAGCAGGGTGGATGAGAGTGCTTACCGATCGGGTTTTGAGGCAGAGGCAGCGAACATGTCTGCTATAAGCAATGTCACGTCATCGCAAATGCACCCTCTGGAGTGCACACAGCTCTCTCTCTCTCTCACACACACACACACACACACACACACACACACACACACACACACAACGGAGAGTCTCCAAAAGCAGCTCAGCCCTTTGAGAGAGTTGAATGCATGTTTAATCTCCCTCCTCTCTTCCTCCTCTCTGCATTTTCCCTCTTCTTTATCCCCTCTATCCTTCCTGCTCTCCATCCTTTCTCTCGGCAGGAGCGCCCTGTTCTGAAATTAATCTGTTGTACTCCACCACTTCTTCTCCCTCTCATTCCCTTGTGCAATCTCTCTTACTCTGCCTTTATTTTTATAAGTGCATAGTCCCACTCTTTTTCTCGTTGCTTGTGTAAACAAGTGCCAAGATATTGATAAGATACTCCTTAGCATAGGTGTAGAGGGGACACAGGGGACACTGCCCCCCTCAATATTTAGAACATGACTGTTTGCCTTCCACCCCAATAAAACGTAAAAGTAGCAGAGGACTTTTATTTTGACAAATGTAAAGACATTAATGCCATAAATTCATGCAGAAAAGGCACAAATTGGTGCATTAAAATTCACCAGACTGCAGGTCAAAATTTTGTAGAAGAGGACCCCCAAAACCCCTGTTTTATATGTGCCCACCCAATGTTGAAAGGAAACCTACACCCTTGCTCCAAAAAATGACCAATGATTTTAAAGTCAAAAAATATATTCCAATAGATCATTTTCCAGTCTAAATTAACATTTTAGATTCTGAAACACCCCCAGTGGGCTGCTAATTACTCAGCTACTACAGCTGGGCTACCTTCGTACCTGCATCTATCCACACCAATATTATTCACTGGTCGTCCATAAATATTAGGGGGCAGAGGGAAAGGGGGGATGACAGAGGGAGGCGTAAACCCCTCCTTCTCCTGTACAAGGGCTGCACCCCTCTGTCCCTTTGTCTGCTTGTAAAGGGGACGAGGGAGGAGGCGCAGTGTGGGGGGTGCCGAAGGAGTGACTAAGTGACCTCTCTCTCCCCTTTCTTTTGACGCGCCCATGTTCTGTCCATTTTGTCGTGCACGTCCCTCTCCCTCCCTCCTCTTTCATCCTCTTTCGTTCCCCCTTTTTTCAGCCTGGTTAAGTCGCCATGGCTGTTGGCCTCATATGTCCTGCCCCCCCACCCACCCTCCCCGCCTCTGCCCGCATCTTCAGCAGCAGCAGCCTGGTTGCCAAAGTGTCTGTAGGACACATTAAGGCCCATAAAAGCCTAGTCTGCGGTCGCACTCTTAACCACCAGTCAGAGGTAGTGTACAAAAGTGACTTTAAATGAGTCTGTGATTACCCTGGAACATGGAGAGATACTGAAGTGGCCAAGAGAGTGTGAGACAAGGCCGGAGCGTCGGAAAGAGGGGAAGAAAGAGCGGCTCTTGGATGTTTCTCGAGTCTCTTAAGGAAAATTGAACAGAAACGAATATTTGTTTCTCCTACAGCTAAGAGCTAAAAAGGCGAAGTTGAGTGGAACAAGCGATGAAAAGTTATAACCCAAATTTTTTTTTCCTGCCGCCCACCCCCTTCATCACAACCTGCTCGCCCCTCCCCTCGCCATCCACCCTCTTCCTAATTGGCCACATGCTGCCTTGAGTGACAAGTGTAATCATCAGTCAAATTATGATGGGGGGAAAAGGTGGAGGCCAGGGGAGGTGGAGGAGGAAGAGAGGAACAGCAGAAGGTGGTGGTGGTAGTGGTGGTGATGGGGGGGGGGTTGAAAGGAAGTGCTTTGATCAGAGACAGAGAGGGGGTGAGCAGGCAAACAGACAGAGCTACATGGAAACCTGCTGTCCACACACCTGCTGCTTCATAGATGGGCAACATTAACACCCTCAGACCTCAGTGTATGATACAACATCACAGACGAGCTTTGTAACAGCAGCCGCCCTCCGTAACCACAGCTAATTAGAGAAATGTGCCTTTATTTTTATTACAATGTAAACTTGGTATTGAACTCAGACTCTTTTCCTCTGTTTTGCATTTCAACCCCAATAGCAGCAAACCTCCTCTGCTGCCATTACAATTGCAACACAGGCTAGAACAATAAAATCACAGGGTGTGGTGTGGTAGCAGCACACTCTATGATTCTCACCCGGACGCACCAGGCCGGCCTCGTGTTATATTTGGATGTACTTTGTTAGCGAGAGCAGATGTTAGCTCTACAGCCAGCTAACGAGGTTTACAGTAATTAGGAGTGCTGATGAAGCGCTTTGATTCTCCGGCTGTGGCGGCTCTCTCATTAGCGGCTAGCTAGCTAGCGCTGCAGCAGGCGCTCCAGTCACATCCTATTAGGCGGCTCAATGTACACTCTGAATTAGGACCAGGAGATTAAGTGGAGATGAAAACTGTCTGCGTACACACACAGATAAATGCACACACACACACACACACGCACGCACGCACACACACACATGAATTCGAACTGTTTTAAATAGACCAGCAAAGTTCACATACGCTTACTGTTATAATGAGGTTAGTAGAAGAAAATTCCTCCTTTGGAACCAAAAATTTAATAAGATACTAATTGGAGCTGGTGTTGCTCTGAACGTGAAGCATGCCTCAAACATATGCATGTGCCGAGTGCCAAGTTTAGTAAAACAGGAGCAACAGACAAATTAAACAAAGAGAGACAGGTTTGTTTATGTGCGTATGCGTGAACCTCCTGGTGTCTAATCCAGGTGGTGGAAAATTTCCTGCAAATTAAAGAAAAACAAAAAGACAACCTTGAAAACACTCCAACACCCTTTATTCCCCCTCCTGTTCTTCTCCTCGCCATTCGTCAATACTCTCTACATGCTCCTCTCCACTCGCTCCTCTCCCTCTCTCTCGTCGTCTTTTGTGTGATGGAGTGATTATTGAGGACGTGGCTCCCGTGTTTAACGCTGGTTGATGAAGTCTGCCTTTGTCTGTCTGCGCTAACCTGTCGCAACCGGGACACCGCTTATAGCAAAATCAATACACAGAGTAGAAGAGAGAGAGGCCTGGCAAGGGAGGTAGAGAAAAGACGGGAGAGGGAGGAGGGGTGTTTGAAGGTAGATGAAGGCAACGAGACAGAGGGGCGAGAGCGAGGATGGAGCAGGAAGTCATTGGAAAGAAAAAGGAAGAGAGTAACATAGAAGGAAATTTTAAATACTTGACTCCACCGCTGCTGAAACGTGGTGAATGGCTGGTGTCGCTTGATGGTGCCTGTGTGTGTGTGTTTATGTGTGTGTGTAAATCAGGGCATTTATATGTATGTGTTTGTCTTGCCTGTGCGTGGCCTTGACCAAGGGGCAGTTGTATCACTTGCAGTGTGTGTGCATGTGATTGTTTAAGTGCGTGTACACCAGCAGAACGGGACAGCCCCTATCTGTGTGTGACAATCACTCTGTGTGTGTGTGTGTGTGTGTGTGTGTAAGAGAGAGCTTCGTTTGCTTCCTCTCCCCAGAGTCGAAGCTGGTGTGAAGAGGAGAGGAGAGCGACAGAGGGATGAGGAGAAGGACGGAGGAGGAGAGAAGGGTAGTAGGGAGAAGGAGAGGTGTATGGGGTGAGGAGGAGGAGGAGGGGGGGCAGTTGTGTGAGAGAGGCACAGCTGGGAAATGAGAAATGCAACCCCCCCCTCCCAGTATAGCACCACCTTACACTCACACATACGGCGCACACACACACACACATACACGCACGATCCCCATCTCTTTATCCTCCCCTCAGGAAAGACGGGTTGGAGGTGGAGGGGGGTGAAGGGAAGGGAGAGGCAGGGGGGATAGGAAGAGATGGAGAAGGGGACAGATAGGGGCATTAAAATTCATGGCCTTTTTTTTATTTTCCCTGCTGAAAATCAATAGTGTTTACTATGAATGAGTGGAACAGTGGACAACAGTGGTGCCGGGGGGACAGAGAGAGACAGAGAGAAGGAGGAGGAGGTGGAGGAGGAAGAAAAGACAGAGAGAGTGAGAGGAAGGGGGGGGGTGACTTTATTGCGATAGGCAGAAGCACCAGAGGCCAAGGTTAAAGACCAGCAGGGGCAGAGAGACAGAGAGAGATAGAAGCACTAAGTAAATCCAGTTGTCTTCTAAAACAGACATACTGCCCTGTAAATGCATATTTACTATTGGCTATCATAAGAGCGTAATGCAAAGTAAATCATAATCTGCCAAGCTGTAATGTTCCCCCACTGCAATACCAACTGTTCAACCGCCTTTACTTTTCTTACTTTCCATTCCTCATCCCTCGCTTCGGCTGACTCTACCTTTCAAAAACTGTGTGTGTGTGTTAATTGGCAGCCAGCAAACACCACTGACACGGTCTCTCACAAGTAAACAGCAGACCCATACGCACGCGCACACACAAGCCGTCTTACACACCCATAAACACACACAAACTCCAGACCAGTTCACACTGAGTTGTTCTGCAACCCTGACCCTGTTTCCTGCTGCTGAAAGCCCAGAAGTTCAGGATGGCTTACCAGTGTTTTGATTAAGCACTGCCTGTGTGTCTCACACCACTTGATCAAAGAAGAAAAACAGTGTGGTTTTTTTTTTCATCCGTTTTTCTAGTTTTTACTGGATGTGGCCCCTACATGTTCCATAGCAATCAAAGCTTTTATAACAGTTATGTCGTTTTTCTGTCTGAAAAATTCTGTCAGTAAATAGATTTAAGGGTGCCAAATGCTGCTTCTAAATTACTGCAAAGTTTTGTTTTCTCTCATTTTTCTTCTTCTCCCCCGAGACCAAATAGGCCTTTTTTCCATGCTGTATTTCTTTCTTTTCTACATGTATGGTATCAGATTCTCACCATGGAGTCTGTGTCTTCAGGTTATTTTGTGCACAGCTGTGGTGGACTGGGTGAGTGCGTATGTGCCAGCATAGAGGAGTGTGTGGCTATCTTGTGTGTATAAGCCCCTATCGTTGTGCACACTGGTGTGTTGCTGCATTGTCGTGCATACGGACGTGTGTGAGTGTGAGTGAGCTGTGCAGGGGGGTGATATATATTCAGGCAGCTCATGCATTATGGAGAGTGCAGGTGAGAGCGTCTAAATGTGAACTTCTGGTATGTGGAGGGTTCAGGGCCAATCTCACCGAAGCCTTTGGTATTAGCATAGCATCTCCATTTCAAATCGGCCTGTCAAAAGCCAGGAGCATGTTTTATTCAGCAACAGATATTGATCACATATTATGCATGCATACTAAATCTATATTACATACCAAATCTAAGGCTTTGATATGTATATGATACTGCTTTCCAAATGCACTGCTGAATGTGGGTGTTTGTTATGTGCATAAACTCTGCAAGTCTTTGGTGATGCAAAATATATTTTTGTTTCTTTGCAGCCATCTGATGTGGTGATAGTATGCAGCAATGTTGATCAGCCGTTAAACTTAGAAGCTGGGAATGATGTTTACTGGTCAAAGGAGAGGACAGAGGCAGGCAAAGTGCATCCATTCAGCCACTGTGCATGTGCGAGTGTGGACACTGCATCGTCTGCAGGGATGAGGAGAGTTTGCTGAGGTCAGAATGGCACGGCGGTTCTTTCCTGTGGGCTCGGGTTTGTGTGTTCATTACTCCGACGCCTCAAAAGACCAAAGTGGGTGTTGTGTGCTAACTTCAATTTCTCAATCCACTTATGGAGCTTCTAGCTTCTTGGCCAAAATGACCTCCAAGCACCCATATACATTAACAGCTGACATTTCACTATACCAGCGTCTCTTTGTCCATCAACATGTTTTTCCATCAATAGTTCTCCATGTGTTAAAACCGGAGACCCGAGGCCATCTCTGCCTCTCTATCATGTGCCGGTTTTTACCATCATGCTGCATCGGTGCTGCACTAAATCTCCCTTCTCTAAATGCTGGAGTGGATGAGAGGTCACAGTATATGGGGGAGGAGGACAATGCAGGCTTTAGCTGTGATGGAGCTTGCTTTTTCACCCTTTATGAGCAGAGGTGGCCCATTTGCTGAATGGGACATGAGGAAGGTAAATGCTGGTTGGTTAGGGAATGAACAGTTTTTTTTTCCGACCACGTGACTTTGCCCTGTCTGGGGTTGAATTCAGTGTTTCATTAGCTATCTATCTTGTACCACTTGTTTTTTTTTTTCTTTTCTTTTTTTCAACAATCTTGTCCACCCCTCTCTCTCTCTCTCTCTCTCTCTCTCTCTCTCAGTACTCTGTTCCCTTAGCGACCGTTTCCAAGGTGCCCATTCCCAAGGGCTGGAGGAGGGGTCCAGTGATGTCATGCATGCATAACTCCACACCTGTAATTCATGTCCTGTTCTCCCCTTCCTCTCTGTCTTTGTCAAATTTTTTCCTTCTTACGTTCAGTTTTTTTTTCATGTTTTTCTACACCACTATTTCTTCCGTCTGTTTCACCCTCATCTCAAATGCTTTTTTTTTTTTTTTTTTACACTTCCCCCTCTCTTTTTGTTCCGTCCTCTGTGGCTTTATTACACGTCCAAAAACTGCCTTTTCCACCTCCTTCCCGCTAGAATAAAACTCACTTTTGATTTAGGAATCACTTTGGTTTGTTCTGGATTTAAACTTGCAGTAATGTATATTTATTTTAACAGTATGGAACAGTGGCGCTTATCTTTTCACTTGCTGTTAAAAGACAGACAGTTGAGCTGCCCCCTGTCCACAGTGTACATGACTCTCTACATCTGCTCCATGTTTAAAAGGTCATTTGTCAAACCTGACATTTTCTGCCCTTACCAAAGGTTTCCTCAATATCCAGCCCGGCTCCCCCATTCAGAGTTTATGTTTTTTCATCTATTTGTTTGCTTTTGTATAAACCTTTTCTGACAATACGTTCCTCTTCAGTGTCAAAAGATATCAGGAGAGTAGGAGGCTGAATTCTATCATCTTGTAATGTTCAATAAATTAAGGCATGACAGATGCGGTCCCCCTGCGTTGGTGTGTGTGTGTGTCTGGGTTGCCTGGGTAATGTGGCCAAGGATTCCATGAAATGTAAGTTGCAACCGGAAGTGTAGTGAGTGGGTACTTACACACACGCTCAATGGGGTCTGATTAGGGATTAATGCGTGTGCGTGTGTGTGTGTGCCAGCAGGATGTTTTTACTCAGCACAGGTTGTCACTCTCCTGTTTCCCCCCTGTGTACCTTTTGTTCCACCCTTATTCCACCATTTTGGTTTTGTTCCGGACAAAAAGAGGCCCCACAGCAAGGCCCCCTACCTGAGCGCTGCCTCCCTCCTGATATTTTTCAAAGCTCCCCCCTCCGACACACACTCTCCCCTCCCTCTCTCATCTCAGATCCTTTCTCTCTCCACCTCTCTCTCAAATTCAAATTTGCTTTATAGACATGACCACAATTAAGCGCAGTGTTGCCAAAGCATGTTGTAAAAGGTTTAACAATCTAAGAGCAATAAATCACAAACATAAATCATTTCAACAGTAAAAAAGTAATATACATGATAAGATATAACAATAGGAGAAAATAAATAAAAGCAAAACAAGGAGGCTTCGTGTGTTTCGCTGACTTTCCCTCATATTTTGCTGCAATAATGGCATTGCAAGTTTTCCCCATAAGTAAATATTGACATTTTTGGGGTCTAAACTCTTGGTATTTTGGGAACCCTTGAAGTTTTATTTTGGTAAAGAACTTTTTTTTCTGTCTGAACACAGGCTCCAGCAGGTTGCAGGAAGTGCTGCTGTCTCTACTAAGCCCTCAGGAACAGCCTGGGACTAGGGGCCACACTCTCTGTATTGTAGCACACACTACACAAACTGTCCCAAAAAGACTTTTTCTCATCCACAGTTGGAAGCACATACAAACTCAGTATTTTCAAGCCATATCAAGTATTCAGAGAGACACACCAAACGGACATCAAATAACTAGTGGCAATGAAGGCCGACTGTTGTGTTGCCTCTGTCTCGTCCAAAATGTTGCACTTGAACACACCGCAAAGACTGCCAGTGACCAGCTAGCATATATATTCTGCACCTGTGTGAGAGGAAGTAACTCACCAAACCAGCGAGCAGCAGTAATCTGTATTCATTAGGGTAACTGGAAGACTAACAGGATGGATTCAAGGTGCTGGTTAGCCAGTTAGCACATTAACAACATAACTCAATGTTGAAAGAACACAGGATATTTACTGTGCGTGGGTGAACAGTAACACAAGCAATTCCAAACTGTTTTTGCTAAAGAGCTCAATGCCTAAAAGTAACCTTACCTTATATAACAAGTTTGTTTTGATCTCACGCCCTCTTGACTTTAGCTGTTTGTTTGCTTTCCTCACCTCTGTTTCTCTTCTCGTGCACTGAGCTGAACTGTCAGTCAAAGTGAGTTCATTCACTGGTGGGCTCTCCTGGCTCCGACGCCGATTCAACATGCTGAATCAGCTGAAACAAAAAAACGCCAAGGGCCAACGGTGCAGGACCCGCCGCAAAAACTAGGGCAACAGATGCTCAGTGATGACCCGACATTGACAAACAACCGTTGGCTTGATGTGTCAGGGCCTTTCAAGGGCTCCAATGTGGATGTCCTGTGGGGCCAAAAATGAAGAAGCCTGAAACTTTTTTTGCTGTACATGCCCTGTCAGTGAAAATGGGCACCATTTTGGACACCCAGTTTTCTTAATACATCCCGGGTGTCTACCCTTTGCTGCTGGCAGAACTGGCCTAGTCAGTGTTTTCTGGGTTGCCAGGTTTGTCTGTGTCCACCAGTTTCCATGATCAGGTTTTGGTCGCTCAGTGTGTATTTAGTTAATGTCTTTTTCAGTCTCTCTGCCTCTCTCTCTGCTTAGCTGTGTGCTGTGGTGATGGGAGGGCTCTGGTGGGCTTGTTGAATGAACTCTGTGGTTGTGCTGACAAATCAATGATAAAGAGTAATGACATCAACAATGTAATGTATCTCCTCGTGCTTTCATTGACTCTCCCTGTCTCACCCCCCCCCCCAACTCCCCTCTCACCGTTTATGCCACCTTGGGTCTTTGACTTCGCTTTGCACCATAAACTATGTTTCTATCTCTTTATGTTTTGCATTATATGTATCTTTTATCTCCGTCGTTTGTTTCTCTCTATTGGTCTGTCTATCCTCTAACTCCTTCCCTTTCTCTCTCCCCCCTCTCTCCCTCTCCCTCCCTCCCTCTCTCTCTCTATTGATCCAGTCATAGTTTTCTCAGTCTTCACAGTACTGGGCCGCTCTAATCAATACAGATAATTGTCTGCTCTCTCTCGATGCCAAACATAGTCTCCCCTTCTCCCCTCTCCCTCCCTCTCTCCCTTTTTATCAATGAACCCCGGTCTTCCCTCACCCCTCCTCACCCCCCCCCAGACGGGGATTCCCCCTCCCCTAATCACGGGAGATAACCTGCTTTCTTTACCGATTTTCTCCCACCCACCCTCCCCCACACACATCCCTGCCTCGCCCGCTACCTCCCTTTCCTCCCTCGTTCATCGATTACCGTGAGAGCCAGGGCCCGGCCCGCCCGCCCTACAGATGTAAACACACACAGTGCTCGTGTTGTGGTTTAGTTGCTGTTCGACCGCTCTTTGTGTGTGGGCCCTTTTGGTTAATCAGTTGGATTCAGTGGTTTTCACCCAGTTATGGCGGCTTCCTATGAGGACTCGAACCCGTGATCACCAGGAGGATGACATTATACGTTCTCCATGTGGCCTGTGACCTTTCATCTCCAAAATATGATGTCCCATTTCTGACGTCAAAGCAGACATCCTCGGCCAGTAGAAGGCCCCAGTCCATTTTCAAATTGATCCACTGACTTTTTGAATCAACTGGAATCAAAAGCAGCACAAGTCAAATTGAGTCAGTTTTATTTATATGAAATCAGAATGTTGTCTCAGAGGGATTTAAAATCTGTACAACATTAACCATCATCTATCTTTAGACCTTTGGTTCAGTAGGTAACCTTAGGAACAGCATGAATAGACAGACAACAACAACGTGATGCAGCCTATATGCAGAGAAAACAAAAGCAGCAGTATTAGGATTACAATATGGAGAAGCAGAATATTAAGTAAATACAGTTCCTAAAGTATAAGGTAAATATTTAGTGTAATAAGTTAAAGAGTTTCAAGAAAAAGAATGAAGACTGAAGCGAACAAGCGAATGTCCATGGTTGGACCCAGTGCAGCATTCATATTCTGTTTCTACATATGAAATCCTGCGTGTTTAATAATGCATCCACCCATCCAGCCAACAAGACAGGTTACAGGCCTGCAGCTTATTTTTCTGTGTGTGCGTACGCGTGCGTGTGTGTGTGTGTGTGTGTATTCTTCTATGAATCAGGCATGTAGCATCCAGCAGACGTCTCTGATGTATACTCTATCACCGAACTCAATCTGGAGCTGCACGTAAACCACACAGGCAATATCAATGACAACATATATATACAGTATATGTATCCAATGTTTACACAAATATCTCATATCCACTCACATCTGCTGCAACTGATAGCTTAAGGCAATGCCGTGTGTTTCTGTTTGGTCTTCACGAGAGGAGTAAGTGAGATGGATTTGGAAAAAAGAAAGAATCCATTTCAATCATGATGTAGGTCAGAAATACAATGATTTGCTGTAATATGGAGAAACAGTAGATAGCAAGAGCAAATCATTTGTATTTGAACTGTATGAGTGCATCAGAGTTCTAGGAATATGTTTGTGCGTCAGGGAGTTATCTGCACGATTGCATGTGTGTTTGTGTTTGTTTATGAGCAGGCCGGCATGTGCGCATGCATGTGCACATCTGAGACAAATGGAGAGAGTCTGGAGGCTAGGCTCAGGTTTACACGTGTGTGATCAGACTAAGCAGGGCTTAAAAGGGCCAGCAGCAGGATGGAGAGGAGAAAAGGAGGGCGGAGGGAGGTGATGCAGTGGGGTTATATTGTCCTGGAGGAGGTTTAAGGGGGAGGGTTGGGGTCGGACGGTAGACAGCAGGGATCCTCCTCGCCCCCTGGGAGTTGAACCTACAAACCCCTAACCTTCCTCTAGCCCTCTGGTCATGGACTTGAACCCTGTAACCCCCTGATGGACAATCTGTTCTCCTCCCAAGCCTCGCTGCAGCACTGTGCATGCCATTAACGGATAAATAGGCTATGTGTGTGTGTGTGTGTGTGTGTGTGTGTGTGTACACAGGGACACTTCCATGTATGAGTCAAGTGTTTGGTCAGTTGGCTGCGGCTTTGACGTCGGGTCTTGCCCCCTTTTTATTTAATGCTTGTCAAACAGAGGAGGTGAAAAAAAAGAAGGCTGAAGCGCAGTGATTTGTTGTTCAATTCTTGTCTCTGCTTTGTCGAGATTTCTGTTTTGCAAGCCGGTGTTAGAGGTGATTTTTTTATTTTGTACTCATTCCAACAGATGAGTGAACTATTCCATGTGATCCACATGGGCTCTTTCTTTCTGTCTCCAGTGGATCCCTGCTCCCCTAGTGTCCCTCTAACAAGGACAAAAGCAGAGAGGTTTATGCATGCCCGGACCTGGCTCATTCTTCACCTGTCAACAAAATCATTCTTACCTCGGAAAAAAAAATGAAGATACAGTAGGGAGGAGGACAGGACGGGGACGGTTAGTGAGAGGGGAAAGGATGTAAGGAAGAAAAGAAGAGGGTTGATATATTCCTCTTTGCCTTTTTTTTTTTTTTTGCTCTCCTTTATTTCTCTATTTCTTCCCTTGTTTGTGTTTGTGGGGTCTTCTTATCAGATCCCAGCTCCATTCAAGGCCTCAGTCAGGGGAAGAAGGCAGACGCCTCCGTCTCTCTTTCATTCAATCTCTCTGTCTCTCTTGCTGTCTCGTGCTCTCCCTCTCCTAACCTTTGAGAATAAGAGCCTTGAATTTGAATTTCAGAGCAAGCTAGCGAGCAAGAGGAGGGTTTGGAAGGGGGGGGGGAGTAGGAGAGGAGGGGAGACTTGGGCAGGGGGGGAGGAGGAGGAGGAGGGGGTGGTTGTTGGAGCCGCAGTCGCTGAGAAAGGGCCTGCTCAGCGCGTCCCCCGGCCTCCCCCCTTAGAAGGGCCCCGATCGATACAAACTCGGAGCAATAAAGCTTTCCCCCTGTCATCTCTGCAGAATACAAAGCAGAATAGAGAGAGGGAGAGAGAAAGAGAGGGAGAGGGAGAAAAAGAGAGAGAGGGAGAGAGGTGAAAAGCTGTTCCGCTAGCCAGACCAATTTCCTAACCCCCCTCCTCCTTCTCACTCGCTTCACCACCACCACCACCTCTCCAACACACCACCACCACCACCTCTATCACCCCCTTTCCTTACCTCCGTCTTTTTATCTATCGCTCTTTCACCTCTTTTCCCCAAATGCACGATATATCCCCCCGACTGTATGGCTGAGCAGCTATCTCTCCATAATAAATACAGCATGAATAAAGTATACAATAGATTCCCTGTTTCCCCAACTATCGCAGAGAAAGGTAGAAAGGGGGAGATGAGGCAGGGAAAAGTGGCAAAAAAATGGTGGTGTGATGGGGAACAGCTAGGGAGTAGGATGGATGGAAAACAGGAAGGAAGGATAGTTATATCTGGGGATAAAGTGTGTGAGTGTGTGTGTGTGTGTGTGTGTGTGTGTGTGTGTGTGTAGAGAGGGGAGAATAGGGATAAGGTAGAGAAAAGGAGGGAGGGGGATTGCACCCAGAGAAAGATGGATGTAGCGATACAGGTAGAGAGGAGGCGGAGGAATATTGATGAGGAGGAGAAGGAGGAGGAGGTGGGGGGGTTAGTAGAGGAAGAGGCAAAATGTGTGTGGATGGGTGAGGGAGCGAGCGCGAGGGAAAAGAGAGAGAGAGAGAGGTGAGGGGGTCAAACAGCAATCCCTTGAATTGAGAGCCAATTACTGTAATTGTAATCTGGATTCAAAGCATAGAGACACAGCAGTGACAGGCTCATGCAGGCAACCATGGACACACACACGCACGCACAAAACAGACAAAAGACAGTGTGTGTGTGTGTCTCTACATCCCTACATGCTGTGTTGATTGTACTGTGAAACTGCAGATGTGCATGCATTTTGTGTGTTGTGTGTGTGTATGTTTGTGTGTGTGTGTGTGTGAGTGTGTGTGTGAGCCCTTGTCTCTATTCTTCTCCACTGAATGGCAGCGCAGGAGTCAGCCTGCCAATCAACTATTGTACTCTTGTCAATTTAATAATATTTCTGAGCGCTGACCTCCACAGCGCTACAGCCATCGCTCTGTGTGTGTGTTAGCGTGAGTGTGTTCCTATATATTTTCTGTCTTTCTCTCTTTCACCTCAGCCTAACCCCCACCCTTTCCCTCCCCCTTCCTCTATCTCCCTCCCCTGGTCCCTGTCTCTCATTCTCTCCTTTATTAGAAGAAGATAGTGCGAATCCTTCATCTTTCCTCCACTAATTCTCTCCGTTATTGTCCCTCCGTTCGGCCCTCCGTGTCTCTGCACTCCTTCACTTGTGTCCTCCTTTCTTTTCTAGCCATGATCTATATTGCTCGTTTTTTCCTTCTCTTTTTTTTTTTGCACCGGCCTCCTTCCCGTTCTTTCCTGTTATGCTTCCTCTCATTCTTTCTCTCACTCTATCACCTCACACGGATGTCACTTCCCTATCTTTCCTGCTCTCTTTTCTCCCCCAGACCTCATCCCTCCATCACCTTATCTCAACTTCACCCTCTTTTTTTCCTCTCTGCCCCACTGATGTCCCTTTTCCAGGCCGCCTCATATTCAACATTGTCCCTTTTTGCTTTTTCATCATCATAGGCTCATTTTGTCAACTCTATGTCCCCCTCTCATTCCTCACCCTCCCTCCCCTCCATCCTTCCTTCCTTCCACATCCCTCTCTCCCTCTCCCTCCCTCCACCCCGTTCATTCCCTGGGGAGGTCAGTAATAATGGTAGTGATGGAGTGAGAGAGGGAGGTGCGATTATTGTCTTGTCGGGAGTCAGAGGAATCGATCGGCCCAGAAATATGAGGCGCGAGAAAGAGCCGCTGTGTCAGATACAATAACCACCCGCTCCCGGGGGCTTACACACATACATACACACACATTTAGACACACACACAACATACAGACACATACCCGTATTTCGACACAAGCGTACACATTTATTTGGCTCGACGCAAGTGCAGACACTGACACGCCCGCACACTCGTACCATCTTTCTTTTTCATTAACGCAATGCACATACATCGCTCTTCTTCTGTGGTGGAGTAGAGTGGTGAGGCAGCCCAATCATCTACATGCTTTGATCTGAGATAAAGCACAGAAGTAGATCTGTTCTGATCATTCTTCATGCACAGATAAAGGGCAAGGCGAGGAAAATCGCTCACACACCTTTCACTCACGTAGCTATAAACAGACATAAACACACACATACACGCGCGCGCCGCACACACATGCTCACACTGAGACCTTTCACTGCTGTTGCCTGGCAACGTGGCCGAGTGTCCAATCCGAGCCGAGAACAGTGGCCAGTGATGTCACAGCTGCTGCTGACCAGCAGGTCTGAGAGAGAAAGAGAGACAGAGGAGGAGAAGAGAAAGTTTGAATTGGAGAAAGAAAAAAGGGGGAAGGTCGCAAGGAAAGAGTGGGATGATGATGAGAGGGTTTGAAGGAAGAGAGGCAGAGGAGGTGAAGAACACACTGAGGTGAAAGAGGGGACGGGTGGGTGGAGGGAGCACACACAGACAATGGTTGCCATAACTGAAGTGCATTTTTTTTTTTTGTATTTTAATTGGGAGAGAGAATATAGAGGCTTATACACAACAGTCTGCTTTGCAGTGTAAGTGAACAGTTTGGTCTAAAGTGGCCTCCATGTTCCTCGAGGCAGCGATGAAGGCCGCAGGTCCCTCCCAGTAGACCCTTCGCTCTTCTTCCAGAAGAAGAAGAAGAAGAGGGGGTAAAAGAGAAGGGTGAAAAGAAAAAGATTTGAGCTTCAACCTTGGTAGCGCCGTGGGAGAGAACAGTGTCTGTCTAGACAAGCCCGGCTCCCCACGGGCTGCCGAGATGATATAGAGAAGAGGGGAATGGTGTGAGAGAAGGATGGAGGGGTGGAGGGGCCAGAGGAAAAGGAGCGATTGAGAGGTATTAGGACAGGAGAGGAATAGGTGTTGTAAAGGTGTAGGCGGCGTGTATGTGTGTGTGAGATGGTGCAGGTCCCATGGCAGCCAACAGTGTGAGTGTGTTTTAGCCCCTGCTGCTTCTCATACAAAACCTCAACCTCTGTAGTCTCCACACTGCCAGACCCACTGTTTATAATCCTGCAACTCCTCATGGGGCTACAACTGCACACACACACACACACCTATGCACTAGACTGGATTTCAGATCTCTTACCTTGTAGAATAGAGTCTTGCTGTTGGGCTACGTATAGGACTTGGTGGGTCCATCACTGAGCCGTGGTCTGTCCCCTCTATAAGGAGAAGAATATGATGGATTACATGAATTAGAGCCAGTGTGTGCTCCAGGCCTGAGGCTGCACTAGATATAGGAGGACCGAGCCATGGAGGGATACTGAACTGGTTTGGAGACCTCTGAATTGTCCCTGCAATGACCCATTATACACACACAGCGTCCTCACCCGCAGCTAACATCCTCTCTCAAATCTTTTTATTCCTGTCTTTCTATCTCTCACCTTCATTCCCATCACTCTTTCTCTTCTCCTTCATTCCCTCCCATTTTTTCTTTACTACTCCTCTTTTTCTCCCTCTTAGTAACCCCCCCAACCCTCCCTCCCTGCCGCTCCGTCTCTCTGACAGTGGAGTGATTGATGGTGCTCTAGAGGCCTCAGCCTCCCCCCATCCTCCTCCCTGGGGTCCCACTATCAGATTGTGTGTGTGTATATATGTGTGTGTGTTTATTATCTTACAGACATAACTTCTAGTGGTGGCACACACTGCGTAAACATCGCTCATACCACTTAAAAATCAGCAAAATAATTAGTTATTCGTTATTTTTGCTCATTTATTCAATTTTTTTTAGGTAATATCACTGTTTATTAAACAGTATGTGTTAATATGTCGTGTTCCACTGAAAGCATTTGCCGTTGTCCCAATATCATCTAAGTGGCAAATCATCAGGAGTGTTACTAGGTCTGGTCTCCATGGTAACCAAGGCTCAGACCTCCTTGGGGCAGGAAGGCCCCCCATGGCCATGAACCGTACGACTCACACACACACTTAGATCCACCAGCGAGCTATTGGAGCAACTCAAACAAATCTGCACACACGCACACGCACACACACACACACACACACACAGAGTCATGCACAGAGACACACTTTGGTAGTTATGTGGGTAGATTGGAGTTTAAACAAAGGTCACGGCCAAAGCCAGGCTGCCCAGACGACCTCTGACCCACAGAAACGCCCCCTTCCCAACGCGCAGTCTGTCAGTGTCCTTGGACAGGCCTGGCAGTCTGTCCGTTCACATAACGATAAACAAAATAATGCTGCCAAATAAATTGGTGTAACTGAAGAGTTGTCTCAGGCCTTAAGTCTGTTTGACGTCCCACCTGCATCTTAAGGTGTCTGACTGTGATCATAGTTTTTTGTTTTATTAGCACTCCATGTTATCATTTGTTGTTGTATTCTTTAACTTTTTTCTTTTTTCTTTTTATTTTTAATATGTTCAAAATAAACTTCAATCAATCAATCAAAAACAGAAAGAACTGTGAGAGAAAATACTGTAAATAACTATTATTTCATTATGGGTAATCTGTTTATTATTTTCTAGATTAATCAATGAATTGTTTGTCTATAAAATTTCATAAAACTGAGTCCAAGGTGGAAACGTTAAATTCCATGTGTTATCTGATCATCAGGCCAAAACCAAAAGACATTTAGTTCACATTTACCTTTGATTAAGGAAAGCAGCAAATCCTCACAGTAAGAAGTTTGGCATTTTTCTGTAAAAGTTGCGGAAAAGATTAATCAGTTATCAAAATAGCTGGTAGATAATTTTATTTTTGTCAACCAGTCATTAAATGACCAGTCCTCTCAACTGTAAATCCATCTTTTTACTAAAAAAAAACATTGTGCCTTTGTGAGATTTTTTAAAATAAAACTATTGGTTTCTGTGCTGATATTTTCCTCATAGTAAATATATATTCATGTATCTCAGAACATCAGTATTTGTATGTGTTTGAGGACAGATTTAAAAGAGATGTCTCTGTGTAACAGAGCACCTCCAGTGCAGGGCTATATGCACTTCTTAGTGAGCGTCTATCCAGCAGTACATTGGGCTGTTGTAAATCACCACATAAAGTATTTATAAGGTTAAACTTGGGAACTCTGCTGCCGTTAGCTTTTGAATTAGTGAACTCGGACCAAGGGAGAAGGAAGGGGAGGGAGGGGGGTGATCAGTGGTCCGCTCGTCCTCTCTTCCAGAGATGGAGCTTATTTGTTCATCAGGATTAGAGAATCAAGAGTGCCACCTTGTGGTCGGCTCGGCCTACTGTGGGAGCAGTACGTTGACACTTTCAGATTTGAAAATCTAGGCAGTATTTCTGCTGAAACATGCAATTCTGCTTCCTTGAGATCATTCCCTGACTTCAGAGTTTCACTTATTTAGCAGCTTCTTAGTCTGTTAATCCTAGTGGGCGGCACTGATAGTGGCTCATATCTAGTTAATCTGCAATGTTCCACTTTCAGGTCACAACTATCCGTCACGTGTAGAGATTCGTGGTGTGGCTTTGTGTGGTGCATCACTGTGTGCAGCCCACAGTGTGGGGTGGTCAGTGGTACAGTGAGTGTTGTGACTGACTTTTTCCTTCCGCTCGGGTTAGAGTGGAGCTGTGGCTGGTATAGTTAGCTGAGGATGTCTCACATCTTCTCTTGTTGGTGCCGACCTCCCTCGACCGACCACCTTCCTCCCACTGATGTACTCACTAACAACAACCCCACAGTCATAGACGCTGATATGACCAAGGAGAGATGGTCGTGACTCATGGTAGACAAAACCAACCACGAGAGCTTGTTAGAAGAGCTTAGAGTTGAGGAAAAACTCAAAGCTCAGTTGAGTTTTGGATAGTTTTTTTTTTTTTTTTAAGGTACACTGTGTCACATATCGTGTATCATACACTCGTCGGTCAGAATGTCAAGCCTGCTGTTTTTCTCTTGCGTGAGTGAGTGAGTGAGTGAGTGGCTGTTTCCAGCCGCGCCATCACTTTCCGTCGGCACTCGTCATCCCCCTCTTTTTCACCTCATCTATCTCTTCGATCTCCTCGCTCACTCACTCTCTCCCACTCTCTAACCTCTTGCATGTCCCCCTTTCTTTTTTTTTCCTTCTTCTTCTATAGTCTTGTATTTTTCTCCCCTCTGTGCCGAGTTCCTCCTCTTTTGAGGCTTACTTCCTGTTGTTTGCAGGATGTGGGGAGGAGGTGGGGCTTGGGGGGTGTGGACTAGAGAGAGAGAGTAATTCTCTCTAACCATATGATTTAATACACTCCTCCTTTTTGGTTTGAAAGAGAGAGAGAGAGAGTGGGAGAGGGAGAGTTTTTTCTTTACGTAGCGCGCCGCGCACACACACCCTCTCACACAGACACAGATATGACCAAGACAGCAGCAATAGCAGCAAAGGACTTCTCCAGTATGTGGTTGCCAGGTGAGTGACTGTCTGTGCAGCCCTCTCTCTGCTGGCCTTCATTTAACAAGACCAATTAAGCTTTGCGTGAGGGAGAGGGCACTGTGTGTGTGTGTGTGTGTGTGTGTGTGTGTGTGTGTGTGTGTGTGTGTGTGTGTGTGAGGAAGAGAACTGTGTCTTCACTGTTGATTAATGCCACTGGGTCTAACAAGCTCAGCTAATTAGAGAACATCAAAGAGAGAGGTGGTACGGAGAGAAAGATGTGGATGGATGGATGGATGGATGGGTGGACGCCTGTCGCATGCAGAGGGAAAGGTCAGCCACCTCTCCAGCCCATAGCATGCCTATGTGTGTGTGTGTGTGTGTGTGTGTGTGTGTGTGTGTGTGTGTTTATACTGAATACTGAATGCTAAAAATGCTTGAGAAAAATACAGTAGAAGAAAGTTTTTGGAAATGTCTTTTAAAATGCAGTTGTGATGAAAAACCTGTGTTGCAGTCAGTATTTTTGTATATTGGGATTATTTTTCATTTGTCATCATAAAACACCTTTTCTTTTTAGTGTCTAGCACTGCGGCAGTGTTGCATTTGTTTTCAGTTTATAGGTATTTAGCTGATAAGGTTTCTTACCATGCAACTTTGACACCCGGGTTAACTTTCTGTGTGTGTGTGTGGGAGGTTTGGGGGGTTGCACTGATTATTGTTTTGCCTATTTTGAAATTGAAATGTATGTCAATTAATTCAAAACACATTTTGAAAGCATTTAGATACAAAGATACTTCTTTTAAAAAAGACAGATAATCAAAAGGGGAAATGCCTCAAATAGCTGCCATTGTCAGTATTTTAAAATGTATGAAAACAAAGCAGAGAAATGTGACTTGTTGCCCCCTCGGCCTTGTTTTGGTGGTCAGCTTCAGCTGAGAGAAAGTGTCAGACACAGTCTCAGTTGACCGACAGTGTGTCGTAAAGAGAAGCACAGCAGGGTTTTGGATGACTCACCAATTACCAGAAATCAATGTTTAAATGTCAATTAGCTCATATTTCTTAGCCTTTGATGTCCTGATATGATTTCTTAAAATTACATGTTTCATTTTTATCAGGGAGTGATTCATGGACTAAAAAATCACAGAGTCACATCGTAACCTGATGTGGTCACTGCTGTGACCTTCAGTACATTACTCTGACCAGAGTGACGCATCCTGAGCACCATACTGCAAAAAACGCACAACATTAGATCTCAGTACAAATAAAACAAAGGTCAATATTGGTGTAATAGGTTAGAGGGTTAATGTGAGAACGAAAATGTCAGAAATTCATTTTTGCTTAGTTAAAAATTGATTACACAGTTTTGTTAATTTAGGCCAAAATTATAAGTGAATAAACGAGGAATTTCAATATTAATTATTTGTAAGGTCAGTGTAGTCTTCTTGCCTTCTGCATTTACAACCTCTCTCAACTACTCACTATTTATTTCACTTATTTATATAATTTTGCAAACTGTCAGGGAGGTTCTCATTGACAACGTGACATCCTTGTTTATTCCAACAGCATTTTCTTTTATTCATGAAGTGTTTTAAAAGCTCAGTTTTATCATTGTAGTAATTTTGTTGTGTAGTTCACAAGACAGACAGAAGCTTAACGCAGATAAAACGGCCAACAACGTCAGCAGCACAGACTGTAATGATGCTGCTTTGAAACCTTTGTAGCTTTTTAAATTATTGTTAGATTTTTCCGCTGTGATTCTTCACTTAAATTTTAAAGCCTCTCTTCATCCACTTATTTTAATTTATTTACATTTGTTCAAATCCTTTTTTCATTCTCAAATTTTGACATCAACTTATGTCTTCACTCCCGTCCAGATGTGCTAAAGCTGGTCGACTCTTGGGCGCACAGTTTTAGTCGGAAAGCGTTTCTTTGCAATCAAATTGGGCACCCCTTGGTTTTTCAAATCCATAGTTAGTAGGTGCGGTGACTCCAGTTCCCAGACACCCCCCTTGGCGCCAGGGTTGTGTCCTGAATCAGGAAGTGGGGTGCAGGTTTATGGGGAGGGGAGTTGGGGGGGGGAGATTCAGGGTAGTTGCAGCGGAGTTTCATCTCAGCCAAAATACCCAGAGGACAGTAACAGAAACAGTCCAGACTGAGCACAGTCACTGTTGTTCCTTGTTCCTTTACTATTGCATCATTTATTCATGACACAGGATTATACAGCATTAAAACTGCTCTGTTTAAGACACAGCAAGTATGATGCAGCCCTCTGCTCTTACTGGAACAAAGTTAAACCCTGAGCTTTGTTGTGAGATTAGCATAACAGCTTAATGAGGGACGAAATACACACAGTAATTTAACAAAGTAGTCTGAGAAACACTTCTGTAAATTAACTTGTTACCAAAGTAGAACAACGAGCCACTGTTAAGAGACGCTGCCTCTTATTCTCATACTTATTTAAACAACATCACTAAAATTCTAAAAACGTTGCTCTGTGTCAAGCAAAATTAGTTGTGCATCTGTATGTGTGTGTGTGTGCAGCAATGTGTTGTAAAAGAGAAAGGGAGGTTTTTAAAAGATAGAGTGAAAGAGAGGGAGAGAGCAGGCTAATATTAATAGCCTCGCTGACAGTAAGTGTTGGGTTTAGCACTCTGCGTTCAACCCGGTACAAGGGGAAGTCGGGAGGGGAAGTGAGAAAAAGACACAGCATCTTGATATACTGTCCCACCACTGTATTACTGACCACATTATCCACCATGCTACTGTCTGTAGGCCATTTTGAACCATGAATCAATACACACCTTCCCCGCGTGTCCTGCGAGCGGGCAGTACAGAGCAAGAGGCAGCACTTTGGGAACTTCACATTACAGCTGTTTTATGAGCTGGACAGTCATTTTATATTTGGCTTTTGGTATTACTGTACACACACTGCACACACTGATGACTGGAGCACAAGATAGTTTAGTGTAATACAGGTGACGCATGGTAATTCTTTTTTTTTTAATGCATGCATCATGAGTGGAAGACTTTACATTTTCACTGGAAATTGAGCAACATCGGGCAGTTTTTCAGTTTCACTAATAGCCACAATGCCATGTAATTCCAAAACAGGAGCTGTATGTATGTATGTATGTATGTATGTATGTAATATTGGAATAACCACAAAGACCCTAATAAAAGACCAAGCAGATGTTTGCATCCACATGGCTGGTGACAAAATTAGCTTTTTTTGCAGAAGTCCATTTATTTGAGGGAAACCCTGCGGTCAGTGTGTGCGTGTATATTTCCTGACCTAAGGTTATAACCAGTGTGGCAGCAGAGTGGAGCTTTTCTAGCTGGTCACCACTTCCCCCTTCCCCTAAAGACACTGCATGTACCAAAGTCCACTGTTCACACGTGTGGCACTGCAACAAATGTGCTCGTGCTGCTGGATGTGAGTGGCTCATTGTTTCTATCTTGTCTTCATGACAACTGCACTGGACTGATGGTTTGGTTATTTAAAAGTGGCATCAGGTCAGTGATGGTCAGCGGAGCGGTCATCCTCTCCATGTGTCACTGCTGCCCCCTGATGGTGAAAACCATGCTTGACCACTTACTTGTTGGCATTGCGTGAGTCATATAAGAGTGTTTTCTGTATTTATAGTGTGTCTTATTGATGTGAGCTCAACAATAAGCTGATGGGCAAATTAAAAACTGCGATGGCGTCGGCGTGCTATCATCTGCAACAAGAGAAGCAACAGGGTGAAGAGAGGAGAGATAAAAGGGAGAGGAAAGGGTGAAAGGGGAGAGAGAAAAAAAGGAGGGAGACTGAGAGTTTATTATGCAGGTGGCAGATATAATTAGTTGGTCGTTGGGCGGATTTGCATGTTTTCACAAAAGGGAAGTAGCTCTGCGTGTGTGTGGTGTGTGTGTGTGTGTGTGTGCGTGTGTGTTAGGGAAAGAGAGAACAAGAGCGAGAGAAAAAAAGGTTTCAAATGGACACAACAAAAAGTTGTCTTTCAGTTTGTGGTTTCCAACAAATAAAAAGATTTGTAGAGAGATGATACCATTGGGTGATTAATAAAACAAAACCACACACACACACACACGTACAGACATGTACACACACAAATATATTCTGCCATAACTCTTAAAATCATCCTCATTCCCATCTTTCCAGTGCTCTCTGCTGCCAAAATGCTCTACTCCTTTTGTGATAGATTTAAAGACTTAAATTTCATGCCTCCCTGTCTTCACTGCTGTTGCCATGGGACTGTCCCAATACAGTATCAACCAGGAAGTGATAGGGTCTTGTAATGAATGACACACAACATGTGACACTTTTAGTGGCGAGGTGCTCCCACGTAAACACCTTGAGTTAAATTTAGAAAGAGCAAACACCTTGGGTCAACCTACTCTTTTGTTAAACCGCTAATTGGAAAGAATGAATGGCTGTGGGTAGGTTTCAACTAGTGAATGATTCAGCCACACTGTTTGGTGTACAGTGTGTGTAGGCTTGGCCTGTGACCTGAAAACACTTTAACCTATCTATATTCAACACCCTGGCCATCTTCTTTTCTTTCCCCTCTCGTCATCGAGATTCTGATCACTTGCTTTCTAAATGCTTCTGTCTGCATTTCTTTGTTTGTCTGAGACAGATTTAAGAATCAACATTGCTGACTTATTTATATATGTGTGTGTGTGTGTGTGTGTGTGTCTTCCTGTTACAGATATCAGGATGTCAAAGCCAGTAGAGGTTGAGAAAGTAGGGGCTGACTCACCCTTGGAGGGCACAGGTGAGATGTAGTTACAGATATATAAAGTACATTTCTATTGTTTGTAATCAGCTGTATATTATAATGTAAATCGCAGTAGTGTGTGCGTGACTTTTTGCTCTAACGTGATCAATTTCTCACTTTTTCCTCTCCCTCCCACGCAGATTCAGAGCGGAATGGACCTGAATCAAATCACCAGGTACGCCTGACTCCTGTGATCATTATGGGCTATCTCCTTCCTCTTTCACCTACATCATTAATGTTCCAAAAGAGATATCAGCGCGAATCAGACAGTCACGTGGCTGATTGTTTCCATTTTCGATGAATGTGTCCGTTAGTCTATATTCATTTAAATTCACCTCAAAGTAGCTTTACTGGCATGACCATATTTAAACACAGCATCGCTAAAGCACATTTTACATGGAGGTATGAATAGGAAAAGGTACTGTATGATGTTTGTCAGTTTCTCAGAGGCAAAGGTGTCAGTCCAACATATTCAATTGACAATGAAATCAAACAGAGAAAAGCAGCAAATCCTCACATTTAAGCAGCTGGAAGCAGTAAAGGTTCAGCTTTTTTGCTTGAAGAATCACTAAAACAGTTGTTAAAAAAGACAAATATTGATAAAAGAACATCTTCTGTTGATAAATCAGCTATTTGTAGGAGCAAGAAAATAGATTAAATTAAACAGAATGCTTTTAAAGTAATTTTTGGCAGTCATTTCTGATGAGATGTCTGGTTTGTTTCCTCTAGGCTCAGTCAATGAAAGTCAACCCCTTTCCCCTTTCACCCACCCTGAGCAGCAGCAAGGTGGGTGCATGTGTGTGTGTCCGTGTCACTTAACTGCCTGTGCATGTCTGTGCGTGTGTCTGGTCTTCTGTTTGTGCATCTTTTGTGTTTTAACGTCCCATAATAGGTTTATTGACAGTATAGCTGCCTCAGCTTTGTATTCGTTGCTGCGCATTCAATTGTTCTTTTGTCATGTTCAACGTCGAGGTTCATACAGTGTCGACTGAATGTAAACAAATTCGCTCAGAGCAGAGAGTATGATGGCACTCTCCCTTCACAAAGCGCACTGAGAATAGCAATAAATCTATAATGCTACAACTCTCACCAAAAGGTGCAATGGTCCTAATTTGCATATATATATGCAAAACAGTAAGCTGGAAGAGCTTTCCCCTGCCAGTTACAACATGCCTGATTCTTGGAGGAAACATCCTCCTCTTGTGTTAGGAGAGAGAAGAGTGGACTCTTGGTGCCTGGGACAGATAGAGACACATTTCTCATCAGCGTACTTGTGACTGATTATAAGCATTCATTTGAAAAACTCATTGAATTTAAATAATCAACACTGCCTGTCATTATCACAAATAGCCAGGTAAGCTTGTGTAGTTGTAGTTTTTAGCTTTGGTTTTTGACCTGTTTTAAGTTCTGGGGTTCCCTGTCTTGTGTTTTTTTAAATTTGCTGTGAGTGTTTTTTTTTTAGTGCAGGCATGCTTTTAATAGTTACTCTGTGCCATTTTTGTCAGGAAGGAGAAGTGTAATTACTTTTTTTTTCAGTAAAGGAGTGATGCGAATGTTCTGGTGGAGCAAAACTCATTTTTATATATATTTAAATTTAATACTTCTACATTTGCTTCCCTTTTCTTCGTCTTTCAAACAGACTAAGATGGAGGAATGTGGTGAGATGTCCCCGGCCCTTCCTCTTTCTCACGGCCCGACCCCTTCACAGACGGCCCTGCAACATACACAGCTCATGCTGACCGGCTCCCAGCTAGCAGGGGTAAGGCAGATTTTTAATATTTTAACATGCACCTGGACACACACTTTGCTTTGCTTTTACCCTGCTGCTTCACTCGTGCTGCTTTTTGAACACTTTGTTTCCTTCTTTGTCTCCCTCTGTCCATTTCCTTCGTTCATTTCCTCTCCTCTCCTCTCCTCTCCTCTCCTCTCCTCTCCTCTCCTGTCTCCTCACATCTTTCTCTTCGCCAGTTGACAGCACTGTTGCCAGCACAGCAACAGTTGTTGCTGCAGCAGGCTCAAGCGCAGCTCCTGGCTGCAGCTGTGCAGCAGTCCAGTGCAGCTCACGCCGCTCATGCTGCCCACGCAGCTGCCCAAGCCAATCAGCAAGCTCAGGCAGCCGCAGCAGCAGCAGCAGCAAATCAGCAAGCCCAGCAGCAGCAGCAACAGCAGCAGCAGCATCAGGCGGGACAAACAGGGCAGCAGGCCCAGTCGCAGTCCCAGGGGCAGGGACAGAGCACACAGGAACAGACAGCCCAAAGTGTCCCCGTCCCACCTCCTCCACCCCAGCTCACCCTCTCCCAGCCAATCCAGCTTACCGCCCAGGTACTGACTGCAAATCAAAGCCACTTCCTGGTGAGCGGCTTGATTGAGGAACCAGTATCAAGCTATGGAACAATTTTTCTTGCATGTCTGTCGTATATTTCATGATTCATACTTTCCACCTTGCACGAATGCACACATTTTCCATCTCTTTTTCTCATCCGTCATACAATAACAACATATTTCCTCCTACTACGATGTTTTTGGCATGTCTAAATATGCTTCTCTCCTCAGGCAGAGAGAGATAACACATTAACACATTTTGTGTGACTGAGCCTTCCATTTAGCCTTATGACTTAATAGAAGCGTATTCTCTCTCTGATCTGTCCATTCACTCTTGACTGAACAGGACATCCAGCAGTTGCTGCAGCTCCAGCAGTTGGTGTTGGTGCCCGGCCACTCGCTCCCATCTCCTGCCCAGTTCCTCCTCCCACCGGCACAGCAGGGCCAGCAAGGTGGGCCGGCCTCTTACTGGAACTATGACAGAAATAAGTTGTTAATATACTTTTTTTGTTGTAATTATAGTTGATCAATTTCTCTTTTTTTTTTTCCTCCTCAGGACTCCTATCAACACCAAATCTCATTTCGCTACCTCAGCAAAACCAAGGGAGCCTGCTGTCTGCTCCAAATAGAATGGGACTCCAAGCACAGGTACGAGAAAACTTTGAAGCTTTAGTCAGTGGAAAAGAAAACACAGCCTCTGCACCAGCGATAAACAAACACTTCTGTTTCTCCCTCTTCGTTCTCACTTTCATTCCTCTGACGTTGCACCTGCCACAGCGAGATAAGAGTGTGGAGGTGAGCGGTGTGACCACAGTGCCCTCAGTGACCTCTCACCCCGAGGAGCCCAGTGACCTGGAGGAGCTGGAACAGTTCGCCCGCACTTTCAAACAGAGACGCATCAAACTGGGCTTCACACAGGTAGGGAGAGACACCTACTGTGTGTGTGTGTGCATGTGCAGGTTCCATTAGCAGTCTCTTAGTCTTTGATGTGTTTTGACTGCACTTCTTTCATCCCTCCACTAGGGAGATGTTGGTTTGGCCATGGGGAAGCTGTATGGCAATGACTTCAGTCAGACCACAATCTCTCGCTTTGAAGCCCTCAACCTGAGCTTTAAGAACATGTGCAAGCTGAAGCCACTGCTGGAGAAGTGGCTCAATGATGCAGGTGAGCCCTCATCAAAATAACAGTACTTTACATTTATACTTAAAATAGGTGCTTAAAGAATACAGCAATCAGTCTGACACTCAGTCTGTCTTTATGTTTGCTTTCCTCCATCAGAGACCATGTCCATAGATAGTACCCTGCCCAGCCCCAGCTCCCTGTCCTCTCCCACTTTGGGCTTCGATGGGGTTCCTGGTCGCCGCAGAAAGAAGAGAACCAGCATCGAGACGAATGTACGCGTGGCCCTGGAACGCGCATTCATGACGGTAAGATCATAAACCCCATTATTTAAAGGTTCAGTGTGTCAGATTTAGGGGGATTCAGGGGTACCTAGCAGTGAGGATTTCAGATTAAAACCAGCTGAAACTTCTGTAAAGAATGCCTTAAGTGTTATTTTTATTTTTACCAGGAGCTGAATTATCTGCAGAGGTCTAATTTTTAAAAAGCTGATTAACGATTATTGTTAAACAGAAAATGGTATCTTAAGTGATTTTAAAGCATCTTCTAAATCCTGGACAGTAATTTGTTAAATCGTGATTTTTCCGCAGAGCATTTTAATGTCATGATGTGGCTAAAACATAGCACTGCTGAAATAATGTGAATTCCTGTCTCCCTACCTTCTCGCAGAACCAGAAGCCTACCTCAGAAGAGATCCTGCTGATCGCAGAGCAGCTCAACATGGAGAAGGAGGTGATCCGGGTCTGGTTCTGCAACCGCCGGCAGAAAGAGAAACGCATCAATCCCTCCAGTGCCACCCCTCCCCTGCCCAGCCAGCCCCCCACTGCCCCACCAACGCACAAACCACCCTGCTACAGCCCTCACATGGTAAATATCTGGAGGAATAGTTGATGGTAAACATGTTCCCATTTTTCAGCTGTTTTCAGAAACCTGAATCTGTTTTCCTTTGTGTCTGCCAGATGTCCAGCCAGCTGTCGCAGGCCGTGACCAGTCTCAGCACAACAGTGACCACCATGTCCCCCGTCTGCCCCCTGACTTCCAGCCTCACCTCCACCCACCCCTCCCTCAGCTCCGCACCCTCCCCAGTGACTCCTCCTCCTCCTCCCCGCAGCACGGCCAGCCCAGCCACTCCCAGCCACAGCACACTCAACCTTAACACAGGGTAAGAGATCATGAGACGCTCACAATATGCAGATATGGTCAGGGCAAATTTGAATATTTTACCTCATCAGTTCATCCAAATTCTAAAAAAAAAACCCACGCATTTCCACTTGCCTGTGGGATATGTAGCCAGATAGTTTTCTTTTTATGCCAGTTTTTAAGATATCTGTTGCTGTAGGGGGCCAGTGTGCTTCATTAGTATGGCACTGCACCACACATCTTTCTGACATCTGACAATATCTGTAACTTTTTGATACTAACAATCTAACATTCACGCCCACTTGTGATAAGTAGAGAAAGCTGGCAGTGTTTAAAGTTTCCCTTAGCCATCTTTTTTTATTCCATACACAACTATTTCTGCCTCTTTTCATGTGTACAAACGAGTACAGCGCTAGGAATGCCTTCAAGGAGAGACTGTCTGAAAACGTTTGCCATTATCTCCACATTTCAACAATCATCGTCGCTCTCTGTGATGGCTGGCTTTTCACGCCAGCCTTGCTTTCCGACGAGGTCAGACAACATGTTGTACAAACTAGTTCTATTGAGCAAACCTGGCCCCTGAGATTTCTGCCTCCATCCCAGTAGAATGGAGGGGAATTTAGTTTAAGATGTGGTTTAAATTGTTTCATTAAAAAAAATCTCTCTTTAGTAGCAATGTCCATATTAGTCCAAAATATACCACAGTATAGATTACAGTTTAACTGGATTTACTTTCTACTATTGAATTAGTCCCTATTAAAATATAATAGTGTGTTTTAGAAATGATAATAACTAATAACTAGTACACAGTTTCTGGAGGAAAAAAAACATTTAAAACAGACAAACTTCCATTCATCTGCAATATATTAGGTTGGCAGTAAAGATCTCAAAATGATGACTTTTGAGAGAAGGATTACAAAGCCTGAATTAATCAAACCAAACCTACAACATCTGCCCAACTACGTAAGCGAGAAACCCTTTAAGATTCATCTGAATTACAATATGCTTTATGGCAACCACAACTGAATGCACTTAGGCAAAATATTTAAACTACTGACTGCATATAAAGATGGACGACATGACAGCTCCTCAAAAGTGAAGCTGAAACATCTGGATTGCCCCCTGGTGGCAGTGTATGTCATAAACCCTGCCCCCTCTATGTTAGCGAATGGGACATGGGCCAAACTATAAGATCAGAGTACATGTCAAATACATTTTTCCCAAAGATGGTTTCTTTCATTTTAGGTAGTTGTAGTTTTAGTGGTTTTGATTATTTAGTCATTAGTTAGCTCCACTTCCCGATTGCTACTGCACAGACTCTGGCTCCAAATGACGTCACTAGCACAAGATGGCAGCGCCCATACCAAGAATATTGGGGCTTCATTTTTGTACAGAAGGAGGAAGCTTTATCTTTATATAGAGTACATGATTTATGGTTATTGTTATTATTATTATTGTTATTATAAACTTATTTATATTGTGACTTTCATACAAGAAATGTGGGACTTTACAACAAGGGTGATATATTCACGGAGTGCTTCGCATGAAACCAGACAGAATGAATATAAAACAGCCCCACAAAGCAATTTACGAAAGAACATTTAAAAACAGTTTTAAAAACTAAATTTAGGATGAAACTAAAACACAAAGAAAAGGCATCATAGCTCAATATTAGCAAAACCATAAATTAAAAAATATAAAACAAATCATAAAATCAATGAAGATATACCATTTTAAATTAACTGCAGCAGTGTTAAGTGTAAAAAGAAAGTGTTTCAGACCTGTGTGAGGAAAGTCATACCTAGTTAAAGCGAGTGAACAGATTTCTCATAAAAATATTTAGCGAGCTGGCTTCCCTGATATCCATATGTAGTGTGTTCCATAGCTTCAGGGCGTAAATGACAAAGGCTGCATCCCCAATTTTCTTTCGGCTGTTGCTTGGAAGCTCCAGTAAACCAGCAGCAGATGATCGCAGTGTTCTTGAAGGCAAATAGTTAACAAAGGAGTTAGCAATGTAGCTCAGTCCTGGCCTATTTACGGCTTTGTATACAAGGAAAAGGACCTTAAAATCAGTTCTTAATGTAACAGGAAGCCAGGGCTGAGCAGCTCAGACTGACCTCATGTGCTCCCTCCTCTGGGTTGGTTCTTGGTTAAACACACACAAATCACAGTGCCACTACACACAACCACACATTTCCATAAACATGCACAGCATGAACACTGCACTGCACCATGCTCGCTTCACCTGCAGTTTGTAGTTAAATTGATGGCACTGTGCACACATATACACACACAGTGATTGTTTGTATACACACGCACGCACACAACATCCCAACATGCCACTGGGCAGCACTGCTTCCCCTGTGCTGCAGTGTACTCTAACCCTGTGTGTGTTTGTGTGTGTGGTTCTTGTGTTCACAGCTTATGGCGTATGGGTAAAAAGAATGGTGACGTGTCTAACTACATCACCGATTTTGCTGCAAACTTGAGGTGAATGCGACCGAGACACACGAACACACACACACATGCAGATGATACAGTGCTGTTGTTTGGTGCAGAATCCTGTCTTCTTGTATTGAATCACTTCTAACATAAATGCATAGTTAATAAGTGTTTTTGCAAGATGTTCTGTTTCCTTCTGCATCTCTAACCTCTTGTTTACAGCCGTACAGCCAGCTGTCAGCAAACCACAGCTCATTATATGTGCAGGGATGAATTTGCCCTCCGCTTGTCCTTGCTGCTAAACCTGCTTTTTTTCTCACCTTTTCTCCTCTGCCTGTCTGTGTTCGTATATATGCTTGCACATGTATGGTGCGGTATGTGTGTGTGTGTTTGTGTGACACAACAGGAACACTGTGATGGGAGTTAACACAGGGATGAACCAAGCCCTCCTCGGTAACAATCCCCTGGCCACTATCCAAGGTGTGTGAGAGAAAGAGAGACGCTGAAATGGGTTTATTTCGGGCAAGTGGAAAAAAAGAGAAAGCTCACTGATAAACAGAATATAATTTAGAGGTCACGGCTGAGGTGGTGTACATTATATTTTACTCTCTGGGAAAATCTTAGGGTCACAGAATACATAAAAATACGCAGAGAAGAGTTTTTATGTCCTGGCAATACATTTTCCTCCCACACACATACACGCTCAAAACTCAGACACATACTGTGCACGACGCAACCCCTCTCACACACCTTCCTACACTTGAGAACAACACAAGAATAGCACAAGAAAAATAAGAGCACGATCCTGAAGAAGTGACCACTAAACAATCCCCACCACCGTCAGCAGAGCTAATTTTTAATCATACTTTCTGGTGTGAGGACGAGAAGAGGGGGGGAGCGAGATGTATTAAAAACAGAAGTGTGATGATGAGTAATGCAGTTATGCATGGTAGGTGAATCAAATCGCACTTGGTAGACTACTGACTGGAGACGCGGATGAATAGGCAGCTGAGGGTGTTTGCTCATCCAAAGCAGCTGAGGCACAGAGACGCAGAGAGGGAGAGTTTTTCATGTTGCCATTGACCTCCATGACTCCATCCCATCACGTGTGTATGTGTGAGTGACGATCATTACGGTAATGTGTGGGCTGAGTTTCTATGTGTGCGTCTGTCTGTCTGTGTCTCACTCATCTTTAGCCTTTCATTTCTTCATCTCATCACTGGTCAAATGTGTTGATGCTTAAAAGAGAAATTCACCTAAACACGTGATGATGCAACACTGGGATGTTTCATGCACTATATATGACATGCACCAATAATCGACATGATGAACATTTAAACCGTCAACTTTAAACATCAGACCCTCGCAGAGCAAGAGCTGCATTTTGGACTCGCTGTTTCACACCACTTTGACACTCAACACTCACACACCAAGAGATCGATGACTGAGGAGGCAGAAATAACAGTTTCTTTACCAAAAGTACCCTCGACAGACCATAATGTAGCGCACCCACCAGACGCTTCAAGTACTATGGGTGCTTAATGCTTCTTCTCCAATGGATAAAAACTATGTGTATTGCTGTTGCTATGCAATCACAAACATTATTAGTCCGTGTTCCCATGAAACATTTTGTGTATGAAAGAAGCGCTGCATGTAGCTGTGTTCACAGCCAATCATCAACCTTGTTTCCATAACAACAGACCACTCATGTAAGCTTACCTGTTGCTGTGCTGTATCTGATCCCAAAAGAGTATCTTGCTACAGACATTAGATAATATTTAGTTATTCTCTGCTGGCAATTTTTGTAATTTTTTTGTGTTTGTGTGTGGAAAAAGTAAAAGTTTCTCAACTCCCACTCAAATGATTCCGCCTAAAAAACAGACAGGTGCACCTCTTTTTCCAGAGAAACCACACTCCTTAGCTTTCCATTTAAAAGAGGTGGTGACGGTTATCTCCACCTACCTCTGCTGAATGCAGCACGTTCAGGCACGTTCTCTGGCTTGGCGGGGTACTGTAGGAAATTATTTACTTGAAAGAGACTAACAGAAGAGTGTTGATAGACCAAACACATAAATTAAAGGGTTTCATAACAAAGAACAACCACTCAAAAGCGCTGAGTCTTTCCTATTTAAGCTACAGTTGGTAACTTAACAGATTAAGAGATTCGCTGAAACTGTCACTATATTCTGAAAGAGGAAGATAGGATAAAAAGTCTGTGAAAAATGTATGTCCCTCTCCTTCTCCTCCTCCTCCTACTGCCCCTAATGGCATTTGTTAAAATCTACCACGGCTCACGGAAGTCAGAGCCAGAGAGTCTCTAACACAGCTGTCAATCATGTCAATCACTCTGTGAACTGCAGTCTAACGAGGCAGCGCTGATCAATTCAAGATTCTGTTATTGCATTGCCTATTTCTCTCCTCAGATATTTTCAGAAACATGTTTTAGTGTGCTGTTTAGCTGTAAAATGAGAAGGTTTGTGATCCAGCTGCATGTCGGAAACAGTCAAGCCAAAAGCACCACCCACCGGCTAGAGCAAACTTTCTCATTTTACAGCTAAACAGTACACTAAAATAGGTGTCTGAAAACATTTGAGACAAGAAATAGACAATGCAGTAACAAAATCATGATTTGTATTAGATCAGCACTGCCTAGTTTGACAGTTTACAAGCTAACAAGCTAACATTGACAGCAGTGTTAGAGACTCCTCCGCTTTGACTGGTTGTTTTGGGTCATTGTAAGTGCTTGAATTAAAATTTATAATAATTTATTTTGTGCAAGAACAAAAATTAAGTTCTTCTGATTTTGTCTGCTGTCTGTAGAAGAAGAATTATGAAGTGTTTACCTATTTGAGCCTCTCTCTTTCTTGAATTGTTGTCTTTGAGCTTCTGTACAGCCTGCTAGTTCTCATTATAAAAATTCTCAGTGTTGTAACAGTAATTAACCTTTATCTGTGTTTCAAACTACGCTGTGTAGGTCCTTGAATTTTAAGGAATTGGGCCTGAAAAATCCTTTAAAAGTCCTTGAATTTTATATGTAAGAAGGCATGGGAAGACTTTACTATGTGACAAAAGAAGGGGGTGGAAGACTGTGTTAGTTTTAGGCCCTGTTTAGATGACAACAGTTTCTCTAAAAACAGAAAAGTCTGTCCTTTGCGTTTTAAAAAACTTATGCGTTTATATGACGACATTATTGAAACGATCCCTGATCACACGGAGCCGCAAAATCTACTGAAACGTTGTAGAATGCACGACAGGCCAATGGGTGGCAGTGTAAATTTGCAAAGCAACACCATGGCGTGACATGCGCCTGCGCTGAAGCGCCTTCCTCTACAACACGGTGATTACAAACCAAAACAAAGAAAACACAATGGCGAAAGCATGCACAGATAACTTTGTCTGGATGGACGACGAGGTGGAGTTGCTACAGTAACAGATCTACACTTCACTTCAAATCAACAGGGTGAGCAGCGCAAACAGAGCTCAGCATTGTTGTTGTAACGGCCGGCGTGCCTAGTGACTGGAACCATAATGTGCACGTGCAAAAAGTCTCCGTTTTCAGAGGAACTGCATATTGCAAGTTTACATGACAACAGAGATGCTGCCGTTTCCAAAAAGTTGCACTCTGGAACCCGTTTTCGAATCGTTGCGTTTTCGGGCACCCAAAACGCCGCTGTCATGTAAACGATCGGCCAAAACGCAACTAGAGTTTACCGTTTTCAGTTGAAATCATTGTCGTATAAACGGGGCCTTATTTTCTAAAGGGTATTAAAGAAGTACTTTAAACCAAAGATTAACCTACTGAGAATGAGGTGATGAGGAATTCACAGTGACAAGTAGTACAATGCTAAAAATAAAACCAAAAAACTATCCTGCTATATTGTAACAGTGGAATTTTCCTTTAACTTCTTCTCTCCTCACTTCTTCTCTCCTCACTCCCTCAGCCCTAGCAGCCAGTGGTGGCCAGCTGCCTCTTTCCAGTCTTGAGGGGGCCAGTAAGGTGATGCTGGGGGCCTCTGGGGGCCAGGCAGGGGGCCTCCCCTCCTCCCTCTTCCTCAACCACCCCGCCCTCCTCCACATGGGCCAGAACCCCGGTGCCGGAATGGTCAGCGCCGCTGTAGCCAAAGCCTCCCAGGCCTCCCCCTTCCCCTCGGCCAGCAGCATCAGCCCCACCCCCTGCTCCCCTTCCCCCTGCTCCAGTCCCGCCTCTTCCTGCTCCTCCAGCGAAATGGCACACAGCCCGCCCTCTCTGGGCGGGGCCAAGATTGAGTGACCGCGCCAAGGGCCAATCAGAGAGGAGGAGGGAGAAGGAAACGAGAACCTCGCCTTTCACACCAAAGCTATCTCTTTCTCTCTCTTGCGCTCTTCTTCCGTTATTTTTCTCACAATGGCTCTCTCTCTCTTTCTCTCCCAGTCTTTCGATGCCAAAAATACACAGAATGAAAGAGGAGAGAGGGAGGGAGAGAAGTGAAGGAGGGGAGAAGGGGGGGGAAAGGGGAAGATTGAAACCAAAAATCTTTATCTATCCAAACCGGTGGAGAGGAGGCAACGTGGGACCTTTTTGTCAATAACACGTGATATCGACATGGCGCCTCTGCACTCTTTCTCTCTGAGGGAAAACAAACCAATGACTCTTTAACAAAGAGACGGAAGAGACGGCGGAGAAGCATGTCGAAGTGAATAAACCAAAAATGACAAAAGATAACTTTACTATGTGACAAAGGAATGGCGGCAAGGACAAAAAAAATGGAGAGGAGGACTGTGCTTACGTTTTCCCTTTTTTTAAATTATTTTCGAAAAGCTGCGGGTCTGAAGGAAGAGGAGTAGGGAGGATAAGTTTAAACCAAAAATTTACCTGAGGAGGAGGCGGAGGAGGAATACACAATGACAAAAAAAAAAAAAAAAAAAAAAAAACGACAACCATACCAAAATCCCAAATACCAAAAACCAAAAATACGGAGAGAAAAGCTTTATTCAAAGGACGTGTAAATACTGAAGCTATCCAGGACCAGGACTCTACTGCTACTGCTACTCACACACACACCAACACACACATCCAGAGCCAATCCATCCTGCCATCGACTCATCCTGTCTGTGTCAACTCATGTGTCTCTTATAGGTTTTCATGCTAGATATATTGAATAATTTTGTAAAAGATTGTTACTGAATGAGTCAAGAGCTCATGTATGAATGATTGCCACTGTATCTTCACGTTAGTCTCTTTACCTACCTCTGGTTCGAAGAGCATAGAATAGCTTTCCTCTCTCTTTTATTATTCCACGTTTCCTTGACAGAGGCTTGTTATTCAGTATCTATTTTTTACACTTTGAGAAGTACAGTTGGAATTTGTTTTTTGTAATTATTTATTAGTGCCATTTTACAATCCAACTCCTATTTATTGTTGCAGCTTGTTTTAGCGTTAGCTTCTGCAGTGTGATCCTCATCAGTGTCATCATCATCATCATCGTCCTCATCATATGCATTTGTGTTGTCTTTCTGTTTTGTTTCTAACTGTTCTGCAGGAACAGAGATGACGCAGGTGAAAAGACGCTCACCAAGTGCCGTAGATCCAAAATAGAGTTGGCACGCTGCGAGATGATTTCGAGGTGTGAATGAATTTGTTAAGACCTAAACATGTGACATTTTGCGCTGTTAATCAGACCGCTCTTTCCTCACTCTTAAAGATAACCCATTATCGGTGACTCCGTGGCTAAATGAAACATGCCCTGGGAAAAACTTCACACGCTGAAAATTGACATTTGTTAAGAGTGGTCGACCATTTTTGAAAGTATGAAATAGGGCCGTGATTGGAGATTTGAAGTAATAACCATTGAGACTGAAGGCTAAATAAGTCAATAAAGCCAAGTTTAGTCACAGCCGGCTCTCATTCCTGCCTCGTCAATCAGCATAGACGCCCCCGACACCTGTCTGTCTAGACATGTTTACTGGTATTTGTCTGTTTCTATCATCGTTCCATCGATCACATTTCACTGTCATTTTCCACCTCAGACTGCCATTAATTCTCAAATGGAAACCAAAGCATTCTCAAGGCTGGGCTGTTCTTAAAGAGCCTCAGCCAAGACATGTGAACACAATAAAGACACAGAGGGGCTGAGAACAGGATGTCAGCCCCCCTGGTGGTAATCCCCTCCACCTGGCCTGTCCTAAAAACCCACGGGGGAAGCTTTATTTAGGGAACTGATCCTTTACTCCGAACCCCCTGAACGAAGGGTACACTGGGGCAGGGCGAAGGAGGGACACACTGTAGTGAGGGGAGAAGGCGTCACACTTTTTTTTTGTAAAAGGATACCAAAAATAAACCCAAACCAAAAAAAAAAAACCCAAACCCAAGGAATGACAGAAGCAAACCAAAAAGAACCCTAACCAAATGTGGCTGGAGGGAGGAGGGGAGGAGGACAAAGTGCAGGTGTTGAAAGAGGTGAAGCCGTCTGTCTGTCTGTTAGCTTTAGGGCTGCAGCATTCGCCCCACTCTGAAACTGTGTAGCACGGATGGAGGGATCGGACAGACAGGCGGACAGACAGAAGGACAGACAATTCCTCCCCTCCTCTGCCTCTCCAGCTCAGCTCTCTGGTCCTGGATGGAGCTAAACGCAAATGACCTCACTGAACTGAAATCTTCTAAAAAAAAAAAATCTGTTTTTATTTTTCTGTTGGTTGTTTCCGATTGTTTTATCTCTGCTGTGTCTCTTGATGCCGTTTTATGTACTGTACTTTAGTGCTTACTACTCATTTGGAATAACGTACTCGCTTACTTACTACAAGAGCTCCTTATTTTTTTCGTAGTCGTGCTAGAGATTTTTATCAGGTGGTTGGAAAAAATACTGTGAAAATTTAGCTTCCAGATTTTTATTAGATAAAGAAACAGACTGTCTTGGCAGATAAAAAAAGACACACAAAAAGCCAAAAACAAAGAGTTGAATAGCAAAACCTTAAAAATGCCAAACCAAATACTGAACCAAACCAAACACAGTAGAGAGGAACATGTGCTGCCTTCTCTGCATGAGGGCACAGAAATGGGTCAATTTGTCCGAGGTGACACTGCGTTTTTCTGTGTGAGTGTTAATGGGATGCCGATTGGTTCCAAAAAAAGAAAAGTAAAAAGGGTCTGCAGTGATGTCTTGTCATTAATTTTGACCCTAGAGACGGCTTAACACACATGTCAGACGCAGAATAACACACACAGCAGCGGCCTCAGTCAAGTTGACGGTTTGAGAGTTGGACATAAACGTATCCAAAGAATATTTGGTTTGATCCACACCAGAAAACAGTCGACACACGAGAATCGTCTCACGAACCAAACTTTAGATGTGGGGTTTGCACCTTAAAGGTGAAACCTTTTCTCCACATTGACTCTTAGACGGAATGTATCTGTTAGTGCTTCTATAGATTTTGTAGAAAAAAGATCTATGTTCTACTGCTTACTTATCGCTAATGTATTAAAAAGAAAAAACTTACAAAAAAGACTTTGAGAAAAAAAGATCCTAAAAAACATTGATGATAATAACTTGATTTTAGACCAAAAATTTTAACTATCTCTCTTTGGACTTTTTTTAATTTCTTCTTATTAATGATGATTTAGACTTTTGATTGTACTATTTATTCAGGTTAGGGTTGTGTTTTTTTGTTTTTTTTTTGCTTATCTTTTTTTGTTGCCTTGCTATTTATTTGTTAATTTATTTCTAGAGGTGCTTTTTCATATTCTGGGATGTATTTGTGATGGATTTTTTTTTTTTGCCCCTTACTGAAGTTCTTTCTTACTTCTTTAAACCAAATAATACCAGAAATGCAACCATGGATCCTGTAGGGACTTACTAAGAGAATATGGCTGATTGGATGGTCAGCCATAAAGATATTCTCCTCCTCACTGAGACGACTCTCCTCTTAAAGGGGAGAGGAAGCTCACAGTCGTGAGAGGCAGCACTGTGCAGATGAACACCTCATTATTTCCAGGACAAAGGAGGAAAATGAATTTGGTAGAGGCTTTCTGGACAGACTCAAGCCTTTGTTTCTCCTGGTAATAAGACAGGAAATGGCAAGTTGAAATTCTGTTCTGATGGAGAACACATAAATATGATTTATGTGTGAAAAACTGCCTGAGTTACAGCATGAGGTGTTCTTTCAGACGCGGTGCTGCTTCTGTTCTCGATATTTTCTCCACAGGGAGAACACACTGAAAGCTTTACAGCTACACAACCAAAAACACAAAAGAAGAAGATCAACTGGGGCAAAGGCTGAAGTTTTTTACATGATAAAGAGGAAAGAAGGAGACAAGAGAGGAGAGGGTGATTTTAGATTCCCAGCTGTAAATTGCCCTCTGACTTCTCACTTTGTCTCTTTCAGGGTTTGTTTTTTTGTCTCTTTTTCTTTCCACTTCTCTAGAAGTTGGTTTAAACTTTTTTCTTCATCCACTGTAGGATGTAAAAGAGAGATAGTTCATCATATACCTCATATTCTTTGATGATAAACCAAATAGATGAATGCTTTAAAATGCGGGGTTCAAGTGGGGATCAGGGTACACGTGAACAGTGTGTTGGTGTGGCCGGGTGCAGACACAGTAAAGGTCTATGGTCGTTGTCCTTTTGGAGGTAAATACAGAGGTTTGAGACTGATCTGGGAACAGATCAGCAACTGGATTGCAGTTTTTCTCCGTGGGTTTCAGAAGGTGCCATTTAAGGTCAAAAGGCCGTACTGGTTCATGCTCCGGTCCACACACACACAAACACACCTTGTCCCCCTGGAAAACACCCCCCACTGTCTGTGTTGAGCTTTGAACACAGCCCTCTCCTCGTATCTGTCCCTCACTGCTCCCTCCCTGTCAAACACGGACTGTGGGCTTAAAGCTGCTCTTTGGCGCAGATCTAGGATCAAATCTGGATCCATTTTTGGGCTGAAAAAAGCTTTAAGATTCGTGCCTCAGAGCAACTTTATCACCGAGGTCGCCGAGCCCTCTCTCGCCTTTAGGTCTTCATTGCCTGATGAGGGGCCATATTGACCAGTTGATGTCCATGTGTAGCAGGGAGCGCCGCAGGGCAGGTAGCTGGGGAACGGCTGAGATCGGGGTTGCTAGGTGACGCATCCAGACACTTCTCACAACTAGGTGTGTGTTGCGACGTTGGAAGTTGGAGGGAGAGGTGTGCATGTGATCAAACTCCAAGAGTCCATTTTGTTGTTTTCTATGCATTCAGAGGAAATGGAAGAAGAGCTCCGCTGCATTTCCAATGAACCTCAGGGTTTGAGGGACCGGATGTAAAGTGTAGATCTCTCCGGTGGGGATACCCCCCAGTGAATGATACCAAAGTCAATGCCCTGCCATGGGATCCAGCACAATGCACACACTCCCTAAAACCCTGAGGTCCGCTGGAGTGTTCGGAAATGCCACTTTCCTCCACAAGATTCTATTCCTTTCTCCACACAATTGCATCGTCTCCACAGGCTAGAGATGTACCTTTACAATAGCATCTATAAAAGGAGCTTTAAAGGAATAGCTTAACTTTTAGGAAATACTAATTTTCTTGCTGAGAGTGCAGACGACATGACTCCAGGAAGTCATTGCAGCTGTCCAAAAAATAGCTCCAGCAGCAAATTGGCATTTTTACATTTTTTGTACAGTGTAAACGAAGTACGTAACCGAGAGATACCCCAGGTGAACATATAGATACTACCCAGTTTTTTACTTACATTAAGGCCATGTTTACACAAAAATGATCCACTAAAAACAGAATCGTTTCTCATTTTCATTTTGAATAAAGTTCCTTGTTCAGACGACAACGTTTTGATAACAATCAGATCCGTAAAAATGACCAAAAATGCTGTAGTATACATGCCAGGCCAATAGTTGGCAGTGTGACTTTGTAGTAAACCAACACACAACTGTGCACATGCGCTGCCTTCTAAAGAGCAATGATGTATAAACAAATAAAATGGCAGCCGCACAAACATTTGTCTGCACGGACGACAAGGTGGAGTTGCCACAGTAAATCTACACTTTGCTGGAGGAGCGTTGATAAATTCAATAGGGTGAGCAGCACAAACAGAGCCCATTGTTGTTGTGATGGCTAACTTTCTTGCGCATGCCTTTTGATTGAAGGTGGAAGTTTACATGACAATGCAGATGGTGCTGTTTCCAAAAAATTGCACTCTGGAACCCGTTTTCAAAAAGGCATTATATAATTAAATATGCACTTTTTGCATACATTTCCAAAACAGAAATCTGAACTAAAATTAACACCTTAATGTTTATCTTGGATGTTTTCTTTCCACTAGTGTGAAAGAAGACAAAATATCCCAAAACCTCAAAATTGACCAGTGCATTGAAACTATGTTTCACCTGGGGTGTCTCACCTTAAATTACTGAGCATTAGAGGTACTTGTAGACAGATTTTGTCAACTGGGGTGCTCCGCACACGTGAAAAATCTTCAACACCATATTAAAACTAAACTAAATATACTGAATCAGTAGCTTTTAGCTGTGGAGCTCCCCCCACTGGTGACCGAGAGCATTGTTCGAAGGTCAGCCTTGACTCACAGTACATTACTGCCTGGTTTAAAGGCTCATATGCTGTGATAACACTGTTACAAAATAGTGTAAGTGTCTGCTGAGCGTTTAGTCTTTAAAGCAGAGGTTGTACATGAACAATTTGGTACTTAATGTGACAACTTTAAACCAGCAACAGAGTGAAAATGAAGAAATGAAGAATACAGCAACACATAGAGAATATGAATGGCGATGAGTTTGTTTCCCGCATGCTGTGAGCACTGATGCATTCACTTAGCTTTGGAAAAAATGTCAAACTGAACTAAACAAAACTATTTGAATCACCAAAGTGATTCATGATTGCCACCTCCGTTGGATGATGTCACGCCAGCCGTTTCCCCCTGTTTCCAGTCTTTATGCTAAGTAGAGGCAACGATCCCTTGGCTGTAGCTACATATTTACCTCAGTCTTCTCATCTAAAGCTCGGCAAGAAAGTCCAAAAATGTCAAAGTATTCCTTTAAAATTCAAGAATCAATGCTTGAACTTGTCAAGATATGAAAACTCCATTAGAAAGCAAATACCTCTGGATGTGGAAGCGCGAGAGATGTAGTTGTTGTCGGAGAAAGTGAGACATGCCGAACGGAGCAAAGAAAACAACAAACAAACAAGCTGCTTCTTCTTCCTCCACCCACTCTCATCCACACCACACATGCTCTTCCTCTCTTCCATCCCTTTCTTCTTCCTCTCTCTCTTTCTCTCTTCTACAATACAGCTTTAGTCCAAAGGTTTCTCCAGCAACACTGCAAAGCGAGTCAGATGTTAAAGAATAAAACCAAAGAGCTCTAACTTGACCTTCTCTTCAACACAAAGCCTCCACTGCATTTTTCACCTCTATTTCTATCTCTATCTCTATCCATCCATCCCTTTCCTGTTTGCTCTCTCCTCCGTCACCTAGCGAGCCGGTCTTTAAAGCGTTAACCTCGGCTATCCAAAGGGGAATAATAATAATGATAATAATGATAATTAAGATGATGATGAAATGTATATTTTTAAGTATTTGTCATTGGAAAAATAATCTTCTCATAATTATGATGATCATGATGATGATGACAACGACGACGACGATGATGATGATGATGATAATGAAGTTTCTCTTGGTATCTTTGTAGCTGTTCTGATCCTTCTTAAGTTCTCGTCCCTTCTGCTCGTGCTGCCGGAGAGTACAGCTTGACTCCCATCAGCCCTTTCTCACCTCTCCCCGCCCCCCTCCTCCTCCTCCTCCCCCCTTTTTCATTTGGTTCACCCAATGTTTGGTCCTAACGTCTACCTGTCTGACCTTTACCTCCGGGTGTTTGTCTATGCCTGTGTGTGTATGTGCGAAAGAGTGAACTGTCAAACATTGACAAGGGGAAGTCTAGGATTTTTTTCTCTGGAAGTGGTTTCTTGTTGTTAGCTGTTAAAGAGGGGGAGGGCTTCTGTCTATTACATTTCCACCTGTGGGCGAGCACGTGTGTGTGTGACTGGGTGGGGGTTGCTGGAAAGTGGGAGTGGTGCGGTTTGCTGCAGCAATTTGCAAAAAAACAAGACAAAAAGATTCCTTGTTTGGACAGCAACAAAGGCCCCACACAGGACTGTCAACTGTAGTGTACTGTTTGCCAACTTCCTAGTACACGTAGCTTCAATTCCCCTCCTGTCACAACAGTCGGTCAGTGTGTGAGTGTGTGTGTATGTGAGTGTGTGTGTGTGCAGGTATGGTTGTATCACCATCACACCTCCCTTTGTGTCTTCCGTCCTGTGAGCAGCCCCCTCGTCCTCCCTCCTCCCCTCTCTTCCAATCCCCATCTCCCTCTCTGTCTCCCCCCTTCTTCTCCCTTGTGGTAGCAAGTTAGCCTTTTAGTGTATTTATCTTGAAAACCAAAAAAAAAAAGAAGAAAAATAACTCTACTTGTTCATTGTACAGTGTTGTTCATTTTAAGTCATTTTTGTAACTGAAAGTGTTTCATTCATCCAAATAAAACAGGAGACAAAAACTGTACAGATGATCTTCCTCCTCCGCCTCTTGTCTTGTTTCGTCTCGAGTCTGAGTGTCAATTTTCGTCTCGAACCACAGGTTTCACGTGGAAACCTCATCTCCGAAACAGGAAATGTACTTCAACTGGTCATGCCTGTTTTTGACCAGAGGAGGGTGCTATTAGACTTGATATATTCCCTCACAGATCAGCAACCATTCTGGGCTGGTAGTTGTGGTGCTCTTTGCTCTCTTAGTTATGGAGGGCCACAAGTGTCAAGCATTTATATATCCATTGAGAAAACTTATTGATGGATTAATTGGTTCATTTGAGAAATATGTTTATTGCCCAATCAGATATCAATAGATGAAATCTTTTATATCATTTCCATGACACTTGAGGTCCTCCATACTCACCAACTCACAAATTTTCTTTGGGTTTTGGACAGTTGGTCAGACAAAACAAATCATGTGATAATGTTGCTCTGGGCTGCAGAAAATTGTGATTAGCACTTTACTTTTACTGTTTTCTGATGTTGTCTAGATCAATAATTAGTTAATAAATCAGAAGAGGAGATGAATCACTAATGAAACCATTAGCTGAAAACCCTAGCGTGGTTACAAATTGTTTTAATCTGACCCTTTGCATTTTTATGCAATACATCTAGATGACTTGGAAAATACTTTTAAAACACTGAAGTCTTAACACCCTCTCACATCCAAAGACAATTTGAGTTTAACAAAATTTGCAAGACAACAACTGGAGTTCCTCCTGAGATTATTTCCCATTCTGCTCCTGGTGGAAAACATCATGTCAAACTCCCTTTAAGGAATATGACCTGATAACACCTGCTAACATGTCTGCAAAAACACATGACCCTGAAGACACAAGACGAAAATTGTCATATGATGACAGTATGCTTGTCAATTTTTGTATTGAGGTTCCTTACTAAAGTAAGTGCCAGTGAGTGGATCAGATACACGCCAAATTTCACCCCAAAACTCGGTGTTTCTCCATTTTTTCAACAGTACAAGACAGCCAAGTTCTTGTGCCTAACCGACATCCTCTCCATGTTCAATGTCTACCCGCTTTGCTGCTCCTTGTTTGGTGCTGGAGAGGGCGCAGCTGTTGGTTGTTGGCAATAAGCACATCATTGAAGTGAGGTAAAACTCTCATGATTTTATTCGGACATTGGAAATTTGTCTGCCACAGTGAAATTGCTATATATGTTTGGTGTAAGGTCGCTTTGTGACAGGTTTACTGTAAAACTTCAGCTTGTTTTGTCAGACTCTGGGTCAAAGTGACCATGTTTCAGAGCTGTGACTAACAATTGTTTTCATTATTGATCCCTCTGCAGATCATTTGATTGGCACTACATTTGAAAATCCATTACAATTTCCTTCAGATGTGTTTTGTCTTGTGTTGTCTAACCAGCAGTCAGAAATAGTCATGCTCAATTCTGATTTTTTTTTCTTTGGCTTTTCACATTACTTTTTAAAATGTGTCCAAAATCAGATTCCAGTGTAAATTGGTCACAGTCCTGAACTGACGCACATGTGCAAAGGAGCAATGAAAAAAGACGTGGAGGACACTGAGGTCGATGTGCAGTGGAAGCCAGTGAATTTGTGACCAGATGATGATGAGGATGAGGAGAACGAAAGACACATTTATGATTCCGGCTTTCTGGGGAGCAATGGTTGCTACTCCTGTACAGGCGTGAGTGTGGATGCAGAGTCAGATTTAGGGGTGGTGGAATCATGATGTGAATTGCGATTCCAGGTGATTTGTGCTGTTCATACAGTTATGGAATAAAAACATATCTGAGCAGGGGTGTAGCACCAAATTTTGGGCCCTATGCATAAGCGTTCTCTGTGGGCCCCCTGCCCTTCCTCTCTTGATCCCTGTCTCTCTTACACACCTTTTGAAAATATTTTTTACAGTCAGTTTGCTTTCTTTCCCTTTCCTTTCTGCCTTTAAATTTTTTCTTTCTCTTAATTTTTGGAACCCTGATTTCCCTTTCTTTGAGAAAGACACTACAGTGTGTGTTGGTCCTCCAGCAGCATAAACAGTCACTCACTTGACTTTGGCTGCATTTAAGGCCCGTTTCCACCGAGCAGTACAGTTCAGTTTGGTATGCTTTTTTTCCCTGTTTCCACTGTTAAAAGTTGTGGATGGTGCCTATGGAACCATTCTGTACCGTCCCCATTTTTGCTCTTCCCTCTGTTGGGGTACCTAGCACACAGATCTGGTACTAAACGGTCACTCTGCTCAGGGCTGAGTTGTGGCTGGTTTTGAGGCTCATGTAACCACTGTTCATACTGTGGAGAGTGGAGAGTTTTCTGTTTGTGTTCCTTGTTTCATGTTATTCATTCATGTTTAATCTGCTTCCTGTTTTATTTTGTAGATTCTCTCCTCATGTGTCGTGTCTTGTTTTGCTTCCTGTCTTTAAGTGTTTTCCCGCCTGTTTTCTGTCACACCTGTCTCGTTGGTCCCTCCCTGTTGCCAGAGTCTTCCCTTCACACCTGTTCTGTATCAGTCTTGTTTGCTCCACCCTTGATGTTAGCCATTCTTCATTCCCCTCAGTTTGCTTTCGACCATTTGTTAAAAATTTGGGCATGGTTTTTGACACTACATTTAAATTCGACAAGCAAATTAGCTCTGTTGTCAAAACCAGCTTTTTCCAGCTGAGACTTCTGGCCAAAGTCAAACTGTATCTGTCTTACAAGGATTTTGAGAGAGTCATAGATGCTTTCATAACAACTGGGCTTGGCTACTGTAACTCTTTTTATGTGGGTCTGGACCAGTCATCACTCCGTCGATTGCAGTTAGTGCAAAATGCTGCTGCTCGGATTTTTACTAAAACAAGAAAACATGAGCACATCACTCCAGTCTTGTTCTCACTTCACTGGCTTTCTGTCCACTTCAGGATTGATTTTAAGATTTTATTGCTTGTTTTTGTTTTTGGCACGGCACCTCCTTACTTATGTGAGCTTTTACGCATCCACACACCTGTTAGAGCTTTGAGGACATCCAGTCAGATGTTGCTGGATGGCCCTAGATCTAGTCTAAAAAATAGAGGTGACTGAGCTTTTTCTGTGGCTGCTCCTAACTTTTGGAATAGTTTACCCATGCAGAGAAGAACTGCTCAGACCGCTGAATCTTTCAAGACTTTACTGAAGACGTACCTTTTTTCTTTGGCTTTTAATGTGAGCTGATCTTTGACATCTTGACTCCACATATTGTTTTTGTTAGTTTGCCCTGTGTTTCTGTATTTTGTTAGTTTCTTTATGCTTGTGAAGGACTTTGGTCAACTCTGGTTCAGAGAGCTTCAACTGTTTTTAAATGCAAAGTTCAGTCTTTCAGCTGATTTATTCCTCCGAATTTGAATTAGGTGTGGCACTAATTATTTAGAAATAAAAAAGTGCAAACAAAACTTTTCATTCCAGGCTTTTTGAGGGCCCCCCTCCCATTTAGGCCCTGGGTCATCAGTCACACTTTTTCCACTTTTTTCACAGCCTAAGATACAAGACCCAAAAAAAGAAACAAAATCTGACATTCGGGGTGTTTGGATCGTTATGCTGTCAGGCAACTAAGTGATTAATCGACAAATCATTGCAGCACTGAACAATATTTTAGTTTGGGCAAATAACACTGGCTGGGTCAAAACAATCCATTGTCTTAGGTTTGTTTGGGGACGTCAGTGGTATTATCCGATGGGTACTGGGGTTATGTTTACTCAGTATTAGATCGGTGGTACAGTGCATCGACCCAAACTAGATCAATTTCCTGAGACACTGAGCAGGAGGAACTCATGTAGGCGAGGGCTGCAGAGTCTCATCCTGTGTCCCCACACCCTGCAGATAAGTTCTCACTCTGCAGACTTGTTGATGGAGGGGAGAAGAGGAGTCAGATCATCTTCATTTCTCCCTCCATTTATTTTCTCTCCGATGAGTCAGGGCACAAATCTTCTAATTGACAAACAGCATCGCATACGTTTGGCCTTGTCCTCTCATCCAGAAGTGTTTGATTCTCTGTCTGACTGTTTTGTTGTCTCCTTCCACATTCTCCTCCTCCTCCTCCTCCTCCACCTCCTCAGGCTCATCGCTCTCCCTCTCTTGTTAACTGCCTCTCCTCTTCAGTCTGTCTCCCCCCCTCCTCCCCACCCTGCTGTGTGGCACAGTAGGTGGATGATTAGGTAGGATGCTGGAGTGTGTAAGTGTGACAGCTTTCAGACACCCACCTCCAAGTTGAGTCACGGACGGCGGTGGTGAGCATGTGATCCTATCACCAGGGTGACTCGGGTAGATCTGTGTTGCTGTGTTGTCGCATTGATATGTAATATTTCTGCTTTCCCAAAATGAAGCCACTTTAAGGACATCTTTTGTTTATAGTTTTATATACTCAGTGGTGGAACTACATTTAATCCAGTACTCAGACATCTATGTACACAACACTGTGAATCATCTATATTTTAGAGGGAAATATTGTACATTCTACTCTACTACATTTATTTAACAACAGTTACAACCTAACAGTATATAGAATAATTAAAATTAGTTCCACTTCAACCCACTGCAACTACAAAATAAAAATTATATATTAATGCTTCAGTATTAATAATAATAATACATTAATGCACAAGGGCCAGTTTTCTGCTTAATGTGTAATTTTAACTTTGATACTCCAAGAGCACTTAGCTGTTAGTTCTTCTGTATTTTATCCTATGTAAAACATTTGAGTGCAGAAATACAAATATTAAGTTACAGAGTGAGAATCTCCCCAGTGTGCACATCACCCCCACCTCACCTCAGGAAATCTGAAGAAGACACCATCAAGAATTTGCACATTTTATATTTGATATTATTATTTGATATTATTTAAAATATCAAGTCTGAAAATACTAAATCAACCAGAAAACAACAATGTGTAAAGTTTTAATTGTAATCCACCCTCAGGTTTAGCTTTAGGGTTCATTCTTGATACTGGAAACAGTAACATCGTAAAGACACAGTCCGTAAGATTTAGGGGGATTTAGTGGCATCTAGTGGTGAGGATTGCAGATTGCAACCAGCTGAAACTTCTCCCGGTTAGAACTCCAGTAGTATTAATTGTTTAGGAAGTGTTTACTGACAGCCGAAGAGGTCTCTTCATCTCCACAACAAACAAATCAGGTGATTAAAACGGGTAAAAACACTTAATAAAGCAGTTTCACATTAAAAATCAGTGTTTGTCTGACACTGTTTGGCATGTCACAGATAGGCCACTTGCCCAGCACCTGCTAATGTGTGCTCACCTTATTTCTGATCCAGACGTTCAGGAGTTTTTTACCAGGAGCCAAATTATCTGCGGAGGTCTCTTTTTCTCCGGAGATTTAAACCAATAAAAATACTGAATAAAACAACACATTCTCACGTATGAGTGTTGGTCATGGACCTTCCACGCCCAGATACAATGTGAAAGGTACCCTGGGTGCATTGGTTGTTGATGTTCTGGGACGCCGTGTCAAGTTCCACCTGTTACATGCATTGTTTTCTTTCAAATTACACTTCCGTTTTCACAGGAAATTTACCATGCACATACAATCCCTTTAAAAATAAACACATTACATCAGTACAACAATGCAGATTTACGTTTTTTTCCCCTCCAACAACAAAAACACCTTAGGTTAGGTTTAGGAAAAAAGAACCAGGTTTGGCTTCATAATCTTACAGGAAGCGAACACCACTCTCCAGGGTGAAAATCTGTGTTTGTTTGACCCATTCACCATGCCTCCTGCCCACCCTACATGGACTTTTGCCGCATTAACATTCGTTCTTGTCCTGCCGCATTCCCCCCACCACAGAGAGCGTGGTTAAACTATAACGGGGACCAGCCACGTATTATGCCATTGTTAAGGACAGCTATCTATGTCAGTGTCTGACGCCGTCAAGTCACCACCCAAGCACTAGATTTTGCCAACTTCGGAGGGAGACCGGGTTGAATAAAACAGTTGACGTTAAAAATCAGTGTTTTTTACGACACTTTTGCTGCGAAGGGGGTATGAACTACAGTGGCCAGCATGATAATGTGAATGGCCCAATCAAACATGGCGGTGCAACATGGCGATCTCCATAGACAAGGACCAGCTCCCTATGTAGATATAAACAGCTCATTCTGAGGAAACAAAAGCACGACCATTCTTATTTTCAGGTGATTATACACTAAATAAAACTTATATTATTTTCCATTTCCGACAATATATCCCCCTAAACACTGGACATTTAACTTCTGTTAGATTTCTCACAGAGCATTCAGACACACAGTACTTCTTCCATACACTGTAACTCATGCTGATGGTTTATTTCAGGTCAGATTAATCATATTCTTCTAATAGTTGTTTTTCTTTTTCTTTCCAAAATTAGATAATCACACAAGTACTTTTCTTAGACTCAGTGTTGTTGCTATGTAACAGCGATGAGTCAAAATGTCACAGTATCTCCAGATAGTTATTATAAGAGGGAGCAAATTATTTTCTGTGGGCCTGGTGGGGATCATAATTTTAGTGCGCACCATTGTTGGAGCACTAAATGTTTGACATCATTTCAGAAATGAAAGTCGCTCTCCATGACGGTAAAGCCACTCTATGGCATGAGGCGGGTAACTGGAGAGCGACATATCTGGTTAGGTGAGGAGTCAGTTAACACAGTCGCAACTCCACTGGCATTGGAGGAACCCCAGTAAAGGTGGAACTGGCTACGAATAAGGCCTCACTGTGTCAGTGGTACGAGAAGACAGAACGCCAGCTGTCAGTTTGACCAGGAACAGTGCCAGTGTGTGTGTGTGTGTGTGTGTGTGTGTGTGTGTTATCGGTGCCAGTGAGAGACAGTGCCAGCGGTGAAGTGCCACTAGACAGATCTGGTTTCGCTCCCTGAGCAGCAGTGTGTGTGTGTGTGTGTGTGTGTGTGTGTGTGTGTCAGTATAAACTACTGTTGACACACCTATCGACCTCCTGCCCTCTACCAAAGCCAGCCATGGAAAGAGTTTTGTTGTATTTTACTCTAAGTAGTGCATGTGTTAAAGCACTTAACGAGAAAATTATCCAGGTAGGAGAAGCTCACTGTAAAAAATCATCTTCTCACTCATCAGGATTTATTTTAGTATGATCCCTGCAGATGATCCAGCTGGTAATTTTCAGGCACCAGATTTGTGAATTGCAAGTAACACATTAACTAACAAGTTAACAAAACTGTCAGTTACTAATGAGAGGTGATAATTTTTACCTGCAGTGTGTCATAAAGTAGTGAAAAGTGCCTATAACAACTTCACAGACCTTGAGATGATGTCATTTAAATGTTTTTTTGTCTGAAGACAGTCAAAACTCCAAAAGATATTTATTTTACAATAATATAAAAGAAGGAAAAGCAGCAAATTTTCACATGTGAGAAGCTGGAATCAGTGTCTGTTTGCCATATTTGCTTAACTTCTAAATTTTAATGATGAATAAATTACTGAGATTGTTGCACTGCGATGACCTTGTGGTTATATCTCACACAGGTTCCGCCCTCTGCTGGAATCTATGGGTGATACTCTCCTCCAATCAGAGCATGCATTCGCCCCCCGAAATTAGCATAAATGTAGGCTACATGCCTATTTGAATACATTTGGACCCCACAGATAAATGAGTACCACGACAATCAGCTTTCTTCACAGATGAAGTCGCTGTGTGGCTGGGTTATGTTGTGTCACCACAGGGCGTTCATTCATCACGATGATGATATGTCACATCGACTGAGCTGCAAACAGATGACAGGACATTCAAGTAACTAATGACCAGTCGAATAGTAATAATTGGAATATTAATTAAGTGAACAAAATAATCATAAATATTACAAACAACAAAAGGACAAAACTATAAAAATGAAAATGACAGAGAAATGCAGATGTAATTTCACTTTCGCAAATATAATATGTTCGAATCTGCAGTAATGATGTTTGTTTTATCTCCATAGTATGGGATATAAAAGCAAGAGGGTCGAAGTTGAGGACGTAATGTTATGAGAAAGTAGAACGTCGCGATTGTTAGAGTACTGCATGTAACAGTAAAAGTAAAAAGAAAAGGTACGCGATTTGGAACGCACATTCTTGCTCATGATTGGAGGAGAGCATTACCCATAGAGTCCAATAGAGGGCAGAGCCTGTGTGAGATAAAACAAAGGTTCTAATATTGTAACTCTTGTTCAACAATTGTACTAGCACAGGTTAGCGCTCTACCTAGGGACTGCTAGGTATGCTCCTATGCCACTTGCATGAAGAGGGTGTAGGATGGCGGACATCGTCATGGTACTCCCTTACATACTATGGGGTCTGCACATATTCAGACACGTCCTGATTGTCCAGTTATGTTCATGCACATTTCAGTGGGTGAATGTGCGCTTCTGATTGGAGCAGTGTATTACCCATATAGTCCAGTTGTGGGCTCCACCTGCGCTAACAGAACTGGGGTTACAACATAGTAACCTTGCTAATATGACACATAAACGCTTGGCATCATTCTAGCTCGCCAGAGCCAAACCATAACAGCAAAATGTAAGAAAAAAAATCCTGGTGTATAAAAATAAACACAGTCTCACTGAATTAAAGCAGGATAAAATCTTCATGGAGTAAATATGAGCTCAGAGGGAGAGGGGAAGAGTTAAAGAGTAACCTAGCACCTCCTGGAATTATGATTTTGATGCCCCCCAGTGGTTTAACTTCTCACTTTGCTGCAGTGATGTCAAACTGATCTCCAGGACACTGTGACATCGCTGTTCAAACTTTCAACCAGAAACAACACTTTTCAGCAAACTTTATTTTGTCCTCCTCGCCACTACATTGTAGCTTTATAATGTATAGCACAAAAACTACACATCTCTGCAGAGTGGGTACAACAAGGACATCACCATTGTTTTTAGTTCTTTGACTAACATGTTTTGTTTCGTCTTCTTTTCATTTTTTCTTCATCATGATAATAGAAAAGTAACCTTAGCTCTTAACACTTCAACAGAAATCTCTTTTAATACACAAATGAATTGATTGAATGAACTTTCTTCCATTCATCAAACAGCTTGAAAAGATTAGAGATAGATTTGGCCTTGTCTCGCCAGTGGCATTGTTATTCAGTCACTTTGAGGTGTGTGGTTAAGTACACGAAGAAAAAAGAAGTGTCTGAAGCAAGCCATGCTTCCTCCAGTTTTAAGTTTGATGAACTCTCATTTTATACTGTTGCTGTTCTTTGACTTCCTGCCATCTATTCAATTTCAATTAAGTGTTTACAATTTAGCGCCTCAGGGTAAATCTGGAACAATGGTGTAATCAGCATCACATAAATATCCCGCAGCGAGACTGTGGATGTCGCATGTTTCAGCCACTCTGATCTCTTATCCTCCTCTTCTCATCTTTTCTGTTTTCCCTCTGCCTTCACCTTGTCAATAGAAAGCCAAAAATCTGAATGAAGGCAGGATGCCGACACTCCACGGAAATTAACATCAGAGCGCTGTGGGAGAGATAAAGATGCGACAGTCATTTAGTGCATTTGCCTCCTCCATTCCTTCATCACAACAGCTTTATGGAGATCTGAACGTCACTCAGAAACACACACATGAACGCACTGCTACAGTGGGCACAGCAGGGATGCCGTCCGCCCCCCTGAATGACACATCACATAGAGCTCCCACCACCCAGAGAAACCCTCCATAATGCTCACACCTCCTCTCTTCCCCACAGTGGTACACATGATGACTTACATTCTCTCCACTGATTTAAAGCTCCTCAACAATCACCAGGACGATCTGACGACAGTCCTTTATCGTATCCAGAGCAAACAGCAAAAGTGTTATAGCAGAAAAAAAATCTTAACTCTATCTGCTGAGAAAAATTACATAAAGCTTCTGAAAGTGGACCTTGAGGTAAGGGTCAAGGTAAAGAGTGAACTTTTACATTCAACAATGAAACAGGCATTTGTGCGACCTAACCATTACCGTGACAGCGTTGTTTTAAGTGTAGGTTGTCTGTAAGTGAGGAATGTTTTATGGTTTATGCACAACTGCCAGAACAACAGCAGCTGCAGGACATTTTAGACACAAGCTAAATATGACATTTGCTAAATTAGCACTTCACACAAAGTACAGCTGAGGCTGGGGGGAATGTCATTAGATTTGCAGGTATTTATTGATAAACCAAATGTTGGACATAATCTACTGGCAGTGATACAGGAGAAGTCGGGATCACCAGCGTTCTTACATTTTAGGCCATGGATATCAGCCCAGCTGCCAGATTAAAATGTTGGTCTTGTATGTTTCTGCTAACTGCTTATACATTACATTGGCACGTTTCATTCATATCATATCAACATTTCTAAAGTGGCTTATATGAGCTGACTTTGTTATTTAGAGGAGGAGGGCGTTCATGCATAAGCGAGACATCTGCTAAGCTGCCGACAACTGTTCAACACCAACAACAGTCATCACTGTTTTTCTAGCAACTTTTTTGCCATCAAACATGGACGTTGTTTAGGAACCTGTTGCTGTTTTTCCAGCAGGGACAGTGCCAAAAGAAGTAGTTGTTTTTTACTAAGACATCGCTGTGTTTCTCACAAGGACTGTCCCTTCAAAACCAAGTGTTTTAAGCCAAAACATAATATATTCTTTATCATGACCAAGTGGTTTTTGTGTCTTACACCACTTACTTACATATGTTACTGGTGTCCATAGACACGTAAATATACAGATGATGCCTCTAGTGTTCAGCGCAAGGAAGTGCATTTCTTTACGGATGGATAGAAACCTGATAGAAACTACCTGCAGCCATGAGGGAGAGGCTAATTTTGTCCGTTTTTTAGCCATCAAGTAGTTTGAATATGAGCTTGGAACATTACTTGACCTGCCAGGTACGTGGCATGTTTTGTGAAATATTTCATTAATAAGACGTATTAACGGCTGAACGAGTCATAATGACTTGACAATCAGTATGGGCAACTGAATTGCAGGAAATAGCCTGTTAGCTAAGCTTGCACACTGTGTCTCCTAAATCCACTGCAAAAGTTAAAAAAAACCTGGGGCAAATTCCAGACCGAAATATTACGGAGGGGAGGAGTTTCGCAGGCACATCGAATATCACTCAGCTTCCCATAGGAATGAATGGACTTCTGGTTGCCTCGTCTCTGTACACATACGTGAATGGAAATAAGGCGTAAACCTAACCACGCGTTAACCACAGTGTTATTAAAATATAAGGTTTAAATACATTTGCTACATAATAATGTACAAATGTAACATGTCTGTGGTTTGCAGAAGCGTAAAATGTTAAAATTTTTTCTGGTGACTTGGTTGTGGATATCAGTACCAAATTACATGGCAATCCATCCAGTAGTTGTTTAGATATTTTAGTCTGAACCAATGCTAGAGCTACACCAGTGTGGTAATAAACGTACTAAATGGGATAACGGTGAAGGTCTCTTGTTAAAGTAGGATCTTCTCTGTACAAAGTTACTTATATTTTAAATATACATGAGTGCCTGTGTGTGCGTGCTCTGTTTGTAAGTGCCAAACCTTTCTTTCAGAAATTGTATGGTTATATCTGTTTTGGTTAACAACATTTAGTATTCTATATTTTAAAGTGAAAAACTTAAGTTGGCAAATAATCCAGTACTGATTATGTTTAGAGATGCATTTTTGAGATGTGTTTATTTTTAGAGTGTGTTTACTTTCAGCTGAATATGCTGGTTTATATCTTTACTTATCTATTTTTTTGTATAGAGCCGTACACTAAGCAACAAGTGGACAAGTGGAGTGTGTTTACTGATGTGGTGACAATGTTCAGTAAATATCCAGGAAACATTTAATGTATCGTCCCTGACCAGACATCTGTTGCTACATATTATGTTGAACCAGAGAATTTAAAGATTACAGAGAGTCACTTACTGAGACTTAACTGTTCTTGGCAAAAGACAAGTAAGCCAAGAGGTCTAGGCCCTCTCTCGGTCCAGCACTCGAGCACTTGATACACCTCGGCCTCTGAGCTAATTGGTATGTCCCACCCGCAACCAGCCAGCCGAAACGAAATAAGGACAGTCAATCATGTGAGCCTAATATCTGACACAGCCCAGTCGCAAGAAGAAAATGTTGGCTTTATATGTTTGTGCAAACCACAGATATGTTACATTAAGGGATGCACAATAATTTGTGCATGTCATCTGTATTGGAAGGTATCTGCTTTAAAATGAGCTATCTGAATTGACCAACATGATTTTTCTTTTTTTCTTTTTTTTTCTTTTTTTTTTTTTACAATAAATGAATATTACATACATTGAAAAGTATCATATTTCATGTCTCCATCTGCTGGTGGGCCAGACTTGATGATCACTAAAATTAGGTGGTGAAAAAGTGGATATATCAGTATCAGTTATCGGCTAAATAAGTTGATACATATTGGCATATCGGATATCGGCAAAAAATCCAGTATCGTGCATCCCTTGTTACATTTGTACCTTTCAAATATATCACATCAGTGTTGCTAAAGTGATGTAGTATATGAGCTGACTTTGACTTTCAGTGAGAGGTAGGCAGGATGGTGGATAGCAGGTCACCTCAGGTTACCTGCCAAGCTACAGACCACTGTTCAAGACCAACAAACAACAAAACACGTTGTGTTTTAGCATCCCATTGCTTTTCCAGAGGTTTTATTGGCACCAAACGTGGGTGTTTTATAGCATACCGTTGTTGTTTTTCTACTGGGGATAGTGCCATGAAAAGCAATTGTGTTTTTACCATAACATCACTTTGTTTCCTGCCAAGATAGTTCCACAAAAAGTGAGTATTTTAAGCCAAAGCATGATCTTTTCCCAACCTTAAAGGGAAATTTCGGTTTATTTCAACCTGTCTCCTATCGTCCTAAATTTGGTTCAAGTGACTAGTGACATACAGATAATAGTTAGCATGTTAGCCGTTAGCCTAGATACAGCCGTAGCGTCAGACCTGTTAAAACCTAAGTGAATGGGCATCCCTTCAAGTGCAAAGTTAGTCCACTAAACAAGCTTTTTTTCCACAAAGACCGCCTCATATCGTTAGGATAAATGTCAGATAACATATAGAAAACGACATGTAAACGTGTTGTCTCACCTTACCAGTGTGCTGCCATGTTTGTTTATCCCTCTAGCTCTGCCTTCCAAAGCGTGGCCGAAATATATCTCGCGAGCTCTAGATGAAGCCCAGCTGGAAACTACTCCAGGTGGAGGTGTCTTGTCCTCGGTCACATCCAGACCTTGAAAATAAGGCTGCAACCGGTCCCATTCCTTGCAACAGAGGCATTCCTCTTCTGTGGGCACTGGGGCACAGCATTCACAGGTACACCACCAATCTCCAAAGCTACGCAGCCTTCCAGCAGCCATTCCTCCCCTCTCGTCCTCTAACATTACCTGTTGCGCCTCTCTCTCTCTCTCCTCCTCCTCCTCCTCCTCCTCCGTTCAGGCGGCCATCCGGTTCTGCCTTCCCGCTGTTGCTGCTTGTTCAGGCACACTATGAGATCGCTGCTTGTTCTCGCGATATTTCAGCCACGCTTTGGAAAGCAGAGCTAAATTGTAAACAAACATGGCAGCACACCGGTAAGGTGAGACAACACGTTTACTTGTCGTTTTCTATATGTTCTCTGACATTTATTCTAACGATATGAGGTGGTCTTTGTGGAAAAAAAGCTTGTTTAGTGGACTAACTTTGCACTTGAAGGGATGCCCGTTCACTTAGGTTTTAACAGGTCTGACGCTACGGCTGTATCTAGGCTAACAGCTAACATGCTAACTATTATCTGTCACTAGTCACTTCAACCAAATTTAGGACGATAGGAGACAGGTTGAAATAAACCGAAATTTCCCTATAACCAAGTGGGTTTTTTGTGCCTTAACCTAACCACATATTGACCAGAGTGTCGTTGAAACATTAAAAAACATAAAGTTTCAATGTATCTGCAACATAAGAAATATAACATACGTGCGGTTTGCAGAAACTTAAAATGGCAACATATTTCTGCCGATTGTGTTGCCTGACAATGTGGTCAATATACAGTATTAAACAGCCTCAACAACTTTGTCGTGACACTCTTCATCGAATAAGAAAGACCACAAGATGCAGTTCAAAGCCCTGAAAAAAGCTAGTGAGGTGACCTTGAGTTCGTTTTTTTCTTTGACACACTGTAAAAATGTTTTGTAGCTTCTACTCTGATTATTATCTATAGTCTATATTCTGTAATGAGCTCTGGACATAATATATAACACAGTAAACAGATAATTAGTTTAGTTCTCGCATGATGTAAAACATAACCCGTCAATCTGCGATACACAGTGGCACACACAGGTCAGAAAAAAATGAATCAGTGCCACTGTACAACAGCAGCTCCCACACTGTGAATGAGCCCACTGCGCGGCACCTCCACAAAGGGACCTACAGTATAGCAAAGCAACAACAGTCACACACACACACACACACACAGGCACGCACATACGAGGAGAAATCCGACAAAGCAAAAGGATGATGGTGATTATGACACATAGCTAAGCCACCCACAGTGGTGCCTGTGCGAGGGCAGAGCACATCAAACTGAGCAAGTGTAACACATGCTCTGTGTCAGTCCTCCTCCCCTGCACTGGCATGTAATGTATGACACATAGCTGAACCACCTACAGGCCTGCTGTCTCCATGCCCAGCTGATGAGGACGAGGGGGGGTGGAGGGTACTGAGGGTACTGGCCAAGGAGACGGATTCCGCCGGATTCTTCCAGATCGTCCTCTGGGTGTCAGAGAGGGTAGCATGTGTGTGTGTGTGTGTGTGTGTGTGTGTGTGTGTTTATGAGCTACTGTGACTGCTAAGTGTTGTGATTAAAATGTTTTTTAACTTTAAAAATATCCCCAAACGTCACTTAGAGTAGAATGCATTAATGTACCACTGAACGTCATCTGCTGCTGCATCCCACCCCCACCTAAACATGTGAACTCATGTTTGAAACAAGCCCCTGGGTGTTATGTGGCTGCAGGGGCATCTGTCCAGGGCTCGGGGCTATTCTCTGTATGTGATGAGCGTGTGGTATTGAGTGGGTGGGTTAGGGGTATTCAATGGCTAGTGGCCAAGCACCTCTGGGTGATCCACTCTAGGGAGGGGGCAAGTGACCCAGACTTAGCCCAGTGTGAGGATGACTAATTGAGGATGTGAGAGAGGGAGGGGAGAAGCTGAGGCTGTTACTGGATCTGACCTCTTCCGCACATACAGTACATGCCTCACACAAACACAAGAGAGGGAGTGATTCAGAAACCTAATCTAATTCTGGACTTGCTGTGACACATATGGATGAGAGCGAGGAACAGAGTCAGGAATGTTTGTACTATAAGGGATGAAAGGTAGGACATTGCCACGCAACTATTGTTTCTTATTCCTTGTTTTTTAATCTGTTGTTATTGTTTATGTTTTATTAAAAGTCTTCCATTATCTCTGCAAAGCAGTGAAGGTTGTGATCACCTCCTTCCATCTGTTTCAGACTTTGAAGCTGAAAAAGAAACTGGCATGAAATTTGCTGAGCAGATTTAAATATTAAACTATTTATGTCTGACTCTCTGACCTTTTGTCTAGAGCCACCATCGGGCCAGACTTCCAGTTTTCAAGTAAGCACATTTCTCAACTTGCTAATATATGCTGTGCATAGTCATGCTCCCAAAACTAATGCCTCATTGCCACTGCATGGTTCGGCTTCAACTCACTTTTGGCACCAGGACCTTTTCTCTGCTTTATTTTCCACTGCAGATAGTGTCCTCTCAGTGTGGGTAGGATTCTCTGCTGACCAGTAACACCACATGAAACTGCTGTGACATCATCTTCAGTGCGACACTCGCTGAACTCTTTCCTCTGCAACCAAACCGAGGATCATCTGCAGTTTTTCAGTTGCACAGCATGGTGTGTGGTGTAGTTTTGCAGCCTGCCATTTCTTAAAATCTGGATCATGTTGATTTAAAAATCACTATTGACAGTAACTTGGTTATTTAAAAATGGCGGGTTTGTGCAGGATGTCCCCAGAGATGTTTCTTTCTGACCAGTCAGTGGTCTGCAGTATTTTAATTCAACCCTCTAGCTCGCCTGAAACTTTAAGATGGTACCAAACCATGCAGTGGAAATGAAACCTACTGATTTTGGTGGCACCATCACAATAACACCCCCAAAAGGAGGAAACCAACATCTGCAGACCAAATTGCCACACCAAACCCCGGCTTATAGTGTCACTACGGTTGTGAATAATGATTACTTTCCTCTATCAGTTAACCTGATGATTCATTTTATGTATATAAAATACCAGCAAATAGTAAAAAATGCCCATAACCACTCCCCAGGGTCTTCAAGTTGCTTGTTTTGCTTGATCAACAATCAAAAAAATTCACTTTACAATAAAACAAAAGGAAAAAACAGCCAACTCTCACATTTTAGAAGCTGTCCAAGTCAAGTAATTTCACTCTTAATAGATGATTAAACCTACACTAACTTTTTTTTCTTTGTTGAGTTGTGTTTTTGACCACCTGATGAATATGTGTCCAATATTCACTCTCCTTTGAGCTCTGGTTTGGTCTCTACCAACCTTTGAGAAATACAGTATATTCCCCACCGACGTGCTAACAGGGACCTAAGAGTTGCTAAAACAACCCGGTCTCACTCCGAAGTTGCTGAAATCTGGCGCTTGGGCAGTGACTTGCGGCTTCAGACACTGACAAAGAAAGATGTCCTTTGATGTCGTCATGATACACAGCCAGTCGCCATTATAGTTTTGTGGTGCTCTGTGGCATCAAAGGGAAACTCGAGGGGACAAGGATGAAAGATGGTGAAAGTCCGAGTAGGGCAGGTAGGAGGATGGGTCCAACAAACACAGACTTTCACCTGGGACAGCGGTGTTGGTGTCCCGCAAGATTATAGAGCCAGCCCTGTTTTTTTTCCAAAACCTAATCACGTGCTTTTATTGCCAAAACCCAACCAGGTGCATTAGTTGTTGAAGGAAAAAAATGTCAATTTGCGGTGGTTTACTGACATAGTGCATTTATTTTGAAAGAGACTATATGTAAACAGTAAATTTCCTGTGAAAACGGAAGTGTATTTTGAAAGAAGACGATGCATGTAACAGGCAGAACCTGACATGGCATCCCAAAATGTCAACAACCATCGCACCCAGGGTACCTTGCGCGTAGTATCTGGACGTGGAAAATCCATGACCAAACATTATGTGATGAGGTCGGAGTGAGAATGTGTTGGCAAAAAAGCTCCATAGAGTTGAGGGGAGCAACAGAAGCAGGTGAAACCTTAATTACTGAAAAAAAAGATGAAGTTATTGTCTTTTGATCAACTAGTCAACAAATTATTGTAGCAGTTGTAATTTCCATCTCTTGCCATTAAGATATTGCCTGTAAAAGTAAAGGCAATGGGATATTAGGCCTTGGCAAAGGTCTGGCTGCTGTTGCCCATGCAATAATAGCTGCCTCTCATTCATGCGCACGAAACATAACTGAATACAACTGACACAGAGAGAGAGGATAAAGAGAGAGATGTACAGTGAGTCTAAAGCAATTGCACTGAGTGGAAAGAGGTGACAGTAAGACAGATGTAGTGGTGAGACTGAGAATATATTGAAATCAGAGATAAGGAAGGAAAACAGAGGGGATGGATGCGAGGGAGACAGCGTGCACTTTGGTCACTGAGGGGTTGAGAAGAGTAACAGAGGGGAAGAGGAAGCTCTGTACTGTGCCAATAGGAAGAGTTTGTTCCTCAGTGAGATACAGGAGACAGTGTCAACACACACGCTGTGCTCAATATAGCTACTGTCACACAGCCAGGCATACCTCTCTCTCTCCTCTCCAGCCTGACACTTGCACCTTCCTCAACACTCCTCCTGCCTCACTCACGTTCTTCTTCTATCCCCCCCTCATCTGAGCAGGTTACATTCTTCCTTTCCCTCCCCTCAGTCCTCCCCCTGTGGCCCCCGTCCATCAATGTCACGTCCCTGGAGCTAAATTAACTGATCTCCCTTCCTTTGCTCTTGTTCCCCTTCCCTCTCCCCTCGCTCTGTGTATATATTACAGGCTTGACACCCTGCCAGACATTGGTTTAATATAACACACATTCTCTGTGCCTTCCACCCGCTCTCACATTACCCTCTCTTTCCAACTCCCACCACCCCGCTTTCATATGGGCACTGGCCGCTTGCTTTTTCCATACTTTACCCACCGCAAAAGGAGCTTTTTGTTCTTGAATAGCTCCCTCATTGCCATGGTAATCCAACAGAAAGAGAGTGTGGTTTTTCTGTCTAGGGCCTCACAGATGAAAATAGTAAGACATGATGGGTTTCTTTAAGTGGCCCTGAATCTGAGAAAATCAGTCGGTGCAATCATGGAGCCATCATGAAGAAGTCGGAAGTTTCTATTTGTGTGTAAGGTGCGTGTTTTTACCATCATCAAGCTATTTCCCACATTTGTCGTCTTCTGCTTCTCCCAGGTGGACCTCTTGCCGCCGCCTCGGCCTTCCCGTTAAACCCCCTCTTCCTCTGTCTCACTTGTCCTCCAACGTCACCCTCCCCACCCCGCCTTCCTTCCCTCCTCCACCACCCTCACCACTCGCTGTGGTAATCCCATTACTCATGTGCGAATACCAGCTGGGGAAGAGAGGGAGGGAGGGAGAATGTGGACAGAGGATAACTGTGTAGGGGCTACGGGTCTCAACTAGACGGTTGAACGCCCTAGATGTTTTTTTCAAATTCTTGTTCGTAGAGAGGAAAATATCAATCAACGTTGCAAATTATTTCACAATAATTTAAAAAGTTTTCAAACGTTGACCCCTTATGACCCTATTTGGGGTAAGAAGGGCGAAAAAGTGCTTCACAAAGACAGAGGGAGTGATATCTGGCTGTGTCTCGCGACGGTTGGACTGGCAAGCTTGAAAATAAACAAGTTCTTTGATGACAAAGAACCCATTGACTCTCTTATTCCCTCTCTCTCGCTCCCACTCCTTATTCTCCACAGCTTTGCTCTCTTTTCCTCTCTCCCTCTCTCTGTCCTTTTTTTGCTCATGCCGTTTCGAAGGGGTGAGGTCGGAGGGTGAGTGTAGTGTGTGTGTGATGTAGGGGGGGAGGCATTAACCGACACCCCGCTGCACTTGTTGTCCCCTCAGCTGCCGGCTTTTTCTTTCATCCGGTCTGCTCTCACCCTACACGCCTTTTAGTCCAGCGACCCATCTTCCCTTCCCCTTTCACCGTCACACAAGGAGCAAAACCTTTTTCTCCTCAGTCAAAGTTCTGTGCAAGAACTTCTCCGCATGAAGAATTAAAGCTGAACGAGAGGTTTAACTTTGCAGGCGTTGCATACAATGCTGTTTGAAGTTGATTATGTAAGATCACTTGTTGGAAGTTAAAGATGACTGAAGCACTTATAAAGAACAGGTGAATGAAAAAGAAAGCCAAAGAAGGATAGCGTTAAGGAGAGTGTGTTTGCTCATGCATGAGTGTGTGTGTGTGTGTGTGTGTGTGTGTGTGTGTGTGTGTGTGTGTGCACTTGTTCACGTCACCAGTGGTATGAATCATCACCTACTCTATGTACATATTACACCTCTGTTGGTTGTTTAACGCCCCGTCCAGGAATTATAATCCTGCCTGGCTTCCACTGGTTGCTGAAACCAGGTTCTGCATGCGCGTGTGTGTGTGTGTGTGTGTGTGTGTGTGTGTGTGTGTGTGTGTGTGTGTGTGTGTGTGTGTGTGTGTGTGTGTGTGAGTGTCTGCACTGCCTGTGGTGGCACTGGTTAGTGGGCCACCACACCCATTGTCCACGGTAATTACACTTACTCGAGCCATCTGTGTTACAGAGGAGCAGACCAGAAGAAACCGGAGTGTGTATTAATGCTGGTTGGATGACATGCTAAAAAAAGTCTATAGGGTTTTTGACCTTCTTGAGCCACTGTACACTAAGGTTGATATCAGTTGTGATTGTTTGGCACAGTCATGTGGTCCATTCTTGATTGGGATTACACATCCCTTAGCTCAGAGTGGTGAGGATGGGGGTTGGGTGAGGCCTTCAATCTATAGGGAAGATATCTGGAGATGTTCACATACACATACACACACACCCACCCAACTGCGAGCATTCACATACACACAAACGCTCCAGTGACAAAATCTCCGCTCTCCCTTTCATTCTCTCCGTCTTTCTCTGCGGAGCGTCTGTCTGTCACTCCGATTAGGAACGGATAGAGTCACATAAAGCACGGAGGGGATGGAAAAGGGCGGGATGGGAGATAGAGGGAGTTACAGATGATGTGGAACCAATAAGACAAGGCTTTTCTGTGATACACTCTGTTTGTCAAACACATCATCAAGTTCACTCGCCAAGGATCCAGCCGGGTCAAATTTAATGGCCAAATACATGTGACAGTTTCAAAAATGAAATGTGAAAAATGCACTGCTCATACAGAAAATGTACTTTCTCCTACACAGCAGAAAATAATATCCAATAATGTCAAATCTGAAATGTTGTCCTGATCATTCTGATTAGACACTTCTAATGCACTTTTTTTTTTATAGATGCAAGTTTTTAAAGAATGTTTTCAGGGCATTTTACACCTGTGTTACAGAGTTTATAGTATAAAGCTGACAGATGGAAAATAACACGCAGCAAAGGTCTCTGCTCTCTGCCCCAGGGAGCCCTGGATACTGCTTATAAAACAAGTATGTCAGACCTTTATTTCAGTTTGATAGCATAAGCCAAAGTGCCCAAAGATACTAAAAGTTTTACAAATTCTGAGAGAAAGTCTTCTCCATGTTGAGCTGCCTGCCACGATAACTGCTAAGTTGCTTGGAGTGTTTTCTTTTTAACCAAAAACCTAAAAACTATTAACTGGCAAGGGCTGACATCCTAATGAGACTGATTGTAATATCTTTATTGAAAGCAATGCATGCTGCAAAGGTCCACCATCTGTTACAAGATACACTAAAACAACAACAACAGCAACAGACAGCAATTAACTACAGGACAAATATACTATATTTTGTCTGTGGTGTGTGCCTAATTATATTGAACATCTTGTTCATTGTAATTGACAATTTCCAATTAAATATTGAAATCACACAAGTCCTTTTATTTAAAGTTTTAAGGTATTTAAAATAAGCACATTTACTGAGATTACACCATAGACTGTATAAAATAATGGACGTAGCTACCATCTTGTCACCCATTGGTTTGTGGGCTACTGTTTTGAAGCCTCGAGTTTGGCATTTTGGCCATCGCCATCTTGATTTTCTTTAAGCCAGTAGTGACAATATTTGGACAAGAGGTTGGAGCTTTAGATGAGCAAGAGGTGGATCTGACTGAGAACCAGAGGACACTCCAAGTGGCCAACCCCTTAATTTTGTGTGACTTTAAGCCTTATGCTGCGTTCACATGGAATCAGGCAGACAAGCGGATGGCACACCAGATATCATTTTAATGGAGGAGAGCAGGACCGTAAAATTAGGTGAGGTCAACAGAGGGTGCCGGTAGCCAAGATGGTAGATGGTATTGCTGTTCAAAGTTAAAATATTTCAACTTTCTGCCATCCTCTGGGACGGAACATACAACCGGACAGGGGCGGCTGGCCAATTGAGGGCGACAGGACACTGCCCCTCCTTAAGCCAGAAAAGAAAAGAAAGATGATGATAATAAATGTATGATTATCATCATCATTATTGTCATATATACACACAATATATTAAATATTTTGATAATTTTCACTTGAAACAGCTGGTCCTGCCTCTGAATATCCAATCAGACGCAGTGTGAGGTCGCGTTCCAACCCTCTGGGGCGATATCAGCCTGACTCATTTTTCCGATTATCCGACATCACATGAGGCAGCGCCACTGCGCAGCAGTCACATTCAAGATCAACATGGCTAACGTTTCCAGCTGATCCAAGAGACGTTTTAACCCAATAGGTTAAAAAGCAACGACGTATAGTGCGCCCAAATTCACAACTGTTCTTCTCTATGGATTTTCTCTGCGACCATCCGTCATAGTGAACTCATATCACATTAAACAGCGGAACCACAGCTTTCCGACAAGACCAAGCACTTGTCGGTAGTCTAATGTTTTCACAGCGGAAAAAAAAAGATAAAGTTAGGCTACACTAAAATTATGTATAACAAAGTTTTCATACAGCTTTGCACACACATTACTCTTGGATGGATTACTCACGAAAGTGGGGTCGTACAGAAATGACAACACCGGGGACCGTCAAACTATAACGCCAACCAGCCGCATACCATGCCAACATTAAAGGATGCCTTTTTTGTTGGTTTCTGACGCCCGAGTCACTGTCCAAGTGCCGGATTTCAACGACTTCAGAGTGAGACAGGGCTCCCCATTCGTAATTATGCTTAAGTTTACGCCTTTATAAAACATAAACGGGTGAGTACGATAAAAAAATTTAGCTGTCATCTTTTGGCATTTCCACGATGGCTTCACTTTTCAGCCCTGTATGTTGTATTCAACAGGGAAATAAGAAATATGAGGTGTGTAAAACCTGAGAACAGACGAGCAGTGCATATACACTCGTGGCCAAAACAGATGAAAATAGAAACTACATTTCCTTTCACACATTCAACTCATGAGTCCAGTAACCTTGAGCTTACAGCTCAAATAATAATGACCTGAAGAGGGGAAGTGAGTGATGAGTGTGAGGGAGGGAGAACGATGCAGGCATGGAGAGGTGGCAGAGGATGGAGAAAGACGAGGAATAGAAGAGGTGTGAGAGTGAGGGAGGGTGGACGGACGTATGGATGGATGGATGAGTGGTAAAAGACGACAGGACTGCAAATGTATGGCATAGCAGCAAAGTAAAGAGGGAATGGGGGAGAGAAAACAGGAGAGGTGGATAAACAGCCAGAGCGAGGGAGGAGGAGGAGAAGGTGTGGGGTGAAGCACTGTGTTTATCAGTGTTCAGAATGTACTGTGCTGTAGATTTGTCTGTAAATGTCATCTCCTGTGCTTGAGTTACAATAGAGCGCACTCACACAAGTCAATGACAGGCACACATATAAATACACACAGAAATATCAAAGAGGAGAAGCTGTTTGTCCACCCTGCACTTAATCGCTAAATCACTCTTATTTGACTGTCAGGTGTTCTTTTTTTCCCCTCCTCCTCCTCCTCCTCCTCCTCCTTGCTCTGGAGCTTTTCCTCTTGTCCTCTCTTTGATTTCTTCACTCTCATCTCTTCCTCTGTGTGAAGAGCCCAAGGGATGCTGAAGAGCTCTTCACCTCAACCATGAAACACAGACATCAGAAAATAGGAAAATTATAGATATGTGGTGGATGCATGCCACAGCAACAAACAGAGAAACAAGGGAATAGGGCAACTCTCTTGTTCCCAGCTCTTTGCCCTATTGTCAACCTGCATGTGAGAAAATGCCACGCAGGTCTGTGCTGAGGTTTTCCTGCTCCGAAGAAGACAGGACAGGATAGCTGTTTCCTGAATGTGAAGGTTAAGCGTCCCATTTTATTTCTCTTTAGGCCCAGTTGCTTATCAGTCGGGGAGCAGAGTGGGTTTCCTGAGCCTGTCAGAGAATGGCCAGCGAAGGGAGGAGAAATCCTGTTTGTAAATCACACCGTAGGGACGTTGCTGCTGTCAGGGGACTTTGTTGACTTTGTTTTACTACCTCTGTCTTATCCTGTTGACAAGACAGGGCAGTGGTGTGTGTCGCTGACGTCACAACGGGGTAACAAAAAAATGCACACACATAAAGCCACCATCCACTGCACCAGGTGCCAATGTACGAGAAGGCAAAAGGGGAGATGCACTTCACCTCCCATGTATGACGCCTCACCCACTCTTATGCTCTTATCAATAACACGTGTGAGCTTCATATCAGCGCCACGCGAGGAAGCAGAAGGTCAGGAGACAGGAAGCAAGTCTGGGCATGACACCGGTGTTCACGATCAAACGAGGCATGCTGAACATCTGATCAAGTGAAAGAGTTACATATGACATGAGCGGATATCTCTGTTGATATGCACATGCATACAGCATATGCTAATGCACACTCTGGGTCACTGTACATGTGTGTTTGATTGTGAGTTAAAGGTCAGATACAGATGGCTGCACCTGTAAAAAAAAAAGAGGAAAAGGGAGTTAGTGCTGCATGAGAAACCAGCTACAGAACAGGATGCAGGTTCATATTCAAATTAACCACAAGCTTTTCTTTTTCTTCTTAATTTCGTTGTTTTATGTGAAGAATTTGTATTTCTGTAGAAATTCAAATTATGTAAAAGGCGTTTGCTGCTGTGGGTACCAAAATCAAAAACAGCACTGACTGCAAAGAAAGTAAAAAAAAGTACATTTAACAGTACATAAGAATAATTTTACTGTACGCCAACTTTCATCAGAATTACACCAGAATTTGGACTTAAACTCAATAGCAATCACAGATAATGCTTTAAATTACAGACAGCATTTTTGTATACATTATGGGCTACCTTTAATTAACTACTGGGTGTCTAGTAACAAGGAACAGTGGCGTGGCGGTTAGCACTGTCACCTCACAGCTTCACAGCTAGAGGGTTCCTGGTTCGATCCCAGGTGTGGGAGCCCTTCTGTGCGGAGTTTGCTGTGTCAGCATCGGTTTTCTCCGAGTACTTCAGCTTCCTTGGAAAACAGTCCAAAGACATGCAGATTGGGGATAGGTTAACTGGTGACTCTAAAGTGACCGTAGGTGTGAGAGTGAATGGTTGTCTGTCTCTATGTGTCAGCCCTGCAATAGTGTGGTGACCTGTCCTGGGTGTACCCTGCCTCTTGCCCAGTGTCAACTGCTCCAGCTGTCTCATCATCAGCTGTTGGATGAATTTGTTTGAAATTGGGATTTGATGTTTATGATCACCATAGGATGAATCCCAGTGACTTTGGTGATCCATTAAGTTTTCCTCTGGCGCCGAAAGTTTGTACTTATGCAGTTTGTACAGATATTCATTCTTGTGAGCCATAAAAAACCTAATAACTTTAATGATCCTCTGACTTTTCAGTTGAGCCCACACTGTAACTAACCACACTCCCTGAAGATATATTATCATATTTTTGTAAAAATTAATGTCACAGAATTTCACTTAATTTCCTGCATTCTAGTGATTTTTTATACACCAATTTGTGCACTTTCTGCATCAATTTATGCTGTAAATGCCTTTAATTTTGACAAAATAAAAGTCCTCTGCTTCCTTCATGTTTTTGGAGACAAATGCACATGTTCTAAATATTGAGGGGACATCTTCTTCTGTCTTATCTTCTTCATGATCTGGTGAACATAGTAAACATGTTATTCGCCAGCATGTTAGCCTGCTGGCACTTGCATTTTGCTCAAAGCACCCCTATGCCAGTGTACAGCCTCACAGATCTGCTAAATCACCTTTAATGAGATGTTTGAACAATATTATTGTTGTAGATGTACAGGACTAAGGAAACCAGAAAATATTCTCTTTTTAGAAGCTACAGAATTTTGTCTTTTTTTCCTGAAAAAGAAAATAACATCTCCTCCTTTTCATTGAAAAAATCAATTAATATGCAAATATGTTTCATTTCAATAGTTTACCTGCTAAGGTGCAGAAAGGTTTCCTCTCAGTGGGGGATTCAAGTGCTCTCATCACACCTGTTGCATATTGGACCATGACACTGAAAGACAGTACATACACGCCCCAACTTAGGGGTACAGCAGCTCCTCCTCACTATTAAGCACAAGACACTCACACTCTCTCTCCTGTATCACTCAGACCTGACCCCACAACATAAGGGCAGGTAGGAACCAGATAGTTCATAACCAAGGGAACACAATGACTCCACTTACACACAGCACATGAAAATACTGATGAAACAATATAAAAAGTGTTATAAATGACAAATAATAATTTACCAGTAACTCAATACGACTGACTCTATTACTACTTAAGTAATGCAGTTATTTAAGTGATAAAAATAACCTAAAAATATAATGTGTGCCGTAAATATAGTTACAACAGTATACTCACCGACCAGCCAAGAAGCAGTTGGAATATTTAGGAGAGCATTCCCACTTCCTCCCTGGTAAGCTATCCGGCTACTGAGTACTACAGTACACCCACCTCATCAGCTTCCACTACATCACTGTGCTCAGACTTAAGGTGGGCACAGAGAAACTTTCCCCCTTCAGCAGATGCATGTGAAAGCAAGCTCTGCACATGTATCCTGTTTTTGAGTGAAGGTTTATTTATTTATTTATTTATTTGGATCCCCATTCATCACTACAAAGGTAGCAACTACTCTTCCTGGGGTCCACACAAGCAAACATTACATTGTAGAGTAAAACAAATATACAAGAAAAAATCTAAGGCAAAAATAAATAAGTAACAAGGAAAACAGAAAACCTACAAAACAATAATCAAAAACAAACAAAATCAATAGATTAACCACAAAATTTTCAGACATTGTCAGAAAAAATAAATAATAATGATAAAAATAATAATTTTACAGCTCAAATGTAATTGTAATAGGCTACTACTAAAAATGGCACATGTAGTGATTGTGTGTAGAAAAGACCAGGATAGTTTCACTTTAAGTTAAAAAAACCCAACTTGTTCTCAGTCGTATTCTTCTGAGTAGCCTAAATAAGCTTGCTCTCCATCAGTGCAGATAAACGCAGCAGTGTGTCAGGGTGGCTGAATTTATAAGACATGCTGTAATATTTAATTTCCTGTTTTCAGTGTTAATCACTAACTGACGCTTTCATATTTAATTTGCCAGTTTAATAAGCGTAATTATCCCGATATGACAGGGACTCATTAGAACCGTAACCCCTGATTGACGTAAACGGACACCGTTAACCGAGCAGCTCTCGCGCCTCTCTCGAATCGTAGGACTCGGATGTGATGTCACCACGGCAGCGCGCTGTGGCGGTCTCCAAGGCAACGCCGCGTGCTGCAGTGACGCCAGCCCGGGCCCCGGCTCGTGGTGAGTGGGCGTGACTCGCCACGCTAGCCCCCCCTTCTCTCCCGTCAGTGTGGGCGGGCCCCGCTCAGAAGAGGAGCGAGCGAAACACGACACCCCGAGGACGGAGAGACGCACGGGGGGAGGAGAGAGTAGCACTGAATGGTGTGAGAGAGTGGAGGACTTAAAAAAGTCTACAGAAAAAGAGGTTCCTCTCTAAACGGTAATTTCTGTCAAAGAAGTAACAAAGCCTCGCGGCGGAGGGATGTCAAACAGCGACGAAGATGCGGTTGAGACGGAGTAAACAGCGACCGGACAGTTAGCGAAACAACTTGTTAGAGGAGAAGAGAAAGGTTTTCGGCTGGCTCGAGTCGGGACGGTTGGTCGCTTTCCGCCGCAACTTGATTTCAGGCGAGTTACTGGACGAGAGGCGAGGTCCGACAGCGAGGTCTTGACCGCTTGGCTCCCAGGAAAGCAAGCCCTTCGCTCGGTTTGCTCGGTCGGCAGAGAGCCGGGGAAACGGACCGAGAGAGCGCGGCGGCTCGGTAACACAGAGAGCCGCTGAAGCCGCAGCTCAAAAAGTTTGCCGTGTATCTTCACCTAGTTTTCCAGATTGGGAACTAGAGGGGGAGGAAGAGGCCGACAGACTGACTTTTCTTTCCACAAGCAACTGTGTGGAATTCATCCTGTTTGATCCTAACTTTAGCCGGCCAGCTAAAGTAGCTAAAGCAGAAAAATGAAAACACCTGGAGACAGCGGTAAGTTTGCTCCTGCTCTTGCTATGATTATCTACCCACCATTGTCTTTCTTGTTTACTTGCAGTGGTTGTTGTCGGCAAAGCTAACACTTAACTGCATTTCTGATTAATGAAGCCAGATAGTTATCAACATCCGCTTCCAATCAAAAAACCTGTTGATTTTAGTTCTCAGGATCACTGCCACAGAGCGTGGTTTATCTAGATAAGATACTGAAAACTGGTGCAGGTTAGATACTGTACTCCGGTTCAAGAGGAAGTGGTTTAACTATTGTACAGTTGTTACAGCGACATCCTCTGTGTCACCCTGACAACCTAATTTCACCATCCACCACCTTTCAGAGAACAGATTGAAAATCCTGGAAGCACTGTGTGAGTGTGTTTTTTGTGCTGGCTGAGTGAGACAGAAAGATGTGGTCGTGTTGATAAGTCACTTTAAGACTCCTCTCCTCCTGGCGGTGGTGTTTAGGGTGATTGGATCTAGCCAGGTACACACGGAGCAAGCTGATATTAACCCACTAACTGATCATACATTTGTGAGGGACTTGGCCTTGTCAGCATATTGAAGTGAGAGCAGGGGGGGTTTCCAGTAGTCAGCTGAGGTCTGTGTGTGCGTCTAATTCCTGAAATGCTTGCATAAGTTTGTTCTTGCTCCCTTCTCTTGAAGCCAAGGCATTTTTTTTCCAGAAAGGAGGAAGTGGAAGTACTACTTTGTGCCAGCTATTCAGTTTATTATTTTTGAGTGTCCGTAATAGACTTAGCCTGACATGACCCTTTCTTGTAGTAACAAATCTGAGTTTGATTTGTATCAGTTCACATAATTAGGTTTTCTTTATGCACAAGGGACCTCGGGGATATGATCTGAAAGTATATAACAGTTATTTATTTTGTGTAAAACAAAATGCACATGTAATGAGTTTTTTTTTCCTTGTGATGACTTCCTAAAAGTTACTGGTAAGCATGTGGTGTGGGGCCGCGTGAGTGACTGACAAACTGTGTGGGACCCTTTTCCACTTGGGACGTTCCCCTCCCTTCCCCCACCCTGTCCCCTCCTGACTCCTGCTGCACCCAGCCTCAGCCCCTCAAACCTCCACATTCCTGCACACACACACCCACTCCTTGCAGCAGCCCCGAGGAGGCTGCCATGACATCACACCATATCCCACCACAAGTAGCCCTTTATTACAAGGAGCTCAGTGTTTGTGTGGCAGCAGATAGCTTAAGCCTTTCAGGGAAAGGTACTAAAAATTGATTGTGCTTATGTTATGGGTTTGATGTATGTGGTCAGTGTGTGTGTTTGTGTTGTAGGCTGGTTGTGTTTGTCATCTAGCCTTTGTGTAAAGGTAAAGAGCAGGGGTGTAAAGTGTGTGCAACCATCCAACCAGTCTTATTTATTATTTAACTTTGTTGACAGGGCAGCCTTGAATTATTGTTTTGATTCTTGATTATTTTTTAAATTAATTTTTGTGTGTATAATGTTAAGCTCAAAGTTAAATCTTGAAGTTCTGAGGCTGTAGCAAACAATTTCTGATTACTTTCTTGATTAATCATTTGGTCTATGAAAATACAGAAACATATGCAAATGCCTTTCACAGTTTCCTTGACACCAAGGTAACAGTCTAAAGATATTCAGTATACTACAGTGTCCTTAAATGTCACATAAAGAAGCTCTAACTAGAACACATTTGGTTTATTTTGCTTAATAAATGACTGAAACACTTTATTGGATATCAATAATCAACGATCAGCAAATGATTATTATTAAAAAGTAGAAAGGCATGCCGCCTTTTGCCCCCTGTGAGGATTTAAGTTTCACCAGTTCATTTGTAAGTTGTCAAAATTGAATTTGATGAAAACTCTGTTGAATAACTAATTGAGTAATCCTGTCAGCACTGGTTGGTAAACATAGCAACACTGTCTGAGAGGCATTATCTAACAACAAATCTGATCTTATAACAGCACCTTTAAATAGTTGAATTATGGAACTGGTTAATCCGACATGCTGCCCTGATCTGTCTGATCTCCTGCTGTTGCTGCAATCAGGGCACAAGTTTTAACCCTTAACTTCTGCACAGCCCATCACTTAGAGTGAACATGTTTCTTAGCCACAGAAGGATATCACAATGTGGGGATATGTGTAGGATAAAGAATGTAATCATCCCTTCCTGGGATGTTTGGAGATGTAGGATTATGTCCCATACGGTAAGCTGCCTCTATATGGAGCTTACCCTCTGTCTCTCCATCACTGGACACTTCCCCTTGCACTCCCATTTTCCACAGTCACTTCATTAGTGTGAACTGATAGGATTTCTGCTGAGATAGAGAATTGATATGATGGAGCAGGAAATGGCAGGGCTATGGCTACGTCTGTTGTTGCTGGCAGACTGGTGTTGGTTTTGTGGTGTTGGAAAGTATCTGATTTAATTTATATCTAATCACTGCTGTTTACCTGGTCTTTGTTTGTGTTTGACGTAGTTTGGGGGATTAGTTGTAAAGTATTCCACAGGTTGCATTAGTCAGCAGAAGGGAGTTGTTGGTATCTTGTCTACACTTAACACGGTCATATATCCACATTTTTATATACCTCAAAGGCTGTGCTAATGATTGATTAAGCTCAAGTGATAAGGATATACATAATAATAACTTGCCTACTGTATGCCTCACCCTCCCTAATATGTTATCTACACTCCTGCCACACACTTTACACTTTGTGTTTCACTCATTTTTCTCCATCGCTCCCCAAGGGTTACAATTTTTCTTCTGCCACCTCTGTCATTCTTTTCTCTCTCTGACGGGATAAGGACTGGTGTGTGTCTTTGTGTGATGGAATTGCACAGTGGGACCCCTGGCTCTGGAGTGGCCATTGTGTGTGTGTGTGTATGGAGCATGGGACAATGGTGGGAGTGGGGCAGGCCTTGGGGCTGATTGTGTGTAGACTTGTGGGGCCAGGGACCTCTCATTGTACTCATAATGGTGCGGAGTAGCTCATAGTTTGGTGGTGCTTTTGACAAGTGAAGAGACCGCACTTCTGTATTCGTGTGAAACGTGTGCGTGTATGTGTATGTGTATGTGTGTGTGTGTGTGTGTGTGTGAGAGAGGGAGGGAGAGAGAGAGACACACAGAGGGTGAAAGAAAGACTGAGATAAATGTAGACATCCCAGTCTATTTCTCATCAGTCATTCAACTACGTTGTTTAATGACGATTGTTTTGTGCTGCTCACCCAGAGTGATTGACGTGCTGTGAAGCCATTTTACCATTTACATAGACACACACACAGTCACACTCACAGTCCTGCCTTATGATGTGGCAGGGCAGGAGACAAAAGGGTAGCTTGTGTGCAAGGAACTGAGAGGGAACATTTCACCTTTTCCCTGTGTGGGTTTATGTGTGCGATTGCGAGCATATGCTTTTCAATCTCAACACACAACCGCTGTGATGATAAGCGCAGTGATTAGCCTTATCTGTGAAAACTCCCTCGCAGTGCTGACCACAGCAAAACCACTACCTCCCATTATCCCAATACAGTTTTACAGCCTGGTTTATGGGACAGTGCCCTGCTGTGATCAGGCTCAGACAACATGCTTTAAGCCTGAAGCAGATGATGTTCCAGAACAAAACTGGCTATCTTGTATCTGAAAAAGGTGGCAAAATTGAGACAGCTGCCAAAAATCAACTTTGATTGCTGGTTTGAACTTATCAGCTGTTAGGAATACTGCTAAAGCTATTAAGCCAAAATACATTTGCTTTCAAAACTGTGGGCTAAAATCCTATGCTGCACTTTACAGCTTATTCACACACTTGTTAGGATATTTATTATTATGTAGTGCTTAAAGTTGTTATAAAATACTGAATTTTACACTCAATATTAAAGAGATAGATTGAGCATTCCTAGCACAGAAGCAGGATTGCCCACTTTTCCTTGTAGAAACAGTACTTCGTAAAAGTTTCAATATGGCAGTTTTTGACATTAAGTTGACAAATGACTTCTGGTAGAGCGGGCCTTCAGTTGTGGAAATGTCTGTATTTAGCCAGGAATGTGACCAAAGGGAACAATGTGCTCAGCCAGTCGACACTAATGGACCTCCCCACCATTAGTCCTGTGCCGCCCTTGACCAGGGAGACCAGAGAGACCACAGCCAACAAGGCAGCATTACCCTTGGCGGCCCTGGCGCTTCTGACCGCTATCCAGCACCGCTAGCGGCCTGTTCACCCCTGCTTGCCCCAGGGACCCACACATTAACCTCAGATCTGGCGATCAAGTCCTATAGATTATTGGCCTCTCGGACCTGTTTGATCAGCTGCACGGTTGTGAGGTTTGACACTGAAGAGCTCCATTTAAAATTCACTTTTTGCGCTGATAACACAGCGGCAAAGCTAACTGTGTCCTCAGGGCATGTGTGTATGTCTGTGATATGAGGTGAGCCTAGTTTTACTGTAATGCCATTGGTTGCACCACAGTATGACCCCATATTGACCGTATTGGTTATTGGTCAGGGACAGTAATTGGATGGGTCTGCATGTCTGGATGGGACCGACTGTTGACAGATAACTGTAACACTTTGACTAACATATATGTGAGTACACATACACAGAACACACACACTCAACACACACTGCTGCTTTTTATTGGAATTCTTGGACCTCCCACATTCCTGCTTAGAAGGTTAATAGTTGCCGGCTGTGTTGCATTACACATGAGGGGAAAACACAACAGTTACTATCTCTGCAAGCCTTTCCTGAACAGACTCACTCTGTGACTTGCAAAGGCATGCATGCATTCATATACAGACATATTTTTAATACCTCCTCAGGACAATATGAATAAAACTGATTTGAAAAAAAAATGCATTCAAATTAATAATGCATATTATTATTATTTTAAGAGATTTAAATTAAAGCTAGCAGCCTCAAAATACACATTCACTCCAGCACACACACACACACACACACACACACACACACACACACACACACACACACACAGGGTCTCTTTTCAAATGGGTATCAAAATTCATGTTGGGAATGCAGTAGGGTGTGTTGGTGTGCATGGATTGACCTGCACTGTTCAGCAGCTGTTTGTGTTTGCGCATGCATGTGTATTGTAATGTAATATGGGGAGTTTACAGAGCTACAGAGGTGACTCAGAGCGCGGCGCAGAATGGCATGTTATTGTAAAAGAATATCAAGTGTGTGTATGAAGGAAACAGGGTTTTCTGGGTGGGCAGCTGTGCAAAGGTATTACTTGTGAACAAAGTCTGTGTCTGTCGCTGCATGTGGGTGTATGTTTAACAGCTTCTTGGTGACAGCGGCACCATTGAAACCGATCTGAGTCTGGTGACGTGCACGTGCGCACACACACACACACACACACACACACACACACACACACACACACACGTCGAGATCAGGTAACTGTATTCCTCTGATCCTTCCAGATGAGAGGTTTTATTTTGGATCCTCACAACATAATGACCCGTCCTTTAGGTTAGAGCCTGGAGTGTCACCTCTCTGCTGGTTGAAGTATAATCAGGGTGTTGGATGTCAAGACCATGACAGCACTTTGTGAGTCACTCAGTCATGAAGCTAACTGTTCCTTCATCCCTGCCCCGGTGCACCACCTCTGAACCCCACTACAACAACCCAGCCTGGCCTGCTGCACGCACAGACACACACACACAGTATTTTCTCATAATCCTCTGTGCTGATGCCACTGTACCGACGGTGGCCGTTTTTGCCAGTGATAGGGCTCGGCCCTCATGTTGTTGTAATGTATACTCCTAATCTTCTTAGATTAACCCCAATAATACTGGTCATGCTGAGGGCATCTTTACAGTGGGGATCAGCACACAGTGTGGCTGCTGATTTACTTTCCAGGCAGGATCAGAATAAAAGGAAAGGATCTTGTCTGCACTGTGAATTAAGATTAACGCACGCATTTGTGAAACTTTCTGAACTTTTTTATGGCCTTCATGCATTCTGTCAGTCTTGTGTGTAAGATGAGGGCCTTTATTTAAACAGAGGCCTTCAGTGAATGCAAGTACTTGTCTGCCCACAGGCTGTGTGTTAAATTGCGTATAGTAATCCATTATTAATCATGTACAGTATTGGCAATTTGAAAACATCAACAGCAGTCTATAAGAGAGAGTATTCTCTGTTTGCTAATTGCAGAAATCACAACTTGTACACAGGAGTTTGAATTTGCTTTGTGGTCGTGTGTGTCTGTAAGTGCATACGTGTGATAGGGACTGGGCTGTCCTGCTGTCCCAGGCCCTCTGGTTCAGGGAGGTGGTGAGTGGAGCTCCTAACCCCTCTCTAACCCCTTAAGTCCAGTGCAGTCAGCAGACACTCCCTGCAGAAAGGCAGCAGTGTTTGAATAGTTCCTCTGGCTATTTTTATCTGGGAATCTGCCTCTGTGCCGGACCCAGGGAGCGGGGGTGGAGGGCAAATATCTAATCTAATTTCGGACGATGGGAAGTCACCAAAAGGACTTCTGTGCCACTTGCATAGTGTCGATATTTTGTGCAAGCGTCTGTGTGGTTGGCTGTCGGGTATTGAAATGCTGCCTGGCGCCAAGTTAAACTTTCTCTCTTGTCACCCTCCTCCGCCTCTTCTCCCCTCTCTCCCTTCCCCCATTCCTCCCTCTTTTTTCTCTCTCTTCCCACCTCTCTCTCTCTCTCTCTCTCCTTCCCTCCACCCCATGTAAGGAATGTAAGATCACGTTTGGAGTTTTCTTTTCAACCAGTCTTTCCTCTTCCTCGGGCTGTCTGTCTCTCACTGTGCTGGCTCTCTCTGTGTCTTTACCTTGTTTCTTTCTCTCTCCCTCCATGTTCAGACCTGTTCTCTTTTGTACGTCAGAGCTCATTTTGAACTTTGAGCCAACTCATCACAGCCTATGTATGTGAGTGAGAAAGTTATGTGCATTTGAAAGGCAGGGTCTTAGCTTGGAATGTCATGTCGGAGGTAAAAGCGTGTCTGTGTGGGAACAAAGTGTCCCAAACAGTTGTTAATAAAATGATTGATTCTGTGTAGTTTTAGGTGTTATAAACTTGTACACTTTGAATTTTAGTTAACACCACCTTAACAGCAAGGAAGCCAGCTCTGAGCAAAGGCATATAGTGCAAAATAGCAGCTGGACTGTTTGCAGGTGTGTACATACGGATGCCAAATAATTGCAAGCAAAATGGTACTCTGTCCAGTAGGGTAAGCAGTAGCAACCTGTGTGTGTATGTGTGTATATGTGTGTGTGTGTGTGAGGGAAAGAGATAAGTGGAAAGAGGACATCCTCTGCATTTTATCAGCTGTGGTTACTTGATCTAATTTCATCCTTCTGGACAACCCAATACAGTAAGCATTGTCTTTTATTTTCAAGATTTAGAAACACAAACCCACGGTCTCGGCCTAAATTAGACCAAGTGATTGCTTATCTACCTCTTGCTGGAATCATAGGCCGGCTGCCGAATGCTGCTCTCTCGCTAGACTTCTGACTTTTGAGCCAGATGGAACCATCCTATGAAGTGTATGTGTGTGTGTGTGTGTGTGTGTGTGTGTGTAGGAGAGAGAGATTGTGTTTTCATTTGGAACAGGCTGTTGTGTGTTTGCGCACACACAGATGCACATGTCCCTGTAGGGGAGTGAAACCTTTTTAAGCATCGATTGACCCTCCCAGCCCACTATCCTCTCCTCCCTCTCACTATCATTTCTGTGTCACCAATCCATGGACTAATACCCCAGTGGCAGCTCCTCTTCCATTAGCCTCCTCCTCCTCTTTCCTCCTCGCTCCCCCTCTCTTCTGCTTCATGTCACCCTACCCTGTCTCGCTTTCTTTCACTGGACACCTGGATTTACCAGCCAGCACGATTCGATGGCCAGATACAGCGTGGTTGTCTGCTAACATGGCTCAAAGAGTACAGAAAGCTGTCAGTCACTGTCGAAATGTATCAGCAATAGGTGGCGGCTGGTGGTAACGTCCTCCAAGTCGACCTGAAAACTCACAATATGAGCTGAAAGTCAGACTGGACCACAAGCTGGTATCAAGTGCAAGTTGGCCTCAGTGCATGTAGTGGTTTCAACATATGTCTATATATACACACACACATACACACACACACAGCCCTGGGCTCCTTCCAAGATGTGTGGTCATGGGCAGAATAAAATGCGGTGGATTGCACTCACAGCAGGACAAACATCTGACTCTATTTTTGCCCACTGGCCATCGTCCTCTTAAATGTTCATAAGACTTCCTTCCTTCAGGGCACTGGCTTTTTTTCTTTGCTTTCCAGGTGTGTGTGTGTGTGTCTCTCTCTGCTTGTCTATCTGTGTGTGTGTGTGTGTGTGTGTGTGTGTGTGTGTGTGTGTGTGTGTGTGTGTGTGCAGGCCTGAGAGAAACTGAATAATGCATCGGATCATTGGAAAGGTATTTATAGGAAAGCAGAGTGATTAAATTTTAATGACAAAGCCAGCCATCAGCACTGCACATCATATAGCATATCCTCCTCCTCCACACACACACACACACACACACACACATAGATCCGTGCTCGTCTTATTGCATATTTCCTAAGGAGATTGTCCATAAGTGAGTGTGCCAGCTAGTCTCACAGTATGTGCTTTACCACTCTCCACTCTTTTAGTTTTAGACCCAAACATATCACATATCCTATTTGATTTATTTTTATTTTGTTTGTCTTGTCTCCGCAGTCAACTACCATTGGGTGTTTTGACGCAAACCTGTCATTAGACGGGATCGTTCTTAAATCACACCAAGACATACCAAGCTGAAGGTCAGCCGTTGGTCAATGTCGCACTGTCGGTGAGCAGCTGTTGCCCTAGGTCTTGCAGTGTGTCCCGCACCGTTGGTACCAGTCAGCCCTTGTTGCCTTTTTTTTGGCCAATTCAGTGTCATTTGTATTTACAACATTGAGTTGCCAACTACATAACTTTGAATGACAAATATAAACTACCGCCGCCTGCTAGTATGTGAAGTTTTTCCTCTCACTTAGGTGCAAAACATACGTACGAGTTGGCCGTTGGCTGTAGTCTTTGCGGTGTGGTCATCAAGTGAAATTTTTAAGGAAGGCGACAAAAGGCGACACAACAGTCAGCCTTTCTTGCCACTAGTCCTTGGAAGCCCGTTTGGTGTGTCTGGACCTTTACACTTTGGCAAAGACAGACAGTTCACTGTGGTTGCTTTTTCCTTTTACAAATTCTTTACAAAGCTCACTTGCACAGCTGATCCGCCAAATATTTATTAACACAAAGTCACACATTTCACAGTGCAGACTGCACAGACTGTGTTTATGATGTTTCACATAGTTTCTTTGTTTGATCCTTTGTTTATTTACTTGAATTGTGCTGCAAAAATAACCCATGTGTGAAGTTTTCATAGAAGAAAAATGTGCAATTGCAACCTAAAATACTTAAATGACTATCTTCTGATGATTGACTGACCATCAATTATGGAAAAGGTTTAAAGTGTACATCCTAGTTCACGACATCAGGGATAAGCTGCTTGCCCAGCCCCCGCTGTCTGTGTGTATGTATGCCGTGTGCGCTCGCCAGTGCCTCTGTACGGTAGCCCTGCCCTCGGTCACAATAGTTTTATCCATGTCCATTTTTAGCATCAGATGTGGCCCAGTGAAATTACGTAACAGCCAGGCAGTTGCATGCGGGTGGGCGCACACACATATAGGCCCTACTGTACATACGCACACACAGTGATTGTTGTTTTAGGGGATTAACGCTTTTGATGAAGAGAACAGTGAGCTAGATCCCCTGACCAGTCACAGGGTGAGAGGGAAAAGGAAAGTAGGGGAGAATGGATCAAGGGCAGTAGAGAGATTTACAAAGCATGAAGGGAAGGGGGAAAGATGACGAGCTAAAAAGGGACAACCAGTAGCATGATGGAGGAAATGGACAAAAGGTGCTTGGTTATAAGGGATCTTAAAAGATGATTAAGTGAAGGACAGCAGGCCTCTTAAACCCACTTCAATGGAATTTCAAGCAAGTTGTTCCATGTATCACTGATTAAAAGCTAATTCAAATGAGGGTGTTGTGATTTTAGACAGTGCACATCACATCAGTTATACTCAATGGCATCTAAAAGTAGTTTATTTAAAGAGATGACAACATAAATCCAGGGCAACTAATCAATTGTGGATGTAGATGTTATTAGCATATTTACTGTAAACTGCCATTTGTGGTTTTTAACCGCTCTTGTATGCATCTGTGGTAAATAATAAAACTTTGTATACATGTAACCTTGGAAACAAGCATCTTTTGCTGCCAAAAGATGTCAATCAAATTAGCCTGTTGTGCTTGTGACTGCAGGCGACAGAAAGAGTGCATAAAACAAATTAAAAGTGATGTAACCATAATATTAGTGAATTGCTTTCGCCCATACACACACTAATGTACACTAGGGTCTTTGTAGTCTCTCTCACACACACACACGTGCATCTAACATCACACACGCACTCTCGCACGCAGCTTTCTCTCCAGCTGGCCCCCAGCTAGTATCCTCACTGTTTGTGTGTGGGTGTTGTGTTAGTAGGGTTATTGTGTTCGTCTGGCCCAAGTATTAGCCGGGTTCTGTATAAAGGTACACTCTCTCCCTTAGGTTAGTTGTGAGAGGAGGCAGAGTGCAGAGGTGTGTGTGTGGGAACGTGGGATCTGTGCGCGCACGCGTGTGTGTGTGACTCACTGACTCATGTCAGTGACGTTAATGCGTTAACTTGGTTTTCTGTGTAATTTAGGGTTGGGAACAACATTTTTGCCGCCATCATGCATTTTATCTGTAATTGCTGATATTTGGTTCAGGATAAATTTCATTATGAGATGACAGTCATGAATGTGCACTTCGTATTGTTGAATGAAGCTCCTTGCCCACTTTTCCAGTGTGCTTGTTGGAGGCAGGTGGCTTAGAAGCCTTTTTGTTTGTTTGATGATTGATACCTTGGCATAAATTGTAACTCAAAATTGCCCAAATAATAAATATCAACCCATGATTACTTTAAATAACCAGATTAAAGGTTAAATAACCAGGTTAAAGGTAATAGTTTGGTTTTAGGTTAGGTTGGTTAGGTTTTAGGTTGGTTTGTTTGGTTAGCAATGATCAAACTATGGTTAATTAATGGTCAGAGATGATTACAAAATAAAGCCCCTTTTCCACTGCACTAAAACACTAATAGAGTTGCAATTCTATACCAGACTCAAGGTTTAAACATCTTTACTTTACTCGCTGCTTTTTACTGCTTACTAACCTGCTTTTGGCCTGTCCGTGACATTGAATGTGAAACACCAGGATCACGGTTCTGGTCTACTGTCATTGGGAAAGCCATAGCCTATTTTTAATGGGGTCTTCAGTGTTTAAAAAACTTGCATATATGCTCTAGGGAAGGAAAGGTAGGGAAAGAAAATTGCAAAGACCATGTTAATGTCTTGTGTTCACATTAATAGGATTATTTAATTTTCCACAACTGTAATCGAATTAAAACTCAAACAGACATCAGTTGCATGCTACAGTGATGTCAGAGGTGGAAGACTGAATCTGTTTTACTCCTGGTTCTGCCTTAATTTAACTAAGATAACACAATTTAGATTTTAAGTAATGTATAGTACAGTAGTTGAAGTATTTCCTAAATCTGATTACACCTTAATCAATAGATGTGTGTGTCATTGCACTGAGTCTGCTCTTTTGAATGTGGGTGTATGTGTGTGTCATCAACCTGGTATTGTGGAGGTGTAACTGTGAGCCATTTCAGCTGTCACTTCATGGGAAACCCCCCGTGCTACCTTACACCTTGGATGGATGATCTGAGCCCTTTTGAATCAGGACAATAGTTTGTATGTGCGCTGTCTGTATAATGTGTGTTCATGTCTTTGTGCGTGAAATGTAACTGAGAGGTATCACTATTGTATGTTCACACACATGTACCCACGTACCCACCCACACAAATCACAACACACACACACACACACACACACACACACACACACACACACACACACTCATACACTCATGCACACGCACAGACGCCTCATGTTATGAGTTCCACCGAGCGGAGGTAATCGGTGTGTACACTCAGCTCTTACATAACACCATCCAAGCAGTATACTGACGGAGGGGAGAAAGTTCACTGCTCACTCTCTCTCTCTGCCAGTCAGTGTTTTATCTCTGTGAACTTCCTTCCGCGACGCTCATTCATTTCTGTCTTTTTTCACTTCCTTTTTCTGTCTCTCTGTCTCCTGACACCTGTTTTGTTTTTTTTTGTATAGTTTTTTACTTGATTTGCATGGTTTATCAACAGCATCATCTAAATCACAAGTGACACAATGCAGCATTTAATATAATAAGTGTATATGATAGTGTTATGGCATACATAAGTTGGTTCCCAGTCAGCAGTAACAGTAGTGAAATAAGTATGGTGAAGGGAACAGTGTCTGTTGAATTATGTTAATGTTTAAATCACATTTAGTAAAGGTAGGACATTTTGTTGGGGTTGAATCAGTGATTTAAAGCCGTTACACTCCAGTGCGATGTGAAAATGTGGAAAATTTGGACACAGATTTTCAGCATTTTCATGACAACTATGCACACATGGTTTGGTTATGAATTAAACATGTTGCCTTGTTCCATTTCCTTAAAAAAAAAAAGAATTTCCTCCTAAATAGCGCCTGTGCTCAATCCACACAACAAAAATCTGTCCAGACAGAGAATGCCAAAGACCGTTGGACCCAAATTTAATGCTAATGCCAGCTGTTCTGGCTAGCCAGTTCTGTAACAAACATACAGCATTAACAAGTGCACATCAGCGACATAACTATGTTCATTGCATCCCAGCTGCTGAAGCAGAAGTACGTGATAAGACATTCGCCCATTTTGGCAGCAAGCAAGCTATGACCCAAGTATGACATCAGTTGAAACAAAGGATTCAATTGGTCAAGAATATTTTTCCGCAGTAGGAAATCTGCTCAAACTGAGGTCTGCCCAAATATTTTCACCCGCACAAATTTTCTGAACCCACAAAAGCAGTTTATATACATTTTTGTGCATTTTTTCCCCAGACAAAAATCTGTGATGGATGTGCAGTAGCTTTTAATATGAACATGTTGCTTCATCATCCTTGGTCCTTGTCCAACACAGGTCCTTTGTGTCATACTCTCTTTCAGACCTTCCTGTTCTTGTCTGCATGAAAATGTTTCAATTAATAGAATAACAATTATTGCCATTTGTTATAATAATAATAATAATAATAATAATAATAATAATAATAATAATAGATTAATCATTTAGTCTATGAAATGCCAGAATATACCAAAACAATCTGTCTCAGTTTCCCAGAGTCCAAGTTGATGCCCAATATTTACTTTATAATGATATAAAACAAAGAAAAGCAGCATTTTGGGGGAATTATTGGCATTTTTTCCACAATTTTTGCAGAAAAAATAACCAAAACGATTAATATATCAGAAAAGTTGGCAGTTATTTTTCTTAATTAATTGTTTCAGTCCTATTCAAACACTGTAAACTACATTGTAGAATTAATGTGAATTTTCAACCCCTCTCACCTTTATCCAGGATTTTTCCATTTATGGTGTTTGCTCCTACACAATCCTTAAAGTCAGATGGTTTGGTGTCATGATTATCTGTTCAGTCTAGCTCGCTAGTGTATTCCATTGTGTTAACAAAAAGAACAATTGCTTAGTTTACTGATAGGGCAGCAGAGCAACAGATCAGAGCGACAGTGCATTGTACAAACACCCCCCACTCAGGGAGGGCATGTTACACTTACATACTGTGAAATTTGAATTTGGTTTGCACTCTATCAGAGCTACTTACACTGAGCTAAAATATAAACGCAACACCTCTGTTTTTGCTCCCATAAGATCTAATACTTTTTCCATACTCGCACACAAAGGCTTTGTTCTTTAAAATTTTGTTTACAAATGTGAAAGTGAGCACTTTGCCAACTTAAGCCATAATCCATCCGTACACACTTGAAGGCAAGAACAACTCTGTTAACCACAGTCCCTCCTCATCACAAAGGTAGTAAAGTGTACAGGCTAATGTTACCTTTGCCAAAACACCAACTGGAGATCTCATCTCCATTGAGTCCTCTATGATATAAGGATGAAGGAGTTCACTCAAAGATATGACTGATGTTCTGGACATGTGAAAGTTTTCCTTCCAGTCCTCATCTGGTTCAACCAGGCCTGATCCAAAACGGTTGTTTCTTGTAGACTTTAAACTGTGGTCACTGAATTGGACCAAATAACATTAGGAGCAGCAGATGCCTCTGTTTGAGGTGGCGCAACAGTACCTAGTTAAAATTTGAAGTAGTCATTAGACCAAGCAGTTCTAACAAAACATAAACAGCCAGTAGTCAGCCATTTCTAATGTTTCTGGCACATGCTCATCACACAAAGCAACAATTGACATGTGTGAAATGAGGAGATTATCCAGTTTTGAAAAATCTCCCCCGTAGAAGGTGTTTTTTTTTCTTTAAACCTCTGTTTTAGTGACCTGAAACACAGTGTGCATGAGGATGAGAAGCCAAAATGCAGTGGAAAATATAGTTTTCAAAACATCTGTATGCCTGTAGACATGGTCAACGTGTAATCACACCAGCTCAGGACTTTCTCATTCGGCTTCTTTACCTGTTAGACTGTCTGAGACCAGCCACTGACAGTTTGTGCAGAAATTCTTTGGTTGTGCAAACCAACTGTTGCATCAGCTGTCAGGTTGCTGGTCTCAGATGATCTTGCAGGTAAAGAAGCCAGATGTGGTCCTGAGCTGGCGTGATTTCACATAGTCTACACTTGTGTGGATGTTGGATATACTGTCAGAGATGGTTTATGGTAGTGAAATGAACATTCAGTTCACCGGCAGGCAGTCCTGCAGTCTGCATGCCAATGGCGTGCTCCTTCAAAACTTGTGACATCAGTGGCATTGTGTTGTGTGATAAAACTGCACATTTTAGAGAAGCCTTCTGTTGTGTTTACATTTTGTTAAGTGTTTATTGTATTCACTAACCTTGGATGCCACTCTGGGTCTAGCAGGGCAGTCAGAACAACACTGAAGGTTGAATCAGGAGCATTGCAATAATGAAACCAAATATAACACTTATATTGACCTTACATTGAGTGGTCTGGTTTTGCGTGTGGCAAAGGATGTGTGAGAGTAAAGAGGGCTGGTGCAAGACAGCTGTGTGTTTACCGCTGAGCTCATTGCATAGTGGAGCATTGGCTGCCATTGTTAAGATGGATGACTGGCACCATATTGTACAGAAAGGTATGACAACAGCAGATGTTTGTACGGTTAGCTGCTTCAAGGCCTCCTGCTACACACCTCTGTAGCTCTTCTTCTCTTTCTCTTGTTCATTTCAGTATTTTGCTTTTCTCTCAAGTTACATCATCATCAGCCTTTCTCTCTGTCTCTCTCTCTCTCTCTCTCTCTCTCGCACTTTTCCTCCCTCTCCCGGGCTCTTGCATAACGTCCAGCTTTATTTGCTCCAGCTGAGGATTCTAATCTTTCCCACGAGGCAGAGCGCAAGAGCAAACCAGAAGAGGAGGGAAGAGGAGCTGGGCAAGTCGACCTTTCTAACCTGCCTGTGCGCGCTGCCTCGTTAACTCAATCACTCCACCAATTAATGAGATCTGGAGCAGGGCTTTGTTTACAGGCACCGCCAACACAGTGTTAAAGTGTGTGTGTTTGTATGCTTGTGGTTGTAAAATGTTTTCTGATCATTTATGCCTTCAGTGTGTCATGTCAACTGTGTGTCTGCTGGCGTGTGCATTGCACACCCCTACCGCAGTGTTGTAGGTGCGTGGTCTCGCTTGGCGGCCCCATGCTAACTGGGGAATAAGCAGTGATTATCTACACAGACTGCAGCAGAAGCACACACACAGACACACACACACACTTTGGGAAGCTATGAGGATGTGGACATTTCACTATTTTGAAATGTCCACATACTCAGAGGTGCTCATGTCTATGAGACCATGCGTTGACTTGGCTCTAGACCAAGAAGACATAGTGTTACAGTAATACATGCACACAGGCTTATGTGTGCGTGTGTCTTACAACTGCAAATACTCCATGCCGGGCAATGTTCATTAGCGAATTTTCCTTCTCTGATTTCTCAGATACACATACACAGAGGCACAAAGACCGTATGCTGGCTGGCTGGCAGCGACGTCTGTACGAGGTGAATGTTACGTAAGGCTGATCAACACTACTTAATCAGCTTTAGGAGACATGCTTAACAAGCTGACCAAGTGGGGTGAGGGTTGGAGGAGGAGGAGGAGGAGGAGGCAGCGATGAGGCGAAGGGGCGCAACACAAGGGCAAGGGCACAGGAACAGGACTTGATGGAAAACAGGAGAAACGGAGCAAAGGGTGAGAACAGTAGGGGAAGAAGAGAAAGTGGTGACAGGCGGTGACACGGCATGTGTCTCTTGTCCCTGTTTACGACAGGATAAACACAAACACATAAACACGCTGTGCTCTGCCCTCTGCGTCCCCCTCACAGCCCACTGTTATGCACAGTGGTGATTGCCAGGATCCCGCCTGTGTGCATTTGCCTGTGTGTGTGTGTGTTTGTCTACGGCTTTGTGCGTGTGAGAGTGTGTTTTTCTTGAGATTTGCTCTGTCCTCTCGGGGCGAAAGACAACCATGTCACCGCACACTAGTCAAGACAGTAAGAGTCTTTGTTTGGGTCGTGTTTTACAGCGGACACATGTAGCCTTTCGTAGACGTAAACCTGATATTTTTACAATCTGTGTTCGACATGACAACATGATGAATGTTGAATTCATTGAATCAGCCAGCATGTGTTGTTGCTTGTCCAGTGACTCACCACTGTAAACACCACTCTTGCAGGTTTAATGTTACAGGAAAATGAGCCAAGAAACAGGCTTTTAGTGCAAGCAAGTAGTCAGTGTTAATCAAAAATACACTGTAAGTTAATCTTATTTGGATAATCACCCTATTTTTGTAACTTTATAATGTGGGTTATGTTTCATTTCTTCTGAAGTAAAACTTAAATGCAGCATTACAGCTCGTGAAGGAAAGGAATGTGTTGCATACTACAATCCTGCTGCAATTATTTTGTGCGCATCACATTCCTTTACTTGAGCTTTGACCTCTCCTGTGGCCAGGATGTCAAAACTATAGGTTGTGGGTTCTCCATCTTTCTTTTGTTTCAGAGTACAAATTATTCACATTTGGATGATTCATGATCATTAAAGAGAGCACCGTTTCCAAGCGCTCCCTCTCAAGGCACTGTCCGTGCCTTTTGGGGCAAATTGAGCTAAATTATGATGTTTAGTTTATCTCGCATTCTCTTTACTTGAGATGGCAGTCTGTTGCTTTTGTGGTTCACCACTGTGAAGTAAATGTAGAGGAAACACTCTAAATCCAAACAATTGTATTTTAGTCATGATAAACGTTTGTTCTGGTTGTGACAGTGACTCTGTCTTTAGCCTGGTTGTTTTATACCTTTCCTTTTATTTCCTTTTCAGCACCCATTCCACCGCCTCTCCTTTCTTCTCTCTCCCTTTGACCTTTTCCCAGTTTCCTTTCTCTCTCTTCTCAATCCCACCCACACACACACACACACACACACACACACACACACACACACACACAAACCTCTTAAAGAATGACTAGCAGATGTGGACAGAGCTTTTTCCTTCATCTAAAATTAGCTGAGATAGAAGAATGGCAGGAAAGCGCACAGGGTTGGACGCACAAACAGGAGCGGTGAGGGGGGTTGGGATGGGGGGACTGATAGAGAAATAGACTAGAAGTGGAGGAAGGAATAGGTTGATGGGACCTAGTGAAGTAGTGTGTATTTTTGGTGCTGCTCACACATTGCTGACGCACAGGAACCACTTAGGGCACAAAGTCTACCGCTGCCCGATAGTTTAAATGTGCTTGTATTGCTGTATAATACACTGTGTTTAGTACATTTCCAGGTGTGTGGACTAATGTGAAATACATTTTATGTATTAAAGGAATACTTAAATGCATCAAAGGAATACTTTCATGACCATTTGTATATTAATCAAGCACTGTGTGTTACCTCAAATTCATCAGGAATATTTTGTTTTTCCCATATGCCTCCACGGTGAACAAAGACTTAGAAAAAGGTGAACTTTCTTTATGAGTTTAAGTAAATGGGGTCTCCTTTTACAAACTCTCACACAACTCGTGCAGTGTAATCCAAGTCTCATCTATCCAGTGGTATTCTCAGTAATTCATAAAATCATGCTCTTTTGTTAAAATGTTATGATTTAAAACACTGGTTCCCAACTAGTGGGTCACAGGCCCATTCTGAATGGACCACAAGTAAATAGCAAATGTGTCAAGTTGGTAAAAAAAAAAACCCATACTTTATTTTAAAATACGGTAAATTTCCAGCCTTTATTTTGAAGAGCTTGAAGTGTTGTCTGCTGTAGAGTGATTGACTAACCAACAGCTACTTGCAAGAGACAGCAAACTAGCTCAACGACATGGCCAAACGCAGGTATGATGCTGAATGTAATAAACTGTGGGACCTTTAACTAATGACTAAAGAGAAATCTGGACCCCGTGGCTGGACCAGTGGGGAACCACTGATTTAAACATGTCAGTACAGTCTCATGCACAGTGAAGTACCTCGCCTGAGCATGTGCATGCGTTTCAACTTTGCTCAAGTTAAGCTCATACGCACACAGTTGCTGAGGTGCGGTCAGGGCTTGCTTTTTTTGTGTGTCATAATTCCAATTTTTATTGATTTTTGGTTAGGTTGGTACATGACCATTCTACACATCAAATGAGACATTCAGTCTTGACAAACAAAATAAAAATACAATACAAACAGGGTAATGGAGATCTGTACAAGAGGGGGTAAAGCACCAGTCCCAGTCCGCCAAAAAACAATCGAAATAACTAAATTAAATTTGAATGAATAAACACATTAAAATTAATAGTAGGCGGAAGTATTTTACATCATATTGTTTTAGCAAAAAACTTTGTAAAGTTTGTAAAAAGGATTTTGATAGTTTTGCTGTTGTAAAACACGATTCCTGTTTACTTGAATTCATCAAGAATCTTTTTTGGGTTCTCTGTTCACTGTGGAGGTGCACAAGAAAAACAGTTTTCTTCACGAATTTAACGTAACACATAGCTAGTAGCTAATTGATGTATAAATGTTGATTTTTTTTTTTGGGAGAAGTAGTCTTTATTAAAGGAGCAGCAGTGGTAATGTAGATGTATATTGTTTGCCAGTGTGCTTTGTGAAGTAAAATTATGCCAGTAAACGCTGCTGCAGCACCAGCAGTTATCTTTTAAGATAAGATAAGATACACCTTTACTGAGCCCATAATTGAGAAATTCCAATTCAAAATGAGAATTGAAAGGTATCTGATGGATCATTTTTACCTAACACAGCCCCAGTCTGTAATAAATCCTGTCCGGTAAAGACCTGCATTTCAGCTGTAAACATCAGAGCAGACCTGTTAACTTCAGTCTGTTTATCTCACCATCATCATGATGCAATGCTGCTGTGAAACTTCCCATCCTTAATTTTTGTAATTACCCATAAATTAGCACCTTGGAAGCTGGATGCTATGTACAGCTCCAATGCAGCTCTACCCTAAGCAGCAGGAAGGTGTTAGGGACAACAGCGCCGGTTGGCAAGCTGCCCATGTCCCCTGTTCACTCATCACCCAAGGGCCTGTTCAGAATACCAGGCCACCAGCCCTCTGCTTCACCCTTAAGTTAGGTTTATGTCTCCCCTGATGATCACATAGTCTACAAGGAAGTGTATGTTTTGGATGGGAGAATGTTCACTTGGTCAACAAGTGATACTTTGATGTTGTTTTCCCTCCACATACAAGCACTGTCAGTGTATGTTTTTGTTTTGTAGTTGGCAGCTTTTGTGATACTTGCTTTCACTTTTCAGAAAACACTCTGGGAAACTGGGAGTGCGTGCCCATGTTTGTACCACGCTACTCACTGTGTATGCTGTGTGAATGCAAGACATCATCAGCACAGTTAGCAGCATCAGAGCAGTACCAGAGAAAAACATGATTCCCCAGGGCCAGTCACCTATTCCACTCTCACCTCTCGTCTGAACAACAGCACGCAGCTCATAACAAGAGGCACACACAAACACTCACACACATATAGCACATCCACAGGCTTCCTATTTGAGCTTTTGAGTTATTGAAGATGAGTGTGAAGATGTTTTTTTTCTGTGGCTGTTGTGTCTTTAGAATAAAAGGTAGCTCCAGCTGAATAAGTAACAGAAAATGAATGAAAGCTTTTTTTTTTTCCTACACAGGCATTAAGTATCAAACCAGGGACCAGGGAATTATTTTGGCTAAACATAGCTTTAGATAGCCATTTATTGTATTGAAGATAGCTAAGTAGTGAATACCCTAGTTGCATAATAAAGGCAAATTGTGTCTAGAAGCATTAATGGTTCACAAAACCGAAAACTGTCTGACAGAGGATGTGAACAAATGACACTTTAAGCTATTTTGCCGATGTTGTGTGAATCCCACATTTTATTAAAAAATAAAGCATCATCTCCAAAAAATTAGAGAGGGCTGTGCTACCCATCATTAATGTGTAATTGGCATGTAATTTAGGGAGAAAGTAGTTCAATAACATGAGACAAAAGACCTGCGTGTTGCTTTTTTTTTGACTGACAGCAGCATAAAGCATGTCTCAGGTTTTCTCTGGGGTTAACAAGAATCCGACGGGGCTTTCTGGTCCGTTAGTGCATCATCATTAGATGCTACATTTCAGTTAGATACTTTGTTGGCTGTTTACAGGCTTAAAATCAAAACGGCGGCAAAAAAGCAGATGAATACCATGCATTTTGGGTCTAAATAGATCATCAAGTTTGCATCTATTCAGAAGTCAGGGCCACACTATGTGTCATTGCAATGAATGTATTGCTTTGTCCAGTCAGATATTTTTCAAAAAGCATTTTTTATGCAGCAGCTTCTGGCTGCACTAGCTGCACTACTAAAAGAGGAAATTTGAATACTATAAGCCTGATGTTGCTCGGCAAGTTGTATGTTAAGGCAGATGTTGACAAACTATATCATGGGTTGCATGCATTGTACTGCTATCAGATGATTTCACCTCTTACCACATTTGTGTGTATCCCAAAGAATTATTCATGATAGTACTCTCTTGAGTGTGTGAGTTCCTAAGTGTTGGAGATATTGGCCATAGAGATGTTGATGATTTCTGTAGACAGACATTGCTTTTTTGAGGACATGTAATGTGTGCAACCCACTGTTGGGAGAATTTAAAAGCAGCTAGATGCAGTTAGCAGCTAACTCAGAGAAGAACAGCACAGAAAATACCTGCAAACTGGCAAGACAATTAGGTGTGGGAGCTCTTACCCCAAGCAGAGGACAAGATAACTTCTATATTACAGGGACAGTAAATTATTACTTAGTGTTGATATGGTTGACGGGTGTACTTTGGTAAAAAGAAAATAGTTTCTTCGTGAAACTGCTCTTCACAAGGTCTTGAATAACCAGGTCATGATTTCCAGGGAGCGAGAAATTGCTCTTGAGTTATTCAAATGTACTTTTTTGGTGCTTTGAGCACCACAAGCCGAGTGCCTTCTAGTTTTATTATTTTCAAGAGAAGGTAGACATCTCTTCAGATGATATCTCCAACACTCTGCAACTCATACCAAGATAATCTAGACTGATAAACCTTGCTTTTAAGGTGACCTGTCCCTTTATGCTATTGTGGATTGGTGCAGCACACATTAAGTTCAATTAAATGCATATTTTGGAAATGAATAATAAAAATAAGTCCTTCATAAAGGGCATTAAAAGTTTTGGTTAAATAAGTACATAAATATGGTAGTAGTAACCTGAGAGTGTCCTTAATAAATAAACGTTTGCCACTGTCCCAGGACCGTCCAGCAGAGTACATTTGACAGAACAGTAAATATTAGCATCATCAGCATAAAAATAAACATTTCCATCAGGCACACTCTAATCTAGGTTGTTTAATTATAGAATAATTGTGGTCCTGCTCACTGTGTCATACAAATACAGCACATTTTTTAAGAAAAATGAAAGTGATTCCTTGGGCTTTTCATACTACACTAACCCAGCATAACCCATCATGCAAAGGGCGAGTGGTAGGTCATCAGTTTGCTTATTTAGCAATTTTGCTACCGGCAGATAGATTTGTCACCAACCAATACAGCTCAAAAGCCTGGCTTAGATCAACAAAGCTGCATAATCACACCCGATTTCTAAAAAATGAATTGGGTTAAATCACAGCTGCTGATGTATGGAAACGTCCGGTCGCTATCAAGAGGATAAATGCTCAAAACATTTGCAGGGTCTTTGATTATAGTGAGACTATTTTGGGAAATGAGACAACATGTGCATGTCAAACTCACTGAATACTGAATGGCTTGAAGTTATACCACCTAATTGACATCACCTGTCATCTGAAAAGGTGTCTGGAAAGGTCTGAAAATGCAAGTGCTGTAGACACAATTCTGTCTTGTACAGTGTTTGCATTTCAATTAAAGCTGGAGCCTTTTGTCCAAAATATTGAAAGTGGCTGCCTACTACACTTGGAGATATACTGAGCCTTCATAAAGGACTGATTTACCAAGGAGTTAACTACCTTTATATCTGAGCATGTGATGTCCTTCAAAGCCCACTTTAAAAAACTATCACATGCAGAAGAGATTGTTCTATCAAACTTTTTTTAAGTCTGACAAAGTACAGTACAACCAAGTGAATCTGCTTTTGAAATAATGCTTTATTCACACAGTAACATGCACCAATTCAGCCCAGCCAGACAAGGGTCATGAGTTCACAGTTCATTTTTGACTTGGAGGTCCATATTGCATTGACTACCTTTTTCTGTTACATAAGGTCAGGGTCAGAGTAATAAAAATTATGTGAAGTTAATTCGCTTTGCATCCGGACCACGCATGATTTTAGAGACCTAAAACACTGGTCGATCAAGCTGCAACAATTTTGAGTAGTGATTAAATGTTAAAGTGATTATTAAGCAAAAATAGAAAACCTTTTCTCATTGCAAGCTCTTAAATGTGAGACTTTGCCATTTTCCTATTTTTTTAATAAATGTAAATTTAATATCTTTTGGACTGTTATTTAACAAAGAAAGATTTGTAGACACTGCCTTAGGGGGCTTTCACATCAGCGACCTGGGCCCAGATTGGAGTACACCAGACTTTAAAGTCGAGTTTGTTTGATTAGTATGAACACTGTGCGCTGTACCTGGGCACGGTACGCTGTCCTTGCCCAAGTCTACTTGAAAATGTGGTCCCAAGTATGGTTCATGTGTACTCTGGTACGGTACACATCTGGTGTGAACGCCAAATGTACCAAAACACAGAAGTGGACTGCTATTAAACATGACTACAAGGAGTTTTTAACCTACTATGAAACAGTCTCAATTAAGAATAGAGCAGCCTGTTGCGGACAGACCCAGATCCAGCTTCACTGCTGCCTCCGACCTGCAGTCCGAGCCCCAGCAGGAGGCAGAGAGCTCCACACCCGACAGCAGCAGTTCCACCTCCTGCTAGGGGTAGAACTTTGCTTCACTGCTCCACCAGTCCCCACTGATGATGGTCCCCAGGGCAGCAGTGTCCATCTGTGGCACCCTTTTCTACACTGTAGCACAACAAAGGTGTCAAGTCGATGACATATGTCATGTAGATGATGACTAAAATGTCACATAGAAGATGACGCAAGTGTACTCGGGTACAGAACAATATTACTAATGTGAAAGCTGAACGGCGGGAGAGTGGAGGAGTGGGGGTGGCATTTGTCCTTGGGCACGTACAAATTAATTGTACCTCTTGGCTCTTGGTACTTTTTTTGCAGCCTAAACAACTGATGAAGTATGAAAATTTAAACAGTCGTTAGTTGCAGCCCTAATAATGACACAAACTGCAAGAAATTGAGGCTTATCTCTTGCTAACTTTTTGGTTTTTCTTCTGGCTGATTTGTTAATCAGAACCCTTATAACAGTTTTACTCCATGAAAGGACTTAAACACGCTTCCGCCATTTCAAGAGACAAACCCACCAGATACAAATGAAAGATAAAGGTGCACAGCACAGCCCTGATTTGATTTTAAAAGAACAAGAACAAACTAAAGTGTTCGACATCTGGTGTAAAGATCAGGTGTCTCACTGCTTTGTCTCTCACTTGCCATCACGCAGAAAATTTAATCCACTGTGGAATGTGTCGGCTTCAGACGCTAGACAGCAGGCCTCTGTGTACACGTGTGCTCATGACTCAGTTGTCTTTTACGTCGTTTCATAACGTTGTTTATTTCATAATGTTGTAGGAAGAGGAGGGAGGGAAAAAAATCACAACAAAAGTGCTCGCCGTCAAAGAGGGAGAGAGAGAGAGAGAGAGAGAGGCCTTGCTAAGTATTTTTGACGTGCGGCATGTTATTCTCTTCAAACTCGGTTTAACACGGGCCTTGTTGCCAGCTTGTTGCAGGACTGCTGGGTTCGTGTACACTGGAGCCTTGTTTGCCTTGAGCAGCCCTTGCTTTTGGAGAGGGTGGAAAAGTTCTGTCTTGTTCCCAGCCAAGGCTAGTGGGCACACACGCGCTCATACACACACACATTGTGCGCACACACTCATGTAGTGCAGATCTCTGTCTCCTAACAACTACCTGTTGCTGGCAGATTCAGCCTCCCACTCCTTTCTCTCTGTGTCTCTCCATCTCCCGCTCTCCCTTGCTCCTGCCCTGCTCTTCCCTTTCTAATACCTGGTCTATTTGAGTCCGTGTTCCAGGCTTGAAAGGATTAATTGCCGTTTATGCTTTATTTTTTTGTTCTGTTCGTTTCTGGGGGGTTATTTTTAGGCTTTAAGTGTCTGGTTGCTAGGAGACAGTGTCAGAGAGAGAGAGAGAGAGATAGATAGAGAGAGAATGGAGGAGAGTTTGCGTTGTGAAGGCTGAATTACAAAAACATTCACGCACTGAGTCAGCACTGACACACACTCACACATGAATATACACACACACACACACACACACACACACACACACACACACACAGGCTGTTTTAGTCTGAAGCTGTTATTGTGGACTTGTTTTTCTGGTTCTGTGTATCTTTTCAGCAGGTCTGAGCTCTGTGTGTGTTACTGTCATTTATGTTTGGAAATTCTGGCTCATCTTCAGCACCTGCTGTCACGTGCACACCTTAGTGAGTCAGTGAATATACACGTACAGGCCAGTAGTTGCACGTGGTCTGAGTGCATGTTCATTTGTTTGAAAGACAGTCTGCTGCAACAAGTGTGCGTCACTGTTTCATTCTTATTATATTTTTAGCTGCGACGAGCAGCTCTATAGCTCGCTTACTCGGTTGGTTGGTCGGTTCACAAAATTCTCCCCTCCCTCTTTGGTGGCCACAGTTTTTGTCCTAGAAGGCTGAAATTTGGCACGGAGGTCAAGTGTGTGTCTGTATGAAGCCCAAAAGTCAGCTGATTGATTGTTAACTGCCAACTGGAGGAAATGGGCGACATGTGGATGCTCGCGCATATGTGGTCGCAGCTTTTTTAAATTTGCGCTTGTTTATTTTTGAAACACGCCTCACTGTTTTCCTCCAACATGCTTGTACTACTTCCACTTTTTTCTTACAGAACATAAACAGCTTTTATTTCTGATTAACATCCTCTCAATTCATGCCTCTGTATTTCCTGAGTCGGTTTTGATTCTTGACAGATTTTGGCGTGTATCAGAAATGACATGCATGGACACACACACACAGGAAACTGATCTGTTGTGGTGCATAACAGTTGCTAACATCCTGTCCCGCTCTAGTACCACATTCCAGGAAACCACCTCCCAAAAGTGCCACCTATCTCTTACTCTCTTTCTCTCTCTCACACACACACACAAACACACAAGCACACAAGCACACCTGACACATTAATGGTTCGATCATGCCATGTCTATTTTACTCCTGTGTGGCAAAGTCACCCTTTGACCCACGGACCTGACAAACACGCACACTGCATATTGTAAGGGATCACAGACACATATCTGCTGCCCTGTGGCCACGTAAAACTCTTCTACAGTCAAGAATAATTAAATGATATATTAAATTAAAGACGTTTAACAACAGCAAAACTATATCAAAGCATCCATCTACAAACTCTCACACAACTTGTGCTGTATAATCTGAGTCTCATTTATCCATGCTCATTACTTCTCAAACTCATGCATTTTCAATTAAACCTGAGTATTTAAAACCAAAGTTGGACTCCTATACCAAGGTTTTTTTTTATTTTTAGCAACAAAAAAAGGTCTGTGTGCCCCTTCTAAAGTCCCATGTGGACATCTTCATGTCTTGAAAACTTTATTTGTCCAGCAGTCCAAAACCCAAAGATAATTAGTTTATTGTCAGGTATAACAGAAAAGCCAGCAAATACTTGGCATTTTGAAAAAAGACCGAAAGATAATTAACTAAATGTTGATGGAGTTTATCATTTCAGCTCTTAAAGGTAAACTTGACATTTGAAGAAAATATTAACAGTACACATCATATGAATACTGAGATTATTCCTATACCTGCATCCCTATACACTCCTACACACAGAGGTGCACACACAGTCACACACACTCTTGCAGGCAGTAGTGAGTGTAGGCAGTGTGTTGTTGAACCAGAGGTTAAGCGTCAGCTGGGAGCTCTCTGCCAAGCTGTTGGCTGGAGAAGTACATTAACACCAGCGTGTGAGGTGGGGCAACAGAGTGAAAGAGAAGAGAGGCGCCTCTGGCCTGTAACATGGTTGTGTTAGGTCTTAACAGCTTTTCCCGAAAAGTAACTTTGAAGAAAATGATTGGCCGATCATGGGAAAATGACCGTGTAGTTTAGCGTAGATGCACAGACATAGAGATATTTTCCTAAACATTTGAAGCCATTTAGTGGCGACATAACTTTTTACATCTTATCCTTTTACATTTTAGCAGTGCAAGATTTTAGTTATGGTCACGCATCTCCATAAAAATTCACTCTGTAACCATTTTACTATTATTTGATAAGGAAAAACTTATGCTAGCAACTGAACTGTGTATGAGGCTGTCAATGGGCTGTCACACTGCCAAATCTGAATGTGTGTGTGTGTGTGTGTGTGTGTGTGTATTTGTACGTGTGTATGTCTAAGGAGAAAGGTTAATGTCCTGGGAGCAGTGCGTCACTTTGGTGAGAGTAAATATACCTAACAGCACCCTGAGAGCAACAGGACTCATCTCTCACTGACACAATATTATTCTCCCGCTCTTAACACACTCTGGGGAACACACACACACACACACACACACACACACACACACACACACACACACTCCCACCAGGCTTGTTTATGAGTGTATTTACACAGAGAAGAGTCCAGTTGTCCAGCCCACCTGAGAGCGCATCAGGTGCAGTGCCTCTGGCCTTTGTGTGTATTCGTGCGTGGACAGTGTTTTTGTTTACATGGTGCTCGTCCTACATGCAATTGTGACTTTTGCTCTTTTAGTCTTCCATTTCCCATGTGAAAAAGCTGGATAGGGGTGTGTGTGTGTGTGTGTGTGTGTGTGCCTTTTCTTAGAGCTCCCAGGTGAAAAATTGCCTGCTGTGTGCACATGTTGCTAGTTACATTGGCTGTATAGTGTGTTTAGTTGTCCCACGTGGTTAGATACTAGAGCACTGGGGTCATCACAGCCTAATATCAAGCTCCCACAAACAGACTCAGCCTCTTTAGAGACCAGGTACCCCCTCGTAGATGATCATATTCAATCAAACTTTTTTCTTTCTTTTTTGTTATCAGTCTTGATATACCCTGGTTATTCTGCATATTTCAGTCTTCTTAACATTACATTTGGCAGTTATGTTTGAGTGTGCATCAACTTTTTATTGATCTAGGCAGACAAAGGCCTATATTTATTTCACTGCTGGTGAAAATTAACTTATAACTTTCTTCTTGTCCTGTCAAAATTGTGTATTTTTGCCGACTCGTAACTACACTAGAACACTTTGTTAATGTAACTTTGACAGAGAGCTCAAACCAGTTTCAATTATCTGCAAGTCGACTTTAAAAATATACTGAATTAAATGGCTGTGTGGAAAACTGGAAAGCGGTTTAAAAACTTATGGCTTGCTTTGATAAATAGTTGAGTCTCAGCAGTAGAGTAAAGTAATCTTTAGTTTATTGGCTATATTATGCAAAATCACTGGCAAAACCTCAAAAAACTTCCGCTAGGTGTAAGCCTGAGTATGAGCATGCATTTGGTTTTCAGTGTGTATCATCGTCCATAGACAACCGGATCGAAAATTGGTATAACACACCAGCCAAATTCTGGTAAAATATGCAAGTGGTTGCTAGATTTGCTTCACTCACCAGCCTAAAAACACTGGTAATCTGTTGAGTGGCTTCTAGATTTTGGAATCCAGCAGCCACAGTGGCAGGTGGACAAGAAAGTTAATGTCCAAACCTGATAGATAATCTTGAATACTACTTGACCAATCAGCCTAATATTTTATGTGCACATTTATGACTGTATGCTCAAGGATCTCTCGTGGTTGCAGTTATTTATAGTTGTAGAAAAAAGCCTGTTTTATACCGTCATTGACTGCTGACTCCTCACTCCTCTTAACCAGTTGGTAGGAGCTGCAAGTTTACTGCAATTGTCTTGACTAAAAACTACAAGGCTTACCTTGACTGTTGCAGGCCACATTTTGGTGGTTATCGTAGCTCAAAAACTGAATCCATAGAAAAGTTTGGTCTCATTTTGGACCAAAACACCTGCAGATTAATTCCACACCTGAAATGGTATAATCCACAAAAGTTAGGCACAATAAGCGATGAATAACACAACCATTTTTGTAATCTTGGCTGCCATCTTGACTGTGTAGAAGCCCAAAGGGACAGTACCGCTGGGTGCAATTCTCTGTAATACGGCTGTGACGCGGTTTCGTTGTGTCCCCCTCACGGCATGGTACCACACCAGGAGCATTTCAGATGTGGAGTATTTTTGCCTGCCTGATTTTGTAGACTTGCAGATTTTGTTGATTTTGTCATTTTTTCTGTGATACTTGTGATAAACCTAAGTCAGTAAGTACGCTATGTTCATTTTTTTTTGTCTTTTTAGTTGTGTTTATTGTTGTTATTTCGTACTTTGCTGCATCCTACAAAATTAAAAACATTAAAGGTCTAGTCATGAATGACATGGATCATAGATTTGTGTCATTCATCCTTATAATTACCTTGCATCAATATTTCGCATACAGTGTGTCTTAGTAGGAGAACTCGATTTGCTCTGAGGTGGCACAGTGGGCGCTGCAGCTCCATCAAAGATAGACAAGGTACGTATTTTCTGGGACTCTTCTGAAACACACTGCGGTGTGTGTGCTGGAACTGTCTATAGTGGCCGCAATCAGATTGGGCGGCTGCCTGGCAGAGAACTGCACTCTGCTGAGTGCACTTCTCAGTTTTAATAAAGTGATCAGACAAATGATGAATGACATGTAGGCTTGAAGTTTCTGCTTTCAAAGTTAACCCTGACGCACGCTCTTCCACAGATTTCACAACCTTTTTTCTCAACTAATGGACATTTGAACCACGTCATGACTTAACAAGTTTACTGTCTCGCAGTTGAGTATGTGAACTAGATGTGGAGGGCTGCAGGAGAGGAGCTTGTTCTGGAAGAGTGGATCCCTACGGACGGCCGTGCTTTTTTTCCCCCATCTTGCTCCTCCCCTTCAATTTCCTGGAAAAGACGTCTTGTCTGTTCACTGGAAGACGAGTTATACAGAGAGAGGCCGAGAGACGGAATCTTACGTCAAGCCCTTCTCATTCTCTGTCCCACTTGTTCCCTCATCACCTCCTCCTCTTCCTCCTTCAGCACTTCTGTACTTTCCCTCTTCTCCCCATCCATGTTGTGTGTTCTTGCTCACTGTTGAACAATAACCCCAGTGTGTGTAAGTGTGTGTGTGTGTGGTGCTATTTTTGGCCTCTCCAAGGCCACAAAGCACTCTCTTCCCACTTGCTCTTTCTCTGTTTCTCTCTCCTGCACCTATATGGCAGTGAGTAAGAGCCTATAGAAAATGTAGACCGTGGGTGACCTCGAAGAATAGTTAAGCAGCCTGCTAGGCCAACATGTTTTTCTGTGTGATGTATGTTTAACCCCCCTGGCACTCAGGTGAGGCAGGGGGCATGAACGCTCTTGGCTCCAACAAGAACATTTTCCTCCAAGGGAAATTAGCCTCCATCTGGATTATTCACAGCCCACATTTCTTTTCAAGATTGTTTCCAAACCAGTAAAATCTACTCTGCATGTTACAATAAAACCAAGCTTGTGTAATTAATCAAACAACTTGCCTACTTATTTATCATAAGCGAACTCAGGTTCAGCAGAATTAAAAGTAAACCAGTGTGAAATTCAAATGGAAACTAAGCTGAACAGTCAACAGTTGCTCTGCTAATCTGCATCTCCACTAGACATTTCCACTGGTGGCGGCTTAAAATATCTGATCCCACCATTTCTGGTTAAATAGACTTGAGTTGCAAAAAACATGCAGCCAAATGCTAAAACATTTTAGTTAGACAGTCCAGTTATTAGTCTACTAGTTTGCTGCTTGTAGTTGAGAGCAAACTGATAAGTGGATTGGCAGAAGATTTACTGGCAACTGTTTTTGATGCTTGATTAATTGTATATGTATGTTTTTTTTCTGTAAAACAAAATGCCAAAAACTGTCTGGTTTTAGTCTGTCAGATGTACATATTTGCTGGTTTCTCCGTTTCTTTGGTAGATGTTGAATATTTTGGGACAAGCAATGAAGACGTCAGACATTTCTCACCAAAAAATAAATCTGTGTTAATCGAGAAAGTAATCAGCAAGTTAATCCATAGTGAAAATCTGTTATTTGCAGACCCACTAGTACTTCCACGGATCCTTACAAAGTCTTAAAAGGCATTGAATTCATTAATCTAATAATAATGCCTTAATCTGTATTAAATTGTCTTAAACCAATCTTTCAGAAGTGTTAAAAATGCTAAGGTATGGGAAGTAGAATTTTTATGAATTGTTTTATTTCTACCCTTGCATTGTAAAATCTCAAAATTATAGGTAGCTTTTTTTTTTTCTACAATTTACCAAATGCTTCTCGCCGTCACACAGATCAGGGTAGCGAAACTAACAACGTGCCACATGCAGAGTGAAATCACAAAGTTGCCAAAAATCTCACAAAGAAATGCAACGTATTTCTCACTTCTTCTCTACCCCTATCTCCACCACGAGACAAAAAAAGTCACATTTTATGTTACAAACATTTGGCCAAAATTGTCCCTTTCCCTAAGTAATTGATGTCAGTTTTGGTTATTCTAAAATTGGTCTTAAATTTCTCTGCTCTGTTTCAAAATTCAAGTAGCATTTTTAATAAGTACATTTTAAGTGAAAAAGTTCTGTTACAAATTGTTCTTCTTTCCCAATCATGTTTCCCAACTTTTGCTTTCTCTGTCACTCCCCTGTGTCCCTGTCTTTCTCTCTGTGTGTCTCACTCTCTAGTCTTCGTCAAGTATTGGCCTAATGAATTTTTAATGGACTTGGTGGGAAGAGTCCAGACACTTTGGGATTCAGGCGTATGGGCTCTGATTACCCTCCTCCTCCTCCTCCTCCTCCTCCTCCTGCAGAGCCCACCCTCCTCTTTTCTCTCCCTCCTTTCACTCTTACTTTCTCTGTCTCACCCTCCAAGTCTTTTATTATCCCTCCATCCCTCCCCTTCACCTCCTGGTCTTGTGTTTCTGTCTCCTCTGTTCCCCAAGCTCGGCGCTTCAGGCAGTTTCACTTATCCAAGCAGCTGTGACAAAGACACGGTTGTGTATGAATGTACTGCTATAGGCAAATAACTGACTGTCTCTCAATTTTTAGTGCTTTTACAGACTCTCAGAGCCGACGGTGACCTCACCCCCCTCACCCACACACACTTGCACTGGTCATTTCCCACATCCACGCTAAAGCTGAGTTGGGTTAAAGTAGTACGGCGCTAGCCAACTGCCGCTAATGGCTGTTCAGAGGCCCTGGCCCTGTATAAAAACCCTGAGTCTGCAACTCCACTGTTAGTTTGGCACAGGCCTGTCAGTTTATTTGCTGCTGAGTAGGACTCGCAGCTCTGGGAATCTCTCCTCCTCATCTTTTTTCTCACTCTACTACTTTGTCTGACTGCCCGTCTGTCTCTGCCTCCTTCCCATCAGCTCTCGCCCTCCTTGGCACTTTCAGGTCAGTGATCCAGTCAGTCGTGCCTTTGGGGTGATGTCAAATGTTTAGAGCTGCAGCTAACGAGTATTTTCATCACAGATTAAATCACTGTCAATTTTCTTTTCTTTTTTTTTTGTCAATAAAATGTCAGAAAATAGTACATTTTTTTAGCCCAAGATCTTCAAACATCTTGTTTTATTCACCCATTCGTCCAAAAACTATTCCGTCAGAAGTACCATGTGGACTTCGCTTGTAAACAAAAACTGTTTCTCGCCAAATGCATTGTCTGTATACATTTCCTTCCTCATAAAACATTTGCAAAGCTTGCATTGTTTACATCCCTGTTTGCTTGCTAGCAGTCTTCTTCTTCCTCTTCTGCCTTTATTGGCGTACTGTTACTGTTTATTTTTTTGGTGTATTACAGCTACCAACTTTTGTTGAATAGCATTAAACTGGCACCAGGGACGTGTATTGTGTTGCCCGCATTGCTCCATAGCGCTACGGGTACCTTAAACTGTCATGTATGTGAAGGAAAAGAGGCAAATCATCATATTTAAGAAGCTGGAGCTGAAGATAGTTTGGCCCTTTTTGCTTGTTTTATGTTTTTCTCTTGTAGTGTCGTCAGAAGGGCATTTGAGAGAATGCAAGACAGGCATGACACATCAAATGAATTATGAACTACAAGAAATAGGACATTAAGTCGTGAGTAACTGTGCCAGAATGCAGCAGGCGAACACAGACACACTTAGAGCAACTTTATCTGTTGAAGTTTGTTTAAGAAGTTGCCCTTTAACCAGCCTTAACGCAGCGGCCAGTCTCTTCATCTTCCCAGGTCTTTTGTCATCTTCTCTTTCACGTTCACTCTTTTCTCACTCATTTGCTTTCATCTCCTCTGCCCCTCCCCTTCCTGCTCTCGTGGTGTGTGTGAGAGAGTGGAGGTCATTGTTGGACGAGTGAGCGGTGCACATAGCTGGAATAGCAGCAGTGTTAGAAGTCTGCTAGGGGCCTGCCACCAAGATCACACAGAGGAAAAGAGGCATCCGCACTCCTAGAGAGGAGGAGGAGGGAGGAGGATGAGGAGGGGAGTGGGAAGGAGGAGGGGATGAAGGGAAGGAGGAGGTGGGGGGGGGGGGGGGGGGGGATAAGCAATCTGATCTGGATGACAACAGACTACCAGACGAGCTATGATCTCATCGCTCCCTTAAACCCCCGCCCCCCTCCTTTTCCTTCCTTCCCTCCATCCACCCCCTCTCTCCTCTCCCACTCATGCCATTGTCTCTCTTTCTCTCTCTTCCCACTTTTGTTTCCCCGATCTCCCTCCCCCGTCCCCTTTTCCTCCTACTTTCTTTTCTCTGTTCTCCACTTGTCCTACTGCTCACCCCATCTCGTCTTGCCTTCTTCTCTTTCACTGTGACCCCCCTCGCTTCATCCTCCTCCTCTTCCTCCCCTTTGCATCACTTTCTACCACCTGCCCCTCACTTGTCCCTCACACACACACACACACACACACACACACCTCTTGACGCACTTGCACTCTCTAGTGTCCCAGGCCAGAGATTAGGCGCACCCCTATCGTCAACCCGCCACACCAGTCTCTACATTATTGATGCTGAGTCTGTCTATGTATATGTGTGTGTGTGAGAGTGTGAGACTTGCGCATGCATGCTGTAATGGCTATCTGGTGTCTCCCCTGGGAGGGAGGGAGGGGGAGGGGGGGTGAGGAAGGAGAGGAGCCAAAGAGAGGGAGAGTCGAGGTCACAGAGGTTAAGTGTGGTGGATGGGGTTAGGTCATACTCTGCGGGCTCGTCCCTGCCTGCTACTCCTCTCTCTATCTTCTACATCGTAACTTCGCACAAATTGTGCGCTCACACACACACACACACACACACACACACACACACACACACACACACACACACACACACACACACACACACACAGATTCCAAAAATTCCCTGTTGAAATTCTCCTATTGGGTGTACAAGGCTGATGAAACAGATCAGAGTGTGTGTGTGATAGCTGATCCAGTGTGAGTCAGGACAGCTTGGGCTGGGTTGGACTCTGGGTGGATAGAAGGACAAAGGCACCTGTTCTTGCTCTCAGCATTCCTCTAAACCTAATCCCTACCATCTCTCTCTCTCTCTCTCACTCACACACACACACACACACACACACACACACACAATGCAACGTGGTCACTTTTATATACTGCTTATAACAATGAATCATGTGTCACTTCAGGTAGAGAATGCCCTCTTGACTTTATTCATACACAGCCTGGCTGCCAGTCCTCCAAATATTTACATGGGATCCATTTCACTCAAGGACCTGAAATATGATGTGTGTGTGTATATTGACCTTTGTGGTCCATGCCAAAGTCAAAAAGCTCATTACAGATGCATCTTGACAGACATAAACACACTCATGAAATCACTGACTCACATTCACACAAAGTCAAACTCTTAAAAGCTGTGATGTTGTTGATTTCATTTTAATATTCATCTTATGTCTGCTTGATGAGCTTTGTTTGCTCATTTTTAGCAACTCGTGCTTTACATGACAGTTTAACACCCTGTAAAAGCTCCCAATACGAACAGCTGCTGCTTCATTGGAGCAGTTTCCAGCTTGACAGCAGCACCACAGGGTCAGTGGTCATCCATTCATCTCAGCCAGATTGGGGATTTGACCAGTCACATCTCGACTTGCCTTGACACAGCCACCATCAGTTTGCTATGTCTGGAAAGAATGTGATGTCCTCTGCAGTGGGAGTGTGTGTGTGGGTGATTGTGTGTTATTGTTGGAGGCTCGGCCTGGGCCAGTATGTTTACAATTGCCCCCGGCATGTTCCTCTGTGATTGTAGTTCGCTAAGGGTTTGAACGTGCAACAAGTGTTTGAAAGTGAAAGAGGAGAAGGAGGGTGGGAAAAAGAAAGTTAAATGACAGTGAGTGAGTGTTGGTTCATTTGCATGCTAACTGCTACCTACTTATGCAGGTCTGGAAAGTCTGAGAAATTACAGCCACAGACGGCACAGTTGATGCAGTTTTTTTTACACCCATGGTCATTTCACACTTTGCACATTGTGATGTTTGTTATAAAGAACAATAATCTGTAGCTAAGCTGCTTGCACAACCTGTTCGTTGCCTCATTGGCCACCTACTATCTACAGAATATTTAACACAGATAAATTCCTGTCTGGAATGTGGAGATGGAAAATGTGTAGGCACATTGTTTGACTGATATTCAGAAATCCTTATTTTGAGTCGCAGAATGACTCCTGAGTAGGTGGGACAACTGAGTGATTCATTGACCATGCCTTTGAAATGATATCACTGTGGTTGGAGGTTGGTGAGTTATCGCTATTAGCCTACATAAATTTCCTTTCTGCCTATTTTTAGTGAAAAACTGGAAACCAAAATGTGCCTGCCTCTGCTGTTATATAGCATAAAAAGCAAAAACCGTAAAGTAGTTAACTCATGTTGGTGAAAGGCTCCGGTATTATGTACAGATTCATAAATATCTGGCAGATGTGCTATCAACATAATTTAGTGTTATGCAACAGTGACTAAATGGTCAGAACAGGCTAGTGCAGCAGAGATTATCAGGGCTATCTATCTCTGCCGCAGGCTGTCATCCAGCAAATCCATTGACAAGCTTGCACGTCCATAATCTGTTGATTTGGGCCTGTTTGTTTTCCAGTCTCCAGCTCAGCCTGTCTCATTTCCTCCGTTGCCATTTGAATGCGGTGCACTTAAACGTATTGCAAACACTGGCTTCATTCAAGCCTCATAGGTCTTACTGTGTCCTCCCAAAGCAGGAAGTAATAATGAAATAAACCTTGAGAGTAGAAAAATACAAACTCATGTCCCATTTAAAACAATGTCCATTTCATAAATCTAGTTTTATAAGTTATAGCTTTGAATTAATTTTGACATTGACAGAGGGGTGTTTAAGTTGCTTTATTAAGGCTCATTTATATTCTGTATATGTACGAAACTGATCTGTTTATTTCAAACATTACCGTCACTGCCCTTTATGTTGAAAGATACATCCACTAGATGGCACTAGAGGGCAGAGCCAATAGCATTAACTGTAAAAAATAATTGATGTAGCTTCCGTATTGTCACCCATTAGTTTGTTGACTCCCGTTTTGAAGCCTCAAGTTCGAATTTCAGTTGTCGCCATCTTGGTTTTGGCCAGAAGTTACCATATTTGGGCGAGAGGCTGGCACTGTGTAGGAGCGAGGGGTGGATCCGACTGAGACCCTGAGGACACTAATGGCAGACATCCTGTCACACAACAGCCCGCCCTTAATTATGCGTAACTTGAAGCCTTAATAAAATGTAAACAAGTGCGTTTAGAAAAAAAATTAACGACCCGTACAGCTGTCATGAAGGGGAAATTAGTTATCGAGACCAAAACTGTCTTTTGTACACAGCTGTAAACATGTTTAATTTTGCTGTAAAGAACTGCAGTTTTTGGTACTTTGTTTTTGGCTTCATTTTTCATCCCTAGAGGTTGCTGCTTCGTCTAAAATTTCTGACAACAACCAACATAGTGGCAGTGACGGAGGTTGTGATACCTTTAACCGAGGCAGCTTTGTAGACAGAGATGGTCTGTGAGGCCATTAAATACGAAACAACATGTGGACGGAGAATTCTTTTCACTATCATACTGATTCATCCCATTCTGCCATTTTTAAAGTGTCTTTGTCGTGTGCTATGCTTTTGCCTTGCTTGAAATTTGCTACAATGCCTCCACGATCTCAGTGGCACTGCTCTGTTTCGTCCTTGTCTGTAAGCTTTCAAAACCTGTGCACAGACAGAAAGCTCAGTCCATGTCCATATATATATCTAACGTTGAGCATATATCAGATAATCCTCTATATGTAACTCGTGGAAAAAATAGGTAAAGAGCACTTATCCTCCATTATATTGCATTTAATTACATCATACGCTTAATTTAAGTTTTCTGCTTCTTCAGTGTAATGTGATGCTGAACATTATTCGCACCAAACATTATAAAACAACATCAGCATGTATAAAATTCCTGCACGACACTGTAGCAGGGTGGATTCTATTTCTTTGGTAACTCCACGTCCTCATTTGTGCAATATTCAGTACCATAAGGATGATTGTTGATAAAATAAAGTCCAGGCCAGGCTATATCTGGCTGAATATTATACTGTAATCGTCTATTTTGCTCGGTCGTGTCAAATTTTCTTGACCACCCAGGCGACAGAATGTTAGTGGGAGACTTGCACAAACATTTTCAAACACGAGCACTGGCACATAAACTCTTTCTAACTTGTACATTTGGGCACACACATGCTCATGCAAACAGTCATATACCCACGCCCACAGTCTCGTTCTGTCTCTTACTCTGCGTTTCCTTCGAGCGACGGGTGGAGAGAGATGGAGGGATAGACAGGAGAGATGACTGGCCATGTTGTTTTCCTCCGGTCATAGGAAAGAATGACTGCATGAGAGGAAAGAGGTGGAGGAGAGGTGGAAAGGTTTTTTTTTTTTAATGTGCCTGGCTGTTCCATAAAGCCCACTAACACTACAACTTTCAGTATTGTAGTTTCAGTATGTGTGTGTGTTTCCTGTGAAGAGCCACTGTGGTAATGACAGTAGAGCAATGTGGTTTATACAAAAGCATCACTTAACCCCCACATTAGCTGTCTACATTTTTATTTGCATCTCCACTTGCATTTCTAGGTCATGTTTGTAGAGACCTCTGGCTACAGTGGAACACCTGAACAACACAAGGGCCTAATCTCCGTCTTGGCCCTGGTTTCATTCTGCAGAAAACAAAACTGTATCACAGCCAACATCTGGTAAAAACCATAAATATAGGTCAATAACAACAGCTGTCCTGTAATATCGACTGTATTGACATTTTAAATGCACAAATGCAGAAAAGGTTAGACACATAGTTGTCTCTTAACTTAGCTGCCACACAGCCCCCTCCTGTAACAAGAGTATAGACATAAATTACCTTTAATATTAATTATTATCTTCCTCATTGTGGGACCCATAGAGCAAGCGCACTAGAGACTTCTGCCAGCCAAGCGGCGAACCTCTGGTTTGGCCCTCTGCTGTCTTGAACAAGGATAATATTATTTTACTGTGCAGCTGTTCCAAAGTGTAGAGATGTTATCAGACCAAATAGATCACTCCCAATAGTTGTTGTGATGCTCAAAAAATATATCCATTCATTTATAAATGTCTCTTTCACAATTTAAGTCTATGCGGAAAAGTGTTTTTGGGTGTCAAATTGGCTTCAAAGCCCAGAGCTGCACCTGGAGGCCTGGTTACACCTCCATTCAGTGTCCTCCCGCTCTCTGTGGTCATCTGTAGTGTTTTAAGACAGCCAGATTCAATAGTATAGTTTCATTTACATAGTTTTCTCTTTCTGTTGTCAGACAACTGAACGAGTGTCAAACAGTTATTCAATCACTGCCCATGATTACTACCTGTTAACCAGCAGTCACATCCAAGCAGCCTGCTGCAGCGATAAAAATCTGTCTTTTATAGCAGCTTCATAAAATAATTTTGGGAAAGTTCTGTTTACCCCGCACATGCTGAAATACCAGGCGGCGTTTTAAAATTAACACAAAAAACACAGCTTTTGTCTGGATGGAGGGCTGAATCAGAAAGGAAAAAAAAGGTCTTTACAAATTCAGCCATCTTAATGTGGGTGTACTTTTAGACCGTCTTGTAAGATGAAGACTATTAGATTTACCGGGGCATCCTGGGATGTAGCAGGTCAAGGCATGTTTTAGTGTTTCTCAGATTGTTTTGAGGTCTTTACTTTTCCCTGCCCTTCCTCTTCCTCTTCCATGGTGTCAAACTGTCCAATGAAATAGAAAGTGCTTGAGAATAACCTACAAACCTGTTTCAAAGATTGACTGAAAGGAAAAATCTTGTGAAGACTTGACAGTAGTGAACACAGCTACATGTGAGATATGAATGAGGACACTCCACTCTGTGCTTGACTGTGCTGCTCTGTTGTGTGTGATCTATACTTGGTACTTGGTCGATACCTGTTTGGTATTAGAAGTTTTTTTTTTTCAGTGAAATTTATAATATGTGCTCGTCGTAACATCATTCAGTGTTATTCGTTGAGCTCCAGTAACGCACGCTTATCGTTCCCCTCTCTTTATCTCTCTGTTGCAGGGATCGCCTTCCCAGAATGGGCTTACAAGCCTGAGTCTAGCCCCGGGTCCAGACAGATCCAGCTGTGGCACTTCATCCTGGAGCTGCTCAGGAAAGAAGAGTACCATGACGTCATCGCCTGGCAGGGGGACTACGGCGAGTTCGTCATCAAGGACCCGGATGAGGTGGCCCGGCTGTGGGGGGCCAGGAAGTGTAAACCCCAAATGAACTACGACAAGCTGAGCAGGGCTCTCAGGTATGATGACAGAGAAATACGCTGAATGTGTTTTTGATTCTTTGTGTATCTGTATGTGGGAGTGCATTTTCATTCATCGCTATTTGCTCCTGTTCCTGACCTTTAACTTCTCCTCTGTGGGGATCAGCAAATACACCAGGCGAGCTCATGATTATGATAAGGATCTGTAGACTTGACAGGGCAGCATATTCACATTAACATTTACCATATGCTAATATTTAAAGAGCCTACATGCTCGGGTTGAATGACTAATTTACAGAGGCCTTGCAATCAAATGACACAAAAACGCTTTTGTTGATTTAGAATGGCCAAGGCGATAATGTAAATCCACACTGCACTTTGAATGGCGGGATGAAATTAAGTAAGAGAGAAAAAAATAACTTTTATAGATGAAATATATTAATTCGAAATCACTGACTGGTTATTGAGGGCCAGACTAAGAGGGATTCATGAATCAACAACAGGTTGGTTCTCCTCTGAAACCCGGCCTGATGAGTGAACCTGCAGTAATCTGTCAGACCTGGTATTTCAACACAGTTAACATGAAGCCACAATCTTTTGAGTGGTGGACAATTGTAGAGTTGAAGTGCATTTGTACAGGGTCAGTGGACAAAAGCAGGGGCTTTGGTGAACTGACCGGCTACTAGCTCTCGAGGCATGCCATGTCATCTTTTTTGAGGGGAATGAGCCTGAGATCGCACTGTCCCTGGGTTTCAACTCATGGACAGAGGATGAAATTGCTCCTTTTCCAGATAATTCAAGAAGAACAGGCAGTGCCTTTCCCAGGCTCCTCTCAGCAGGGGAGGAGAACTGCTGACCTCGACTAGGGAGACTGTCAAGGTTGTGGAAGGAACACTTTAAGGAACCCCTAAGCCTGGCTGTAGAGAAGGCAGACTTTGAAGACTTGCATACCTCTTTTTCTAATAATTCTGGGCATTTTATGCCTTTTATTAGATGATGAACAGGAAGAGATGAGAGGAAATGAGAGGAGAGAGAGACAGGGAATTACAAGCACCAAATGTCCTCAGCTGGACATGATTTAGAGATGTCCAACCTATTAGTCTGCGCACCAACAACAAGGCCACCAGATTGCCCTAACTCTCTCTAGCGGAGGTCACCAAAGCAGTGAAAAGGCTCTGTAGTGGCATGACGGAAGAGGTGAATGGGATTTGTTTGGACTTATACAGCGGGAGCAATTTTAGTGGACTCTTGTGGTGAAGAGGAAGCTGAGTCTGAAGACTATTTTTCAGTCTATAATGTTCCAACCCTCACCTATGGTCATGAACTCCTGAAGTGCGGCACTTTAAAATGCTTCATCATGAGGCCAAGTATATACACTGCATTTTCCTTCTTGGTGGCGACATGGTTTCCATGTGCAAAAGGGATGTGAGTATATGTTGCAGATAAACTGGTGCACTGGTGCATATATTTAGCAAATAATGTTTTGACTCTTAATCACACACAGAGACTCCTGAGGCTACATTTATTATAAAGAAACAAATTGAGAATATGGTCTGTGACCCTGGCATTTGATTCCAGTTATAGCAACGACCTGCTGGAAGCTTTTCATTCAGACACATAGACCCCAATAGCTTTAACTCTCTGGCTCTGTTTCACCCAGACATTGCATTAGTCATGCCTGCCAAGGCACTAATAGCACTTAACCAAGTCTATAATACGTGTAAATGTCGTAAGACTGACCCTGGCCACATGCCTTCATGCGCTATTGACCTGGAGAAGTTTAGCTACTAAAATGGAGTTACAACACTGACCCATTTGGCCGGTCACACCTTTACACCTTTTGGTTATATCAATGGACACCTGCTCAGCCAAACCCATTAGCGTGTCACAACACTGTTTTGGACGTGACCCCAAGCTTCAAGTTCAGGTATTAATATCACATGAGAATGTGACATTTTAACACCATTAGTCAAGTATTTTGAAATCAGGTACAGTACAACTCTGATTAAAACCTCAATCACTCACTTTATTGTGAGGAATAATATTTGTGCATATTTTAAACTGTGCATCCGATGGTTAGTTGAGTCTTTCTCTGGCTAGATCTGCTCTGTTGACCTTCAAATTGGATTTGTTAAGCATGAGGTAAATCAGATTGGACTGACATGTCAATAAAGCAAATTGTTTCAAGACAACAAAACAGTTGGTGTTTTCCAAGGTAGAAACGGTTCCATAAAACGGATCAAATCTGAGATACACAACAGATGCTTCTGATTTCATTTGTGTTTTTGGCTCTCACAGTGAGACATTAGGTCACAGTGTTGCTTGATTGTACATCTAATCAATCTTGGGATCTATACTATAACATAGTGACCTCTCAGCACATTAGAGTCCAGTATTACAGACATCACATATCTCTGGAGGACTGTTGCTGTAAAAAGAGCATCTCATTCACTGTGTTGTGTGTCCCCGGATTGTTGTTAATGTTTACTGCTGAACGAAGCCAAGATTAGGATAATCACTTTAAAGAAAGCCAACGTAGACCATTAAAGGCGGGAAATGCATTGAATTGCTTAATTTAGGGTGGGGTTTTATGTGCGGTCATTTACACTGGTGAGATTAAGATAATGTCTCATACAGATGAGATCCTATGGGGACATTAACATGGACTACTGATATGTGCATGTGATACACACACACTCAGACTCGGAGTCGGATTCCTGAATTAGAGAGAAAAAAGATACGGATGCGGATACTTGTGGTCAAGCTGTGTATTTATAGCATGTCCATCCTCTAGAGCTGTAACAGATTTGGAGCTTAGGCTAAAGGAAGTGTGTATATATAGCGGGTCTTAGTGCCATCTGATGGACCGGCCTTAGAGGCTGATTATCAGAAAGTTTTCTACACAGGAGTATCCCCCTCTGGCGCTCTTGTGTCCTCATCCACCCTCCTACGGCCAGGCCGTCTCCCTCTGTGCCTCTAAATTGAGCAGAGACACTTTAGGCTTAGAGTGGGAAGGACAGTCAACAAAACAACCCACACATGCACACACACCTACGTCCGTGTAGTCACCTGATTTGACACCAGATATGTCCTTCACCGCAGGAGACACTGGAAATGAAGCCTTGCAAGACGCACATCAATAGTAATGTGGCAAGAGGATTAATGACACTAAAGATTAATGAAGTTATAACGGAGGCACACAAACACATGTGCATGGTAACAGTCCCCATATGGAGCAAACTGCTGGAGAGCAGGCCACCTCGTGCCCTTCATATGGAGAAAACCTGGAGTCTGCTAATAAAGGAGACGAGAGTCGGCATGTGGCAATTAGCATACACACACATGCTCGCATACTTGAAAAGGCATGCCTGTTTTGAAGTGTTCTTTTCATCACTTAGCCTTTGTAATTATTATTTTTTACTTCAGTGATCTTATTCTTTCCTGTCTGCCATGCACATGGTGGAAATTCCCTTAATCAGCACTGATACATTGTGTGTGTGTGTGTGTGCGGACATGTGCGTATGTGTTGGCTTTCCGTCGAGGGGACACAGCCTCAGTCCATGCGTCATCTTGGTCTCCCGCTCCCACGGCCGCTGTGAAATTCCCACTCCTGTTGAGAGGATTACACTCCCACTGTGTGTGTGTGTGTGTGTGTGTGTGTGTGTTTATGTGCAAGGGTGTGCATGCATGTGGGCATGCTTTATGTTGAAAGAGGTTAGACTTTCATATTATCGTCCCGTTTATTAATTTGGAAATGTATGAGTTTGTTTTTCTGTATCAAATGCATAAAAAAACAAAGCAATAGAATATTAAGGCTGGTTACGGAGTGTGTCACGGCTCTAAAGTCAGGGCTTTTTGATTTTTTTGGTGCGAGTAATAAATGAAAGCAAGGACACCATCTTTAACCACCAGCTGCATTTTCATCTTGAAGGATCATTTGGAAGGATGGGGAAGTCAACCTGTCCACTAATAAAAAGACCAAGCCACCACCCCTCCTCCTGATTCCCTGCGCCACCACCTCTCTCTCATATAAAGACCTGTATGCACAAAGGAGAGTAGGGGAAATGAAGCCTGGTGCCAATCAGTCATTGCAGAGTGCTGGCTTAATGAGTGTAATCATGCTAAGAGGTCCCAGCTCCTTGAGACCTCCAGGCCCCCCTGTCCTCCAGTAAGCAGCCAGCACTGGCTCCAACACAGTGGTCAGAGGTCGGGGGGCTGCCGTGCACAGCTGGCAAAGATTAACAACACAGCACATGTGCACATTCACATACACAAATGCACCATTGTACACGGACTCCTGCCAATGCATGCTTGGCTGCGCACATGTTTGTAGTGTTTGCTTCACGTCCAACATTCATTTAACTGTGATTGGCCACCACAGCTGGAAAATTGCCACCACTGAAAAACACTTAAATAGAATGAAGGTTCCACAAGATTTCTGGGTATGCTGATCCTGTAAATTCACAACATTTTACCGTTTATTGCATGAAGAACTACATGAGAACATGCCTCTAAGAGCCTGTTTTTAAGGGAAATGATGGCATGGTATGGTGGTGTAATGCTACTGTTCCTGTCATCCAAGGAAACCCTAAAATACAGCAGCCATTTTTAACCTGCTGTACTAAAACTGGCTCTGATGTGCATTTAGACGTAACCCCAGTGACCACATCTACAAAACATCCTGCAGGAAATACTGCTGCATATGCACACAGTGTTACTCATGTAGCTGGCTGGGCCTGTTTATAGGTCAGAAGGCCTCTCTCTGCATCAGCGCATTGTGTGGAAACACCCAGGGCCAGAGGGAAAGTGCAGAGGGAGCACCCAGGGACAGTGCCACTGTATGACTTTGTGTTCAACCTATGCTTGTTGCATTGTCTTTCCATTGTCTCTATCTGCAGCATGTATGTGTTCAGCGTACATGAGCGTCGTGTGTATGTCATTGTCCCTAACTGAATGAGGCCTTTATTTTCTATGAGGGTGGAATACACACACACACACCAGAGTGTGCTCGAGTACATATTCACACCCACAGAGCATGTGATCGTCCTCATCAGACCCTGACCAGATTCCCCCCTCTTAACACATAAACACACACTATATATAAATATAATATAATATAAATATGCCCACATCCCTGCACAAACACACTTCCTCTTTGAGACACTAAACACTCATCAAACCTGGCTCTGACACAAAGCACCCTCACGTGTGCAACTTGTGCACACACACCTGAGCGTGAGCAGCTGGTGTGTGTGTTTGCATGTGTGTGGAGAAGGATCTGGCTGGGATGTGTGTGTAACGGCCAACGCTGACGAAAGAGGCAGAAAATAAACACGGGGCTCATGGGGAGTATTGTAATCCCAACTTCCTGTCACAGTCAGTGCCTATTTACAGCCCAACAATGGGCAAGGCACAGCCTGTCCACGCACACACAAGCAGGTTGGTTCACTTCGTTTTCAGTGTTGACATTTGTGTGTGTGTGTGTGTAAAGGGAGAGTAATACTGATATAGATTAGTAAGATAATACAGATATTGTATCATACGGTAATACAAAAAGTTGGCCATAGCAGACAGGTCTTTTGTCCTTCAGTAATACCTCACTGCCTGAACTGAATATACATATGGTACACATTTAGGCCCAATTCTTTTTTCCGTTTTTACCACAAGCACTTATTTAAATATATCTGCATCCAATGCTTCATCAAGTTCTTTATTTCTTATCTTAGGCCATGAGTCCAGTGGGGAAATTAATATGAGTGGACAGTGAACATATTGTAATCGTATCTGACAGAGCAGATGGACAGAGCTATTAGCAACTTATTTAAATGAATTCGTAATAAACTTTAAATAATAAACTCCCTTAAGTAACAACTTTTTCCAGTTTCATACAATACTGTGGCTGTTCAGTAGTTTCAGAAGTTTGGCTCGTTTATTAAATAAGCAAATGGAAAGGTTTGGTTAAAGCTGTTTATATTATTCAGCGTAAGAAATAGGCTACTCGGTTGTCATCAGTATCAGGTTAGCCATTTTGGGAGGACAAAGGTAAGAGTGCCATCCACTGGCGGTTACTGTAATCATCTTAAGAACTGCTGAACTAACACAAAAAACGACTCAGTGAATAAGATTCAAAACACCAAATGTAGTATATATAGTATGTAGTCAGACACAAAGGTAAGCTAACATTATGTATTTAATTTTGTAAAATACTGGTACATTAATTACGCACGATTTACCAAGGCTTTGTTAGCATTCACTCAGCATAACGTTAGCTTGCTTATCTTTGTCCGGATGATTGCGTCGTTGGAATTTGGCTTGTAGATCTGAGTGTCCTTTACCCACCTGTCTGTAAATTCGGCATAAGCCTCTAAAGATTTCAAGTTTTTGAAGTGCTGACAGGTGCTAACGCCAAACATTAGATCGACATCAGGGACTGTACCGTTAAAGGATGGCAAGCTGTCAAGATCTGTAAGGATCGATGTCATTGATTGAAGTATTTTACTCCTTTGTCTCTATCGAGAGCTTGTCTTTATGGGCCTTTGTCTTTTTTGCATACTTTACTTATTTCTGATGATGAATGATTGACAGATGATAAGACCAGCAGCTACTATAGCTATGGACACTTGTCCTTCCAAGATTTAGGTGCTGCCCAACAATGCTCCGTAATTCCCATTTCCTGTTATATATTTACTCAGGTGAAGTAGTGACACCAGTATAAAAATAGGATCTAAAATAAAACAATGGAAAATGATAATACTGCGGTGTTTACATGATGTCTAGCCTGGTTAAAGTGCTGTTTTGATATGTCTATGTTCATTCATTGCTGTTGACTTCCTGCACTCTGGTGTGTGGGTCTCTCTCTGCTTTGATCATAATGTTTTGGACCACAGCAGGTCTGTGTAATCGCAGCCTTAATCCCTGGCCTAGAATCACACACAGTAACAACTGAGCTGATAGAAAGCCTCCTCTCTGTTTCCCTGAAGGCTTTGCCGAAATCCATACATACATTGATTGTACAATCTACTCTTTTGGTTAAACAGGGAGCGGGATAAAGCCGTATCTTCTGGATGATACGTTCTGGGGGTGTGTGGGGGCACACATGCGTCCATGTGTTTGAGTATGCCTGAATGAGATGGCAGTTATACAGTCAGGATATGGGAGAGGTGTGTGTGTGTGTTTGTGTGTATATGTGTGTGTAAGGCGAGTGCGGTGGGCAGCTAAACACAGGCACTCAAAGAATCTCTTTCTTCTCTTTTGAAGTGAGTTCAAATGCTCTTCAAAGACTGTCTGCCTGTATGACGGCGCAGGAGGAGGGGGCATGGAGAAAGAGCGGGTGACCATGTGCTCTAAACACAGCCTCAGTTGCCGCGGCTAGGATTACGCAAAGTTGTTGTCTGCTTCCAACTATGCGTCTCTGCGTTCTTTGTATTAGCTGCATGTGTGTGTGCAGCCAAGCGCACACAAGATTTTAGTTGGCTGCACTCCCTACTATCCAACTGCTATGAGCCAGGGTCAGACAGATGTGTCAGCACAGTGATAGTATCGGCCTTTGGGACGGTTCCATATTTATGCCAATTACACACTCAGGTCCACCTTTCTAAAATAAAAGCATTCTAATACAGCAGCTCACAATAAGTCTCGTGGTCATGAAGGCTATAATGTTCAGTTTTTGTTGTAAGGAGGGGTTGATTTGACTTCATCGTAACTTTGGAAGCTGTAGTCTGTGGTGCTGATGAAAAGCGTTATAAACAACATGAAAAAAGGCAGAGGTCAAAAGTTGAAAATGTTTAACTTTATGCAAAAGAGGGAGAAATTCTCTCAGAAGCTCTGCAGGGATTGACAACAAAATGATGCAGTGGAGAGTCAGGAAGTTTAGCCTCTATCTGCTGTGTATGAATGTCTGTGGAAGAGAAGATCTTTATTTTATTCTCTTTGATCCCTCTTTTGCGCGTCCCCTGCCTCCAATATTACAGATAGGAACAAAAACACTTGCCACTTCACACAAAATTAAAGGGACATTTCACACCAAAGTCAAAAAGTACTTATTCTTCCTCTTCCCCGAAGTGCTGTTTATCAATCTAGATTGTTTTGGTGTGAGTTGCAGAGTGTTGGAGATATCAACCATAGAGATGTCTGCCTTCTCTCCAATATAATGGAATTAGATGGCACTTAGCTTGTGGTGCTCAAAGTGCCAAAAACACATTTGAAAAACTCAACAGCAATGTCTCTCTCCAGAAATCATGACCGGACTACATAAGATAATCCAGACCTTGTTGTGAGCAGTTTTATGTTGGAACTATTTTATTTCTGCCGAACTATAGCCATCAATTATATCACTGTGCAGGCTAAGCTGTAACGTTAGCTAGCTCAGTTGTGCTAGACGAGCTAGCAGAGTCACGCTTCCCTCTGCGTGGTGATAAGTTTGGCGAGTATAGTTTGATAGAGAGAAAATTGTTACTACAACAAACGGCTCAAAACAAGGTCTGTGGATTATCTTGTGTAACCAGGTCATGATTTCTGGAAAGAGACACTGCTGTTGAGTTTTTCAAATGCATATTTTGCCACTTTGAGCACCACAAGCCGAGTGCCATCTAGTTCCATCATAATAGACAGTTGATATCTCCCACACTCAGCAACTCACATCTAAACAATCTAGATTAATAAACAACACTATAGGCAAGAGGAAAAATGTCTTTTTGATTTTAGGGTGAACTGTCCCTTTAAGAAAATTAAACCACAGGTTGCTTATTTACACAGTGTTTGCTAACTAGCATACTACTTACTAGCAGCGAGTGAGAACGATGCATGACTTTTTTTTTTTTTTTTTTTTGCTTCTTTTGGTTCCTCACCATTAGACTGCCATATTAAGTCTACATATTGCACTTGTAATTGGCTCATATCGAATTTTAGTATGTGTGGTGTGATAAAAGTGCAGTCATTACTTGTTTTTTTAATTACGGGGTACAGTGATGCTCTGTGATACATAAGATAAATATTTTTTAGATACTTTGGATTATGTCTTCTACCCTTGCAATCTGTATTTAAATGAGACCCATATGTGGGCCCTAGCACAGCCTGTTGACTTTTCTATCATCAACTAATTCGATCACAATCCTGTTGTGGTTTTAATTCTGCTTGACTTCCTGCCTGTCTCTGTCCGTCCCCTTGCTCCCGACAGCCTCTCTCCCCTCCTTCCCGGCCCTTGTGAGTGTCTCCCTTAGAGCAGAAATTACATGCTGCTTTGTGCCTGGCGTAAACAATGTTTTCAACAGTGCAGGCCTGTCCTGTCTCTCTCTGTCTCTCCTTCGCTCTCTCTCTTTCTCTCTCCCATCGCCTCAGGGGACGAGTGGAGAGCGCATGGAGAGAGTTGGGATAAAGAGGGGGAGGTGAATTGATGAGAGAGAGAGAGAGAGAGAGGTATCAGTAGGATAAAGGGAGAGGAGGAGGAGGGTTGAAGAGAACAAGTGAAAAAGAGCAACAGTCTGTTCCCAGAGCAAAACGGCCCAACCAGTCTGTGTAATAAGCATAATAAGAGGGGGTGAAGGGCGACACCTCCCCACCACCAAACAGACAGACACGCACACACTGCCGTCTGGATAACTACTATTCAGTATAATGATAGTCAATGGGCTCTGATTAACTCTGCATTACCTGCATACCCTGAAGCCCCTGTCTTTGTCAGCACACTTCACTTAACTTGTGCCAACAGACACATGGCTGGAGGAAGGGAAAGCAGAGCCGAGTGCTATAAAAGCAGGTAGGTAGGTATGCAGACATGATGAGCAAATGCGCAGTCTGGATAAATCTTGTGTTCGATAGCCAGGGGTAATGTTGGAAAGGATAGGTGGTAGTTTTTGGTGAGCAGCATGCCACACAAGCTTGTTATCTCCCTCACGGACAAACACACCATCTTTGTTCCTTTTCTTGCTCTTTATCTCTTCCTCTTTCCTTCGCTCCGTCTCCCTCAGTGTGTGAGGGTTGGCAGCCAGGGATCTAGAGGTTACATAAAGTGGATGTGGATCTGGGGAAGAAAGCAGAGAGATGTTACATAAAGAGCTGTAGCTGGACAAAGGTTAATAAAAATGGAGCCTTGTACTGTAGGCAGGAGCCATGGGAGAGAGAAAGCTTGAAAAAAAAAACACACACAGAGAATGGCCATTACATAAACAGATAAAGATGGGGTGAATTATTGGTGGCTTTGCTTTGCTGTTACATAAAGAGATGGGTCCATCTAGCAGAATGAATGACAGAAAATGTTGTGTGTTTGTCAAAACCTGAATTTAAAAGAAGCAAAAAAGACTTCTTTTTTCTAATTCCTGACCTCCTTTTAGACTGATACAAATTAGTGAAGGTACCACTCACACCTGTCAGACAAACACAGCTCCTCACACACCCTTGTGGCCTTACAACCTATTACAATCCACATTTGGCATCGTGCATTGACCTCTGGTCTCTAAATTATTTGTTTATCCCTCCACACATCACTGCTGCTCCACAAGTCCGTCCACCCACCGCTTCTCATCTATCTGTTTTCTCCCCTCTCTTCGTCCTCTTCCTCCGGCCCCCCTCCCTTTACTGGGTCTGCTTTGTGCTAATGTCATACAACACTCTGTAATATCTATCATTAGAAGGGAGGGGGGCAACATGAAAGACTCATGCTTATTAAAGTGTGTGCTTGACTGTGCAGGCGCATCTGTCATAGTCTCATTGACTTCAGGAAGAAAATGATATTTGCAAATGAGGTGTGAATTTAAATTAAATGTTTAGGTGTTGTCAATAGGCCAGGGATTAGTATCTGTATTTCTTGGTTGTTAAGAAATGCAGTCAATTATTTAACCCTGATGTGTGTCTTTATTTGTATGTGTGAGCACAGTCTTAATATTTTGCTTTGTTCTCTTTTTCAGATACTACTACAACAAGAGGATCCTCCATAAGACCAAAGGCAAGAGGTTCACCTATAAATTCAACTTCAATAAACTTGTTTTGGTCAACTACCCCTTCATCGACATGGGCTCCACTGGTAAGCCTGGATAGTCTAGTGCTGTGTGTGTGCATGTCTGTGCATGTTCAGATATCTTCAAATCCCACGATAGGATAGCATGATTACATAGGATTACACAGGAAAACATAATATATTATTTCTCAGTATTTCCCCCCCTCTTCTTTTTTTTCTCCCTCCCTTGACGTCTCTAGGAAGCAGTGTGCCTCAGAGCGCGCCTCCCGTCCCCACCGGTGCAGGGACTCACTTTCGCTTTCCTCCTTCAACGCCCTCCGAAGTCCTCTCCCCAAACGAGGACCTGCGCAGCCCTGGTGGCATGTTCAGCTCTGTGGCCCGACGGATGGCACGAGGCTCCGTCAGCGATTGCAGCGATGGCACCTCGGTCAATTCTGAGATTGAGGAGGGCAACACGGGAGCTGGGGAGGAAAGGGGAGAAAGGGGTGTGAGTGGAGGAGGAGGACCCGGTGGTGGTGGTGGAGGAGGAGGTTACCGGAGTATCATCCATCCCCGTCTGTCTCATGAAACCCTGTTCCGCATGTATGGAGGGCCAGGTAACCCTGCTGGGCACCCAGGCTCCCGTGGTCACACAGGGCACCGGATCCACCCCGAGTCTCTGTCACCCTTCCCTGTGTCCCCTCTGCCAGGGCCGGGAGGAGCTGGCCTCCTGGCTCCTCCTTTGTCCCCAGCGCTCTCCATGACCCCAACATCTCACCTCCCCTACACCCCTTCACCCACCCTGTCACCCATGTTAGGCTCCCACTTCTCCTTCAACCCAGAGGACATGAAGCGCTACCTACAGGCCCACACCCAGTCGGTGTACAACTACGGCCTCAGCCCCAGAGCTTTCCTCCAGTACCCCAACATTGTCATCCCTCAGCCCCACCGGCCCGCCGCAGACAAGGCCGGTCTGACTGGAGAGAGGGGAGCAGCCGAGAGAGCAGAAAGAGCAGCGACGGCAGGGGGAGGAGAGAGGGGAGGAGAACGGCACCACCATCCACCTCTGGGTCACTCCGCCCACCACCACCCGCATCCGCCTCATTCTGCCCACCCTCACACCCATTCTCATCCCATGCATCACCCACTCCACCTGGGTGAGGAGCCTCCACACATGTCTCCCTTCAAGTTCAAGCTGCAGCCACCACCACTGGGAAGGAAGCAGAGGGAGAGTCAAAGCCAGAGTAAACCCAGGCAGAGCTCCCTGTCCTCAGGATCTGGGTCCATGTCGTCTACCTCTGGCCTGGGCTCCTCGCTGTCGTTCGGTAGTGACCTGAGCTCAGCCAGCGGCTCAGGCCTCCTCTCTGCCTCATCCTCAACGCAGTCCCTAAACAGCGCAGGACTTCCCAAGATAAAGGTGAGATACATGGACCCAAATATTCCCCATTATGGTCTATGCAGGGATATGTGTGACATGAATCACCATAAGATCTTAAATGTATATTTAATATACAATAATAACACCAGCAGACATTGTCTTAGAGCAAACTTGTTTTTATTAAAGCTATATTTTTAATCATTTATATTATTAAAATAGGCTTCAGTGGTGTTTACTGTGTCTTAAAACAATGCTGGACTAAAATGTCATAATTCATTGTCAGTGAGTTCCTCCATTTCCTGTTTTTGCCGCTGTGTTCATCATCGTCTCGATTCCCATTTTTACATCTGCTCAGGTGGAGCCCATCTCTGATATCGAGTCAGAGGAAGAGGTGGAGGTCACTGACATAAGTGATGAGGACCCAGATGAGAGAGATGAGGAGTTTGATCTCTTCTCCTCACGCCACTCCAGAGCCCCTGACAACCACCATCACCACCACCTTGCTAACGGCACAGCTGCGCCCCAGCATCAACCCCATCCTGACGAGGACCTGGACGAGGATGTCTTCAAAGCCCCTGCTCCGCCTCCACCTGGCCTGATGCCCTTCTTCACCTCGCAGCACACACACTCCAATGTGCATCGTATGCTGCCCACCCTCAAGAGTGAACCCACTGAACCAGGGGAAGGTAACACCCCTCCACCTCAGACGGGCTCAGTGGGAGCTCCCCAGACAAAGTGCATCCCCCTCAAGCTGCGCTTCAAGAGGCGCTGGAGCGAAGACCAGCGCATGGAGGCCTCGCAGGAGGAGTCGGACGACAAGAAAGTACGACCAGAGGAAGAGATGGAAAGAGAGAGGCAAAGTAATGGACGGATGGAGATGGAGGAGGACGGGACAGGCAGCGGAGAAGGGGACAGTCCTCCCCCGTTGGCGTACGAGGGCTCTTTAGCCACGCCATTGGCCTCACAGCGGAGGGTGAGCGCTGAGCTGCATCGTGCCACTGCCCAGCTGTCTCTGGAGAACAAAGACTGCTGATGAGAGACACAGCCCAAACACTACTGCTCTGGAAGCACTGGAGGTGGAACAGGAGTATGTAAATGTCCCCTCTGTAATCCCTTTCCCACACTGACAAACTAGATTCCTGAAACCTCCAGTGAACTGAGCGCTCAGTCCAACATACACGCATAGAAAACCAACACCTCAAAGACTCGTGTTCTGTCAGTTCTGCCCCCACCAATTCTCTGTCTGGATCAGGGCTCCTCTGGGACACATCCTTTGGGAGGTGGGACTCACTCAGACTCAGCCATCCCAGGCACAGTGAGTGTAACAGGGCTGGTATCTGAGGGAGGCTCCCTCATGATGCTTGGCTCCAAGATCCCCTCCCACCTGGCCAGTGAAGCTCCAGATGCCCTGCCCCAGTAGCACAGCTCCCGCCTTCAGGCCCCATCAGTAGGATCAGCAGCCTGTCAGCACTTTCCTCAGGGGACACACACTCCCTTAAAACTCAGCAACACACCTAGAATGAGGATGTGCACGATCTCCCCTATGCTACTTTTCCTATAAGCTGACGGGACTTTGATAAGTGCCTGTATCTAAAAACCCACAGCCCTGGAGTGACATGGAAGAGAGCAAAGAAAGGAGAGGACTGAAGTAATCAATCTTTGACTCATGAAACCCTTGTTACGTTTGACAGATACTGAAAAATCATGGGGGGAAAAAAGGAAACTGTGTCTCCAAGACTGAAGAGTGGGGCTGTTGGGTGTTGTCTGACTGACTCTTAAACCTGGCCCACTCCACTCAGGGAAGCCTATTGCTGTATGTTTATCGGATCCATACACACAAGCACACACAAGCAAAAAATAAAAACAACAAAACAGCCAACAGTGAAGGGGATTCACATTGGAAGCATTGCTTATGGACACTTAACAGTGTTCACCGCGACGCAAGACTCAACACACGTTCACATTTACACATCCACAGACTTTGACTCTGGCACACTGTTCTCTCAGAGCTATTGACTTTTGTATAACCTTCCTTCTGTCTCTCTCCTGTCCTGCCCCTCTTTCTCTTGCGGACCACCTGTGGAAAGATCACGACTCCACTCACAGAAATAATTTTAACCCCAGGGAGATGTGAGGAGAGGAAAAGAGAAAAGTGAAGAAGTACTTCAGCGTAGAGAAAAGGACTGCTGAGGGGACCATGAGGAGAAGGCAGCGGGGGGAGGGGAAGGGTTTGAGGGGTTCCAGTAACCGTTAACTAGCCTTCTCACCTCACCTAACATGGCTTGTACACTGAAAATTGTTTCGCGGAAGTCCCAGCAGCACAGAATCCTAGTTCACCAGCTAAAGCTCCTCTAACAATCATAGATAGTGTTAAACTAAACCAGCAAAACACACACAAGCACACACACATGCACAACACTGCCTTTAGCTCTTAAACATGCTCCCTCTTGCTCTCTGTCCGGACCTCCAGCTCTGTAGTGGCGTCATCCTCAGATGGTGTGCGTGTGTGAGACTGCCAGGCCTGTTAACTACACGAGTGTGAGAGTCTGAGAGAGCAGAGAACATCTTAGACCTCTCACACACACACACACACACACACACACACACACACACACACACACAGACACTGCCTCTCTATGCCTTGTTTTTATAGCATGTACAAAAGTGCAAACTGAGCTCTGATAACACACATACAGACTATATCTTTATATATTCTAAATGAAATTATTAAAGAAAGTGAGATTTTAAAAGAGCGATAGCATTTTAATGATATGATTGATTCAGGATTTTTTTTGTAAGTGGATTATTTTGAGCGGTCAGACATGTCATGCCGCTTACTAGGAAATGTGGTATGGAGGGTGGGGTGGGCAGACTGATGCGGGGTACGGGTCCGGGTACGGGTTTTTTTCTTGTACATTTGTTTCATAGACAAAAGAGCCAGAGGAAAAACAGCACAGGCCAGTCCACCAGAACAAGACCAGCAAGAGGAAGGGAAAAAAAAAACAGGACTCGAACAGACTGCTAATGATTCAGATGTGTGGTTCACTCTGCTGTTCACTTCATTTGCAGTAGCTTGCCCTTTCAGCACACAGCACTCTGCTCTTTCCTGTCTGCACAGTCTCGCTCAGCGCAGTAGGGTTCACCCCGGCCCGAGCTGTGCTGGCCCCAGGCCACCTCTCCAGGCCCTCTATGTGTGTGTGTGTGTGTGGGTGGGTGGGTGTGCTCAGAGTTAGCTCATGGGTTATAAAGTAGTAATCCTGTCTTTTCTCTTAGGCCAGTTAGCACAATGCTCCAAAGTACACAGCAGCTCTGGGTTGGGCAAAGGGGGAGAGAGCAGGGTTTAAGGGGTTAATCATTACTGTAAGACAGCCTGGAAACGTCGGACATGCGAGGCCCTGTCCTTAAAGGCCCTCTCCTCAAACTATGCACATTCATACATACACAAATAATTATACTTGTGATTATGTTTTAACATCCTGGAGCTTTTCATCTCTGTGGCCAGGTCATCCAGGCGTCTGATTGGTTAACTGAGCCATGCTGACCGGTGGCCTGTCCCCGCCTGACCAGCGACAAGACGGATCTATAGCAGCGAACTGTGAGATAGATGGCCTCCAGGCGGTCTGTGTAGCTGAGTTGATTGAATTTCCTCATCAGACCCCTGTGGTCTGGACTGGAGCATGTCACAACATGTACACACACACACACACACACAACCCACCAAGTCCTGTGTCTGTATTTGAACTGACAGCTGCCTTATTACTACTTTTCATATCTCGGCAACAGATGAGGCATCAGTCTTGTCTGCTCTGCACCGTTCCTCTCTTCTTTCTGTTTCATTTTTCCTCGCTGTGTTTCAGGCGTTGTCTGACTTCCTGCAAACTGCGGCGTGCTCTGACTCAGTCATGATGTTGCAGGGTATAAAGATTGATTGTAACGCAGGCTCTCTCACATCCTGTTTCAGGCCTCTACAGTCAAAGAACGGTAGACGAACAGCACAAACATTTCTCTATCAGAAGAGTAAAGGTTTTCTCAGTTTATTTTTCTGATGTCAATATTGCTATTGATTATTGTTGTTATTATTGTTCTCATTGGGTTATTTACCTCTCCACCTGGCATTATTATTATTCCATGGCTCTGTTAGCTGTTGCTTTTTAATGTTGTGTTACATCATTTTGGATGATGTGGAACCCCCCCAAACTCTATTCCCTGTTTTAAACCTTCAAGCCCCCAAACCTGAGACCTTTTTTCTTGTCTTTAGTTTTTACAAATGTAATATAACTAAAATGTGTAATATTAATTTTGATGCTGACAGAGAAATAACATCGGGGACTGAGAGGGAAGGGCAGCAGCAGCGGAGGATTTTATTTAGGGACAGAGGGGGAGTGATTTTATCTTTTTTTGTCATGTATTGTAATTTTTATTTTATAATGTTACTTTTTTCTCTTTGCCTCTGTATATTTTTTCATTTTTTGGGGTGGGTGGGAGGGGAGGGGGGTTGTATCATTTTAAGAGAAGAAAAAAGATGTGTATTGTTTGACTGTGTAAAGGTCTATCTTCTCCCTCTTTCAGTCTCTCTTCTTTCGCCTCGTCTCCCCCGAGCAGTTACATAACACTCAGATGGAGAGATGAGAGTTAATACCATGATGTAACATTGAATTTCTCCACTTCTTTCGTGTTTTGTTTTTTGTTTTTTTTTTTTCAAACTTGTAATTAAGCTGTAATCAGGGTTAATTAAAACCGGTTGAAACCCAATATGAATATCACTGTGTTTGTTTGTGTCTGCTCGTCTTTCATACATCCATATTTATTAATGACACACAATCAGACAGTGGTGTTTTATTACCGTGTTAGTTGTAAACAAAGAGATTAACCCCCTGACTTTTGTCTCGTCAACAGCAAGTCGGCAGTCATATGAGGCCTTGTGGAATTTATATTCTTCAAAATTACAATTAATTAAAAAAGAAGTCCTCACAGCTGTGCTTTCTGGAAGGCAACAGTTTAAGCCTGCAATCATGTGGTGTAGAAATAATCAGAAAAATCAGTTACCGACAGGGAAAATCCACATGAACACCCCCTCAAGTCAGAAAAACAACTCAGGAAGTCAAAGATATTGGCACACGTGTTCCCGAGTTGACGTCACATATGCAGAAACATGGCTGACTCATGGTTAAAAAATGTTCCACTTTAAGTTGCTGTCCACATAGTGTGACAATGTGAGTTTGAAAAGTTATTTGCTAGCACTCGTCAGGTAAAGCAATATTTTAGTAGTTACAGGGCAGGGATTCTCGACTTGCTTTGCCCACGGGCCACTTTTGCAAAATTGAAGGAGGCTAGACGCCAGTTTAAAACTTTAACATTAGAAATATTTATCAGTATATATAATAAATGCCCGTTTTCAACCTTTCGATGTTGCACAATGGTATTTCTAGGATTTAATGATATTCGGGGCCTGGCCTAAACCTCCTCTGGGCACTTTTTTAAAATAAGCCAACTGTATTTTGAGGCTTTTTTCCACACACTCTGGCACATTATTCAAATCCAGAGTAAAAAAAAATCGCATTGTGAATCAAGTTATTTTCACTGGGAATTAGAAAATGGTTGGTAGGCCACTTGGCACCTGATCACGGGCCATAAATTGAGTACCACTGTTGAAAATACAAACTTTTATCAACGTGTTGTTTAAATGCTCTGAGCAATGACATTCAACACATCTTATTTGTAACACATGTTGTTTCCACATTATGACTTTAAGACCATGAGCACACCAAAGCCGGAAGAACGACTTTCCAAGTTGGAAAAAGGGACCATCCGAGGAGCACTTGAACGCAGCATCATTTGGTGCCCGTGACCTTAAACGTCCCGGAGTCTCCGCTGGTTGCCTGGCGACCATCTACAGGAAGAAATAGTCCAAACCGCAACCCCTCTTTAAAACGGTCGTTTTCTAATTCGTCTGTGTTTTTGGGGATTACAACCAAATACAAAGTTTTATTTTGTGAGCTTAAAGTGTGCTGGTGGGATGTTGTTAACATTTGACAGAGCCAGGCTAACGTTAGCCGTTTTCCCGGTTTCCACTCACAAGGCCATGCTAAGCTTACCGGCTGCTAGCTTGACCGTTAGCTTCCTATCCATCCAACAGGTAAGCTAGGAGGCCATTTTCTTTTTTAACTCCTCTAACGCCAAACTATTTTTTATATGTGACGTTACCGTGTACGTTTTTCAATTTAAAGATATTTTAGAAGCAAGTAGAGACAAACTGGTTTACAAACATGAGAACACACATTCATGCATACAAATAATCTAAAAATATTTGTGTAAAGAGTAAAAAGAGCAAAAGATGTTTCAGTCCATTTAAATGGGTGTCTTTTACACTGGAGACATGTTTCCGCCACTTTTTGAATGCTAAAAATTAAAAATGAAAGAAATGTAAGATAACAAATGAGAATGCTTTGTGAAATGTTTATTTACACAATGGGAAAACATACAGTGCTTAGTCTAAATGTTGGAGAAACAAATGTGCACTGTCCAAAGAGTAATGTAAGCTTAAAAAAATCCCCTAAAGACAGGCATGCACTGGTTTGTAACTAATTTCCTCACTGTTTCTTCTTGTCTTTGTTTTTTTTTTATTATTATTATTATTATTATTTTTTGTATCTCACAATTTGCTTTATACAAAGATAGTTGTACAGTTACAGTGTTTGCATGTATGTGTATATGTACAAGGGTTTCAATGGTATACTGGTTTTAAGGTATTGAAATTGACGATTAGAGTTATCATACCGTGTACAATTGCACATATCGAAACAAAATGCAACTACACAGAGAATCTCAGCTTTATTCTAGCTAATTTTAAAAGATGGATTTTACACAAACTCCCATTTAAAAAAAAAAAAAAAAAAGGTCTACAGAAGGGTTGCAGCGGTCATTTTCAACTTTATTTTATCATTTTATCACAAACTTTTATTCAAAAAATGGTTCAAGTTTCAATTATAGTAAATGATTTGCTCAACCAAAAAATTAACCCCTCTGGTTTCATTCCTTTAAGGGTCATTTTGACTTATAGTAAACCGCAATATTTTCTGAGTTATCATACTGTGAAAATCTCATACTGCTGCAAGCCTACTCGTTAACAACACCTATGAGCCATTAAAGTCCAGGGGTTTATAGATTAAATAAAATGAATTAATGTGTCATTGATGTGAAGAGGTGCTTCGTGCACATTTAAGGATGTTACTTCCCCAAACAAGGACAGAAGAGTGAATCAGGCCTACATGTGAGCTGACTCAGCAGGGACGACACTAAATGAGAAAAGTTGATTTACAGGATAAATATTTGAAAGCATTTTTTTCTTCCTTATTTCAATCACTCATTTTTTTTTCAATTCTTAAAGAGCAAGGACATGTCTTGTATCTTGGACTTCGTGATCCCTGATGGTTGTGTGGACGAGATGAGCGCACACACTCACTCGGGGCTGCCAGGATGTAGAGGCCTCTGAGGTCATATGTTTAGCAGTGATAAAGAAAAGCACTTTGTCTGCAGTGCTGCTGCCCACTCACCCACATAATGCTCACATAAGGCTCACCCATTTACCTTTTAACGTGACGTCAGTACTAGCTCCCTTGTCTTAAGCGCACTTACAGGCAAATGTTTGTAAGGGGAGGAGGAGGAGGAGGAAGATGAGCTGCTAGGGTAAAGAGTGGCTGGCCTTGAATGGCACTTAAAGTGTCTTAATGTCATATGGGACAGGTTAGAAATAAAATGCAATTAAGAACATGAAACACCACAAAATGAAGGCTCAGTCTCATAACACACAAGTATACAGAGACATGCATACACAAATATAAGCAAAAGCAAAATACGTCTTACATTAAGACATAAGAATCAACTTTTGTTCAGAGGTGTTGTGCAAAATACAGTTCATGTTTTTTTAAGGTTTAAGTTTTCTTCATATTTTTATCAATAGCAGTATCACATTTTTAAGAATGAAAACAAGTAACTGTTTGCTTGCTGACCATGATGTTTAATAGATAAACTTGATCTACTATCTGTGTTTTTAATCACTCCTCCTCTTCAAACTGTAATCGCTTCCTAATATGACTACGGTGGAAGAGATCTGGTAGAAAACCCACTGTCCTCTGTTTATACAAAAATGCATTCAGGTGCACTTCAAAGTAATAAGCAGTTTCAAAAGTATGAGTAAGATGAATCAAATGGATATCTTTCAAATTCAGCTTTTCTAATACAGACTTTCCGTTTTGTGTCCCCAGACAGTATTTCTGCATTGAGTAGAGGTGGAGGGATTGTAACAGATAGAGGACATTTTGTGCTCAAAAGACTGTGAGTCACACCAGTGTAAACTCACTTCACGGCCTGTGTGGAGAGGAGGAATGATTACAGCAACCCATGACTTTTTCAAAATTTGTATGGGCAGGTGAGTGACAAAATCTGAAATTATCTTTTAAAGCAATGGTGCAATCAAGAGCCCCAAGCAGGAGGGTTGTTGGAGGGTCATGGTGATGATTGATGGGATAGGAGAGATGCTGCTGCTACACAAATTCTTTACGACTTCCCTCTAATCTTTGTTGACTTTTCTGAGAAATACTAGCTTTTAGTTACTTGGGCCTCTAACAGTTACTCCCGTGAAATCATATGAGGGTTAAGAGGGAAAATTACTCTGTAGACCAACTTCTCATAAGTCATAGACATATTCAGTTTATGAGGAGGGGTCACAAGCAGACTTCAATTTAAGGGTTCACTAGTGAAAAATGTTGGAGTCAGTGATTCAAAGGATTTACTGACACAGAGGCCTCTGTGCTCCCAATATGTCAGTGCGTGACGTACGGCTCACGTAACCTGGTTTTCCCTTCTTTGACCTTGCTGAGGGTCACTGTATTTGTATCTGTATCTGTGTGTGTGTGCATGTGTGTGTAGAGATTCCCAGCCCCCATCTGTTGACACACCAATCATCCGGGTGCTCCATTCACAGTGAAGGAGAGAGAAAGACCACAGGAACCACTGTGCTCTCTCACCTGTGCCACATCCCTCTCCCTTCGCTTCCTCTGAGCGCCTGCTTTCGCGGAAACCTGCGCAGAGCCGGTTCCGTGCTCCACATATAACCACAACCTGTGCATTATGCACTCGCTGCACAGCAATCAGTCTTTGTGAATGCACACACACATAGACACACAGCTGTTGCATCCTCTGTGAGAGTTAGGGTATAGTGACATACAGAGGCATGCTAGTAAGTTCACCACATCCTCCACCATACAGAGAAAAGCTGCACCACACAAGAGTAAGGCACTTTCACAGCGACGGCACTTTGTCACACCGAGCACAGACGAATGTGTGCGCACATTGATGTGGTTTGTTTGAAACTCTGATGCTTGTATTTCCTTTTTCTCCTTCATTCCCGCCAATCTTTCTCTTCGACCTATTTGAACTCAATAGAAATATCATATTAATTGTTCTCACACAGGGGACTGAAATGTCAGTGTCTGATCTGATGTGTGAAGAGTAAATAAGAATCCATGAACTTGGTCTAACTTGCCATTTTTATGTACCAAAACAAAAATGGTTTTCTTTGCTTTATCTGCTTAGTCATTTCACATTGAATGTCTCCCCCTGTTGTTGTAATACTGCACAGCATATTACACAGCTTAAAGCTGATTTGAAATACTGTATTTCCTAGTACTATCAACTGTGTGGAGATGCATTTTATTCTTTTACTCAGTTGCCAGTGAGATGATAACATGAATCAGATGCTTGTTTTCATTTATTAACTGGTTTCTGCTACTTAAAGTCACTCAATGAATGAAAAAATCTCAGACTTTATTCAGTTCACTTAAGCTTTCAGTTTTACTTTATTAGTCATGTGTACAGAATCAATAGTACAATGAAATGTATTGAGACAAGAGAATGGGTAAGCTCAGCAATTAAAAACACATACGCAGTAAGGATATAATAGGATAAATAAAGACAGAATAAGATTTAAAAAAATAAATATAAAATAAGATAAAAAATTATATTGATAAAATAAGATAGAAATAGATCAGATAAGATAAAGTGGCAATAGGATGTAAGATATCAAGACAGCAACTAAAACTTTGAACTTCTCCTTTCTGCTCACTAAATCAGTGGTTCCCAAAGTGAGGTGGGGTGCCTCAAGGATGGGTGAAGGGGACCATTTACATTTCTTTTGTTGTACATTTCTTGTAAAGTTTTAACACATTAAAGAATTAAGATCTCATCAAAACTGAAGAAATAAGCTGTAGACATCAAAATCACTGTAATAAAAACCCTGTTAAATGTGAAGTTATAAAAGGCTAACTTGGTAGATTTATGGGTGAGAGCATATATTTGGTTTTGATCCATTACAAAGCAACACCTAGGTGTGTTCTGTTGATACAGCTCATTTTCCAGGGTTCAAACATATCTTTAAAAAGTCTGAGAAGGCATTTAAATCATTTAAATTAATGAAAAAAAACAAGGCTTTAGTTGGTATTAAAATGTCTAAAATCAATCTTTGAATACTCTTAAAATTGCTAAGATATGGGAAAGAGAATTTCATGAATCAATTTTTTTCTGATGTTGCAATGGAATCTTGAAATAAATAATAATTAACATTTCTTTCCTGTAATGTCCTGAATGCCTCTTGCATTAATATAGATCAGATCAAATCAGATATAGATCAGAACAGAAGAACCAACAACACTCATATTTAATTTACAGCCACATGGCTCAAGGCAGTGGAATCCTAAATGCAGGGTGAGAAACACAAAATCGACGGAAGCTATTTCCGAGTACTGCTCTACACTTGCCTTTGCCACAATTCATGTGTCATGTTCTATAAATATTTGGGTAAAATTGTCCCTGACCCTAAGTAATAAATGTCGGTTCATGTGTTTTTTTCCTTCATGTTTTGTTATTGTAAAATTGGTCTCAAATTTAATTCCAAGTGGCATTAAAATGTCTTAAAAAGTCTTAAATCAAACTTGCCTTAAGTTGTAGATGGCCTAATTTTTATGAATGGGAACTTCATATCATTGGAGTAGTGGTGTTCTGATATACTACTCATATATGGATATGAAACTACACTATACACTATGTGATAAGTGCAAAACTGAATGCAAAAGTTGAAATAAGAAAAACAAAAATACTGAAGTGACAGGGAGACAGAATGGGTAAGCATAAAAGGGTGCCCTGGTTTGAAAAAGCTTAATAACCATTCATTTCTCATCTTGTCTCAAATGCAGGCAGGAATCTGTGTGTCCAAGGACGCCTGTCCATGAGAGGCCTGTCTTCAGCTCCGGGACATGACGTGGACCCTGAGGAACAGCTGAGTGGTGTAAAGTTACTGTGAACAAGAATGCAGTGAGCACAAGGGCCTACTGTTCTCCATACTGCAGCCTGTATGGATGTCGGCTCTCTGTGCCACCTCTTTAATGATGCTACGATGGGCTATCTTTACCTTTCCCATTCAGCAGTGACACAGAGGCAGTGGCATCGGTATACAATATACAGAGATTTTTATATATTTCTGTCCATACGTCCTTTTGTGCTGGCATCTTTTTACTCAAGTCCTCAGAGGATTTATCTCAAGATTTAATACCAGTGTGTGCTGGTATGATCTTCCCTAAATCCCTAACCTTGCATGCATCCATGTGCACCATTTATCAGACATTATTAGACATCATGACTCCTCTGCCTCCTCCTGTAAGCCACAGGAGCAGCCTTGTCCTCCGCTGACACATGATACACAAAGAGCCCCTCCGTTCCTTCACTAACACACTCTGTAACTAAAAGCCCAAGGTAAAGAGTACACAATTCAGTGGGAGAAAAAAAGTACAAATCTATTAAGAGACTCTTGGCCACTTATGTAAAAATGCTTTTGTAGAATTAGCCTCAGCTTCAGGTAGCCTGTGGAAGTTTGATGGCTGAAAAATGTGTTAAAAGCCTAACTGAAACTTTTAAAACCAAAATCAGACATTATAATTTATATAAGCTGTTATATTAAAATGTTATGTAATTAAAATAATGCTGCACTTCAGTACAGCAGTGCTCAAAACTAGTATTCAGCATGTTAGGTTTACATGTTTGTATGCTAATTTGCAAAGTAGGAATTCATGCAGTACAGGTGAGGTTGATGGAAATATTAGTAGTTTTTCAGGTATTTGGTCATAAAACAAAGTACTGGACAAATTGAAAACCTAGTTGAAAAGTCAGGGGATCACCAAAGTTATTACAATTTATCCTGATGAGGACATGAGATTGGACTTGAACCCGGGCTGCTGCGGCAACAGCCTTGTACATGGGGCGCCTGCTCTACCACTAAGCCACCGACGCCCCAGGTAAAATAACATGGAAAAGTTATGGCAAATTTTTAAAAAGTTGTTGGTAAAAATGTGTGGGGAAACCTGTGTAGAATAATGACACCATCTGTGTTTAGACTACAAGCCTCACTTTGATTATCCACTTTTGCCTGCACATGGGCAAGATCTCCCAGGAACCTTAAGGCTTGATTTATGGCACAAAGGAAGTGCATCAACCATTGCAGAACCTAAACAGGAAGAAATAGTGCTTTTGTCTTCCATAGTGACTATCAGTAGCTATCTCTAGTTACCAGAGTATCAGTGTACTTTTTTTTGCAGTTACTATCCCCAGTAGTGGAAATTGGCAGATGTGGAACAACCAAAGTAAGTGTGGAAAATCTGGTAGTTGCTGGGCTCTGAGGAAAATGGGGTATCTGTTTCCACTTTAAATCCAAGGCCATCACTGATGATTCCATTCCTTTAGGTAACAAGAATCCATTGCTGCAGGGGCTGTTGTAGACCGGCTTTCAGGTGAAACTGGGTGGATAACTTCATGGTGGTATACCTGAAATCCACACTGAACCCAGAGAATCTGAGTTTTATTGTTGGTTTTGATCGTTTTATTGGAGCACGCTGTCTCCATGACAGCAAAGCTGTTGTTTTGAGAACCTTTTAGTCTTCCAGTTTGCTATTTTCATCACTTGTCAAGAGTTTGATGGGGCATGCATGGTCCATGTGGGCTGGGTGAGAGGTCAAGGCGAGGGGCAAAGATCAGAGGTTATGCTACTGTGAGTGTCTGCTGAGGTGAGAGACATTCCTGATGTGGTTCTGTTTCTGTGTTTGTGTGGAGTTGGGGTTAGTTTACATTTAGTTTACAGTAAGTGAACGGTGGGGAGACAAAATGAGATTACTGCTTGTCTTTAGACTAGTTCATTCAAAATGATTTACAGTTTGGGGAAACGTATATGTTTATTTTATGTCCAGTTACCAATCTGTCAAGCTCAGGTTGTGTAATGGTCTTCCTTTCTCTTCTCATCAAGACTGACAATGTTTCTCTACTTCTCCCCTTTCTCTGTGTTCTTCTGCTGCCGTCTGTACCTGAGGCCCATCTGACAGCAGAACTCAGCAGGAGAGGAGGGTCTCTGGTGTTTGACTGACAGACCAGTGATGAGCGCACAGAGAGAGGGTAAAGGGTGTAGGTCAGAGGTCAGGCTCCCATGGAGAGGGGGAGAGTAGAGCTGGGGGAAACAGAGATGGGGGACATGCTAACGAGGTGGGGTGGTTGTTGGAGTTTAATGCATGGAAAAGAGATGCAAATACGCATTGAAAAAATTACATGATGTGCCTTTATTGATCTTCATAGTACGGCATTGCAGCCACTGTAATGGCAATTGTAATTAGATATACAAAAGAAAAAATAATGAAAATAATTTTATTTCTATATGCAGCCTTAAAAGATATCAACTTAACAACAGTTTTAACACTTATGTATATTTCAGTCTTTAAATAAAAGGAGCAGTGCATAGGATTTAGTGGCATATAGGGGTGAGGATTGCAGATTGCAACCAGCTGAAACTTCACCCATGTGCCAAGCAGGAACTCCCAGTTGGAATTCCTCCAGTGTTCATTGTTCAGGAGATTTTTACTAAGAGCCCAATTATCTGCAGAGCTCTCTTCCTCTCCAAAACAAACAGAGCAAGTGATTTAAATAGGTAAAAACACTGAACAGAGCAGTTTTATGTTACAAATCAGAGTTTTTCAGACGCTGGTCAGCTCATTGCAGTTTGCTAGCCCAGCACCTGCTAATGTATGGTCACCTTTTTTGTGATGACTTAAGATCCAGATATTCAGTAAGTTTTTACCAAGAGCCGAATTATCCACAGAGGTCCCTGCTGTTTAAAACAAATGGACTGGATGATTTAAATGAGTAAAAACAATGAAAAAAGCAGTTTCGCATTAAAAATCTGTGTTTTTCAGATGCTGTTTGGCTTTTTGCAGAGGGACTGCTATCTATGGTGGCTGAAGCAAAAACACAAACGACTCTTTCTAGAGCCAGTGTTTGGTTTGTTCGTTCTTGGGTACTGTAAAATCATGGCAGTGAGAAAGAGTGGACTCCATGGATGAGGATCTGCTCCCTATGTGAATAGAAATGTATCATTCTAAGGTAAAGAAAACACAACAATTCTCATTTTCAGATGATGATATAGTAAAGAAAACACACATATTATATTCCATTTCTGCCAATACACCCCCTAAACCTTCTCACGGGACCTTTGATTATTGCAAAATTACAGCCAACAGACAGGATGCATTCCTATTCACTTTATCACAACTAGAGGGAAACCCCTCACATACTGTATGTACATAAAAACATCTGGGTGTGTAGATGCATGCTGTAAAAGCTTTACTCCTCATCATCTAAAAAATAACATTTCAGATTATGGTAGTGATTGAAAAGTTAAAAGATCAAACTCATCCTTAGAGGGACATTAATGTACTATATTTCATTGCAATCCATTTAATAGTTGCTGAGATATTTTACTCAAAACTTAAATATATGGACATTACATGCTGTCCACTGATAAAAGTACAATAGTAGTGTGCCTTATCATGTATCTTGACTATCACTTTTATATTCTGCAATGCAGAGCCTGCAGGAATCTAACAGAAGTCCAGGTCCAGCACTGTTCACATATGTAGTGCACATGCTGGGCTGCAGAATGTTGGACTGCTGTTTGGACAGAGCAGCCAGTTTGACAGTTCATGTGTTTTCCAGCCATTTTCAATTCTTTATTTATCAAGCCTTGATATAAAATACTCCTCCAAAGGGCCCTCGACAAAAGAAACCTACTGACCTCTCTTGTGCAGTTCCCTCAGTTTGTAGGACTGCATCTCCTCTGTTCTGGATGGTGATATGCATCACTTTACATATTTTTACTTCATTCAGACAATAACATGCTCCAGGTTAATGTACTGGCTGATATTAGTTTATCACAGATAGACTGGTATCAGAATAGAATGTCTGATGACAAGTGCTGAAGATTTATTTGAAGCAGTCAGGAAGCAGGGTCTCTATTACATAGTTTGTCCACCAGAGAGCACTGACGAGCTTATTTGTAAACTGTGAAATGGCCCGCTCAGTACATATCCTGGTCACAATTCTCTAATGACCAAATTGAAGTGATTGTTGTCATCAACTGTAATGTTGTGTGTTTATCTACAAAAGAAATCAACCAGTATATTTTTAGTCTATTTTTTTAAACTCTCAAATATTGATTTCAGTATTGACCTGAAATATCCAGTTTGTTTTATGATTGTTAAATTTGGAAACCCAGTATGACACTTCCATCTCACTGGTTTTGAGCTGCAGATAGGTCTACATGGGAATGAAAGAAATCTTGGGGAAGGATTTTGATGACGATAGAGACTTACAGCACATGTAGTAAACACCAAATATATTGAAAGCTTGCAAGCTTGTATGTTCTAACTGAAGTGTTCTAGTGTAGTGGTTCCCAAATGTTTTGGCTTGTGATGCTTTAACGAGAAGCAACATCTATCCATGACTCATAAAAAATGATGTTCACTTTTCATAGTGTTTCATTGATTTAATTAATTGTTTAATGTGAATTGTTTGATGCATACAAATGAGAAAGCAATCCAGTAATTGCCAATAAAAGGCAAAGATTTTAGAAAGATTTAAGGGAATTAAAAAAAAAAACTTGTTTAGCAGAAATTTGTGAACAAATTGTTCATTGTTGAAACATGTAAGTTGCAGTGCCAGACAATCACCACTAGATGTCACGCTACATCAACATTTGATGAACATCCAGCCTCTCCATCCTCTGTCTCCCCCCTCCTCGGTCTACACACACGTGCACAAACAGGCAAATACACACAAGTGGTAAACACACTCTCACAAAATATACAGCTCCTTTCAGCCAATCAGAACTTTCTTCTGTTTTTAGGTCTTCACATCTCTTCCCTCCCATCATTGAGCTTGAGTGAGAGATCAGCATGCATGCATCAGATCACACCAACAGGGGGCGTTGCTCCTGTGAGATCCCGCATGGCTGTCTGTCTCAGCATGAGTCTGGTTTTCTACTACACACAGAGCAGGGGATTATGTAATGTTTACTATTATGGCGATATATCTCTACCGAGATGGTGAGCTTTCTCTGTTTCTACCCAGAGGTAAAGGTCACCATGCATATGTCATATATCGAAGTTATGACACGTGCAGGATGCCCGTCTCGCGCACGTGCCATCATCTCAAACATGCACATCTTTCAGTCAGCTCTCAGCACACCGGTTCGTCTCCAGCACCACTGCCTGCAAGTTACAAACACGGGGTTAGCCGAGTTTACGCCAGACCACGCCCTCTCGGTCCAGCTGGTGGCAACACTTGTGATGACATCACCGCCGCGCGCACCCATTGGCCCTGAGACGTCGCACACCTGCCCAATCGCCTGCCGGTGAAGTGACGTCAGCCGAGACCGGTCCCGTTCACTTTCAGTGGAGTGGGCGGGGCGGAGAGATTACCGACGTCAGAGCCAGCGGGATGCTGCGCCGTGATTGGCTGACTGCGGTGAAAGTCAGCGTCTGTTGCTGAGAGAAAAGGGAGAGGGAGAGCGGTTTGCAAGGGGCACCGATGCGTCGGCTGCACCACATAAGCGTTATCCACATCCTAAACTAACTTTTTAAACGCGCAGTCGTGCTCGATTCTCTCTTATGTTGATGCTTTCACTCTGCCACACAACAGCAACAACAACAACACAACTATTAAAATGCACTTATTGCTAATGTTTGGATGCAGGGTCACAGAACACAAACAACCGCATCGTGATGCTTTAATCCTTCTGCGCCAACTTGTATGTGGAGAAGCAGAAGGGTTGATGCATTATCACCGTCTGCTCAGGGATGGCACTTGTGCTGTCAATTATGGTAAACATACTCCTTTTCAGAAGGGGAGGGGGCATTTGTGCCTTTCTATTGGCTCCTGATGATGTGCTCCCTCCTCTCAGCCCTCCCTCATGCTGTTCCTATGGTTCCCAAAGCTCTTATTGGATACTGTAAAGTTTGGGACAGGACACCGGTCTGGCTCAGCATCCCCGCCGCCATTGGCTGCTTCCCCCCGTCTGTCAACGGGACTTTGACAGCCCACCACGCCCTCTGGTCTGTGGCGCCGCCGCTGATTGGCTACTGTACCTGTCAGCGACCTCTGATTGGTCGCCTTGCCCAGCTGTTAGTGGTTCATTCACCATTTTGTGACTGTAGTGGAAAAGAAGACCGATAGTTTTTTATAGCCTTGTTTGAGTTTCTGTGGGGGAAAGACATGTTTTGCGGAGGAAAAGTAAAGTGTGAGTCCGGACCGCACAGTCGTCAGAACCGACAGCCAAGGGATGTTACCGAGAGTTGTGCCAGCCTCCTCATCAGCAAAATAGGACCATAAATCTTTCTGTGGCGAGGGGAAAAGCTCTGTTTGGGTGAGTTGAAACTAAGTTAGCGAAAGGTAGACGAGCTCAACTGACACGGATTTTCCATCTTCAGGAGCAGCGAGTTAGAACGAGACGAGAAAACTGCCAACGGTCGCTCGGTTGTTCCGATACCGTCCGAAGAAATGGAGTGACACCGCTTGCGAGCCGAGGAAGAGCCGAGAGAAAGGGGAGGGGTGGGGGGTGTAACAGCCTAAAAACTTTCTCAAATGTTTTACCGCAGTCCCACGGACGACCGGGAAACATAACAGCCCTCCTCGGGTGACATTACAATATTGTGGTTAATGTTGAGCACTTTTCCTTGACCTTCCGAGTTTTGCGTGGAGCAGCGCTGGCGTAGTAAAAGCAATCGACCTATTTGCAGCATTGCAGCCCAAATGTTTACTAATAGCAACGCAAGCTGAATTTGGTGTTTATAAAATGGACCCGGGGAGATAATGGAAAACAACAAGACAGCGTCCCGTTTCCTTGTGGTCTGGCTGACGGTGTCATTATGTGGGTACTAGTAGTCTGCTACCGTTGCGTACTACGACTACTACAACCACCGCTACTACTAACGTTACTGAGCTGCTTACTAGAGCGAAACACCAACACGGGAAGATTCCTGGTTTTTCCCCAAGTTTTTAAAAATCATACAGACAGAGTGTCACTTTGCAGGCTCCATTAAGGAAGCCTCTCCGAAGTGGTTGCGTGTATACACCAAGCGCTGTACTGGATATTTGCATGCCAAACATCGTTGTATGAGGAAGAATTAGGCCCGTCTAGTTGGTATAAACGTCACTTGAAACCGGTTGTTTGTGTTTGTTACCGAGCACCGTACAACACAGCAGACCGGCTGACTGCCTCGAGTCATAATACTCCTTTGACATTGTGTAGCGCCTCTCGTAGTACTCGCACAGATCAGCGCAAAGAAGCCGGGGATGCATTCGGTGTTTTCTCGGCTTTTCCCCTGCCGACACTCCACTTTCTGCACTGCAATCAGTGTCGATGCACCCCTGACATCTCTGCACGGCCAGTTTTTAACAGTTTGGTCATATTTCTCTGCCGGAGTATTTTCAGTCACAGGAAATGAATGCTTGTTTTTGACATTTGGACTCAAGTGTCCTCATCTGTCCTGCAGATTTTACACACTGGCATGCATTCCTCACATCTTCATTATTGCACTTGTGTATGCAAAAACAGATCTCTGATAGTCTGGGCACCTTTGCTTATTGTAGAGCAGTTGGTCATTGATGTGGCATTGGCAGTTCTGCCATTTGGTCCCAAACAGGAACAGTCACCTCTGATCTATGCTACAGCCTCCTGATCAATATGGGCCAGAATGCACACATTTCAGGCCTTAATGTTTCTCTTTTATCGATATGATATCTACAGTCAGAAATGCCACCCACTAAACAGCTGCCAGTATTCATACTACGTCACAATGGATGTTCTCCATAACAAGCGCAGTCACACACTTGCATGCTCACACACTTCGCAGCTTGGCCTCTTGCAACACCTAAAATACCTTAACATAATGTTTTCTGTTACTCGTCTCGTGTTGCATGTGTGATTATATCCCACTCACTCATGAGTGCATAAACCGAAGTGTGTGTGTGTGTGTGTGTGTTTGTGTGTGTGTAACAGAGAGCATGTTCTTTTTTTGCTGTTTCATGTGTGAGTGTGTTCCCCGGTGACCCAGTTAAGGGCAAAGCCGCCCTGCCATGCTGGTGTGTACGAAGGCCATGGTAGGCTTCACGATCACATACTGTCTTCCTCTGTTACGCCATCGCACGTTCTTCTTTCTCCATCCCTGTCCCCGTCACTGCAGCCCTGCGCCCATACAGACACCCATAAAATGCTTTTAGGAGAGGGATGAGCTGCAGTGTGCCTGGTAACAACGTATACACTCACACTGACATATAGTGCAAATGCAGCGTTGAACAAGGTATACACAACCTGAAGACAGCTGCATACAGTCATACACCCTGCGTGCTATAGGCAACTCAAATGCCCCAATGTCTCCAACACATGCACACACATCCTGTGCCATGTTGCGGTGGGGCATAGGCTACAGTATGTTCTCAGCGAACGACCGGATAAACTGGCATCGAGGCGTAGGTCCGTTAGGGTTGTATAGCCCAGTACTGTACAACTTCTTCATGTAGTGTTGACATTGAGATGAGATTTCCTTATGAATGACCATTCTGTGTGTGAGAGTGTGTGTTTGGCACATACATGTATGCTTGTCAGCAAGATGCTCATTGCATGAAAACATTTTTAATCTTAAAATTTAATACCATGAAAGTCATTTTTATTTATTTTTATATTTCTTTTTACAAATAAGCAAATACAGACCAGAGTGAGAGCTCCTGCATGTGAGTGTGTTTGTGGACGGGTGTTTATACGGCACAATAAATGCATGAGTGTGAGACGATATGTAGGTCCAAGGGAGATTTTAAGAGTGTATGCATGACTGCACTGTAAATTCCAGGGAGAGCGTTTAGTGTGTGTGTGTGTAAAGTTTGATGTTGCTATGCTGTGGAGTGGGGTTGCATTGTGTCCTCCTGTGTGTGTGTGTGTGTGTGTGTGTGTGTGTGTGTGTGTGTGTGTGTGTGTTGGGTGAAACAGCATCTTTTTGCTCTTTAAGGAGGAGTCCTGTCCAACGCCATGGAGACGATAGCCGTCGATTATCTGTCTATTCAGGATTTACAGTAGCTTTAGACCAGAGCAGAGAATATCTCACTCTTAACCTGCTCTAATGCTGGAAGGTGCAGACGTCTTGAATCCCCTAAATTATGACTGAGTTACTCTCCGCTTCGTCTGAATTCACTCCAGAGGATGATCAGGATTCTCCAAAAATTTCCTTTATATTTTTAGTCCAAACAACTTACGCACAGAAACCCAAGAGAGGAGATTTAGATTTAGAAGTGCTCTTGGCATCTTGGAATTTAGCTAACAAACATTAGGAGTTAAAGGTCCGCAGTTATTTTCACATTAGGGGATGTTTACGGAGAACACACTGTGTGTAATGCTTTTGATCTTTCAGGAAAGAATCAGGACTGTGAATTGTTAAAATCCTGTAACAGTTACTATATGGCAGCACTGAAATTATAGATGCTTCCTGCATAAATTCATGCACTTGTCCCTGTAATTTAGTATAACATATTTGGCGTCTTTGACAACGTTGGTATTTTGTCTGGAATTTGAAATGAAATTCTGTGGATAAGATGATTGCTTGTCCACGCGACAAGGATGTATTCACAAATGAAGCATGTGGTCGAAGAGTGAAAATGTTTTTCCTCAATTTAAATCTGAGTAACAAAAAGAGATGAAGTTTTGTATGATTTGAAAAAAGTTTTTGACAGGTTAAAAAATTGCACCAAATGCTCAGCACTGAAAATAAAGACAAGCCCACGTTTAATTCTGAAACTCCTCTGTTGTCTACATGTTGTGCACATACTTTGCTGTGCAGTCCAGCACCTTCAAAGTTACAGAACGTGAATACACGCAAATGCCTGCTACTAGCTTATCAGCCAAAGCCGGGAGTATTTTGGAAGGCCATGAGCATGACCAAACACATTTTTCTTAGCTAAGATCAGATCCTCCCGAGTCATTCAGTAAACCAGACAGTCAGTCAAGTGGCCCTGACTCCTTCCTGTCTTTTCCAGTGCACCACAGTAATGACAGGACCAACACACCCAGTCCAGGCCTCTGAATCTGCTCTAATGAAGTTGGCCTGGTGTTGGTAGGAGGTGCATTCCTGCAGTCCGAGTTTTGTTTCTTCTCTCCTTTTGCTTTGTTTGAGGTGAATCATTTCTACATTGAATTTAAGAAAAAGTTACTTTAGCAAGAAAGTGATTAATGTGGAGTTTCACTTTATGTTCTTTTTATTTTGTTTTTGTAATTATGTGTAATGTAAAGCATGGTGTTCTCATCTCATTCTTTGAGTCTTGTGACAGGGAAGCTTTCAAAGATCAAATTACTTTGCACTTATTTTGTATCTGTGTAATTTATTTTCATATGTTTTAGATGAAGTAAACGGTGCTCATCTTTTTCAGTTGCAGACTGTTTAGAAACTGTTTTGTAAGTGATAGTAGATGTGCACAGATATGAATAGAGCAGTGTTTTTTTTTAATGTCTGCATCTGCAAGATGCATCACTTTATCATACAGTAGGTAAACTCCAGATGTGAAGCTACACACTTGGTGCTATTGCAATGAAATACAAAACACCAGCGTCTCTGTTAATACTGGTATCAGCAGCATTCATTGTGGTAACGATCAGTATGTGTATATTTCACTACTGTGCGCTGCCAACCTGTAACAAAAATAATGAAACAATGAAAACAAGGACTGATAAGTTTGCAATTCAGAAATGAATCTGAAAGCCCCTGTGTCTGTTTAAACAGAAAATACTGTATTGTTTGAGGGCAGAGGTCAAAATGGAGAGCCAACGACGAGTGTGTGAAGGACTCGGGTTGGTTATTAGTCATTCAGGACCAGGAAGAGATGCATCTCTGTACAGCAGGAAGCGGTGGTGTTCCTGGTTTAGGTTGTGTATTGTTTGTTGCAGTGAGCAAACAGTTAACAACAAGGTCACCTTATGTGTGTGTGACGAACTTTTCCAGTGTCTAGGACAGGAAGTGTAAGTGTGTGTACCGTATGAATTTGCCTGCGTTGTTGTCTGTATTTGCAGGAATGCAGGCATTTGTGCGTGTTGGTGAGTTGCTAAGCTTAGTTGAGGGAAGCACATATGCACACTTCTGTGTACGAGTGTGTGTGTGTGTGTGTGTGTGTGTGTGACTGTATTTAGCCTGTAATCTTGCATCAGTGAATGTGCCTGATCCTGTGCCAGCCTTTTAATTTCTCTCATTTTGGGCGTATGTTACCATGGCATATTATTCCAATTATATTGTCTTTTTGTGTGTGTGTGTGTGTGTGTGTGTGTGTGTGTGTGTGTCAGTGAGAGACAATGACAAAAGACGACTGGGAAAGACTGAGACATCGAGAAAGAGTGAGAGAGGGCCAACGAGTGCTAGAATGACTGTGGAAATTCCCAATGACTACACAAGAACAGCCTATTTGAACAAACAGCCAAACAGCCGCATACTCCCACCTCTCTCTCTCTCTCTCTCTCTCTCTCTCTCTCTCTCTCCCTCTCTTTCTTTCTCTTTTTCCTCACTCATGTTGTAGGGTGACCTCACTCAGGCCACCGCCAGCCCTTTTCCTCCTGATGGAAATCAGAATAAATGCTGTGTTGCCGTTGCAATTCGACGTTGAACACAGAATCAAGTCTATAATGCATAGCGTGAGAAAGCCACGTTGTCGCATGTTGAAGTAGCTGGAGGGAGTACAGTGGAGAGATCAGGCGACCTGTAGTGTGTGTGTGTGAGTGTTAGATAGAGAGAAAGGCTTTTTTGTGTCTGCATGCATTTGAAATTAAAGAGATGTAGGCCTCGTTAAAAGCAGACATTTGGATACTGAAGTACTGTGAGAGACAAACCGTAGCGAGTGACCTTGGATGTTTACGTTTCTTTCTTTCTTATTTTCTTTCTTTCTTTCTTTCTTTCTTTCTTTGTATGCTTTTTGCCTATAGTTGTTTTGTTTTGTTTTTTTTTTTGCTGACCCTTTTCAACTGTAAAAGTGATGCCATACTCACAGTTTACCAGATTAAGACCCGTTCTATATGTATAGACATTTTTTTGAAAATGGATAATTTTCCCCTCTGTCTTGAAAAAATATTCTGTCCAGACGGCCCATGTTTTACAAAATATCTCCATCCATAAACTGGTAAACAAACTGGTAGTCCGCTGTTGTTGTTGTTGTTGTTTCTGGTGCATGCTCATTACACAAAGCAAGAATGGGCATGCGCAAATTGAGGAGATAACGTTAACGTTTCCCAAGTGCTCCATTTTACATGTTCACACAGATACAAAGTAACCAGAGTTTTGATAACTCTTCACCTCAGGAGCGTTTAAAAAATCTTGTACTGAACTAAAACTCTGTGAGTCAAGAGGCCAATACATGGAGGAAAATACCCATTTTTATAAATATCTGCATACATGTAGACAGGCCCTAAATCTCAATCTAAGAACATGCTTCCCTAGGATTACCTGTGAAATAAATCCACAACTCATAATAACTATCAAAACACAAATATCTATTTTTTCCACTTGCTATGAATTATGTAGTATTAAGCTAACTATAATAAGGTCTAGGGAAGAATACTGATTTTTATAAGGAAAGCAATCATGTTCTTTTTTTTTCGTGAAGCAGTCATTTTTTAAATGTTGCTCTCTGCTTTTGAAATGGTGAATAACAAATGTTGAGATTTTTCGTTTTGAGTGCACAAACTGGCACTGATAGACAAGCACACAAGGACACGCTTGCATGCACGCTCTAGTGGATCAGGCAGACATGGAGGGTTGAATGAGAGCATACGTCAGATTTTGAGCCAATGTGATAGCCAGTGCAGTGTAGCACACTTCCAGGTATGACGTCATTTTTATTCTCAGCAATTTTTTGATTACGAAGATAATAAATGACCACCTGTCTTCTGCGTCTCCCTCTTCTTTTCCAGCCTGCTGTACAGAGGACAGGGGGACAGCGCAGAAGAAAAAGCAGAGAAAGACATAAAAGGAGTGCCTTAGAAGTGAAGGAAGAGGAGCGCCACAAAATCTGCACTTTGTGAACAGCGACGAAGACATGAGACCATTAAAGAAGCACAGAGGTCGTTCTCCCCCGTTAACGAGAGGCAGAGGGGGGAGAAGGAGAGGGGGCTCGCAGCCGCTCCCAGAGAAAGACCCCAAAAGAGTTAAGAGGGAGACACTTGTCAAAACCACGCAGCATACACCCAACCCTCCCTCCACACGCAAACAGACTCCGCCCACAGCCGCCAACTCTAACAAGGAACCACTCACAAACAGCAATACCCCCACGAGGGAGGAGTCTACTGAGCTGAGGAAACCTGTGGAGTCAGTCGAGAAAGAAGGGAAGAAGGCAGAGGAAAAGACAGAAAAGGAGAAGACAGTGGACACAAATGGAAATAGTGCTGTGGCCAGTGATACTGTAGCATTTCCTACCTCTGCCCCAGCGCCACTTTCCACAGCCACACCCTCTCCGGCCACCAATCACAGCCCCAGTTTAGGCTCTGTCTCTAGTAGGAAAACAGCCACATTTAAGGCTCGTGTACCCAAGAAAAAATACACATATGAGCACTTTGCTAACAATGCAAGTGCCCTGACTACCATTCCTACCTCCAGCCCTGCACTCATACACAACAGTTACTGCAATACTAACAGAAAAACCAGTGATAGTGTGAATACTCCCAATAATAATTTCAAGAGTGGCAACAATATTAGTAATATCATTAATAAAAGCATTAATGTCAGCATCAGTAGTAGTACTAACACTAAAAGTGATATTAACAACATTATTAACAGTAGTAACAGTAGTGCTGGGAGCCATAATACTTTTATCAATAGCAGTAATAGTAGAAGTAATAATTGCTCAGGTAATCAGCCATTAGTGCTAACTGTGGATAGTAAAGCTACAGAAGCAAACCATTTTGTTTCCACGGAGGATAAAGCCCTCAGGACAGCAGAATCCCTGGAGAAAGATTTCCAAGCTGGGGAAAATGAGTCAGAGGGGGCTCCTAACTCAGTGCGCTCCTCGTCCACTGATACAGCCAGTGAGCACTCAGCTGACCTGGACGTGATGGAAGCAACAGGACCAAGCCTTCATCAAAAGAACTCTCACTACCCATCTCCACTCCATAACTCGCACCATAAAGAGGCCAGTCTTTCGGAGGGGGTAGCTGAACCTCTGGCCAAAGGCATGAAAAACCAGAGAGTTCTTGCTCGCCAGATGAGGAGGACCCTGGAGAGTGGTGTTGGGGCTGCAGGGGACAGAAGGGTTAAGGAGACTAACTCATGCCCTTTATCACCTGTGTTCAGACCAGGGGTGGTGCGTAGGGTGGGTGGAAGTACTGTTGAAGTCCAGCTCCAAGGACAGGAGACCCTTGTTAAATACCCTTTTCATGGTGGGACTGTGATGACATCGTCATCAGGGAGCACGGTGGAGTTAATTTTAGATGCCCCCCCACCTGGCATGGCACCTGTGGCTGTCAGGACGCGAGTGTGCGTGCCCTTTGGTGGAGAGGAAGGGGGTCCTCTGCTGTACAGAGAAGGGATTGTCACTCAGGTGGACCCCCACCCCGGTGTGTCATTTCCTTACCAGGTGCTCCTGAGCGAAGACAGAGAGACTCAGGACAATGGAGAGGTGGGGGAAGAGAAAGAGAAAAGGAAGGCTAATGCTCAGGCTGTGTGGGTGTCCCGACAAAGCCTGAGGCTCCTCACACCTCCCTGGGAGGTTCCACATTTGGATGGTGGGAGGGCTAAGGAGAGGGAGCGGGAGAGGGAAAGGGAAGAGAGGGAGCGAAGGGAGGAGATGGAGGTAGAAAGGGAGGTGTGCCAGTTGAGTATTGGGATGGGGATGTTGGGACCAGGAGCAAGGTTGGGCCATGGTTTTTCACATGAAGGGGTTGCAGGAGGGCATCCCTATGGAAACACACATCCGGCACCCCATTCCTCCACTGTGACCTCTAGTGTAGCTGGCAGCACAGGTCATGGCTGCGGAGATAACTTTTCTGACAGAGACAGACAGAAACAGCCAAACACTCCAGAGGAGGACGCTGAGGTATCTTGTTTTAACATGGCTCTCACGGTTGGTCACAAGCCAAATACTGGGTCCTCTCAGCACAGAAACATCATCTCCAAGTCCACTTGCTATCCCCCCTCCTCCCCTCACCTCTCTGTGGTGCGAGGCTTGGGACCCCCGCACCTCTCCACTTTAGCTAGTCCTCAGCCACCCCGTTCCCCTGCCTTGCTGGGGTCTGAAATGAACACCACTCCAAACCTACCTCCATCAAAGACCACTCCCACTCAGACCCCTACTCCCACTTCTGGTGGGGGAGCCTCCTCTACCTCCTCTCGCTCCAGGACTCCCCTCTCATTGGCTCAGCAGAAATACAAGAAGGGCGATGTGGTGTGCACCCCTAATGGTATCCGTAAGAAGTTCAATGGTAAGCAGTGGAGGAGGCTGTGCTCCAGGGAGGGCTGTATGAAAGAGTCACAGCGTCGAGGATACTGCTCAAGACACTTGTCCATGAGGACCAAAGAGATGGAGGCGGCAGGTGGAGAGGGGGGAGGAGGAGGCAGCAGCTCAGGGACAGTCACCCCCTCTGACCTGCGGGGGAGAGCAAGCAGTGAGTTTGAGTGGGACGACACATCAAGAGAGAGCAGTGAGACCAGTAGCAGAGGAGACTCCAGACCCCGCTTGGTCCTCCCCTCACTCCTCCCCCATGATCTGTCGTCACGCTTCGACTTCGATGAGTGTGAGGCCGCCACCATGCTTGTGTCATTAGGGAGCTCCCGCTCTGGTACCCCCTCCTTTTCTCCCATATCCAACCAGTCACCCTTCTCCCCTGCCCCCTCTCCCTCGCCCTCCCCACTGTTCGGCTTCAGGCCAGCCAACTTCTCCCCAATTACAGCTTCCCCAGTCCTGCAACACCGGAGGCACAGGCAACCCAGCGGCACGGGGGGAGGAGGGGCAGGGGGCAGTAAGGTAACAACTCCAGCTGGAGGAGGTGAGAGGGAGAGACACACTTCAGGTATCCAGCCCTCCTTCCACAGCAACCTGATGTTTACAGTCCCCATGAGTCCCAGCAAACGAAAGCCCGACGCGCCTCCTCCACCACCCCTTCCCTCACACCACCACGATTACACACCCAAGACAGAGCTGGAGCAGGGGGACCTGAACAACTCTTTCAGGGTGCTGTCCCCTCAAACACCAGCTTCACATTCCCGCACACACACACCCACCTTCTCCCGACCCAGAGGAGTGACCACCCCCTCCTCCAGTACACCACCGTCCTCCACTGCTGTCTCCCCTCCTCCTCTACTGGTGTCTCCAACTCCTCCCTCTCCTCTCACTCCTGATGGAGGGCCTCGTCGTGTGGTCCCTGTATCCCAACAGGCCTTGCGGGACTCCCCTGTCATTGTGAGGAATCCCGAAGTCCCGCTGGCAAAATTTACAGAGTGTCCCCTGGGAAGAGGAGGAGGAGGAGGAGGAGGAGGTGGTGGAAACGAGGGAGGGACAGATAAAACCTCATCTAAAGACATTGGCCTAACACCCCTCACCCCTCAGCCCATTTCAGGCCTCCAGGTTCCTGTCCCTATTAACGCTGCTGCAGCCACAGTTCCCAATGGCACCGTCCTCCTGCGGAGCCCGGCCCAAACTCTGGTGCTCGTGTCCCCGACACCCTCCTCCCTGTCCACCACTGACACCCCTGCCACCCCCCTGCAGGCCCTGTCAGTTACCGTCAGCACAACAGTCACAGCTCCCGCTCCAAGTAGCACGGACAGCTCTGCAGACCGAGAGGAGAACAGGGGGGCGGGATTTGGGGGTGAGGTCCAGCAGCCAGTTCCCTGTCACCCTTCTCCCACCGCTCTACTGCCCTTGATCCTCCCTGCCGAAAGCCTTCACCCTGTCCCCCGGAAGGACATCATCATGGGACGTCCTGGCACAGGTGAGAATAGCTCCACACGTGTGGGTGTATTTTATCTGTGAGGTCAGTTACTTTGAAGGAATGAGGAGAAACTTTGACGACTGAGGGAGTTTAGTCATAATTTGTGAATTGGGCTGCAGTTAGAAAGCAGGAGACATGTGGAATAAGCATATTAGATACTGTAATCTGTGCACCTTTAAAAAATATTCCAATCACATGAAAAAAGAATGAAGCAAAGCAAATCTGAAAGAAAATATATCTTGTCCGCAAGGAAATATTTTCGATCAGAAAATGAATTAGGGACAATTTGTTTAATGTGTGTTTTAAATTGTGTAGCTATTTCAAAGTGAAAAACAATTACACACAATTCTCAGAAATAAGACTTTCCCTCAAAAGTAGTCTATACACAGTTTTTTTTAAATATATTAAAAGTATCAGTCAAGTCAGACTTTATTCCTCTGTGTTGTTCCAAATTGCAGCTCTGTACATTCAAATAAAAAATGGAGGAAACACTCTCCTCTATTTAATTTTTAATGAATCCCAATTTTTGGAACTTAACAGCCTCATGGGAAAGATTTTCTGCATCATCCCCAGTTGTGTGGCATAAAGAGTTAGGGGCTGTCTGTTTTTTTCCCCTCTGCGTAATTATTATCTTGTAGTTTGTTTTTACAATTTAAGTACCATCCATTGAGTATATTCACAACATTCAGTTGCTATTGGAAATGTCTTATACCTCTCTAAAGGATATCTGTTTTGGTACCTGAGTGGCTCTGTAGTATCAACATCTCACACACACACGGTGCCATCTCAGGATGGACTGAGGAGAAGCCCTGTTAACTGGCTTTGAACTAGAAGGTTAACCAGCATTTTCAGTTTAATATCAGTGTTTCTTGAACTCAGAAACCGAGTCTTCACAAGAGAAATGCAGTGACAGTGCAGTTATGTCATGAGAAAAGAACCAGAGGAGAAACTGAAAAAAAGTCTGTCTATTTATGTGAATTCAGTTGAAGCTACTGCAAGTGGCATACGTAATAAAATAATAAGAAGACGAGGCAAATAAGGTGTAAATGTAGCTCTACGAGTTTCTCTTTTTATTTTGTACACACACACACACACACACACACACACACACACACACACACACACACACACACAGATTGAAAGAGAGGGAGATGTATGAAAGCCTTAAAAAGGACCTTTTAGATAAAATAGTAAATAGAGAGGACCTTGCTCGGTTAACAGTTTCTCTCTATATTTTTTCATGATAACCTAATGCAAGCCAACTATTAACATAGTGTTTTATATCATTCATCAAATAAATCCAAATCAGCTGAACAAACATTCATTTAGCTATCAAACTTGTTTCAAACAAAAAAAAGTATTAAAATTGCTGAATGTTTTTTTTTTTTAATTTAACGTAATAATTTGACTGATAACACCCACAGTGTAACAGAGGCTCAGATTCACATTAACATGCCACGACCCTCTGTGTGTGTTGATGCCCAGTGGAAGGAGCTCCAGTTCGCCAACATGCTGTTGTCCCATATGGCTTCCTCTAGTCTTCTGTCCACCATCCTCCTGTCTACTGGTTAAACTAAACTAAATGCTAAAGCTGGTCATGTGACCCACGAAGCCCTGAAACAGGCATCTGGGATTCACCAGGTCAGGACTGGTTGGAATCACTGCTGATGACAAAACAAAATTCACTATGTTCATTTAATTCACTCGTCAGCTCTCAGTGAGGAAAGAATAATCTGTGCCGTATGTTCCGGTAACTTTGAGAAAGGGAGCTTGGTTCATCTGATGGTTTTTAGGGAAGGACTGTTTTATGTCACTGCCAAACACTGTTCTTAAAAAGACAAAATTACCAAAGTAATAATTGAACTGGTTGTCCATTTGGATTTTAAATGCAAATGAAAAAAGGGACACACCAGCTGGATGCAGCTTTATTTCTGTGCATCCATGTGTGAGTGTCAGAGAGAGAGAAGGAGAAAATGTATGCATGGGCATGTGTGTTTTTGTGTTTTCTATTGGGATTAGACCGTACGTTATACAGGATTAGCATTGTCTATATTAGAGTCCCTCTTATATTCCAAGTCATTAAAGACAGAAACTTCGTGGCTAAGTGGTAGCAATCATACCTACACCACATACCTCGACAAGACACGATGCGACATCATGGATTTATAACAGAGAGGAATGAGGACGTTTGATAAAAATCTGAAGAAAAAGAAAATAATGGAGTGAATGAGTGTGGCTGCTTTGAATCAGTGCTGCACATGAAATTAACATTTAAAGACGAAAGCAAAATTGGGAATAGAGCGTGTGGGCTACATGTATGTAGGCCACTTTCCATCAACTTGTTTTTGATTTCGTGTTTTTGAGAGAGAGAGAGAGGGAGAGAAATGAGGATTAGCTCAGAAAGAGAATGAGGAATGCCTCAGAGAGGACGGCAGCGTAGATGAATAAAGACAGAGGAAAGGAGGAGGCTTTAACAGCAAGTTTTGTACAAATTTTGCAGTCGTTCATTTCTTTACAAAGTCTGACCAACATGCTTATTATAAGCGTGTGTGTGTGTGTGTGTGTGTGTGTGTGTATGTGTGACTTCCTGACCCGAGAGACTATTATCTTCTTACTCACTATGAACTATTTCCGCTGACTCCTGCTGTGTGTATGTTCATGTGTTTGTTTGTTTGTTTATTAGTGACTCATGTAACAATATAGTGAAACAAGGTGTGGGCTGCGTACGTGGCCTCTAATACTAAGGTGGGTTGATTCTAAATGTGTGTGTGTGTATGAAGGATATATGTTGTAAGTTTCAATGTATTGTGGGGGTGTGTGAAGAATTTGTTTCTCAAGCTCCTGTGTGGGAAATTGCTGTACTATAAAGTGTGTGTGAGTGTGTGTGAGCGTTATTCATCATCAGCTGAAAATAAGAGCCTACTTCTCACTTCTGTCATGGACACATAGTATCAGTTAGTGTAATTCACCTCACCAGAGCCGTTTGCCCACAGTGTGTATGTACGTATCGCTGTGTGGACATTCACAAGTGTGACAGAGAAGTGGACAGGAAAGGGAACGCTGTCATTTTGAGTGTACGGTCCCTCCTCAGATCCCCCTCTTTTTTTCATCTGAAAAGACGCCGAATGAATGAATAGCACCTCTTTGTGTGAGTGCGTGAACACTTGCCAGCGTGCATGTGCATTTATTTTGATCTTTGAGCGAGGAGCACACAAGGGTGTTTGCTGTGGAGTTAGAAAGGTTGTGTGAGCTCTTGCATATGGTCGTAGGAGAGTGTGAAAGACGAGGGAAAGTAGGAAACACCAATCGCCTGTGTGTGTGGAATCACATGTGTGGTATGTTTGTGATTTGCAAGTTTGTGTAGGTGTTGGTGTCCTCGTAACAGCTTGTGAAATATGAGCAAATGAAAAACAGATAATTTTCTTTTAAGTTTTATATATATATATATATATATATATATATATATATATATAGTTATTATGTTTGTGGTAGAATATATTATGATAAAAATCTTGTCATTCTTTAAAAAATTCATTCATTGGGAATTGTTTCACAAAAAGGAACTGGTACTTAAAACTCTCTGGAGAAATAATATTGACACTGCTTGATCTTGAAGAATATTTGCATTTGTATTGTGTAATGGTAACAAATAGTACACGTCGAGTATCAGAATAAACTTGATCATATGTATGCCACAAAGTACACGCATTTGATCAGTCAGCATTATGTTCATATGAGGGTGAAAGCACTAAAAACATGTCGCATGAAACCCAGATTATGAAAAATTCTCCTGCATCTGATAACAACTCATCAGTGACGACACGTTGCACTGGTTCAGGGATAGGGGAAACTCGAGGATACGTCAAGCCTTTTAATTGAAGCGAAAAATTAGATGAATAAATAAAATGTGTCAACTAAATGTTCCAGCGGTCAGGGAGGAACTTTCATTTCATCAGGAGTGAATGAAATCACTGAAATCTCTGGCAGTTAATAAAAGGACAATATTTCAGCAAAGCAATATAGTTCCAACACTTCACAGAACTTAAACTGCAGATTTAATGTGTAAGAAGACAAAGAGACCACGATATGTAAGACGAAGGGAGCAGGTTAATAAATTTCATACAGTTCAGAGAGAAGAAGTCTGTGAATTCCTCCTCTCTTGTCTGTGTTATGTACATTATAACCCTGCATATACGGTGCACATTTATATTCTGTGTATTTGTTCATGTACTCAGAAATAAGGGGTCAGTCGCCTGGCTCAGTTAAGCTCCGCACCGTCACACACTTTAAGACAAAGCTGCGCGTGTTCTGTGTGTGTGTGTGCTCTCCCCACCTGAGACGCGCTAACAAGTTGGTAAATTTTTCAAGCGTCCCTGTAACTTCCTGTAAAATCAGAACGGTTAAATGAGCAGGCAGAAAAGTGTCAGTGACAAGGTGAAGGATGAGACCTTTTTTTTGTAATGGTGTGACGTGTGTGTTGCATGCAGTGTGTGTGTGTGTGTGTGTGTGTGTGAGAGTGAGACAGAGTAACCAAGCGTCAATCATTGAGCACCGGATATGATGTGTGAGCACCAAACGTCTGTTGCCATGGCAACAAAGCAAACATCACACTGATGTAGCCTGTACATAACACAGAATATTCACAAATAGAAATAGCAGCCCCTGTATTTGCGTGTGTGTTCGTGTGTATCTGTGTGTGTGTGTGTGTGTGTGTGTGTGTGTGTGTGTGTGTGTGTGTGTTGGGGGGGGGGGCACGTGTGCTTGTGTCACTTTCCACTGAGAGAGGAGGAACTTCAACACGCTCACATGTGTTTACACACCAACACATTATCGGTGGCTCCTCGTTCGTCCGTCTTTTAGTCAATCCCCTAAAACAGAAACGATGCTGGATAATGGGAGGGTTTCCTCTGAATTATTTAAGCAGTGAGTGAAATGTTCCAGATCAAATATTCCTTATATTTATAACAGCTATTTCCACTCCTGCTACTGTTTTCTGTTATTTGGAAAATTACAATCTTTATTATGAGCATTTATTTATATATTTTACATTTGTTGCATTCTTGAGTGGCAACTTAAATGAATCTAGCTCTGGAATCAGTGAAGAAAATGTGTATGGTGTCCTTTTTATAGAGAGAATCACGATGACTTTGTTGCTGCCAAGGTCTTAAATGTGTGATTGTTGTTCAAGAGAAACACCAGCTTTCTCTGTATGATCACATAGTGAAACTGCTTGGCACCTCACATACTGCACTGCATGATTATTATTATTAGCATCATTGTTTCTTGAACAGAAAATCTTTTATTGCGGACTTTTAGCATCTTCAGTGAATGTTGTGATCTATGCTTCAATGTCACTCATACGTCAGTACCCCACGCTCAAAACTGAAAGTAAAATTACAATATAGGCTTTGTATATTATTAAGTGTGCATGATTCTCTATCTCCATCTCTCGATGACGCTCACACACACACACACATGCTCACGCTGTTTGAGCAACACTGAGTAAACATGTCACACTCCCTTAAGTACACGTGAATACACTTTTTCGCGTTTTTATTTTGCACCCGCATACGTATGTTCCTCTGCCCTCCCGCTTTCCTCCATCTCACTTTTTTATTTTTCTTTCTAAAAAATTATGACACATTCGTTTTAACCCTTTGCTCCATCGCATTGCAGTGTTCTCGCTTCCCCTCCTCTCCACTTCGCTCTCTTCATCCTGGTCTACCCGGATACGGATACCCGGGAATAACATCCCCACTCCCTCCCGCCCCTGCTTTACGTAACGCTTAAAGCCCTGCATATCCTCCCTGGCCATGGCAACAACCACATCTGGATCACACAGCCATCTAGACTGGCACCAAAGCGCATGTGAAGCCCTCAAGACTTACCACAAAAGTCATGTGCAACGATAATCCTATTTCCTATTGGGCGAAGCACACTTTAGGGAGATTCTCAAAATGCGCTGGTGCAGTGGGGCTCCTCAGTCTGAGGTGGCTCCAAGACTTTGACTGCATGCATGTAAAGTTGGAACGATATTCAGATTTGCTTCTTCGGGGTCTCAGTTGAACCGACATTGATTGTTCTCAGGAGATCACAGTTTGCATGTGTTCCTCACATCCCAAAGTTTGGAATGAGAAGAGTTTTTGTTTAGCTCAGGAATGTCTTTTCTCTCCTTCATCCCACTCTCCTCCTCTCCTTTTGCATCTCTCACTCCACAGTCTTTGCACTGGTTTTCTGCTGCTGCCCGTCCGTTGGCCATTTATCTGCAGGCTAGTAGTGCCCCCAGATGGCCAAACATAAACATTACAAGTTCCTTCACACAGTGGATGGAGGGAACACTGGTCTGAAGTTTAAACTGTCATGTATTTTCCTCGATGCTAATTACTTGCTGTTGGGAAGAGAGAGTCAGGGAATCTGCATGTGTAGCCAATGAGTGTAAAGTGCAATTTGTGGGTGATGAAATCTATTCAGCTCCCAGTAAATGTTATTTAATTGTTCTCAGTACACAGCAGTGGGGTCTTCTCTTTGCAACATATAACAAAAAAAGGAGTATGAGTTGTTTTTTCTGCTCTAAATAAAACTAGAACAAATGATGGTCGAGTTCAGCGTTAAAAAAAAAATCTCCTCTTCGTACCACAAAGCCATTCCCTCTGGGCGTCCTTAAGCCATGTAAAAATGATTGGTTAACTTTATCTTGATTCAATAGATGGTAATGGTCAGTGGCAGACTGGTGACCACAGGCGACACGGGGACCTGTGCCCAACATAGCTGTTGCCATGGTAACTGCAAAGGACTGGTGGATCGAGTTATAATTGGACGGAGCAAATGGTGGGTTGTGGGAGGGAGAGACACAGAGCACAGGGGTGGAAGATGAATTAAGGGATGAGAGAGATGGGATGGGAGAGGGAGCGAAGGCGGCGCTCCGCCTGCACGGTGCCAGCGTAGGTAAAGAGGAGGAGGAAAAGTTTCTTGTGTGAAGTCACGTGGCGTTTGACAGATGTAATTGGGGGGGTAGAGACATGCATACATACGCACATTAAAAAGCATGATGTCTGTAAGAGGAGACAGCCAATGAAAGATGCTGAACACCTACACAGATATTGCACTGCCAGCACAGCAGCAGGAAGAGATAGTTAAGCTCAGCTGAGGGGGAATTTCTCTTCTATTGTTTTTTCACACCTCTCTTACTCTTGCCGGTCTCCAGTGCTTATCTCTTTTATATATGAGTAAGCGCTAGAATTCTGTAGTTTCCCACCATTGTCTCATATCCACCTCACCACCTCTTTGCAACTTTACATGCATGCATTTAACAGATTATCTTATCTTGCATCTTTTGTGATCTAATAGCTGTTATGTGACAGTTGAAATTACCCCTTAAGTGACACAAGTGTGACTGTTACTCAAATGTATTTGCTGTATTTTTAAATCAATCCAGAATTCAGGCGTATTCAAAGCAGGCAACAGGAAAATCTGATTACTCTGCTCTGAATAATTGGTCAGATGAAGTTCATTACCAAGAGCTTGTAATGTTTACCCAGGGTTGTAACCACTGAGCAGCCACAGTAATCCCTCATCCCCACCCCTGCCCTCTTTCAACCTCTTTTCCTTTCACTCACACGGCCAAGCTGCCCAGCTCCCTCCACTTAACACATTGTGCTCGCTGGGTTTACTTGTTGAGTCCTTGGTGCAGTTGATAAGCCTTAATCTCTTACTCTCCCTCTCTTTATCTCTTCTTCTAATGCCTATTAGTTTAACCCTGTCTGGAAACCTCAGGTCTTAAAAGAAGAATACACAGTCACCCTGTAATTTTACATGATGTAAGATGCTTTACTGATGATGACCTGACAAGATACAGTCAAAGGAGCTTAGATGCACCTTAAATATGCTCCTCTTTGTGTGAGATGCTAGAATATTTCTTTTGTTTTGTATAGCTGACAGAACCAAATTTAGATTTTTCATTGTTTTTCCTTTGAGAAATGAAACCCAGGACTGAGAGGGTTAACTTTTTTTACTACTGAGGACAGCAGCTGCCAGTGGCTCTCACAACCTTATTGGTCAGTTACCAAGCTCCTGATGAGCTGACTGGCTGGTAGTGGTAATTAAGTCCCTCCCAGTATTGTATTTGTCTTATGGATAGATGAGCTAAGCTGAGCATGACTTCTTGACTCACACAGTATGACAGGAAACCAAATCATGCGTACCAGACTTCTTCCTCTTTGTCGCAACTGTGTCGTACCTAAACAATATATAGGTGTATTTAAAATGCTTTCTCTTTGTCTCCCTCTGCCCCCCCCCCTCCCCCCCCATCTCTGCCCCCCCTTGCCCTTCCTCCCTTTAAGAGAAGTTCTGTTTTCACAAGTTGTTTTCTCTCCAACCCACCCACCCTCCTCCTCCAGGCCTCCCTCCCTGCCTCTCCTGCTGAAAATGACTCTCAGTCTATTTTTACCCTCTGGTCCTCTCCACCCATTTTCCCTCTCTTTCTAACCACCCCTACTCTTATGTCTTCAATTCTCCTCTTCTTCTTCTTCTTCTTCTTCTTCTTCATCTCTCTCTTTCTCCCTCTCTCCGTGTCCCTGCGAGTGTTGCATCAGAACATTTTAAATTCTGTCTGGAGGAGGCACATTTACATGATGGAGAGATGGAAAAAATGTTTGGGGATTTGAAAGGGCTTTTAATGCTGGAAAATTACATCACTTGCCTCCCCACTGTTAGCTGCGTTCCTAAAAGCAAAGTAGCATTACCAGAGAAATGGTTTTATAATCCTCTCTCACAAATGAATATTGCTGATTTAATAATACACTCAGCATTTATGTTTGAGTGTAACAACTCTGGAGAAAACACACGAATAGCAGACATAGTCATATAGGTTTAATGGGTGTGAATGTGCTTTGTCATCTTGACCCCAGCGCCCTCATGACCATCCACCCCCTGTGCAGATTGCATAAAAAGACCAAAAGCAGCGTGGAAAGTAAACAGTAGATAGCTCACTAGCGCCTTCCTGCATCGGATGGTCTTTATGGGTATTACAGCTTCAGCCGAGCATTTGTAAGAGGGAGGGATCTTGACTAACTTCTGTTAAGCCATTGGTTGGCCTACATCTGAGTGTCGGCTTTTGATTGGTGGGTGCACGCGTCAGTCAAGGTTTACTACGACTCCTGCGCCAATGACATGAGCGAGGGGTGGGCTTACTGAAAGAAACACAAAAATACACATTTTTGGAGTATTAACTGAGAACCAGCTGGTGTTTCCGTATAGATACAGTAGAACTACTTTGTATTTTTTTATTTATTGGATTTGTTTATTTAAGATACGCGCGGTTTTTGTGGTAATAAGAGCCGTTGGTGGTGAAGCCGGGTGAAATTTGCATATGACTGGCATTCCAGTGCACATCTGACCAATCAGGGCTCGCGGCGGGCAGATGACAGCTAGCTGTCTCAGCCAATAGGCGAGCGGGATTCGCCGAGGAGGGCGGGACAAGGCTGGGCGAGGTTGACAGGACGAGAAGGGGAGGGGGGCGAGTGAAGGGGGGGGGCAAGCAGCCTAGTTTACAACAAGAGGAAGAGGGAGGGAAAGAGAAAGAAAGGGCCAAGGCTTGCGAGAGAGAGAGAACAAGACAAAAATAAGGGAGTAAATTCGGGCTGGGAGCTGTGGAGATGCTGTACGAGGACTTTTCTGGACCAAAACAACACTCGTAACACCAAGTATTAACCACACTGGACGGTGTGCGCGCCGATGTCGTCCGCACGAAGTGGCTAGCTAACCTGCTGCAGACGGACGGATCTCACCAACGGCTTTAACCTAACGTTACTGTATCGCTTCTCGTGAAGCCCCCCCGTCGGGTTCAGGTCCAGTATTCATCTCCAACCAGCCGCCCTTTTGCTGCCTTGAGGAGGAGAAACAACTGCGATTCATCACCCTGTTTCTGCTCGCCGACCGGAGCCAGTAGTCCTCACCGTGGTCGCTTTTATCGCTGTGTTGTAGACTCATCAGTTGCTAGCTAACGTCAGGTCTGTGGCCAGATTGGCCAGGTAGGACAGGAGCTGGTGAATTGGAGGCAGTACAGAGACCAGCTGAGGTTGTAGTGGAGACGATAGTGTTTGCTTGCTGTCTTGATAACCAAACCGATGGATAGCGAGCTTGTAAGCACTGGGTGATGGATGAATGCACCAGATTTACAGTCAACGACATCTGCTAATGCCTAGTAAACACGGATAAACCCAAGTTGGTCGCTATCCTTTTATAGGCGATTTTGGATCTGGGCAGGTGTTAACTGAACTGCCAGGTTAAGTCAGGTGCATGGTACAATTCTGGGGGCAGGTGATGGGAAAAACAAGTTAGTATTTGGTGTAATGCACTTATCAAACAGTCCTAGCCGGATTATTTTGGCAGCCAGTACATGTGAATACGCCTTTGTAGTTGAGACATGAGAACAATATCGTTTCTTTTGCCTCTGTCTGTGCGGCGGGTGCACGACCAGGGGCGTTCCCGAGAGGTTGTTCCAATTTGGAGCGGTGCACTTGAGGCTCCGGCTGTTGCAAGAGGCAGCTAATTTAGCGTCTCTGTTGGTTTAATATATGAATCGCCAAGTATTAAAGTCGGTGTGTGAGTAAACAGTGCACACTTGGACAACCACCAGTGTCTCTCGCCGCTCTTCCTCCAAGTTAGACGGATCACCTTAGCTGTGATCGCCCCAATTTGCTTGTTGCAGTATTGCTTAGCCTGATCGATACGGTCCCTCTTTACAGCAGCCCTCCAGCGTTTACACTCGAGGGCTGTATGTGCTTTATTAGAGCTGCCAAACCCACCTGTCTGCAGCTGTGTTGTAGCGCAGAGCAATGTTTGACATGGCCCAGAAAGACTGCGTAGTTTCCGGACGGATGTTTTAATCCAGGCCGTGGATGGGCTAGAGGCCTTGTTAACCCCCTCATGACCAAGCTGCTGTAGTAATGTAAACAAACAGGGAGAGAGGGCATCGGGGGTAATTAGACCAAAGGGAGGAGGAACCTTGCCTTCGATCATAATCATCGTTTCAGTGGGTCGTCAATACACTGTTGCATTTTTACCAGTCCAACTTAAGTTTTGTGATGTATTGCAATCGTTTATAGTACATTTTGTCCACTGATGTTTGTTACATGTGCGTTATTAGATTGCGGCATTCTGCGATACGGAGAGATGGACTCTACTTGACAGACATATTTCATTTCAACTCGCATCGGAATTAAAAACAAGGATCCCTCTACATGCCACATCTTAAAATCCTCATGATGCAGTAATTACTGTGAATGATGACCGCAACCAGTAGGGATGAAACGGATACAGACACCATTGAGCACCTGTCGTCATCTGTGAGCATCCCAGCAATATCAGCTCGAGAGTTTGGATTAAAGATGCTGCTTCACCTGGATTTCTGTGTGTTGTAGAGGAGAGATTTCAAAAGGACATATCATTATTATTATTATTATTTTCTTGGGATAAACATCAAGGATTTCATTCAACCATGTTCTCATCAGAGAATCCTCAGTATCTCCGACAAGGATTAAGCATGTTTGGTTAGTCCGTGTCACTTACTTTACTGTTTGTGTGAGAATACAGTATCCTTTTCCCAGATCTGTAAACATACAGCAATACTTGATTATTATTGACTTGTACTATGATGTAATCCCCTGTGTAGAATTAATATTAGACAGAAGCTATTTTTGAAGGCATATAGCAAACATATTTTGTTACTTCAGAGTTTTTGGGAGAAGCATCCTTCTTCAAATATTTCTTTCAATTATGGTAATAAAGATAATATGCCTTGCTTATTTATGGGGGTTCAGAGTGTACGAGCTTCTGTTCTCCATCCAGCCTGTTATTGAGAACAGAGAGTCCTTTTGTACATCTGCTGTTGTTGGAGTGATTTAACCAGTTAAGTGGCTGGAGGTGGGATACTGTGGCAGCACTGATATTCACTGTAGTTCTCAAAGTACTGATATTGTTGTATCGTGCCTCGTAGTTAATTGGATTCACCTAGTGATCCAGGTGTTATCTGGACCCTTATTAGATGCCTCAAATGAAAGCTAGTAGTGCTGTCTATAATAAGGAGTTAACAACAAAGCATTGAGCTCTAGTCTGATGCTTAATTAAGTGTATTTGTGTTTCTGTCACTCAAAAATGGTTAAAAAAACATGTATGGTAGTATTGCAAACTAATTGTAAGAAATGATAAGGGATGGTGATTGGAGTATGAATGTATCTGTGGTCTGAGGTTCCTGATTTCCCAAATAAGGAAATAGCATCTTGGTAATCTGAAAGCAAGAAGGCCTTGTTCCTTTGAATGTGGTTTCTGAGAAGGGAAGTGTTTGATGAATCTCTGGACATCAGATGATGCTGGCTGTTTGTCATAAACAGTGCTGTTTTCCTCTGCAGTGTGGACCAATGTAGAGCCCCGGTCAGTCCCAGTCTTCCCCTGGCATTCATTGGTCCCTTTCCTGGCACCCACCCAATCAGATGCTTCTTCTCAGCCAGGAGAGGGCCAGCACCCGGTCAACCACCCCCAAGCAGCCAGTCTAAAGACAGGTACTGAATACATTTATGTCTGACTTAATGGCTGTAGGAAATGTGTAATCGTGTTTGGATTTTAATGCTGTTTTTAATACCATGTATTGTTTACTTCACCCCGAAGGAATATGCATCTTTGTTGTTCTTCCTCAGAGTGTCAGGGGGTGGCAGCGCCGCCACAGGAGCCTGCAGAGCCTCCTCCCATTGTAGAGAGAGGTCCTCCATCCCGGCCTCCTCCCTCCTCTGAGGAGCCGCCTCCAGAGAAGGAGAAAGGAGATGCAGAGAGGCCTGACAGTGAGACAGAGAGTGACGTGGATGACCCGTGAGTGCAGTTTTTTCTTTTTCTTTGTTTTACAGTGTTGAAAGCTGTGAGATTACACAAATGCACAAAGTTACACACTGCACATATACCCTTGACAGTGTCCGTATATAAAAAGTGGTTATGTATTTGTCCTAGTCAGCCTTCACAGTAATTTTCTGTGTGGTACTGTGTACCCACACATACAGTATGGGAGTGTGATATTTTCTGTATCCTCGCGCTAATTTGGGCAGAAGAGCTCAATGCCAGAACAAAGCAGATGGGAACAAAAGCATTCCATCTCTGGGCTCTATCACTATATGAAAGGCAGTGGCCAGGCTGTCAGCCATTGAAATGGATGAGCTATCTGCTGAATCTGCTCTGATGTATCTCATGGGAGATGAACCACTTGTACTCTGTGTCTACATCTGATAGATTTGCAGCTCTAAGATAAATCACACTAGTTATGAAGTTGAAAATTTCCCCGTTTTAAATATTAAAGAGGGAAAAAGAAATTGTATGCCTGTATGTGCATATTGTCCCCAAGGAAAATATCTAATAAAGATAACAAACAGACGGCTGCTTTTATTTCCTTCAGCTTCCTGCCAGGAGTTGTACCAGAGCCACCACTCTCTACATCACCAGTGAAGAGGCGCACTCAGTCCCTTAGTGCGCTGCCCAAAGATGGAGATAAGAGCAGCCCTGGAAAGGTAGTCTTTTCACTGCTCTAACTAGAACATCAAATGCTTAATGCTCATCTCACTAAATAATATCTCTGTATCTTTCTTGCTCACTCTTTCAGAGGGAGAAGGACCACATTCGGAGACCAATGAATGCATTTATGATTTTCAGTAAGCGTCATCGAGCATTGGTGCACCAGCGGCACCCAAATCAGGACAACAGGACAGTCAGCAAGATTCTTGGGGAGTGGTGGTATGCCCTTGGGCCGAAGGAGAAACAAAAGTATCATGATTTGGCCTTCCAGGTACACAGATGCATGTACAGACACAATGCTTCTGTACATATACTATATATGTATTTTTTTTTCACGCCCTCCCTTCATCTTGTCCCATCTCCTGTTCCCAGGTAAAAGAGGCCCACTTTAAGGCCCACCCAGACTGGAAGTGGTGCAACAAAGACAGGAAAAAGTCCAGCTCTGAGGGCCGTGGGGTCCCAGGGGGCAAAGACATCAGAGAGAGGAGCATGTCTGAGTCCACAGGTTGGTTTCACTTGGCTCTCACAATATAAAACATATTTCTTTATTGTGTAATTTAGGGTGTTCTTATTGCAGTCCTCTAACAGTCCTCTTTCTGCCCCATGATAGAGCCCCATTCTGTGGAGCTGAAGGGGGTTGGTCCAGGTCTTGTGGGCGTGTCTGAAAGGAGTACAGGAGAAGGTCATGTGGGCCAGCTTACCCGTCCCCGAGCCTTTTCTCAAAGTGCCATGCACAGCCTGGAGCGGAGTGACAGGGGTAACACACAAGCCCTGGCAGAACTGGCACAGGTAAGCGAGGAGCTCAGCTCACAGACCTGGAAAGATGATTTTGTAATACGTGATTTTGCATATTGTAAATTGGAGACCATTATCACTGCTGGAGACATGAACAGTGTTCTGCTGCTGTTTTTGTAAACAGACTTGTAGAGTTGATTTAAAAAAACAAAGCTGGTTTGTTTTTCAGCGGAGTCACTGCAACAGAAATAGTTTTCTCTGGCAGACATGCTTTTCCCGTATATGGAAAAGTGAAAATGCATTTTTCAGTGTGAAATCTCTCACACTTTACAGAAAATACACAGAAGACACAGTAACCTGTTGTTAGAGCTGTAGTCAACCAAAGAAAGTCTTGGTTGACTGAAATTCTATCTACTACTTGACCAATCATTTAGTCGATGGTAAAAGATAATCTGTACGTTATCTCTAGATTTACTGAATCGACCACAGTGCATTGAGTGCACTCTAACTTGAAGAGTTGTGTATGCACCAAAGTTTTTTTATTTCTTCTTCTCTCTGGAAGCAATGTATTTTTTTAATTGTTAGCAATGTGAGTGCCATGTACTTATGCTATGCTACAAACCCCAGCAGTTTGACAAGGCGGTAAGAGCTAAACATTTAGTGTGAAGAGAGTTGAACAATGTTCACCATTGGGTCAGAAGTTGCACTCATTACTTTCTCATTTTTGCAGGCTGTCCAGTCACATTGGAATAGGGACAGGACAAATACCACAAAGACCAACTGTCACATCCTATTTGTACGAATGCTAAGAAACAACAACATCAATGGAGAAGAAATAATTATTGTTGGCCTTATAGACTAGAGCGTTCATCTTCTGTCCCTACATGCTTTAGCCTTCCCCTCATCCAGAGCGAGTACTTCTTGCCGACATTTTTAACTCTGTCAGTATTCCATATTGTAGCAAACAGGCGCAACCAAAGCGTCACAGTTAAAAACACTCAGTACCTCCAAAGCACTGCTGCGCTCCCAGCTGAGCATTTTCAGAAGAGCGTCTACTGTTTTCAGCAGGGAATAAAAACGCCTTACTGGACACACAGCCTTATTATGAAAGTGACATCAGCGATTGTCTGTCGAGAATTTGGTCAGACCAGAGCATATTAATCAAATGAAGGTGTCAGCCCTACTTGTTTCATAAGCTTCTCTGCTACAGCATTTCTGACTTTACCTGTTTTTTTTTTCTAGATGTGTGGGGATGGTGGCAGTCAGTTTTCCAGTCATGCCCCACCCCTGTCACAGTCCCAGCGGGGGGTCAGTGAGGACATGACCAGTGATGAGGAGCGCATGGTCATCTGCGAGGAGGAGGGAGACGATGATGTCATCGGTGAGAAATCAGACCTACTCAGCTCATGAAACTGAATGTTCGATTAGATTAATTAAAGTGTTAGTGCACTGCTTCCTGTGTCACTGGTGCGCTAAAGTACATTCAGTTTTTAACCACTTTCATGTTTTGATTTTTGATACTAATATCCCCTTAACTTATACATTTTAAGGATTGTCAAGTGTAGCTGTAGCGTATTTGTCTTTTCCACAGAGGACCCTTATCCCAGCAGTTCCATAGATCTTAAGTGTAAGGAGCGAGTGACGGACAGCGATAGTGAGAACGGTTCTGGTGACGAAAGTGATCGAAAGGTAACCAGCTTGAGTAATCATTTTTCTCCTGTTACTGAGCTTTTCAGTGTATTTGCCCTCAGTTACATCCATGTTTTGTCAAATTTTCCCTGTCTGTCTTCCTTTTCAGAGAGTTTTTGCCCCAGTCATTTGCTCCTCTGCATTATCATCCTCTGCACACCATACCCCTCATGGCAGAAGTGTCTCACTGTCCTCCTACCCCAGCAGCAAGCGCCATGATGAGGGGAGATCAGGAGGGGGAGGGTTTTCAGATCACAGGAGGAAGGACAGAGGAGAGGGAGAGGGGAAGGACACATATATGGGAGAGGGAGGAGGTGGAGGAGTGCAGGCCTCATCTCTCTCCCTCCCTTCTGGCCAGTCTGTCATCTCTACCTCTCCAGCTGGAGGGCATCCTTCCTCATCAGTAGGTTCACTTGGGGGGAACCCACTGGTGGGCATTGGCGCCGTAAGGGTGGCATCTACAGTGGTGACCAATGTCATGCGTCCTGTTATCAGCACACCGCTCCCCATCGCCAGTAAACCCAGAGATGGAGGCACATCATCCAGTCCGCACCCGCCGGAGAGGAAGTCCCTGACTCCCCATCAGCAGCCACAACTTCTGATTGGTTCAGGATCAGGAGGCGGGGTCCCAGCAACAGGGGGTGGGTACTACTCTTCATCATCACCCAATCCTGTAGGTGCAAGCGTGGGCCCTGGTGGTGTAGTGACTAATTTGGTGTTAGGAGGGGCTCTGTCTGCTCAACCTGCTGTACAGCTCATCACCCCCTCCCACCACCCTCAGCCCTCCCAGCAGCAGGCCCTGCCCTCCTCTGCTGTTTCAGTACCGCATAGCCAAACCAACGGGCCCCTGCCTCTGTCCCTGCTTCAGCCCCAGTTCCTCCCCGCTTCTTCCATATCACCACATGGGGGTAAGGCCATCACACAAGTTCAGTACATCCTGCCCACCCTACCTGCCAACACAAACCCCAAGAGCCCACCTCAGCAGCTCAGCCAGCCAACCAGTATCTTCAACCTGCCCACAGCTCCACCCACACACATGTCCCTGGCCAATGGAAAGCAACAGGGGACAAGTTCACTGACAGGATATACGTCCAGCTCAGCAGTGGGAGTGGTCAGCCCGGGAACTAGAGGTGAGAGTTTTAAACTGCAGTTATAATAACATGCATATTATTGCATGCTGTTAGCATGTGGTGACTCCTAAAAAATGCCTGTTCTCCCTCTTTCTCTGTCTTTGCCTCAGTGCAAACACAGTCTCCAGTGCTCCAGGGCAAAATGCTTGTTCCCATGGCAACAGTACGGACAGCGCCAGCCCCTGCCCAGCAGTTTCCCATCGTGGCTCCACCTCTTCCGGTCCAGAACGGTGCTCAGACGGGAAGCAAGGTCAGTGATCACTTTAATGGAGACACTGACATGAGAACATTATAATTGTGTATTTTTTTATTCTGTAATGCAGAGTAAAACTAAATCATCAGCTCAACACTAGCACTGCGCATTCATATTTTTTTTGTCCTGCTCCTTTCTTTGTGGCTTCTTCTTTCCATGCCAGATCATCCAGATAGCTCCCATGCCTGTGGTCCAGTCCCAGCTGCCTCAGGGTGGAGCTGTCCACCCTGCCAGCCCCTTCCCTGTTACAGTGGGCACAGCTGCTGTGGTGGCTCCAGGATCAGCCCCCTCTCAGGCTGTACTGCTGCCACCAGCACCAACCAGGTAGGAAGTAACAAACAATGAAGGAATGAATATGGATCATATACCTCTTAAACCACTGCTGACTTGATAACATCTGGCAAGCTACAGACACAGACCGCAGCTATTTCAAAAAACAGTTTCAAGTAACTGTGGGCTCATAGTCTGTGCTGAAGTGGTAAACGTCACCACTTTGGTGCACCAAAAAAAGGAAACAAAGAGGGCAGATTAGTTTTCAGCACCGACAGTCATTCTAAATTGACTGTGAAATGCCTTTCTGTAATTGCTTAGCTCCCTTTTTATTTTCACGAGACTAAACTCACCCACCTGCCACTGAATGAAGGCTAAAAAAAGGGTGTTTCACAGGTTCACTAAACCATGTAAATGCATTGTCAATTAGCATGTTGCCATCATGTTTGCAAAAGTATTTTGTGTTCTTCAGAACACAAAATGATCCAAACTTGTGACGTGTGCCGCCTTCTCAGGATAGCTGTATAATAAATTCTAAATGTCGGCCCAATTGTCATTTCTAATGTGCAAGGAAATTGAATTTGTCAAGTATACTCTTTTACAAACAAAATACTGTGCATGAGCCAAATGTATGATAGGAAGAGATGGTCTCATTTCAGGTGAGAATCATTTTTTTCACAGGATTTATTTTGTCCAGCATTGCAGGGAAACAAAGCAAAAGAAATCCATCTAGGAAAATCCCATTGATCAGATTATCAGCCAGTTTGTCCTCAATTTTCAACTTCTTTCCAGCTGCTTAAAGGTGAAAACCCAGCAAAATGCTTTAACCTACAAATTATGCAGCACATGAGCAAAACTTAGATATTGTACCTAATTTTTCCACAAATGTAATTGGAACAATGTGGATGCTGTCGGCATTAGGGCTACAGCTAATGATTATTTTCATTGTCTACTGATCTGACAGTCATTTTCACTTTAGTATATGAAATGTGAAAGATGGTTATCATCATTTCCCAGAACATACAGTGGCAATTAATTTGCTTCTTTTGTCCAACCAACATTCAAAAACTTAGACTCTTCATTCAAATGGCAAATTCTCACATTTAAGAAGCAGCATTCAACAAATATTTGACATTTTTGATTGAAAAATGACTAAAATGATTAATTGATTATAAAATAGTTGCAGATTAATTTTCTTTTGATTGACTACTCTAGTCTGCATGTGCTATATGTACGTAATGCTGTCTAATGAAGCACCGTAGCTCTCCCCGTGTTCTTAAAATACTCTGGAATGGAGAGATCTACAGTATATTTAAAAGCCCAAAAGCTGTTTCTTCTTCCAGATAGATGAACCCAACAATGTTACAGATCAGATGTCTGAAAGGGTCTATAAACAAATTATGTGCCAGTAAAGCTTGACTCAGCTCTGACAAACAGGCGCCCATTTAAGAACATATGCCAGCCTCGCTCATCCTACCCTAGGCTCCTGTTGATCTCTGTAGTAGTTCCATTATTGTCAGTTTCTTTGAAGTTTACATAAGCCAAATATTTGTTTCTGTGTGATATAAATCCGACTGACGACTTCCATGAAAGGATTCACACAGTGCTTTAAAAAAAAAAAGAAGAAGAAAAAAAAGTGAATAAGGCGTTATGTTTGCATGTCCTGTGTACGTGCTCCAGAATAAATATTTAGAGAAAGGAGTTCCAGCACATGAGCAAACATTTGAAAAGATGGACAAGCCTTGATCACCACCATTGGTTTAGTGCCATGCTTCCTATTGAAGCAACATCTTTTTTTTTTTTTTTTTTTTCAGAATATACTTCTGCTGTTTTTAAGCAAGGAACAGCAAACCACTAATTGGACTTGCATTGTTTCTGAGTCTCACTAAAACTAGTAAATATCGCTTAACCAAAGATAATTCCCTTGCAACCATCTTGGACTTAACTCAGCTGAGTGTGCATGCACAGAATTCATGTGCTTACTCCAAAAATAGAAAGCAATCAGAAAAAGTGTTTGCATAACAACTTTACCCATTGAATAGATGATAAAAGGTTTATTCAGCCATTTCAGATGAAGTAAATGCTTCTCCGCATGGTCCATTTTGTGCCCATCAAGGGTTTAAACAGGGTTTTATTATGAGTGGACTTTTATTGTTATTAGTGGGATTAAAACAGGTGTTGTTATAGAAATGAATGACTCTTTTTCTTTTTCTAAGTCCAGTTACATTTTGGTGCTTATGTGTTAGATAAATGAATTTCTATTGTTTCTTATGGCAGAGACGTCCAGATTTCTTAAAGCATAGCGAGCAGACAATGCGAGAAACAAAAACTCCGGCAGGGGTGCAGCTGTAGCAGTGCAGCTCTATTCTGGATGTGTTAGTCATGCTGCTGGTGGCCCAAGTTGCCTCTGCCTGCCACCCCCACACTACCTCTCAGCTTCTAGCACACACACACACACACACACACACACACACACACAGCGCTAGTCATCCAGTGCAGCTCGCTGTGATGTACACTCACCCACTGACCCTCACTGCAGCACTTCTTTTTTTGTCTTCCTCTTTCCTTCTAATCATGTCTCTGTTCCCTTCATTCCTGCTCTGGCTCATTATTGTACCATAACACCTTCTGTCGCGACTGCTACACCTTTCTTGACATTTTTTCATTACAAAAATGTCATCTTCTTCACTCTCCCTGTGTCCTCTTCATTTTTATACCACATATTTCTCTCTTCAAATCACCTTTATACCTCTTCATCCAGGATCACCTATGTCCAGTCCCCTCCAGGGGTCCCATCCACTCTGCCTCTGGTCTCCACGACAACAGGCTCCTCAACCACACAGCAAGCCCTGCCAGTGCCTGGTTCTGCATATGTCCCATCACCCCTGGCAACACTTGGGTTCACAGCCATCGCACCGCCTGGACAAACGCTGGTTCAGCCGCTGATTGCAGGTCAGTGCTGCAGAGAGAAAGTGTATGCAGTGAGCCAGGGTTGGAAATTAACTTTTTTTTTTTTAATCCACCTGCCACTGTTGTTATTGGATTCCAAAATCCATGAGCCACTTAATAGATTACCATTGTTTTTTGGCTGGTGAGTGACGCAAATCTCGCAGCCGCTGCTTATTTTACCAGCATTTGGCTGGTGGCTGGTGCTAATTTCCAAACCTGAAATTAGCTGTATGAAAAACAAAAGTAGCAAATAGCAGCCCTGCATAAATCCAGCTGGCTGACGAATGTTGAAGTTTTCCATTATTTTTTTTTTTGTAGCTTACATGAAAACTCTTTCAATAAATTTACTGTCAGTAACAAAGTAAATAAAAGGCTTATTTTAATCCCAGTAAATATGACCTCATAACATCAAACACTGCAACGTAAAGAGAGGAATCCAAAGCTGTGTCCAAAAAAATCCATACCAACAGTACTACATCCTAATATAATACAGTCTGTACTCTTCATCAGTATACTGTTTTAGCAATTAGCATAAAAAAAAAAATCAGAATTCTTCACCATTTTATACCAACAGGAAATGATAAAATATGTGTGACATCAATCAGACTTTGACTTTTGGAGCGCCACTGGCAATTAAACTTCACAAATAGACATCAAAGTGGTTTTCAAAGATTTAAGACTTACTCCTTTGTTTTTCAAGTTTTTTAACCACCATCTGCACATGATTACATTTTTTCCAGCTGCTAGCAGCGTCTCCATTTCTATGTGCATTGCATTATGGGAAAAAAGTGTCCATCAACAGCGCATTCCAAAAACCGTCCATATTTAGTATGCATACAGTCACTTTCTCTGGTGTGAACACACTACCGTACATACTGTACCCTGTGAATTCAAACACATTTAGATGCCATGACTTGAGTCTGTTTGACCCGAACAGATTTGTGTTAATGACTTTTATTCAGCTGTAATCAAAGTGGGACAATGTTTATTATGTGTGAACAAACTATCAATCATATCTGTAGTCTCGTAACACAGGACATTTGCATACATGAGTAATTGTTTTGCCAAATGGGTGTCAACATAAGCTGTTTTAAATCTGTAAGCTCAGACATCCATGGGAAAAAAAAGTCTGCCCTCTGTTATAAATCTAAACAGTCTTATATCTCCAGTGAATTCCAACATGAAATAAAACAGACAAACAAAAGATGTAGAAAGAATATAGTCTGGTGTTTCCACTGTGCCTGTAAAAGATTGTCCAATGAGCAACACTGAAACAACTGGCCCGTGGTTTAACTTGCTTGTTTAACTGCCGACCCCTGAACTACAATATCCACACGTGTCTCTTTTGATTGAATACATCTTCCTTCATCCAGGTCAGCCGCCGCTTCTCGCCACAGCTCAGTCTCCACAGCCCTCCACCTCAGCCCCTGCCTCAGGCTCCGGGGGCCAGATAGTCACCGCCATCTACCCTCCTTCACCTAACGTCACCATGGCAACAGGGGTGGTCTCCATGACAGCGGTACCCCCCAGCGTGGTCTACTCTGTCTCGAGCCCTTCCAGTGCTTCCCCCCACATCCTGTCCAAACACACAACAACCCATGCCACAATCACGCACCCACATCCGCAGCCCCATCCGGACAGACAGGCAGACAGGCACCTGCCCGTGGACAGACCCGCAGATCGACAAACTGACAGACAGGCTGAGAGGCAGACAGAAATGCTGACGCATTCAGACAGACATCAGGAGAGGCAGACCTCCAGCAGTAGCAGCTCAGTGGCACCTCCCAGTGGCTCAGCTGTGTCCATAAGGCCCTGCAGTCCTCCACTTCAGATCCAAACACCTGGTACGCCCACGTGCATTGTTTCTATTCAACACTCGGTGTTCAAGGTTGTAATTGGTTTTTATGTTTTTTGTAAATGATATGCTGCCTGTAGCTATATCGGCCCCGCTCATGTTCATCCCAGTAAATGATCTCTTTTAAGAGCTTACACGGGAGATGAAATTTAAAATTTACTTTGTTAATATTTATGTAAAAGAGAGATGGAGGGAAAATGCTGCATGACATTAAGAGGGACATGAACATTTTTTTCATGTTATGTGCCTGTGTTTGACTTGTGCTGTTGGGTTTTAGCAAAGGGTTTCCTGTAGGTGGCCACTGCTTAAAGAATAGATTCACAAATTTGTCTCCATATGCACTAGGGATATTTAGTTAACTGCACTACATGCTACCTGGTTTGTTGGGAGCTGGCTAGTAGTGCCACTCATTTAGTAATTAGCACTACTAACACTGTCCCAACCCAACAACGTTGCTGTAAAACCATTGTGCCCACCTTTAGCTCTGTCGTCAGCATCAGTGTCAGCTCAGCTAGTGCTGCTAACAGAGTTAACAATGCTAAAGGGGTTTTGTGGTCTCATCCCAGGACAGTGTTATCAGTTAATGGCCCAATTAGCTAGCTCAACCTGGGTGGTGTACAGTGCAGAGGGGCCTGGGCTAACATTGGCAAACCAGTGGAGACCAGAAGGTGGGCAGTGGGGACTATGTTACCTACCTTAAAATATGTGTGTTTTAAATGTGAATAAATGTGTTTTTAAAGTGAATTGGGGGGGGGGGTCCTCAGTCCTCTGTCCTCTGTCCTCTGTCTCTTTCTCTACAAAAATGCCTTCCAAAGTTTATCTGAACCTAATTTGAGGCTTCAGCACTCTGAGTTTGTTGAAGTAACTCATCTTGATCTTGCTGTTTTACAGGCAGTACACCAGGTACACCCAAACTTACCCAGCTTCCCGTCAGGACCCCTCAGAAGGTGAAGGCAACGGTGGCGAACATCCCTGTGGGCAGCTATGAAGGAGGAGGTAGAGGAAAAGACAGAGAAAGGGAGAAAGACAGGGAACGGGAGAGAGAGCGGGAGAAGGAGCGAGAAAGGGAAAAGGAGAGGGAGAGGGAAGCTGCAGCCACCAGTCGCTTCTCCTTTGATCCTGAGCAAGCAGGGCAGACAGGGTCTCCATCAACACATCCTGCTGAGGAGCCGCCGTCCTCTGACAGACCCCTGGAGGGCTCCAGTGCAGCGGACTCCTCTGACATGCGACACAGAGAAAGCACAACCGCCAAAGAGGTGACAGGAACATCACACAACGGTTTCTAGCTCTGACATCATGACCGGAAACAACACAGTTGTTCAAACATAAAATCTCTGTGACTTTGTATAAAATACTTAAATTGAACTTTCTGTGCAGGCTGGATGGAAGGAGTCCCTCCCCTCCTCTCCTCTCCCCCCTCCATCAGCCACAGAACCCACCCTACCGCCCCCACAGACTGACAAAGATGGTCCTACACCCAAAAAAGTCAAGGCCCGCCCACCACCACTCAAGAAGACTTTTGACTCGGTGGACAAGTGAGTTAACACCTTTGTGATTCTTTAGTGTTAGGTTGCAGAAATTATTGATGGACAGTGTATATATACTGTATATTTTGTGTGTGTGTGCGCGTGTGTTGGTCTGGCAGGGTGCTGTCGGAGGTGTATTTCGAGGAGCGTTTTGCCGAGCTGCCAGAGTTTCGGCCAGAGGAGGTTTTGCCTTCACCCACCCTGCAGAGTCTGGCTACTTCACCCCGCGCCATTCTGGGCAGCTATCGCCGCAAGAGGAAGAACTCCACAGGTTTCAGTCACTTAATAATCTGACTCAATGCTTTAGGAGTACTGTAGGGTCGTTTGGTGAACAGAGCAGATAACTGCTGCTGTCTATGGAAGAAAATGTAGAACTATGTAGTCTTTGCTCACTTTAGGTACATGATTAATTCAGATAAATACTGAGATTTGATCTCTGCTGATTAAGTTTGTTTCCTCTGTGTGCTTGTAGATTTGGACTCGGCCACTGACGAGCAAGTCTCTCCTAAGAGAAAGAGTCGGCGGCGCTCAAGTTGCAGCTCTGAACCCAACACGCCTAAAAGTGCCGCCAAGTGTGAGGGAGACATCTTCACCTTCGACAGAGCAGGTAACATGCAGTGAAGTCTAAATATATTTCCAATCAGGTGATTGTCTTAATGACTGCCTTGAAAATATGAGAGTTCATGTTAAGGGTTTTATCCTTGAATTGTTAAATAAATTCCTTCTTCATATTTGGATTTATTTTAGTTACTTTAATCTCATTGAAAATTTGCTGTGCATGTTTTTTAAAAGTGATTATTTTAATGACTAAAAACATAAGCAACTTATTGGTCTGGTTATGGAAGTATACATCCAAATACCTACAGGCCACAGTTCACTTAGTAACGACACAGTATCTGCATGCTGCATTACAGAGTTGTTATGCCTCTGCACCGCTGTGGTCAAAGGTCACTGTGACCTCACACAACATGTTTTTGGCCATAACTCAAGAATTCATACACTAATTATGATATATTCCACACAAATGACTAATACAATAAAATGATAGAGTGATGACATTTTTATATCCAAAAGATCAAAGGTCAACCTCACTGTGGTGATAATGTTGTGTAAAAACCCATTTTCTGTCCATAATTCAACGCCATAACTCAGGAATAGAAAAGGAGACATTTTTGGTCGGATACTGACCTGGTTACTGTGCTGATTATATAGAGCTGCTCTGCTGCCAGGTTGAAGATGTGTGTGAAGCCTCCACATTTTAGAATGTTTAGCTTTTTTGCAGCAACATCCACATTTGAAATATTGTCTATTGTCATGGCTACATATGAGTCTGCACGGACATGAATGTAAATTGTGATGGAGGCATACAACTGTGGGGTGGAAATTCTAGTTTGATTCTTAATTTAACTTTTTCTCCTTTTATTGTTTTCCTCCAGCAATGAAAACCTAAGATGGCATGATGTAGTAAAATATATCAAGTAGGCATGTAGGAGTTTGTGGGCCAACAAAACTTTAAAGATGCAGCTGAAAGCTCCCAAAAAAAGCTACTAAGTGGACCTTGGATAAAGATTTTGTTTGTCAAACTGAGGTTAAGACTAGTCAAAAAACATAAATAAATAAAAAGTATCTGAACCAGACATGAATCACTGATTTGGAGAAACATTTTATTCACTACCATATTTTTCCTGCTTGGTTGGTCTCATATCTCAGAGTGCTTTTTAAGATGATGAGGGGCTGAAGGGTCATAAACAAAGCTGTTCATCACTGTAACAACCACTCTGCCTGTCTGTCCCTCTCCCAGCCACAGACGGAGAAGATATCCTGACAGATCTGGAGTTTGATAAGGTGCCGTACTCCTCTCTGCGACGAACACTGGACCAGAGGCGAGCACTGGTCATGCAGCTGTTCCAGGAGCAGGGCTTCTTTCCATCAGGTACGACACAGGCCCTGTTTACACCTGGTATTAAAATGCATCCTGGGTGACTGGATCATACGTAGACAACTCTAAGTACAGGCGTGAATGCACCAAATGCATCACCCAAACCACATTCAGGGGTGGTCTGGGCCACATTCTTTCAGCTGTGTGGATTCTAATGTGTCCTGGGCCACACTGAACCAGGACACCTATTCAGGTGACGTCCTTGTTTATCTGACATCCCACAGGATAAGAGAACTTTATGTTGGTGCTGTTATACAGATGCCAGCAAACTCACACTGACACTGAAACAGCTCAACTCTGTTGTTGAAACCTGCTAATAAGCGCAAGTAAATGTTAGCTATGTAATGCTAGCAGTTAGCTCTGTCACTGTGACTGCGTGGCGGGGCTCACGCTCCTGCAGCAGTTGTCGATGAGGGGCTTTCAATACGCTGCACACAGCCCTACATTGAAATATGATTTTACTCCTTTTAAATAAAGGGCAGGGAGTAAACATGCTCACAAACACACACTCTGTTTATGTCTACAAGCATTTTCAGAGCGAGTGCTTTTCTTTTGCTCTTGTGTTTCCAGCTCAGGCCACTGCAGCCTTCCAGACAAGATACTCTGACATATTTCCCACCAAGGTGTGTCTGCAGCTGAAGATCAGGGAGGTCCGGCAGAAGATAATGCAGACGGCTGCCCCCTCTGATGTCTCTGGTTTAGGCATCCCTGACTCGGCTAGCTCCCTCCCTGGACCTTCTGGCTCCCAGTCAGGAGAAGGAACTCTGAGAGGAGGTGGGGACCTGCAGGATGAAGATGTGGAGCAAGGGACAGAGGGGAGCCCGGAGGATCCTCGTGATTCACAGGACTCTTCTAGATGAGGGACGCTGACAAATTAGATTGACCAATCAGTGACTGACGTCACACCTTTCCACACCCCCCTCACGCTTTCACACACTTTTTTTTTAAATCCACACTCTTAACTCTCCTCTGGATAGATGCTGATTTCTGTCCATCCTCAGCAGCCAACCTGTGGGAGTGAGAGATTTTTGTATGCAATTCTTTTTTCCTTGGGTAATGTGTGACCCTAGTACCAAAAAAAAGGACACATGAAAAGCCAGTGGCACAAAAACTACCACAATGCACACACACACACACACACACACACACACACACACACACACACGCACACATCCTGCAAACTCCTAATTCCCACACTTGAATTAGCACTCTGTATTAACCACCTTGGAGAAAAAGCTCCCACCGATGCCAGTGAACGAAGGACCATTGTTGTACAGCTGCACTCATTTGCCTTGAAGAAGAAAGGGTTCTTGTTTTGGGACGGAGAGACCTGCTTAACCCATTCTGAGACGGTGTAAGTCAGCAGTTTTAAAACAAGGACATTATGTGTTTTGATATTTGTTTTTAATAGCGTTTAGAGGAGTTGAAGCAGAGAGTGTCTGCTTGAGGAACAACCTGTATTTAGACTTAACTGTTGTAAGCTTGTATCTTGTTTCTGCTGACATTAGGGGGCTGGGCCCTCGACAGCCGGAAACGATTTGATTCGACAAGAGAACTCGTTACTATGGACCTGGAAAGATCTTTTTCTCCGTTTTATCGCTCGCACGTAGACCTTCAGGGGAGGTCTACTGGGAGTGACTGAAAAAAACATTGACTGAAACTCAAGTGGACTTCTGGCAGTGCCATCATTCCTGCAATTACCTGTCTGGCCAAGTCCTCCCTTCTTGCGACTGACGCTAGCACATGCCAGTAGGTAGGAACCGAGCATTCCTGTGCCTCTCATTTGCTCGCCATGAAGGAAGGAGGTGGGTTGGAGTCAATGGGCACATCCTGGCTCTTAGTCGTAGAGGTCAGGCTGATAAGGCCTTAATCCTCTATTGCCAAGCAGTTTTATTAACTTTTTTAAAATAATTTGATTTGTATTTAACATTGTCATATTCAGTTTGTTGTTGTACTATTCCTATGGTTATTATTATTATAATTATTATTACTACTCATATCATTGCAGTGAACCCCGGTCCTTAGTTTGGACTTTTCCTTCATTTCTGCCAGCTGTTTCGTTTTTTATAATTTTGGAGGCAGGTGAGAGAAGCTGCTCCACACCTGAACAGTTCCTCCATTGTAGTCTTCCCTTGACTGGCCTCTCACCTCAGCAAGGACCTGCGGTGCAGTTATTTTTATTGTTCATTTTAAAGAGGACAACTCAACTCAACGTGGACCTTTATATTCTTTCAGCAGTAATAAGCTGTATGTTTTTAGACAGCCCTGTTATGCCTCTCTGTCCCTCGCTTAGTTTGACTCTATAGCCTCAACACTTGTACAACTCCTTCCTCCACCTCTTTCCTTCCCTCCTTCCTCCCTTTGTCACTTTATTGCTCTCTCCAGACCTACTTTTTAGACAGGTGGAGAGAAAACTGGGGGAAGTGGGGGGGAGGGGAATGAATCAAAGAGAGCTGGTAGGATCTAATACTGGTTGTGTCTTTGTGCAAGACTTGGTTGTGTTGTAAATAATTACTGTAGAGTCAGTAGACTCGTTATATTATTGATAAGGAAAAATCTGTCATTGAACATAAGTTGACTTTTAAGACACCTGATACCGAAGGTAAAAACACATGAAATGGAAAAAAACAATAATAAATATGGCTATTAATGTTTTTGTGTTATACTCCTTGTTTTGCTGTTCCAGTATACAAGAGAGGAATTTATATGAATAATTTAAGTTTGTATCTGTATCTTTCAGTATGCAAATAAAAATAGGTGTTCAATTAAAGTGATTTTATCGCTGGCAATGTGAAAAATGGGTTTTCCTTAAGCAGAGATACACAAACGGTATCTAAAATGAAGCATCATTTTTGTCTGTCTCCTTTGAAATGTAACAGCAGCTCAAGTTGCCTCTACTTATGTGAACTATTAGTGCTTGAGTTTAGAGATGAAACTGAAAATTACATATCACGATTATAGTGACCAAAATGATCACAGATATCAGTATTATCGTGGTATTGTTAACATGTGCTGAAATAATTTCACCAATTAAACAGGGCTGGGCAATTTATTGATATTATATTGATACCATTATATGATGATATGTTCTTGTTTTTAAAGGCTGTATTACAATGAAGGTATGTCATTTTCTGTACCTCCCAGGCTGTTCTACCTGTTCCATTATTTGTCTTTACCCACTTAATCATTATATCTACATTACAGAAGCACTGTCGCCTTACAGCAAGAGGGTTCCTGGTTTGAATCCCAGGGTGGGGGAGCCCTTCTGTGACTCAGTGAGTTTGCATGTGACAGCGTGGGTTTTCTCCGGGAACTCCAGCTTCCTCCCACAGTCCAACAACATGCAGGTTAGGTTAACTGGTCACTCTAAATTGGCTGTAGTTGTGAATGTGTGTGTGAATGGTTCTATGTGTCAACCCTGTGATAGTCTGGCGACCTGTCCAGAGTGTACCCCGCCTCTCGCCCAATGTAAACCGGGATAGGCTCCAGCCCCCACGACCCCAAACAGGGTAAGTGGTCACGGAGAATGAATGATGAATATATATAAAAAGTATAATTGTTTAAGTGTTTAAACACCAGTAGTCGACCCCGTAATATCGTCTATTGACATTGAGGTATTTGGTTCTAAATATTGTGATTTGATTTTCTTCGTATCACCAAGCCCTAAATGAAAACCACAAATGAAATTAACATTACATTAGCATTAACATTGTGGCCATGTGTCTGGGAGACTGTTGCTAACTATGGTTGACGCTGGACAATATTTGAGTTTTCCAAAGTGCTTTAGTCAAACAGGGTTGCCACTGCAATTAAAATTTGAAATGATTAAACTAACCAAAGAGAATTTTACCCCAGTTAATCGCCACACCTGTAAATGTTTCATCCCTATATGTGTTAAATGAGAACGTGGGTTCCAAATATTAATCACCTTGGAAAAACATTTATTGATTTCACATATTTACAACAGCACAATCAAACAGAAGAAAAATCACATCCATTTTGTGAAATGGTCAAATTAATTATACAAATGACATGAGGCACAACCAATGGTCCTTACTTCATAATGAATGTCATATCCATGATTTTAGTGTTCATCTTTCAATAAACTTTAACACTGATCCCTCTCATAGCTTTGTAAAACAGGGTCGATAAATTACTTTGGTCTGTTTGCTGAACTTCATCTGCGTTTGACATTTCATAGCGTTCTTGTCCAGGACATAATTATCTGATCCAATAAGTCTGAACTTCTCAGTAGTCAATTAGAGTCAGTTCTAACACTGTCGTACTGAACTTGTCAATTCAGAGGAATAAACTTTTATTTTCTGTCCACTTGTACTCGTCCTCAGAGGAGCTGCAGTCCGTCCACAGCAACTGTGTCCATCGCAAGGCCGTTCTCCAAAGCTGTGTGATAGATCTCCAAGGCCTGCTCCAGAGGTAGCGCTCCTCCCTCGCTGGTCTCAATGATGGCAATCGTCTCCCCAAACTCGTTACACATGATAGTAGGAGTGCCCTGTGTCTGAGAAGAGGAAACGGAAATCAGAATAAGTTCAACTAACGGCAGAGAGTGCGCAGACACATTTACTCGTATAATCTCTTACTAATTTTAATTTAAAAGTTCAATCTTAAATAGTTAATTAGATCAGACTAAAACAGGTCACTATGGCAACCAGATCACATAAGCTTTGTCAAGTGTCAAGGGATGGGGGGAGTAGGATACACGTTCTGACCTGCTGAAGATCCGAGGCCTGGATCTGGATGAGCTGAGGCTGCCCGTTAGCTAGTTCCACTGCTGAAGCGTCCACCACTGCCACAGCAGACCTGGTCTCCATGGCGGCCTGGGCTGCAGCCTCTTCATCCAGCCTCTGCTGCCTGGCATGGGTCTTCTTGTGGTTCCTCAGATTGGAGAAGGTCTTGAAGGCTTTGCCACACTGCGGACATACATGTGGCCGTTCGCCTGTGTGCGTTCGACGGTGTTCGGCCAGGTGCATGCTCTGGATGAAACCCTTTCCGCACACTTCACAGCGAAATGGCCGTTCGCCCGAGTGTGTGCGCAGGTGCTCTCGCAGGTGTGTGTTCTGACGGAAGCGTTTCCCACACACTTGGCAAGGAAAGGGGCGCTCCCCGGTGTGGACTCGCTGGTGAAGTGCAACTCCGGAGGACGAGACAAACAGTTTGCCACAGATGGGACACTGGTGGGCTTTGGGCCGCTTCCCGGAGGGGCACCGCGGTCGCCCAGGGCCTAAGGCAAAGTGGCTCAATCTGTGAAGTCGCAGATTGGCAGGAGAGTTGAGCTTCTTCCCACAGATGTTGCAGTCCAGACCTCCCCGCACTAGACTGGCAGAATCTCCTGATTCTGTCTCTGCTGTGGCTGAGGTGGAGGGCTCTGCAGTCAGATCTTTGCCCAGCTCTGCCTGGTTGTCCGTCTCTGTGCCCATCTCTCCTCCTGTGCCAGCCTGCACCAGGGTGGGGTGCTGCTCCAGACAGTGACTGTCTCGTTGTCTCCTAGTCAGGAAGCCAGCCTCACAGTGGGGACACGGGAAAGGGGCCGGAGCCCCTGGATGTTGGGTGTAGCGATGTGCTGCTAGCTTGGTGGGCCAACGAAAGGTAGCAGGGCAGTCCGGGCAACACAGTGTCGCAGCACTTGTGTGCAGCAGGCTGTGCTGACGGAGGTTGGAGGACTGTGAGAAGGAGCGGTGGCAGACATCACAGCGGTACGGTCGAACACCAGAGTGGATAAGATTGTGCCTCATCAGATTGGCTAGAGAGGAGAAAGTTTTGCCGCAGTCAGAACACTGGAAGGGCCGCTCGCCAGTATGAATGCGGATGTGGTTGCGCACGTGGATCTGCTTCTTAAAAGCCTTGCCACAGACACCACAAACGAAGCTGCGCTCAGGGACATGGGACTTGCGTCGATGGTGAACAAGCTGCAGCTGAGAGGGAAAGGTCTTTGAGCATGAACGACAAGAAAAAGGCCCTTTGTCTGATGATGCAGCTTCAGCTGTGACTCCATCACCGGTGTCATCCATCGAAGCAGCATTTGCAGCTGAGCCAGACTTGGTGGCATCTCCCACCTGCTGGAGATCATCAGTGTTGCCTTCAAGCGGGGCAGACACCTCCATGTTGCTGTCCTCCCCCTGCTTCGCCACTTCACCTCTTTCCACTTTGCTCTGAGAGCTTTCAATCGGTTCCTCTCCCAGTTTTTCCATCTCATCCTCTGTGAGAGGGGCCAGCAGGTTGAGCTTTGCCTCAGCAGCAAGCGAATTCTTCTCTCGTGCTTTCTGTAGGATGGCAAGAGCAGAGATAGATGCTCTTACTGGAGCTGAGACCTGCAGAAGAAAACAAGCATAAGTTAGATTGAAATGTCAAACTAAAGCTGAGCACGCACTGTGTGATTTGAGCTGTTTCTGACCCGAATTTTGAGCCACATGACTCATTTTAGGGGCAGACTGAATTTAAGATTCGTCAGCCGTCGTATAGGGGGAGCCAGGACCAATCAACTGCTCCTGACCTGCTGTCTGACGGTCTGATACATTTCTGTAAAATCTGAATTTTCAGTCAGCTGTAGTCAGGCTCTCGAACAGTTGAAGCAGAGTCAGGAGTCAATTCCCAGAGATTAGTGCATTCTTTCTCAACTAGTCTTACAGTGTAGCTTCTACCCAGTTATTGTACCATTTTATTGTGAATTTTCCCCAATCAGTGTGACAACTGGACCGCACAGTATGAGTTGGTGCGGTCCAGTATCCCTCGTACAGAGGGAGTTGGAATAAATCAACCTTGCTAAAACTGGCCCAAATCCTATAGTGTTTGCCTCGCTTAACTTGGGGTTGTGGACACAATTAGTGAAGGGGATCTGCTTATTACCATGGAAACAGGGGCAGGTGTGGCAGATGAATCACGGTTGAGGTGGGTTCTACGGTGGTAGAGGTACTTGGTCATGTTGGTGAAGGTTTTGTTGCAGAAATGACACCTGTGCAGGGGATCTGCAGTGTGGGACTTCCTGTAAGACACCAGGAGGTAAAAATGAAACAGGCAGCAGAAGAAACAAAACTTAATATCAGCCGTCAGTTTCTCACAGTGATCCGGTCGCTGTTGTGTTTACCTGTGCATGATAAGAGTCATCTCAGTGGTGAAGCCATTGCCGCAGTCCACACAAAGGTACCTGGCCACGCCTGAGTGTGTGCGCATGTGTGTCTGCAGTGATGTCGCCTTCTTGAACACCTTGCCACACTCTGGACATTCATGCGTGCCCTGCTCGTGCACACGCTTGTGAGCAGCCAACCGGTTGACGGAGGTGAAGGTGCGGTTGCAGAGCTCACACTGTTGGGTCTTGGTCCACACTGTTGCTTTCTTCTCTGCCACTCTAATCCTGATGTCCTCCATCTTTTCTGTAGTCTCTTCCCTCCCTCTCACCTCGTCAAAGCCACTCATGACGCCTGGCTCTCCGCTCTCTTTGTCCTGACCCAGAAAGTGCTCTCCTTGGTGCTGGAGGAAGTCCTCTGGGGTTTGGAAGAGAAGGGAGCATTCGGAGCACTCATAAGGATGGATGACCACTACCTCTGTTGGCTGCTGGGAGTCATCCTGGACACTGGGGGCCAACCTTAACTCCAGTCTCTGAACCCCATTCTCCAGGACCCCCAGCTTTCCTGAAGAGCTCCGCCCCACAGCAGGCAACAGAGGGGGCAGCTTGGAGTGGCGCTGGCTGGGGGTGGTGGGGTTGTCTGCCAGAGCTTGAGCTGTGAGAATCTGCAGGTGCATGGTGGCAGAGCCGGGGGTCGCTGTCACTGGAGGGAGCAGGGAGGAGCGGGAGGGTGTAGAAGGTTTGGAGACAGACTGACGTTTCTTCTGTTGTTGTTGTTGTTGCTGCTGCTGAGCGAGTACCTAAAAAAATACACACAGAAATGTACCAACCTTAAAACCCTTTATCTAATTTTTATTTAATTCCTTTGATGCGAGTTGTTTACTATCCAAAGTACCTGTGCCAAGATCTCCCCAGCCTGCTGCTCACTCAGCACGTAGTTCTGCATATTGTGCAGTGGAGTGACAGTGCCATCAGGCTGTAGCACATACTCCTGTTGCAGAGCCAAAAAAAAAACACTGGTTATTACATTTATACACAGAAATTAAGCAATATTTAATAATTGCTCTTTAATTTCGGAAAGCAAAGATCCTAATAGCTCAGTGCCGTTGCTCTGATTCATGTCTTTTAGTTAATTATCAGATGCTTCGGAGACTCGCTGTCTGCTGTCTGGCCATGACACCCATTCAAAGTAGTACTTTCTAGAATTACAGTGCAGTTGCAGCAAACCAATCTGCGCTGGCCCACACAACCCAGAGAGCCACTGAGATAAATGTTTCACTTTGAAGCAATTTGAATGAACTCTAGAGCATAAGAGCCCGACCCAAATTAAATGAATGAAACTGCCAAGTGTCTTTACCATGCAGAGATTTTGACCTGTGCATGTGAATGACTCAGCACAGTGGAGAGTTTGGAAGTAAATTACAGCTCAGATTTACAGTTGATTCATCCATCGTCAATTTCACTCCATAATAAAATTGAACCCAGTATTTTTAAGTGTCTGCCGGTCTAATGCACACACGCTCTGTTTTGATCGTCTCAAACGAAACTCCAACTAAAGATGACGATGCCTTTGACACTCCACATAAATCTAGTTCAAGGATGCATATGAGTCTGCAGAATATCACCTACAGCATTAACAACTGCAGCCCAATATGCATGTTACTTATCACTGTTAATAACATGTTATTAATATAACTATATTCAATTCAAGCAACTTATTTTAATAAATTTATCAGTTACTGTGTCTCCTAAAGAGCACAGCACCAACAGTACCAGTCAGTTTATTAAATCATCAATAACTGTGACAAAGATAGAAAGACTGCTGTAGTATTCTCATAGTAAAAGGGTATAATAATTTTACTTTTCAGACTACAACAAAATTGTTAAATATATTTCCCGTACCACGGCCTCTGTGTTGCTGTGTGTGGTGCTCCTGCTGTGGGTCCTCCGGTGCTCCAGCCAGGTCTCAGGTGAATCAAACAGAGCCAGACAGTCAAGACACTGGTATTGAACGGGCCCCGACATCTGACCGTCTGACCCTTCCTCTGTCTCCAAAACCTCACACAGCTCTGGGGAAAGGTCACAGATACAGGCAGTTAGTGTTGTTTGTTTCTCAGTCTTACTATGATTAGCAGCTATGCGAATGAAAAACTGTGATTTATCTTATTCATTTTTCTAGTGGTGTGAATATTGAATATGAAGAGTCCGAACCATTCTCAGTTTTATTGAGGATTGTTTGCTTCCTTGTCATTAGCATTGAATACAGGCATGTCTTTTTTTAAAGATATTTTTGGGGGGTTAATTGCCTTTATCTGATAGGACAGCTATAGTTTGAAAGGGGGAGAGAAAGAGGGGGAATGACATGCAGCAAAGGGATGTCGGGTGGAATCAAACCTGTGGCTGCTGCGGCAAGGACACAGCCTTTGTACATGGGACACCTGTTCTACCAGGTGAACTGGTGGGCGTCCTGAATGCAGGCATTTCTTTATAAAAAGCCATGAATTCATTTCCACAAAATAGCATGATTTTGCATCATGTACAGACTGTCTGTACATTATGAATATCTAAACACACGCCCCATTCAGTCATTCATTTTCCATAACCGCTTATCCTGTTAGGGGTCACGGGGGGCTGGAGCCTATCCCAGCTGACACTGGGTGAGAGGCAGGGTTCACCCTGGACAGGTCACCAGACTATCACAGGGCTGACACATAGAGACAGACAACCATTCACACTCACATTACACCTACGGACAATTTAGAGTCACCAGTTAATGTAACCTGCATGTCTTTGGACTGTGGGAGGAAGCTGGACTACCCGGAGAAAACCCACACTGACACAGGGAGAACATGCACACTCCACACAGAAGAACTCACTCAACACACAATCAGCTCACTCACCTTGCTGCTCCACCTCCATCCCCGCCTCTCTCATGTGCATCTCCTGGTGCTGCAGCAGCTCCTCCGGGTTCACGAGGACGGCCCCACACTCCAGACACTGGTACTGCTGCGTCTGCCCCATCTCTGGGAGACCCTGGATGGTCATGACCTCCCCTGCCTCGCCTTCTCCTTCTCCCTCTTGGCCAGTGTGGATCTGCTGGTGGATCAGCACGTCCTCCAGGGTGTTGAAAAGCTGGTGGCACTCGCTGCACATATACTGGTGCTCCACATACACATCTTCTGTCTCCTCCTGCTGTTCAGCCATCCTGGTACTCTGTGTGTGTGTGTGTGTGTGTGTGTGTGTGTGTGTGTGTGTGTGTGTGTGTGTTGTCTTATAGAGGTTGCAAGTGTATCATGAAGGGATGTGTGACAGGTGATAAGGTGCTGAAACTTCACTGCTGTGTCCAATGAATGAAGACTACTTTTGTCATCCAGAAGGCTGGTGTCAGAGCACACCTGTGGGAGAGAATAAAAATGAAATGGTCATGTCAAACGAAACAGTGTCACTGTGTAACCTGGTGTTATGTAGTAGCAGCAGTTATGTAGTAGCCATTATATGATAAATGTATGGTCTCAGTGTAACACAACGCAAACAGTAACAGCACACTGGTCAATAATGTGCACAATAAGAAGCCCCAGCAGTGTTTACACAGATATCCTGGAACAATCCCGCGAGATAACATCGCATTTTTCAGCCGTTAGCCAAATGACGGCCCTCTAATGCTAACAGTACGACCACCGCTCAGAAGTGCCTCACTAATCGTTGTCTGCTTTTCCACACAAATGTGATTCATATCTTTGTTTACAGTGTGTGATGGCATATGGAGAGCTGTTGGCGGCGCTCCCTCCGATACTGCAGACCTGTTTCTCGGCACCGCGGTTTCCTGACAGCGGCTCCCCGGTTCGTCGGGCGGTCCGTCAGGCGGCGCTACCCACTTTTCCCCGAAGCTCTCCGGCTACTACGGCGGGCCCTTCTTTCCCCTTACCTCTCATTTACTCTCGTTGGACGATCCCTCGTGTAGTCGTCACTCCTCGTTCACACAAGCGTATGTCTTCTTGTTAGCCCCTTGTCACCGTCTGTGGCACGGAAATACAAAAATAAGAAAAATTTCCGTGGGAAATTGCATTTCAATGCGTGAAATGAAACGTTTGCCCGCCGATCGTCTCCATTCTTGTGCTACGAGGCCCCGCCCAATGCGGTAGTCTCAACGTTTCAGAATCTCTAATTGGACAACTGACTGTCAGTCATATACTGTGCTTGACTGATGGGTATTGTAGTTTTTGTGTCGACGGTTGGATTACAGTTATTTCCCAACCCGTTTTGATCCCTCTATTCCCGCCCCCTCTTTTATTTATTTTTTTTATTTTAAATTCGGTAATTTTAAGTAAACTATTTTATGTGCTCTGGTGGAGGTTAGCCTGTTTCAAAATAACTTAAGCTAACATACAGTTACTTTGTTGGTTTTAAAAGCACCATTGTCCCCGTTAACGTTGTGTTAGCTATATGTTAATAACCCAACTTTAAAGCGACATTGAAGTATTAATTATTACATTTATAGTTTTCGTCGTAAATTAATTCTATGTCATATTTCGGTAGTACTGTAGTTTGAACTCTATGACCCCAACAACTCATTTTCCCAGTACACCTTGCGAGCTTTACGTCGTTGTGCGTCAACTCCCCAGTCCCCCCACCATCACCGTTCTACAGAGGAAGAAAGGGGGAGACGGACAACCTATACAGAACGCTGTAAGTGTAGTTTATATTTATATCGAAAATTAATATATATACACAAATAGCTTACGTTTGTGCCGGTCTGGCTGCTAATAACGTCCAACCTTGCCCCGGCTTTAGTTCACACAAATATGAGCGGCAGCGGGCGGCCCAGGACCAGCTCATTCGCTGAGCCTCCCGGAGCTCCCGGATCCGCTGCAGCCGGTGCCGGATCAGCAGTAGCCGGTGGAAGCTCGACAGGAAAAACTGGGGCTTCACAAGCCAGTGGAAGCAGCTCGACGAGCTTTGGGAATTTGAAACTGCCTAGTGAGTATTAATTTGTATTTCTATCATGAGCCCATTTAACACGTTAATACAAAGACTCGGCTTGTGCGTTATTTTTAGACGAATGTGTCGGAGTGTTCTTAGTGTCGATCATTGTCGCGGGGCTAACCTTAGCCAGCAGGCTTTTAGCTGGTTAGCTAACTTAGGTTAGCTGTCCAGCTAACGTTAGCTGTGTTTTTCATTAAAGATCCATTGCGATCAAGGGCTTTTACCACATAGCTAACATTATCGTTAGCTGCTGGCTGCAAGCTTGGAGCTAAGCCGGTGATATTTCGACGGTAAATTACGTTATGTAAATGTTTTCGGCAACATTACCTAACCAGTATTTTTGCACTGTAACCCAAGAACAGAGTTGGTGTTAGCCGCCGCTCTAATATATTCGTCATTAATGTCAGATGTGGAAGCTAGCTACAGTAAGTTAGCTTGCTAACGTTTGGAAAGAGTAGGTTGAAATTATCTGGTTTAACTTTTTAGGCGTCGTCCCCGGTCTAGTCTGATCTTGCTCAGGACCAGGATCGCGTTAGTATACGTCTTGTGGTAGCCTGAAGATATGGAAAATAAAATTAGAAAATATCCCACATTGCTGAATTGTAGATTCTTAATAGCCAGCAAATAGTGACTCATTCGCCCAATCTCAGTACTCACCTGGATGCCTACACTTGAGCAGATATGAAAGCATCTATGCACTGGTCTAAACAGCAGGTCCTGTACATAAATCCACCTAAGGTCATTTTCATAAAGCAAATGAGAATTACAGCATAGTATAATTACAGTATATTGTATAGTACAGTCAAATTGTACAGTGGAAACAGTTTGGTGAGCCTTTATTTGGCACATTGCCTGCTCAACCTTGCGGAAGAGAGGTTCTGAATTAATTACATTTCTGTACACCTTAGAGGAAGCTATCATTTCCATAAGCAGGTCCTTTACTTATACGCTGATTTTAAATATGCTAACTAGCTTCACTATATCAATGCCTCTTCTGAAAACCCTGGTTTGCCAACAGCCAAGTCCCCACGAGTTGGTTTTGCTAGTGTGATGACAAGAACTTGCAGAATGCTCAGGGGTCATGTAGCTATGCAGAGGTAGCCGTTGGCTGAAGATCTGTAGGGTTGGACAGAGGTGTGGCAGAGGACAGATTGGGAAGAAGAAGAAAATAGCATCACAGCTCTTGTGTCAAATAGCATTTTCACAATGGGACAGAAACACAAGTTATTTTGCGGCCTTATAGAAAGTAACACTTATCAATAATTAATTTTTAGAGCAAAATGACAATGAATAGAAGTCAAAGATCAAAGGCAACTCAAGCTGCTCTGTAGTAAGTCTTTGCATGTTCATGCGGCCAATCAGCAGATCTTCATCAGGTGATTTGGCTCATTCACAAGCTCACTTTTCCCCTTGTACTGTTTTCAGAATTAAGCGCTCTTCTTGTCTCAGAGGTCCTTGAACTTACTGAAACCCTCACAAAAGTGGTGTTTTAACCGACATCGACACTAAGCTGGTTAAATCTGAAATCATCTCTCTATCTCACCTTTTGGCCAAACTAACCTGACTATTTTCACACCCAAAACTAAGCTCTCTGAAGAAGATAAATCCAAAAACCACAGGCTCTGATTTTTAATGTGCATTGGGGAAACTGAGCTTGAGGCAGGATGATGTCTGCCTGCTCAGACATGGTTACATGCTGTGTAGCAGCAATGTTAAGAAGGCTGCCTACTTTCTGCTGTCTCTACCCCTCTGTGATTCTGCCAATGCTGCCAGTCACACAAGACAGATGTCATCATTAACCTCTATTTACTGCTGTCAGACAACTTGGCAGCATATAATAGTGATTTGATCAATTGCTTTAGTGCAGCAGTGAAGGAATAACTGTTGGTGATTAACAGGTAGCATTAACAAGCCACAACTGAATCACTACTCAATACCCATTCAGCTGTCTGATGACAGAAAGAGAAAAATACGGTAATAGTGACAACTAAATGGTGTCTTCTGCAATTTTAAAAGACACTAAGTCATCAGTGGGAACAAGAGGTAACAGACCAGCTGAGACTGACCGAAAATATTCAGCCATTTTGGTTTATTAGAGCCTTTAGGGATGCTGCCAATCATGTGAAGTGATTAAAACTGGCAGAGTAAATATCAGTCACAATTTCTTTCATAGGTCTTGGTATCATTTGAAATTATTTAAACTAATGTCAATGTAATACCCAAGTCTTAGTGGCAGTATTGAAACTGTTCAATACCATATTTTGAAACACAAGAACTTTGCCTAAATAAGATACAGTCTGACATTGATTTAAACCAAAAATAGCCTGTTCAAATAATAATAAGAATGTTAATATTAGTGATCATTCCCCACTAGCTTTTATTGCTATACATGATAGTTTCAATTTAATTCAGTTTAGTTAGTCCCTTGTAATTCCAGTGTATTTACACATGAGAAACCATGTTAAAGTCACTGGTTTTCCACTGGTTTTCCACCACACACACGCGCAAATATATTGGCAGTTGCTGGTTGTTAGGTGGTGAGTTTGAAAATTTTAACATTTCGCCCATCCCTGTTACCCATGTTATTTTTAAAGTTGGCGTACTTACTCCTAAACACTGATATATGTCTTTCTACCGCTGGTTACCCAAGTGTCAAAATATTTGCCCGGAATCTGAAGGTGTTTTCATGTTGTACATCCTTTAAAATCCCAGTTGTCTCCATCTTGCCTGCAAACCGTGAGCTAACACTTGCACATATTATTAACGGCACAGTAAGTGGTCAACAAAAGGAATGCAAAGATACTGATCTAGTGGTGCAGACCTTATTAAGGGTTAGTTTAGCATTAGCATTGGTTTGAAGTCAGACGTGACCAATCCAACTTAAATACATTTTCTTCATTAATGTTATTATGAAATCCATTGTGTGAGTGTGGGCCTCTGACTGAGGATTTAGTGCCACAGCGTCTCTGGCCTGATGGTACTTTACATAAGATAGACCTCAATAAGTTCCACGCAGTGTTGTGTATAGATTCTTTATATAGGAAAAAGAGAGCACCATACTCGATCCTGTTGAGTTGAAGTATTGGAATCAGTTATGGGAGACTAATAGTTGGATCAATGCATTGCAGGAGTGTCAACTTGAGACTGTGAGGCACCAACAAGAACAAATCAATGTTGTCACAGTACTGGAATTATTAACTTTGATACAGTACCTTGAAAAATTTTTCAAATTCAATACCATTTTTGATACCATGTGGAAAAATTGAAATTGAGGGCATGCAATTTAAAAAAAAAAAATTAAAATATAACAAGGCTATAACATGAGAGCGACAACTCTTCTTTTCTCGGTAAGCCGCAGAAAAAAGCACAATAACTGCAGTTAACATTAACACTTAGAAAGAGCAAGAAAGCCATTAGAATAGAATAGAATAGAATAGAATAGAAGCCATTTCAGATATTTAGAACCCATAAGTATCGATAAATCAATATTTTTGACAACACTAGTACATAAACTGCAAATTTAAAGATCATTAGAGGTATGTGTGTGTCATGTGATTCTGCTTGATGTTTGATCAATTGAAGCATCTTCTATTGTGAAGGAGGGGAATTGTGTGGACATATGGATTTATCCAAATATCCAAACCATACTCGTGTAAATCCATCACCACACAACATCAGTCAAGGTGCCTTTTTAATAAACCTATAGGTCACTAATGGTAAGATATATTTTGTGAATTATCAGGCAATTGCTGATCATTTAATCAAGTTAAACGTGAGCTTGGGTTTTTACACTCACAAACAAGCTCCAAGCTAATTGCTTATTAGTGTGGGTGTGAGGAGAGTCACTCTACTCATCTCTTTTCTCTTACTCATCAGGCCTGCGTTGACATATCAGAAACCAAAGCTATTCACTGACAGCTGGGCAAGAGTGCTCATCTTTGCATTCATTATTCAAGGGACTATCATGCCACAGCTGCTCCATATTTAATGTGCTCCCCTCTGACTTAACTTGTTTAAAAAAAGAGTGAAAGTGATGCTAAAAGGAAATACAGAGGAACATTGTATTGTGTGGAGCTGGGATACAGGAATGTGCAGGAACCACAGTGACTGATCTCAAAAGCTGAATATTTCCTGCTGACCTGAGGGCAAGAGATCAGATCTAGGCCAATCATGTGGATACGCTATCGGCTGCTGTTTGCTGATAACCTTGAAAAAGTTTGGGCTGGAAAATTGCAAAAAATAGCAAAGTATACTGTTGTCTCTTCTCATCACTAAACAGTTGGAGATGGAAATATAATTTTGAATTTATTTAGTCACGAATTGTTTTTCACACAGGCACAAACAGCAGTCGATGAAGCCAAATTACTATCTCAGTTTTTTTGTCAATCCACGAAAGAGACCAAAATGCTTCATTTTCTGACTCCATTTTGAGACTAAGAGACCAAGTAGAGATCAGGAGGGGTCCTGTTGAGACAGGCGAAGTGAGCAAGCCCTGGAAATGGTAGCACTTCTGGGTGTGCTACTGTCCACGCAATTTTTATCACAGGCTCTGACAAGCCTTTTGGCAATGGGCCTCTTCTCTGCTGTTCTTTCCCTCCCAGTGTCATTGCTTCTGGTGCCGATTTGTCAAATCATTCTTGACCCAACACAGGCACAGGCGTAAAACACTGAGCAGCTACTTGACCCTAACTAGAGCTGTCAGTTACAGTTAGATGTTGAACATCCCATTTTGTTTGATTTTCACAAGGTCAAGCATTCTGACATAAATAATAATACACGTACCTGTGCTTTAGCTCTTAAAGAAAGCATAATAGCAAATAATAATGCACCATTCAGAATGTATTTGAATGTAGAAGTTTAATGAATACCAACAGAACATCTATAGCATGTGACAAAAATGTACGAAATCCAACTATGTGCTTAACTAGCCCTTACGTAGAGATTACATCAACCTATCCCTGGGGTAAATCTATATTACTGAAATGGGGACATTGAGGTAATTGCAATTGCAGAGGTGCTGAGCTGGAACTGTGATTGAGACTGTAATACTCATTTCGGATTGACACAGAACCGCAGGTTAAATCTGCAATCTGAACGGATCAACACACATAACCCCCCCGCCCCCAAGCCTGCCTTTGAGACTTTTGTCCTGAAGTGGATTAAACATGGGATGCAGGGGCCGGCTCCAGGCACTCCTTTTTGGAACGAGAATTTAATTTTATGTCATTAGAGTTCAGGCAACATTTAGCCAACTTTCCATGAATAAGCCAGGGGCGGAGAAATTTGGCCAACGGAGAAGACTAAAACTGATTTTATTGGTTCATTTATGTGGAAATTATACAAGTAATTTTGTGCTATAGCTGTTGCATGTTTAGAATACTGTTGTAGACTCTTGTCTCTAACTGTGACGACAAGGGGTTACTTTTTAGCCACTTTACCACAGGACAAAAACCCACAAACATCTGCCTTTCCTATCTGCATTCATTCCTAAGATACATGACTCTGTAGTAGTCACAGTAATTATGGTTCCAGCTTTGATTGGCAGTAATAGAAAAGTGACACCAGGGTGGACATGCAAATTCTCACCCCTTGTCCAGCACCATACTGAGACGCACCGCCACGACAGTCGTCCCGTCTTTGTCCAAGCAGTGCTTGAGCATTGTTCTGATTTAGGCAGCACACAGCTTGAAAGAGAGACTGAATAAGTAAGAGATATAAAAAAAGCAATCACTGTAACATTTTCACTGGCCTCCATCCTGCCGTTTACTACCCCTGTTTTCCGGTGTGTGTGTGTGTGTGTGTGTGTGTGTGTGTGTGTGTGTGTGTGTGTGACACGCTAGTAAAAAAAAAACAAAAAAAACAATGCATACTCATCTGCTGTAAAGCTGTGTGCCCAGCTCTGGTATATTGGCAATGAAAAAAGGACTCTATCACATATGTTTAGCAAGTTTTCCCGCATTTAGACAACCTACATAAACATGCTGATCATGTTGGAAAAAGGGTATTTGACCACAGTCTCACATAATTGGGTCTAACTGGGGTTGAACATGGGTCGAGTAGACCTCTATCATATGTGTGTCTCCAGCATGAAAAGGGCTTGGACTAGTTTCACCCAGGGGAGCAGCAGGAAAGTGCTGTGGGAAGCATTAGGAGCTCATTACCAGCCAGTGGAGTGTGTCTGGGGAGCCACCACATAGGTCACAACCATTTAGAGAAGGAGGGAGGGCTTGTTGATGTTTAACTTGTCTGTCGCAGGCACACTTAGGCTGAACTGGAGAGGGTCGTGTAACTGTGCTTCTCACATGTTTAAATATCCCTTTATGCATTAATAATATGGTTGTTCTTTATTATCATTTCCACTTTTTAAACAGTAGATATGTAACATTAGTGTGAAGTCACATTTCTTTACAGAGTTGTTGTCATTTCTTTCTAACAAGGCATATTTGTGCTCTCTCCCACAGGAGATAGTGGCAAGGTGACGACGGTGGTAGCCACACCTGGCCAGGGCCCCGATCGCCCGCAGGAAGTGTCCTATACAGACATAAAGGTTATAGGAAATGGCTCCTTTGGAGTGGTCTACCAGGCTCGCCTCATCGACAGCCAGGAGATGGTGGCGATTAAGAAAGTTCTCCAAGACAAGAGGTTTAAGGTATGTTTAGACAGGCCCACTCAGTCAGATAATTACAGTAAAGCTGTTAACTTTGCCTCTAAAATAAAGGATGAGGTGGCTTTTAGTAGATGTAAATGACACTGTGGATTAGAATATGATGTTAAATGTCCTAAATTACAGACCTCACTTTTTTTTTTTTTACAATTCACAATGTTTGCATTTCTCTTCCTTCTCCTTTTTTCCTTTCCTTATTGCAGAATAGGGAGCTGCAAATTATGAGGAAGTTGGACCACTGCAACATTGTGAGGCTACGTTACTTCTTCTACTCCAGTGGAGAGAAGGTGTGTATGCACTGACATTACAGCAGGAATCAAGTTTCGAGATGATGTGCTCTGCCTCCACACCCAGCCATTTAATGGCGCATGCATCAAGGATGATTCATAGACATATTTCAGACAAGTTGATCCCAGTCTTTATTATCTCCGCCAGGGAGGTTTTGTTCTGTGCTCGGTTCGGCTTCTTTGTTCGTTAGCAGGTTTACTGGAAAAACTACTGGTCTGATTTTCTTGAAACTTGGAAGACCAATTCAATTTTGGATAGTTCACAAGTGACAAAACATATCCAGTTGTGGAAATAAAATGAAGCTATATCACAGTCGACATTCACAGGTACCAGTAATCCTCTGGGGTAGCCTACACATGTTGTTCCAACTTCACACACAAAGCTGTAGTTGGCAAACACTCGGGGACGGTGATTTCATGGGAGAACCGGTACAATTGTAACACTGCCATGATTTTAACAACGCTTTTCCCAAACTAAGGTGTGGCTATGGAAACTTAAATACACACATATTATGCAACTAATTACACTCTTACTCATATCCAAATGTAAATTGTTTGAAATAAACTCCACCAGAGAGATTAAATTCAAATTTGACTCAAGTAGAAATGTTGTCCTTGTGAATGCTGTGACAGTTTTTCGTGACAGCCATTCTTGATAACAAGCTGCCATCTTCATGATGTTACTTCAGTCCAAGCATTTGATATTCCTACATAATGTACATTATAAGTTGTGTTTTCTGGTTTTCACAAGTGTATTTGAAGTATGTGAAACAGTTCCAGTTCAGATGCACAGCTGAGATGTTGAAGCTTCAGCTGGGCAAACTATATTTTGACTTAATTCTAACAGTTTTGGAAATACATCCAGATTTGCATATCATAGAAGACTGGACTATTGGCCTTGGCGGAGGTCTGTGCTCCTTGAGTGTCCTTCTAGTTGTGCATTTAAATTCACACTCTTTACTTTCAAGCATGTTTGCTGAATTCCTCAGATTATTATTATGGTTTGCTTTTGTATTAAATGTGTCTGCATCTGAGAAAACTTGAGCTGTATCAGCTTTTGATCCATAACCTCTGAACTGTACACTGTAGAAACACAATGTTTGTGTCCGAGGATTCCTCAGATCAAGGTGCATTTTTATATGTAAGCCATGTGCAACAGCGCACACTACATTTTGTCATCGTCTTCTAACTCAGCCGCTGTAAAAAGCAGGCATTTGTGTATCCTATTTTATAGCAAACGATGTGATAGTTTATGAATGAAGCATTACATTGGTGTCAGAAAGCCTGAATATCCTCCCCAGTATTTGAGTCGGACATTGTTCACACTTCATTTTACCCCAGAATATTTACTGACTGGGCTCACACTCATCATGATAGATGTGGTTTAATTTTTTACTGAAAGTGACCAAATGTTGTCAGTGAGCTGCAGCAGCAGTAATTGTTTACTTAATCATTGTTTGCAGCAAATATTCATTAAAGATAATAAGTTCAGAGCAACAGATGAATGTTTCATATTGTCCTTTTAAAAGCAATTTTCAATCATACAGCTAATCACTGCATACAGACACAATAATTATTTTTTGTTTACTTACTCTCCCAATTTACAACAGAACATTTTATTAGATTGGTTGGTTTAATACCATAGTTCACTTTTTGCTCTTATTGATGAAGTTTTTTTTCCTCTTTTCCAGAAAGATGAGGTGTATTTGAATCTGGTGCTGGACTACGTCCCCGAGACAGTGTACAGGGTGGCTCGGCATTTCAACAAGGCCAAGACCACCATCCCTATCATCTATGTTAAGGTGGGTACACACAAAACATGTGCATACACACAGCTGAGTGTATATGTGGGCATTTCACCCTAACGGCAAAGTTTATTCAAGTCAGTAATTCAGGGATGACGTACTACTTTGGTATGAGAAGTCCACGACACATTTCGTAAACTGAAAATTTCCCGTCATTGACTGAACATGTGAAGGCTGTCCATCATTTTGACAGATTAGAACAGTGAGGCTGTTCAACTGTAACTTACAGTAATTCACACCCCTGTCCAATTGATATCTATTGCTGCATACCACTGTAAAATGTCACAGCGGCTGACTGCTGACATAACTGCAGTTACTTTGCACGGTTCGTGTCTCTGTTCATCTTTTCTCGCCATGGCTCTATAAACACGGGTGTAGTGCTGCGGAGCACAGCACAACATTTTTTAAGCACTTGAAGATCCAGTCATCACTAAAGCCTGTGTCCTGCAAGAGACAACAAAATCAGATCGAACGAGCAAAGTTGTCATATTGATATTTAAGGTGTGTTGCATTACATAACATGCAAGAAAACACTCCACTTCAAAAGTTGCCGGTAGCTGCCAGCATTCGGCACAGCAAATTAATTTTTTCCTCAGTCTGTAGCTATCTAATTGTTAATCAGCAAAGATGACACAACAGCAAAACGTCCCTTCTTTTTATAGTTATAGTTGACTAACATAGGTCTATGTAAACTTGACGCTGTAGGAACAATGGTTACATAACCGTCAAAATGAGCCACGACTTAAGTATGCACATGCATGCCTGCTTGTCATAGGTGTGATGCGGTACTTAAGCAAATGGTACTACACCCTAAAACATGTGTACTCTATAAGTTACACAATTAAAATGAATGAATGAAAATTAAATTGAGCTAACTATGTCTTATTATTATTTAAAGATGAAACTGAAATGACGGGTAATAAGAGATTATGATTACATTTTTTACGACCTTGTCCGTCAAAATAATGGACAAAGAGAAACCTCTGGTCCACAAGGCTTACTTATATGTTTTCAACCCTGTTTGTTCATCCTAAAAAAAAGGACAGAATATAAATTAAGTGGACATTCTCTGGGTTCATTTCAGCAGTGATTTGGGATTAATGTATCTAAAATGCATTTTAGTTGTAACTCATAATGCTGCATTCATTCATTTTGGGAACCCCTGACATCTAGACTGCCGAACATGCAGCTTTGTAGGAACCACACAGAAGAAATATACAGGACGATCTGTTTAAAAGGCAGCTGCTTCACAAGTTAGAGATCTGTGACATCTCTTGGTGATTTGATGGTTTAAAGTATACTATTAAATGTAAATATTTAATCCTTAAAAGATGAGACTCAAAGTCACAATCTGCAACTCTGACATGCCATAGCTGATAGATCCACTTAGACTAATGGGTTACATTTGCACTTTTTGCATTCACGATGAGTCACCACTCTCCATGCTTGGTCATTATCCCTCTCTGGGATTGGATTTAAATATTTCATCCTAGTCTCTTTGAATTGAGGTTCATCAATTATTGAGAGATTTTTAACGAAATTCAGTGGAAAATAAAATGTTGTTCAGTAATCGCCTGTAGACGCAACAACCAGCCAAGTATTTCTCTGTGTTTCACAGACGGCTCACTGTTTAAGGATTATGAGAGCAGAAAGGGAAAGATGGACCCATGGGAATTAATCTGTTTGCAATACACTTGGTTCTGTGTCTAAAAGGGTGCTCATTTTAGAGAGGGTGTTTGTGTGTTTACTGTGTCTGTAGCAGCAGAGAGGACATTATAGCTGTCTCATGGCCCATTTCCCTTCCTCAGCCTGCTGCTCCCCTGTGGCTTTGAGACGCATACTGATCCCTCTCTTTCTCTCTCCTCTGTCATCCCTCCGTCCTCCAGCGACACACTTCCATCACAGCGTTTCTGGGGGTCTTCCACCCCCTCTCCCTGTCCCCTGGGTCTTCCTCACCCCTCTCCTCCTCTTCTCCCTCTGCCCCCCCTTTTTAAACATCATCTTTCATCCCTCAGTCATCTTGTCTGTACTCATTTAGTAATCTGTGGCCAGCCTGCTGTCACTTCATCATGCGGGTAATAATGATGATAATGGTGATGATGACAGTGATTTGTCATATTAAGATGCCTACCGTCTGCATTCTACAGACACATCAAATGGATGTGAACTCACTGTGTGAGCAATTTTGATTTGAGAATGACTTCATTGACCTAGAATGTGTAGACAAATGTCAAACAGGGGTTGAATGAGGATAGTTGCGCGTCTTCAGGGGGGATTTTTCACCCGTGTTATTTTGTTGTAGAAACATGCCACCGCGGGCGGCATCAGACACCACGCAGCTGCTTCTTACAACACGCACCTACACAGTGCACCCAAAAACACAATCAGGGCACATACTGAAGTGACTGGCATATGACGAAAATAAATACAGACACACACACACGTGCTCCTGTCTTTCCAAAAGAAATTACATTACCTTGTGATAAGTAAAAGAGCCAGATGGTGTAGTACAGTTACACAGCTGCAGTCAGCTATACTCAAGACCTATAGTCTTGGCTTGTGATCCCTCAAAAGTGGCAGATTGCAGCCCCTCATCGCAGTCTGTGAAGGCTGCCCACTTAAAGTTGAAGATTCAAATCATCATGTCAATGTGTTTGTTTGTTTTTCTGTCTGTTAGTGTGCAGTGTACGTCTGGGGATGTCTGAGTCTACATCTGGGGTCCCAGGTGTAGCTATATAGTGAGTGCTCCTTGTTTTCACACTGCTGCCAGAGGAAGAGAGTCTTTGTTTGGTCCGAGATAACGTTATCTTCTGCCTTCTGTTTAGAAGTGGTGAATGTCAAGCTCACAGCAAATTAATACGATACAGTCTCTGGCTTTTGTCTGATATCTAGTGTCAGCAAAAAATGTTGCATATTTCCGATTCGTTGTTACCATAGTTAGCACACATTAGCCCAGGAGGCTAACTCAGCCTGTTTACTATGTTATGTCAACGTCGCTGTCACCCTGAACATCCCACCGAAACCTGTTCAAACTCTCAAAGCCTATATGGAGAACAAAGAACGAATATTTGTATTGAACAGCCTTATCTGATTTGACTGACATAATTTTAGTCGTGTGCAGCCCTACAGCCCATGTGTGTCTACAAAATGTGAGTTAGAAATTAGCAACAATTAAAGATAAGTCTGAAAAATAAATTGCATATATTTTTGCAGCAGAACAATATCTTTCCGTCTTTCCTGTGCCATCATTGTCCTACAACCCCTCAGATTTATCTTGTGGCCTCGTGGAGGAGGTTAGGTCGGTTAGGAACCACTGCTTTAGCTGACTCAAGCTTAGCTCAGGTCAGCTGAGGTCACATAAGACTATCAGCCTAAACGGCAATGAAATTGTAATTCATAGTATCCAAACTTATACAACGTAATTCATTGACAGGCTATCTGCAGGTCTTGAAAAGTCTTTAAAAACCTTGAATTTAGTTTCCTAAAAAAGTCTTAAATTAATTTGCAAAAGTCTGACAGTTTCTCTTGCCCTCATGTAGGCAGTAATGAAAGTTACAAATGTTTTTGTGTCTGATTGCAGCCTTTGTTAAGGTTGTTACACATCTGTAAACTAAAAGTGGGATTTTTGCGACAGTGACTTGTACTTGCAGGATGTTGCCCAGTCCATTTCGTGGATTACAGTAGATGGGGAGCTCATCATCTCGTAATGAGCAAGTGTTGATTTTATGAAAATGTAAATGAATTTAATAGAATTAATCTTGTTGAATTGGTTGAGCCATCCAATCATCCATTTTCTGCAGCTTATCTTGGTCCAGACTGCATTCATTTTATTTTATTTTATTAGGAATTGTTGTTCACTGCTGGGAAGTAGTGAGAAATGTGCTAACTCAAGGCCAAATTGTCTGTCATCATACTTTTGTAGGTTGGCCAGTCTGTTCGTGAAAGAGGTATTAAAGTGTATTTTGTGTGGTATTAAAATGTCTTGAATGTAATTTTGTGAACACTGCAGGAACCTTGACTGAACATTGGCACATGACAATAGTGAACTTGAATGTCCTCACATGCTTTTGTGCTTTTCTTGGAATATTTGTACGGTTCTGTCTGAGTTATTAAACATTGTCGGGCATCATGCCAACTCTCTGTCCCCCTCAGGTGTACATGTACCAGCTGTTCCGCAGTCTGGCTTATATCCATTCCCAGGGCGTGTGTCACAGAGACATCAAGCCCCAGAACCTCCTGGTGGACCCAGAGACGGCCATCCTCAAACTCTGTGACTTTGGCAGGTCAGTACCAGACTCCGCCTCTGGACGTGTCTGTCTGTCTCTATCGTTCTTCTCATTATTGTTACTGTCTGTGTCTCAGCATGCATGTTGAGTTGGCTGTCTGTTTGTGTAGCCGTCTCTTCCTCAGTCTTGACTTTCCCTGTGTTGATCTTTCATATGTCTTTCTTACCTCTCCGTCTTGGTTGCTTACATGGTTTTGTGAACGCAAACACTTAAAGGTTCACATTGACTGACATTTCCCTCCTGAACTGTCTTTTTCTGCTTCGTCTCGCTCTTCCAGTGCAAAGCAGCTAGTTCGAGGGGAGCCAAATGTGTCCTATATCTGCTCACGGTACTATCGTGCCCCAGAGCTCATCTTTGGTGCCACCGACTACACGTCCAACATTGACATCTGGTCGGCCGGCTGTGTGCTGGCTGAGCTGCTGCTGGGCCAGCCCATATTCCCTGGGGACAGTGGTGTGGACCAGCTAGTAGAGATCATCAAGGTACAGTAGGGATACCACAAACAGTGGCAGGCAGCCAACTGATTGCACAAGCTGCTAGATGAAAGGAGACACGGTGTAAAGTTTGGAAACGAAACTACTGTCAGTGCTGGCTTTAGGTACCAAGAAACTGTTTTACATTTGTAAGAACTTTGGTAAAGAAAACTTCCAGTGACGCAACATTTATTTAAACATACAGGTATTATTAAATTGGGAACAAGTTATCCAGAAGGACGATGTAAGCTTTACACCTAATACAACAAATGACATTTGTGTTACCTATAACCAGGCTCTGTCAGGTTTTGGTGTAATTTAGGGGCATGCTGCTCTTTTAAGGACACACATATACTGCAAATGTGTTTTTATGCACGCCTAAACAGTGCTGCGAGCTGATCATCTTGAACGCTCCTAGTTTTAAATCACTCTTTACGGTGCAGAATCTACGGTGCTGATCTGTGAAAATACCACTTCCTGCTGGTCTGCTGCTAGTTACCGTGATGCTAATGTGTAGCTGAGGGTTATGAGTTGTGCCCATACTTTTGAAGGTAATAATAAACACAGAGCACAGGCCACATAGTCTGAACCAAGATGGAAAACTCTTTATTGCCTCCCACACTATCAATGGCAGCACAGTACAGGTTCACTCCTCTTCCTCTTACCTCTTACAATACAAGCCCTAGACATATACACTGCAGCACTGCTTACTGAGGATGTAGTGATGAGTTGTTCAGTATATTAAAATCATTTTGCTTCAAATTTTGCTCTGGCCTCTTATTAAAGTTTCTGTTCAACAAAATACTCCATTATCTCAATGAAATGTACTGAAACAAATATATATGTGACACAAAAGAAAGTATTTTTTTATTTTTTAGCTGGTAAAAAACATGCTTGGCTGACAGTCGAAAAGTTACCTTCAGACACTGCCTATAACAAAGTATATTTGTGTTAATACCCGCACTGACAATTCGTCCCACACATTGTGTGTACAGGCATGCAAGAAGACATACCGATGATTGCGATTAATATTAATGAAAATTAATTTTTCATTCTTGTTTAACAGGTCCTGGGGACACCAACAAGGGAGCAGATCCGGGAAATGAATCCTAACTACACAGAGTTCAAATTCCCTCAGATCAAAGCACACCCTTGGACAAAGGTATGTTTCCACCACTGGAGAATATTAATAGTCCTGGATAGCTGTTATCCAAATATCAGTGTGAAGTTTTAGTGTTTGTATCTTTTGAAATGGCATTTAAGTGATACTGATACCATGAGAGTACTTCATTTGATACCCATAATATGGAGTAGCGTGTAGTACAGCCATACCAAAGAACATTTTGGTGGTATCTCGGCACACTCAACTGCCAACTCTGTCAATACACCACGCTCGACTTGACCACACTACAGACTGTATAGTTTGTAGCTGCTGCTGCTGCTGCTGCTGGAGTGTGAGCTCCTGGGACAGTTGTGAAAGTTCACCCAGTCGCACACACAGTGACAGGGCTAACTGTTGGCATCACATTGCTAACATTACCTAACGGTTAACAACAGGTTTAACGACAGCCGAGTAGTTTCTGTGTCTCTGTGAGTTTGTTGGGATTGTTTAATGGCTCAGTGTTGGATGTTAGCTCCTGCTAACCAGGCAGATGTTGAACTGACTGTCAGCTCAGAGGAAAGCAGCTCCAGAGACAGCAGAAACATAAAGTTTGCTGATCCAGCAGGGAGTCAGGACAGTCTGGGATCAGACCTCCGGCACAAAAAAGATCTAACGCAGGTATAATTTGACTGAAGACGTTTCGATTCTGCTTGCACTGGTGTGACGGTGGGAATGTAAGGTGCTGTCTCATTCCTGCTGTGGATCCCTGCGATACGCCATTCAGAGGCGGCTACAGTGCAGCTCTGCCCGTTTTGTGAGGCACAACCACGCAACCATCTTGTTTGGGTCAGGATGTGTGGCCAGTTGAATCATTCCACAACCAGAAACCATGGATTACCACAACCATGTGGAATCATGGACAGTTATAAAGTAGTAGCCAACAATATTGGAGATGTACCTTATTTCAGTGGAATCATTAAAGGTATAATGTACCAATACCCAGCCCTATTTTGGAAAAGGGAAAGTATCAAAATAAGAAACTAGAATTTGATGATTTGTGACAATATAAATAGATTTTTTGTTTTCATTAGCTAGCTAGACTCTTGTCAGGCCAAGCTCGTGGACATTTATAACAAGCAGATCCTTAGAAGCACTATTGCTATATTTGACTGCCGGGACCATCTACTCCTGAAGAAGTTTAAGCTTTTGCCATCAGGATGTTGTTTTAGGGCACCCGTTTGGAGGCCTAAAAGATTCCTTGTCTCCTTCATCCCAAACGCTATTGATATGCTTAATGGCAAACAGCACTCATGCTTCATTGCCTGCACTTCCCTTGCACTCTTATACATGTGTACTTGTATGAATTTCCATTTCCCCGCTCTAGCTCGCTGATTTATTGTGTTGATGTGTCGTTTTCTTTTATATTCTGTTTTTATGGGAACCCTGCAAAAATAAACTTCACCTAGTGGGACGATAACGATAATCTTGAACCTTGAATGTAGTTTTAAAGTCACCGACGCTGCCGCTCAGTATTTGTTATTGTAGCTTTAAAATAGAGAAAATGAATAACAACATGACAGTCGATATAGCACGTTTTTGCTAAATAGGATCATAAAGTTTATTTATTGTCCCAGACTGAATAACCAGACTTTGAAGCTGATGTTGTTGATTGGTCTGTTCTGTCTGAAGAGGTGTATAACTCAGGGCACTACAGTAAAATCAGTTTCTGTGGTTGCTATGGTCACATGGCGAGCCACGGCGGCAAGATGGAAGACATCATAAACTCAAAATATAGCAGCAAAGAGCTGCCCTCCCTCTCCTTACCGCTGCCACTCGCTGTCTGAAAGCACCTTAAGTCTTGTATTTACATAAACCCAAATTTTAAAATGTCTCCCCTGCGTCAGGTGTTTAAGCCTCGTACCCCACCAGAGGCCATCGCCCTCTGCTCCCGACTGCTGGAATACACGCCGGTGACTAGGCTGTCTCCCTTGGAGGCGTGTGCGCACGCCTTCTTCGATGAGCTGCGCCAGCCCAACACCCGCCTGCCCAGCGGACGAGAACTGCCGCTCCTCTTCAACTTCAGTCCCGTTGGTCAGTTTACCTCAGTGTCATTCTGCATTCCCCTTTATCTCCTGCATGTTTGACCTCTGATGACCTTCACTCAGTGTCACTGCAGCCATAGTATGTATGTGTCATTAAAATTGGTTTACCTTGTCTCCCCCCTCAGAGCTGTCTATCCAGCCCCAGTTGAACTCCACACTCATTCCTCCTCACGCTCGTGCACAGACATCGCCTGCCTCACATGGTATGTAACACAAAATGAAGCTCTTCTTGATGATGTATTTTTCATTGACGGACCATATTGCATTTGGGTTTTATTTGTGCAGTTATTCATGTTTTCAATGGCCTTTTTTTTTCCTTTTTTTAAAATTATTTTTCAATTTTATTTTATTTTTTTTATCTTGTGACGAGACAGTAGGAACGAACTGTATGTCCAAAACACTGTGCAAATTTTAAAAAAGGCACTAATGGAAAACACAGGTGCAAAACATAACATAGTAAGCAAAAGTTTCAAATAACTTTTAAACCGGCAAGAACATTATTCTTCCACATGTGTAGGTAACAGTAGTCCTGTCATAACAGTCACATGTTTCATTGTCAACGTCCCGTAGACGCCCACTTTCATTGTGGCTTTTGCCTTTCTGTTTTCTGTTAATGTGTCGGGTGGGCGATATGACCCTAAAATAATATCCTGATATTTCAGGGCATTTTTGCGATAACAATATTTGTGACAATATGACACATTAGTAAAAAAAACACTTATTATTAATTTAAGAATATGGAAGTGCAAAATAAGTGATCTAGTTTTACAGTTTGCTTTCAAATATTCAGTAAAAACTTAACAAAAATGATCTAATTTCTTTAGTTTGTAATTAACAACAGTAACTTAAAGTGAGATTCAGATGCTATATACAATATTTATAGTACAACAAAATAAAATCTACCACAAATTACACATTTAAACAGCTCTCAAATTCAAAAAATGTACCCTGGGATCTTTAAATATAAAGTAACCGGCAATTTCCTTCTGTTGTAGCAAAATTTTGCTTTTAGCCATGCTTCTTGGTGCTGTGGGTAACAGTATGACATGATTATGTCAACAAGTCTAACTATTGCCAGTGTCACGATATGAATTTTTCATATGATAATAAAATTTATAAAAGGAACATGGAGAACAAGATGATATGGCCCTATTAATGTGCTTGAGTTTGTTTTGGATGTGCAGTTCGTTCAACGTGTCTCGGCCACCTTACTAGTGAATTTGTAAAATAAGTAAAAGTAACATTTTGTCCAATAATATTTAAAAAGTAGAGTGGAAGTCAAAGTATCTTTTGCCCACATGGTGCATTTCTAGCCTGTATGACCCTGACAAAAAGCTAATCTTTATCTCAGTCTCAACTTAAACGATGAACCATTTAAAATCCATCCCAAGAGTAGCCTTTGCCCAGACTTTAAACTGTTATACACTTTTATGTGTCTAAACGACATTAATATTTATTTTTAGACACATTATAATCACTTGATATCCCAAACTATCTACCAAGCTAGTGAGTTCTTTCTGCAAGATTAACCTTGTGTTGGTGACACGTGTGTTCCCTCTCTCCTCCTGCAGAGGGCAGTGTGTCAGACAGTACCGCCCAGCCCAGCTCAGCACCTGGATCCATCAACAACAGCACCTGAGCATCCATCCCTCTGTCATCCTTTCTTTTTGTCGTCCCCATTTTCCTTTTTCTCTCCTCTGCTCTTCTCCCTCTCAAACTTCCTCCCGGCTCCAAACCCTTAAAATAGAAGAGAAGTAACTGTACACACCCACATAAACACTCAGCGTTGCTATGTTCCCTGAATTTTAACAATTTCATATAGAGAGCGATTTCTGTGGCTGCTAGCTTCAGGAAGCTGCGGGGTTGTTTTAAGGATATTTAGGCGGCCATGCTTGGGCTTAATATAAGCTGCAGTTCTAAGTCCGTGCTGGCCCTCATCTGGCCCGTTGGAGTAAAGAAGCATTGGTTGGGATGTTTGGGAGATGAGGAGGGGGGCTGTATATGTTATGTGGATTTTCTGTATTATAATCTACAGTTGACTTTTATCCCTTTTTATGTTCATTTTATTTGCAATAGCGTATTTTATGTGTGGCCGTGGTGCCATTGAATGGGGTCCTGATTGGCTACGGAGTTGAGAATGAGGGCCGTGTGTAAGGCCTGACTAATATTGACAATCAACCTTAGTGGGGTCAAAAATGGGACACTTGTGCTGTACATGTTTGATCATACAACCCACTGTGTAGATGAGTGGCTTCTCTGTCACTCCATACCCTGAACTTTACTCAAGTATTGTCAGGTCGCCCGATCCGATGGTGTAGAATTTTTTTAAATCTCCCAGTTTGATACCAAACAAAACGATTTTGGCTCATTTTAGATAAGAGGTGGTTTTAAATTTTATTACAAAGGAGGGCACCACAGTCTTTAAAGTTTCTTTCTGAATATCGACTGCCTTTTATGTGAATGAGAGGGAGCAGAGTGCACTTCTTCAGTCTCTTCAGTATAAGCTCATGTCATTGGTTAAGCTGGAAACCAAGCGTTTCATGTTATAGCACATCTCCAAAGGGAGCAGAGAGGAAGCAAAGGGGACGAGTTACATGTACTGTCCAGCTGTTGCATCTCATATAGAAGCCTCAGTGATGTCTCACATGTCATAAACACAGTTGCCTCGCACTGTAGGGTGAAAATCACCTCATTAATTATGTCACCTTACGGTGTTGAGGTTCTTATCGACTTGATTATGTTTGAAGAATCAGGTGCACAGGGTTCAGAGAGACTACTGGCCGCTTCCGCTGCTCACTCGGTTCGTCATTATCATTTCAGCTTGTAGACACAGTTATTGTTTGTGCAGGAGGACGACTCTGAATGAATTTGGTTCGTCTTAAGGATTTGTTGAAACCCTCTTTGGTCCTTCCCAAACAGCCTGCCTGTGTGATGCTCATATCATGTTCTTCTTGTGGCTCTGGGAACTGATCGTGAATGATTTACTCAGCCTCAACAGTCCACTGGCGGCATGAACCAGTTTTCTTCCACAACACAAACGTGCATGTTCAGCCCAAGTTGACCACGCTATATTACTTCCTCTAATCTCAGTAATAACCAGACCAGAGAGGAACGCTCACACCCCTGAAACCCAACAGCTTTTGGAGCCTCCCTTTCATTCCTCTTCGTCCTCCTCCCTCTGCCTTCTGCTTCCCTCTTTCCTCCTTTTTTCACTGCTAAACTGTAAATATCAAGTACCTTTTATTTTATTTTATTTTGTTATTTTTGTTATTATTGTTATTATATTGTTGTTCTTGTAATTTTTTTTTCTCTAGTAGACCGGCGCAGCAGCGGCCGGACTGTTTATCCTCAGTCGCAGTCTGTAAATACGATTTCATTTCAGTCCCTGGTTCAGGAGGGGAAAAACAGAACAAAATGTTTCATTTTTATTCTCTCTCCCTCCATTTCTCTCTTTACGACTTTCCCTTTTCCCCCATAAATGTTGTCATAACTGTTTTATTTATTGTATTGTGTCTTTTTTTGGGGGGTGGGGTGGGGGACTTTTCTTTTTCCACTGGGGTGGTACAGTCAGGGGATTAAGTTTTTTTTTGTTTGTTTGTTTGGTTTTTTTTTTTAATATTCCAAATTTTAGTCAAGCAATGTCACATGTAAACGATTTTCACATCCAAGATACTGTACTAAGATCCAGACGTTGGTGTGTGCTTTCCAATCAGTGGTCTTGTGTGTATGCAGGTGCACATGTTAGCCAACAGGTGGAACTCCAGTTTTCCATTTAACTTCAATGTGAAGGGAATGTTACAAGCCTCTGGATCTGTGGGGTCGTAGTGTCGGGAGAGAGTACGGATCACCCTCTGTGTGTGTGTGAGTGAGTGTGTGAGTGTGTCTGGAGGAAATAATGAATCTGTCCATTGACATGCATCATCTCCTGTGTCCGACCGTCTCCTGTTTTTGCTTACTGTGTGTCGTATGAGTGTGACAGGTCCGTCCTGTCAGTACGGTGTGTATGCTTCTCAGATACTTGGTGAGTTTCTTGAGCACAGTTGCAGGGAATGTATGTGTATGTGTGTGTGTGTGTGTGTGTGTGTGTGTGTGTGTGTATGTGTGCTGGTAGACCATGGACATCATCCTCAGTACTCCTGACTTTTTTCCTAAATGAAGAGCTGACTAAATGTGCTATTTTAATGTTTAATTTTTTTTTCCACCTTCTGATCTGTCACACTTTGTTTTTAATTTGCTGTGACCTCGCTCTTTTATCACCCTTGTCTGGGGGGTAAAATGTCATTGTTGGGAACAGAACGGTTGGATAAAGGAGATGATGAAGAGAGAGGGATGGAGAGAGAGAGACAGTTTTTGTTTGTTGGTATAAATAATTAAACTCATTAATAAAGTGATGAAACTGTTCCTGTGTCACATTCGTGATTGAGTTATACCTGAATTAGTGAGCCGTGTTTACTCGAGCACAGCGGGGAAGTCATAATGACATTAAAACAGCATGTTTATTTATTAACCTGTGTACACGGAGAAAGTGCTTTGTTTATACGGCGATGTGTTCAGTCAAATTACCACACAGCATGTCTAGGGCCAAAAAGTGATCCAGTAGAGATGGAATTTCCATACCAAAAATGACAACTGATTATGTGTTTGAGTCCGAAACAACATAGATTTTTAGCTTTTTCCCATTCTGCCAATCTCTAGTTTCTCAAGTACCTCTGAGTGTTTTAAGATCCTTTGCAGAGCCCAAATAGAAGTACAACAATGCAATAAAAAATCCATAACTAATTTAAGTCCTGCATTTACTAGTTAGTACAATTGCAGAGGTATTATTAGCAAAATGTACTTAGAGGACCACTTCAGCTATTTGTAATCCAATTAGCCGTGCCGTGTTACCTTGAATTCATGAAGAAAACTTTGTTTCTCTCGTATGCTTCTGCGGACATATTAGTTTATGATCGATTGGGGACCACTTTAGCAACAACGTCGTTGCAGTTCACCACGGAAGCATGCAAAGAAAGAAAAGTTTTCTTCACAAATTAAGGTAACACAGTGTGACTTACTGATTTACAAGTGGTCATTTTGTGGCTGAAGTATTCCTTTATTAGAAGACAAGCAGCTGCTTCACAGGTCTGGCCACAGTCCAGAAGAAAAACAGGTGCAGATATTTTATCCAGGTTCTCAACAACACTTCACGGGCAAATATTGTCCTTTCACTTCACTACATTTATTTGACAGCTTTAGTTACTTTTTTAGATTTAGAGTTTAGAAACTTTTAATCTTAAAAACTATAGTGCATCATGACAAAGTGAATGAAACTAATCAAAAATATATAAAATAATTCTTTTTAATTTGCTCCAACCTAAACCACATATGAAATTGAAATTCTGTATGTATGTCAATGCTACAGAAATACACTGCATTGTCACCTCACAGCAAGAGGGTTCCTGATTTGAACCCCAGGGTGGGGGAGCTCTTCTGTGTGGAGTTTGCACGTTCTCCCCATTTCAGCGTGGGTTTCTGGTGACTCTAAATTGCCCGTAGGTGTGAATGTGAGTGTAAATGGTTGTCTGTCTCTATGTGTTAGCCCTGTGATAGTCTGGCGACCTGTCCAGGGTGTCAGCTGGGATAGGTTCTACCCCATGACCCCCAACTGGATATGCAGTTATGGAAAATGAGTGAATAAATGATTAAAAACTACAGTGCATCATTATCAAGTGAATAATAAAAATAAAATGTGAAATAATGCTGCATAATGAGCACTTATACTTTTGATATTTTAACTACATTTAGCTGAGATTGCATCTGTAGTTTAACCATGTAACATTTTGAATGCATGACTTGTAACTTGGAGTACATTGACACTGTGGTAGTGGTGCTTTTACCTCAGTCAAGGAGGAGTACTTCTACCACGACTGCAGAATACAGTAATAAGGAAATGTGCTAATACAGTGAAGATGCATGTAGAGGATTTTGTTGTGTAATCCTGGCTTATACAACTGATTCTTCTCATGCTGTTGATGCTATCCATTATCAGCCATGCTATTGCCATTACACAGAAGATTTAGCCTCCCAACAGGTTGAGCAGCTCTTTTGTTTCTCAGTCTGTCACACTATTACATCAGAATATGTATCTGTACCTGGGTCCAGCACTTAACATAATAGGAATGATTAATTTGTCACTGCATCCACTTCCCACAGTGTCTGATGTGATTTGTAACATGGTTTTGCTGTTTGGATAAATGCTCTGTATTTATGTGCATGTATGTGAAACACTTGACGTCCTGAGACACAAGACAAATTTCAGAGTTTGAGGTGAAAGTGAAGTGAAATGCATCAGCATGGAGAGCAGTGTGCTGAGGATAAGAACACTTGTTGAGTCTGCGTTGAGCTCAGGTGTTGAGACATTAACAAATCAACACTGCTGTTTCACTTGCGGGTGTTTTCTAAGGCCTGTTTCCCCTCTACATAATAATGTTGCTAACTAAATGTTCTGAATATGAAAACTCACAGTTGCTTATCAGGTGTGAGTCACAGGATTTGCATCAGCGCTGAATGAAACCTTTTCATGGAGGGATTAATTAAATGATGTTCTCGTTATGCTCTGAAGTGGAGTCGGGCGGATCAGTGAACTCTGGAAGCGACCGGTTTCAGAGTGATGAAATCAGAACGGTTGTTATGGAAACCATGCTATTGCAAATGTCAGTGAAAATGTTTTTGACCTTGACTGATGAAATCTTGCACTTCCACAGTCTGATTATATCAGACGTGTGAACAGAGACAATTAGCATGTTGGTATTCTTAGTGTTGTGTGGCGGTGGTGTGTTTCAGTGACACTTTCTTTAAACTGTCATCCCTGTTTTTGATATGGTCTCACTTTTGTTTCAAGATTTCTAAGCAGCATGGTGAATTCAGTTCTCACTTGACTCCCATGACTTCAAGGACCTTCAGCACACACCTCAAACACGGCTGAATATCTTCATGGCCGCTTAACGAGGACCAAAGGAGGCTTCTCTCTCACATTCGTCTCACAGTGATATTTTTCATTCAGACCAGAATCCGCTGTTCAGTGCTGTAAAAGAAGAGCAGGATTTAATGAAGTCTCGGGGTGTCTATGAACTTTCTTCTTTCGTCTTTCTGTGTGTTCGGTAGAAAATATTTATAGGCTCTGGCAGAACCTTTGCTGCCCGGTGCTTGACTAAAATTTCTCGGTTACCTTTAACTCTGCCCCTCAAGTTCACCTCAGATGAATTAAATACTTTGTCCTTGTATGACCTGGCCCCGTCCTCGCCCTCTATTCATAAACATGAACTCAAGTCTGTGATCATTTCTGAGGGAAGATTTAGGTTCACAAAATATCTGTTGAAGATGGGAAATATTGTCAGGATGATGTAATTAGCAGGCAAAAGAAATCTTTTACTACTGGGTGATTTATGTTTGTTAGTTTACAAAATCAGTCAAAGACAAGGGATATGAGGGTTTGGTGCCTTTCCACTTTGCTGTATGAATATGATATGTGTCTTGAATTATAATAAGATTCACAAAATTAGATATATTGAAGGTGTAGGGCATAGGATTTAGTGGCCTCTACCATTAAGATTGTAGAACTGAAGCTTCTTTTATGTGCCAAGCATGTAGGAGAACAGTGGCTGAGAGCAAGTGTTTAATTTGCCCATCATAGGCTACTGTAGAACACCATGGCAGACTGCGTGGAGGAGGACCCGCTCCCTATGTAGGTATAAACGGCTCATTCTCAGGTAAGGAAAACACAACAATTCTTATTTTCTGGTGATTATACGCTAATGAAAACAAGTTACGAATATTTAATTTCTGCCGATAGATGTCCCTAAATCCCTCACACTGGACCTTTAAAGGGAACAATGTCTGTAAAGAATCTGATGTGGGACACCTCAACTAAGACATTATCAATCTTTAAATGTCCAGTGTGTAGGATTTAGGGGAATATATTGGCAGAAATGGAATATAATATAATATTTTCTTTAGTGTATAATCGCCTGCAAGGAAGAATCATTGTGATTTTGTTACCTTAGAATGAGCCATTTATGTCTACATAGGTAGCAGGTCCTTGTCTACGGAGACTGTCATATTGTATCTCCATGTTTCTACAGTAGCCCAGAACAGACAAACCAAACACTGACTCTAGACAGGGTTAACGTTTTTCGCATTGGCCACCGTTAGCAGCCCCTTCGCGACAAGAGCATCAGAGATATACTGAAACATGAATCTGCTTTATTCAGTGTTTTTAATGGTTTAAATCACAGGGTCTGTTTGTTTTGGAGAGGAAGTGACCTCTGTGGATACTTCGGCTCCTGATAAAAACCACCTAAAGGTCCAGATCTTAAGTTGGTGGAGAAAAAAGCTGAGCGTACATTAGCAGGTGCTGGACTAGCAGTTCATCTCTGACATGCCAAACAGTGTCTTGGAAACACTGATTTGTAACTGAAACTGCTTTATTCGATATTTTTACCCGTTTTAATCATCTGCTCCGTTTGTTCTGGAGAGGAAGAGACCTCTGCGTCTAATGTTGCTCCCTGAAGAAAACCTCCTGAACAATTAAATATTCTAACCAGGGGAAGTTTCAGCCGGCTGCAATATGCAGTCCTCACCACTAGATGCCACTAAATCTCCCTAAATATTACACACTGCTCCTTTAAAGATAACCAGACGTGGATGTCATTTAAAAGATGTGAAGAAAAAAAGAAATCTGTTTTCCAAATTTGAGTCTATTTTGTAACAAGACTCTGATCAGATAAATAGATGTTAGGCTTGTTTTGCTTCATAACATATTTCTTTAACTTTAGGGGTAAAATGCAGAGATAAAGATAAAGATAAATAGCTATGAGCTTTTTTTGCTAGATATGAGGAATCGAACTTGTAAGAAACTTTAAAATCTACAAGAATTATCTTCTTGATATCTCCCAACATCTTTTATCCAAACCAGCTCATTGACCCCACATCGATAAAAATGGTGAATAACAAGAGTGAGAGTCTTCTACAGACAAGCAATATCCTGCCAGAGTACATTCATTGGGAATATAATCTCCAAAATTCAGAGAACATCTTTTGAACTCTTTATTGATGAAAATATCTACTTAAATGTCTAAATGTCTACTCTACATCCCTAAAAGAGACCGCTGATGTGGGGATATATTCAGTGTATCTCCCAGTATCAACATTCATACTGATATCATGTCGAATAGAGTTTGTATCCTTTACCATTAGAGTACATTTTTATTCACCTGTTTCCGCTGGAGTGCAACAGCAGCTGCGCTCACAAGCCTAAAGGTAGAGGCGCTGTGAAAACAACACAACAAAAGATGAAAAGGAAGGAAAACATGAAGAAGGTGCATTTGTGTGAATGCTGAGCAATCAGCGCCGCGTGAAAAGACAGCACTCCTCTCCTGGGACCTGCAGTCCCTGAACCGTAGCCTTCAATGAAAAACATGGCTGCTAAATCTTCATCGTGGTGATATGGTATGTCAAGGTTGAATAATGTTATCCCACAGTGTGTCAAGCAGATTGCACAGTTTCTGTGGAGCCTGAGTGGCCCCGGCCCCTCTGGCTGAATGCCCGGCCGGCTCTTTAATACCATTTGGAGTCAAGTTAAGCAGTCTGGAGGAGCTGCTCATCTTCCCAATCAGCCATGGGGCACAACGGGGCACTATGTAATTCTGGGAAATGAGTGGAGTGGGCTAGTCTATACCTTCAGTGACCCCTGTATATAATACCCAATGCAGCTGGCTGTTTTCACTCTGAGGAGGGTAAATCTGATAAGTGTAAGGCTGCTGTAGATTTAATAAATCTGTGTGGGCGTTCAAGGGCAGCTGAAGTCATATTACTACTGTCGCTGTATGAAAAGGGTGAAAAGAGTCAGCAATTAATCCTTGAAGAGCTGCAGTAACAAACTCAGACTGTGGTTACATCAGGTGGCAAACAATGTTGCTTATGGGATGCTGAAAATATTTGTCTTTGTTTCTTTCTTTTTCCTTTGCATACATATTTAATGAGCATCACTGACGGTAGCCTGAGATCTAAGATTTTCCTTGCCAGTGACTGATTCTTTGTAATTCCTGTGCATATAACAATGAATAATTTGAATTTTGAATCAGTCAGATGAATGTGGCACAGTTGTATCATTTCATTTATTGCATTATATACTCTTTTAATATTTTTCTTTAAAGAGGCTCTGGTATTTATTTTAATAATGTGATTTGGTAAAGAGTTCTGTCCTGTAATGGCTCTGTATTTACAGTAGATTTGAGAGGATTTATGCTCGGTGTAGGTGGTAACACACAACGTGATTTTGCCAAGTAGTCAACATCCCACATTGCATTACAGGATCAACACTGCAATCAATTACAGCCCTGTGACAACATCAGTGTGCTGCTCCTGTGCTCCTATCAACATCCCTTTGTTTCTCCAGCGCTAAGCTAGTTTTCCAAATTAAAGTTAGGACAATTAAATAAAATCCTTCGTAACACCAAACAAAAACCTTTTAAGCTACTGCAGGGTTAGCGAGTAAGCTTGCTAACTAGTTTGGCTATGCTAACAAGAAAACTTTCCTATAGAAGTGAGTTAGCTTGCTAATTACATAGGCTATGCTATTGAATAAACATGCAAATAGACTAGAATATTAGTGAGTTAGCTTAACTAGGTTGGCCCATGCTAACGAGCAAACTTGCCAATAGATTAGAATATTAGCGAGTTAGCTTGCTAATTACATAGGCTGTGCTAATGAATAAAGATGCCAAGAGAATACAATATTAGCGAGTTAGCTTGCTAATTACATAGGCTATGCTATTGAATAAACGTGCAAATAGACTAGATTATTAGTGAGTTAGCTTAACTAGGTTGGCCCATGCTAACGAGCAAACTTGCCAATAGATTAGAATATTAGCGAGTTAGCTTGCTAATTACATAGGGTATGCTAATGAATAAACTTGCCAATAGACTAGAATATTAGTGAGTTAGCTTGCTAACTAGGTTGGCTATACTAATGAGTAAACAAAAATGATCCTCTTGCAAACTTCCCCTTAATAAATGATCCTCTTATTCAGGTACACTTGCCTATAGACTAGTGAGTTAGCTCGATAATTACATAGGCTATACTATGAATAAACTTGCCAATAAACTATGATACTAGCAAGCTAGCTTGATAACTAGGTTAGAAAATTAGCGAGTTAAATTGTTACATAGGCTGTGCTAATAAATAAACTTGCCTATAGGCTAGAATATTAGTGAGTTATCGTAACTAGGTTCGCGATTCTAATGCACAAATTTGCCAACAGACTAGCACATTGGTGAGTTAGCTTGTTAATTACATAGGCTATGTTAACAAATAAACTTGCCAATAGACTAGAACATTAGTGAGTTAGCTTAATTAGGTTGGCTATGCTAACCATATGTCTATGATGCTAACGACCAAACTTGCGAGTTAGCTTGCTAACTACATAGGCTATGCTACTGAATAAACTTGCCAGTAGACAAGAATGTTAGCAAGTTAGCTTGCTAACTAGGTAGGCTACGCTAACAAGCAGGCTTGCCAATAAGCTAAAATACTGACAATTAACATTATGAGTAAGGACATTAGCATTTTGCAGTTGCAAAAATTTATGAAAGACACATCTTCCCTCCTTTATTTTTTTCAAGATTGCAGTGCTTATGTTATCCTGGATAATTTATTTATGTTAATCCAGAGGTATCATCACCATGTTTACTCTGGATAATTTGTTTATATTGAAACAGGGCTATCATCGATGATCCTGGGTAGAGTTGCTTATATTGATCCAGGACCATCACTGCCATGGGCCTCAGTGCACATAACTATGTTGGGCCCTGTCAGCACTGTAGCTAACTCCTCAGTAAGAAAAGTAGCTATTGGCTGTCCTAAAAGTCGCTAGAAGTCGCTAAATGACGTCATTGCCTAATTTGCATAATTGTCCATATGCATGTAATTGTAATGGCTGCTGTAGGAGAGAGGAATAACGTTGTGGGAGAGACAAAAACTGAGTCAAAAAAACACCCTGAATATGTTTAGAACTACAAATGAACCTTCTTTCAGTGATTTATATTAGACAAAGAAAATTTTACATTTACATCCCTCCCTGACTGTAAACCAGGTTGGGATCAGCCAGTGGCGGTTCTGTGCATGTGTGACTCACTCTGACTGCAGCTGGGAGGGAGGACTGGGCCGTCTGTGAGTGCTTTGGGGCGAGAGAGGAGCCCACGGCAGCATCCGCTGCTTGTTGAGAAGAATAAGAATGATACGTGCTCTCACAACAGAGTCTCCAGAAGTCTTCAATAACATCAGAAAAAGTCGCTAGATTTGTCGCTAGTCGCTTTTTTGAAAAAGAGTCACTAGACGGGTCTGAAAAGTCGCTAAATATAGCGACAAAGTCCCTAAATTGGCAACACTGCCTGTCAGATTTTATGTCTAAACTAACTACCATATATCCCAGCATCTCATCACATGATCAAATAAAGACTTAAGTGTTTTTTTTTAAAATATATTTGTAGTTTATTTTCAGTTTTTATAGTTTATGTAGACTAAGCACATAATTTTGCTACTGACTTGGCCTTCTTGGCCTTTTTGAGGCCATAAATAGCAAATGGCACTACTTTTATTTTAACATGACTCCTTTGGTAATTACAATTGTATTTCTGAAGAGGCAGTCTCTCTTAGGGGCAATCACTCTCCAGGGTCCCCCACCCCCTGGGCCCCAGTGCAACCGCACTGCCTGCACTGTCTATATTTACACCACTGCCTCTGCCTCCACTCTTAATCACTACTTCTGTCTAGAGTACTCATAACTGCATCCTGTATGAAAAGGTTGGGTGGTCCTCTCTGCCTGACAGACATGATAAGCATATGTCTCTATTAATCCATAAGGCCCTAATTGGGAAGCAGCCATTTAATAGCGTATCTATGCTACAGAGGTCTTGTGGACGACATCATTCTAGATCTAATGACTGGCTTTTACTGCAAGTCCCTATAGAGTTTGTACTGAACTGCCCTCTGTTTTTAATGCTCCGACTGTCTGGAACTCCTTGCAGAGGTCTTTAAAAATTAATCACTTGGTAAACCTTGGTCAATTTAAATCTATGATCTCTGACCACTTAATTCCTCTTTACATGTTTTAATAGTTTTAACTACTGATACATAAATATTGTAGGCCTACATGTTTTAGTTCATTTGCTTTTGTAATTTGTATCTTGTATTATCTTGTTTCTATTTATATTCTTGTTTCAATGATTGTATTGTAAATGCCAAAGGACTGATAAACATCTGTTGCTGTTGTTGTTGTTGTTGTTGTTTTTAGTTGTTTTTTTTTTTTTTTTTTTTACAATGCACAGTTTTCTTTATCGTAAGTCCAAACAACAAAACAAGTATTCATCACAAATAAGCATTATAAACATATACAATCTCAAATACTGTACATACCAGAGATGAAAAAAAGAAACAAACTCAACTAAAGGAACAAAAATAAATAAATACTACTGACACACTCACACGCTGACATCATCTCCAAGGTTAAACCTAGCTGTCTTTGAGTTGCATTGATTACTGCATCGACCTCTACATTGCATGCAGCCAGCTAATGGAAGGGCCCCATGTAGACATAACCTGATCAAGTTTATTGAGCCAACTGATGCATTGATGTAGTCCATTCTTCATGTGGGGGTGGGTGTTTTTTCCTCCAGTGCTCCAGCAGCATCAGTTTAGCTGTTGTACAAATCAAGATAATCCATCTCTTTTCAAAATAAGACAAGTCAGAGTCCTGAAAATGCATGGTTCAACCTTGATAGACAGTGTTACAAAGACTTCACACCTTTTTTAGGACATCAGATATTACCTGCTAGATGTTTTTCCACCATTTGTCTAGTGCTGGACATGTCCAAAGTATATATATATAAAATAGAAGCACCATTGTGTTCATGATTGTTTTTTGTATTTATACTCATCATTGCATATGAGGGCCAGCCCTCAATGATTTTCTTGAGATTAAATAAAGGTAATCATACTAATAATACATTTTTAATCTTCTCAGGAGTTGTTCTGCAGATTTTAATCTCATATACTTCAGGGACTTTTTACAATAAAGGCGAAATTCATTACAAAAGTATTAAAACTGTGAGTTGTTTTTATAAATCTGGCGTTGTGTATTTAACATTCTGCCAGTCCACCAGCAGGATGTTTGGACTGCACTAATCCTGCTGGCGCGCTTTTGGACTACAAACTGCCTCAGTGACATGTAAACGACCACTATTGGTTTATGAAGTGACCGATACAGCCAATCATATCGAGCCTTGTAACATGCAGAAAAAACTGAAGTTGTTGTGCTATTTCCTCGACCGGTAACGCCTGAGTGCGGTGAGTTATGTTGAATAATATTTACTTATTTTATATGAATGTTACTTTTTCGGTGACATATTGCGCGCTGGTATCTATGTATGGAGGTTTTCAACGGGGGGAGACAGCTAATGTTAACTTTTAGTCTCTCGCCGCCATTATACCACCGAAGAAGCGTATCCCGCCCTCCTTCTTCGGTATTTTCTTCTTCTTCTCCTTGGTACCACAAAGTAAGCACCAGTGGTCCAAGTGGTAAAAGGAGTTTAGTTGCAAGCTAACATGGCACCTGTACCCGCTATCAGGCACCAACCTGACGGTTGTTTCTGAGCTAGCAAGAGAGCTAGCTACCACGCCGGAGGGACGTTAGCCATGTTGCTAGGAAAAATGGCCATCGCTGCATGTTAGCAACACGGCGCTGGTTGAAGATAACACAGTTTGTTAGCTAGCTGCTAACCGTTAGCTTCGACTCGGCTGTCATTCCTGCTAGCTCGGGTTAGACCCCCAAAGGAAAACAGTGAACGGAGCTAACATGAGACTTGATATTAGCCGGTGAATACATGAACTAGGTGTCATTGGTGTGTATTTTGTCCCTCGTGTCTCCCTTCGAGTCAACATCGGACTGACATTTTTGACCCTGCAATAAACAGTCAAGTATCGGCTAACGTTGGGTTAGCCTCCACAGTGCTTATCATGCAACAACATTCATAGCGCCTAGACAGGGTCATCCCAATGTTCCCAGGGACCTACATCTATTGAAATGACATTGTAAGAGATTTGTAAAGGCAGGCTCCTCAGCTCACAATGCCAAATAACAAAAGACATGGACGTTTCATGCAGTTTGACTGTTAAAAATCCACTCAGCCACTGTGGTGATGTCAATGTCAAAATTCAAGAGGACTGTCTTGCTCAGAAATGTGAGGGCGTAGGTTTTAAGGAGTAAACTTAAGGAGACCATAAGCTGCGGGTGGGTGATTTAAACAAACTGACCCAGAGAAACAGAAGTTGAACGTTTGATCAAGGGAAATTGTTACAGAGAACATTAAACCCTTTGAAATGTCTCCTTAAAGGGATGGGGTACTTATCCATATACAGTGTATTACATATAGAGGATGTCAGTCAGCATGCCCCCCAGTTTGGAGAAGTGGGCTGGAGCCTGAAATTAAATCTAAGCAATGTACTGTTGTGGAGGAGACAGCAGCAAAACATATTCACCCACCTAAAGAAAGGTCTACCCCCCAAAAATCAATATCAGTTTAAGTGTGCACTATATTGAATGTATTTTCACAGCTTTACCGTAATGTCAGACAGGGATCTCCTTTGGGCAAATGAAGCTGTTATATCGCTTTCTTCAAAGCCAGACTCCATTAAGAAAACCAGTAATTTAACATCCCTGAACACAGGAGCTGCTGGTCTGTGGAGCCTTGATAAGATATTTTTGTTTGTGTTGTGCATGTAACTTTGTGGTTAAAAGGGTAAGTTCAGATTCACCAAAGTCATGCAATAATACAAACTAACTAATCGAGGCAGCAGACGACCAGCAGCTCCCGTGGTCAGCAACCTAAAATAAATGTTTTTCTTAATGGAGTCTGGTGGCTTTGATAAGGGCATAGATGGGGAACTAAAGCTATTAACAGCCTCCCTGTTGAAACAGGCTGTCTGATGTGAAAGTGGTGAAAATACTCTCAATATTATGCACACTTTAACATTTTTAGGTGGCTAAAATCTGTTTTGTTGCTGCCCCCATCCACAGCAGAACAACTGCTTAGCTTCCATGTCAGACTCCCCTCCTGCCTCTCCAAAATGGGGGTATGTTGACTGACGTCTGCTGTAGGTAATGCACTGACGACAAGGACCCCATACAACCCCACTTCAAAAAATTCTAACTATCCCTTTAATGTGTCACACTATGAGGACTTTGAGCTGGTGATCAGAAAACCCTGGGAACAAAGATGAGCTCCTGTTCAGACAAAAATGTTGCACATTGTCAAAATGCAAATTACAACTGGTGCCTACAGGTTAATGGATAAAAGCAGATGCAGAACACCTCATATCTGATCCTTTAATGTTTCTGCCCGAGTGATGTGTAGCAGTGTTGCACAAACACAGTGGTTTGTATCTGACCAGGACAATGTAGTTTGTGCTGATAAAAAAGGACACAAATAGACACAGACCTCACTAGACTATCATCCCAACAGGGGGCAGTGGGGTATTATTATGCTCTAATTGGCTGTTTAAAAGATAAGTGTGGCTCTATTCAATTTTTTTTCTATTATTAATAGGACCCCAAAAAAACAAAACCAACAATGACTTTATCTCACTAACAAGTATTTCCTGTGTAGCAAATGCCTGATAAAGCCTCATGACATCCACTGTAGTCTAAAAACTGTTGAAAACACATTTGTGAGCCACGAGTCTCCCTGTCCTACTGCTGTGTATACTGACTAAATCACCAAACCTGCAGCTGAGCACAGCTCCAGGCAAAAACACATTTTATTGACTGTGAGTAACTTTTGCAAAAAACCTACAGCACCCAGGTGTTTTAGAACATTTCTTTTTTTGTTTTGGATAGGAAGTTTGTTTTTTTTAAATGACAGAATTTGAAGTAGGAACACATGGGCTTGGGACTAAGTGTAAGCGACATGCTGTGAAGCTTGAAAGCATTTGGAGACAGAGGAACATACAGCCAACATACCAACAGTTATTACTGGTTTTGGTAATGGCATCTGTCGACAATGTCAAAAATATGGATATGAATTTGGACATTGCCAACCTTATCCATTTAAGTGATAGCCTTGTCTGACAATTTAAAGTAGAGACCATGTTTCGATGGGATTGCTCTAGCTGCTAGCTTCCAGACCCCCTTCTTCCATGCCCATCTTCAAACTCAGCCTTTACTGTGATCTCAACCACACACCTGCAAAGTTTTGTGGCTGGTTTTTGCAGGGTTGTCATGCTATCATGGTGATAGACTCTGTTGACAGACAAATCTGTAAACATGGGGGAAATATTCAAACTGCTTCTGTTTTAGTTCCTGCTGCCAAGGGTGTCGCAAGGACCACATTTGCCAACACAAACACAGAATCACAAGGTGAAAACAATACCACCCCTTGTCGCAACTGGTAATGATCAACTAGCAGGTGTGCCACATTTATGTATTTCAAAGTTATTAATATGTCCTCCAGCGAGCTTCTTTGCTTTTCAAGGTTCTTTTTTCAAAGCTGAGCTTTGATAGTGTGGTATAGATCTGATGGGCATCCAGTGCGTGGGCAGGAATGCAGAGATCGTGTTTTGATTATAGCTACATTGAGCAGCAGCATGAGCTAGACCGCACATCCAGTGGGTCTAATTATAGCACATATCTAATTGATGTTGAAGCTAAACGTTCGGCTCAGCCCCATGAAATGGCAGAGAGAGAATAAGACTTGGAAAGGTCTACCTGAGCAGCAACCTGCATGGTCAAAATAACAATTAGCAAGGGCTCAGAGCATGGTGAGTCATCCTGGCAACCTCAGGGTTAGCCTCCTGGCGCATGTGTCCAAGCTGTTGTCTTGATAATATATGCAGGCACTTCTTTTCATCAGAAGAGGGCAATGTTCACAACCTATCTTCAGATGAAATGCACTGCTTGGTAGGCATCGGTATAAGGCTCACGTTGTGCTATTACTTTCATATTCTAAGCATGCTGAGAGTTGTGAACTGTTTCACCTTTATCTAAATCAGTTTTGCATTGCTGCACTTCTTATGAAATGTTTTTGATTTCTAATCCCCTGGCAGCCATGGAGAGTTCGTCAGTGTACATGTGCTTCCCCTGCTACCAGGAGTTCAACACCCTAGAAGAGGTACTCGAGCACCAGTTGACTTGCACTGCCGAGGATGAACCGCCAGAAATATCTGGAACCACCCCCATCACTGTTCCACTTCTACAGAGTCGGGTAAATACTGGCACAGTCCCATTTCTATCACTGGGGTTGAGCCTGGGTGTCCTGAGTGCAGGATCTTGATTTAAGCAGGGAACAGAACTGAACATCAAACATCAATACTGTGGCGGTGTGGCCAGAAACGTCCAGCAGGTTGATGGCATAAAAGCCTCTGTGCCAGAACTTGAGAATGACACTGAAGTGACAAGTATGACTTTAGGAATAAATTGACAATGCTCTGCTACTCATCATAGTAATAGTGACCTTGATCAGAGCACTTAACATTGAGTCGTTCATAATGATTTACCAACTCATTTAAAGGGATTGCTGTGTATTAATATCTGATTTAGATGTACGCTGATGTCATATGTTTTAGTTCTAGAATAACAAGTAGATGTTTTTTTGGGTTCGATGATGACAGTGCTTATTAGGGAATAAGCTAGTTTGTTAGGTACAACTACCTTAACTAATGCAGTGAAAGACAAGAGTCCTGCAATAAATCCTACACTCATGAAGGTTTAGAGAAGTTTTAGCCGACGTGGACAAACTGTCAAACTGCAACACAACAGTAGATATTCAGTAGATATGAAGATCTTGACATCAGGTATAAAACCCTTTTCTTTACTGGCACTGGAACACATATGTGTGTACCTCTACTGGTGAACTTTTTAAGTCAAATATCAGTCAGTGTGTCATTGCACCAGTATGTCTGTCACATCTCTAACTTTTACCCTGATAAACTGGCGGCGGCCGTGCAGTAAGACCCGCAGGTTATTCAACAGTTCTCTAAGTACTTAAGTGCTACCTGGAACTGCTTTCTGTCTAGGTTAATGGCAAAATAACACATTAGCACGCTGTTTATCAGAGTAATGACTCATTAGTGAGGCAAACAGGTGTAACGGGCAAAAACGTGGCAGTGCTAAAAGTGGATTGATTATGGAGTGCACAGTATCCCTGGGTTGGCTGCTTTGGCCTGGTGGATTTGCCGGTGAAAGCAGGGCCGCCAAATTCTGATCTCAAATTTAACACAGTTTTTTTAAAATATTTGACAATTAACCTCATTTTCTAAATATGTATCATATTACTTTTTTAAAATCCACACAGACCACATGAGCATGAATTAGATCTAACTCACAGCATTTATTAATTAAAACAAGCCACTTTTAAATCTAAATACTCTGGTTATTTCATTCTTCCAAATTAGTGTTGGAGAACAAGAGCAAATGCCAGGAGTTGAGTTCTCACTGATGCTGAGAACAATGAATATTCTGTAGTTTAGCTCGGATAGAAACACAAAAACACCAAATCCGTTGACAGGTTAGCATGTTGCTCACTACTGGTAGTCTACCGCCATCACAATCTTCTTGTTATCAGGGGTGTTGCGATATACTGCAACATTTTTTCAACTGCAAATTATACCCCCAGAGGAAAACTTAGTCAACATCTGTTTTATCTAATAAGATAAAATGTTTAGTCTGCTCATCACACTTCATTTTTATTGCAGCACAATGTATCTAGTGGACTGAACAAGCAATTGATGTTATCATTCTAGTAGGCTACCAAAAGTGTAATTTTTATTTGCAGTATTGATAATTTATATAATAAAAAACTAATATTTAGCATCCATGATTGATATAATATTGCCATGCAAAATATCACCATGCTAGATTTTTCTATGTAGATTTCACCACAGACACTCAACCTCATTTGTGGTCTCACAGCAGAGTGCCACTGCAGTTTACACCCGAAACACAGGAATGGATATTTGCAGTAAAAAAATGTTTTTGGCCTGGGGGCACTGAAGTGTTGTTTTTCAAAGCGGGGTTTATATTTCGGGATATTTGACAGTGCATGTGTGTATACATCAGATATACCAGAGTTGTTTGTTGAGCTCTATTCTGAAGTCAGAGCATACATGCCATCTTAATAGACAGGTTCTAATTGGTCATATGATACATTTCAATAACCACATAGTTAAAAGAAACATAAGTCAATTCTGCATTTTTTTGGGCATGATTTGGATAAATGACAGTAGAGGTAAAGATTGGGAGCAGGTGGGGATGATGTAATAAAGATAGTAGGCCAGATTGAGGTCTCGTACGCCATTATTACATAGTAGAAAAGTTCAGCTAAATCACCAGAATGTTCCTTCAATAATTCTGAACAATTAGTTTTCAAGACTGAAATCTTTTTCAGTGTTTTCCCCTTGTGTACTAAATCTGTGCTTCTATATGTAAATCTAGTTGTATTTCTATTGTTTGGGCTTATAGTGAATTTCAGAGACCTGTGGATTTTTGCATTGTCTCCAATATTTTCTACATTACGTGTCCTGTTTGGAATATATTCTTTGGAAATATTGCTGAGCTCTCTTAATTCTGAGTTCAGCAAAGATGCTATTTGAATTGCAGAGTTCCAGAGTTGTATAATGGGGCGAGTTACTCCGTTTAACTTTGACATATTGAGCTGAGACTCGGTGCGACTGGCACTTTTTTTCTCTTGGCTTTCCCATGACAGCTTCAGAGAGCCCCTCAGGGTTAAAAGCAGTCATTGGCCCTTGTTTGGCAGCACAGTATGGCCGTCTAAACTTGTGCCCGGACTTCCATCCTTACAGTCTTCAGCACATGTCCATAAAGCACAGTGACACTCATGACAGACAAATTGCATCCTGAGTCGCCAGCGGGAAGAGGAGCATGAGAAATGCATCAGTCAGTGCCACCCTTTCTCCTGATGGATCGCTCATGGGCCTTCTCGTAGATGAATCAGCTGGGGAAACACTATAAAACCTGGCTACCGTATGGTTACCTGGACTCCACTTTCCTATAAGCTGGTTTATTGCATCATCCCCACTTCATAAGATAGATTAGCATAATTTCTGTGTATACAATGTGACATTGCAGTAAAACAGTGGCTGTTTGCGGCTGCAACGACCTCTTTAAACAAATGTTTCTACTCGTTTCTCAGATTAGTGATGTAGTTCAGGGAACGTTCATGATAGGACATTGAGATCAGATAGTGTGAATGTCTCCTCAAAACTGTTCACTAAACAAGTCAAAATATGCCTGCTCTATCAAAACAAATTCACCCCCTCCTCTGATTCCCATTTTGGAGCTAAGTATGATGCATTTGCAAACTTTCTTATCAGCTTACTAAAAATACTGTATATGCACTTCACACAGGGCTAGGGCTGGGTGAGTGAAGTACTCTCTTGGTATCTGTATCATTTTAAAGGTACTGATATTAGTTCTGGTATTTTTTAAACAATACCAAGCCCTACGTACGGCACTATTAGGCTCCGATCACACAGAAAGCATTTTGTAGATTGCAACACGCAAGATGCACCGCTCTGCCTTTTAAAAAAATTGAAGCCACTTGTGAAAAAACGCCTGTTGCGGCTTTTTTATTGTTGCCAGGAACCCGCCCCATCAGCTTCTCACGTTAGCTTAGTACAAAGCTATTAACTATATGCAACCCAACAGTTCATGTTAATTGTTAACAGTTTAAATGTATGAAAACTACGTACGCGAAATTTAAAGTACTGCACTTAAATGCCTCCACGCCCGCTGAGTCATATAGCTCTTGGTATCCAGCATCCACTACCACCAGTTTCTCCTCCATTGTTTACCAGCTGTAAACTTGTCATGACCACCACAGAAGGACCGCCTCTCAGATCATGCGACTAGACAGTGGGGAAAAAAGCGGAGATTACGTGGGGCGCTTTTACACCCTGAGTTGAAGTTTTTTCAACTCAAAGAGTTCGGGGCACTCCGGTGACGAGTAGCAACACAAAAACAGTGAACAAAAAGCTAAATTGTCCTTAAAAACAATTACAAAAAGCTGCCTCCAACTGCCAAAATGCTTTTAGTGTGATTGGGGGCCTTAGAGGCTCCAACAGAGATTTAGTAATTGGTAATCAAACTCAATGGGGTTGCTCTCTGAAAGCTTAAATCCTTTCCTTAGTTGCAAAAGATGTAAGAAGCCAACTGCATGGTCAAAAGTTGTTAGACCTGACTTTAAGTGTATGTGGCTAGCGGCTTGCTACCTATCTTCATGACAATGCCAATAGAGTCTGTTTTAAACAAGAGGTGTTGCATAGTAAGGGATGTCATCTGCCATGTTTGTAGTTTCGGTACTTGCAACCAGCAGCTTAATGTAAGCAGCAGTTAAGCACCACAATGTGTGCAATAGATGCTTCAAATAAACAGAGAGCTTTGATGTCGTCTTCTGCATTAAGATAAAACACCATGCTGCCTTAATTCAGCATTTAATTCCCACGTTCAAATGTTTACCAATCTGCAGTGTAGTCTACTTTATTGTAAGTGAGCGAGTGAGAAAAGTTGAATTGTCTGTATAGGATATCATCCTTTACTGGCTTCAACACCAACTAACAACACACAGTCAAGCCATAATAATTTTGGATAGTCCTCCAACTGTTAGCCGAAGCTGTATTAAATACAATATGAAAGAAACAAAGTAAAACCTTGTGCACTTATCACATAGGTCAAAAAGATTAGGTTTGTTTTTTCCCTTTTGTAAAAGATACAATACCACTCCACTTAAAACTACACTTTAACTTCTACAATAAAAGCCTTGATTCAAAAATTAAAATAAATGCTTTACTCTTAAAATAATGATAAAATAAAATAATAAAAAATAATGGGGCTATGAAATAACATAGAAAATGCCAAATATTATATTGTGTCAGACAATGCATAAATATGACTTTAAGACTTCTCCAATGTGCAGGTGAAGGAAGATGAGATCACACTGTCAGGTACATGAAGACTGAAATGATCACAACATTTCACTTCTTTTTTTTTTTTTTTTTATTCTGTGAGGGAGAAAGACATTGGGATTGCACGGAGGTGAAAAAATCTATAATAAAAACTCAGGTTCTTCTAGTTGCCTCCATTTTAAGGCTGGCAAAGGTTTTCTTGCACAGTGTGAAAAGTTTCATTCTGAATGGTAAAGACCTATCCAGTTATCAGAAAATATATATTGAGCTCTGAGCCTTTATAACAGGCTGTTTTTCTGTGAAAGGCAATTGAGCAACACAACATGATTGTTATGAACACAGGACAGAGCCTACTTTTTCCCAGTAATACTTCCCACTGATATCATGTGCAACCTTATGTCCAGTGTAGTAACAGAGACTATTTTTGTGCTGTATCTGGGAATGTTGCTGTTTTTGTGCATGCTGGAGCTGTGGAGGAAGATTTACAGAAATGTTATGTCTTTGTTAAAATATTTTTACCTCAGATTTTGATTCATTACACATTTAATTATCATTTATTATGCACTAGGACAAAAACAGTGAATGCAAACACACTGAATTGGGCCAATTTCAATTTGAATAGGAGACACAAGGATACGTTATTTAAAAGATATTTTTTGTAAGAGCACAAATAAGAAAACCACACTAAGCAGACCATCAGTCAAGTCTCTGATACTACTTTATGAGCAGTCTTCATTACATTACATCTGATGTTAACATGCAGTCTGTATTTGTTAAAGGAAAAAAACATCTTAAATCAGCCATAGCACATGGAGGAGGTCTTCAATATTCAAATACCCAAATGCTAAAACAAAAGCACCATAAATCATTTCAGTATCTGAGGCATGTTGAACTGCTGTAATTGAGACAGTTTCAGACGTCTTTAACCTCGACCTTGATGTTTTGTTTTCATCATCCAGATAGATTGAGGGAGCCAATGTAAAACCCTGTGGAGTGACCCATTCAACCCTGATGGGCCTTTGATAGTTATCAGCCAGGCCGAGGCCTTATCTTGGCTGTCTGGAGCTCTCAGAGGAACCTTGGCTATAAACACACACAGCTCTAATTGACCTCAGTACCCCAACAATGAATTCTCATGCCTCATCTGCCAAAAAGAATGAAATATAAGAAAAACGCCGCAGGTTAAATTCACCTGAAAGAGCTATTTGATTAGTATTACAGGGAGTCGTTTCTTTCATACACAGAAACAAACGCAACAAGTGAAACATAAAAGATAATCTCTGATTTCTTCTTTCTTCCTCTCTTGTCTTCGCAGCAACAGGTAATAAATATATCAAGGACAGTTGCAGTCCCACAGATTCAAATCCAAACAGAACACCCCTCGGTGCAGCCAGCGAAGAATGTTCTCAAGCAGGCTGCGGTCAGTGCAAATGTGACATCAGATCAGCCCAGAATCCTCTACCAGTGTGGGGACTGTGATGAACTTTTCAAGACCCTGGACCTTTGGCAGCAGCACCGTAAAGAAGAGACATGTCAGCAGTCTGCTGGCAAGTCGAAACCTTCAACTGAAGGTGCACAGCCTGAGCCAGAAGCATCACAACATGAGCCTGAAGCATCACAGCCTGAGCCAGAAGGGTCACAACCTGAGCCAGGAGGTTCACAACCTGAGCTGGAAGTGGCTTCAGCTCAGAGCTCCAATGCGACTTTAAATCCAGATGATTCTTCTCTCTCGAACAGTGAAATCAGGGAAAACATTAAACCAGAACCAGAGGAGGATCCCATAACAGAAGAAGAGGGGCAGCAAGTTGCAGAGAACTCTTCAGCTCAGAGCTCCGAACCTCTTGTTACTGAGGCAGCCGCCTCGACTTCAATTCAAGAGGATTCTTCTCCCAGGAGGAGAGGGGCCAACAAAAAGCCTAAGCCAGAACCAGTGCTCCTGTGTGTGGACTGTGGCTCATGCTTTGGCCTGGTGTCTGAACTAGTGGCCCACCGCAAGACCCAACACGGCTTTGAGGAAGCTCTACACCGCTGCTCTGTGTGTGGGGAGAGCTTCCTAAACACAACCCTTTTTCTTTACCACCGCAAGCAACACCGTCAGAAAGGCGAGGAAAGGGTGGAAGTGGTTCCTGAAGAGACATCAGAGGAAGTTTGTGTTCGAAGCAACGGGACTGAAGAGCAGGGCCTGGATGCCACTCCCTCCACCATGAGTGACACCTCCAGTTTCACACAGCCTGAGTTGTTCATGTGCACTCAGTGTGGAGAGAGCTTCAGTGAGGAGGAAGGACTGGTCTCCCATCGTAAGCAGAAGCATGACCTGAAGGAGCCGCTACACAGTTGCCCCCATTGTGGCGAGAGCTTCATGAACACCACCCAGTACCTGTACCATCGCCGCCAGCACCGCTTCATGTCAGCGACAGAGGTGGTGGATGGAGCTGAAACTGGTGATGAGACTACTAAACCTCAAGATGCTGCACAGAGCTCAAAGCGGCTGCTTTCTCCATCTGCCTCTGCTGGTGAATCAGGTTCGCCCCTTGCTAAGAGAAGTAGGCCCTCTATCAGGATCCTGAGCGGCGTTAGTGCGCTTAAAGGTAAATGAAAATATTTGTTTTGAAACCCCCAAAATAAGGCATTTGTTGCAGGATGCTTTGGTTCTTAAAAGTTTTTTGTGTTGTCAGGAAATAAGGGCACAGAATCAGAGGGCAGCACTGCAGCAGACTCGGACAACACCAACCACCCTCCACCTGCCAAGCTGCTGCAGGACTGGGCCCGGACACCACTACCACACGTTTGCCCCTACTGTGGCAAAACCTTCACCCGACGCGTCTTTCTTCGCACCCACGTCTACAGCCACACCGGAGAGAAGCTCTTCACGTGCAAGGTGCCAGTCAAAATTTAATCAAATATGTCCTTCCTTGAATCTGAGGGATTATTTCATTTGACGGAAATGTCACTTACATCATAAAGCAGACAAGCGAGATGATGTAATGCTTTTGAAGTGTTTTAGATTTGAAGCAGACACAATCGGAACCTCCGCCCTCATTATATTTGACAGCTTCTCTGGTGTTTCTGCACAAAGGAGGTTGTTTTGAAAATTGTAATTTGAGCAAATGTAGCCATATTCAACTTTTTATTCCCTCTCAAGATGTGGTTAAGCTTTTGTAAATGAGACAATGGCACTGATTGTGGTTATTGTTGTTGTGAAGGTCTGCACCAAGTCCTTCACTAACTCCCAGAGCCTGCTGCGCCACAGCATGAGCCACACGGGCAACAAGCCCTTTGGCTGCCATGACTGTGGCAAAAACTTCTCCCAGGCAGCCACCCTGAAGAGACACCAACGCATTCACTCATCAACAGAGCCGCGGCGCAAACGCGGACGCAAACCGGTACAGTCTCTATCATTTTCCTTGTATTAAAATAACTCCAATGTTTGCCCTAGGATTTTTTCCAGCAACAGTTCTGAAGTACATGAGTTTTATTTGGTGCTGTTGAAAGGGCTTTAGACACTTATTTGTACACATTTGTAGATATTGAATTCAGTCTCATAAAATGCTTTTCACTTTAAGAGATGCACTTCATTTTGTTATTTGTTGTCACACTTCTGAAACCTTTCCACGTTTCTATAAAAAAAGAGAATTATATTTTGGGAGATAACTTGCTGTGAAATCCTTTTTTTTTTTGTTGACCTTGACTGCTGTGTCCCTCAATGCAGGTGTGTACTCTGGACAATGAGGGAGCTGCTCATCTCTTCGCTTGTCCTCACTGCCCGTCGCGGTTCAACACCGAGGATCAGCTTGAACATCACAAGTAATGACACAACAACAATAACACTTTCGTAACATTGGTTATTCAGCAGTCTTTGTTTGCAGGCTATGCGTGGAAATTACTACAACACATTAAACACCTTCAGTTACATACAGCACATCATATTCAACATTCTGACATGCTCTAAACCTTTGGATTTCCATATGGAGAAAAGATTGTCAACATTCAATCATTTCCGACCCTGTTTACGGTGTAAATACATTAGAATTATGGTTTCAAACAGAGCACAGGACAGGATTTAGATAAACCTCCTCCCTATTGCCAGGAGCTGTAGTAGCTGAGCCGTGTCTGACTACTGAGCAAGACCTTAAAGCTGCGTAGCAAACACACTGACTGAGATGTCTGGGTGCCCTTGAGCCGCAGCCACATATGATTGACAGGCAGAGGCCCAGTAAATTAAGATGATAACGATAACAACCCAGGATGGGGGAAGAGCCGGGTCCTGTCCTGCCTGGTTGAGCAAGGGGGAGAGGACGTAGTGTGTGTGTGTGTGTCTTTGGCTATAGCACATTGGATGTGAAATAAAACAGTGTCTATGAGGTCAAATTTAAGACTTAAGGCCTTGTAGTGTGTTTAACCAGCAGGACACTGATCTAGCTGCGCATGTGAACACTGAACTTTATCATTTTAACTTCGGTAATTAATTTTGAATCCAATGTGCTTGAGAGCCAAAAGCAGAAACTGAAAATCGCTTCCCGATTGAGCCTTATCAGTCTCAACATTGATTTTTTTTTTCCATAACTGCTTATCCTGTTGGGGGTCGTGGGGGGCTGGAGCCTATCCCAGCTGCCATTGGACGAGAGGCGGGGTACACCTTGGACAGGTCACCGGACTATCACAGGGCTGACACATAGAGACAGACAACCATTCACACTCACATTCACACCTACAGGCAATTTAGAGTCACCAGTTGACCTGCATGTCTTTGGACTGTGGGAGGAAGCTGGAGTGCCCTCAAAAATCTACACTGACACGGGGCGAAAATGCAAACTCCACACAGAAGGGCTCCCCCACCCTGGGTTCGGACCAGGAACCCCTTTTGTGATTTTATCCTTCCTGTTTGGGTGCTCCTTTCCCATTGCCATGGCTTCCTCTGTCGATGGATTATGCTTATGTACTGCGTTTTTATGTTGCTGTATGACGTTGACTGTTTTATACTTGTGTTCCTTTCAGTCACATTTGCACCTTGTTGTCAGTCCAAGCACACACAAAAAAAAAAATTCTCTGGTCTTACTTTTCGCTGTGTTCGTAGTATTTTCTGTAATTCCATAAACAACCACAGAGTAGACAATCTGCTTCCTGTTTACATCCTTGAACAAACCCCCAGTTAACATGAATGGCAATGCATTTCAGGGGTGTATGGATGGACGTAAGTTCTGAAATGTTGCAAAAGATCATTTTTGTTTTTAAATGAAAACTTAGTTATATGAATGTGGCCTAAAACTACACTTGCGATTGTCTTGATACTGACTACCAAAACCAGTGGCATGTTCTGGAAGCCAGTGGACCATACAGGCAGTTTCTGCAGTACTAGCAGGGATCAGCGTTAGGGCTTTTCAGTTCACCTGCCAATAATATTTTTGATAAATCGTCATTAATTGGTCTGTAAAAAGCCTCCAATGTATGCTTTTGTCCTTTAAAAAATGTAACTGAAGGTCAACTTATGAGCTTTTGTCCAGAGCTTTAAATTGCATCCCACAGCCTTCATTATCAGATGGAGTTTATTGAAGAATACTTGAGATCTTGTTTATTTCCAAGGTCAAGAATAAACGTTTAGCTGAACAAAGACATTCAGTACCCTATTTTTAGAAGATGAGGAAAAGCAGCATCTTTGCACGTCAGAAGCTGGAACCAGTAAATGTTCAGCAGTTTTTCCTAAAAATGGCTTTAATGACTTAGTAATTATCAAAATTGCTGCTGATTAATTTTTGGTCGATCAACAGATCGTTTCAACTCCAGTTAGTGTGTACCTACATGTAGTGCTAATGCTGTACGTATGGTGTCACCCCTACTCATTAAAGAACATCTGGCTGGGAGAAGAGGTGACCCTGACTAAAATTTTAATTCTCCCAGCTGCCTCAGGGTCAGCTGTCCCTAAAATATTGATTTCTCTTGTCTATTTAACAGGGAACAGAAACAGCCTGGCCTCTCATACGGGCACTGAGAGGTCCTTGCACATCACCTCTGGCATCCTTCTTTAGTTTAAGTGGCTTGTGTAGCTTAGTACTTTTGCTGCAACATTAGCTGTAGCAGTATGATATACATTATACATATACTTGTATCACTGCAATACCTAGTTGAGCATTATGTTTCCTAAACTTAAACATCATATGTGCTTGTTGTGATTATGGGAAGCTGCTCAAAAAACAGTATTTTATTTTTTCTGTGCTGTGAAAGCAGGCCGCATTAGGTGAATACATCCTAACACTTCTCTCCTCCCCTAAGGCTATACCCAGTGTAATGTTATGCAATGGATAAATATAGTCTTTCATGTCCTTACTCGGACTCCTCCCAGTTTACTGCTGTTTTTTTTTTTGTGTGTGGGTTTTTTGTTGTTGTTTTTTTTTATCTCCATCCGTTATACACTCAGCTAATACCCCTTATTTAACCTGAAGCACAGCTAAGCACATACTTAATGGTAATCCTCCTGTGAGTCACATATGGGGTGGCAGCTTAAAACCAAAACATGGCTTTCCCCCCTCTTTATTACATTTTTTATGTGTCTTACATTTGTGATGTTTTAAGTCTTTATACTTTGTAATATAATTATGTATGACTATTCCCCCTGTCCCTGTGAGGCATTTTTGCCCTTTTATTTCCCCCCTGGAGTCATGTCCCAGTGATTCTTTTTTTGCAGGATAAAACAAGTTTAAAACTTGTGTGAAAATGTGTGTGTGTTGTTTTGTGTTTAACAGACTGCTCCACACCAGCCATCCATTCCCTTGCCCTGAATGTGGAGAGGCCTTCAAACGCAGGAAAGACCTGGATCTGCACTCGCTCACTCATCAAGGTGAGAGTCCAGGGCTCAGCCTGGCATAATATTACTCACCACCATATTTTTATGGTTACCATGAGCAACCTGCAGCTAACGGAAATAACATACAAGTCATTTGGGCTGTCATTAAATATATTTTTTTGTCAGCTGTTTATGTAGGGCTGTCACGATAACCAAAATATCGCAATGCAGTGCTATTGACAAATCAGTAAGAGGAAGGCAGGAGATGGCAAGCAACCACAACAAGGGCTATATTTATGTTTTTTTTCTGTTTTTGATGGGAGTGCGCAACGTTAGTTGACCAGAATGGTCATTAGTCGGCAAGATTTCATTGGTTGCTTAGTCGCAGAAGAAGAAAAAAAAGTGAAACTCTTTTAGTAGTTGCGCCTTGTCAACATAAATCAGGGCCTATATGACTGGACCATTTGGGAATTTAATTTGAAAGGACAGACACAGGAAGTGGCCACGCTCAGCAGTCAGACAGGAGTCACATTAATTTACAGGGCTGGTACCTGCGGTTATCACGCAGGCTAGTTAATAACATGTCGGGCAGGAAATCCAAAGTGTGGGATCATTTTGAGAAGGTGAAGGACATAAACTCTGCAGGCAAACATGACAAATAATCTGAAACATGGAAGTAGCTACATGCCCATTAGCCGCTTAGCACAATCAATACTGCTTTGCCGACAGCATCATTAACAGGCGGCTCGCTCAGTGTGTGACGTGCACTTGTAGATAAAATATAGGCCTATATTAATGAAGGTTCATTAGTACGGTTTTGAACTCAAACCATTGTGTTGCCGCGCCCAAAATATATAATTTGATAATTAAATGAATATCATAAACATGTGGGTGACTAGTCGACTAATGGCCCTAAATGACGACTATTGGTTGACTTGGAAAATTCTTAGTCAGGGGCAGCCTTAGTATTTACACTATGCTACAAATGCCAGCAATGTGATAGGGTGCTGAGCTTCTATTCTGCGATGAGCTCTGCACATTAACTGTTCTTTTCTGGTTGTCAAGAGTTTCAAAAAATATTCAGCTTTGGATAAAAGTCACTTTTTACCCAGCCGTCCAATCACAGTGGAGGAGGGACAGGACAAATAGCCCACCATAAAAACCAACTGTCACAAAGCTGAACAGCAACAATGGAGGAGACATTCATACTGAACCCACACAGAAAGATGGGGCCATCTTCTCTCCCTACCTTTTTCAGCCTTCCCTTTATCTAGAGAAATGACTCTACCTTGGGCAGACATTTTTACTTCCACTGATTTTCTGTATCATAGCAACCAGATGCAACCAAAGGGTCTCAGCTGAAATAACGCTGTGCCCCTTATTGCACCTCAATGCTCCACTGTGCTTCTGCATAAACCACAAACAAGTGTTTAATTTGTGTTAGAACTGTGTCATCTTTGTCAACAATATACCTAATAATAACCAAACAACAAAGCATATTTACAGAACACTTTTATCAGGATAAATAAAGTAATTTGCAGAAGCATAAAAAAATGGCAGTAATACAACATATTGCGTTGTTAAGCCGCCCTTAATCACCACAGGGGAAAATCCATCACTGTGACAGCCCTTTTTATGTCATACATCCTTTCACTGTGTGACCATTTTCATTAATCCAAATGAGGTGAGCATATCAAGAAATCAGTTAAAAGCCCTTTTAGCCTGCTTGTAATGAAAGCCAATAAGATGTGATGTTCTTATCATATCAATACAGCATGCAGTGAATTACTATTGATTAATGCAAAGGCGATAATTTTCCCCACCAGCTTGCCTGGGTGGCTTCTCTTGTGTATTTACAATCATACATCCATGTTTTATATGAATTGTTCCTCTGATGCATTAGGTCAATGACTTTGCATTGATTTGAGTCCCATGTAGAACAGAGGAGGAAGGTGGAGGTAAATGAAGTGGGTCAACATGACGACTCTTCATCTTAATCAGGGGGGGGCGTTGGCCCGGCAACCTCATTAGCTAAGCTTGAAGAGTCAGCGTGAAGCAGGGGTCAGAGGTACGTTGCTCCTCTGAGAGAGATGATTGGAGAGATTGATCCATTGATCAGTCCAGGGCCATAGGCTGACATTGTCCTTATTAAAGGTTTAATTAGAGGGTCCCAACTGGGAACGCAGCGGAACGCCCCCACTTGGGCAGACAGTACAGATGGTTAGCAGATTGCAAGATGTTGGCGAGACGACCTATAGACATGCTGATGGACCATCAGTGTCAGCCAGGTTCTCAAGAGAAACCCAGTGAGAGTGCGGTTTGCTTTGCCAAATTACAGCTTAGGGCACCAGCTGATAAGAGCTGAAAAGATTAACTGATTAACTGACTGACAGAGAAATGATCTGCAATGATTTTAAAAATCCATATTTAACCTTAATCAATTTCTAAGCAAAAACATGCTGAACATTTGCTGGTTCTTGGTTCACAACAGTGAGGATTTGCTGCTTTTCTCTGTTTTATGTCACTTCGAATTGAATTTTACAAGGTTTTGGACGAAAAAGCAGCTTGAGGATGTCACTTTGGGTCTTATGGGAAATACACATGATAATCTCCCAAGGTGATGTCATCAGAGATCTTGAAAAAAACGCAATCACTTAACTGCATTTAACAGAGAGGAGCATCAAATCATCACATTTAAAAAGCTAGAACCAACAAATGTTTTGCTGCCTGATAAACGACTTTAACAGTCAAAATTATTTGATTTATTTTATGTCAATTAACAGGCCTTTTTTTAACAGCAGACATTTTGTCTTGTTACAGTAGACAAAGCACAAGTGTTAGTCATAACATTAACAATGGCTCTATTCCATTCAGGTATCCTGGTGAGTCATGACATTGAGCATTCAGCATGCAGGATACCGAGACCCTGAAAGTGAACATAAATAGTTTTTTTCACCTGTTTTCATGAAAATACTTAAACAGAAAAGGCCCATTGTTTAATCACTAATTACAACAAACATTAGGTAGAACTCACCTTGTGTCCTCACATTATGAGCACCCATCAACCACAGGCTCATTCTTTGCTGTCACTGAAAAACTGTCTTCGTCTGAATCAGCAGCTATGTATCACCTGCTGCAGCACGATTGTTGGAACGGCGGTGAGCAATCAGCGTGCTCAAATCAGCCATCAGATATTAGCATGGCATGGTGGCAGCTTGTAGGATGATGAGAGAATATGACCACCTGCCTAAAACCTGACACTGTTCCATTTCAGACAAGCAGCCAGCGACGTGTCTTCACTGTTCATCCCAGTTTGTGAACCAGTCTGTGCTGGAAATCCACATGCAGCGTTGCCCTACCACAGAGGAGGAGAAGAACACTGGTCGTGGACGGGGTCAAGGCCGAGGACGATGCACAGGACAGGTTGGGAACACTGAAGATAAATGATAATTCTAATTTTTTTGGGCAGGTTTTTCTTCTCCATTGCAAAGGTATTCAGAGTGAGAGAGACTGCTAAATCTTAAGAGACAGATTTATTTCTAACAAGGATGAAAACAAGAGCACCGACCATTTTTGGCATTTTGCCAGTCCAGACAGAAAGGAAGTGAGGTTAGCGAAAGCGGGGTGACATCCAACAAAGGTCCCCATTTGTGATCAAACTATGACGTCCTGGTTACGTCACATCCAGACCACAAAGACACCAACCTTTTCTCCTGTCATTAATTTACCCCCTCTGTCTGTTCTCAAACTCTTTTTCCTTCCTCCCTCTCTCCCTCCTCCCACAGATTGAGTGTGACCTATGCGGCCACCGTTGCATGACCCAGGAGGGTCTCGACCTCCATCGGTTATCCCACACAGGCCAGACGCCTCTCAAATGCCCAGTAAGGCCTTGCCGCCGCCGCTTTACCTGCAACAGTTCCCTGGAGGAGCATGTGCTGGCCCATTTCCAAGGAACGCTCGGCAAGTCCAAAAACCGACCCCGCTTCCGCTGTCAGATTTGCCACAAGGAATTTGCCTACAATTCCACCTTCAGCGTTCACATGAGGACACATACTGATGAGAGGCCCTTTGAGGTAAGGATGATGGTGGTGGTGGTGTGTGCGATTGCATTAAAAGGGAATTTTTTCTCAGCCTTCTGAATCAAAATTTATCCTTTTTTGTACAAGGCTTTCAAACCCTTTAACACCTGTATTTCAAATTGACAGCACTGCCTCACCCCTCATGGTCACACCTGCTCATGGCTGTGGCCATGTCTCCGGTTCTGGACTATGGCCATTTGTGCAGTGTGTGTCCTGCGGGTGTTTCCTCCCTCCCTGTGTACCTGTGATTAATGACAGGGCTGAGTTAGGGCCTGTCAGCTCCCCTCTGTGCCTGTTACTATTCTGGGACTCTCTCTCCCTCTCTCTCTGTTGCTCTGGTGACGAGGCAGGACATCAACTATAGACCCACCCAAGCCCATCGCTGCACGTCGGACTGTAGAAATTGATTTAACTTTTGTGGCTTTGCTTTGAGCCATATCTATGGGGCATGCTAAAGATTGAGGTTCAGGGAGTATTGGTTCTCAAACACACAGTCTCGGGGATAAATTTTGATTTAAATCAGATATACTGTGCGTTCCTGAAGGAACACCTATATTTACTGAGTATATAAAGAGCAAACTCAACGGGAAAGGGACATTTATTAGAGTATATCTCGCAGAGATACTGAAACTGCAAAACTGCCAGCAGGGATTACAGATTCAATCTGAGTGTTCCCAGTGGGAATCAAAGCAAAGCACAACAAAGTCATTCTTTTGTAGTGCTGCAGGTTTAATCAAGTATCTGGTTGTAGTTCTGTGTCTGCACTCAGGTGGTAGCGAGCAGAGAGACAGTGTTTCAACAACATTTCTGTCTGGTGTCCACTGTGTAATTGATCATGCTATCCCTTAAACACGTGTAGAGCTGCAAAAAGTAATCGGTTAGTTCATTCATTCAGGTTGCGAGACAGACAGGGCTGACACATAGAGACAAATAACCATTCACACTCACATTCACACCTGCTGGCAATTTAGAGTCACCAGTTTCCTGCATGTCTTTGGACTGTGGGACGAAAACCCACGCTCACAGGGGGAGAACATGCAAACTCTAAACAGATCATAATCGATTAGATATTCAGATCATCATTTTAGTCATTTATCAAGAGAAAAATGCATAATATTATTCGGTTCCAGCTTCTTAGATGGTCAGTGTGTAGCATTTAGGAGGACATAGTAGCAGAAGTAGTAAATTAAGTGTGTCACCCTTAGTGTAAAGATAATATAGCATAATTCGGCTTTCAGTAAAAACCTCCTGAACAATGAACACTACAGGAAACCTAACCAGGAGTTCGCTCTTGGCACATGGGAGAAGTTTCAGCAGGTTGCAATGTGCAGTCCTCACTGCGAGAGCTCACTAAATCCTACGTACTGCTCCTTTAAATTTTAGTCTTCTGTAATGGTAGATAGATATATTTGGGCTATTTGAGGACATCGCCTTAAGATGAAGGACATTTGTAATGCACATTTTTTTAATCTTGTCTGATGTTTTATAGACCAGACAAATAATTGATTGTCTGAAAATATACAGCAGATTAATCAATAGGAAAAAGATAGTTGCAGTGTAACACACTTGGGTAGTTTTTATTGCTCTGTATCTGTCTTCCCCCCCGTACCCTTTTCTTTCTGCTCCTCCTCTACCCCAGCCAGAAGTGCTGCATCTGCAGAAAAATATAAAGAGAGGTCTCAGAAAATATTAATTGCAGTAGAGTTTTGTGCATTGGCACTGTTGTGAACATAACTGTACTTTCTTGCCACCCTCTTACCATTTTGTTAATATTTTCTACACTTTCCCATTGTCCACTTTCCCATTCTCCTTCATCTCTACTAGTGCACCACATGTGGCAAGCGCTTCCGCCAACTGCCCCATCTGCAGGACCATGAGCGCATCCACAGCGGCCTGCGGCCTTTCTGCTGCTGGATTTGCGGCAAGAGTTTCAGTGTGGCTGCCCGGCTCACCGAGCACGCCCGCACCCACAGCGGGGAGAAGCCCTACCCTTGTCCCCACTGCCCTGCTGCCTTCCGCTCCCGCTCCAACCTGGATAAACACATCCGGCTTCACGGAGACCTGCCTGTGGACAACGCTGAGCAGGCAGCACAAGCAGCGGAGGCTGCCCATGTCCAGAAGGTGCTGGAGGGGGCCAAGGTGCTGTCGTCTCTGGCCTCCACAGGGGAGATTGACTCTGGCCAAGTGCAGACCATCTATGTTCTGCAGGGGGGCGAAGGAGGTACTGAGACGGTCATGATCCCGTCTGATCAGCTCAGTGGCCTAGACGGCACCTCACAGGTCGTCATCCTGCCCTCTTCCGTTCTGGGAGCTCAGGGCATTACTGTCCCCACGATCACCATGGATGGTAATGAAATCACCATGGTGGAGACGAGCCAGTCACCGCAGCATGCCATCGAGTTCATTGTGGAGGAGACTGTATAAATGGAGATTAAAAACTGATGTGAAAAGGACAACGTGGTAGAGAAAGGCTGGAGGATTAGTTTGAGAATATAGACTGTTGGAGTTAGGTTTGATAATTGAAGCATATGGAGTTATTGCCCTGTATGTACATAGTTTGATAGGTTACCAAGCCAGTGTAAACATACGTCCCACCCTGTGTAGTAATATCATTTTCCAACTTTTCTTGATCAGAAAAATTAACATTGATAATTGTAAAACTAATGAATCAAATGTTCATTCATAGATGAAACACTCAGCAGAACAGAATGTACCTTAAACGGGTCTTTCAAACTCATTGAAAAACAGATTGTAAAATTGGCCGTGTATTTACTGCCCCTGTTTATTAGAGGAAGACAAGTGGTGGCCCATGAAATGTCTTCTGCTTTCTTTATAATAAAACGCTTCAGCTTTCACTCTTGTGAGCGTCCATCAATTTATAAGGTGGATGACGCGAGGGCATTGCCCCCATCCCGTCAGATGGGATGGACTTTACACGTCCTGCTGTAAATGCCACTTTTGCCTTTTGACAAACAGTGTGTGAGGTTTTCTGCTGAGAAATATACAGACCCACTCAGCACGAGTCAGCGTGCAGCTTCTCAAACCGCTCTGTTTCTCTGCTTCTGTGACGTGCACCCTAATGTTAGTGTTTGAATAGTAGATCAAGCTTAATGTTCCAATAATTTGTAGGACATTATGTTATTGATTGCTTTTGTGCTGTAATTAAATACAATGATAACCGGAATGTAGCAAGATTTATGATGATTTAGCTGAAGTACAGCATTATGCAGTGGGAAGTAGTGCAATGAAATTATCCAGCACTTGCTGTAGAGTTACCAAAAATAATGATCCTATTTGTGTCTAAATGGGAAGAGGCATAATATGATATAAGTTTTGCCAGCGCTGCAGTAGCCCATTATAGGCTTCTAAAGCACAGTTTATGGCTGTCTCCCACCCAGTGATTGCTGACAGGGGGGTTTGAAACCACACACACGCAGAGGCACTCAGTCTTAGTTTGTTTTCATGTCATGGAGGGAGAAATGCTGATGATTGTGCGGGGAACTGAAATGGGGAAATGGCAGCATTTCTGCAGAGTGAGAAGCATATCAGGAAAGAGAGGGCTCCTGAGGAGCGAAAAGAAGCCAGTGCCAAGAATCTTGCTGCTCTTCAGTGCTTTTCTGAGAGAGTCAACAGGCAACCAGTCGATAAATACATGATTTTTTTCCTCCTTCCCAGCAAATCTTGAGAGCTGATATTCTGGTGGAGTGCCGTTTATCATACCTGATGCCAAACATTGAAACTGAAAACACATTCAACAAACACAGATGTGTAATGAAATTGTTGACGCTGGAGGTGAAATCATGAGACCCTTGCGCTCTAGGGAAGCAGCCTGACTGAAGTATAATGGTCTATTTGCTTTAGAGTATATTGTCTGACTGTTTATTCCTTAGCTTTGACTTAATGTTGTGGTTCTGCTTTTTGTTTTGGGTCATTGATGAGCACTGATGAACAACGGATTTTTCCCACGCTGATTCAAAAAACAGATTTCAATGTACTTTAAATTATATTGACTGTGTGATTTTTATGCTATATCATGATGTTGGCTGACATGCCTGGTCTTGTTAGTTAGTTCAGCAAACAGCAAACTGTCCATAGCCATTCTCCATCTTAATATTTACAAAGAAATGCAGCTGAGTTCAGCATCTTTCAGTGCACATATAATAATGCGATCATGTTTTCCAATTATAATGTAACAAAAGGCAAGGGCAAGGTTATTTCTTGTAACAATACACTTATTGACAAAGAACAAAACCTTCTGCTCAGAGGAAATATTTTTAGTTTCACTGAAAATCGACATGTCAAGTGCTTAACTTTGTATTTTTGCGCCTCGCTGAAAACACACAAACCAATATACAAGTAAATGATTTACAATCATGCATGTATATAGCTGAGGGGAATATAAACGGCTGTGTATGCTTGCATGTGTTATGGTTCCTACAATTGTGTATTTAAATTATTCATGGCATTTGACTGTAGAGGCAGGCAGTGGAAAGAAGGGTTTTATCTCTTAATACAACCAAATGAATTGCAGATTCATGGGCCTAAAATAACCATCAGGTTTAGGAATGTCCTTGTTACAAATGGATAAAAAACAGAGAAACAAGCACACATGCAGTAGCTGCCCTCACCCTGGGCATCCCTGTGATTCTCACCTCTTTTTATATCATAAACACTAAAAATACCCAAGTGACCCTCAGGAGAGAAATGTGCATATTCAGCTCTCACAGCAGTAAACTCGCTGACATCACAGTGTCCCGTGCAGGTGGAGGACACCAGGAGCTCTGTTCCTGCCTTATGTTACACCTCCAGGTAAGAATAGTAGTACAGAGTGGGTACACAGCTTTGAAACTGTCACAAGCAGATTTAAATTTTAAGTGTGACTTTTTTTTTTTTAAAACAGAGACAACATTTGCAGTGTTTTCTCCTTCTTAAAAAATAAGCCTTTTTGTCCGATTTTCGTTTATGTTACGACGGATGTTACAAGATGGCCGTTCAACCGTTTATCCATTAGCCTAGCTTACTTTTAGCTAGCTTCGCTAAAATGTGTTAACGATATATCCCTCACTTTTAGCTACTTCAACCATTCCCTGATTACTTTTACCCACTCTAACCGGTTCCCCATTAGTTTTTAGCTCTTTTAACGGTGTATTCATCTTTTACTTTTAGCTAGTTAGCACTGGCGTTAGCTTTTTCCAGTGGTCAAATGTAACGCTAACTAGCTTAGCAGCTAACATACCAAAGCCAGTAACTTCAGTGACATTGTGAGGCAGCGTTACTTTGTACTTGACCTGAGAATATCCGATTTATGGTGCTCTATACCTCTATACTCCATTACACTATGGATGGAGGCGAATATTTAACTTATTTTTTACTCCACGGCATTTATTTTAAAGCTTTATCTAACACCTTTTATTGGGGTTTTCAAAGTTAAACAGTGGCGATAGTATAAATGTGGAAACAATTTATGATACAAAAATATAGAAAATATTTAACAAGTTAAAAATTAAAATTATTACAGATGAAATGTATAATTCTATTTAAAACAATGAAAGAAAATTAGTAAATAATCTAAAAAATAAAAAAAAAGATTTTGGGGTTGTGGATATTTAAACTGGGCTAGTTAGGGGAAATAATTTAATGCATTTTTCTTAAAGAGGTCAAAAAAGGGTTGGCAGATCTGGTAGAATTTGTGTTGACAGCCTCTTAAGGAGAATTTAATCTTTTCAAAATGCAGGTGGTGCAGCACATCCCTCACAAGGGCAGAGTGGATAGGAGCCCATGTTTGCTTCCAAGCAGATTTGAATTATTAATATAAAAATCAAGTAGTTATTTATCACATCATATACTGTTATTAAGCTACCCAGCGGTATATGAAGTAATTAAAATCATCCCTGCATTTCATCCTTTTGAATGCAGGACTTTTTACACTGCAGTACTGCTACTTAAAGGTACATTCAACCCCAAAATCAAAAATACATATTTTCCACTAACCTGTAGTGCTGTTCATTAGTCTAGTTTGTTTCAGTGTGAGTTGGCAATTATTGGAGATATCGTCCCCATACATGTCTGCCTTCTCTCAAATATATTGGAACTACATGGCACTCCTTGTGGGGCTCAAAGTGCCAAAAAATACATCTGAAAATCAGCAATGTCTCTTTCCAGAAATCATGACCTGGTTTCTCAAAGGTAATCCACAGACCTAGTTTTGAGCAATTTCATGTAGGAACTATACTCTCTCTGCTGAGCTACACCTGCTAACCATGTCAATGCGCAGGAGGAGGCATGCATCTATTCATGGACAAGAGGCTTGTGCTCGTGACAGTGTGAGATGTAAACGTTAATGGTGTTCTTCTCATCTGAGCATTAGCTAGCTCAGTGGTGCGAGGTGAGCAAGCAGTAGATGCACGCTTACCTCTGTGATTTGGTTTATGGGTGTAGAAAGAAAATGGCTGCTACATGAAACTGCTGACAATAAGGTCTGTGGATTACCTTGGGCGATATCTCCAACACTCTGCAACTCACACCAAAACAATCTACACTGATAAATAGCACTACAAGTAAGAGGAAAAGAAGGTCTTTTTGATTTTGTGGTTAACTGTGGTTAAATATCTGAGGAGCTTGCTTCTTCAGCTACTGACTATTTCAACCATTCATTCATAACTTTAATTTCACTATATAGAAGTTATTCATTATCTTAGCTATTTTTCAACCACTTATCCATTACTTTGAGCTAACTGTTTCAGCTTCCTTGCCAACTCGTTTTCACACATTCCTAATCACAATGTGATTGTGTGTTAGCGGATCAAATCAAAATTTCTATTTTATCAAATGGGTTAAGCTTGCTACTCCACATTCTTTTTACTTACACTCCTCTAGAACTAGCAACTGCAAAAAAGTAGATTCACTGTTGTCAACTCTTGTCACGACCCCCCGCCCCACACACACACACACACACACACAAATAAATAAGTGACCATATACCACTGCATTTACGGTACTCTTACCTTGCTATAAAATATAAATTAAATCTTTCTCCATTCTGCAATATGTAGCTCGCAGATTTGTCTAGTTCCCAGGCTAAAGGTCTATAGTTATGCTATAATAATCTGTCTGAAGGATACACTGCAAATGCTTTATGGCTACAATATCCTGGAGGTAGATTATAGTAAATCATTGGAAATAAGAAATATAGTCCCGCAGTAAACTTCTACAGTCACTGTAAACACACTAACCACTGAGTCCCCGGAGAAGTATTAAAGTCATGTTCTGTTGATGGCATTTTTATTGACATCTTGGCAAGTTGTAGTTGCTGGGCACAGCTTTGTTTCCAAGGTAACATGACTTAAAACTGCATTTCTTTTTTCTTCTGTATAGATAATAATTGCAGTGTTACTGTGCTATATTTAAAGTGGCAGTTTGTGTTGTAATGTCTTTTAAGTGCTGTTTGAACACTCTTCAATGGATTGATTCATGCATTTATATGCCACACTAATAATTTTTGCCTTTAGCGTTTCATGCAAATTACATCTCAGATGTGATCGAGACACAACTGATTTCATTCAGCACTAAAGTAACACCGCAGTATCTTTCTGAGGGATGCATTGTAAATATCACAGCAAAACCATCATGTAGCCATTAAAGGTCAAAAATTTTAGCAGTGAACATCACACATAGCGGTAATGCTACAGGAGAGGGAAAATATCATAAATCACATTAAGGTCAGTGCACTGTATGTGCAGTGCTACACAATATGTCTCTGCAAGACAAATTATGCTGGAGACAGGCATGTTTTATTAAGTTATATTTGTATATACACTACTGGAGATGTACATGCAGAATCTCAAATGACAGTAGTGGCCTCTGCTTGGAGTGTAATATTAGTCAAAACCATGCATCCATATTTATATTTAACTTAGTGGTTCTACTGCGCTAGTATGAATTCATATTTCACACATGCAGCTCAGGAGATGTTAGGCTGTATATGGTTATGCAGTCCCATCCGCAACATCATGAAGTTGCAGATACACTTTATCAGTCTGAACTCAAAGCATCAACATTTGGTCTATCTATTGTTTATACCATTTAATATTAATGTTATCTGTTGCAGTGATTGATGCTATTTTCTGTGCTCTGCAAGTGACATTTTTAAATTATATACAATACCGTAGCTTTAGATTTTCCATCCTAATTAAAAAACATTTCACTTCTCTTGTGATAATCCGTCTTAAAAAATAAAGACTGAGTTAGGGGGCGTGCAAAAACATGATGTAGTTCTTTGTATTTGACTAAGTGAGCACGCTTATGCAAACCTACTCAGTCTGCTACAGCTGACTTCCCAACTCTATTATCATATTGTAGTTATTAATGTATGATTGACCTATTTAAGTAATGGTATACATTTATCATTCTCTATGCTTTGTGATTGCATATTTATTGCTCGCACGTGCTTCCTCTCTGCCCTCTGTCCTTCTCTTATTTTCTTTTTCTCCTTTTTCATCATCACTCCCTGTTCTGTCTCTCCCTCTCTTCCCCCCCTGCGACATAGCCTCTGTCTCTCTCTTTGCTGAGGTGGCTGTACCTGCTGTGACTTTGACAAAGTAGTCTCCACGCGTGTAGTGGTGTATTTCTCCCTCTGTGTGTATGTGTGTGTGTGTGTGTGTGTGCATTCGTGTGTGTGTGTTGATGCAAGGCTGCACAATAGTGTTTGTGTGCACGCGCTTCTTGCACTAGCTTCATTTTTAGTTTGCAAATTTGTCTGACTGTTGCGTTTCTTTAAATGTGCACGTTGAACACATGCAGCGTGCATCTGTGTGTGTGTGCTTGTGTGTGTATGTGTGAGCGTACTGCAGCATACTTGCACCTACGTCCACTGCTTATGTCATACTATATACTCATCTGTGTTGTGTCCTCCATTACGCCTCACTTTTTTCATCCTTCGCTCTCTTGCTCACCTTGTTTCTCCCCATGTGCTCCTCTTCTCTCGCACTTCATCCACTCTCCCCTTTGCTCCCCACCACCTCCCTCCACTTGTCTCCACCCTCTCTGTCCCCTCCCTCATGTTTCCTCCTTCCTCTCTCTCTCTCTCTCTCATTGATAGTGAAGCATTTGTGACTAGAATACTGAGGAGCTAATCATTATTCCACGAGCAGAGTGCAGTGCTCGGGCAGAATGTCAATGCACCCCCCACCCCCCTTCCCTCTGTCTTCCCCTCCCTCCCCTCTTTTGCATGCTTTCCAAGCAATAGTTAACACGGGAGCCACATTTGTGTTCTACAAAGAGAAAAAGTGAGGGAACGCTCTTACAATGAATACGCATTCGCAAACACCGGGCTCGTAACACCTGCAGTGAAGTGTATGTGTAATGGTTGAGTAAGATTTACATTTGTGCTGTGGATGGTTATTTGGAGTGTGTGTGTGTGTGTGTGTGTGTGTGTGTATGTGTGTGTGTGTGTCTATGTCTATGTGTGTGTGTGCTACGTAGTTGTTATGTAAAAGCGCTCCACATCAATTTGTCAAGAGCAAAGTGGTGTGGGATGGAGATGAGAGAGAGACAGCTGTTGAATGCATATTTAGAGAAAGGAGGGAGACCAAAACAGAGAATGACAGCAGACTTTCAGTTAATTCAGTGAGGCCTAAAAAAATCACCAGTAGTATTAAGTTAAATTGCCTGATTTTCTTTCTGAATATTGCTTTATCAATATGTACTTTAAACATAAAAAGACTGGGGTATAATCTGCAGACAGTCACCCTCACAGAGCAGATTCAGTGTCACCTAGTCGTGCTGAAAACCAAGAGAGGGGTAAATTAGACCAGAGGTGAATTAGACAACACACACACACGCTGGGACTGCGGGGCGTGTGTCAGTGTGTGTGATGGAATGGGAGAGACAGCACATGGAGACTCCTCCTGACTTCCTGAAAACTGCAGCTGTGGGTCACAGCCAGGGGTAAAGCTGTGTACGCAACCCTCCCAACCCTCACACACACACACACACACACACACACACACACACACACACACACACACCACGTGCACCGAACCCAATAAAGAATTTTAGATTTGCAAGTCGGGCGGATGCAGAAACAGTCATATCCAAATGTCCACACACACATGCACACATACACACACCAAAAAAAAAAGTCATGGCCTAAGGGAACCTCTGGCGTGACATGGCTGCCGTCTAACAGGCTCAAGCATGAGTGAGTAATAGGTGTTCCAGCACTGTCCGCCCACTGGACAAAGACATCTTGAGATGCGCATTATTTTATGAGATGCAAAGTGAATAGGTGAAAACACGATGAAGCATTGGGTGGGGGGGCTGTTTGAGACCAAAGCAGAGGAGACAGCTCAGCATTGTCACATACTATATTTGCTTCCCTGTTTGATTAGGGGACAGCTTAGTGGACGAACCAGAGTTGATGTATCCAAAGGCTCAAATCAGAGGGTATTAGTCAATATGGGAGACACAAATAGGCCCTAACTTTACATCATGTCACTGTGTATATAAGATATTCGATTGGACTGGATCATTGTGGATTAATTAGCAATGGACGCACAGCCGATTTAGATGTTATTGTGTTAATTTAAAATCTAACAACAGTCTTGTAACTGAACATCTCTTTTAAAATCTTAACTTACAAATATCACTGTAGGGCAACCCAGTGTTGTCACTAGCAATTAAAGAGCCACCTCATGCACAGAGTGACAAAATCAATGATTCAACACACTGTGGTGAGTTTAATAGCCTTGGAGGACATGAAATGCTAAGGGAGCATCGGGGCTGCAAGGTTAAGAAAAAGATCTATATTGAAAAGGCTACTTGGACCGACCGGAGCACCAGAGAGGAACAAAGGCATCATAAGGCCAACGTCCCAGTCTCGTTAGGGGGGATGAGACAGCGTAGCGTGATAGAAGTGGGATATGGGAGTCAGGCAGTGACATCATATAGTGTGAGCGGCTTCTCTGGAGACTGCTGTCTGCTTGCAGTGGGCTCATGCTGTTGTGGAGTTGTGCCTTATATGAGTGAACATTATAAATAGTGAGGAGGATGTCAGCTCCATTCAAGGGAGTCCCACATGAAGTGTCAGGGTGCTCTGGTGAGAGGAGAGAAGATTTTCAGCAATGTGTGACTGTACTGTATGTGTGCATGTGTACAACCAGTGGTGGAAGAACTATTGAAATCATTTATTTAAGTAAAAGTAGGAATACAACAAAAGTAGAAATAGGCCTACAACAATATAAAATATGTAAACTATATACTCGCTGTGCAGTAAGGCGCTTCACAGAGTATTGCCTTTCTATTATGCATTAATGTGAAAACAGCTTTTTAATTTTGTGGATGGTTAAATTAAAGATAATTTTAAGTACTTCATTTACTTTATAGCGTATAAACCAACAGCTGTATCGTAAAATATCTAAAAATGCATCATATGTTAATAACATGATAACATGTTTTGTATGTGAATTTGTAATCTAAAGGGCGGCCTTGTGGCCTAGGCGTTGGTAATTGCCATAAACTGCGACATAACTGCATGTCATTCTCCAGCTGTCAGCTGCCCAATGGAGACATAAAATGCCCAAATCAAACAACAAACAAAAACATCTCAATAATCAAACACTGAACGTCCTGCATTCTGGTGAATTGTAATTTATTCACCAAATTGTGTCTTTTCTGCATCAATTTATGGTGTAAATGTCTGTTATTTTCTAAAACAAAATCCTCTGCTATTTCTGTGTTTTTATTGAGATGGACAAATGCACATGTTCTGAATATCGAAGGGGACGTGTACCCTGCGTTTCCCAAAAATTCCACTCCTGTGAGTAGATCTATTTAGTTACATTCCACCATTGTGTACGCCTGCATGCACATTTGATCTAATCTCCTGCTTCGATTGGATTTATGCTTGTGTGTGTGTGTGTGTGTGTGTGTGTGTGTGTGTGTGTGTGTGTGTGTGTGTGTGTTTACCTCCTCTACCCCTGGTTATGTTTGTGCATATCAGTGACATTATGTCAATATGTGCCCCAGTCTCTGAGCCCAATTGCATGTTTACATCTGATTGCGCTGTGGGCGTGTGTGTGTGTGTGTGTGTGTGTGTGTGTGTGTGTGTGTGTGTGTGTGTGTGTGGGTAGATATGTATATGTTTGTGTGTGTCAGTGCGTGATGTGTGTCATAGGGTATGAGGCAAGTCGTGTGGTGGTGTGATAGTGTTTGTCACCCTGAGCATGTAGCCATGTCAAACTCTGTCAGGGTAGTTTACCCTGGCTAGGGATATAACACATCCCTATGATTACTCTCTCTGTTTGGCGTGTGTGTGTGTGACTGTTTCGGATAGTGTGTGTTTCCTTCATGGCCAGTTTTTTTGCCTTTCCCCTTATTTCAAATGCTTATCGCAGAGATTGACAGAGAAAAGAGAGAGGGTGGTGGTGGTGGGGAGGGGGGGTGAGTTGATATTCATCTTTGAGAAAAAATACCTAGGAGGGAGAGAGAGGGAGAGTAACGGAGTGGGTGCTGGGAAGGAGGAGGGAGGGAGGGGAGAGAGTGGGAGGGTGCCGTTTGAGAGAGAGAGAGAGAGAGAGAGAGAGAGAGAGAGAGCGCTGATTAGATTGGAGAAAGCCAAGGAGGTACGGGTATACTATTGAGCAAGGGAGAGACAGAGAGGCAGAGGGGAGGGTGACTAAGTGAATGCAGTTTGCCGTCGCGTGTCGCCAAATCACAGCAAAGTCCACAGGCAGGAGGACGAATTGGAACTGAATCAACAAATGGATACAGAAAAAACTGGATGTACACTGCATATGAGGAGACAGTAAGGGAGGACGCCTTCGTATCCTTTTATCTCTGCATCAGATACTGCTGTGAGGAACCCACGGGGAGGGAAAGGAAAAATAGCGGACAACTCATTTTTCTCTAACACCCCTGGAAGCCGAGGAGCTGAGAGCCGGAATAGAGTCGACTGTGGGACTCGCTGGGATTGAATATATGCTCAGTAAGTATTTATGTAGGCTGCAAATATCAGTGTGTGAGCGTGTGTATGTGTGTGTGGATTGATGCCTCTGGCTGGAGCACTGCTTCTGATGCTTTTTTCATGAAGAAAGAGAAAATAAGAGAGGAAGAAAAGAATGCAAATGCAGTTGTGCTGCAATGTCTCCTCTTTTGTGATATGCTCTTTGCATCACTGAACAGCTTTTTTTCTCCCTGCTAATTTAAACAACTACCCCAGACTTGACTCTGTGTGTTTATGTCTTTCCCTCCACAGTGCCGGTGTGAGTGTGTGTGTGTGTGTGTGTGTGTGTGTGTGTGTGTGTGTGTGCTGATATTAGCAGCCCCATTGGTATTCAGCGGAGGGAGCTCCAGGATCTCGCTGCGCCTTTCCCCAGGATGGGATCACAGAGCAGGGATTGTGTTCGCCTGTGGAGAGCCCGCTGAAATGGGTGAGTGTCCGTCCTCCTCTTCCTCTTTTTTCCCCCTCTCTATACATCCTCTTTCACCTCTCGTTTTCTTGTTTCTTATGTATCTGTCTGCCTCCTCGTCTTCATTCTGCAGTTAAGCTCAGAGCATTTTCACCACTGATGGATCTTCCCTTGGAATCCTTGAGTCTCTCACCCACTCGCACTGTCCAGCCCACCTTCCTACCACTCCCCCACCTGTTTCCCTCCATCCCTCCTTCCGTCCTCTTTTAATCCAGCATCCATCTCTCTTCACCCTCCCTCCATCGAGACATAAAGAGGCCTGTCCAGTTTGATGGATATGGATTAAATCTGAAAAGCTCACTTCAATTTGTTGCTTCTTGTCCACCTCGTTCCCTCTCTCCTCCCCTCTTTGGCTGTGTCACCCCTCCCCCCCTTTCCTCCATCCCTCTCTCGGTCTCTTCAAGCTCCTCTCCACATTCTGTTTGAATTCAGACACACCGTTTGAGTTTCTTTCCTGACACAGGCAATGAATGGAGATGCTGTTTGTGTGTGACAGGATTGCTATTTCTGTGTCTGTGTCAGTCATTTTGATGGCGTTTCATGTGTGTGCATCTGTGACACAATGCAGAGAGGGCAGAGGTGTGTGTTCAGCCTCAGTGTGTGGGATTGGTGGAACAGAAGGTTATGAAGTAGATCAATGTGTTTAATTGCTTCAGGCACGACAGCTCTGACATGTCCACATACACACATACACACACACACACAACACCTAGACGCTGTCACTTGTCTGACACGCACTTTCGTCTCTACACTCCTTGCTGGTATACCTTCTGCACACCAATTCACACCCACCTACATCTTTTCACACGTGCGACACACACACATGCAGACACTGAGCAGTTACCTTACCAGTGAGCCAACACACACACACACACACGGTCTTATCCTAAATGGTCCTAGGAGGATAGGAGTGTCACAGGAGGGTCATATCTATCCACGCAGCAATATTGATTGGAACTGTTACACTGAATGGCCCCTAATGTTTCATTTTAAATGGACCATCACCTCACTAGACTGTGGAAAAAAAAAGCAAAGAGTCACTAAACCTTTTTAATGATTTCGTTTTGTTCTGGTAAATTAGACGATATTGTCACTGCGTGGTTGACATCTACGTTGAAAGCAGTGCATGCTTTTTCTGTGCTGTTCTGAATTAAGAAGATAGTCATCACTCAGCTATAAACTGTGGGCTTTTTGATTAGAATTCAAAAGTGACTTTTATATATTCAACAGGTGCAAACTGTTGCATAGTAACAGAGGCGAGACTACCTGTTGGGTAGTTAGGCTTTGACATCCTGCTGCTATTTTCAGAGCAAGACAATCTATTTAACAAAAGGCAGTATGATTTATTAGGAAATGAAAAAAAAAGAAACTCAACAGGCATCCAAGTCTGTGTAAGCCAATGTTAGGTTTGCCATCTGTCATCTGCATACATACCTGTCTGCCTGGAATGCTGTTAGTTTGAAGGGATGTAAGAATACATCTTGGCACAAAATAAAGGTACATGAATGTGAAAATATGCATCGTGGAGCTGAAAAATGATCAAAGTATAAGCTAGATCTGATCAGTTGTGATCTTAAAAAGGAACATGTTTTTATTTGCATGCTTTAAATGAAAGAGAGCACAATCAAAGGCTAACGTTCTGACCTGTCAGAGGTCTCGAATGCTGCCTGTAGATTTTACAGTTTTAGAAAGATGTCCTCCTGTGACTCCCTAATCTTAACCCAGTTTTTGTAGAAATATGGAAATTGGGGTTTGTGTCAAACTGAGAATGTTACTACACACAAGTTTAAACATGTGCGCCTTTTCTGTATGAGGACATTCTCAACTACATATTTTTATTCTTCTGTTTATTTATATGTAGAATAACATTTCCCCTAATTTTACCCCTTACAAGTCCAACTTTGTTTGCAGTATATAAGTGTATTAAACCGTGATCCCTATATTGTGTAATACACTGAAACATGAGCTGACTGTTGCTACCCTCCTATTAGTTTGAGAGCCAAAGTGATGCCAGTCTATATGAAAGCTGCCATATTTTCACGGTTCAATTCAAACTCATGTGCAATTTGTTTGAACATGCCCCATGTAGGCTTATCCTAAAATACATTGTAGAATTAACTCTCCTTCACTCATTCGTGGTGCCTCACTTGAGTGACAAGCTAACATTGCTATAAGGCTACAAGTTTGCAAACAGCCATGTCTTTCTGCACCATATCTCCATCCATGGTGCTGAATCCAAAATGCTCTCTCCAATTACCTCTGAGATGGTGTCATGATTATCCATTCAGCACAGCTCTCATGTCCCTCATTTCCTTTTTACGTCAGCAAAGAGAGCATCGACAGTTCACTGAGGGCAGCAGGGCATGCAGTGGATCAGAGGGACAGTGTGTTTTAGGAACAATCCCACTGGATTACAAGGCACATCCTATTGCTTTTCTGCATTGCAGAATATTAAAGTCCAATACATCTTAACAGATAAAATATTTTATGTTTTCCCAAGTCGAAATGCTAGTTTGAATTTCGAATAAAAATGGCAGCCTACACCAGGCTGTCTACACCCATCAAGTATGACAACTTGTACCTTACCAATGCTTTGAGCCTTGACTGCAGCCCTATCGCTGCCTCAGGCACATTAACCAGTCAGAGGCCTCTCTCTGGCCTTGAGTGTGCTCCCTCACATGCCTCTTGGACACTGTGGAGTGTGATGGACAGCAAACTTGGAATTGAAGAAAAAGACAGGAGGTATGATTGAATGAAAGCAGGCTAGGTGTAGATATAAGATTGGATGTAGGGAATAGAGGAGAGATGTGACGGGGGCAGAGTGTTTGAAGATGAGCTTGTTTGGGAGAGTGAAAGGATCAAATCATAGAGTGAGTGGAGAGGAGGAAGGAGCAAACAAGCAGCAAAGTCGGAGGAGTGACAAGGACGGAATAGACAGCAGGACGACAGGCAGGGTGGAGTGTGACGAGGAGGAGAATGACGTACGCGATAAGGCAGAGTGACACAAATGTCACCATGCTAACCTTTCCTGCACTCTCACTCGCTCTCCTCTCTACTTTGCCTCTCTTCTTCCCCTCCTTCCAGATTTGAAGCCTTGCAGAGATGGCCACCAAATGGGCAGCATGGAAGCCAACATACACCCTCCAGCAACTAGCTTTCCACACCTAACCGCCACCACCATCTCCAGCCATCAGCTCGAACCATCCCAGCGAGGACTGAACCTGCAGAGTTGAGCCTGGACAAGCTCGACTGAGATACGAGAAGCCGTCTACGGGAAGTAGAGAAAAGCAGAGGTGACAAGCCTCAGAGGAGTTGACTTACAGCAAACCAATCAACCTGTTGAGCCTGCGATTGAGCTTCTAGGACTTAATCTGAAATGAAATAGGCTGCAGTGATGCTTGAGCAATGGTATGGAGCTTTTGGACATGTCCGGATTTATCGCCCGGATATCCTATCGAGATTACGACACTTTTGTGCACACCTCAGAGCTGGGCCACTCTTCCAGATTGGCTTGTGGGCAAAAGCGAGTAATTGAAAAGCCCCCCTCGAGAGGGTCTCTGTTCTGATTTGTTGTGGGGGAGGAGGGCTTTTTTTTTTTTTTTTTTTTTTTTTAAAGGAACAATTTCAAAAAACCCTCCTTTTATCCCACATTTTCTCCCTTTTTTCTTTTTCACCATCTTTCTCACTCATTGTGGAGAAATACATTATGAAGCAGCACCATTCTTCTTCATGCTCCCTCTGTGACGGAGAGAGAGGAGGGACAGACTGTCCAGAATAGATAACGAGCAAGGAGACTGGCACTGAGGAGAGGAGAGGAGAAGGAGGGGAAAAAAAGGCCAAAAAAAGAGAAGGAAACAGGTAGAGAGAGAAAGAAGAAGAGGAAGCAAGCAAAGAAAAATAGAGAATTAACTAGGATTGTTTGAAATCCTCTTGGAGACTGAGAGTCTCTTTCTAATTCGCCTGTGCCGTGTTGGAGGCTAGTTAGCGCAATGGGCAGAGGAGGGGTCAGGATTTACACCAGGGGGGGCACTTGAGCAGGAGAGTAGGGTTATGTCCCCCCTGCACCTGCCTGGTCTGTATCTTAGTGTTTGGCAGCAAGACAGACTGAAAGATGGCCCGGTAAACAGACAGCTATACTGACAGACAAGCTCTGAGGCTGGTGAGACAGACAGACAGGAAGACGGGTACACTGCCTATTCCAAGTGTCAGGCAGAGAGCCAGGCAGACACCCAGTGCCGGCACAGTAGACAGTGTGCGATTCATTGTCATTCTATGCAGTGTGTGAGGAAGAGACAGAGGGAAGGGAAGAAAGCAGAGACAGAAAGAGAGAAGAGGAGCATCCCTCTGTTTGTAGCTTCTGGAGAATCTCACTTCATCTGCATCCACCTCAGTCAGTGCTGTGGCAAGCCCATGCACTAAAAAAACAGGCTGGGAGGGAGGGGGCTGTTACTAGAAAGGAAATACAGGTTGGAGTGAGAGAAGGAGAGAGAGGGAGGCAGGCAGAGAAACAGAGGGAGAGAGCAGGTGTCGGAAATCCTCCCCTTCATCTGCTTGTCATTTACTCCTTTATGTTCTCTCGTCGTCTGGCGAGGTGATTGGTTTTCTGATGCCGGCATTCCTCTGCTCATAGGCCCCTCCGTAATCCAGAGAAAAACAAGAGGTGGGCAGACAGAGGAAAGCAAAAAAAAAAAGACAGCATAAAAGGAAAGGTGGAGCCCCATTTTGATTGACTAATTTTTCATCCCTTCCTTTTCTTATTTGTCAAGACGGGCTGTTGCTGTCTCTCTCCCCCCCCCTTAAAGTAAGAGATAGAAAGAAGAAAACCACCGGCCCAATCAATCCCTCATTTTCTTTGCACACAGAATCGAACCTCTCCTTTCATCAGTTGTTGATTTTTCTTGCCTTGCTCTGAAGGGATTATTTTCTCCATCTCAGTATAAACACTGGAATCCTCCCTCTGTACTCCCTCTATATGTCCTCACCCCCAGTGACACAGTGTGAACCCCTCTGACTCCCCCACGGCATACCTCCCCCCTCTCCTCGGCTGAAGTGCAAAAACCCTGTGGTCTCAGATCTCCATGCCTGTGTTGACTCACTACTACAGCGATAATATGGCACAGCGCTTCTGATACCGTCTGATTCATTCTGTAAGTAGGACTCTCTCTCTTCCTATGTGTGTGTATGTATGTGATCACATGTGCTCTGTTTGTCATTAGCATGTATTCAGCTCATATGTGCAGGAACAGGGACGTGGACCGTGTTTCTGCAGTGTTGGTTTTATGGTGTCTTCACAGCGGATTTGCTTTCCTGTGCTTCCTCTGCTCCAGGCAATTTGAGCGTGTGTGTGTGTGTGTGTGTGTGTGTGTGTGTGTGTGTGTGTGTGTATCTGCCAAAGAAAGAGATTTTGATCTTACAGCCAAGCTTACAACAGCATCAGAGTGGTGTCAGAAAGAGGCGAAGGAGGTGCCTTTCTCTGTGTGTATGTATGTGTGTGTGTGTGTGTGTGTGTGTGTGTGTGTTCATGCCTACATATTGGTCCTGAGGTTAATTTGAACTAATTAGTGGTGAGTATTTTTGCTTCACAGAGCAGTTTTTTGGTTCTGTGTCAGTGTACTTGCATTCATTAGGGTGAGATGGAAGGGGGCTAAAACTGAAGAGGGTGAACCAGCTAATGAGAATGACTCGGATTCCCTGACTAGTTCTTTGTTGCCTCCATTTCATGTCTAATGCCCTGAGCATTACACCCCGGCCGCATGTCATTTCAGCGTCCTTTTATCTCCTTATGTGTTGCCTTGGATGAAACCGTACACTGAGACCCAGCCTCTGCAATGTCCTGCATATTACTAAGCCCATCTATCTCCGCGGACACATCCACATCTTTATACACTCCCACAGTCACCAGGCCCTGCACCGGGAGACGCTCAATCAAGATAGTCCCTTCAAACAGACCAATGAACTGTGAATAACGCCATTACACAAACTCCCAGCTCAGAGCGTTACAGAGACAGAAAGATTGGGAGGGTGGAAAAAAAAAGGAAAGAAAAAAGCGTGCATGATAGAGAATGAAAAACATTCTGGAGATTGAAGAACAAGAGCAGAAGGGGAATGAGAGAAGTGAGTGTGAGATGGAAAGCAACAGAGAGGAGGACACATCGAGGAGGGAGGGTGAGAAACAGAGAGGAAAAAGGGAGTGCGTGAGTCTAGAGAGGCCGCGGAGCAGGAAAAGACCTCTGCTCCATGGGAGCACTCTGATGGGCTTAGCAAGGCCCCGCTTTGTTCACACTGTTGGTCAGCCTCTCAGAATTAAGATTACTAAATAATACGATTACTGCAGCTGCACACTGATAACACGCTGCTGCCGATCCCCTTTGTCACTGTCAGAAAACCCAGAGAAGAGAGAGGAGGACTGGCATATGATGGCATCAAAGGCATGACAGTACTGACTACATTACATTGTCACAAGGGCCCTTGCTTCACAACATGGCTCCTCTGCTTGACGCTGAGTTAAAGTGGAAAGAGTTGGTGTGACTTTTGATATGACAAGTGGCCATAAACAAAAGCACGCTGAGGCAGAAATAATATTAGCTGAGGTTTTTTCCTCAGATAGATGGATGATGTCATTATGTTCAATCATGTGACATAAACTTTAACTCGCCTTATCTTTTCTCAAGTTGTTAATGTTGCACTGTCAGCCCCAAGAGGGACAAAAAAAAACAAGTTAACAGGGAAACCTCTCAGTGTATTACCTGATTCCACATGTGTGAACATAAACCAAGGCTGTCACGGTGAAACGTTTGCTCCTTATCTCGATGTTTTACACCGCATCCTCTGCGTGGGCTATTTGTTTCATGTTTCCACGCTTGACAGCTTTGACACGGATTCCCGCCAAGTTGACCTTGCAGTTTAAAGTGTAATAAAAGCTGAATTCCCAGGCTGTGTTGCACATCGATACGTGTTCTTTGGGTAGCTGATAAATGGTCTCACACCCCTCTGGAGAGGGGAAAAACAAGCAGCCAGCAGAAACCGCTGTCCAGTCCTGCTCAGCGGAAGTAAAGTACAACCATCTGAAACCCACTGCTCCCAGAGTAGTGAGCTAATATCAGGGTTGGGCTGGGCTCAAACCCCCTCCTATGAAATATGAAGTATCTCTGCTCTTCTCTCAGCAGGAGAAACCATTTGCCTGCAGAGCTAAAGATTAGCTTGGAGCAGGAGACAGAAAAGATGCATTTAGCATTTGATGGTATTGTACAAGAGTAAGAAATAACAAACCATAGCACAGGGCACAAAACAATATCAATGAAATATGACACGGCACAAACACGGAGCTTAAAACAGCCCGAAAGCACTGCAGGATGGCAACCATTCGCTTCAGTTTCTGTCCATGTGCCGCACATTTGTCATCTCGTGGAGGTTTCATGTACATGTCATGCAGAGTATTTGCTTCTGTGACATCAAATGAACTTTGACCTCAGGCTTTCCCCAGCTGAGCCCCATAGTCACAAAATAACTGTGTGAGTCACTCCTTACAACCAGTACAGCTCCAGTCAAAAAGCATGCATGTTGAATTGCATGCACTCTGCTCAGCGAGCCCAGACACGCAGAAACAGAAAGACAATATGGAGATGATGCGCCAAATTATCAGTTACGTGTCCGTGTCATTCGGTCTCCCCTTCTTAAGTGCTTTCCACAGCAGCAGTATACTGTGTGGTTACAGTGTGCTCCGATCATTTCACTCGACTTGGTCCAAATTGTGGCGGCAATGCACACGGTTCATAAGATAATCTTTCGCATTGGGTTTCAGAGCTTCCCATTGCCCCTGCTTGTACTGGTTGGGTCCTTTCAGATCAGCGATCCCATCATCCCTCAGGGTTAGATTTTCTAATCGCTGGTGTAGATTTTTCTTTTTCTGGTTGCTTTTCTGGTGCAGCTTTTATTGTCCTTGACAATATCATTCCTTGATGATCCTTGATGATCTCCGCTTATTGTATAGGCAAAATAACCATTGTCACATTGTCTGCATCATTAATAATTTTACAGTTTTTTGTTGGGAACAGCTGTTCTTTCTTCAAAGGTGGTCAGCAGCTGTTATTTCTTTAACTGTGCTGCAATGTAGCAGGATGTGCTTCTCTAATAGGTATACATCTAAAGTGTTATCGCGGGAATAGATAATCGTTAGACTGTTATCAACGCTGAATCCATCATCTTCTGTGACTGTCTTCTGCTATCACACCCCATGATGCCTCTTGCATGGCAGTTCACCCCTGAAGTGTCTCAGACAGCCCCTGCTCCAAAGAGAGCGGGGCTAATTTGGGATATGAGATCTCCTCTAACACTGAGCAGCACTTCAGTTTTCGTCTGCCTTCAATCCTCCGTCGCTTGACCACCAGCGCGAGGCACTGCAGCCTGCACTAAACCTTTGCTCCTCATTGCCTAATGGAGCACAAAAAATGGCCCTGTTTGCTTAGTCGTTTGTCCACTCCTGCTTGCTTCAGGCTAGCTGGCCTTGGGGGGAAAGATTGACTGTGTGTGTGTGTGAGGAGGATGAGAAGAAATGGACATTAGGACACACATGCCCTTTCCATAATGTGCTCCCGGCTGGGCTGTTTGGCTGGCCATAAAGTGAATGCCGCTAATGGCCTCTCAGTTAATGGAGTCATTAAGATTGGATTGCAAGAAGATAAAAGCAATGTGTATAATGTGTGTGAACCGGGTGGAAGTGTGATCATTTGTATACGTGTACTGTTACTGTAACCGCTTTGTGTATTTCTAGTTATTTAGTGCTTCAGTAGATACACCCACGACAACACTAAAGGAGGCAGTGACACTCTGCTGCATTAGCATTAGTAGAAAAGGTCAGTATTCTATCAGTGTAATTGTAATACGGTCTGAGGCACAGGTGATCAGTCCTGACCCGGCTCGTCCTAATCAGCCGGCTGGCGGAGGCTCAGAAAGTCACAGCTATAATGTTTCACCGCTAGATTGCCGCTGCCTTGTGTGAGTGTGTGGAAGTGACAAAGGCCTAAAGACTTGATTTGAGGTCATTCCAGGACGTGTACCCGAGAGAATATAGCAAGACTGGCGAAAGGCATTCTGGGTAGTGTTGCGTGTTGTTTTCATGGTGGCATGACTGCTCATTAAGTCTGTGTCAATTTCTTGATTCTTACCAGAGGGTTCGCTCGTGTCACTGTGCTCATCATGTTTTAAGCCTCAGCTGCGGCCCAGCTCGCCTCATTCACTTGTTGTATTCAGTGAAATGCAGCCTTTATTGCACCACAAGGGGAAGCTAGTTTGTAGGCAGAATTAACATTAAATCGCACGATAAAACAATTAAAACAGGATAGAAGACTCTTCATAATTAGGCCAGACAGAGAGTCAGTAGTTTGACTCCTCAACTTTTTGTATATTCACAGTTGTTTTTCTCAACTTTGCAAAGAAAAACTTTTTTAAAAACTCAAAATAGTATTACTACACTGTTTACAAAATATTTCACACTCACAAATCTTTGCCAGCCTCATGGGTAATACCCATATTTATCTGTCAAATGGTGTCAGACCATGTATCAGAAGATCAGAAAATAAATTTCAAAGTGAAAGAGCACACCTTTTTAATCTAATCAGTTACTAAGCAGACGCAGCCCGTAGCTGGAAAATGGAGTCTCAGCAGGGGATGTCATACTGCAATCACTGATCAAACCTGTCTGCAGACCCCTGAGGAGGCCTGAGGGGGTCACTCTACAAAATAAGAACAACTGGTTTAATTTCACTGTTATTTTATTGCGAGGTAGGATAGTGAGGGCGTATTATGTTCGTAACTGTTGTGATCAGATACTTCATTATCATCACTCAACACAGTATGAATAGTTGTAGATTATAGTGGATTGAAATTACACATGTATTTGTTTGGGGAGCCTTTTGTGAAGATGTCTGAAAACCCCATATTTAGATGGTGTTATTACAGCAGAAGAGCAATGTCTTTTTATTACAGTGTGAGCTGAAGCCCTCTGCAAGCAGTCTTGTACTGTTCATCCACTCTGGAACATTTCTACATAATTGCTTTTGTGTGAAAAAATTGTTCAGAAGTCATTCAGGTAACAGCGTTGTCAGCCTTGGTCTAGTGAGTCTATTTTAAATTTTAATGTTTCACTGTTGCTCCTGCTGAGCAGCAGTTTGCCTGACAGTGTAATAATGACACTCATCATGATATCTACAGGTATCGCCTCACTCTGAAGCCGATCATTAATATATGTAGGACTTGGCTCAGCTCTGCGAGACTCTACAGCAGTGATCAGACAGAATTTCCACATATTTTCTCAAGTGTACCTGGACAAAGACATGCTGTTAGAATACTAGTGGAGTTGAGGACCAGCCATGTTGCGTTTGACCTGAATCATCTTATACTATATAATGACGAAAACTTTGTCTGTGTGTGGGTGTGTCTGTTCCACGTTTTTCTCTTCACTGACTTGGTCAATCCATGTGAAATTTGGCACAGTGGTAGAGGGTCATGGGAGGATGCGAATGAAGCAATATGCCTCTCCTCATGAGGAACAAATTTGCCTCAAGAACCAATAACTTCTGGTTATATAGATTTTCCGCCATTTCGAATTTTTTTTAAAAACACTTCAAATTGATCTCTTCCTAGGAAGTTTGACCGATCTGCATGAAACTCTGCAAAAGTATGAAAACTTACTAAAACTGAGCTTCTATAAGGCAATGAATATTGCGGAGGGCGTGGCTCATCACATAAAGGTGTATAACATCTCAAGGGTTTCACCGATCACCACGCAACTTTGTAGGCATATGACCACACATAATCTGAGGGGACCCCTCCATTATTGACCCGATCAAACAAAATGGGGGCGCTAGAGAGCTAATTTCCTATCTAGGCCTAACGGCCATATCAATTTTTACTAAACTTGGTAGATACGTAGAACAGGATGCCTCAAGGTGACTGGAGAAATTTAACTCTAATTGGCAACTGGGTGGCGCTATAACAACAAAAAAATGCTTAAAAATGGCTAAAATGCGATCGATCGCTGTGGCTCCCCCTGTGGCCCAATGTTGTTTTTTCCCCCTAAGTTTTGCTATGACTAAATCATGGTATAGTATGCTGTACATAATCACGAAAACTGTCAGTGTGTCATTCTGTCAGTCAGTCATTCTGTCTGTCCCACGTTTTTCTACTCACTGACGTGGTCAATCTATGTGAAGCTGCACACAGGCATTGAGGATTGGACTAGGTAGAAGCTGACAAAGCTACCAGTGGGTACGGACTAGTTATATAATGAACAATAAAACATGAAATGGATTTTGTCGTCAGCAGTGATAGAAAAAGTATTCAGATCCTTTACTTAAGTAAACGTACTCTTTGTGCAGTAAGACGGATCCTGTCAGTGTTTTACTATTACATATGATGTTTTGGGATTATTATTACTGCTGCATTAATGTGCATGTTGAATTTTACTGCTGTAAATGTTTAAGGTTGTACTAATTTTAATTCCTTTTTATACTGTTGGGTAGTTTAATCTACAGCAATGCATAATATATAAGATTACCATCTTTGTAGCATGGCTGTCTTGTGAGAACCATGTATTTCTGAAAAGTCAACTTTTCATGCTGTCAGAAAAACAGCTCCTTGTGATGATGCATTTTTCAGCTGATCCAAGAAGATTTTTAAATAGTTGATTTAGCTTAAGAAGAAGGAGACTTTTCTTAACACATAAAGTAAGTTTAACATTTACAATAACCAAATTTGGAGATACATGGTTTTCATTGGATAGAAGGGTGTGAAATTGTAATCTGAAATCAAGTCAAATTCAAATATTGTCTCTAAGATAAAGTGGAGTAGAATTTTTGTACATGCCAATAAGTAGAAATGAAGTACAGTACTGGAGTAAATATACTTCATTACATTTAACCACAGATCTTCATCTCACCCGAGTCACACAACAAACAAAGCCTCTCCATTAAAGCTGTCTGTCTCTATAGATGATGTTAATACATCACTGTGCGAATAGAGATTTTTGGCTTCTGGTTCAATCCTTCATCACACAAGGTTTTTCACTGTAGTGATTTTCTATGAGAAGATATGTACATAATTTAGGTTTGTAGCAAGTGCCAATAGACCATCTTTGCTTGGACTTAAGGAACAATTTGTAGTGTCATGAATAATACACAGCAATCAATTTTGCAGAATAGAAAATAAATTAATCATAAAAAATAAAGATTTCACGTCACTAGTCCGGGGATGTCCACAACAAATGTCCCAGTGATAGATTTTTATGATTGGAGGTTCCCATCTCATATCCTCACGGCTGATTTTCATCTTAACTTGACATCTACAAAACACGACACAGCATTTTCTTAGGAAATTACATCTAATTTAAATGTACATTTCATTCTGGGATGTTAATGAAATCACTCACCTGAGAGTTTTCATCTCTTACATTACTATCAGAATAGTTTGGTGTTAAATCATCCGTATGTACGGTGTTTTCTACCTGGGCAAATGGCAGACTCCAGCACATGTGCCATCCTTCTGTTAAAAAAAAAAAAAAATCAGTAAATTTTAATTTGAGTAGCAAGAGGTTGTGACTTTTATCTCTTCAATCAGTCAGCCACCCAGGTTTTTCCAGCATTTGTTAATAAGACCTATAAAAGCCAAAACGGCAGCCTACTGATAGCACATTAAGGCAAGGCAGGTTTATTTGTATAGATTCTTCCAACAACAAGGCCATTCAAAGTGCTTTACACCAGGCATTTAAACACGATATAAAAGACACAAAGTGATTTAGAAAGACACAACAGGATTTTAAAAACACCATAACAAAATAATATAGGAGATAAACTTAAACTAAAATAGAATGAGACTAATCAAAAGACAGGATAAAGATTACAGTGCGGCTACAGTGCAGTGCAAGATATGAATAAATAGTCCCAAGTTTAACCTAATAAAATGCAGTGACAAATGTTATAAAAACAGATTTAGAAACGGTTATGTAGTGTATAAATCTGAGCGCTCCTTCTCTGTGTTTAGTTTTGAATGTAGGGACAGTAAGCAGACCTGCCCCAGACGATCTGAGAGGTCCGGATGGTTCATAACAGCAGGTCAAAGATTTCCTTCAGCCTTAAGCCATTTAGCACCTCATAAACCAACAGTTAAATTTTAAATCAGTTCTTTGACAGACAGGAGGCCAGCGTATAGATCCAAAAACTGGGGAGGCGTGTTCCACTCTCTGGTCTCAGTGAGCGCTCGGCAGCAACTATCTGATTGATCTTTTATGCATGCAAAGACAGCGTAATAGAAGTTGAGTTAACTGAAAATAATCACATGGACAGATTCTTCGAAATCCAGCTGAGACACAACTCTGTAAATTCGTGATATATTCTTAAGGTGATAGAAACCAGAGTTTTGTAGTTGTCTGATGTCTAATGTTAAAATTTAGGTGACTCCAGGGCACCGAGTAGTTTAGTGGGTGGAGCAGGTGCCCAAATACAAAGGCACTTGTTCGATTCTAGCCTGTGGCCCTTTGCTACATGTCATCCCCCTTCACACTCAGACTATCCTGCCCAATAAAGGCGAAAAAATAATTTTAGGTGACTACAACAGAATTTTTTTCCTGATTTCTGTTCTTAAACATTAGACTTCAATTCAAACTCAATGCTTGTATGGGACCACAGTCACCTGGGGATATTGCCATATAAATTTCTGGGTTGTTGGCATAATTATGGTACAATATATATATATATATATATATATATATATATTTTTTTTTTTCCTCCATAATCTGCAGTAATGTGAGCATGCATATGCTGAACAAAAAAGTTTGCACTGTATTCAGATGGCCTGTAGGTGTTTAAGAATGCAGCTCAATATGAGGAATTCAGCTGAGGAGCAACACATCTAACCTGATTGGGAGATAAATGTTGGCATTGTAGGTTTCTGCAAACCACGGACATGTTACACTTATACATTATCATGCAGTGGATATGTTGAAACTTTGTTTCAACAACGCTGTGGTTAGGTTTGGGCGTCAAAACCTTTGGTTTAAAATACCTACTTTTGGAGGCACCATCCCAGCAGGAGATGCAGCGATGTCTTATTAAAAACCAACTACTTTTCATGGCACCATGCCCAGTGAAAAAACAACAAACACCCACATTTGAAGGCTAAAAGGCCATAGGAAATACAGTTTGTTGTTTTTTTGATCTTGAGCGGTGGTCTGCAGCTTGGCAGGTGTCTCGCCTCGAAGAACGCTGAGGACGGCTATGAGCTGAAACGCGTCTGTTTGACTGCTGCTGTGCAATCCATTATATCAAAAGTATTATACTTATTAGTGAGTGCTGTCAGGTTTTTCTACTTCGCCTAGGAGATGTGCCATCTACCATCCCCTCTTCCTCCTGATGACAAAGTCAGCTCATCTACTATATCACTTTGGCAACGCTGATATACGTATGAAATGTAAACATGTCACGTATTCGTGGTTTGTAGAAATGTACAATGCCAACATTTTCTTCTGGGCTGCAAATATCCCATAAGACACCTGCTTGCACTGAATAGGATTATTGAACAAAATGGCACCCTCACCTTCTTTCTTATACATTCCAGCTTTACTCATAAACTGAAGTTGTTTGCTGTTGACTCAGTGACAACTGCTTCTTTGTGATTCAGCCAAGTTCCAGTTTAAAACATAAAATCAAGATTGTGCTCAGTAATTGAGTCACTGATTAAAAATGATTTGCCTGCCAAAGACGTAAATGAAGCTAAATTTAGTGTGTCAAACATAAAAGACGCCGTCTGTGCTTCTTATCAAAATATAGGCTAAGGCCCAATTTCATCACCACGTTCCACATTTTGCCCTGTGTCTCATCATCTTCACAACACTGGTATTTTGGGATTGTGAGTCAAGAGCTTGTAATCAGCTCTACCAATCAAAAGTATTAACATGCGAGTCAGTTCCAGCTCAGCTGCCTCGGTCCAAATGGTGATGCAGCAGTTGATTATGGGCTACTGCCTGATTTAAAACTGCTGAATATTTAATTGACTCAATGAAACATAATACTCCAAATGGGCTCATATCATGTCGTTATAACTGAATTTAAAAAATACAACAGATGTGATTAATTAACTCATTTGGGGTTTATGGACTTTAGATTTCCACTCATGTGTGGTGGGTCTGAAAAATATGGCAGCATTTTTTCCACTGAGTCAAAATTTGGCTGCCCCCCACTGCAGCCACATATACAGGAATATCTCAAATAGACCCAGAATCAGGTTTATTGACAAGTCGGTTTTCACATACAAGGAGTCTGATATGGAGCACTATTGCAAAAAAAAAAAAAAAAAAAAATTAGTAATAATAAATGTAAAGAATAAAAGAAAATTCTAATTAAAATATTTTTAAAAATACTATAAAATATGTACAATATATCTGACTAAAAATCAAAGAGCTAGAAGTGGTAGTTATGTGCAGAAATGTGCAAAATATTGTCCAAGGTATGGGCAAAGATAACAATATTATCTGCATCATTGCCTTTATGGGGTATAACTTTCAGATTAACTCAGATGTAAAACGGTAGCCTGTGTATGATGTAAATTCAGACACCCAGGGAAGGAAGTGTTGACTGTAATTAAGCTCATATGGAGGTGTGCGTGACATAAAGTAAACATGCTGCGCTAAAGCGAAGTAACTCTTTAAACGGTTTGACACCTTCCTGAGGGCGATACTTTTCTGCTTCACTTAAGCTAAACAATAGCAGCACATCATCCAAGAGGCTCAGTTAAAATGAAAAACAATTCTTGTCTCTGCTTCAGTGGTACTTGATGTAATCCACAGAGCTGTTTGACCAGTGTTTATTCCAAGTCCTCCTGAGCTATTCACTTGCGGAGGAATCAAAGTCTAAAGCTGGCGTACTTTATCTTGTGCTATTCCCTGAATCTCCAAGTGCTGAGGTGATTTTTTTACTTTCCCCAAACTCAGACATGTCACAGTCACCTGAAAAAAAATGCTACACATGTGCACAATTAACTGTATTTGTACACAAGAAGATTGACGAGGAGTTTGTCTTTTCACATGCGTGAGTGTAAGCATGTGGTGAGTCTGTTTTCATGAACATCTGATGTAGCTAGTGTGTGTGTGTGTGTGTGTGTGTGTGTGTGTGTGTGCTGTGTTTATGCTTACCATGCTTGTATGTGAAATATAAATGTTGCGTAGGCGTCTTTTCCGTCTGTGTCAAGACGAGTGATCTGTCAAGAGCCGTACTGGGCTGCCTTATGTTCATAATGGTTCTCTTGAATTCCATACATGATGGGGGAGGGGTGGGCTTCATCTGCATACTGCTGATGTCATGGTCAGCGTCGGTGTGTGGTCGATGCTTGAATCAGTGGGCTGCGTACATGCTGAGATGCACAGAAGACTTCAGACTGCTCATGAGACAGTCTTTGATCCAAAGTAAAACAGGCTGAGAGAGCAGATACTCCTCCAATCCGCACAGGTGATACCAGTCTATTAGCACCTGCAGTCTGCCTCAGCTCTGCTGTTTGCAGGTCAGGAGTAGAAAATAGTATAAGAAAGTCAGTGGGATAACTTGGGATACAACATATTGTGTGCCTTACTTAAAAGATGCTAGATTAAAGCTGTTAAGAACTGGGTATTAGTGAGCAAATTGTGGATTAGGAATAGATTGTCGGTATTATATATGGGGTGCTATGTTCATTTTATTTGATAATGGCATCTAAATCTGCAACAACAGCAGAAACAAGCTCTAAACACAACACTGACACATTATCTCCTCACAACGCGGATATGGTGAATGTGTCAGCAAACACTTGCATATTTAAACACCCTGCAGAAACATTAGTATTCAGTTTAAGTCATCTGGCCACCTTGAGAATGTTATGTTTTTTGTCTCCACCACCTCCTAATGCCCCACTATGTCCACGCACTAGTCACTACCTTCGTCTGTCATTTCAGCCCAGTTGCCAGAAGAAAAATCTGCATTGCAACTTCACGCTTCTCAACAACACTGTGGTGACGATGTGGTTAGATTCAGGCACAAAAAACACTTGGTTATTGTTAGGAAAAGGTATCATGTTTTGGCTTAAAACACCCACATTTGGTGGTACAGAAGCAGCTGGAAAAGCAGTGATGTCGGTGAAAAACAGCCAGGTTCAGTTGCACAAATGCCACTTGGGAATGCTGCGTTTTGTAGGTAAAAATCCAGGTTTTGTGCCACAGTCGCCACTGTGAAATGCCACAATGTGCCGCTAAAACACCCAGGCTCGATGCCACAAATGCCACTGAGAAACATTGCGATGTGCTGCTAAAAACATTCAGGTTCTGTAAAAAAAACCCACCCAGGTTTGCTACCACACACACCAGTGGAAAAGCTGCAAAGGGTTGCCAAAAAACAAGAAGTGCTATTGTTTCGACAGGAAGGCCATCCAGGCACTCCGGAAAAATATAGAAAAACGAGGAAAGATATTTTGCTATATTCTTTAGAAGTGCCTGGACTGCTTTTCTGTCAATCCTGTTTTTTCCCCGACACAAGGTTTTGGTCTACATTTGTATATGCAGAGCAACCAGTCATCTCTCCCTTCTTCAAGTGTTATTGTTTGTTGGTTTCTAACGGTGGTCTGCATTGGTCTGCAGCTTGGCAGGCATCTTACCTAGGTGACACACCATCCAACACCCTCGACATCCTGATGACAAAGTCAGCTTATATATTACGACACTTTAGAAACGTTGATGTGATATGTATGACACAAATCAGACATATTCGCAGTTTGCAGAAATCTAAAACGTGAGCATTTTCTTCTCTTGACTGGCCTGGCTGTTTGGTGCTGGACAGGCTGCATACAGTAGGGTTTTAATGTATGAAAAAGCTGTGTCCTTCATTTGGGAACAACACAGATGAGCACAAAGAAAGATGTTAAAATGGGGAACTGCAGTCACGCGATAATTCTCTGACTCAGAACTACAAATAACCCCTTTCACATTACATACAGCAGGTCTAACAGGACAGTTGGGAATAATCTGCATAATACATCAGAAAATAAGACGCCCTTTAATCTGATTGTATCCTGGTAGAAACACATGCCAGGCAGCTAATTAGCAGTTACATGTTTCCCCAGTGAAGATTCATTGTTTAGCCCACAATGTCAGACCTTTGGCCACTCCGACAAATGAGGACAAAACGCGGAGCCATTATTTGCACTGCCTGAAGATTTGTGTAACCTCGGCCCCTGATATCACCATTTTCCAATTTCGCCATCCAGTCTCAATGAGACATAATCAGTCGTAAGCAGTTGGCCGGTGGCACTCGCTGGTGATATCCTGTCTACTATAATAACAACACCACCTCATAAGGGGATAACCTGCCTTATTGCTCGATGGATTTACATACAGCAGGTAATCATTGTGACCGCGAGCTATCTGTGACTGATGATGTGTGTCAACACTGTACATGCAGCCTTTGTTTTCATTTGGCAATCAGGCCTGTCGAGCCATGCTGCTGCAGAGATCAATGTACCAATTGGATGATTGTGATGTGTGTGATTGTCTGCATGCATGTGTATGTGCATGTGTGTGTAATTCACCTAAATGCTTACCTGTGGGCCATCATCTCTGTCGCCTCTGTGTATCCATCTCAGTGTTGCTGTGAAGCAGAGAAAACATAGAGCTTCTTTCACGGGAGACTATGCTATTACAAGAGCAACCTGATTTACTCTCCCACTGAGGCTTTGATATTAAAACACTGTTGTACAATAATCCATTTTAAGAGAAAACCCAAATTTAAAAATATGCTAATAAAGGGAAGTATGTGTGTACAACCGTATCCTTCAAGCCCTCTGTAGTGAGGGGATGTTGGAGGCAGAGGGGAGGAGGTGTGGGGGAGAGGAGATAGGAAGCGATAGCTCAGCAGAAAGGTGTAAAGTCCTCCAGTGGCTAGCTAATCTGCCAGGCTTAGGGCGGCTGGTTTTCTCTGTGCTCTCGTGGAGGAAGGCGGAAGCTCTGTTGGGCTCACCTTTCAAGGCGCCTGGGCCACAGCCACAGGGGGAAACCCAAACACATCGATTAGCCGTCAGGAAGGGGGTGTGTGGGGGGGGTTGGGGGGGCTTACTCTCTCACTATCCTCCCTCCTCCCACCTCCGACCACCTCCTCCAGCTCAGGCCACTGCTTTCTCACGGGAACATACAGGTAAAGCAGAGAGGATTGAGGATGGAAGAAAAATGAGGAAGGTGTGTTGAGCGAGAACAATTGACAAAAAGAAAGACAGGAATCAAACAAACAGGCGAGCCCAGAACAGCCGTGTTTTGTTTTGCTCTGATCATAAGCCAAAATCTGAGCGCGTGCTTGTGTGAGCGTGTGTGTATGTGTGTGTGCCTGCGTGCACGACAGCTGCTGAGTTGTTGTGTTTATCTGTGTGAAAGCTTTACGGTAAATAAAGCTTGAGTCCTGGCAGGGAGACAGGTGCAGCAGGCTGGGCCAAAGGAGAGCTACTGTAACTCAGGAAGAGAGAGAGAGAGGAAGAGAGGAACTCTCTTGAAAGTGCCAACCGGACAATCTTTTGAAGTGGCACATATTGGCATATCATGAATAAACATGAGCAATGTTTGCTTTCGAGCAAAGCAAAGCTGAAGGTGTGAGGCTCATTAGAGACCAAGAGGGCATGTTGATAAAAAGAAATGTGGCCGCGTTCATTTACTGCACTGAAAAGTGCTGTAAGTTCATCCGGTGGTATTTATCATTTTAACCCTCACGTTCGTTTAATCGTGCATGCACTGATGGGAAAGAATGGAGGCACTAATTAAAAAGAAAATCACGGCGCTGAAGTGCACCATGTAGACATGAAAACATCTGAGATCATCTGTACTGTATTATCTACTCATTGCTTCGTTTTTCAAAATAACCTACCAATTATGCTGTCAACTGCTTAATGATACTATTTTGTCAGTACATTTATTAAGAAAAGCATTCATCTCTAGAGTTCCACTGTAATGTCATTTTGTAGGGATAGCTTTCCCATTTTTCAGTTGCCGGAAACAAACTGATGATAATGTCTATTACTGCTGATAAGGATAGCACATATTACATAACTCTCCCTGCACTTCCACTCCAAATCATAACTCATCTATAGGCACTTGGAATATTAACCCAGTGCTCCCCCAAGGCTGAGAATATGAACCAGCACCTTATAAGCCCATGCAGCCCTGTGCAGCGGTGGTGTGATTAGAAACCCTGCCTGGTGAACTGCTAATACACTGGAGTTTGATAGCCTCCAGTATGGCAAGCTGCTGGTTATGAATAACCCTCTGCATAACCGAACCTCCCCCACATCACTCAGGGTGAAATACACAGTTTTCACTGCCTTTCCTTCAGTGTTATGGGCTGTGCACTTTAAGGTTTATTTCTTGCTAACTGAATGCATGTCAGAGCATAGGGTTCATCTGAAAGCATTAGAGGAATCACTAACAGCCCTTAAGTCTTTCTGAGGCGGATCTGGGTGGAGATTAAGCAACATCGGTTAAAGGGAGACGGGAGGGGAAATGTGTTTTGGTCTTATAGGCATCTGACAGCTTCTCCATAATAGTGAGCTAATCCTTTTTATACAGTCTGTGTCTGTCTGTCTCCCTTTCTATACACACATCAGCAACATCCAAACACACACACACTCATGGGCGCAGACATGCATTCATAAACATATAAACAAAACAGTGCTTAAACACACAGTGTAGCAGTTTAATGAACAGAGGGGCCTTTGAACTGCTGATAATGTCTCTACGTGTTTCATCATTTCAGCTTGACATTTGTCAAAACTGCTCAGGTTACCGTAGCTAAATTAATGTTGTCTTCCTACAAAGACTACAGCCAGAAAGGATTACTCAATGTCATGCTAGCAGCTAAGGTGCTAAAGGAGTGTGTGTGGCTACTCCTGGCATGGCACTACAAGCTACTTAGACACCGAATTGACTCGTTATAAGTGCTAATGACAGGTGTCCCTTTGTGTTTGATTTGTGGTATGGAAATGCTGCCAAACTCCTGCCATCGCAAGCGTCAGACACTGCGGTGTGCAAATATGCTGTAGCATGAGGTGCCTTATCTATCGCTGTGCACTTGTTCAACTCATTAAAAATTAATTGATATGTGACATTTGATATCCATTGTGGAATCACTTTAATGACATTGATGTGACAGACTCAATTTAGCCAGTTAGGCCACATCAGAGTAAGAAGTCATTATCTTCCTCATCGCACTCTGTGATTGCACAGACCAATTAAAACGGATTAACCTCCCATCCAGTTTGCCCCTTTCTGCCACCAAATTGTTGTGTCATTTGTTGAGCATCATGGCTGGCCGGGCTCACTCTTTGTTTTTTGTTTTTTTTGTTCTCCTCTCTCAGAGGCTGTCGAAAGTAATAATTGTGTTTCTTGCTGTGTGATAATGCAGTGCTCTTGGTTCCTTTCGGGTCTGTATTGAAATCTCGATCCTGTCCCTCTGCAGTGGCTATCTCCCTCCGTATCTGAAGAACTGATGGTATCTCCCTCCCCTGTGAATTTCCTCCTCTCCAGCCGAATTATCCATTCGTCCCCTATTGCTCTCTTTCTCAACTTCCAATATTTCCTCTCTGGCTCCGCTATCTTCTCCCCTTATCTCTTCCTCACCACTACATTTCCTCCATCTTGTGCTCTCTGTCTTACTCTCCTTTGCTTCTCTTTTCTCTCCTCTGTCACACTTTTATCTGTCCACCTCAATCGCTCTCCTCTGTCTCACTTTAGTTTAACTCAGTATCCTAAAGGCGCTTTGCGTGTCTTTGGCCAGGAGGCATCAGAGTGTAACCTGCTAAATTGGAATGTTATGGTGAGGCAACACACACGCATGAGAAACTCTTGAGTTAATGGACAATTTACCTCACCTCATTGTTATAGCCTTTACATTCATTAAGCCCCCTCTGCCTCTCCTTATCTTTTTCCCACTCACTCCTTTATTCCCCCGTTCTCTCCCATCTTTCTCTGCCCTCGTTGTCTTCACCCTAAAAGCAGCAATCTTCTTCATTGTGTCCGACCTATACTGTGTGTTTCCTGTGGCTCTGGTGTTTGCCTTTTCCCTCTTCTGCTCACTGACCCCCCTCCGGCTCGAGCTGTCCACCCTGGTTCCTCCAGTCCGCTGGAGTAAATGGTAAAATAATGGTAACAGCCAACCATAAATCAACCCAATTGAAAAACATCACCATTATAGTCTCTCTCACTTTCCCTCCCTCATCGTCTCTTTTCTGTGCCCTTCACCTTTGTTCCAGGAGGGAACGAGGGAGGGAAAGGCGACTATTAGCAAGTGTTGTGTAGGGGGGGACAGAGGCCTCCAGAGAAGGTGAAGGATAATGAAAAATAAATAAAGCACATGTGTTACCGTGCGTATGTGTGTTTGTTTGTTTCTGTGCACGTGTGTTTGTGTAGTTGTTGATTTCAGAGAATGAGATCCCGTTTCTAAGCTGTTACTGGTGTGTGGATGCTCTGTCCTGACCAGAAGCTTAGAGGAGAAGGCTCATGCGGAAGGAAGAATATCCTTGTGTCAGCACATCTGCAATCTGTGTGTGTGTGTGTACATGCGTGCATTAAAGGCTTAAGGGGGGGAAGAGAAAAATGCGTCACAGTGAGACAGATAGCACAAAATAACAAAAATAAAGGGGTGATAGTGACAGATCGTAGTGTGAAATTTACAACGGGGGGGGGGGGGTGTTGAGTGAATCGAGGGGTTAAATGTGATATGTCACAGAGACATACATATTGTAGACATGCAAAGTATTCTCTACTCTTTCAAAGAAGGCAAATGCATCGATGCACTCACACCCAGGCGCACACATATTTAGTTACAGCAGCTGATTGCAGGCAACAGTGCGTTGCTCAAGCTATATTGGACCAATAAAATAAAAGCAGGCATCAGGCAGAGGTCTGTTTGGGTATGGTTGCTGTGGTGATGCTCGCTAAGGTACATGACAGAAAGCAGTGATGGAAGAAGTTTTTGGATCTGTCATTTGAATAAAAGTAGCAATACCACAATTACTAAGCATAGTCCTGCATCTCAGATCTTAAATCATTGTTGGTGATGGTAGGTGGTACAGAGTTTGATTAGCCGTGTTTTAAGATACACATCCCTGAGATTACTGAATGTAATCAGTCGCTGTGTTGCTGAGTTTGCTTGCGGCTCTCGCAGTAATAAAATAATACATTTAAAAAATTCAGCAGCAAAGTGCCCTTCCAGAATCAGTGCCCCAATTATTCTGTATTCATTCATTTCTATTCAAGTATCATGTCTTTTTTTTTTTTTTTTGGCCCATTTCACATGGGATTACAAAACACTGTTATATTAAAAGCATCTTCCAGTCTTGCGTGTACAAAACAAAATGTGGAAAAGGAAAAGAGAGAAGGAAAACAAAAGTAACAAATTAAAAACAAAACAAAAAAACATCCCAAATGAATTGTTCACACGAGAAACTACCAAACATTTACAGTTTATCTCGATAGAGTCCTTTCTCCAGATAACTGGCTAATCTTAGTAAACAAAGCGTCACGCAGTTCACAGTAAAAAGGACAGTATTTTTTTATATCGCTTAGACTTTGTATGATTTACAAACTTTTAGGTTAACCACACATTATACAGTGAACAGTTTCCATTGGAACCACTTTCTAATAGGGATATAATGGTGAAGGAGTCATGGTTCACGTCAAGGTCGGCACAGCAGGAAAAAAAACCCCAAATACATAAGTTAAATTGAATTGAATATATTTTATTTCATGCAAGTGTCAAAGACAGACAGTCCTCTTGCCTCTATTTTCATTACCAAAATAATGGGCTTGTCAAACACTTCTGTATTACACTGTACAAACACTGAACAAAGGCAACAGGTCACAGTAGTCTATAAAACTGAAAAGCATTTGTTACGCAGTGAAAGTGAACATACCAAAATACATAAAATGATAGAAAATGAGGTGTACGTAAGGATGGGGGTTTCAAATAGTTACACTGTGGCTATATTTTAAGATGTATTATGCAGGATTTTCCTAAAAACAAAACAATGTATAGACTTATGCATAAGTAATCCCTTTCATTCATCACTTATGAGCCACTAGAACTGTGTGGAGATGTATTTTTCTACAGAGACTCTGCCCTCAGATTGTATTTTCTTATTTCCTTATCATTTTCTGCTTTTGGGATGTTTATGGGTGTGTACCCCCCACAGCGCTCAGGTGAGGCTGAGCAAATAGCAAAAGCAAATAGCAAGGCAAATAGCAAGGCAAAACACCAAACGAGAGTGAATCTGAGCTTGGCTTATGCTTCAGCTTTTGCTGGCGAATGTGTTAACAAACAGTAACCGACAATCCTGCACAGTCCACCTTAGAACATTTAAAACACCCAAACATATACCATCCCAATGACTCACACATCTGGGTCAAATGAGGTGGTGGAGCAGCGCCGACACATGGTCCTCATCTTACACACAACTCTCACCGTGAAGGCCCGGACACAACAAACTGAATTCAGAGAACTAGCTGCAATGAAACTCAAAAAGTTGCACATGAACACACCACAAAGACTTTAATGGATGGCCAACCAACATGTACGTTCTGAGCTTGCGTGACAGGAAATAACTCTCCACACCAGCAGAAGGCGATAATCCGTATTGGTCATTCAAAATGGGAAACCAGAAAACGGTCTTGACGTTAGTTAGCCAGTTTGCACATTAACGACACAATCCAATGTTGAAAGAACAGGTCATATTTACCGTGTGCCAGTGAACAGTAACACAGACCATCACGAACTCTTTCTGCTAACAAGCTCAATGGTAAAAGAAAAATAATCTTACTTTATGTAACACGTTTGTTTTGGTCTCACTCCTTCTTGAATGAAGCTCTTTGTTTACGTTCCTCACTTCCGTTTCTCCTCTTTTGCGCTGAGAGGAACTGCAGGTCAGAGTGATTTCATTTACCGATGGGCTCTACAGTCACAGACGCTGATTTAACATGCTGAATCGGCAGAAAAAAGCCAACTACCGCCGATGAGGGCCCCTGATGCTCACAGACATTCTGGCACTGACCAATCGTGGACAGTCGGCTTGGTGTGTCCGGGACTTTTGCTGTTGTAGCTGACTGGGAACCTGCAAGTGGGTCTTCCAGCTCCGGTGTTTTTTGTTTTTTTTTTGCATTCGCTTTAGTGTGACTGCCTCACAAGCCAATATGCTTATTGCGCTAACCGCAGCACATGTTGCTTACACCGTGCAGCTAAACATTTTCAAGTGGAACTCCTGCTTGTGAACTTGTGTTCAATATTTCATGCATCAATCTACATAGTGTGTATTCTGCTTGCAGCATGCTGCCTGCATGCACTGAACCATGACCCCATACCGTGATGGTGCGCTAGGAATACACAAACCATTCTAGCCCTACCTTTTAACCAAGAAATACAAAATTCCAACCAGCTAAAGCCAAAACTATCGAAATCAAACTGCACTTTTGTCAGTGAAACTGCACATAACGCAGAAGTGTCTCTTTCAGAATTATGTCATTGTATAAATGGATTGTACTGCTGATATAAAAACATGTAAGTAGCATTTTATGTTGTAGTCAAGTGTGTTTAATTTTAACTGTGGGTACTTTCTAAAGTGTTTGGCAGTTGAATCCACAACAGCGCATCATATTTAATATGTTTTGAAATAAAATTTTATTCTGGAAAGTAACAGGTAACTATAGCTGTCAAATTAAAGTGGTGGAATGGAAGGTACAACAAACCAAAAAGCAGCAAGCATCTGAAAATACACAACTCACACACAGTATCTCTGAATAAGTATTCATGCATGTACTGTATGCTTGTGCTCACAACTCCTGCACACTTGACTGAACCACATGTGCCGTGACACATCTTTGCAGATACACAGGCATCCACGCATCCTTACAGACTTGCAGCGCAAAGGCCACGGTGCACAGAGGTGCTGACGGCTGTCATGTTAATATGCCAGGGAGGCTGGAGGATTGGGTTGTTACCAGCAGGATGAGTTGGAGGAGTAGAGGAGAGGAAGGAGAGGAGAAGGGAGGTGGTGTAGGAAGAAAACAAAAACTAAATTATTTATCCAGCTCTTTTACAAAGACTGACATGTAGTCTAGCGAAGTGATTAAGTGCACAGAAAGCTTTTTAATTTTCTTTTTAAAAGATTGAGACATATTTAATGTTCCGTAACACAATACGGTGCACAAAAATGAGTAGTTATGAAGGAACAACCTGATGATTACTGAACACTAATGAGTAGTGCCTGTAAAACTCTGACGAGTTGCTAGAGAAGACACTGGGAAATACTATATTAATGAGTCATTAGGTAATGATTAGTCATGAGTGTCTGTGAATGACGACCACTTTCTTCATGAGTCGTTCCCGATTAACTCTGAACCAGCTGAGTGGCGCAAACCAGTAACGACTCATTAATTACTAATTACTTAATCATTAGTTACTCTTTTTGGTCATGGTGCACTGTGGGCTATTGCTGAATTGCAGTTTGACTGTTTTAAATGTGATTTGCATATTGAATATTGTGATACATATGAATATCATTGATTTTAACCGCATCTCCCAGAAGGATCAATTTTAGGTTGTGAGGTATTCCCACAAAATGAATACATAGAGGTGTGGAATAGAGGCCTTCATATGCAAATGATAGTGGATGCTAGTGGATGCACAGGGTGGCTGATGAGATGAAGATGAGGGGTGTGTAGACGGGGGAACGAGGGAGTTAGGGAGGGGCAGGAGGAAGCTACCCAGGATGAGGGAGGGGAGAGAAGTCAAGACTGAGAAAGCAAGAGGGAATGCTGATGATAGGATGAAGATACACATGGCGGGGGGGAAGGGTGGCGGCATTTGTGAAGGAGTGGAGGGGGAAAGGATGGAGGGATTGTTGTAAGGAGGGGAAGGAGGAGGGTTTGTCCTCCATCCGGCAGGAGTGTGGTCCTCACTGGCCCCTGCGGCACTGTCTTCCCAATCTCCATCCCTTAATCAAGAAGAAGAACAAAGATATGCATGTTATTAAAAATCAGGCCCGTCAAAGGGAGCAACGGAGCAGGGGAGAGAGGGAGAGAAAGAAATAAATAATGGCATAGTAGAGTATAAATATAGTGATATCCTCCAGGCATGTTCTATCTATCGCTCTTTTTTTTTCCTCAACCATTAAGGAATTCTTCTCTCTCTTTCGCCTCTCTCTTTTAAATAAAAATGAAATGGTGTGGATTTTCATCGTCTGCCGTCACTGTGTCTCCACGTCCCATCTCTATTTTAGCTCCGACTGCCCATCTCTTTTTCCTCTCTCTCATTTCTATGCTTCTGTTCTGTGACTGGCTCTATCTCACAGTCTTATTAGCTTTGTTCTCATTCCCTGCCTCTCACCTGTTTCTTCATTTTTCTCTTACACTCGCCTGCTCCCTCCTCTATCACACCCTTATTTTGTGTGATGTCAAGCTAATCACTCTGCCACTGTTTCTCTCTGCCTCTCTTCCTTCTCTCTGTCCCTCTGTGGTGTGAAAGTGATTATGGTGGATGGCGCATTGGGTGGTTTGTGTGTGTGTGTGTGTGTGTGTGTGTGTGTGTGTGGGAGTGATGATGATTATGCATGTTGAGAGACAGGTGAAAGGTTAGGCATGGGGTGCGGCTATAGATGGAGGCGTCAATGTGTCATCTGTTATCAGCAGTATTTAGTACCGGATGTGTTACCCCAGTGTAGCTCAATATGGAATTATACAATATTTACAGCCCAGGATAATTAGAGGGCTGCAGTCAGCTATCACAGTGTCACAGAGGACACGGGCACTCATAATTACATGTCACATGTTTGGATTTAGCCCTACTTTAATGTTTCGAGGGGCTTGTGATAGATCTGTTTGTCCAGTAATAGTAAAGCTGAAGACTCAAGCTGTGTCCTTTTAAAATATATCATAATATTTCTAGGCTGGTTTTGATTATGTAGTGTGCCCACACTGGAAAAGTGACAAAATTAAGTATACTGAAAACAGTCAGAATTCAAACATAGCTTGATTTTTGAGCTTACTGTTGCTCTATCAAGCCCCTTGAGAACTGATTTTGGTGCAGTGGCCGCACTGGGTATTGCAACCTCTAGGATCACATGATGCACACTGACCCAAAAAGCCACAGAATCACTGGAAAAGGAGTGGCTGTAAAACGGTGAATGCATTTATCTGAGCCTCACAACCTGGGTTATCTGGGGGATCATCTTCCACTACTGATCCACAATCATTATACAGGTTTATTCATACAAATACTTGGGCGACATATTGACTGTTAGTGCTTTTACATGTACATGAATAACCGGATTATGAGGCTTGTTCCGGTTATGGTCATATTGGGGATATGGTGTTTACAGCACAGAGAAATCAGGTCATTCATATTCCCCGTATACATGATGAATACCAGAATCCCGGTTACTGATTACTGCATCCTATTTGCACCTGGGAATTTTGTAACCGTTAATCTGACACTCTCACATCCTGTAACTGTTACACTTAAACGAATCTGTCTGTGGCTTAAAATGAATCCACTATCGCTTTTATCAGGCTTAGCACTATTAAATGCCAACAGAGCGCCGCAGACTTGACTCTTCCACCTGATCGCCAGCAACAGGAGATGAGAGCGACAGGAAATTTTACACAGGTCCTTGACTTTGACCGGTGTCTGCCTGTCACTTTCACTGCCGCCGCACGGAACAAGGGAGCAGTGGATGAAGATCTGCTGCCGTGACTGGTGGGACAGAGTTGTCATGATGGAGTTCACTGATTTTGAGTAGAGGGAAAATTTCCCCTACATCCAAGCTACCCACTATTTTAACTCTTTCATTAAGAGGTGTTAAGGTGTTTACATGCCACAGTATCCCGATTTCTTTTGGAGTACTCCACCTCACATACTTTCTCATAAACGGGATAAGGTCTTACCCAGTTTCTGTTATCAGGACATGGTGTTTACAAGCTCAGATACATAAACAGGATACACCAGTATCCTGGTAATAAGCACGTTATTCATGTGTGTGTGTGTAAATGCATTGTGTGAGCTGTCTTGGAACGTCCAAGTAAATTCTGTATGCACTGGGATCCAACAACCCAACTCTCAACTCACATATTCATTGTTTTTTGGGGTTGAACAGACATCAATGATGTTATTTTAATATGCTGTGATAGAGAGTATTTTACATTTTGAAATTTCAGCTTGGTTTGGTAATTTATCAGTTCAGTTAAAATCACAAATAAACAAACTGGTCCACACAGCCATGAAAGTGATGTGGGTAAGTGAGCATTTCTCACCTCAAAATGATCTTTGAAAAGACTATAGTTAAAAAGGCAAAGAAATTCATCGCCGACCCCTCTAATGTCCTGTATTCAGAATACGATCTGCTCTCAGGTAGATGCCATAGGGTCCCTATTGAATACAAGAAGAGATACGTGAATATGTTTAAAAACTCTTTCATCCCTCTGTCAGTGAATCTCCTGAACTCTCTTGAATCTCGAAATAAGGAGGGTGTAAATGAAGGGCAGTGTTTCATGTATGTTAATGCACTTTCTGTCTGCACTTGTCTGTACTATGCAATTTACGTCTGTTTTTGAACTATGTATATATTTTTATGTTGCAGCCTATGTCATAGACAAATTCTTTACTCAGTGAGCGACTTCCATTGCAGTTAATGGGTGTTATCTTTTAACATGGCATCCAGTAGAGACCTGTATCTGTACCTTTATCTGTTCAACCCACTAAATTTTCTGTATCTGTGTCTGTACTCGGAATGGACAGAGCTTGAATGGGAAGTGGGTGGGACCGAACCAGAAGTTGTTATTTTAAACCTGATGTAGAAATGGTTTGATCAGAAGTTGTTTTATTTATTATTTATGAGCCTCAGATCATTTTTGATCATAACACTAAGAGATCGAACAGCCCATATGAGGATTTTCCTTGATCGCTGGTACAGAAATGGACACATTTTACTTGGGTGATACTTGTACTTGTAAAATGAACATAATATGTACTGGATACTCCTTTCATCTGAGTGCTACACTCAACCCCATTATCCAGTGATATACAGTATTCCCAGTGCAATGGGGAATACAGGAGTTGGATTGTAGCCTATCGACTACCGTCTGATGATGATAAAGCCTCTGGGGGCAGCGGCCAATGTTTTGGTAGATCTGGTGTTACAAGCGGATATTTGGGCCAAGCCTTCCTCTTCCATGTGCAGGTCATTTCGGCTAATCTCTACGAACAGATATCTGCATAAGAATGCATATAAATAAAAACAAGCTGATATAAAGCTAAATCATTGTCAGACAATAGCTGATTGGCTCTGAGATTGGATTTCGGCCAACACCAATATGAAAATGTTGTCCTGTTGCCTTCAGATTCATATGCAGATATCTATTTATAGAGATTACATTGTATCGTATTGTAGTGGAAAAACGTGTGCGTTTTAGCAAAGCTCCCTGCTTACAGATACAATATTTACCCACATTTGTATGGTAATTTTAATTTGGATTTTTTTTAAAAAAGGCAGCCCTAGTGAGTAGTATTTAATTCCATGTGGTTGTAATGCTTATTACGAACCAGAAAACAAAGTAGTGGGGTTAGAGTAAGTAGTTTGATCAGACTAAGACACAGCGATTTGTTAGCGCATAGCGTGCTAATACTGCCAACAGAATTGGTAGTACTCATCCTGTTTAGTTCAGTAATCCTGTTTAGTTCAAATACTCTGCAGTAACAGCCTTTGTGAAGCTGCTTGGTTGATTCTGTGTCAAAGAATTCTTTGTTCATAGGCCCCTTTAAAATCTCATTATGCTGTGCAGGAGTTCATGTCATTGTGTTGACCCTTTTACTTGCCATAATGTAAGTTTGAATTAGTCATTTACCAACCCTTCGCCCTCTCCTTTCCATTATTATGGTGACAACACAGAGAGAGTGTTGACCTCTTTGACCTTTGTTGACCATCTCTGTTGTTATCATTTATGAGTTTAAAGTGATTCCGTATCAGTATTTGTACTCTGAAAGCACATAAACTCTGTGCTCTTTCTCTGCCCTGTTTAGTCTCACTGTCCCTCTGACTCTCTATTACGCTCTCTCTCGCACACACACACAAACACACAAAAACGCACCTGCCTGACACAAACCATTTATTCTAATATATAAACAATCTACCAAATGCTGTTCAGGTTTTCCACCAGTATTCATGATTTTCCCTCCTTCTATGACAAATGGAACATTTGTAGGACAAGAAGTAAGCAGATTGCAGGAAAACAAGTCAGATTTCTGGCGTTGCTCTAAATCTCTAACGCTGATAGGCCCAGGTGCAGAACATGATTGGTTTTCTAATGGGTAAGGTGGCTTGAGACAAAGTGAGGATATGGGACCACCTGGGTGTGTGTATGTGCGTGTGTGTTTTACGGCACGTTTGACAGCAGTGTGTGTATGTGTGAGAGAGTGTGTAGCTGCGTTCGCCCTTGGTTGTGCTTATTAGGCCATTATGGGGATGGTATGTGCTCATTACCAAGAGGAGATTCACAAGAGCTGCCATGGTATCCAGCACAGGGTCACTGAGGAAGCTAACAGAGAATATGCAGCACATGATTTGTCCTCTTGTACTATGAGTGGGGCGAACAGCAGTTGAGATCTAAGAACCTTAACTGCACAAGTTGCAGACGTGCTTTATTTACAGTTCTTATAATGGCCACTATATGCTTGAAATGCATGGGGAACTTAAGTTAAACCAGAACCTATGAGTCTAGGTCCAGAGGTAAGAAAACTTGGGTTAAAATCCCATTTACTTTTGTACCCACATAAAAAACCATAGCCTTGCACTTTACTGCATTTGTTTAGAAAGGGTGGTGATTTTAAAAAGGACTCTATACTTAAGCTTTCAGGGGCCTTCAATGGATACTTCTTTCCCACATGTCAAAGACAGTTGCTGATTGAAGACATAGTTCAGCATTTTGGGATATATGCTTAGTCGCTTTTGCTGCCTAACGTTAGATGGGAAGGTCGATACCATTCTCATGCCTGTATGCTAATAATGGAGCTAAAGCCTGGAGGTGGTTATCCTTTTGTTAGCTTGAAGACTGGAAGCTGAGGGTCTTGTGTCTAAACCCAAACTGAAATATATAAATGACAAGCTGTTTCCCACAACATCAAACTTTTCCTTTAAAAGGTACCAGCTTGACAGACTGAGGCAAGTGGAGTGTAGATCTGATGGACTTGCAGATCTCCCGTCGAGACATGTCTGCAACAATAGTCAGTCTTCCATCCAAATTTTAACCAAATTTTTTTGATATGCATTTTTTAAACCTGTCCTGTAATCAAAAATGTCACACAGGAACCTTGTACACTGAGTCTGACTTTATTACATTTTTCCATTTGTTACAAAAATTTGCATTAGGAGACATAATGGAAAAACACATTTGCTCCCTTGCCTCTCTCTACTGGCGGTACCCCCTTGGCTGTCGCCACTTTCTGGCTGCGTCGTGCATTTGGCACTGCAGCTACCTGAAGGGGCTGAGCCGTCCTCCCTGTCTGTTTCCACACCCTCTCTTTCTGTCTGTGTGTGATTCCCACCCTCTATTACATCTTCTTCCTCATCATCATCATCCATCTGTATATTACCATCTGACCTGTTATGAAATACTCTGTGCCTTGTTCCTCTCTCTTGATGAGGATGTATCTGCACCTTTGTCAGAGGAGAAAACATACGTAATGTAGCATGTATCCCACAGGTCATGCCACATTTTCTCCACTACGCTTTGGTCAAAAAACTCTTTCTACGTGTTGACAGATGTGAAAAAAGCAGAAAATCGAACTTGTTCAGAATTCTGAATGATTGACATAAAGTGAGGTTGAATTTATTTTAAACGTGTGATAGTTTCAGACAAAACGTACCGACTTGGTGTGCAGTGGCCTCTATGCGAATATTGAGAGTTGGTTCATTGAAATAAGCGGTAGGTAATGTAGCTCATGCTGGACAATGGAAATAGAAAGTATTGAACAACTAATATTACAACTGTGTGCCCTTGGAAGATTTCTGGTAACAGCCCTGTGTGTACAAAAGCATGTTCAAAGCCATCCAGAGATGAGGAACAGAGCTTGGAATGGCTTACACAGTGTCATTCATTAGCTGTATCTTTTTACATTGCACTTAGTAGCGTTTACTTTTTATCGTTACACCAGTTTTTCCACTTCCCCCAAGTCTAAAAACATTTTGCAATTTTTTGAACATTTTTTTTAATATTTTGTTTTTGCCCCCTTTTTTTAAATGAGCAAATTTAAAATGCACATAAAAAATGTGGATACCTATTGGCTCCACAGCTGAACTAAAAGATCTAAAAGGAGACAAGGATAAAAAAATAAAATAAAGGAGGAATACGTAGATCAGACAAAGAGCATGTTGTTCTTTTTCAGAGAGACAGATGAAAGAAACCTTCAGTGGGAGACTGCATTAATATACAGAAGCTGGTGAAACATCAGTATTTCTGCTCCTTATTGAACAAAAAAACCCCTCAACTTCGATTTAGAAATCCAAAGTTAGTACACAGTGAGTCGGTCTCAATAACTCTTTGCACTTTATCTATCTATGTTTGTGGTGATTTTGAAAATTATTGTTCCAAAAAGGGGATATTAAGTCAAATTGAAGTAGGTTTCTAAAGCTGCTGCACTCAGCTGTGGTCGTTGCTACTTGCTTAAACCATGTCAGCTCCACACCACCTCTGGGCCTTTGCCAAAATTCAGTATTTCTGGCTTTGCTATCTGAGGGCAATTAATCCAACTTCAGGATTTAAAACCTCCCATCAGACACCTTAAAGTGATGTCACAGATGCTAATCCCCTGTTCTCCTACAGTCAATGAGTCCAGCCAATCACTACCTTCTTACTCGCTCCCTGTCTTTCGCTCTCACTCTGATTCCAGCAGTAGCTGCTTGGCATGCTGTGGATGTGTCCTCCTTTGCAAACATGACTAATGCATGGAACACACAATATATCTGCCAGTCAAAGCAAAGCTAGACGTGTGTGGGCGAGAGCGTTCTCACATTTACCTTTTGTGTATGCTTAATAAAATAATTTCATCTGCTAAATATACATAAGCCTGGATTATAACATATGATACGAGATCACACGCACACACCTCACACTGCGCACGCACACACACACATAGATTTTTTCTCATCTTCTCATCTCTATGTTGATTGCCCTTCACCTGATGAGTGTGTTTACGTAGTGGTGCTGAGATTCCTGCAGTTTGCTGATGTTCCATCATAGCGTTCCCTCTCAGTGAGCTGGCACTTCGCCACAGGGCTGGTCACGCTAATAAAGACCCTTTGAACTGAACCGAATTGACTTGAGACATGCAGAGAAAGGGGGAGGAGAAGAAAAAAAGAGAGGGAGAAATGGAATTAGGAACAAAGACCAAAAGAAAGAAAGAGATAATGAAAGGTTTTGTCCTCCAGGTAAAGACCTGCCATTTTTTTCTGTCACCCATGCTAACATTAATAATTAAAAGCGAAGCAGGCTGGATGGGATGCCTAGATAAGGGCAGATGACGTTCAGAGATAATGCTTGTTTCAACCTTCATTTTGATTTTTAAGGTCGTACTCGAGGGGCATTTGACATTTTGACTTCTGACATTTAAAAGGAGTCTGCAGTGGACTTCACTTTGGCATTTTATTAGTGGGTCTTTTTTGGAGGGGGGAACTATGTTGAAGCTAAAATGTGAAGAGAGAAATGTGACACAGACCTGATTTGAACCCATTTCTGGCTCTCATGTCAGCACTGGAGCATTGCCAGATTTCATGTTGTGCCCTCCTCTCCAGTCATTCTGCACCTCTAACTGTTCCTTCAATGACAACGGGAGTCTTCATATCTCTCCGCCCCGATGTTGTATAATTCTTACTGTTATCTGTTTCAAATCACATGCTGAGAAAATGCAGGTGAAATTGATTCTCGGAGATCAATGCTGAGTTTATTTGTCACCTGGTTCCAGATTAGCAAAAAGGCTATCATAAGAACCAGACTGCACGTCAATCAAGTATTCAATTATGGCACAACAAGACATCTATGAGCAGGATGAAACCTACAGGCTGTGTGCATTAGTTACTGTGGCACTGATGAAGCAATGTGACATCTTGTGTGTGGGCCTGCGGCAGCTTTAGGCCTGCAGAGGCTGTCTAGTCCGACTAATGAGGATGGAGAGAGAGGTCAGAGATGATAGCCAATCTAAATAAGGACCTTGATATGACTTTAGCACTGTGTCATAGTGTGTCACTCTGTGTGTGTGTGTGTGTGTGTGTGTGTGTGTGCTTGGAGGTGATGTCCTCCCACCTTCCTGCTGTTATGTTATGACTAGCGTCCTCGCTCCGAGCCCACTGTCAACGGGAGGTGTCATCCACGCAGCGCAGCCATCAGCGCACTGCTGGCTGCATTCTGAACTATGACAGATATGGACACACCTTCACAACCTCAGATATATTAAAAGGTCCAGTGTGTAGGATTTAGGGGGATATATATGGGCAGAAATGGAATATGATATAATGTTTTCTTTACTGTATTACCACCTGAAAATACGAATCGTCATGTTTTTGTTCCATGGAAATGAGCCATTTCTATCAACATAGGGAGCAGGTGCTTGTGTACGGAGGCTGCCATGTTGCACCACAGTGTTTCTACAGTTGCCTAGAACTGACAAGCCAAAGACTGGCTTTATATTGGAGCGGAAGAGACATCAGCTCCCGGTATAAACCTTCTCAATGTCTGGATCTTAATTAATGAGAGAAAAAAGTGAGCACGAGGGCGCCATGGTGGTGTGGTGGTTAGCAGTGTCACCTCACAGCAAGAGGGTTCCTGGTTCAATCCCGGGTGTGGGAGCCCTACTCCGGCTTCCTCCCACAGTCCAAAGACATTGGGGACAGGTTAATTGGTAACTCTAAATTGTCCGTAGGTGTGTCCGTCTATGTGTCAGCCCTGCGATAGTCTGGTGACCTGTCTCACCCAATGTCAGCTGGGATAGTTGCCGGCCCCCCCGCGACCCTCAAGAGGATAAGCGGTTAGAAGATGGATGTAAGTGAGCACAGATAAGCACATGTTAGGCTAGCTGCTGGTCTCCGACATACCAAATGATGTCAGAGAAGCCCAGATTTTTAACATGAAACTGCTTTATTCAATGCTTTACTGGTTTTAAATCACGTAGTCTGTTTGTTTTGGTGAGGAAGAGACCTCTGCGGATGATTCAGCTCCCCGTGAAAACCTGGGGAACATTGCAGGAATTCTTACCAGTAGAAATTTCAGCTGGTTGCAGTCTGCAATCCTCACCACTCGATGCCACAAACTCTCCCTAAATCTTACACAGTGGACTTTTAAATGTGCACCAATACGCACACAGTTGCGTATCTAATGTACTCCTTACTAGGCATTCTGCAAGCATAAACAAATATAGGATATTTACATGCTCCCACCTGCACGCACATGTTTCCTGCTCTGTCAGTTCTCCCACTGGCCGCCGTCGAGTGTTCATATTATGCAAACTCATAACAAACCACTGTCAGAACCCGTGAGAGTGTGACAGCTCACCTGACAGGAACAGAGGGCTGTCTTCCTTTCTCACTATCCCATTTTCCTTCAGTCCAACCTCGTTCATCCACAGGCTGACTCTTCACCATGGCACTTAAATTCAACTGAAGCTGACAGATACTCACTTAAAATTGACACATTTCTTGTTTCTGTCTGCAGTCCTTATCTAGTTACTCCATCACACCTGACCACTGGTGGTTTTGTAATACATAAAAACCCTAATTTCTTTTACAGAATTATAAACCAGTTGCCAAAACACACGGGACATGTAATTTCTGACTTGAAATTGGTATTTTTTTGTTTTGTTTTCAAGAAGTCTGTAATTTTCTCAGCTCAGCAGGACTCTGAATGAAAGCACGCCTGTCTAACATGGCATGCAGAGAACTATTTTGGCGTGCTATCTATGCTTTAATACGGGGCTTAGCAGCCACAGCGGAGTTGTTAAGAAGCATTGTAGCTGAATGCTAACCAATACTGTGAAGCCAACAGGCCTCATAGTAAGTGTAGCTGTCAGGAAGAACAGGAGCTAAGCCTCACACTGGGGCCTGTTTGTAACACACACCAGATGAGCAACTGATGAAGTAGACGGTGCCTTGCAGAAGAACGCAAGTGACATGTGAACACTTGGGCAAATCCCAGAGTTGTTGTTGAAAACATTTCCTGGGCGGAGGGAAGGGATTTGAAAATGTGCTGTTATCGTGCATATTTGTGATGATAATGGGTATATCTGTGTGGGGGCTGTCACAAACACACTGTATACAGCATCTCTTATGTGTGCCAGTGTTTACAGTATGCTGGCAAGTACATCGTGGGTGTTTGTTTCAGTTTCCCCATGATATGTATACTCACTCCTCTGAATCTTAATAATAAAGTCACAATTCTTTAAAGCTACAGTTGGCAGTTTTTATACAAATATTTTTTGTCATATTTGCTGTAACTGTCATTATAAACACACAGTAGTACACGAGACAGATAATCTGTGAAAAAAAACATGTTCCTCCTCCTCGTTGTGCTTTTAATGGCTTTTACAAGAATCCACCACAGCTGAACGAAAACAACCACTCAGAGCTGTGAAGTCTCCAATGCAGCTGTCAGTCACTGCTAGTGTACTGCGGTCAAACTAGGCAGCACTGATCAAATATGACTCAAGATTCTGTTACTGCATTGGCTTTTTCTCACCTTGAATGTTTTCAGAAACCTATTTTGGTGTACTCTTTAGCTGTAAAATAAAAAAGATGGGGATTTTTGCCACTATGTTGAAATCAGTCAAGCTGAAATAAAGCATTTCCATTGGCCAGAGCCAACTTTCTCATTGTACAGCTAAACAGTACACTAAAATATGTTTGTTTCTTGATTGATATTTGATTAGTATTGCCTAGTTTGACAGTTTCTCCACAGCTGACGAGCAGTGATTGACATGATTGACAGCTTCATCTGAGAATCCATTAGAGAATTCTAGCAAATTCCATCAGAAGCACTACGAGGGGCCAGAGAAACATGTTTTTATAGACTATTTGTCTCATGGACTCCTAAGTTATTACTTATTTTTTATAAGTTACCAAGTGTAGCTTTAAATCCATATGCAGCCTTCCTGACTGACCCAGCAGCTTGTATATAGTTGTATATAGCTGTTGTTGTTTTAGCCTGCAGACCCTTGTGATAGGATCATTTAAGACTCGTTCGCCTCAATGACAGCCAGAGTGACAGCTCCCTTTATGTGTCCATATATGGAGCAGTGTAAGGGGACTTCACTTTGTCACATTTAAAGCCATCTCACCTAGCAGCCCTATTATTTGAAGGCATTCCTTGCAGCCTGACTGGCTTTATTGTGCAGTGTATGAGTTGTTTAAGTTGTTTCCACAGCTGCAGCGTTGTGATTGTTTCAGCAGCTCCTGACACAGAAGCCATAATGAAAGAGACCCCTTCTTTGAAGCACTGCTTCTCATGTAATGGCTTAATTCAGGCAGGAATGGAATTTGCTGTGTGTACGGATGTGAGACCCGCTGGTCAATCATAGCAACTCACATAGCAACAAGACCTGCGTAGGACAACTGAAATAGATGAGATGAATCAGAAGCAGTGCTTTACTGTTGGCATGCTTTAGCTCCTGGCCATGACAACGCCTTTGTAATCATTGTTTGTCAGTTTGTCCCCACATTCTGGGGTGGGCAACATTGCCAAGAAAAACACTGTAGACAAAAGAAGCTAATTAGGAGTGGGAATAATTTAAAAGAAAAATAATGTTTACAGCGTAGATACACTGTTGCTTTTATGTGAGAGCACCGCCTTCACATCTAAAGCTAAAGAGGACACAAACAACAACAGGAGGAGAGCCGCTGGCAGCGATGCCCTTGGTCGATCTGTATTTGTACATCCCTGATTGCCCGCCATGCGTACAGATGTTGCAGCTGAAGGTTGTTGACCTGGCCACATGGTGTGTGTATGGTGCGCATCTCTAGTCTATTACACCATAGCCCGAAGTGAAACCTGAGGATAGCCTTCATAGATTGATGAGTGTTCACACAGCTCGGTGGAGCCTGGGTGGCGTGACACAGATGCACATTAGCAAGCAGGCGCACACATTTACACACAAACACAAATGGACAGGTACGATGTATTCACCACCTGCTCAGTGACCCTCGCACACTCTAAAAGCATCCCCTCATCACCGTTTTCTTGATGGGGCCGGCATGTCAACTAGCTAACCATGAAAAAAAACGAATTAGAGGGATGAGTGTGCACACGCGCGCATGTGTGTGTGTGTGTGTAAGCATGCTGTAGGGCTTTGTTTATATATTAGGCCCAAGTCCTGCATCACTCATTATAGCACGACACATCAAAGAGACAAGAGCCGACGCTGCCGCCCGCTGACCATACATGGTTCTTCCTGCATCATGCAGGCTTTGGTTTAGCCCATTAGAGAAAGTAGGACAGAGCTGGGTCCTGATGACCATATTTGGCCGGGTGCTCTGTCCCCTGCAGCCATCTTGCCTGCCTCCACTGCATGCTGCCAGGGCACTGCTGCTCAGCTCCTTCCCCTCTTGTCGTCTATCCCCATTTCTTCTGTTTTCTCCTCCTTCTTCTCCTCCTCCTCCTCTACCACCAGAACAGAACACTTTTCATCCCCCTCTTGGTTTCTCTTTCTGCCCTTATCACTCGTTTCCCCTCCTCCCCTCTCCTGCTCATCCTGTTACTGCGCTGTTTTGTCTTTTTTCCCCAAACCCACTCCTTCCGCTCATCCTCCTTCTCCCCGCTTCACCCCTCTTTACTGCTTCCTTTGTTCTTATCCTTCTCATTACTTCCTGTGTTCCCCCTTTCTCCCTTATCCTTCCCCAGCAGGAAGCTGTGTGCATCCAGGTTTACTCCACCGGCTGTGTACTGGGAGCCGGGGTCTGCTGGCCCCTGGCCTATTCTGCCTCCATCCCTGTGTTCCTAATCAGCCCCGCTGCACGATGCACACGTGTTTGCAAAATCATTAACGTATGCACATCCTCGCACATGTACACTAACATAACATTTTTGTTATATATGAGTCTGCGAGGGTGTTAAGCCTACATCTGCACACCCACACCCATGTGTTTGTTAATGCAGGTGCACTCTCACACACACTCAATTTGTGTGAGAGCATTAATACACAAACACACACACGCACACATACTCTCTCCACCTCCTGGCAGCGGGTTTGATCGCCTGGAAAATGAATACTAAATGCAGGGCAAAATGGCTGGCAGGGATCACCTTGGCTGCTTGCAGCTCACCGCCTGCTCTATGCAGGCATGAAACTGGAGCACCTCCATACCTCTATCTCCCCACTCAGATATTCTTGGACTCCACAGCTTGGTAAGGAGACACACAGTGATAGTTGGCTTTTGTTAGCAATTTAGTGTCTAAGTAGAGAGGAGAGAGGCTCCTCCTGTGCCCTGGCTGTAGCATTCCCTCCGAGCCCCCAGCCTTCCCTCTCAACACCTCAGACTGTAAGGAAACACACACACACACACACACACACACACACAGAGGCATACCGTAAAGGATTGTATACACACAAGCAAGAACGCACACATTCTCACACACACAGGCAGAAATGATTTAATTTCCCCAATCGCTGGGAATCAAAGAAGGAAGAGTAGCTAGCTGAAGTCTGGGCCAGCTGGGAGCAGGTCTTCCCGAGGCTGAAGGAAACTGTTTGGGATCCAGACGCGCGCATATTTGCACATCTTCTTGTACAATACTTGGATTTTTTCCCTTGATTTTGAAATGATTACTTTACGGATGTATATGTGTCCTGATTTTAGTTTATACCAAACTTTAAGAAATTAATCACTAAATGTTCTTTAATCAGTTGTGTAGATGGTATTATTTCATACCTATTAGATTATGTAACAATAATAAAGTCAAAAAACAACTCCTCTTGAACTTTATCTTTGAGAGGACCTACTGTACAGAATCCATAGATTGTATGCTTTCCAGTAAAGCCTCTTAGCAGTTTTCATACATCTGAGCATGGGTATGAGATTCTCGCAGTATCATGAAATCACATCTTGTCAGGCTTCAAGTAGCTGTGTTTGCACCAGCAGTGGTACAGACCAATCAGCGTCCTGTGAGGAGCTACTGGCAGCTACAGGCGTGGTTTAGGTGTGTGTGGTGACACAGAGGGCTCTAGTTTCGCAGACCGGGCGAGGCGGGGACGCAGCGCACCTGCGCTTCGCCAACTGGGTGTGGCCAGGCGGATTTTGCAAGTTTGGCACACCGTGCGCCTGGCGCAGCTACTCCTCTTTCCCACCTCCGTTCCTCCTACCTGCGCAAGTCGGAAAGAGGGAGGACAGAAGGCGTGGAGTGGGTTTTACGCACCAATCAGATGAGCCCCTCTCCTCGCCCTTAAATGCGTCGCGCGAAGGCGTAATGAGAGTTTACTCAATTCGCCATGGTGGAAGAGAGCAGCAGTGTCAGATGGCCAAACTTCTCCCAGGAGAAAACTGATGTTTTGGTCCGGGAGGTCCAAGCACGCAGTGTCCGAATATACGGAACTGCGAGCAGACCTCCACGGGCTGATGATGCAAAGGTAGCCTGGGAGGAGGTCAGCACAATTGTAAATCAATTTTGCTTTTCTCTCGTGCATGCGCGCTCTCTCTTTCTCTCTCGCAGTCTCACTCTGTTTCTTTTCTTTTGACTTTTCTAAGATGTGAACTCATTATTTTGCAACTGTGTTAATCAGATCAGGTTGGGATTCCATTACGCGTGCCAAACGTGCCAAACGGTGCCAATCCCCTTTGATCTGACATCAGATGTGATGGGACAGTCGATGTAGAGATACATTTATGTGCTTATTGCAGATAGTTGCATTGAATAGTGGTTTTTTGGCTAATTATTGCATCATTAATGTGTCGGACATTCTGGAAACCTGCCTGTGAGGTTTTGGTGACGTGTGCGCACTGTCCGCCCGTCAGCCAAACTTCGGCTTACACTGGCTGCACTCGGCCTGCGCTGACAGTAGACCTGGTTTCAGCTGGCGAGCTTTAGTGCACCTTTGGCGAAGCCTTTTGGCATGAAACTGTCACTGCGCCAAGCTGGATCTGTCGACACCTCCCCCTGCTGCGCCGCCACACCCATCTCAGCGCACCTCGGTCTGCCAAACTGCCAAACTACCAAACTGGTAGCGGGCTGTTTGAAACTAGCTCTGCGCGGGGTTCGCCACCCTGCGCCACCCTGCGCTGTGCCAGGAAACTAGAGCCCAGAGAGGCAACTGTTCAAGACAACAATGGCAGCTCCTAAAGCGGTTAGCCTGGATGCTGCACTAGCATCAGTTATATCAAAACTGGAGTATTTCTTCACTGACAGAGGGGCGTTCTGGCTTTGGTTCCTGTTCTCATTGATGGTGATAGACAGATGGTTCGTCCTATCACCTGCCAAGTATTTTTTGAAAGTGAATGCCCTTTTTTAAACAGTTTCCAATGATGGCTTTTGTGTAACAAACCATCTGGCACATAAGGTTATGGGACCGTGGGAGCACATGAAGAATTTTATAGTGCTGACCTGAGGTCATTACCGCATGCAGTAGTAGCGTTTTAGTGGTTTGATTCGTAGAAGCACTATTCCCGGACATACCTTCTGCACTAGATGCTCAACTTGTTGAATATTGCTGATTTGGGGATAGAGGCTTGCACGTCTGATTAAACCACTCAGTTGTATAACAATAATAATGCAATTTCAAGGTTGAACTTAACATTGTTGCATCAATGAAGTTTGGAGTTTTATTACAGAGGAACGTTGTGAACATACAGGCATGCACTCGCACACAAGCGCCCATTGTGAAAACAGCAGGCTTCCACTGCTATTTCTCCCTTGAAAAATTGAGTCGATTCTTGGCCAGAATTACAGGTAATAACTGGATCTCTATTGTCAGTGTTCAACCATTCTTGGTAGCCCTCCTCTCAAACCGCAGCAGAAAAAGGTTAGAGTTCTTGCGGAGCTGAAAATGAACAATTAATGCCCATGCTATGGCTCATTGTGTGTCTGCATGTGTGTGGCAGGAGAGTAACACGGCAGCTTGGGTGTGAGTGTTTACAATACAGCCATGTCTGTGTGTTTATATGTGATTATGAATCTTTTTATGTGCATGAGATGTGTTCATGGCACGGCGACTGTGTGTTTGTGTCCGAGTGTTTGTGTTTGTTTGCCTCCGTTATCAATCCGGGCCAGACGACAGAAGCTCTTTAGTGGAGAGTTAGTTCAGTTTAGCATGAAGATGAGGTTTGCCGGCCCTGCGTGTGCCAACGTTACTTTGCTGAGTGTATTCCTGCGTGTATATGTGTCAATGAGTGTGTGTGTGCATGCAAATGTGTGCGGATATGTGTGTGTGTGTGTGGTCTTTGATGTCAGCTGGTGGCTGCTACTGTTTGCAGATGTGAGCATTAGGTAATCGCAAAACACAATCACTCTGATCTATTCCTGAACCTCTGCCATTATATATAGCATTCTCCACATCCACCCACAACCTCTCTCCATTTCTCTCTTTCTCACACAAACACACACGCCCGCACACACACACACACACACACACACACACTTTCTCTTTTTTCCCTCTGTTTTCCGTCTCTCCTCTGCCTCTGCCACTCCTCATCTCTGTCCTCCATCTCCTACTCCCACACTCACTCTATCTCTGTGTTTTGTTATATATTACTGCTCTCTGTTGTTTGTCTCCGGTCTCTGGACATTTTTCTTGTCATCTCTCTTTTTTCCCCTGTTCCTTCACCCGCTGCCCCCGAGCCCTACACTCCCCATCACTAACACTTCCCTCCTCCCCAGCCTCTCCTGCCCCACTCCTCCCTGCTCTCCCTCCAACATCCCTTCTTTACCCTTGCTGTCCTCCTCCTTTGCTCGCTTTTTTGCCTTCCATCACATGTGTGCACTCTGTTGGAGGGGGAGTATTGATTGCACGCTTGGCTGACAGGCACGGTAATGGACGACTTGGAGTGTGTACGTGTGTGTGTGCGTGTGTGGTGGGGGGTGTTTAAGGAACAGACCTGGCAATAACTCACCTGACCATGTGGACGGCCGCCGGGCAGGCAGGCAGGCGGGCGGAGTGAGAGGTGCTGCGGCACGCAGGGAAACTTGACAGGCTGCATTTGAAAGCAACTGAGCCAAATATAGGGCAACTTTCAAATCACACCCTATTTCTTCCTCGGGGGAACGCTTTTTTGACCGTGTGAAAACACTGGCAATAAAACGGACGAGTAAATTCAGGAACTGCGGCGACTAGTCTCCCTTGCCGTCGTGTTGTAGTGTTTTACATTTATCTCAGACATGCAGGATATCAAAAGTGCCGTTTTCAAAAACACAGCGCGCTTTGTTGTTGCCAAATCGTGAGCCATGCTCCTCAATAATCACCACTGCAGCATGGACAGCAACACACTGTAAGACATACACTGCAGTTAAAATGCTAATACGGGTGATTCAATTAAAACGATCTCTTTTCCATTGCCCATAACACCATTTTGTGTCCACTCTTTTATGGATTATTATGAAAATAGAGAGTTTGGCTTCTCTTCTCTCGGGCAGTTTTTGGACATTGTCATAATGATTGCAGAGCTTTATGCAGCAGCTCCTTTGACAGAGAAATAGCTTTTGTTTCATGGCGCCGATCTAATAGAGAGAGTCTGTGACATTTGGGTTCAGGCCGGATGCTATTATAAATACTGTACATATATAAACCTAATTCTGGTACACGTGCCGCATGCCAACAGCCTGATTATGTGCTTTCTCTGCACACCAGTAGAATGTGGTGTGCATCATCATTACTGCAGGCGTAATGTGAAGCACATATAGGACATAAATGTATACTAATACACGTGACATCACATTGAGTGATGAGACATTATAGCACATATCAATTTCATACTCAAGCCACATTACTTTAATTTATTGCACTCAGTCTGCACCCAGGAGTGGGAGAATACAGCTGTTAGGCATGAAGAAGGTGACACCACAAATAGTAATTCAAATAAATAAGCAATTGAATAAACACACATCTCTAATACATAATTAAGTAAAACCTGACCTAGATCAAGTAACGTGAATGAGTGAGTCTAATTTGATATGCCAGTTGTACAGTGTATAAAAAATGAATGTGGATATTCATAATTCTGTAGTAACTTGTGAAACTTCTAAGGCTAATGTACCATGGGCTAACTAAATGTATTATGCATTTATTCACCAGTGCTTGGTACTGATTTACTGAAACAATGGAGCAAACAAATGCTAATCCTGCATTAAATACGGTGCTGTTGCATAAATATTCTAACAGACATTGCTTTTAGCATATGCTACCACGTATTAGCATAGAGCCAGCGGAGGGATAACCAACAATTTAGCATGAGAAAGCTGAACTGAATGTAGTGCAGCAGTGTTTGACCCCTGCACGGCAAACCGAATCACTTAATTGACCTTGTGAAGGTGACACTGTGGTCATGGAGACACACACACAAACACAAACACATGCATACACACACACAGCCTGAAAGTGACCTGCATTTCAGCTAAAAATAAGCGGCACAGCACTTTGTTTTCATTTTGTGTTTCGATGGCTCTTCTGCAGCGAGGCGGCTCTCCTACTCAGCTGAAATATGGTGTGTGGAGATGGTTGGAGAGCCAATCTGTCCTGCTGGTGAGGGACATTAAATATTGACTTACAGATAGAATCAAAGCCCAAATGGCGAGAAATTATTCATCGTTTGTCTGATACGATGTTGTTTTGTTTCGGACCTCTGGCCTCCGGTGCTCTGCTGCTGACCTTGGTCTGAATACTATCATGCCATGACAAGATGAAATGCATATTAAAGTTAACAGCTTACTTCTGAAATGTGAGCAGCTGAAAACACTGATAATACACTCAGCTCATACACAAAGAGAATATAAAGGATGTGCTCACAACAAGACACTGTCTTTTACCTGTAATTATACTCCATTGTTAACAGAAGGTAGCTGCATTTGCTCACAGCACAATACATGTTTGATCTGTACATCCAGTGTTTGTAATTATTGTTGGTAGCTAAGCAAAGTCTTTATTGAGACAGTGTAATGTAAAAGGGCCGTGGCCGGTGGTGAATTAATATTACCAGATCACATTCCTTTAATTTCTTCCTTGAATATTTATGTAAAAAATGGTATTACACAGTACAACAATGTGTGACATAGGCAGAGGTGATTTGATACAATATTGGTAGGATAATGGTAAACAAGTGTCTACTATAACAGAACAATATTCAGTTATGCAACACCTGTTTTGAATTTTGTGCTCTAGTCAATCAATCTCTTTCTCGTTTTCTTCTCGTTTTCTTTTCCCTTTTCTATGCTTCACCCATAGAATTAGAATGAACAGAAAGGACATTGAAATGTTTGCCCTGAATAATTGACGAGTAGAAAAGATTGTTGTTGACATTAGTTGTTATGGCGACAAAGGCAACAGCAGTGGGGCCGTAAAGTGTCATACTCACTAGTTTGAGCATGCTGTTTTGGCCTATTTTCCAGAAAAAAACAACCACACACCATTTCATTGAACTAAGACTAACGTTTAACGTTTAACATTTAATTCTCTTGGTACCTCACCGTAAAACACACCTTATTTAACCTGACAAAGACACAATAAAACTGACTAAAACTGTCTTTGTTAGTCCACTGTTCCAACAATCACTAACTCTGTTTTGGTCAAAATAAACTCTTAATTCACCAAGTTAGATGTGAAAGATGTCTCTCAGCCTCTCAGCTGTCCCCCAAGCAGTGGCTGTCACTCTTCTTCGGAAGCAGCAACAGTATTATTACATCATTTTCCAACAAACATGTTATTAATAGAAACAAAGAAACAGGGAAATAAGAGTTAGAAATAAGAGTTGCTTATTTGAAAAGATACTACTCCATTGCTTGTTTGGTCGTCACTGCAAAACCTCACCTAAGTGAGTTTGTGACTTGCCACAAATTAGTTTGTTAATACGACAAAATGTAGGCTTATATTTGTATCACTATTCCATAGCCACCATTTATGTTGATAAACGTGTTATTGATTAAAAATTCCCATTCCAGCTGATTGATCTGATTTATTGATCTCAGCATGGCCTTGTAGAAAATAGCACTTACTGCATGCACACTGGGGGCCACGTAATGGCCACTTATATTACAACATATGCTTCTCCAGTCCATATCTATTTATATCTATGTGCACTGTTTGGATCTCTCTTCAGCTTTTCTTTCAATATCTCACAACCCTGGTGTGGCGTGTTGTTAAAAAATAACCTTTGTGTTACACTGAAGCAATTTGATGCTTTTACAATGACAACATTAAAAAACATTCATCTTTCCACGACATTGAAACAAAACTAGTGTTCATTAATCACAATAAGTGGTTGAATCTTCAAAAACTCCTCACTTATGCTTCATGTGTGACGTCCTTTTTTGTTTCTTAACCGGACCTGAGAGGTACAGAAAAGGAGAAAATGTCTCTTGCCCAGGGCATCTGAAAACAATTTGAGAATGCTGTTGTCGGTAATGCATTTAGCACAGATGGATACACAAATAAAAAGCTTTTTATGCAAAACTCATGCACAACAACATTTTTGAAAGTGCCCAGTCACTCCATATTTCTGTGTTTTGCTGAATCTCACAGCCCCTCCCTCACCGCTCTCCAGTCAGTCCCTATCAGGCCTAATAGTGTGATGTCTCGTGTTGAGCGGAGATGACCAATTTTAGACTCAGTCATGGGTGACAGAATTATACAACATCCTGAGGAGGCATGCAACATATTCTGGCAAACTGTGAAATAATTTTAAGGGAATAAAATCCAGAAAAATATTGACCATTAGCCTCTGGTTAGGCCAGAAATCTAAAAACATAATTATATGACTAATTTGATCTGATTAATATGTATCGCAGCTGGTTGAAAGCTCAGCTAACATCAATCAGAGCTGGACAAACTATCTCGGGGAAATTTACATAACATAAATACCAATAAATTAAACTTTTATTTCATAATGTACAATTACAATCTGACACAAGCAGCCATGATAGAGCATGTGCACAGCCTGAGGATTAGTATGATAAAATATGGTGGGATGAAAGCAGTTTTTCACAGTCAGTATTACAGATATTAATGTATTTATGGTTTGTGGGCTTATACAGTAAAATTGAAAAAGGAGGGTAAAACTGACAAAATTTGATTAAAATGATCATTTATGTCTTTACACAAATAGAGTACTGAAAAGTCATTATTTTGTTGCTTCCTCCAGCAATGTGGCATTTTCTATGCATAAGAGCAACTCCACAATCTGGCAAAGAACATTATTAAAAATTATTCTCCTGGCATTTCCAGTGTGCTGGATGTTGCAGAGTGCAGAATGAAAGACAACATGGAAGAGGGGGAGTGACATCGACCAAGGTCATGAGCTGTATACATACGCATGTTGTTTTCAACATGAGACACAATGAAAATAAATCCCTCAGGGCTTCATTGTGTTATCCTATCGCTTTCTGTGACCTTTTTAAAATGGATGGTGCTGGGGTTTTTTTCTGTTGTAATGAAATTGCTCATAAATAATTTGATCAATTATGTAATGCACTACAGCCACCAGGAGTGCCCACAGTTTTGTTCTTTTATCTGTGCACATGCACATTTAGGGATAATAAATAGAGCTATTTATTCCTTTAATTGTAGATACCGTATTTGGAATTAGTTTTTTGGTGACAGTCAGATTTTGCCGCCACAGTGACACAAAGGCCAAAGTCAGTATTATCTATTAAAACGCAGACTTCAGATTGTCGCTGAGTCAACACAGATTGGCGCTGTCTCGAGTCTCATGGCATTATTCATGGCTTATATTCACCATCTGGCACTAATGCAAAGTTCTCAGCTATTTTAGCAGCAGCATCAAAAGTAAGAATGTATTTTTCATGCGTTTGTCCCAAGGCACAATCCTAAACACACCCAGAAACAATGTCAGGCAAAGAAACATGGAGTAAACAAGATAATTACTACATTTGTTCTCATTAAATTAAATTATTTTTACGTCCACTGCTTGGCGCCTGCTTAACTTAAAAATGTATTACAGTAACACATTAACAAGTGAATATGTGCAGAAGGCTTTGTTGCTGCTGGGAGGGCGAACTGGCCGGCAAGTACTTGCAAATGCTAATTACAAATAAAACACAACACTCTGTTGTTAATTAAAAATCACCACCTTGACTGATCATTTTACTGGTCAAGTCCAACGTCTGTCTACAGAAAGACATTTACTGGAAACTAATAATGATGTTTTCACTTTGTCGTATTGATTCCCTGAAAGCCTTTCATGATACCTGCAGCGATCATAAAAATACACTTCATCTAACTCAGGGATGATTCAAGTCTTGCTCATCTGTTACACATCCATGCACATAGATTTCTTTGTGAAATGTCTCATATGAAAGATCTGATACAAATCCTCCGAAAAGAGAAAAACAAAAAAAAAACATGATGTAAGTTTTTTTTTTTTTTTCTCCCCCCCGACAGGATTTTTAACCCTGGCATTCTACACAAATACTTAAGAATTTAACTCTACAAGAAGGAGTCATTGTTTGTCTCCTGAATGAGAAACAGTGGCTTGCCCTACATATTTTGGTCTTTGCATAGTTACTTTGCATAGTTGCAAGTGAATCCTTTTCAGATGTTGAACTGAGTCTGAGAAGTGCAGTCAGAGAGAATTTGTCTCTTGCCTGGGGCAGCTGAAAACAAACCAAATTTGAGCATGCTGCTTTCTGCAGAGCAAATTAGTACAGACGAAAACACAAACCAGAAGCCCCACATGTAAACTTGAATCACAAGAGCACTTTCACAGCACTCAGTTGCCCCTTTCATGCTTTTTTTTCCCTCCTCTCGTTTCGTCTCCCCTCCCAGTCGCTCTCTATCAGCGCTGATAGTGTGATGGCTCGATTGCAGTTGACCAATTTTAGCCGTAGTCGTGGGTGACAGAATTATACAACGATCTGAGTGGACACGCAACATGTCCTAGTCATACAGTACACACGCCGGGGTCATGAGCAGCGTGCACACTTGTTTCCAGTCACGTAGCACAAACACATTACTTGTGTTTCTGCCTCTCACTATAGAGCACAGTCAATCACACACCAGAAAAAAACACACACTGCAGCAGCAGCGACGAAGCCCCGCCTCACATGACCAGTGAGCTCTGACTCCCCAATCTCTCATTTACCTGTTCCATCACCGGCTCCTCTCCTCCTCTCTCCGTCTCCCTCACACTCCTCCCCACTCCCACTCCCTCCTCCTCTCGTCCTCGACTCTGTTGCCACGGCAGCAAAACCTGACAATGAGAGAGGGAGCGGGAGAGGGAGAGACAGAGAGAGCAAATGCCATCTGAGTCATTTAATCCACAACCTGTGTGTGTGTGTGTGTGTGTGTGTGTGTGTGTGTGTGTGCGCGCGTGCATGAAGGCGAGTGTGTTGGATATATTTGTGTACATCTCTATGTATCTGTTGTGTGTGTGCGTGCGGCGCGTGGGTGTCTTAAGTGGGAGAGCTGTGTGGAGTCGGTTCATCGGTTCATCACAGAGCGATGGCAGTGCGAAGGCAAACACTCTACCTTTGTCTGTCTCCCTGCATACAGCAGTGCTGTTTCCGTTTCCTATTTCATGTTCACTGTAAATATCCGGTTACTTTAAAAGCAAGATGCCCTCTAAGTGATTCACAAACATCTCTGTGCTCTGACTGATCGAACAAAGTCAACTTCTGACTCCGAAGTGTTTTCATGATGTAACATAGCTGCTCTTACTTTACAGTAACAGACACAATTTAAATACTCTGTGTCAGTAGTCAGCAGAAATGCTACAGTAGACATCTCTGACCAAAACAGCCTTTTATCACTGAAGAACAGGGTGTCTACAGGTCCTTAAAAAGTCTTAACATGTCTCAAATTCAATTTTACAACAATAAGGGCTTATAAGTCATTAAATAGTCCTAAATTTGAATTTGTGAGGTCTTGTGTGGTAATGTTGTGAATCTTTAAAAAACTATAATACTGTCATTTCACTTCATACCTGCACTCACCTGTTGGCAAAATGTAGATTGACTTAACTCACTCTAATAACCATATTCCTGCATAACACTTACCTCTAGACAAGACTGCAATGCTTCCCTGTGATGCTTAAATAAGTAAAACATGATTTGGTTAAAAGATGTCTTGAACGAGTCTTAAAAAGCATTCAATTTAACTTTCTGATACCTGTAGACAGCCTGAAAAAACATCACCAAGGTATGGCCATTCCTGTCTTATAAAGATGCTGAAAGCTTACTCATTGTTTTAATAGGTTAGATCATTATTATTATTATTAGATTATTGCAATGTTCTTTTATTTTATTCTTATGAAACAGTCAGTTGAAAAAATTCAACTTGTTCAGAATTGTGCTGCTAGACTTTTAACCAAAACAAAGAGTGAGCATAATACCCTGGTTTTAGCTACATTCCACTAGCTCCTACTATCTTTTTTTACTTGTTTTTTAAAGTTTTAATGGTTTGAGACCGGCCCACATTGCAGACTCTGTCGTTCTATAATTCTTCACAACATGAGCTCTCAGATCTTCTACTGCTGGGTTTTTAAATACACACAATTATACGCACAAGAAAATAGGCAGCTCAGCTTTTGTTGACTGTGGTACAGCTGAAAAGCTATTTACTTAGTCTGGCTTTTAATAATGTCATTCTTGTTACTATTATTTTACATTAAGTCTCCCATTTTACTATTCCTACTGGTCTGTACTGTACTGCACTTTTCACCTTCACTTCCATATTTCATTTATCATCAACTGTCAGTTTACTGTCTATTCTTGTTGTCCCTTTTGTTTTTATGTTGCATCTTTATTGTGAAGCAATTAGAGCTGCGTCCCTCTGTATAAAAATAGCTCTATAAATGAAGTTAATGATTATTAATATTATTATGTTGATAGGAGGTCCTGATGCCACTACACCAGATCTAGTCAGACTTATTTGTATTGCCGAGTATAACCAAATCTTTCAATGGGCTTCACAGGCTCACACCATTGATGCTAAGCTCTCTAACAAGACAAGGAAACTACTACTCTCACACATACACACACACACACACACACACACACACACACACACACACACACACACACACGTACACACACAAAAACCCTTTAGCACATAAGCGAAAAGAATTGAAAGAAGCCTCAGGAGAGGCAATTCAAAGAGACATCCCTCCTCCTTGGATGGTCGCCTGTACAGAAGGAGCAGTAGTTGTGGAAAAAGACAAGTACAAAAAAAAGAACGAGAAATTGTAAGTTAGTAAAAATTCAAATCACAAGGGGTTTGTAGTCCAACAGTGGGTTTATAATAAGTCAAATACCAAAACTATTTTAAAATCCTTTAACTAATCCCATACCATACACTCACTGTGGCATCCACCTGATAGCTAACACTGATTTCAATTGACAGCGCTCTATTCTGATTCAGACATTGTTCTCTTTGCAGAGCCACATGTAATAATATCACTCTTATATTTCCAAGGCTTTGTTCTGAATGCAAATTTTAGCTCTCCAAACAAGCCAGGGGGTGAGTGAGTTCAAGGAGAGCTTCCTAATTGTGATTAAACTGCCGTGCTTACATAAGCCACAGCTGCAACAAGTGGGACCTGCGTCGACAGCTAGTGACACCGAACAGCACATCTTTTTTAAACAGCTCCTGGGGAAAGCGGTGCACTGAGCTTCACCCCCCCTAACCAACCCCCGACTGCACTGATCTGAACAGCGGGTGGTAAATATGCATGCAGGAAGGCTGAAATGCAAACTCACTGCTGGCACGTACAAACACATAACACGCAGGCTTGTATCGGGACGCAGACGTGGACAAAACAAAAAGGACACACGCTTACGCATAAGCAAGCACAACATACAATGTTCTTTGAACCTTCTTCGAGAGTTTGTGTATGTGTGTGCAGCTAGTGGACGTTTGTGTTTGTGTGCGTATGTTTGTGTGTGACATAGTCGGATGTGACAGTGTCACAGGAGCACGGTGGTTCCCCAAGCAGGCGGTGTCACTGACTGAGGGCCTCTTTGTCAAGGAGAACACTGGGAAGAATCTATCCATGTCCGATGAACGGAGAGGGAGAGAAAGAGAAAGAGGGAGAGGGGGCAGACAGGGGGAGAGGGGGGACTGTAACAGAGAAAGTGCACTGTCGAGATTGAAGAGACTGGTGAGAGCTAAGATAGGGAGAGAGAAGAGAGAGGTCAGTAAAGAGACAGGGGTATAGAGTGTTCCTGAGACAAAATAGATAGAGGCTGTGAGAGAAGACATACAGAGGTGGGGGAGGATGGAAAAAGAGAAAGAGACGAGAGAGCAGAGTCTGAAAATGAGAGATCAAAGTGTCTGCAGCCCTGCTGAGGGAGGACAAGGTGAAAACATATAGGAAGTGGGTGGGAGTAACAGCGAGACAGAAAGCCAGAGACAGGAGTTACTTGGGTTGGACACAATAACACGAACACCTGATGCAACCCACAGTGTGATAGTCAGTCATGAAATAAATGTGACGCCTACGAGCAGGTTGCAACTAATGTTTATTCTACAAATTAGAAAGCCCCGTAGTTGTGTGCACATCACATGTGGGTGCAAGGCTACTGGAAATCAGCACCGACAAGAAGAGTAACGCCTGCACACTTTTTATTTCACTGCTGGATAGATTTTTTTTTAAATAAAACTGTGCTGTCTGTGCAGTAGAAAGACGAAAATACCTTTGAAATTGGTGCTACAAAAGGTCTTTTGCTCAAGAGGTAGAAAACCTGCAATTACCAAAATGCACTGCACTGCACTGGACCAATAAATGCTCCTGCTGGTGGGTGAAGTAATGCAAGCTTTGCCCAATTTTCCACAGGAAATAATATAGCAGCAGACTGGTGACAAATGATTTCACATCACAGTTCAGCCAGGAGAGAATCGGTGCACATAAGAATGAATAATCTGGAAAGTCTTTGGCGATTAGACCCCATAGAGATGGTATGATTTAAGAAGGGTGATGAATCCATAGTGGAATAGGGAACCCCCCAGGGTCTAGACACTGGTGGTGGTAGATGTGGTAAAGATAAGATGAGGGGGCGATGTGGAGAAGATGGAGAAGTGCCAATGATCTGGATGAGTAGAAGAGTGAGCCTTTGTTGAGCTGGTTCTGGACTCTGGATACGATGGCTGGAGGTGAAAGGGGTGGAGGAGGGTGCAATAATTCTGCCTAAAATGACAGCTGACAGCAGAGCAGTAGCATCGCCATTGGCTGATAGAGATTGTGGCAAGTTTGATTGGATAACTAGAAGAGTAAACACACGCAGTCAGCTGATTAAAGGAAGCAGTACGAGTGGGATGAAGAGAACTGTGAATGGATGAGCACAAAGAAAATCATCCTGATTTTCTTATGGCTGAGCTTCATTCAGACATTAAGCTAAATAATGTTTCTGGAAACATTTTAGGTCAGAAGTAGGCATCACAGAAACAGAATCTTGGTTCACATTTGATCAGCACTGTTTACTTTTCCTGTTTGATCTCAGTATTTTCAGCCTGTTTTTATAGTACAGGAAACAGCATGGTGCCTGCCGCTTGTTCACAAATTCTTGTATAACAGCCAAACAGTGCACTAAAATATGTTTTTGAGGACATGGTTGGTGAAAAAAAGGCAACTCAGTAACAGAAACTTGGTTGATATCTGATCAGCAATGCCGAGTTGGACAGTTTGATCAGAGTTTGAGAGGCAAAGAGAAGGGCTAGTCTCTCTCTTGATCTGTCTCTATATCCTAAGTCTGTGGTGGTGGGCATATGAAAATGTGGATGTACAATCTGTAGTTCAAGCGACAGCCTAAGAGCCAGTGAAAGTTTGAGCTGAGAGATGAGCAGGGAGGTCTGGGTGCTGGTAAGATGGAGGGGAGTTTATCACATACTAATCGACATTGTTTATATACTAAGCTGGCTGAAAATCAGTTAAGTATCCATTTAAGGCTGCCTAAACATTTCAATCCCAGTCGGATCTGCATTTTTTTTTTCCTTGCCTTGAAGAAGACCCAACTGGGATCAAAAATTGTCTGCTTAGATGCTTTTGTGGTTCGTAGTCTTTGTGCAAGCGTGTATTACTCTTTACATTATGATTCTATAAATTTTCATGAACTTAAAAATGCACTTTCCCAGAACCCAAGAGGTGACGTCTTAAAACGTCAGTTTACAGTGAATTGAAACCGTAATGCTGCACATGCAATGCCAAGCCATTCACTCCTCATCTTTGCCATACTCTAAAGAAATATAATCTGCTTAGCTGGGAAAACCTCATCAAATACAAAAAATGTCTGCCTAGTTTATAAGATTATGCATGGTTTAGCTCCTCCCCCTCTCTCTGTCTGGTTTCCTCAACTTCAAATCTACCGCAAACAGAGCGACTGGAGGTGCAGCTAGAGGGGACGGCACAATCCCACTCAGAAAAAACTGCATTAACCAGGCTGTCTTTTCCTTCAGAGCGTGACATCAATGGAATTCAGTAACACAATCAATGTGAGAGTCCCTATCATATTACTAATTTAAGAGTAATGTGTAGAAATAATGAGAACCAAAAGTGTTCACACTGATGCTATTTTTATCCATCTTTAACATGACTGTACTCATACTGTGCCTGTATCATCGGCTTTTTGGATTTTGTCCACTCGTCCTATTAACTAATTTATATAATTTAATTTTTGAAGTTAGCTAATTATTTATGAGCGATAAATATCATCATTATTTTTATTAAGATTCATCTCCTTGTCAGTGATTGTTTAATTTCACCCTGTGAAGCATTTTGTAAAGACAGTTTTAACATGAGCTCTATGAATGAATCATTGATCATCCTGACGTTTAATAGTAATGATGCTGGTGATTATGCAGAAACTTAATGAATTAGTGATACAGATGCTACAAATATTCACAGCTGTGTGTAGTGACAGCTGCTCCGGCACTTTTGGAGAATCTCGCAATACGACACAGTCAGTGAAATAGCACTTTCTCTGTGTATTTATTACTGACAGGTCTAACAAGTGTTGGAGCAGGCGAAAGTATCAATATGCAAACAGATGTTTTATGGCGTTTCTGCATCCATTTATGGCAAACCATGGGTGCCCAGTATCACTGACCTGCAGTGCAGGTGACCCAGTTTTAGAGGTACGTATTGCGCAAGCTTGAGAGGGCAGGGTCACTGTCAGTCATCTTTTAATTTGGCTAATCAGAGGCTCACAGACCCCTTTCAGTCAATTACTTATCTGATTTAATTGAGCCAATCACTTCACAGTAGTGGGAGTAGTCAACATTTCATCTAGCTAGCTACGCTAACACTAGCTAGCATCTGCTTCACACCTCCCTGAAAACAGCATTAAGTAACTTCAACCACTGCTCATTTTAGAGGGATCACTGTTGTTGAGGTTATCCAACGGACAATGGATCATAGTTGTTCGTTTCTGGCTGCCAGCCTTAGCTAGTCAGCTAGCTAGTTTAAAAGTTGTATCTTTCCACTTCAAAAAAAATAAATGTTGCCATCTGTTGATACGTTGTTTAGGGCTAATGTTAGGATGGCCATTCAGGAGGGACAAGTCCATCTGTCTGAAGGGTAGGAGTCCACGGCTTTAAATCCAAGGGTGTGTGGACACTGGAGGAAAGCCAACTGACCCCACCGACCTCCTGCCCTCCCTCTGGTTCTTTTAGCAGAGACGCAGAACACAGCCTGCGTCACCGGGGTTTGCTGGAGGCTCTTTAGGGGCATAGAGCCAGGCCACATGTCATATTTTTCCCCAGAGGTTTCATGCTCCTGTTCTCCTGATTGGCAGACGTTCCTTTGGACCATCCATTCTAGCATTAACCATTGTCAAAGTGTCAACAGATGGCAATGTTTTAATCAACATTTTGAAGTGGAAAGAGACAACTGTTAAAATAGCTAGCTACACTAGCTAATGCTGGCAGCCAGAAACAAATATCTGTGATCCATTGTCCGTTTGATAATCGTAACAAAGAGCACATTTCCTTGCGGTGTTCTTTCTAAAATGAGCAGTGGTGAAAGGCAATTGTAAACGCAAGGCTAATGTTACATTTACAATAATGATCTTAAAAAAAAATATCTAGCACTCTCTGCCCATATAACATAAAACTGTGGGTCTGGACTTCACATATGCATACATCTAAAACTGTGGCTGTCTGACTCAGCAGGTCGATGCCCCTTTGGGTGTGGAAATGAGGCTCTTGCATGTGTACCCAGCGCCACAATGACTGGGATTTTAAAACATAAATCAGACTTACACATGACTCTATAGATCTGACGAAGAGAATAGGTATGCATGTTTCTTTCTTTGTGCACACACACAGTTTTAATTGTGAATCTACACACAGTTTAATGCATCTGGCCCCAGGTGCAAAGAAGCTTCGAAAATTGTGGACGCAGTGCCAAAAAAACGCAAATATATTAAAGCAAAATGCCAAGTGGACAGAGCTGGGGGTGACTTTCACTTCTGCTGGCGATAGTGTTAACACTGGCCGACATTTTGTGCATAGTATACTTTTAATGTACATTGTCCCATTTTTGCTACATAAATAATTTGAACATTTAATAAACAATCAATTGTTGATTAACTAATCGCTTCAACCGTGCTTTACAACTAAAAACATCTTTTAAAACCTTGAGTGAGTAGCCCAAAATTCCTGTTCATATTAACAGACTTTGTGGTGCATAATTTATGTACATTGCCAGTGTTTGGTGCAGATCATATGGTAACTATGCAGGAAGTAATGTGCCCTTTAATGTAACAAAGAAGCTTTAATGTGGAACAGCTGACTTTCATGCAGGAGACTGCAGTCGCAAATGTTGTCACTGGATGGAGTGTAGGGTTTCTCAGAATCGTCCAAATTCTGTGTGGCAGTGGGACTGGTCTGAGAGATGTTGATTCAACTCATTTTTGTGGCTGCAGTTTGCGATGCTGCTGTATTAGATTGCACTACTGTGTCCAATGTTTATTTTATTCCCCCATCTTGTTAGAGTGAGAGGAACTCTTCTCAGAAACAAACATTCAACTGTGTAAGCTTCACAAGTTCGTGTTTGTTGCACTACCTACATTGAACTGCATTTTTTACCCAAGCTGTTTGTATTATTGTTGTTTGTTATTCCATAAGGCCAAGCTAATATTATACCTTTTTACCCACGACTCTGCAGTCAAGTAAACACTTTCAAAAATCTCATTTAAGATATACGTACTGGCTTCCTGTTGACAACATCACATGAATAAATCATATTTGCTCAAAATGTTTAACCTCACCTTAAAGGCATCCCTCAAAGCCAAATTCTCAAAAGCCCCTAATGCTGAGGATGGCAATAAGGGTAAAAAAAAATCCTCAAAAAGAAATGGAAGTACTGAAACAAAAGGGATGAGAGGAACAGGGAGACGGTGATATAGAGAGGAGGACAAAGGTACGGTAGAAGAGAAAGGCAGAGATGGTGAGATTAGAGAGGGACATGTAAGAGGAGAGGAGAGGCAGAAAGTGCGAATGGGTGCAAAGTGAAACTGCTGAGTCAATGCGACCAAGAACATGTGCTGCTGCTTTGATATTAGATGCAGACACAAAGTACTAAACACTTAATCCCACAAAAAGCCAAAAGGGGTGAACGGAAGGTCCTTGATATTTGTCCACACCCACTGACACTGCTCATGTACACTCACACACCCACCAACCAATCCAGCCTCCCAGCTCATCCATATTGTCCGGGGGTTTAGCAAATGCTCTGAAATGGCCTGACCGTGCTCATTCAGGGACAGCAGCCCAGCTGTCTGCAGCAGGCGCTCTCTAGTCAACAATGACTTTTAATTGTGAGAAGAATGAGCAAAATAACACTTCTGTCCCATAATGGCCGGCGGTACAGTCGTCTTAAATCCACAGCCACTGAAGCCGTTCCACTTGCAAATTCAATTATGGGAATGATTCATCCTTCCATTATGATAACTGTCAGATTTTCTTGTGTCATACAATAAGGCAGAAGGGGAAAAACAAATGATTCTCCAGCCCCCCCACCGACACCCTTCTCCTCTCCTTCTCCGCACCCCCCTCCGTCCCCCTCAAGCTGCTTTTCTCCATCTGAGTTCTTTTTGTCTTTCGATGCATCCCTCTCTCCTTCCACTCCTCCCTCGCTATCGCTCATCCTGCTTCCTCTGCCTTAGTCTCTGTTCATCCTCTCCTCATCTGCCTGGGGGTTTGAGGCAAGATAGCGTTCCCTCGTTTTCCGATTTTCTCTATACAACCCCCCAAGCCCACTCTGGCCCTCCTTTTGCCTCCCCTCCCTCTCCTACCACACACTCTCCCCCTTCTCCCTCACGCTCTCTCTAGATAATTAAGATCTCTGATTTTACGGTTTTCTCTTTCATAATAGGCACTGCAGACACTATAAGCAAGCCGCCAAGTCTCCTGCACACACACGCACGCACGCACACACACACACACACACACACAAAGCAGCAAACACACAAATATGCATATGCCTTCATACACACACTAAGATGAATGCGTGCACCAAACAGCTAAATCTCCAACTGGGATGAATGTCCCCTCTCTCACTCTCAATTCTCTCTCTCTTTTATACTCACACACACATACTGTGTGCGAACACAGCGAGTCAGGATATTTATGTATTTTTGCTTTTGTGTATTTCTCAGTGGTGCCAGCGTGCCGGGTGACTTACAGCAGGGTGCAGAATGAAAGCGAGCGAGGGGGGCTAGAAGCAGTGTTTTCTGTACAGCTCAGACTAGTCTGGCTCCGCTTGGCCCTCTCGCTGTTCCAGCTCCCTGCAGACTGACACCCGACTGCTACAGGGACTCAGCCGTGTACTACTACAGCAACAGAGCGCGTACAGCAGCCAGACACAGAGTCCTCGCAGATTAAACACGGCAATAGCATCTCACCGTTTGCTCTTGCTTTCTCTCTGACTGGATTTCCTCTGACTCCCTACACTCTTCACTACGACATTATACTTATTCTGTTACTCCCCTGTAGTGGTGAAAGAAGTTCTCCTATCATTCGGTAAAATCACTAAAGCCCCAATATAAAAACATTCCTGCATTCAAAATGTCACATTATACTTACAATTAAGTATCAAAAGGAGTGATTATGCAAAAGAGCTTTATTTTTAGTCAGTGGTCTCACTTAGATCAAGATCTTTTTCTCAAGAGAGACCTGTGAACATGAAACACTGATAATCAGGTAACCACTCAGCTTGCATACAAGAGCAAGACATTCAAGGTTAAACAACCAACAATCAAATGACAAGTAGAATCAATAAAATCATTTACAAGGGTCCTGACAAAGCATCGGATTGTAAATCTCTTTGAAAACAGGCTAATTTGGAGAATTTAGCTTGAGGGCAGTTTGCAGTTCATTCAATTCAAATGGTGCATATACGAGGTTAATGCATACTGTAAATATAGGACTTCTAAGGCCCAATCCCAATGTCCACACTCAGACTCACGCACTTTGAGGTGCCTTCCCGCAAAGTCCACAAGGGCTTAGGACTGTCCCACGGTCAAATCATCAAGTGCACGAGAGCTCTCAGGCAGACATTTTGAGCACTTAATGCACACTCTCTGTAAGCCTTTCATAGCATAGCTGGTGTACACAAAAATAATGCATCAACATGAAGGATGTAAGATGGGGCATAATGGCATGGACACCCCATATGAAATCAGAGAAACGCAAGCATAGGCTGTATTACACACCTAATTTAAGCATCAACCCTTTCTCCTACCTTTGCTTATTGATGCTGTTTTGACAAAAGCAAGTAGATTTGATATTTGACTATTACCTCTCGTCCACTCTGTAAGGCAAGAGACGTTCAAATCAGACACCGATCTCTTTATTGCCCTGGCAGTGAAGAAGTTAAAGAACCTAAATCAAAAAGTCCCAAACTCACATTACATGACATGTTTTGTTGTTGCTAAGGTAACATGATATGTCCTGGCAAAGTGCAGTCCCATTTCTAAGTGTACCACTCAAGCATTTACCAGGTAAGCTCAGTGAAGTCTGTGGGGTTCAGGGCTTTGGCCTTAGAATATGTCTGAGCTTTAAAGGCTTTCCACTAGGGTGGAGATTGGGATTTGACCTAAAGGCTGATTTATAGTTGTATGTAGGCTCTACGCAGAGCCTATAGCATAGCCTACGCCTTAGCCTTTGCTATTGGTTTACGCCGTTGTGAACATGTATACTTGCGTGCTGGTGCATGTCTGCGTCTCTCTACATCTGCACCACCAAAATGCGACTGAAGCTATGTAGATCATGTTGAATTTGGAGGGTGTAAATGTTGAACAGCAGTTACTTTTACAGAAATTACTGCACCGCAGAAAAGAGAGAAGACGTCTGCAGTCATCACATGTATTTACAGACTTTGTAATCCTATCAGGCGCCACAATGTGTAGTTCGTTGTACCTATGGCGTAGGTTCTACACAAAAGTGTAAACCAATCTTTAGTGACAGAAGTCCCAATCAAGAGGTCAAATGATCACAGTTGAAGCAGGATAGCAAGTACAAAATCCCCTGCCTGGAAAAGATACCCCCCTCCGGTGCAATCTCTTCACCTACGAGAGGCTGTATACACTTTCGTCCTCCCCTTTATCCCTTTTTTTTGTAGTTCAGTAATGTTGTGTGCAACCAGTAAGTGAATTTCTCCATTTAATACTTGATTTATCTTTATTATTACACTCTATTTCTGTTGAGATATTCAATTTAATATTAGTAAAGAAGTCTACAGAGAAATTCAGAGAACCTTGGACTCACTACTACTCACTAACCATTAGATTTAGAATTCAACACTATGTTTAATTAGTCTTTAGATCACACTGTATTTACAACACTTAAATGAAGTTGCAGGCAGAGAAGAGATGTGCGGTACTTTGGAAAGTTTAGCAGTGCAGCTTTAAAAATTAATGTCATGAAAAATTACTTCTTTTTGTAAGGGAGTCCAACCAGATTTGTGATACAACGAGCAGCGATGGGTATGAAATTCCCCATGTACCCAGTATGTTAAATTATATATGTACTGGATTATAGCTATTGATTAATTACTGTAACTTACTAGCAGCATTTTGATGTGGTGACTTGGTGAGGTGGAGTTTAATGTTAACTATTTAATATACTGTTACTATGCAAAAATGCATCGTGTTTTGTAAGTTGACTACATATTTTGTAGATTAATCTTATTTCTGCAAAGCATATATGAGTTGTCAAATAAATTATGATGGTGGTGGATTGAAAGCTATATTATTTACCTCTGAAATGTAGAGAGTATACCTGAGTACAGCACTTTACTTTCCTCCACTACTCTTCTCTTTCTATCTCTATCCTGCTCTGCGTCTCTTTCTGCAGAAACACTTTCCAATCTCTTCTCTCTGTATTCAATTTTGTTCTTTTATTCCCTCATCGTCCCCAGACCCATTCCCTCTGCTTCTACCTCTCTCTCATTCACCTTACTTCTATTGCAGCCTTCCTTATCCCTCCTCCCTCCCTCCCCTCTCTTCTTCCCCTCGGTGTATAGATGCTGTAATCTTCTCTGTCTAATGCTGTCAATGGCTCTCAATAACAATGAAATAGCACCGGTTCCATCCCATCACTGATGAAGGCATATCCCCAGTTAGGAATCTTATTCGTCATCATGGCAATCTGCTTCTTGGTAATAACCAATCACATGGCTCTGGTGAAATGATGTGCTCCCATGATAGGTCCCCACGTTGTGTTGATCAACTGCACCTGAAGGCCCCGACACTTCAGCTGGGCTCGATCAATATGCCATCACACGCACGCATGCCCATACATGCCCCTGGAATATACACACAGGTCTGGACACCACACACACACACACACACACACACACACACACACACACAGTTTGCTGAAGAGTAAATTGAGAAAGAGACCAGTGGTGTGGAGAGAATACAGTAGCAGCAACCAGCACAATGGAATACGGTGCAGTGCATTAGGGCTGGGTATCACCACTGTTTTCCTGAATTCATTCGATTTCGATTCCCAAGGTACTGATTCGATTTGATTTGATTGGCAATATCTTAGTTACACTACCAGTTTTCGCTAGAATGTGAAAGAGATTCTCAGAGGGCTAATACTGTAAAATTTACAAGGAATTATTGTCCTCTCTGCTCGTCCCTCTGCTGCTGAGGAGTTCACTGCCTGCACGTCACATTACCATTGGTAGAGTTTGAGATTCGTTGCAAACTAAGCTAAAACTTTAGACATAAACAGTTGTTTTAGCTTTTCCATAACAACTTGCTAATAGCTGGAAAGCGTGCTGTGCCTGTGTAGAACAGTATTAGCGGCAATGGATGAGAGACTACAGACAGAGCAGATTGAGATATTGCTTTTCTACATGTGTCCATGTTTATGCTTGCTGAACAGGTGTATTTATAAAGCACTGACTCTTTCCTTGTGGAGGTTTTGTTGCGATTACAGTAATAAGCGTAGTTGTCGTTAGCTCAAGTGTCTTCACTTCTCTCTCCACCGTGGCATCTCTACTCCGTGTTGGCGTTTCTGTTTGTGTGTGCATAAAAGTGGCGCAGCCGCCCTGACGCACAAACAGCAGGAGGAGCGGCTGCTACAGCATAAATTACACCCAAAAGCTAACAGTTGCAGATAAAAGAAGCGCTAACATCGGAGCCTCACACAAAACTATGGTCCTCAGTAATTCGGCACAGGGTCCGTTTGCTACCGGCGAGATTAAGGGGGTTAAAACTTCACACATCCATGCGTATATTAAAAGATTAATCTCAGATTTTATCAGTCAATTCAATTCAATTCATTCTTTATTTCAGACCCAGGGGGATCCACATCATAATAAAAAACACAGTAAAAAGACAGCAGAGTAAAAATAATAATAATAATAATAATACAGACATAATCGACTTGTGTTAATAAAAATAACACAAGTCGATAGCGGGTCATTCAAATGAAGACCAATTTGAATTGGATGAATTGATTATTTTAACCCAGCCCTACATCATTACACAACAGTGTGCCGCAGTGGTCCCTCTGTGAGGTCCCACTAATCAGCCGTTGCATAACTGTCTCTGTTATACATGCACACCAATATGGAAACAGCATGGAACATTTTACTTTGTCCCGCAGTTATTATTTATTGTCACCTTTAATGTAGCACACAGTGTTACAAAAAGAATGATTTATTGAAAGAAATGGAGGGGGGGTGGGGGAGACTCCCACTGTGTGCCAGTTATTCTATGTTGTGTCACACATACAGATGGCCTCGCATAAGCCTTGCCTCTGTTCACTTTGAGCTGTGATAACCATAATGAGAGCAACACAGCCATCTGCACAGTATGGAGCATGCTATTAGTATTACAAACATGTTCGCGCACACGCCTGCCCACCCTTTGACACAGCAAACCCGAGAATGAGAGGCAAGTTCGACTGGAAGAAAGGGAGGTCAGTAATTGCATAGAGATGGAAGAAAAAAAGGAGAGAAGGGGAAGTATGGTTGGTTTATGAGACGTGATGAGCGATTTAAAGCATCGGGTTGCAGATTTTTTTTGATGTGCTTCAAACATCAAAGCTAAACAAGTGTTTGAAAGGTGAGCAGGTAAAAAAAAGACTAAATGAAGATCTCAAAGTGAAAGGGCTGTAAAGAAAAAAAGAATGGAGGTGGGAGGGATGTTCAACACAGTGACCGACAATCTGCAGCATCTGCCTCTTTGATGTACACACGAGTGTGAGCACAAACACACAACACCAGCTCATTTCCATCCCCACATGTACTTGTCAGGGTCAGAGGTCGGCCTTCTACCACTCCAGCACCCCCCCCGTGTTTACAGCTGCAAGGGTCAATTGGAGGTCATGAACTGACTCTTTCAGCTGTCTGTCAGACCTGTCTAAAGCTCAGAGCGGTGAACCAGACATTTGCAACATTCTCAGGTCAACAGCCCCCACCACTATCAACAACGCCCCGCCCTCCCTCAACCTCCCTGTCTGTCCGTCTGTCACACAACGCTCCTTCTCCTCTCTGTCGTCATCCCTCCCTTCATCTCTCCATCCTTTCACACTGCCTTGTCAACATGTCAGTCAGAGCAAGGCCTTGTCACTCCTGGAGAGGGCTGCTTAGCACCACTGGAGCTCAGCTGAGCTCCCTTTGTGTGCTTTTTTTGTATTTGGAGGTGGGGGCAGGGGCTGGGTTATGGAAAACTTGTAAGGTTCAGGCATATGTGGATTCAAGGCAGTTGTCTTTGTACTTGTGAGTCACTGTGTGTGTTTGGTGCTTCTAGTATGTGACTGTGTATCTGTTTGTCTGCACTGGTTTATATGTACTTATGCATGTGTACATACAGTGTAGCTGTGTATGAGTGAATGTGTGGCAACGTTGTGTGCCAGCTGTTGTGATGTTGTCTTTGAAGTCCCTGGAGATCTCTTCAAGGCTGAGTCCTGTCACTTCTAAACAGCAGACTTTCCACGGGAGACATGAATAGAGACGTGTGTTCTGTATTTCTGTATTACTAGACAGTGTGCATGGGACTGGACTGCCTCTGTGATATGACAGGAAACATCTTCATCGTCGAGTATGAAAGTCTATTGTATGTGCTGTCAAATTACAGGTGCTTCTGCTACATTGAAATGTGACAGAGCATATTGAACATAAGGCGCAGGATGACAATTTAAAGAGAGACATCTTGTGCCAGGGGAATGTGTCCATTAACGTGCAGTGTGTCCTCCGATCCTGCAGGTGGTGGTACAGGCAGCCCGCAGACCGTTCTCCATGAGGAGCAGTAGAAGATGCCGGCTCTGCCAGCACTGCTGCTGTCAATACACATCCTCTCCTTCCTGCTAGTCACCATGCCGCCACGCTCCCTCAGTCAGGCCCCCGTGCTCTCCTCCGTCCGCATGGGTGAGTGGCCAGCCCTCTCTCCCTACACCTGGATCATAAAGTTCCTCAACACACTGTTAATGGTTTGTTTTTAGCCTCAAAGTATGTTTCACCACTTTGGGTCTGTACAATTAAAGATAATAAAGCACTTAAAGGGACAGTTCACCCCAAAATAAAACAAACACATTTTCCCTTCTACCTGTAGTACTGTTGCGGTGAACTGTCCCTTTAAAGGCAAGATAAGAAGTAAAAACATACTTGCTGGTGTCCAAGCTCACTTTATACAGTAAAGAATGATTGACAGATACAATCCAAATGGAAATGGAAGTCTTTTTGGTCTATTGTACTGTACGCAGGTGTAAGAATAAGCATCCATCAGGGGCAGGAAAATCTATCTGACACCTGCACAGTATCCAAAATTAAAAACTGACATTTTCTGTGCGCACTAAAATATTTTTATCCAACCAAAGCAGCTCATGTACACAGAGGCTTGGCAAAATAATGTAAGCATATCCTGGACTAAAGGACTTGAGCTTTGAAGCAACATGATCACAAACACTAAAGGAATAATTTGACATTTTGGGAGATACACTTATTTGTTTTCTGGCGAAGAGTTAGATGAGAGGACCTTCACCTATCACTCTCTGTGTCTCTAGCGGCAATCCTGGATGACCAGTCTGTGTGTGGGCGCGGGGAGCGGCTGGCACTGGCTCTGGCCAGGGAGAACATCAACAGCGTGATGGAGGGTCCGTCTCGAGCCCGAGTGGAGGTGGACATATATGAGCTGCAAAAAGACTCCCAGTATGACACTACTGACACCAGTGAGTGGAGCCGATGCATGCCAAAGAAAACCAGTAGAGCAGATTCACCCAGCCCATCAGAGAATGATCAAGTCCCGCTGAATCCATTGAGGTCCTCTCTGTCCAATAGCACATAGTGTGTAATTAGCACAGACAGAAAGTGACCACTTAAAATACCACGAGATATTATAAGTAGTTTGGAATATTAAAGGTAAACTATGCAGGAATTAATGGTCTACTATTTAAAAAATCACCGGGGAATATGAAATCCAACCTCAGATTGGCATTTTGCTTTGCTATATTTGTGTTTATTCTGCAATATGTCCATGACTCTCATAGCTTCTCGACCTCACATGCGTGCTGTGCCCAGGAATATCCTGAACGCAGCAAAATGAGAAGAAAATAAGAAAATATAGGCAGAGGAAGGAGCCTCTGCAGGTAAATACACCTTTGTGTACTTCTAGCAGGTCATAAGTGATGATTGAGAGAGATTACTTATGTGTGAGTCTATGCATTGATTTTATTTTAGGAAAATCATGCATCCTTTCATATAAATAGTAACCACAATAGAGTAGGAAAGACAGTCTACTAAATACTGCAGATTTAATTTCCACCAAATGGCTGCCAATAATTTTTTTTTAAAGATAATTACATTTTCTAAAAAGCTGCCTCTTTATGAGCATGAACCTCAAATGGTGACTAGCCTGATAAAACACTACCACTTTCATGTGATTAGGAACCAGTAAGGGCTTGTGCTGATTAGTTTACACGTCATTGGAGACCAGTAATGGGCCAGTAAGCGTGTCTCATTAAAAATGGGGGACCAGTGCCCTCCAGTAACAGCTGGCACTGCCTACTGTGCAGACCACGACAAAAACAACTCATCAAATACTAAAACAGATCAGCAGTGCAGGCCGGCAGAAAGCAGCGGCACAGAAGCAGCTCCATGAAATTTGTATTGATGTAGAGAGTTAAAGCACAATGTTTGGAGTCTGTAAAGACAGAAGAAGTACTGTTGAACGCAGTCACTGAGGAGACAAGAGACCCCCTGCTCTTATTCTAATAGGTCACTGACCCTGCCACAAGCTACTGGCAAAATGTCTATGTGTGCTTGAGAAGGGTTGTGTACATATGTGCATGTTTGAGTTGTGTACGTCTGATGTGTGTGTGTGTGTGTGTGTGTGTGTGTGTGTGTGTGTGTCCTTGACCGATGGGCAGGAGACTCTGACAGGCTTGTTTGCTCACAGCGTTTTTGGTCTCTGGATCAGAGAGCTCATCATCTTACAGCTACGGCTGTCTGAGGCACGCTTGCACGCACACACTCTTACACACACAGGCATTCACACATGCTTGCACACACATCCCCCTCTGCAAGCACATTCACACATGGGCACAGTGTTGGCATGCACGCTCACACATATACAGACACACACAGACAGTGGCAGGGACTGAGGAGGACTAATTGGGATGAATTAAAATACCAACTAAATATACCAGCAAGAAAAGAGCTTTATGACTGTGAGAATTACAGTTCAGTCACTAGACTCATTCCTGCTGCATCTGTAAAAGCATTTTTCACGTGGGCAGAAAGAAAACATCAATACAAATGAACTCACTGCACATCTAAAAGATACTGAACACAAAAACAGTATTTATGAATGCTACCAGATGAAGCTCCTGAGTACATCTCATGGTCAAACTTCTGTATATTAGTGGTCAGTAGGAGATACATGATTGCAAAGAAAAACAGGCTCATTTGTTGTCTTGCTGAATGTGTTAGATGACGATTGATGCCACTCTCATATCTGTAGGCTAAATACAAAACTTCAGACTGCAGCCAGTTTGCTCAGAGTAGCTTCATATTTGTTGTACAGACATGAGACATTGGTCGTCTCATCTAACTCCCGGCAAGACAGCGTATAAGCGTATTGATCAGTAACGCAGACTGCAGGCCCGTCAATTACACAAGTAGAAGACAGACAAGCAACATCATCTGTTACCACTCACTTTTAATCAGTCATGTATCAACTCAACAAAGTGGAGACATTTCAATTATGTGCAAACGAGCAAACTTAAGGCACACATGTAGAAGAGTGGGAGTATGTGACATTCTGATTTAAAAAAAAAAATAGTTGCATGGCTTGTTCATCAAACAATTAAAATTAGAAAAGCGCTTGGAGAGTGCAGACATCTGCCAAGGCCATGTGCCCTATCTTGCAGTGTTAACGAAAGTGAAAAATAATATGTATCTGCCCAGTGATTTGGATCCAAAATTCAGTAGTTTTTTGCCTTGGTCTCTTCGCTAAACCTTTCCACCAAGTTTAATGGAAATTTGGCCAGTAGTTTTTCCAAAATCCAAACAAACAAAGACATAAAACCAAAAACACGACCCCCTTGGTCGAGGTACAAATGATGTGTTTGGACCTTAGCTGTATTGGGGTTCAAATTTTAAAAACAAAATCTGAGGCTCACATTTTTATGCTTTCTTTCAGGACTGTATCCTTACTGCGTAACTGGGACAAAAGACCACAGAAAACAAGTGTCATTCAGAAATTTCACAAGCTAACAGAGAAATGACAAAAAATTATTAATCAGAAACAGAGATGTATGGTAATCATGATAATTGCCTCAAATGAAAAACACACTATACATACATTTTTCTGTGTTGACCTAAATGTATCACAAAAAAGATCTGCACCCTGTTCCACCAGTGATTCGTAAGTTCTCGCTTAATTGACGGTGCATAGTCAACACCTCACGGATATAATAAAACTAGTTAGCATGATCAAAAAGTTGTGTCGATGTTTGGTTGCACCACAGAGACATAAAATGCATCGTAGCTACATTGGGGTAAAGTCCAACTAACCAAAATATTGTCATCCAAAATGATGTTTCACTTCCTGTGGCCAATCAGTGAAAAGCACTTTTTGTCATAACGGCTAAAAATACCTCACCTTAATGATCACACAACAACAAAACAATATGCAAACTAGGACAAAGCATCATGATTAGGTGATAACTAAATATATCAGTACCCTGTTGATGGACAGATGAAATTGCAACTTTATAACAGACACATTATGATAAGATAGATAGTTGTTAATTAGAAAGTTATTTCACCCTATATATTAGATTGCAAATGTGGCACAGAGGATTTTTATAAGTAGTTGCCCACCTGAGTTGCTGCATTCCATTTTACCTTAGAAGTCAGAGATCAGAGCCAGGCATTATGTCACACCCGACTTGACCACGTTCCAGTACAACAAGTAACACATAAAACTGTATTTGACACGTATAAACACCAGAGCAACATGTACACAGGTACAAGTTGTACAGTTATGTACGTGCATCTGATTTAGTGAGACACAAATAAGACAGAAGTGCTAATAAACAGTATATTAGTACAGTTTACACTACTGCTGATGTGCGGAGCAGCCATCTTGGATTTAGACATCGAGGTTGGTGACATTGCTCTGACTTTTGGAGTCAGAAATCCGACCTATGGGGGCATTCCAGTTGAGATTTCCGACTGGGATCTTGGAAATACTGGCTTCCCATTGCAAATGGAATGTGCTATATGTGTTATTTTATATGTATGCAGTTTATTTTGCAAGTTTGCAGACACCCCAATTCAGTTTTTAGCATTTCTGTTGTGAGTATAAAAGGCACAAGATCACTTGTGGGTATAATCTATCATGGAGAACGCGTAACCAATGTGAAATGGCTGGTATAATTTGCCTCATCCTCCCACCTTTCAAAATGATGTGCCATGACAACCACTATTTTAGGGAGGACTTTACACACACTAAGAGCTAAGTGTCAGACTTAAGTTGTAGCTCATGCTTATGTCGTAACTATATCAGCTGGTGTGATCCTTAAAGTGTTCGTAGCTCGTAAACTTCAGCCTAAGTTAGAAGTTACAGTCAATCAAGGCTATGTTTGAATTTCTCGTGCAACCCAGTGCTGAAATCAATTTCATCACATAAGCCTGGGTATATGGATACAGTGGAGACATTTGTTGGCATGTGGGAGTTTTGAACAGTGAAATCTATGTTTGAACAGACTGAATCATAGAGATAGTGTTTGCTTGAGCTATTCCTGAGCGAAGTACTTATTGTAATAGACAAACAGTTTCTCCCACATTAATGTCTTCCTAGAGAGAGGATAATCATGCAAACTGGCATTTGTTAATTGAAGGCGACCACCAATCTGTTGCCATTGTTCTGAAGCCAGAGATATAATTGCAGCAAAATATCTTAAAAATAATTTTTAAAAAATCATTAAAAAAAACGACTGTCTAAACAAGTGAGTAATAGCAGAAGGCAACCCCTGGCCTGCCCTGCTGTAGTTCTCCGAGTATTTATCTCAAAATAAATCTGATTATAATGAGACAGATTGTGCTGCTACCATGGAATCGTGGTTTAAGTGAAAATCCCCGCATTTTTAATCTCCGCACTTCCCCCTGACTGCAGCCCCTATTTTATGCCAACTCTGTGCTGCCATCAAAATAAAGCAGAAGGAAAGGTATGTGTCTGCATATCCAATGTTTATTTTCCCCCCTTTTCCCTTTCAGTGTGTCAGATTCTACCCAAAGGCGTCGTCTCTGTGATAGGTCCCGCCTCCAGCCCCGCCTCTGGCTCTACTGTCAGTCACATATGTGGAGAAAAGGAGGTGAGTGCGGGAGATAAACACACACACAAATATGTACAAATCTGTGTGTCTCATGTGTGCGCGCAGACATCTAGTACCTCTCCCTCTCTGCCCGTCCTCCCCACGGAGGCGTCATGATGAATGTATCTAAAGATTCTGTTTTTCCTTGCCTATTGAACTTCTTCTCACATAATTAACCATCATCCACTTCCTCCAACTGTTTCTCCATTCTTTCCGTAGCCTTTTATCCTTAAGGTCTCTCTGTTCTCTGCCTCTGCTATCTTCTTATCTTTTTTTCACCCTGTAGCCTCTTTAATGGATCTTCCTTATTCACAGTTTTTTCCTGCTGTGTGTGTTTGGAGGGGAGTTAATCACGACACATTTGCTGTCCTTAATGTTTCTCTCTCTCTCTCTCTCTCTCTCTCTCTCTCTCTCTCTCTCCCTCTCCTCTCCTCTCCTCTCCTCTCCTTTTACTGTCAGATCCCTCACGTAAAGATTGGTCCAGAGGAAACGCCCCGCTTGCCATACCTGCGCTTCGCCTCTGTCACTCTGTACCCTAGCAACGAGGACCTGAGCCTGGCCATAGGAGCCATCTTGCGCTCTTTCAGTTACCCCTCAGCCAGCCTGGTCTGCGCCAAGGCTGAGTGTGAGTACACACCCAGCCTGCTTTATTCTTACACAGTACATTATGTGCGACTGCATGGCTGTGTTTGTTGTTGAGATGGGTGTAAGTGCATCGGTTGTGTTCTTGCGAGCTTATTCACCTAGGATGTGTGTATTTATGTTTGTGTGTGTGTGAATGCTTCTGTGGGAGGGTTGGCACATTCACACTGTTTGGGCGGATATGACTGTTTTGCACTTTTGGACACAGACTTTGACAGTCTGGTCATAAAATTCTGTCTGTTGTCAGAGTTCACAACATGGCTCCTCCTGCAGCCTCCCTATTTTTTCCTTATATTTTTTCCACTCACGCTCTCGCACACTGTCTCTTATCCACCTTAGAGGGTTTTCAGGCCAAACCAATTTAATAAATATTCGTGTTTGAAATGCTTTCCAGTATTGGAGGAACTTAGGGGACATTTGATTTAACTTGCCAGGCACTCAGAGAGCTTTAACATCACAGGGGATTCGAGGCTTAGTCACTAGCCCTCTTTATTTTCATTTTGAAAGAGTGTTTTATTGATTTATTATGCACTGCCCCATCGAGAGTCGCAGGAATTAAAAGGCTTGGTCGGATGGTGGCTGAAGTGTTCAAACAAAGCCTTATGAATACATGAAATAATACACTATGTGCTGTAGGAGGTGGCAAAATCCTAATTTTGCTACTGAATAATCGTCTGACTTTTTGTTCAGTCCTGAGTGAAACTGAGCTGGGATGAGTTGTTGTGCAGCTGTTGACCGCTCAAACCAGCCAAATAGGACCAGACAAGAACTGAAGGGCAATTACATAAAGAATAAGTGGCACCATTGAAGTCTGTGAACATTTCTCGTGACAGTGTGAAAAGGGTAGATTTTGACAAACAAAAAACTGTGACATTATGAAAAATTGATTCAATCATTGAGATGCTTTCATTATCTGCCCAGCAGTTAGCCAGCCATCCCGCGGTTTCCTGAAAGTAAGCTGCATTCCTTGGGGACTTGTCATTTCATTGAAGTAAAAGAGCTTTGAAATGGCATCAGACATCTTTTTCCAGTTTTGATCATCAGTAGGATGTGTAGATAAGAGCCTTGTCTTTCACCAGGCTTTTTCTGTCGGAAGAATTAGAGACAACAGATAGCATCATAGTTACCGTCCGGGCCAAAAGATGCTGCTTTTACCGATGAAGAGACTAAAGGAGGTGTGTGTGTGTGTGTATGTGTGTAATATATTTGGCTTGAAGGTGATCTTTACAAGGTTATCACACTCACAGACTCTGACCCACTTGGCTGCGCTATCTATCGCCATGGAGCTGGTTGCCATGGCTGCAGAATAGGTGCTAACTGCCACTCAACAGGCTTGTTCCACACTCTGAACGACTGTGTGTGGGTGTGTGTGGCACGGTATGTGTGTGTTTGATTTTTTTTTTTTCTTTCTGTGTGCTGGGTTCACTTTGTCCGTACATGTGCGTGTGTTTGAGTGCTGGTTTATGAATGTTTGTGTGTGTGTGTATTGTTGCCCCCAGTGTACTGTATGTCTGAGTGGGTTTTGGGGTACTTGTAGGATTGTGTGTGCGGCTCTGCTGTGGCGCTGCAGAGGTTCAACATCAGACAATGTTTACCACCAGCCCACTTGTTTTATTCATCTTGTTTAGCCCAGTGTAGAGTGGTGTGTTCATGTGAAGTAGGCATTCTCCCTTTTTTGTCAGTGAGGCGAGGAATGTGTGAAGTCACACATTTCATTGACACCCACCATGCGCGCATCTTAATTAAGTAACGTATTTAGAAACTGGTAATTTTTGCAGCCGCATGTTAATTACATTAATCACATTTTTCCCTCTTTAGCCCGTGAAAATAGCGCAGATATTCACTTAGATGAGAGCGAGTCAGAGATTTTGGGACATTTCTGACGTATCCCTGTCTCGCTATGCCTGGGTCATAACGCACTGTTTGAGCCTAATTCCATTATGCAGTTTTCATGAGATGGATGAGGTTAAGGACAGTGAGAGGGAGAGACTGAGCATAAGGAGGAGGAGATGGTGGAAGTGTAAGAGCGAGATGGATAAAGACAGGGAGAGGTAACTGGAGCACAGGGCTAAGACGAGAGAGATAGAGAGGTTAGAGCTTATGTGTGAGAGAGAGAATATATGAAAGAAGGAGAGCGGGAGAGGGGAGGAGAGGAAGCTGTAAAGTGCATTGATTTTTTCCCCTCCTTCCTCAAACTAATTAAAGTTTTGGCCTGGTTCAGTGATTACCCCACTGCTTACAGAGGCTTTCTCCTGCTGAAGGGCTCTGTGCGCTACCTCTTCCCTCCTCTACTCCTCCCTCTCCCCTTCCCCTCATCCCCCAGATGCCTGCCCCACCACTTATTTACATAGCTAGGGGTGCTTTACTATGGAATTACAATTAGGAAGCATCAGGGTAGACTTTCTAGTAAAGGCTCATTCCATGCACAATGTCAAGTGAGTCTTGACTGCCATTGGTTATACTCATTTTCAAGAGGAATTCGCTTGAAGTGGGTGAATTGTCTCAAGTACTGTATTTCAGTCTTTCTGCTCCTGCGGTTCTGTCCCTTTTTCTTTCCATTTTTTCAGCAGAGGGTTGCAGACAGACATCTTCAGTTTTTGTTATTTTCTTGTGCTGTTCTTGAACACGTGGGTTTACTACTATTCTGCTCACAGTATATACATCACTCAAAACATTGAAAAGCTATCACTGATGGATGGTCCAACAGACACAAAGTAAATTACAAAGCACTCAAAGAGCGCATACGTCTGCCAAGGCTGCGCAACTCTTTAGATTTATTATTCTGTTAATAGAAAATGTTTAGAAATTTGTCATACTTATTGGCTGATGGCAGCCTTGAGTTTTTAGGATACCTAAAACCACGCTGGGAATATTAGGGCATTGTACAAAGATTAATTTCAATTGTGACAGACTCATAAGCACTGAGTCTGCACTCAGTCTGCACTGATAAGCACTCCAGTATGGAAATTACACAAATGTGATGTGAAAACTTGAAACCTTCGGCACTGAATGTGCAGTAAAGTGAGAGACATCTTGTGTTGAGTAATTAAACTTCTGCAACAAAAAAATTAACTACAACTAACTAACCTTTTTTGTTTTAGTATTTATATATGTCCTAAGCAGTGTTGGGGTTGTTACTCAAAAAAGGTAATGTATTACACATTACTCGTTACATTAATAAGGAGTGTTGCATTATGTAACTTAACAACTCCCTGTAGAAAGAAGTTTGTTTCACTCATTACATTACCTTTGTGTTAATCCGCAACATTGCCTGAGATACATTGTCACGTAAATGCAAGTTGGTATTATAACATTAAACCTTACATATGCCCACATATCATCAGAAAACAAGCAACTGGAGAATCAAGACGGCACTCAAAATGAAACTTTAATATTGTCGATATTGGCCTTCCTGACACGGCATACTACAAACATGCCCAGAAATAATATATTAATAGATGTAAATAAGATAATAAAAGAGACTTGCAATCTTTACACCATTAGATGATAGACTTAAAAGAAAGAACACACATTTAAATGACTAAAATGTCAAAACATGGCTTTGTAGCAGATTTGTCCAGCTTATTTGATGTGTTTATCACTAAAGCAGTGGTTATATCTCATGAGGAGGACATCTCCTCAAATCGTTTATCAGACTACTTGTTCCTCCTCAGAGTCGGCACAGACTGCCCAGGTTGAGGAGCCTCTCCACTGGTGCTCTGGACAGCGTCACTGTTGTGGGCACCTTTGATGATTTTTTTTCCCGTCCAACCATTATACAGACAATTGGAGAACTTATGTTAAGCAAGTCACAACATAATTTTTTGATCAGTTTGATCAGTAGCTGTAATGTGATTACTGAATTTATAACAGTAAAGCGTGACATTACTGCTTAACTTACAAATGTAATGTCATTACAGCAATCTGCTGTGCTCAACACTGGTCCAAAAGAGGGGGGAATGTTTTTTGGGCTCATCCAAATATTTTATGCATCAAATGTAGTTAAGATCCGGCAAAACCTGTACGAGTAACATTACAGCAGAAATAGACACTTTTTTTTTTCTTGAACTTATCATTGTAAAGTAAATGTTGATTGCACAGTGTAATGGCTATAGAAAAATGACACCATCTGCATTTCCATTGAATCAGTATTAGCCTCACTTTTACTATGCAGCTCTGCCTGCCACTGGGTACAATCTCTCGGGAAAATATAGGCTCGATTTACAGCACAAAGGAAGTGCATCAACCATTGTGCAACCAAAACAGGAAGATGAGGCACTGTTTTCCCAGATATCAATCCCAAGTTACCAAAGACAATCAATATGAGGTCTTTGCAGTTACTATCTCAGTAGCAGAAAGTGGGGATGGTGGAACAACCAAAGTAACTGTGAACACTCTACCCTCATAAAGAAAAGAGCCTGGTTGCTTTGCTCAAAGGAAAGTGGAAAACGATCTGGTTGTCTTTGCAACAGTGGCACCAAGAATGATACCACTTAGAAACATAAAACAAATGAACGAAAATATGTTAAGATCCATAGCGTATGTATTAGTGATGGGCAGACCAATTCTTTTCAAAGTGTTGGATCTTTTGAGTTGATACATGTACTTTAGAGGTTTGATACTTTTTTGCAACATATGGTGTCAGTTTCTCCATCATATTATGTTGTAGTATATGCATGTTTGACAGCTGGTGCTGCCCGCCCCACAAAAATTCATCATGTATAAGTTTGCATCAATAAAGATAAAATATTAATTTTCACATCTTCTGCAAGAAGCAGACATTTCTTACCTCTGTAGCCTTTTGCTGCATTCATGTGGTGTTGGAATGATCTGAAAATTAAGTTACCAATCATATTTCATGGCTCACCTGATTTGTTCCCTTTGCTCTTTTTCATTAATTCATGAACACACCGAAGTTGGAAGAACGATCGATTGAGAAGCACTTGAATACACCACTGGCCTTTTCTGGTGGAGGTCTCAACTCGAATGATTTAATCGGTCCTGGCTTGTTCATGCAGTGCCTTTGCTGCACAGCGTTATGGCATGTATTAGACATTCTACACGCTGACCTCTTATACCAGACACTTAAAAGAGTCGTTCAAAGAGATTTGTTCATTCATTTTTGCCCATCACCCTTACATATGATGTTATATTTAAAAAGCATCAGACATTCAAGCATACAGTGAAAAAAAAGTGCAACACATAGTCTTAACTCATTGCCATCACGCTATTGTGTGCCTGTATCTTTGCTTTCCTCAGTGTGTCTGTAGTGATTAAATAAATCCAGATGGTGGAAAATCTCTGGATATAAATGGATTTAGTCTGAAAGATTCATGTAGAGTCAGAGAAGGCCAAATTTTGCTGCACTATTTATGTATCAAGAGCAACATGTAAAGTGGTTTATAAATGGCCAAATGGTGGCACTGTCTACAGCACAAACTAATCAGTTGTTCCCTGGCCCATGGCCCACGTCATCTTCACCTGACAAAATCTGTCAAGTTCATTTTGAGACACCGGTACACTGCTAATTAACAGATAAACAAACAAACATATGGCACTGAATAAAAAAACCTCCTTGGTAGAGGTCATAATAAATGAAAATAAGTCCTTCTTAGAGAAACAGTGAATGCAGACATACTGTAGACTCCATATTAAATGATGTTTCATTTCCTGGGGACTTAGACAAACCATCGATCACGCTTTGCAAAATATCACAAATATATGACCACCCGTGGATAAATCAAGATTTTCACAGGTCCTGCAAAGCTTACATTTCGAAAATATGAGTTGTGTCTACTGATACAGACATTGATATGCAGCTCGTCTGTGCTTTGGCTCTGCCTCAGGCCTGCTGAGATTGGAGGAACTGGTCCGCCGCTTTCTCATCTCTCGGGAGACGCTGTCAATCAGGATGCTGGATGACAACCTGGACCCTACGCCACTGCTGAAGGAGATCCGTGACGACAAAGTGGCCACCATCATCATCGACGCCAACGCATCTGTCTCCTATCTCATCCTGAAGAAGGTCAGTTCTCGAACATCAACACATTCTTCAGAGCTGCCTGTACGAGCAGGATATGAAGTTGTACACAGTACACTCAGGGATTTTTCTCTTTAATGTACCCATCTGGGAAATTCAGGTTGTAGTTGTGAAGGGCATGCAGAGCTTACCGTCTGTAAAATAATAAAACAAGTCTCTCAAAGGCTGCAAGTTTGTTCCACAACAGAATTAACATGCATTTTTACCTTCTGCCCTCCAGGCCTGCATAGGGAACAATATGCATGTCTGCCAGCAACAATCACTTGCACTCTTAAGAACATATCTGACAAAAGAACATCTTTTGCTGGGATGCGGTGCAGATGTTACCCAGGCTCGTTCTGATTCATAGTACGGCCTGTAATGCCGATAGCCAGCGCAGTGAGTCACAGTTTGAATGTGTATGGGATGTTTTCACTGGGCACATTGGAGCGGCTGTCCGCCCTCAGCGAAATGTCCTAGTGTTAGCCTGATGATGTAAAACTGTGATTAACGTATGCTTCCTCTCCTCCCCCATATTCGCTTCCGCTTTGTCCCCCAACTGTCTCCTTTGCTCTCTGCTTCTCAATAACTCTGCCCTCTTTGCCCCCTCTCTCTCCCTTCATCAATCTTTCCACATCTTCCTTTATTCTCTCTTTCCACACTCTGTATGCCACCTGCCTCCTTCTTTTTCATCTTATGCTTTGTCTCTCTTTTGTCCTACAGGCATCAGAGCTGGGGATGACATCAGCATTTTACAAGTACATACTCACCACCATGGTAAGACCTCACCAACTCCACACCTATCTCTCGTTTTTGTCTTCTCATCTCCTGTTTTCACTTGTTCCTCTCTCTTGCTCCTCCTCTTCTGTCCCTTTATGAGCAAGCCAAGGTGCTAAGGCAAAGAGAGTATGAGATAAAGGGAGGGGAGAGAGGTGATGGAGAGAGAGAGAGAGAGATAGAGGAGGTGAAGGATGAGGAGAGGGAAAGAGAAAGAGATCAGAGGAATGAACACACTGTACAAAGATGTGGAAGTGCAGAGGAGGATGGCAAAGAAACTGAAGAAAAAGGGGTCTGAGGTGAAGGTGATGACAGACGTGATGCGCCCTTTTTCTTCTGCCACCCGTCACCTTCTCTACGCTTCCGGTGTTTTTCATCTGCTTCTTTGATACACTCCCTTCCCCTCCTACCATTTGAATTAATGTGTCACTTTATACCGTGTGCCTGAATATTTTTTTTAATTATTTTTTCCCCCTACATGATGTGCTCTTATGCTTTAGATGCCACGTCTTGTGTGTATATCTCTGTGAAAAGCTACTGGAGTCATTTCCATCAACCTCTCTTTCCCCCTGTATCACTGTTTCCCCATTTTCCTAGCTGTCTATATCCTTTTTTTCTCTCTCCATCAGAGATTAGATGCTGTCACCCCCCCGTAGCCTCTCTTTTTCTTTATCTCACTCTTCTTTGCACGGTATTTTTCTTCTGTGCTAAGATTTGATACACTGTCAACATTGTCACTCACCTCAATTTTCTCTCTCTCCCTCTCTGCAAACACACTCCCCGCTCCTTCTCCTCCTCCTTTCCAGGACTTCCCACTCCTGAGATTGGATGACATAGTGGATGAGCAGTCCAACATTGTGGGGTTCTCCATGTTTAACACCACCCATCCCTTCTATTTGGAGTTCATCAGGAGCCTCAACCTCTCTTGGTGGGAGGGTTGTGACCTGACGTACCCTGGCCCTGCGGTCAGTCCTCAGCACACTTCATGCATGCACACATTCAGGAGTAATTTTCAAAGCTTTGTTCGTATGTCACGTAACATTAAGCCACTTTATTCCTCACACTGATTCATGGAGCCGTTAAAGAGATTCAGCTAGTCTTTTGCTTGTATTTAATGTGTATTGATGTATCCATCTGTGTTTCCTCCCCACTGGTTTACTCATACCTCACATCTCTTCTCTCCTTATTTTCCCTGCCTCCCTCCCTCCATCCCTGTTAACTGTTCAATCATCTGTGCTTGCACATCTTTCCTCATTGCATCTACTCCCTTGACTCCTTTGTCTCTCCTCGCTGTGTTTCCATCCCTCCCCCTTTTGCCTTTTTTCTCCCTCCTTTTCTTGCTTGTCTCCTCTCCCCACTTCCACAGCTCTCGTCAGCGCTGATGTTTGATGCGGTGCATGTGGTGGTGGGGGCGGTGAGGGAATTGAACCGCAGTCAGGAAATCGGAGTGAAGCCGCTCAGCTGCACCTCACCTCAGATCTGGCAACACGGGACCAGTCTTATGAACTACCTGCGCATGGTAAACGCTTATCGAAAAATCACCTGCTGATAAATACGCTCATACACCATGTAGAAACAAATACATCACGAGAGATGCTGGTAAGATATGTGCTTCAAGTGTGGTATCAGTTTTGCAGAATTTAATTTTTTTTTTAGCCGTCCACACTTGATATTAGCATAAAATGTTAGAAAATAGTGAAAATACCTATTACAACAAGGGGGTGTCTTCAAATTAAAGCTGAAATTATCAACTAAAAATTAATTGACATGGATTTTGATTGTTGATTAGATAATTGAACCATCTGCTTTACCTGTAAATTATTTATTTCATAGTCTAATTACTCAGTGTGCTTATCATCACTATCAATACATCAGCATCGCTCTATACTGGTGTTGTCACAATATTGGAATTTCTAACTTTGATACAATACCTTAAAATATATTGATATTTGATACCATTATCAATTCCATAGGGGAAAACTGACATTCAGGACACAAAATTACAATTTTAATTGAAAGATAAATACAGAAAGACTGTTGTAAATATATATAATAAGAGAGAACGAGAAAATATTCTGAATTGATAAATCAATATTTTAGACAACACTACTGTATACATTATGTACACTTTATCTTCTGTCATATCCACCTGCCTTGTGTATCTAAAACAACCTGTTAGGTTAATCATCCCAGATTCATTTCATATATTTCACATTTCAGCACCCTTTGCACTCTGCACCATTGCAGTGTCATCATGTTATCATGTTGTTGTTGTTTTTTATATATATATATATATATATATATATATATATATATATATATATATATGGACACTTTTTATATATATATCTGTATCTATACATAGAAGTCAATTTTTTATAGTAGTCAAATGTTCATGTTTACCAGCTTTGCTGTCCTTGTTTTAACTGTATGCTTATTTCTGTTGAGAGCAACATAAGAACATACTCAGATTCCTTGTATGTGTACAGACTTGGCCATGAAATTCTGATTCTGATTAGTGGCATGAGTCATTTTTCAAGCAAAAATGCCAAATATACGCAGGTTCCAGACTCTAATACTTGAGGATTTTACTGCTTTTCTTTATGGTATGTGATTGTAAACTGAGCCAGGTTTTGGATGGCTGGTCTGACAATACAAAACACTTTGAAAACCTTGATCTCAAAGAAATTGCTTTAGTATTTTACAGTTTCCAACATTTCTTAGACGAAACAATGATTATAAATGGATAATGAAGATAATCATTGACTACGGTTACATGCACAAATATTCAGTTTTTTTCCCTTATTTGGAGAAAAGACAATAATCCTACTAAGCTGTTTACATGACTGATGAACATGAATATTCCATGTATACTCCTGTTTACAAGCAGCCGTGCTTACTGTGATTAACGTGCCCTAATGTGTCGTTAATCACATCAAAATATGGAGAGTGGAACGGCTGGAGCTGCTGTCTTTTGTTTCTTTGCATCATAATATGATTTTTTCAAGGTTTTCCACCAGTGGCGGACTTTCAGTCCTTCAGCCACCTTCTTGAAAAGATCAGTGTTGCGATAATTGCACATATCTAAAAACCTGTTGATATCCAAGTCTTTTATAATGTTTAAAAGTAGAAGTGTTTCTTCTTCCAACCAGAAATGTTGGCTTTTCTTTTGAGCATGCATCTCTACCCCAGCCTTGCAAACTGTTAGTCTTTGTATGGCACATCCACATAGAGCCAGACAACAGACAACAGGCTGTGTGTCACAAACCCCAGTTGAGTTGCATATTCTGAATGTGCTGTATACATATCCAAAATGTTCTTAAAATCCAGATAATACTGGCATATCCCACATGTCTATTTCATTTGGATTTAGGCCTAATTCGAGATATTTGTTGTTTATATGACCTGTATCAAACTCAGAATATTGTCATATTCAGAATAATAATGGTATATTAGTGTGCATGTAAACACAGTTATTGCAGCCCCATATTGTCAGAATTACAGCCCAAAACTCAATTATTTCAAATCTCCAATATTAATCAGAGAAATATATTTGAGAATAGAACTATTTGAGAATGTACAGTAACACATTATCACTAATCAGAATTTTGGTTAATTAAATTTCTCTCAATTGAATTTAGGTTAGAGTATATTTTGTATCATCCTCATCTCATGTTGCATGTAAACGCTTTCTCTCTCTCTCTCTCTCTCTCTCTCTCTCTCTCTTGTTGCTCTTTGTCATCTCCCATGTCTGGTCGTCTGTGTTCCCCTCTCATCGACTAACTGTTGTCAAGGCAGCCTGAGCCCCATCTCTCATTGCCTCCTTCCCACCGGCCCGACATCTGCCTTTGTTAGTCAACATCATGGTGTGCTCCATCTTCAGCACCGTGCCATTCATCATAGGTCTCGCTTACTGTGCCAGCACCTGGGTTTTTGGAGAAGCAGAGCTGAGCTGTGAGGTGCAGTTTTGAGTCTTATTAGGGAGCTGTCAACTCTCTCCGCTGCTCTATCTGAGCCTCTCGCTCAGCCACTCACTTTCTCCTAGTTGATCCAAAACTGATCACCCCTGTCTGGTCCACCCTCAGACACTTCCTCTGTCTCTCTAGCTCTTTCTTCCTTTTTGTCTTTCACCCTCTTCTTCCTCTTAATGAGTGTAGATAGTACCTGTCTGCCTAATCATGACGGATAGTGAGAAGAAAAATGTTTGGTTTCATATAGAGGCTTGCCATTCTCCTTTTTCTCCTTTTCTCTGTCTCTGCCTATGCTCCTCTCATTTTCTTATCTTCCCTTCTCCTCTTTTCCTTCCCCTCTCATGCCTTCTCACCTTATTCTCTCCATCTGCCTGCCAGGTGGAGTACGATGGTCTGACAGGGCGTGTGGAGTTCAACAGCAAAGGTCAGAGGACCAACTACACCCTGCGGATCCTGGAGAAACACCGAGGAGGCCACAAAGAGGTCAGGAGTCACCTGTTATCACACAGCAGTCAGGTCACACTGCCCATAGGCTTTGGGTTAGTTACAGGTCACCCGTGATTTCACTGTGCTCGAGGAGGTGTTTAACACTGAGGTCAGCCTCATCGCAGGCTCCCCTGATAGCAGCCAAATATCTTTACTTTGGGATGTTGGTTTGATGTGTTTCACCTGTCGGTGCCGGAGTTTAACCTGCCATCAGATGTGGGTCATGTTGCAGCCGCAAATGCGTGTTAACATTTATTTTATCTCAAGGTTACAGGAATATATTAGCTGCTTGTGTTGTTCATCAGTTGAATTTCAAACGGTTGCAAGATTTTACAGCAGGTCTTTAGTATCGAGTCTGGGGAAAGTATTTTTTGTAGTCTTATGAATGTGTTTTGATGTTTGGACCTTTCCTGTCCCAGGCATTTTGTTTGTTGTTGTTTGTTTGTTGGATGTTGACTAGATGTTCTCTGATCTTTAAACATACATAAATGGCATTTTATTAATGGTTGGTTTATTTTCTTCCCATGCCTTCAAACAATGACATTAATTGGAGGGAATTAGTGCAATTGGCCTCAAGCTTAGTACAGAGTGTCATCAGCATTATATATACAGTCATCCTACTGTATAATGCTGTATATAATATTTACATGGAGGCTTAATACATTTATTTTTCTTTTGGTCTTGTATAGAACTGATTTCCTCAGGCTTAGTTTGCATTGGTTTCAGTGTCTTGTTTTCCTCTTGACCTTAACCTGATCAGGTCTTGCAGTTGACATATACTAAACTAATGTGGTCATGACGACAGCGCTGTTTCCTCTTTAGTTTGTGTGTTTTGACACGATGATTCTGAAACAATGAAATGTTATTACAGTGAACAGATTTTTCCAAGTACGCCTGCTCCTCTTCGACAATGCCCTGCAGTCTATTCACATTGTTATTGTACATATTTACATCAGGCATCTGAGCAGACAAGTCAAAATATCAGAAGGGTTTTATCATCATGGATATTATCATCTACCGCCTTTCAGTGGAACTGCATTGCAACAATGTGATCATATCGTGTTGTTGTTTTATAAAACCCTGTTGTTTATATGAATGAATCCAACCCCATTTGGGTATGTTTAAAGTGAGACTGATGCTGTCTCTTGAATCATATACTTAATGTTGTAGTATATTATATACTTACTTGTGTAATGCCGGAATTTTGACAGGGTAGTGTTCTAGGGCTGCAATGATTAGTCGACTAATCAATGACTATAAAATAGTCGATTAAAATAATCAGTGACTATTTTAGTAGTCAACTAATCAAATTGAGTCATTTTTCATAGAAAAGTACAATAAAAGTACCTCAAAATACTCTTATTGCAGCTTCTTACGTTCAAATATTGGCAGCGTTACACACTCTCCCATGATGGTGAACTAAAACCCTTTGGGATGAGTACGAAACAAGACATTAGATGACATCATTTTGGGGTTTGGGAGAGACAGACTGACATTTTTCAACATTTTAACACATTTTTCGATAAAATGATTAGTCGACTAATCAGAGAAATAATCGACAGATTAGTCGACAGTGTAAATAATCGTTAGTTGCAGCCCTATAGTGTTGTGTCAAACCAAACATGGCAGTTGTGCACTTACCGGAAATGAAGATTGCAAGATTTGCCAGCTTTTTTCTTCTGCTCCACGAATTGCAACCCAGCTTAGTATTACTGCCAGCATTTGACAAACAGTGATCACTCACCCAAATATATGTTTGCTGTATCTTCTGTATTTATTTATTGTATTAGAAATGGAAACAAACAAAAAACAAAAATGGTTGAAATATAACGTTACTGCTCATACAGCGTGGAGTTTGTGTCTGATACTGGCTGTCTCCATCACCAGCTGATCTACAAATATTGATAGCTGCTGCAAACACTAAACTCTTCCACAGTGAAGACGACCATTTAACACACCAGAGATGGGCGGATCAATACCAAAATATCGATACAATAAATACCACAGTTTATTTTGAAGATCAATCCTTGCGTCAATAAGATTGACACCAAAATAGGGTTTAGTTCTCTCCTCTACATTGAACGTGTTTGTGTTTCAAGAGTAAAACTGTCAAACAGCGTTCCATTGCCGCGGACACATCTAGTGAATGTGCTGTTGGCTTCTCTGCTGCTTTTCTGTTGTCTGCACTCAAACATGTGTTGGACATGCACAGCACACCACAGCGTGCCCCTGACCAGTTCAATCTGATAAATAATAGCAGTGATGGCCTAATGAAAGAGAAAAAGGAGGAGGAAGGAAATGCTTCAGCACACAGAGACAGAGTTCACTGGCAGTCTGTACAGAGAGGTTCAGATAGGAAATAGCCAGGTATACTGTAGTCAAATCAGACCCTTAACATTAGTTAATGTTACATTGTCAAACTATAATTGGTCATCATTAGCTGTTTAGCAGACTGATTATTCACCTCAGAAATAACGGCCTACCCTCCATGCAAGTTCACAAGCCACGTTTAATAATGAAAAGTGATCTATCAATATTGGTGATTCTGGCCCTTTTTTACTTGGTGTCTGATCAAAAACAATCTTTGTGGTATCACCCACCCCTAACGCACGTCCATACATTAAAAAGCTTATACCACAATACATGTTTCTTCAGTGCTTGAAGATAAAATATGCCACTGTTAGCTAGTTAGCAAGCTAACATTTGCAATTGCTTTATCGAGCTAGTTCAGGCAGTCAACTCGAGCTGCACTGATTCATACACACACGTCCTACATCACTGTCATCTACAAAACACACCCTCCCAAGTTGGTGGTCTATTTAAGCTGCAAAATCCTCCCAGCTCTTCCTTTGCATTGTCAATGCCACTGCTGCCCTGCATCAGTACTGCTGCTTGCTCCTTCAGCCCCACCTCCACCCCAGCATCTACCTGCAGGCTCTGGCTAGGGGGGGAATATTTCATTATCACTCCCCAATATCTCATGTAAACATATCTGGGAAAAGTGATGATGCTGGAGTCTAGACACCAAACTCTAACTATGTTCTGTTGTTGAAATAACATTTAAAGCGTGAGTTGTCTCCTCTCTGGTCGCCATTTCACAAATTTGAAATCTGTGGTCCTGTCCTTTACACTATGTAGGCAACATGGTAACTAAGGGTGAGAAGAGTCCAACGTTCCACACATAACTTTTTTGACCATTAGAAGTGCACCATCCAGGTACTTGTAGTTCACTGTATTTGGCTGTACTTCCCAATTTGAACCCACTTAAGCGATCTAAATAGCAAGTGTAAGTACAGGTATCAGATTTGAGACACAACATTTGTAACTTGCTGAATGGCAGCCATAACTGCCAATCTCAGGGTAGTCAAAAATGTTAAAACATTGACCAACAAAGCAAAATTTTGCAGACTTACTCAGTAATGTCAGTTTCATATCACTGTCTATGTAAACTTTGCTACCATGAGCTAACATATGTCACCTGGTCATATCCGACCAATTGAGGCTGTAGCAGCCAAACCACAGAGTGCATTGAATAACGCAAGTGTGCGTTTTATTGCTTAAGACTTCAACCTTTGATTTGAGAGAGCAATCTTGTCATTTCATCTTTGAAAAGTCTCATAGTCTCACTTTACAGTTTTTGTTCTACACATAAATTCCCTTTCATTCATTTTCCCGCAGCAGACCTCCCCTGTCAGTCTGGGCATTTCATCTTTTTGATGTACTAGTACCATGCCACAACACATTTGTTAAGGGTAGTTGGACAATGTGGGGAACCAAAATAAAACGTTGGCAGACCCAGCCAACGAGGTGTTTAGGACCCTTTTTGGTGGCGTTATTCTGTCAATACAGACTCCTCCAGTGAGCATTAAAAGGAAAGGTGTGGGAAGATAGAAACCAGAAATGCATTTCACCTGCATTTCAAAATCGAGATTAAATGAAGCATAAGTACACACATCACCGCAGATCCAGACTGAGGGAATTACATTGCGGTTCATTGACTGGAGGAAAACACTTTCTCCTCACCTTCCCTTAATACGTCTTGCTGGGCGCCGCTATAGGCCAAATGCCTCCCATGCTAACACTAAATACCACCTGATAACCACACGTACATCCCGACTTTAACTCTGTGGGAGAGTTCGGTTGCGATAATTAACATTTTAACTCTGCCCACCTCTCTGCGCAGCAGCAGCTACACTGTAGAGAAGACCATTCTTAAATGTCAGGGCAGGATAAAGAGTGTTACAGAAAAACTGTGATTCTGTCTGAGGAGTCATTACCTCTCCTTTGACCTATTGAAAGATGTACAGTAATATCTCCCAGAGAAATGCCTCTGTGAGCCTTGGTTCCACCCATGCATGCTGGTTAGGTCATAATCACACACTTATATACCTAAGTGACTTTACTGTCTACATAAAATGGAAATATGTGTGCTGTTTTTTATGTAATTTAAGAAAGGTGTTAGTAAATGAAAATAGACATAGCTATGAAACTCCTGATTATGAATGCTTTTATTTTTTTCTTGCCATCTTGTCGCGGCTCATTACTCTGCCTGTACACAGTAGTGGTGTTTTCGTTGTGTTTTACAATGCAAGGTATGTGTATGGCTCCACTGGGGGCAATTAAATCAACATGCATATACAGTGTGTAAGGGTATGATACCAAAGCAAAGCATAAAATATACAACATGCAAAGGTACTCTATAAAATAGACCAATAGTCTTAATACATTCACTGAAATACTTATTTGCTCTAGATGGTGTGTGACCTACAGCAACAGAACAGTTGCACAGATTTTCTCTTGCTTTCTCTCCTCTGTTAGATCGGGGTCTGGTACTCCAACAACACCCTGGCAATGAACTCCACCAGTCTGGATATCAATGTCTCAGAGACGCTGGCAAACAAGACGCTCATTGTCACCACCATACTGGTAAGGTCGTCGTTACCTTCTGGACCACCGCGCTGGTGAGGTCAGAGTTGTTTTCGTGTTGCTGCGCAGGCTGTGCTGCAGCTCATGCTGTGTTGTGGTCTGTTACTGCTAATTTTGCTGTCACTGTTAGCTGTCATAGAAACTGACAGAGCGCTGAGAGAGATGTGTTGCTAAATTCAAACTGCCAACATCCTGGTTTGGTCTGATAATGTCGGAACACAACAAGTTGTCTCCTTCTGGTTTCCATATGAGTAATGTTGTATCAGAAAATCAATAAATCCCTTACATGATGCTGCTCCATCATCTTCGCCTCAGTGTAGACGTGTAAAAACACCAGATACAGTAAATCCCCTGCACCACACTGTGCTATAATATAACATCAAATAAGCTTTAATGGCTGAATGCTGATGTTATGTATTTGTCAAATCTTTAGTACATGCTATTTAATATTACATTGGTAAGAAAACAACATAGAAAAGATAAATGATCACAAGAACAGTTAATCTTAAACAACACAATCATTTAAAACATAAAATAGCAAAGAAATGGTAGAACAGAGAGTGTTTTCTCGTTTCTTTGTGGCAAGCATACATAATTTGCAGCGAGAGATTTTGCTGTTTTCTCCCAGGCTGTACATAACTTTACTCTTGTTTATGTGCTGTGGGATCTCTGGCAATATATGCTAGCTTTATGAAATTATTTTTTCCTTTAGGTCAGTATATTTAGTACACTTACTGAAAAAGACAGGCTCTGTTCTTATAATGAAAACACAGCCTGTCTTCTCTTGGCAACTTTGTCCGCGTCTACCTATTTCAATGGCCAGACTGTGGTCACATCCCTCTGTCCTCTTGGCTCTCTCTCTAACATCTGCAGCCATTTTACTTATTTTAAAGGAGCTCTCCAGCAACTTAGTATTGGACTTCCACAATGGTTCTTTCTCACAAGAGACAGATTAAAAGAAGAATGGTCTAAATTGTTTCTGCAGAAGCCGGGGAGATATCCTGACTTTCAGACCAAAGTATTGCTCAAGCTCCAAAAATGCTGAATCCCACTATTCCCATGATGCAGCTGTATATAATCTTTTTGTTAGACTCTCCCAGCCTGGTTTAGTCCCATGTCTTTAAAACTCAGTGCACCCAGTTTACAGGCTTTCCAGCACAACTGTTCTGGCAAACGAGTAGTACTTTCCAATGTGTATAACTGATGGAATTACTTTAAAGGAATACTTCACCAATGAAATGACCATTTGTTAGTCAGTGATTCGTGCTGTGTTACCTTGAATTCCTGAAGAAAACTTTGTTTTTCTAGTGAGCTTCCATGGAAGACAGCACACATATTGATTTACTGGGGACCACATTTAACAGCAGCAAACCTGTATGAAAACATCTGGTTACAAACACTCACAGATCTCATGCACTATAATCCAGGTCTTATTCATCCAGTCGTATGCTCTTTTTTCCTGGAGGCACACAAGAAAAACTAAAAACCCCACTGTGAAAAGTTGTGGATGGTACCAATGAAACCGTTCCGTACCGTCCCCATTTTTGGTCCCCCCTCTGTTGGAGTATCTAGCACACAGATCTGCTACTAAAAGGTGGAGCTGTGAACACTGCAGTTCGTTAAGCGGACGGTCACTCTGCTCAGCGCTGAGTTGTGGCTGATTTTGAGGCTCATGTAACCACTGTTCATACCGTGGAGAGTTTTACATATATTAGTAAACTGTAACTATGAAAATAAAGGATGTTTGTGTGAGAAAAATAACTGAATTCACCGGACCAAATGCCGGCAACCTCTAAGGTGAAGCGTTTACTTGTGATGTTACTCAGTGTTTGAGTTGACGACATGACTTCATTAGCACACCTTAAATTTAACCTGACCACTTTGACCATTACTTTAGTTTTTATTGTCTTCTTGAATGACAGACTCTTTTAGTGATGAGTGGATCTTCAAGTGTTTAAAAATATATATTAAGTTTGTCTAGATTTAGTGAATCCTCCCTTGGAGAAAAGAAAGCGTCATGGAGCGTCATTCCTGTGGGCTCCAGCAACACTAAACACCTGAGCTTGCCTTTAAAGGACTAAATGCACAAACACGCTATTATTAAATATCCCATGGAGAGTGACTCTCACTGCAGCCTGTTCTATTTATTCTGAAAATGTCAGTGTGCAACCCTGTTTTGTGGAAGGTAAACGAAGTGCAGACTGATATAGGAGGAAATACAGTGAGTGCTGGACAGAGCAGTGAGTGACAACAACATTTTCAACAACTTTCATTCACTTTCTTGCCAAGAGTTAAATGAGAATATCAATACCAATCTCATGTCTGTACAATATGAAGCTACAACCAGTTAGCTTAGCTTAGCACAAAGACTGGACTGCACTGATTAAACAGTCAAGCTATGATAATTAAAGGGGTGCTATGTGATGTTCAGAGGATTTGAGTTGTCTGGACATGGTTCTCAACATGGAGGTGGGTGAGCTGGCAGCTGGTAGCTAGCAGCTAATGGTGCTAACTCCATGAACAGCACCTTTGCAACACGATTTCAGCAGTATTAACTGTATGAGAGCAGTGTGAAGCAGCAGTGAAGAGCCAGCCAGTGGGATCGACACATTCACGAACACGCATGTACGGCCATGACCACAACAAACCAGCCAGAAGCTTGTTACAGTACACACAGAGGTAGTGTTACATTATCCTCTCCTCAGGATGCCATTACTCAACTATATCTTGACATGGCAAATAGTGGTTAGTTGCTATATTAATGCTCTGAATGTCGCATACAGAACCTTTAATTAGTGAGATTTAGAAGTGGTGTAGGTGGATTATGTTAACATCGGATAGAGCCAGGGTAGCAGCTTCGCCCTGTCTCCCAGACTGAGTATGAAAGTGGCATTGATCTTCTCATCACTCTCTGCCAGAAAGCAAATTTCCCAAATTGTTGGACTACTTATTATTGGCATAACAGCTAATTTCTTACAATAGAAATCCCTGTTTTTCAATCATGTGCCCAATACATTTCAGTCAGTAATCCGTCCTCTTAGTTTTGGATTGAACCCCCTCATGTTTCTCCCCATGCTCAGGAAAACCCATATGTGATGCGCAGAGACAACTACCAGGATTTCCAGGGCAACGACCAGTATGAGGGCTTCTGTGTCGACATGCTGAAGGAGCTGGCAGACATCTTGAAATTCTCCTTCAAGATCAAGCTGGTGGATGACGGGCTGTATGGGGCTCCAGAGCCCAACGGCTCTTGGACCGGCATGGTTGGAGAGCTAATCAACAGAGTGAGTGTACTCTCCCCCTCCCTCCCTCTGTCTCACACACACCAGAAACATGCTCAAATGTTCTAACCCGTGTGTCTGCAAACAGAAACTTATGCTGAACACACATGCATGCACGCACACATCCACACTATCGCTCACGCTGTAGCCCCAAACCACAACTCTGCTGTAACTTCCCATGTCTCAAATTGCCCTCAGAGGGGAGTAAGACTCTTATCTAGGACAAAAGCTGACTTGATAATTCCCCAAAAGAGAGTGGTAGCATTGCCTAAAATTGTCTGCACCATCTTTCCTCGCAGTAGCCCTCCTCGTTCCAAGTCTGTCCCCCCTCTTTCTCTGCCTGTCCAGGCCTAGTGCGCCTCTGACAGACACTCTGGTTGAAGCAGGCTAATGAGAGCCCCTCTTTGCTTAATTACCATACGGTATACTTCAATTAACAGACTGTGGTCCCTGTGTGAGGCCTGCCACACTGGTGCTCCCCCAGCTCTCCACGCTTCCTCTCCCTCCATGCTCTCCCCACTGCCTGATCACTCAGCTCTAATTAGCGGCCCATGTTCATCAATTAGCTTTTAATGGAAGAGATGGAGGGGAGGCAGAGCGACCAGAGACCTGCAAGGTTTTGTACAGGTGGAAAGACCAGCCACCTTGTGCTTACTTGCAATTAGCCTAATTTGGACGGTAGATAATGTGTGAGTGTGCGTGCCAGAGGGTAAGAGACTGAGTGCATGTCTGTATGTTTTTCCAAATGTGTTGTCAAGTGCCATAGTCAAACTTCATTTTTCATTCGGGAAATCAACATTTTGTACAAACAGAGCTCTCATCTACCCAGTGCTGCCTCAAGTGTCGTTCTATTTTTGCGCACTTACCTGACCACTTGTCGTTTTTCTCCCTGACTCTTCTCCACTGCCTCTCTCTTTCTCTCGCCTCCACTGCTATCTGCCCTCCTATCTCTCTTTGTCAATCCTACAGAAAGCAGACCTGGCCGTAGCAGGCTTCACCATCACGTCAGAGAGAGAGAAAGTTATCGACTTCTCTAAGCCGTTCATGACCCTGGGGATCAGCATCTTGTACAGAGTTCAACTGGTGAGGGTGTTATCTGGGGCCGCAGGGCGTCCGCTGGGTGATACTCACTACAGATCTTGTATTGGATTTCATTTCTTTTGTTGGCGCTGCTTTTAAGCTGGCAGGGTCATACAGAAGATGACGGGCTACACTTGTTTGAAGATTCTTAAGGAGTCAGACTGAATATTACATAAGAGTTGATCTCATCTTTGAAGCCGAGGATTGTATTTGTGTAGTATGCTGCATGCTGCATTCACTCTGTCTACAGTGAAATTTATAGGTGTAATTTAAATTGCCCAATAAGTCAGCGCTCTGTAACTGGGTAACAGTGGTGGCTTTACATTGCTAATGAGGTTTTGGGTCTAAGCCAAGTATGCTTCAGCAGTAGGCATTGTGAAACGGAGCATTTATGGATTGTAGCATTAGCGTATCAAAGCACTGCAGACTTAGTATCAGCGTGCAATGAAGGACACTGCCCTCCTGTGGTGCAGAGGGGACATTCCCTGCCTGCTGAGACATGACACCTTGTTTTCTAACACACTGTACCCTCCTGTCTGTCTGTCACTGTCTGTCTCTTCTGCTCCATCCATCTCTCTCCTTCTCTTTCTCCCCTTCCTCTTTTCTCTCTAAACCAGGGTCGGAAGCCGGGTTACTTCTCCTTCCTCGATCCCTTCTCTCCAGCTGTCTGGCTCTTCATGCTGCTCGCCTACCTGGCTGTCAGCTGTGTGCTCTTCCTGGCTGCAAGGTCAATACATTACATCACACACTGTACCCACTGTCTGCAGCTCTATTGCCATTTATCTTGTTGAACATGAGTCGCCTGCCATATATCGTAATTTCTTACCTTATACGCCCTCCTGCAGAATGATTGACAGGGATCGAAATGACTTATTGGCAGTGACATGAATGATGTGACAGAGGTGCATTTCTGTACTGCAGTTTGACCCCAAGGTCATTCCACTGTACCTGCGTTTCCCCACCAGGCTGAGCCCCTATGAGTGGTACAACCCTCACCCGTGTCTGCGAGAGCGCAGGGACATGTTGGAGAACCAGTACACGCTGGGAAACAGCCTGTGGTTCCCTGTGGGAGGCTTCATGCAGCAGGGATCAGAGATAATGCCTAGAGCCCTGTCCACCAGATGTGTTAGTGGTGTGTGGTAAGTGACAGTTGTGTTTTTATTAAGTCCCTCTTCACCCAAAAGTGTGTTTTGAGTGAAGTGCGGAATGGTGTGTGTGCAGTTTGACACGAGTCTGCTGAAGGGGGAGTTTCTCTGTGCTAAATCTGTGTTCAGACGTGGTCATACAAGCATGATTTTGTTGCATCCCAGCTAGTTTGGAAGCTGGTCATGATCCAGTATGCAACTCAAGCTTCCAGTGCACATACACTGAGAGGAGACTGTCAGTGAAGTCGGAGCATTCAGCAAAAACAAATTTGGAAGTAAAAATTATTTGCATGTTGGTAGATTCCAGATTTTTTAAACTTTAAGAATTGTGTTAAATTTGTGTTGAACATTGTTACATATTGGTTATATATTTAATTAAAATGTCGCCACATTAATGATATTAAAATGCACAAAGTCAGAGGTTTAAGTGCTAAACAAAAAGAAATGCTAAAATGGTAGAAACAATTTAGATAAAACATTAATACTGTAGTAATAAAACAGTAATAAAATACAATAGAGACACATTAAAATTATAAAATGGCTAGAAGACAAGGTTATGATAGAACAATTCAACAGGACGGGGTAGTAAATACAGATTACAGCAAGAAGTCCAAGCCATGCAAATGAGTCTTTAAACAAAGTATATTAACAGAATCAGCCATTTTGATAATACGTATATATACTAAACTGTTCCAGATTTTAAAGGCATACTAAGCAGAGTTTGTCACTTACTGTTTGTAAACACAACAGTTAAACTTGGCCCCTCTTCCTCGGCTCAGTGAGACTGAGAGAGCAGCAGTGGTCAAGCGAATCAGAGGGAGCGGCGTTAATGAGAACAAAGCAGTGACTCAGAGAAATAACACATTACTCTCTGATTGTTTCATGGCGGTTACATTCTAAAGCACAAATAAAAACACCCACACCTCAGCACAACCCCAGAGGAAGGTGCTACATTGCTGGATTTTTGTGTGAATTTAGCTGAAGCGCATGCCTCATCCTGCCCGGCTGGCTTCTTTGCCCTGTGTTTGTGGCTCCACCTCGCCCTCGATGAAACAGACACAGCGAGCTGCAGCTCACACCTACAGAGCAGACGAGAGAGAGACGGAGACAGTGGTGTATCCTGGTCCCGACCTCACGCTGCTGTTGTCTGGGCTTGCACACCACTACCCAAAGGCTGACACCCAGACATGTCTTGAACAAACCAAAATAGGAAGAAAATAAGGATAAACAGACAGAGGACACCATCACCACCACACACTTCTAGTGAATCATAAGTGACTTTTGTGTGAGTCTATATATTGTTTTCTTTAGTTCACTGGTAACCAGTTTCCTCTTGAAAAACCTGCGTTGTTTCCTCAGGGTTGCTTTCTACGGCAGCACACCCGCTGTTTGAGATAATAGCATTTACATTTAAAGCATATAGCTGACATATCGCTCATAAGTTTCAGTCCCCTGAGCACCATGCAAACAATACAAAAATGCTAAGTTCACAGAAATGCTGTACTACAGTAGCCTGATGATATTCCTGTGGCAACACAGTGACTGTGAAAGAGACTCACGCACAGTAAAGAAATAATAATCGCTAAGAGCTAAGGAGATAAAGGGAAGAGGAAGACAGGAAGAGCAAATTACACTGAGGTGAGCAAGATACGGGATAGGGGGATATTATTAAGTAAATGATGTTCTCCTTGAAGAAAGTTTTGAGACACGCAGGAAAGGTCACAAGAGTGTCCCATCTTTGAGGGTTGTGGGTGTAGAATATTATCAGAAACCCTGAGTGCCTTTTCGTACTGACGCTCAGGGTTGGGTGTTAAGATGATCAATACTGTGAGACAATATATATTTGGGAATGTTTACTGTACTCTCATCTCTGGGAATATTAGGTCATTGTGGGCTTTGTTGCAGATCAATGAGCAGGACTAATTTATAGTAATATTGGATTTTTATAATGATTTTCAGTGGAATAAAATATCTTAATTTGTCAAGTGTTTTCAGACATTTTCCAGGCAATTTACTACATCATCACATGCATCATGATGCAATCCTACTCCTAATCAATCATCTTATAAATGCAGATGATTTGAATAATCTATAATGTGCTACCATATTGGCTCACAGTATGGCATTGATTTTGATATCAAGTATAATGCTAACAAGAGTAATATTGTGATCATTATAAGTAAAGACAAAAATTTGTATTTCCTGAATTATTATCTGGTATTGCTCTGAAAATGTGTAATGAGATTAAATATCCCAGCCATCATTTTGTCAATGATTTATCAGATAATAGTGATGCAAACTGTATGTGCAAGATAATATGCTTGTTTGTAAGTTCTGCATTTAGCTTTATTTACAGCCATTGTACCCCACAGTATACTGCCCACCTGTGGCGTTCCTATGGGAAGAGCAACATGCAGAGAATTAACATCCTGTAACGATGGTACTAGACTGCTTCTTAAACTTCCGTGATGGTGTAGTGCCAGCCAAATGTTCGTAAATGGTGGTGTGTCTAGATGCTCTGCCATAGTATTAAATTTTATATACCGATATATGTGCAGGCTGTCTGTGTAAGGAGAGGATTATTCCGGCCTTGGCCATCACTGAGTTAGAGCTTGGTGAGTTCTTTCATTCAGACTGTGGAACCTGTGGCACTCCAGTTTGTATGTGGGTGCAGTTATCTGAAGGTTACCTTTGCATTTCTGTGTATTTACTGTTTTTTTGGGGGTTTTTTTGTATTTTTGTGTAAACGAGGCATTGCGATGGTTCCTGCAGGACGTGGAAGTCATATGCCCCAGCTGTAATCAGCTGACAGCGGCAGATCATCGTTTTTGTGAATCACAAACCAATCAGAGCCCATTCTCACATCAAGGCGGTCCATTTGAATATAACCTCCTACTCACTGATCCCTGCCACACACTGCTGCTGCCAGCAAAGCTTTGCCTCCACCACCCTCCAGCCTCCAGCCTTTCTTAAGTCCTAACATGGCTCAAAGGTCAAAATGGTATTTAATGACTTGCTACGGGCCCACTCTTGTATACCTGGGTTTTTTTGTTTTTGTTTTATGCATTGCACTCCTAGTTTTGGCTTAGCATGCTGCCTGTTAAATCCAGGGAGCATCTTACGAGCAGAGCCATCTGTGCCAAGCTCAACTGTATTTCCAGCGTTTTTTTGTTCTTATTATTACATGTATCAATTGTGCGATCCAGAAACTGCATACACCATTATAAATGTTTGTATCCATATCAGTCACCCCTGCTCACCCTTACCACATGTCTCTCCCCCATCTCTCTGCCTCACAGGTGGGCGTTTACTCTGATCATCATCTCCTCCTACACGGCCAACCTGGCAGCCTTCCTGACTGTCCAGAGGATGGAGGTTCCCATCGAGTCTCCGGACGACTTGGCCGACCAGACCAACATCGAGTACGGCACCATCCATGGAGGGAGCACCATGACCTTCTTCATGGTACGACCCACTGCAGCAGCCAGTGTTTGTCTTTGTGTGTGTTTGTATCTGTGCTTACATGTGTTGATTTTAATGGCAGTTGATTTTACTCTAGGATCTGACAGTTTCATGAGTTGCCTTTATGGTGCCAATTTTTCTAAAGTTTTTGCGTTTTGTGTGCATATGTGATTTAGTGCACCTTTTTTGTCTTTATTGCCGTGCCTAGAGTGAGTTGTTGTCCCCATATTTGCGACTATATCTCTGAGTTCCGCTGTTGTTTTCTTTATGGCTGTTTGTGTTAAGTGGCTGACTGCCTGTGTTTGCTTATGAGAGCGCTCGCAGCATCTGTGTCGGCATCTGTGTTTGTCATAGAACGGTGTGTGTGTGTGTGTGTGTGTAGGTGTGTTTGCATGTGGGAGTGTGTGTAGGTGAGTGTATAAAAGATATGTATTTGTTTATTTGTGTGCATGCATGGGAAATGGCTGCATGCCAAATTGTGAGTCTGTGTGTTTTGCATTCTCGTGGTGTTTGTCCATATTGAGGATATAAGAAAGAGTGCTCTATGTTTGCCTACATAAGCCAGTTTCAGTGCTACAGTACATTACCCCACTCAATGCCTAATCCACACAAACACACACACACGCACACATACAATACACACCGGCATTATTACACACAGATGCCGCCCTCTCTACTCTTTCCTTTCTTCTCGCACACTGAGATGCAACATGTAATTGTACACTTTAAACACTTAATCCTGTTTTAGAGCTTACCATATTTTGCTAAGTGCTGAACCACCTCCTGTGTGCTGATTTACCTCCATCTGTATGAAAGATGATGCATCAGCTATGCCATGAGCGAATAATCTGTTGCCTTGATTCATGTTGCTTTATTCCCCTCTACTCTCCCCTCTCCTTTTTACGTCTGTTTGCCATTGATGTTTTACTCTGCCTGTCATTATTCACACTCTGTGCTACGTATACTTCCCTCCCTGTTTATCGAGGATGCATCTCTCTCTTTTTGTTTTTACCATCTTCCCCCTTTCATTTTTATCGACCTCCATTTCATTTCTGCTTCAAAGACAGATGATAGGACACGTTAGGAACCCGAGTGTACAAACACACATCTGTAATCAGTGTTTAAAGGAATACCTCACCCGCAAAATGCCTATTTGTTTATCAATTACTCATGCGTGTTATTTTGAAATGGTGAAAAAAAAAAACAGTTTTTCTCACATGCCTCCATGGTGAACAAAGAATCCAAAAAAGGCACACATTTTTCATGAATTAAAGTAAACAGGGTCCGTGTTTAACAGCAGCAAAACTATATCAAAACATCTGTTTACAAGCTCTCACACAGCCCGTGCAGTGTAATCCAAGTCTCATTTATACAGTCGTATGCTCAAACACATGCATTTTCACTAAAATGTTCTATATGTATTCTAATATTCTAAAACATGTCTCATGCACGGCTTAGTAGCCAGCCTGGGCACACGCATGTGTTTAAACTCTGTACATGCTCAGGGTGCTATTTGTAGGTGGAAGTGTTTTAATTATAACATTTTAGTGCAAATGCATGTGTTTAGGAAATACTGAGCATATGACTGGATGAATGAGACTTTGATTATACCTCACGACTTGTGTGAGTGTCTGTGAACAGCTGTTTTGACGTAGTTTTGCCGTTGTTGAATGTTGCTCCCTGTGACCTTAATTCATTATAACTTATTTAAAAATAAGTATTCAATTAAGTAATTATTGAAATAAAGTTTATCTGTATCCCCAGTGCTTCTGAATATAACAAAAAATGTCATGTTTTGCAATCCTGAGTCTCAAAAAACTAAAGATAGGCAGCGATATTCACCTGATGTTTCATCTGTTCTGGTGTAATCTTTTCTGGTTTAAGTGTTAAACCACTGGGACTACATCTGTCACTTCTGTTTGCCCAACAGCGCCTCAATATAGCTTAGTTTGTTCCAAGAACATGGCACGTCTCTGCAGATACAGTCACACAGAACTGCCGCCGCTTTAGAGGTGCTTGTGGGGATATTTTTGACGTTTGCAGTTTGTTTCCCCCTCCGTTTACTCTTTATGCTGAGCAAAGATCATTTCCTGCTGGTTCTAGCTCCATACAGGGCACACAGATACATCACCAAACCATCACCAAAATCATATGCAAACCTTAACTAAGGTTTTAGTTGTCTGAACTTAACCAAACTTTAACCAAAGAGCTGACAGAGAATATATGAGGATTTTGAAGCACAAATATAACGTGATAGGTTTAGGGACATTATTTAGATCATAAGACACTTAACCTCTCTCGCCAACTACATTGGGAATGTAGTTACATGTCATTTAATAATTATGTTTATACACTTTGAATACGCTCTTTTACAGATTTAATCACTCAGAAACACTGACTAAAGAGCTTGTTTCCTTTTGTGTACGGTGACATTCAACATATTTAAAGCTAATACTGCATACTCACTTTTTCCTACATAGAAGGGACTGTTTCTGAGGATTGGGGAGATGGATAAACCCATGATGAGGAAGTTTAAATACTGTTTAAGATATTCCGCAACAAGTTGCTCAGCTCCACACATCTACTGACTAAACATGACAGTGATTCAAATTGAAGAGTTTATAATAGACCAATGATGCCAAATTTCCTGAGGGGATCATAAACTTTCTTTATTTTAATTGAATCTGCTCAGCTTATCTTATCTTTGAAGCTCACACAGCAATCACAGGTGAGAACAGATAGATATACTGTTTTGATGCTGAAACAGTTTCTGTTTATCATCTTAAATGTAGTTTTCTTAATGAGTATCAGTCCTCCGCTATATATTTGGTAGTATTCATTTATTCCAGCTTTTATCTTTCTATGACCACTGTAAACGAAGTAGCGACCTGACTTTCAGCTGCATTTTTTACCCCAATTTATTCTTGCTTATAGACGGAAGTGTTTTATATTGTAAGGTTTTATCGAAAATGCATGTGTTTGCAAAGTACTGAGCATCCCACTGGATAAATGAGACTTGGATTTTACAGCATGAGTTGTGTGAGTTTGTAATTGGATGTTTTGATATAGTTTTGCTGTTATTAAACATGGTCCCCAATGATTTCAATCAATGAAGAATATTTGCCTTTTTTGCATTCTCCATTCACTGCGGGGGCATGAAAGAAAAACAAAGTTTTCTTAATGAATTTAGCGCAACATGATGTGAGTGATTGATGTACAGATGATCATTTTGTGGGTGAAGTATTCTTTTAATTCTCACGCTTGTGTTCCCTTTCTTCTGCAGAACTCACGTTACCAGACCTACCAGAGGATGTGGAACTACATGAACTCCAAGCAGCCCAGTGTATTTGTAAAAAGCACAGAGGAGGGCATCGCCCGCGTGGTCAACTCCAAGTATGCCTTCCTGATGGAGAGCACCATGAACGAGTACCACCGCGGCCTCAACTGTAATCTCACACAGATAGGAGGCCTGCTGGACACCAAGGGCTACGGCATCGGCATGCCATTGGGTAATAACACTGAATCGTTCATAATTTTTCAAACAAACTTACATTACAATGTGCTTGTTGCAACTGATGATGTAGTAACTATCATAACATTTTAATAACTTGAAAATGTAGAACATGTCCTACATTCTATTTTTTTCATTTGCAATGCTGTATACATTAATTAATATTACTTTATATACACTCACCAGCCACTTTTTTGGTACACCTTGCTAGTACCGGGTTGGACCCCTTTTGCCTTCAGAACTGCCTTAATTCTTGGTGGCATAGATTCAACAAGGTGCTGGAAACATTTCTCAGAGATTTTGGTTCATATTGACATGATAGCATCACACAGTTGCTGCAGATTTGTCGGCTGCACATCCGTGATGTGAATCCCCCTTTCCACCACAACCCAAATGTGCTCTATTGGATTGAGATCTGGTGACTGTGGAGGCCATTGGAGTACAGTGAACTCATTGTCATGTTCAAGAAACCAGTTTTAGATGATTTGAGCTTTGTGACATAGTGTGTTATCCTGCTGGAAGTAGCCATCAGAAGATGGGTACACTGCACACACATACTCAGGTACCCTGTGGCGTTTAAATGATGTTCAGTTGGTACTAAGGGGCCCAGAGTGTCCCCTTGGTGTCCCCCCCACACGATTATACCACCACCACAAGCCTGAGTCATTGACACAAGGCAGGATGGATCCATGCTTTCATGTTGTTTATGCCAAATTCTGACCCTACCATCTGAATGTCGCAGCAGAAATTGAGACTCATCAGACCAGGCAACGTTTTTCCAATCTTCTGTTGTCCAGTTTTGGTGAGCCTGTGTGAATTGTAGCCTCAGTTTCCTGTTGTTAGCTGACAGGAGTAGCACCTGGTGTGGTCCTCTGCTGCTGTAGCCCATCTGTTTCAAGGTTGGACGTGTTGTTGGTTCAGAGATGGTCTTCTGCATACCTTGGTTGTAACCAGTGGTTATTTGAGTTCCTGTTGCCTTTCTATCATCTTGAACCAGTCTGGCCATTCTCCTCTGTCCTCTGGCATCAACAAGGCATTTTCACCCAGAGAACTGCTGCTCACTGGATATGTTCTCTTTTTTGGACCATCCTCTGTAAACCCTTTAAATCCTCTTTCTTCTCCATTCTGATGCTCGGTTTGAACTTCAGCAGGTCGTCTTTACCATGTCTACAGGCGTAAATACATTGAGTTGCTGCCACGTGATTGGCTGATTAGCTATTTGCTTTAAGAAGCAGTTGAAGAGGTGTGGCCAGTGAGTGCATAAATTATTCATGTTTATATTTTAGATCTGTATTTTAACTGTTTTATGTCTGAGATTCATATTTTGCTTGAACATGACTTTCGTTTGTATAAATATTTAATGAGCCTGAGGGGGGAGAGATTTTCTTTGCCAACATGACTTCTAAAAGTAATCATATTATTAGAGATAATAATTTAACTAATTAGAGAATTTCAGTTTTAAAAAAGCAAAACATTTAAAGAAAAACATAAAAAAAAACATAAAAAGGAAACAAAACATACAGTATAAAACATGTCAATGGAGTAATCACAAGTCTTTGAAAGCTATTAATAGGTTTTGAAAACACCAATATTGATTTAGTCAGCATCATTTCCACGCAGAGCATTTCAAACCCTACAAACCTCTGCAGCAACACTCAGTCATGCCTGATGATCTAAGGCTACGATTGGCCTTGTTAGGGGATTAAAGGTCACGGACGATCACAAATACAGCTGTCACATCTTCGATTAGACCTATAATTCATCAATAAGGCCTTAAATCAATCTTAAAAAATAACATCAGGCAACCAGTGCAAGGAAGCCTCAGGCGATACAACACTGAGCCTTTTTTGGACCTGTTACAAAACTCTGCTGCAGTATTTTACAGGCGTTTTACCACAGCTTGTGGATTCATTCAGAAGAATAGGTAGTGTCAAGACAGCAGCATATTAAATAATGTATGGTCCTCTGAGTTCTACTTAAACATAAGCGATAAAACAATTTAAGTAGCGTTCAGTCCAGTTAGAAAAACATTAGCGAAGCAGCAGTTTGGGAACGTTACTCAAGCTTTAAAGAGAAATCGAAGATATCCTCTTTATTATTGTGCTAAAGCACTGGTTCCCAAACTTTAATGCCTGTGAGCCCTCAATATGAAGCAACATTTATTTGCACTCTCCCATCACAGGGGTATTGTGATCCTCTTGTTTCCTCCACTGGTAATAGTCCCTTAGATTCATCGTGCAGCCCCTTGTTTGGGTTGTGACCCCTAGATTGGGAAGGATCGAATTTGCAGTGATTTTCTTGCAATCAAATTCTTGAGCTTTGTTTACTGTCAGAAAGACATCAGCTGTACAGCCCTGAACATCAGCAAACTCAACCCCCTGGGTCTAGACACTGGTGGTGGTAGATGTGGTAAAGATGAGATGAGGGGGCGATGTGGAGAAGATGGAGAAGTGCCAGTGATTTGGATTAGTAGAGGAATGAGCCTTTGTTAAGCTTGTCCTGGACTCTGGATACGATGGCTGGAGGTGAGCGGGGTGGAGGAAGACGCGACAACTTTGCCGAAAATGACAGCTGACAGGGAAAACAATAGCACTATCTTCCTCTTGTTTTGGTTGTGTAATGATTGATGCACTATTTCCTTTGTGGCATAAATGGAGCCTTCATTTTCCTGAGCAATCGTACCCGGTGGCTGACAGAATTGCACAGTGAAATCAAGGCTCATAGGGAACCAATCCAAACGTCGATGGTGCCATTATGCTATAGCCATTACTCTGTGCAATCAACATTTACTTCATAATGGTAAGTTAAAGGAAAAAAAACTGTCGATTTCCACTCTAATTGACTGTTGGAGAGGCAGAAACACCTGCATGAGATCAATTATGCTAAATAGACACATGTAGTCGTACTGATTGGTGAGAGATTAGATCTGAAAAATGTCTTGTACGTGCTTGATTTATTTTTTATCTGAGGGATTAGTAAGTATTTCAACTGGAAGTAATGAACATGCAGTTAATTGCTTTTCCACACACGTCCAGCTCTTCTGAAGCTCCTCTTTTTAGCACACAGAGGTTGTGTCACTGCATCACAGTGATCTGTTCTAACGAAGAGGAGGAAGACACGACTAGAGAGGGAGGGAGGGAGAAAAAAAGCACCGAAAGTGAGATATGACGGACCAAAGGTGTGCAGAGTTAGTTGTACATCAGCATGGTGAGCAGACACAGACATGAAAAGACAGAACAAGGAGGAGAAAGATGTCTTATGACAGACCAAAAGTAGAGACTAGGGTTGAGCCGAACACTCTGATGAAGCAAGTATCCTGTACCGAGAATGTACTTTTTACCAGTACGAATATAATCTGAGTAAAAAGTGTCAGTACTGATGAAGGAAAATCGTCAAGTGGGTAGCTTTGTTCAGTCTCAACTCTCACTTGTTGTTTTTATATTTCGTTTTTTCTGCAGATAAGAACACAAGACATAAAATGTTAGTTGGCTTTATAGGTGCTGGTAGACAGATTTAATTTACCATGTGCACAGAGCCAGTCTAGTTGTCTCCAGCTAAGCTAATCATCTCCTAGCTGTAGCCTCATATTGAACAGACAAATATAAGAGCAGTATCAATCTTTTTATCTAACTCTGCAAGACTGCAATTACGCTTATATTGAACTATTTCCTTTTATTGAATATAATTCACTCTGATCACACAGATTTGCTGGTGGACTTTGGTACAGTGTGTAAAAGCAAACCTTCTATCAACATCAGCATGGACAGCAACACACGGTGGCTGTTCACATACAAATCTAACAGCAGGTCCAGTCCTCACTCACAGGGAAGCTTACGCTTGTGGAGATGCAGTAGTTCAGGATCTGTGTCGCACTGGGGGATAAAACTGTTGTATTTCTGAAATGGTTTGTCATGGTGGGAATTGATTTGTCCTCTCAGACGATAACGGCTCTAACAGGTGATGTAGAAACAGTATCCCGTCACAATTTGCAGAACACTCTGTCAACAATTTTCATAGGGTGTATTTTCTCGCAGGAAGTAGTCCCATGAAAACTGCTCACACTGAGGCCTGCAGATTATATTCATGAATAGAAATCACTGGAATAACTGAGAAGATATATTTGCATTTTCTGGTGAACTGACCCTTAAAACCTCCCTTTCTTTTCTACTGTATCTAGTTCATAACATGCTTTGTATGCTGTGTGACTAGCAGCTGTACCACTGGCTCTGTCTAGTTGTAATCTCGCTCTTTATCTCTCACTAATCCTCTCTTTATTCTCAAAGTAAAATCACTCATAGCCATCTCGAGGCTGCAACAGCTATTCTATCCCTGCGATTCCTTCCCCTTTTCTTTTACACTTTCTTCTCTCCTCATTTCATGTTTCTCTCCTCTTCTGAAATAACCCTTCTCTTGTTCAGGCTCTTTTGCTGCGCCTTTTTCATCCTCCACCACTTGCTCTTATCCTGCTTTCCTGTCATTTCCCAGGGTCTCCATTCAGAGATGAGATCACGCTGGCCATCCTCCAGCTGCAGGAGAATAACAGGCTGGAGATACTGAAGAGGAGGTGGTGGGAGGGAGGCCAATGCCCCAAAGAGGAGGACCACCGTGCCAAGGGTCAGTCGACCACAGCTGTCTGTCTCCTCTCCCTCCTTCTCTCTAATGTCCTCAGTAATAGTCTCCTCACTCTCTGCTACAGTCCAGCTAATGGCTAATGCCTAACCTAATGTCCTTGTGAAGCGTGCTTAGCACAATCCACTTTCCCAAATGTCTTCTGTTTGTCTCAGGTGGTGTGTAATGGGAATTTTATTAGAGTGAGTGTGTCTGTTCACACAAGTGTGTTAAATGTGCGTGTGTGTGTGTGTACCTGTATAAATGACAAAGACAGGGGAAATGCCTCAGCGTTTATCCCACTGCTGTCTAACGAAAATCTCTCTGAAAATGTTTTTGGTAAGTCTGGAAAAAACAGACTTCACGCCTCACTTTTCAGCTTCGTTGAGCTTCATCTGTACTGTGTATCTGAAGTGTTCCCCGTAATTCTGGTATTCACTCAACCACTTCATCATGGGCAATTTGAACTTTTTAATTCAATTGAAAGAGCACTCCAACGTTTTAGTATTGCACTTACATAAAGTTGAGATACTTGCGAGAGACAGATTTTTTTGAAAAGAAATTGGAGCCGCACAGGCAGAGAAATCCATTTTTTAAAATCCTACACTTAGACCCTCCCTGAGTGCTAAGGCCCATCTCTATTAAACTCCCTGCAGTTTGTTACACAGGCTGTCGATAAAAAATTAGTGGTCTCCAAGCCCAAACTGAGATACGAAAGTGAGGTCATTTCAGTGATTTTCTCAGACTTAAATGAATAGTTTTGACATTTTAAGAAACAGGCTTTTTCTCTTTGTTGCAGAGAGATAGATGAGAACATTGATACCACTCTGAAGCTGGTTGGTTTAGCTTAGTTTAAAAGACTGGAAACAGGGAAGCAGCTAGTCTGGTCCTCTTAAGTGGACACCAGTACTTATAATGCCATATCTTACTTGTTTAATCTGCACAGAAATCAAAGTGCAAAGCCTGATTCATGGCAGGGCATTTCACACATTTGATGAGTGTCATCTGATAGAAACAATGCATTTTGTTTTGCTTGAGACTTTCCTTTCATGTTGTGCACCTGAAATTTTGTAATGCTGCAATCGTTCATCTTATTTTGATATGCAATGTGATTGGGTCGTGTTCCTAACATCACCATGGACATAGTGCAAGCCACATCAACTCCCACCTGCGTGTAACGTCTCTGTAGACAGAAGCAGATGTTTCCCAGCAGCAGCTCCCGGTGAGCTTAGAGGACAGCAACCAGCCAAACTGCCTTAACCAGGCTGACTGATGGCAGACTTTTACTGAACCAAAATATTGTTCATATGTGCTTCATGAGAAGAAATCAACACATACACAGCAGGATATTTGTATGGTTTAAAAAAATTGTCTTTGAAGAATACGCTTCACTAAATGTGTCAGCATAAAAAGAAAAATGATGAGCTACTGTTTAATTTCCGTTGATAGACACTTACCAAATGTCAAGCACCTGTTATCCTGAAATCAAACACTCATTGCTCTAAAGAGCCATTTTTCCAAAAACATACTGTATGCTCTCCCAAACAGAAGCACATGGCTAATTATTATTCTGAATGACATCATCGGGGGCAAAGGCCTGACCCCTCCTATTCTGCCTTGGATAAGCCTACCTTGATAGTCTTACACAAACCTTAACCCAGTTTTGGGCAGTAACACGTTACTAGTAGTGCATTACAGCAATAATATTACTTTTCCCAGTAAATAGTGGTGTAACAAATTACTAATAAAATATCAGTCACACTATTAAAGTTACCTCAAAAACAAATAACTTATTACAACCTTACATTTGTTGTCACCCACCAACTGATTCGAAATCCAACAGTCAGTCACATCCTTGGATTCATTTTCATAATTGTTGTGCATGCACGTCACAAAGCAGCAAGCAAGCCTAGAAGATAGAAATGCTCACATTCAGCAGCCTTCAGTTTGTCGGTACAAAAGATGACAGGAACATTGTTGTTGCCTCAAACATCCTGAACAAAGGTGAAAACAACACACACATCCTCATACCCAATTTAGGGATGGGTGCTGGACAAAAAAAGCCACATGTAAAGCAAGAAACACATGTCCACACACCAAGTAGCTCCAATAGAGTGAGTATTTATTCACCGCATAATGTTTCAAGCCACAAAACAGCTCTTCCTCAGATGCTTAAAGAGCACAAACAGACATCCTGAAACATCGACTACGACTGACAGCACAACAACATGAAGCTTGTGGAAAAGGGGCACGTGCAGACGAGGTCTAAATGTTGAAGAGAAAGGACAAAAATTAACAATTTATAATGAGTAGTGTAACAAATTAGTGTTGGCAGAGAGTAAAATGACAATATATTTCAGAAGTGTAATGAGTAGTGAGTTACGTTTTTCAAAGAGCAAGCTCAGCACTTCCCCAACCAGTCTCATTCCTCATGCCTAAAGCTAACCAACATAACCAATGAAGGAGGGTGGCTGCCATCGGAGAAATGGCCCCACAATGGGCGTTTGCTTTTGGGTTGACAGGCAGTTGTACAGATGACCTCAAAATCCAGTGGGATATTTTTCGGACTGTTGCAGCTTGGGAATCCTGGGCCATCTAAACAGTGTGCAATCCCAAGTTGAGGTCCTATGGTCGCTAACGTTCCTAAGTCTCCGCCTATTGCTTAGCAAGCATAAGGGGTTTTTGTAACATTTGGACAAAGCCAGGTTAGCTGTTTACCCGTTTCCAGTTTTGTGCTAAGCTAAGCTAAGCTAACTGGCAGAAGCTCCATATTTATCATGCAGACACAAGAGTGGTATCAATCTTCTCATCTAACTCATGGCAAGACAGCAAACAGTAAATATAAATCTAAAGTAACACGTTTAAATGAAGCTTACAACCGTGCCAGTGTTTGTGTGTTTCTGCATGTGTGTACTAACATTTGTCTTCTTTGGCACACTCTCAGGTCTGGGCATGGAGAACATTGGGGGCATCTTTGTGGTGCTGATCTGTGGCCTCATCATTGCTGTGTTTGTGGCCATTATGGAGTTTGTGTGGTCGACACGCCGCTCTGCAGAGACCGATGAGGTATGCCCCCATACCTGCCCTCGCCGACCCCACAGACACACCCCAGTAGGTTCCCATGGCATCCCGCCAACCCTTTTGATTATGTTGTTTTGTGTGTGTGTGTGTGTGTGTGTGTGTGTTTTGTGTGAGAGTGGGTAGATTTCTTTCAGCTTCTGCCTCCATTTGAATGTTTTTGTTTGTGTGCGCTCTAACATTTGAAGTTCAGTGTGTTATGTGCATGCGAGATTAGAGGAATGTTCAAGTATGCGGCTCTGAACTGCTGTAGTGTCCAAAATGTAAATAACAAATAGCGAATTTTGACTTTGCATGTCCTGCCTTTTTTTTTTTTTTGGAAGTCATTGTGGCCTTTTAGTGTTTGGTGTTTAACAGTATGGCAGCAAGTGTTTGTGAGCTAAACTTGATGGTACGGATAAGCAATATTGAGAAATGCCAATATTTGCTTGCATAAAGAAGTAGTGTGATCTTTTTCCCTGGCATTAAATGTCATGATGTATCTTCTTTTACATGCCTCACATGTACGCTGGTATTCTTCGTTTCCATTCTTGGATTACTTCTCACCCATTTCACTGTGTGTCTCCCTCTCTGTCTCTCTCAAACACACACAACTCCTGTCATCAGTGTCTGTTCTCCGATAATGAATATTGTTTCTGTTTATGTGAGCACATGACTTTTTTTTTTAATTATGATTTCAATGAGAATGTTGTTTGTTTGTAGTGGACATGTTGATGCATTTTGTCCGTCATGTGTGCAAACTACAGTGGTCATGCTGTTGGAATGATGACAAAGATCTGTGGGTGTCTTACCGTGCGTGTGTGAGGGTGTGTGTGAGTGTGCCTTTGTGTATGTGCACCTGAGTTCGCAGGCCTGCCTGTCCGTTCATAGTGCATAGTGCCATAATGAAGTGCCCATGAACTAAACAACATTTTGGTGTTTTGTGTGTTTGGATTGTAATAACTCTCTCTGCTCCTTGGATATTCTCCCATCTCTATCCGTCTCCACATCCTTCCCCATCACCTCCTTGTTTCTTTTTTCAAACCATCCCTCCATTTGTTGATCTCTGTGCCCTCGCTTCTCCTACGACTTTTTCTTTTCCCATGCCTTACTGTGTCTGTTCCTTCTGCCTTGTTCTCGCCTTGTTCTTCTTCTTTTTTTTTTTGCTTTTCCTTTCACCTCTCTTGTTTTCCCTCCGCTCTCCTATTTATGTACTGCCTTACCACTGTCTTGTTCTGCTGCCTGCCTACTTTGTGTCTGTGGCGTCCCTCCTACCTTTGCCTCCTTCCCTTCCGTCTTTCCCTCTTTCCTCCCTCGTTCCTTCTCTCCTGTAGGTGTCTGTCTGTCAGGAGATGATCACAGAGTTCCGAAACGCCGTCTCCTGTAAGAAGAGCTCCCGTATGCGCCGCCGTCGGCCCCTCAGCAGCTCCGTGGCCCTGCGCCATCCCACACGCATAGCCCTGGGGGCCCCTCGGCCCCTGCGCCTCGTCCGGGAGATGCGCCTCAGCAACGGCAAGCTCTACAGTGGAGCTGGCCCGCTGACAGGTGGAGCTGGAGGTGGAGGAGGTGGAGCAGGAGGGGCAGGGCCTCCTGACCTGGGCCCAGGGCCCCAGCGGATCCTAGATGATCCACTAGGGGCCAACACCACCCCTCCTCCACCAGCCCCTACCCCTGTGATGCTGCCTGCCCGCAGCTGCACCCACGTGCGGATCTGCCAGGAGTGTCGGAGGATCCAGAGCCTGAGATCAGGCAGCAGTATAGGATCAACCTCAACAAGAATACCACCTTCATCAGCACCCCTGCCCAGGCTGCCCCCGCCCCCACCCCCATCCTCATCCAACACAGACAGTGAGGGCGGAGGGGGGCCCAGTCCAAGGCGGCTACACCACAGCCCTCCGCCTCATACTTCCCGACCCATTCCACCTCCACAGAACAGCAACACCACAGATCTACTGGGTGACCAGGACTGAGACCAGAAGTAGTGTGCAGGGTGAGAGGGCAGTTGATGTGACTGAGGACCATTTGTGCTGCTGAGAGAAACACTTGTTTCCACAGATTAAATTTATTGGAGAACGAAATGAGGGAGTGATGGAGGAAAAAAATTAACTCGGCAACGTAAGCCAATGGAAGATGAGACGGCCTTTAAAAGGAGAATGAAGGCAAACCATGACCCTTTCTCCAGCTGAGCTCGAGGCTTACAGATACAGAACTTTATACGAGCATGCTGTGAGATGGTCGTCAGTTAAGCTTCGTAATCAACTGAAGAACAGTTCAGTTGGGACGAATCTGAGCGGAAATGCACATGACAAGATGATGGTTTTCATTGGCCTTCTTTTTCTCTCCTTACTCCCCCTCTCACTCCTTTAGATTTGAGGGTGCTGGTTTTGTCCTGCAGACACTTCCCTGGAAGGTAACTACCCCTCTAGTAAAATGAAGCCTTGTTGGAGGACATACTGTATCCGTATGTGATTTAAAACAGCAACTAAAAGACTTCCAGAGAATTATTTCCTGTTGTTTTTTTCTTTTGTTGTCTTTCTTGTTTTGTTACCATTGTTCTAAGTGGGAATTACAGAGTTAAATACAGACTACGTGTGACAATATGGTGGGTTATAACATACTAAGAAACTCAACTGCGGCTAATTGTGTTCACGAGTTTTGTGTCCCTCCCTGTGCCCCATAGCTGCTTTCTGGATGGTATCAGGGAAGGTGGATGAAATGACTTCAAGACGGCAACATAATGCAAACGGTAGAAGAGGAAACTGTCGGTCTGCCTTTCTTTATACTGTGTGTGTGTGTGTGTGTGTGTGTGTGTGTAACAATGTGCTCCCTGTAAGTCTGTCTGTAACTACTCAAAGTGAGGAGAACCATGTATCCAGCAACGGCACCCTTCTACAAATGTAAGATAATCAGACAGCTGCAAAAAAAAAAAAAAAAAAGGAGAAAGAGCAAGAGGCTTTGAAATGTGAAATTAATGTCCCTCGTTATCCTGGGTAACACTTGCCAAGTCTTTACTTCTTTTTCACCTCTGTTCACACAGCGTGGAGGAGATAGAGAGACCGGGGCGAGGCAGAGCCAGAGAGCCAAGATAGAGGAGAACAGAAAGAGAGGAGATAGAAGGAGGCAGAGAGTGAAAAGGACACTACTGAATTTGAATTAGAAATCCCTAACTGAACTACTTCCATTATTAGATCTGTCCTGATCTGTTAATTCTGGGCATCTTTTAAGGGGCTTGTTAATGCGCCAGCAGGCTGTAGCTACAGCTTCTTCCCTTCTCTCTGTTTAACTGACAGACTTGGCCTTCCTCAGTGGAGGCTCCTGCCAGAGTGATAGACTCAACATAGCCTTGTCAATACTGTCTCAAGCTTTTGATCGCCTAATTACTCCCCTCGGTGGCGGGGGACTCATTCAGGAGGGGCTGAACACAGGGAAACATGCTGATAAATAGATTTAGAAGAAATACATGTTTTTCACTCCGGCTGCGAAGGGAACCTGGTTTCTTTTAATTATGCTGTTAATGTTAAAGTCCTGCTGTTTTGTTAAACTCCAACTGAAGCTAAACACTACAGTTTATTAGCGCGGTGCTTAAAGGGAACACACTGGTGGATTTGCATGTTTTAGTCCTTTAACTTTAAATTGTGCACACTTTATGTTATTGCTGATGATTATTGCAGGCAAACCAGAAGTTTCTAAACCGATTTCCAATCTCCCAAGTAGCTTTCATGGCAAGTTATTGCGGTGTAATCACAAAGAACATTAGAGACAAGGCTGGTTGTATTTTTTTCTTGTTGTGGACAAATCCAGTGAAAACACCAAAACTAACAATGAGCTGATCTCAGTAGCCAAAGCCTCATGTAGCTTATTCCTCTGTGCTATCGACCTCCATTGTTTAAAACGCATTAATGAGTCACACCGCTGCACTGGTTTGAGTAATGTTTGCTAAAAACAATTAAAAAATTAATATATTTGTGCCCATTTTTTTAAGAGTTAGGTCTTCTGTGGGACTAAAGGCGCTGAGTGTCACTAACAGGCTGCAGAAGCTGGAAACTATGGTGAGATAGATCAACACATTAATGGTTTTTGGTCTTTTCATGGACTTTTGTTGACAACACTGGCAGCCTAATCCTTCAAAGTCTGCTTTAATTGTAGGGAAAATAAATGCTGAATGTGTTGAGGCCACCAGGTTGCAGATCAATCATCGTATTTATTCAAATGTAATTAAGTACTTGCTTCCATTGATCATCAAGGATCACTACTGAAACTGATCAGATCATTTTTCAGGGTGTCTGCAGGTCCTTAAAAAGTCTTAAATTCAGAGTCATTGATATTCTAAAATTTGAATTTGTGAGGTCTTAATTTGGATTTATTGAAAGGGTAGCCCCTTGAGATATAGCATCTCATTTTCAGACCTGTGGTTCCCAATTGGTCCAGCCACAGCTTCCAGATTTTTCCTTCGTCATTAGTTCAAGGTCCCCACAAATTAAAACATTCAGCGTTATACTTGCAATTGGCCATGTTGTTGAGTTAGTTAGCTGTCTGTAATTCACTCATTCTACACCGACGCCCCAAACATCTAATACCATTTATCAATTTTGTCAAGTTCTTCTGCATAAATGTCAACATTTCTGATGTTGCAAGTTTTTAAACCTACCACTGAACCTAATACTGTCTTTTAACTTGATACTTAACCTACCTGTTGTCAAAATGTGACTTACTCACTCTAATAACTGTAAACCTACATAAAAACTACCTATAGACTGGATCACATTAATATACTACTTATCTTCATACTTAACTGCAATGCTTTAATAAGAAGAAGATCATTTGTCCAAAGATCAGATCATTTTGTTTAAAATGATCTTGAAACAGTCTTAAAAAGCATTAAAGTGTCTGATACCTGCAGGCACCCTGGTTTTAGGTCCATACTAAATGAGGTGTGATTGGTTACTGCAGCATGACTTCCTGTTTGTTTACTCCAAACATACCTGTAATCACTCTAATGTGCGGCTGCTGTGTCTCTGTGGTACGAACACCTCTGTGAAACGTCCCCTCAGAAACAAATGTCCTGATTTTTTTCCACAATAGCCTATCGTCCCATTTTCTTTTTTATATGTAATCATGATCAAGTGCTGGATTAGCATTTTCTGCTCCGCAGGTCATTGACTCATCAGTGTCTCAGTGTTCATTGAATCTAATCGGTTCCCGAAATATTCACTGTGGAGTGATTCACCACTTACTGAACTAGGAGGCGGTTTTAAACACACCCTTAGTTACAGTTGACATACTTTGTTCTAAAAAAAGTCTTTCTTGGTGTTTGATGGTGAGCTGATGCAACGTTTTCGACGCAAGAAATTACTGAATTCCCATCATCCTGTTCAGTGTTTGCTCATTGTTTATCTTTTATGGTTTGATGTCCTGACAGCAGATTTCATGAATGTATCAGCAGCTGATTCTCACTTCTATCAGTCAGTCAGTGTTTCCAATAGACTTTTTCTTTTCCCTTCTCCATTTGTACCACAGTTCTTGATAGTGTTGTCACGATACCAAAATGTTGACTTTGATACCAAGTTTACTGTCAGAATACGCCAATACTGAAACAATACTGATTTGATAATCGACACCAAAAAGATCAGAAACAAAATGTCCACAAGGCTTGATCACACTTTATTGTAAAACCATGAGACTGAGAGCGCACAAGGATTTCATTCTAGTTTCATACAGTGCTAATTCAGTGCTAATCGTTGGTTATATTTACTGGATTAAATGTCAAGATTATGTATCATAGACCTGCCCTACACATTGCCCATATATTATTCTATGGAGAGTTCCAAAATCACACACTATAATTCAACCAACAGGCCGCTTACACCTTAAAGTTTCTCCAGCAAGCCAATCACTGTGGGCGATGTTATGTTACTCGCTGTTCTTTGTGAAAATGTCAAGCCACTGTAGTTTATAAGTGACATGTAGCTAGTAGTAATATTAGCCCAATGCTATTTCACAATTTAATCATTTTGAAAAGCACCAAAATGAGACTCCCAAATAACCGTAGCTTAATACGTTTGTCGTTTTGGAACTTGTCATACTGTTAACGATACACAGTAGGCCTCATATTGATATGTGACGCTCATGATCAGCTACATATTCCATATAATACAGCAGCTTTTCACAGCGCTACCGCTAGCTCATTGCTAACCTGTCGTGTTCTTGGTGTCTGTCACTGTCTGAGCTGCTTAGCGAGATTATGTAGTGTTTCCTCCCTTGTACGACACTGTTTTATAGCAGCTTTTACATACAGGCGTCGTTATGTCAGTGGGTTCACCATCAGTGTCAGCTTGGTAGGCAAAATAGTCCCACTGTCGACTTCGGCCAGTTTTTTTAACCAGTACAGGGCTTTGAGGTATCATTTACGCTGTTGTTGTCAGTAGTAGACACTATGAGGTACTGCTTTTCCCTCAGTCAGAGCTAAGGGTTGCACTGTATTAACAGAGATTAATTCTCAGCTGAAATGTCCCCTGATCACAACACATTTAACAGAACGTTGGGAAATCCTAACACTGAACCTTTTTTCACAGAAAATTACCAAAAAACTAGTCCTTGACACTCAAGAGTCTCCTCCAATGCACATAAATGTACCAGCTGTTTCACCTTGAAGTGAGGAGCTTCCTGCTGTCACCCAAACAGGAACATAATCCCTCATTGGCTTCCCATCCATCCATTTTCAACAGTAATACAAAGTGTGTGACGCAACATGCAATCCAACCAGTTCAGCCCTTCACAAATACCCTGAAAAAGGAAACAGTGGCATTGTTGTCTGGGCCAACATTGCAGCGCTGTATGAAAGTATACATTTTGCAGCGGAACAGATTTGTCGACAGTGTCGTGCTCCAGATAATGACTGATAACATTGTTTGCACACATTACACTGTTTCTCCGAATGATTGCTGTCAGCAGAAGCAGGCCCGGGTTTGATGTGTCTCTTCCTCTCTCTGTTTACTTCTGCCTTTGTGTTCAGAATGCTGACAAGGCAACACGAGCCAGCCCCTTTTCAGGAGAAGTCACAGTACACTCACACACACAAACACAAACAGAGACACACTCGTCTACAACATCTTCATTTCCAATTCCCTTGTTGTCTAAAGGTTGTAAACCCACTGGTTGTTTTTTTCTTCTTTTTAAAATTTGTCTCTTTTCTGTGTCTTCTTTGGTTTGTTATGTGTACAAAATCAAAAAATCTGATATGTGACAGCACCGTGTGGCCAACACGTGGCTATCGACAGCTTTAAACCATCAGCTGAAAGCGTTTATGAGCTGCAAAGCATTGTGCGGACAGGCGAGAGGAGCGTGCAAAAATATTGCTAGTAGGAAAATTAAAGGGAAGGGAGGGTCACAAAACAAATCTGATGGGGTGTCCGAACAGTCGCTCCACAAAACAAACCTTTTTGTTTACTTTTACGTTCTTTTCTTTGGTATTTTTTCATATTTCTATACTAGTGCTAAATGGATTATTAAAACTGATGATGAATATTATGATTAAATTGTTGTTATTATTCCTATTGAAGAGCAAGAGGTTCTATAGTGTGACTGTGGGTGGAGGGTGGGGGACGGGTGGTGTTGGGATGAAGGTGCCGTGATGTTCTTCGAGAGATCGCCCTGTTGTTCAAACCTATAGACACACAAACTTCTTTTGGAATAAAAATATTCAAACAGTCTCACAGTGGCACGTCTGTTGCTTTATGAGAGGAAGGTGTGCTGCATTTTTCCATCTCTTGTCTGATTATCTTACAGGGAAACACTGTCATAACGCCAGGGGTGGAAGAAGTACGCAGATCTTTTACTCCATAACAAGTCCTTCATCCTCCATAAGCAAAACGTACTTAAAGGAATACTTCAAATGATCACTTGTATATCAGTCACTCACCCTGTGTTATGTCAAAGTCATGCAGAAACCTTTTTTAGTTTTTCTCGCATGCCTCCGTTGAACAAAGAATCCAAAAATAGAAAATTCTTGGTGAGTTGTAATAAAAGGGGTCCGAGTTTGACAGAAACAAAACTTTATCAAAACATCAGTTGACAAACTCACACAGCTCGTGCAGTATAACTTAAGTCTCATTCATCTAGTCGTTTGCTCAGCACTTCCCAAAGAGACAGCTCTCTCCAACAGGAAACTGAATCATTAACAAAAACTGATTTTACTTTGGTGTTGTAAAAGGTTAGTTTTGCAAAGTCACACAATAGGCTAGTTCGAGATGAACTGTGCCCCCCCAGCAGGAAGCGTTGATAATAAGCCGCGTTCAGGTCGGACAGTTTCCGACACTTTCCAGCAGCCTTTAGTCTGTACAGAAAGTCACAGAAACACTCACATCCTGTTGGATCTGATGTCGATAATTAAAATGTTATCAGACTCATATATCAGTTTGTTCTCAGTCTCTCAGTGTTTTCATCATGACAGAGTATCCTATTAAAATGCCTCACAGGCGATCTGTAATTTATGTTCATGGCTCAACCTCTGTTTCACATAAATTCTCATGTAAATCAGCATTATATGAGTTTGCTGCTGCAGAGCGGACCTGTCCCCTCAACTACACAGGCTAAATAAATTGTGTTAATGTTTTCAGAGGAAAAAATACAAGACAACAGCTTTTATTAAAGATCAGTCAGATATAGTCAGGCCTTCATGTTATTTTAAGAATCCTCCCATCTCACTGACCACTAGTCTTGCTAAATACTTCAGTGATTTAAACAGTCCAGTGTTAATGTACAGTAGACTCTGTATAGTTTATGATGAATGTCTTTAGTCTCTGACGACTAAACATCACCGTCAGTCACACAACATGTTTTATGTTAACAAAATAAACCTTTAAATCAGACAAATAAAATTTAAAATCGCTGAAATTTAACAAAAATGAAAAGTTTGTCTATAAAGTCATCTTGTTGAATCAACTTCTAAACCAATCAGCTGTTAGATCAGGTGAGAGCCAGGTGTTTCCCATCATGCCCTGGGTCTTGCTCTTGCGAGATTATGACTGTATGCTTTTGTATGACATCAGAGCAAGTCGGGATGAAATCGGACACAAATCTAACCAACATGCATCTTGCAGCGATCGCCGTTGATCCAATCTGCGCGGACGAGCCTTAAAACACTGACAAACGTCTGATTGAGGCACCGGTAAAATTGCTGTTTCTGTCAATTAAGTCTGGCTTTAAAGAGAGTATAAATAAGGGAAATACTGAGCATATGACAGGATAAATGAGACTTGGTTTATACTGCACAAATTGTGAGAGTTTGTAAAAGGTTGCTTTGATATAATTTTGCTTCTGGTTGGACCCCTATGACTTCAATTCATCAATAATTTGTTTTGGGATTCATTGGTCACCATTGAGGCATGTGAGTCTTCACAAATTAACCGTAACACGGGGTGAGTAATCAATTTACAAATGGTCATTTCGGGGGTAAAGTTTTCCTTTAAAGTATGAAAAATAAAAGTACTGTCTTCCACTCCCTTCAAACAGCATTTACCTTATATTTCTTATGTGTCTCCTGTTGTTACGGAACTCTTCAGAACATACAAACACTGAGAAACCACAGATTTAGTAAGCTCTGTAGAAAAAATGCGTAACTTAATGAAGCAAAAGCCACTAACAACAACAAGTTATGGTTCAAAGCAAATGTGGAGACGATTTACAGTTTCCGTCAATCATCGCCAGCCTGATCTGATAAACAACCAACAGGAGTGAATATCTTAGAAGCATTACACTGATTGTAAACAAATCTTAAGCACAGACTTTTAGCAGAAAACAGATGTAACTGCACAACAAATTAAAAGATGTAATGAGCCCTTATGTTAGTCATTTTACACATTAAAAAACAACATTGAGTTCTCACGTATCCCGACAGCACAGATGGTAACTGTAATCAAATTTCTTAAGCACTAAATGTCAATATAATACAAATGAAACAACACAGGAAATAAAAAATGAGCCCGCAAGAGTGTTTCACACAGCAGTCACATATTCTGACAGCACAGAGTGAGTCTAATGGTTATGAGTCGTTTGTTTGTTTCACCTGCCATTCTCTACCTGCCCACCAGATGCCCTCAGACCTTCCCACTGGTCCCAGTCACCTGCCCTCACCTGCACACCTGTTTCCACTCTCCCTAATCAGCCCTGCAGTACATGCACCAGCTCCTTCTCTCCAGTCAGATGCCAGTTTGTCAGTGGTGCTTCATGCCATTGCTTTCCTGTCTCTGTACTCTGCAGGAGTCTTCCCTTGAAACCTGTGTCTGCACCTGCCTGCACCTTTTCCCTGTGCCATCACCATTGCATGTGGATTTTCAGTTACTCCCATTTGTCTTCCAATCATCTGTCCCAGTGTGTCACGTTCACGTCAATGACAGGAGCATGTAACCAGAGCCGAGGCCCCTCGACTCTGGAGCGACCTGCTGGAGGAGATCATGTAGGCCAGCTCTGTTTCTTTGTTTAAAGTAAAACTTCACCCACATAATTACCATGTTGTGTCAGTTAGAAATGCCGTGTTACCTTGAATTCATAAAGAAAAGGTTGTTTTTCTTGCATGCCTCAATGGAAAACTGTGATCATACTGATTTATTGATTGATTGGGGACCACGATGTTTACAAACTGACACAGCCTGTGCAGTATAATCCAAGTCTAACCTCCAGTCGTATGCTCAGTGCTTCCCAAACACATGCATTTTCACTAAGAAACCTTCGCTTTGGAGTCTGGCTTTGAAGAGAGAGGAGTTTCACTTTGAGTTAAGAGTTAACAGCTGGATTAATGAGACTTGGATTATACTGCACAAGTTGTGTCAGAGTTTATAAACAAATGTTTGCCCCCCCATAACCTGGCTCCTTCCAGCCTTGCTGACCTGAGGTCTGTACTACGAAGCTGGTTCAACTTACCCAGGATATCTTCTTGTTATCTGGTTTGACTGACGCTAACACTGGCTGTCTGGATAACCAGTACTACAAAGTTGGTTATCAACCAGTTCAGTCAACTCTGGGTTTTCCTGTCCAGTCATGAGCATGTGAAAGATGCAGTGATGTCAATTGCGAGCAACATCATCAGAACCATGACTGGAGGAGGCTGCTTCATATCATATGAGATGAAACGGTACCAAAAGTGTCTGAGACAGTAAAACACTGTCCAAAAATTCACCTTCGTCCAAGACTTAAATTTCGTGCACGTATCACTGAGCTATGGGCCTATGTGACATTAGTGAAGAGTATTTTTTTTGCTGTTTAGCTGGACGATGACGAAACTACTCTGAATATGTCACATAAAACACTTTAAAATGATGCCAGACTGTTTCTGCTACTGAATTAAAGGGTGGAAAAGTAGCCTAGTTAATGACTGATGAGCTGAAATGACTGACTGAAATCTGGCATTTATAATAACGGGAGCTGATTAACAGTGTATGGATTATTTTTACTAAAATATTTTAGTTCTCATGACGTATGTGTCTCTTGTTAATTTGAGCTGCAGTGATGAGAGAATAAAAGTAGCAGCACTATCACTGTGGACTAAAGTTAACTTTGCATAATTTCAAATCCTGCTAAATCATGTGTTTACTGTTATAAATGATCTCTCCATTTGTTAGAAGCTCTGTTTTAAAACCAGTGGAAGTAGAGCCCTGGAACAATGAAATGATTCTGCTGATCTGTAACAATATATATATGCTCTTCTTTTTTACCTGTCACTCCAGGCATTTGTTCATGGATGCTTTTTTCTTCAGTGATCTGATTGGCCAGAGGTCGAGGTGTTGACAGGCTGTGATCCGTTACCCTGAAGTTAACCTACTTCGGAGCAGGTTGACTGTTCAGTATAAGTTGCCACGGTGATTTATCCCGGTAAAAATAGAACCAGCTTCGGAGTACTGAGATTTAATCCCAGAGTTACCTTGCTAACTTCAAATCCTGCGTCGTAGTACAGGCCTCTGCTCAACCCGCCACACTCCCTCCTGCAGACTCCGCTCCTCTGATGCCAACCTCCTGACCACTCTGAGAACCAAGTGCTGAACCTGAGGTGATAGAGCCTTCTCCTTAGCCGACCCCTCCCTCTGGAACTCTCTTCCCAAACACATTTGAGACTGCGCTGACCTCTCCTGATTCAAATCACTTATCAGAACAAACAGCTTTTAATGTGTGAATGATGTCGTGTGTATTTTACTGTGTTCTATTTTTCATTTTTAACTAATGTAAAGTGTCTTCGAGTACCATGAAAAGCGATCTATAAATAAAATGCATTATTATAGTTTGCTGTTGTTAATCGTGGTTCCCAATCAGTAATCAATGTTAAGCATTTTCCATGGAGGCATGTTAGAAAAAGTCTTAACGACTTCAAGGTAACACGTCATGACACATTTGTTGGTCATTTGTATTGCACCGTTGGTTCTCATGTTGCACACTTGCATGTATGTTTTAACCGTCTGTTACTGTGCTGTTTTGATACACTTTTTAAATATATTAATATTTTTGGTATGATAAAGCAAACTTACACTTTGGGTTTTTAAGTTGTACGTAGATGTGAAGCAAAAATACAACTACTCCACTTTTCCTCTCTGATTCACAAAGCCTTTAACCCTAAATGAGACTTGGATTCAAGCACAGGGTGGTAACTGAGTTAGAGTAGTGAACATCTTAGTTGCCAAACATTGTGATGTCCGGTTGACAAAAATCACAACAATGGACATCTAGAATCTGATTTTCCCGCAGAACTGGAAATCATCACTGTTTCCTTTTCAGTTTTTTTCTCCTTTCTTTGATCCTCTCTGATACTTCTGAGAAACAGGAACCTTCACTGTTTCTTGTAATTGAGCAACCGGGTGAATAAATATCTGTGCAGCTCTAGTACTGCGTCACATAACTTTGTATTTTTGGCTAATTTCAGTAAGATGAGGCAACTTGTGTCAAGTTCTCAGGAACAGCGTTTGTGTGGGAGTCATGCAACACCCTGAAACTAAAAACAGAAATGGCTGTAAGAAGCACATTTTCGGAGTGTATCAAACATTAAATTGAGATTACAAGTCAGCCATGCCAGTGTCTCTGTGAAGCTGTACTTCGGCACAGCTGTGCTCCAAACTAGGTGCTTTGTTAGGTCGGCCTGGTTCATCGTCTATGCCAGCTTTACACCAACAACATTTAAAGTGTTACAAACTGTCACAGACGAATTTCCAATGTCAGAATAAAATCAGTACTTCAGTTGTTACACGCTCCTGTGATCTTGATTGTTTGGTGTAAGGTGGTCATAAAACTCAGTGTGAGCCATCTTACATCAGTATTTATCTTGTCTTGACAAGATAAAGGCTCTCTACAGCACTTAACAGGAAGTAGCAAAGCAGATAAACATGGAGTTCTTTTGTACTGTGGAAAAACAGGAGAAGAAACTGGTGGAGCTAGGAGTGAACAAGAGTCTGTTTAATTCAGTGTGTATCTGATCCACCAACCAACACTTATTTTTTTATTTTTTTTAAACTGCATTTTATTGGGTTTTTCTTTTTTGCATGTGTCAATACAATCATCATTTACAAAAAAAAAGAACAAACAAGCTAAAAAACATTTACTCATTCCTTTACCCCATACCTTCCCCACCCATCATGTGTACGTATTCAGCATTCTCTTTGTCCTACAAACATCATTTCATTATAATCTTAATTCAAATACAAAAATATATTCTCTCATAACCAACACTTATTTTAATGAGAAATCTGAACTTTAGCTAAATCAAATTGCAAAGTTTGTGTGCAAATACAGTTTATCTTTATAGACCATATAGTTGATGCCCAGGAGCAGATGTCACACCAAGCACACTGTCTTTCTATGTGAGAGGGTGTCAGACTTAAGTCTTTTCAAAGTCTCCCTAGTGTAGTGGTTCCCATCTGGTCCAGCCACAGGGTCCAGAGTTCTCCATAGTCATTAGTTCAAGGTCCATGCAGTTCAATATATTCAGCGTCATAGCTGCATTTGGCCATGTCATTGAGCTAGCTTGCTGTCTCTGTTCAGTAACTGTCTGTTAGTCACTCACTCTACAGTCCTTCAAAATAAAAGCTCTGTCGGAAATTTACTGTACCCTGAAAAAAAAAAGTGTGTTTTTTACAAACTTGACGCATTTGTGAGTCACTTGTGGTCCACTCAGAATGGACCCGTGACCCACCAGTTGGGAACCAGTGTTCTAGTGTATGGTAGGCATTAGTTTAATGTACAGTTGAGGCTGATGGGAACGCCAGTAGTTTGGTCAAAAAGCAGAGTACTGAGCAAATTCACTAAAAACGCAAATGTCAACCTCATGATGGCACTATAGGAAAAATCAGGGTGTTATCAAGTCAGTAGGATTCCTCCTCTGGGGACCATCAGTGTCTTTACAAAAATTCATAGCAATCAGTAAAACAGTATTTGAGATATTTCAGTCTGAACTGACGACTAATGTTGCTGAATTGCAGAGTGATTATTGTAACAATTGGGTCCAATATATTGTAGCTTATATACAAGTTTATAAACCAGAGTTGTATTTACATATTTGTTTTACCCTTCACTGCCATTTTGGGCTCCCATTACAGGAAGCAGGAGAACTCTTTTTTTCCAGTGTTAATGCTGGGTGAGCAGCTTGGACAGGATTGTATGGCTGCCAATGTTTGGATTACTCATCCATTGTTTATTAAATCCAAAGGTTTTGTTAGTTAAAACTGGATGCATGACATGAGTGACAATCATAGAGGAACATCACCTACAGAAAACTGTCATAATTGGCTGGAAAGATTCAGGTACAGTGAGATTTAAGAGAGCAGGAATTGAGGGCCTGGAGAAGTCACAGGTTTTTGGTTTTAACCAGTGGAACCAGAGCTGAGGAGCACTGACGGCATAAGGACGCCCAAGTACTGAGAGACGCCTTGTTGGTCTTAACTTTTTTATGTGATTTACTGATAACAAAAAATTAAAGAATAGCATCTGCATTCTTTTTTGAGATGAAGTAGGCGGTCAAATTCTGGCTATATTGGGCAAAATCCCATTTTAATCTTTGAGCATATCATGATTTAGGTGGACTGAGAGAACACTGGACCTTTGCACCTACTCTTCTCTATTTTTAGGCTTTAGAAAATCTAGACTTCAGCCAATCACAGGTCATTTCAAAAAAGAGGGTGTTCCTACTGGCTGTTGTACAATTGTCGATGGCATTGTGCACGTCCCTTTGGTGAAATCCTGATTTAATGGTCATGATCCTGCAGACACAGTTGCTATTTCAGCACTGGCAACAACTACCTACACTGCACAGCAATCCAAAAAAAGAAAACGGCTTTATCAAAAAGTGTATAAAATAGCGTCCGACAATAAATGAAATAAAACGCATCATTAGCGGTGAAGTGTTTCAGAGATAGAAGTGAAAACATTAACAGTTTAGCTTCAATTCCACGTTTATGGAGCTGATGTTCGCTAGAGCCTTGAATTACAGTATGTCCTCCACCTCACTGCCCACTGCTACGGACAACTTTATTGGGAGGGGAGCTGGCAACAACTCTGGAGACGGACTCCTAGTCAGTGACCGCAGCAACCTGAATCCTCCAGCTTGGGGATAGGTTAGACCCGGCAATGGTCACCAGCCCAATTTGACAGGTGGCAGTAGGGGGCTTGAACTGCTACAGCTGCCGACCTGTGGTCAAAATCAATGTATGGGAAACACTGGGTTACCGTAAGAAGCGTGTGCATATGCCTGTGGTCGCCTGGTGGGAGGGGCTTTGGATAAAGAGTGTCAGTTTTTGCCCTTTTTGTTTGTTTGTTTTGCCGCTTCCAGATTTCTGCCTACCCCAGCTTTAAGGAGCAACTGATTTATCAGAATCAGAAATATTTTATTGATCCCCATGGGGAAGTTGTGATTCTTTAAAGCTGCTCCGATGAGGGGAAAAAAAAAAAAAAAGGGGAAAAAAGAGAGAATAAGAGTATGAAATAGAAGTTTGGAAATATACAGCAATGAAATAAAATTGAAATGAAAATCTTTGTTGTGCTGAGGCTCTAAGTGTGCAATTTAACTTCTTTAGGTCAGGATGTGTTGACAGTTTTACTTCAGCCAAAATGATGCTAAATGCAACAAACAACAACTTTAAGAGTCTTTTTTCCCCTCTTCAAGGAAAAGACAAAACTTAATTTTTCAGTCTCTCTTATTTAAGTTGCCAACCATCACTTCGAAGTGTGTGACATCCTCATTGGTGCAGACTGTGTGTTTGTCACTGGATGAGTGGACCAAGATCCTGTGTGTCAGAAAGTGTTTGGAGGATAGGAAATTAGGGCTCTCGTATTCAGGGTGATTTGTTTTAACAGACGTTTTTTTGTCATAGCAACAAAATAATTAAACAATCAACTACAATTTAAAGACGGAGCCTCAAACCAGCTCCAAGCTCACCTCGTTTCATTCACACACCACTGCACCACCTTCATCTGAAAGACAGAGAAGCTCAGCGGAACTGAAACACACACCAGGCCATGCAAGTTAATGTGGTGCTTTTTAGAAAAAGAGAGAAGAGAAACTTACCATAACAGACACGGTGTTCGACCAAAACCTCACGTCTAGGTAAAGAAAACAGGTATTAGTTGTTTTGCACTTGACCGCCTGGTGTCAGAAGTGAATTTTCTTCTAATAAAGGAAGGATAAAGATTTAGTAACTGATCAAAACTAGTTTGAGTTTGCTTTTCAGCAGCTCACACTGTATACCCCCACATAAAATACACACCTTATTCTGATGATGATGAAGTAAGTTGTTACTAGCATGGTCGATACTATCAGCACAAACACCCCAGCAGCAATCATTCTTGGTAATATCGTCTTCCCTCCTGAGGGAAAAAAAACCTCCTATGATCAACTCCAAACCATGTGAGTCTTTCATCAGTGATGTTGTGTTAAACCGTTCAGATCCCCTGTTTATTCCAATGGATGTGACTTTTCTAGGATGTCTAGATCTACGATTACTATCACCTGATTCCACCCAAATGCACAGACGTATTCGATAGGATGTCTATAAACCAATCACATTGTTTTACATAATTTAAAGTGGACTGCATCATAGCCACGCCCCTTATTTAACAAGCATGGCCGACCATGAGGCAAGGAGGGCGCACAAGGCAGGTTTCAGTCTATCTTACGAAAACTCTGTTTGTGTGTCTGTTCCACGTTTTTCTCCTCACTGACTTGGTCAATCCATGTGAAATTTGGCACAGTGGTAGAGGGTCATGGGAGGATGCGAATGAAGCAATATTACATCAATTGGCCAAAGGGGGGCGCTATAGCAACCGATTGAAACTGTAAACTTTGAATGGGCATATCTCATGCCCCGTATGTCGTAGAGACATGAAACTTTGCACAGAGATGCCTCTCCTCACGAGGAACAAATTTGCCTCAAGAACCCATAACTTCCGGTTATATAGATTTTCCGCCGTTTTGTATTTTTTGAAAAACACTTAAAATCAATCTCTTCCTAGGAAGTTTGACCGATGTGCATGAAACTCAGTGAACATAATCTAGGGACCAATATCTAAAGTTCCCTCTTGGCAAAAGTTGGAAAACTTACTAAAACTGAGCTTCTATAAGGCAATGAATATTGTGGAGGGCGTGGCTCATCACATAAAGGTGTATAACATCTCAAGGGTTTCACCCATCACCACGCAACTTTGTAGGCATATGACCACACATAATCTGAGGGGACCCCTCCATTATTGACCCCATCAAACAAAATGGGGGCGCTAGAGAGCTAATTTCTTATCTAGGCCTAACTGCCATATTGATTTTTACTAAACTTGGTAGATATGTAGAGCAGGACGCTTCAAGGTGACTGGAGAAATTTAACTCTAAGGGGCAACTGGGTGGCGCTATAACAACAGAAAAATGCTTAAAAATGGCTAAAATGCGACCGATCACTGTGGCTCCCCCTGTGGCCCAATGTTGGGTTTTTTATCTAATTTTTGGTGTGACCAAGAAAATGAACAGGGAAACACTGCTCTGTTTGATTTTCTAATGATACAGTCAGTTTATAAAGCATTTCATTGATGAACTACACAGAGTATTCATCTTGGGAGGTTTTTAACATACTGTTTCCTGGAGATAGTATTCGGTTGGCGGCTATATAGGACTTGCCACCATAGTCATCAGAATGCCAATCTGCGATGCCACAATATCCAGATGTCTTCTACATATATGTACCACATTTGGTGCTTTTATCACAAACTGAACGATTGTCTTGATTTCGTGAGCTACGTCACCCCGCTGCTTTGAGATAAATCAAACTTAAGTTTTGGGAGGCCCCTGCCTACCTATAGACTTGTGCCTGCCTTTGCCCCATCTGTGTTTGCCTCTTCTGACTGCCTGTTAACTTAAACCCTGCTTTGATTATTGATCACATAAACTGCATTTTTGCCCGTTCTGCTTACGAGTTCAGCTTCTGAGTCCAAACCTTATATGTGAGAGCAGTTACAGATATGACTTCAAATATTTGATGCTCACCTTGAACTACAAGGTTGGTGGTTCCTTCAAATGAACCACTGGGAAAAGTTGCAATGCTGCAGGTGTACGACCCTGCATCTGTCATCTGTACATCTCTAACGATCAAAGATTGTTCTTCAAGCTCCACTCTGTCCTTCAGAAATGTATTGTAAACACTAACTCCAAAATTAACATTGAAAACAATAAGGACGATGTTCTCTCCTTCTGGTGGCTTGAGCTCCCACTGAACCTGAGTAATATCAGCGTGTTGTGCTCCCTGGATGAATGTGCATGGCAGGGTGACATCATGCCCCAGGTATCCCGTCACTGTGGACGAGACTTTGACTTCTTGTGCCTCAAGAACTGCTAGAAAAAAGGTGAAATTGTGGCATGAGATTTGTGATTCATCAGTCAAACCGTAGACTTTATTGTTATTTGCAATTTCACCTTATTTTAGATGTAAATGTCCTACTGTAGTTTCCAACATATTTGCTGCAGATACCTTGTGTTAGCTTCACAACACAGTCTTAAACATTTTGAGGGGCCTGCCTGCTCTGCTCAGCTCTGCTCTTGTTTTGCTCAATGTTCTTCTTCCTCTTCTTCCTACCATGAAATGTCGCAAATATGTCAAACTTCCTCAACTGAAATTTGGGGTTGGATGATAGTGCTGCAGTGACCATCTAAAGTTAAAAAGTTTTCAAAATTCATAACAAATCAGCTGTACGCGTTACGACTTTGCAGCTTTCACTGAAATGTAGCCCCAGCTGAGCAGAAGTTTTCACACACTTGGACCTGGTAGGAATTAGGAAGTCCAGCACTCTGTTTTTACATAAAAAAGTGTTAGCTAATTACACCTAAGTGCACCCACATGTTTCACTCAATCAACACCAAATTCACCGCACAGCATCTTCAAACTATCCTCCAAAAACAATCCTTATTATTGAAATATAAAAAATGAGCCCAGACTGCATGAGAATGTTTCAGTGTAAACATACTGTAAACAGCTGCTGCAGATTTTTGCTAAATAAATCTCCAATGGGGGCGTCGGTGGCTTAGCGGTAGAGCAGACGCCCCATGTACAAGGCTGTTGCCACAGCGGCCCGGGTTCGACTCCAGCCTGTGGCCCTTTGCTGCATGTCACTCCCTCTCTCTCTCTCTCCCCCTTTCACGCTTGTCTGTCCTATCAAATAAAGGCTAAAAATGCCCCCAAAATTATCTTTAAAAAAAAAAAAAAATTCCAATGTTCATGAATAATACAACAACAGATTCATGTCACGGTAGAAGCAGTGTTGAATTTTAAATTCTTACAAAGTGAAGTTATGACGTTTTGAATTTTGTCCTCAACTTAACAATAGCAGTCAATGGAAAAAAAGAGCATCAGTTTGTCACTTATGGAGCAATCAGTCTTTGTTAAAATAAATAAGACATCTTCATGTTGTTTAGATGAAGTACATACATTTTCAGAATTTTGTCTTTAACTTTTTTTTTTTTTTTTTTTTTTTGTTACACAAGTTTGAAATGTCCCTTTACATGCAACTCTGGTGGTAGCTCAACAACATCATGACTAACCATGAGAGTCTAAGGTTGTGGGTTCATTCGAGGTCTGGGTGATGCAGAATAAACATGCTGATACCTACGCAGGTCTTTCTCACAGCGGACATTTTGACTTGTCATAGCAGGACAATTCTAGTTGTTATAAATAACACCAATGATGGCTCTGTTCTGTTCCAGAGAGTGACAGACAATCAATGATGGATAAATTCCATTTAGCTGCTTTATTTCAGTATCCTTGATTCTATTATTTAGACCTGTGCTGTTCCTGTGTGACATGTCAAAATGCCTTCCCTGAAAAAAGGCCTATTGTGCTGTGTGGATTAGAGACACATGATTTCTAAGTTATTTTAACTTAAGAAGTTGAAAATAGTTTAGATCTGGGTATTTCTCATATTTCTGTCTCCTCTTCCTTTTTTCATCGTCTTTCTCTTCCTTCTTCTGCTGCTGCTTCTTCTGCTGCTGCTTCTTCTGCTTCTGCTTCTGCTTCTTCCTCCTCCTCAAAATGTGGGCCCTGTCTCACCGCTGTACGGCAGCTATAGTTTAGTCATTGTTTTTAATAAGCTGTTGTCCCCCACAGGCTAACACTCCCCTGTGCGCACACAAGGAAATCTGAAGTACATTTATTCAAGTACTGTACTTAAATACAAGTTTGCAGTACTTGTACTTTACTTGAGTACTTTTTATTTATGTAAATGTACTTTATACTTTTACATCATTGTGTTTTACTTCATGTTATTCGACATTTAACAGCGTGTCAGTTGAATTTTAGATACAGAACATGAACAACTTGCAAAATATGATGCATTGTTATAAATTAAACAGCCTAACTATGTGTGCAGCTAATATACAGTTCATCTCAAACAGCAAAAATATTAGAACATTAATATGCACCTTAATGCACTAGCAACAATCCAGTGATATAACACAATGAAAGGGGCCACACCACTTCCTGATGAGTACTTTCCAAGTGCTGCTGTAAGTATATTTTGCTGCCAACACTTTTACCTAAGTATTTAAAACCTGTTGTCTTACCTGGGATTGTGACGTGAATGAACCATAGAAGGAGAAGGGGTGATCTGCTGCAAGTTTTCATCGTCCTCATTGACACGTTCTCAGTTTTCTTGTCTTCTAAAAATAGTCATCATGATTTCCTGTAGTTCATTTCTCTCTGTCGTCTTCATTAATCTTCAGAAGCACAGTGACCTCATGTGGCCAGATGATGATGTGCAGAGAAAAGGTAATGGATAATACCAGACAAGTTGTACATATGCGTCTAAAATAAGGTGAAATTACTATATGATGTTAAGTTTGAGAATGGACACTCAAGCTCACTGGTGCAGACCAGTCAGTCAGACCACCATGTCTAAGTTAAACCAGCCCTGCAACTCTGTTTACAAACAATGTTTTATTCCCTGAACATGTTCAGCTATCTTGTCTTCATCAGGGTGGTGTTTCCTTAACGCTCAATTATAGATGGGGGTTCATTTCCTTAAGCTTTTCTAGAAAGTCTCCTGTGGAAATGCATGTCTTACAAGGTAAAACCAAAAACCAGGACCCTACAGTATAAGCTCAGGACTAAAGTAAAGAGTGGGTAACAGTTTTTCACATCTTGGGTGTGACTTGTAATATTAATCAACTTCAGCAATATGCTCTTACTGTGGGTGACAACAGTAATACTTCTACTGCCACTTCTGTTTTAAATGCTTAATGATACCGATTTAATACTGACCAACTAATCCCCTTTTTTCAAAACACTCACAGCTACTGCACTGTAGACAATATCTGTCAAAGTTTTTATTTTAGGAGCACAATATTCACAAACATGAAGTTATCATCATCAAAGAGACTTAAGGTTATCTCTAAAAATGCTCTCACTAGGTGCTAAAATTAAATAAACCTCCACAAAGCTTCCTAATACATAGAGTTGCTCCTAGTGATTAAATTCTTAAAATTATGATATTTTCTTAGAATTTCTCCTTAAAGTTAAGACTAGGTCCTTGTAAAGATAAAAATCAATCACAGGGCATCTTGGACCTTAAAAGCGCTCCTAAGGTGAAAAACTGTTAGGAGCAGGGAGGAGGACTTTTCAGATGTTTAAGAGTTTCTTGATCAGAGGAGAAAGAGGTCAGAGAAATATTCTCCAAATGTTGGATGTCATTGAGTAAATGAAATTGAGCAGATTAGATTGTGCAGCAGTGATGACTTGAGTCTGTCTCAACCTTCCATCAGCAGAGTGATCACACTAACAATGACAGCACTTTCACAGTCAGCAGTTTCATTTCCACTGGTTGTCCACACCTTACAGACTCATAAAAGGGTGTGTCTGTGACAACCAGTCACATCTGTTAACAGACTGCATTATACCGAGCAACTAAGGTTAAAGTTTCTGTTCCTTGCTTGCTCAGAGTTGCTCTGAGAACTTTCCTGAACCACTTCTAAGCTTGGACTCCTTACTACAAGTGTTTAGGCTGAGTTAGGAGCTCTCTGAGAGTGTTCTCAGAATATTTGTGAATACGGCCTTGGGTCAGAAGGTTGGTTCATTGGTCTCATGGATGGATTACTTAGCAGGCTTACCAAGCATAGGCCAATGGCAGCATTAGCCAGAGCCACTGTTAGAGTTTTGTTGAAAAGTCAATGAAAATACAACAAAGAGACACAAAACAATCCCAAACAGCAAAACAAGCATGAAGAGGTTCAAATGACCAAAGAGGAATGCAAAAGGACTACAGAGAGACACAAAACAACCACAAAGGGATGTGTAACCACACCAGCTCAGGACCTCCACATCCAGCGTCTTCACTTGCACGATCGTCGACTTGGTCCTTTTCAGCCGTTTAAATGGACTCAAAGGAGTGACTCAGCATTTTTGGGGCATATGTGAACACTCCAAGAGAACTCAGACCCCTCTGAAGCGAACCTAACTCAGACCACCTCCGCTTCATGTCCGCAGTGCTGTTCACTTAACCTGTGCCTTGTAAACACAAAGCAATTGCTTTGTTCGCTTTGCTCTTTGCCATTGTATTTAGCCCCCTAGATCACATGCTGTTGCACTGGGACGCTTGATAAAAAACAGATGAAACAACGTCGGCCTGTAACACTTGCAAAGACACAGGACGAGGATTAGTTTGGTCTACGGAAGATACTGCCTGTCTCCAGATGTGGAATGTAGAATACATCAAATGGCAACAATCTACAGCACACAGTGACGCGAAGATTTCCTTCCAAGTTTAAGTTCATTGGAAAATTAAGGGTTTCATAACCGCACTGCAGTGCCACGTCAAAAATGCGTCGATATATGTATATATATATTGTATACAGGCTATGGTGTGAACAGAAAGAGGACTGAGGCTCCATTAGAGCTGAAGTCAACCTGAGAGAGAACTGAATCCTCTTTCAAATGAATTGACACTGTGAACACAAAAAGAACCGAGTCCCTTTTCTGTAGGTCCACTTTTTGGTGCACTTAAGGAGGTCTGAGTTTGGTTTGTTTAAAAAGGACTCTGTGAAAACACCCTTTGACCAGCCACCTGAACAGATGATGCAATAATTTGTTGCACAACTTTCTGCACAAACCATCAGACACCATATCAGGGAAGCTCATCTACACGCTTGGTCTCATCACCAGGGCCTTGACCTGACTGCTTATCATCGATGGCGTCTGGCACTTTAGAGAAGTGTTGTCTTTACAGATGGATCCTGGTTTACACTGTATCGGGCAGTATGGCGTCGCGAGTATGGACGAGCGGTTTGCTAATGCCAACATTGTGAATAGGGTGCGCCATGGTGGAGGTGGGTTTATGGTATGGGCTGGCAAAAGCTACAGACAATGAACGTAGGTGCGTTTCATTGATGGCAGCATGACTACACAGAGATGCAGTGACGAGATCCTGAGACCTTTTGTCATACCATTCATCTGCGGCCATGACGTCCTGTTGCAACATGATGAAGCAAGGCCCCGACCTGTATCGATCTTTACACAATTTCTGGAAGCTGAAAACATCCCAGTTCTTGTGCGGCCTGCATATTCACCAGACCTGTGACCCTCTGAGCATGTGGCATTTCCTGCCACGATCCAGGGACCTCACACAGCCATTGAGGAGGAGTGGGCCAAAATTCTACAGATCACAATCAACAACCTCATCATCCACTTTGTCCTCAGAGTTACATTTGTTAACACAATAGCACATGACTAATGTTCTCTCATTCTCAGTTGTGCTACAGTGAGACGTATCTGCAGTTTTTCTTCTCATGTCTGAGTAATAACAGACTGCTATGGAAAGACTTTCATAATGCACGCTCTTCAAACAGCACTTGTCTTATCTCTCTCATCTACTTCCTGCCATGACAGAACTCTACAGTACGTGAAAAAAAATCCCAGGGAAACCACGTCTGTGATTATGTCTGTGAAAATATAGAACTTTATTTAACAGTTTCCACTGACAAACAGTCTTGTTCACAAATGTGGGGACAATTGACAGAACTGTGCTCCGTCAGCTGTCTGCCAGCTCGTCTGCATGATTTAACAGGAATTAAACATCTCAAATGCATTACACTGATTGTAATCACAACTCCAAGCACTGATTTTAAATATAAACTTAATGGAACAACACAGGAAATTAAATTAGCCCTAAAGTTAATATCTTAACACAGCAACAACAACAAATAAACATTTTATTCTGGCGACACAAAGTGAGCGTATAGCAGACATAATCTCACACCCACAAAGTGACACAGTCAGGAAACGCAGCTGAAAGGCAGAAACTAACAGAGAGTGAGTGTTGGGGATGTTCAGTGATGGTGTGCATCATCATGGCATCTCTGCAAACCATATTTTATCACCTTTTTACACATGCACGATCAGACTGCAACATCTAGGAACAGGATCTTGAGATTCAAACCCTCAGCAGACACAGTACTGGGTGTGGTGAAATACTACTACAACTGCTATCTGTATCAGTGCTAACAGAATACGTAGAGTGCTCTATTATAGTATGCATTTATTGCTGTTACAGTTAGCAAAAAGGCTCAGAACAGAACAAGTGAGAATTTGAAAGAGTGGCCTTCCTCTCTGACTCATAAACCCTTAAACACTGAAAAAAGGCTCACATGCAAACGCTTGGTTAAGGCACGAGGTACACATCACTTCTCTTAACGTCATGATGTCCAATTTAGCTGAATGACAAAAAATTGAAGTCTAGAGAGAATTTTACTGCAGAGATTGCGCAAGTTTGGTGTCACTTTTCAACACGCTGACCTCTTGCCGTCATTAACACACTCTGTTGCATTGCTGAGCTGGTTCCCTGTCCATTGTGTTATTTTCAATTTTTGTCTTCCTGTTTTTGTCTTCCTCCTTTGATGGTCAACAAAGGAGGAATAGGAACTTTATATTATGTGATGGGCGGCACGGTGATGTGGTGGTTAGCACTCTTGCCTCACAGCAAGAGGGTTGCCGGTTCGATCCCGGGCATGGGAGCCCTTTTGTGCGGAGTTTGCATGTTCTCCCCGTGTCAGCGTGGGTTCTCTCCGGGCACTCCGGCTTCCTCCCACAGTCCAAAGACATGCAGATAAGGGACTAGGTTAATTGGTAACTCTAAATTGTCCATAGGTGTGAATGTGTGCGTGAATGGTTGTTTGTCTCTATGTGTCAGCCCTGCGATAGTCTGGCGACCTGTCCAGGGTGTACCCTGCCTCTCGCCCGATGTCAGCTGGGATAGGCTCCAGCACCCCCCGCAACCCTCAAGAGGATGAAGCGGTTAGAAGATGAATGAATGAATGTTATGCGATGTGCTGTAATGACGTGGTCATGTTGGCATGGTGAGAGTGTTTTTCCACTGCACAGCATGGTGAGTTAAGAGACGTGTTGGAGGTGTAAACAGCTTACTGTGGCTGCTTCTGCTTGTAATACCTGTAATATTTAAAAGCAAATGGTGCCAAACGTGTCCACATGTCGCTGCGTTGCCCTGTTAAGCTATGCTAGCTGCACTGCTTTGGTCCAGACTGAGATATTTCAGCAGCTACTGGATAGATTGTGATGTCATTTTAGACAATCATGGTCCTTAGGGTCACATTGTTTAATATGACTGGATTTTGGCTAAAGCAGTGGTTCCCAACTGGTCCAGCCATGGAGTCCAGATTTCTCCTTAGTCATTAGTTCAAGGTCCACACAGTTTAATATATTCAGCGTCATACTTGCATTTGGCCATGTCGTCCAGCTAGTTTGCTGTCTTTGTCCAGTGGCTGTCCGTTAGTCACTCACTCCACAGCAGGAAACAGCACTTCAAAATAAAAGCGCTGTGCTGACAATCCACTGTACTTTAAATGAAATGTGTTTTTTCAAACTTGACACATTTACGAGTCAATTGCGATCTAGTCTCGCTCACCAGACCTTTCTCAAGAAAAGAAAGGTCTGGCTGGGCCAACACACACTTTGAGATTGAAGGAAAAAACGCCCCGGCTGCTTGTATTTCTTTCAACCAATCACAATTGTTCTGGACGGTGCCACAGCAACGGCGCGCTTGCAAAAATATTGCCGGGGGGAAACAGGTTTTGGTGTAACACGCCCACAAAAATATTGCCTACAGGACGCGAACCATGGCAGAAAAATGGCTACATCCCCGCAAGATCAAACACCGCAAAAGTTAGTAAAGGACGTGTTAAACGGTTGAAAACTGCTACACAACCAGAGGTGGTAGGGCGGGACTTCAGCGGGTGGCTCGTTCCGCCCAATGAGAGGCTGATCTATGCAGCGAACTTCCACCCACTCAGACTAATTGCGATCCATTCAGAATGGACCCGTGACCTACTTTTGGAACGCGACCCACCAGTTGGGAACCACTGGGCTAAAGGATTGGCTCAAATCTTGAAAGTGAGTTGCTCAAAAGGAAAAAGGATTGTGAAATCAGATTAGATCACGTAATCCAGTCGAGGTTTTGATCTGGATCAAACCGTTAGAAAGTGTTAAAAACTTTAATTAAGTTATCAAGTACTTCCTTCCACTGATGTCAAGGATCACAATTAAAACAAATCAGATCAGGGCGTCTGCAGGTGCGTTTGGCCATGTTGTTGAGCTAGTTTGCTGTCTCTTTTCAGTAGCTGTCCATTAGTCCCTCACTCGACAGTGGGAAACGGCACATCAAAATCAAAGCTCTGTGAGTCACTTGCGGTCTGTTCAGAATGGACATACGACCCACCAGTTGGGAACCACTGGGCTAAAGGACTGGATAAAATCTTGAAAGTGAGTTGTTCAAAAGGAAAAAGGGCTCTGAAATCAGATTAGATCATGTAATCCGGTCTTGGTTTTGATCTGGATCAAACCTTCAGTAAGTGTTACTCAGAACTTTTGACTAGGATTGGCGTGCCTTTGATTTAAAGAAAAACAGGATTATCCAGATCCCAGCGGAGGCATGGATTCAGCGTGGCTTTCAGGAACAAAATGTGATAAAACTTTTAAACTGGTCAAATAAACACACAATTATATTTTGCAGTTGATATGCTTAAAGGTCCAGTGTGTAGGATTTAGGGGGATATATTGGCAGAAATTAAATATATTAGTCATAGCTATGTTTTCATTAGTGTATAATCACCTGAAACTAAGAATCGCTCTCTTTATGTTACCTTAGAATAAACCTAGATATATCTCGATGCTGAGCACATCCTCTTCCACAGAGTCCACTATGTTGTCCTACAGTAGCCCAGAAAGGACAAATTGGATACTAGCTTTAGATAGGGCCATTTACATTTTGACATGATGGGGATTGTAAACATTATACCTGCAAAACACAGGCCCCCAGGAGAGCAGCTCAGCCTTGCTTCCAATGTTTCTGTGTGTCTACTCAGAGTGAAAAAATCCCACAGCGCCCAAAAAGCATTTTCCCCGTGGAAAAGAGACATCTGTTAAATGTTGACAGGACACCTCGAACTGAAAACAAGGTTATTAATGGCACTTTTATTTATGAACTTTTGATCCGTGGAGGTTTTCCCTTTGTAAATCTTTCCTAAGCTGAGAAAAGCGAGTTAAAAATCTGTGACGTCATCACAGTGTAAAGTCTTTGAGCTGATCAGGAACTTGCGGCTAGGTCCAGTGGGAGAAACACTACTGCACATATATCCTTAGGTAATCCTGTATGGCTAGTAACTTTTTTGGCGTATGTGCCAGGCGAGCAGTCCCATTGGACTGACTAGGTGCCATCGTGGGGTCATCTAGTTGTTGTTACATATCTATGGCTAAACACCAGCATCGTAGCATCGTCACTTTAAGCATGTTTGCGTGTTAACATGAGCATTTAGCTGAAGAACAGCCTTACAGAGCCACTGGGCTGGTTGCAGACTCTATATATTGAATTATTAAATTTCCTTTTATACTGTATTTTATCAGCTGCTGTGAGGCTGTAATGGAAACATGGGCCCATAGAGAAAACCCTTTATGAGAGTAGGATAGACGGCCTGGAGGAGCCACAGAGGTTAGGTTTTATTTTAGAAGCAGCTGATGTGCTGATTTCACTAAATGATACCAAAATGATGGTAAATGAAACTTTCATACAGCAGCTGAAAAGTGCAAGTTGTACAAGGAAGAAAACGTCATCATGATTTTAGCTTACATTTCATCTCATTTATGCTCCTGGCGCAAAACTACAACCTCAGAGTACGTGACATCATCCGCTGTGTGTTTTTCACTGGGTGGAGGTTTAGCTTCTCTGGATGATTTGAGCTTGACGTCAGAGTAGACCACATCCTATGAGTGATGGAGAGACAGAGTTAAGATGGAGAGTTAACTGCTCAGTGCTTTAGTGAAACAAGAGCACAATTAGACTGAAACTTCCTGCAGCTTAAATTCCGAGATGTGGCTTCAGACCAGCTCACCTCGTCTCGTCGAAGAACAGATGGCCTGGCCACATCCATCGTTGGATTTGTATCTGAAAGACAGACACGCTTCAGACACGGGAACTGAAACAAATCGGTTGCTGTGTAGAAATAGAGTGAAGAGTGCTTGTGTTCTCACCGATGTAGACGCGGTGTCTGACAGTAGGATCACGTCTGAGTGAAGGAATCAAAAGTTCTGTGATCAGATTTTCTGCATGTGATTGAGCTGATTTGACTTCTGTTCTACAGGAATTTTTCTAATCCTATAAACCTTTCTGTATAAACTTATATATCCCTTCTTAAATTAAAAAACAGCTGACACAAACCAAAAAAGGCACAGCTTTTTGTTTTAAATGAACTAAATATAAAATGAACTTAATTAAAACTTGATTTATTACCGATAAATATTCAAAGAAGATACTGAAGATATGTTTAGGGACGACAGAGGAGATACCCGCACACCAACGCAACTGAGCTGGACAGCACAAAAAAGGTTTACACAAAAAGAAGGATGCTCAGAGTACAAAACATATTTTTGAGAAGTGAATAAAAACAGCAACAAATGTTTCTGTCTTTGACTTTCGTCAGTTCCCTCAAGGACTAAAATGTTTGCTGCTGTTTCTATTCACTTTTTATTATTATTTTTTGCACTTTGAGCACTCTTCTTTTTGTTCATGAATGTCTTAAATAAATTGACCTTTTTTTTGCCTTGATCTCAGCTTGTGAACCTTATGTATGTCTGTCCAGCCCGGTTTCATTGGTGTGCAGGTGTCCATGTACCGACGCACCCAAGATAAACTTTTTGTTGTTCTAAGTAGGTGCAGTTTCACAGCAGCCCGAAGATATGCTTAACAAATTAATAGACTTGCACCGATTACAATTTTTTGGGCCGATAACGATTTCCAATTTGCAGAGTGTTTGGATGGCCGATTCCAATTTAATGTTTTTCAAACCACTTTACAGCACACAAGATATTGCAATATTTTCTATCTTTGCTTTATTAGAACATTTTAACCAAGATACAACCAGCTTTTCAATAATTATCTCAAACAAACAAACAAAAACACGTTTGACACGTTTCTTAACCTGTTAAGAAACATTTTCCTTTTTGCTCAAATATAACTTCAGGTACAGTACTAAAATAAATAGGCTAAGTAAAAAAGGCATACATAGGCTAAATAAAAAACATAGATAAATAAAATAATAATTCTTGGTGTATAGCATTGGCAAAGGACAAATCCCCCTCAGTGTTTAGCACATGTGCATTTGTCCCTCAAAATGAAAACATGAAAGTATCAGACAAAATCAAGACATTTACACCATAAATTGAGGCAGAAAATACACAAATTGGTGCATATAAATTCACCAGAATGCATAAAATTGAAAGTGTTTGATGACCTCCAAGCCTCCTGTTTCATATGTGTCCCTCCCACTGTTTAAACCAAACCTACTGTACGCCCTTGCAGCTCAGTAAAGGCAGTAAATCCCGAGAATGACTAAAACATGCAGTACATCCCAGAAATTCAAAGAAATAGCAAAAAATGTATCATGCAAAGAGAGCATAATGCCTGTCTGACAATAAATAGAAAAGTGCACACTGTATACACATGCAGGGTTCATCATGGCCATGCATGCATAAAACTCTGCATTGTGCAGTTTGTTGTTTTTTTTCCCTGTAATTACACTTAGCTGTATATGTAAATATCAAAGACCAAATAGATAAGAAGTCACACATTTACAGTAATACCATTACATAATGATCAGTGGAAACAAAGTATATAGTTATCGTTAGAAATATGTGGTAAGTGTGTGGGTTTCATTTCCACATTGTGAGGGACCATATGAAACGCAGGGTTTAGGGGTTGTCCACCAGAGAAGTTTGAGCATCAAACACTTGATTTCCTGCATCAAGCTGAATTTTATACACCAGTGTGCGCATTTTCTGCATCAATTTACTGTATAATGTAAATGTCCTTAATTTTGTCAAAATAAAAGTCCTGTGCTACTTTAATGATTAATGTTTTTATTGGAGGGACAAATGCACATGTTCTAAATATTGAGGGGGACATGTCCCCCGCTTACCCCCCAAAATCTACACCTGTGGATAATGACATATCTGTGACAGCTGACGAAATAAGCAGGGCTCAACAATAAGTTTGTCCCATTGTCAAGGGCAGGTAAAATGCCACGTCAGCTATGTCAGTTGCTAATCTAATAACTCACCTCTCTGATTGAGTAAGTGTTAAAAAATAATTACACATTGTTTTTTCAAGAGTTGATGATGGAAATGGCTAGAGTGAGGGTTCAGAGTTGCACATGTGCAGTACTGATTAGGCACTCATGAGAAAATGGCAGCAGGTCAAGACAAAGTTTATGAGCTGAAGTACAAGCGAGCATTTTAATTATCCTGGAAACACTCTCAGTTTAGTTGTGGTTTAGTTGGGTGGGGGTAGATTAAACATGACAGTTGACTTTAGTATTTGTTGTTATTTGATAACCACTAATAATTAAAAGGCAAGTAAAATTTGATTTTGGGCAAGTTGATTTCTGACCCACTTGCTCAACTAGGAAAAAAACCCCATTAATGTTGAACCCTGGAGGGCGTCTTTGTCAGGGGAAGAGGTTTCCTTTCTACATTTAATACACATCAAACACACACACCTTTTGATGAAGCGGAGGTAAAGTGCGGCTGCCACGACGACTAACAGCAACAGGACAGCAATCACAATACCAGAAACCGCCCCTGATGATAACTGCATCTGTTCTGGGAGAAGAAACGTGACTGTGATTATTTATCATTAATAACTGCTGTATAAATGTTGAGTGACGTACAAGGTCCACAGCAGCTGTATCAAATGATCCGTCTTATGTTCTAAGAGAATCCAAGCCATGTTTTCCCCACTGATGAGTAGGGCTGGGTGATCTGTCCTGAAAATTATATTGTGATATTTTTAGGCTGTATCTCGATACATGATATATATCTCGTTTTTTTTTTTTTTAAATCTCCTCAAAGATTTAATTTAATTTAATGCCAGGACTGGGAGACATAATCGAACACAATGTTTCTGAACAGATACGCTCTCTGATGCAGAACGTTGAAGGGATGACTGTTGTTTTTTTGTTGTTCTTTTTTCCTCAGAAAATATTAACACAATGAGATTGTTGATGAATAATCATAAATAATGGATTAATGTGAATTTATAATGTTGATCTGTCCTATTACACGTCTGTCCGTCCTGGAAGAGGGATCCCTCCTCCTTTGCTCTTCCTGAGGTTTCTACCTCTTTTTTTTAATGTTTTTTTGGGGAGTTTTTCCTTCTCAGCAGTCAGGGTCCAAGGGCAGAGGGATGTTGTGTGCTGTAAACCCCTCCGAGGCAAATTGTGATTCACGATATCAGGCATTATGAATAAAACTTAATATAATTAATCCGGACATGACGACTAAGTGGATTGAGGCAAGCATTAAAATAAATAAACAGTCTGGTAGGTTGATAAATTTCCAAAATTTTACTCTAATTAAATGAGGGGAAAAAACACCATTTATGCCACATCACGGTACAACGATGTCCAAAATCTAAGACGACACATTGTCTTGTATCTTGATACTGATATAGCATCTCCATATTGCCCAGCCCCACTGACAAGCAATGTACAGTCAGGTTAAAATAATCTACTGTCAAAGCTGAAATAAAATATTAGGTTCAAGTTATTAGTTTGGGATCATGCTGATTTTGAAGATTATTTATCATTTGCGTCAACATGCTTTTCATACTCACCTTGAACAACAAGGTTGGTGGTTCCTTCAAATGAACCACTGGGGAAAGTTGCAATGCTGCAGGTGTACGGCCCAGCATCACTCATTTCTACATCTCTGATGATCAAAGATTGTTCTTTAAGCTCCACTCTGCCCTTCAGAGACGTATTGTGAACACTGACTCCAAAGTTAACATTGAAAACAATAAGGACGATGTTCTCTCCTTCTGGTGGCTTGAGCTCCCACTGAACCTGAGTAATATCAGCGTGTTGTGCTCCCTGGATGAATGTGCATGGCAGGGTGACATCATGCCCCAGGTATCCCGTCACTGTGGATGAGACTTTGACTTCTTGTGCCTCAAGAACTGCTAGAAAAAAGATGACATGTTGTTGATCTCTGGCAGTACTCTTTCTGTCCTCACATTTAATTGACCCTTTTGCAATCACACATCATGGCCTCAACAGCATTTAACAAACAAACTTATCTTCTCAGATCTCTGAGCACTGAGAAGCTGGGCGCCATTTATAGATCGTAGGCTGCAGAACGTGTTTTACTGGGTTAATGGGGAAGTTTCACAGCTGAGTCTCTCAATCAACATTTTCTTATTTCTATATACTCTACTACATCAGCCTTTCAAAAGTAGAAAACATTTTGTCTTACCTGGGAGTAATGTGATGTAAATCAGCTCCAGCAGTATGAGAGGTGACTTGCTGCAAGGTTTCATTGTTTTATAACTGCAGGCAAAATAACAGAAACACATTACAACACAACACAATAGGGCGTATATGGATTAATGCACCAGCATTTTGGGAGGCTACTGTGGTCCATTACTAACACAAAGTGAGCTGGGTGAAGTTAAAGTAGCGTCATCATGAGTCAGCTGTTGAAAAATGACTTGCTTTAGTCGCTTTAGGTCAACAAATTAAAGGAACTTACAGTTACAGAGAGGCAGATCCGTCAATGTTCAGTCTCTGCTGCTTCAGTCGAATACACTGCAGAAACATGAAGTGTGGCAACAGGTGAGAAGTCTAAAAATGATGGCGATATGAGGCAGACAGAAAAATGAGCATTTGCAAAGAGGAAGGTAAAGTCTGAACCGAGGCCACTAAACCTCAACACTGATCCGAGTTCAGCTATAAATAAAAAGTGCAGTAAAGTGTGAGTAACCAGTGTTTGTCCACTCCCTGTAGAGTCCTCACGCTTCATATATCAAACACCCAAAGTTATCAACAGCTTATTGAAGTGTGTGCACACCTGTCTTATTAAAACAACTTACCAAAGAAAAAAATGAAGAAGAGGATACAGACATGACCGCGGCAGGAAGCATTTTCCCTTCTCTCAGCACTTTGCCCTGCAATAAAAACACAACAACTCCACAGGCCGGTGGTTTCTCTTGTGACTGCAATCAGCAGGCAGCTTGATTTCCGACTGCTTATTTATTCCCCTTGTTGTCGGTCTGTGAAGCATCCACCAGTAGAACAGCGACCTCGTGTGGTCAGATGACGACAATGACATCTCATTTTATTTTATTTTATTTGGGGTTTTTGTTTTGTTGTGTTTAAATTTGTTAATTTTATGTTATTTTATTTATTTTATGTTATTTATTTTGTTTTGTTTTATTTTGTCTTATTTTATTTATTTTATTTTTTATTTTATTATGTTTTATTTCTTTTTGTTTGTTATTTATTTATTGAGAAAGTAGAAAGAGAGTTTGCTGTTTGAACAAAGTATTTCCTTGATAAGTAAGAATGAGTTGCGATTTGTGGATATGTCAACATCAGCAGCTCTGCATCATCGCAGGCTGATTTAAAAGTACCAGACGTCCTGATTGTGTGAAATTCTGATATTATCCCTTGTACCGTCAGCCAGAAAGCAAATACCTTATTTTGTTTTATGCCATTTTATTTTATGTGATAGCAAATTCAAAACACACAAACATTACTACATTATTGTGGTTTGTAAATTTCCAGGAGATGAAATTAGAAATACAAACTAGCCACAAAAAGTTCAGTAATGTTTGTTTGATATTTTGTTTGTACATGTAATTATATTTTGTAAACGTAGCATTTGCACAGAAAGTTGTGCTGTGCTGTTAACGGGTGTGCAGTGAGATACCAGATTTGTGGTAATGCTTTTGTTTCCCTTTTTTATAAAGGAGGAAACTGTCGAGACTGTTGGACGGGGCTTTAGTTCTCTCTTCATATCAGCACCTTTTTAATGTGAGAATTTGTGTTAAAAGAGAAAGACAGGAGAATATAAATGTGAATAGAATTGTAACTTTCCCCCCATGTGCCAAGTGTGTAGGAGAACTACAGTGGCCAAGGCAAAGAGACCTGGATATAGCGTTGGATGAAAGATGCTCAGTGGCACATGAAGCCAAAAACATGCAACTGCTGCGTATAAAGTAACCTGGATAATCGGTGCTGCTTCTGCGTCACTGGGCCCATAGGGCAAGCGCACTAGAAACTTCCACCAGCCTAACCAGCTAACTTGACTGGGGATAAAGTGATCTAATCTCGCAGCTCTTACAGACTTTCCAAATGCTATTGGACCAAATGGATCAAATGCTGATAGTGAAACAAGTCATGTTGTAGGATTGTGGCGCTAAAAAAACGTATCCAGTGATTTACAGACGTCTCTTTCCAACTGTGTAACTCTATGGGAAAAAGTCTTTTCACCCCTATTGCATCATGTGACAAACACCACTACAAAATTTGGCTTCAAAGCTTGACGCACTTCCTGGAGGCCTACTCTATTGAGAGCCAGTGTTTGGTTTGTCTGTTCTGCACTCTGTATAAAGACATACAGTAAACAGCTCATTCTAAGGTAACAAAAAACCCAACGGTGTCTTATTTTATGTTGATTATAAACTAATGAAAACATGGTTATTAATGGAATATATAACTTCTGCCAATAGATGTTCCTAAATCCTACACACTGGGCCTTTAAATGGGAAATTACACATCTGCAAATTTGTGTTTTTCCAAATTGTTGTTGATAAGGTCTTGAAAATTGTGATAGCTGTTCACATGATCATTTTCGTTGCTTTTAGTCCTGTGGCTTGTTGGTTTATTGGTGACCTTGTTCTTTTACTGATGCTTCTGATGATGAATCCATGTGTGCAAAGAGTTTTACAGTTAAATCATGAAAACTAAATTGATATAAAGTAAAAAGTTTTGATAGCAAGACATGGGAAAAAGGATGGTCATGAACTTTGACACTACTTATAGCATGACAGCAGATCCACAAAGAGTGCTATCATCAAAAGAGGAAAATTGTTATGTCAAGATCCTATTTACTTCATAACTTTATTTATATTGCATCTTTAAAAACAGTTTACAAAGTGCTTTGACAGACAAAGCAAAAGCAAAGACAGATATACAGAAGGCAACAGAAAGCCAGACAATCCTACCAAACATAAGAGAGAGAAAATTAGAAATGCAAAAATGCGTAATTCAAAATGTCAACATAAATAAATACAAATGAAAGAAGGCAATAAAAACACAAAATAAAAAGACGACATTAGATAAAAGGAAGTCTATAAAGATGTGTTTGAAGAAGTGATATAAAAGAAGTCACTGATTCTGCAAACCTTACCACCTCAGGAGGTCATTCGAAAGCCGAGGGGCCCTGATGGTCATGAATGGATTACTGAGCGGGCCAACCAAGCACAGGCCTGTGGCCCAGAGTGTCAGGGGCCATCCTGGCCTTCATCTGCAAAATGTCAGTCAAATTACTGACCCGGAAGAGACTCAAAATGACTACAGAGATGCAAAGAAACTGCAAAAAGCCTCAAAGTAACTACAAAAACATGCAAACCAACCACACAGAGACAGAAAAACAAATACTAAAACAGGCAAAACAACCCGAAAGACACACAATGTGACAAAGAGATACAAAGAAACTGCAAAGAGACACAAAATAACTACTAAAACAGCCAAAACAACCAGAAAGAGACACAAAATTACCTCAAGGAGACAAAAACAAGTAAAGAACAATACAAAACAACAACAACAACAACAAAAAGGCAAAAAGATGGTGATGGGGCCTGTATATCTGTGCCCAGGGGCCCACAGTCTCATAATCCGCCCATGGTGAAGGCAAAAACAAGGTCACCTTTAGATTCAAGCCTCGACTCTGTAACAGCCACAGGAACTGCACTGGAAGATTTAAGTCTGCGAACTGGCTCATATGGGGTTCAGCATTTGTGCTTTATGGCTGCGGGCCAGGTCCAGACGAGCTTAAAGGTGATTTGTAAAGTCTTAAAATCAATTCTAAAACGAACAGGAAGTCAATGTGGAGTAGCCAGGACCGGGGTGATGTGATGTCATCTGTTAAAACCAGTGAGAGGCCTTCCTGCCGGACTCTGAGCTGTAGTCGGAGCGACAGAGTGACATTTGGTTGACGCCAGAAAGGAGGGAATTAAGACAGTTCTTGAATGCAGGACGCAGGACTGGACAACTTTTTGATATGTGGTTGGAAGCTTAGATCGGAATCAGATAATACTCCCACAGCTTTGGCAGCAGGCTTCAGATTAGCAGACGAGGGATCAAGGTCACTCTCAGTGGGGCTGATAGGTTTTGGTGGAGTGAACAAAATACCTGCTGTCAATAGTTCTTTAAGTTGCGGCAAAATATTTGACAAAGACATGTTGAGGGGATAAAAAAGCATTTTGTTCAGTTTAACCCTCCACTGGAAACAATAGAAAGCAACTTTTCTTGCTTTAGTTGTCAATCTTGTGAAGACTTAATTTACGGGGCTGTGGCTCAGAAAGCAGAGCAGGTCGTCCACTTATCCAAAGATCAGGAGTTTGATCCTCAGCTCCTCCAGTCCACATGTCTAAGTATTCCTGAGCAAGATACTGAACCCCAAATCGCTCCCAATGGCTGTTCCATCGGTTTGAGTGTGTTTAAAAACTGAGTAACAGGTGGCACCTGGTAGCCTCGGCCATCAGCTTATGAATGAGTGTAGAACGGTGCTATATAAGTGCAGGTCCATTTACCATTTGATTTAGTATTTTATGTTACATTAGGCATTCAGTTTATGTGATATAAAACTCACCACTGGTAAATTGTGATGAAATAGAGACCCAACACCATGACTAAAGTGATGGCAACAACGTCTCCCTGGAGACACACACAGGACATTTTCATTTGAACATCAAATATTCAGTCCGCTATGATCATCAGTCCCCGCCATCTTCTCTCATTCTGTTTGAGAACTGTTGTTTGACTGTGCAGCCACATAAACCACCACCTTTGTTTTAATTCCAGTGACTGATCAGTAATGTGTTGTGCAATATCTGATGTCCTCTTTAATTCTGTGAACTTTGTCCAGATATCACCACCTCATGTACTCAGTCTGTCGGTCAAAGGTCCAGCCCGCCTCGCTCGACAGTTTCGTTTAAGATGCTGGATGATAACAGCGTGAGAAAACAAAAGAGCACAAAGCAGAGCACTGCATTAATTTTATAGCCTCGCACCAGCAACCTTGTGTCACGTCTCCTGATAGAAGCTGCATCTCAGAGGAGTGATGTATGATTATCTCCACCAATCAGAGACCCTGGCTAAATTAGCCCCAGGTGTCTGCCAAGGTAATCAGGTCAGGGATGCAAAGCTTCGCCTGTTTCAGTTGGTCGAACTCAGCTTGTTGCCTGCATGTAAATTACTGGTTTTACTGTGCAAGACAGGAATAACAACTGCGACTGGCATAGCTCTGCATCGTCAGTTACATTCTTCAAGGTCAAAGCACACACAGTTTTCTCATAGTGGTGCACTGAACACTGTGAATGTGTTGGTACACTATTAATAGCTAGAAGGGCTGCAGATGCAGTTCTGTAGGTCGTAGGTTGCATTTCAACATGGGGAGGGGGGGGGGGGGTTGATTGGTGGGTGGACATGAAACAGAGGGTTCAGGAGAAATATCTCAGTCTCAAACACTTTGAATTTTTATACAACAATTAGTGTCTTTTTTTGTCAGTTTATGCCTTTAATGTCTTTAATTTGATCTAAATAAAAGTACTCTGCTATTGCAATGTTTTTATTGGGAGGACAAATGGATATGTTCTAAATATTGACGGGAACATGTCCCCTGCATCCTCCCTGAAATCTACACCTATGCATCAATGAGTAGATGCACGCTTCCTCCTGTGCAGTGATATGGTTGGTGGGTGTTGAAAGACAATAGTTCCTACATGAAAATGCTCACAACAAGGTCTGTGGATTATCTTGCGTAACCACATCATAATTTCTGTAAAGAGACATTGCTGTTGAGTTGTATTTTCTTTTTTTGACGCGTTGAGCTCCACAAGCTGAGTGCCATCTAGTTTCATTATATTCAAGAGAAGGCAGACATCTCTATGGCCGATATCTCCAACACTCACACCAAAACAATCTAGGCTGAGAAGCAGCACTCTATGTAAGAGGAAAATATGTATTTTTTGATTTGTCGCTTTCATACTTTTTCCGTCACTGATGATCCGTGTAACACTCGACACCACAGCTTCATTCACAGGACTGGAGATGAGATGTGTAGGCTGCAGTTGACAGGATCAGTTACCCAAATAATTCTGTTAAAAAGACTCCATAAAAGAAGGAAAAAAGCAGAATTTCTTAATTAAAAGGCAGTAAATTTATTCCATGCTGTAAACAGGAACATTATTTTGCCACAAACTAGACTGGATATTTGTCTCATCTTGTAAATCTACCCCGCCATTTTTCAGCCACATTATCACAGTACCTGCAAATTTAATATTTTTATTCACAGATAATTTTGAATAATACAAGTTGCACTATGTACAGTTAGACATACCAGGAAAAAACTGAATGACATGGAACAATCATGCTTATATATTATCACCCACATAATTTTAAATACACAAACCCTGATGTAATTATATCAAACTCCATCAAGAGTTGCTCATTCAGTCTGATTGTTTGATGAATCAGGAGAGGTGTGGTCTGTGGAAACTCTTCAGTGTGTCATACGCAGTGACTGGGTCAGGGTTAGGATCACAAGGTTTGTAGCTGTGAAGCAACACTGCTGAACTTTTTGTCACCCAGAAAGGGGAATTTCACACAACAGCTTCCATGTATATATATATAAACCTAAAAAAAAGGTCTAAGTATAAAAAAAGTATTTCTAAAAATATGTTTGCTGCCTGTAAAAAAAAGTGTTCATTTTCTTCTATAACAAAAGTTTCATTAACTGTAACCCTCTGTGTGTTTTTATATAAAACAGGTGAATATTTCTTCAGTATAAATGAATATGTAAAAAGCATTTATGTTATTATTATTTGTGAAACCACATGTGAACACGCGGGTGTTTATTTGCACTCATACATGTCCAAAAGAGTATTTCATTAACATGAAAGAGAAATCTTTTTTCCAGGGTGAGAGTTTCCTCTTGAGCTTGAGCACCAAAGTCTCTTCAGTCAAAATAACTTTTCCTGTGCAGCAAATTTGTATTGATTTTAATCAAGGTCCTCTGTCATAAGCAAACACATCGGAAGGAAGAATCTGAAAAAAATAAAATATATGCTATGTAAGTTAACATGACAGTAAGATAGATTACAGGTGTTTAAATATGACAGATAGATCATGAATATTAATCTCACCTGCCTCTTCATGTCACAGTAACCCTCTCAGAGTCAGCGCACTGATCAGCAGCAGTGAAAACGACCAGCCGGGAGCAGTGCAGGATGCTTCATGACAACAACAAACAACAGTTATCACCCCTTGAAAATTGGCATCTGGGATTAACATGTAAGTAACTCTGACGCAAAGTGCAACCTCACCTCTCAGATTCAGAACTGTGGAGTTTTCCAGCATGGTCACCATGTTTCTGGCAGTGCAGGTGTAATTGCCAATGCTCTCTGTCCCCAGCCTCTCTATGACAAACATGGAGGTGTTAACATGTGTCTCATTGCTGTTGAACGTCCAGCTGAAGTTTGCTGGAGGGACAGAGTCCGCTGTGCACTGCAGGGTGACTCTGCGGCCGGGTGCTGCTGCTGATGGTCCAATAATTGATATGTTATGTGGTCCAACTGAAAGAAAAGAAGTACAGGAAGTATTCAGATCCTTTGCTTAAGTCCACATACACCACACATAGGAATACCACACTGTGAATGCATCCCATCACAAGTAAATTCATCAGGAAAATGTACTTAAAGTATTAAAAGTGAAAGAAAAATGTCCCCTGTGACCATTATATTATTATATATTATATCATAAGAATAATTACTCATGCAGTAATGTAAAAGCAGGATTATAATGTTATTTTAAGGCAACTTATAATCATTTTCATTATTGATTAATCTGCTGATTAGTTTCTCGATTTATCCATTTTTAGTTCATATTAAAATTTATAAAATCATAAAAAATGCTCATCACATCACTCAAAGCTAAAAGCAACACATTCACATGCTTTTTTTTTATTCAATCATTAGTACACAATTTAAAACTATTACAGATAAATTAGAAATATTAAAATAATTTCAAGGAAAAGCAACATATACGCTGTAATCTTAAAATGTTTGGCTTTCTTGCATTAAAAATAACTACAGAATTATCAAAATAATTGCCAAATTTTCTGTCACTCAGTTGTTCCAGCTACACTCCTCATATGTTTTGTATGGAAACATCGTTACTGATAAAGTAACTGGTTACTAAAGCTGTCAGATAAATGCAGTGAATTAAAAGTACAGAATTTCCCTCTCACTTGAAGTGTTTTCAGAATAAATATTAAAGTAGAAGTACCTCAAATTTGTACTTAAAAGCAGCTACTAGGAGTTTTAAGTCGGTTATGAGAAAGTGTCAATTTAATACTAATACCTTTATATGACCTACTGTATGTGAGCAATCAAGAGAGTAACAATGAGAACAGTATCTGTTTCTATAAAGTTGTTCTTAATGCCTTTTTCCCCCATCTAAAGGGTTTTTTGGGGAGTTTTTCTTTATCTGTTGTGAGGGTTCAAGGGCAGAGGGATGAAATTGTGATGTGTGATATTGCGCTTTATGAATAAAATTGACTTGAATTGAACTGAATGTCTGCCCCTGAGTCAGATTCCCTAGCAAGTCAGTCAAGACAATGAAGCTCATTGAAACACTACCACTTTTGTCCACAGGAGGCCGCCAAAATCAACACAAAATAATTTCCAAGTTGCTTTAAAGCTCCAGTTGGTCTCTTTTATGAAAATGACTTTATGTCGTAATTGCTGAAACTGTCACTATATTCTGAAAGACATACATAAAGCAGTCTGTGGAATACATCATGTCCCTCCTCTTCTTCCTAACGCATCTAATGGCTTTTGCTTGAATCTACTGCAGAGCTGTCAGTCATGGTTCATGACCTGCACTCAAACTGGCAGCATGTCCAAAACATGGCTGGATCACAAACATTCTCATTTTACAGCTAAACAGTACACTAAAATATGTTTCTGAAAACATCCCGATGCAATAACATAGTCTTGATTCATATTTGATCAGTGCTTTCTAGTTTAACAGTTTGACAGCAATTCTTGAGCAGTGACTGACCGCTGCGTTAGACTCCTCAGTTCTGATTGGTTGTTTTCATCTGTCTTATTTAGTCTTTATATGTATATCTATATATACATCAGTGCAGTGCTTAGCTCCTATCTGTACTTACTTAAATGTACGTAGTTACATTCCACCACTGACTATGCTGCATTAGAGCTGTAAACTTCAGACCTGTCCCTAAAAAACTACAATAACTGATAAGAATTAAGAGCTAATACCCAAATATTTCAACAAATACACTCAGTTTTCATCTTGACATGAGTCTTTATTGTCTATTTCTTTCTAGAAATAGTCACTGGGAGCCGACTGTACAGTGAGCAGTACTCACAGTTGACAGTGAGATCGTGGGTCGCGGTCATGGTGCTGACTGGGTTGCTGAGTCGACACTGGTAGGTGCCGTGGTTGGAGCTGTGAACAGGCTGCATGAAGACCGTCCTGTTGTCCATGGAGAAGCTGACTCTGTCATTCGGATAAAGCGGACGGCCATCCTTCGTCCACACTCTGGTGCTGATGGAGCCGGAGGCCTCGCAGCTCAGGTTGGTGGAGCTTCTGTCTTCTATCAAGATGGCTGCAGGGCTGCGGATGGTGGCTCCGGTTATTAGTGCTGGCACAACATAAAGAGAGTCAGTACAAAGAAATTGGTTAAAAAAGTTAGTTATTTTATTTAATTATTCACAAATAATTCACCCATTCAAGCTATTTCAAGGTTGTAAGTCTAACAGATGGGGGAAAAATTGTGTTGTTTATTTTCAGTTGTATTATAATATTCGTCTTATAGCAACTTTACAGTTCTAAAATTTCAAACTATTCTATTTAATATTTTACCAAATATTTCTTTTTCTCAAACTTGTAATTTTCAAACATGTCTTAAAGATCCAGTGTGTAGGATTTACAGGAATATATCGGCAGAAATTAATTATAATATAATAAGTGTCTTTTTTAGTGTGTAATTGGCCGAAATTAAGAATTTTTGTGTTTTAGTTAACTTAAAATGACCTGTTTATATCTACAGTAGCCCTGAAAGGACAAACAACAAATACTATGCAAGTATTTTGCGTCCGCCGCTGTAGTTAGCAGCCCCTCTGCAACAAGCAGCACTGCAAAACTGCTTTATTCAATATTTTTACACAGTTAAAGTCCAGTTTTTTTCTGTAAAACCTCCTCCACATCTGGATCTCAAGTTATCAGAGGAAAAGGGTGAACACACATTAGCAGGTGCTGGGCTAGCAACCCATCTACAATGAGCCAAACAGCGTAGGAGAAACACTGATTTGTAACATGGAACTGCTTCATTCAGTGTTTTTACTGGTTTTAATAAACTGGTCTGTCTGTTTTGGAGGAGAGGAGACCTCTGCGGATAATTAAACTCCTGTTAAAAAAACCTTCTGAACAATAAACAAAAATATAATCAGGAGGAGTTTCAGCAGGTTCCAATCTGCAATCCTCACTGCTAGATTCCACTAAATCCTACACACTGCTCATTTTAGAGTGGTGACACTGCATTGTGTCAGTGAACATGACAAATAAAACCTATGACTCCTTGAATCCTAGCAGGAACTTTTGTGCATATTCCCCAGCGATATCAAACTATGAACTCAAAAACTGCTCAGTTTTAAATAAAAGACATGTAATGCAATGTCATGTTGAAAGAAAATTAATTAAAGAAAATTAATGCAGGATTACTGCATTGGATTGAATTATATTAATATAGTATCCACCACAGAGACATCCACATAACAGATCTGAAGATATAAATTGAAATTAAGATTTCTGTACTAAAACACTGAACATCTATTAATCTTTTTATAAAAAAAAAAAAATCAGAGACAGCCCTTATTTTTAGAGGGATCGTCACCCTTTTCAAATGACATTAAGATATTTTCTTCTCAGTTATTGAAAAACCACTGCAACATTAAACCCACCATACACATCCAGTCTGGTCCTCCCCTGTTTCTGCAGCCCTCCGTCTGGTATGATGGTGACGGTGTACTCCCCGCTGTCCTCGGGCAGCAGGTTCCTGAGCTCCAGGGACCCCGTGGCTCGGTCCAGTGTGATCCTGTTGGCATGCCCGGGCTCGATGATATCAGTGCTGGTGGAGGTGATGATGTTCACCCCTTTGAAGCTCCAGCTGACTGAGAGGAATGGACTCGCAGGAGGTCTGAGGGTGGTGGTGAACTTCACTGTGCCTGCCACAGCTCCGCTCAGGGGTCCTGGAGGTAAGATACCCTCACCTGCACACATAGCTATTTATACAAAATAGAAAATTAAGAGCAGCTCTGTCATATCTTTGACCTTAATGGTGAGAAACATAATACATTTTGGTGGTAATACAGCAAACTAAATTCATGATGTAGCAGATTTCCCATCAACACATCATCTGGATTTAATCTACCTGATAAAACAAGCACCAAACAAGCAGCCGTCCCGAGCATCCTGTTGTCCACGCTGAAACGTGTCCTCTCTGAAATAAAAAAATAACAGAGAGTCAGTGGTGCTCCTGCTCTTTTATCGTTCCACACCCACAGCATCACAGGACCAACTCCAGCCCCCCACTCAGTGATGAAAAGCACAAACACTGTTTACTATCACTGTGTAAATACACCAAGATGCCTGAGGGTATGTGTTCAGTCAGGAGCTACCTACGGAGGTGGGTCGATGGACTGAGTTGTTTTTTGCAGAGATGTCCTTTGATCAGACAAATAGCGCTCAGCAGGGTTTAAATCTGTGTCCTGACTTTGTTTTTATCTGTGTCAAAAGAAGAAGAATCAACAGCCACTAAACACCTCATCAGATCTTATATCTATACGCTAAACCTTGACATGATCTTGGTTATTGCACATCTTTAAATAGGTTTGTAACCTTTACTGTGGAACACAATAAAGTGATGAGCAGCATTGGAAAAACACAAATATTTTTAATGTGACACTACTTTAGCCTCAAAAAGAAGAACATGTTGGAAAAAGTGGTCAAGTTGTGCTGCAAGATCACTGATCCATCCAGACGTCCCTCTCCCCAGCAACGCTCTCCAGCTCCTCCTGGGGGACCCCAAGGTGTTCCCAGGCCAGATGAGATATGTTATCCCTCCAGCTTGTTCTGGGTCTGCCACAGGGCCTCCTACCAGTGGGACGTGCCTGAAACACCTCCAGCGGGAGGCGCCCAGGACGCATCTTGATCCAAACCACCTCAACTGGCCCCTTTCAACGCAAAGAAGCAGCAGCTCTACTCCTCATCCTATCTCTAAAGCTGAGCCCATCCACCCAATGGAGGAAGCTCATTTTAGCTGCTTATATCCACAATCTCATTCTTTCCATCACTACCCAGAGTTCATGACCATAGGTGAGGGTTGGGACGTAGATGGACTAGTTTACAAAAACCACCAATCCATCTCACGCTCCATTCTACCCTCACTCGTGAACAAGATGAGAGACAGATCACTGGTGTCACTCAAATGAAGTTGATTATAATTAATATCTCTTCAAACTTTAAATCAGCTGTGAAGATAAAAACATCCCAGAGCAGTGCAGCATTGCAGAGCGTTGCATCAGTCTGTTTGTCAGCTAGATATCTATAAATGATCCAAACTCTGCATTAGGACTCGAGCATTGACATTTTATAAGCGGGCCAAACCAGAATTTATAAAACAGGCATGAAAACACCATATTTTGACCTTCTTCACACTTTGGGCACATACTGTTTTGCTTTTTGGTAGATAATCAGAATTCAACCGCCACTTAAGTTCCTCAGTTTATGAGACAACTAGAATATAAATGCATTAGACCGTACTGAATGCATATGAGTGTGCAGCAGAGGCCTGAGTCATGGTGGTGGAGGCGTGTTGTGCATCACTTTTATGACCTCTTCAGTGAGTGCTTTGGGGTCTCTTACAGGGCGATGTTTGAGGAGCAGCAGTGAGGCGTAGCATTCCTGGGGGAGGTGGATCAAAGACGTCCAGATACTTAGCCTCCTTCAGACAACTTAACAAACACGTCTGTGACTTCAATGTCTACAGATAGACTGAATTTTAAATTGGAGGGAAAAAATGAGGGTGGGGGTGGGGTTAATTCATATTGTGTCTCTCATTGTAAACAAATACTGTGACCTGACCATCAAACCAGCTGAAACAATGGGGTTTTCCCAACGTGTCACATGTGTCTATAATTCCTGACATGTGAATGTGCACAACAGGAGGTCAAACATCAGTCAGGGATGTGTCACACAGATGGGTCATTCCTGTTACACAACAACATTCCTGTCCCCATGAACTAATTCCTCATGTTTTCTGTAAATGTGTCTCGTTTATAACAAATAACTTAAAGGGACAGTTCGATCCCCCAAATCAAAGGCACGAATTTTCCCCTCATCTTTAGTGCTGTTTATCACTGTAGATTTGTAGTTTTGGTGTGAGTAGCTAAGTGTTCATAAGTGCTATATCATAGGCAACTGGACTTCCTTGCAAGGAAGTCCAGTTGCCTATGATATAGACTGAGAATCTTCACCAACTGGCTGAGTTTTGGATGGTGGAACTAGATGGTACTCAGCTTGTGGTGTTCAAAGCATCAAAAGAATTCATTTGATAAATTCAACAGGAATGTCTCTTTATCAGAAATCATGACCTGGTCACGCAAGACAATCCACAGACCTTGTTTTTAGCCATTTCATGTAGTAAATATATGTACAGTTTATTATAAAACAAGAAAAGAAAATAATGACGGAGATGGGTTTGCATTTCTAGGGCATATACAGTAGCCTATAGCCAATGCCACTATTTTTATCTAGCTAGCTGTGACAGACATAGAAAAGAGAGTGAAAGAAACTGACTCAACACCACTATATCCTGTTAAAACAATACTCATAACTTGGATTCCTTTTAATGACAAACCCTTTTGAGTCATTTAATCTGAGGACCCTTGTGGACTAAAGGAATATGAAAAATTTACAGGGTAGTCGAGGAATAGACGCATAATTTGACGCAGCCAACACGCCCTCCACAATATTCATTGCCTTATAGAAGCTCAGTTTTAGTAAGTTTTCCAACTTTTGCCAAGAGGGAACTTTAGATATTGGTCCCTAGATTATGTTCACTGAGTTTCATGCAGATCGGTCTCTTCCTAGGAAGAGATTGATTTGAAGTGTTTTTCAAAAAATTCAAAATGGCGGAAAATTTATAAACTGGAAGTTATGGGTTCTTGAGGCAAATTTGTTCCTCGTGAGGAGAGGCATCTCTGTGCAAAGTTTCATGTCTCTACGACATACGGGGCATGAGATATGCCCATTCAAAGTTTGCAATTTCAATTGGTTGCTATAGCGCCCCCCTTTGGCCAATTGATGTAATATTGCTTCATTCGCATCCTCCCATGACCCTCTACCACTGTGCCAAATTTCACATGGATTGACCAAGTCAGTGAGGAGAAAAACGTGGAACAGACACACAGACACACACACACACAGACAGAGTTTTTGTCATTATGTAGTAAGATATTACCATTCCTATATAACGCAAAAATATCAAAAATCAATTTAAAAAATAAGTTTTTAGGCTGAAATGTTGCTGCACAACAGAAATGACCCAGATACGATGTGACCTGTCAGTAACAATGTGCTTTTGTAAAGTGGCACTCGCAGTGTAAATATAATGTTGCTCAACCTCTGTTGTCACACTGTCTGCTGGGAGTGATGGAGCTGATGGAGCTCATTCGGTGCAGAGTGATTGATAAGAGAACATGTCTTTCATATAGAAAAGTGTTTTCTCAAGGTTTTTATTCACACAATGAAGTGGTGTTTATATTTGCAACCCCAAGTTGTTAGCAGGTCAACCAAAGGCTTTACATTTTTGTCTTTTGGTTTGTTGTTTGAAAACAGAAAAAAAAGAATAATGTGCTCAGTTTACAAAAAAATCTGAATCTTATCTAATCTAAAAGTAATTTCTTGACACAGACAAATGATTTACTAATGCTTTATTATAACACAGTGTCCTTACATTCAGTCAAAACGGAACCAAACGTACCACTGAGTTTTACAAAGCTGAATTTCACCACCATACTGTAGTTTCACACAGTCACTGGAGTTTCATGTGATACAGACGCATTCTTAACATCAGAAGTCACGCTACACCTCTAAGTTTTTATGGGGTCTGAATGGATTCTTTGGCTGTCTCCCAAGTACGTAAAGTTTCTGTAATGTAAATGTAAAACCACACTTTTACAGACAGACACAGTTTATATTCAAACTTTTTTTAAGCAATGTAGTTCACCTGAAAAAAAGGCACTCCTTTTCACCTTATACAGCCGTTTCTGAGTAAATAAAATTTTAAAAGATACTAAATTTCATATCGTTCTTGGTATAGAAAGCAATTCAATGCATCTACACATTTTGCTGAAATTAAAGTTCTTACAAGAGATTAAGTTTTCTTACACACAAAGGGGAATTTTATTCCTTATTTTGGTCTGCTTGTTATTGTATTTAAAATCCAACCAAAGGTCCAAAACTCTACTCATTTTTATCAAGGGTGATATATGACAAAGAAAAGCAGCAAAAAAATCACATTTAAATCATCATCATCAGATATTCTTGTGTCGATAAACTGATTGATTAATTAACTACACACACACTCTTTCTCATAATGACTTATTTAATGTCCCAGAAACACAGTGAAGACTCACAGTGTCCTTTATATGAATGGGATGACAAATGAGGCTCAAAAACAAAATCCAATGTCTAAAACTAAAAGACAGTTTGAACTTCAGTCCTCATTGGTACAGGAAAGAGTAAAGCTTAATTTGGAGATTCCAGAGGAAGTATATGTAACATTTTTAGGAGTGAATGTGAATTGAATTGTTTGTCTGATTTTCCTAAAAGGTTAAAGCCGTCTAAAAAGTCTCAGCTTTTAGATCTTTCAACCAGGTTGACCTGTGACCTCTGCAGAGTGTAGCAACTGCCAGTTCTTATCTGTTAATTGTTGAATGAGTTAATATTTTACCGCAGAGAAGAGCCATTGTTTTTCATCTCAGTTAATCTTCAGTATATATGTAATGATGTCGCCTGACTGACATGAACCAAGTCAGACATTATTAGAGTAACATTATTGTTACAGCCCAGTTGGCAGGATAAAATGTTGGGATTGTACATTTGTGCAAACCATTGGTATGTTACATCTGTCCAGATTAGATGTATACTAGTTTCTCATCAGGAGGAGGTGCATTACGTCGTATCCTGTTGTGTTTGTAGCGATCAAACTGGGTATTTTAAGCTAAAAATAAGTTTTTCCGAGCCCTAACCAAGTGGTTTTGGGGCCTAGACCTAACCACACATTAACACAGTGTTATCATAACATAAAATTGAAGCATAAAAAAAAAATCAAAGAATCAACATATTGACTACATATGAAACTACAAATGTAACATATCTGTGGCTTGCAGGAATGTACAATACCAACATTTGTCCTGGCACTTGGGTTGATTGTTAAAAACTCTGAGTCAAAGTGTTGTTCTGTATAGACTTTAGTGTCTGGAGTTGGAATATCCAGAGTGATAGAATAAAAATCTGACCTTTCATGACATTTCATTTCATTTAGAAATGAAGTTCTGGATGACACCTTAAACTTGTGATTGCTGCTAGATGGTGTGTTGTATTTAATAACCAGTGACTGATGTAGAAACCTGTAGAGGGCAACAGTGTGTGTTTGTCTGCTTCTGCTTTTCCTTGCAGTCAGATGAGAGATTATCAAAAGTTCTTCTTTTCTTAAAGCTCAGATAAATTGTCTTTGTTATTTCATATCTCCTGTTTGTGGTTGGTGTAAAGGCAAAAATACAAAGATGGAATGCAGAGTCAATGGTGCTGAAATGTAAAAATTTACGTCGCAACAAAACCATTAGTAGACACTTCTATGAGCCTCCTGCACAAAGACATCATCGCCAAGGGGGACGGAGGGATCACATCATCCCCAACCTCCCCTCAAATGTCTGACCAAAGATTTCAGCTTTGCTCCTGCACCTATAGGTCACATGAGGTCACCACCAATTAGGGTTGATCTAGGTAATTGTAGAGATTACATGCAGTACAAGCCCAGCTTGTGTAATGTGTGACTGCAGCCTGATTGTGTGCAGTGTTAAGTGCCTGACAAACGTGTTCTTCCGCTGTCCTTGTTCTGGTCCAAACCTTGTGACCAGATTAATGATTTGCACGTTAAAGAGTAATAGCCTAAAATAATAAAAATGATAAGATCCAACCTGACAACAGCTCCATGACATCCTTTGTGTTGGACCAGTCCAGCTCGATACACATGTACACATCTGTTTAAGGGTCAAATACGCAACTGAATGCTGTCAGTCATAAATAACAGACAAAGTCCATTTATTTCTACAACAGGTGCCATAAAATATTTATTATAGACATAAATTATGAACCAAGAAACATTGCTCTATAGAGCCCAGTAATAATAATTAACAAGGCCGATGGTGTGATGATTTTCCATCTGACTCTACGTGAAGCACTGAGTTTTTATTTAGTATGAATTCATAAACCTTCAGTTAACATTTCGGGGATATCAACATGTTTCGACTATACAAGTGTTCATCAGGATATGACAGTGATATGATAAGACTTGTGTAGTCGAAACGTGTTGATATCCCCGTTTTATTAAAGGATTTTTACACTACCCCAGAATGCCTCAGACTCTTAGTTTGGACTACCTTTTGTTACATCTTGATATCTCTGTTTACAAATAGGACAGTCCTTTCTCTTTTTTATACATTATTTTTTTTTCCTTGGCCACGAAGAACACCTGTGTGGTTTTTTGATTCCTTTTATTCTGACCCAGGGCAGCACTTACTTTTTTCTTTTGTTTAACAAGACTAAATTCATATTTGAGAAAAGGGAAGTTCAGTTACACTACCTCAGTATGTTTTATGGTTAATGTGGTACTGGAATTATAAAATGAGAATGAGGAGACCAGACAGTTTATTTTCTTTACTTTGAGCCTTTCCCAGTTAATACTGGGTAGAAGTCACCAGTTTACTTATTAAAACACACAGACAAACACTTAAATGATATATAACAACTTACATCTGTTTTCAAATTAATCAACAAACAGAAATTTTTACTCAAGATATTGTATTTTTCATTAGTGTCACTGGAAAAAGCATCAAGAGGGCAAAAAGTGAAGTGTCAAGATCAAATTTTAGTGCAGTTTGAATTGCATGTGTACTCATTATCTGAATAGAATAGGTAAGTATTTAGTACTTTTCAAAACCCACATTACAAATTGCACCATATTTAAATATTTAAACTAACCACAAACACAATTGTTAAAGACAAAGAACAAATTGGGGGCAAAGAAACGGCAATAAAATGCAGCTGAAAGTCAGGTCATGACATGGTTTACAGTGCTCACAGAAAGATAAATATTACGAGATATATAGTGGAGAGCATATATTTATTAAATAAAAACCATATTTAAGATGATAAACAGCATCTGTTTCAATATCAGCTTAGCATATCTATCTGTTCTCACCTGTGATTGCTGTATCAGCTTCAAAGATAAGATAAGCTGTGTGGATTCATTGAAATAAAAAGTTTATGACCCCTTTAGGAAATTTGGCATCATTGCTATATTGCACTCAGCTGTATGTGTCACTATCATGTTAAGTCATTCATTTTTCATTATCGCTTATCCGGTTAGGGGTTGTGGAGGTGCTGGAGCCTATCCCAGCTGACAATGGGCGAGAGGCAGGGTACGCCCTGAACAGGTCACCAGACTATCACAGGGCTGACACATAGAGACAGACAACCATTCACACTCACATTCACACCTACGGACAATATAGAGTCACCAATTAACCTGCATGTCTTTGGAGTGTGGGAGGAAGCTGGACTACCCGGAGAAAACCCACACTGACACAGGGAGAACATGCAGACTCTACACACAAGGGCTCCCTCACCCTGGGTTTGAATCAGCAACCCTCTTGCTGTGAGGCGAGAGTGCTAACCACTGTGCCAATGTGCCGCCCATTCACTATCATGTTTATGGTGATAAAACTTTTCTTTTTTTGTTGTATTCAGAGGCAGTGACACAGGAGGCACTGGGGATTCAGATGACATCTTTATTGAATATACACATATTTACACAACATGTCTTGAATGATAAAAGACACTGAACTTTATTTTATTTTACTGTACTACTACTACTACTTTTATTTTACTACTACTATATTACTTTAAATGAATAAATACTTTTAATAATTTTTTCCTTTTGTAATTTCTTACATATATTCAGAATAAGTGTTCATCTCAAACTAATTCTTGCAAACCATCAGATATGATCAGAAAATCAGGTTACACAAAAAGTTGCAATGCAGCTGTGCATCAAACTCAGCACAATGAAGTGTAATCTGAAGGAGGCAGAAAATGGTTGGGTTGAATAAATAAATACAAAAACAATAACACTGCCGTCTTCTTACAGTATGTGTGTTTGTGTTTCCTAATTTTGTTCATGCTGCAGGAGGAAAAAATAACAAATGGTTAGAAAAATACAAAACTGTGAACTCAAGGCAAACACACGGGCGCTCTCTCTTCAAAATCAAATTTAATTTGATCACATTCAACTCACCGTCAAAGGAAGTCAAGCCATTCTGTGCTGTCACTGAGATCTTATACACGTCTGAACGTCTGTTCCTCATGCTCAGAGATTCTGAGGAGTCAAAGTGCAGTTTAAATAAATTCATTAGGTCACTTCATTACGTCAGTTTTATCACTGAGAAATGAGTCTTTCCATCGTCCTACATGGTAACTTAAGAAAAGAACTTGGATTAGATGAATACTAACCTTGTCGATGTGCTGGATAGTCGCTGCTGTTTCTGAAAAAATAAAAAGGAAGGAGTTGTTAAAATATGGCCACATGTTACACATAATTCAAACTTGAACCAGCTTTAAACTCAAATTTCCACAGAAAGTCAATGTGTTATATTTGGGTAGAACTCTATAACGAGGCTGTGTCAACTGCAGTGAGAAAAATATTCATCAATGTCAACTGGAGTCTCATGTGAATTATGTGTGTGACCAAAAAAATAGGCACCCCTGTGTACAGTAAGTCAATCCAATACAAAACATGATATTTTATTATTAATTGGTGCTGCCATTGTGTCAGAGGTTTTATTTTAATTCAAAACTGATCTCTGAGGCTGTCGTTTGTGGCGTTGTGGTGTTGTGGCGTGGCGGTGTATCCAATATGTTGCTCCTCCATATAAATTCCACATTTTTAGAGACACATTTCAGTATAATGTAGTTCAATGTAAAACCATCACAAGCTACAGCCTCAAATTATTATACATTTAAGTCAACACATAAATAATAACCTCTGCGATCTCAGTATTTACTGTAAGGTTACTGCATTGTATTACTTTGTGAATCAGTTTTTCTCGCTCATCTTCAAAACAGAGATCATGAACAGCATTTCATAAACCATTTAACCATCTATTCATTAGGTTATTATCATAAAGAAAGTAACTATTGTTTCAGTTAAGTATTTTCTAATAAATTATTGCATTTATTCAAGATGTTAGGTAATACAGCCAAGTGCATGTGGTCTCACTTTATGGACAATTATGTCATCCTGTGCATATGTACAATTCAAGATAACACACTTGTAGCCTTTGTCAGTGGTGAAAGAACTATTAAGATCTTTTACTCAAGTAAAAGTAGCCATACCACAGTATAAAAATACTCCATTAAATGTAAAAGTCCTGCATTTATATTGTTACTCAAGTAAAAGTAAATAAGTATCAATCATCAGAATGTACTTTAAGTATCAAAAAATCAAAGTATTTATTAGGCAAACCCGGTCGCTTGAAGACAATGCTGACATTGTATGTTTCTGCAAACCACAAATGTGTTACTCTTGCATGTTGCACATGTGTCAGATCAGAGTGTCTTAAGTAACGTAGTATGTGAGCTGACTTGGTGGATGGTGTTACACCTTGGCGAGGCACCTGCCAAGCTGCAGACCACTGTTAAAGACCAACAAAAGACAAAACCATGTGCTGTGTCTCCAGAGGCTCCAAATGCAAGTGTTCTGGAGCAACCTGTCATGAGTTTCCATCAGTACTATGTTTTCACAGAGACATCGCTGTGCTTCCAGTGTACTCCCAAAAGTGGGTATTTTAAGCCAAAACATTGATCGTTTCGTAACCGCGATCATGTGGTATTTGTGCCTAAATTTAACCACACATTAACCCTTTTGAAATATTAACTTTCACTGTATCCTCTACAGCAGTGGCTCCCAACTGGTCCAGCCACGAGTCTGGATTTCTCCTTGGTCATCAGTTCAAGGTCCACTCAGTCTATTATACTGAGTGTCATAACTGCATTTGGCCATGTCATTGAGCTAGTTTGCTGTCCATTATTACACACTCTACAGCAGGAAACAGCACTTTAAAATAAAAGCTTTGTACCGGAAATTCCATTCACTTCAAAATAAAGTGTGTTTTTTACAAACTTTTGCGACATGTTTTCGAGTCCCTTGCGGTCCATTCAGAATGGACCTGCAACCCACCAGTTGGGAACCACTGCTATACATTATGACGTCTAAAAGTAATAATCTGTGGTTTGCAGAAACGTGCAATGCCAACATTTTTTTCTGATGGTTGGGTTGTGGAGTATTATGTATTACTGAATCATTATTATTGATGCATTTATGTAAGCAGCATTTTAATGTTGTCATAGTAGAACTGATTTTAACTCGTTAATATACTATTATGTCATTTTAAGAATGAATAACATTTTTTGAACTGATCATATGTTTTACATGTTAAATCTTGACATAAAAAACTATCACTGTCAGATAAATGTAGTGGAGTAAAGAGTACAATATTTAAGACATCAGAAAATGGAAATACTCAAGTCAAGTACCTCCAGGCTGTACTTAGGTACAGTACTAAAGTAAATGTACCTATTACATTCCACCACTGGCCACTAAGGAGCTTTTTTCAGCAGAACTCATGATCTGTTTTATGCTTACCTGTTCCTCCTTATCATGCCATACACAATTGTTCCACCAACTACAGCAATAAGAAGAAAGCATCCAGCTGTTATGATGGTAGCTCTCCCGGCAGCAGTTGAGCAGTCACAGTCTAAGAAATCTGAAGGAAAAAAAACACCCAAGAGGATCCTTAATGCATTTCTCCAAAACACACATAGATATACAGTTTTTCTTTTTTTTTTTTGTCACATACCTACAACAGTTAACTTGTGGCTCACTGATTGATTCAGCCCTGTAACAGCGTTCACAGCAGTGCAGGTGAACGTCCCCCCGTCAAAGGGTCTGATGGATTTTATGACGAACGCAGCCTCACGGACACTGGTTGGCCTCCCGTTGTAAAGCCAGATGAACGTTGGTGATGGTACAGACATCGTGGAGCAGTAAAGCATTGTAAAATCGTTAACACGCACTGAACTGGGTCCTGTGATAGCCATGTTGTCAGGTCCATCTGTAACACAACCAATCAGATTGTTTTAAGTTATTGCAGTCTGTGCAGTGTCTGTATTATTGTAGAGGCTTTTGATGGTTCCATCATACTTATTTTGTGTGTTTTATTTTTTGCTTTCGGTCTTCAGGATTAAACCCATTGTTACAAAGCTCATACTGTTGTGGGCCAGTGCTGATAATGAACAATTTGCTGAGAACAGCTGTACGTATACGGGACTGTGAATCACATTTAGAAGTAGGTAAAGTAAAAGTAGCAACAGCCCTGTGCAGACATACTCTAAGTAAAAGTCTTGCAATTAAAATTGTACTTGTTAAAAGTGCTCACTGTGCAGAATGTCCCATTTCAGAATGATATATTTAAAGGTTATTCTTTAGGGCTTTTGCCTTTATTCTAGGACACGATGCACGCTTTAGTAGTTGAGCAAGATGTCGCCTCCAGAATGATATAGTTTATATACAGTAACTGGATCATAATCATCATTGATAAATTAATGTCTTCATCACTTCAATATTGCATCTGGTAAAGGAGGAGCTCAATTTAACCAAGCTTGTGAATGTACCCCTGGGGATCAAAAAGGTCTTATCTTCATAAATTACCATTCATTTGTTTATTTTATATATATATATATATATATATATATATATATATATATATAAATATTCTTTTTTTCCCCCCACAAATACAACATGCTAATGTTTTTAGCACAAGCCTATGGCATTTTACATTGTAGAAATTAGCCTAGCCGCTAGCCTACCTCTACTATGAGGCCAGGAACATGTAACAAATGTAACGTTTCAGAATTTGGGTCACTTACAACTCACAGAGTTCACCGACCAAACAACTGTCTTATACGAAACACGTTTTCCAAACACATATCACATGCTAACGTTATTACAAGCTTATGGCATTTGTTGTGTACACTAGCCAAGCGATTACGAGCATGCGCGGTGGCAGGGGGCGCTCGAGCTCCTCCAAAAAGGTCGAGCGCACCAATTTCCTTTATTTTTCAGATTTTTCAGATTACATTTTTTTTTAAATCAATCGTTTGTTTGGAAGTGAATACAACAAAATTTATTCACATTTAAAAAAGAAATGATTGTATTAATTTCACGCAAAGCCGCCCCGTGATCCCGTCTTGTGATTGGTTGCTCAACGATCACGTGCCAGAGACGTTTGTTGAAGTTCGGCTGTCAAAGCTCGCAAACAAACATGTTGTGTGGTCTGTAATGGATGGGTTGTTGTTCCGTGAGTACAAACAAGCGTGGAAAGTTGACTGTGATGCAGAAAAACGCCACAACACGATAACGATAAAGTGTGGGATGAAGTTCAACTGGCGAAGCGCCATATTGAAAGAGAAACGGGATTACTGTTAACGCCGTATCAGGACCACAGACTGAACGGGGCTTCTGACCGGTGAGTACATCTTTGTTTAAACTGACTAACGTTAGCTGTTTTGTTGTTTGGACAATGTGTGTATCGTGTCATTGTCAATGTGTGTACCAGCTCCTGTTTTCCTTTTGCATTATTGATGATAATAAGCCATGTGGGCTGTTAGTTCAGTTGGACCCGGAGGGGTCACAGATTTCGGTGTTACACGTGTTTTGCAGTGTGTTTTGTTGTCAGTGGTGGTTCATAATGGTGGTTGTCAAATGGAAATGGTTGTTTTTATGCTGGCTACAACTTCAGGCATTCATAGTACACAGGTAGAATTGGTGACGGTGATAATGATTTGAGTTTTGTGTTTAATTTTGTTATCTCTGACGCATTTTTCAATATTTTGCTTCTGACTGTAGTAGATTTCTGTGCATGGCTGAACAGTTTTGTATTGTTGTAGTGCTGTATTAGGTATAAATAAAGTCTTCAGATCACTGAAGCACGCATATAAGACCCTCATTTTATGTCCGTGTGGTTAAAGCACACTTTACACTCATAATTTGTTACCCTTAGATCAGGTTGTAGGTGCATTGCAATGAGCACTGAGTCTAGTTATTTGGTCTATGAAGATAATGTGTGACTGATAATTGATGACATTGCTATTAATAATAGGTCTACAATAGTGACCTCTAGAAATGAGGGACAAACACTTATGTCTACATATAAACTAAACCACAATGTCGTGATATGACACTAGGTTTTGTCTTAGATTTTACATATAAAATCATAGGTGTTGTCTTTTCCTGTTTTAAAAGCTGCATTACAGTAAAGTGATGTGGTTTTCTGAACTTACCAGAGTGTTCTAGCTGTTCTATTATTTGTCTTTCCTCACTTAGTCATTATATCTACATTAGTAGTGATTATTTGTCAAAAAGCCCATTGTACGAATATTTATTTCAAAGCACCTATCAACCCTATCAATCCTACAATACCATGGCAATATTGATATCAAGGTATTTGGTCAAAAATGTTGTGATATTTGAATATGTCGCATTGCACCACTATGTTTCCACAGCAGCCCAGAACAGCCAAATCACACACTGGCCTCAGATTGGGGCCGTTTGTGTTTTCCCATCGGCCACCGTAGCTAGCAGCCTCTCCATGATGAGTTGTGTGAGAAAACACTGATTTTTCCAACTTGAAACTGCTTTATTCAGTGTGTTTATCGGTTTAAATCACTTTTTCCCCACTCAAAGGCAGTTTGTGGAGATATGAGTTGCAAGGGGGATAACTGAACAGTCGTTCTGATTAGAGCTGACCTGATCAGATCGATGGATAAATCCTGTAATGAACAGGATCCTAAGTTAAAGAAAAAAGTTGAGCACACATTAGCAGTTGTTGGCCTAGCGACCTGTCTACGCCGAGCTGACCAAGGTCAGAGAAACACTAATTTGTGCCTTGGAATTGCTATACTTGGTGTTTTTAGCAGTTTTAATCACCTGCTCTGTTTGTTTTGGAGAGGGAGAGATGTCTCTGGATAACTCAGCTCATAGTAAAACCCTCCTAAACAACAACATTGAAGGAATTTTAACTGGGAGTTCACGCTTGGCACACGGAAGAAGTTTCAGCTGTTTGATATCTGCAGTCCTCACCAATAGATGCCACTAAATCCTACACACTGTTCTTTAAGTCTGAGGGTTTCAGCCTGTAGGGTTGTGAGCATCAGATCCATAGATGTGGTTTAGATCTGTTAATGCCACTGAGCCAGCTGGGGTCTCTATGGAACCTGAAAGTAATTGCCATCTTAACTCAGGGAAGGTGTGTAGCACAAGTCCCTTTGTCACATACTCACGTTGGATGAAAAGATTCACCGGCTGGGTGATTTCACTGCTGACACCATTCGACACGTTGCAACTGAATGGTCCCTGGTCGTAGCGGGTCACTCTAGTTAGAGTGAGAGTGGCGCCTCCATCAGTGAGCTGAACTCTGTCACTTTTTGTAACCTTGGAGCTGCCGTTCAGCCAGAGGAAAGAGGGGTAGGATCCAGAGGCGGAGCAGGACAAACGGACAGAGCTGTTGAACTCAAACAGGCCCAAGTGTGAGTTGTTTGAAGTCACCATCACATTGGAGATTGGTGCTGTGGATAAAAAATAAAAAGAGGATAGCAGAAAGCCACATTTTCAAAATGTAAACCCATTGCTCTGTGACCGTATAAATTACTGAATGTATTCAAACTTACTCCGTACAGAGATGGCTGCAGGCTTAGATTTTTCATATCTCAGAGTTTTGCTGTTATAGGCCTGACAGCTGTAGCGTCCACTGTGATTCATCTGACTGTTCATCAGTCTGAACTCTGGTCCAGTATCATACAGCAGGCTTCCATTCAGAAACCACATAAATTGGGCAGCAGGTCTGGAGTCAGCTGAGCATGTCATGTTTATGTTTGACCCTACCTTAAAGTATTTTTGTGGCGGAGACAGCTTCAAATTAATATTTTCTGGGCCATCTGTGGAAAAAGACAAAACAATATCGTCACCAATAAAAGAACATTAGCGTGAGACAAGCTGCAGATTGCATCCAGCTTGGCTCAGTGTGAAAGGGTCATTACTGTTAAGGATGCCGTTCAAACACTGAGCTGCATCATTAAACTAAGCACAGCTTTCATTTTCTCACTATCAGCCAAACTGCAACAATCAAACAGCAAGGTGCACAATAAGTAATTTAAACCAAACCACTCCTGACATGATGGCTGTAATAATCATGAATCAAGCAGTGAATTTCAAGGTCTGTGTAGCATTTGCATGCAGATGCTGTAACATCAAAGAGGACTCACAGCTGATGTTGAGTGTCACTGGATCGCTGGTGTAATTGCTGAAATTATTGAACACATGGCAGAAGAATGGTCCCTGGTCGTAGCGTGTGACATTAATTATCGTGAGAGTGGAGTTTCCATCAGTGAGCAGAACCCTGTCGCTGGCTGTAACCTCAGAGCTGTCGTTCAGCCAGAGGAAGGTGGGGAAAGATCCAGAGGTCAAGCAGGACATAGAGACTGAGCTCAGCTCTAACAACTCTGTGGCGTTGGGAGTCACTACAACATTGGAGATTTGAGCTATGGGTAGAAAAAGGCAAAAAAAGTAAGGAGTCATCAATTGTTGAATAAAAATATTACACAAATCAATTGCTCTGACTTCTACAGTATTTCCTGTTTTGCAAGCAAAACAACCATTAAAATTGCATTACATTCAGCAAAGGATATCACACTCTGTACTAATTCTTCATCAAACAACACAACTAAGAACCTCTTAGGAATTATCTACTCAGTCATCAGAAAAAACATTGGTAGATCCAGTTTCACTAAATTTCACTAGCTGGATATTTCTTGCCTGAGCCTCTCTGAAAAGACTTTGCCAGTGAATTCTGCCTCTGTGTCAGGGGTCTGGATGCCGAGGCATTTTCCTTTTTCGCTCAGCCATCACTGCAATTATGTGTCGGATTTCAGGGTGTGCTGTGTGTGCGTTCCCAATGCATACACAAGCTGGACAATCAGCTAAGTCTCTGTAAAAAAACAAATGCTTTCATGGCAATGTCCCTGCTGAAAAAGCAGCGATGTCTTGTTAAAATACACCCACATTAGTTGCCTTAAAGGCGCTGTATGTAAGAATGTGGCCAAAACGGTTACTGCACTCAAATTCAAAATACTGCTGCGAGTCATGTCCGCTCCCCCTCCCCTACAGATTCGAGGTTGCTGGACAGTGGCACGCTGGAGACTGATTTGTTTGCCCACGGGCGGCTGCCGTGCCAGGGCTGCGTCGCCACGTCCTTGATCTTTGGTTTTCCAGTGGACCGTTCGAGCAAGTCCGGCTTCTCTGCTGCTAACACTGCTGCCGGGATACAGCTGAGGAGAAGCCGGTTGCTCATGCTCTCATACAGTCTATGCTCATGCTATGTACTGGGACACTGCTAATGCTGCTTGCTGTGCTGCTGTGTCTCAGTCGTAACTGTAACTGATGCTGAGACTCTACTGACTGCATGACTGGTAGACGGCGGTGGGTGGCGCAACAGGTCAAAACACAAATTCAAAACATAAACATGATTTGCGGAAAAAAATGCGCAAAAATGTTTTTTAAATGCGAATATTCTGGCTGTACTGTTGTTCTTGGTGAGATCAGTATGTTATATGAACATTATTCCTTACTCTCTGTGACATATGAGGAGGATTTTACGACTATTTGCTTTAGATTTCTTACATATAGCTCCTTTAAAAGCCGCTAAAAATACAGACTTGCTAAATCACATCCGGAAACATATTTGTGTTGCCGAAACCTACATTGCCAACATTTTCTTCTTGCAGCGAGGCTGAAATCACCTCTGACCTACAGAACGAGTAAAGCAAGAGTGCACGTTTTCTCTCTTTTCAAACCTTCAGACTACTTGAAAAAGCCTCATCAAAAGCCTCTACAATCTCTGACCTTCAAAGAGGCAGTGCAGACACTAAAAGCCCAAGTTATTTTAGCCCTCAGCAACAACAGATAATTCACTCCAACTTACATTTTAGTACAGAGATGGCTGCAGTCTGCGATGTTTGATTTCTCATAGGCCTAGTTCTGTTGTTAAAGGCCTGACAGCTGTAGTTCCCATTCTGACTCTTCTGAATGTTCACCAGTCTGAGCTCTGGTCCAGTATCAGACAGCAGGTCTCCATTTAGAAACCAGTGAATCAAGGCAGGAGGTCCGGAGTCAGCTGAGCACATCAAAGTGATGTCTGAGCCTTCGTCATAGAATTCTTGCGATGGAGATATTGTCAGATTGATATTTTCTGGGCCGTCTGCAGCAAGAAACATAAAAAGATATGGTCACCAATAAAATGTAGGGAGGAAATGGATCGGCATCAAAAAGAATATCACGGATAGTAATTTTAGTAGCTCAAGGAAAAAAAGGACATAAAGCTTGACTCAGTGGCAAGACTTTAAACTGTCTGGGATTTTAATGAACGTGTGATGAATGTGTCTGTTAGTGACTCACAGATGATGAGGAGGTTTACTGGATCGCTGGTGCTGTTACTGAAATGATTGAACACGTGACACCTGAATGGTCCCTGGTCGTAGCGGGTCATGTTAACTATAGTGAGAGTGGAGCCTCCATCAGTGAGCTGAACTCTGTCGCTGGCTGTAACCTCAGAGCTGCCGTTCAGCCAGAGTAAAGAGGGAGAGGAACCAGAAGCGGAACAGTACAGGCTGACAGAGCTGCTGCTGGACTCCAAAATTTCTGTCGTGCTGGCATTTACTGTTACATTGGATATTGGTGCTGTGGGAGAAAATATTTTGATTAAGTTTAAGTTTTATTTTTAAGTTTATTTACTTAAAGATTTACTATAAGATTATTTGTTGGTACAAATTTCATGAAAACTGTCCTAACCCTAAAGATGCATGATGAACTGTCTCATTCTTAGGTTATCAAATTCAGACGCTTTGCGAAAATGGTTCAGTCCAACTACCAACCCAAAGTTAAACACAGCACCTTCGAAGGTATATTAGACATTGACAAGTATCTACAAAAAGTGCCAGTTAAAAAGAATATTTCACCTGCGAAGTGTCTATTTGATCATCAATTACTCACTGCGTGTCACCTTGAATTCATGAAAGAAACCTTGTTTATCTTGCAAGCCTCCACGGTGAACAGAATCTGAAAAAGGCAAATGTTTTTCATGGATTGAAGTAAACAGGGACCATATTTAACAACAGCAAACTATATCCAAACATCCCTTTACAAAGACTCACAAAACACATGCAGTATGATCTCATTTATTCAGTGTGGTCTCATTTATCCAGTCGTATGCTCAGTACTTCCTTAACACATGCATGTTTGCTAAAATGCTTCAATATGAAACACTTCTGTCTATGAGTAAGGCATCCTGAGAGTGCCTATGAGCTCTGTTTAAACAGAGTTTTAACATGTGCCCAGTCACAGTATTTGGCTGTGCCTGAGACTGTTTTATAATTTAACGTTTTAGCGAAAATGCATGTGTTTAGGATATACTTAGCATACAACTGGATAAATGAGACTTGGATTATACTGCACAGGTTGTGTGAGAGTTGGTAATCGTATGTCTTGATATAGTTTCGCTGTTGGTACATGTGGACCCTGATTACCTTAATTCATGAAGAATATTTGCCTTTTTTTGATTCTCCATTCACTATTAAGACATGGGAGAAAAACAATTTTTTTTTATGAATTTAATGTAACACACAGTTGGTAATTGATATACAAATGGTCATTTTGTGAGGTATTCCTTTAAAACATTTTGCTCATATTTTGAAGATAAAGTCATCAACCAATATTTTCTTGTGATTACTTGCATTCCAATGTTTGAAAGGTAAAAAGTAGTAGATAAAAGAGGCTAACGATCTTTCCAATGACTGCAACTGTCGTTGTCAATGTAAAGATTAATCACATTACTGTAATGTATTACTGCCAACACTGGTGGTAAAGCAGTGTTAAATCCACTGTTTAAATTCTCAAAGAGCTTAAATGTGCAAGGCTAAGTTGTGGGTTAAAAAAGAAAGTGATGCACAGGACATCTAGAATTTGATTTTACATCTAGATATTTTATCAAAAAACATGATGTCGTATTTGTCAAGCATCATAAATGTTACGTTATTTAAAGAAGTGTAGGTCCATTCAGATAGTACATAAGGATTTAATATCCTACAATGTGGGCAAAAAAGGTTTGCTAACTTAAAGTAGCCTAATTTAAGTAATAATATGAGGGGAAATCTGTACTAAACATACTGTACACACCAAATCCAAATGCCTGTAGTTGACAATAAAATGCCAACTTACTGAATATGTAACTACCATGTAAACCTGTTTATTTCTACTTACCCAGCACAGTTATAGCTGCAGGTGGAGATATTTGATATCTTAGAGTTTTGTTGTTAAAGGCCTGACAGCTGTAGTTCCCTCTGTCATTCATCTGAATGTTCATCAGTCTGAGCTCTGGTCCAGTATTAGACAGCAGGTCTGCATTCAGAAACCACTGAAACAAGGCAGGAGGTCTGGAGACAGCTGAGCAGGTCAGGATGATGTCTGACCCTTCTGTATAGTATTCTTGTGATGGAGACAGCTTCAAATTTATGTTTTCTGGGCCGTCTGCATTGTGTGGCACATGGGAAATGAATAAAAAAATGAATGAATCACCAAAAACAAAGCAACAGGGATCAAGCTGCAAATTTGCAGTGTGAAAATGTTAAGCGCTGAGATTTGCAAGAACATGCAATAACTTTGCATTAACATTAGTAACTCACAGCTGATGGAGAGGTTTACTGGATCACTGGTGCCATTACTGACAGGATTGGACACTTGACACCTGAATGGTCCCTGGTCATAGCGGGTCACACTGACAATTGTAAGAGTGGCACCTCCATCAGTGAGCTGAACTCTGTCACTGGCTGTAACCTCAGAGCTGCCGTTCAGCCAGAGGAAAGAGGGAGAGGAACCAGAGGAGGAGCAGGACAGACGGACAGAGCTGCTGAGCTCCACCAAGTCTGTGCTGCTGGGAGTTACAACCACATTGGAGACTGGTGCTGTTGGTTGAAATGAACAATGCAGTTATTAGAAGTCATAAAAAAGGGTAAAAGACATTACACATATCAATTGCTGTGGATTTTCTACCCTGCTTCTGTGGCAGCATAACTCCTAAAAACATTGTGTAACATAACCCTGACACTAAACATGATGGACAGTTGTGAATTGGTACTGATGTCACTCCCTGTATGTCAATTAAAGTGAGATTTTATTGAACTGATAACGCTATTGCTTAAGAAAAGGGCTGCAGAAAAGATATGGCGTGGGTCAAAGTCCTAATTTTAGGAATAGCTGTGAAAAGATTTAGTTTCTCCAATAATTGATATTGAACATCAGTGGAAACATTTTTAATTGTCAACCTGGGCTATCATGATATATGAGAAGTCACATTCTTTGACTTAAGGTGTGTTTTATACAGTTAAAATGGATGAAAATGATTCCTCTTAAAGGAACAAAATCTTCGTCAACATACCGAGTATGAGCAGCGTGCAAATTCCTTTCTGCTGTGCTCCGCCATTTGGTATGATCATGACTGTGTATTCTCCATTGTCACTAAGAGTCAGATTCCTGAGCTCCAGAGATCCAGTAGGTCTGAAGAGGGTGACCCTGTTTGCATACGCTGGCTCAATTATGTCTGTGCTGCTCGAGGTTAGTATACTAGAATGAGCACCGTGGATATCGGAAAAACTCCACACTACTATTAGAAACGGAGTAGCTGGTGGAGTCACTGTTGTGGTGAACGTCACCGTCTCTCCAACAGCTGCAATGAGATTGTCTGGTAGCACACCAGCTCCATGGCTCAAACCTGGAGGAGACAGTTACATGATGGGAATAAATGTTACTGAGACTTCGATGACAATGCACCGTGGATCACTGGGATATATACACCAAAGCACTGCTGATACAAGACTGTTATTTGTTTAAAAGCAAGTTGTTAGGTCTTTAAAAGCTTATTTTTGTAATCTAGAGTATCTGAAGTGATGAGAATGAAATGAAATGACTGAGAATCATACTCTGATAGCATTGAAAGAATTTGGTCTTTATAGTTTGTTAGATCAAACTGTGACCTGCGGTGACAGAAGCTTTGATGCTACACTTTTTAACATATGAAATTGTAATAATAAACCTTGGGTCGAGTTTGACCCATTTTAAACCTAAAATCAGGTCAAGTTTAAGGGTTAAATTACATTGAGGGCTAAATTTAATCCAGATGACCTTAATAATCATGACCTGATGGAAGAGTTGGATGTTAAAGTGGTTTTAAAAGTCTTTATTTCTCACCTGAGATGGTTCCCAGGATTATCACCAGTATCACAGATGTTTTCATATCTCCTGCAGTCTCCAGGCGCGTAGAAAGTGTTTTCACAGAGGAGGTGCTGTGAGTACAGTATCTGTGTTTGAGGGGAGGGGCAATGGACTCCTTCACCTATTACAACCTTTACATCTTTTGTGGTGCCTCATCCAAAACCAATAAGCGAGAGCCATGCAATTAATGTAAGTTGGTGTGGGTGCTATTCGTGTTCTTATCTGATTTGTTATAAATCAGATCCATAAACAAACTCGGGTACACTCATATCAACCAACAGCAAATTTCTGATAGGAGTCCAGGACATAGTGGTAATTGTTGTTGAACAAATAGTCCAGTACAATTTCAAAGGTGTTAATGTGCACTATTTAAGTCTACACACTGTCAGTGTTTTTTTTTTTAAATTTTTTTTTTTAAAATTTTTTTATTAATATTTTTTATTTGGAAATGCAAACAATTACAAAATACAGTAAGTATATACTTGGAATGATATTTTCATGTTTCCTTTTCTTCCACTCCAAACGAACAACCCACCCACCCTAACCTGGAGAGCACCCATCTAGAGAAGCACAAAAAAATAGAGTATATGTATACAGACAAGCAAATAAGTACATGTGCCCACACACAGTACATTCACATACATAAACATACACAGACACATGAGAGGCCACGATTAGCCACGCACACCGCCACCATGCTCATGCTTATTCACTATCTGCTCATACAAGCCTGCAAAATAAATACACTTTACCAGTTCTATTAGTGAAACTGTGCATAGACCTACTGTGTTCTATATGATTAAATATCTTGGATTGGGAAATTTTATTACAGGACATTAGGCAAAGTTTTGAGTTAACTGAAATGTGTCAGAACTATTTCCAGTTTGAGTGACAAAGAATTTGTGACTTTTAATGAGATCAAGCCAAGACACTTTAATAAATAAATAAATACACTTTACCAGTTCTATTAGTGAAACTGTGCATAGACCTACTGTGTTCTATATGATTAAATATCTTGGATTGGGAAATTTTATTACAGGACATTAGGCAAAGACAGGCATTTAATTCTGATAAGACATGCAGAGGAATGGCAACGTGAGATAATACACATTGTTTAGCTGTAAAAACAACAACTGTATATGATGTACTCATAAAAAGTCAATGTAAACATTGTTGGATTATTTTTCACCAATAAATCCCTCATTAGTAAAACCTAGTTCCAATGTAAAAGAAAATTAGTTCAATTGTTGTTATCTACTTGTAGTTACATGTATTGATTCAATCATGTCTATACAGATTTACCATGATTGAATATTTTATATTGACAGCACAGTGGTGGCACAATGACATTTTCTCATGCAGTCAAACTTTTACTCCCTCAGTATGTTGCAGCCTGAACAGTATGTCACACTGATATGATGAGATTATCACAGTGCAATCAGTGATAATAAGTAATAACACCACCCGCTGTACACAAAGTACTGTGGCTATGGGAATTATTAGATGTTTAAGTAGTTAATTTATCATTGACGGTGACAACTTTAATGGTGTCACCTGCAGAAAATGAGTCATCCCTCTAATTTCAGGAGATTTTCAGCAAATTGTGCTGTTGTTGTTATTATTTATGATTTAAACACACCCGAGAAATTATTTCTCAAGAATGTGCAACACACAAATACGATATACACAGTTTCAGGTATGTTTTCATATCAACAGGTGTGCTGACTGGACTGTATAAGCATAATAAAGTAAGCAATATGAATTTTCATTTGAGAATATTTTATACACTGGGAATCACCTGTGTGGTGAAAATTTTGTCTCCTCCTTACAGACACAGGTTGCTCCCTCAGTACAACTCTTATTACTCACCTGTGAAGTACATTAGCTCATCATCTAATCAGCTTGTCCACTTTTAGGAAAATCACAGACTTTGGCCTTGTGCCATGGCTGGTCAGGGTCATGATGTAGTGCGTTTGGGTGGTGCTTGAAGGTACATCCTGCTGCTCATGAACTCATGTCGACTTTGATAAAAGGTTTTAATAAAACTTTATAATAGCTATAATTTGATAAGAAGTCAATAGTCAGTGATATTAAGATATGTCCCAATTCAAGCTACACAGTCATCAAAAGCACTTTGGCCCAGACTAAAATGTTCCACCACAGATCTTCATTGTCGCAAGAAGCTGAAACCTACAGACTTTGGTGAGCCACTGTATATAAAAAAAAAATGCTATATATGCTAAGCAATCATGTACTGCTGTCTGAAATAGTCACAGGCAAATGTATTCATAATCAGAAATGAACTCAACAAATTGCCATTATATTACTACTGGTTCTAGTATTACGATGTACTGCAGCTCTGTGTGTGGTTTGTCTAAGTGGTGTTGCAGGACCCCAGCAGAAGCAGTTGCTGTACTCCAGTAGGCACAGTTAATGTCAGATACTGTACCTTCTCTCTGTCTCATGACTGTCAAAATATATAAAAGGGAAAAAGTAGAATGTAATATATGTGAGTGTTATGTAGGCTTTATTACTGTTGACTGTTGTAGTTTTTGTTCAAGTGTTAGTATGTCATAAAAATGCCATAAAAAAATTATAGATTAGTTTATCACGTAGTCATAGTCTGTGCACTTTTCCTGTGTGTATATATATTAATCATACTCTGGCTCCCTAAAATGGCACTAAGTCATCAAAACTTTAACAACCCCCGACTGAAGATTTTCCTTTTAAAATCCTCCAAAATTGTTTGTTTAGCTGTTAAGTTTCTAAAATTTTCTCCTGGGGGGGAATTCACACAGACGCCCCTCAAGGGTTGGGTCAGTTAAAGGATGACATAAATATTTTTCAACCTGGACCCTATTTCCCCGTGTAAATTGGTCAAAGAGACTGATGTTAACAACAGTTTTTGAAATTGGTCCAGTATTGAGTGAGTCGGCAGCAGACGGCAGCCATGCAACAGGCTGTAATGGAAGCACATGGGGCAACTGAACACCTTCACTGCATGTCTGTCAAAAGTGGTTACTTTTGCCACAAAGCAGCTCATTCTGTAGTCCCATTTTCACCAAAAACTTTCGGTATGGTACCTTCAGAACCAAAAGTAACCCTTCAGACATGGTACCTAGCCCCTAGGTCTGCTAGCATTTCCACCGCAAACAGTACTCTTTCATGTGGGTGGGGGTTGTTGTCACTCACTGCTCCATCCAGTACTCACTGTATTTCCTCCCCTATCAGTCTGCACCTCATTTACCATCCACAGAATGAGGCTGCACGCTGACAAGAACAAAATAAGACAAAATAAAACAGGCTGCAGTGAGAGTCTCTCTTGATGGGACATTTAAAAGTAGCAGGTTTGTGCATTTAGTCCTTCCCAGACAAGCTCCGGGGCTTTAGTGTTGCAGGAGCCCACAGGAATGATGCTCTGCGACACTTTCATTTCTCCAAGTGAGGATTAGAATATATGCAGTTCACATTATCCCGTCAAAACTGATATAAACGCTTTACAATCCATTCATTACTAAAAGTGTATGTCAATTAAGAGAAACAATAAAAGCTAATGGAATTTAAAGTTGATCAAAGTGAAATTGAAGGTGTGTTGATTGATTTGCGTCATCAACTGATGTATTGAGTTACATTGCCATTACATTATAGTTAATGTTCCACCTTAGAAGTCACTGGCAGTTGGCCCAGTGTATTAAGTTATTTTATAAAGTTATTTTATAAATAAAACTCTCCACACAGGGATCGATAGTGCAAGCGTTTTACTCGCATTTGCGACTAAAAATAGGTGTGTGTGAACTGTAAAAAATATTTAGGGGCACATGTGCGCATAAAAAAATCAGCCGAAGCAGCCTATATTTTTGTCAATAAAAAAATATGATAATCTAACCGCAAATGTTGGAGGAACTCCAGCCGCCTTCCCTCTTCCCCGTATGACACGGTTATGGACGGTTTTTCAAGCCACTGTCGGCACGATGAATATAAGTCCCACTGTCGGCAGTGTGGAAATAGGTCAAAGTGTGGAGGAGACGGATGGTTAAGCGGCGGACCTACGGGGAAGCCTGCTCCGTTCTCCCTGCAGTTAGGGACCATTCTCCACGGTCAGGCTGTCGGCTGGGTGGGAATAAGTCAAAGTGTGGCGGAGAAGAGGGACCGGGAAAAGCAGCAGACCTCCGGGGAAGCCTGCTCCATTCTCCCCACAGTTAAGGACCGTTCGCCACGGTACCACTGCTGGGCAGGGTGGAAATAAGTCCTGCAGAGTTTCAGAGGACCTGGAGAATGTTTAGGATAGTAATAACATTATATAAGATAATCATATTGCAAAGATAATATATGTAAGATAATAACATTAAAGACAAAATGAAATTGCAATACTTTTTCAAAACTTGATGATTTTACCTTCCTGTACATTTTGTATACAAATTCATTCAATAATTTTGCTTGTAAATGTCTATTTGCATCACGTTTATTACGGAAAACACATTATTTGATCAATTTACATTGTGCCCCTAAAGCTCTTTGTGCGCTCCTTACTTTTTCAACTTAGGAGCACATGTGCTCCTTGGGGAAAAAAGTTAGCGTCAAGCCCTGCCACAGTATGAACAGTGGTTACATGATCCTCAAAACCAGCCACAACTCAGCCCTGAGCAGAGTGACCGTCCGCTTTTGACCAATCAACGGATTGCAGTGTTCACAGCTCCACCTTTTAGTACCAGATCTGTGTGCTAGGTACCCCAACAGAGGGGTGACCAAAAATTGGTACGGTAGAGAATGGTTTCATTGGTACCATCCACAACTTTTCACAATGGAAACAGAAAAAAAGCGTACTGAACTGAACTGAACCATACTGTACTGCTGGGCAGAAACAGGGCACAAGGTAACAAAAACACAACAGTTCTTAGTTTCAGGTGATTCTTAACAAATGGAAACATAGATATTAATATATTTAATTTCAGCATATATATCCCCCTAAATCCTATACACTGAATCTCTAAGGGTTCATGGCAGCAGCGCGTAGGTGCACCCTTGTGGAAAAAAAAATGGAACAAATGGAGAGTACATGGTGTCCATTAATACACAACAGAATCTGATAACGAGTTTTAATAAAACTTTATTGTAGTGGCAGTTTAGTAGGACTTTATCAGGCATCAGTGTTACAGCATTAAACACTTTATCATAGTTTGAAGGCTGCATGACACAAGAACAAAATATATTAAGTAGGTCTGTTATACAACACCTGAAATGTTAGTAGTGTCAAGATTGTTTTATTATAGCAGTCATGAGACCACAGCTGCAGTGGGGACAGATTGTACTTTGCTCTCTTAAGTGAGAGGTGCTATTACAGCAATATTAATGATACTTTTAGATGACTTAATATACAGTTGAAAGGAGAAATGAGACAGCAGCAAGTCATTTAACACAATAATGAATGTCAAAGATGTATATGACTGAAGAACATTATAAATAAATTGCATGGACAAAAGCAAATGTGAAGGACCTCTAGTTTGTCATTTTATCATTTATCGTTTACACCTTCATTTTATGTGAACATAAAATTTAAAGAGACACAGCAGTACTGTTTAACACAGAAAAATCATTTAAAGTAAACACATTAATACACATTTAAAAACCATTTCCATGGACAAAAAGCAGTCTTTAGACCGATTTGAGTGCCACCGCGGTCAGGACAGTGCAAACCATCATGGACATAGAACCACTGATGGGAGTAGAGGAGTCTGGATCAGAAGAAAAAAACATTACTCTGTCTTTTTCGTTTGCAATCACACATCAGAATTAACAAGTTAGAGAGTTATGAAAGAGAGCTTAAATACCACGCAGGTTGTGGAACACAGAGGCTTCCTGGCCAGTGGTAGGGTTACGGGCGATGCAGGTGTACCTCCCCAGGTGACTTGGTGCTAACTCATAGATGTAGTGTACGGGCCCATGCATCATCATGTGTTTGAACTTCCAGAAGAAAGTTGCCTTTGGTAGGGAGTCAGCAGAGCAGCTAAGAAAGACGGACTCTTCAAGTTCTGCTCCTATTGGCGTCTGAACAATTACTGGTCTGTCAGGTCCATCTGAATAGAAAAGGAAAAATATAATGAGCTTTAGCAGTTAAAAGCTAATACTCAAAATATATAAAGCATCATATCACAGTACAATTGAAAGTACTTACAATAGACTAGAAGTCTGCATCTGGCGGTATCGAAGCTGATGTCATTGCTGACATTACACAGAAACTCTCCGGTGTCTATCCTGTTCACGGGGCTGATGGACAACACTCTGTTCCCATCGTGAAAGCTGAATCTTCCTCCAGCAGCCAGAGGTTGGCCGTCCTTCATCCACACTCTAGACGTGAAGCCGTCAGAATTGCAGGTTAGGTTCAGGGAGGTTATACCTTCTACTACGTTCTCTGTCGGGCAGGCCATGGTGGGTTTTGACACTTTGGCTGTGCACAAAAAAAGAAAAGACAGATGATAAGAGAAGTTAATATCGACATGTTTCAGATTTTTCCATACCAAAATTTGTTGATACTACACAAGCATTATTTTAACTCCTTCCTAACATTAAAAAAAGCAGCAGATTAATTAAAGTCTTACTTACTCAGCACTTCCAGCTTAGCAGTTCCTTGAATCTGTCCGGCTCCATATGGGATGATGATTAACTCGTATTCTCCGCTGTCTTTTTCAGTCAGGTTTCTAAGCACCAGAGATCCAGTAGATTTATCCAGGGTGATCCTGTTCTCATAGCCTGCTCCCACTACATCTGCACTGGTTGATGTTATTATATTGGTGGTACCATTGAAGCTCCAGGTCAATGCCAGAAATGGTTGCGCTGTTGGTTTCACGGTTGTTGTGAAGGTCACACTCTCTCCTTTTACTCCACTAAGTAGATCGACGGGGAGCACTCCAGCTCCATAGGAAAGACTTGCTGAAATGTGAACATAGTGAGCCAACAGTTCACAACCTGTAGTTGTCTAGAAGAGGAATTTAAAAAAAAAAAACCCAACATGAATATATTTCTTACCTGAGGAGAGGAATACAAGTATGGCTGTTGTGAGAAACGTGTAGTTCATGGTGGATTACTCAGTTTGGTCCTCTTCTAACGTTATCTGAGCCTGAGTTTGAGCAACAGCGGAATAAGTGTCCCTAGATTACCTGCAATAAATGAACCGTGTCATCAAGATGTCCACAGGCTTGGCACACTTAATTATTAATTAACCCTTTGTTGTTGTGGCTCTCCAAACTTGCATAACAAGCTAATAAAAAGCAACTGCATGTTCTCAGCCCCAGAAATTATGATCATTATTAATTGTTACCCCAGAGTTAGTTTACTAACTTGAACATGTCAGATCTTTTCAGAGTAAGAGTCTACAGCCGTGCTGCTGCAGTAACTGTTAACATACAATATATAACATATGATTATAAACTTTATTCAGCAATGTTTTAAACAAAGTTACTAAATACTTTTCATGGTTCAACCAGGATAGAAAGTTTTCAGAAGTGAGAAAAAAATTAGGCAATTCAAAATTAAACAGAAATTAACCAGAGTTGCAGTTTGGTCACAGTTGTAAACATGTTCTTTACACTATGAAACGGTCGCAGTTCTGCTTCAGTGCTACCTGATGAGGTTCAAGCAACAAGAGTATGTAGTTAGATTCAGGAAAAACATCATGGTTTGGCATTAAATAAGTATGTCATGAGACATACGACACACCACATATGTCACTAGGGTAGCATGCTGCACATACTAGCATACTAGTCTACGTTATTAGCAATAGAAGTCAGCTGTGACTTTGGGATGCAAATACTGGTGTCTAGGGTAAAAGTCCGGTGTTTATCCAGCACACATCCACCCCCTCCCATCCACCATTTAGGGGCTTCCTGGATATTTGTACAATATTGCACAGACTTTGTCGCTTTTTATGCCACGTGATGTCGCTTCCTCCTCTCCTCATGTAATGATTGTTTTGGCCACTAGAGGGCACTACCCCCCTTGAAAGGTCTCCTTAATGAGTCATGTTAAGAGGATAATAAACTGGGGAACATTGGACCTTGGGAACAAAGTCATGCCCTCGAGGAAAAGTTAAGGGATCAACAAAGTTATCAGAATTTATCCTGAGGGGACAGATATGTATGTACCAAATTAGGCCGTAAGGTGAACACAGTTATCGTTTCATCTCGTTCCGACATCTGGGAACTACACGATCTTTACTTCATAAAAAAGATCGATACATGTTCAGCTAATCAGCGGGAGTTCGTAGCTCATAACCCCGCAAGAGTCCTGTGATCGGGGTCGTAATTCGGCACTTGTTCCGCCTAAGCGTAATGATCAGTTCCACTTGAGCATAATGAGATTTGGTACGCGAGTGGTGGCACGGCCGTCATGTGATTGCGCTACACCAATAAGGTACCCGCATTTTGTGTCGCCATGGTTTCATTCAGCAGAGGAAAACAGACCCGGAAGTCCTCAAAAGTGAGCAGAAATGAGCTGAAACAGCGCTATTCACATCGCCGTGTCCATGAAACACGATGAGACAAATAGACAATAAGGTGAACCAAGCAAAAATGTCTTAAAACACATTTGATTCAATACCTGGGCATAACCGACGTATTATTACACAGACAACATAGCTGTCCAGTACGGAATACTAGAACGGCCATTTTTTTTGTGCATTGTTATCTCGTAATAATGACTTATTATTTCGCTATCTCGATATAACAAAGATTGTTTTCCTGTGATAATTGTCAAGTCTGATGATTGCGCACTGGTTAATGTGATCGTCTTGATTTCAGCCTACAAGAGTTGCCATGGTCCTGCTATATGCCTCCTGCTGTTATCATTAGTCACACTTCTACTGTTATTATATACATATGATTATTGTCACATACCGTATATTTCCAAATAGTCGCCCGGTGGCATATAGCCACGGACGGACGGACGGACGGACAGACAGCCGTAAAAGCGCACGCAATTCTGTGTCGTCTCACCGCGGATGCTGTGATTTGATGGCCCGGTACTCATTGTAGCCCACTCTTATAAGACCCAATGATAATAATAATAATAATAATAATAATAATAATAAGCTACTGTGGACCTATATGCCATGCCTTTTAATGAAATTACCAGAGGAGTTCGCTGAAAAGCAGGTAGTGTCAGCCTGAATTACTCGCGTGTCCAGTGAAAATCTCTGACATACATGGGGAATACAGCTTCTACAGGCTCGCCATAGCTTACTGTCAGGACTCAGGGACCAGAATTCGGGATGGCAGACCGTTGGAATGGCGATATTTGCCGAAATTACGACCCCGATCACAGGACTCTTGCGAGGTTATGAGCTACGAACTCCCGCTGATTAGCTGAACATGTATCGATCTTTTTTATGAAGTAAAGATCATGTAGTCCCCAGATGTCGGAGCGGAAATCAGTTTCTGTGAGACTTTCTCTGATTCACCTTACGGCCTAAATGTCTTGGCAGTTGAGCAAGTAGTTGTTCAGTCAGTGGACCAAAGTAGTGACTGACCAAAAGTCTAACTCGAGCTAAAAAGACCTGTTGCTCATTTGTCGTTCTACCTTCACAGAGAGTTAAACATTCAGGAAGGCATCCTGAATGGAATTCACATCACTACCACTTTGCTCAACATCTATTATCCACCAGGCTGCCAGAGCAACTAGTTACGCCACAGGAGGGCAGCATACTGCAGCTTTTGGTATGAAAGTGTTCTGCAGTGACTTTATTCTGGTATTTTGTGACTCAGCACTATGGTGGAGTTTGAACTTTGACAAAAGTCCTTTTATTACAGCTGCCATGGGACAGCATTCATAAAGAGGGCTGTCAAAGTCTGCTGATTAGCTTTTACTTGTCCATGAAGTCAAGTCATCAATCAAGCTTAAACTCCACAGGCACAACTTCATTAATCGTCAATATTTATTTTTTGTTGTATTTATTGTTTGTTGCCTATAAATGTGGGAAAGTCAAATGTATCAAGGAAATAATAGGAGGATATATACACAGCTTTATTAATATACTGTCAGATTTAAATCTCATTTCCACAGATGCCAGTGTCTGACCATTATATTATACTGTTATATTTAAATATTGTTACATATTCAGTTACAGTTACAGTTACATGACAAACGGGTGCAATATTCCAAATTACTTTTGTAACATTATTTTGATGTATCTTGTTTTGCATATCATCTGCATGTCTTATTCCGACCCCGAATGTTTTCATTGTTTACAGTTTTGAGGTTGGATACAACAGGAGACCAGGAGAGTAAAAGCAAACTTGACACAACACATGATAAAACATTGAGTTCTCAGATAGCGGTGGTTAATGTTGAGCCCTGCACTATTTTATTATTGTTAAATTGTTAAAAGTAATTTATTCTCAGCATTAAAAGAAATGCAACATGTAAAACATTTGCTCACCATGTACGTGAATGAAATGAATAACAAATATAAACACTGTAAATATAAACACTGAATATGCTACACTGTCATTAAAAAGCCACATTTCTGAGCTCCAGAGATCCGACAGAAATGAAGATGATGATCCTGCCTTCACACTCTGGTGCAGTGAAGTTTTTAACATTGAAAAGAGTTATATTTTTGTCCCCGAATTTCCAGCCCATTGATAGAAATGTTTTTTCTGGTGGAGTCAGTGTTGTGGTGAACATCGCCGTCTCTCCCACAGCTGCATTCAGAACATCAGGCAACACACCAGCTCCTTCGGTTAAGCCTGGTTGACAGTTGCAGGTCTCAGAAAAACCATAATTAGGACAGACTGTGACAGACTTCTCCAAGGGCCTTGTGTTATTAGATACAGTATATTCATAAAATATGGCTCTTTTGACAGGTAGACCAATTCACTGACGCACAAACAAACCTTTTGCTTTGTCTTAGTTAGTTCTCTCCTCTCTGGTTCCTCTTCCTCTCCCTTAATGTACTATTTTATCTTCAGATGTAATTGCTGAAGGTAAAGCAACTGTTAATTCTATGCTAACTAGCAGAGTTGGGATTGAGAGGTGGGCACATTAGGCAGGTTGTGTGTGTGTGTGTGTGTGTGTGTGTGTGTGTACATGCAGTGAAAAACATTCCACTGAAATTAAAATGATAATTTTAGAAAAATAGAGAAATATAACTGAAATGATATTGTGCACTTACAAAAGTAACTAAAATAAAATACAACAAAAATACATAGAAAATGTCTTTTAGATTTAGTTTTTGTCAATTTGATCAAATTTATCAACACAGCAAACATGAGGAGGCGTTGGTGCATGTGTTTGAGTTAGGGATGGTAAATGGTAAATGGACCTGCACTTGTATAGCACCTTTTCTAGTCATTCTACCACTCAGAGTGCTTTTTACACTACGAGTCACATTCACCCATTCACACACACATTCATACACTGGTGGCCAAGGCTACCATACAAGGTGCCACCTGCTACTCAGATTTAACACACACACACATACAGTACACACAGATGGAATAGCCATCGGGAGCAATTTGGGGTTCAGGATCTTGCTTCGACATGAAGACTGGAGGACCCGGGGATTGCACCACTGATCTTTCAATTGGTGGACGTCGACCTGCTCTACCTCTGAGCCACAGCGCGCCTGAAAAAGCCACTGAAATGAGCAAACCCACTCTGGAAACTCACTGAGATGAACTGAGTTGAGAACAAAAAAATAAGAATGAAATAAAAGTAAAGGTTCGTGAAAATTACAAACCTGTAATAATTCTGATCTGTAGGTGCTGATCTGGGGCCGTATTCACAGACATTCTGAGAATGCTCGCATAAAGCTCCTAACTTAGCCTTAAATTTTTTACTAAGGAGTCTTAGTTTAGGAGTAATTTAGGAAAGTTCTCAGAGCGACTCTGAGCGCGGAACTCCTAACAGTTTTTCACCTTAGGAGTTCTTTTAAGGTCTAGGATGCTTTGTGAATAACTTTTATCTTTACAAGGACCTACTATTAACTTTAAGAGAAAATTGTAAGAAAATGTCACAATTCCAAGAATTTTCTTAGAATTTCGTCACTAAGAGCAACTCTTAGCACTAGGAAGCTTTGTTAATACGGCCCCTGGAGTCAGTTTGGTAGGCTTTTGGGTTACTTAATTTATTTATTCTTTTATTTTTTTTATAGATATTAGTCAAGTAATTTGTATGCAAAATTGGTCTGCCCAACCAGCAAACAAAAAAATCCACCTGTAGTAACATTGCAAAAGTAGCCCAATTGCCCAGGGAAACTGTGGACCTTGCAACCCTGACTCAGAACACAAAAGATTCTGCAGCAGACAGTGCAGTCAGCTGTACGCTCGTTATTATCTTATACCCCCAACTCTTCAGCAAGTTGGTTTATTCTAGGGCTGTACCCGACTCAGAATTATAATAGCTGAATCAGATTTGGCTGTTTAATACAAGTATTCAGTCTTTATTCCACAGCTGAACAACAGCAGCTGGCATTTTTCAGATGGGAAAAGAAACGCTTTGGTAGACACATGTCCTTTTTAAAGTGACACCAGTGAATGTCCAACCAATAAAAATTTGGTCGGACAGGAGCATAACAACCAAACAGTTGACCAAACAAACTTTACAGCCCTGGTTGTCACATTGAGAATGGTTGCTCATGCTTGTCCTCCTGTCCACTCATAGTTATCAACATGAATCCCAATTAGTATGACTTGATTAAAAGTAAATTTATGCATTAAAGGCACATGGTTTGTTTTTATGAACAGCCAAATGGTGTGTTGCTTTAAATGCTGCTGCCCTAGGGAACCATGGGACACCTTTTTGTAAAGGATGGTCCTGTTTATCCTATGATGAAGGAGACAAGAAAGGAAGCAATGAAGCACCTTGCCTTAGCATTTAGGAAATTTGACCAGCTCTTATCATGGCTGCCGCTTAGATACTTCCAGGTCATGTCATTCACTAGGGAACCTTACTAAACAAAAAAAAAAAAAAAACACTATTCAACCACAGCTCTAGTCTTGCACTGTATTTGGAATGATGTTGTCACACTGTTGTAGATATTTAAATGCCATGCACTGAATTTATGCACAGCACCTATTCTCACACATTCACACACTGGTGGGCGACTCTACCATACAAGGTGCCACTGGCTGCTCCTTTAACACATTTAAATTCACACACCATCACAAACGCAATTTAGGATTCAGTATCTTGTCTAAGGACACTTCGACCTGCGGACTGGAGGAGTTGGGGACGTTTTCACCTAAATACAATATATAAATTAATCCCCATTAATTTGGTTAAAAATGTTATTGTACACTTAAAAAAGAGATGTTGATAATATTTTTAATTTAAACCATCTACTAGAGGAATAAAATTCACGTGTATTGAATAAGAACCATATACAGTGGCCCTGAGGGTCAAAACACAACAACATTTCACAAAACACTACAACATTTCACAAAACTAAACAATATTTCAAAATCCCAAATATTTCACAAAACAAAACAGCATTTCAGACAGCTAACCAACATTTCCCAAACATGTCAACATTTTAGTAAACAAAACTTTTCAGAGAACAAAACAACATTTTGGAAATTTCAATAAATTAGTGGAGTGTCAACTTTTAATTTTGGAAATACAGTAGTTGTAGCAGCAGGCAGTTCTGCAGCAGCGCCGCAGCAGCAATGCTGTCTGTGTGAACACTGCACTTGCGTGAGCTACAGCAGTTCTGCAAGGTGGCTGTCAGGTGCTGCTCACACAGGCAGTCTGGCCTGGGCGTTAGTAATACAAAAAAACTAAACAAGCTTGCGAAAAGCTCATCAAGTTGGCTTTTTTTTTTTTTTTTTCAAAGCTTTACTAAGAAATATTTTACATGTAAACAATTTATGTTGTTGAGGCAATAATATGTATATGATATAATACATAACCTTTCATAGGTAGAGTGGTGATTCAGCTCCTGTTAAGTGGCACTACATTGTTCAAAAAGAAATTTAAAAAGAATAGAAAGAATAAAAACAGTACCATTGACATACATTAACATTTTCTTCAGGCTGAAAATGATGTTTCTGTTTTGCTCCTTTTCTGATCTTCTGCTAGATAAGAAGTGAAAAGAGGAATAAGTCACTGTTTTGATCAACTGTATGTTGTAGTGAGTGGTCAGCAAATGTTCTATAATAGTTTTATCAGATGAACGACGATAATATATTTTTTACAGAAATCTCTTGTTACTTCTCCCTTCAAAATACATGTATCCCTTTTCACTAAATCTGAATAGTTACTTTAAAACTCACCTTTAAGGGTAAAGAATATCGTTGAATTTATTTGTTCACATCTCCCGCCCTCACGTTTTCATACATGGGTTCCCTTTTTTTTTTCAATTCTAGAAATAAAAATTAAAAAAGTTTCGTTACATTTGATTATGCACATGTCTATTTGTGTAATTGTAGTTTATTCTGCATTCAATCTATGTTGTAATAGACAGTATATAATAGTCTAATGTAGGATGAAGTTACATCAGATAAATACTGACCTTGATCATCGGGTGGTGGTGGAGCTTTGTTTTTTATTCTAAATATTAGAAACAAAGAGTTATTAATATGTGGCCATGCAAACAGATGCAAATCAAAATTCAAAGGGTAACCCACATGTTATGTTTGGGTATATTTGGATTGAATATAAATTGTTAACTGGCAGTTAATGCAGTAACAATGCAAAATAACACAGGCCATCACAGCAAAGTTCTCTGTGGCTATGATGGATTTCCAACATTTGCGACTGAACGATTGATACTGATGCTGACATATTGATATTTTCTTCACTCAGTATTGTGCTTCAGGGGTAATATTTATTTTACTGACATTTTAGATTTGTTTCTAGTGAGAAATTGTTGAGTTTATATAGTGACTTTACTGTAGTGTGTGTGTATAAAATGTTAGCATTATAGCTCTTTTTTGCTCTTATTCACTTCACCTATCAGTGGTTTTAATGTTTTGGCTGATCATTGTATTTGACAAGGTAGCAGATTCATCCCATCTGAAAAAGTCTCGGCATCACAGATCAAAAAAGTCAACCAACAAAAAGTGGTTTGACTCAGACTGCAGAAATCTGTGAAAAACAGAAGCTTATCAAATCAAAACACAGACAACCTGACAATCCTGTGCTTCGCCTCCAGTAGTGGGAAACACTAAAATCATACACAAAAACAAAAGGAACAACATGCGCAGCACTAACTTGATTTAATTGAAGAGTCCATTGACGCAAATAATCAAAGTGAAATGGAGTATTAAAGTAAGATTAGTGTTAAAAGTCTGTAACCTCATGATACCTGATTAAAAAAAGGAGTAATGTCTGGTTCACTTACTTATTTTTATGAATGTAATACCCTCCAACGGCTGCTGCAGAAGCAACTACTAAACATGCGACAACTATTGCAGCAATGACCCCAACTGAAAGACCTCCAGATGGCCTGTCTGAAAATAAACAGAAAACAAAACCAGAACACGAGTCATTCACCTTGCAATAACAGCCATTTGTAAAATCACAAACACAGTCACAAGTGATAAAATAGGTTTGGTGAATGTTAAATATTTCTACGTATATGCAGTACCACCACAGTCACATGATTATATACAGTAGACTTCATTACACCAGAGAAAGAGATGAGCACAATGTAAAGCCTGGACTGTAATAAAAGTTAAGTGAATTGCTAATGTAATATAGGCAAAGCATTAGTGTTCAACAAGGATATATTTTTTTGGTTCTGATGCATTAATGTCCTTCAGTTTTTCAGGCCTATAACACTGTGGGTTGATAGTGATAGAAGGCGATCAACAAAATCTGCAGTCGACACCATCCTGGTACCTTTTACAGACAATTCATGGTCTGCAGACAACTTTCTCCTGGTCACTTTATTCTTAGCTTCACAGGTGTAGGTGCCACTGTCAGAGGGTTTAGTGTTGTCTTTAGTGAACACAGCAGAATTGTGTATCTTTGTCCCATTCAGTATCCAGGTGTAAGTGGCAGATGGTGTGGACTCAGCAGAGCAGGTTAAAGTGAAGTTCTCATTCAGATATGTCTCACTTGGACCTGTGATTTGAACATTTTCTGGTCCATCTGAAAAACAGATATTTGTTATGTATTATTATTATTATTATTATTATTATTATTATTATTATTAAAGGATACAAAAATTTTAAACTCTTAAGTTACACACCGAAAAACAAGACATTTCAATAGCACACTGTTATTTATGGCACTTATCATTTTTGATACACTGCTTAAAAAAATTAAGGGAACACTGAAATCACACATCAGATCTTCCAGAGCAAATTATTCAAACTGAAAATCTTTAACGATGTACACTACCGCTCAAAAGTTTGGGATCACTTGCAAATTTCTTTGTTTTCCAAAGAAAAACACATTTTCATGCAATTGACAAACATTTTTTTCCCTTTCACAAACATTTTGATCCATTTCACAAACAATTAAAATTAATCAGATGATTTTGAAAGAATGATTTACATTTTTGCAAAGAGGCCTATTATCAGCAACTGTCAGTCCTCTGCATCAATCTCCTGGTATGGCTGCTAATTCAAGTTAATCATTTTATAAAGCTAACTGATCATTAGAAAACCCCTTTGCAGGTGTGTTGGACAGCTGAAAACCATTGTACTAATAAGGGAGCACAAAAGGGAACATGGCATTCTTTAGGTTGGTTTAGTATCTGAAGAATCAGCAGTTGTTTGTTTGTTGAGAGACTCAAAATGGCCAGAAAGAAAGAACTTCCTATAGAGACCCGTCAGTCTATTGTTGTCCTCAGAAAGGAAGGCTATTCAATGCGAGAAATTGCGAGGAAACTTAAAATCTCTTACCATGCTGTTAACTACTCCCTTAAGAGAGCAGCACAAACTGGCTCTAACAAGGACAGAAAACGGAGTGGAGGCCCGATGCACAACTGTGCAAGAAGACAAATACCTGAGAGTGAGTAGTTTAAGACAAAGACGGCTCACAGGTCCTCAACTGGCAGCTGCACTAAATAGTACCCGTCAAACACCAGTGTCAGTATCAACAGTGAAGAGGCGACTTCAGGATGCTGGACTTCATGGCAGAATTGCCAAGAAAAAGCCATATGTCAGACTGGCAAATAAAAAGAAAAGACTGAGATGGGCAAAAGAGCACAGGCATTGGACACTGGATGACTGGAAGAAGGTGTTGTGGACAGATGAGTCCAAGTTTGTGGTCTTCGGATCAAACAGAAGAACATTTGTGAGACGCAGAACAAATGAAAAGATGCAAGAACAGTGCTTAATACCATCAGTCAAGCATGGTGGAGGCAGCGTGATGGTCTGGGGGTGCTTTGGAGGTGGTAAAATAGGACATTTGTACAGAGTGGAAGGAACTTTGAGGAAGGAGGGCTATCACAAGATTTTGCAAAGACATGCCATACCCTGTGGACAGCACTTGATAGGGGCCAATTTCATCCTACAACAGGATAATGACCCAAAACACACCTCCAAAATGTGTCAGCAATATTTAAAGAGTAAGCAGTCAGCCAGAATTCTGACTGTAATGGAGTGGCCAGCACAGTCTCCGGATCTGAACCCCATTGAGCTGTTGTGGGAGCAGCTTGACCGTATGGTACGGAGGAAGACTCCGTCAAGCCAGTCCATCTTGTGGGAGATGCTCCAGGAAGCATGGGGTGAAATCTCATCTGATTACCTTGAAAAATTGACAGCTAGAATGCCTAAGGTCTGCCAGGCTGTAATTGCTGCAAAAGGTGGTTTTTTTGATGAAGGCAAAGTTTGAAGTACACATTCATCATTTCCATTACAATCATTATTTCTAACTCTGACAATGTCAGCATGTCATGTTCATTTGCCATACTGCCTATTCAGATTAATTTCATAGGTGTTTCCATGGGAAACAAGAAAATTGCCAAGTGATCCCAAACTTTTGAGCGGTAGTGTACATTATATAATTTGTTGAGAACAGAATGACCTAACAACGGTCAACGGAAACCTAAATCATCAACCCACTGAGGGCTGGATTCAAAATCACTCCGAAAGTCAAAGTAAAAATTGAAATCACAGGCTGATCTAACCTGTGTGATTTTTATCACAGCAACTCGTAATGTGACTCAGTAATATGTATGGAGCCCGCATGCCTGTATGCACACCCAACAACGTCTGGGCATGCTCCTGATGAGTCAGCGGATGGTGTCCTGGGGGATCTCCTCCCAGACCTGGATCAAGGCATCAGTGAGCTCCTGGACAGTCTGTGGTGGTACTTAGCAGTGTCAGATGCACTGACACATGAAGTCCCATAGGTGCTCAGTTGGATTTAGGTCAGGGGAAAGAGAGGGCTGGTCAGTGGCATCAATGCCTTTGTCATCCAGGACCTGGCTACACACTCTGGCCACATGAGGCTGGGCATTGTCCTGCACCAGGAGGAACCCAGGGCCCACTGCACCAGGAGGAACCAAGGGCCCACTGCACCAGGAGGAACCCAGGGCCTACTGCACCAGGAGAAACCCAGGGCCCACTGCACCAGGAGGAACCAAGGGCCCACTGCACCAGGAGGAACCCAGGGCCTACTGCACCAGGAGAAACCCAGGGCCCTGTTGGGATTCACAGAACCACAGATGATTTATCATTTGGTAAAATCATCACTGGACATTTAAAGGCTTTTTCCTCTGTATGCTCTTTGTCTTCAAACAAAGAGAACTAGGTGACACCCATCTCCACAGGAGGTCTCACCTCACACCTCAGTGAGACACAAGTCTCACAACTTGATTGGACAGTACTGTTACAGTGACATGTGACTCTGTGACGTCACCAAACACTGTAGAAGGTCTGCTCCCTCCAAGCCTTCTCTCTTGCTCTGGAGCTACAACAACTCACAGATCCCTCTAGCTCCAACTGCGGAGCAGCTCACACCTCTTTGCGGCTGGGCCTGGCACAGCACAGAGGCCCAGACCCTTGCTCCATAGCCCAAACCACTAAAGGGAGGGCAATTGATCATAGGCTCTCTTGCAAACACAAGGTTTGCAACTAGCTTTCCAGCAACAAAGAACCAAGTGAGTTAGCATCCAGCGTCTAACTCTGCTAAACCCTGAGCGACCAGCTTCCTCTGAGTTTCACCTTTGGAACAAAGAACACAACAAAGACTGCAGCTGGAATCACCTTCCCAGCCTTCTTCTGCCGGCTAACAAAGCAGTACACCACCAAGTGACTCTTTCTCCCATTCACTCAAGGATTGGTAACGTAACAACTGGGCATAGCTTATCACAGCGTTACAGGCTAAGCAAGACTGTTTAACTTGTTGTATGTGATTTGATGCTGTTCATTGAGTTATTGTTATGATAGTTTGCAGTTAAGTCATTGATTAGTTGGCTTCGCCAAATCTAAGTGTTTAGTTTGCTAATACTATTCACAAACAGATTCTTGCACCCAACTAAACGATCTCTGCACTAATCCAGACCGTTTGCAACACAAATACATTGACAAAGACTCATTAACAAATAGGCTTTCAACAGAGCTACACCCAAACAGGCATCTCAAGGTTCCCGCTTCTTTTCCTTTGTCTTTGTCCTGACCACACAGTCAGACAAACACCTCCCCCAACCTGAAGCAAGCTTTGATTCGGCCATCTTGTAGTTCCCTGTTGTCCGCCATTTTGTTTTGTAGGCCAAACGGCTTTTTGATCACCACACCCGCCTTTGTCTTTCTCTTCTTTCTCTCTCTCTCACACACACACACATGCACACACGCACGCACACACACACACACACACGCACACACACACACACACACACACACACTTACACACCAAGCTTGTATATAGTTAGTTAGAATTTGTGTGTTTTGGTTTGCTTTGCTAGTTTGTGAATAAATATAATTCTTTGGAATCATACCTGCTGTCTGTTTAATGTTGCACAAGAGTGAATGAATAGTCAACCTCTGCTGAGTCAAGAACTCCGAAATCCTTCAGGCGTTACCGTTAATTTTGGTTGTTGTCATTAATTTAATTATTAATCAAACTCCAAATTAATAGTTTAGCCTATTTTATGAGACTGATATCTTTAACTGGCTATCATTTTCCCCTTTACGGGAATGGTGCCCCACGAGGTGATTTAATGTTAATTAAGTCACATTATTTAACATGATTATTAATTATTGATAATAATTATTAATTATTTCAGATAGCCAATTAAATCCCTACATATTTGGTGTCCCTTGGTGAGACCTAATGTGTTGACCCCAACAGCCCACTGCACCAGGAGAAACCCAGGGCCCACTGCACCAGGAGGAACCTAGAGCCCACTGCACCAGGAGGAACCCAGGGCGCACTGCACCAGGAGGTACCTAGGGCCCACTGCAACAGGAGGAACCTAGGGCCCGCTGCACCAGGAGGAACACAGGGCCCACTGCACCAGGAGGAACCTAGAGCCCACTGCACCAGGAGGAACCCAGGGCCCACTGCACCAGGAGGAACCCAGGGCCTACTGCACCAGGAGGAACCTAGGGCCTACTGCACCAGGAGGAACCCAGGGCGCACTGCACCAGGAGGTACCTAGGGCCCACTGCAACAGGAGGAACCTAGGGCCCGCTGCACCAGGAGGAACACAGGGCCCACTGCACCAGGAGGAACCTAGGGCCCACTGCACCAGGAGGAACCCAGGGCCCACTGCACCAGGAGGAACCCAGGGCCCACTGCACCAGGAGGAACCTAGGGCCCACTGCACCAGGAGGAACAAAGGCCCTCTGCACCAGGAGGAACGCAGGGTCCACTGCACCAGCATAAGGTCTGACAGTCACTCTGAGGATTTCATCCCGTTACCTAACAGCAGTCAGGGTACTGTTGGCTATGACATGGAGGTCTGTGTGACCCTCCAAGGATATGCCTCCCCAGACCATCACTGACCCACTGCCAAACCGCTCATGCTGGATGATGTTACAAGCAGCATAACGTTCACCACGGTATCTCCAGACTCTTTCAAATCTGTCACATGTGCTCAGTGTGAACCTGCTCTCATCTGTGAAGAGAACAGGGCGCCAATTGTGGACCTGCCAATTCTGGTGTTCTGTGGTGAATGCCAATCAAGCTGCACGGTGCTGGGCTGTGAACACAGGTCCCACTAGAGGACATCGTGCCCTCATGCCACCCTCATAGTTTGGTCAGAAATACCCCAGTAGTCTGCTGGAGATCATTTTGTAGAGCTCTGGCAGTGCTCCTCCTGTTCCTCCTCACACAAAGGAGCAGATACTGGTCCTACTGCTGGGTTGATGCCTTTCTACAGCCCTGTCCATCTCTCCTCATGTTACGGTCTCCTGGTATCTCCTCCATGCTTTTGAGACTCTGCTGGGAGATATAGAAAACATTCTTGTGACCACACGTATGGATGTGCCATCCTTGAGGGGCTGGTCTACCTGTGCTAGCTGATTGGGCTGCATACGACCTCATGCTACCAGTAGTGACAAGGACACTAGCAGAACACAAAACTAGAGAAGAATCGGTTAAGGAGGATAAGTAGAGAGCAACTGTCTGTGGCCACCACATGTAAAACCATTCCCTTTTGGGGGGTTGTCTTGCTTTTGCCTCTCCATTGTACCTATTGTCACTTTCATTTGCACCAAAGCAGGTGAAACTGATTCACAGTCACTTGTGCTTCCTAAATGGACAGATTGATATCCCTGAAATTTAACTGACTTGGTGTTATGATGTGACCATTTAGTGTTCTTGTAATTTTTTCAAGCAGTGTAGTAAATGTGCAGTTTGCTACCTACAGTTGACCTCCATGACGTATTTTGCTTCATCACTGCTGACGTGGTTGCTGACTATACAGGAATATTCTCCACTGTCATTCTTATTCAGGCTGTAAAAAGACAGCACTCTGTTCTTGTTGTAAAGTATTATGTTGCCAGTCAGGATCAGATCTGAGCCATCCTTCATCCACTTTCTGCTGAAGACATAGCCAGCAGCATCACAGGTAAAGTTGGCTGAGTTTCCTTCAATTGGCACGTTGGTTGATGAAGTGACAGAAACCCCTGATATTCTCTCTGTTGGGCAAAAGATCATGTGAAGAAATACGAGAACGGAAAATTAGTTGCTGAGGGTTAAATGAGTAAATAATGAAGGAACTTGTAGAGCGCAATCATTATAATTACTGATCTCCAAATGATATATACTGTATACAGTGCCAAATGTCTGACTCTCTGCACTTAATTATTTTAACATTTATAGTTTGGAACCACCTAGCCTATAGCTCAGAAAATCACATTTATAAGTGAAACTTGACAGTGTAGTGTGCAGTGTTTTTTTTTATAACAGTGCAGTGAGTGAACCAAAACAGTCAAGCTGGGGGCTGGGAAACCAAAACAATGAGCTGAAAGATACTAAAATGTTCAATATTGCTCAGGGGAAGTGCAGTCAGATGATAATTCTCTTGCTTCATCACTATGAGAGAGACCTTTCACATACAAGAAGTTATGTGATCCACTGTTAACATAAAAATATTGATTTTAGCCACTTAAAATAATGGGTTGAAATAAGTAAATTATTGAATAGCAGAAATGAGAACTTTACCTGCAAGGCTAAGAAATAAATTGTTAAATTCAAAAGTGTTAAATGTTTGGATTTATCTTACTTTACTACAGGGCCAAATGTAACAGAAGTAGTGTTTATCTTGACTTATTATTCTTATTAATTAGTTTTAGGATGTGTGGATTTGAATTCACACTTTGCCATTCCAGATGATGCTATAACAATGCTATATCCAATAAACCTTTAAATGTAAACTTACCCAGTACAGAGACACCTGTTGGCAGAGACATTTGATATCTCAGAGTTTTGTTGTTAAAGGCCTGACAGCTGTAGTTACCACTGTGATTCATCTGAATGTTCATCAGTCTGAGCTCTGGTCCAGTATCAGACAGCAGGACTCCATTCAGAAACCAGTGAAACAGGGCAGGAGGTCTGGAGACAGCTGAGCAGGTCAGGATGATGTCTGACCCTTCGCCATAATATTCTTGTGATGGAGATATTGTCACATTAATATTATCAGGGCCATCTGCATTGTGCAGCATGTGGGGAGTGGGAAAAAAAAATCAAAGTAATGTTAGTAGCTTGAAGAAAATGTTTGGTGATGTAAATCTGAGCTCAGTGTGAAGCCTTGTGACACCTTCAGCTATGAAGCATGGATGCCTATAGTGCAGGATAAAGTGTATGCTAGGGATGCACCGAAATGAAAATTTGTGGCTGAAGCCGAAGCCGAATAATATTAAACACTTGGCCGAATACCAAGTACTGAATACCGAATATTGTTGTTTAGTTTTTCATTAGTTTTTGCAGATGAACCCCCTCCAGATTAGTTTTGCCGACTTCTCCGTCGCGGTAAGCCGATGGCCTCCGTATTTGACAGGAATGCATTACTGTCTGTGTCTGTGACCCCCGTTCAACCCACAATCGGTGGGATTTGCCTTTCGTTTCTGCTGCTGGTTGAAATCTGTAGGCTGCTTGCACAGCAAATGATTTAAGCCTATTTTGCTCGCTCAAAACTATTTTTAGTCGCAAATGCGAGTGCAGTGAGGGACGGATTGCCACACTGCAGACATTTTACTCCGCGCGTCATGGCACGCTGTGTGATTGTGTTATCAAAACATGCCGCTATTATTCGGCCTTGCTTTTAACTTATTCCACCGAATACCGAATGTGTGTTTTTTTTTGCAATATTCGGGCGAATGTATTTGGTTACCGAATATTCGGTGCATCCCTAGTGTATGCACATATAAGTTAGTAACTCACAGCTGACGGAGAGGTTTACTGGATCACTGGTGCCATTACTGACAGGATTTAACACACGACACCTGAATGGTCCCTGGTCGTAGCGGGTCACACTGACTATAGTGAGAGTGGCGCCTCTATCAGTGAGCTGAACTCTGTCACTTTCTGTAACCTCAGAGCTGCCGTTCAGCCAGAAGAAAGAGAGGAAGGATCCAGAGGCAGAGCAGGACAGATGGACAGAGCTGTTGAACTCCACCAAGTCTGTGCTGCTGGCAGTTGACTTTACACTGGACACTGGCACTGTGGGTGAAAAACACAGTAGTTTTATACTGGCCACCTCTCTGGCTTAAGAAAAGGAGATGGCTCAGTAGAGAGCAGCAATGGAGAGAGAAGCAATTAATCCTATTTTGATGATCTATGATGAGTAATGAGGCTCAATGCATGTTCAAGGTTTGTATGTGTGTTGGACATTTACTTGTGGACACAAGAATTTCTAATTTATTGATTTGTGATCATGCAGGTTTTTTTTTTTCAGCTTTAAGTTGTCTCTGTAAGAGAAGCATCTTGAGTGCATATGTACAGCAGTATTGTTCCTTTTTGTTTAGTACAACTGTTTTCACAGGTACATCCAGTCCTTTTTTTTTTTTTTTTTTCAAAATTTCTTTGTTTAAAAAAAAAAACCAAAAAACTAACTTATCCAGTACAGAGACAAGGTCGTACATAAAGATTTAATTTTTAAAGTATTTTCTTTAAAGTAGCTTCATTTAAAGAATAATATAAGGGGAAATCTGTACTAAGCATACTGTACATTCTAAATCCAAATGCCTCTAGTTGACAAAAAGATGCCATCTTTCTGAATATGTTACTGCCACGTAAACCTGTTCATTTCTACTTACCCAGCACAGTTATAGCTGCAGGTGGAACTGATTTATATCTCAGAGTTTTGCTGTTAAAGGCCAGACAGGTGTAGCTGCCACTCTGACTCTCCTGAATGTTCATCAGTCTGAGCTCTGGTCCAGTATCAGACAGCAGGACTCCATTCAGAAACCACTGAAACAGGGCAGGAGGTCTGGAGACAGCTGAGCACTTCAGGATGATGTCTGACCCTTCTGTATAGTATTCTTGTGATGGAGATATTGTCAAGTTAATGTTGTCTGGGCCGTCTGAATGAAGGGAAAAACAAGAGCAAATAAGAAAAAGGTCACATGATATAATCAAAAATAAAAAGGCATATGGCCTGTAGCTTGACTCATTATTAGGTATTATAACTTACTAGTATGCACAACTGCATTCTTATACATCAGGTCACTAGTAATTTAACAGAAAAGCCAAGAAACACTATAAATGAAACTGACTGCTGTAGTTTTTAGTGATATTGTACTAGATTGTATGAGGTTGGAAAATGTGTTTCTAACATGTAGTGCAACCAAACAAAACCGAACAAAAAAGATAGATAGATATTGTCAGATAAGGTACTGAGGATGTAGGTTAGTAACTCACAGCTAATGGACAAGTTCATCGGATCACTGGTGCCATTACTGACAGAATTGGATGCACGACACTTAAATGGTCCCTGGTCGTAGCGGGTAATGTTAGCTATAGTGAGATTGGCGCCTCCATCAGTGAGCTGAACTCTGTCACTGGCTGTAACCTCAGAGCTGCCGTTCAGCCAGAGGAAAGACAGAGAGGATCCAGAGGAGGAGCAGGACAGACGGACGGAGCTGCTGAACTCCACCAAGTCTGTACTGCTGGGGGTTGCCATTACATTGGACACTGGCACTGTGGGTGAAAAACAAAATTATTTTACCATCACATGACAAAGGAATATTGTGAAGTTGAGACCAGAAGAGTCCTTTCTCCTGATTGGTCATTGCTATTTGTCTGATAGTTTGTTCGTTCGGTAGTGTTCCAGGGTTTTTAAGTAGTGCTGATGATGATGGTCCTTTAACTAAAATGTTCACTCTATTGTGAGATTTTTAACATTTGATCACTTTTCCTCTGCGTCTATTGGTACAGTGTGTGGAATTATTTTCTATGAGATGACAGATTGAAATATACAGTATAGTGGTTTTTACTTCAGGCTGCTCCTCAAAAATCCTGTGTTCCCCTCATTTAGACAATAAATGAATTAAACATGAAGACCTAAGTCATTTGTTTCTCCATAATATTAAGTGTGTTTTAAGGAACTATAATATTTCTCTCACTGCAATAGAACATGTAGGGCACATCATATGCTTTATGCGTTGTTGATTTATATACAGTTATTTTTGCCTTTTTTGTCAATTTTTTTTTCTCACAAGTTTTTTTCAACTTTTGGAGACAACGCATCATAGGTAGAGCACAACTGCTGTAGTTCATCTGTCCAAAACCACCTTGCTCAATTGTTATAATTACTCTTTGACACTCAGCATTGAAAGAGACGCAACATGTGAAACATTGTCTCACCATCTACGTACAGTCTTGTGTTCCCTCTCTTCTGTTCTTCTCCAAATGGAAAAATGAGAACGCTGTATTCTCCATGGTCATTAAGAGTCAGATTTCTGAGCTCCAGAGATCCAGTAGACAGGAAGAGGATGATCCTGCCTTCATACTCTGGTGCAGTTATGTTTGAACCAGTGAAAGTGATTATATTTTTTCCATCAAATGTCCACCCTACTGATAGGAATGGTTGTTCTGGTGGAGTCAGTGTTGTGGTGAACATCACCGTCTCTCCCACAGCTTTATTTAGAACATCAGGCAGCACACCAGCTCCTTTGGTTAAACCTTGAGGGGACAATTAAGCAGATCTGAGAACGCCACAGGAAGTTGAGTACATTGCAAAATGGGCCACTTGGACAATATCCTTGATAAAAATCTGAAAGAAACCCCCAAAATCATCTTTGCCACAATACATTACTATGGTTGCCTGTCTATTAAAAACAGATAAGCAATCAAAAAAGTCAGGGTGATTGTCGGTCAGGAAAAAATGGTCAATTGCACTCACCTGCAAAACTTCTGGTGGATGTCGGCACTGTAATACTATCAGCACAATATTTTTTGCTATTCTCAACTTGGATGGAGAACATAGTAGTTGCAAGTGATGCACAGTTCATGTTATCAGTGCCTGTAATCCATTCTTTGTGAATTAGCCCCTCCATGTCCTCTTCAGCCCAATATGTGAGGAACATTTATTTTTCCCACAGATAGAAAATTTCAATCACAGCTACAGGGGAACTAATTCTTAGTGGAGAAAGGAACTTAGTTGGAATTACTTCCTTTCCTTTTCCTTTTCTGTGTTCATGAACGTATTATTTACCAGTAAGTACATTTGTAGCGTTTTTTTTTTTTTTCGAGACTGGTGTCTGTTTTCAATGCTTAACATTATTATTGATGATATTTCATTTATTTTACTGTGAATGATGAGGCATAGAGTATATGTCACAACCGTCAGCAGATTACTCTACAATAATGTTTCTGTGACAGCACAGATCATGGACGAGCTAGGATAACCTCAGCTTTGTTTAATATCTTTTTCCGACTGTTGCTTAGCGCTTGGTGCAATATTTAACCAGTTTCGGCTAACCTCACAGTTTTATCTTTCCTGATTAGCCACAACCACATCCTACCTTATAAACACAGCAGTTTACCTTCTTTTCAGCCTGCGATCAGACTGAATGGCGATTTCATTATCAATCACAGTACATAACTCTACACTACATGTATTACACTCTGTTGTGAATGGCTTTTTTGTCAGTGCTGCATTGGGTTATTAGGTATTGTTGTAATGTGGCAGTATTCACTGTCTAACGAGTTCACAGCTAACTGGGACATTTCCATTTCCAGAATCTACGGACTAAACTTAGACTAAACTATGCACTTTTATTACTACAAATGAGAAGCTCATACCATCGTTTGTGGAAAAGAAACTGAACTGCCCATTTGCAGCTGTCTCTCAAAGCTCTCTCAAGCTCTGACACTGTTAAGCATCAGTCTTAACATTTTGATAAATAACTGAATAAACTACTTTTATCTGCTGTCATTTGTTAAGAGCTCACCTGAGATGACTCCAAGAAGGATGAAGTGTATCACAGTTGTTTCCATTTCTTTTGCAGTATCAGAGACGGCTCAGTCTTTTATTCTTGGTGATATGAAGTAAGTACAAGGAACCTCTGACAGGTAAATCACTTGCACAGTTTTCGTCAATCATTAACCATGAACATACCAAACTTTGATCACCAAGCAATCAAAATCATTTATAAATTAAAAAGGACTTCTTGTGAAGGAGTTAAGTTTTTATCATGTTCAGATAACAGCAATCATCACAGTTTGACATGACTAAATATTCAGGGGTTGATTCATGTTTTAACACAGTATCCTGCACTGCATGTGATAAAGTTATATTCTATGTGTGTCATGTTGTAGTTATACTACAGGCTCTATGGCATTTTAATCTGTCTATCGGTTTGTCCACCATTTTGATCCAGCCTAAAATATCTCAACAGCAGTTTGATCATCAGTTGCTTTAAATCAAAAGTTTTCTCCAGATGTTCATGGAGCTTTGAAGATGTCTGACTTCATTGATCCTCTGACCTTTCCCCTGTAGTGCCACCGACATGTTTTATTTCAACAACTGTTTGCAATGCAATTTGATATTCAGACAATGAACCCTACTGACTCAAATTATTAATTGTCCTGACATCTTTGTTTTTGTTACCACTCTTCTTCCTCTTGATAATTTTAGGGACCCTAAGTCCTCTCCAGTACAAAATTCTCAAATGTAAATAAACACTAAAACCAAACTCACAAACTAAAACAACACAAAAACAATCTATGTAAGCTGAATCTGTCACAAGAAACTAGAGGCCAAATATATACCCTGTTTACTAACTCAAATCTTGCTTGTGGTTAGTGGTGGGCGATAAAACGATAACATATTGTCTCGGGATAAACACTTATGCGCCATCGAAAAAATGTTCGATATAACGTTCGATAATGTTATTGTATTCTGTCGGGAAAAACCACGAGGAAAGCCGTGCAAGTTACCCTCGGGGTCAGGCTGTGCAAGGTTGGTTGCATGAACACACTCACTTGCTCCCTGGTAACCTAGCAACGGTGTCACACAAAGGGCGCCACTTTCTGTGTGAGCGCAACCAGGGTTGCCAGGTCCGTTTATAAGCCGCGACCTTGTTTTTTTGTAAAATCGCTTACAAATATTGGTAGTCACGGGTTGCGGGGTTGTTTTTTTTTTTTTTTTTTTGGACTTGTTTCGAAAGTGGAGTTGCTTATTTGGGTTTGCTCTCTAAATGTTGCCTTTCTCTGTATATAACCGTCTAATAAGTTAGGCCTATTTAAACGCATGATAGTATATTGGACTGCAGGATGTTTCCACAGCTCCGCTCCCTCCCCCCCTCTCCTTCTCCGCATACACGCAGGTGATGGTCAGTCAATGAGACTTTTCATATTTTAATTGCATGATTAATGGAGGTTCGTTAAGTATTTCTCTAACAAGTGGGCAAAATATGGAAAGAATACAATGAAGATCTGTAAAAAGGGAGAGGATTAAAAGATTCGACTTCAAGAGGGAGACGATTCAAAGGCAGTGTGCAGATTCAGATTCCGTGTGAAGTATGTACTCATTCAGATCTTGTTTAGCATACCAGCACTGTTACAGTGAAAGTAAAATGGCTTGTTATATGCAACTTCTTTACTTTCATTTTCATTCATTCATTTATTCTTTCCATGTTTTGGTCGGCTAGTTGGTTTGGTAGAGTTCAAGGGCAGTAAGTATAATGTATTTGTAAAGTAATTTTGGTTGCTGGTCCTGCTTGCTTGTTTGTCTCCCAAGATCTGGCAACACTGAACACAACACAGCGTGGAGTGAGCAGCAAGAATGAGTGCGGATAGCGAGGAATATCACGATCTACCTGGTTCATATTGATCGATAACGATACTTATAAGAGAAAAAAAAATTATAACTTACGTAAAATAAGGACCAGGAGAAAATGAAAACATTTTAACACATTTATTTTAAACTCAATAGCTTTCTTCTGATTTCAATCACAGTCATCAGTCAAGGCACACGGAGGAAAATGTAATGTCAACACAACCATTAGAAAACACTCAAATAAATGAACATACACAGGATGGTATAAAAACTACTATTCGACTATTTCGCTTTTCAGCCAAATCGCCCACCCCTACTTGTGGTATGACTGTTACCACAGCAGTATGTCAGTACAAACACATTTACACCACTGGAGGGCGACGTCTTGCAGCTTTAAGGCGTGACTGCAGTTTTAGTGGGTTTATGACATTATGCAGACACTTTGTAACTCAACACGTGGGTTGCTCTGCATTTACTCACTCAGAAAAATAGAGTTGCCAGACGCTCACATTTATTAGGACAGTCAAACTTTGATGGTTCAACTTTCCTCAGCTGTTCACATCTCACAACGATCGATTAATGGATATTTTACCTTTAGTTTGTATTGTCTCTGCGGCTTTTACAGGTAAGAATCATGATTTTATAAGTTTTATTGTCTTCGCCGTCAGTGTTTGAAATACATTTTTTTATACTTTAAAAAACATTAATTTCTTGAGAAGTTGTTGGAAAGAAGTTTAGCTAATGATCTTGAGGTCTGCTAACCATGCTTTTGTGACTCGGTAGCATGGACAACAGACAATAGTGTAATTAATCAAAGTAACTTAATTGCTGCATTTATTAATAGTAAGCCGTGTTGCACGCAGTTTGGGCAATATTAAAATTTCTGGGTTTTTTATTTATGTATTTAAAAATTTAGTTTTACTAATCTGTATGAATCAAAATCATGTTTTAAAAAGCTGCTTTGTGTGTGTTGGTCTGATAGATAATGAACTCATCTATCTCTTGCTAACTGGGTCACTTTGCTAGATTAGATCTGTAATGTGATAAAAGAAAGCTGATGGCCGAAAGTGTCATCTACTGAAACACATTTGATTGACAATCACCCTGACTTTTTTTTAATAGATAGACAACCAGAGTTATAAATTATGGAAAAGAAGATTGGGTTTTTTTTTTTTTTTTTGGTCTTTCCAAGTGGCCCATTTTGCAGTGTCCTCAACTTACTGTAGCGTTCTCAGACCTGTAACTGTCTCCTCCAGGTTTAACCAAAGGAGCTGGTGTGTTGCCTGATGTTCTGAATGCAGCTGTGGGAAAGTGGGTGATGTTCACCACAACACTGACTCCACCAGAGAAACCATTTCTATCACTGGGCTGGACATTTGGTGAAAAAAATATAATCACTTTCAGCGGTTTGAATATAACTGCACCAGAGTATGAAGGCAGGATCACCCTCTTCATGTCTACTGCATCTCTGGAGCTCAGACATCTGACTCTTAATGACAGTGGCGTATACACAGTTGACATTTTTCCACTTGGAGAGCAACAAAAGAAAGGGGAAACAAGACTGGATGTACATGGTGAGACAATATTTCACATGCATGTATTTCAGTGTTGACTGGAGATTATGCATAGTATGAAAAAGACATTGTTTCACAGTGTTTTGTGAGTTCAAATAATTGTTTTTGGGTGTACATTGGTTTCAAATAATATCTATACTGAGACCAGAATTTAGATGACAACAGCAACAAAAATAACAACAATTACTGTTACCATTATTATCACATAACATAATAATAATAATAATTACGTAGTACAAAGCAGAGGTGTGGACTTCAGTTACATGACTTGGACTTGAGCTAGACACAAATCACAAATTTAATAAGTTAAGACTTGACATAATCAAAAAAGACTTGAACTTTAATACCAATGACTCATGACTTCACTTGGACTTGAGCCTTTTGATCTAAAAATACTTCTTAATACCTTCTCTTGGAAAAAGAAAGTTAAGGAGATTTTTACAACATGCGATGAGTTAAGTGCAGAAACATACAACATTCATCATTGTCATGGTACTGATTTACATGCTAAGACAAAAAAAAAAAAAAAAAAATATATATATATATATATATATATATATATACACAGTACAGGCCAAAAGTTTGGACACACCTTCTCATTCAATGCGTTTTCTTTATTTTCATGACTATTTACATTGTAGATTCTCACTGAAGGCATCAAAACTATGAATGAACACATGTGGAGTTATGTACTTAACAAAAAAAGGTGAAATAACTGAAAACATGTTTTATATTCTAGTTTCTTCAAAATAGCCACCCTTTGCTCTGATTACTGCTTTGCACACTCTTGGCATTCTCTCCATGAGCTTCAAGAGGTAGTCACCTGAAATGGTTTCCACTTCACAGGTGTGCCTTATCAGGGTTAATTAGTGGAATTTCTTGCTTTATCAATGGGGTTGGGACCATCAGTTGTGTTGTGCAGAAGCCAGGTTAATACACAGCCGACAGCCCTATTGGACAACTGTTAAAATTCATATTATGGCAAGAACCAATCAGCTAACTAAAGAAAAACAAGTGGCCATCATTACTTTAAGAAATGAAGGTCAGTCAGTCCGGAAAATTGCAAAAACTTTAAATGTGTCCCCAAGTGGAGTCGCAAAAACCATCAAGCGCTACAACGAAACTGGCACACATGAGGACCGACCCAGGAAAGGAAGACCAAGGGTCACCTCTGCTTCTGAGGATAAGTTCATCCGAGTCACCAGCCTCAGAAATCGCAAGTTAACAGCAGCTCAGATCAGAGACCAGATGAATGCCACACAGAGTTCTAGCAGCAGACCCATCTCTAGAACAACTGTTAAGAGGAGACTGCGCGAATCAGGCCTTCATGGTCAAATAGCTGCTAGGAAACCACTGCTAAGGAGAGGCAACAAGCAGAAGAGATTTGTTTGGACCAAGAAACACAAGGAATGGACATTAGACCAGTGGAAATCTGTGCTTTGGTCTGATGAGTCCAAATTTGAGATCTTTGGTTCCAACCGCCGTGTCTTTGTGAGACGCAGAAAAGGTGAACGGATGGATTCCACATGCCTGGTTCCCACTGTGAAGCATGGAGGAGGAGGTGTGATGGTGTGGGGGTGTTTTGCTGGTGACACTGTTGGGGATTTATTCAAAACTGAAGGCACACTGAACCAGCATGGCTACCAGAGCATCCTGCAGCGACATGCCATCCCATCCGGTTTGCGTTTAGTTGGATGATCATTTATTTTTCAACAGGACAATGACCCCAAACACACCTCCAGGCTGTGTAAGGGCTATTTGACCAAGAAGGAGAGTGATGGAGTGCTGCGGCAGATGACCTGGCCTCCACAGTCACCGGACCTGAACCCAATCGAGATGGTTTGGGGTGAGCTGGACCGCAGAGTGAAGGCAAAGGGGCCAACAAGTGCTAAACACCTCTGGGAACTCCTTCAAGACTGTTGGAAAACCATTTCAGGTGACTACCTCTTGAAGCTCATGGAGAGAATGCCAAGAGTGTGCAAAGCAGTAATCAGAGCAAAGGGTGGCTATTTTGAAGAAACTAGAATATAAAACATGTTTTCAGTTATTTCACCTTTTTTGGTTAAGTACATAACTCCACATGTGTTCATTCATAGTTTTGATGCCTTCAGTGAGAATCTACAATGTAAATAGTCATGAAAATGAAGAAAACGCATTGAATGAGAAGGTGTGTCCAAACTTTTGGCTGGTACTATATATATATATATAAAACTGAGTTCTCTTTCAAATGAACTGGCAATGTGAACACAAAAAGAACTGAGTCTCTTTTCTGTAGGTCCACTTTTTGGTCCACAAATGGATGTTTGGACCCAAATGTCCACCTGGACTGAAGAATAAACTCATTACAGTTTCATTCAGACCTCACAAAACATGTTTTTGGCTATAACTCAAAAATTCTTATCTAACTTATGACAAAATTCCACACAAATGTCTAATAGGATTAAATGATGAAGCAGTGATGTTTTATATCCAAAATGGCAGAGATCAACTTCACTGTGACATCACAATGATATGCAAAATACTTTTCTGGCCATTACTTAATGTCATATCTCAAGAACAGCAGGGGCAGACATAGATGTAAACTATGACAGAAACTTGGCTGGTGCGCAGAGGCATACAGCTGCTGGGTGATATTTTTAGTTTTGTAGTGGCAGGAGCTAGTGTAAACTTTAATTCAGTGTTTCCCAATACTGTGACTCTATCACCTGCTGGCAAATATAGATAATGTTGTTTTCACCCACAGTGCCAGTTTCCAATGTAATAGCAACAGCCAGCAGCACAGACTTGGTGGAGTTCAACAGCTCTGTCCGTCTGTCCTGCTCCTCCTTTGGATCCTCTCTGTCTTTCCTCTGGCTGAACGGCAGCTCTGAGGTTACAGAAAGTGACAGAATTCAGCTCACTGATGGAGACGCCAATCTCACTATAGCTAACATGACGCGCTACGACCAGGGACCATTCAGGTGTCGTGCATCCAATCCTGTCAGTGATGGTGACAGTAATCCAATAACCTTCTCCATCAGCTGTGAGTTAACCTTCAGTTCTTTGTCTGACGACCTCTGTATGCAAACAGAGACAAAGAATTTAGATTATTCCTCTTTTTTGTTTCCCCATCAGCCATGCAGAGTATTAAAGACACATATTCTGACCCACTGGAATCAAGTACAACATCTGTTTAAACTACAGTACCATGTGAGCTAAATCATTATACAGACAATGTCATTCAGAAACTGTTTATTGCAGGCTTGCACTGAGGTGTATGTTTTTTCTCATGTAAGATAATGTAGTTGTGTATACTAACTTTTTTGCTGCTGTTTTTTTTCCCTACCCTCAGATGGCCCAGAAAATGTTATTTTAACAGTATCTCCGTCACGACAACACTATGAGGAAGGGTCAAACATCGACCTGATGTGCTCAGCTGACTCCAGACCTGCTGCCTTACTCCTATGGCTTCTGAATGGAAACCTGCTGTCTGATACCGGACGTTATCTAAGACTGATGAACATTCAGATGAGTCAGAGTGGGAACTACAGTTGTCAGGCCTTCAACATCAAAACTCTGAGATATGAATCATCTCCACCTGCCATCATCTCTGTACTGAGTGAGTATGAATAAAAGGTTCTGTGCAAAGAAAAAATGATAGAAAAGGTGAGACCTGTGATAGTATCAGATGAAACTTTCTTAAATATAAAATGGTTGTACTAAACATTTGTGAAATAAAAGGAAGCATACTTGCGGTACGTACATTTCAGGGCTGAACAATAAGGATTGTGTGATTCCCATGGGCAAGTAAAATTCTACCTTGGGCTAGTAACACATACATCTCAGTTGCCTGATTGCACAAGTGATAAAAAAGAAATTAAACAGCTTCTCATCTCTGTTGAGATTTGCACATGTGCAGTACTATGCGGGCATTCATGAAAAAAATGGAGGCAGGTAAAAACAAAGTTTATGAGCTGAAGCACAAGCAAGGATTTGAATGGAAACAGGATTTAAGTTGGGTGGCATTTGAGGATGTGGGTGAAAGATTAAACATGAGAATTAACTTTAGTCTTTGTTACTATATAACCACCAATAAATCGGTGTATCAGTGTTGTATAGGGGCAAGAAAAAATTGAGTTCAGGCAGTCACGATACAAGTGCAATTTTTGCATGTACAGAGACAACTGAGGCTAAGGTAACTTGGTGTTCCTATAAAACACTTATTACTTTGCAGGATTCTTATTTAATCAATGTTTAGAAAAATCTAAAGAACAGCATTTTATGTCTAACAGTTTAGCTTAGTTTACCACATATCTTAAAACTTACTGGTGGTCATGTGACCTGCAGGCAGTGAATCTCCTCAGCAGCAGAGGGAGGAGCAGAGAGGACAGGAGGACTGATACTGACTGATGTCTTTTCACTCAGTATTGTGATGTCAGGAATAGGATTTATTTTATTGACATTTTTATTTTGTTTGCAGTGAGATATTAAAGGGAAATTGAGGTTTATTTCAACCTGTCTCCTATCGTCCTAAATTTGTTTCAAGTGACTAATGACATAAAAATAATAGTTAGCATGTTAGCCGTTAGCCTAGATACAGCCGGGGCTAGGGTTGTCAAAAGTATCGATACTCAAACGCTGTATCCGGATACAATACTAATTTACAAAAGTATCGATACTAACAGCGCACGCCACCTCAGCACCTGTGTGGTGCGCGCGACGGGTCCGACGGACACACGCTGTGCAGGCAGCATCTGCCAGGCACAGAGCCCTCGCTGCAACCCGGCTTGTTGTCGTCGCTGTGCATGTATGCACACATTTCTGTTGCTGTAATATGGCCAGCGCGGCTGCAGGAGGATCAGAGTAGCCAGTTTTGGTCAAAAATGATAAAGGAAAAAGCGCTCTTTGGAAATATTTAGTGAAGTGAACACAGCACGCTGCAGACGGCAGGTACAGCCCCTCCCCTCACGAGCAGCTGAGCAGCTGGTGTCGCCAGCATCAAACTAAAATATAACTTCTAACGTTAATGTGGGAGCTAAGCAGAAAACTTAATTAGTCATGCCCGTCTGTAACATTAATAGACAATGTTAGTTTAATAGGACAACACAATTATGTGTGTCTGAAAAGTTATGTTAACTGTAAAGTCACAGATTGAAGCTGAAAAAACATTTGGTTTCTCCTGTAACCCCTGGTTCTCTGATCACATAGTGAGGTAGAAACAGGAGCATCAAACTACCAACTCTATTTGATCAGCAACGAAAATATGGTGCCAATTCACCAGAAGCACAGAAAATAAACAGGGCTGTAGATAAATACATTTGTATGGACAGATCTTGTTTCTGGTTGTTATTTATTTTGGGGGGATTTTTTTGTTGTCATCATTGATGTTACTGTTCTGATCTTTATTTAAAAAAATGACATGCCTCTTAATTTTTTGCTGCTGTATCGAAAATGGTATCAAGTATTGAATATTTTCCTGGATGTTGATATCGAGTTTGAAATTTTAGTATCGTGACAACCCTAGCCGGGGCGCATAGTAGCGTCAGACCTGTTAAAACGTAAGTGAATGGGCATACTTCAAGTGCAAAGTTAGTCCACTAAACAAGCTTTTTTTCCACAAAGACTGCCTCATATCGTTAGGATAAATGTTAGAGAACATATAGAAAACGACATGTAAACGTGTTGTCTTACCTTACCTGTGTGGTGCCATGTTTGTTTACCATTTAGCTCTGTTTTCCACAGCGCTGCCGAAATATCGCGAGAACAATCAGCGATCTCATACCGTGCCTGAAATCTCGCAAGCTCTAGATAAAGCCCAGCTGGAAACTAATGTTACTCCAGGTGGAGGTGTCTCGTCCTCGGTCACATCCAGACCTTGAAAATAAGGCTGCAACCGGTCCCATTCCTTGCAACAGAGGCATTCCTCTTCTGTGGGCACTGGGGCACAGCATTCACAGGTACACCACCAATCTCCAGAGCTACGCAGCGTTCCAGCAGCCATTCCTCCCCTCTCGTCCCCTACCTGTTGCACCTCTCTCTCTCTCCTCCTCTGTTCTTCAATTTCACAAAGCTCTTCGTCAGTGTATTCTGGCTCAAATAAATAAGGGCGGCCATCAAACTCTGCAAAATCAAATTCCTCCTCCACAAAGTCGAACTTTCATAAAATAAATGACTGAACTTTTCAGGCTACTGTCCGGTTCTGCCTTCCAGCTGTTGCTGCTTGTTCAGGCACGCTATGAGATCACTGCTTGTTCTCGCAATATTTCGGCTGTGTTTTGGAAAGCAGAGCTAAATGATAAACAAACATGGCACCACACCGGTAAGGTAAGACAACACGTTTACATGTCGTTTTCTATATGTTCTCTGACATTTATCCTAACGATATGAGGCGGTCTTTGTGGAAAAAAAGCTTGTTTAGTGGACTAACTTTGCACTTGAAGGTATGCCCGTTCACTTATGTTTTAGCAGGTCTGACGCTACTATGCACCCTGGCTGTATCTAGGCTAACGGCTAACATGATAACTATTATTTTTATGTCACTAGTCACTTGAAACAAATTTAGGACGATAGGAGACAGGTTGAAATAAACCTCAATTTCCCTTTAAGTTTATATTGTGACTTTGCTGTTTTAATATAACTGTTGTTGCTCTAGAAACAACATTTAGTTATAAAATATTCATTTTTTTTCCTGTTTTGAATTTATTCTTCTTAAAAAGTAATTCCTTGTAAATGTTACACTATTAGTTCTCTGAGAATCTCTTTAACGTTCTTGCAAATATTGGTATTGTAACTGAGATATCCCCAGTTGAATTGATATTGAATCAAATCAAATTGAATTGAATCAGGACTTCGAGAAACTATATTGAATCGATTCAGGAAATCAGTGGCAATACCCAGCCCTACTGTAAACGTATGAACTCTTGAGTGTGGAACATCAGACACTTGGCACGTTCTACACATGATTCAGTAAACAGTAATTCTAATCTTTGCCTCTTCCTTTATTTGGTTACTTTAAATTTATATCCTCAGTCAGCCCTCACCAGGAAATAGTTTCGTTCCTGTTCTTATATTGATTCTAATCTTTTGCCCAACAGAGAAAATATCTGGTGCCTCTGTCACATCAACCAACGTGCCAATTGAGGGGAACTCTGTCAACTTGACCTGTGACGCTGCTGGCTCTGTCTTTAGCCGAAAGTGGATGAAGGATGGCTCAGATCTGATCCTGTCTGACAACATAATACTTTACGATGAGAACAGAGTGCTGTCTTTTAAGAGCCTGACCAAAAAAGACAGTGGAGAATATTCCTGTACAGTCAGCAACCCCGTCAGCAGTGATGAAGCTAAATACTCCATGGAGGTCAACTGTAGGTGACAAACTGTACTTTTAGTGCTCAAAATGATGAGTGACATAAACAACACTGTAGTACTGAAATGTTTTGGTTGTAGGTCTGTAAAACAAGAGTTTAGTTTAATTTTATAATCTTTATCATTTGTGCTGCTGTGAGAGCTTTACAAATATCTGTTTTGCAGATGGACCAGAAAATGTTCAAATCACAGGTCCAAGTGAGATACAGCTGAATGATAACTTAACTTTAACCTGCTCTGCTGAGTCCAGACCACCTGCCACTTACACCTGGATACTGAATGGGATAAAGATACACAATTCTGCTGTGTTCACTAAAGACAACATTCAACATTCTGACAGTGGCATCTACACCTGTGAAACGATGAATGACGTAACTGGAAGAAAACTGTCTGCAGACCATGAATTGTCTGTAACAGGTACCAGGATGGTGTTGATCGCACATTTTGTCAATAATTTTAAATACTGATCAACCCACAGTGTTATACTTCTGGTAATCTGAAAAAAATCTGTGGAGTTTCCCTTTAAGTAGAGTGCATTGACCATCCTGCCATTCAGGGATGTTCTCCATCTGAGCCAAAGCAGAAATCGATGCCTTACGGTTAACATAAAATAAATGTGTATTTATAACTGGCCACCTGTGGAAGCACTTCAGGGGAGAATTTATTGAAAGCTTTGTATCCATGGGCACTATAGACAGTTCCTGTTTACATGTTTACAGAGTGGTGTAAAAATCATGTTCTTTTCCCTGTTTCATTTCAGTCAAACCACATGACAAAGGAGGCTGTGGGGGTGGTTGCATTGCTGGAATAGTCATTGCAGTTCTAGTCGTTCTTGCAGCAGCTGGAGGTGGAGGGTACTTCTTTTATCGAAAAAAGTAAGTGGAAAAAAGAGCTTAAAGATATAACCAAGGAGCCATTTTTTTAATCCCTAAGAGTCAATCACAACTATGAGAACGATGATGGCTCAGTGTTACCAGGTTTGGACCCAAAATCAGACTCAGAGACCAGGCAGGAGGAAGTGTCACTTTGTTCATGGCAGGAGAGCAGATAGAAAATGTGGAACTAGACTCAGGCTGACGTTGGTAAAACTTTGTTTACTCAACCTTCAAAGGGTTGATGTTCAACAAAGGCTCACTTACCTATGTGGTGCTTTTGTTATATATTTTCCATATAGTTCTAAGACTGCCTTTAGCTTTGACTGTAAATCTTTAGTGTTATTTCACAATGCACCTCAACACTGTTCAACCTCATGGTCTAATCTTTTGTTTTTGTCAGGTATAAATATTAAACTGTCATATATTATGTGGCTTACCATGCCTTAAAACTCTGCAATGGGTGTCATGGAACACTTACAGAACTGCACAAAACCCTGTTCAAAAGTCTTCATAATGTACGCTAGTAAGACTAGAAGTCATTATTGTAAAGCATTCTTAAAAGAATTACATCTCTGTCATGTTAGAATTACTAGTAAACATATTTGTACACACATATGTATGTATGTATATATATATATATATATATATATATATTCTCTCTCTCTCTCTCTCTCTCTCTATATATATATATATATATATATATATATATATATATATATATATATCTATCTGAACAATATAAAAAGGATTGTGCTGATGTCAGGCTCCATTGTATTGCATGATGTTTGTGCCACACAAGACAAATGTGATCCTCAGAACAGATTTAATGTCATTAGAACCCGCTAGAAGAGAGCTAGAACCTATCCCAGATGACATTGGGCGAGAGGCAGGGTACACCCTGGACAGGTCGCCAGACTATTACTAGGACACATAGAAACAGACAACCATTCACACTCACATTCACATCTACAGACAATTCAGAGTCACCAATTAACCTGCATGTCTTTGGACTGTGGGAGGAAGCCGGAGTACCCAGAGAAACACAGGGAGAGCATTCAAACTCTGCACAGATGGGTTTAAACCTCCCACCCTGGGTTCAAACCAGGAACCCTCTTGCTGTGAGGGAACAATGCTAACCACTTGATCACTGTGCCGCCCCTATATATTTATGTTGTTGTTATTATGTTGCATTAAGACATAATGTCTGTCTAATGTCTAATCTGCATATTAATGACTCATTACCTTTCTGAACAGGATACAGAAAAGAAACTCTACCAGCAGAACAGGTATGTGTATTACAAGTGTGTGTGTGTGTGTGTGTGTGTGTGTGTGTGTGTGTGTTGGATATGAATATGTGCATTTATACAGTTTATACATTATTTACTACATTGTCTAAATTCATTGTTTATTTTTTATGTTTTAAAGGAGGTGAAGGGCAGGAAAACACAGGATTCTCAGGAGGTGAAGGGCAGGAAAACACAGGATTCTCAGGAAATTCTAAGGTAAAAGTCTTCAGTTTCACTTTATATACAGTATAATAGATATTTTGGAGTTTTGTTTGATACACAATATTTAAGATTTAGCACAAGGTGACGACTCTGCTCTTGGCTACTTATGAACATTTGGTAAGATAGCAAACAAATCTGTCCAAACATTATTAATGTCTTTATTTTCCTCTGAGACTTTTTATTTTTTTGGATTTGGATTCCATAGCCAACCCAGTATAAAACACAAGACAAGCCACTGCTAGTGAGGTTCAGGAAAATTTAGAGGAATAGGCGCCAGGCTGTAGACAAAAAAGTTATAACATTCGTCCACTCTAAGCTTATTTGCAGTTAATTATAAGCTAATGAAAACATAGTTATGAATATTATATTCTGTTTGTGCCAGTAGGTGCTCCTAAATCCTACACACTGAACATTTATTGATTGATGATTGATGATATGATTTATTGATTTAATACAGTAATAGTTGTAATTACAATAGATGGTTTTATCACATATAGTGCACAGTATTAGTGTTGCAAGAAGGGCTGCCCTCGACTAAAAAATTTTCCTAGTTGAGCAATAGCTGTTATTTAGTGCCATTAGTCGACTAGTCGCCCGCATGTTTATGATATTGATTCAATTATTGAACTATATATTTTGGGCAGGGCAACACAATGGTTTGAGTTGAAGGTGTGAGAAAGAATAGTATCAGTAACATTGTTAACACTGTGCTACATTACAGAGAAATACAAACCGTACTAATGAACCTTCATTAATATAGGCCTATATTTTATCTACAAGTGCACGTCACACACTGAGCGAGCCGCCTGTTAATGATGCTGTCAGCAAACCAGTAATAATTGTGCTAAGTGGCTAATGGGCATGTAGCTACTTCCATGTTTCAGATGATACGTCATGTTTGTAGTCAATCAATGAAGATGAGTTTACATATCACCTTGGGTTCGTCCTTCACCTTCTCAGAATGATCCCACACTTTGGATTTCCTGCCCGACATGTTACTAACTAGCCTGTGGAATAACCGCAGGTACCAGCCCTGTAAATGTATGTGACTCCTGTCTGACTGCTGAGCATGGCCACTTCCTGTGTCTGTCCTCAAATTGAATTCCCACATGGTCCACTCATAAAGGTTTTGATTTATTTTGACAAGGCAAGCTAATGGAGTTTCATGTTTTTGTGTTTTTTCTGTGACTAAGCAACCCTCCATCAAACTCCTGTGTTTACCACAGCACTCAACGTCAGGCATTGAACCAGGAAGAAGAAATTCAGTTGACACAATAGAGAGGAAGTGTGTCTTAACCTCAACAGTATGTTGCAGCTTCTCTTGTTTATGGTCGTGTTTATTTTTGAGGATATCAATTAGATGTCAAAGTGATCTAATGTTGTCCCCCCTCACTTTTTCTTTTCTAGGAGCTCCATTATGTGGAGGTCAAGTTTGACAAGATCAAAGGTGGGGCTGTCCATCCTGGGCCACAGAATGACACATCAGAATATGTTGAGCTCCAAGTGAACAAAAGTCGTCCTAAACCGTCCTCACCTCCTTCCTATGATGACCATTGGGAACGACAGAAGGGAACAGCTCCTCAGCCTCCCAATGCCACACAAGTTCCCAGTTCAGGTTTGCGAGAAAGCAACCGCACTGGATCTGAAGGATCCTCTGAGGGGGTTAGACCAGAGAATGGGGTCACAGAATGTGAAGGATCCTCTGAGGGGGTTAGACCAGAGAATGGGAAGGATTTAGGGTCACAGAATGTGAAGGATTCACAGAATGTGAAGGATCCTCTGAGGGGGTAGACCAGGGGCCAGAAGCAGCTGACTTGGTTTGTGAAAAAACCTGCACTCCTCTCTCAGTTCCTTTTATAGGGGACTACTTTGGACTTGAGTTTATTTAGTCACAGCACTTTAGCAGCAGTTAATAATCAACCAGTCTGTGACAGTTATTGCCGTGACTGAGGTCACACAGCACAATGCTGGCCTATTCGCTTTCATTCACATATAACAGCTTTGTTTGTCTGTGCACAGTTAATGCAAAGCGCACATTACATGTGAGTGGAAATTTTCTCTTTAAGTGTGTGTGGTTTCATCTTTGACTCCTCGTGTGTACAGTGTGATGCCATTTGAGATTACTGTTTTTCAATTATAGGGATGGGAATTGATAGGATTTTATTGATATCAGTGCCATTATCGATTCTGCTTATTGATCCGATTCTTTATCTTATCGATTCCTCCTGTGAATTTTCTGTGTAGAAAAAGTAGACCTTACAGGTTTTCAGTGTCAACAACACAAATTTTATTGAGTTTCTATTCTAAGCAAGAGATAAGTGCTTGTGTAAGTAAACAAACATGAAATTGGTCCACCGCTCTCACCTAAAATGGAACAAATGAAAGAATATTTGTACAGCATTTGTTTTTATCTACGTCAAATAACGTTACAGAATCTGTCACTGAAGCGTCGTGCTATTGTTAACATGGGACAGGACATATGTACCATCACTGGCGTTGCTCTGCTGAGACTTTGCTGCAGCTGCACTTAATGCCATGCGACAACAAATGCTTCAGCATGTTGGTGGTAGCGCTGCATGATATTGGGATAAATTGACATTGCGATTTTTTTGCCCCCAGCGATATATTGCGATTTCTATTTATTTATTTATTTATTATTTTTTTAAGGATGCTCTTTAGAAACTACTGTTATATTATTTGTAGTGTTGCCAACTTAGCAACTTTGTCGCTATATTTAGCGACTTTTCAGACCCGTCTAGCGACTCTTTTTTAAAAAAGCGACTAGCGACAAGTCTAGCGACTTTTTCTAATGTTATTGAAGACTTCTGGAGACTCTGTTGTGAGAGCACGAGCAGTGGATGCTGCCATGGGCTCCTTTCTCGCCCCAAAGCACTCACAGACGGCCCAGTCCTCCCTCCCAGCTGCAGTCAGAGTGAATCACACATGCACAGAACCGCCACTGGCTGATCCCGACCTGGTTTACAGTCAGGGAGGGATGTAAATGTAAAATTTTCTTTGTCTAATATAAATCACTGAAAGAAGGTTCATTTGTAGTTCTAATCATATTCAGGGTGGTTTTTTTTACTCAGTTTTTGTCTCTCCCACGACGTTATTCCTCTCTCCTACAGCAGCCATTATAATTACATGCATATGGACAATTATGCAAATTAAGTAATGATGTCATTTAGCGACTTCTAGCGACTTTTAGGACAGCCAATAGCTACTTTTCTTACTGAGGAGTTGGCAACAGTGATTATTTGGCTTCATAACCAGGTCAGTTCACACACTTGTGAGTAAAGCATATGAGAGGAGAGGAGAGGGCTCCGTCTAATCTCTTCATAAACTAAAGTTATATTATTTTGCGCGATGGACGCTTCATATAATAACTTAACAATATACCATTTATCGTGTTATACATTGAAACGTTTCACTTTATAACATGATGACTTATATTGTTTACACATCGGTATGTCATTTCTGTCTCTACATGGTCGCGCCTTACAATCGTCCTCTGCTCTCTGTATCTCGCATGGCGGAGTTCGGCCCTGATGCGCACACACGCGCAGACACACACAGATATGTGCACACACACACACAGACACAGGTGAGCACACTAGAGCGTGGCTCGGTTTTTAACAGGAACTGGTTCTTGATTCCCATCCCTATTCAATTATGGATTCATTTTCATATACAGTACAGGCCAAAAGTTTGGACACACCCTCTCATTCAATGCGTTTTCTTTATTTTCATGACTATTTACATTGTAGATTCTCACTGAAGGCATCAAAACTATGAATGAACACATGTGGAGTTATGTACTTAACAAAAAAAGGTGAAATAACTGAAAACATGTTTTATATTCTAGTTTCTTCAAAATAGCCACCCTTTGCTCTGATTACTGCTTTGCACACTCTTGGCATTCTCTCCATGAGCTTCAAGAGGTAGTCATCTGAAATGGTTTCCACTTCACAGGTGTGCCTTATCAGGGTTAATTAGTGGAATTTCTTGCTTTATCAATGGGGTTGGGACCATCAGTTGTGTTGTGCAGAAGTCAGGTTAATACACAGCCGACAGCCCTATTGGACAACTGTTAAAATTCATATTATGGCAAGAACCAATCAGCTAACTAAAGAAAAAACAGTGGCCATCATTACTTTAAGAAATGAAGGTCAGTCAGTCCGGAAAATTGCAAAAACTTTAAATGTGTCCCCAAGTGGAGTCGCAAAAACCATCAAGCGCTACAATGAAACTGGCACACATGAGGACCGACCCAGGAAAGGAAGACCAAGGGTCACCTCTGCTTCTGAGGATAAGTTCATCCGAGTCACCAGCCTCAGAAATCGCAAGTTAACAGCAGCTCAGATCAGAGACCAGATGAATGCCACACAGAGCTCTAGCAGCAGACCCATCTCTAGAACAACTGTTAAGAGGAGACTGCGCGAATCAGGCCTTCATGGTCAAATAGCTGCTAGGAAACCACTGCTAAGGAGAGGCAACAAGCAGAAGAGATTTGTTTGGGCCAAGAAACACAAGGAATGGACATTAGACCAGTGGAAATCTGTGCTTTGGTCTGACGAGTCCAAATTTGAGATCTTTGGTTCCAACCGCCGTGTCTTTGTGAGACGCAGAAAAGGTGAAAGGATGGATTCCACATGCCTGGTTCCCACTGTGAAGCATGGAGGAGGAGGTGTGATGGTGTGGGGGTGTTTTGCTGGTGACACTGTTGGGGATTTATTCAAAATTGAAGGCACACTGAACCAGCATGGCTACCACAGCATCCTGCAGCGACATGCCATCCCATCCGGTTTGCGTTTAGTTGGACGATCATTTATTTTTCAACAGGACAATGACCCCAAACACACCTCCAGGCTGTGTAAGGGCTATTTGACCAAGAAGGAGAGTGATGGAGTGCTGCGGCAGATGACCTGGCCTCCACAGTCACCGGACCTGAACCCAATCGAGATGGTTTGGGGTGAGCTGGACCGCAGAGTGAAGGCAAAGGGGCCAACAAGTGCTAAACACCTCTGGGAACTCCTTCAAGACTGTTGGAAAACCATTTCAGGTGACTACCGCTTGAAGCTCATGGAGAGAATGCCAAGAGTGTGCAAAGCAGTAATCAGAGCAAAGGATGGCTATTCTGAAGAAACTAGAATATAAAACATGTTTTCAGTTATTTCACCTTTTTTTGTTAAGTACATAACTCCACATGTGTTCATTCATAGTTTTGATGCCTTCAGTGAGAATCTACAATGTAAATAGTCATGAAAATAAAGAAAACGCATTGAATGAGAAGGTGTGTCCAAACTTTTGGCCTGTACTGTATGTTTTGCATCGTACAAAATAAAAAATATTGGTTATTTAATAATACTTAATTCACCTTTCACTGGTGTTTATCAGGACATGGATATACTTTGAGCTTGTTTTTTGGCCAGTACAATGGTGAACAATGACCTTGTAATGATGGAAAGATTAATGTTATCAGTTGGTCCAAAGGGGTACTTGAAAGATCAATACAGATACATATTCCACCATGATAAAGTTAAACTTTATTAAAACACAAAGGGGAGGTCTGCTGCCACAATATCCAAAAAACTAGCATGCAAAAATAAGCATAACAATGGGTCTCTCTGTAGTTCCACTTAAATCATAGAGGAAACCAGAGGTGTGGACTCAACTCACATGACTTAGACTCGAGGTAGACTCCACTCACAAATTTGTTGACTTTAGACTTGACAGAATCAAAAAATACCCAAAGCCCAAAGATTAGAAAGCTATTTAAAAATGTGCCACAAATCAATTCATTTGCTGAAATCAGCTAATGTTAAAATTATTCATTCTCAACAAGCCAACACACAATTCCTCAGAGGATTCTCTTTGTAACACCCAAAGAGGAAATAAGAAAAGCACATTTTAATGTAAAAAATCATGAATTCAAAAGAACATACAGTACAGGCCAAAAGTTTGGACACACCTTCTCATTCAATGCGTTTTCTTTATTTTCATGACTATTTACATTGTAGATTCTCACTGAAGGCATCAAAACTATGAATGAACACATGTGGAGTTATGTACTTAACAAAAAAGGTGAAATAACTGAAAACATGTTTTATATTCTAGTTTCTTCAAAATAGCCACCCTTTGCTCTGATTACTGCTTTGCACACTCTTGGCATTCTCTCCATGAGCTTCAAGAGGTAGTCACCTGAAATGGTTTTCCAACAGTCTTGAAGGAGTTCCCAGAGGTGTTTAGCACTTGTTGGCCCCTTTGCCTTCACTCTGCGGTCCAGCTCACCCCAAACCATCTCGACTGGGTTCAGGTCCGGTGACTGTGGAGGCCAGGTCATCTGTCGCAGCACTCCATCACTCTCCTTCTTGGTCAAATAGCCCTTACACAGCCTGGAGGTGTGTTTGGGGTCATTGTCCTGTTGAAAAATAAATGATCGTCCAACTAAACGCAAACCGGATGGGATGGCATGTCGCTGCAGGATGCTGCACTGCAAAAACTCAAAATCTTACCAAGAATATTTGTCTTATTTCTAGTCAAAATGTCTCATTTCTAGTAAAAAAAAAAATCTCATTACACTTAAAATAAGACTCATCACCTAAAAAGTTACTTGTTTTTAGGCAATTTTCACTTGTTTCAAGTAAATTTTCACTTGAAATAAGTAGAAAAATCTGTCAGTGGACCAAGTTTTTTTTGCTTGTAATAAGAAAAAAAACCTTGCTCCACTGGCAGATTTTTCTACTCTGTTTTTTCAGATTTTTCTAAATCTGTCAGTGGACCAAGTTTTTTTTGCTTGTAATAAGAAAAAAAACCTTGCTCCACTGGCAGATTTTTCTACTCTGTTTTTTTCAGATTTTTCTAAATCTGTCAGTGGACCAAGTTTTTTTTGCTTGTAATAAGAAAAAAAACCTTGCTCCACTGGCAGATTTTTCTACTTATTTCAAGTGAAAATTTACTTGAAACAAGTGAAAATTGCCTAAAAACAAGAAACTTTTTAGGTGATGAGTCTTATTTTAAGTGTAATGAGATTTTTTTTGACTAGAAATGAGACATTTTGACTAGAAATAAGACAAATATTCTTGGTAAGATTTTGAGTTTTTGCAGTGTGTGGTAGCCATGCTGGTTCAGTGTGCCTTCAATTTTGAATAAATCCCCAACAGTGTCACCAGCAAAACACCCCCACACCATCACACCTCCTCCTCCATGCTTCACAGTGGGAACCAGGCATGTGGAATCCATCTGTTCACCTTTTCTGCGTCTCACAAAGACACGGCGGTTGGAACCAGAGATCTCAAATTTGGACTCATCAGACCAAAGCACAGATTTCCACTGGTCTAATGTCCATTCCTTGTGTTTCTTGGCCCAAACAAATCTCTTCTGCTTGTTGCCTCTCCTTAGCAGTGGTTTCCTAGCAGCTATTTGACCATGAAGGCCTGATTCGCGCAGTCTCCTCCCGCGCAGTTGTTCTAGAGATGGGTCTGCTGCTAGAACTCTGTGTGGCATTCATCTGGTCTCTGATCTGAGCTGCTGTTAACTTGCGATTTCTGAGGCTGGTGACTCGGATGAACTTATCCTCAGAAGCAGAGGTGACTCTTGGTCTTCCTTTCCTGGGTCGGTCCTCATGTGTGCCAGTTTCTTTGTAGCGCTTGATGGTTTTTGCGACTCCACTTGGGGACACATTTAAAGTTTTTGCAATTTTCCGGACTGACCTTCATTTCTTAAAGTAATGATGGCCACTCGTTTTTCTTTAGTTAGCTGATTGGTTCTTGCCATAATATGAATTTTAACAGTTGTCCAAAAGGGCTGTTGGCCGTGTATTAACCTGACTTCTGCACAACACAACTGATGGTCCTAACCCCATTGATAAAGCAAGAAATTCCACGAATTAACCCTGATAAGGCACACCTGTGAAGTGGAAACCATTTCAGGTGACTACCTCTTGAAGCTCATGGAGAGAATGCCAAGAGTGTGCAAAGCAGTGCACGAGAGCAAAGGGTGGCTATTTTGAAGAAACTAGAATATAAAACATGTTTTCAGTTATTTCACCTTTTTTTGTTAAGTACATAACTCCACATGTGTTCATTCATAGTTTTGATGCCTTCAGTGAGAATCTACAATGTAAATAGTCATGAAAATAAAGAAAACGCATTGAATGAGAAGGTGTGTCCAAACTTTTGGCCTGTACTGTACGTGGAGAAAAGTTAATCTAGAAATAAAAAACATGAAGGGGGAGGAAGCAAAATTACAACCATTACCCCTAAATGTCACTGCATTTCAATTACTGCAATAAATTCAAAGTTCAAGGTGAATAAATATGTTGCTGTGCCAACCTGACGTCATCACAGCAACACAATCTACTCAAATAACAAAGCGCTAAGATAACAGGAAGGTGTGAATGAGCGAAAGCAGTAAATTAAGATAGTTTTTCTTTTGTGCTCTAAATCTCTTAATAAATAAATGACAATATTTGCTGACAGAAAACACACCAACTTTTTATGGTTTACTATTGTCCCGGCTCCGCCTGTTTGAAAACTGACAGTATTACCTTGGGAATCACAAATGATGATGAACTTTTAATGTAATAAAAACTTTTAAATACTCTAAGACATGTTGTGAAAACATCAATAATAATATTTCCTCTCAGTTTAATTTTAACGTATTCTACTTCAAATTACATCTCCCATGTAACAAGATTCAAATGTCACATCCCTGAAGCTAAACAGTATCAGACTGTTCAGTGATCACAGTAGAAAAAGCATGTTTCCATTTCAGGAGCTGAATAGATGCTACCCTGTGAAGCTGCTTTAATAATTACATGAACACCTAGAAACTGTTGTAGTAATAAAATAATTCAGGTCATTTACTGTAGTCAGTACAAAGGCCAGGTCAAGAAGAGGCGGGAACATTAGGTAATGACGAACTCATGTGAGACAGTGCCATCTAGTGTTCTGTATTATTCAGTGCTCTAATGAAGCTGCAGTTGTGCACAACTGTTTTTATTCGTCTTGTCACTGTTTCTTCCTATTTTAGACTAAAAATAACTGTCACATTCCCCTACAACTAACAAAAGTTATAAAGCTAACTGTCCAACCAGCAGACAGAAAATTCCACCCGTAGCAACATTGCGAAAGTAGCCCAGTTGCCCAGGGAAACTGCGGACCTTGCAACCCTGACTCAAAACACAAAAGATTCTGCAGCAAACAGTGCTGTCAGCTGTTCACTCAGTATTATCTTTAATCCCCTAAGTCTTCAACAAGTTGGTTTATTCTAGGGCTGTAACAGACTCAAAATGATGCTAGTTTAATTAGATGTGGCTGTTTAATATGAGTATGTGACTATTTGTTCCTTTTTTGCTCAGCTGAACAACAGCAGCTGGCATTTTGTCAGCTGGGAAAGAAAGGCACTGGTAGACACATGACCTTTTTAAAGTAACACCAGTGATTGATCAACTAATGGAAAGGTGGTCGGACAAAAGCATAACGACCAAACAATTGACCAAACGAACTTTACAGCCTTGGTTGTCACATTGAGAATGGTTGCTCACACTTGTCCTCCTGTCCACTCATAGTTATCAACGTGAATCCCAATTGGTATGACTTGATTAAAATTAAATTAATGCATTAAAGGCACATTGATTGTTTCTATGAACAGCCAAATGGTCTGTTGCTTTAAATGCTGCTGCCCTAGGGAGCCATGACACACCTTGTTTTTGCAAAGGATGAAAGAGACAAGAAAAGAACCAATGAAGCACCTTGCCTTAGCATTTAGGAAATTTGACTAGCTCTTATCATGGCTGCTGCTTAGATACTTCCAGGTCATGTCATTCACTAAGGAACCTTACTAAGCAAAAAACACAATTCAACCACAGCCCCAGTCTTGCACTGTATTTGGAATGATGTTGTCATATTGTTGTGGATATTTAAATGCCATGCACTGAATTTATGCACAGCTCTTATTCTCTCACACATTCACACACTGGTGGGCGAAACTACCATACAAGGTGCCACTGGCTACTTCATCAACACATTTACATTTATACATTTATAAGGTTTAAACACCATAACACACAATTTAAGATTCGATGTCTTGCCCAAGGACACTTCGACGTGCGGACTGGAGGAGTTGGGGATGTTTTCACTGTTTTTATGCAGCATACAAACCAAAACAATACAAAAATATCTATAAAAGCTTAATTTACCACAAGAAACTAGAAACACTAGAGGCTTTTTTATTTGTGATGTCACACATTAATTCATGTTTATGTTTTGCCTAATCTAAATTGCCCAACCAAACATCCCCTGTACACTTACCTCCATGTTGCTTGTGGTATCACCAATACCACAGCAGTATGTCAGTACTAACACATTTACACCACTGGAGGGCGACGTCTTGCAGCTTTAGGGTATGACTGCATCTTCAGTGGGTTTGTCTCATTATGCAACATAGTCACTCATAAAATTGGAGCTGCCGGACGCTCACATTTATTAGGACAGTCAAACTTTGATGGTTCAACTTTCCTCAGCTGTTCACATCTCACAACGATCGATCAATGGATATTTTACCTTTATTTTGTATTGTCTCTGCGGCTTTTACAGGTAAGAATCATGATTTTATACATTTTATTGTCTTTGCTGTCAGTGTTTGAAATACATTTTTTATACTTGAAAAAACATTCTTGAGATGTTGTTGGAAAGAAGTTTAGCTAATGATCTTGAGGTCTGCTAACCATGCTTTTGTGACTCAGTAGCAGCATGGACAACAGATCGTAGTCTAACTGGTAAAGGCAACTTAATTGCTGCAATTTATTATAGTAAGCCGTGCTGCAAGTGGTTTTGGCGATTTGGAAATGTCTGGTTTTTATGTTAACAAAAGTGCATGAATCAAAATCAAGTTCAATGAAGCTGCTTAACCGCATGTGTCCGTCTGATAGTTAATGAATCCATTGATCTCTTGCTAACTGGGTCACTTTGTTAGATTTGATCTGTAATGTGATTTAAAAGTCAGCGGATGGCCAAAAGTGGTACTTCAAACAGTTATGATTGACAATCACCCTAACTTTTTTTGATTTCTTATCTGTTTTTAACACAAAACCTTTGTAACGTATTTTTGGAAAGATGATTTGGGGGGTTTTCTTCCTGATTTTGAAAAAGTATATTGTCCAAGTGGCCCATTTTGCAGTGTTCTTAGCTTACTATTGTCTTTCTCAGATCTGCCTAACTGTCTCCTCAGGTTTAACCAAAGGAGCTGGGGTGTTGCCTGATGGTCTGAATGCAGCTGTGGGAGAGACGATGTTCAGCACAACACTGACTCCACCAGAGAAACCATTCCTATCACTGGGCTGGACATTTAATGATTAAATGTGATCATTTTCACTGGTACAAACTCAACTGCACCAGAGTATGAAGGCAGGATCACCCCCTTCATGTCTACTGGATCTCTGGAGCTCAGAAATGTGGCTCTAAATGACAGTGGGGTATACGGAGTTAGCATTTTTCCACTTGGAGAACAAGAGAAGACAGGTGATACAAGACTGAAAGTAGATGGTGAGACAACATTTTACATGTACAGTGGTGGAAAAAAGTTTTCGGACACCCTTAAAATTTTACACAATCTCAAATATTATCATGAAATATTTGTGGAAAAATCTTTTTTGTGTTTCAAAAGGTGTGGCTGCATTCGATACAAACAAATACAAATTATATTTTTTTGTTTATTGTTTACAAGAAAAACTAACAAAACTAAATTCTTGACAGTTTCAATATGTCAGTTCTCAACATTGTCGGTATCAAAGTCAACAAATAACAGAGAATGTGTTCAAAACTGAACAAAAAATAAATAAACCATCACATCATCAAATTAATATTTAGTAGTCCTGCCATTGGCACGTAGTTGAGCTCTAATCCTGGCTGGCATGTTGCCCACGAGCCTTTCACACTGTTGAGGGGTAATCTTGTCCCATTCTTCTTGAATTACTGCTTTTAATTCTTCTAAATTCTTTGGTTTATGCTTTGAAACAGACCTTTTGATAATCCACCACAGATTTTCAATGGGGCTCATGTCCAGGGATTGAGCTGGCCACTCTAAGACCTGGATACTGTGCTCCTGCAGCCAAGTTCTACTGGCCTTGGATGTGTGGCAAGGGGCATTATCTTGTTGAAACATCCAGTTTTTACCTCGACGGAACAGTGCACGTGCAGAAGGGAGCATGTGGGTTTCGAGAATGGTACAATACTTGGTAGAGTTCAATGTGCCATCACAGACAGTGAGATGACCAACACCAGCAGCACTCATGCATCCCCAAACCATGATACTGCCTCCACCATGCTTGACAGTAGGTACTGTACATGCTGGAGATAATGCTTCGCCTGGCCTTCTGCGTACCCTCACATTAGTAGGAGGAAGATAAAGCTGGAAACTGGACTCATCTGACCACAAAATCTTCTTCCAATTCCTGGCTGTCCAGTTCTTGTGTGCCTGGGCCCAACGACGCCGGGCTAACCTCTGTCTCTCATTGATCAGGGGCTTCTTGATAGCCTTGTAGGACCTTAAGCCATGATCTAAAAGTCGGCCACGTACAGTGCGGGTGGAACACTGGACACCAGTTTGGTTTGACCACTGCTGCTGAAGCTCCTGTGATGTCATTCAGTGGTTTTGCCTGCACATGCGGATCAGGATGCGGTCATTTCTTGCTGAAGAAACCCTTGGACACCCAGATCTTGGTTTGTCTTCCAAGCTGTTGGTTCGTCTGTATTTCTGCAGAGTGTATCCAACTGCTGAAGGACTGCATCTGCACTTCCTGGCTATCTGGCGGCAGCTGTACCCTTCCTGGCTGAGAATCTTTATCTTCAGGCATGTTTCCTGCGTTAGGTTCCTTGTTTTAGCCATTTTTGTGTCTGAAGAACTTTCAAATGTGCTGGCTTTATGTAGACACGAAGATTGACAACAAAAATTGTGTCTTTTAATAAAAAAAAATGACCTTCATTACTGGTACCAAAATGACCCAATACTCAAAATTTCTCATGTATTTTTATGGAACCAATCAATTTTAAATTTTTAATGGCTTTTTTAGGATGTGACTTTTTCCACCACTGTACCTATATGTGACTGACCAACAGTCTAACTTGAGCTAAAAAGACCTGTTGTTCATTCACCGTTCTACTGTCAGGAAGAGTTAAAATCACGTCACAACCACATTGCTCAATATCTTTTATCCACCAGGCTGCCAGAGCAACTAGTTCCACCACAGGAGGGCAGCATACTGCAGCTTTTGGTATGAAAGTGTTCTGCAGTGAATTTATTCCGGCATTTTGCGACTCAGCACTATGGTGGAGTTTCAGTATGAACTTTGACAAGAGTCCTGTAATTACAGCTGCCATGGGACAGCAATCATAAAGAGGACTGTCAGAGTCTGATGATTAGCTTTAATTTGTCCATGAAGTCAGGTCAACAAACAAGATTAAACTCCACAGGCACAACTTCATTAACCATCAACATGTCTTTATTGTTTGTATTTATAGTTTGATGACATGAGAAAAAGTCAAATGTATCAAATCAAGTTAACAATAAGAGGAGAGAGGAGCTTTATTAAGATACTGTCAAACCTCATTTCCACAGTTGCTGGAGTTTGACCATCATATTGCACCACTATATTTAATCTATTGATACCTATTCAGCCACTGTTAAAATCACATGAAGGAGAAATCTAAAATTAGTGTTTTGTGGTTTGATTTTTCCAAACTATTACAGTTGTTTTATTGTATCTTGTTTTGCATATCACCAGCAAGTCTTACTCCAACCCAAAATGTTTCCATTGTTTACAGCTTTATAGGTTGGACACAGTGGGAGAACAGAAGAATAAAAGCAAACGTTATACACAAAACACATCACATAATTACAGTAATTTTATTGCATCAATATTTAAATGCCATGAAAAAATGTAAACACATTTATCACTGTTTAGTAACAAGACAGTTATTTTAACTTGACTCTCTACATCAGTGGCGTAAGGTTGTTATGATGGACCCCATAGTGTACGCTGTAGTGCACAAATCGTCTCGACACATGATCAGAGACTTGAAACTGGATAACATTAACAGACATATTAGCCAGCAGTCATCATTGCATGACTGTATATCGCAAAAAATACCAAAGAAAATGACAAATTATTGATTTCATTTAACAGTTTTAATAGTTTATTATAGTTTAGTTGGAATAAGCCTATAATCTTGTCATAGATGCTATTGACTATTTTACAAATAAACAAAAATAATACATGTCTTAATATTTCCAAGGGCTCATTCTCTACCCAGTTTCTCTGTTGGCCCCCCCACCTCATGGGCCCCAGTGCAACCGCACTGCCTGCACTGTCTAGATTTACGCCACTGGTCTATGTGCATAAGAGCCAGCATAGCTATTTAAAAGTAAGACATTTTCATTTTAACTACACATTAAATGTAAAAGGGCTCAGAGCGTAAAACCTTCAGAGAATTACAACTTAACTTTGCAGCCCTGTCAAGCTTGTGATTCTATTTTAGCCTTTTCAATTCATAAACTCAATTTCCAGGAGAAGTTTTAAGCAATACAGCTCTGATAAACCTACTGTAAGCTACCTCCTAAAAGCGGAGTAAATCGGAATTGCATTCGACAGAAATGAAATGAATTTTTTCTCTGTAATGGATGAATAAATGACAAATGTTTCCCGATAGAAAAAAAATACATTCATAACAATAAAAAGAATAACATTGACATACATTAGCATTTTCTTTTCCTCAGGCTGGTTATGATGTTTCTGTTTTGCTCATTTTCTGATCATATGCTGGACAAGAATTGAAAAAGAGGGTAAAGTCACTGCTTTGATCAACTGTATGATGTAATGAGAGGTCAGTAACATAAATCCTCAGATATATTAAGAAAATATTTCTAAAAAAAAAAAACAACTCAGTGCCTCTCCCTCCAAAATACATTTATCCCTTTTACCTAAATCAATTAGTTTGAAACTCACCTTTAAAGGGAAAGATTACTGAGTTTATATGTTCTCATACACCATTGAAGCGTTCTCATACACCACTGAAGTGTTCTCATACACCTGTTCTTCTTTGTCTAGGCAAAAAGAAAAGTTTTGTTAAGTTTGATTATTCATTTGTACATTTGCATAGTTGCAGTTTATTCATCCTGTCTATGTTGTAATATACAGTATATAATAGTCTAAGTGTAGGATGGAGTTACATCAGGTGAATACTGACCTTTATTATCAGAAGGTGGTGGAGCTTTGTTTTTGATTCTAAATATCAGAAACAAAGAATTGTTCAAATGTGGCCATGAAACAGATGCAATCAAAAATTCAAACTCTTACTTATGTAATGTTTGGGTATATTTGGGTAGTATTTTATTTAAAAAACAAAACAAAAAGAAAATAAATTTATAAACTCTAATAAGATTATTAACTGACAGTTAATGCACTAACCCTAACCCTGATGCAGTAAGAATACAAAATAAGATCTTGCACCAGTTATTTTTAAGAACAAGTGTTAATTAATCAACAGGTTGATTCACTGTCTATTAAGTGAATGATATATTAATAATTTCAGGCTTATGCTTGGAGGGGATAAACATAGCTATAGAAAAGTTTGGTCTCATTTTGAACCAGAACATCTGCAGATAAATTACATTCCTGATATGTTACGATGCACTAAAGTCAGGCACGTACAGTATGAGATGAATAATCCCCATTATTTCTTATCTTCACTGCTAATATTACCGGGTACAGCTGCACTGCGTACTGGCTTCCGTAGCTGTTTTTCAGAAGTGGAACACTTGGCCTGCCCGATTTTGATGACTTTTCCTTAAAATTTATGCTTCTACCATAAGTAGGTCAGTTGGCATTTAAATTTTGTCGGTTTTATTCGTGTTTATTGTTGTTACAGTATGTCCTGCATTGTTGTGCTGTAGTCTACAGACAAAGTTAATAGTGTTAGCGTCCAGTTATGAACAACATGGATCATAGATTTGTGGCTGTGTTTAGTTATCAAAAATACAGTCATCCTCATAATTGTATTATTTGCCTGTCTATATTTCACATACAGTGCATGTTAGCAGGAGAACTATCTAACTCAGCTTCATCAAAATAAGACGTATATTTCTTGGACGCTTCTAAAATGTGCTGTGCGGCATCTGCTGGAATTACAAGAATTTTAAAGTAAGGTTAGTGTTAAAAGTCAGTCAGCCATTAATACATGGTTTAAAAAAGGGAGACTTACTTATTTTTACAAATAAAGTATCCTCCAACAGCTGCTACAGAAACAACCACTAAAACTGAGATAACTATTCCAGCAATGGCGCCAGGTGAAAGACCTCCAGGTGGTCCATCTGAAACTAAACAGAACAAAAACAAACATTAGTAATTCGCCTCACAATATTAGCTTTTTGTAAACTCACAAACACAATCACAAGTGATAAAATAAGTTTTTGTCATGGTGAATGCAGAATATTTCTATGTACATGCAGTACCACCACAACCACATGATTATATACAGTAGACAACATTATGTTGGATGAATAGTCTTGCATAATTTATGGCCCTGGCCCTGACTAATAAAAGTTCAGTGATCTGCTAATGTAATACAGGCAAAAAGGTTTTACAAGGACAAGAGATGATAACAATTATGACGATTGATTAATTGGTCATTAAGAATTTGAACAAATGTGTGAAATGTAACTGATAAATTGTTGGAGTATGCAATATGTTTCTGTGAGCTTTGATTGTAGAAATACACATTTGGTGTTTGGCATGAGCAAAGTTTTTATGTTTTTTTGAAAATCATGATTATTAATTGATCATTATTTTTTTTTTTACCAATAATCAATTTAGGAAAATGCTCACAATTTGCAACCCTAACAATGACATATTTCTGGTTCTGCTGCATTAATTATTGATACTTTCCGTCATGAGTCTGTAAAGTGTAGAACTGCAATGCTAAACTTTGGAAGAGTATCTTTAAGGGCAGCTAATTAGAGTTTTGCATTTCTAGCCACTGTTGTCTCATCAGCTTAAAATAAATCTGTTACATTTAGTTGAAGCAATGGATCTGCAATAAACCTTCAGATTATCAGAGGTATAACACAGTGGGTTGATCACAATATTGAAGTATCAACAAAATGTGCAATCAGCACCATCCTGGTACCTGTTACAGACAGTCCATGGTCTGCAGACAGTTTTCTTCCAGTTATGTCATTCATCGCTTCGCAGGTGTAGATGCCACTGTCAGAATGTTGAATGTTGTCTTTAGTGAACACAGCAGAATTGTGTATCTTTGTCCCATTCAGTATCCAGGTGTAAGTGGCAAGTGGTCTGGACTCAGCAGAGCAGGTTAAAGTCAAGTTCTCATTCAGCTGTATCTCACTTGGACCTGTGATTTGAACATTTTCTGGTCCATCTGAAAAACAGATATTTGTAAAGCTCTCACAGCAGCACAAATGATAAAGATTATAAAATTAAACTAAACTGCTGTTTTACAGACCTACAACCAAAACATTTCAGCACTACAGTGTTGTTTATGTCACTCATCATTTTGAACAGTACATATACAGTTTGTCACCTACAGTTGACCTCCATGGAGTATTTAGCTTCATCACTGCTGACGGGGTTGCTGACTGTACAGGAATATTCTCCACTGTCTTTTTTGGTCAGGCTCTTAAAAGACAGCACTCTGTTCTCATCGTAAAGTATTATGATGTCAGACAGGATCAGATCTGAGCCATCCTTCATCCACTTTCTGGTAAAGACAGAGCCAGCAGCGTCACAGGTTAAGTTGACTGAGTTTCCTTCAATTGGCACGTTTGTTGACGGCTTAACTGAAGCACCTGATATTATCTCTGTTGGGCAAAAGATCAAGAAAAATAGGAGAACAGGAACAAAAGGAGTGAAGCTGCTGGGGCTTGAATTCAGAACAGTTCATCTTTGTAAGAGGCAAACATAGCCTCAAAGTTGTTGCAAACGAATCTTGAGTGCAAATTTATGCAAGTGTATTCACGTAAGTATTGTTTCATTTTGTTCACAAATGTTTATATAAGAACGTTTTTTAACTAACTTTTCACAAAACCTATTATTCAAACTCACTTAGTACAGAGATGGTGGCAGGTGGAGATGATTCATATCTCAGAGTTTTGCTGTTAAAGGCCTGACAGCTGTAGTTCCCACTGTGACTCTGCTGAATGTTCATCAGTCTGAGCTCTGGTCCAGTATCAGACAGCAGGCTTCCATTCAGAAGCCATATAAATTGGGCAGCAGGTTTGGAGTCAGCTGAGCACATCAGGTCGATGTTTGACCCTTCTGCATGGTATTCTTGTGACGGAGATATTGTCAAAATAACATTGTGTGGGCCGTCTGATTGTAGGGATAAAATGACAGCAAAAAAAGGTCGATGAAATGTAATGAAAAATAAAAATGACTCATTATGAGGCATTATAGCTGATTACAATGCACAACGGATGTCGTCGTCGAAAAAAAGAAATAACCCTAACCTTAACCCAATAAACACTTTCTAAATGAAACTGTTTAAGTTGATAAAGTGCTGTAGTTAGTACTGGAGTCAAGTTGAAGAAATTCATTTCTAGAATGTAGTGCAACCCGTGAGGGAAGGAAAACCAGTCCTCACAAAGCTGTGAAAATAATCTAAACTCTTTGTCTCTGTTTGCATACAGATGTCATCAGATAAAGAACTGAACATGTAGGTTAACTCACAGCTGATGTTGAAGGTTATTGAATTACTGTTGCCATTACTGACAGGATTGGACACATGACACTTAAATGGTCCCTGGTCGTAGCGGGTCACGTCTAATATAGTGAGATTGGCGCCTCCATCAGTGAGCTGAACTCTGTCGCTGGCTGTAACCTCAGAGCTGCCGTTCAGCCAGAGGAAAGACAGAGAGGATCCAGAGGAGGAGCAGGACAGACGGACAGAGCTGTTGAATTCCACCAAGTCTGTGCTGCTGGCTTTTGCTATTACATTGGAAACTGGCTCTGTGGGTGAAAAACAAAATTATTTTTTATTTGCCACCACATGACAGAGGTACAGTAGTGACTGACACTGCTGTGGCTGAGAATGAATCTGTTTGTCATGAGATGTTGAGGATTTTCTAACTCATCAGTGAGAATCAAAAAGGCTATTTGGGGCTTATAGAAAATACGTTCCACATTAGAAGGTAACTTCAGGCACTACTTTTTGGTGGTGTTTTTTTTTAATATGAATGAGCAATGTAATGTCCAATTAACCACAATGAAAAAGTATGACTTAGTTAAAGTAGTGCCTCTCTGATACGGTCTTAACAAGAGCTAAAGTAATACAGTCTATACAGGTGTGTCTAAAGAAACTCAGTGTTTCCATGATATGTTTTCTTAAACTTAATTACCAATGGGCATATTGCTCATCATCATCAGAGGCCATGTCAAATTATTCATATCTCAGTTATGATGCAGTTATTGAAAGACTTGGAGGCTTTAAAAAAAATTTCATTATGAGAATATGAATATTTACATAGTGAAGCCATTTAAGCATGAAATATTATTTTTGACCTTGGAAATACTAGTTTGAGGGGAAAAAAAGAAACGTTAATTTAAGGTACACTTACTTTTTGCTTCAACCACTCAGATTTTTTTTTGCATGTTTTTCCTATTTAATAATAAGAAGAACATGAATAACATGAATGTTGGTCTTATCTTATATAATACCACTGAACACCTCAACACAATTATTTGAACTGAAACAATGTCTGTTTCTTGTTCAGTTGCTCTGCATAATTTCCATTCAGCACTGAAATAGATACATGTAAAATGTTGTCTCACCATCTACGTTCAGTCTCGTTTCACCTGTCTTCTGTGGCTCTCCAGATGGAAAAATGTAAACTATGTATACCCCACTGTCATTTAGAGCCACATTTCTGAGCTCCAGAGATCCAGTAGACAGGAAGAGGGTGATCCTGCCTTCATACTCTGGTGCAGTTGAGCTTACACCACTGAAAGTGATTATAGGTTTTCCATCAAATGTCCAGCCCACTGCTAGAAATGGTTTCTGTGGTGGAGTCAGTGTTGTGGTGAAAATCACCGTCTCTCCCACAGCTTTATTTAGAACATCAGGCAACACACCAGCTCCTTTGGTTAAACCTGAGGAGACAGTTCAGGTCTGAGAGGGACTACAATGAGGACACTGCAAAATGGCTTCCTATGATGATATGCTGAAATTAATTCAAGTCAACAAATCAAGTTAGACTTTATTCATAGAGCACATTTAAAACAACTGCAGTTCACCAAAGGACTGAACAGGCACAAAATATCAAAATGGATCAATACAGAAGCAAACAAGAGTAAGAACATCAGAAAACAATGACTGTAATAGAGAACAAATTGCAGCACAGCACAGAAGACACAACAGAAGATGAAATCAAGATAAAATCTTGATTTGGAAACTTCTCAAAACATAAAACTGCAGTAGACAATAAAAAAAACCTGCTCTCTCTGACAAACCTAAACCTCATTTGGAGCTTGAAGTTAAAGGTTTGCATGTGAGTTGGACTTTTTTCCCCAATACTTTACATTATTATTGATGATATTTCATTTGTACATGTTACCAAGAATGGTGAGGCCATGGAGTATGTGTCACAAGTGTCAGCAGATTACTCTACAATAATTTTTCGGTGACAGCACAGATCATGGACGAGCTAGGATGACCTCAGCTTTGTTTCATATCTTATTTCAACTGTTGCTTAGCGCTTGCAATGTTTAACCAGTGCTGACCTCACAGTTTTATCTTTCCCAGTTAGCCACAACCACATTCGCCTAATATACACAAGAGTTCAACTTCTTTTCAGGCTACGATCAGACTGAATGGCAATTTCATTATCAATCACTTGAATTTACATGGTGATTGTGTAACTACCTTCTCCTTAATTTATGTATTAGTTATAGTTGCATGCCTCAACTTGTGCTGTACAAGCAACTGCAGATGAATCTTGAGTACAAATGCAGAGTTAAACATAAAAGGTTCAGTGTGTGGGGTTTAGAGGCCTCTGTTGGCACAAGTGGTTTGTACAGTGTATTTTCCCTTGTTCATATATTAGCCTACTTAAAAAAAACTGTGTGGCCAACACAGACTCTGTGAAAAGGAAGTTCTGAGCTCCATTTGTCTGAGTGAGGAAAAGACTAACATATTTTTTACATATTCATCAAACAAAATAGCTCCATGATACAAAAAAGTCTGAGAGGAGAATACAGTATAACACTATGCTACATGTATTACATTCTGTTGTGAATGGCTTTTTGTCAGTGCTGAATTGGGTTATTAGGTATTTTTGTCAAGTGGCAATTTTCACTGTCCAACAAATTCCCAGCTAACCGGGACATTTCCATTTACAGAATCTACTGACTAAACTTATATGTCTGTGCACTCATATTACTACAGATGAGAAGTTAATACCATCGTTTGCGGAAAAGAAACTGAACTGCCCATTTGCAGCTGTCTCTCAAAGCTCTCTCAAGCTCTGACAATGTTAAGCATCAATCATTACATTTTGATAAATAACTGAATAAACTACTTTTATCTGCTGTCATTTGTTAAGAGCTCACCTGAGATGACTCCAAGAAGGATGAAGTGTATCACAGTTGTTTCCATTTCTTTCACAGTATCATCAGATATCGGAGAAGTGACGGCTCACAGTGCTTTATCCTTGGTGATATGAAGTAAGTACAAGGAACCTCTGACAGGTAAATCACCTGCACTATTTTCGTCAATCATTAACCATGAACATACTAAACTTTGATCACCAAGCAATCAAAATCATTTATTATTAATAACAAAGGACTTCTTGTTTATATCATGTACATATAACAACAATCAGCACAGTTTGACACGACTAAATATTCAGGGGTTAAGTCATGTATTAACACAGTATCCTGCACTGCATGTGATAAAGTTATATTCTATGTGTGTCATCTTGTAATTATACTGCAGGCTCTCTGGCATTTTAATCTGTCCATTATATTGATCCAGCCTAAAATATCTCAACAGCAGTTTGATTATGTATTGCCTGTAAATTGAGAGTTAAATTTTTTCTCTTTAAACATAAAAACCAAGCATCCAAACCAAAACAATACAAAAAGATCTATAAAAGCTTAATTTATCACAAGAAACTAGAAACACTAGAGGCTTGTTTATTTCTGATGTCACATATTAATTCATGTTTATGTTTTGCCTAATATAAATAGCCTAACCAAACATACTCTGTTTACCAACCCCCATGTTGCTTCCGGAAGCACCAATACCACAGCAGTATGTCAGTACAAACACATTTGCACCACTGGAGGGCGACATCTTGCAGCTTTAGGGGATGACTGCATCTTCAGTGGGTTTGTCTCATTATGCAACATAGTCACTCATAAAATTGGAGCTGCCGGACGCTCACATTTATTTGGACAGTCAATCCTTTGATGGTTCAACTTTCCTCAGCTGTTCACATCTCACAACGATCGATCAATGGATATTTTAACTTTACTTTGTATTGTCTCTGCGGCTTTTACAGGTAAGAATCATGATTTTATACATTTTACTGTCTTTGCTGTCAGTGTTTGAAATACATTTTCTGTATTTTAAAAATTGTCACATTGTTGAGAAGATGTTGGACAGAAGTTTAGCAACTGATCTTGAGGTCTGCTAACCATGCTTTTGTGACTCAGTAGCAGCATGGATAACAGATCATAGTCTAACTGGTAAAGGCAATTTAATTGCTGCAATTAATTATAGTAAGCTGTACTGCATGTGGTTTTGGTGATTGGGAAATTACTTTTTTATGTAAATAAAAAAAAGTAGTTTTACTAAAACAGTATGAATCAAAATCATGTTAGATGAAGCTGCTTTGTGTGTGTTGGTTTGATAATGAACTCAAGGATCTCTTGCTAACTGGGTCACTTTGTTAGATTTGATGTCCATAATTTGATTTTAAAAAAAGATGATGTCCGAAAAGGTCCTCTATTCAAACACATATGATTGACAATCACTCTAAGTTTTTTTGATTGCTTATCTGTTTTTAATAGATAGACAACCTTAGTAAGGCATTATGGAAAAGATGATTTGGGGGGGTTTCTTTCTCTTTCTAAGTGGCCCATTTTGCAATGTACTCAACTTACTGTAGCGTTCTCAGACCTGTAACTGCCCCCTCCAGGTTTAACCAAAGGCGCTGGTGTGTTGCCTGATGTTCTGAATGCAGCTGTGGGACAGACGGTGATGTTCACCACAACACTGACTCCACCAGAGAAACCATTTCCAGTCGTGGGCTGGACATTTGGTGAAAAAAACATAATCACTTTTAGTGGTTTGAATATAACTGCACCAGAGTATGAAGGCAGGATCACCCTCTTCATGTCTACTGCGTCTCTTGAGCTCAGAAATGTGGCTCTACATGACAGCGGAGAATATAGCGTTGTCATTTTTCCACTTGGAGAAGAATTTAAGACAGGGAACACAAGGCTGAATGTATATGGTGAGACAATATTTCAAATGCATGTATTTCAGTGTTGACAAGAGAACACACGTAGCATTTCAACAAGGAAAAGACGTTTGAGTTTAAATAATTGTGTTTAGGTGTTCATTGGTTTCAAATAAGATCTATACTGAGACCAGAAACAGCTACAAAAATAACAACTGCGATTACTATTACCATTATTATCACATAACATAATAATAATTACATAGTCAGAGTCACAAATTTGATATCTTTAGACTCGACAAAATCAAAAAGAATAGGACATTAATACCAATGATTCGTGAATTCACTTGGACTTGAGCCTTTTGATCTATTGTACTTCTTGGGAACTTCTCTTAGGAAAAGAAAGCTAAGGACATTTTTACAACACATGATGAGTTAGGTACAGAAAAATACAAATTTTATTGTGTTGTGGTACTGATTTACATGCTAAGAAAGTGAAATGTCAGCACTTTTTATGATCTGGTTCGGTCTCATTTGTTTCTAAAATGGAGCATTATGCCATTATGAGCAAATTATTACTTGTTAGGACTCGCAAGGACTTGGGACATTGGTCAACCCTGACTTTGGACTTGACTCAGAACATTCTTATCTTAATTTAGGACTTGATTTGAGACTTGGGTGCAAAGACGTGAGACTTGCGAAGCAATGACTTGGTCCCACCTCTCGAACAAAGATAAACAAGTAGTGAAAAGCCTGGGAAAAGCAAGTAAATGAACCTTCAGTGAACATTTCTCTTTTGTCAAACTACTATTTTCAAGGTTAAGAATAAACTTTCACTCTCAAAGTACTTGAGTATGTAAATTGGGGGATGATTTCCTCTTTTTTCCTCTTCTTCTTTGATTTTAAATGGCAGTTGGCGTCCAAAAAGTTGCAGTAGCCCCACCTACTATTTACCGTAAGGTCTCCACTTACTACACGATTAAAAAAATCAAGAGAAGGTGGTGGTCACATTTTAACACCAAGTCACTTGATATCAATCTGTCAATTTAGGAAGCACGAGTGATTGTGAATCAGTTTCACCTGCTTTGGTGCAAGTGAAAGTGACAGCAGGTACAATGGAGAGGCAAAAGCAAGACAACCCTCAAACAGGGAATGGTTTTACATGTGGTGGTCACAGACAGTTGCTCTCTCCTTATCCTTCCTGACTGATTCTCCTCTAGTTTTGTGTTCTGCTAGTGTCCTTGTCACTACTGGTAGCATGAGGCGGTACCTGCAGCCCAATCAGGCTGCACAGGTAGTCCAGCTCCTACAGGATGGCGCATCCATCCCTGTGATCGCAAAAAGGTTTGCTGTGTCTCCCAGCACAGTCTCAAGAGCATGGAGGAGATACCAGGAGACTGGCTGTTACCTAAGGAGAGATGGACAGGGCCGTAGAAGGGCATCAACCCAGCAGCAGGACCGGTATCTGCTCCTTTGTTTGAGGAGGAACAGGAGAAGCACTGTCAGAGCTCTACAAAATTACTTCCAGCAGGCTACTGGTGTGCATGTTTCTGTCCAAACTGTCAGAAACAGACTCCATGCGGGTGGCATGAGGGCACAATGTCCTCAAGTGGGACCTGTGTTCACAGCCCAGCACCGTGCAGCATTCACCACAGAACACCAGCATTGGCAGGCCCACAATTGGCACCCTACATAATGACCTCCAGCAGGTTACTAGTGTGCTCAAGCAAGAAGTGATTAGATTTTGTTTGTCAAAGGTCAAGGTCACTGTGACCTTATCTGTCTCATTCTCATAAACACAATATCTTAAGAACGCCTTATGGGAATTTCTTAAAATTTGACACAAATGTCCACTTGGACCAAAGAATAAACTCATTACAATCTTATGGTTGAAGGTCAAAGTCAGTGTGACCTCACAAAATATGTTTTTGGCCGTAACTCAATAATTCTCATGCTAGTGATAACAAAACTTCACACAGATGTCTCATAGGATAAAAAATTAAGTGATAACATTTTAGATTCTAAAGGTCAAAGGTTAGCTTCACTGTGACATCATAATGCTATTGTGTAGATATAATGTGCTTTTGGGGGAAAATGTATGTGAAAAATCTTTTTTTTTTTTCACAGACATGGATGTAAACTATAATAGAAACTTGACCAGTGCGCAGAGGCATACAGCTGCTGGGTGATAATTTTAGTGTGTAGTGGCAGGAGCTAATGTAAACTTTAAATTCAGTGTTTCCCAATACTGTGACTCTGTCATGTGGTGGCAAATATAAATGTTCTTTTCACCCACAGAGCCAGTTTCCAGTGTAATGGCAACAGCCAGCAGCACAGACTTGGTGGAGTTCAGCAGCTCTGTCCATCTGTCCTGCTCTGCCTCTGGATCCTCTCTGTCTTTCCTCTGGCTGAACGGCAGCTATGAGGTTACAGCCAGTGACAGAGTTCAACTCACTGATGGAGGCACCATTCTCACTATATTAGACGTGACCCGCTACGACCAGGGACCGTTCAGGTGTCATGTGTCCAATCCTGTCAGTGATGGCACCAGTGATCCAATAACCTTCTCCATCAGCTGTGAGTTGCTAACCTACATATCCAGTTCTTTATCTGATGACATCTGTTTGCAAACAGAGTGAAAGAGTCTAGATTATTTCTTATTGTGGTTCCCCATTAGCTGTGCAAACTATTAAACACATATTCTGACCCACTGAAATAAAGCACAATATTACTATAAACTACAGCACAATATGAACTAAATCAATATACAATCAGTTTAATTCATAAACTGTTAATTGCAGGCTTGTTCTGTTATATTAAATTGCCCTGAGGTGTATTTTTTTTCTCATGACTTGATGTATGATAATGCTGTTGTGCATGCTAACTTTTTTGGTGTCGTTTTTTCTTGCTCTACCCCCAGATGGCCCAGAAAATGTTATTTTAACAATATCTCCTACTCATAATGAGTCATTTTCATTTTTCATTACATTTTGTTGACCTTATTTTGCTGTCATTTTATCCCTACAATCAGACGGCCCACACAATATTACTTTGACAATGTCTCCGTTAAAAGAATACCATGCAGAAGGGTCAAACATCGACCTGATGTGCTCCGCTGACTCCAAACCTGCTGCCCAATTTATATGGCTTCTGAATGGAGTCCTGCTGTCTGATACTGGACCAGAGCTCAAACTGATGAACATTCAAATGAGTCACAGTGGGAACTACAGCTGTCAGGCCTTTAACAGCAAAACTCTGAGATATGAATCATCTCCACCTGCCACCATCTCTGTACTGAGTGAGTTTGAATAAGTTTTATTTTTATTTTTTTTATTTTTTTTTTGCAAAAAAATATGGATAGAAAAGGTGAGACCTGTGATAGTATCAGAAAAAAAACCTCTTAAATACAAAACTGTTGTACTAAATATTTGTGAAACGAAAAGAAGCATTCTTGCTGTAAAAACATTTCAGGGCTCAACAATAAGGATTGTGTGATTTCCTGGGGCAAGTAAAATTCCACCTCAGGCTGGTAACTAACATCTCAGTTGCCTGATTGCACAAGTGGTAAAAAATAAATTAAACAGCTTCCTTCTCATCTCTGCTGAGATTTGCACATGTGCAGTACCATCAGGCATTTTCGAAAAAATAGAGGCAGGTAAAGACAAAGTTTATGAGCTGAAGCACAAGCAAGGATTTGAATGGGTGGCATTTGAGGATGTGGGTGAAAGATTAAACATGCCAATTAACTTTAGTCTTTGTTGTTATTTGATAACCACACACATAAATTGAAGTACCAGTGTTGTATAGAGGCAAGAAAAAAGTTCAGGCACAACTGCAGTTTTTGCATGTACAGAGACAACTGAGGCTCAGTGTGAAAAATATTTAAATAGTACAAATAATATCTCCTGGAGTGGCCAGTAGCATAGCAAACGTTGTGGCAAGTAACTACAACAAAGGGATAATGATAGTTAAATACAATCACCATTTAAATGCACATTATTTGTTGTAAGTGCAGTATCTTTACAGTAATCTAATTTAGCACAGACTTTATGGCGTTTCATATCTCAGATTTGTTTTGGGGTGACTGATAATGAAATTGTCATTCAGTAATCTAGCATTTTCTGCAAGTTGCTAAGATTACTTTTTGGTGATTTTTTTTTTTTTTTACTTTCAACATGCTGCACAATGTAGATGAACCTGAAAACATTAATTTGGCAAAATCACAAGAATATTATGTAGAAGGGTCAGACATCAGCCTGATTTGCTCAGCTGTCTCCAGACCTCCTGCCCTATTTGACTGGTTTCTGAATAGAGACCTGCTGTCTGGTACTGGACCAGAGCTCAGACTGATGAACATTTAGATGAGTCAAAGTGGGAACTACAGCTGTCAGGACTTTAATAACTCTGAGATATGAAACATCTCAGCGGACAGTTGTCTCTGTACTGGGTAAGTTAGAATGAAGAGGTTTAGTGGATATAGAAGTGATATTTCTCAGAAGATGGCACATGCATAATTTGTACAGATAACATGTGTATTCTAATCAGTGCAACTGGCAAATATAGCCAATACAGAAGCTGAAGCCATTACCTAAAGAAGCTAACAGCTCAAATACATTGATAGAAAAGCTTAAAGGTAGCTCTGTGTTCCTACAAAACACCTTTCACTTTGCAGGATTCTGTTATGCCCAGTCTAGGGGTGTCTGGGACACAACATGAAAGGCCCCCATCTTCCCCAAGTCCCAAGTAGCCACAACGAAAAAGACGTATGGAACGATCAATAGTGCGAATTTATTTACAATATTTAAATAACAGAATTAACTGAAATAGTAACTTCAGGGTGGACTAAGGCCAAAATAACAAACAAAAACAATCCTGCTCAGGGAGTAAGTAAGTAAATAACCTAACCGAACAATAAAAAAACAAATGACAAAAAGCTTACCTCCCTAACTAAATGAACAGGAGAAAAAGGGTAAGTAACAAAACTGGCGGTCCACCCCTACGATTTAACAGTCTTTAACACAATAATGATTTACTGCAACAATAATATGTGTGGCCGGTTGGGAGAGGAGGAAGGTGACGTCTGCCTGCTAGCTCGAAGCAACTGCCATCTTTGTCCTTTAAAAACCTGAACGCCCTTGGCGGCAGCCAATCAGGAACGAGCACCGATCAAATTCACCAATCCTCGCCGGGCTATGGCACACACCTATTTGCATACAGAAAACACAGAGAACATGCACAGAGAACACATGCAGCAAACACACACAAACAAAATAAATTACGACAACAGTCGTAACAGTTCTTATTAAATCAATGTTTAGAAAAATCTAAACCTGATATTGACACTAGTCGCCCAAAGAGAGTGATATGTTTCTAAGTATTTAATATTTTTTTTTAGAAATGTGAATAAACAATAAATGTGTGTGTGTGTGTGTGTGTGTGTGTGTGTGCGTGCGTTCAACAAAGATAGTTTTAAACCTGAAGCATCTGAAGGTTTGAATCTATTAACAATTAAAACAATATAGACAATAGGGCTGGGCAATTAACCGAAAATATACCAAAACCGACATTCAGACCCTCTAACTGACGTAATCTTACGGTCAGCGATTTCGGTTATTACTTTCCCCATGCTGTCCCCTTGAAAAAAAACCGTGTAAGACTCCACCCCCTCCATCTAGTCAGCATTCACAAACCCATGTGTTCTCACAACCCAAAGCGACGCCAGAGCAGCACGCATTCGGTGCAATGTGCTTGTTTTTTCGTCTGGCGCACAGCTCCACGGACCTGCTTCTCCCTCCGGTGTTTCCCACGGAGCTCTGCCCCGTTTGAAAGGCGAAGGAAGCCCATATGTGGAAAGACGTCACTTCCAAGATGTAGAATGTGTATTATAGAAGAGAAACACACATTTCAGGACCGCTGACTTGTATCATCAGAACAGACGTGTCCTGTGATTTTCAGCCTCCTTTCATATTTAATAGAGGGGGGACAGAAAAGAGGGAGACTGACAGGCGCCCTACAACTAGTGCTCCCACAAAGCAACTGTCGCTGTCACAGGCGTTTACAAATGCCACACAATATGCAAAGGATTCAAGAATAATAGTCAAGCATAAAACTAGTTTTAACAAAGAGATACTTAAAAAAAGACATCCAAACTCAAAAAACTTTTAAGTTGCATTGCTGAAATCTATAAATGTTTTAACAACTCTTGAGTGTGGACCATCAGACACTTGATACATTGTAGACATGAAAAACAGTAATTACAATGTTTGCCTCTTCCTTTATTTAGTTACATTAGGTACTTCAGTTACTTTTGTTCTTGTTCTCATATTTGTTCTGATCTTCTGCCCAACAGAGAGACTATCAAGTGCTTCAGTTACATCGTCAACAAACGTGCCGATTGAAGGAAACTCAGTCAGCTTAACCTGTGACGCTGCTGGCTCTGTCTTTACCAGAAAGTGGATGAAGGATGGCTCAGATCTGATCCTGTCTGACAACATAATACTTTACGATGAGAACAGAGTGCTGTCTTTTAAGAGCCTGACCAAAAAAGACAGTGGAGAATATTCCTGTACGGTCAGCAACCCCGTCAGCAGTGATGAAGCTAAATACTCCATGGAGGTCAACTGTAGGTGACAAACTGTACTTTTAGTGCTCAAAATGATGAGTGATATAAACAACACTGTAGTACTGAAATATCCTGTTTTTTGGTCACTAACACAAAAGTTTATTTTATTTTATGTTCTTTATCATTTGTGCTGCTGTGAGAGCTTTACAAATATCTGTTTTGCAGATGGACCAGAAAATGTTCAAATCACAGGTCCAAGTCAGATACATCTGACAGAGACCTTGACTTTAACCTGCTCTGCTGAGTCCAGACCACTTGCCACTTACACCTGGATGCTGAATGGGATAAAGATACACAATTCTGCTGTGTTCACCAAAGACAACATTCAACATTCTGACAGTGGCATCTACACCTGCGAAGCGATGGATGACGTAACTGGAAGAAAAATGTCTGCAGACCATGATCTGTCTGTAACAGGTACCAGGATGGTGTTGATGCAGATTTTGTTGATACTCTTGAATATCGTGATCAACCCACTGTGTTATATCTCTGATAATCTGAAGGGTAGCAGGCTTCCTAAAGATGTTTCTTACAGATCTATTCAGTCAGTGACTACATTAACATGCACAAAATTTTCTGGTCTTTGCCTTTATTCCGAAAAAGACAATATTAAGCTGTTAACGTGTCTAATGAAAATGAATATGCCACTAATACTCTCGTGAACATGCAGCCCTGTATACTCCGATTACTCCAGTTAATGCGCCCTTACGTGTTATATGTCACAGCTCCCCGACCGTGGTCAAAAAGCACAAGGGAGATTTGTTTACCTCCAGGGCCAAAGTCACTTTGGGGTTAACCACAACCCCTTTCACTCTACCAGCAGCTGGAAAGCAACACATGGGAGCTCCATATTGGTCTTGAGAAGTGGCAGCCTCTACTGACAGAAAAAGTTACTTACACTGCACATTTACTGTTAACCACTTTATTGCTGGCTGTAGTCCCGTTTTCCTACTCACTTCTGCTGTCGTCACCGTCATTCGTATCACCCGCTCACTCAGTGTGCGCACACATACGTATACCCACCTGTCTATTACAGGAACCATGCTACTTTATAAAGAATAGAATATGAAGCTGTCCTCGTGAATGCCTCATTGTTCAATTTGTCATTACAATGTCAAAACAACCAACTAACCTGATTCATTTTTTGACTCTTGTTTGAGGAAACCAGTCACGTGCTAACACTCAGCTGTGTTTTGAGTCACACTTGTTATGACAGACTGTGTTGAAAACAGGAAGAGAGCAAGCTGCTTATCCTGTGAAAGTAATGTAGGCGTCTTGCTGAGTAGACTCCATATATGGTTCTGTACACATGCCCACCACCCGAGAACATGCCATATCATGAAGACAACCAGAAACATCGCGTTACGTACACCCCACAACAGACAGTTTAATTCACTACATCTCTCTATATCAAGGGGAGGGTGATGGAACGTTGTGCAAGGGGAGAAGGAGGAGTCTACTCAGCATGTGATCACAGTGCAGCCGTGTTAAAAGCACCTGTGCATTGTATGTGACAACAAACCTGATGAAGCCATGGGCGAAACTCGTCGTCTTTAACATTTCAAGTGAAGACTACATTAATTGGAGAGGGGCTAAAGAGTCTCATGTGGCTCCAGAGTCGGAGGTTACCAACCTCTGGACCAGTGTGTAGGATTTAGTGGCATCTAGCAGTGGCCAACGTGAAAACGCAAAATGCCCAATCTGGAACCAATGTTTGGTTTGTCCGCTTTGGGCTACTGTAGAAACAACATGGCGAACTCTGTGAAAAAGGACCCACTCTGTTTGTAGATAGGCTTACTTGCAAGTATTTATTAGCTAATGAAAACTTTATTTTTTTCTGTGATTAAGCGACCAATGAAATCTTGCCAACTAATGACCTTTCTGGTTGGCTAACATTTGGTCGACTATTAGGGGGAAGCCCCAGTTGCAAGTGATCTGCAAACTTTTAAATATGAAATTCTTTTTCTACTGTATACTATTGGTAAGTCTGTGATCAGGTTTATTCTGACTGATTTAAAGAGGCTTCCTCCCCCCATTCACCAGACTCCTGTGTTTACCACAGTGCTCAATGTCAGACTTTGAACCAGGAAGAAGAAATTCAGTTCAGACAGGATATTAATCAGATATCTTTTCAACTGATATGATACTGCTGTAAAAGTAATGCAATGTTTTTCCCCCTCACTTTTTCTTTTCTAGGAGCTCCATTATTTAGAGGTCAGGTTTGACAAGAACAAAGGCAGTGGGACTGTCCAGCCTGGGCCACAGAATGACACATCAGAATATGTCAAACTCCAAGTGAACAACAGTCATCCTAAAGCGTCCTCACCTCCTTCCTATGACGACCAGTTGCAACAGAAGGGAACAGCTCCTCAGCCTCCTAATGCCACACAAGTTGACTCAAGTTTGCAAGAAAGCAACCACACTGGATCTGAAGGATCCTTATAGGGGACTATTTTGGACTTGAGTTTATTTCGTCAAAGCACTTAATCAACAGCAGTTAATAATCAACCAGTCTGTGACAGTTATTGCCGTGACTGAGGTCACACAGCACAATGCTGGCCTATTTGCTTTCATTCACATATAACAGCTTTGTTTGTCTGTGCACAGTTAATGCAAAGTGCACATAACATGTGAGTGGAAATTTTCTCTTTATGTGATTCAGTTGTTTGCTTGAGCATAATGTTTGACACCGATGTGGTGTCATGATTGACTCCTCGTGTGTACTGTGTGATTCAATTATGGATTTATGTTTTGCATCGTACAAAATGAAAAATATTGGTTATTTAATTATATTTAATTCACCTTTCACTGGTGTGTATCAGGACATGGATATACTTTGAGCTTGTTTTTTGGCGAGTACAGTGGTGAACTTTAATGACCTAGCAGTAATGGAAAGATTAATGTTATCAGTTGGTCCAAAGGAGCAGTTTAAAAATCAATACAGATACACGTCTTAATAATTAAATTCCACCATGATAAAGTTAAACTTTATTAAAACACAAAGGGGAGGTCTGCTGCCACAATATCCAAAACGCTAGCATGGAAAAATAAGCATAACAATGGGTCTCTCTGTAGTTCCACTTAAATCATAGAGGAAACCAGAGGTGTGGACTCAACTCACATGACTTAGACTCGAGGTAGACTCCACTCACAAATTTGTTGACTTTAGACCTGACAGAATCAAAAAAGGCTTGCAACACAACTTGGACTTTAATTGCATTGACTTGTCACTTCGCCTGAACTTGAGCCTTTTGATTTGGAAATACTTGACACCCTCCCCCCCCCAAGCCCAAAGATTAGAAAGCTATTTAAAATGTGCCACAAATCAATTCATTTGCTGAAATCAGCTAATGTTAAAATTATTCATTCTCAACAAGCCAACACACAATTCCTCAGAGGATTCTCTTTGTAACACCCAAAGAGGAAATAAGAAAAGCACATTTTAATGGAACTAATCATGAATTCAAAAGAACATACGTGGAGAAAAGTTAATCTAGAAATAAAAAACATGAAGGGGGAGGAAGCAAAATTACAACCATTACCCCTAAATGTCACTGCATTTCAATTACTGCAATAAATTCAAAGTTCAAGGTGAATAAATATGTTGCTGTGCCAACCTGACGTCATCACAGCAACACAATCTACTCAAATAACAAAGCACTAAGATTATAGGAAGGTGTGAATGAGCGAAAGCAGTAAATTAAGATAGTTTTTCTTTTGTGGTCTAAAATCTCTTAATAAATAAATGACAATATTTAGAGAGAGAGAGAGAGAGAGAGAGGTAATGACAGTAGCTTACAACAACATTGTTGAAAGTAATAATATTATAGTTATAGTTCTGGCTACTGTGGTACAATATGTTGAAAGTATGTATTAATATCTGGCAGTATACATGTGTGACAATAGTCATATGTGTATAATAACAGTAGAAGTATGACTAATGACTAATGATGCCAGCAGCAGCAGGAGGCATCTGGCAGGACCACGGCAGCAGCACAACCACACACGTCATGCTGTCCAGGCACCGCTGCGATATGAGTGAATCTGAGAGACAGTGGAGCACAAAGGCTCCGGAAAAGAAGCCGAGTTAGTGACATCCAGAATGGCCGAGTTAGCAAGATGCAGTAATAGAATATGAGAGAGAGAGAAGGAGAGAAGGTGCCCGGTGTATTATAGGGGGGTCCTCCGGCAGACTAGGCCTAAGTCAGCCTAACTAGGGGCTGGTACAAGGCAAGCCTGAGCCAGCCCTAACTATAAGCTTTATCAAAGAGGAAAGTCTTAAGTCTAGTCTTAAATGTGGAGATGGTGTCTGCCTCCCGGACCGTAACAGGAAGATGATTCCACAGGAGAGGAGCCTGATAGCTGAAGGCTCTGGCTCCTGATCTACTTTTGGAGACTTTAGGGACCATGAGTAACCCTGCGTTCTCAGAGCGCAGTGTTCTGGTGGGATAATATGGCACTATGAGCTCTCTAAGATATGACGGAGCTTGACCATTTAGAGCTTTAGAAGTTAACAGTAGGATTTTAAATTCAATTCTGGATTTCTGGACCAGAAGAAATGCCTGCGTGAGAAAGCTGCTCTTGATTGGTCAGAATTTCCATGTGGGAAAAATCCAGGAAATAAAAAAACATTGAAGAAGAGTACACTTGCAAGATAAATGTGACACTTTCTAATGTCACAATGGAGGGACAACTACACAGGTTGATTTTAGCGCTGCTCATCGTGGACTATATTGCTGTCATTGTTCATTTTAGTCAAACCATACAGTTTGAAAACGAGGCGCGGCTCCAACTAGAAAACTGTTTTTATGCAGCATACAAACCAGAACAATACAAAAATATCTATAAAAGCTTAATTTACCACAAGAAACTAGAAACACTAGAGGCTTTTTTTATTGGTGATGTCACACATTAATTCATGTTTATGTTTTGCCTAATCTAAATTGCCCAACCAAACATCCCCTGTACACTTACCTCCATGTTGCTTGTGGTATCACCAATACCACAGCAGTATGTCAGTACTAACACATTTACACCACTGGAGGGCGACGTCTTGCAGCTTTAGGGTATGACTGCATCTTCAGTGGGTTTGTCTCATTATGCAACATAGTCACTCATAAAATTGCAGCTGCCGGACGCTCACATTTATTGGGACAGTCAAACTTTGATGGTTCAACTTTCCTCAGCTGTTCACATCTCACAACGATCGATCATGATTTTATACATTTTATTGTCTTTGCTGTCAGTGTTTGAAATACATTTTTATACTTGAAAAACATTCTTGAGATGTTGTTGGAAAGAAGTTTAGCTAATGATCTTGAGGTCTGCTAACCATGCTTTTGTGACTCAGTAGCAGCATGGACAACAGATCGTAGTCTAACTGGTAAAGGCAACTTAATTGCTGCAATTTATTATAGTAAGCCGTGCTGCAAGTGGTTTTGGCGATTTGGAAATGTCTGGTTTTATGTTAACAAAAGTGCATGAATCAAAATCAAGTTCAATGAAGCTGCTTAACCGCATGTGTCCGTCTGATAGTTAATGAATCCATTGATCTCTTGCTAACTGGGCCACTTTGTTAGATTTGATCTGTAATGTGATTTAAAAGTCAGCGGATGGCCAAAAGTGGTACTTCAAACAGTTATGATCGACAATCACCCTAACTTTTTTTGATTTCTTATCTGTTTTTAACACAAAACCTTTGTAACATATTTTTGGAAAGATGATTTGGGGGGTTTTCTTCCTGATTTTGAAAAAGTATATTGTCCAAATGGCCCATTTTGCAGTGTTCTTAGCTTACTATTGTCTTTCTCAGATCTGCCTAACTGTCTCCTCAGGTTTAACCACAGGAGCTGGGGTGTTGCCTGATGTTCTGAATGCAGCTGTGGGAGAGACGGTGTTCAACACAACACTGACTCCACCACAGAAACCATTCCTATCACTGGGCTGGACATTTAATGATTAAATGTGATCATTTTCAGTGGTACAAACTCAACTTCACCAGAGTATGAAGGCAGGATCATCCTCTTCCTGTCTACTGGATCTCTGGAGCTCAGGAATGTGGCTCTAAATGACAGTGGGGTATACGGAGTTAGCATTTTTCCATTTGGAGAACAAGAGAAGACAGGTGATACAAGACTGAACGTAGATGGTGAGACAATATTTTACATGTACCTATATGTGACTGACCAACAGTCTAACTCGAGCTAAAAAGACCTGTTGTTCATTCTCCGTTCTACCGTCAGGAAGAGTTAAAATCACGTCACTGCCACTTTGCTCAGAATCTTTTATCCACCAGGCTGCCAGAGCAACTAGTTCCACCACTGGAGGGCAGCATACTGCAGCTTTTGGTATGAAAGTGTTCTGCAGTGAATTTATTCCGGCATTTTGCGACTCAGCACTATGGTGGAGTTTCAGTATGAACTTTGACAAGAGTCCTGTAATTACAGTTGTTTTATTGTATCTTGTTTTGCATATCACCAGCAAGTCTTACTCCAACCCAAAATGTTTCCATTGTTTACAGCTTTATAGGTTGGACACAGTGGGAGAACAGAAGAATAAAAGCAAACGTTATACACAAAACACATCACATAATTACAGTAATTTTATTGCATCAATATTTAAATGCCAGGAAAAAATGCAAACACATTTATCACTGTTTAGTAACAAGACAGTTATTTTAACTTGACTCTCTACATCAGTGGCGTAAGGTTGTTATGATGGGCCCCGTAGTGTACGCTGTAGTGCACAAATCGTCTCGACACATGATCAGAGACTTGAAACTGGATAACATTAACAGACATATTAGCCAGCGTTAAACCTTCAGAGAATTACAACTTAACTTTGCAGCCCCATCAAGCTTGTGATTCTATTTTAGCCTTTTCAATCTCATAAACTCAATTTCCAGGAGAAGTTTTAAGCAATACAGCTCTGATAAACCTACTGTAAGCTACCTCCTAAAAGCGGAGTAAATCGGAATTGCATTCGACAGAAATGAAATGAATTTTTTCTCTGTAATGGATGAATAAATGACAAATGTTTCCCGATAGAAAAAAAAATACATTCATTACAATAAAAAGAATAACATTGACATACATTAACATTTTCTTTTCCTCAGGCTGGTTATGATGTTTCTGTTTTGCTCATTTTCTGATCATATGCTGGACAAGAATTGAAAAAGAGGGTAAAGTCACTGCTTTGATCAACTGTATGATGTAATGAGAGGTCAGTAACATAAATCCTCAGATATATTAAGAAAATATTTCTAAAAAATAAACAACTCAGTGCCTCTCCCTCCAAAATACATTTATTCCTTTTACCTAAATCAATTAGTTTGAAACTCACCTTTAAAGGGAAAGATTACTGAGTTTATATGTTCTCATACACCATTGAAGCGTTCTCATACACCACTGAAGTGTTCTCATACACCTGTTCTTCTTTGTCTAGGCAAAAAGAAAAGTTTTGTTAAGTTTGATTATTCATTTGTACATTTGCATAGTTGCAGTTTATTCATCCTGTCTATGTTGTAATATACAGTATATAATAGTCTAAGTGTAGGATGGAGTTACATCAGGTGAATACTGACCTTTATTATCAGAAGGTGGTGGAGCTTTGTTTTTGATTCTAAATATCAGAAACAAAGAATTGTTCAAATGTGGCCATGAAACAGATGCAATCAAAAATTCAAACTCTTACTTATGTAATGTTTGGGTATATTTGGGTAGTATTTTATTTAAAAAACAAAACAAAAAGAAAATAAATTTATAAACTCTAATATAATATTATTAACTGATAGTTAATGTAGTAAGAATATGAAATAACAGTTTCAAATATTTTAGATCTTACACCAGTTATTTTTAATAACAAGGTTGATTCACTGTCTATTAAGTGAGTGATGTATGAATAATTTCAGGCTTAAGCTTGGGGGGGATAAACATAGCTATAGAAAATTTTGGTCTCATTTTGAACCAGAACATCTGCAGATAAATTACATTCCTGATATGTTACAATCCACTAAAGTTAGGCACGTACAGTATGAGATGAATAATCCCCATTATTTGTGATCTTCACTGCTAATATTACTGGGTACAGCTGCACTGCGTACTGGCTTCCATAGCTGTTTTTCGGAAGTGGAACATTTTGCCTGCCCGATTTTGATGACTTTTCCTTAAAATTTGTGCTTCTACCATAAGTAGGTCAGTCGGCATTTAAATTTTGTCGGTTTCATTCGTATTTATTGTTGTTACAGTATGTCCTGCATTGTTGTGCTGTAGTCTACAGACAAAGTTAATAGTTATAGTTATCAAAAATACAGTCATCCTCATAATTGTATTATTTGCCTGTCTATATTTCACATACAGTGCAGTGTTCACAGGAGAACTATCTAACTCAGCTTCATCAAAATAAGACATGTATTTCTTGGATGCTTCTAAAATGTGTTGTGCGGCATCTGCTGGAATTACAAGAGTTTTAAAGTAAGGTTAGTGTTAAAAGTCAGTCAGCCCTGTGTGAAAGATGACTGGAGAGGGAGGGAGGGCGGGGCTTTGAGTCTGAATGATGCTGCGCTTTAGCCAATCACAATGGAGGGGGCGCGGCCGAGACGTACAGGTGTCCCCAGGAAATGTGTACCTACAGAAACAGCAAGCTCCGCGTCCATTGCACGTCCATAGCCATAGCGACCGCTTCAGTAATGCCGTCTCGTCAACGTGAAACAAAATATTTTTTCCAGCGGATGTCTGAGTTACAACGTGATTGAGCTAACTGGAGTAGTTTCATGTCGTATCCGGCAACGAGAGGCTTTTTACAGATGACGTCCTGATGTTAGCTTTGCTAACTGTCCCTGTCAGCTGCAGCCACTGATGCTTTCTAGACATCGTGATTTCCCATAACTGAATAAATACCACACATAGCAACACAAAACGGCTTTGCTAGCTCAATCTTGTTGTAACTAAGATATCTGCTGGAAAAAATATTTTATTCACGGACCGTTCATTGAGTTATTACCTTATTTTTATACAGGCTATGGTTATAGACAACGCTAACGGCTTACGTTAATAGCTAACAGTTAGCCCAGCTAATCTACGATAACCATATTAATTACGTGCACACCGAAATAGTAATGTTTGTTCAGTCATTGTGTTTATAGACTTAACAAACATCAGATTAGTCTATATGGTGATATAATAACGTGAAAAATGTGATATATAGCTAAACTCTGCTGGTTTTCTTCCCGAAGTATTTGTAAACAACACGGCGATTCCCTGGGGGCACCGCCGGCTAGTTGAAAAACTCCAGGCTGTGCCTCCAGAGGTAAAGAGGTTATTTTTTTTTTTTAACCGATGGATTTCCAGATTGGTCAGCCATTAATACGTGATTAAAAAAAGGGAGACTTACTTATTTTTACAAATAAAGTATCCTCCAGCAGCTGCTGCAGAAACAACCACTAAAACTGAGATAACTATTGCAGCGATGGCGCCAGCTGAAAGACCTCCAGACGGCCCATCTGAAACGAAACAGAACAAAAGCAAACATTAGTAATTCGCCCAGCAATATTAGCTTCAGTGATTTGCTAATGTAATACAGGCAAAAAGCTTTAACAAGGACAAGAGATGATAACAATTATGACGATTGATTAATTGGTCGTTAAGAATTTGATCGGATGTTTGAAATGTAACTGATAAATTGTTGGAGTATGCAATATGTTGCTGTGAGCTTTGATTGTAGAAATAACACATTTGGTGTTTGGCATGAGCAAAGTTTTATGTTTTTTTTTTTGAAAATCATGATTATTAATTGATCATTATTTTTACCAATAATCAATTGAGGAAAAGGACATGTCTCTGGTTCTGCTGCATTAATTATTGATACTTTCCGTCATGAGTCTGTAAAGTGTAGAACTGCAATGCTAAACTTTGGAAGAGTATCTTTAAGGGCAGCTAATTAGAGTTTTGCATTTCTAGCCACTGTTGTCTCATCAGCTTAAAATAAATCTGTTACATTTAGTTGAAGCAATGGATCTGCAAGAAACCTTCAGATTATCAGAGGTATAACAGAGTGGGTTGATCACAATATTCAAGTATCAACAAAATGTGCAACCAACACCATCCTGGTACCTGTTACAGACAATTCATGGTCTGCAGACAGTTTTCTTCCAGTTACGTCATTCATCGCTTCGCATGTGTAGATGCCACTGTCAGAATGTTGAATGTTGTCTTTAGTGAACACAGCAGAATTGTGTATCTTTGTCCCATTCAGTATCCAGGTGTAAGTGGCAGGTGGTCTGGACTCAGCAGAGCAGGTTAAAGTCAAGTTCTCATTCAGATGTATCTCACTTGGACCTGTGATTTGAACATTTTCTGGTCCATCTGCAAAACAGATATTTGTAAAGTTCTCACAGCAGCACAAATGATAAGATTATAAAATTAAACTAAACTCTTGTTTTACAGATCTACAACTAAAACATTTCAGCACTACAGTGTTGTTTATGTCACTCATCATTTTGAGCACTAAATGTACAGTTTGTCACCTACAGTTGACCTCCATGGAGTATTTAGCTTCATTGCTGCTGACGGGGTTGCTGACTGTACAGGAATATTCTCCACTGTCTTTTTTGGTCAGGCTCTTAAAAGACAGCACTCTGTTCTCATCGTAAAGTATTATGATGTCAGACAGGATCAGATCTGAGCCACCCTTCCTCCACTTTCTGGTAAAGACAGAGCCAGCAGCATCACAGGTTAAGTTGACTGAGTTTCCTTCAATCGACACGTTTGTTGACGGCTTAACTGAAGCACCTGATATTATCTCTGTTGGGCAAAAGACCAAGAAAAATAGGAGAACAGGAACAAAAGAAATTGTTACTGAAGGATAACGGAAAAAATAAATGTACCCATGGGGATTAATAAAGTATTTCTTCTTCTTCCTCTGATTGCTCAGAACTACTTCACTATTAGTTTGACACTTATTAACCCACAGGTTCCCTATTCTAAAGTTGCCTCCTCTTCACACTTACTAAATTCATTTTAGCACATCACTATGGCAACTACTATCTCCTTTATTAATGGACCGACTGGGCAAAAGATCAGGACAAATATGAGAACAGGAACAAAAGCAGTGAAGCTGCTGGGGCTTGAATTCAGAACAGTTCATCTTTGTAAGAGGCAAACATAGCCTCTAAGTTGTTCCTGTAGAAGCAAAATTTGCAAACAAATCTTGAGTGCAAATTTATGTAAGTTTATTCACTTAAGTATTGTTTCATTTTGTTCACAAATGTTTATATAAGAAAGTTTTTAACTAACTTTTCACAAAACCTATTATTCAAACTCACTTAGTACAGAGATGGTGGCAGGTGGAGATGATTCATATCTCAGAGTTTTGCTGTTAAAGGCCTGACAGCTGTAGTTCCCACTGTGACTCTGCTGAATGTTCATCAGTCTGAACTGTGGTCCAGTATCAGACAGCAGGCTTCCATTCAGAAGCCACTTAAATTGGACAGCAGGTTTGGAGTCAGCTGAGCACATCAGGTCGATGTTTGACCCTTCTGCATGGTATTCTTTTGACGGAGACATTGTCAAAGTAATATTGTGTGGGCCGTCTGATTGTAGGGATAAAATGACAGCAAAATAAGGTCAACAAAATGTAATGAAAAATGAAAATGACTCATTATGAGGCATTATAGCTGATTACAATGCACAACGGATGTCGTCACTGAAAAAAAGAAATAACCCTAACCTTAACCCAGTAAACACTTTCTAAACAAAACTGTTTAAGCTGATAAAGTGCTGTAGTTAGTACTGGAGTCAAGTTGAAAAAATTCATTTCTAGTAAGTAGTGCAACCCGTGAGGGAAGGAAAACCAGTCCTCACAAAGCTGTGAAAATAATCTAAACTCTTTGTCTCTGTTTGCATACATATGTCGTCAGATAAAGAACTGAACATGTAGGTTAACTCACAGCTGATGTTGAAGGTTATTGAATCACTAGTGCCATTACTGACAGGATTGGACACATTACACTTAAATGGTCCCTGGTCGTAGCGGGTCACGTCTAATATAGTGAGATTGGCGCCTCTATCAGTGAGCTGAACTCTGTCACTGGCTGTAACCTCAGAGCTGCCGTTCAGCCAGAGGAAAGACAGAGAGGATCCAGAGGAGGAGCAGGACAGATGGACAGAGCTGTTGAACTCCACCAAGTCTGTGCTGCTGGCTGTTGCTATTACATTGGAAACTGGCTCTGTGGGTGAAAAACAAAATGATTTTTTATTTGCCACAACATGACAAAGGTACAGTGGTGACAAACACTGCTGTGGCTGAGAATGAATCTGTTTGTCATGAGATGTTGAGGATTTTCTAACTCATCAGTGAGAATCAAAAAGGCTATTTGGGGCTTATAGAAAATGCGTTCCACATTAGAAGGTAACTTCAGGCTCTACTTTTTGGTGGTGTTTTTTTAAAATATAAATGAGCAATGTAATGTCCAATTGACCGCCATCAAAAAGTATGACAAAGTTAAATTACTGTCTCTCTGATACGGTCTTAACAAGAGCTAAAGTAATACAGTCTATACAGGTGTGTCTAAAGAAAAACTCAGTGTTTCCATGATATATTTTCTTAAACTTGATTACAAATGGGCATATTGCTCATCATCATCAGAGGCCATGTCAAATTATTCATATCTCAGTTATGATGCAGTTATTGAAAGACTTGGAGGCTTTAAATTTCATGATGAGAAACCATCTGAATATTCACATAGTGAAGCCATTTAAGCATGAAATATTATTTTTGACCTTGGAAATACTAGTTTGAGGGGGAAAAAAAGAAACGTTAATTTAAAGTCCACTTACTAACTGTTTCCAAGCTTCAACCACATCTCAGATTTTTGTAGTGCTTGTTTTTTCTAATTTATATAATAATAATAATAATAATATGAACATGAATAAAATGAATGTTGGTCTTATATAATACCACTGAACACCTCAACACAATTATTTGAACTGAAACAATGTCTATTTCTTGTTCAGTTGCTCTGCATAATCTACATTCAGCACTGAAACAAATACATGTAAAATGTTGTCTCACCATCTACGTACAGTCTTGTATCACCTGTCTTCTGTGGCTCTCCAGATGGAAAAATGTAAACTCTGTATACCCCACTGTCATTTAGAGCCACATTTCTGAGCTCCAGAGATCCAGTAGACATGAAGAGGGTGATCCTGCCTTCATACTCTGGTGCAGTTGAGTTTGTATCAGTGAAAGTGAATATATTTTTTCCATCAAATGTCCAGCCCAGTGTTAGAAATGGTTTCTGTGGTGGAGTCAGTGTTGTGGTGAACATCACCGTCTCTCCTACAGCTGCATTCATAACATCAGGCAACACACCGGCTTCTTTGGTTAAACCTGGAGGGGACAGTTAAAGGTCTGAGAGGGACTATAATGAGGACACTGCAAAACAGGCCACTGTGATGATGTGCTGAAATCAAGGTAAGGTAAATCCTTGATGTAGAAACTGCTCAAAACACAAAACTGCAGTCGACAAAAAAAAAAATTATTATGAGTGTCTTCAGAGAGTTGGTGATAACTGAAGCTCATTAATTAGGGTCCCAGACTTCCCAGTTATCACAGCAGCAGTGATGCAGCCAGGCAGAAGCTTTGTCATGCCAGGCAGGCGTGCTATAGTCAGCGGATATTTCGATGGACCTGCAGCTCATGGTTTGAAAATTTCAGTTTTTGTTTTGCAGATACTATTAGCACCCAGATGTCTGTCGTCAACAATGCAATTTACACCTGGGGTTTAAATAGTCAGTGTGGCAATTTTTTTACACTCAGGTGCACAGTGGTCGTCCCAGCAATGTCAAAATATGATGTTAACAAGAACGGGTCTAAGATGTTAAAGTTAATGCACACAGTGTAAATTCAACAGCTTTATACATCGTAAAAACTGAAATTAATGAGTCAACTATGTCCAAAAGGAATAAGCCAGCACTGACCCACACAGGATTCAAACCCCAGTTCCCAGTCATTCACCACATCTTTTTTCCTCCATGTACTTTTTCTTGCAAATTGACCACTTCTTTGGGAATATCTGAGATTGGCTAGTACAAGCCCTAACCATAACCTCTTTGCCCCAATCTGAACCATGTCCGATCTTGACACGTCAACATGATAAGTAGTAGCCAATCATATTACACAGTGTGATCCATAATAACGAATTTCAGATATCAGTGTAAATCATAAATATACACCGATCAGCCAAAACATTAAAACCACTGACAGGTGAGGTGAATAACTTTGATTATTCTATTCCAATGCATTGTTCTGCTGGAAAACCTTTGGTTTTGGGTCATGGCAACAGTACTCCCCAATGGCAGTGGCCCCCCAGCAGGATAATACACCATGCCACACTGCAAATATTGCTCAGAAATGGCCAAAGGAATGTGACAACGAACTCAAAGTGTCAACCTGGCCTCCAAATTCCCCAGATCCCGATCTGAATGAGCAACTGTGGCATGTGCCATTAACCCACAGGACACTCCCAGAGATCCTGTGTCCATGCCTCGACAGGTCAGAGCCAAGTCCGATCCAAGGAGGCCCACCTTGGATTAGAGGTACATGTGGGGTACCTGCACATCATAGTATCCTTGAGGAGACTGGGATCTGGGAAATTTGGAAGCCAGGTCAACACCTTGAGCTTTTTGTCACGCCCCCACAGGCCATTTCTATACACTTTCTGCAGTGTGGCACGGTGCATTATCCTGCTGGGGGGCCACTGCCATTGGGAAGTACTGTTGCCACGGGGTACTTGGTCTGCAATGGTGTTTGACTGGGTGGAACATGTTAGGTGGTATCCACATGAATGCCGGAACTAAAGGTTTCCCAGCAGAATAATACACTGGAACAAAAATAATCAAAGTTGTTCACTTCACCTGTCAGTGTTTTTTTTAATCTTTTAGCTGATCTGTATATAATAATAAGGGATAACTGCAGTGTGACTGTTCCCACACAGGTGCAGATAGACACCATGTTCTTATTCCCTCTCTGCCATGGTTCTGCATTCTGTGTTCTTGGCGCAAAATTAACATTTATTTTTTGCTTCATGGATAACTGCTATCAGACACCAAAAAAAGGGCAAATTGCACTCACCTGCAAAACTTTATGGGCATGTTTGCACTGTCATATCATTAGTGCGATATCTTTTGCTCATCTGACCTTTAGACAGGGCCATAGACTGTGTAAATAATGGGCGTAGCTTCTGTGATGTCACCTGTTGATTTGAAGCCTTGGCTTTGGCATTTTGGCCATCACCGTCTTGTTTTTGTTGGAGCCAGAAGAGACCATATTTGGACATTATAAAAATAATATATAAGTTATTAAAAAAAAAAAAAAAAATCCTCCCCCTACAGTTGTCATGAAGGAGGAAATTTTAGAGACCAAAACCATTTATTGCACCATGCTGTGAACACGGTTATTTCTGCTGTAAAGCTGGCCATTTTAACATAAGGGGATTCACTGTTTTGGAGCCAGCTTCAAGTCACCTTTCGATGAACTGCAGTTTTCACCATTTTCACATTGGCTTCATTTTTCAGCCTTGGAGATTGTTGACGAGCAGATAGTGGCACCAAGTGACACACAATTTATGATGCCTTGAGCAGTGGCAATCCATTATATGTGAATTCACCCCTCAATGTCCTCTTTCACTCGTTATGTGGGTTAATAATTACCCATTGTTTCTATCAACAACAGCAAGGGAACTAATATTAGTGAAAAAAGGAACGACTTAGACTTTCTTTTCTGTTACGCTTAATAATTAGCCTGGTTTATGTATACAGTATTTACTGGTAAGTACATTTTTTAAAGAGTGGTGTCTTTTCATATAATTCCTTTTTATGTAGTACCTGTTTGTGTTGTATGTATTGTATATATTGGTCGCACCTTACCATGAGCTTTTTGTTATCTTTTGCACCTTACTGTTATCTAGTTTATATTTAATTTTATATTTGCTATACATTGCTGCTCTTCTTTATGTCCTTGTATATTGCATGCTTTGTGTCTGCACTCCTCTAACTCTGTATTGCAGCTGCTGCACAGCAATTTTCCTCAGGATAAATGAAGTTCCATCTTATCCCATCCTATCTTAATACATGCAATATATAGTATCTGTATGTGTAAAGTGTAGAGGCTAAGCTTCGATTACTGTGTGTGTGTATCCAACACACACACTATTTAAAGGAAGTACTGGGCTCCACTTGTCTGAGTTAGGAATGGACTTCATTTGATGATGAGAGTAGCCATAGCAGGAAATTATTTATCAAACTAAACAGTCCATACAGGTGAATGTCATTTTTGTCAGTGCAGCATTGTGGTTTAGGTATTTTTGTCAAGTTGCCAGCTAACAGGAATATTTCCATCCACACAATGTGCCGACTAAACTAATTAGCACCAGTGAAAAGCTCATACCACCCAATGTGAAAAAATCTGAACTACCCATTTGTAGTTATCTCCAAAGCTCTGTTAAGCATCAGTCGTTACATTTTGATTAACAAGTAAATACATTACTTTTACCTGCTGTCATTTGTTAAGAGCTCACCTGTGATGGCTCCCAGGATGATGAAGTGTATCACAGTTGTTTCCATTCCTTCTGCAGACTCATCAGATGTGATGGGAGAAAAGAGGGCTCACACTCCTTCACTTTGCCTTTGCTTATGTCAGAGGAATGTGTGTTGATTTAGATTCATCAAGCCAGTACAAAGAAGTACTGTGCAGTGCAGGTTTTTTCCATCATCATACCCCTGAAAGGCTCACTCAGAGCCCTGTTTTGCATCCTCAATCATTAACTACGAACACAACGAGCAACTTTGGATCATCAAGCACTCAGAATCTTTTAAAACTCATCAAAAAGGAGTTCTATTTTTATTATGTCCAAAAAACATCAATCATCACAGTTTGACACGACTAAACATTCAGGGATTTATTCATGAATTAACACAGTAGCCTGTACAGCAGTTGTTAAAGTTACACACTGTGTGTGACAGTAGTTTTATTGTTATACTACAAGCTCTGTGGCAGTATCGTTCTGTTTGTTGGTTGGTCCACCATTTTGGTCCAGACTTGAATATCTCAACAACAGTGTAGTGGTTGCTTTGAAATTGAAAGTGTAAATTTTTCTCCAGACATTAACGGCACCAAGAGAATAAAAATGTCTGACTCTGGTGATCCCTTTCCTTGTAGCGCCACCATAAGGCAAACATTTTTGATTTTTAGTGAAATATCTCATCAACCTTTGCCATAAATTTTTATGATTTCACACATTAATTTTAACATTAAGCCTTCCATGTGTTTACTGATGCATACTGCTCCTTATCATCCATTGAAAAAATTACATACATTTTTTCTAGATGCCCTGTGTATAATTTTATATTTTTATTGTTCTGTTAGAGCAACATTTATGACTGCACAGCATTAGTTTGCCATGACTGTCCTGTTGGACTTCCCGTTGCTTTTGCTTACAGCCTTTGAGGTTTAATTCAACAACCTATCAGTGAGAATTAACTGATATATTCATAAACTAAACTGTCAAATTATATCCACATTATTTTTGCTGCATCATATCATGGGTTAATAAATAAAACTATGCAGTTAGGTTGTTTGAAACATCTTGGAGAACTAACCACAGATTTTCTGAGGACGTAGGCTGCCTCAAATCCATCTGACTTGTCATATAATTCCAGACAGACACGATGATGTTGAGATCAGGGCTCTGCGGGGGCCATACCATCACTTCCAGGGCTCCTTGTTCTTCTCTACGCTGAAGATAGTTCCTAATGACACTGGCTGTATGTTTGGGGTCATTGTCCTGCTGCAGAGTAAATTTGGGGCCAATCAGACACCTCCTTGATTGTACTGCATAATGGATAAGTATCTGCCTCTATTTCTCAGCACTGAGCACACCATCAATCGTGACCAAATCCCCAGCTTAATTTGCAGAAATGCAGCCCTAAATTTGCAAGGAACCTCCACCATGCTTCACTGTTGCCTACAGACACTCATTATTGTACCGCTCTCCAGCCCTTCGGCAAACAAACTGCCTTCTGCTGCAGCCAAATATTTAAAATTTTGACCCATCAGTCCAGAGCACCTGCTGCCATTTTTCTGCAGTTCCACAGTATGGCTTTTTGGCCGCAATCCTTCCGTGAAGACCACATCTGGTCAGATTCTTTCAGACAGTAGATGGGTGTACCTGGGTCCCACTGGTTTCTGCTAGTTCTGAGCCGATGGCACTGCTGGGCAATCTCAGATTTCGTGAGAAAGTAAGACCACTGCGTCTACTGTCCTCAACATCGACCGTGTCTTTGTGCTTCTTCAAAAGAGCTTGAACAGCACATCTTGACACCTCAGTTTGCTTTGAAATCTTTTCCTGGGAGAGACCTTGCTGATGCTGTATAACTACCTTGTGTCTTGTTGCTGTGCTCAGTCTTGCCATGGTGTACGACCTGTGACATGAATTAGATTAGATTAGATATTAATAGATTAAAAAGACATCTGATGGCCAAAAGTGTCATCTACTTCAAACAGTTATGATCGATAATCACCCTAACTTTTTTTGATTGCTTATCTTTTTTTTAATAGATAAACAACCTTTGTAACATATTTTTGAAAAAAATGTCTTCTTGATTTTGAAAAAGTATAATGTCCAAGTGGCCCATTTTGCAATGTTCTTAGTTTACTATTGTCTTTCTCAGATCTGCCTAATTGTCTCCTCCAGGTTTAACCAAAGGAGCTGGTGTGTTGCCTGATGGTCTGAATGCAGATGTGGGAGAGACGGCGATGTTCAACACAACACTGACTCCACCAGAAAAAAACATTCCTATCACTGGGCTGGACATTTAATGATCAAATGTGATCATTTTCAGTGGTACAAACTCAACTGCACCAGAGTATGAAGGCCGGATCACCCTCTTCATGCCTGCTGGATCTCTGGAGCTCAGAAATGTGGCTCTAAATGACAGTGGGGAGAGCATCTGGAGAGCAACAGAAGATAGGCAAAATAAGACTGAACGTAGATATTGTTATTATTGTTATTATTATTATTGTTTGTATTTATAGTTTGATGACATGAGAAAAAGTCAAATGTGTCAAATTTAAACCTCATTTCCAAAGTTGCCGGTGTTTCACCATGATATTGCGCCACTGTTTAAACTATTGATACATATTTAGTTGCTGTCACAAGAGAGAAATCATCAGTATTTAGTGGTGCAATTTTCCAAACTGCATATCACCTGCAAGTCCTATTCCAACCCAGTATGTTTCCATGGCTTACAGTTTTAGGTTGGACACAGTGGGAGAACAGAAGAATAAAAGCAAACAATATACACTGCAAATACACAAAGCACACAAAACACATAACATAATTACAGTAATTTTATTGCATCAATTCATAAATGCCAGGAATAAATGCAAACACATTCACCACTGTTTAGTAACAGCCAGTTGCTTTAACTTGACTGTCTACGTGCAAAAGAGCCAGCATAGCTATTTATAAGTAAAACATTTTCATTTTAACAACACATTAAATGTAAAAGGGCCCATAGCATAAAACCTTCAGAGAATTACAACTTAACTCTGCACTCCTGTCAAGCTTGTGATTCTATTTTAGCCTTTTCAATTCATAAACTCAATTTCCAGTAGAAGGTTTTAGCAATAAAACTCTGCTAAACCTACTGTAAGCTACCTCCTGAAAGCAGAGTAAATTGGAATTGCATTCGACAGAAATGAAATCTTCCTCTGTAATGGATGAGTAAATGACAAATGTTTACCGACATTCATTACAATAAAAAGAATAACATTGACATACATTAGCATTGTTTTTTCCTCAGGCTGGTTATGATGCTTCTGCTTTGCTCATTTTCTGATCATATGCTGGACAAGAATTGAAAAAGAGGGTAAAGTCACTGCTTTGATCAACTGTATGATGTAATGAGAGGTCAGTAACATAAATCCTCAGATATATTAAGTAAATATTTCTAAAAAAACAGCAACTCAGTGCCTCTCCCTCCAAAATACATTTATTCCTTTTAACCAAATCAGATTAGTTTGAAACTCACTTTTAAAGGAAAAGATTGAGTTCTTCTTTGTCTAGGCAAAAAGAAAAGTATTGTTACATCTTATTATTCATATGTACATTTGCATAATTGCAGTTTATTCATTCTGTCTATGTTGTTTGTGCTTCTACCATAAGTAGGTCAGTTGGCATTTAAATTTTGTCTGTGTTATTCGTGTTTATTGTTGCTATGTCCTGCATTGTTGTGCTGTAGTCTACAGACAAAGTTAATAGTGTTAAAAGCCCAGTTATGAACAACATGGATCATAGATTTGTGGCTGTGTTTTAGTTATTAAAAGTAAATTCATCCTCATAATTGTATTATTGGCTTATCTATATTTCACATACAGTGCATGTTAGCAGGAGGACTCTATCGAATCTGTGCATCACACCGCAGCTTCATCAAAATTTAGAGCAGGTGTGTATTTCTTGGATGTCTCTAAAACATGCTGCGCCGCATCTGCTGGAATTACAAGAATTGTCTAGAGTAGCTTCGTCCGCTGCTTGCTCACCCAACGCAGATCTGCACTCCACTGAGTGCGCGTTACTAGTTTTTATTTTGTCATTTTCATCCCTTTCATAAAAATTCTACAAAGGTTGGTGTACATTTTTACAGTAAGTCTAATGTGAATGAGTTTCAAAGTAAGGTTAGTGTTAAAAGTTTGTCAGCCTTTAATACATGGTTAAAAAAAGGGAGTCTTACTTATTTTTATAAATAAAGTACCCTCCAACAGCTGCTGCAGAAACAACCACTAAAGCTGAGATAACTATTCCAGCAATGGCGCCAGGTGAAAGACCTCCAGGTGGTCCATCTGAAACTAAACAGAACAAAAACAAACATTAGTAATTCGCGTCACAATATTAGCTTTTTGTAAACAAACACAATCACAAGTAATATGATGATGAAGATTTCATCATGGTGAATGCAAAATATTTCTATTTATATGCAGTACCACCACAACCACCTGATTATGTATAGTCTAGTATAATTTTTTTAGGGTTGGGATGTAGATCGATCAGTAAATTGAAAGCTTTGCCTTCCGGCTCAGCTCCCTCTTCACCATGACTGACCGGTGCGTCGCCTGCATCTCTTCAGAAGCCGCACCAAACCGCCCATCCATCTCACACTCCATTCTACCCTCACTCATGAACAAGACCCCGAGATAGTTGAACTCCCTCGCTTGAGGCAGTAACTCTCCCCCAACCCAGAGAGGGCAATCCACCATTTCCGGCAGAGAACCATGACCTCAGTTTTGGAGGTGCTGACTCTCATCCTTCACACTCAGCTGCAAAATGCCCCAGTGCATGCAGGTGGTCACAGTATCATGATGCCAACAGAACCAAGTCATCTGCAAAAAGCAGAGATGCAATTCTTAGGTCCCCAAACTGGACCTCTTCCTCCCACCGGCTGTGCCTCGAGGTCCTGTCCATGAAAATCACAAACAGGATTGGTGACAAAGGACAACCCTGGTGGAAGCCAACACCCACCAAGAATGTGTGTGACTTTATCCCAAGTATGTAGATACAGCTCCCACCTTGGTCATACAGGGACCGGACGGCTCTAGCATGCGAGCCCTGTACTCTGTACTCCCACAGTACCCCCCACAAGACCTGTGAGGGACGCGGTTGTAAGCCTTCTCCCAGTCAACAAAGCACATGTAGACTGGATCCCCCTCCAGGTTTCTCCATTATTGCCTACATGAGCATTGAAGCAGGGCTGCCCCTGACCAAATTGGGGCCCTAAGCGAAATTTTATTTGGAGGCCCCCATCCCAAATGTATCATAGGTACAAAATGACCATGTAACAACTTGCCATTTAACTTGACAACCCTTATTGGCAATAACAAATGTACTGTAGATACAGTAGTTTGGCTGTATGAGTCAAATAAAATAAAAAATTCAACCTGAAATAAATAAATAAATATTAAATAAAAATAACTTCAAACTGAAATAAATAAATAAATAAATCTGAGTCACAAATAGCCATCAATTACTCATCAAAAGAAAGTAACTTCCACCACCTCAATCCCCCACCCTTGATTAAACACTGAAAATAAAATAAAAGAGGGAGACAGGTTTTTCCTATTTAATCTTATTTTGTTATATTTCTCCATCTCCCCTCTCTGGAGGCGTCCAATCTCCCTCAGCCCTCCGCCTCTCCCACCTTAATTAAACACTGAAAACAGAAATAAAATACAGAGACATTCTTTTCTATTTTAATCTTATTTAGCTATATTTCTCCCTCTCCCCTCCTTGGGAGCATCCGACCTCCCGGCCCCGCACATACCCCCGAGGCTCGGGTCTCCCCCTCCATGGAGCCCGCCCGCCCTCTCTTGCGTGCACATACTCCTGAGGCTCTTTTGGATGACATGTCGACAACTCTTCACCTGCTGCAGCTCTGCAAGTGCCTGCCAGTGCACCCCTCTTATTGTTCAGATGTCGAGTGCTGTCAATCATTGCAGCGAGGCATGGGCGGTCAGGTCTCTTCTCTCCTTCCTCGAGCTGATTCTACGCGCGCCTCATGGTAGCGCATGTGCGCATCCATTGCGCATATGCGCAAATGCGTCCCCTTGCGCAAAATGTGGCCCCCCATGGAAGATGAGGCCCTACGCACAGCGCGTGTTCTGCGTTTAGGGAGGGGCGGCCCTGCATTGAGGTCCCCCAGAAGAACTGTGGAATCCCCAGCCAGCACCCCTTCCAGGACACCGCCAAGAGACTCCAAGAATGCCGGGTACTCCGTACTGCTGTTTGGTGCATACACACAAACGACAGTCCCGAGACCCTCTCTTTGCAACTGGCAGTCGCATCGAGACGACCCTCTTCTTCTCTGGGGAGAACCCCAAAAAAGCGGCACTCTGCCAAGGGCTTGTGAGTATCCCAACACCCGCCCGGCACCTCTCACCCTGTGCAACTCTGGAGTAAGTAAGAGTCCAGCCCCTCACCAGGAGTTTGGTTCCAGAACCAGTGCTGTGCGTGGAGGTGAGCCCAACTTTATCTAGTTGGTAATCCTCCACCTCCCGCACCAGCTCCCGCTCCTTCCCCACCAGAGAGGTGATATCCCACCTCCCCAGAGCCGGTCCGTGACGCCAGGGATTAGCGCGGCCGGGGCCCCACTCCTGCCTGCTGCCCAGCACACAATGCACCCGTCCCTGATGCTTATCCCTGCAGGTGGTGGGCCCACAGGGTGGCTGCCCCATGTGACTCATTTGGGCTGAGCCTGACCGGGTCCCATGGCCCAAGGCCCAGCCACCAGACACTCACCGGCAAAATCACGCTTGGTCTATTAATTCATCATTAATTTTACCAATAATCAATTAAGGAAAATGCTCACAATTTGCAGTCCTAACCAGGACATTTCTCTGGTTCTGCTGCATTGATTTATGATACTTTCCGTTGTGAGTCCGACAATGTTGAAGCGTAGAACTGCAATGCTGACCTTTGGAACAATCTCTTTTTTTTTTTTTTGCATTTCAAGCCATTGCTATCTGTTACATTTAGTTGATGCAATGGATCTGTAAGAAACATCTTTAGGAAGCCTGCTACCCTTCAGATTATCAGAGGTATAACACAGTGGGTTGATCACAATATTCAAGAGTATCAGCAAAATCTGCATCAACACCATCCTGGTACCTGTTACAGACAGTTCATGGTCTGCAGACAGTTTTCTTCCAGTTACGTCATTCATCGCTTCGCAGGTGTAGATGCCACTGTCTGAAGGTTGAATGTTGTCTTTAGTGAACACAGCAGAATTGTGTATCTCTGTCCCATTCAGTATCCAGGTGTAAGTGGCAGGTGGTCTGGACTCAGCAGAGCAGGTTAAAGTCAAGTTCTCATTCGGATGTATCTCACTTGGACCTGTGATTTGAACATTTTCTGGTCCATCTGCAAAACAGATATTTGTAAAGTTCTCACAGCAGCACAAATGATAAAGAATATAAAATCTAAACTCTTGTTTTACAGACCTACAACCAAAACATTTCAGTGTTATTTATAGCACTCATCATTTTGAGCACTTAATGTACAGTTTGTCACCTACAGTTGACATTCATGAAGTATTTAGCTAGCAGGAATATTCTTCACTGTCTTTTTTTGTTCAAGCTCTTAAATGACAGCACTCTGTTCTTGTTGTAAAGTGTTATTATCCAGAAAAACTGAGCATGTAGGTTACTTACAGCTGATTGAAAGATCTATTGGATCACTGGTGCCATTACTGACAGGATTGGACACATGACACTTAAATGGTCCCTGGTCGTAGCGGGTCACGTCTAATATAGTGAGATTGGCGCCTCTATCAGTGAGCTGAACTCTGTCACTGGCTGTAACCTCAGAGCTGCCGTTCAGCCAGAGGAAAGACAGAGAGGATCCAGAGGAGGAGCAGGACAGACGGACGGAGCTGTTGAACTCCACCAAGTCTGTGCTGCTGGCTGTTGCTGTTACATTGGAAACTGGCTCTGTGGGTGAAAAACAAAATGATTTTTTATTTGCCACCACATGACAAAGGTACAGTAGTGACAAACACTGCTGTGGCTGAGAATGAATCTGTTTATCATGAGATGTTGAGGATTTTCTAACTTATCAATGAGAATCAAAAAGGCTATTTGGGGCTTTTAGAAAATGCGTTCCACATTAGAAGGTAACTTCAGGCTCTACTTTTTGGTGGTGGTTTTATTTTTTTATATATATATATAAATGAGCAATGTAATGTCCACTTTTTGGTGGTGTTTTTTTAAGAATACATTGTCAATGTACTGTAGTCCAATTTAACACCATCAGAAAGTATGACCAAAAAAAGTCAAATTACTGTCTCTCTGATACAGTCTTAACATGAGCTAAATTAATACAGACTATACAGGTGTATCTAAAGAAAAACTCATATTGCTCATCGTCATCAGAGGCCAAGTGAATTATTATCTCAGTTATGATGGAGTTATTGTAAGACTTGGAGGCTTTAAATTTACATATTGAAGCCACTGAAGCATGAAAGATGATTTTTGACCTTGGAAAAAGTAATTTGACAAAACGTTTACCTCAGGAACAATTACTTTTTCACAAGCTTTCAATCACATCTCAGATTTTTCAGTGAGTGTCTTTTTTTAGTTTTATGTAATTATTATATTATGAGATAATAATTCTTATAATAATGATATAATGATAATATGAAATTTGGTCTGAGTACACATTTTTGACACCCTTGAACACCTCAACACAATTACTTAAACTGAAATGATGTCTATTTCTTGTTCAGTTGCTCTGCATAATCTCCATTCAGCACTGAAATAGATACATGTGAAATGTTGTCTCACCATCTACGTACAGTCTTGTATCACCTGTCTTCTGTTGCTCTCCAGATGGAAAAATGCTAACTCTGTATACCCCACTGTCATTTAGAGCCACATTTCTGAGCTCCAGAGATCCAGTAGACATGAAGAGGGTGATCCTGCCTTCATACACTGGTGTAGTTGAATTTTTACCAGTGAAACTGATTATATTTTTTTCACCAAATGTCCAGCCCAGTGTCACAAATGGTTTCTCTGGCGGAGTCAGTGTTGTGGTGAACATCACCGTCTCTCCCACAGCTTTATTCAGAACATCAGGCAACACACCAGCGCCTTTGGTTAAACCTGGAGGAGACAGAGGTCTGAGAAGGACCATAATGAGGACACTGCAAAATAGACCACTGTGATGATGTGCTGAAATCAAGGCAAGGTAAAGTCTTGATGTAGAAACTGCTCAAAACACAAAACTGCAGTCGACAAAAAAACAAACAAAAAAAACCAAAACACATTTTTTTCTGAAGCTAAAATACAGTACCTTCATAAAAAGGTATCGGAAGGACTTCCGGTTGAGCACACGCGGGAGATGTTGCTGTGAACTGCTCTCCAAGATATCCCTCATATGCTATCTTAAACAAAATGTTTGAAATATACAGAGGCTAAACTAGTGGCATGGACGGACTGGGCGCTTGGCATGGAAAAGACAAGCATGGACGGGGCGGTCAGAAACACTCTCGAAAGTTTGGTGCTGTGCATTAAAGAAGACATTGCTGCGCAAATCAAGGATTTCAGATCGGAATTTCAGCAACGCTCTGATGAAACAAAAGGAGACATCTCAAAATCTCATCTCATCTCTCATCTGAAGTAAGAGAGATACAAGCGGCGTTAAATGGCATTAAAGAGGATGTTTCGGCTGCAGAAAAAAGAATAAATGATTTGGAGGAGAGAGAGAGAAGTAATATTAAAGTCTTGACCCACTGAAAAACTGGAATATGTGGAGAACAAATCAAGACAATAACATAAGGATCCACCAGGTGAAGGAGAAGGCGGAGGGAGATGATATGATATGGTCAGTTTCCTGAAAGGGCTCATCTCGGAGAAGCTGGAGATACCAGCGGAGGAACAACTTGACATTGTAGCGGCACATCGATCATATCAGAGAAAACCCATACAGAGTGGAATAGCTCCGCGCTCAATCGTGGTTAAATTTCTGACATGGGACACACGCCAAAAAGTCCTCCGTGCTGCATGGTCGAGGAAAACAATAACCCACGAAGGCAGAGAGAGAGAAGCCAATATGCCCCAATAAGAAAAGAACTGCGAGAGAAAGGAGTGAAATCTCATCTCATCTATCCGGCAAAGTTAAGAGTTTTTGGTGACGGCGGATCCCAGATGTATAACTCGGCGAGAGAGGCAGCTGTAGCCCTGCATACCAAAGGTGCCATCAGCGGAGCGCAACACCTGCTGGATCAGGAGGACCCGCTACCCAACACCCAGACCGGCAACCTTTCAGCGCCGTTTGAACAGTGGAGGAGACTGGGGGGACATTATCAGACGGCTGCGGACTTATTGAAAGAGCTTGGGGGTAAGCCTTGAGCTTGGCCCCAAAGGTACATGCTAACTATAGGCTAAAATGGCCTGCACACACATAGTCCGCACACCTGCGTGCATATAGACTTTGAAGAAACCGAACAGCCAAATATATATATATATTTTTTTATTTTCTGAACTACTGTAATGTAGCCTATGTGAAGGCTGGATAGACGCCGATTTCAAGGAACTGAACTCTAAGCCAAATTGAAATGATAAAAGAGCAAGGGGACTTGAAAAATAAGGGGGCATTTTCTTTTTCTTTTTTTTGTATGACATTTAATTAAATAAAATAAAAGAATAGAATGCCTAGGTTTTTTTTCTGACTTACTGATTTGAGACGCATAAATGGTCGAAAAAGTGGGATGAAACCCATAATGTACTGTGTTTAAATTTGCTGCTGGTATTTTATTTAGACCTAGCCTACTAACTAAAAGAGAAAAGGCTGTCGAGGTTAGGCAGACTGGGCAAAACTTGAGGTTGTAAACCTCGAAGGATATAATGGGCAACATAACGAGGGGTTTTACATTTACTGCAGTTTTGTTTCTTCTTTTGATCAATATAGCCTATTAATTTATTTTTGATCTAACGCCCATAGAGAAGTATGAATTTTAAAAGACAAAGGCACATAATTGTGTTTAAATATTTATGGAGAAATCAGGTCTAGAACCAAAAGGAAATTGTATAACTTTCCCCTCCCTTTATTTATTTATTTATTTTTGTTATTTATTGTTTTATTTTTAATATGCTCTGACTACTTTCAAAGGCTGTGCCAACAATGATATTACAAATAACTAATAAAAAAAAAAAAAAAAAAGCAAACGAGAATAGGCATTCTAAATAAGGGGAGGGAAAATGAACACTTAAAGGAAGATATTTGAATAACAGGCCACTTTAAGATGGTATAAATAGATTGGGGGGCTCACAGCAATGTACAACTTGTTTATGGGAAGCTGTTATTGCTTTCTCACTTGGGGCAATTCCAGAGAGAAGCCCCAGAGTCCTATTCATATTTAGGGAATCTATACTTATTCGGCAGTCTTATAGTGACTGCTACTTCTGGAAGCCATCATCTTTTTCTTTTTCTGTCTCACTTTTTTGGTATGGTGATAATGATAATGTTAAAAACTTGAAAAATAGTGTAACCAAAGTTCTCTTACATAACATGGACTGTGATTTATTGGACAAATTCAACTTATATGCTGTCTTTACCAATAAATGAAAGCATTAAAAATTATTTCATATAATGTGAACGGTATAAATAATCCGATAAAACGCAAGAAGTTACTTCAACAACTTAAAAAAGAAGCGGGAGATATTATTTTCTTGCAGGAAACACATCTCGTGAAATCAGAACATGAAAAACTTAAGAAACTGACAAAGGCCCAAGTTTATTATTCATCATATAAATCTTCAAAAAGAGGAGTTGTTATTTTAATTATGCCTCAAATAGCTTTTACGCTGGAAAAGATGTTAACAGACAAAGAAGGCAGATACATAATGATAGTTGGAAAGATCGATGAGGTATTGGTCTCATTTATGAATGTCTACAATCCACCTGAAGAAGGTCCAGACCTAATTAAAAAAGTTGTTGAGACAATAGTATCAGAAAGCCAAGGGATAACAATCACTGCAGGTGACCTAAATATAATTATGGACCCAAGTATGGACACACAAAGTGATAGATTGCATAGCTCAGATCAAGCTGCTAAAATAATGAGAGGAGCAGCTAAAGAAATAGGGCTGATAGATGTGTGGAGAACTTTCCACCCAAAAGAAAGAGATTATACTTTTTTTTCATAATCCTCTAGTAAATATTCAAGACTGGACTATTTTTTTATGTTTAAAAATCATGTATCAAGGGTTGTAGAATGTAACATAAATTCCATTACATTGTCTGATCATGCTATGATAACTATGAAATCAAATCTCGACCTGGAAGTGGGTCATACTCTCTGGAGATTAAACAACTCTTTGTTACAAATGGAAGACTTTAAGATTAAAATAAGATCATCTTTTAAAAATGATCTAGAAATTAACGATACAGAGGATATCAAACCCGTTACATTGTGGGAGGGAGCAAAGGCAGTGCTGAGGGGGGAAATCATATCTTTTGCCTCATATAAGAAGAGAGAGGGGGGAAAAAAATAAAGAAATAGAACAATCAATAAGGATATTGGAACTGGAACATAAGGTGAAAGGAAATGGTGCTACTTTGAATCTTTTGAATGAACTAAAAAAAAAAAACTTGATCGATTATTAACTGAAAAGGTAGAGAAATCTTTGATATTTACCAAACAACAATACTTTGATAGTGGAGCAAGAGCAATGAAAAACTTGGCATATAAATTGAAAAAACAACAGATAAAATCAAATATTGTAACTATTAAAGATCAAACCAGGAATATAAATGTAAAAGGTAAACAAGAGATAGCACAAGAATTTGCAAAATATGATGAAAAATTGTATAATCCTGAGGACAACCTACTTACTCAAAATAAAATTAGAGAATATCTATCTGCAATAAGACTACCACAAATAACAGATGAACAAAATGCAAACCTAACTATACCAGTTACATTAGATGAGATTAAGGTAGCAATAAAGAAATTAAAAAAGGGTAAATGTCCAGGGAGCGACGGATTTACAGGTGAATTTTACAGAGAATTTGAGAAAGAACTACTGCCAATCTTAGAGAGAACATTTAACTGGGCGTTGGATCACTGCCAATGGGCAAACACTTGGTGCAACTCTGTAACTACAGTAATACACAAAGAAGGAAAAGATTCCTCTGACTGTGGATCTTACAGACCAATAACCTTATCGAACGTAGACCAAAAATTGCTAAGCAGTATTCTGGCAGATAGACTGGCAAAGATTGTTTCGAACATTATAGACCCAGATGAAACATGTTTTATTCCAGACAGATATCTATTTGATAATGTACGATGAACTCTGAGCATAATAGATTATTCACAGAAAATGAAAATTCAAACACTGATTTTAACTTTGGACGCCGAAAAAGCCTTTGATAGTGTGTCATGGTCCTTTATTTTAGAAATTTGTGCCAAATTTGGCTTTCATGACACCTTTATCAAATGGCTACAAGCAGTGTATACAATATCAAAAGCACAGGTTAGGGTAAATGGCACCTTGTCAGATAGATTTGAATTAAAATGAGGAACAAAACAAGGAGACCCACTGTCTCCTCTAATTTCGCAATCTGTATCGAACCCCTGGCAGCATATATCAGAATGAATAAAGAAACTGAAGGTGTGAACATAGCAGAGGAGTGTCACAAATTGGCCTTATATGCTGACGATGTGGTTTTATATATAACAAACTTAGAAAAATCATTACCGGCATTAATGCAAACTATTAATGCTTACAGTTCAGCCTCAGGTTACAAGTTAAATATACAGAAGTGTGAAGCGATGGTTCTAGGTGCCCCTGTCTGCAAAGTATTGAAAAAGGATTATTCATGGCAATGGGATAAGGATAGGGTGAAATATCTAGGAACTGTGATACCAGAAAATACCAATTTACTGTACCAGCTGAACTACAAAAGTTTGGAAGTACAAATTAGGCAAGACCTGAATTGGTGGAGAACTGTTATCTTAACAATCAAATTTAAAGCTGCTGGCTAAAGCTAAACGTAGATTCAGTAAGATTGTTATTCACGTCGGCATCAATGACACCCGGTTACGCCAATCGGAGGTCACTAAAATTAATATTGCTTCGGTGTGTGAATATGCAAAAACGATGTCGGACTCCGTAGTTTTCTCTGGACCCCTCCCAAATCTGACCAGTGATGACATGTTTAGCCGCATGTCATCATTTAACCACTGGCTGTCCAGGTGGTGTCCAGCAAACGATGTGGGTTTTGTTAATAATTGGCAAACTTTCTGGGGAAAACCTGGTCTTATTAGGAGAGACGGCATTCATCCCACTTTGGATGGAGCTGCTCTCATTTCTAGAAACCTGGCAAACTTTATTAGTAATTTAAATCCCTGACAACCCAGAGTTGAGACCAGGACTCAGAGTCGCAGTCCTAAACGCCTCTCTGAGCTTCTAGTTCAGTTACCCAGCCATAGTTTTAATAGTTTTATACAAACGGTGTCTGTCCCCCGACTACCTAAATTATTTAAATCTAAAATTAAACAAAGAGGAGTTGTGCATAACAACCTCATAAAAATTAAAACCTCTTCTGTGACAGAAAGACAAAACAGGAGAATTAAATGCGGACTGTTAAATATCAGGTCTCTATTGTCTAAAGCAGTGTTAGTAAACGAATTAATATCAGATAATCATATTGATTTACTCAGTCTCACTGAAACCTGGCTGTGTCAAGATGAATATGTCAGTCTAAATGAGTCCACTCCTCCCAGTCATAATAATACCCACATTCCTCGAGGCAGCGGCCGAGGAGGGGGAGTTGCAGCCATTTTTAACTCTAGTCTGTTAATCAGCCCTAAACCTAAACTAGATTATAATTCATTTGAAAGCCTCATTCTTAGTCTTTTACATCTGACCTGGAAAACCTCGCAGCCACTTTTATTTGTTATAGTGTACCGTGCTCCTGGCCCGTATTCTGAATTTTTATCTGAATTCTCAGAGTTTTTATCCAGTTTAGTTCTTAAATCAGATAAAGTTATTATTGTAGGCGATTTTAACATTCATGTCGACGTTGATAATGACTCCTGGCTACCGCGTTTATCTCATTATTAGACTCCATTGGCTTCAGTCAGGGTGTACATGAACCTACTCATTGTTTTAACCATACCCTTGATCTAGTTCTGACGTATGGAATTGAAATTGATAACCTAAAAGTCTTTCCACAGAATCCCTCGCTATCGGATCATTATCTGATTACTTTTGATTTCTTTTTCTCGATTACACGCCACTCAGCAACAGTTACTATACTAGATGTTTATCAGATAGTGCTGTCGCAAAACTTAAGGAAAAGATTACTTCACGTTAAATTCAATACCAATACCTTCAGTAACAGAGGTTTCCGTGCGACTTTAACCTCTCCCGAATTGATCATTTTGTTGATAGCACCGTAGGCTCGCTACGAACAACGCTCGACTCTGTAGCTCCTCTTAAAAAGAAGTTAAAAAAGCAAAGAAAGTTCGCTCCTTGGTATAACTCTCAAACCCGTAAGTTAAAACAAATATCGCGAAAATTTGAAAGGAATTGGCGATTAACCAAACTGGAAGAATCTCGTTTAATCTGGACAGACAGTCTCAAAACTTATAAGAGGGGCCTCCGCAATGCCAGAGCAAACTATTACTCAGCTCTAATAGAAGACAATAAGAACAACCCCAGGTTTCTTTTCAGCACTGTAGCCAGGCTGACTGAGAGTCAAAGCTCTATTGAGCCTTGTATTCCCTTAGCCCTTAGCAGTAATGATTTTATGAGCTTTTTTAATGACAAAATTCTAACTATTAGAGGCAAAATTCATGACCTCCTGCCCTCAGATAGTACCTCTCTAACCTCAAACACAGCTGTAAAATCTAATATATATTTAGATTGCTTCTCCCCAATTTCTCTTCAAGAATTGACTGCAGTGATTTCTTCATCCAAATCATCAACGTGTCTCTTAGACCCCATCCCAACTAGGCTACTTAAGGAGGTCTTTCCTTTAGTTAACACTCATATATTAGATATGATCAATATATCCTTATTAACAGGCTATGTACCACAGTCTTTTAAGATAGCTGTAATTAAACCTCTACTAAAAAAGCCCTCCCTGGATCCAGGGGTGTTAGCCAACTATAGACCAATATCTAATCTTCCCTTTATGTCAAAGATCCTTGAGAAAGTAGTCGCAGACCAGCTGTGTGATTTTCTCCAGGATAATAATTTATTTGAGGAATTTCAGTCAGGATTTAGAGTGCATCATAGCACTGAGACAGCTCTAGTTAAAATTACAAATGACCTTCTGATTGCTTCAGACAAAGGACTCGTCTCTGTACTTGTTTTATTAGATCTTAGTGCGGCATTTGACACAATTGACCATCAAATTCTGCTGCAGAGACTGGATCACTTAATTGGCTTAAAAGGTTCAGCACTAAGCTGGTTTAAATCTTATTTATCTGATCGTTTTCAATTTGTTGACGTTCGCAATGAACCATCCTTACGTACTAAAGTTTGTTTTGGAGTTCCACAAGGTTCTGTGCTCGGACCAATCCTGTTTACTCTATATATGCTTCCTTTAGGTAACATTTCCTTTAGAAATCACTCTATAAATTTCCATTGTTATGCGGATGATACACAGTTGTATTTATCGATGAAGCCAGAAGAAAGCAATCAATTAACTAAACTCCATAATTGCCTTAAAGACATAAAAACTTGGATGAGCACCAATTTCCTGATGTTAAATTCAGACAAAACTGAAGTTATTGTTCTTGGCCCCAAACAACTCAGAGACTCTTTATCTGATGACATAGTTTCTCTAGATGGCATTGCTCTGGCCCCTGCCACTACCGTAAGAAACCTCGTAGTAACATTTGATCAAGATTTGTCTTTTAATTCTCATTTAAAGCAAACCTCACGGACTGCATTTTTTCATCTGCGTAATATTGCGAAAATTAGGCCTATCCTGACCCGAAAAGATGCAGAAAAATTGGTCCACGCTTTTGTTACCTCAAGGCTGGATTACTGTAACTCTCTGTTATCAGGTAGCTCTAGTAAGTCCTTAAAAACTCTCCAGCTAATTCAGAATGCAGCAGCACGTGTACTAACAGGAACTAAGAAACGCGATCATATCTCTCCTGTTTTAGCTTCTCTGCACTGGCTCCCTGTAAAATCCAGAATTGAATTTAAAATCCTACTGTTAACTTATAAAGCTCTAAATGGTCAAGCTCCATCATATCTTAGAGAGCTCATAGTGCCATATTATCCCACCAGAACACTGCGCTCTGAGAACGCAGGGTTACTCGTGGTCCCTAAAGTCTCCAAAAGTAGATCAGGAGCCAGAGCCTTTAGCTATCAGGCTCCTCTCCTGTGGAATCATCTTCCTGTTACGGTCCGGGAGGCAGACACCGTCTCCACATTTAAGACTAGACTTAAGACTTTCCTCTTTGATAAAGCTTATAGTTAGGGCTGGCTCAGGCTTGTCCTGTACCAGCCCTTAGTTAGGCTGACTTAGGCCTAGTCTGCCGGAGGACCCCCTATAATACACCGGGCCCCTTCTCTCCTTCTCTCTCTCTCTCTCTCTCTCTCTCTCGTATCCTATTACTGCATCTAGCTAACCCGGCCATTCTGGATGTCACTAACTCGGCTTCTTCTCCGGAGCCTTTGTGCTCCACTGTCTCTCAGATTAACTCATATCACAGCGGTGCCTGGACAGCGTGACGTGTGTGGTTGTGCTGCTGCCGTGGTCCCGCCAGATGCCTCCTGCTGCTGCTGCTGCCATCATTAGTCATTAGTCATACTTCTTCTGTTATTATACACATATGATTATTGTCACACATGTATACTGCCAGGTATTAATACATACTTTCAACATATTGTACCGCAGTAACCAGAACTATAACTATAATATTATTACTTCCATTAATGTTGTTGTAAGATACTGTCATTACCTGCATATCTCTCTCTCGCTCTCTCTCTCTCTCTCTCTCTCTCTCTCTCTCTCTCTCTCCCTGTGTCATATGGATTACTGTTAATTTATCATGTTGATCTGTTCTGTACGACATCTATTGCACGTCTGTCCGTCCTGGAAGAGGGATCCCTCCTCAGTTGCTCTTCCTGAGGTTTCTACCGTTTTTTTTCCCCCGTTAAAGGGTTTTTTTGGGGGAGTTTTTCCTTATCCGCTGTGAGGGTCTTAAGGACAGAGGGATGTCGTATGCTGTAAAGCCCTGTGAGGCAAATTGTGATTTGTGATATTGGGCTTTATAAATAAAATTGATTGATTGATTGATTAACACTGGGTAGAAGAATAGATGTAATTAGAATGAATGTACTCCCCCACTTTTTGTTTTTATTTCATACAATACCTGTGTATATAAGTTCAATTGTTTTTATAAACTGGGGCAAAATGATGAGTAAATTCTTGTGGGATGAAAAGAAACCGAGAGTTAAATTGGAGACATTGAAATTGGCCAAAGAGAGGGGGGGACTTGCTCTCCCCAATCTGAAGCATTACTATTATGCTGCTCAAATGCACCCAATAGGGGTCTGGTTAAACGATAATTCCAAAGCAAGGTGGAGGTCAATAGAAAAGTACATGTGCCATGTTTCATTAAAAACAATACCTTTCTGTACAGTGATCCAACGAAAAACACAAGTAACTGAAAATATATTCAGCAGAAATACTTTGGAGATTTGGCGTAGAATTAAAAAGCATTGTGAAATGAAGTATGACCTAATTGCATTGAGAGAGATAAAGGAGGATCCCGAATTTACACCTAATAAACAGAATGCACTGTTCAGTATATGGGCACAAAGAGGACTGACCATATTTGGACAGTGTCTTGATGATAATGGAGTAATGCCATTTGAAACTTTAAGGAAACATTATGATTTACCACACTCCCACCATCTTCGTTATTTGCAAACGAGAAGTTATATCCGTGACAGTAAGATAGGAAGAAAGACCAAAAGTGAACTTCACCCACTTGTTAAATTTTTGCTACAGAACTATAACAGTGTTGGAGTACCACATCAAATTTCAGCAGTGTATGCTATTCTAGAAAATAACTACAAGCAGCAAGACACGAGGGCCAAATTAAAATGGGAAGAAGAACTCAACATACATATAGGAGAGGAAACGTGGAAGCAAATGAATCAGAATATACACACAACTACAGCATCTCCCTATTGGAGGGAGTATGCATGGAAAATACAATCACGTTACTTTATAACACCAGTGCAACAAGTTAAATATAATCGTAAAGTACTATCAAACTGCTGGAGGGAGTGCGGTGGATCTTGTGCTAAATTTAGTCATATTTTTTGGTCATGTCCATCATTAAAATCATTTTGGAATAACATACAGAATGAAATTAATATTATTTAAAGGTTGACATTCATCTGAATATAGATTTTGTGCTGTTGGGTAAGACAGTTGATAAAACACGAAATGAAAATGATAGATATTTGTTAAGGGTTCTGTGTGTAACTGCACTGAAACAGGTACCAAGGAACTGGCTTCAAAAAACATGTCCTGTGATTGATAAATGGAGAGATACTGTTCAACAAATATATAATATGGAGTATTTAACTTATAAACTGAGAGGTAACCTGAAATTATTTGATAAAAGATGGTCTAAGTGGTTAATGTATTATAATGTGGTTAAAGAGTGATTACTGAAGTAATGAGTCTTGGTTCCTCATTTTGAGGTGGACAGTCATTTGGGGGAGCACTAAATGTGCCTTGCTTTGAGTAAGGCTTTGTTTTTGTTTCTGCACTCTCGTTTATTTTATTTATTTATTTTCATTTATTTATTTATATTTATTTTATTTATTTATTTATTTATTTATTTATTTATTTATTTATTTATTTATTTGTGTGTGTTTGTTTCCTGTTAATATTGAGGTAGATGAGAGACCTCGATAAAGGAAAAAATAGATTTATGAAATAAGATTTTCTTCGGTGGAAGAAGTATCAAGGATGTATTTGATTTGTTTTGCTTTTAATTCTTACGGTTATGAACCTGAGATTGACCGAACACATGGAAATGAAATGTCAGTTTTTTTAGTATTTATTTAGGTTTTTTGTTGTTATATTGATTGGTTCAACATATCTTGTCAAAAAAAAAGAAGTTGTCATCTTTTTTCTTTTCTTATCCATAGTAGATTGCAAAAATATGTACAATGTGTGCATAAAATGTGATGACAATAAAAAGTATAAAAAATAAAATAAAATACAGTACCGTCCCTCTGAGTATGCGCATTGAAGCATCGTAACTTTTTTCATATCTCAGTTGAAACTTTGAGGGTTCTCTAAAAAAATGTATTTGCTGCAAACTGAAACAAAACCTCAGAATAAAGTTAAGCTGATTGTCAAATCGCTAATTTTACACAGCAGGTTGTCAGAGAGTAGGCCTACACTGAGGGGAGACTTCACTAAAGGATCGTGCGGCTTTTGCAGCTCCTAAACCTGGACAAGTAGGACAAAAAGTTCTATCAGACCAAACAGATAAAATTCTGATAGTAAGAGGAGTCATTTTGCAGGGGTTGTGACAAAAAATTATCCACAGATTTCCAGATGTCTCTCTCACAATTTAAGACAATGGGAAAAGTCTTTTTTGGTCCAATGGCATCACATGACAGACCCAGAAGTTGTTTCACTGTTTGACCACTATGAAAATTGGCTTCAAAATCTGGCACACTTTCTGGGGGCCTTGTGCATACACCGAAAAAGTACTGAGCTCCTGGGTATCTGGACCACTGAATATGCCCAGTAGTGTTGCTCCCCCTGGCTTCACCAGTGATTTACTGTATGACTCAAAGTCTTTATTGTAATGATGTTACAGATTTTAAATGACTTTTCTCGGCTGGAGGAAAGTTTTACAGATACAAACTTCCATAGGAGTCAGAGTCATAATTGTTTTACTGATTTGAAATTTCTAATGCAGTACTATGGGAAAAATGTTTTTTGGAGTGCAGTGAATTTTTTCACTGTAATACCATAATTGGCCACTGGAATTAATTGGAGGCAAGACTGAGCAGCATTCCTGGTGGCCTGGTGTAGATAGCCAAATAACTGCAGTGTGACTGTTCTCACCCAGGTGCAAATTGATACTATGTTCCTATTCCCTCTCTGCCATGATTCTGCCTTCTGTGTTCTTGGCGCAAAAGCAACATTTATTTTTGCCTCATGGATAATTGCAATCAGACACAAAAAAAACTCACTCACCTGCAAAACTTTATGGGCATGTTTGCACTGTCATATCATTAGTGCGATATCTTTTGCTAATCTGACCTTGAGATGGGGCCATAGACTGTGTAAATAATGGACATAGTTTCTGTAATGTCACCTATTGGTTTGTGGACTACCGTTTTGAAGCCTCGGGTTCGGCATTTTAGCCATCACCATCTTGTTTTTGTTTTTTTGGACCCAGAAGTGACCATATTTGGATGAGAGATTGGAGCTGTGGAGCAGCAAGGGGTGGATCCAAGTCATAGACTGTAGCGACAGCTCAGAGACAGCCTGTTACTCAAAGCGGACCGCCCTTAACCCTTGTATGGTGTTCATATTTTGTTGTCCAGCCACTGTTTGTGGATCTGGTGGACCCACTGCATTTTGGGGTTTTTAATTCAATGCAATCAAACAATTTTATGTTAAAATACTCAACAGACGTTTACTTCATCTCAGTTACAAGCAATATAAACAGCATTGTTAGATCACATTTATGAATTAAAGTGCTACTTGTTTTTTTTAATAAAATGTAATAAAAAAAGAAAATCAATTATAATCAAAATATGAGTGGAAAAAAATCACCAGATTTACAAATGAAGCAAGGTTTTTCATACCTATTGATTGATGTGTTGATTTTTATCTATTTGAACTTCATTAGAAATTTAACCCATTCAGGTCAGTTTACACAACACAAGCTGAACACATACAGTAGTCAGTCTACCTCTGCATCATCACCGAAAGCTTCTCTCTCTTCCAAAATCAATTGCAAGGCCATCTTGAAAAGTTGTGATAAGGAACCACACTGACAAAGCTAAATGTAATGTGTCCCGCCCCCAATTTGCAGCAGGATGGAGTATGAGAAAATAAAGATTGGATCCCACAAGACAGAGGGTAAAATGTGCGGGACTGTGAGAGCAGCAGGTGTTGGTGCTTGAATGTTGCAGCCTGGTGTGGGAAAGGCAGGGGCAACACAAAACACACATGCTAACAGCAGGCCCAGACAGGTGGAGGACAGAGTAAAGGTACACAGGCCCTACTATTTCCACACCTTTATTAGCCCCGGGTCCAGTGGACCCAAACATCCTGTATGTAATATAAATATGTAGTGGGGTGGGGGTAAACAGTGTGTGGTCATAGAAAATGTGTTCTGATATATGTTCTTCACAGAAAATGAGCCAAGGCCAATGAGTCTCAGTTTGAAAAAATAATCGTATCATTTTTCTTTTGATAAAAAATTAAAATGGGTCCCACAGACCCAAACATCATATGTGTAACTTTGGGCCTTTATAAAATGTAAATGGGTAAGCTATAAAAAAAAAAAAAAATCCTCCCCCTATACAGTTGTCATGAAGGAGGAAATGTTATTATACCAAAACCAGTTATTGCACCATGCTGTGAACACGTTTATTTCTGCTGTAAAGCTGGCCATTTTAACATAAGGGGATTCACTGTTTTGGAGCCAGCTTCAAGTCACCTTTCGATGAACTGCAAGTTTTGCCATTTACACATTGGCTTCATTTTTCAGCCTTGGAGATTGTTGATGGGGCAGATAGTGGCACCAAGTGACACACAATTTATGATGCCTTGAGCAGTGGCAGTCCATTATACAGTCCATTATATATATTTAACTCGTTATGTGGGTTAATAATTACCCATTGTCTCTATCAACAACAGCAAGGGAACTAATATTAGTGAAAAAAGGAACGACATCGACTTCCTCTTCTGTTACGCTTAATAATTAGCCTGGTTTATGTATATATTGTTTACTAGTCAATACATTTTTAGATTTTTTAAAGCGTTTTCCCATAATACATATTATATTACATGATATAATATTATAACACATGTATCATTCATACATAACCTGTTTGTGTTGTTGTATATATTGTATATATTGTTAGTTGCACCTGTTTGCACCTTATTTTAGATAGTTATTATTTTTTTTAATTCTACTGTGAGCTAGTTCCTATAATTTGCACCTTATTGTTATCTAGTTTATATTTAATTGTATATTTGTTATACATTGCTGCTCTACTTTGTTATGTTAGTCCTTGTATATTGCATGCTTTGTGTCTGCACTCCTCTAACTTTGTATTGCAGCTGCTGCACAGCCATTTTCCTCAGGATAAATGAAGTTCGATCTTATCTTATCCCATCCTATCTTAATACATGCAATATATAGTGTCTGTATGTGTATAGTATAGAGGCTAAGTTTTGATTGCTGTGTGTGTGTATCCAACACACTCAGTATGGAAAGGAAGTACTGGGCTCCACTTGTCTGAGTTAGGAATGGACTTCATTTGATGATGAGAGTAGCCATAGCAGGAAATTATTTATCAAACTAAACAGTCCATACAGATGATATAGTTAATACAGTATAACACTACACCAAATGTACTGTATTCTGTTGTGAATGTCATTTTTGTCAGTGCTGCATTGTGGTTTAGGTATTTTTGTCAAGTTGCCAGCTGACAGGAATATTTTCATCCACACAATGTGCCGACTAAACCAATGTGTTTATGCACTCATATTAGCACCAGTGAAAAGCTTATCCAATGTGAAAAAATCTGAACTACCCATTTGTAGTTATCTCCCAAAGCTTTGTTAAGCATCAGTCGTTACATTTTGATTAACAAGTAAATACATAACTTTTACCTGCTGTCATTTGTTAAGAGCTCACCTGTGATGGCTCCCAGGATGATGAAGTGTATCACAGTTGTTTCCATTCCTTCTGCAGACTCATCAGATGTGATGGGAGAAAAGAGGGCTCACACTCCTTCACTTTGCCTTTGCTTATGTCAGAGGAATGTGTGTTGATTTCGATTTATCAAGGCAGCACGAGGAAGTACTGTGGGGGGGTTTCCATCATCATACCTCCGAAAGGCTCGCTTGCACTGTTTTGCATCCTCAATCATTAACTACGAACGCACCAAGCAACTTTGGATCATGAAGCAATCAAGATCATTTGTAATTAATTAAAACAGGCTTCTTGTGAAGGAGTTCATTTTTTAAAATGCCCAAATAACAACAAATATCACAGTTTGACACGACTAAACATTCAGGGATTTATTCATGAATTAAGACAGTATCCTAGTTACACACTGTGTGTGACAGTAGTTTTATCCAAGCTATGTGGCAGCATCGGCTGTTGGTTTGTTGGTCCACCATTTTCTTTACACTCAAGAGGTCTTGTTCCACTCTGTGTAACATAGAATATTATTCTTGTTCCAGCTCTTCATTGGAGCTGTATTATGTTTATACAAAATGAATATTCAAAACAAGATTTTTTTATTTATTTATTGTAGATTCCATGTATAATTTTGTATTTTTACTATTCTAGTAGAGCAACATTTATGTCTGTACAGCATTAGTTTGCCATGACGGTCCTGTTGCTTTTAATTTGAGATTTAATTGAACAACCTATTAGTGAGAATTAACTGATATATCCACAACAAACTGTCAACTTATATGGACATTATGTTTGCTGCATCATATCACAGGTTAATAAATACAGTACTGTGCAAAAGTTTTAGGCAGGTGTGAAGAAATGCTGTAAAGTAAGAATGCTTTCAAAAAAATTTAAAGTTTAATTGTTTGTTTTTGTCAATATACAAAATGTGCTGTTGCTGTTTTTACAGCATTTCTTCACACCTGCCTAAAACGTTTGCACAGTACTGTATGCTATAATGCTTTTATGTGTATGCTTTGTCCAATCTAAATAACGAACATACTCTGTTTACTAACCCACATGTTGCTTCCGGAATCACTAATACCACAGCAGTATGTCAGTACAAACACATTTACACCACTGGAGGGCGACGTCTTGCAGCTTTAGGGCATGACTGCAGCTTCAGTGGGTTTATGACATTATGCAGACACTTTGTAACTCAGCGTGGGTTGCTCTGCATTTACTCACTCATAAAATTAGAGCTGCCAGACTCTCACATTTAGTAGGACAGTCAAAGTGTGATGGTTCAACTTTCCTCAGCTGTTCACATCTCACAACGATCGATTAATGGATATTTTACCTTTACTTTGTATTGTCTCTGTGGCTTTTATAGGTAAGAATCATGATTTTATACATTTTATTGTCTTTGCTGTCAGTGTTTAAGATACAATCGTTTAAGTTGTTGTGGAGAAGTTTGGCTACTGATATTGAGGTCTGCTAACCATGCTTTTGAGGCTCACTAGCAGCATGGATAACAGACAGTAATCTAACTGGTAAAGGCAACTTAATTGCTGCATTTATATATAAGCCGTGTTGCATGTGGTTTGGGTGGCATTGAAATGTCAGTTTTTTTTAATTAATGTAGGCCTAAATAAAAAATGTAGTTTTATTAATACTGTATGAATCAAAATCATGTTCGATGAAGCTGCTTTGTGTGTGTTGGTCTGATAGAAAATGAACTCACGGATCTCTTGCAACCTTGGTCACTTTGTTTGATTAGATCTGTAATGTGATTTAAAAGAAAGCTGATGGCCAAAAATGCCATCTTTTTATCTGTTTTTAATAGATAGACCAGTGTTTTTCAAACTTATTGTGCCCAAGGCACACCAGAGGACAAGCCAGAATCTCAAGGCAAACATGTAATTATATCTGTGCACAATAACTTCTATAATGTGTCATCACTCTCATCATAACATAAATGTTAGTTTTTATTTACTAATATCAAATAACAATTGGCAACCAACCATTACTCATGAAATATTGATTAACAAAATGATTCAGGACTTGATTTTAAACTTTGTAATATTACATCAAAGCACCAGCTTTCTCTTTCCAAGTGGCCCATTTTGCAATGTATTCAACTTATTGCAGTGTTCTCAGACCTGTAACTGTCCCCTCCAGGTTTAACCAAAGGAGCTGGTGTGTTGCCTGATGTTCTGAATAAAGCTGTGGGAGAGACGGCGATGTTCACCACAACACTGACTCCGCCAGAGAAACCATTCTTATCTGTGGGCTGGACATTTGATGGAAAACCTATAATCACTTTCAGTGGTACAAACTTAACTGCACCAGAGTATGAAGGCAGGATCACCCTCTTCATGTCTACTGGATCTCTGGAGCTCAGAAATGTGGCTCTAAATGACAGTGGGGTATACAGAGTTAGCATTTTTCCATCTGGAGAGCAACAGAAGACAGGTGATACAAGACTGTACGTAGATGGTGAGACAACATTTCACATGTATCTATTTCAGTGCTGAATGGAAATTATGCAGAGCAACTGAACAAGAAATAGACATTGTGTCAGTTCAAATAATTGTGTTGAGGTGTTCAGTGGTTTCAAATTACATCTAGGCCTATACTGAGACCAGAATTCAGACAGTAATAATAATAATAGCAAGAACAGCCATTATTATTATTATTATTATTATTATTATTATTAATATCATCCTCACATTATAATAATTACATAGTACTAAGCAGAGCTGTGGACTTGAGTCACATGACTTGGACTCGAGTCACAGGTTTGATTAAGTTAGACTCGAAAAAGTCAAAAGTCAAAGACTCAACTTGGACTTTGACACCAACAACTCATTATTTCACTTGGATTTGAGCCGTTTGACTTGAAAGTACTTGATGCCATCTCCCAAACCAATTTGGGAAAATATTTTTTCCCAATATGGGATGAGTTAAATCCAAAAACATACAGAATTCCTTGTGTGGTGGTGCTGGTTTACAGTGTTATATGCTACGAAATATGCAGTGTCAGCACTTCTGTTTTCATAATCCGGTTTAGTCACATTTATTTGAAATGCAAATATTTAATTTCGGGTGGCTTTGGCTTAGGGGTAGAGCAGGTCGTCCCCCCAATCAGAAGATAAGCGGTTCGATCCCCGGCTCCTCCAGTCTGCATGTTGGAGTATCCTTGAGCAAGATACTAAACCCCAAATTACTCCCGATGATGCTTCCATCGGTGTGTGAGTGTGTTAAAAAAAACTGAGTAGCAGGTGGCACCTTGTATGGTAGCCTGGGCCATCAGTGTATGCATGCGTGTGAATGGGTGAATGTGACTCGTAGTCTAAAAAGTGCTTTCAGTGGTCGGATGACTTGAAAGGTGCTATACAAGTGCAGGTCCATTTACCATTTACCAAATTTTAAAATACTTTTGTAAAATGTAAATTTATTATTATTCTGCTTTTAAAATGCACATTATGGCATTATGAGTGAGTTATGACTTGTTTAGGACTCTAAACGCATGTTAAGGACCTGGGACTTGACTTGGAATTTCTTAGGCTTGACTTTGGGATTGATTTGGGACTTGTTTGCAAAGACCTAATACATACTTGTGACTTTCAAAACAAAGACTTGGTCCTATCTCTTATACTGAGATAAAACAAGTACTGAAAAATCTCTGTGTAAAAGCTTGAGAGAAAAAAAAAATATGAAGACGTCAAGTAAACATTTATTTCTTGTCAGGCTACTATTTCCAAGGTCAAGATAAACTTTCACTCTCTTATCATGTTAGGTAAGATAATGAAATTTAAAGCCCATAGGTCTCACAATAGTTGCCATAACTGAGATTTGAATAATTTCACTGACTCTGTTTTTAGGTACACCTATATAGTATGTATATATTTAGCTGTTGTTGAGACTGCATCCGAAAGATGTAGATTTAGCTGTTATGGCCACACTTTATGATGGTGTTCAATTGGGCTACATTACTTTGAAAAATTATTCCAAAGAGCAGTTACCAAAAAGTACAGCCTAAAAATACCACTGAGTTAAATCAATGCTGGTTAAATGTCCCTCTGATGTGCAAAGCATTGTGTGAGAGCCCAAATTGCGTTTTGGTCTTTGTATCATGGTCACCAAATAATTAGTGAGAAAATGTTGCTTTTTTGCTAGTGTAAATTTTAAATTTAGTCTTTTCCTGTACTGCACCTTTCTTATTTGGAGGCTAATCTAACACCATTTTGTTTTTCACCCACAGAGCCAGTTTCCAATGTAACAGCAACAGCCAGCAACACAGACTTGGTGGAGTTCAACAGCTCTGTCCGTCTGTCCTGCTCTGCCTCTGGAACCTCTCTGTCTTTCCATTGGCTGAACGGCAGCTCTGAGGTTACAGAAGGTGACAGAGTTCAGCTCACTGATGGAGGCGCCAATCTCACTATATTAAACGTGACCCGCTACGACAAGGGACCATTTAAGTGTAATGTGTCCAATCCTGTCAGTAATGGCATCAGTGATCCAATAATCTTCAACATCAGCTGTGAGTTAACCTACATGTTCAGTTCTTTATCTGACGACATCTGTTTGAAAACAGAGACAAAGAGTTTAGATTATTCCTCTTTTTGTTTCCCCATTAGCTGTACAAAGTATTAAAAACACATTTCAACCTAATGGAGTCCGGTACAGCATCACTGCAAACTACAGCACAGTGTGAGCTAAATCAATGTACAATCAGTTTCATTTAGAAAGTGTTTATTGCAGGCTCTCTTTTCTCATGACTTGATGTATGCTAATGCAGTTGTGCATACTAACTTTTTGCTGTTGTTTTTTTCTCTACCCTCAGACGGCCCAGACAATGTTACTTTGACAATATCTCCGTCAAAAGAATACCACGCGGAAGGGTCAAACATCAACCTGACATGCTTGGCTGACTCCAATCCTGCTGCCCAATTTAAGTGGCTTCTGAATGGAAGCCTGCTGTCTGATACTGAACCACAGTTCAAACTGATGAACATTCAGGAGAGTCAAAGTGGGAACTACAGCTGTCAGGCCTTTAACAGCAAAACTCTGAGATATGAATCATCTCCACCTGCCACCATCTCTGTACTGAGTGAGTTTGAATAGAAGGTTTTGTGCAAAAAAAAAAAATATGGATAGAAAATTGGACATACCTGTGATAGTGTCAGATAAAACTTTATTAAATATAAAACAGTTTTACCAAACATCCATGGAACAAAAAGAAACAATACTTACTGTACATACATTTCAGGACTCAGCAATAAAGATAACCTGATTGCACAGGGCAAGTAAATTCCACATCAGGCTAGTAACTCTAGCATCTCAGTTTCCTGATCTAGCAAGTGTTAAAAAACTATTAAATCACATTGTTTTGTTCCCACGCTGAAAATGTAAGTAGCTAAGGGGTGAACCATCTTGATTCCTTTTCTCATCTCTGTTGAGAGTTGCACTTGCTCAGTATCAATCAGGCTCTCATGAGAAAATGGCAACAGATAAAGACAAAGTTTATGAGCTGAAGCACAAGCGGGCATTTCAGTTATTCTGGAAACAGAAGTTTAGCTGCATGGCATTAGAGGACATGGGCGAAAGATTAGACATGAACTTAGGTCTTTATCGTTATTTGATAACCACTAATAGATAAAGCAATTTGTATAGGGCCAAGAAAAAATGGACTCTGTTAAAGTAGATTGCTCACCCACTTGCCTGACTGAGCAAGTAAAGAAACCTTTGATATTGAACCCTGCATTTGGACCCAAGATAGGTCGGCAATCTTTGCTTGTACAGAGACAACTGAGGCTCAGAATGAAACATGTTTAAACTTGTACAAAAATGACCTCCTTGAGTGGCCAGCGGCACAGCAAAAGTCGTGGCAAGCACCCAAACTAAAAGACAAATTAAGAACAATAAACTTGTAAGATCAGCCAACACTGGATAAATATTGCACCAAGCATTAGGCAACAGCTAGGATAAGATATTATACAGAGTGGCTTGGACAGCTGAACTCATCCAGCCTTGGGCAGGAAAACCCGGTTAGTTTAAAAACCACTGTGTTTTTCACCCACAGCACGTGTTGCCAATGTTGTGGTAACTTCAGACCCACCAGACTTGGTGGAGTTCAACAGCACTGTCCGTCTGTCCTGCTCCGCCTCTGGGTCCTTTCTCTCTTTCCTCTGGCTGAACGGCAGCTCTGAGGTTACAGAAAGTGACAGAGTTCAGCTCACTGATGGAGGCGCCAATCTCACTATATTAAACGTGACCCGCTACGACCAGGGACCATTCAGGTGTCGTGTGTTAAATCCTGTCAGTAATGGCACCAGTGATCCAGTAAACCTCTCCATCAGCTGTGAGTTACTAACTTATATGTGCATACTCTTTATCCTGCATTATATGCATCCATGCGTCAAAGTTGAACGTATAATGAGGCTTCACACTGAGCTTAACTGCATGTAATCTAGCATTTTCTGCAAGATACTAACATTACTTTTTGGTGATTCTTTTTTTCCACTCCCCACGTGCTGCACAATGCAGATGGCCCCGACAATATTAATGTGACAATATCTCCATCACAAGAATATTATGGCGAAGGGTCAGACATCAGCTTGATGTGCTCAGCTGTCTCCAGACCTCCTGCCCTGTTTCACTGGTTTCTGAATGGAGTCCTGCTGTCTGATACTGGACCAGAGCTCAGACTGATGAACATTCAGATGAATCACAGTGGTAACTACAGCTGTCAGGCCTTTAACAACAAAACTCTGAGATATCAGACATCTCAGCCGTCAGTTGTCTCTGTACTGGGTAAGTTAGAATGAAGAGGTTTAGTGGATATAGTTAAGTGATCAGAAAGATGACAAATAAGTGCCCAGCTGCATATTCTGTATTGACAAAGTGTGTATACTCAAATCAATGCTTCTTGATATTATATTAAATAATAATTTGAAAAAGACAAGATAAACATTAATTGTGTAACATAGAGCAGTTAAGTCCTATGCTTCCTGACCAGACAGACAGACAGAGCGACTAGCTGGTGAACAAATGGGATCATTTAGCACAGTGGTTGTCAACTGTCCATGGGCCACAACCGGCCTGCCAAAGCCCACCGAACATTATTGAATTCAGAAAATTTGAGGAGGAAAAACATGCGTTCCAGTATTTTGGATATTTAGTCATTAAAAAGCTATGCATTGTTTCTCTGGACCATATATCACAGCTACTAGGCCATTAAGTAAGAGTTTACCCTCAATAGCTTTCTAAACATTGCTTATTAATAGTAAGTAAGGTACATTAATTACAATATTAATATGCCCAATATGGGCCTAATACTGTGGTAGTTCCGCAAAGTCAGTCAGTTAATAGATAATGATCTATTCTTATGTAATTAAAAATAAAACTACAACTTTTAGTGGTGTCCAAAAACGCTCCAATTTAAAGGAACAATGTGTACGATTTAGGGGGATTTAGTAGCATCTAGCAGTGAGGATTGCAGACTGCAACCAGGTAAAACTTATCCCAGTTAAAATTCCATCAGTGTTAAATGTTCAGGAAGTTTTTACCGGGAGCCGAATCATCCGCTGAGGTCTCTTTTTCTACAAATGAAGAGACCAGCTGATTAAAACTGGTAAAATGCTGATCAAAGAAGTTTGACTATAAAAAAATCAGTGCTTTTTCTAAAGTCTCATCGCGGTGAGGCTATTGATGCTGGTCTGCAATGCAAAAATGTGAATGACCCAATCTAGAGCCAGTGCTTGTGTTTTTTTTTTCCCTATGTAGAAATAAACGCCTCCTTCTAAAGTAACGAAAACACTGCGTTCTTATTTTCAGGTGATTCAACACCATAGAAAATATACTTATTATATGATATTCCATTTCTGCCAATACGTCCTCCTAAATCCGACACAACTTGAAGTCTTCTCAAAATGTGTTGGCCATTCTATAGTGAGGTTTGCTCATAACTAATTTACGAATAGTTTAACACTTATTAACCCGCACAGATTTCCTATCCTGAAGTTGTCCCCTCTTCAGGCATGAAGGCAGTACATTTTTAATAGATATAGTATCTGAAAATTGCTAAATTGGTCCATTAATAAAGGAGATAGTAGTTGCCATAGTGATGTGCTTCAATGAATTTAGTAAGTGTGAAGAGGAGGCAACTTTAGAATAGGAAACCTGTGGGTTAATAAGTGTCAAACTAATAGTGAAGTAGCTCTGAGCAAGCAGAAGAAGAAGTCGAAGAAATATGTTACTAATCCCCAAGGGGACATTTATTTTTTCCGTTATCCTTCAGTAACAATTTCTTTTGTTCCTGTTCTCCTATTTTTCTTGGTCTTTTGCCCAACAGAGATAATATCAGGTGCTTCAGTTACGCCGTCAACAACCTTGCCGATTGAAGGAAACTCAGTCAACTTGACCTGTGACGCTGCTGGCTTTGTCTTTACCAGAAAGTGGATGAAGGATGGCTCAGATCTGATCCTGTCTGACATCATAATACTTTACGATGAGAACAGAGTGCTGTCTTTTAAGAGCCTGACCAAAAAAGACAGTGGAGAATATTCCTGTACAGTCAGCAACCCCGTCAGCAGCGCTGAAGCTAAATACTCCATGGAGGTCAACTGTAGGTGACAAACTGTATATGTACTGTTCAAAATGACGAGTGACATAAATAACACTGTAGTGCTGGAATGTTTTGTTTGTAGGTGTTTTTTATTTTATATTCTTCATAATTCGTGCTGCTGTGAGAGCTTTACAAATATCTGTTTTTCAGATGGACCAGAAAATGTTCAAATCACAGGTCCAAGTCAGATACGTCCGAATGAGAACTTGACTTTAACCTGCTCTGCTGAGTCCAGACCACTTGCCACTTACACCTGGATACTGAATGGGACAAAGATACACAATTCTGCTGTGTTCACTAAAGACAACATTCAACCCTCAGACAGTGGCATCTACACCTGCGAAGCGATGAATGACGTAACTGGAAGAAAACTGTCTACAGACCATGAACTGTCTGTAACAGGTACCAGGATGGTGTTGATCGCACATTTTGTCAATAATTTTAAAATAGTCCATACCCATTGAGTGCACAGTTGCCCACGTACAGTTTCACATGGTGTGTGTTTGGGATAGAGGTCATAGGAAATTGCAGATTAAATAATCAACTGAACCCATTAAGAAGAGCAATGTATTCAGACAGAGTTTTTGTGAATTTGGTAGTACGATTGCTTTATTGAAAGTACAGTAGTACCATTGCCCATAGTGGGCTAAAACTGTACATTAGTAGTTGAGGTAGCATGTTGAAAGGCAGATAGTTAAAGTGTTTATATGTTGTATTGACTTAAATGTGGGGCACACTGGTAGTTCACAAGGGAAAGGTGCGGCTAGCCCTTGTTGCAGCAGCAACATGACTTAGTCATACCAGATATTAGAAAAAAACCCAACATTGGGCCACAGGGGGAGCCACAGTGATCGGTCGCATTTTAGCCATGTTTAAGCATTTTTCTGTTGTTATAGCGCCACCCAGTTGCCACTTAGAGTTAAATTTCTCCAGTCACCTTGAGGCGTCCTGTTCTACATATCTACCAAGTTTAGCAAAAATCAATATGGCGGTTAGGCCTAGATAAGAAATTAGCTCTGTAGCGCCCCCATTTTGTTTGATCAGGTCAATAATGGAGGAGTCCCCTCAGATTATGTGTGGTCATATGCCTACAAAGTTGCGTGGTGATCGGTGAAACCCTTGAGATGTTATACACCATTATGTGATGAGCCACGCCCTCCGCAATATTCATTGCCTTATAGAAGCTCAGTTTTAGTAAGTTTTCATACTTTTGTCAAGAGGGAACTTTAGATATTGGTCCCTAGATTATGTTCACTGAGTCTCATGCAGATTGGTCAAACTTCCTAGGAAGAGATCAATTTTAAGTGTTTTTCAAAAAATTCAAAATGGCGGAAAATCTATAAACCGGAAGTTATTGAGGCAAATTTGTTCCTCATGAGGAGAGGCATCTCTGTGCAAAGTTTCGTGTCTCTACGACATACGGGGCATGAGATATGCCCATTCAAAGTTTGCCATTTCAATTGGTTGTTATAGCGCCCCCTTTGGCCAATTGATGTAATATTGCTTAATTCTCATGCTCCCATGACCCTCTACCACTGTACCAAATTTCACATGGATTGACCAAGTCAGTGAGGAGAAAAACGTGGAACAGACACACAGACACACACACACACAGGCAGAATTTTCATCATTATATAGTAAGATACTGATCAACCCACAGTGTTATACTTCTGGTAATCTGAAAAAAATCTGTTGACTTCCCCTTTAAGTAGAGTGCATTGACCATCCTGCCATTCAGGGATGTTCTCCATCTGAGCCAAAGTAGAAATCGATGCCTTACGGTTAACATTAAATAAATATGTATTTATAACTGGCCACTTGTGGAAGCACTTTAGGGGAGAATTTACTGAAAGCTTTGTATCCATGGGCACTATAGACAGTTCCTGTTTACATGTTTACAGAGTGGTGTAAAAATCATGTTCTTTTCTCTGTTTCATTTCAGTCAAACCACATGACAAAGGAGGCTGTGGGGGTGGTTGCATTGCTGGAATAGTCATTGCAGTTCTAGTCGTTCTTGCAGCAGCTGGAGGTGGAGGGTACTTCTTTTATCAAAAAAAGTAAGTGTAAAAGAGCTTAAAGATATAACCAAGGAGCCATTTTTTAATCCCTAAGAGTCAATCACAACTATGAGAAAGATGATGGCTTAGTGTTACCAGGTTTGGACCCAAAATCAGACTCAGAGACCAGGCAGGAGGAAGTGTCACTTTGTTCATGGCAGGAGAGCAGATAGAAAATGTGGAACTAGACTCAGGCGGACGTTGGTAAAAGTTTGTTTACTCAACCTTCAAAGGGTTGATGTTCAACAAAGGCTCACTTACCTATGTGGTGCTTTTGTTATATATTTTCCATATAGTCCTAAGACTGCCTTTAGCTTTGACTGTAAATCTTTAGTGTTATTTCACAATGCACCTCAACACTGTTCAACCTCATGGTCTAACCTTTTGTTTTTGTCAGGTATAAATATTAAACTGTCATATATTATGTGGCTTACCATGCCTTAAAACTCTGCAATGGGTGTCATGAAACACTTACAGAACTGCACAAAACCCTGTTCAAAAGTCTTCATAATGTACGCTAGTAAGACTAGAAGTCATTATTGTAAAGCATTCTTAAAAGAATTACATCTCTGTCATGTTAGAATTACTAGTAAACATATTTGTACACACACACACACACACACACACACATATATACATATATATATATACACATATATATGTATATATGTATATATTATATATGTATATGTGTGTATGTATATATATATATATATGTGTGTGTGTGTGTGTGTGTGTGTGTGTGTGTATGTATATATATGTATGTATATATGTATATATATGTATTTCTTAACAATATAAAAAGGATTGTGCTGATGTCAGGCTCCATTGTATTGTATGACGTTTGTGCCACACAAGACAAATGTGATCCTCAGAACAGATTTAATGTCATTAGAACCAGCTAGAAGAGAGCTAGAACCTATCCCAGATGACATTGGGCGAGAGGCAGGGTACACCCTGGACAGGTCGCCAGACTATCACTAGGACACATAGAAACAGACAACCATTCACACTCACATTCACATCTACAGACAATTCAGAGTAACCAGTTAACCTGCATGTCTTTGGACTGTGGGAGGAAGCCGGAGTACCCAGAGAAACACGGGGAGAACATGCAAACTCTGCACAGATGGGTTTAAACCTCCCACCCTGGGTTCAAACCAGGAACCCTCTTGCTGTGAGGGAACAATGCTAACCACTTGATCACTGTGCCGCCCCTATATATTTATGTTGTTGTTATTATGTTGCATTAAGACATAATGTCTGTCTAATGTCTAATCTGCATATTAATGACTCATTACCTTTCTGAACAGGATACAGAAAAAAAACTCTACCAGCAGAACAGGTATGTGTATTACAAGTGTGTGTGTGTGTGTGTGTGTGTGTGTGTGTGTGTGTGTGTGTGTGTTGAATATGAATATGTGCATTTATACAGTTTATACATTATTTACTACATTGTCTAAATTCATTGTTTATTTTTTATGTTTTAAAGGAGTTGAAGGGCAGGAAAACACAGGATTCTCAGGAGGTGAAGGGCAGGAAAACACAGGATTCTCAGGAGGTGAAGGGCAGGAAAACACAGGATTCTCAGGAAATTCTAAGGTAAAAGTCTTCAGTTTCACTTTATATACAGTATAATAGATATTTTGGAGTTTTGTTTGATACACAATATTTAAGATTTAGCACAAGGTGACGACTCTGCTCTTGGCTACTTATGAACATTTGGTAAGATAGCAAACAAATCTGTCCAAACATTATTAATGTCTTTATTTTCCTCTGAGACTTTTTATTTTTTTGGATTTGGATTCCATAGCCAGTCCAGTATAAAACTCAAGACAAGCCACTGCTAGTGAGGTTCAGGAAAATTTAGAGGAATAGGCGCCAGGCTGTAGACAAAAAAGTTATAACATTTGTCCACTCTAAGCTTATTTGCAGTTAATTATAAGCTAATGAAAACATAGTTATGAATATTATATTCTGTTTGTGCCAGTAGGTGCTCCTAAATCCTACACACTGAACATTTATTGATTGATGATTAATGATATGATTTATTGATTTAATACAGGGTTGTAATTACAATAGATGGTTTTATCACATGTAGTGCACAGTATTAGTGTTGCAAGAAGGGCTGCCCTCAACTAAAAATTTTCCTAGTTGAGCAATAGCTGTTATTTAGTGCCATTAGTCGACTAGTCGCCCGCATGTTTATGATACTGATTCAATTATTGAACTATATATTTTGGGCGGGGCAACACAATGGTTTGAGTTGAAGGTGTGAGAAAGAATAGTATCAGTAACATTGTTAACACTGTGCTACATTACAGAGAAATACAAACCGTACTAATGAACCTTCATTAATATAGGCCTATATTTTATCTACAAGTGCACGTCACACACTGAGTGAGCCGCCTGTTAATGACGCTGTGGGCAAAGCAGTAATAATTGTGCTAAGTGGCTAATGGGCATGTAGCTACTTCCATGTTTCAGATGATACGTCATGTTTGTAGTCAATCAATGAAGATGAGTTTGCATATCACCTTGGGTTCGTCCTTCACCTTCTCAGAATGATCCCACACTTTGGATTTCCTGCCCGACATGTTATTAACTAGCCTGTGGAATAACCGCAGGTACCAGCCCTGTAAATGTATGTGACTCCTGTCTGACTGCTGAGCATGGCCGCTTCCTGTGTCTGTCCTCAAATTGAATTCCCACATGGTCCACTCATAAAGGTTTTGATTTATTTTGACAAGGCAAGCTAATGGAGTTTCATGTTTTTGTGTTTTTTCTGTGACTAAGCAACCCTCCATCAAACTCCTGTGTTTACCACAGCACTCAACGTCAGGCATTGAACCAGGAAGAAGAAATTCAGTTGATACAATAGAGAGGAAGTGTGTCTTAACCTCAACAGTCTGCTGCAGCTTCTCTTGTTTATGGTCGTGTTTATTTTTGAGGATATCAATTAGATGTCAAAGTGATCTAATGTTGTCCCCCCTCACTTTTTCTTTTCTAGGAGCTCCATTATGTAGAGGTCAAGTTTGACAAGATCAAAGGTGGGGCTGTCCATCCTGGGCCACAGAATGACACATCAGAATATGTTGAGCTCCAAGTGAACAAAAGTCGTCCTAAACCGTCCTCACCTCCTTCCTATGATGACCATTGGGAACGACAGAAGGGAACAGCTCCTCAGCCTCCCAATGCCACACAAGTTCCCAGTTCAGGTTTGCGAGAAAGCAACCGCACTGGATCTGAAGGATCCTCTGAGGGGGTTAGACCAGAGAATGGGGTCACAGAATGTGAAGGATCCTCTGAGGGGGTTAGACCAGAGAATGGGAAGGATTTAGGGTCACAGAATGTGAAGGATTCACAGAATGTGAAGGATCCTCTGAGGGGGTAGACCAGGGGCCAGAAGCAGCTGACTTGGTTTGTGAAAAAACCTGCACTCCTCTCTCAGTTCCTTTTATAGGGGACTACTTTGGACTTGAGTTTATTTAGTCAAAGCACTTTAGCAGCAGTTAATAATCAACCAGTCTGTGACAGTTATTGCCGTGACTGAGGTCACACAGCACAATGCTGGCCTATTTGCTTTCATTCACATATAACAGCTTTGTTTGTCTGTGCACAGTTAATGCAAAGTGCGCATAACATGTGAGTGGAAATTTTCTCTTTATGTGATTCAGTTGTTTGCTTGAGCATAATGTTTCACATCGATGTGGTGTCATGTTTGACTCCTCGTGTGTACTGTGTGATGCCATTTGAGATGACTGTTTTTCAATTATGGATTCATTTTTATATTTATTTTACATCAACAAAATCAAAAATATTGGTTATTTAGCAATATATAATTCACCTTTCACTGGTGTTTATCAGGACATGTGAACATCTTGTTAATCTGTCAGTACAGTAGTGAACTGTAATGACCTACACGTAGCACTAATGCAAAGATTTGTTATCAGTTGGTCCAAAGGAGCAGTTTAAAGATCAATACAGATACACATCTTTATAATTAAATCCCACCATGATAAAGTTAAACTGTATGATGGCACAAGGGGAAGGTCTGCTGCCACAATATCCAAAACGCTTGCATGAAAATGAACAAGAGTTTTCTCTCCAGTTCTACTTGAGTGGTAGAAACAGTACTTGATAGCCAAAGATAAAGGAAACCACTCGAGTGGCTATTAGATGGTTATCTACAGATTTGTTGGTATTAAAGTCCGTTCAACGGGCATGCAGAAACTGTGACCTAATGTGTCAATATGAACTGTAAGTGATCATCAGAGTTATTCAGGACAAGTTTACGGTAAATGTCAACAAAGGTTGCTATGTGATAAAATTATATGGTGCTTTCTCTCCCTGTAAGGCCTGGAGCCAACAGGAAAGTATTTCAGAGAAGTGAAACATTGCAAGGTAATGGATGTAAGTTCCCCTCAACCCTGTACATAACCAAACTTTTATGTAGACATTAGAAGTTGGGGACTGTATCATTATTCTCAGGCATTAAATGCAGTATGTTTGCACTGATAGAGTTTCATTTGTTGATAGAGCAGAACACACTGTGTTTGAGGTTAATAAAGTAGTTATAAGATGATGGTAATGCTGTGAGTGAGGATTAAATCAGTGTTACCTCAGATTTTTCTTAAGTTAATCCAATGGGTTTGACACTGGACAGCTAACCAATAAGCTGAAAGTCACTATAACACTCTATAAAGCCGAGGGAGGCTGCCAATTCAGGTGATAACTCTCTGTAGGGTCATCATCACCAAGGGCTGACCCCCCTTTCACATCGTCACAGTGTTTTCAAATTATCATAAAATAGATTGTTAGCATGAAAATATTGATTATAGCTTTAAGTAGACCGATATAGAGCAGATACATTGTAAATATATGAAATAACATGTATGTTGAGTGAGTGTTTTTCTCAGTTGTAAGTATCTATTTACACAGTGAGTCATTTGTCTTCAGTCAGATCGATGTCATCAGACAAGTGACTCACGTTTTTTAAAACAATTATTGGTTCAGAACAAATGAGATGAAGAGAATGAAGTCTCCCAACCCAGGCTGATGAATGAGTGAGTGTGTGGCTAGAATCCCCCTCCCCCTTTAGTTACTCATCAGCAAAGATCAAACTCCCTGTGAGTTTTTCATATGAGTCATTTCACCTGTGTTGTAATGAAATTTTGTATTACAAACTTAACTTTCCCACACCTTACTGGTTACCTTATGTTTTCCCCTTAAAGTTCAGTCAACTTACCCATTCATATCGATAAAAGTAGGGTATTTTTGATTATATTTTAAGGAAAAAAATTAATGGATTGTAGTGCATTATGGTATTTTTAAAAGATATTTTAGGGCTTGTTTGCCCTTAATTGATAGGAAAGTTGTTAGCGTAAAAAGGGGGAAAGAGGGGGGTGATGACATGCAGCAAAGGGCCATAGGTTGGAATCAGACCTGTGGCCTCTGCGGCAAGCACACAGCCTTTGTACATGGGGCGCCTGTCCTACCAGGTGAGCTAATGGGTGCCCCTGTAAGGGAATTTTTAATGGATTATATGCACTATTTATGGGGTAAAAAAAATATGAAAACCAACACTTAATTTATACCTTAAAAGGCCTTAAGTTATCAATTAATGTTTGAATTAGAAGTGGTTTTCATCGGTTTTAAGTTGTTGTTTTTTTACCACTTAAATACATTGTCTGTGCATGTTATCCATTAAAATCATGTTCCCCTTAAATTCTACTTATTTTTTTCAATAATGTGCTTTCCAAATTAAGGTGCATGAAGGGGTTTTGGTTTTGCCCTTTCAAATGAATGGACAAATTAAGGGATCCCTTACCACACATCTTAATCTAATGTTAAGGGCTTTTCTGTGTTTTAAAGGGCAAATTAAGGAATAAGTCTCATACTTGTTTTGATAGTGAATTGTGTTATGTCAGTAATCTGTAATGACCAAAGTTTTTTCTTAAAGTGCCGCATGACTCATTAGACTGAACGTGTGATTAATCTTTGACCAAAGAAAGAAGTTAATGTAAAGTTCAGGTTGCATTTGTAATAATTTATTTTTCTCATTCAGATAATTAAACTGTTTGAATTTTTGTATTTGTGTAGCATGTCTCACTTTAGTGACACTTGTGTAGACATTGCATGTGCATATCCACACACATCACACTGGTCTCCTTTTATCTTGTGCGTAGAAGTCACAGAGTCTCGGCCTGGGAGCCAGGCGAATCTGTGAGCTCATGTTTTGTTTGCTCTGGCTGATAATGTTCATTTGCAATTTGGTCTGGTGGTATCAGGCTAACAGAGTCTGATTCGAAACAGTGTATTGTTGTCTTTGTTTTCATATTTGCAAAGTTTATGGTGCATTCCATAAATACAGCGAACATGTAAATAATCAGCGGGCACAATAGCATGTTGGTGTCTGTTATTTACAATGCCTGAGGTCAACATAAGTGCAAAGCTGAAGAGACCTAAGAAGAGACTGAAAAAAAAAAAAACATCTAAAAATAAAAATCATGAAGGGGGCGGAAGGCGTTGTACGCAAACAGTATGCAAAATTACAACCATTAACCGGATGACACTGCATTTCAATTACTGCAATAAATTCAAAGTTCAAGGTGAATGAATACGTTGCTGTGCCAACTTGACGTCATCACAGCAACACAATCTACTCAAATAACAAAGCACAAAGATTACAGGAAGGACGTGTGTATTTTTTTCCTTTGTGCACTAAAATCTCTTAATAAATAAATGACATTATTTCCTGACAGAAAACACACCAACTTTTTATGGTTTACTATTGTGCTGGCTACACCTGAATATACATTTTCCGTGGGAATCACATATGATAATGAACTTTTATTGTAAGAAAAATTTTGTATTCTGCTTCAAATCATATCTCCCATGTAACAGGACTCAAATGTCCCTGAGGCTAAACAATGACAGACTGTGATCATATATCGTTTCCATCTCAGGAGCTGAATAGATGCTTTACTGTGAAGCTGCTTAATAATTACATTGACACCCATTTATAGCTAGGCCTGCCGAGAAACTGTTGTAGTGATAAAATCACTCAGGCCATTGACTGTAGTTAATAATTAGGCCATGTCAAAAAGAGGAGGGAACATCAGGTCATGACAAACTCCTGTGAGACAGTGCCATCTAGTGTGTGCGTGTGTTTGAATATACATGTGGCTATAATGCCACATGCTATTATAAATAGTTATAAGACCATAAAGCTAAAATAAAAATAAAAACGGAATTAGAATTTGTACAAATTTATTTATTTTTCAACACAAAATAACTACAAACAAATGCTTTGAGTCTTCACCTATGTAGCCCAAGGCCTCAGGAAACAAACAAAAGAAAAATGAAGTCACACATACACAGAACTATTTACATTTTTGTATTTTATGATACATTCATTTCTGTCCACTTGGACTCAAGGATGAACTAATTAGGTTTTGGTGGTCAAAGGTCAAAAGTCAAGGTCAGTGTGACCTCACAAAACACATTTTTTGCCATAACTTAAGAATTCATACAGTAATTCTGACAGAATGTCACACATCAAATAGGATACATGATGAAGTGATGACATCGTATATCCACAAGGTCAAAGGTCACCTTCACTGTGTCATCATAAAGTTCTCTACAGATCGTTTCATCTCTGGACAGTGCGCTGTTGTTTCACTGTGTGCATCATGTGTGCACATTACAATGCTCTCCAAGCGCACACAGAGTAATCAACGTTCAGATTACTGTCTTTACAACTCACTTCACATAATGCTTCAAAACGCACCAAAACACCACACAGTATAACCTTTGTGCTGTAATTACAGATTTCCTGTTTGCCTGTAAATTTCGAAATCAATTTCGTCATCATGTGAATTCTGATGTTAAACAAGACAATGGGTGTGACTGAAATGAGTGATATTTTCGTCATAGGTTTAGTTACAGTAGTTAGTGTATTAAAAAAAGGAGGCACAGTAGTTCTTGTTTAACCTCACAGTGGAGTAAGACATGAGAGACACCATGATACCCTACAGGAGGAGTCTTTACTGTGTTTTGCTGGTGGCACTAATAGGTAAGAGCACTTTGTTTACTGACTGCTGATTTTTACATGGACTGTAACTCTAGGGAGAGTTTTAAAAACCTGATATACGAACAGATAGATGGTTTAAGGTTGTTTTAAGAATGTGTTTAAGAGAGTGTTGGCGCCGAATGTTGCATTTCTTATTCTGCTAACTAACTGAATATGCCCCTCATGTATCCTCCTATTCTATATAATAATTTAATTCTCAGGATTCAGTTATGTATTCTAAGTTCAGACTGGCCTTGATTTGCATGCTCTGAAGTTCAATATGACTTCATCTGTGCTTGAGTGGATTTAACACTATAGGGGAGACTATAGAGATTCAACACTTTTTGGCTCAGCATCTATAACTTGCTGAATTTATGTTTAAGAGCTTTTAAATTTTGACACTAAGTTACCTTGTTTGTCTTCTAAAAATAGCAGTGTTTCCAGCTTCTTTAACAATTCTTTAACCACAGAATTTGAAAAATGATGTCAAACACAAGGAGTTTCATAGATACAACCTGCCCCATCACTGGGTTAAGTTTTAAGACAAGCTGGGGTTAGCTGTGTTGACATTAGTAAAGAATTTAAAATTACACAGTTACACAAAGCATACAGAAAAAAACTGATCCATCCATCCATTTTTATCCACTTATCGGGGGCCGGATCACGGGGGCAGCAGGCCAAGCAAAGCACTCCAGACGTCCCTCTCCCCAGCAACGCTTTCCAGCTCCTCCTGGTGGACTCCAAGGCGTTCCCAGGCCAGATAAGATATGTAATCCCTCCAGTGTGTTCTGGGTCTGCCCCGGGGCCTCCTACCAGTGGGACGTGCCTGGAAGACCTCTAACAGGAGGCGCCAAGGAGGCACCCTGATCAGATGCCCGAACCACCTCAATTGACCCCTTTCAACGCGGACGGAGCAGCGGCTCTACTCCGAGCTCCTTACCCTATCTCTAAGGCTGAGCCCAGCCACCCCACAGAGGAAACTCATTTTGGCAGCTTGTATCTGCGATGTCATTCTTTCGGTCACTACCCAGAGCTCATGACCATGTGCAGATGCATCACTGCAGACACTGCACCAAACCGAACTGACACTAATAACCAGTTCCTACTAAGTTGTTACCTGCTAACCTGTATCTGTTGAATGCTTTGTGTGGATTAGGTCCAAAATACAAGTCTGCTGCCTCAGTGAATCAGTCAGGACATATTCTTGCCGCAACCTTTTGACTGCTGTGATCACCCATGGCAGCTGTGTTGATCCTCTTTCTCTGAGGTTTTGTAATTTCTTGCAGTGTCTGCTCAATGTCACCTGACAGAGCATTCTGTGGGGACAGACCTTACTGTCTCTCCCTGCCTTACCTCATCTCATGTAGACTTGAAGACATGTGCCAGCTCACTCATCAACTTTTCTCACCGACTCTCCTGGCATGCTGAAAAAAGAGCAAGATGTTTAGTTATCATTGGGTTTAGTTGTAGCCTAGCACTTAAAAATGTTACAACCACCCCCACCCCTGAAGCCAGCTGTAGCAGCATAGTGGTTTGAAATGAACAAAAAAAATACTTCACATTTTACCCAATTGACAACTGTCTAATCTTAACAAGTTACAATATTCTGTTTCAACAGTCCAGTAGTAATCAAAATATAATGGTCTTCACACATATTTCACAAGCTCAGGAAGGAAGTGGTCATATCATATATTAGTCATAATGGACATTCCATCTTGCTGAAAGTGGTGCTGTCACAGCCATCTCATTGTTACAACCATACCCAGTCTCCACTACTGTTAACCTTTAACTCAAATTAACAATGAGTAAGAAGAAATAGTAAGAATATAAATGCACATCGTACATTGTCTGATAAAGCCATACTGACTCCTCCTCTCCCTCAGGTGCACCAGGTTTGGAGGCCTGGGAGCAGATTTCCTGGACCGGTGAGGTGACGGCTGGTTTCAGCACCACTTTCACCTGTTCCTCTTCCTGCCGCCCAAACTGCACCTACACCTGGACCTTCGAGGGCCGCACAGTCAACGGGAGCACGTTAATTTGGGCACCGAATGGACTGGAAAATACGGTGGTGTTACAGTGTAACGTGCTCAATCCAGAAACAGGAGTCTCCAGCAGTATGAGCTCCGTTGTAGAGATTAAAAGTAAGTACAGCAGGTTTATCACTGCATTAGATGTGCGTAGGTGGAAAGGAAATAGGTACATTAACCGAAGGGGTCACTGGAAGTGTGTGGTGGTGTATTTTTCCACAGACTCTGCCCTCGGCCTGTGTTTTCTTCTTATCTTGTGTGTTCAGGATGTTCAGGCTTTATGAAAAGGTAGCGACCAAGTGCCAGGTAGTAAGCAGCAGGTATCCAAGAGACATAGTGCCATAAAAACACCAATATCGCAAGGTGGAACGCCAAATGGGTAAATCTAAGGCTGGCTTTTACTTTCACTTTAACTGCTAAGTGTGTTTAAAGACAGTAACCCTGCACAGAATACTTCTATATGCAGTTTTTAGGTAGGCTGCTTGTACTTAACCTGTATATATACTTATGTACTTATACTTTATACATCTACTCTTCTACATTTTAGAGGGATATATCTGTACTTTTTCAGGGTAAGATTTTTTAAAATTATATTACCAGCACTCAGACTTTTCTTGGGACCTTTTTAGGGCACATGACCCCTAGGTTGGAAACAACTGGACAAAAATACCAAACAGTATATAGAGAACATAAAATCAGCTCCACCTTGACATGCTGCTTATGCATTTATTCATCAATATTAACAATCCTATAAAATATTGTCAGTCACAAGAGACATTTTTTAACAGAACAAGACTTTTATTTTGATACTTTTGTGGTGGCAATTTCTACAAAACAAAACACATCGACCCAGAAACTTGTCTTTCTGTAAGTTTAATTCAGCATCTGCAGATGGACTCACAACAAACAGTCAAGAATAAGCCGAGTGCAAAGAGTGAGCCTTGAACAAGATACTTATACTCAGGTCAGGGATCTTAAACTAGCATCATCAGACGGGTGACAGAGCAGTCATCATATCTAGTCATGTCCCTGGATATCAAGTAATGTACACACTGACAAAGGGTAAACATCATGTCAGGCACTTGTGCTTGTGGCATCCCATAAAATGCAAGATTACTTCACATTGTTTCTGTTTAGCAGCACATAGTACAGAGGCCTACATGTTTCCATGACAGTGTTAACTGTTGCATAGATTTTACATAATTACACAATTTTTATTATATTTGTGATTAACTTTTTAATGATATTAATAATGTCCATTGCAGTACTGAATCCATTATTATATGCATTATGCATGATGTGGAAAACTACTCTGTCAGTCCCTAGTTTGATGAATAGAGCTTCAATTGTTCCTACTTCAATAATTAAAACACAAAAATACAATACAGTACAGGACTATAATTTCAACCATATACAGCACTGGTTCCCAACTCCCACTAGGGGTCACCAAAGTGCAATGGTGGTATTGTAAAAGCCTTCTTGATATTCTTTCATTCATTTCTGTGAGGAACCTTAAATGAAACTGTTATTTCTTAAGGTTAGAATGTTTTTCAAGATATAAAACCTAAAACACACCGCACAGGGCAGGGATAAGGGCACAGTGAAGACCTGGACACGAGTTATATTCACAGAGCCTTTACCCTGCTGAACAGCCTCATCCACATCAGAAAAGTACTGTTACAGCAACCAGAGAGCTAATTTAACAATGGCCAAACATCAGGATGAAAAGAAGACTGACTTTGTCCAAAAAAGACATCTATTAGGAACAGGAAAAGGAAATAATCTGCTCAAAATCCATCCAAAGTGCTTGTTTTACACAAACATCCTGGAGTTACTGCGTTCACAGTTTGAGTTAAGTGCACAGTTTATCAGTTCTTCTGTATAGTTATTGTTACGCTCTGAATACAATTTGATATATATCCATAAAATATTTCACTTAGTCAAGGGTCGTCAGTTTAGTGAATGATAGAAACGGAATCCCTGAAGGAAAAAGGTTGGGAACTGCTCTTACAGTGTCTGTCCCACATCATTCAGATCCTCATACAGCCAACATTTCTCTGACAGGCAGAAGCATTTCAACATTAAACATGCTAAGTGTGAGGAACACTGATGGTTCAGGTCAACTATGACAATGCAGAATTGGTGATACATGATTTAGATGCTTCTTCCTTCTTAATGATTTTAAAATCCCCTGCATCTGGTGTCCTCTGTTACAGATCGAGTGTCTGTGCAGCTCAGTCCACGAAACACTGTCCCATCTCTCGACCGGCCACTGGACCTGGTCTGCCACGGTGCTCCATCAGGTGACCCCTCACACCTGGAGAATGAGGTGGTCTGGTACAAAGACGGACAGAAGGTGACCCTGCGTGAAAATATGCAGCTGCTGCAAAACAACCTCACACTTCACTTTGACTCACCGCTGCCCTCTGACGCTGGATTCTACCTGTGTGAGAGTTCCGTGCCGACGCTTCAGCAGATGAGAGTTTTCAGCCTGGGGTATCTGCTCAGCTGTAAGTATTCATGAAGGGAGGAGTAGTATAAGGAGTTTAATGTTGATCATACTGGAGTAAACTTTATGTTATTTTGTAGTTGATCCGTGGGTCGTCAGCATCAGCGGACGTGACACAGTGTTTCCTGGCAGATTGAATAAATTCACCTGCTTGACGAGCTGTACCTTGAACGTGGACTGTACAGTCAGGTGGGAGTTCAGGGACGGTTTCCCCACCGGAACCTACTTTGCTGTCCATCAAAATAAGCTCCTGTGGACCCCTTCCATACCGGGTACTGTCCAAAACTTCACCTGCATAGCAGAAAATACAGCTGTTGGACGCTCTGCTGAGGCCACCAAGATGGTAGAAGTTAAAGGTGACAGCTCTTTAGTATTTGCTCTTGTGTCTGCTATGACATCAGTGTCAGATTTCATATCAAATCCAATGTTATCTTCATCTTTACACAGGTGTTCCTGTCTCTGGATCAGAGGCTGTGCCGCTCTGTGGACTGTTAACAATGATCGTCAGCGTGGGACTGCTGGTGCTTTTTGATCCATAGAGCTTAAACCTTTTTAAGCTTTAATGATTGTTTTTGCTGTTTTTGAAATGTATTTATTTGCCTTTCTCTCTCCCATAACACTATGTTTAATTTACAATATAATAATGATATAATCTTCATTCATAACCACTTCTCAAAACAGAGTTACAAAGTGCTTTACATGTCAATAATTAAAACAGACAAGGCATGAAAACTTTTAAAAGAACTAATAAAAACACATGGTATTTAAAAACTTAGGAAATGACAGTCTAAATGAACTTAAAACTTAAGTAGAATCAGGGAAGGCTCTCTGATTTTAAGTATGTTTTAAGAAGGGACTTAATCACTGACTCTAGGCTGTTCCAGTACATCCTGGTGTGTATACGGCACTACCAGGTCGGAGACATAGCTGGGAGAGGGACCATGAAGAGCCTTGAAAGTAATCAGTAAAACCTTCAAAATCTATTCTACAACATACTGGGAGCCAGTGTAAGGAGGCTAAAACTGGAGGGGTGCTATCATGTTTAAACACACTGGTTTTTCCATTTTAATAGACCAGCTTCATGTCGTCATCAAATATTGTGTACCCTGAAATCCTGTAAATATAAGTGACAAAATATCTGCCATGAAACAAAATGAAATGTAAGTGTGTGTATATACGTTTTTTTTAGGAAAACAGTTTAAAATTGTGGGCTATAAAACCCCATAATGGCACAGTTCCAATCAAAATACTAATATATTTGACCAATATTTCATAGTTAGTCATATACTTGACAGTGTACTCCTTTTACACAGTATTATTTATATATCTTTCTCATTGTTTGCAACAGCAGCATCCAAAATTAATGTGAACCACAGGACTGCAATAACAGAGTTTATCCATTTAATGTGTCACCTGTTTTTCACCTGGTTACATTTGACAGTGAATGTCAAATGTAACCTGATGCATACAAAGGCTCAGCACAAATTTATGGTGTAATTTAATTAATATACACACACATACAGAGCTGCAGTATTTTTTTACTACAGTGGAATTTTCCATTGTATGTGTTAAATAGTTTTATGAAAGATACAGTGACATAGTTTTTAACTGTTGTCATTTTCATGGTGTTTGAGTGTTCAGCTGCCGTCACATCCTGTTAAAAAATGCTAACATTTTGTATTATTAAAGGTCCAGTGTGTTGGATTTAGGGAAAAGTTACTGGCAGAAATGCAATATAATAGAATCAGTATGTTTTCTTTAGTGTATAATCACCTGAAAATAAGTGTCGTCTTGTTTTTGTTACCTTAGGATGATACATTTTTATCTACATAGGGAGCTGGTCCCCATCCACAGAGATCACCATGTTGCACCATCATGTTTCTACAGTAGCCAAGAACAGACAAACCAAGCAGCAGCCTCTTGGAGAGAAAGAGACCTCTATGGATAATCTGTCTCTGTAAAAACCTCCTGAACAATGAATTCTCAACAAATCCTAACTAGGAGTTCATGCTTGACTCACAGAAGTCTCAGCTGGTCACCTGTAGATGCCAGGAAATCTTACATACCGCTCTTGTTTTATAAATAATATCTCTGATGGTGACACATTTGTAAACCTTTTGTCGACACCGTTGCTGACTCTTGGTGTTTCCCAGCATCATGAGACATTGTTTGACTTGAAGTTGACCTCTGACCTGGATGTGTTACTAATTCACTTTTTGTGAAGTCACCTTCTATGTAGAGAATAACTGACTTATTATACGGATGTGTTTTTAAAGTGGCTGTGGTTAGTGACACACCAATACCCCTCTTAGCCTCCTGAAACTGAACAAATAAGACAGATAAGAGAGTCACACAGAGCAAACACACGAGGGAGACAGAGGCCTCTGGTTGCTCTTGCAGCTGTCCTGTGACGCAACAACATAATCCATCTCTTTTTGTTTGGTGTTGTCTCACCTGTTTCATATTATTTTAGACCTCAGGTTTGGTTGGAATGAGGAAGCAAAACTAAGAAACTATTTAAAACTGTTCATGTTAAAGCAACCACATATAAAGGTCTCCATTCGACAGCAGAGCAAAGCTGAAGCTTCATTCAAGTTTTAGTCGAAACATCACAAACTATATAGGAACAAAAGATGAATTTCAGGCACTCATGCGTGAGGCAGGAACAAATGCGTTTGAATTCAATTAAAAAGACTTTATTTCAAATACATGGCTGCTGACTTTAAAAACATCAACCAGTCTTCGTCAGGGTGCAAACTATATGTTGTAAATGTATAGTCGTGGTAAAACAAAATACAAAGACAACGATTACATGGCATATGTCAGTGGTATAATATCTATGATTAACTGCACAAAAACTTGGACTCGCTTCTGTCCGTCATTGAAATGTTAATGATACTGATTCTGTGCTCGTAAAGTAAATCTCTCTATTGTATATATTTTCTTCTTTTCACTTGTTTTTAATGAAATATGGCATATAATATATGTTATAAAATGTTTCTATGATCTACAACTCTACTAGATGTACTTTGCTCTTACCCAGCTGCACTAAAATATCTGTTTACTTTGATCTTGGGGAGAAAAACAACATCTTTTACCATTCTTTTTTTTATTTGCTTTTATTTTCTTGGCTTTTCAATTCTTATTCTTTACTTTGTACCTCTCAGTTGTAGGCATGGCATGCTATTCACTTCCCAAAGGGGGGCACTGTTCTCTCAGTTAACAAAATTAAGTCCTTATTCAGCTTTCTTTCACTGCACTGTATGTGTTTCAGTGTAATTCACTCAGAATAATATTGCCTGTAATTTAATTAAACTCAATTCAACAGTATAATGATGGTACACTTAAGTCCAAAGATGTATTTCGATTGTGTTAATGTGAACAGAAGGAGCAAAGATGCAGACTAAAGCTGGTTAGGCAACATCATACCAGCAGCTAAACAACACAATCATTATCTGTATCATAATTGATAAAAAATCACCCTATGTCAAGTAACACTTTTCATACAAACATGCAGCCCAAAGTGCTTCACGTGGCAAAACTGGAATGACACAGGCACAAGACAATGAAGTATTAAAAAAGTTAACCAACCAAAACAGAACAAACTAACAAAAAAGACCATTTAAATGCCATAGAATAAAAAAAGAGTGAATAAATAAATAGAATAGAATAGAAATAAATAAACAGGAGAGATAAAAAAAAAAGGTAAAAACCAGAGGTTGAAACTTAAAAATCAAGACTGTAATGTTACTCCACATTAAAAGCCAGATTTAACAGATAGGTCTTTAATTCACATTTAAAAATACAGAGAGAGCCATTCTCATATCCAGAGGTCGTGAATTCCACAGTTAAGGGGCGTGAAATCAGAAAGCACTCTCACATGAGGAACATATAAAAGTAAAGCAGTGGAGGACATACAACATAAAATTATATATATCTCTGATATACGGAGGGGGCAAGGTCATTGAAAGCTTTATAAATGAGTTAAAGAACTTCAGAATCAATTCTAAAACAGGTAGCCAGTGTAGTGACTTCAGCAGTGGGGTAATGTGATCTGTTTTCCTGGACTAGCTGTAGTTTTCTTATTGACTTTCTGGGTAGTCCAGTGAAAAGGGAATTGCGGCTGATAACAAAAGTGTGAGTGAATGTTTCGGCATCTTCCTGGGTTAAAAAAAGGTCTGACCTTAGCAATGTTCTGAAGATGAAAAAAGGATGTTTTGATGACCCTAAATAAAAAATATATTAATAATATATTACACAAAATCACATACACATTGAAGGAAAGCCCACACTTCAGGTGTCCCATATGTGACCTGAAAGCATTAATAACAAACCAATGTGGCTTCTACTTTGTCGTGCCGCACAAGCATCCATATACCTGTAATAACAGGGCGTTGTCAGGACAAACTCAGGTGACAAACTCAGCCGGATGATTCTGCTCTCTTACTGGAAAATGTGGTTCCTCTGGTCAGGGTGTTGGATTACAAGATGGAGGCATGAGTCAGCTGTTTGAGACTAAATGAGTGAGATGTTAACAGGAGCATTCAGTGAAATTTTGATTATTTTAGAAATTATTTTTGTTATTCTTATTCTTCTTATTGTTGTTATATTGTTGTTTTAATACCTTAGTTATTTTAATGAAGGCTTATACAAAACATTTGCATACAAATTTGTGCAAGTTACATTTTGCATATGACATTCAAAACAGAATATGACACACAGTCGTGGGATGATCAACGAGACTTTCTACGTCATGTGATAAACCTCAGACACCTGAACTGACATGCGCACTAATATTGTCTGACTTAAGCTAGCAGCTGGTGCAGGGACTGGGACCGTTTTTCTGTACAGACTCTTGAAAAGAAACAAAAACCCTCACACACTGATGTGAGGTTGTTAATGTGGCAGGTTACCACACATTTTGAATGTCATGGCAGAATTATTCAAACAATACGATTTGGATGTGTGGAGAGGCTCCTCAGGCAGTTTGGACTAAGTCAGACTTTCTAACTTTAGAACCATTGGTGGTAAAATTCAGTACTATTTTGGAGTATTTGTATGCTGTTGTCACTGTATGCTGCCTAATACATGCACTTCTACTCCTCTACATTTATTTGGCAACTCTAGTCACTTTTTAGATTCAGATAATTATCACAAAATATAATCAACTAATAAATTATGATGTGATTTTATAGATTAGCTCCATCTTTACTATCAACATTAAGGTGATATTCAATCATAATGTATCATGGTTATAATCCAGTAGTGGAATTTATATTGCCCATTATGAGTACTTTTACTTCAGTACTTTGGATGCTAATACTTACGTACTTTTACTTCAGTAGAATGCTGAAGGCATGGTAAACTGTATGCTAGGAAACATGATGGAGACAATACCAGAGCTGCAAATTTTTTGTGTGGAAGGAAATGCACTCAGCGTGTTTGTTAGGTCTCAGAGATACGCATGTGTTTTAGAGTGGAAAACTGAATGTAAACATAATTTTTGGTTGTTTACAAGAAACCCATCTGTGCCTAAACACAGATCTGAAGAAATGTTTAAAGTCAGTCAAACCGTTTGGCTGAAAAGTGAGTTTTTATGCCACAGTGCAGGCATTAGCCGTGGCTGAAGGCATTATGCTTTCGATTTGTCCACCTGTCTGTCCCATTCGCAAAATCTCAAGAATACCGTAAGGGAATTTCTTCAAATTTGGCACAAATGTCCATTTGGACTCAACGATGAAGTGACTGGATTTTTGTGGTCAGAAGTCAAAGTTACTGTGACCTGGCATCAGTCTCATTCTTGTGAACGTGATAATTCAAGAAGACATTGAGGGAGTTTCCTAAAATTTGGTACAATCGTCCACTCAAGAATAAACTAATTAATAGTTGGTGGTCCACACAAAGCGTGATTTTGCCCATAACTCAAGAATTCATATTCTAATCGTGACTAAATTTCACACACATGTCTAACAGGATATAGTGAAGAAGTGATAGCATCATAACGTTCTGCAAAAACACTTTTCTGGCCGTTACTCAACGTCATATCTCAGGAACAGCAGAAGCTGTATTTGGACAGATACTGAAGTGATGACGCTACTCTTGAAACTGTACTGATTGTACAGATCTTCTGTGCTGTTAGGGGGGAAGATGTGTGTGAGGCATCCATGCTTTCACAGACGCAGATGTAAACTGTAATTCTGGTACTATATTTGGTCTTTGGGTACATGGGACTACTGTTAAGAAAATTGCTGTATCTCAAAAACTACAAAGAGCTCAATCCAGTCTTTGATATCTATGAACTTGTAACAAGTTGAATATAAAGACATGCAAGCATTATATGCAGTGTAAAAAATATTTCATATGGAAAACATTCAATGAACACATGTTAGTCATTCATTTTTCAGAAATCATGACTGATTTACTATTAAAAGTGTGATATTTTAAAGTTGTATTGTTACATACTTGTATGTCTGCACCAGATTTTAAGACTTTAAACCATCAGTACAAATGTGGCATTTTTCCCTATCATACAAATTATCATCTGGACACATTAGTAAAAAAAAATATGAGTTCTCCTTCCGCCTTTGTTTATAACACTGCCAAGCAGACAACACCAAGTGTCAAATGAAAATGCAACAACTTTAAAAGGCCTGATGACAAACTGTTAAATTCAATAAGTAGAAGCTGAATTTTAAGTCTAGAGTATCTGTCCTCCAGTGCTACTGCTACTTCTACTTGCCTTCATATTCTACAAATAATGCAACCTGGTCATCAATCTCACCTCCTGTGTGTCAGGTACACAACACCTGTGTGCTCAGATACTGAACTTTGCACCACCGCTGCTCAAATAATGCCACAGGTGTTTGCTGAGCGGTATTGTTAGAGATAAAATGGTTTGACTACCCTTTACACTATACTAGAAAAGACAGCATTTCTGAAGAAGTACACCAATTGAATTGTGTAATTAATATGCTGGTCTATCATATCATACAGTAAATCTTGTTCTGCCTCTTTTAAGTTAAACAATCAGTTGGTTTATCGGTTGTTGTGTAACTACTTGCGAGATTCAGCACACTGAATAAACAGAGCAGAGAACATTAACATTCTCAGCAAACGTACGACACAAAGGTGCTGCAGGTGCAGGTGTTTTCATTTGACACCCACACACAGCCGAAAGTGTCAAACCGAAACTTTCAGGAGTAGGGGTGGAAAGACAAAAACAGAAAACCTTCACAAAATCTAAGCCTTACCTAATAAGTGAGCAGACATCATGGTAAAGACAGACATGACACTGATGAGAAAAACAGCATAAAGTTTCCTTTAAAATTTGTTTTATTTAGCCAAAAAGGGGGGGATAAGAAACACCACCCATAAGCCCATGACCCCCTAATCCTGCCTCACATACCCTCTGTCATAATTTGTCATCTTGCTCACAGAACTTCACCCAAGATAGTAAACAGAATATGTAATGCATCTTTTGTAAGTTTGACAGAGTGAACACCAAATAACCAGAAACCACCTGCAGATAAGAACTGGAGTATGCGGCTGGAGGTATTTATGAGTGGGGGGCTGGCCATCATATACGGGTATAATAGAGGAGAAATAGTGAGGACATCATCAGACCATCGATACAAAATGGAGAAGAAAAGCAAAGGAACCCTGGCTGTTGTATTGTGGGCTTTAACACAAGGTAGGTTCTGTGTATGATGAGTAAGTTATAGTGATTAAACTGAGAGAGGAAAGGTGTTTTGTGTTATTTTTATTACAGTGAATAACAAATATATTTCTCTTCTTCAGGTGTTCTGGCCTCTGCTGTGGAGGTCCAGCCCTCCATCAACCCTGCTGTAGTCGGGGACTCTGTGACGCTGTCTCTGTCTCCTTCAGCTGCTCTGAACAGTGGAAGCTGGGCAGTGGGAGAGTCTCTCATCCTCACCTGGCTGGGAGACCAGCAGGCAGTCTTCCCCAGTCACAGCGGCAGGGCGTCAGTCAACGTCCTCACTGGAGCTCTCACCCTGAGCTCTGTCACGGTGGCTGACACGGGAGTCTACACAGTGCAGAGCAATGACCCCCAGCTTAGTGCCAGTGCGTCCTTCACTGTCCTGGGTGAGACAAATGGCTGATGTTCAGTTACTGTTTTTAATTACAAACTCTAACGCCTCTCCTAAACATCGCATTAAAAGCCAAACGATAGCAAACAAATGTCACTCAAGGTGAGAGTTTGGTAAGCAGCAACTGAAATATGGATTTACTTTGTGGAATATTTCCAACAGAAATAATCACTACTCTGTCCTGTCTGTCCCGTTGATCTGCATGGAAAAGATCAAATCCAAAAATGCTGTATTAAGTCAGTTGATAAGAGACTAGAGCCCGTATCCATTCTGCCTTTTCTTTATAATATTAATCTTTTTATTACTTTATTACTATTTATTATTGAAGGGTAACTTAAGTATTTTCAAAGTGGACCTTACTTTCCTATATGTTTGTGTCCAGGTGACTAATGGGAACAATCATTTTCAAAATTAGTCAAGTATTCAGAGAGACTGCTAGAATGTTTACCACTCAGTGCATGAGTGCAAAGTCAAATTACATCCACTAAAAGTGCTGGTTTTTGCACTGACATGTTTAGATTGTTACTGTAAGTGTCTGACAACATTATTAAAAGGATCCCTACAGAGATAGACCCATTGCGTTAACGAGAAAGATCCTTTTTGTTTCACCAGAAACAGCCCCAAAATAGCCAAAACCCTCCAATCTCCATTTAATTAAGCAATAATTTTATCATCGTAGAACACACTTATTCAAAGTCAACAGAAACAAATTACATCTCACAAAGCCGTCTATGTTTGTTGTCTCCAGTTCCAAAAATCACAAATTCTGGTTTGGTTGAGACAGACCCTGAATTAACCCAGTTAGTCAGTGGCAAAGACAAGGGCTTTTAGTGGATGTGAATTGATGGTTCATAAATGGCCCTGAATGGTTACGTTCTGCCAGCTGCAGCACTCTTGCTCAGTACTGTTCCAGTTTTAAACTAAGACACAGAAACATGGGCAAACAAATCCTTTATCTGTGGGCATTGTTGAGTAAATACAGTGAATCACAAAAAACATACGGGTGTTGTATGGTTTCCCTTTGAAGCCATATAAAGCTGTTCCCGAAAAATATTATTTGTTTCTTAGAGATTGTCATGCTGATGTAATGTTGCTTATGCTGTGACCCTAGTCTCTATACAGACTCTACATTCAGTGAATGTAGAGTCTGTAGGCAAACCCCAGAGATCTTGCCTCCGGATGAAGAGTGGAAGAGCCCTGGTTTCCAGTTGTAGGCTAATTGTAGTCCGCGACCGCGTAATATTGACCAATCACATTTGAGCCAGCTGCAGTTGTTGCCAGGTTAAACGGTCCGTGCGGTGAACTAATGAGGCGGAACATAATTGGCGTCACTGCAAACTCTGAATCCATTGCAATGGTTCAGCATATTTACTTATATATAAACGGAAGTCGGAAATGGAAATTCGCCTCCTCCGCCCAAATCAAACCGGAATGCCAAAAAATCAGGGGTCTACCCCCAGAGGCTGTATCGCCGTCTGCCGGAAGTCAGACGCCGAATACAGCCGATGGGTTCTGAGAATGCTGTGACCCTAACCCTGAATGACGCACCCAAGCACAATATTTACAGTCAACAAGGAAATGAATTTTAGAGGCACACAGAAAATGTCATAAAGTTGATGCTGTAACAGGACAAGCATAAATCATCTAAGCAAATAAGGATGTGTGGACAGAAAACAGCCAAACAAGTAAAAAAGACTTATATTAAATGAAACTGGAACATACATTTGAACAGTAGAAGCATAAAAGAAAGTGACTGCCAACTTCTTGCAAAGTTCAGCGAGACACATTAGGGTGGAGAGGCAGAGAAAATTGTGCTGACGAATTGTTTACACTGCCCTTTCTACTGGAACAGGTTCTTGTTGTAACGAGAAACGAGTATTCCCAAACAATATTCACAGAGGCCTCACAGGAATTCATGTCTCTGCCCTGTGATATTTGGACTGACAACCACCAAATAGGTCCCTCCTTGCTGTTAGTGCGGGTGTGTTTTGGTGCCCTTTTTGCTCACGTGACCATCCCAGTGTCTGTGTGTATCTGTGTCTGTCAACACTCACCTTTAACTTGTCCTTCTGCGTTTCTTGTTCTTTCAGTTTCACAGAGCCTTCGTCTGCTGGGTCAATAGCTCCTAACACATCCCTGAGCCCATAAAGCTAGCTAACGTTAGAGCCTCAAATTATCGTGTATCCTCCGCCTCACTCCCTGCCGCTGCTACAGACCACTTCACTGGCAGCAGCTCTGGTTCGAATCCTGCCAGTGCAAAACTAGCTCAAGGGGTCCGGACCACTTTAACTCCCCGACTCTGTTCCTGTTAACACAGGTTAGACTCAGTGCTGCAGCTGTGACCACTGAATTTGAGTGGCCACAGTCACCGACCAAGGGTCCGTCCCTGGAGCCGCTGTCCACCCTCCTCTTGGTGAAGCAGTCCACAGTGGCGGGCAGCGAAGTGGAGTGTAGTAGCTAGCTAATTTCTGTCTCATTTAGGGTCTGATAAATGGAGAGCTGTTAAATGAAATAAGTAAAAATGTATGGGAAACACTGGGTTACTGTATGAAGTGCGCCATACTCGCCTGGTGGGAGGGGCTTAGGACAGAGAGCTTTGTCATAGAAAGCTTTGTAAAGATAGATCTTATGGCAAGGTTGTTAGATTGTACAGGTGTTCCTAATAAAGTGGCCACAGTGAGGCTTATGAGACCATTAACATCCATTTTTTGATATGGGTGCTGGTCCTTCATTATTCGCCTACTACAAAGCCTCACAGTGTACAGTATGTTGAAACATCTTGATCGTCTCCTCCATTTGTCTTTCACAGAGCTGATTTCAAACGTGACACTGAGGATGAATCAAACTGACCTGATTGAGTTCAACAGTTCACCGGTCATTGAGTGCTCCGTCTCCTCTGGATCCTCTCTCTCTTTCCTCTGGCTGAACGGCAGCTCTGAGGTCACAGCCAGCGACAGAGTTCAACTCACTGATGGAAACTCCACTCTCACTATAGTCAACGTGACCCGCTACGACCAGGGACCGTTCAGGTGTCATGTGGTCAATGCTGTCAGTAATGGCACCAGTGATGCAGTAAACTTTACTATCAGCTGTGAGTAGGACAGTGTCGTTTGAATCATAATTTGTCCGTCCAGTTTCGCTAACAGAGCTCTAAAATGCTGCAGGCCTCTTCTCTTCTGGGTTTTTCTTTCTGTCTCTTTCTCAGATGGTCCAGATAACATGGCGCTAACAGTAAACGGACAGAACACGACTTCCTTCCCCACTGGATCCAATCTGACCATGCTCTGTTCGGCACAGTCCAATCCTCCAGCTCAGCTTCAGTGGGCTGTCGGGGGAGAGCTCGTGAACACTACAGGTCCACTGTTGGAGCTGTTCAGTGTCAGCGAGGGCCAAAGTGGTGCATATTCCTGTCTGGCTTTCAACAATCACACCAACATCAACAGCAGCATCACTGCAAACATCCTGATAGGAGGTGAGTTTGATAGTATAGTGACAACCTTTATATTTCTCCATCTGTTCCTGACTTCATCCTAACTTTTTTTTTTGTCCCTACAGAGTTCCCGTTGTCAGGGTCTGAACAACAGGCAGTCAATGTGTGGCTCCTGCCACTGCTACTATTGGTTGTGTTCCTCTTCTCAGTGTCAGGCAAGTTGCAGAACAACTTGTAAATCAGTGGTTCCCAACTGGTCCAGCCACGGGGTCCAGATTTCTCCTGAGTCATTAGTTTTGAGGTCCCACAGTTTAATACATTCAGCGTCATAGTTGTGTTTGGCCATGTCCTCGAGCTAGTTTGCTGTCTCTGTGAATTTGCTGTCTGTTGCTGTCACTCCACATCAGAAAACAGCACTTCAAAAGAAAAGCTCTGTGCTGGAAATTTTCTGTACTTAAAAATAAATTTAGATTTTTACAAACCTCACTTGTGGTCCATTTAGATTGGGCCCATGACCCACTTTTGGACCACGACCCACCAGTTGGGAACCACTGGTTTTTTTTTATCATTCATACACTTGAAAATATTCTAATTTAGATGTTGAAATTAAATTCTGCATATTGTCAAATGTTGTTCCTTCAAAATTGTGATTTTTCTACATTATTTCAGATCAGTTCAAGTCTTGAACGAGATATGTGAGTTAAATTGTTAGATATGTGCAGCAGGGGGCAGGTATAAAGTCAAAACTGCTTCCTGTCATGACAACAGGTTGTGACTCATCATTGTTTTTATCATTGATTACTATGACAATTATCAGTTAAAAGTTCTGTCTATGAAATGCCTTAAATTGGGACAAATTCCTCTCAGAATCTTCAAAAGCCCAAGTTGTAAGATTCAAATGTGTTGTGTTTGTCCAAACCCAAAGATATTTAATTTACTGTCACTGGAAAAAAAGGAAAAAAAATGTAATTGGAGTTTTGGTTAAAAATGATATTAATCAATTTAAAGGAGCTACATGTAAGAAATCTAAAGCAAATAGTCATAAAATCATGCTAATATGTCACAGAGACTAAGGAATAATGTTCATATAACATACTGATCTCACCGACAACAAAGTACGGCCAGAATATTTGCATTAATAAAAAAATTTTACAGTCCGCAAATCAAGTTTAGGTTTTGAATTCGTGTTTTGGCCTGTTGCGCCACCCACCGCCATCTACCAGTCACGCAGTCAGTAGAGTCTCAGCATCACTTACAGTTATGACTGAGCTACAGCAGCACGGCAAGTAGCATTAGCAGCCGGCCCCTGCTCAGCTGTATCCCGGCAGCAGCGTTAGCAGCAGAGAAGCCGGACTTGCTCGAACAGTCCACTGGAAAACCGAAGATCAAGGACGCGGCAATGCGGCCCTGCCATGGCAGCCGTGGCCAAACAAATCAGTCTCCAGCGTGCCGCTGTCCAGCAACCTTGAATCTGTAGGGGAGGGGGGGGGGGCGGACACGACTCGCGGCAGTATTTTGAATTTGAGTGCAGTAACCGTTTTGGCCACATTCTTACATACAGCGCCTTTAATTAATTCCAATAAAGTCAACGCGTGTTCTAGACTGTGTCTCCTTTGTTTTGCCGAATACATTTTGGAAAAAATTAATTAACAGTGTAAAGAATTACACAAACATTCAGTCATACTTCAACTTAAGGAACCCCAAAATCCAAAAATATATGTTTTCCTCTTACCTGAAGTGCTACTGATCAATCTAGATTGTGTTTGGTGTGAGTTACAGAGTGTTGGAGAGACAGCTGCCTTCACTCCAATGTAATGGAACTAGATGGCACTCAGCTTGTGGAGCTCAAAGTGCCAAAATGCATGCGTTGAGCACAGAAGGCAGACATCTCTACAGCCGTTATCTCCAACACTCACACCAAAACAATCTAGATTGATAAACAGCACTACAGGTAAGAGGACAAAAAGTATTTTGATTTTGGGGTGAACTGTCCCTTTAAGGAGGGAGAATGAAATGGACAAATATTTTTGAGCACAATAGTACTGGATGTGTACAGTGTAATATCATGTATGCTGTGAAATAACTATCAACTGCATTTCTTTCACAGATGTTGGTGGCTCATTCTGTCCATGAATGACTCTGATACAATGAACATTTGAGCAATAACATTCACAACCACTTCTATGTGTCTCAAGATTAAAATGTTTGGTTGTTTTTTGATTCAGCGATTAAATTATGGAAAAAATGGTTAAAATCAGTCGTGTCAAATATTTTTGTCTTTGACCTAGTATGCTGTAATGTGCAAGGCTATCAAAAAAACAGCATGCATGAGGAAAAAAGTAATGTCTGCAAACTTATTCTATTTCCACGCCCCAGTATCTTGATCCTGCTTGGATCTTCATCAGGTAAAAATTGATGAAGATTTTGACCTGACGAAGATCCAAGTAGGATCGAAACTTTGGGTGTGTTCCAAATCACATGCTTTTTCTCTCTACTTTTAATAGGTTCTGCAGCTGCCCTTAAAAAGTAAAACTGTTGCATGCCCAATGCACACAATCGGGACACACTACTGCCTCATAACATTACACCCTGAACTTTGACCCTCTTGCTTTTATATGCATAACCTTAGAGATAAAAAAAAAATGCCACTTACTGAGTTCGCCAGATCAACCCGGAGAGCTCTGCTGTTGTTGCAATGTATGAAGTTTAACTTTAAAGTTATAACACGGATTGTAGAATTGTGACAGTGAAATCACATCTGCACTTTTCTGTCATTGTTATTTTTATAGTTATGTCCTTATGTTTTTTGTAATATTTATGATTATTTTGTTCACTTAAACAATCAATATTCCCATTATTACTGTTTGACCCGTCATCAGTCACTTGAATGCACTGTCATCCATCATTGCGACTTCTGACAGCCATCAATCAGCTGTCAATAGAACATCCTGGTATTTTTGGCACACTGCATTTCTCCTACTATCTATTGGGATACTAAATCTTTTTCTGGCATATGTATAGTATGGTAGTATGGGTACTGGAATGCACAGATTGTCTTCATTAAACTTGTGAGGCATGGAGTATGTGTTTTCTCTTATCAAACAATGAATTCAGGCTGATAAGAACTACTTGAAGTGAGCTAAAAATACTTTGCATGACAGCAAACCTCAAACACAGCAGTCAGGTACAGGTATATTAACTGTGCCACCCCACCATAAAACGACTCAATTTTATCTTTAATAAACCCCACTGCACAGTGTTGTACCATTAGGTCTTTGTTGCCCTTCCATGTGCTTTACAGCGCTTATTATATCTACTTGAATTGCTGTCATTGTTTATGATGTACGATGAGGAAATACTCGTTCTTCTGTGGCTGAGCTCAAAAGAAAATCAAAATCACTCATTAAAGCCCGCTGACAGTTGGGAGGTAAAACTGGAAGACCGTTGATGATGATTCAAAAGACACCTATGGCATATTCTTTAGAGCTATTTGACAAATTCAGATGTTTAAATGATAGTCTTACTATGAAAACAAATCTCCTTTGTAAAGAAATAGGATATAAATTCTGTCTGAACTACATTAAACAAAGACAGAGAAAGAGAAACGTCCAGCAAACAAACAGATGGTCTGTTGTCCTCCATTAAATCCTGTTGATACTGTTATTAATAATGCAGTAATTATAAAATAACAGTAACAGCAAAAATGTCTGTATTCCAAAATGTGCTTAAATGAATTTGTATGGCCTTTAAATAAGAAATATTAAATGCGTTTCTTTTTTGTTGGCAGTCTTTTTCTGAATTTTCCAATGTTTATTCCACCTGCACTGTGGGAGGACGTGTTGTGTAAGCCCACAAGTATATTTTGCATAAAAGAACCAACTCCTCACTGAATGGGTATTTGCTTTTGTTACGCTTCAGAGACATACAGTACACTTACAAAATATCCATCCATCCCATCCTCTGGTTGGTTAAAAGCTGCAGAACCACTGAGGTTTACAGTAAATGGACACTCCTTGGTGTGGACCGATGTGGACCAGGGCAAAACAAGGTGTGGCCAGGGCTGTGAGGTGGTGCTTGGTGATGGTAGGGGTAAGCATTTACATCATGCAAACAGAAGGCTTGGGGGAAGTAGAGCAAATATTTGCTGATCAAAAGGCGACTGTGACTATACAGTATCGCCAGATTTGAATTTATCCCAGCCAGGGTGAGGGCCATTTAGCCAGCAAGGAAGCATCAAACCAAAAAGAAACTGAAGAGTGAAATGGGGTCTCCAGTTGTGTTTGTTCTGATCCTGGTTTCGACAACCTTTACAGCAGGTAAGTCTGAATTTTTATCACATTGATTCAGTTCAGATGAGAGCCAGTTTATAAATCTTAATGATAATTTTTTTTTTAAACCTGCTACTTGCTTTGGCTGGTGTGCAGATTATAACTTCATTTAAGGGTGACTGAATCTGTTCCTTGCTTTCTGTTTCTAGCTGCAACTAATAAGACAATATATCCCTCTGAGGACCCGTTACCAGTGGGCAGTACAGTCACACTTTTCAGCCGGAACACTGTCACTACAGGTGCATGGCTGTTTGACAACGACATCATCGTGATCATATTCCCAGGAAATGAAATCATAAGTGACAATTGGAGTGACAGGGTTACATTCAATTCAACCTCTTCATCGTTGACTATAAGGTCACTACAGCTCGAAGACTCTGGAGTATACACGTTACAGGCAGTGAATTCTTTTCGTGCTCAGTTAACACTGTCAGTCCAAGGTAAGGATACTTTCTCACATTCTACTAATGCTTACTAATTGATCAGGCATGCATAGCCTCTCCATTATTGTGTTGAAAAACCTGATATCATAAAAAGAAAAAAACACCAACGAGTGAGTATTTGCACACTCCAATGTCTACTTCTGTGTTTGACAAGTTTTGATTTGCAAGACAAAGAATAAAGCAGTGTGGGAGTGTGTGACTGTTAAGGTCACCTTGCCTTTGGCAACAGCTAGCAGAGCAAGTCAGCTTTACTTGAGTCCTAAGTTGGTTTCAGTCTTCATATTAAATATTTCATGAAAAATAAAAAAAACTTCAGTCTTCTCATTTTGTATAAATGTCATCACTAGATGTGCATGAACACATATCGATACATAATGGAGCTGGTCCAATTACTGTATTAGTCCAAATCTAGTCTCTTACTCAACGGAAGTCAGGTATGGTTTGAAATAAGACTACATCTACCGCAGCTCAGCTTTGCTTTGCCTGGGGGGCACTTTTGCAAAACGAGAGGAGGTCAGAGGCTAGTTGCAGCAATGTGGCACAGGTCAGGTGTACACAGGCATTTCTAGGACTTGAGGATATTTGGGGCTCACCCCAGACCTATGTAGGGGGGTTCAGGGGATCCTCCCCTTGCACTTTTTTTGATAAACAAGCTCTGTTTTGAAGCATTTTAATCCACTGTGACACCTTATTAATGTTACAAGAACAAAACAACAAAATCCAAGTGAATTTATTTTCGTGGTGAATTAGAAAATGTTTGAGGAGCCACCTGGCACTCTGTTGTGGGCCTTCGGGCTGTAAGTTGAGTATCACCGATTCAGCTGACGATGAATGTTCTCATGCACTGTTCGTACATATACCTATGAAAGTAATGCACCAGAATTTGTATGTAACTGGCATAACCATGAAGGCTGCGATCACGTGATAAATGAGCTGACGGGAGTAAAGATAAATATAAATATATAGTATAAAAAGGGAAAGTCTGCAAGAGTTAGGATGGAGTCTTGGATGAGTCAAACGAACACACGACTTCCCCCGTGGGAAAACCAAGTGTATTTTGAGTTATTTTAAGGTGTGTCACCACCACTGTTTTTTTTTTTACCTAAACCTAACCCAGGTAACTTTACTTTTTTAACCCCACCCTAAGTAACTACATTTCCAAATTGAAACCACGCAACTTTACTTTCCTAAATCTGACCGATGTCACTTTACGTAAAGTATGTAACATGACAATGCCCTACCATGATTCTTTTCCTAAATCTAACCTACGCAACTTTACTTTTTCAAATCTAACCTATGTAACATTACTTTCCTAAACCCAACTTAAATTGCTTAACTTTCTCAAACCTATACATAACTTTACTTTCTTAAACCTAACCTACGTAACTTTACTGTCTCAAACTTAACCTATGTAACTTTACTTTCTTAAAGCTAATCCATGCAACTTTACTTTCCTAAACCCAACCTACATACCTTCACTTTCCCAAACCTATACATAACTTTACTTTCTTAAACCTAACCTACATACCTTGACTTTCCCTAACCTTTGCACAACTTAACTTTCTTAAACCTAACCTATGTAACTTTACTTTCTGAAACCTAACCTACGTAACTTTATTTTCTTAAACCCAACCTGTGTAACATTACTTTCTCAAAGCTAACCCATGCAACTTTACTTTCCTAAACCCAACCTACATACCTTAACTTGTCCAAACCTATACTTTACTTTCTTAAACCTAACCCACATAATTTTACTGTCTTAAACCCGGGTCCATGTCATTGGTCCGATAGCCCATTGGTCTGACATCCCATTAGTCCGACGGTCCACGGTGCTGAATGGCTCCCGGCGGGCGTATTTCTACCTTGATGGTGTGCCGCGACTGGCTCTGGGTCAGCTGGGAAAGGCTTGAAGAGAAGCAGGCTCACAGCTTATGTGTTTGTCACTTTCTTTTTCATTTTAACCCACACCATGATCTTTTCCTAACCCTAACCAAGTGGTTTTTGTGCCTAATCCTAACCCGACCTTAACCACAGGGCATCATGATGATTTCGGAACGGACTTCGGAACAATGGGTTTAATATGGTCGGAACAATAGGCTGTCGGACCAATGGGCAGTTCCCCTTAAACCCAATCTGCATAACTTAACTTTCCCAGATCTAGCCTACGTAACTATACTGTTCTAACTCTAACCTACGTAACTTTATATCAAATACGTAATGTGATGATGCCCAACCATGATTATTTTTTCTAAACCTAACCAAACGTAATTTATGTAACTACATAACGCAACAACACCCAACTGTGATTCTTTTGCTAAACCTAACCAACATTGCTTTACATTCCATCCCTAACCTACATAACCTTACTTTCCCAAATCTAACCTACATAACTTTACTATCCCAAATCTAACCTACATAACTTAACGTTAAGTACATTACGTGACAACAACCAACCATGATTCTTTTCCTAAACCTAACCTTAACAGTGAAGAGGCTAATTCACTGGACACGAAACTGTTTGATATCAACCGTTGTATGTGCATTTTCATAAGATATCCATTGTATGAGGATATGTTGGAATGGGAATCTCATTAGTATTGATCATATTTAGCTATGAAACAAAATATTTAACCCGACAATGGCACTAGATACAATGGTAAGGTATCAAAGTGATAACAATTTATCCTCAGGAGGACATGAATATTTCTGCCAAGTTTATTGGCAATCCATCCAATAGTAATAATTTCAGTCTGGGCCAAAGTAGTACACTCACTAACCATCAGAACAACAGGTAAATATTGCCATCCAATTTAGGCTTGAATCATTATATATGTCCCGTTTCTATGTCTGCCTGCTGTTGAGAGAAGACACAACATTGCTTGTCCACTGCAGTTCCACGTTTCTACAAGACTTGACAATTTTTTTTTTCCTTTTTCTGCAGTGCCTATTTCAGGTGTGACTCTGAGGGCAAATGCAATCAACCTGGTGGAGTTCAATGACACAGCAGTTCTTACGTGCTCTGTGCTCAACGGCTCGTCCCTGTCTTATGCTTGGCTGAAAGGGGACTCTGAGGTCACAGAGGGTGGGGGAGTACAGTTCAGCAATGGAAATGCCACTCTCACCATGGTTGGGGTGACCCGCTACGATGAGGGGCCATTCAGGTGCAATGTGTCCAATGGTTTAGGCCATGAAATCAGTCTCCCTGTGCGTCTGAACATCAGCTGTGAGTTAACAATATTGGCCTACTGTATGTATTTTAAAAACTCTAATAACTCAATATCAACCCGTAAAACAATTTTCCTCTTGTTGCTTCATCAGATGGTCCACATAACACATCAATGACGATCATGCCGATGAAGTCCACGTACAAAACAGGGTCTAACATCACGCTGTCATGCTCAGCAGAGTCCAGCCCTCAAGCGATGTTCCGGTGGATGTTTAATTGGATGTACCTGAATAAGTCTGGTCCGCTGCTTCAACTAGAGAGGGTTACAGTGAGCGACTCCGGAACTTACAAGTGCATAATTCACAACACAGTGACGGCCAGGTTTAGCAGCGAAAGTGCAATGATCAGGATTGTGGGTAAGGTTGGATTTGTAGTTTTTTCGAGGGTCCCTTATGTGTATTTGATTTTGTTTCTCTCAGCAAAGGCACTTAGAATATTCTTCAGCAGACAAGTTTTTTCCTTCAACTTATTATTATGAAGTTAGTGTCAATTGCACAGCGTAATGGCTATAGAATAAATGACACCATCTGCATTTACACTGAACAAAAATATAAACGCAACACTTTTGTTTTTGCTCCCATTTTTCATGAGCTGAACTCAAAGATCTAAATCATTTTCTATATACACAAAAGACCATTTCTCACAAATATTGTTCACAAATCTGTCTAAGTCTGTGTTCGTGAGCACTTCTCCTTTGCCGAGATAATCCATCCCACCTCACAGGCGTGGCATATCAAGATGCTGATTAGATAGCATGATTGTTGCACAGGTGTGCCTTAGGCTGGCCACAATAAAAGGCCACTCTGAAATGTTCAGTTTTATCACACAGCACAATGCCACAGATGTCGCAAGTTTTGAGGGAGTGTGCAACTGGCATGCTGACTGCAGGAATGTCCACCAGAGCTGTTGCCCGTGAATTGAATGTTCATTTCTCTACCATAAGCCGTCACCAAAGGCGTTTCAGACAGTTTGGCAGTACATCCAACCGGCCTCACAACCGCAGACCACATGTAACCACACCAGCCCAGGACCTCCACATCCAGCATGTTCACTTCCAAGATCATCTGAGACCAGCCACCCGGACAGCTGCTCCAACAATCAGTTTGCATAACCAAAGAATTTCTGCACAACCTGTCAGAAACCGTCTCAGGGAAGCTCATCCGCATGCTCGTCGTCCTCATCGGGGTCTCGACCTGACTGCAGTTCGTCGTCGTAGTCGACTTGAGTGGGCAAATGCTCACATTCGATGGCGTCTGGCACGTTGGAGAGGTGTTCTCTTCACAGATGAATCCTGGTTTTCACTGTTTAGGGCAGATGGCAGACAACGTGTGTGGCGTTGTGTGGGTGAGCGGTTTGCTGATGTCAACGTTGTGGATCGAGTGGCCCATGGTGGCGGTGGGGTTATGGTATGGGCAGGCGTATGTTATGGACAACGAACACAGGTGCATTTTATTGATGGCATTTTGAATGCACAGAGATACCATGACGAGATCCTGAGGCCCATTGTTGTGCCATTCATCCATGACCATCACCTCATGTTGTAGCATGATAATGCACGGCCCCATGTTGCAAGGATCTGTACACAATTCCTGGAAGCTGAAAACATCCCAGTTCTTGCATGGCCAGCATACTCACTGGACATGTCACCCATTGAGCATGTTTGGGGTGCTCTGGATTGGCAACTTCGCACAGCCATTGAAGAGGAGTGGACCAACATTCCACAGGCCACAATCAACAACCTGATTAACTCTATGTGAAGGAGATGTGTTGCACTGAGTGAGGCAAATGGTGGTCACACCAGATACTGACTGGTTTTCTGACCCCCCCCAGATGCCCCCAATAAAGCAAAACTGCACATTTCAGAGTGGCCTTTTATTGTGGCCAGCCTAAGGCACGCCTGTGCAATATTCATGCTGTCTAATCAGCATCTTGATATGCCACACCTCTGAGGTGAGATGGATTATCTCGGCAAAGGAGAAGTGCTCACTAACACAGACTTAGACAGATTTGTGAACAATATTTGTGAGAAATGGTCTTTTGTGTATATAGAAAATGATTTAGATCTTTGAGTTCAGCTCATGAAAAATAGGAGCAAAAACAAAAGTGTTGCATTTATATTTTTGTTCAGTGTAGATTGGTTCTCTATAAGCCTCGTTTTCATTAAGCAGTTCTGTCTGCTACCAGGTACAATTGTTTGTTGAATACAAACCTGGAACTGCAGCTGGTTAACTGAGGGGGAGAGAGCTAGCAAACGGCTAGCTTGGCTCTGTCCAAAGATAACAAAATCTACCTAACAGCAGGTAGGGCTGTGTGCCAGATTTTTCTTGGCTGTGACTTCCTGACATCCTGTTGTCACCATGTTGCCAGGCAATCAACTGAGATGTTTTTACACTTCGGTTTTTGTGTGTAGTCTAATAAACAAATGAGACAAAGCGTAACAGAGTGTTCTATTCTACATGAATTAATTAAGTGTTAAATTAATCACACATTAACTCCACTTGACGCTCTGTTGCTCCGTCTCCTCAGACCAGAGCCACATGTGGCTCTTTAACCCCTCTCCAGTGGCTCCCTCTGGCTGTAAAAAAAATTAAATCACATGGAAATGAAACACGTTTTAATTATTACAACATTTTAAATTTTAGCTATCATTGTTAGGCCTAATGAAATTCCTACACACACTCTTATACGAAGAATAAAAAAAAAAGTTTTTAACATTTTGTCAACTACAACTACAGCCTGGCACCTTTCTAATAAATGCTGCTGATGTCATATCTAAATGAACTTCAGGAGTGGTGGCTAGTCTTGAGTGTTCCAAGCAAGGCTGGCTATGGACTCCAAATCCAAAAATGTAAAAGTCTGGGAGGAAAATAGAGACATTAATAATGAGTGGAGGGATTAATTTGCCTTCACCACCAAATTTTACTGCTCATTTAGGCATATTAGTAATGTTGATTGTGGGTGCTTTCACACCTGCCCTTTTGCTTTGGTTCAATCAAACTCAAGTTTGTTTGCAAAATTAGTCCCTGATTTGGATCAAAGCAATTTCAAACGGTACTTTCCAACAGCGCTCTGAATTCATGAACAGTCCACTTTGTGCTAGAATGCACTCTGGCATTGTGAGCCAGACTAACTGTGCCCCACTGTTTCCGGTCTCTATGCTGAGCTAAGCTAATCGGCTACTGGTGGTTGCCATATACAGTACTTAGCGGACAGACTTGAGAGTGGTACCAATCTTCTCATCTAACTCCCAGTGAGAAAGTTAATAAATGTCAGACAATTTTTTCAAAATATTCAGTGGCGTATGTCATACCCACTGAATTCACGTACATGTGTGAATTCAAATTACTCAATTACTTTCTTCTTCTTCTGTAGAGCCAATAGTAGCAGTTGTGGTGAACCACACAGGTAGACTACCAATCCTTCATTACCAGTTCATTCTGGACTGTCAAGTGACTGGAACTGTTGCCAGCATTTGGTGGTGGAAGAATGGTGAACCTATCACTGCTGACAATACAACATTCATTGACCAGGACAACAGGACACTGACTCTCAACCCAGTCCAACTTTCAGATACTGGAGATTATCAGTGTCAGGCTTTAAATGCTGTGAGCAACATGACCAGCAGCCCCTACACGGTTAGAGTGAACTGTAAGTATCTTAATCTCTTTTTCTCACTTATGTCGATACACACAAAGAACAGAAACATTGAGAAATTTAACCTTCTTATTAATTGTTTGACATGAAAAGATGGCCCAATGAAACCAGTGATTGTGGGGCCATCCATGGCTCTGATGGGAACACTGCAAACCCTCAACTGCTCAAGCGCCTCTTATCCTCCCAGCCACATCAGCTGGCACTTCAACAATACCCAGCTGGCTACCACCTCAGAGTTGACGATTGGACCGCTAACCCTTAATATGAGTGGGATATACACCTGCATGGCCGTCAACAACATCACCTCCAAGAACAGCACTGCCTACACGATGCTCTCTGTTTTGAGTAAGTTACTGCATAGTTTGACATTTTAAGCAAGCAAACATTTAGCTTAGCTTAGGCGGAGGAAATGGCTAACCTGGCTCTATCCAAAAGTAGAATAAAACACCCACCTGCACTGACAAAATCACAACTTGAGTCTGAGAGGTGCTCGTAGGCTAATTTTCTTACCTTTGGATACAGCAAGGCTGACTGTTTTCCTCTGTTTCCACACTTTATGCTAAGCTAAGCTAAGCTAAAAGAAAAAAGCCTCCTCGCTGTAGATTTATACTCAGCAGTCATGAGAGTGGTATGAATGCTGACTTCAAATAAAGCAAATATTCCCAAAATATTTATTTAGTCTGTCTCAAAAAATAAAAAAAATTGCAAAACCAGTAAGCCAGTGCATCATATACGTTTTGGAGTTTTGCCACCATCCTTTTATTCTCCGCAGCTCCAGTGACCATGGCGTTAGTAAAAATTGTCAGAGCTCAGCCAATCCAGAACCACACTTTGACTCTGACCTGTGAGACAGCTGGAAGTGTGGACTGGATCATCTGGATGTATAATTCATCCCCACTGTATCCTGACAGCACAAGACACTTCTCAATGGATAACGCCACCCTCACCTTCAATCCTGTCATGAAATCTGACGATGGGAACTATCAATGCGTAGCTTCCAACCCATTCAGCAGATTATCCAGTCAAAACTTCACGCTGGAGGTTTTTTGTAAGTACTCACCATGACGTCTTACCCTGAGGACTTTTTCAATCTGCCAAAATAATACATTAATTAACATTAACATTAATACAGCAGTTTATAAAAAGAAATTCTAAAAAACATAGGAAAGTAAGTAAAAGTAGTAATACCACAGTGTGAAAATACTTTGTCACAAGTGAAAGCCTCTTTTTCAAAAGTATAAGCCAGGGGCCAGCGACCTTTACCATCAAAAGAGCCATTTTTGACCAAAAATAATCAAAAAAATCTGTGTGGCTCCTGAGCCGCAGGTAGCCCAACCCTGGTATAGGCATTGAAATATTCTTGTAAGTGCCAAAAGTAAAAGTATTCATTATGTAGAATAGCACATTTCAGAATGATATTATTAGACTAATTACTGATGCATTTATGCGTTCACCTCCTGTCTTTAAGAGGCTTAAGCAAAAAACATGCAGTTGTTTGTAAAAATGTGTTGTTTTTGCCCATTGTATTCAAAATATTTCTGCATCCTGGCATCCCTAAGCAGTCTTGAAATTGCATATGACTGGAAAGCTGAGACTATTTTGGATTTAATGAGCCCAAATTTATTCATATGTGATGATGTTAGCCCCCATATTAGCCATTTCATTGTAATGAGACCTTTTTTTTTATGGATGACACTGTATGAAATGACCTATTGTAACCTCAACTGAGGATAATACAGCCTCATGAAACTCTACAACCACAAACTATAGAGCTCGGACATTCAGAGGATGTATGGCCTGCATAGGTATCATGACAATTTGAGGGTTTCGCAGCAGTTTCCACAGTAGAAGTGCTCACCATCAAATTGCTGATACATGCAAGTCTATCAGAAATCTCCAAATGTGAAAAGTTTTTGATACCAAATTATTTCCTATGGTGGTCCTCAAGGTCTATGTTTTAATTTGGTATTTTGGAGGGATTTTGACTATTTCTATCAATTCTTGAGTGGTCAAAAATACTTAAATTAAGCACAAAACTGTGTAACTGAACCAAAATTCCTTAAAAAATGTACACACCTAACTGAACATGTCATCATAATTTACTGGTTGATTATATTTTACATCTGCAGAGTAACTAGTAAACTAAAGCATTTCAATAAATGTAGAGAAGTAAAAATGTAAAGTACTTGACTCTGAATTGTAGTGGAGTAGAAGTATGAAGTAGCTTAAATACAGGACTTGTGTAAATGTATCTGACGACCACACACTTAGTGGAATAATCAAAAAAATATCAACTGAAATGAACCAACATTCGATCGTTGGTGTCAGTATATTCAAAGGTGGACTTCTCCATTCATGTACACCTCTGTGTTGTATAAATGTTTTCAGTGAAGATGATCTAAAGTAATATCTGTGTGTTTAGATGGACCACAGATGCCAACTATCATGGGTCCAAATGTGGTAAGGACGGGAGACAACGTCACACTCAGCTGCTACGCATCATCAAACCCTCCCAGCTCCTATAAATGGTTTTTCAATGATACTCTGGTGGCCAATATGTCTGAGTATACCACACCTCATGTTACCAAAGACATGAGTGGGATGTACACCTGCGTGGCCTACAACAACATCACCCACAAAACCAGCACTGCATACACAAAGCTCACTGTTTTTGGTGAGACTTGGGTCGCAATTTCAATGTTTCTGTAAGAATGTATGTGGCCCAGGAGAGCACTAAAAATGGTTGTGTACTTTGTTTCCAGATGGATTTGAACATGTGCAAGTAGAACCACCCATGGATCCTGCCATAGAAGGTGATATTTATCAGCTAACATGCAATGTGACTGGACCTGTTGGGCATGTTTACTGGATGAAAAATGGTGAGCCACTGCATGAAGACAACAGAACTGTTTTCCACATGGAAAACAAGATGGTCACCTTCAACCCAGTGGAACAAAACGACACTGGAGACTACCAGTGTGTGGCTACCAATGCGGTTTGGAACATGACCAGCCCTCCATACAGGCTCCTTGTGAACTGTAAGTAACTTTTAAAGGTCAAATGTAAAAGATTTTGGGGGATTTAGTGGCATCTAGTGGTGAGGATTGCAGACTGCAGCCAGCTGAAACTTCACCTTGTTAGAATTCCTTCAGTGTTCACTGTCCAGATTGTTTTTACTGGGAGCTGAATTAACTGCAGAGGTCTCTTCCTCTCCAAAGAAACAGACCAGGTGATTAAAACGCTGGGCCTGGGCCTGTTTGCCCAGCACCTGCTAATGTGTGCTCACCTACTTTCTCTGATAACTGAATGTGTGCTCACTTTGTTTCTGATCCAGACGTTCAGGAGGTTTTCACCTTGAACCGAATTGTCCACAGACGTCTCCTACCCTCCAAAACAAACAGACCCGGTGATTTAAACCAGTAAAACCACTAAATAAAGCAGTTTCATGTTACAAATCAGTGATTCTCCGACACTCTTTGGCATGTCGAAGACGGGCCTCTTACCTAGCACCTGCTTATCTCAAGATCTAGTCATTTAGGAGGTTTTTGGCATAAATTGATTTATCTGCAGAGGTCTCTTCCTCCCTAAAAAGTGGATCCAGTGATTTAAACTGGCAAAAACACTCAATAAAGCATATTCACGTAAAAAAAATCAGTGTTCTCATTGGGCAAGGGCAGCTAACTACAGTAGCCAATGTGATAACACGAATGGCGCTATTTAGAGCAGGTGTTCGGTTTGTCTGTTTTGGTGGTTCAACATGGCGAACTCAGTAGACGAGGGTCCGCTCTTATTATTTTATGTAACATTTCTGCAGTATGTCCCCCTAAATCCTACACACTGGACATTTTAAGGATTTATTTCACTGTAACTAACTTTTTTTTAACCCATAGTATTTGTAGTTGATGAAATACGGTACTATGCAAACTTATTTTCTCCTTTGCTGTTTCAGATGGACCAGAAAAACCTGTGATTTATGGGCCAGATTTTGGTGAGACAGGACATAACGTGACCTTCTCCTGTTCTGCCATGTCGGTGCCTCCCTGTGAGTTCAGCTGGTTGTTCAATGGCTCCAGCGTGGGCAATAATTCAGAGTATACGACGGAGCGTTTGTCTTTTAATATGAGTGGAGAGTACACCTGCGTGGCCTCAAACAACGTGACGAAACAGATCAGCAATATCACCAAGATGCTCACAGTCATTGGTAAGAAAATTCAGAGGACTCCTTCAATGCATGTTCATGTGACTGTACAACTGATCAGATACTGATTTCTGCTGTGCTCTCTGTCCACAGAGGCAATTGAGTCAGTGATGATCAAAAACAACACAGTCCCAATAAACTCGGAGAACTTCACTCTCACCTGTGACGTTGTTGGGCCCTATGACACAATCTACTGGATGAAGGACAACAAGTACCTCGCCATGACAAACTCCAGCTCACAATCAAACATGTTCTACCACGCTATAAACAACACACTGCACTTCACCCCAGTGACGATGGACAATGATGGGGTATATCACTGTGTTGCTATCAATCAGGCTGGTCCACATAGAAGCCCCAAATACAACCTCTTGGTGAACTGTGAGTGTTGTAGGAAATGATGGAGAGTGTTTTTTTTTTTTTACTTGTTCAGTTCATTTAAACTTGTTTTAAGGTAATCAATATTCATTTCATTTTAAATGTTGCATGACAGTGTATTAAAACTTCCTTAGCTTCTTCCTTAGCAGAACAGTGGAAGGAAAAAATAGAAATACATCATTTGACCGGCTGAAACTGTCACATTATTCACACAGCACTAAATGAGACAGATAATCTGTGAAAGAAATTATATTCCTCTGCTTATACTCCATTGCCTTGTAGCGCTCCTAATGGCATTACCGCACCTGAACAAAAACAACCAGTCAGAGCCGAGGAGTCTCTAACACAGCTGTTAATTATGTCGATCACTGCTTGTGAACTGCAGTCAAAGTGTAAAGCTAGGCAGCGCTGATCAAATATGAATCAAGATTTTGTTACTGCATTGCATCACCTCAAGTGTTTTCATTAACATAATTTAGTGTACTGTTTAGCTATAAAATGAGAAAGTTGCTTCGGCTGGTGGGTGCTACTTAGTACTCAATCGGTCGTCCTTTTCCAACATGGCGGCTGGGGATAGGTGTAGATTTCAGGAAGGATGCAGTATATTTACTGTAAGAGTTTGACCAGAAATACCTGAGTGAGTTTTTATGCCTCTGCACCAGTGACAACCGTGGTCAGAGGCTTTATGTTTTCTAGGGTTGTCCATCCATCCTCTATCCGTCTGTTCATCCATCTGTCTGTCCCACTGTTGTGAACGCAATATCTCAAGAAGACCTTGAGGGAATTTCTTCAAATTTGGCACAAATTTCCATTTGGACTCAATGATGGAGTGATTAGAGTTTGGTGATCAAAGGTCACTGACCTCATCCCTCTTATTCTTGTGAATGTGATATCTCAATAACATCGCAAGGAAATTTCTTCTCTGTGCAGAACGATGAACTGATTAGAATTTAGTAGTCAAAAGTCAAGGTCACTGCGACCTCACAATCCTGTTTTCAACCACAACTCAAGAATTCTTGTGCTAATTATGGCTATATCTTACATAAATGTCTGATAGGGAAAAATGATGAAGTGATGACATTTTATATGCGAAATGTCAAAGGCCAGCTTCACTGTGACATCATAATGTTCCGCATGTTGCCCTTACTCAACATCATAACTCGGGAACAAAAGGGGAGACATTTGGTCAGATACTATTAGTAGCACTAATCTTTTGTGCACACCTTGACACTGATGATTTTATAGATCTTCTGTGCTGTCAGGTTGAAGATGTGTGTGAAGCATCCATGATTTCACAGATGTAGATGTAACCTGTCAGTGCAACCTGACGGAGGCATGCAACCGCGAGGCAGTAATTCTAGTTTTGCAATGCTGCTCAGAGCAAACGTGGTTATAGGTTTGAAAAAGACTGAGCATTTTGTGCCAAAGCAATTCATAACTTTATTGTCCATCACGCTGACTCACTCCGTCTCTCTGTGTTTGCAGATGGCCCTCTGAATGTGAAAATCTCTGGTCCATTCATAACAGGAATGAAAAACTACGTGACCATGGTGTGCTCCGCTGATTCTCGGCCCGATTGTAAATACCAATGGTTCTTCAAAACTCAGTCGTCAGTGGCTGTAGCGACTGGCCCTGTTATCACTTTCCCTTTGAAGAAAGAGAATGAGGGAACATACATATGTAAGGCGAGGAACCCTGTGACCAATATCACACTGTACAAGACTCAAACCTTCACTTTCTCAGGTGAGTGATCCTTACTGCTTGATCAGCTGACAAGCAGAAATATGAACGGAACATGTGCCGATGTTTTGACAGGATCATTTTAAAATGTTTTTGTTAATTTGTGTTTTAGTTTCTGTTGGTTGTATAGTGTGGAATATTTGACAAACATAGATGATTACAGCCACATAAATAATTTTGTCAGTGATCATATCAGAATAGTTGTTATACAGTTACAGATATCTCATGCTGTATTAAATGCAACGTGATTTATTTGTCATTATTTCCTCCCCTCTCTCCCTCTTAGCCTCCGCCCTCCACCTCCCATGCCGAGGCAGTCTGATGTTGATGGGTGTGTTTGCTTTGTCTGTCTCCAGGCTGTTGAGCTGAACAGTCAGACTGAAAGACGTCTTGCTCCCTCTGCGGTCTGAGTAGTCTTACTGTAAAATGAGTGTGAAGATATTGTACAGTCTATAATCTGATGCTATATTATCAGTCCTTGTGGGTTTTGCCGGAGAGGTAAAGAAGAATGTGAAAGTATGACAGACTTTGATTTAAGTTACAGGGTTTTTTTGCCGTTGGATACTTTCTTTTATCGGTTTTATTTTCATTATCAAACAGAATATTAACATTTATAGACACTGAAAGGGAATTAAATCACCTTATTATTGCATTGCCTGTTTTTTAGGTGACATGTTTTCAATATTAGCAAGTGAAAGTAGTTGTATTAGTGTTATGGTGTTGACTGTTGCTTTAACTGTAACTGCCTCAGAGGTAGTTTAATACAAGTAATTCAATACTTTGTATAAACAATTTACTCCTCTAAAATACCTGCACACTCTTCTGGTACCAGCTGCAATTCTTCACTGTAAACACCTGCGGCTTTTCTGTTATGTGTTATATTATTAGAACTGTAAGTAAATGTGCATCTCATCATGCTGTAATTCATGGTATTTATTTTTTAATCAGTAAATAATCAACACAATCAACGTTGTGGAGACTTTATTGTGGATATACAGTGTCTTTGTGTCGAGTCAGAAAGTTACAGTTATGCAGACTTTTGTTGGTGAAATATAGTCAGAAATGTTTTGCTGTTTTATAAAAGTACAACTTGTATACAAAGAAATGTGTATGACAGTAATCATTGCATAAACCTCACTACAGGGGGAGGATATTCAGTGCTTCTTAGTGTAGGTCATATGGGGACACTGGGACCGTACTTCCTGGTGTGAACGCCCCTCTTCTGTTTCCAGCTGCACTTCTTCAGATTCTTATTTTTCTTCCTCTGGCAAAATGCTTTCACTTGTGGTTTGAATAAATCCACACAGATAAAGCAATAGGGTGAGAAAATAACAGGTTAAGTTCACAGTCCAAAATATTTTAAATTGTTTAGTTAACACTTTTGAAAAGTCCCTGAAGAGTTTATAATCACCTTTCACCTTTAAGGGGAGACGCCTTAAAGGTGAATTTCCCCAGCTGATAACTTACAGAAAACCAGTTATTTTTTATATTCCAAGTTTTCTGAAATGTTATGTTTAAATGCGCAAATGGTCCATTATCATACAAAAATGTGCTGATTTACATACATTTCCAAAACAGGAATCTGAACATTGGATAAAGCCAAGTTCAAAGTTCTTTTTTTTTTTTTTTTAACTTTGTCATATTTATGTCAAAGGTTTTTACAGAGGGGATTTTGGATGTCTCTTTTTATCACTATATAAATCAAAAAACACTGTCAACAGCTATAAAAAAAATCTATTTTTGCCATGTTTTTCAGAATAAAATGTTCTATAAATCAGGCTATGAATGATACATGAACGAACTCCTTGGTAAAAACCTTCAAAACATAAATAGGAATAAAACTGGAAAGTCTGGTGTATGTAAGCGCTACTGAAGTGGGGATTTTTGGATCGGAGTATGAGGAAAAACTCATTTTGAGAAAATGGCCTTCAAAATCATCATTTGTAAAATCCCCCACATTTTCAGACAAACAAAGAAGACACACGTGTAAAAATTTAACCAACAGATATCACCTTAAACTTCCCCAGCTGAGTCGTATCGTATTTTCTTAAATGTGTAAAAATTCAAATTAGGCGTTATCTATTTAAATATACACTTTTACATACATTTCCAAAACAGAAATCTCAACTGAACTAAACACCTAAATGTGTATTTTGGATGTTTTCTTTCCACTAGTCTGAAAGAAGACATGTTAAAGTAGCCCAAAATCTCAGAACTGACCAGTACATAAACTGTATTTTCACCTCTGGTTTCTCCCCTTAGTTTGAGTTACTGAATACAAGACTGACTTACTTGTGACTGATTGTTTTACTTTAATATTTTATAAACCTGATACGCTATATGTAACTCACATTTTCCTTGTTTGCCGTTGCGTCTGCCAGACTGGTGACAAGGGCAGCGTGCATTCACCGTCTCTCCTCCCTTTCCTGGGTGACCATATGAAAAGACAAAAGAGTAGATAGGGTTAGGACAATGCACTCAGCTAATGCTGAGGCTCTGCTTACATATAAACTGCAGATAGCTGACTAGATATGTGTTTTGTTCACAGTATACACTTCTTTCACCTTTACAGTTACACAGCCTGACATGGTGTCTGGGGATGTGGATTGGATTTGCAGTTGTCATGGGTTTTCCAACCGCAGACGCTACGACATAAATGATATCAAATAGAATAGATTAATTGCATTTATTAGGGTCAATTAAGTGCAAATGGAAATACAAAACTTTAGATATTACTGAACCACTCTTGTGGAAAATGTGTTTTTAATCATTAATCTTGCATACCATCAGTGAGTGTGCTGACAGTCAGGGATTGTTCCCGTGTCTCAGGATCACCTGTAATGCACACACAGGATGTAAGATTACTTTTAAAACTCATTATCTTGTCTCACTCTGATATATAAGAACACAATACCTTGGCTGTGATCAGTAAATACAAGCAGTCCAAGAACCACCAACATGAACATCCTTAATCCCATGTTGTACCAAAGCCAGTCGAGGTGAAGAAATCCTGTAGGTAACCTCAGTCCCAGTGCTGGAATAAGATGGTTGCTGTTGCTGTAGTTCTTTATAAACGATGGTGTTGATGTCTGAAATTTTAGCCGTGGCGCATTCATCGACTGCCAGATACGTGAAGCGTGAAGCCTGCCCACCCAGCACCTTTCACAGTGGGTGACTGTGAATAACAGGAAATGGGTAACTTTGCCAAAAAAGAGTGATTGCGGTTTTGCGTAATGGCTCGTTGTGGTGAGAAGGTGAGGGACCCACATGATACTGACCTACAGTTAAAGAAGATTAGGATTCAGAATATGCCTGTCTTTAAAGTCTCAATGGAAACTTTTCTTGCAGGGTCTTGTAATTATACGATCACACTTTTTATTGTTGTTAGGTTTGTTTCATGACTGTGAGCATGTTATTTGTATTGCTGCCTGTCTTGGCTAGGAGAGTCTTGAAATAGATTGTTTTTAATCATAATGAGTCTTTTACTCCTGGTTATATCAAGGTTCAATTCAATTATAAATTAAAGCTGCTAGCAGCAATGAACAGGCCCCTGCACCTTCCTGCATGTCAAAGGTGTTGGCGGGTAGCAGGTTGACGTAGTCGTGCATTCCAGACACTACGTACACGACTTCAGACATTATTCACAGCTTGAACCATGGTGCTGGAGATTAAGTACTGCATATTTTGTACCACCTCCTGTGTCAACTATGCTGTGCTAGAGAGCACATACTATTTATATGTCCATCCTAGAGAGCACATACTATTTATATGTCCATCCATCCATCCATCCATTTTCATCCACTTATCTGTGCCCGAGGCGTGGGGGCAGCAGGCCAAGCAAAGCACCTCAGACGTCTCTCTCTCTCTCCAGCAATGCTTTCCAGCTCCTCCTGGAAGACTCCAAGGTGTTCCCAGGCCAGATAAGATATGTAATCCCTTCAGCTTGTTCTGGGTCTGCCCTGAGGCCTCCTACCAGTGAGACATGCCTGAAACACCTCCAACGGGAGGCGCCCAGGAGGCATCCTGATCAGATGTCCGAACCACCTCAGCTGACCCCTTTCAAAATGAAGGACCAGCAGCTCTACTCTGAGCTCCCTCCGGATGTCCGAGCTCCTTACCCTATCTTTAAGGCTGAGCCCAACCACCCCACTGAGAAAACTCATTTCGGCCGCTTGTATCCGCAGTCTCGTTCTTCTGATCACTACCCAGAGCTCATGACCAAAGGTGAGGGTTGGGACATAGATGGACCAGTAAATCGAAAGCTTCGTCTTCCAGCTCAGCTCCCTCTTCACCGCAATGGACCGGCGCAGAACCCCCATTGCTGCTGAAGCTGCGCCAAACCGCTGACCGTTTATACGTCATGTTGCTTATATTATCTGTGAATGACACAGTCTAAATTTTACGTAAATCAGACGATCTTTGTCACAAAAGGCTGACTTCCTGTTGTCAGTAGGTGGCACTATGACTCTGAGTCAATATGGGCATGTAGATGTCGTCAGGCCTTGACTGTTACACTTTGGACTCACCTTTCACTTTAAACGTCAGCGGACAGCCATGGTCATGCAGACGGACATGCAGTTCTATTCATAGTATGATTGAGGAGGGGTCCGTGTCCGCTTCCAGCAGTAAACAGGAAGGCTAAAAGGTGAACTTCCTGTCCTCCTCCTGTTGACATCAAGTGAAAGTGAAAATAAGAAGATGCTGCTCAGTCTGAGGTGAATGTCTGCCAATTATCAAACTAACTTCACCGTGGTGAGGCAGCTGCAGCTTGACCCCAGTGTTTTGGAGTGGACTGGAGTTTGGACTGTACACCGATGCCCACATAGGGATCCGTGTTGACCCTTGCAGACATGGTTGGATGACATCATTTACATCACGTAGACCAAAGCGGACCCTTGCGACTCTCGCAGACATGTGGATGCTGAGCCTATGACTTGGCCCTTATACAGCATGTGAAATTTGGAGATTGGGTTACGTAAAGTCGTGTTACAACAGCTTACTGTTTCATGTCGAAACATTGAAATACAAAGACTCAGTCGTCATAAGAAACATCATTAAGGTCTAAAGGCTTTTAGACAAATAATGAGGTGGATCTGGTCAACTTGCAAGGAGGAGTACATCAAAGTAATAAACATGCCATTTCCTGTTGCCAGTGGATGGTGCTATAAGTAATCATTGGCATTTAGATATCTTCAGCCTGGGACTGTTATCCAGTGTGTGAAATTTGGGGAAGATTTGACCATGGACAGTAGAGCTATAAACCACTTCCTGTTTCATGGCGAAACATGAAATTTGTGCTTCACCACGGCAACACCGTTTGACGAAATCTCAAGCTTTTAACACACTTTCATGAAGATCTTAAGATGGCACAGACAAAATTTGAAGTCGATGGGGTGAAAGCTCTAGGTATGACCCCTGAAAATAGTAAAAAAAAAAAATACTAAAATTGCACAGTTAATTCAAAATGGCTGACTTTCTGTTGGGTTCAGGGCATGGCTCTAGTCTTGGGATGTTACATGTACCTCCCAGATTTTATACATCTAGCTCTAATGCACCGCAAGGGCTACTTTGTTGAAAGTTTTACAGGGGGTGCTACTGTGCCCTTCTGTCGCACCCAAGCACAAAACCTATAAAATATCAAATTTTTCACCACTTGTGATGCGTGTACAAAGTTTTGTGAGTTTGGAGCATCTCAAAAATGTGATTCATCGCACAAAATAACAGTTCCTTCAGTTTCAATGGGGTCCTCCCACTGTTCTGTGCTGGGCCCTTAAAACTTTGACTGGTTAAGTGTGTCACAAACACATTTAGTGTTCTATGCTTTCTCGTCACGCTTTACAGATAGGCTTACAATTAATCACAATTCTGGGTGCTTGTTATCAGCCCTGTCAGTACCACTGCTGCGGACATGCCATTAACTGTCACATGTAAGATCATGCTTGCTGTGATCTAGAATCAGGAGCCAGAATTGCAAGTTTGAGGTATTGTATTATGTCTGATGAATGTTGGATGCAGCTTTAGGGCAAAACAAGACTTGTTCACCCTCCTCATGTTTCAGAAATTCAGCTCTGTTCTCACAACCGAGACCAGGACAAAACCAGTCAACCAAAAGCAGTAAATCTCTGTGAGTGAGTAATCTTAATGAAGCTGCTGGTTCCAAAAATGTAGCACTGCATCAGTGATAATGTATCATGGTCTCTTACTCTGTCAGCAGCCTGGATCTGTTAAATTAATCAAGGGACACTGAAACCATTTTTCATCTTTAATGCATTCTTCCACTGCTTACACAATCAGCCATCCTGAAGCATAATTCAAGTCCTGCAGCACAATCTTTATCCAAGAGGCTCAGAAGCATTTTTAGTGTGAAGTAAAGCCTTTTTAAATGGTCTGATCGGCCATTATGTTGCAGATGACATTAAACTTGAAGCACGAGTGACTTTAGATATATCTATACGACTTCACAACCTACTCAAATACATCTATGTTTGCAACAAAACACGGCCTCTCATGTCAAAATGTGTCGCTGTTATAATAGGTGAAGCAAAAAGTTACAAGGACAATAATGAGACCTCTGACATAATAAAAGGCAAGTAAACAGTAATGGTCAATCAAAAACATTTGGTCATTCAAATGAACATAATACAAAAGACACCAGACACCACAACAAAGAAAATAAAGCTATCGCAAAAATAAATGCAAGCCATGGAACTTGGTGAAACTGAGAAACCAAAATGATGAATTACAGCAATTTCTTGGTCAGGGCAGCTATAGTATATTTTTATTTTTTATCAGACATATCCTGGCACCTAAAGACCCAAAGTCTCATCTCTTTCCCAACTAGTACTTGTTCCAGTAGCCTCAGGTGGACAAAGCATGTGTTGCATAAGAGTTTGTCTTTCTAGAAAGCAGATATCTGTCCGTATCCTGAGGTAAATTAGGCTCTTACAGTCTCATGAGAGCAGAACATGAAAGGGGCGAGATCTGCGGCACAGCTCTAAATAAAGTTTTTAATGAAGTGCAGCAACTAATGTTTTGACCTACAGCGTATCTTCATTTGAGTAAAAAGCTGCTGCATCTTTTTCAAAGCTTTTATTCATAAGCACTGGATTTATTTACTGTGTTTTCCAGTGTCATCCCTTCATGTCACCATCTGGCTCTGACCCCCATGGATGACAGACAGGAAGTTCCCGGTATCATATTTATCATTTGGATCATGTGGCAGAAAAATGAAGTAATCCTTCAATGGAAAAACACCGGGAACCAAAAGCTAGTGGAACACGTGCTTACTGGGAATTGAGGCAAGACTTCTCTCTCTAGCACAGCACATTATATTTCTGACTGTATCATGAACACAAAAAAGCTTAATGGTCCCATTATATGTAACAGTGGTCACCAACCCCAGCCATGGAGAGGACAAATAAACTGTGCATCTCTTTGCCTCAAGTAATTGATTCTATCTATCCTTCAAGGTGTTAATGAACTGAGTGTGATGCTCTCCTGAAACAGGGATGATGACCACTGTGGTAGTGTAAGTTTGTGCCCTGGTCGCTCAGTTCTCGGCAGGTTTATCTAGCATGGACTTCAGATGGGCGTGCAGGAGTTCGCACACAACCTGGTAGCCCTTAGTAGTCAGGTGAAGGTAATCGTACATGTCCTGATGGGAGATGCTACCATTGGAGTGGACGAAGCCTGGGTCTACGTTGAGGAAAGATGCATGGGGGAGGGACGATACAGCCTCCTCGACCAGCTTGTTCACCTTGGCATTCTTCTCCCGCAGAGGGTTTGGCAGTTTACCTCTGGGCAGTATACCCTGGAAAACACATGTATGGATGTTACGGTTTGAAAGATGGAACGCTCCTTAGCTTTTTTTTGTAACAGTACCAGAAATAAAAAAGTATAAAGTAAGTAAGTATAAATACTATTTACTATCTGAAAATTCAGCCACATGTCAGTTGAAATGCCCATGAAGTTTTAGCCTCACCAAACACACAACACAGGGAGTTCAATTTCAGCCCTACCTCCAACAAGTAAAGACTATAAATGTAGAGTGAAAAGTAGCGTACCATAAATCTTAACACCCAAGATTTTATTTGCTTCGATCACTGAATGGGACGGACCTTTAATTCCTTTCGCAAAAAATTGTTGCTTGACTAAAATGGAAAATGCTATCACATTGTTTATTTAAACCTGGTGTTGTGTCAGTATGGCACCAGCATCTCCCTTTATCCTCTTAAAACAATATTCACAACTTGGATTGATTTTTATTTGACACTGTTTTGATTCTTTTGTTAGGTGGACCCTAACTGACTAAACAAATATAAGGATGCGAATATAAGGATACATATTCAGACCATGTCAGAAGTAGAGAATCAGCGCCTTTTCTTCTCTCTTGTTTACCATGCCGGTAAATCTGAATGAATTATACTTACTACTTACTATACTAGCTCATGGTTTCGGTAAAATTAACTGAATGACTGATTTGTGGAGAATCTAACAGAGCTAAGGACATGTAGCATATCCACGTTGACAAAAGTTTAAACAATTATATTTATATGCGCAGTCTGGGAAGCTAACAAACATTAGCAGGTAGCCAATGAACTGTGAGTTTTTATATCCAAAGAACTAATATAAAAATGAATTGCCTCGCAGTGTCAATGGCAACCAGACCATTTATCCGTCAAAACATGTAGCCACACCCGGCTAGTAAAATGGACTTTAGTTTTACAGCATCTCCAAACAGTTCACACACATTCTAGTAGTCTTTGTGTCTCAAAGCTGAGATGGAACTTAAACGGGTGACATCACTGTGCAATTTGATGGTTGTATGAACTTCACTTGTCATTTTCAACGGACATGTGGGCAACTAGATTAAAACTTCCTTTAAGGAATGCATCAGAAAAAAAACCTACAAGTATGAGCGTCTTGGCATTGGGGATCTTGTTCTTGATGACTTGGACAATAGCCATGATGCCTCCACAGACCTGTTCAGCGGTGTGACCATGGTTGTTAGTGCCTACCCACAGCACTACAACCTACAACAACAAAAGAGAAAGGCTAGACTGAGCACATGTCATTGACAGTTTGGGGTCAGCGTATCTGGAATTTAGATTTTTACCACAAAGCACAATGACTCTACTGTGTGAATAAACAAGCATGATCATGTTCTCTATTTTTGGCAGTGATTTGGACCTTTGGGCTGATGTTATCCAGTTCACCGTTGCACAGTCTCCACAGCACATGTTGTGTTGCATCGCCACCCACCCCAAAATTGAGGGCATGGAGAGGAGAGAACAGCTGCCTCCATATCTGCAGACAAACCACAACAACAAAGCGTCCAGGTGTTGAAAGCCAAGCTCACCCAATTTCAAAGCGAGCACAGCTGATGATGAGAACAAGACAAGCTGTCAAACTTTGTACACAAACAGGGGAGAGTGTGTGATTTGTGTTTTACCGCAAACTGGTGCATGAGCTGAACAAGAGAGTCTCCAACAAACAGGACATCAGGCTCTTTGTCTTTGCTGTCAGACACAAAGCGGTTGTGCTATAAAGAGACAAAGTAAAAGGACAAATACGCAGACTCAGAAATTATTTTTGACTGTACATGAGAACTACAGACACATAAAAAATGTTTTGTATTTATATGGAAACTGGAAGACATTAGCTTGGAAACCACATAAAGTATTTTCTCAGTGGATCAAATATCAGTGCATACTCTCATATCAATCTGTCAGGATTGTTTTAAGCTTTCAGTACGGTTATATATCACCACAATACATCACTACTGAATTATTTATGTTTTGTTCTTTACTGTAAATTCATAAAACTGAACATTAGCGACAATGCAGACCGTGAAAGCCACATAATCCACGGCTGATATACTGTAGCCATGTAAACAAAGGGAAAAAGAGATAGAAAACTCATAATAATAATAGTAATAATTCACACACCATAGACATCCATCGTCCATCTCCCTGGGTGTCTTCACAGGGAGTGGGTGTGGCGGCGGGGTTTGGGTCTTCTGCACTCATGACTTGGCTCTATCTGTGTTGGGAAAGCAGTCACGTAGGGTTTTTCAGTTATTTTGACATCGGAAACAAACCGATAAATCAATAGTTTATAGCTGAAGTCGCTAGCTAAGTCTAAGGAGGTTGGCAGAATTAGCCACAGTAGCTAGCCTGTTTGCTAAAACACAAGATAGATGTAGTTTAAGAGAGAAATAGCGGTCACACACACGAGTTACACAGATTGTTAATAAATCATGCGCGCCTCTAAGTTACTGTGCAAAAGTGAAAAGGCAGAGCTTTATACAGAAGCTATATTTAGAGATATTAAAGAATAAATGCTACCATGAAATCAAAAAATCGTCATCTCCTAATTCAGTTTCAGGAAGTAAATTTTCACTATAGTTGCCAGTACCATTATAGTCTACGGCAACAACGCATATGTTTTGATACATTTTAGCATCGTCTGACACTTTACTAGTGCTGTGTGCTTGGGGTTGATTTTTAAAAGCACATATTATAATGAAATCACAAATAAAGCACTGTTCAAGTGAATAAGAATATAAAAGATGAGACAGTTTCCCCCCCGCGTCTGTGAAAGTGGACTCGCCCTAGCCGTTGGTGTTCGAGGGAGTTGGTGCTGCGCAGGGAAACACATCTACTACATGTTGCCGAGCAACGACAGATCTACAGGGGGCAATAAAACGACAGACGGTAAGCAGCGCTGTTAATTAATGATTTTAAGTTTATATAAAAGTGTTTCGTGACAGATTCACTGTTTCTATCGCATGACATGCGCCTAGAGTTATAGAGTATAGTGTTCTTAGCAGCTACAGCTAAATACTTTAACTTTGTACACGTGTGCTTCAAGTTAAAGTGCACCTGGTGGACGTTATCGTCACCCGTTTGCTAACCACCAACTAGCAAGAATAGCTAACAGTTATGTTCCAGTTGTGCTTTGGATGAATCCAAATGTCGGGTATTGAACCGCAGGGGGCGCAGTTGCATTGAAGTTGTGATCAATATTAATATTATGCCGTGTTTAAAGGGGGTGGAAGAAAGACCTTCCAATATTTGAATGCTAAATGTTTAATTTCCGGGTAGTCAGGTGTCACATTTTCTGCTTTTCCGTTGCTTACCCATGTGAGATTGTTTTTGCAGTTTTTAAAAATAGGTGAGACAAAGATAAACTTGGTTGGTTCATTTCCAGGTACAGAGAGGTCATGTTTTCTGTTGGCCTGTGTCAGAAATTGTCTTGACTTCCCACTTGTACAAAGTGTTAAGGCATCCAAGAGTCAAAAGTTTGTTATGCTTTATATATATATAGATAGATATATTGGGGCAACATGGTGGTGCACGCACACTCCCCCTGTGTCAGTGTGGGCCCCATCCAGGTGCCCCAGCTTCCTCTCACCATCCAAAGACATGCAGGTTAGGTTAATTGGTGACTCAATTGCCTAAAATTGTGAATGTGAGCGTGAATGATTGTCTGGCTCTGTATGTTAGTCCTGCAATAGTGTGGCAACCTGTCCAGGATGTGCCCCGCATCTTGCCCATGACCCCCAACAGGATAAGCAGTTACGGAAATGAAATGACTATATATATTGCATATATCTTCTTTTATTGACAGAATGAGTTAATATAGTGAGCTCTCTTTTACATAAATTGGATTTGTTTTTCACAATCTATAAAGTGAAGGGCCTTTGACATGGTGCACATGGAATAAATTGTGCAAAATGTAAAACACCTTTCCTGGAAATAGTTGCCTCAAAATTATTTGCAACTCAAATTAAAGTCAATTCCCCTGGATAGTTTTTTTTTTTTTTTTTTTTTACAAAGTTTCCCACTGCAAAATGACAAGATGCCTGTGAGCCTGTTTGAACACATTGTGATGTGAGTCCTGCACTTTAGAAGTGCCATTTTGATATCACCTCTGCCCAAGTAGATTAGATATGTGTCACCGTAGAGTGGGAAGCCCAGACCCACTGCCAGCTCTGTGGATTTTGTCTGTGTATGAATCGTGTCTACAGTGATAAAATCCCCAGAGACTGTGGCTGTGGTAAACCAGCAGCTGTTCTGGTTTATAATGTAAAAGTTCATCTAAATGCCATCAACAGCTGAAAGCCACATGTGCATTTTTTGCTAGAACCTCTGAGCTGCACTGTTATCAGCATTTGTTTATGATCTTAAAGTACTGCTGACTTGAACTGAACTGCAAATATCTGTGTGGTTTCTGTGAGTCTTATCACAGAGCACAAGCTGCTGCGAGACAGAAATAATAAAGGGGTCAATAAGCGTTGCTATGTAGCCGTTACCATGCATTACATGGTTGATTGGTAAGGGCTGAATCTGTTTTATTGCAGCTGAATTTTTGACAAAATTAGCCTTGGTACTAATAAAATACTGTAAATGCTGCATTTCAGCTGTGCAGAACTTTGCAAGGTGTGTATTGTTTAATTAGTGGTAATGTTTTTAAATGATGCACACATTAGTTGCCTCAAAAACTGATCCTCAATTGAGGGTTCTGTGTGAATTTAACATGAGCAGAGTTAATGCTCATGTAAAGCAAGTGTGTAACTGTAGCCTACATGTCAACTGCTGTCTGTCTCTGCTAAACTATTCACAGCAGAGACTCTGCACTCTCTTGCATGAAAAAATAATCTACCTCATTGAAGTTCCCCAGCTCTCTTATTTATATCTTCTACAGAATTACAAATGACTAACTGCAGTTTTGTTTCTACAGAATCTGATGCAGCATGAGCCACGTGTGTGGCGGGGCTTTACCAGACAAAGAAAACATCTTAAATGTTTTCAACAAGCAAATAAAAACAACAGATAAGAAACATTGCTCAGTGAACAGATTCACTGTAGACTGCAAATGCTCAAACCATTATTGTATGACAGATGGGCAGCAGCACAAACTTAAACGACTGAGGAGTCGCAAGGAGAGGAGTCAGATGAGAGGTGGTGGGAGAGAGGCCTCCAAGCCCAAATCACATCACCATCACTGCCATCGCCAAAGCAGTAAAGATGTAGCACATTCCCAGAACTGCTGTCACAGTGGCTGTCATTGCTCTGCAAGAAGAGCTGCACCGTTTCCGACTGTCATTCCTGCCGCACAGGAGCCCAGTATCATCACAGACAGTCGACTGATTGGACACCACGGTCTGTTCAACCATGAGGTGAAGTCTATCGACATTGAACGCTTGTTAAGTGAGCAGAGCAAACTGGAGAAAAGCAGAGAGCAAGTTCAAGAAAAGAACAATGCTACTTCACATCCATCTTCAACATCTCACATTCCTTCTCCATTCTCCACAAATGATTTGGTGGGTGCTGATAATGATGATTGCCAGAAGACACAGAAGAAAGTCAGTCAGGGATCAGATATCACTCCCGGCCAGAAACCACAGCAACAGCTTGATCTTTCATCTGAAAGTTTTAAAAGCATTCTCTCATCTAAACACAGCTCGCCCCCTGTAGTGATGACGGAGAGCAAGAAGAGCAGCCCTGTCATGTCTGAAAAGGGCAGAGAGTCACAGCTGACTCCCACTGTTGTCAGAGCAAATGTGAAGACACTGAACAGAAAGGTAAAGCGTCATGTGATTTCTACTCCAGAGCACACCCCAAAGAACCAGTGTTTGGAGTCTCCTGTCCACCAAACACGACCTCATGGTCTCAGCCCAAGCCCACTTCAGCTCCCCAGCTCACACACCGCTGACAGCTTTGACATACAGCAGAGAAGACAACACCCTGACTGTGTATCTAAGTCTGTCAGCGCACTGGCAGCAGGTTTGTGTGACTGTCTGCAGTTCCCGCATCTGAGGAGGAGAAACCTGGTGGCAGAGAGCAGGGAGGTGTTGTTGAAAGCTCTACGGGAGAGGCATGGACCCTGGCTTCAGGAGAACCTCCTCGAGGTGCAGCGGTGCCTCAGCTTTGGTGCGGACGCCGCAAAGAAAGTCCAGCATCAGGAGCCAACCATGATGGATGAACTCTTGTCTCCAGGTAAGTTCTAAAATATTAGACAACTCTGGGATTCTCATAAAAATAAAATATGGTAATTTATCAATGATTATGGTTGTTTATAATTGCTAATAATTTTATTGTATCTTTTAACATATCTCAATCACAAAATTCTTCGTAGAGATATAATGGTTCCCAGTTTACATATAAAATGACTAATAAGTTAATTTTTTCCAGCATTATTGATGTTCAAGGATTCCTATCGATAACTTTTTACCTCCATTATTGACAGTGCTAGTTGTCCATATTAAAGCTGCCCTACAGAGCCAAATGCTCCTAACATTTAATATGTTAATTTTAAACTCTGATACAGAACTATTAATACAGATGGATAACTGATACCTCATTCAAAACCACCACAAAAAGAATTTAAAAAAAGTCCCAGGCACACAAAATACAATAGATTTTTCTTTTTTTATCAACAACCTCCACACAGTGCTGGTACAGAAAAAGTTACTGAAGACACGCCTCCAGTCACGTGGTGGGTTTGTTGCTGTAGAGAATGCGGTAACAGCCACAAGTTGAGGACCAGTTGATTTTCTTTCCCATTGTTTCATCTGTGCAGCCATAGGTTGAAAATCTGATTGTAGATCTGCTTATCTCGTAGATTTGGTACTTTTTATTCTATCGATGTACAGTTAACAGGGATCGTGTCGTTGTAAGTGTGGTAATGAAAATGAACTCCATTCAAGTATTGATGCTTTTACCACCTAGGTCATTGTTTACATCTGTGTTTACCAGTTTGCAGTCTTCTTCCTTGCCTTGGAACATTACTACATGTCTTTGCATGTCAAGTCAAGCCAAAATTGTATTTATATAGCCCAATATTACAAATCGCTGTTATCACTGCCATCTGTCCATCATTCAGAATAGCAGGAATGTGTATTGTGTGTCCTGCATGCTCTGCATCTTCCAAAGTTAGTACTTTGAGTGCTAAATTTACTCTTTTTGTGTTCATGGAACGTGTTTCTCTGTTTATCTTCAGTGGAGGGATACTAACAGTGTCATAGTGCTTTGTAGACTACTTGCACTGATTACAATTTTTTTGGCCGATCCCGATTTCGGATTTGCAGTGTTTGGACGGCCAATAACGATTTTGGCTGATTCCGATTTCATTGTTTTTTTTTTACAAACCACTTTACAGCACACAAGATATTGCAAAATTTTCTATCTTTCCTTTATGAGAACATTTTAACCAAGATGCAACCAGCTTTTCAATAATCATCTCAAACAAACAAAAACAGTGACACAGGTTAAGAAACATTTTCCTATTTGCTCAAATATAACTTCAGGTACAGTATTAAAATAAATAAGTAAAAATGAAAACACAGATAAATAAAATAATATTTCTTGGTGTATAGCATTTGTGGGTAATTTCTTGAATAGATAAAAAAGTAAAAATATCTCCTGTGGAAAATTCACACAGATCTTCACATCTACAAAGTGCAGTGTCATGGAAATTCTTATTTTAACAACTAGAAAAAAGGTGCACATTCTTCGGCACGTGGACACGCGTTTCGTCAGTTTCAAGCAGCACAGTGCACAGTTTAACACGGACAATTAACAACGTCTCCTTCTCTCTTTTGATATGTGAATGATGAAGGTGAGAAGCTGCCCATGTTTCACTTCCTCACATCGCCCAAGCTGTGAGTTGCACATTTGCGTGTGTGTGCGCTGCTGATGTTACACGATGTTAATCATGCGGCGCGGCAGGAATTTGACCAGTGTTTTAAATCGGCATATTTTAGACTGACCAGCCGGTCGCAGGTCATGAAAATCGGCCCAATTCCAAGCACTGCCGATTAATTGGTACAAGTCTAGTGCTTTGTCTAACTCATATTAACTTCAGACACTGTTGCACACAACGAGGACTGTGGGTTTTGTCACCATCACTTATGCTGACAGCACATTTGGATAGCATCTTTTATTGGCCAGTGTGAACAGGAGGGATAATTAACTATTGTCTTAAGATGGACCCTGTTATTATGAATTATAAACCTATCCTTTAAAGTGGCCGTTATCGGGAGTTGAATGAGTACCAAACAACAGCATGTATTCGCGTCAGTCCATACAATACATTTCTTGTTATAAAAAAGCAGTAGTAAGCACTGTAAATATTATAGTTTATGGACAGTTTTTCAGTCGTGTCTTCTCCTTTTTAAATATATCAACAACAGCGTTTCAGACCGACACTGCCAGTCAGCCACGATTTGACACCCACACAACCACATCTTTCAGGCTGAGGGGAAGTGGGCATTTTAACTGGAAGTCCAGGTCACAGCCACACCAAAACCTAGAAGAGGTAAGTCCTGCACTCTGCCACTCTTTTACTTCAGTCCACATATGTTCCAGCTGTTACCCTTTCTATAGACGAATCCGGTGACCGCTATCTTCAGCGCCGCCATTACTGTGGTGGCATGTCATTGGTCACGGCTCCTGATGGTGACAAAAAAAAAAAAAAACAGCTCCTCCTAAACATACCTGCCACTGTTTCAGTTCAATTACTGTTTACTGGTGACTTTCAGCAAAATGTGTCTGTGGTTGCTCTCAGTTACTTATACAAGTGGTTGTCATAGATAAAGAATGTATTTAAAAGTGATTTAAGTAAAATGTAGACCTTACACAAGAATACACACGTTCTATTCGTATTTCAGCAGCAGCCTGCAGTCACTACGAGTAACCATGATGCATTCAGCTGAGAGTCATGAGTCAGTTACCTCTCACTCATAAAACCGAAACACCAGACAACATTGAACGCCTTCTCTATATCAGTAACGTTTACTTTGTGTTCATTGCCCAAGTTAGAGCAACTAAGCTTATTTTCCCAATAAGGCTGCAGTCAGTTGACTGAGTTTTTTATTCTGTGGGACCACTGGCAGTGGTAGGTAGAGTACTGAAAACCTGTACTTAAGTAAAAGTGCAATTACTTACATAAAAAAAAAACATATAACTTAATAAATAAATAAATAAATAAATCTGGTTAATATATTACTTAAAGTAAAAGTTACTTTCCATTTCAGTATTTTTAGGGTGTGCAGGTCAGTGCAAAATACTGAAAAATCAGAATAAGGAAAGTCTAAACAATTGAGATATGAAAAATCCCCCGCTCTGTCTCCATTTCTTCCTCTCTACCCCTCTCTTCCTTATCATAACATCAAAGATTAACATTACACATAAAAAATTAACATAGCTTACATTAGCTGACTAACTACATTCTCACCTACAGTATGAACTTAAGTGTGCTTGCAGAAGTCAGATGAGGAGTTTTGAAAGGCGGAGAGCTCAGTGTTTTTCAGGAGGCACAACTCCTCATCAAGTGACTGCTGTCTGTGTGGCCAGGTGTGGTCACAGATTGTCACTAGAAGTTGCCACTTGTTCTGGGTTTTGCTCCGTCATCACCACACTGTGGTCAGAACTCAAATGGTGCTTCTTTTTTCTTCCAGGCAGCTTAGCACCTGCAGTAGAGGTGCTCCTCACGTGCTCTCCACCCATTGACTCAATTCCTGCATTTAGAGCAGACTAGTTGTAATGAAGGTGAAAAAGTCAAATGTAGTGAAGTAAAAAGTAGATTACTGGCTCCAAAATATACTGTATTACTATACTGTATGTAAAGTAGAATCACAGTTTTACAAAAAAGGAACATGAGAAGTACTTGCTCCTTTAAGACAAGAAGTAGCGTTACATAGAAAGTAAAAGTAAATTTAGAAAATTGCACACTTCTTTGGACAGCTTGCATTTAAACACAAGGGAGATGCCACTGCAGTAATGGCGACTTATTTACTTCCCCAGATTTGTCGATAGTAATCCTCAGATAATTTAAGATTCCCTTACTCTGGAATAAAATGCCTTCTGGTTTTTCTGTGAAGACTGCTGAATGGTTGACAAGCCCTGCAGAGACTTCTGTCAGCCTTTTGGATGATATCCTCAGACCAGCTAGCCCTCCACAGTTCTGCATGGAGTTTGAGCCCTGTGGAGTTACAGCCAGTGATCATTTGTTCTCTTCCACCTCACACTGGGGAGAAAAAGCCGCAGCCTCTCAGCACTGGGAAGACAGTTTCAACAGGCCAAAGAGCAGAGGGGCTGTTATGTTTGATTCCTTTGAAGACAGCTTTATGAAGCACACCAGAGCACTTCCAGAGAGGAGCAGTGGGTCTCAGTACAGTGGCAGCAGCATCGAGCCTTTCTTTCCTTACAAACCACAGCTGCCAGATAGACGTTCAGCAGAGCCAGTGCACTTTCCTCAGGGAAAAGACCCATTTGAAACTGACAGATACTCTTTTGCTCCCCCCTTCTCTGCCCAAAATAACTATCCTCAACTGAGCTTCCAGGCTTTCAACCAATTCAGTCACCCTTCAACTTGCCCTCCCCTCAGGTCCCACCACACTGACATGACGCATTACCCACCATCTTACATGCTTGAAAGAGACCCAGCAGCTCCCCTTTCTTCTTTCCCGAGCCCTGAGCGTTGGTCCTTCCCTCCTATGAGACTGTACTAATGTGTGGTGAAGCTTTGCATAGAGACATGCCTGTGAACATTACTTTGGTTAACTAAAAAAACAGTGCTCTCTTAATTAATACCATCAGGACTTTTTGTTTGGCAAGAATATATGTTGTGTGCTCATATTTTACTAAAAACACAGTATTAAATGTGACAGTTATAGCTGTTAGAGTTACCTCTTTTATTCTTTTGTCCCATTTATGCTGTGATAAAGAAACACACAATTATGTCTTGTTTGCATCCTTGGAGCATTTATGTTATTATGCAGAACTGTACACATTTCTTCGTCATGGGAGATTATTTACAGACCAAGAGCCAAGAACATGCTACTGTGAAAGCTGTTTGATATTTAGTTGTGTATGTAGGAAACATTTAAATGTAATGAAACACTCTTGTACAACTGTGGGATAATTTAAAAAAAGACATACATTGTCAAGCATTGCTAAATATGATTAAACTGAGTACATGATTTTAAATGACATTTCTGATTCATGCTTGTATGAATTGTCACACTGCACATTTACATCATATTTTCATGACCCATTCCCTGCAGCAGAAAACTGTATTATTCATTTATCACAGTGAGAAGTTTGTCTTGACAATCACCAGTAAAAATGTCAAAACATTTTATGGAAGCAAGTAATAGTTTTCATCTGAGGTGTGAGCATCAGCATGTTCTGTTCTGTCTTCTTTTTCACGACCTTCACTGCAGTTTTCCTCTGTTTCAAATCTGCTCCCTGTTCTCATCGCCCTACGTAGCTTATTCCAGAACAGCTCTTGGGCCTGTGTGGGGTTAGTGCAGTCTGAGCCAGGCCACTGCAGATACGTCTTTTTCAACATGACTTTCCTCATGCGGTGATAGGACGACAACTGCCTCTCAGAGATTGGCTCCAGAAACACGAGCAGGAGAACGTCCCGGTGCTCGTCGAAGAGCCGGTAGCTTGCCAGTTGGATTTCCAGAGAACACCATTCACTTGTCAGGAAGTTCCTGCTCACCACACAGATAGTTTTCCGGCTGCTGTACACAGCAGAGACAATGTTGTCCACAATATCACGGCCAAGTTCAAAGTCCCTGTGATGTAGGCAAAGTTTAAAAGATGATCCATTTCCCTCCAGGTTGGGCATTAACTGCTCAATGACCCATTGTTCATCAGAGGAATTGTAGGAAATAAATGCATCATATTTGCAATTTTCCTCCTGCTCTCGGAGTCTGCGCCACTGATCACTAAACCAGGAGCGAAACACATAGTAGCCGTACTTCATCTTCCAGTAGAGTTTGACATAAAGTAATGGAGTGACTGTGAACAGAAAAATCACAATCGCTGTGCTCAAGAACAGGTACTCTCCTAGATCTATGTAACAAACATTGGTCTTAAAGTTGTAGAAATTGTGTTGGTCATCATCCAGGCACGTCATATTGTAGAGATAGACCACCTGGACACGGCGGTTATGCAATGTCCAGTTTTGCAGCAAGTGGTTCTTGCAGGTGCAGCTCAAAGGAGTATTGCGTATATCAAGGTAGTGGAGTTCAGGTAAACTGTCTAGTATCTCAAAATGAATGCTCTGCATCACATTGCGGTTGAGCTGCAGTTTGTGCAACTTTGTAAGATTCCCAAAAACCTCCTTTGAGAAGGTCTGAATGCCCATATTTTCCATACTCAATATGTTTAAATTTCTTAGATTCTTAAAAATGCCAGGTTGCAGCTGTGCCACCCCAACACAGCAGCTTTCCAGTGAGAGGAAAGTTAAGTTTGTCAGATCATCGAAGGCATCAGGAGCAAGATAATAGATGTTATTGTTGGCAAGATACAGAGATTTCAGTGAGTGGAGGCCACGGAAAAAATTTTGGGGCAATACTGAGAGGCCATGTGGCCGTTGCCCATCCAATTTCAAATCACTTAGTTTACTGAGATTCATAAATGGTGACCTGGTCACTTTGTGGTAGAAGTAAATCTGATTACTTTTTAAATCCAGCACTGTTAGTGTGTCTTGAAATACACGATAGAGGGAGGTGTCAATCTCTTTGAGGTTATTTCCATCTAGATAAAATTTGGACAGACTTGTTAGTCCATCGAGGCCAGATTGCTCAAAATGAGTGATCTTATTACCTCCTAGGTCCAGTGTAGTCAGATTCCTGAGACTGAGGAAGGTTCCATTGAAAATGACAGCAATGCGATTGTTGCGTAGGTTAAGGGTTTGCAGGTTGACATTATCTTCAAAGGTGTCATTGAACAAATCAGTTAAGAGATTATTGTCCAAACGGAGTATCTCGAGGCTTTTTAGCCCTTTGAGAGCTTTCCGGTGGAGAAAAGAAACTGTGTTTATGTTAAGCTTTAGTGTCTTGATATTTGGTGTATGACTGAAAGCATAGGCATTGACTGAGAGGATGCGGTTGTAACGATAGCTTAGCTCTTCCAGATGGTTTAAATAAACCATTTTTTTTTTTTTACAGGATTGAAGACTGGTGATATGGTTATGCTCTGCATTTAAGCTTTTTATTTGTGTGTGTTTATCAAGAAACTTAAGACAATCTGTGCTTTTCAGGTTGTTGCGGGACAGATTCAAACTCCCTGTGATAGTAGGACAGTACTGCAGTGTGTAGTTTGTTAGATTCTTGATCCCGTTATTACTCAGGCCCATTCGTTTAATCGATTTCACTTTTCCCTTCAGCGATGTACATAGCTCTGTGAGCAGGGTGTCATTTTTAAGACCCATGCCAGAGAAGTCAACGTAACCTGCGTTGACATTGCTGATGTTTAAAAACTCCACTACCTTAACACTTGTTGAACGCAAGCGCAGATAGTTTATATGACTTAAATCCACCCCTTGAAAAGCCATTGTAGGGAGCCGAGGATTGTATGACAAATCTAGCAGCTGAATGAACCCAAGAAACGACTGGTGACATCCTAATGTTAACAGATTATTTCTACAGATATATAATGTCGTGAGAGATTTGGGTAGAGACGCATTTGAGTGTTTGAGATTGGTTAAATTGTTAAAGCAAAGATCTAGTACCCTCAGCTTTGGTAGATGTGACACAGACTCAGCAATCCCTGAGAAATTTGTCAGAAAGTTTTGCCTCATGATTAAAGTGTCCAGATTGACAAGAGTGGAGAAAATGCCGACAGGGAGCTGCTTTAATGAATTGTTTGTCAGCGAGAGATAGGTGAGGTTGTGCAGGTCTTTAAACACATAAGGGTTGAGCTTTGATATGTTGTTAGAGGACACATTCAGAGATTTGAGTCGAGTCAAGTTTTGGAAAGCGAACGGATCGATTTTCCTTAAGTAATTATGATCTAGCCTGAGGTATTCTAGGTTTGTTAGATTAACAAAGCTCATGTTGGGAATGTGCCACACAGGGTTAATGGTGATGGTGAGATTGACAGCAGTTTGCGGCAGGTCTCCTATAACAGCAGACAAGTTACTTTCCTTCCGAAGGATGCATTTGAAACTTTGTCCATATGGGTATGGGTCTTCGATGCAGTTCCTGAAGCTGTAACCACTGATGAGGTGAACAGCACAGAGAGCAAGTGTAACTGACAACAGCTGATAAGTTAGACTCGCCATTTTGTCTTGTTGTCATGCAGAGAATTTGTCCTTTACATTACTTTCATCAGTTTTTGTTTGTTGGGCCTTTTGTTCACCAGATGAACGTGGTACAGGAATCTGAGGACAGAGAGCAGGATTTATATCACTTGTAATGTTGTACAGTCAGATTGAAAGTTGCATTATCAGATCAGGCTTCCTACTCTCTAAGCAATCAAACAATTCTAATAGAACTGCTACCACAATCCTTATGTATACATACACATATCACCATTCACACTGCACATGGTGACCCCGTTTTCATACCTTTACAGAATATTTCTAAAACTGTCAAAGTAATTTAAAAGAATTCGTCACTTACAAAATGAACATTTGTGTATCAGTTGGTCATCGTAACTAGCTGGATTTTGTGAAGAAACTTTTTTCTGGCATGCCTCCATGGTGAACAGAGAATCCAAAAATGGGGAACCTTCTTAATGAATTGAAACATTACAGCAAAAATTACATTAAAACATCAGTTTACAAACTCTCACACAACTCGTGCAGTATAATCCAAGTCTCGTTTATCTAGTGCTATGTTTAGTACTTCTCAAACACATGTATTTTTGTTATAAATGTTACAATATAAAATGCTTTCACCTAGAACGGGTAGGCAGCCTCCGGAGCCGCATGCAGCCTTCAAGACCCTCTCCAGTGGCTCCCTGTGGCTTTGACAAAAACATTCAGATTTTTATTTGTCATTGATGCAGCCCTAAAGTGATTATTGCATTCTACAATTGTGAACATGTGAAGCCTATACATCGAATTAAAAAATGTTTTACCTTTTCATCAACTAAAATGTGCGTCATACGTCGACGACCTGGTGCCTTTTCCTCTAAATTTTGCTGAACTTCAGCTAACCTGGAGTCTCTTTAGCATGGCTTACTATGGATTTCAAATACAAAAAAGGAAGTCTTGGAGGAAAATAAAGGATTTAATAGTGTGTGGACAGATTCATTTGCTTTCACTACCCACGCTGCAGAGTTAAAGTACTAAATAACTATAAATAGCCGACTGCAGAGTAGCCACCTTGTAGTAAATCATATTAATGAATGCTGATTTAGACCTTTTCGTAATCTAATCTAATTTAGACTTAATAGGTTGTTACCTTTATTCAAATATGGCTCATAGTAGCACACCATGAGTGTGTTTGAGCAGAGTTTAAACCACTAGGCCGTGCATGAGACTGCACTGACATGTTTTAAATCATAATGTTTTAGCAACAAATCATGTGTTTGGGAATTGCCAAGCACATGATTTGATAAATGAGACTTGGATTGTACTGCATATGTTGTGTGGGGGTTTGTACATTGATGTTTTAATATATATTTTGCTGTTGTTAACTGCAGTCCCCATTTACTTCAATTCACAAAGGGTTGTCCACCGTGGAGAAATGCAAGAAAAACAACTTTTCTTCATGAATTCAGGGTAACACTTGGTGAGTAACTGATGTACAAATGGTCATTTTGCTGGTGACGTATTCCTTCAAGGTGTCTCTAAAATGTGTGGTATTCGTACAGTAGATGGATAATTTAATGGTAAGGCTCTCCAAACGATTTAAATTTACCTTTTTAAAGGTCCAGTGTGTAGGATTTAGTGGCATCTAGTGGTGAGGTTGCAGATTACAGCCAACTGAAACTTCTCCTGTGTGCTCAATCTATGGTAATGAAAACAACAATTTTTAGTTTCAGGTAATTATACACTAATGAAAACATAGTTATGAATATTACATTCCATTTCTGTCTGATGTATGGTGCACTTTAATAAGAAGTCTGACATGGATATTTATTATGGTTTTGCAGTATAATCAGTACTGGGGAGCTCCACTCACCAGTCAGGTGAAAAGTTTCTTTAGTTGAATAATTTGTTTTGGTTATGTGACGTGTGTTTATCGTCTAAATTTAGGATCCAGTTTTGCTGATTAATACATTTGCTTCATTTAGTATGTTTTGATTCCAGTATTTGTTCCACTATTTCTTGTTTGCTTTGATTTTTAGTCATTGTTTTTTCACTTCCTGGTTGAGGATGGTGCTCTAAGGAACACGCACATCTGGAAGAAGTTTTCCTTGTAGGATATCTCCAACAATTTCTGACAGAAATCTATTAATTTTTACCCAAAGCACTGCTTTTTTCCAAACCTTAACCAAGAGATCCTTTTCTGGTAATAAGCCCTCAAGGAAGAGTTCTCCCAACTGCTGAACGTGCACATATTAATGCCCCTCGCTCCATCAGGATTTGGTAATGTGGACTGTACCAAGTGGGACCTTGGGGATGGGGAAGGTGGCAGTGTGTTTTATTTTGTGTGTTTTATTTCTTTCCAGCCTTAGTAAAATTAACTGTGGCCTGATTTGTGAGTTCTAGTTATTATACACCTTAAAAGCCATCCTTAAAAAGACTGATGTAAGTGACAGTTGTAATACCTTTTAATTTTCCGTTTAATTTCACCCTTGCTAATAATAATAGACTGACCCAGGAGTATTTAAAGCCCTTTTTAAAAATTGTTTGGCCTTTTGTCTGTGGGCTGGAGGGACCGTTCCTTTGTGTCAGTGAAGGTGCTTTCACACCTGCCCTGTTTGGTTCTTTTTAACTAACCGGTTCATTTTCCCCCTGAGTGCAGTTTGTTTGGGCAGGTGTGAACACAGCAATCGCACTCAGGTGCGGATTGAGACCTTGTTGAAGAGGTGGTCTTGGTACAGTTAAAAACAAATTCTGGTGCGGTTCATTTGTGGTGAGAATGTGTTCCGACCTCGATCCGAACCAACTGCAGTCACGTGACACGTTGTTTGGGTTAAACATGAGCATGTTACAGTCCTGGAGGATTATTAATGTGCACCTCCTCCTGTGCTGCCTTAATATGCCCATTCAGCACATCCAATGCATCAAAACATTGTTTTCTAGTTGGAGCCGCACCTCGTTTTCAAACTGTATGGTTTGACTAAAATGAACAATGACAGCAGTATAGTAAAATCTAAAATCAACCTGTGTAGTTGTCCCTCCATTGTGACATTAGAAAGTGTCACATTTATCTTGCAAGTGTGCTCTTCTTCAATGTTTGGTTTACTTCCTGGATTTTCCCCACATGGAAATTCTGACCAGTCAAGAGCAGCTTTCTCACACAGGCATTTTATCTGGTCCGCTTGTAAATGCTGCCGCGAGAACACGAACCAACTCTAAGCAATTATGCAACTTTGTAACAAAATTAGTCCCTGATTCAGACTCTAGGTCTGAAAGCATCCTGATTTCTTTGTTCTTTGTTCTCTCACATTTGTTTGATGCTGAAAGACGAAAGAAAACAGAGCTCTGAAACAAAAGTTCTTTGACTCATGTTGGTTCTGCTGGCTCACATCCAGAACAACGGGGTTTGACATTCACACCCTGACAGGTTCACGTAAAAGTCCTGTCACACAGCATTCCAGTAATTCCTGAGCTTTTGCTGTGTAATAAAACTAAGGCAGGAGTTATACTTGCTTTCTAACCATGCGTTTGCATCGACAAACGGCTGTATCGTGAATGGATTTATTCACATACTTGTCTATGTATTATGCATGATACTGGAGGATCTCACCAGAGAACTTAGACTGTATAGGACTTTCAGATTTGCATGATGTGAAAAATTCAGACAGCTACACCCGAGGAGGTTACTGTATTGTTAATTCTGAGATCAGCATGGAACATGGCAGAAAAATTGACAGCAACGTTTTTGTAGATGGTTTATATAAAGCATATCGTGACAGTGGTGAGTTTTCCCTCTGTCTGCCAACACTGCCCCGACTGTTCATGTATCTTCTTGTGGATACGTCTCGTTAATTCCTGAGAAGGTGCACAACCTACGCTCGGACACAAGTGACATGAGGCAGCCATCATGTGCATGTGTATGCGTGGTTAACAGCAAGTATATCTCTCGCCTTGTGCTGCATAAAGAAAAGTGGGTTCCTCTTTTGTAAAGTTTTCATATCCCTTTTCACCCTTTGCTTCTGTTTCTCCTCCTCCCCCTGACATTTGTTCTGCTTTGTTATATAAGACACTTGATATTTTTAAAATCATGCCATAAATGTTGACAATTGTCGGCTAAACAGCAAATAGTTTGTCCTGGAGTTTAGGAATGGACTATAGATGACTAAATTATAGCAACATTGTGACAACCCATGTGTGTGTAATGGCAGCAATTAATCCTTTCACATTAACTGTCATAAAAATCCTCCCATTTTTTTGTCCTATATTACAGATTCAGACTATTCAAAAAAGATATTTATAGTCTATAAACTGACTGTTGTCCCAGTAACAACTTTTGCAAACAGTGATATCCTGTGAGACGTCACCCACTTATAATCTTTCACACAATCTTTCACAAGCTTGTCTGATAACAAAAACACTTGCCAGTAGTTGCCAAGTATATCACTGTGTTTGAAGTTAAAATTAACAACATTATTTTGCAATGTCAGCCTCACCTGTTCAAGGAACGCTGTTCACCTCACCTCCTCAGAGAGCTTGTCATGCCGTGGGTATTTTAACACACTAAGTGAGAAAGAGGAAGATGGGTGCAGCCCAGTCTCTTACTTTCACATTCAGCCACAACATGTTAAATCGAAGAGGTTTTTTATTGAAATACTGTTACTTCAATTAATATACATCAGTTATTAAACATAACATAAATTACTCCTTTTATAGAACATTATATGAACACATGATATATGTCGCTGAATAACACTGTATTCAAGAAAAGCAGTATTCAGGTGTAATTTTATTCCAAAATAAATAACGTGTGCAAATTCACCACTGTGAAGTGGCTTATGTAATGTCAGAGATAAGTCATTGTTCTTCATTTTTCTTCTTCATTTCATCACTGGTTTGTTGCATAAAGACAGTTTCATCATACATACAGTCACTTATTGTTCAGTGTTAAGTTTAAAAGTACAGGCCTGTTGAAATGTTGATTTTTTTTTTCTCTGTTGACATTTTGTCTGAATTATAGTCTCTGAATTGCTGCCAACGTCTCAGATATATTAGAGATATATATTTTGTATATATATATATATATATATATATATATATATATATATATAACATGTTATAGAATAATAAAGTGAAACAAACAGGTGCAACTTAGTCTGATTGTCAGGCAATCATTCTACATCCTTAGGTAATACAGTACCTAACTATGGTTATGCAAATACATTTAAATTTTTATTTGAAATACAGAAATCATGTACAAAACAAGGAATGTAAATTTCCACATTTCCTCTTTCTTTGTAGTTTTAAAAAATCAGATTCATTTCTATCTTTTCATCCTCTCCTCTTCTGCTCACGTGCCATCTGACACAGTCCACACAGAGGCAGGCAGGCCATGACCACCCAGTCATCACATACCGAGCCCTGGGGAGAAGCACAGGGACAGTAAACTGGTGACAAACATCATTATTTCATGCAACAAAAAAAAATTGTATGGGGTGGAGGATATTTTTTATAGACCAGATTTCACAGTTATAAACTGGCATTTTATTTCCTGGAAGATATCAGCTGTATTATTGTTTTTGTCAACAACTTTAGCACACTTACGTCAATGTGGTATCGGCTGCGCATGCTTGTCCTCAAAGCTATCATGGCACCAGGAAGGAAGGGCAGGCAGCAGCTGTCCCCATTGTCCTGAGCCACCTTACAGCCCAGGATACAAGGGACGAACGTTGCACAAAGACCTGGAGGTTAGACGTATACACATATTGTCACATTCATGTCACAGTGTTGGTTAATGTCAACTTGCTTCCACAAACACACATTAACACTTACAGATGCCACAGTCCTCGCAGCAGTCACACACATTTGAACTCCAGTCTGTTAACCCAGGGGACACAGAGTACTGTGTGACAGAGACCTGAGGCTGCGAGCTGATCACACCTGACTGGAACGCCATCGCTGCAAGTAGAAACAAAGCAGTATTCAAATGTAAAAACAGATCATATTGTACTAAGACACTGATACGAAAAATGAAAGATCCCATCTGGTAACATTTTCCAGTCCTTTTTGCATTAATGCTTCCCCCTAAACAAATATCCTGCTGCGTCCAATCCTGTGCCATCGAAGCTTCCAAGTAGAGCCAGTTTGAGCTTATTTCACTAATCACGCACCAGAAACCAGAGTTGGAAGCTTTAAATTAGAAGAATCAGTTTGTATAATTAATTTAAATGAAAACCCAAAGAATCTTCCATGTAGCCCAATTGGACAACCATGGTTTGGAGGAAACATTGCTTCACATCTCACCTCCTGAGGCTCCTTTACGGCTCCTGAAAAGGTGGTCTGGCGTTGTAGATGGCCACGGGCTGAATCCACAAACAGGAGGGCAAAGGCATGGCCACAACTCTTATACCTCACAGCAGAGCCCAGTTTCTGTGGTGATATGACATAGCAAACAGTGACTATTTGGGCAGCTGCAAACACCTTATAAAGACAAAACCCAAGTGTTTAGTTTTTGGGCGTATCGCCTTTCAAGAGGGTGCACCTAATGTGACAAGGTCAGTAACTGAAGAGCAAAGTGGGCATAAAGTACAGTACCAGTCAAAAACCAGGTTTTATCTTTAGGGTAGGTGTGGTGTGTGTACACACTGTGGGCCCGACTCAATGGATGGGAAAATAATAGTAAAATATGAGCTGTGAATTGAAAAAGGTTTTGTGCTTCAGTAAACTTCTGACATTGGTACGTACTGTACAGAGGTGAATAGAATACCTTTGTCGCTGTACAAGTCCGCAACTTCGGCATCGATGCTCTAATGAATATGCTTAAAAAAGAAAAGTTAAAATAGCAATAAATAGCTCTGTGTACACAGAATAATACACTCACCCACCCCATGTTTTTACATCGTGTGTTCTGGTTTTTAATGCGTTAATTTTTAGTCACAGCAGCTGTCACTGTATTGTAATGAAGTCAGTTGTACCTGACAGATCATAGTGAGCACTTAGTGGACTGGTTCAGTGCAGTTATAGTTGTAGGGGAAAAGTTACTTCTCAGTTTGTGCGTGTGGGTGTAGAAAAATATATATAATGTACCTTTCAATTTCAAGCCCACTTTACAGAAAAGAGAAGCGTGTCCTTGTCAACACTTTTCTACAGCCTTTTTTTTTAAACATGCAGCCATGGAGTCTGTGAGGCTTCACAATAATGAGGAAGTAAAGCTCGTGCCAAAAAAGCACAGGGATTAATCCTATAAGCAATACTCAGAGGTGGAACCAAGTTATTGTTTGCAAGTCACAAGTTAGTCTCAAGTCCTAAAAAAAATCATAATTTGCTCTTCACTAAATGTAACGCCATTTTAACAACAGAGAAACAATTTATTGAATTCACAAAAATCATGAAGGCTTTTCAAAATTTGTATTTTTGTGTTTAAACAAGGTTTATGGAAGTTGTTGCTTCTCTGTCTGTCATTTTCGACCCACAGATTTTGCATACTGCAGTTGGTTTGTTTTGGGGTTTTTTTTTCACTTCATAGTTTTTGGATCCAATCAAGACTATCTTTGGTATCATTTTTCTGACTGGCGCCCAGTAACGTAATACGGCTCTCTCCTGCAGCTTTATTGGATGCTGTCGGATTGGTTCAAAGTGGATCTGGGGAATTAAATGTTGACTTGCTGGGAATGAAAAGCATTACAGTGAATTGATTCAGGAAATGAACAGAAATGAAGTGATTCATCGCACTACTATTTAATCTTTGTGCGTAGGGGAAGGTATCAAGTATTTTAAAGTCAGAAGGTTCAAGTCCAAGTGAAGTCACAAGTCACTGGTGTTAAAGTTCAAATTTAGGTGCAAGTCTTTTTTGATTTAGACAGGTCAAGTCTAAAGTCATTTTTGTGACTCACTTTGATTATCTCTTTGTAACGTAATTATGTAATATCTTACTATATAATGACGAAAACTCTGTCTGTGTGTCTGTTCCACGTTTTTCTCCTCAATGACTTGGTCAATCCATGTGAAATTTGGCACAGTGGTAGAGGGTCACGGGAGGATGCGAATGAAGCAATATTACATCAATTGGCCAAAGGGGGGCGCTACAGCAACCAATTGAAATTGCAAACTTTGAATGGGCATATCTCATGGCCCGTATGTCGTACAGACATGAAACTTTGCGCAGACATGCCTCTCCTCATGAGGAACAAATTTGCCTCAAGAACCCATAACTTCCAGTTGATAGATTTTCCGCTATTTTGAATTTTTTGAAAAACACTTAAAATCAATCTCTTCCTAGGAAGTTTGACCGATCTGCATGAAACTCGGTGAACATAATCTAGGGACCAATATCTAAAGTTCCCTCTTGGCAAAAGTTGGAAAACTTACTAAAACTGAGCTTCTATAAGGCAATGAATATTGCGGAGGGCGTGGCTCATCACATAAAGGTGTATAACATCTCAAGGGTTTCACAGATCACCACGCAACTTTGTAGGCATATGACCACACATAATCTGAGGGGATCCCTCCATTATTGACCCCATCAAACAAAATGGGGGCGCTACAGAGCTAATCTAGACCTAACCGCCATATCGATTTTTACTAAACTTGGTAGATATGTAGAACAGGACGCCTCAAGGTGACTGGAGAAATTTAACTCTAATTGGCAACTGGGTGGCGCTATAACAACAGAAAAATGCTTAAAAATGGCTAAAATGTGACCGATCGCTGTGGCTCCCCCTGTGGCCCAATGTTTTGGGGGTTTTTTCTAATTTTTGGTATGACTAAGTCATGGTATAGTATGTTGTACTAATCACGTAAACTGTCAGTGTGTCATTCTGTCAGTCAGTCATTCTGTCTGTCCCACATTTTTCTACTCACTGACGTGGTCAATCTATGTGAAACTGCACACAGGCATTGAGGATTGGCATAGGTAGAAGGTGACAAAGCTACCAATGGGTAAGGGCTAGTATATCATGATTATGTACATATACAAGACACTGTGGTGGTGGAAATTAAATGCAGAATTATACTCGATTGTATCATGGTCATGCATTTTCTTCCATCTCACATTTATGATCTTTTTAGGGAGCCATGAGATTTCTTTCTTTTTTTTTTCTTGACTATTGAAGCCACTGAATAACCAGACACATTCAGCTCAAGCCGCCCACATAAGTTACACCTACTGAGGTGTGGCCTTAAAATATGACCCCAGTTGCAGTTGGTATTAACAGATCCAAGCAGCAGACTGTTCTAAACTATGCTGAAGTAAACTCAGATTACAAAAATACCTGCCAAGACATGTCAGAACAGATAGATACATTGTTATGCTCTGCCATGACTCATTCCCTCTCACATTGCAAGCTCATTTTTGGGTTTTGTCTCACAGTGCTACATTTTTTAAAAAAGGGATTGGTTGTAAAATGAAACCAAAAAGAAAAAGAAATACAGCCCCTTTTCCAAGCTAAGAGGGCCTTTAAGTCAGAAACTTCAGTACAGAAAGGCCAAACTAGGTTTGAGGTCATTTAGAAACAGTGTCACCATTACACAGTTTGTCCACCAGAGGGCGATGTCTAGTTGAGTTAAACGCTGTAAAAAGTCCCGCTTTGTCTGTAAAAAAGATTTGTATCAAGAATATCTGAGTGTTGTTATTTTTGTTTTCAAGAAACTATCAGCTGATATTTTAGTTGCATTTTTAAACCCTCAAATATGAATGTTACTATCATCCTCAAAAATCCAGTATGAGTCAGGATTTAACTTCTTAGATACACACTTTCTTTAAAAGTGAAACACCATGCAAAGTTTAAAAACATGAAGCATGGAGGTGTGTTGTTGGTGGGTCCCTGGGCACAGTCATGTAGAAGGCCCCATCACCTCTCCTACATAGGAGCAGGACATACAGATGTTATAGCTATTTAGCCTCTGTGGTTTTGTGTCTCTTTGTTGTCATCTTGTGTCACTTTGTAGTTGCTCTGCATCTCTTTATCGTCATTTTGTATCCCTTTGTGGTTGTTCTTCCCCTTTTCATAGATGTCCTGAGTCTCTGTGTCTTTGCAGCTGTTTTGCACATCTTTGCGGTCCTTTTGTGGCTATTCTTGATCGGTGAGTGTCTGTTTAGGTGACATTTTGCAGGTGAAAGCCCCGGTGGGGCCCTGACACTCTGGGCCCCTGGGACTGTGCCTCCTAGGCCCATTCTGTGTTCCATTCATGCACCAGACACTTCTTTATTTTGTACTTAAAAAGGCACTTTGGAGAAGTCGGAGAGCAAGGACTGTCCTCATTCCACTCCTCCAAAAGTGTGTCAGATTACATACAGTCATACAATATATATATATAACTTAACAATATGCCTTTGTGGTGCGTATTGCACTGTTCATCATTTAAACAGTCGACAGAAGGAAACAAAACAGCAGTGGTATTGCACAATAATATAATTTACCAGAAGACCCTCAGGCGAGACAGAAGTAACCGCGAAATGTGAGGAGCATCAGTGTTCAGTTCCTCACACAGTTTGTTTTTGAAAAAAAATCATAAAGACATACTGAAAGGGGAATTTGCTTATTTTGTCCATCGTGTCTGTCCCTGCTCCAGTTTGTGGAAGTAAAGCAAAAAAAAAAGAAAGAAAGAAAAAAAAACAGCTCTGTGACTCATCGCTGCACTTACTCTCTGAACCAGCATTTGAGTGCTCTTCAGCTGAGTCTGCATGTGTCTGTTTGTGGTCAGCAGCCAGGGGTTCACCAAACTCTTCTTAACTGATTGTTATTTGAAGAGGGGAGGCAAAAGCAAGGCGACCCCCAAACAGGGAATGGTTTTACATGTGGTGGTCACAGACAGTTGCTCTCTCCTTATCCTTCCTGACTGATTCTTCTCTAGTTTTGTGTTCTGCTAGTGTCCTTGTCACTACTGGTAGCATGAGGCGGTACCTGCAGCCCAATCAGGCTGCACAGGAAGTCCAGCTCCTCCAGGATGGCACATCCATATGTGCGATCTCAAGAAGGTTTGCTGTGTCTCCCAGCACAGTCTCAAGAGCATGGAGGAGATACCAGGAGACTGGCTGTAACATGAGGAGAGCTGGACAGGGCCGTAGAAGGGCATCAACCCAGCAGTAGGACCGGTATCTGCTCCTTTGTGTGAGGAGGAACAGGAGGATCACTGCTCTACAAAATGACTTCCAGCAGGCTATTGGTGTGCATGTTTCTGACCAAACTGTCAGAAACAGACTTCATGAGGGTGGCATGAGGGCCCGACATCCCCTAGAGGGACCTGTGCTCACAGCCCAGCACCGTGCAGCTTGACTGGCATTCAGCAGAGAACACCAGAACTGGCAGGTCCACAATTGGCACCCTGCTCTCTTCACAGATGAGAGCAGGTTCACATTGAACATATGACAGGTGTGAAAGAGTCTGTAATGACTGTAACATCATCCAACATGACAGGTTTGGCGGTGGGTCAGTGATGACCTGTGGAGGAATATCCTTGGAGGGTTGCACAGACGTCCATGTCATAGCCAACAGTAGCCTGACTGCTGTTAGGTACTGGGAAGAAATCCTCAGAATGACTGTCAGACCTTACGCTGGTGCAGTGGACCCTGTGTTCCTCCTGGTGCAGTGGACCCTGTGTTCCTCCTGGTGCAGTGGACCCTGTGTTCCTCCTGGTGCAGTGGGCCGTGGGTTCCTCCTGGTGCAGTGGGCCCTGTGTTCCTCCTGGTGCAGTGGGCCCTGGGTTCCTCCTGGTGCAGTGGGCCCTGTGTTCCTCCTGGTGCAGTGGGCCCTGGGTTCCTCCTGATGCAGGACAATGCCCGGCCTCATGTGGTTAGAGTGTGTAGGCAGTTTCTGGATGACAAATACATTAATGCCTTTGACCGGCATTCAAATTGAGCACCTATGGGATGTTATGTATCGGTGCATCCAATGCAACCAAGTACCACCACAGACTGTCCAGGAGCTCACTGATGCCCTGATCCAGGTCTGGAAGGAGATCTCCCTGGACACCATCCACCGACTCATCAGGAACATGCATACAGGTACGCAGGGACCAAACACACTACTGAGTCACATCATGAGTTGCTGTGATAAAATTCACACAGCTTAGATCAGCCTGTGATTTCAATTTTTTTTACTCTGATTTTCGGTATGATTTTGAATCCAGCCCTGAGTGGGTTGATGATTTAGGTTTCCATTGACCGTTGTTTCATCATTTTGTTCTTAACAAATTATACAGTGTACATCAGTAATTTCATTTCAATGCATAGTGCATTCTTGCAGATGCCATTTTGGTGTCAGTTTATCCAAAGCATGTCTTATGAACATGTTAATGTTTTCTTCTAAGAGTCTGTAATTTTTAACCACATATAGGGACAAATTACTTCATTTCATTATGTGTTCTTTTTAAGTGCATCTAACCATATATAAAAACCACCAGCCTCTTCTTTGCTTCCTTTCTTCTTTACAAGATCTCAGAGCGTAAGTAAGCAAGAATTAAATTTGTTTCTTTCAACATGTACTACATATGAACAGAGCTCTACATTCCGCCTGACCAAATGTTTGCAAAGGTGCTGGAGATAAAAATCACTAAAATCAAAACCAAAAACTATCACGCTATTTTTTGTTTGTTTGTTTGTTTTTCCTCTATATTTTGACATTTTCGTAGATTTGTATAATCAGTAACAATCTTAACCCACTTATTACAATACAGTCTGCGTGTAAAGCTTCATATCTCAAAGCAAGCAGAACAGAAGATAGTGGATTACTACTACTGCGAAATTCCTGCCAACCCAGCACTTTCACTTCTCTTCCTTTTTGAAAGAATTGTTTTGCAAAACCACTTTTCACTTCTTGAGGGATACATTCCAATAAATTTAGTTCCCTTCCAATATTATGACATGTAAGAATTGTAACTGTAATTGCAACATAAATTGGATCTGGAGTAAATGACGTAGAAGATAGACAAGAGAATATTTTTCCATTCACAGTATCGTCATTTATAGTATTATCAGTCATGCACTGTCTGTCTGAGTTTTATCGCTGTCTGCAGCCACGTTTCAAATAGATATGTCACAATTTCCCTATCACAGTCATCCATTCCCACTAGCTATGTTTGCATCTGTCTGAAATGCGTAAAGATTCAGTTCCTAAAATTTTGACTTCTTCTTTCTGATCATCTGGATGAGTGTGAGGGGAAAAAAAAAAGATGTTTACCCATTGTATTTGTGAGTGTGCTCTCCAGACTGTTTGAGGGTTTCAGGTGTTCTGCTGCCTCCTTGTCTGACACAAGTATGGATCAAGTCTTTGCAACCACAGATTACTGGGTGAGTGGATATTTTTCTAATCTCTAACATGCATTAAGAGACACAAACTGAGATGTTTGTCTTGTTTGTATTTTATTCTCTATAACATGAACAGGTTTAATCCATCGTGAGCATATTCCTCTGAAAGATGTTTTCTGTTGAGTTACTCAGATGTTGTACAGTATCTAGTACAAATATCAATTATCTTTAAAGTTCCTTTTTGAAAAGACAGAATACTGAAAGAGATCTTACTTTGCATTTTAAGAATCTCATGACCTCCTTGTAAACAACTGCCATTACTCCATTAAGGCTCAAGTAAATTATAAAACAATATAAAGTTTGTGAAATGCTGAGAAGTCCATTTTTCTTGGATAACCTGTCTGTTTCAAGAATTTGACAGAACTCTTTTCCTCACTCTTGTCAACAGGACTATGACGACTATGACAATTTTACCTGGTCCCCTGAAACGAGCAAGAGTCATGCAGCCCCATGCGAACAGGAGAACATCTATGGTTTTGCACAGAGGTACTCCCCTGTTGTGTTCAGTCTGGTGTTTGTCCTGGCTCTTGTGGGCAACGTGCTGGTGCTGTGTGTGATCCGACGCTACCGAAACTCTCAGTCTGGCGGAGCCTGCGCCTTCTCTCTGACAGACACCTTCCTCCTTCACCTGGCCATTTCTGACCTCCTGCTGGCCTTCACCCTGCCCCTGTTTGCAGTGCAGTGGGCTCACCAGTGGGTGTTCGGCTTGGCTGTTTGCAAGATCTCCGGTGCCCTCTTCTCCCTGAATCGCTACAGCGGCATCCTCTTCCTGGCCTGCATCAGCTTTGACCGTTACCTGGCCATCGTTCATGCTGTCAGCTCCAGCTGGAAGCGCAACACCTGCCATGCCCAGATTGCGTGTGCCTTCATCTGGGTGGGCTGCCTGGGCCTGAGTGTAGTGGACATATACTTCAAAGAGGTGGAGGAGGTGTACACTGTGGGCCGTCAGAAGACACTCATGTGCCAGGTGTGGTTCACCGAGAACTCCACCCAGTGGCAGGTGGGGCTGCAGCTGCTCAGTGTGGTTCTGGGTTTTGGGCTCCCCTTGTTGATTATGCTCTACTGCTACATCCGCATCTTCAGGTCTCTCTGCAACGCCACTCGCCGCCAAAAGCGCAAGTCTCTCCACCTTATCGTCTCCCTTGTGTCTGTATTTGTCATCTGCTGGGCACCGTACAACTGCTTCCAGCTGGTAGACAGTCTGCACAAGCTGGACGTGGTGGGAGGTGGTTGCCAGTTTGGCTATGTGGTGGACATCGGGACTGTGATCACTGAAAGCTTGGGGCTGTCACACTGCGCCCTGAACCCTCTGCTGTACGGTTTTGTGGGGGTGAAGTTCAGGAGGGAGCTGGCCAAAATGTGTAAAGGGTTGCTGGGACAGAGAGGCTTGCTGGGGATGGAGGAATGGCGCCACAGGAGGCGCGGAAGAGTCACAGGATCTTTCAGCTCTGCAGAAAGCGAAAACACCTCGTACTCTGTCATGGTGTGAGACTGGTTAGACACAGGAGGGGGGAGATGAGGGGAGATGAGTGTGTGGTTGTGATTGTGTGTGTTTGTAAGGCAGGGAGTGGAGAGGGGCAGAGAGTAGAGTGTGAGCTGGAATGAAAAGAGAATGAAATAAAAATATATTTGCAGCTTAATTAAGACTAAAAAATTGTTCTCAGGGGGGAAAGTGGTGCATTTATTCCACTGGTGCTTTGACATCTAATTGTTGGTATGGTGCAGCTTCCATCGTTTGTTTTTCTGTTTTTCAGAAATACTGTAGTGATATCATGAAGTGAGAGTAGAGCATAGAGTAAACCAGAAGGCCACATCCCACATGCTGATGTTGCTAATGTTGTCACGTCACTTTTTAGTGAGAACTTGTTGATTTTGTGTCCGTAGGTCAAATCTTGGGAAACATCTAGATTTCTTCATACTTGTAAAAAAGCTTGTTCAGCAGTTTAGATGTAGCCTGGGGCTTCAGCAGTCAGACTCATATCTCATATCTCTTGAACTTCTCATTTCTGGTTAATTTTTTTTTATCATCCATTTACAGCTGTGTGCTTTACAACACTGCAAAAGAGGGAGTGTATACAGTGTAACTCATTTTTAATTTTGCATATTAGCCTACATCAAAATCTATCCTCTGTGATGTACAAAGTTTTTTTTATAATAAATATTTTGGAATAAATATATAGTGTCATGTTTATATATGCATCAACACCATAGGTTCTCTCTGCAAGTTTACTATGACCAACTTTGTTCTGGCTCAACATGCAGTTGCCAAGTGCATCGACAGGTCTCATAGTTAATGCCAGTGGTGGAATATAAGTACAGTTACTCATGTATTTAAGAACCAATCCAATGTACTTTATTTGAGTATTTCTTTTTTTTTTATTTTGTACATTTTACTCATTTTACTCCACTACATTTTTCTGACAGTTACTTTTCAGATTGCAATTTTTCATATCAATCTCAAGTCAGAAGGTCCAGAACCACTGGTTTCATCTTTATCAATGCATTTTATTTCTTTATTTTTGTTTCAATATTTGGGGGGGGGACACACCCTATATAAGCTGCTCATTCTAATGTAACAAAAACACAGTGCTTCTTATTTTCAGGTGATTATACACTATATTCAATTTCTGCCAATATACCCACCTCAATCCTACACACTCTTACTCACATTCAGGATCAACGAGCCAACATCATCGATGTAAAGTGAAAACATCGATCCAGATCATCATCTTTAGGTTACGCCTTTATTTTTTACCTCTGTGGATAATTTGGCTCCCGGTGAAAACCTCCTTAGTGGGGCAACCTCTAGTTCACCTTGCAGAGTGTGCGCCACATGTAGGCTGAGTCCTTGCAGCAGTTTGGGTACAATTCCAACCTTCGGCCCTTTGCAGCATGTTGTCCCCTGTCTCTCTCCCCCCTTTCCTATCATTCTCCAGCTGTGCTACAATAAATGCAAAAAGCCTTAAAAAATGATTAAAAAAGAGACAATAAACACTAAAGGAATTCTAACATGGAGAAGTTTCAGTTTGTTGCATTTGCAGAGCTCAAGGTTAGATGCTACTAAATCTCCCTAAATCAGGGGTCGGCAACCTTTCCTATTAAAGGAGCCATTATTGGCCAGCCGCTTAAGTCCATCCATCAACCATCAACATTACAAATAGGTCTAAATCAGCATTCATTAATATGATTTACTACTAGGTGGCTACTCTGCAGTCAACTATTTATAATTATTTAGTACTTTAATTTTGCAGTACTGGTGGTGAAAGCACACGAATCTGTCCACACACTGTTAAATCCTCTATTTCACTCTGAGACTTTTCCTTTTTTTAGATTTGAAATCCATAGCTAGCCATGCTAAAGAGACTCCAGGCTCGCTGAAGTTCAGCAAAATTTAGAGGAAAAGGCACCTGGTCGTAGAAGTGCGAAGCACATTTTAGCTGATGAAATAGTAAAACATTTTTTAATTCAATGTATAGGCTTCACATGTTCACAGTTGTGGAATGCAACAATCACTTTAGGCCTACAATAATGACAAATAAAAGTCTGAATGTTAAAAATTAACCTGTATTCATTTCCAGATCATTTTATGTCAAAGTCACAAGGAGAGGGTCTGAAGAGCTGCATGTGGCTCCGGAGCCCCTATCCTAAATCTCACACACTGTTCCTTTAAGTAAATGTGTTATGTCTCCACAGTACTACCCTGGTTGTTTAGCACATATGTCAAACACTAAGCCATGTTATAATTCTACTTCTACTTCTGTCTCTGATTTCTGTCTTTATTTATTTTTAACTCAGGCTGTTTGACTTTATTTTATTTTATTTTATTTATATTATTTTGTTTTATTTTTAATTCTATTTTATTTTATTTTCATTTATTTTATTTTATTCATTCATTCATTCATCTTCTAACCGCTTCATCCTCTTGGGGATCACGGGGGGGCTGGAGCCTATCCCAGCTACATCGGGCGAGAGGCAGGGTACACCCTGGACAGGTCGCCAGACTATCGCAGGGCTGACACATAGAGACAAACAACCATTCACGCTCACATTCACACCTATGGACAATTTAGAGTTACCAATTAACCTAGTCCCCAATCTGCATGTCTTTGGACTGTGGGAGGAAGCCGGAATGCCCGGAGAGAACCCAATTTGATTTAATTCAATTTTATTTATTTATCCCTCTCAAGCACTGATATTAAAAGACCTATTGCTGATTTTTTCCATCTTAAATATATCCTGATAACCAGCAGGTTGGAGCTGTCCTCAGGTTTTAGGAACACAACACCTCCATCTAGTGGAGAACAGCTGTATGTGCGGCTCATTGTTTGACTGCTTTGTGTTCACAGCATAGGTTCATATATGTACAATCGTTGCGTCAAGTCAGGCACAGAAAGCGGAAACGCGGAAGTTGGGTAATTTGGCCTTCAAAATAAAACACCAGTTTCCCCCAATAATGGAATAATCCGCGTGCACTGAGCCATTTTTATCACATCCTGTGCTTTTTATTACAACTGGAAGAACACTGTCTAATTCTCAGCCTCCTTTCTTGGATTTTTATGCGTAGACACTGAGGGTAATTTAACTATACATTTTATTTTGAAACACGGCTGAACAAGTGACTCGGGTTTTCGTGAGAGTTGGCAGACTGGGCAGCGAGTTGGCAACGTGTGAGAAGAGGTGACCCTTGGTGAACCACAACAATCGGGTATGGCAGTAATAAAGTGCATGTAAAGTGAGCTGAGTGCACGTGACAGATAAGATCGAAGTCTGTACGCAGTCTTAAAACTTCCTACAGGGGAGGCGCAGCGTCTCTCATCGCCCGCCTGTTGGTGTCTCCTGCTCTCCGGGGTGGTTTTGTCTCGGTGATTTACCCTCAAACCACTTAAACATGAGATTCCCTTTTAGTTTTAAGTTGAGTGATACGTAAAGTTTGCGCTGAGACTCGGAGGAAGATTTGTGCGTTTTTGTGCCGGCCTTGACGGACGCCCGACAGCTGCAGGAGCTCCTCAGTCCTCCCTCCAAAAACACAGACGGTGGTTCATCGTGCAGAGTTGTTGACCCTGGTGTGAAGACATCTGTGGAGGTTGTCCTTTTTAAGTGTCATCAGTCCGCAGTGCACAGAGAGGCTACCTGCGCCCTGTATGGTAAGTGAAATCACATGCGCAAACTACGCTTAAACTACAAGCCTGTTTGATAATGTCAGCTTTAGTGTGTTTTAAAGTATGAAGCCAAGTCTTTCCCTGTCTGTTTCTTATTTGAACTCCGTTTCAAACCGGATCCAGCTCTATAATCCATATTTATCTGCGCACCAGTGTGTCTCACCAGCACGTAGTCCTACAGGCACTTCTGTTTCTCATGTTGTGTTTGCTTATCTACCTCCATCAATATTAAAAAGTGAGTGTACCACACAGCCACCGTGCATGACATAGCAGCTTAGGTTGTGTGTTCGTGTGTTTGTGTGTGACGAAGAGGAACTGGGCTTTCCGTTCAAACCCACTCTGCTGTTGCCTCATCCGGTGACATCGCACCATGTGAGTTGTGATGTATGAGTTTGAGCGTGTTTATAATGCTCAGCTGGACTTCCCAAGGGGAGATTTTCAAAACTTGACTTTGACACAGCAGAGTTGAGACACAGAGAGAGGAGGTTATATAAGCTGGTCTCTGAGCCACTGCAGCATTTTGGATTTCTTTCTTTGAAGCTGAACCTTCTTGTCTCCACAGAAGATGAACATTGTGCCGGAGCTCGATGGATTATTCCGCCAGAATGACACCTATGACTACCAGGACTATGAGTACCCAGAGGACTTTGAGCAAAGTGCCAGTGAAGCGGTGTTGATCCCGCTTCTGTACTCTGCGGAGCTGGTCATAGGTCTGCTGGGGAATGGACTACTCCTGGCCGTTCTGGCTCAGAGGAGGCGATCCTGGAGGATGTCAGACACCTTCATCCTCCACCTGAGTGTCGCGGACATCCTGCTCCTGCTCACACTGCCCTTCTGGGCTGCACAGGCCGCTCAGCAAGGTGGATGGTGCTTTGGCGTGGTCTTCTGCAAGATCTGTGTGGCTGTTTTTAATGTAAGTACCAGGTTGTGTGTGGAACAGGCAAAGACTGGAAAGTGAAAGAGGGATGTAAGAAGGGTGTTTTTGGCTGTAGACTGCTGTTTCCTGTTTGATGAAGACTCTTGGCACACCAGGGTCATTGTACTTGATATGTTCATTTGTTTATACTCCCCATTGACTACCACATTCCTCCAGGCATTCCTAGGAGGAAGCGAGATGAGGGGAGAAGTGAAAGTGATAAAAATATGGCTGCAAGTTTTCAACTTACACAAGATAACTCAAGCTTTCCTTTCCTTTTCTTTTCTCCTAGATCAACTTCTACTGTGGGATCTTTCTGCTGGTTTGCATAAGCGTAGATTGCTACCTGTCCATCGTCCACGCCACTCGGCTGTACTCCCATGATAACCCCAGGTTAGCTCATATCAGCTGCCTGTCGGTCTGGATCGTCTCCTTGATCCTCACACTGCCGTGGTGTATTTTCCTGGTGGAGACGAAAGAAACGACACAGGAGAGAACACTGTGTGATCGCAGCTACTCTGAGCCAGTAACTCATGGTAGGCTGGCCGCACGCTTGCTCCACCACACGCTGGGCTTCCTGCTGCCTGCAGGCGCCCTGATCATCATCTGCTCCTGTATCCTGCTGCGGCTGCAGCGCAGCTCTAAAGGCGTCCAGAAGCAGAAGGCCGTCATGGTCATCCTGCCCCTGGTAGTTGTCTTCCTACTATGCTGGGTGCCATACAACTTCGCACTCATTGTGGACACCTTCAGGAGCAGGTCCAAAGAACCTGGTGATGTTTCATCTGGTAATCATGAGCACTCCATGGAGAGAGCTCTGATGGTCACATCTGGGCTGGGCTGCCTGCAGGCCTGCCTCAGGCCCCTGCTCTATCTTGGCCTGTGTGGAAACTTCAGGAATCGGACGCTGGCCATGTTGAAACGAGCTACAGTTGAATCAGAGGGCTCGCTATGGGAGCTGGGTCTGGGCGAAGCGACTGTGCCTGACCAGAAGCATGCGGGGGAAGAGATGAAACAGATGACAGCTGTAGATCAAGCGCCGTCACCTCAGTGTTGATCGGTGGACAGAAATGCTGCCCTGTGACTCATAAGTGACCTGAATAATGCTCCACCCCTGCTGCTGGGGAATTCAGTGTGAAATCATGTCATGGGTTCAAGGGAAGATGACATAGTGTTGAGAAACAGATATTTATAAAAATGAGTCTTTCACATTGCACTTTAATGTGAAGGTTTCCGAGCCAAGTCATGATGACGTACACATAGTGTTGTACTTTTATTTGTAATCACTGTAGCTTGTCACGCTCAATCATTAGTTCTTAATTCAATTGTAGATATCTGTATTTTTATTGTGTATTATTATTATTGTTATTATTATTGAAAGCAAACTATTTTTACATTATTTTATTTTTTAGTGAGAGAATTGTGTCTGTGAACATGTGAACAGTTTTAAACTGCTGCACAATCATCATAAAGCTAATGTCATAATGATTGGAACTGTTGGGAATATAAGCTCTTGTCGAAACAGTATATTTACAGTATAATAATATCCTGTAATTGTGATCTGCCATTAAAAACCCCGACAGAGTTCATAACTTCACTGCTGATAACACAAACTGTTTCACTTTCCATGTTACCCTGTTATCTTCAGGCAGTAAAGACTGTGTGGATTCCACGATTGTGCTGTGTGTGTGTGTGTGTGTGTGTGTGTGTGTGTGTGTGTGTGTGTGTGTGTGTGAGAAAGCAGTGACGGAATTTCCCTTTCGGCAAATCCCACAGCCTTAATTATTTCTTTTACTTCATTGTTGCGACATGGGTGTGTGGACTGCAGGACACAGGATGACACAAACAGGTGGTGATGTCACCAGTCAGGTGACAGAGAGCGAGGCAGATGAGTGGGGGGAGGAGGAGGAGGAGGAAAAACCAGCTCTCTGTTGCTGCGGCGGCCTTTTCACAGCTCTCTGTTTACTCTCATCAGAAGACTTGTCTGTTTGGTGGAGAGAACAGTGGTGTGCTTTGTGCATGAGGGCAGTTGACTGGAAAAAAGTGTTGGTGTCGGAGGAAAGCAAAACGTTCAACGAGCTAAAATCTTATTTATAATAAGAGATCACAGTGCATGCACTACACTTGTGGTTTTGCTACCTTTTTGCTGTGCAGGTTACGACCTGCCAGGCACGATTTGTTTCCGCATTCAAGGCTAGATAACGATATTGACTCATAAGCATGTGACATGAAATTAAATGTACTTTCATTATTGAGTGTTGGTTTAGATACACGTAGATACAAACTCCCTTCTCCCAGGCCACTCAATTCTGTTCCTCTTTGTTTCAAAGAAATGGCGTTCAAGTTCATCTGGAGTTGAAGTCTCATGATAATGTGGTCTTGAGAAATGCTGGTTGACTGTGACAGCAGCAGCACGTCAAGTTGATAGCATTACTGCTTATAATTAGTGATGAGTGTTGCATCAGACTGAAATGGTATTTCCTGTGTCAGCAAGAGCAGTGGTTCCCAAGCTTCTACTTTAAGGGACCCCTTTTCTATCATTGAGTAAAATGATCACCCCTGTAGTTTAATATTTCATGTTATTTTCAGTGCAAAACAACTGACAAACTGTATAATAAACCCAAATAGTGAGCACAATATATGCAGAAGTTGGTGTGAAATGATTTGGATGGAGTATGAGCAGATTATTTCCTATCAATATTACCTCAGAAATAAGATTTCTTGATATTTTTATGAACTTTATGTACGATTCTCTGTCTGTATGATGCATTTTCTTTAATTTCTAATAATCATACATACGTAATAGGCTTCTTTTTTGACAAGTTTAGTGTTTTTCTTCTTCCTGACGCTTTGCCATTGTTCTATTAGCCTTTTGGTATTTAATTGTGTGTGTGTGTGTGTGTGGGGGGGGGGGGTTTCTTGGTTAAGGATTTCTTACATGCCACCAATAGTATTCTCAGCAGATATTTATCCTTTTTCCTCCATTAGAGTTCCTCTAGTCTGATCAGGTACATCGCTTCAAAGTTAAAGGTCATTTTGGTCGAGAAAATCGTTTCAAGAATGCCATAAATTTTAGTACAAAAGGGAGCAACTGAAGGGCAACCCCAGAAGATTAAGTGTGTGCTTTCTAATGCAGGATGAGGCTGTTCTGTTTAGCAGAGAGTGAAGACTCTGTGAGTACAGCTCATGTTCAGGTCCTCACCATGCTTTTTTGAAGTTTATAGCTAAAATACCAATTTTAAATTAAAAAAATGACAAGTTCATTTAGTGTTCTTAACATAAATGAAAGGCTGTATACTCACTGTGTGTTCTTTGTAAGTTTTCTTACATCCTCTAAACTAGTCCATACACATTGAGTGCACAGTTCCCCATGTACAGTTTCAAATGGTGTGTGTTTGGGATACAGGTCAAAGGAAATTGCAGATTAAATAGTCAACTGAACCCATTAAGAAGAGCAATGTATTCAGACAGTGTTTTTGTGAATTTGATACAATTAATTGCTTTATTGAAAGTACAGTAGTACCATTACCAATAGTGGGATAGTTGGTGGGCTAAAACTGTACATTAGTAGTTGAGGTAGCACGTTGAAAGGCAGATAGTTAAAATGTTTAAAAAAACATTCAGCCACAGTGGGAGCGACAGCGATCGGTCGCATTTGAGCCATTTTTAAGCATTTTTCTGTTGTTATAGCGCCACCCAGTTGCCAATTAGAGTTAAATTTCTCCACTCACCTTGAGGCGTCCTGTTCTTCATATCTACCAAGTTTATTAAAAATCGATGTGGCAGTTAGGCCTAGATAAGAAATTAGCTCTGTAGCGCCCCCATTTTGTTTGATGGGGTCAATAATGGAGGGATCCCCTCAGATTATGTGTGGTCATATGCCTACAAAGTTGCGTGGTGATCGGTGACACCCTTGAGATGTTATACACCTTTATGTGATGAGCCACGCCCTCCACAATATTCATTGCCTTATAGAGGCTCAGTTTTAGTAAGTTTTCCAACTTTTGCCAAGAGGGAACTTTAGATATTGGTCCCTAGATTATGTTCACAGAGTTTCATGCAGATCGGTCAAACTTCCTAGAAAGAGATCGATTTTAAGTGTTTTTGAAAAAATACAAAATAGCGGAAAATCTGTAAACTGGAAGTTATGGGTTCTTGAGGCAAATTTGTTCCTCATGAGGAGAGGCATCTCTGTGCAAAGTTTCATGTCTGTACGACATACGGGGCATGAGATATGCCCATTCAAAGTTTGCAATTTCAATCGGTTGCTGTAGCGCCCCCCTTTGGCCAATTGATGCAATATTGCTTCATTCGCATCCTCCCATGACCCTCTACCACTGTGCCAAATTTCACATGGATTGACCAAGTCAGTGAGGAGAAAAACGTGGAACAGACACACCCACAGACAGTTTTTGTCATTATGTAGTAAAGAAAGATTCAAGAAGGCCTCTCAACCCACTGTGAAGCTGTGGTGACCCCTAGTGGGGGTTGGGAATGAGTGAGCTAGAGTTAATCAGCTAAGAGACAAGCAGCCAATCAGGACTCTTCTATAAGTTAAAAAGTTGTTGTCAAACACAAACTGTCCACAATAAAGGGAGTTGAGTCCCCCATATGATCAAGACAAACTGCTTCATCAAAGTAGAAAAGCATCGAGCATCGTGACTGGATGACTAAAAACAAGACCAGTGCATGCTGACCACATAGCCGACCGCACAGAGTTTGATGTGTGTGAATGGGTGTGCAGCCAAGATCTCGACTCTCTAACTGTGGGAGAGATTATGAACCTGTCGCTCGCTTTGTTCTCTGACACAGTGACCGAACCAGCAGAGCTGCTGCTTCTAGACTGAACTGTTTACTGTAGACAACACTGGTTGTTGCTGCAATCAACCAGTTTAAGAGGTGATAATATCTTTAAACACCACCACCCCCCTGCTGTTGTGAAATATTTGCCTCTCATGTTAATTATGAATGAGAGGTGCTGTAAAGGGCTAACAGTGGTGACATGTTGGTTTTTTTTTTTGATACTTGTGTCTTGAACTGAGAAGTCTCACACAGGACACGGCACATCTTGGTGCTCATTGTTCAGATACTTCTTGTCACCCTTCTGCTCAAACCACATGTTTGAGGATGTGCGGCTGCTTTTTGTCACTTTGTTTCAATTTCCTGTCAAAAAGATGTATGAAATTTCCACTGAAACCGCTACGTGTTGGTTTGCAGGTTTCATCTCTGTATGAGTTCTTTGTTTGATCACCGGATCCTAACTATATCATAAGCACTTAGAACATTTTAAGAATGTTAATATATTAAAATATCTCCCATGCTCAATGCATACAGATGGTAGAGAGGATAGAAAGGGATGTTTCACAATCTAACTTCTCCTAAAGTTCAAATTGTGAAGTTTCATGCTGCAAACTTCTCTGTTCTCTATCTGCCATCTCAGTCACACAACATTCATTACAGTATATATTTGGCTGATTTTATAACTTCTCTACAAGCTGTATAGTTTCTGTTAATTACAATAAAGATTACAACTTTGAAACACAAATTCCTACAGTGCGCAATACTTTTTAAATGCCTGTGTGTTTGGATCATAGAGGAAAACAAACATAATACAAGGAGGCTAACATTCAAATTTGGTGTTGATCTGGATGTGATAAACAGAATTTGACAAAGTCCTCATCACCATACACCAGGGCTGTCAAACATATGGCTTGTGGGCCAAAACTGGCCTGCCGAAGGGTCCAATCTGACCCACTGGATGACTCTGCACACCTTATACTGATGCATGTGTATAGGCTAAGAGGTGTCAGGTTTCAGGAGCTGGTTAAATATTCAGTAGCCTGCCTTATGTAAAATGCTGCTTCAGAGTCTTTTCCACCAGGATCAGAATACAGTTCTCTGAAATAACAATGAATACTTATTGTGGTCTTATTTAGAGATATTAAACAGTGTGCAAAGTGTTGTCAATAAGCAGCCTCAAAGGACTACAAAAGTAGGGCAGGCAGTGATAATTTAACCTGCTTCCTTAATAGCTGCCACCTTAGTTTGGTGTGGTGATGTTACTGTGCATTACTGCACAGGACATGCACAGAAAAATGCACATGTAATGACAGTGAGTAAGTTCACTGACTGAATGCGGAAAAGCAGACAAAATGTTAATTCTTTTCAGAATGTACTTGTACTTCTTCACACGAAATGAAATGGAAACATTTAGAGGTGTTGTTATTCACAGGTTTAATGCAGTGATTTAACTGGTCCGGCCCACTGGAGATCAACCTGGGCTGTATGTGACACACAAACAAAAATGAGTTTGACACCCCTGCTGTACACAGTTCCCTTCTTCTCACTTTCATCAATTAGATATATAAAAATAAATCTTTTCATTCAAATAAGTGATCAATTTTATTATTTGGTGTGTGTGTGTGTGTGTGTGTGTGTGTGTGTGTGTGTGTGTGTGTGTGTGTGTGTGTGTGTATATCTGTCTGTCCGCTGTTAATCTAGCAAACTACTGGACCATTCAGCCTCATATTTTGTGTGCACATTTCTGACTGTATGTTTAAGAAGCTCTCGTGGTTGCAGTGATTCACAATTGTTAAAAAACCTGTTTCATTGACTGTTTTCGTCGACTGCTGACTCTTTACACCTCTTAACTGGCCAGTAGGGGCTGCTAAATTTTCCAGATGTAATCTCGGCTAAAAACACCTAGTCTCACTCTGAAGTCGTCAAATTCCGGCGCCTGGGCAACACTATCCGGCGTCAGACACAGACAAAAAAAGCTGCTTTCATGTCGGCATGATATGTACTCAGTTGCTGTCATAGCAAGAGAGGCAAGAGCGAAATTTAAGGTGGCAGAAGTCCAAATACGGTGGATGGGAGGGAACAACAACCACAAACTTTCCTGTGAGATTATAAAGCCTAACCCTCTTCTTTTCTTTTTTTAAACCCAACCACATGCTTTTGTTGCCTAAACCCAAACATGTGTATGTGTTGGCAAATCATAACCACATGTGTTTGTTGTTGAAGGAAAAGAAACATTGATTCACACTGTTGCACTGACGTAGTGTGTTTATTTTCAAAGAGACTATGTAAATGTCTTGTGAAAATGGAAGTGTATTTCGAAAGAAGACAATGCTGTAACAGGCAGAACTTGACATGGCATCCCAGATCATCAACAACCAACACACCCAGGGTACCTTCCACGTCATATCTGGATGTGGAAAGTCCATGACCAAACGTCAATATGTGATGAGATCAGAGTGAGAATGTGTTGAAAAACAACAAGCCTTACCTAGTCTGTTTCAGGCCACATTTTGGTTTTCATTGTGGCTTCATTTTGAACCTCAGCATCTGCAGATGAATTCCATACCCAATATGTCCTAATCCGCTAAAGTTCGTCACAATACAAGATGAATTAGTCCTTGTCTTTTATCATCCATCTTGGCCTTAAAGGGACAGTGCACCCAAAAATGAAAATTCAGCCATTATCTACTCACCCATATGCCGATGGAGGCTCAGGTGAAGTTTTAGAGTCCTCACAACACTTCCGGAGATCCCAGGGGAGAGGGGGTAGCAGCACAACTCCACCTAATGGAGGCTTATGGTGCCCCAGATTCAAACGTCCAAAAAGACATAATTGAAACCACAAAATATTTCCATACTGCTCATCTGTAGTGATCCAAGTGTCCTGAAGCCCCGACATAAAAAGGTGTTTGGAAAAACGTCATTTGAACTCTGTCTTTCGCCTCATTGTGTGTTCACGTGCTTTCGCTGGAATCTGGGGCGCTGTAAGCCTCCATTGGTTGGAGTTGTGTTGCTATACCCTCTCCCCTGGGATCTCCGCAAGTGATGTGAGGACTCTAAAACTTCACCTGAGCCTCCCTCAGGATATGGGTGAGTAGATAATGGCTGTATTTTCATTTTTGGGTGCACTATCCCTTTGAAGGAGCCGGAAGGAACAATTTCACCATGTGCAACTCTCTGCGCAAGTAGGTTTAGCTGCAGCTGAAGCAGCTACGTGACCCACCCACCATATCCATGCGTCAGTCCACGATCACCTCCTTTTGCCTCTTGGCCTGGAAACCAAAGCCACGACAAAAGTAATCAGCTAGCTAGGTTAAAAGAGAAGCAGCTAATTCCACTGCAGATTACTAAATACATGGCCTAAAATGTAATTTGTAACATATTTACTATTAGATTACTCAAACTACCGTAAAACTTTAATTAATAGCCCGGGCTATTATTTGCTTAACAACTGAAACCAACAGGCCAATATTTGGCACAGGCCTTTAATTACTTTTACACACCTTTTACCCTGCTTATAAAATGCATTATGTCTTCATGTGTAATGAGTTATAAAGTTGATTATTGCTATGTATGGCCTCATATATACTCACTACAGTGGCACCTTGTAGCAGGGTTCAGATAACCATTATGCTGGTGGGTTTGTCTTGTACTGGTGGTGGGCGCAGTTTGTGGGGCTGTCTCGTTTACACTGCAAATGTAATCTGTCTGGAGTTATAAATGTCTGTCTGCAGTCTGCCTGCAACACAGTTTCCTTCTGTCCACTGCACGTCATCACAACACACCAGGAACATCTCAGAAGTGGAGCGATTTGCCTGCCATATTTTGTACACTTGGAGATTTTGGGTCATTTTTCCTCGATACTTGTGCTTCCACCATAAGTAAGTAGGCTATTTAGTGACATGTTTTTACTTTTTGTCAACTTTAATTGTGTTCATTTCCTGTTCTGTTGTTTTGTAGCCCTCAGACAATGGCACAAAGTTAATACTGTTAAAAGTCCAGCTATAAAAAACATGGATCAAAGATATATGGTTGTGTCTTAGTCATTAAAAATACAGTCATCATAATAATTATATGGTAAGGATATTCATATTTCACATACAACGCCTGTTTGCGGGAAAACTCACGTTTGTGCAACACGTTGCAGCTGCTTTAAAAATAGACAACGTGTATTTTAATAGTTCTGAAACCCGCTGCAGGGCTTCTGCTAAAATGACAAGACTGTTTTAAGTGGTCAGCCTGGGCGGGCGGCTGTCGGAGAGCTGTGCTCCACTGGGTGCACTTTTCTAGTTTTGTTTAAATTTACATAATGGTCTAAAGTCACTTCAAGGCCTTGAATCTGGCAGGTGTGTTTATTGCCTAAAAAACAGTCACAAGTGAAGACCTTTTTTTTTAAATCTCAGAGGCTCCTGATGTTTTATTGTAATGATGAAAACACTGGTTTAGAATAGAAAAAAAACTATTTTATTCTTTATTGAGAAAAACAAAGCAATATACAGTATTATCATGGTATAAAATATACATAATTTAAAACTTTGCTTGTAAAACAGTCGCTATCACTTTACCTTGCAGACAGAAAAGGGAAATGTTATATTTCTACTACAAGAAAAATAGCTGCCAACAAGTCCAGGTGTGTGACCTCAAATCCCTGAAAGACAATGTTATTTTTGTCTGATGGTCATGCTCATGTTCATCTACTCATACACTGTGAGAACAACAGGAAGTTGAAAGAATGCATAGCCTGTTTAAGGCTACAGAACACAGGAAATTTACATTAACACTTTGCGCTCAGCTGTCTCGGTCTTCATGTCAGTCAGTCTTTAAGTCTGGGCAGGTCTGTACATGTGGTTGTTGATATGTCTGTCTCTCTCTCTCTCAAATAGCGATGGAGTTAGAGGTGTCGGCAGACTCAGACCAGATGGAGCTTCTCCTGCTCGTACCAACAGAGTGCAGTTTGACACTTGTCGACAGCTTGCAGCCCAGAGACCTCAGGATTTCCAGGAGCTGACGCCTGAACTTCACGCCCACAAAGGCATACAGGATGGGGTTGAGGCTGCAGTGGAGGTAACCTACACAGGAGGTGACTATCTTGGCTTTCTCCAGAGATGTTCTGACTCCACAGGTGTCCATGGTGTAGTTGGAATGAAGCGTGTCCACCATGAGTGTGATGTTGTATGGCGTCCAGCAGAGGAAGAAAACCACCACCACGGACACGATGACCCTGAATGCTTTCTGCTTTTGGAGGCCCTGGGAGCCGCACCGCAGCCGGCGCAGGATGCAGGAGTAGCAGAAGATCATGATGACTGAAGGCAGCAGGAAACCCACTGTGTGGTAGAGCAGGCGTGATGCCAGCCGCCAGTCACCTACTGACTCCAAGGAAAACCTGAAGTAGTTGCGAATACACTCGGTTTTGTTTCGCCTGTCATCCTTCATAGCTTCCAAGAAAACCCAGTCAGGGATAGAGAGGAGCAGGGAGAAGAGCCACACTGCCAAGCAGCTGAACTGGACGACCCAGGGGTTCCTGCGGGAGTACATCTGGGTAGCATGGACGATGGACAGGTAGCGGTCCAGACTGATGCAGGCCAGCAGAAAGATCCCACAGTAGAAGTTGATCTGAGGGTACAAAGAGATGTGAAAAATCTTTTTTTGCAACAACCTTCTGTTACCCATCATGCCCTTTGATGCACGCCTCTTACCGTAAAAACAGCTCCAGTGATCTTACAGAGGGGGGTGCCAAAGGTCCATCCACCTTTTTGAGCCGACTGTGCAGCCCAGAAGGGAAGCGTCAGGAGCAGCAGGACGTCTGCCACACCCAGGTGGAGGATGAAGGTGTCTGTCACACTCCAGGCCCTCCTGCTCTGAACCAGAACCCCCAGCAGCACTCCGTTCCCCAGGACACCCACAACAAACGCCACCGAGTACAGAACTGGGATGAAGACCGCCTCAAAATTCATGCCCTCGCTCAGGTCACATACATCACCCCCTTCACAACAATAGTCTTCATATGAATCAGAGGTGTTGTCGTATAAATCGTCAAAGCCATCAAGGAGGCTTCCCGTCAGTGTAATCACGTCAGAGTCGTCCATCATTGAACTTCTGCAAGAGAAGAAGAAGAAGAAGAAAATGAAGAGGACATGTATACATTCATTTGGTTAAAGCATCTTACTTGTGAAGTCTGTTTGAACCACATGGTGGTGCTGTCTATCTATCTATCTATCTATCTATCTATCTATCTATCTATCTATCTATCTATCTATCTATCTATCTCTGTCCTCTAAAAAACATAAACAAACATTTTGGAAAAATGTAAATGAAAAGAATCCTGAAGTCAAAAATTAAAATATAGAATAAGGTTTTTTTTGTTTTTTTTTTAACATTTTTGCCAAACATGTGCATCAGTCATTGTGTTCCCTCTGATCAGAGAGATGGGCATCATCTTTTGAAATATTTGGAGGTGACATAAGAGACCTTAAATGTGGGGGCTGAAATACCACAATGCATTTCCTTCACCGTGGTGCAGCAGTACAAAGCTTTGAAAGGTTTGAAGGTACGATGCCAAGTGACCTAATCTCAGTTCCCTCTGTCGCCACAAAAAGTTGTGTACATTTCAGTCATTCAACTGTTGGGGTATGTACAGAATTTCTTTGTGTCAGCAGATGGGGAAGAGAAATTAATATACATAGAAAGCATGTGTAACACTTAGTTTCAGAGTTGTCAGCAAGTTAAAATCCTTAATGCACTAAAATATGAATCACAGTGTTGACTAGCATATGTAACTTGTTGCACAGATGATCATGAGGTCATGGTAAATGATTAAATATTTGACTATAGCACCTCATTGTGCTGCAGCTTTTTAGTGAATGGCATGGTGAAGTTAGTTGCACACTGTCACGCTACAAACCACATCACACACACTAACGCTGTGGCCTCTTACTGTGAACTAAAGCTGTTAGAACAAACAGCAAAAGAGTGAGAAAAAGGATGTAAACAATATTCAATTTATGTTCATCAGTAATTAGTTAATTACACAAAAAAGGTTCAGCCTACAAAAGCAGGTGAACTGAAGTGATGTGAATTAAAATCCTCAAATATTAAATATTGATATATGCCAAGAGCAATATAGGCATCATCTAAAAATGATTTATGATAAATGATAAAAAAAATAAAATTCAAGGTAATGACTTACTGAATTGTGATCCTTTGATACTGTATACTCCACAGTAAGCTGGCACTACACGGCAGAAATGAGCTCTAATGATCCAGTGTTGAATGGTGAATGCATCTATAGAGGAAGAGACAAGAGAACAAAACCCGCCTCTGACCATGTGTGAAGTGTGACAAGTAGAAGCACAGCCATGCAGAAAATGTTAATGTCTTTAAAAAACATTAGAGCAACTGTTATTATTAAGAGTTGTTGTGATTTAAAACTTGATTTTATATTTTTTACTTTTTCTTTTCTTCAAAAAAACAAAAAACAATTACCTCTTAAAAGTAAGAAATGTTTTTTTGCTTTGAAGTAAATATTGATTGCACAGTGTAATGGCTATAGGCCTTCCCTTTAAGCCTTACTTTAACTATGCAGTTCTGTTCACCATCAGGTAGGAACTCCTGGGAAAAATGAAGGCTCAATTCAAGCCACAAAGAAAGTCGTCCACTGTACCACCAAAACAGGAAGGGAACAGCACTTTTGTTTTCCAGTGTAGCAACCTGTGGCTATCTCCAATTACCAAAGAGTATCAGTTTAAGTTCTTTGCAGTTAGTATCCCCTGTGCCAGAAATGGCAGACGGTGAATAAACTGAAGTAACTTGGAAAAACAAAATGCAGTGTGTCTTTCATTTGTGCCCGTTGCTTGGCTCCAAGGAAAACGCACAGCGATCTGTTTGTCGTTGCAACAGCAGTGCAAACAGTAATACCACTCTGAAACGTGAGGGAGGTTAAAAGTTGTCCATTTCCACTTTTCCACTTTTAAAAAACATAATGATGTTTTATGTTCACAAAGACTTTGTGAAAACAAAATTACTTCATTTATTAAAACACTGAACAAATGAGAGATCTGGATGGTGATTCACAGGTTTGTAAAACAAACTAGTGCTCTTCAAGCTGCCCACTTGTCTTATGTTGACAAAGACAATAAAACTTAAGAACACATAAGATGTCACATGCGTGAGTAGGCTGGTACTGTACCACTTTCCACTGAAACTGATGGAAAAACATTTCTTTGAATTAACACCCACCTCATCAGTTTCCTCTCAGACTCTGTTGTTGAAAAGAAATACATCTTACTAATATTGTGACATGTCGTGTGTATATATGTTGTGACAAAACTCAATATTCATTGACAGTTTAGTGACACTCAACCTCAGGAGGACATGCATTTATTCTGGTTATTGAAGAGAGGACATTCATAGTTCGCAGCAAGTTAAAATCCTCAATGCACAAAAATATGAATCACAATGTCAACTACAACTTTTTAGTGAATGGCATGGTAATGTCAACGGCACACTATCATGCTTCAAACCACATCACGGTCCAACACTGTATGGTTTCTTACTGTGAACTGAAGGTGTGAGAACAAACAGCTAAAGAGTGAACATCCATCCATCCATGTATATGGATGTAATCCCTCCAGCGTGTTCTGGGTCTGCCCCGGGGCCTCCTACCAGTGGGACGTGCCCAGAACACCTCTAACAGGAGGTGCCCAGGAGGCATCCTGATCAGATGTCTGAACCACCTTAACTGACCCCTTTTCAATGCAGAGGAGCAGCGGCTCCACTCCGAGCTCCTTACCCTATCTCTAAGGCTGAGCCCAGCCACGCTACGGAGGAAACTCGTCCACTTGTATCCGCAATCTCATTCTTTAGGTCATTAGCCAGTGCTCATGACCAGAGGTGAGGGTTGGGACGTAGATGGACCAGTAAATCAAAAGCTTCGCCTTCCAACTCAGCTCTCTCTTCACCATGACGAGTCACGAATCACGAGTCCGGCACAGCGCCCGCATCATTGCAGAAGCCGCACCAAACCGCCAATCCATCTCACGCTCCATTCTACCCTCACTCGTGAACAAGACCCCAAGATACTTAAACTCCCTCGCTTGAGGCAGTAACTCTCTCCCAACCTGGAGGGCGCAATCCACCGGTTACCAGCAGAGAACCATGGCCTCAATTTGGGGGTGGTGACTCTCATCCCAAACGCTTCACACTCAGCTGCAAACCGCCACAGTTCATGCTGGAGGTCACAGTGTGATGAAGCCAACAGAACCACATTGTCTGCGAAAAGCAGAGATGCAATTCTGAGGCCCCCAAACCCGACCCCTTCCTCCCCCAGGCTGCACTTCGAGATCCTGTCCATGAATATCACAAACAGGATGGGTGACAAGGAGCAACCCTGACGAAGGCCGACACCCACCGAGAACATGTTTGAGTGAACAATAAGGACGATAGAACTTTACAGACATGACTGTACATAAACATACGATGTCATATGTGTGAGTAGGCTGGTACACTTCACTTCAGTCAAAGCTACCATGTCACTGACTAAAAAACCATATGTCATTTGAGTGACAGCTGCAGCCTCAGGAGGACGGACGTACATTCATTCTGATCATTAAAGAGAAAGTATAAAAAGGGATGTTGCACAATCTAACTTCTCCTAAAGTTTTAAGTGTAAAGTTTCATGTTGCAGAGTTGTCCATCCTCTATCTGCCATCTCAGTCACAAAATTGACGACAGAGAGTACAGTTTATATTTGGCTGATTTTATCATCTCTACTCTACCTAGCTCTATATGAAAAAACATGCAAATATCAGTTTCTGTTCATAACCGATCAAGATAACGAAACCCACAATAAAAATCTCACAAGACTTTTTAAATAAAGCACTTGTGTGTTTGGATCATACAGTAAAACAAGTGCATACTTATAAAAGGAACACACAATACAAGCAAGACTAACATCATTCGAATATATGGAACTGATGAAAACAAGATTTAATTTATTTTCAGTAATAAGTTAATAAGGTGAAGATCACATACACAAAACAGAAAACTGGCCTACGAAAGCAGCTGAGATGTAATGATGTGAATTCTAATCTTCAAATATTAAATAATGATATAAATAATGAACACACACAGATCTGGACCGTCTGGAAACAAGCTAGTACTCTCCATGCTGCTCTCTTGTCTTATGTTAATGAAGGGACTTTACACCAATATAAAGTAATGATAAGCAGATATACAGAAGTCGTGTGAGTAGGCAGGTGCACTTTCCACAGAAACTGATGAATAGCATTTCTCTGAATTAACACCCACTGCAGAATCAGTCGGTGCTGAAAAGAAAGATGACAATACCGAATGCTCACTGACATTTAAGTGACGCTGGCAACCTCAGTGGAACATCTGCATTTATTCTACTCACTGAACAGCAGTGTGCAGAAAGTCTTACTTTAAGACTATCTAGTATCAGATCACCCTTTCCCGAGCAGAAACACTCTTCAACTTCCTTTATGAACCACATCAGAGACCGACCATCCTCGTGCCATTTCATCAGATTAACTGCATGAATGATCTCTACTTTTTAGTTTCAATTTCTCTAACCTGCAGTTGAATAGAGGTTATTCATTCATGTGTGTACTCATGCCCTTGCTGGTGGCATGCTTAATGGGATTTGGCATTTCATACTTTTGCTGGCTGGCGGATTTGTCATTCGTGCACAGCGACAACAGCAAAAGGAAGACACGAGGTCACAGCTCAACATATGAAACTGGCACTACAGTAGTTACACTAACACAGATTCAAAAAAGAAACATTAGTATAGTTAAGGGTAGACACAAAATTAAAAGCAGGTGTAATCATAATTGAGCAGTGACTTGATACAAGACTGATCTTAACTGAAGCACTGAAACTAAACCTTAAAAAAAAGTACAGATTTAAATACTTAGTTGCAAATGTGAGACAGAAGTGAAAACTGTAGAACTGCATACAACAGAGCAATGAAACAAGTATCCTCCAGTCACGCTGCTCATCTTTATTATACCAGTTCGCAGAAACAGCTGAGGTTGGTTCCTGTGGTATGTACAGAGGTTAATTGGAACATCATGTACAGACACACAAACAGCAGAAGCAGCTCACACCTTTGTCATGTTGATAGACTTCACTGTCTAATCAGAATGAAGTTTGTCTGTGAAGTTTTGCACCTTACGTGAAGCCCAATTGAGCTGTTTTATTGTAACACACATGCATGCAGGTGGTGTCACATTATGCCAGTGCTCAACAGGTGGTGGTAACATGCCAAGACATGCTGCAATGTGCAAGCAAAGACATGGAAGAAGCTAGGGAACATGGATGTAACCAATTCTGGATTTAAAATACTCTAAAAAATTGTCTTATGAGGGAGGAAATGCATGCGGCAAGTAGCTAACACAGGACATTTAAAAGCCTTATCAATTACCTGATACTATTAATGTATTGCATATCAGTGTCAAATCTCTCCCTAAATCATTTTCACTAACCATTTCATATAAGGTTTCTCCTCCACAACCACAAGATTTTTATCACTTTTTTTTTTTTCTCTCAGTTTTATGCGAGTATGCACACCGACATGCAACACCTGTGACAGCACGGGGTTTAAAGTGTCTTGTCTGCTTCCCCTTGCCTATGTATAGAGCAAAAGGTTCAGAGTGTGTTCCTGTTTGTTTTCACACCTTTTCTTTCCCCTTCTGTTCTGCAGCGTTTATGCAGTTCTTGTGGTGAGAGAGGCTGATGGAAGTGCAAACATCTGGCCATGAAACTCACTCGGTGACTTTTTCAGCCCACCACCAACACAAGAATAATCATTGCTGGAAACTAATAGACTTGTGATATGCAAGAAACAATTTACATAAGATGGAAGCACAATGCACGTCTGAAGATTCACTGTTCGGTTGAGCGGTGAGATGCAGAAAGTTGGACCTGAAGAGTTATATCATAACTTGTGAGGCTACAGTTTTCAGATGTTTCGAGGAAAAAGGATGAATTATTACTTGAAAGAGTAAAGGAGATATGAAAATCAGACACACATACATTTTAGTTGAATACCAAACTGTAGAAGCATTTCTGTGCTTTAAAACCAAACATATCCGCTATCAGAGGCCTTTCCTGTCTTAACCAAGAAAGTGTTAAACAGGAAAAGGTTGTTTTTTTTGCCCTCACTACCTGTTAGAGTTTCAGTGCATGTCACTGACCAACATTTCTCCTGCACAGCGCACTTACATGAATCATGAATCATCTGGTTTCCACCTTTGATTGTGAGAGGTTTCCAGATAAGAATATGATTAAAATGAGATAAGGTAAAAGCATGAGTTTTTCACGTGGCGTGTGAGTGTGCCCCTAATTTTAGGTTTTTGTTTTAAAGTAAACTGTGAAACCATGGAGATGTGTGTCACATGAGGAACTGAAAGAACACAAATATGAGAAAAAAACATTTCCACATTCCAGTTTTGATTCCTATTATTCTGTCCTACAGTGTTGGCCTGCAGTTTGAATTGCAACCACTCATTTTACACAGCCAGTTGTAATATGTGTACTAAATCAATTTAATCAATTACAAAATTCAGTCTTGCATCATCTTCAAAGTCTTTAAATGATTACTGTGGGATGTGTAAATCACAGAAATGTAAGATGCATATTTATGAATTATTCATGATGAAGGGATAAAATATCAAAGCACGTTTTCACTGCTGTTTGAGCACCTGCAAATTATGCATAAACCTCGTTTGATGCTCTCCTACCTTTTGCAGTTTCTGTTTTTGACTAAAAGTGGCGTCACCACATTGTAGGTTAGTATGTCAATAAAACTCAACCTAACCATGGCAGCAGCGATGGTGACATCATCTGATCAGCCATTTAAATGAGTCAGTCATGACACATAAAATCTGCCTGGTTAATAGAAGGAATGAGAGAAGGGCTCATATTGCTGACAAAATGCATTTAAAGGGACAGTTCACCCCAAATTAAAAAACACAGATTTATCTTCTTACCTGCAGAGCTATTTTTCAGTCTGGATTTTTGGGGTGTGCGTTGCTGAGTGCTGTAGAGATGTCTGCCTTCTCTTGGATATTATGTGCAACCCCAGTTCAAATAAAGTTGGGACATTGTGTAAGATGTAAACAGAATGCAATGATTTGTAAATCCTTTTTAACTAATATTTCTGTAAGATATAGGCTGCACTTATTCTGAATTTGAAGCCGCAACACATTCCAAAAAAGTTGGGACAGGGGCAACAAAAGACCGGGAACGTTGTTGAATGCTCAAAAAATACCTGTTGGAACATTTCACAGGTGAACAGGTTAACTGGTAACAAATGATATTATCATTAATAAGTATGAAAGGGGCATCTTAGAAAGGCTCAGGTGTTCACAAGCAGGGATGGTGACTTTTTGAAGAACTGTGGGGGCAAACAGTCCAACAGTTAGAGAATTGCAAAGAATTTAGGGATTTCACCATCAACAATCTATAATATCAGCAAAAGATTCAGAGAATCCAGACAATTCTTTGCATTTAAGGGACAAGGCTGAGAACCAACACTGAATGGCTGTGACCTTTGACCCCTCAGATGGCACTGTATTCAAATCTGACTTGATTGTATAAAGGATAGTACGACATGGATTCAGGAGCACTTTGGAAAACCAGCCAGATACAGAAGTGCTGCTGACTTCTCTGGGCCCAACCTCATCTGAGATGGACTGACACAAAGTGGAAAAGTGTGTTGTGGTCTGATGAATCCACATTTCAAATTTTCAGAAATCATAGACATTGTGATGTCAAGGACGAGAGGATTAAGGACCATCCAGACTGTTGCCAGCTCAAGGTTCACATCTGTGAAGGGCTCTCTGTCCTTCTCTGGCGAGGAAATACAGTGTGGAGAGTTGGTGATCCACCAAGCTGGTCCATTTTCCACTGGAGACACTTGTAGCTTGTGCCGCCACACAGCTGGTGTGTCCCAGGCATTAAAAGCTGACTTGTGCTTTTTGTGGGGGTCAGGCTTGGTCAGGCTCAGGCTTAGTATTTTATGTGACGTTCTCAGACGGGCTGGGTCACATGGGTTGGTTTGGGTTGTAATGTTTTCAGCCCGTTGATAACTTCACGAGGCATGACTAGTTGATTTACAAAGGGTCAGTCTGTGAGTGAAGTATTCCTTTAAGAGAAGATGGATTGTTTATTACTGCCTCAAGCGAAGGAGTCCAAGTATCTCGGCATCTTGCTCAAGAGTGAGGGTAGAATGGAGCGTGAGGTGGTTCGGTGGTTTGGTGCGGCTTCTGCAGTGATGCAGGCGCTGCGCTGGACCGTCATGGTGAAGTGAGAGCTAAGCCGGAAGGCGAAGCTTTCGATTTACTGGTCCATCTGTGTCCCAACCCTCAGCTATGGTCATGAGCTCTGGGTAGTAACCGAAAGAATGAGGTCGCAGATACAAACAGCCGAAATGAGTTTCCTCCGTGGGGTGTCTGGGCTCAGCCTTAGAGATAGGGTAAGGAGCTTGGACATCCGGAGGGAGCTCGGAGTAGAGCCGCTGCTCCTTCACGCTGAAAGGGGTCAGTTGAGGTAGTTCGGACATCTGATCCGGATGCCTCCTGGGCGCCTCCTGTTAGGGGTGTTCCGGGCTCATCTCACTGGTAGGAGGCCCCGGGGCAGACCCAGAACACGCTGGAGGGATTATATATCTCATCTGGCCTGGGAAGGCCTTGGGGTCCCCCAGGAGGAGCTGGAAAGCGTTGCTGGGAAGAGGGACGTCTGGGGTGCTTTGCTTGGCCTGCTGCCCCCGTGAAGTGGATGAAAATGGATGGATGGATGGATGGATGGATGGATGGATGGATGGATTTTTAAATCACGGTTATCATCAACACCAGTATATCGTGACACCTTTATGTCCCATGTGGTTTTTGCTCCGATTTTTTTAACCTCTGCTTATAACAGCTGAAATCTTGTCGCCCTCAGTGGTCTTAAAAATGCTTCCTCCGATACCAGCGTTCAACTGAGGGTGGACAAGATGGGGGTGTTTCTGTGTCTGGGATGGGTGGGAGGTGTACTTTGTTGTCGTATTTAACATGCATTATTTTTAGTTACCACTTGTGTGTGGCCTCCCTATCTTTGTCCAGCCTTGAGCTACCTGTAAATTTATATTGTAATACTGAAACTGAATTTATTATTATTATTTTTAATCATTATGAATAGAGCATTGCCTACTGTGACCAAATACACCCACATATTAAAGGGGTAGCTGTCGGGTCTGGATCTTTGCCACTTTGTCACCTTACGCAATCCTATGTTTTATGATGAAAACATCACTATAGTTGAGATGCATCGTCAGTGTCATTGTCATTTTGGTTTCTGTGAAGCCTGTGCTCAATGTTTACAACACCCACATCAACATCACTAAACACCCCCCGCCCCAACTGTAAACCTCAGCACAGGGCGAAAAAAAAAAAACGATTAACATAGCTTCACTTGTAAAATGAGAGCACCCACCTCACCCTTAAGGGTTTCCTGTGTTAGATTTACCGCTGTCTTTACCAGTGCAGCATGTTTAGTTTTACATTGTGCGTAAGTGTTGTAATATTTCGTTTTTACATTATTGTGTAACTTCGATGTTTTTTATTGTGCGGTTGTTTGGCTAACTTTTTTTGTATGCTGCTATCTTGGCTAGCTTTTCCTTATAAAAGAGATTGTTGATCCCAACGGGACTTACCTGATTAAGTATGGGTTAAATAAAAAAAACTTAAGTGTGATTTTCACACAGATTGAGTGTGATTTTCTTCACAGGAAGAAACATACATGCTAAAGATATATGAAGGAAATGTAGCTTCTTTTGGACATTTGTGTCGACAGTGTGGGAAAACACTTTGTTTCAGGAATAAACTTAGCAATAACAAAGGGAATTTGTGGTCATACTTTTTGTAATGTGGTGCTATTTCTACATGTTGGAGCTGCACCAATGAAAAGCTCCATCCGACTACATCAGAGTGAAATAAAAGTCACACTGACCCATGACACACTACACATGGCAACCCATGCGTACTATGAAAAGTGTCTGTGGACGTGTGGGCGAGTAGTGAGACAATGTGCCCCTGTGCACAGATATGCAAAAGGCCCCAGCACTTCTCATACACTGGAGTAAGAAACATAGACTTTTTGTTCCTTTTTGCGTGCCTCTGTAGTTGTTATGCATCTTTGAGGTGGAAATGTGCTCTGTTCTTTGGAAGCTGGATTGTGGTAATGTGCTAACTGGCAAGTTAGTGTCAAGACGGTCTTCCAGTTTCCCTTTTTGAATGACTATTATAGACCACTGTTATTTCCTCTCACAAAGGCGCAGAATGTGCTAGTTGGCCATCAGCTGTTGTCTTTGTGGTGTGTTCATGTCCTAATTTTTGGCGGAGACATAGTGACATCAGGTGACACAGAAGGGGGGCTTTGTTGCCGCTAGTTCTCTGAAGTCGGTTTGGTGTGTCTGGACCTTTAATTTGAGTGAAGGGGCCCCTGACACTTTGAGTCCCTGGGCCTGTGCCCAAATACCATTCAGTAATCCATTAATGTGTAGGTAGGTGGGAAGAGGGGTTTAGAGATGTGAAACAAGTTGTGATGCAGACTCATGATGATTAAACGTGCTGGAAATCCATCGATATGAACTTATATGACACATAGAAATGAGGGGGATGTAAGAGAGAAGGTCTTTCTTTGATTCCTTTTTTTCCAGTCCTGTACAGATTTAAAGGGCATCTAAGTTGTGGTAAATAATATTAACAAATGATGGATACTGACTGCAGGCTACAACGTGCCCGCAGTGTCTTCATGCGATGACTGTCTCAGGTCCAAAGCAGCTGTCGTGCAATTAATCATGGCAACACTGAGCTACAATGTTTTGCTTTCTGTTTTAAATGTTTGTGTGTGTGTCTGCACTTAAAAGGAGAAGTGTGTAGGACTCAGTGGCATCTAGTGGTGAGGACTGCAGACTGTAACCAGATGAAACTTTTCCCATATGCCAAGCATGAACTCCTGGTTAATTAAGTTTCCTTTTGTATTCACTGTTCAGGAGGCTTTTATCGTGAGCTGAATTACCCGTAGAGTTCTCCTCCTCTCCAAAACAAACGGGCCAGGTGATTAAAACCAGTAAATACACTGAATAAAACAATTTCAAGTTAAAAATCAGGGGATCACTGATGCAGTTTGGAGTGTCACCGACAAGCCGCTAACCCGTCACCTGCTAATGTGCGCTCACCTCTCTGATAATTTCATATTCAGAGGGTTTCTACTGGGAGCTGAATTATCTGCAGAGGTCACTTCCTCTCCAAAACCAATTAACCTGGTGATTTAAACCACTAAAACTACCGAATGACGCAGTTTCACATCAACAAAATCTCTTCTTTTCTGACACTGATCCTCGTGGAGGGGCTGCTGAATGTGGTGGCTGTTGCAAAAACACAGATAGCCCTATCTAGATATCTAGAGCTACTGTAGAAGCATGATGGCGCAACACGGCAGACTTCATAGACAAGGACCCACTCCCTACGTAGATATAAATGGCTTATTCTAATGTAACAAAAATACAACGATTCTTATTTTTGGGTGAATATACACTAAAAAAACCTATTCATTACATTCTTTACATCCTACACACCAACACACGTCTTCCACGTATGATGTCATGATGAGCTTGAATACTGTCTGTTTCAGCAGTTTTAACTCTTGTCTCGTGAGGCATTTTATTGAGATTGGCCTAAGTCATTAGCAAATATATACAAATATAGAAATTATTGGTGAAGATACTAATGCAGTATGAAGATATGAGTGCATTTAACAAAGTTGTCTCTCCAGACACCATCCCCTTTATGGATTTATAGAAAATAACACAATGAAAAAAAGGAATAGAAAAGAGAAAAGCAAAACCAAAAAAGGGACAAAGAAAGAGCATTATCTTCTCTAAATATTGAATAAAAGGTTGCCAGATGACAGCAAATAAGTTTGCCTACTCATTTCTAATATATCTGATCCTCTCCACCTCAATAGTACTGACAAGATCATCAAGCTGCATTTTACATAAAGGGCGTTTTCCCCGACATCAGCAAGGTGATCAGTTTTTACTCCAGGAGGCTAACAGGTGATCACTAGTCACCATGTGGTGTCACATGATGGCACTGTGGCTCCATCTGTTGGATATCATAAAACATGAAAAATCTAAAAAGGTTTAAAAAAAAAATCATCCGTCCAAAATGAAAACAGTATTTTATTACAATAAAACAGCTAACACAAGATAAAGTAATGGTCCAGTTGGCACTCTCACACACTCTGCTATGTTGAAAGAGGAAGGCAGAAAGTTATCAGAAACATACTCATGATACAGCAAAGTGATACAGCAGCTGTTGAGTTATCTGGAACCTGCAGGAACACAAGTTGGCGTGGTCCTTCCTGTGCAAAATGTCAAGTAAACAGCCAAGTTCAGGGTCGTATTTATTTGTTTTTTCGACTACAGCTGAATAATATATTGTTTCTCCAGGACCTGTGAACAAAAACTGACAAAACATCAGACAAAACATTTTGAAAACTTAAATTAAATTTATATGGGTTAATCAAGTTTACATGGCTGACTGGCCCAGAGTTGGCCATGGCCTGTATGCTACCATTTTCTGAGACTGAGAGCCTGCCCATATATCAATATAGAAGATTTCATATTAAAGCAGGGCAGGTGGGCACAACAACATTTACAAACATTTGGCTGGCACTGCACCATCGTGGAGATTTAAGAAGCAGTCTCATTCTATCCTTATAGGTCACATAATGAGCAAACAATATAAAAACACAAAGCAATAGTTATGATATCATGTGCCATCCTGCTGTATTACAGACATTTTCAGTGCTTTTGTCACATAAAAAATATTAAAAATGATGCAGTGAGTCCATGTCAGCCACAATAATCCAGAATTAGTCATGACTGTTATCACACACACGTCCACTGAAGACAATACGGCACCAAGCAAACAGGTAGTGAAAGAACAGGGAAAGCATGGCAGAAGAGTTGGGTGATCTTTTTAATAAATAGTTAGGCTGCATTAATGATTTAATGAATTCATAACTGAACTGATGATATGTTCAAAATATCTGACACAACAAACTATCACAAGTAATTCAAGCTTTGGTTTTGTCTCACTTGGATTACTTTTCAGCAGTTTGTTCTGGTTTAATGATCAAATAATAGTTTTGATTTACTGAATTCTGAATTTAGCAAATAACACCAGTTTTCATACTTTTGATACGTTGCATGAATCATTGATATAAAGACTAAACAATTAAGGGGCCCAACACTTACCCCTGGGGACACCACAAGTAACATGTTGAACATTGATCACCAAGCCTCACAAACTGCCTTTTGTTTGACAAGTAAGGCCTCACCCAATCTAACGCTTTACCACTGATGCCATACCGCTGTGGTTTATTGAATGATATATCATAGTGTATTTTTATGTCTATAAATATTCCATATTTCCTCAACTGAATCTATTAATGCTACTATGCATTAATAGATTTTTAAGCATTACTTGAAAAGAAACTTTATTAATTAATAGCATTATTTGGTGTGTAAATGTGTTATGGACTTTCTTTTCTATTTTATGTTAAATTATATTATTTATCTGTTAGATTACGATGGATTCCGTCACAGACGATTTATTTAGGGTTTTTTAGGTGTGTGTATGTGTGTGTGTGTTATGTAAACTATGTCAACTGTTAGTGTTTCTTTTACAGTGCGCATTATGACGTGTTATTAAGTGTATTGTGGAGTGTGAATGCATGGTTTGTATTGTCACTATGTAACTGTGTAGACCCCAAAAGTCTTACAAACTGATAAATGGATTTAACAATTTAAAAAACAAACAAACACGACTGTCCCATTTTACCTGAACGTGTCATCAAAGTGAAGCAGGGGTTCTTGCAATGTTTGTGGGTCCAACATTTAAAAATTATTTTATCTGGCAACATATTTTCTTTATAGAAATACAGCAGAGATCCATGACATGTTTTAAAAGTAACACTCGAGGTGGTTTTCTTGGTGATCTAACTTTAAGTGTCCCAAACTGCCTGACTTCACCTTGTGTACTTTAATATAGCAGAGAGAGCGTCCCTGTCTTTATCAGGTGTGCAGACAGGTGCAGATGTGCAAACCTCCACAGCAAGAACTGACTGTAATCATTTCTGTTACAACCTCCAGATCCACTAGAGGGCAGTGCTGTATAAACCTCCAACATGCTTACTGTCTGACACCGAAGAAAGACGGAAATGGAGTTGGTGGAACAGTCACGAAGTGGGTGCGCACTGTGACAGAGCAGTGTGTTTTCTACTTTATAAACCTGTTCTCGGTATTATTTTTATTTTTATTTGCGTTACCAAACAGGTGAAGGCTTGACACATCACTCGGAGCCAGGTTAGTGCTTATTATACGTCAGTTTGGGGTTTTAGTGAATACCGAAAGGAAACTGAAGCGGGCCCGTGAAGCCATGGCTGACAGTATGGATGAAGAGATGCCGGAAGAGACTTTGCCCATGCAGCAGGACCTGACCTGTCCCGTGTGTCAGGGCGTGTTCCGGGACCCCGTGCTGCTGCCGTGTACCCACACCTTCTGTCGGGAGTGTCTGCAGAGGAGTTTTCAGTTTAACAGAAAGTGTCCCGTCTGCAGGGAAGTGTTCAAGGAAGAGGACCCAATCGCCAACCGCGCGCTCAGCAGCGCGTGCGAGACCTTCCTCAAAGAGTCGAGTTTGCGTACGAACCGGAAACGGCCCACCAATGAGAACAACTGTAGGCTGCACCTGAAGCCGCTGGAGCTGTACTGTGAGAAGGATGAGGAGCCCGTGTGTGTGGACTGTGTGACTCTACACAACACACATAAGCTGTGGTCAGTGAGAGACGGGGCACCCATGTGTAAGGTAAAGCTCTCACACCAGGTGTCGAGTGTGTGTGTGTTCCCTTAATAAAATCATGTTTTCCTTGATTATCCCATAACCAACAAAGGCCATAATGTGACAATAATGTACTTCAATAACATAGCTATTTTTCACATTTGCCCAATTAGAGTAAAGGTTTCACAAATCTGAAACTCTGTGTAAAAGGTCTGGTCCAGTGTGATCTAGGTCTGAAAAAGCAGTGTATCTTCCATTTTTTTTTTTTTTTTTCACAAGTAGAAGATAGGTTTCATAAATCTGAAAATCTTTTTTTTTTATTAGGGATAGACAGGTGACAATAATACATAATTACAACTGCCATTCTCCTTTTTTTTGTAAACAAGTCAGGAACAATGAACAATGTCTCTGCATTAAAAGATGATAGCTATAAATAATGAAACTGTATTTTCCAAACAAGACAACAGAATGCAATGAGTACAAAGTTTGGTTGTAAATAAACAATCGAAGTAAGTCAGGAAAAAATAAGTAAATAAAAATCAATTCAAGAAATATATACACATATATCCTCCCGTCCTCCTGACTTAGACCTGTTATTCTCGTTTATGGACACTGTTTTGTGCCATCTATAGTGGTAGTAAGAGCACAATACACTAATCCATAGAAAAACAAGATGGCAGCCATCTCTGCCATGTCAGTCTGCAGCCAGTCCCAACACGGATATAGACAAGGCACAAATCCTGATCATATTTTAAGGTTGAAACGTGTTTATTTATGATTAATAATGTTTGTAGTTTGATATGGCAACAAATGTGACCAATTTTAACAACAGTAACAAGATAAGACGCTGTTAATTAGAAGGTACTCGTTTGAGGATATTGGGACTTTATTGAAACTTCTGGAAGTCACTAACTTTTTAGATAGCGTGACATTTCATTTTTATAGTGTCGTAAGTAAAAAAGTGGTCTGTGGACTAAATGTGTTATAAAACTGTGTTAGACCAAAATATTGGAAAAGTTGTACTTTAGGTGAAAAGAAAAAGGAATCAGCTACGTTTTGATATAACATTTGAAAGTCTGTGATGAATGATGGTTTGCTGGCTTTTAACACTGTGCCAACCGACCCTGTGGTGGGGCCGGTTGGCACCAGTGCACAACATGTGTTTAACCACAAATGACCTCATTTAAGAAAACAATTGTGTACATGTAAACATATTTATTTATAGCTGAGACCTTAACTTTTAATTTATTGCTGGTTAGAATTGGGCTTTGGCGGTGGCTATTTTTTCGTACCTACATATGCCTTCCTGAAACGGTATACAGTCTACTGCGATATTAGTGTGCGGCTAACACCAACCCCCCAGCCCCACTTCATGTCCACAGTGAAAATTCATCCTGTGTAAATGCAGGTCACTGATTTTCAGTAGTGCAGAAATCATGGGTTTGATAAAATTACAGTTACTTTAGGTTTATTATAGGATTGTTATAACTGTAGAGTCTATATTGGCAGTGACTTCTATAGGCAGCAGCTATTTTTGACTTAACAAAATAGGAAAAACACAAGAAGAAGATGATGAGGATACCTTGTTGGATTCCCAATCTGGATACAGGTTCAGAGAACACAGACTTCAGCACAACACCAGTCTCTAGCCTTGAACACCTTTGACGCTTTTTTCTTTTGGTTACATCATGTTCTTTTTTTACCCTGCAGAATGAGCTGAACTTCAAAGTCCAGATTTTTGAAAAGAAAGTGGAGTCATACAAGAAAATGACCCGTAAACTGAGCAACACGGTGGAGTTCATCAAGGTAAAGTTACTCTCCTGTCTCACGGTGTTCAAATGACATCTATCTGTGTATAATCATTAAACTAGTTTATCATTATACAAGTTGTAAAACTGGTCCTTTGCCGTCAGACATTTTCAGGCCTTGAACCCAAATACCCCCCCGCCCCGCCTTTTCAGCCCCACCAAGACTGCTCTGTATTAGATCTTGACCTTTGACCTCTGTGGAGGAAAAAGCTCCCCACAGGGATCTATTACATAAAGTGCCCCAAAAATATGCATACTGCTGGATATTTGAAGGAGTTCTTCCCTTACAGATTGAGAGACAGAAATAGAAAACGTTCACATTACAAGGCTTCTTGCTTAATTCCAGTATTTTTCCCGCAGATCAGATCTGTCAGGCCGAGACTGTTCACATTTATGTTTCAAGTGACCCATATCTGACATCAGTGTGAACAGAACTCTCCATTCAATCCAATGTACCCCAAAACTCAGGGAAAAAAACGACTTCTGACACGGAAAAGTAGAATGGAACAGTCATTAAAGTTGGAATTTCAAGTCAGAAACATCGGGCAAAATCCACCAAGCCCAAGTTGGTGACATAAACAGACCTGCGATCATAGCAACATGGTGGTTCACACAGTGAACCAAAAGCAGAATCACCTTCTCATCACTTTTTAGCAACCGCTGCTAGTAGTCCTGTGGAGAGAGGTTTGGGTGAGGAAGAGGAGTCAGGGATGGTGGGGCCACAATGTAGGGAGTTTCACAGAGGAACAGTTCCTCCAAGACTTGGGGCTTTCTGGAGTTACATTTCCATATCTCTGTCGACACTTTAAGGCTGTCACAGCAGGACTCACTTACGACAGTCTTCCATTTTTGTTCTTCTTTGGTTTCAACACATTGCTCCAACACTCTATGGTGGGTGCTCTGCGCCTGCACATCTAAGTATGATGTGGAGAAAGCATGGATGTTTTGGAAAAACACACATCAATTCCCAGTTCTCACAGCGGTCGTGTGGCGAGTGGTCAGATTATCGGATTTAGGACAGTGGGCCGGATCTGATCGGAGAAAATCTGATCTGTGTCACATGAGAGCAAAACAAAGTCGCGTTTGGTCTACATTTGCTTATAATGTGAACGAAGCTATATTGTTCTGCAGTACATGCATGATACTCAAGTACACACATACAGTGCAATGAGACTACAATACATGTAACACACCAGAGACTACCCATATCTTCATTCACACTTGTATTTGCGCTCTAAATGTAAACTCTCTTCTCTTAACGCAGTATCAAGCGGGGCAGGCAGAGAAGCAGATCAAGGCAGAGTTTGAGAGGCTCCACAAGGTGCTCGTCACAGAGGAAGCTCTGCGTCTCAAAGCCCTGGCTGCAGAGGAGGAGCAGAAGATTGCTGCCGTAAAGGAGCTGATTGAAAACACAAACAAGGACATTGAAACTCTGACCAAGATCAGTGATACTCTGAAGAGAGAGATGGGCAACGAGGATCTGCCCTTCCTGCGGGTAAGACAAGGCAGCTCTTCCCCACAGTTGTAAGACTGCACCTGTGTTTGTCTCTGATGTCTAAAAAACAATTTAGCTAATCTCAATTACTCTTTTTTGTGTTTTAGAATTTCCAGAAGTTAAAGAGAGAGTAAGTAACTGCAAACTAACTGTGGCAATAACTATAAAATCTCAATGGCTGCGTTTCATTAGCTGTTCAGCAAGCCCTCCTTGACTTCCCCTCGGCACCTGCCGTCCTACCGCCATCATAAATGTCGTGCCATTTGACTAAAGGCATTCAAGTGAACTTGTTGAGATCGACCCAGAGAGGGGTGTGGGAGCGAATCAACAACCATGGTCACTATAGAGATGTTTATCACCCACAATGCATTGCAGTTATGCATTTAAAACAAAAAATGTCTTCCTAGTTAGGTGACAGTAAAACTCAGGTTGCTTACCACCGAAGGAGAAGATGACTAAATTGGAAAATTAATTAAATAATAAATAAAATTAAATAAATGTAATATCTGGCATGCTTTTCAGTTCTGGTCTCTGCAGGTTGGCTCGTTGAATTAGCAGAATCTCATTGATAGTTTCATATTTTACTGAAAAATGTCATGTCACTAATTGCAGTTAATATTTACTTAGATTATTGTACTGTTCTGCTTGTGTGATTTCATTATTGCCAACATTATCTGTAAACTGTAAAAGAATTGCTATTTTGCAAAACATCATAAATCTGTAATCATGATACAGATCACAAACAGAAATTTTTACATCAGGAACTGATGCAGCTAATTACAAAGTGCCGACATATTGCAGTGCAGCTATTAGCAGAAGACGACTTCACCTCATTGAAATGAGTCTGCAGGTGCTTCTGATAATTTGTAAAAGGCAGTATAGCGCTGATCCTATAACTGCTAGTTTGGGCTGAAAGTGTATAAGGGCAGCTGCACTCTGTTTCCATCCCACATGTGACGTATGCTGTTATGTAATTCAAAGGGCTGAGGGGAAGTCAATGAGAGGAAGTGTAACCACTAATAAAACGCAGTGTAAATCTACATGTGTAAATGTTTAATGCAAAGTAGACTGAAAAGTACATTTTACCATACATTTACATTTTTTGCATAGTTACACATTTTCTGCTCTTTAAACCAGGTTTCTGCTGCGTTTTGTAGATTATCAAATGTCTGTTTTTAACTTCACATATTGCCATCTTTGCTGTAGAGCCCAGTGGACTCAGGACGATCCTTGTCTCCCTAACGACTCTCTTTTGAACATGGGCAAGCATGTCGGTTCTCTGAGCTTCAACATCTGGAAGAACATGCAGGCCCATGTCAGATATAGTGAGTACATTACACTGTCAGAGTTGAAAATGGCCTGTGGTGTTAAGGATTGTGAGTTTGTACTGGACCAATTTGGGTTTGTCTGTTTAATGTTGATAGGAAACAAGAAAAAGCGTTTTTAAAGAGCTGGCTAATGTCTGTTAAAATTGCATTGGTGTATATGAAACATTGGTCCAGGGGAGCTCTGGCTTGAATAATGTCACAAAATACCATATTCTTCAGGCTCCAATCATTACATGACTTTAAATATTTTGTTAGTATACTCAACAAATGTTACTGTTATTTATTTATTCATTCATTTTTCAACCGTTTTCAGGCATTAACACACATCTTGGAGCAAATCCATGAAGTAGTTACACTCTACTGGTATGGAGTTCAAATGACCTTATTGCCTCCCATAGTTCTTCTAGCTCCGGATCTCGTTGCCATAATGTGGCAGCATCTCGCTCCATCCATATTAACCATTTGAAGCCTGTGCAGATTGGCTTGATTTCTTTAAGAAAACATGGGAAGAAAACAATGAGCAACGAAAAAAGAAATGACCCCCCACAAAAAATTTCAAGAAATCAGTAAAAAGAGAAAATTAAAAACAAGAAAATTAGTGAAACAAACAAGGAAACGACCCGCAAAAAATGCTTTAAAAATTTACAATAATTCTGTAATATAATTTTAATTATTTGATGATAATAATTATTATTAATATAATTTTTCCTTACTTTTTTCACAATTGTTCAACTTTAGAAATAATTTTATAAATCTATTAATTTTTTGCACTTTGTGGGACCTTTCTTACCAAGTTACTCACTGCATTTTTCCCATGTTATTGATAGAAGTCGCACCAAATTGCTCAAGGTTCAAAGGTTTAAATAATTGCGAAAGGCATCTGAAAGCAGCATGAGAAAGGTGATTTCGCTCCAGGCTTCAAAAGGCTAACTCCACAAATTCTTCTAACCAACTGTTAAGGTTAAAACACTTTTTTTGCCATTCGGCTGTGGAGACAGGGCTCTGTATGTCATTCTCCCAGCAAAGCTGTGAATTACTATGCTAATTTTAACAACATAGTATCTTTGGCTTCTTTATGATTTTATCCCAATCCTCCTGCAGAACTTGATAATCCAGTTATTAATTTCTCATGCAGAATTGCGAATTTAGTCCATAAAAGGCTTAAAATTACAGGAATCTCTCTCCCATCTTGTCCTCTCTGGCATATTCTTCTATTTCTAGCAGGAGGCAAACCATTAGTCAGCACAGGGAGGCAGGATTCCAGCGTTAATTCTTTGGGAGACATAATCAGGGAGAAGAAAAGAGTTCCATATAATAATTTAAAAGAAGAGCACAACTTAAATGATTCCTCCTTCCTGCCTTACCAACAACTATATTTCATATTGAGATATCTAAAATCCATAAAGGAGAGTCAGTGGCGACTCGGAAGGATGTAGATGACAGGCAATGGGACTGGGTTGCCAAAAAAAGAACTGGTCTCCAGTATATAGTATAGTAAATCCTGGGGTGTACTCCAGTATATAGACTCATAAACTAACTATATAGATTTTTGAGCCTCAGCACAGCTCCTAGTAACAAATTTTACTGTTATAATATAGTTGTCTTCTTTCGTTCTGTGTGCAGATCCAGTGGTGTTGAACCCAAACTCAGCCTCTCCATGGCTTTCTATCAACGCAGACCTGTCCAGTGTGAAGGAGAGCTCCGAGCGCCTGACCACCCCAGACAACCCGGAGCGCTTTGATCCCTGCGTCTTTGTCGTCGGTGCTGAAGGTTACACCTCCGGGAAACACAAATGGGATGTTATTGTTGGTGACAACCCCAAGTGGATTGTGGGCGTGTGCAAGGAGTCAGTGCCCCGAAAGAAGAAGTTCACGGTCTCTACGAACCGTGGTGTGTGGTCCATAGGACTGAGCAAAGGGGTCTACACTGTCTCGACACCTGAGCGTACAGAGGTGCAGGTGCAGCAGCGCCCTGAAAGGATCCGTATTAAGCTGAATATAGATAAGGGAGAGGTATCATTTTGGGACGGGGGAGCAGCAAAGCACCTTGTCACTTTAACACACAAGTTTGATGAGAGGATGTATCCTATTTTCGGCCCTGGGCTCCATAGTACACCTATGATTGTGGCTCCAGCAAAAATAGCTGTACACACCTCATGATGGGCCAGTGTACTGCAGAGGGATAGTTGTTGACCTAACGGAGCTTTTTTAAAAAACAAGATGAACAACACTTCAATCAGGGGTGAATTACAAGTTAATGTAGTAAATAAAAGATTAAAATCTGCCATTGAGGAGAGATGAAACAACATTTAGGAAGACGAACAGGCATGGGATCATTAAAGAATATTAAAGACACAATACACTGATTGAAAACCTCACAAAAGTTCAGTTTTTAAGACAGACTGGGGCTAACTTTAAATTTAGCATAAGGAACTTGTGTCAGAAAAAAATGTCATAAAGAAATTCAGTTTATTAAAAGGCTTGCAGCTGCATGATGCATACTGCTGGATACTGACGGCCTACAGGAATCTGCAGCAACTGAGATGTGATGGTTTTCTCAGCCTGCAGAGGATGATGGAGTCCAAAGTTTTTAGATGTGCCTTAGCTGGAGGAAACTGGATTGACCGGGCTTTACTCACTTTATTACGGAGAGACAGACCAGAATTTAAAAAAGTGACCAATACTGATAAACAGTCTCTCTTGATTTGTCATCATGCTGGAGGAAATCTGTGACATCCTTAATCATTAATATGCGAGTAGTGAATAAAGAAAAGAGTGTGAACATAATTGAAGTTGCTTGCTTCAGTAGGTCATGGGGCTGTCGTGGTAGTAGCTATATTATCTTTACATTTTCAGCAATTTCAGTTCTATCAGGAATGAATTGAATGGAGTGCCTTTATGCTCGGGAAATCTTTTAAGCATTGTATTTTTATATGATTTTGTTGATTCTGCTCAAATGTAGTGATCTAACATTTTTGTATTTGATTGCTTTTCATTGCACACTACACAAAGTTGTATTGCTCGGCAGGACACAGCTGAGGCAAGACTTTGAGGGTGGATGTATGACTATTACTACTGCTCTGGTATGCAGAAATCTGAATTTGCTGTCTCCAGATGAGCACTTGATTGATAAACATTATGCATATTGATGTGGTGAGATTGCATACAGGTAAAGGATGTGACAAACTTTTTTTTTTTTTGAACCATATATTAAAATATAATAAAAATGCACTGGTGGTTTATACATTACTGTCTCTGTGTGGTTCATATCCAGATGTTTAAACGTTGTTTCTCATCTCCACTGGATGGCAGTGGTGGGACGTGCCACTCGCAGCGCTGCCTTTTGTGTTGGCAACCACCGGTTACTGCTAGCCAGCCATAAACACCAAAACAACGGGCATCTGTCCTCAAAATGGACTGCAGGAATCGGGTCGATACCGTTAAGAGGCGTCGTTGTTAGCTGGCTGCGTTTCCTGCTGATGTAACATCCGAATTGTAGAAGCATAATTTCGTAATTACATAATGATAAATTACTCTCAAGACTGACTTTTCGTGGTAGATTTTGCAGCCACTGACGATTGCGCATCTGGATTCAGCCGAGCCGCTGCAGATAGCTAGCTAACAAGCTAGCTTAGCAGACCGCTGAGTTGTAGCCTCATTCAGGGCTGTCCTCTGCTGACTCCGAAGCAGCAGCTACTAGCTAATTCAGCTAGCTGCCAGTCTTGAGCACCCATTAGCCATAGGTTAGCTCATGTGGTAGCTAGCGTTAAAGGGTCGCCGAAAATGTAAAATACTATGGGGGCAAAGAGACGGGAACTGGTGAGTATGAAGATGCAAATGTACAAACTAGCCAGCTAACGGCCTCTGACTGTTAATGCTAGTCAGCTAGCTACCTTAGCTTAGCAACCGTTTACGTTAGCTTTGTTGTGATAGCCTGCGGAGAGCCCCTTATTGCTAGTTTGTTTATATGTAGCTAGTTGGCTTTAAGCAAGACAGTTCATAAACACTGTGTTAGTGAATATCAATCTTTCTATATAACACTGCATGTGTGAAAACATTCGTGTAACGCCACTCTTATGTTTGATTGGTGCACTGCTACGTTAACATTTGTGAGCTAACACCACTGTACACAGTGCTAACAGTTAGCTCCATTAGAATCAGTGTTTTTCTCAGAGACCGCTTCTGAGTCTCGTATTGCGCATCAAGCCTTGTATTTTTGCCACCTTTGTCTCTGTTTAATTCTGCAGTGTTAATGGCATTGCACTGTGCAGAAGAATGCAGACTTCAGCTGGGGTTTTGCAGCAAATAAGAATTATGCAAACGCTGCATGATGCTGCTGCATATTTGTGGTGGAAATGTTTCTGCTGGACCCACATCAAGTGATTTTCTTTTCGCATCCTGCCTCCCATTATTCAGGTGGTGCCAGCAATGGCCTCCCCCCTCCCTGTCTCCCTCATCCTGGTGGTTCTGCTACTGGCTGAGTCACCTGTGTGCCAGGCAGGGGACTGCAAGGGCCACAGGCAGGTGTTGAGGGGACCACCAGGCTACGTCACAGATGGACCAGGGAACTACTCTGTCAATGGGAACTGCGAGTGGCTTATCAAAGGTAATATGGGTCAAGATATTGTTTCATGTACAGGAAGATTGTCGATTTTAAACAAGTAACTTGCAGCCAAGAGACTGTTCATTTTACTTATATTTCCCGCCTTGTTATATCTTCCAGCTCCCAGCAACAGTCACCGCATTGTCTTAAATTTCACCTTCATGGACACAGAGTGTACCTATGATTACCTGTTTGTGTATGATGGAGACTCCTACCAGAGCCCTCTCCTAGCCAGCCTGAGTGGAAACACTCTGCCTCAACCCATTGAAGCCAAGTCTGGCAAGGTAAACAATCAAGACGTGATGAAAGAAACTCTGACCTATGATAACTGTGGCAAATATTTACTTTGTGTCCACTATTCTCTGTGTTCCAGATGTTGCTTCATCTCTTCAGCGATGCTAATTACAACCTCCTGGGCTTCAACGCAACTTACACCTTCTCTGTGTGTCCTGGAGCCTGTGGCGGACATGGTCGCTGTGATTCTTCCACATCGAAGTGTCACTGCCATCAGGGTTGGGGAGGAGCAGCTTGTACAACCCCTATGTGCTCCCAGGCTTGTTCTGTGAATGGCCAGTGTGACAAGGTAAGAGTAGGGACGGGGAAGCTTTCGTGAATGTACAAAGCAATCATTCTTCGACTAAAGGGTCACTCATTCTTTCCTGAATAAGCGTTATCTATGTTTTGTCTCAGAAAGGAGAGCGCTGTTTGTGTAACCCAGGCTTCCTGGGTCACAGCTGCCAGCTTGGTTTCCATAATGACAGCGGGGCAGGGCAGTGGTGGCGAGTGAGTGAGGGAAACCCCTACACGCCTCCCAGGACAGGTTCTGCTGGCGTGTACCTTTCCTCCACTGGAGCTTTGTACTTGTTTGGCGGTGAGGGAGACATACTCTTAAATTCCACTGATGCTGTTTTTAATGTTTAGCGAACAGTCTCACTTTCCACCCCCTTTATTTTAGCTGCAGTCCTTTATCTGACTTTTACAACATTACTTGTTTTCCTTTCCTGTAGGGTTTGACCTGAACAGAGCTCTTGGTGACTTGATCAAATATAACTTCACATCCAACCAGTGGGAAAGCAGATCTTATGGTCACTCTCCTGTAAGTTGCTCTCTTCTGCTCTTGCATCTCATACACAGTGTTTCCATGCAGTAACCTGATACTTTAAATGTCATGTAAACAAGAAACCTGGTTTCCTTAATAAGGATAAGACCAAGTGAAAACTGCTAGAATTCTGCTGGAGAAACCTTAACACAGTCATAGCAGGTAAGTTTAGTTTAGTTTATTTGCACATTAAAAGACAATAAAATAACAAAAAGTTAAAACATTGTGCAGGAGAGGATGGAATCCAAAAAGGCTTTTAAAGAATACCTCCCCTATATATCTAACAATGAACAACTTCAAGGTGTCAGGCTAAGTAGTAATATAAAACTGATATACAGAAATGAATGTATACAAGGTGTGATGCATTACAATGAGGTCCAAAAAAAAAAAATAATTTGAACAAATCTTTTCCCATTAAAAACTTTTTCAGATGTTTTTTGAACAGCAATAATATAGAGGTTGATTGTAGAGATGTAGGTAAATTATTCCAACGAAATGGTCCTCTGTATTTCAGTGTATGTTGATTCAGGGAAGTCCGACAATATGGAAGATGGATGTCCTTTGAGCAAGTCAGGGATATGTTCACATTAAAGATTGATAGCAGTTTGTATCTACTGAAAAGAGGAGCAGATGAATCAGATTTTTTAGCAAAGCTCATCATTCTCAAAATTTTATTTTGAATCAACAAAGTTATATTGGGAAAAGTGGGACATGTGGCACCCCACACGTCGTACAGTAAATATTATGCAAATAAATTAAGCTGTCATAAAAAGTCAAAATACAAGAATGATTTATCAATGAACAAACAACTCAATATTCCAATCGACTCAATAGTCTTTTTACAGACACATTCAATATGGTATTCCCATGTTAATTTGTCATCTACTATGACTCCTAGAAATTTAACATGAGGAACCTGAGTAATTCTAATACTGTCTATGAATAATTTGGCTTCTTCTTAAGTATACTTTTTATTAGTGTTACCGAATATTATGAAATTAGATTTATTTATATTGAGAGAGAATTTGTTCATCTGAAACCGTTTAGAGATTGATGATAGTTCTTTATTTGCTTCTTGAATCAGTGTGCTAAAATTTTCATGCGAAGCATTAAGACATGTATCATCAGCAAATAAAAGAGGCAGTACATTATTGCAGACCCTGGGTAAATCATTCATATATCAAAAACAAGAGAGGTCCAAGGATGGAACCTTGAGGTACCTCACAAAGAAGCTTAGCTTTATTTGAATTTTGCGTATACATATTGGTCTCTGATCTTTAAATAATTAATTAACCATTTAAGAGCAACATCATGAAAACCATATTTTTGAAGTTTAGCAATAAGGATATTGTGATCAACGGAGTCAACGGCTTTTGACAAGTCTAAGAAAATACAAAGACATTTTTTTATTGTCTAAAGCTGTAGAGACTTCATGAACAAACTGCGAAAGGGCCATTTCTGTTGACTCTTTTTTTTTTTTTTTTTTCTTCAAAAACCATACTGATGGCTGTACAATATGCTCTCACTTCCTAAACGTTTTTTAATTCTTGAATATACTAGTTTCTGTAAAACTTTACTAAAAGTACGCAAGACAGATATGGGACGATAATAAGCCTTTTGCTGTTCCAGCAGCTCATGAACCATAGATAGAGTGACAAAATCTTCATCACCTTTTTTAAGGCATTTTAATTCTTCACAGTGTCCACAGTAACTTGAAGTAGAGTAGCTTTCCTTGAGTAGACAGTGCACAGTCAATGACAGCAGGTGATGAAGAGAATCCAATATGCCTGAATTGTCAATCCATCAAAGATCTCTTAAGCGCTGTCCATCCACACTTCAGCAACACATCTTCATTATAAGACCTAAATGTATAATTAAAAAAAGTTTATATTGATAGTAAAAATATTTTAAAAGGCCAGAAAGCAAAAAAACAGTTTTAGTGGCTTGGAGCCTAAGTTCATGCTGCTGCTTCTGCCAAACAGGAAACAGGAAGTGAAGTAGACCCTCCCACCCATTTTTTTTATCCAGAGTTTGTCACAAACTCAAGCTGAAATGTACAAGTCTTACCAAGTTGGTATCTACAGTTAAACATTAGATTGATTGTTTGTAAAATCCAGATACAAATGAACATGGTTTGTGGGAGTCTATCCCTTCATTTTGATGTCAGTCCAGAGGCCCAGGCAAAAAATTTCCCCAGCCCACAGCGTCATATGACAAATTCACTGAAAATATGCCAGATGTGGTTGAAGATACGGTAGGGCAGAAATCTGATTACTTACAAGTGCAGGTGAATGAAGGTTTTGTAGTAATCAGGTTTTTGCATTGCATAGATATGTGACATGTTTGTCCTTTTCATTAACTTTGTCTGCACTGTTTGACTCTCCTTTGTTGTCAGGTGGCTCGTCATTCCCACACGGCAGTAGAGTGGATGGGTAATATGGTTATCTTTGGAGGAGAGCTAGCAAACGGCTCCCTGGCCAGTGATGTCTGGATGTATCGGCCACTTCACGATGACTGGCAACAGCATGGCTTTTCAAATTCACGCGGGTCTCCTAAATTGGCCAATCACGCTGCAGCTGTAGTTGACAATTATCTCTATGTATTTGGAGGTGGGTTTCATGTTATATTCTTATTTGGCAGTCTGTGTTTGGATTACCATACATGTAGCTCATGAGAAATAAATCATTCTTAAGCAGTATGTTTCCTTTTTCTTTCCCCTCATTCCCCAGGTCGCACTGAGGAGGATATGTTTTCCTCTTCTCTGTATCGGTTTGGCCTGCATGGTTCTGGACGGTGGGAGACTGTTCAGCCCACTGGTGGGAAGCCCCCAGCCACTGCTGGCCATTCCATGGTGTTTCACAGTCCATCCAGGACACTGCTGGTTTATGGAGGCCACAGGCCTACCACTGCCAGGTACACACCCTCTTGTGCATTAGCATACTGGATACGGTTTTAAGCAGGATTTATACTTGTGCGGCAGACCCTACACTTGTGGCCTACGCCGTTGTGAGCATTTACACTTGTGTGGTGGTGTGTCTGTGTCACTCTGGAGCTACACCTCCAAAACACTAGTTGGGGGCGGGGTTTCTGTGAAATGCTGCAAAGTTTACTTGATTCAAAACACACATTAAACATGGCTAAATAGAGACAATTTCAAACACAAGTACACAAATCGGCTTAATTATAACTTGCAGCATTCACAGACAAAGCACTTGTCTTTATCTGGACACATTTTCCCCACAAATACAATATGCTAATGTTTTTAGTACAAGCCTATGGCATTTTACATTGTATAAATTAGCCTAGTGGCTAGCGGACTTTTTTCTCTTCTCATATGAAGCCAGGGACAATAGAAACATTTAACAAAGGTAACGTTACAAAATTCTGCTCCATTACAACTTAAATGGTTCACCAACAAAACAACTGTCTCATACTAAATACGTTTTCCAACCAAATACAACATGCTAACATTATTAGCACAAGCCTATGGCATTTAACAGTATATAAATTAGCCTAGCGACAAGCAGAGATTTTCTCTGCTCATATGAAGCCAGGATAAATCCTGAAGTACACATTCCCGAAGGATAAAGCATACACGAGACTTAAAATGCTATTTTTGTGGAGGCTTTATTGTCTGTACTATTTTTTGTTTCTTATCTGTATGCAGAGCCTATGCCGTAAGTATGGCGTCGATTCAAAGCAGAAGTATAAATTCTGCCATATATACACACACACGCACACAGCCAGTAAGAATATTTTATACTCTCTTATCTATTTGTGGTTGTTAATGAGGAAGGAGAACTGTTTGTTGACTAGCTTTGGTCTGTATCTCTTTTTGTTTTAGAGATTGCACCTGTGCTTTCTGTATATTTCTGTACACATCAAGTGAATTTTAAACTATTTGTCCCATTAGATTAGACAGAAAAAGTGACTCCTGCAGGAAAGCTTGTTAAATGAAGCACAAATAAAAAAATAAAGATAACAACAGCAGAGGTAGAAATGATTTGAAATACTAAAGAAGAAGTGGTTACCCAAAGACCTTTTTGAGAATTATCCTGCAAGTAAAAAAACATACACAGCATCTTTATACATACTGAAAGTACACCTGTATATTTTTTTTAAGGTTCAGTGTGAGGGTGAACAACACAGACGTGTTCCACGTGGACAGGCGGTTTTGGACATCTTTCCGCTCCCGTTTCCCAGCAACCGGCCCCAGAGAGAGGGCTTTTCACACAGCCACTGTCATTGGAAACTACATGGTGGTCTACGGTAAGCATCGAGAAAATGAGCAGACATAATTCACTTTAATCAGTGCCATCCTGTGCGTATTTATCTGTTTTCTTCCTGCCTCTCTTTCTGTCTTGAAGGGGGGAATGTTCACATTCATTATCAAGAGGAGAAGTGCTACGATGAGGAGATCTTCTTTTACCATCTGGGCTGTCACCAATGGGTGTCTGCTGGGGAGAGATGGTCACTCAGTGAGTTCCTGTGGACTTTCCGCTTGTTTCTTGTTGTTTGTTATTCATGCATCTACACATACAGTGCCTACAATATTTTAATGTTTTCGAAGGAGGGGAACCTGTGAGGGGGCGTTACTCGCATGTTGCTGCTGTGATGGAGGGCCGGGTGCTGCTGGTTGCTGGGGGTTACAGCGGAGTGGCCCGTGGAGACCTGGTGGCATACAAAGTTCCGCTGTTCGTCAGTAGCGATCAAGGTGACAGGGTGAGTAGAAGTGTCATAAAACAAGAGAGCTGGAAGTCATATCAGTAGGAGGGATTTTCACACAATTGTGAAACTGTGTGTGTGTGTTGCCTTATTAGGACACTGTTTGTGCTGAGGCGCTAGACGAAAGTATGTGCCTCAAGAATCCAGAGTGCAGCTGGTGTGAAGGCCGCTGTCGAGAGTACCAGCCCACTAATCAGGTAACACTTCTCTCAGCTTACTCTGTCTTTGACTGATGCATACACACATTCATACACATAACTAGTAAAACCATATTATTGTTATATTCATTCCCACATTGTAAGACCCCCAATTTACACACACTTACACTTTAATGTAATTGTATGAACATCTGACAGGATTATCGATGGAGTTTATAATCCCATGTCTGTGTTCACAGTGTGGGAGCACTGGTTGCCTGGGCCTGGCTCGCTTCCTGTCTGACTGCCAGTCCTGTCTGGTGTTCAGTGGCACTCCAGCTTCACTGGCCCGTGCCCCCGGTGAATTCGGCTGGTGTGTGCAGAATGAGTCCTGCCTGCCGGTGTCAGGTGAGACGCAGGGAGGGAGGAAGGAGGGCAGAAGACAAGAGCTAAGCCTCAGACTGAAAAATAAGATGTTGGGAGTCGACATGGGAGGGACTTATGTTGGGCGTGTTTCAGAAATGGAGCACAGTGACGTGACTACACCCAGCTGAGATTGGACAGGCTACTCAGACCATGATTTGACTTGCCTGTTCAGTTGTGTACTTTTCCTCGCTGCAGTGAGGTCATGTCGTTTTACTCTTTTTGAACACATGCCACACAAAAGTCACAGATCAGACTCGTTTCAGCGCAGTAGCACACTTTAAGAAACTGCTGTATTATGAGATTTTAAGAGGTCAGATGTGTTCTTTGTGTGCTGACCTCTCCCTCTCGGTCTCACAGAGCGAAGTGCGTGCCGTGTGGACCAGATCTCAGGGGCGTACGGCTGGTGGGGGGAGCGTACCCTTTTCCTAACCTCCCTCCACTCCTGTCGCACCGAGAACTATGTCCCGGGACTGCACCTGCTCACCTTCCAGCACCCCCGCAACGACTCCCAGCCTGACAAGGTACGGAGTCCAAATCTCAAGTGCTAACTGTACTAGCTGTGGTTGTAACTACTTCCCTCTCTGCTTATGCTTATTCCTCCTTCCTTCCTCCAACACTTTGACTCCACCTTGAATATAATGCTTGTTTCACTTTTATTGTTAATTTCTACCATGGCTTTTCAACCTTTTGACCTCAGTGCTCACTTCTCTTTTGTGTTCTTTGTCACTGTTCTGTTTTTTATTGTACTCATAGAAAAGATTCCTCTCAAGTAGTTTGTCAAACTTGTGGAGCAGTTTGTAGAGAATAGTGCTTCTGTTGATGTGTTTCCACTTCCATCCATCCTCCACTGTCCTCTATCCTCCTCACCCCTTCGCCAGGTGTCCATCCTCCGCAGCACCACCATCATCCTTAGCCCCACCACAGAAATGGACGTCGCCCTACAGTTCAGGGGCTTTATCCACCCACTGTGGGGGGCCCCTCCACCTGCGCCCCCTCCCACTGAAACTGTCTCCATGTGGGCACGGATCCAGAGGCTCCACTTTGAGGCTCGAATGGCTTCAGGGCCCAACTCCAGCCAACTGGTGAGGGAGAGTGCATGTGAATTCTTAAGGATGGTTCTCTTTAAGGGTGGCTCAACAGCATGTTATGCAGTACTGTCGCCTTTTTTCGTTTGTTTGTTTGAACATATTACTGTAGTTATCCTGATTTTAGTGTTTTGTAAATAAGCTTTTTGTCAGGAAAATATTAGGTATATTGTTACTTTGTGAAATCACGAGGATGATGTTTTAAAACAAATTAAATACTTTTTTATTGTTAAATGTAAAGCACTTAAGGGCGATGAGGTGCAATAAGGGACACAGCGTTTTTAGGCCTTCACACCGGCAGTACTCATGACCACACATTATGTTTGCGGGTTGTCCGTCAGCGCATACATCTACCCCATTCTCATGAATGCGATATCTCAAGAATGCCTTGAGGGAATTTTTTCTCTAATTTGGCACAAACTTTCCCTCAAACTCGAGAATAAACTGATTTGAATTTGGTGGTCAAAGGTCAAGGTCACAGTGACCTTGTCCCTTAAATTTCCGTGAACCCAATAGCTCAAGAACACCTGAAGGGATTTTTATTTATTTTTTATTTTTTCAAAATTTGGCACAAACATCTACTTTAACTCAAGGATGTAATGATTAGACTTTTGTGGTCAAAGGTCACTGTGACCTTGTGTCAGTCTCCATCTCATTTCGTGAAATTTTGTGATATCTCAAGAAGGCCATGAGAGAATTTCCTCAAATTTGACACAAACGTCCACTTGGAGTCAAGAATAAGCTGTTTTGAATTTGGTGATCGTAGGTCAAAGGTCAAGGTCACTGTGACCTAACAAAATAAGAAAATGTTTTTTGGCCATGATTTTGGGATTCATACTCTAATTATGACAAAATTGTGTCTAACAGGATAAAATAATGAAGTAATGACATTTTATATCCAAAATGTCAAAGGTCAACTTCACCGTGACATCATAATGTTCTGCAAAAACACATTTGTGTCCAGTATTTAAGACCAAAACTCTGGGACAAAAGGGGAGACATTTGATCAGATACTGAATTGGTGACACTAATGTTGGGTGCCCACCTTAAACCTCTGCTGATGGTATAGATCCTGTGTGTGTGGAGCGTCCATGTTTTCACTGACATGGATATAAACTGTAAGTGCAACTTTGCGGGTTTGCAGAGGCATACAACCACTCAGCTCTAGTTCTTGTTTCAGTTGCGACGCTGTGGTTGCATCTTGTTCCTGTGACACAGAATATTTGCGGAAGTATAAATGTCAGCACAAGGTAGAGAACCTGCTCTAAATGAAGGGTTGAAGCACTTTTTTTTTGTTCAGCGATGTGATGATTAGTCTTAGTATTGTAAATAAACAGTTGCTAAGTATTTGTCTCGCCCCACCTCTGTGATTGGACAGCTTGGTAAAAAGTGACAGTGATCAGCAGCTGCAGCGTGTTAGTCAAAGATGAATATTTTCCATGTCTTGGCGACTCGTCACGCTGCTTGAATTTGTTGCAGAGTGTAAATATGCTGTGCTTCTGTGGAACAAAAACAAACTTGAACATAGCAGTTGTGGCTTTGCTTACCATCCGCTGTGGTTCACTTGTCAAAACTGCAGTAATATTGTGGTTATCACAACAGCCTTACTTGTAATATTATTTTCACCAGAGATAATGTAGTACATTTTAGTCCCATGTTCACAGTCCCATGTCAAAAACATTCACTTAACTCTAGTCCACTTTCTTTTCCACTTTAAACTGTCGGAGCAGGAGGTGGTTGGTCGTTGGGCAGCCCAGCAGGAGAAGGAGTTGAAGCTGTTGGCCCGCACAGACGGCAGTAGACTGTTCTCTAACCTGACCAGGGGCAACCATTACCTTGTCCAGGCTGAGGGCTACCTGAACAACTCGGGCTCAGGACAGACCAGTGAGATGGCCCTGACATGGAACAGAACATTGCCTGGAGGGAGTGTGAGTGCCGGCACTGTTAAACCTAAAGAGACTTAACCTGCGTACATTTCTGTCATGTTTTTGCACAATGAGTTTTATCCAGCTGTGGCAGAAACGCTAAACTCTTACCTCCATAACCACTTCTACCTTGCTCTCCCTTTAGGAGATCTCCTTCCTGTTCCTGGAGCCTTACCGCTCAGGTTCCTGTTTGGGTTACATGTCCTGTCTGGCCTGTCTGTCCGACCAGTCTTGTGGATGGTGTCCATCTTTGTCCCGCTGCCTGCTGCGAGACAGCCCAGACCTCGAGCCCTGCCCTGAAGAAAAGGGGGAAGGCAAGGGAGAGGGTCAGCGCCATCTGCTGCTGGCACCCCAGCACTGCACCTTGTGTGAAGAGTACAGAGATTGTTCAGCTTGTACTCAGGTACATCACAGATAACACCTCATTTTAACGTAGAATGTCACTCATAAGTATGAAAACATAGATGCCTCATTGGCTGCTGAATTTTGCATCAACGTTGCCGCCATATTGGAGAGAGCAAGACTTGGCCTGTAAACAAATGGAAGTAGACAGGGGAGCTGCTGTTTTTCTGGATAAAAAGCAGTGTAGTATTTCTCAACCGATTGCAGTGAGTCGTTTTTATATTCAAGGGTTTATAATCTACTTCTAATAGAGGAAGACAGTTTTGTCTCCAGTTATGAAGATATCTGGATGTGGAGGCTATAATCGCTGATAGATGCTCAGAAGAGAAGTGTGTGCTAGGCTCATGTTAAATGTTTATGGTGTCACTGTGCAGCTGATTTTAAATAGCTTGATTTGGTTCTGCTGTAATCTTAATTCATGCAATGCTAACTCTGGCTTGCAGGACCCTTTTTGTGAGTGGCAGATAAACTCCAGCAAGAAGGGCGACTACCAGTGCAGTCGACGGGGAAGACTAGATGGATCCATTCGTGACTCAAGGGGCTGTCCTAAAGTCTGCAACCAGTGAGTTGAAAAACTATGTTTTTGACACCGGTAATTACTGATCATACTTGATATAAGCAACAATCTACATGGAACTCCGTCCTTTTTGTCTTGCAAAGGAGAAAGACATGTGGTGAGTGCCTCTCTAACTCCAGCCAGTGTGCATGGTGTGAATCAGCCCAGGCCTGCTTCTATTTTGCTGCCTACCTCACAAAGTACCCCTATGGAGAGTGCAGGGACTGGTACGACAGGTAAAACCAGGACATTTTTAACACTTTTTTTTCTTGGTTTTATTTGTAGCGGATTCACTAGATAACTATTTGCAGTTGCACATACAGTTACCTGCTTTCCTGTTAGTTTTGGTGATTTCAACTTGAACACATACAGCAGTACGCTCACATTACTTAAAAATAAGTCAAAGAACTGACTGATTTTTAAAATGTAAAGGTTTATTTTTTAGTCATTGAGTTGAAATGAACCTTAAATTATTGACTAATATTTTCTTCTCTTATTCTCTTACTCGTCAGTGTTCATTCGGTTCCCCAATGTAAGCAATGTTCAGCTTTAAACACGTGCACAGACTGCCTGAGAACATTCCAGTGTGGCTGGTGTGGCGACTACAACAATCCAACTATCGGAAAGTAAGTACACTACAGAGAAAAATATACATAGTGCCAATATGACTGATTTGTTTTAAAATCAAAGTGCTGATATGTTAGTCATTGTTTGTATTGTGATTTTCTTGTATTTATTCCATGTTTTCCCACTCATCTTTTCAGATGTTTGAGAGGAGACTGGGCAGGGATGGACGACCCCTCGGTGTATAACTGCAGTGTGGCTGTGGCTGAAGCACGGGCTGCAAAGTAAGATATCTCTTGTTACACTTTCATGACTTGATGTGGTAAGCATACGACTTTTTTCACAAGACAAGGGCTTTTCTCTCATGAGTTATTCTATACTTTAAATATTATGGATAGAGTGTTTCTCACAGGCTGAAAATGTATATGTGATGGCACACACATTGGAAGGGGAGAGGATCCTAGGGGTTTTTTACAATACAGTTTCATTTGCAAGGCTCATTAATTAGATAAAATCCACTCGCCCCAATGTATGTCTTGAAAGAAACCATTTCTTTGCAGTTAGTTTCCCCACTAGTGGAAACAGCGCACACAGTAGAACAGTCAGAGTAGCTGTGGGAGCTGTGGTACTTGCTTCCAACAATAAAACCCACTTGGAAACACTAAAGGGAAGGTTGAGAAGTTGTCTGTTTCCACCTTAATGATGGCTGATTTTTGTCTTATTAAAACCCTCATATGTCTGAGAATATCTGCCAACACTATGTTTCAAACAAAACAGAACTTAAACATAGAGCCATAACACAGTGGATTGACATATAAATGGACATACAGATGGCTATACCTGTCTAACTTCACGTCTACACGTCCTGCTCTTCCAGCCCTGAGCCTCAGACCTCGGCCCCACCTCGACCCCTGGAAATGGAGATGGAGCTGGAGCACTTGGATGATGAAGAGCAAGATGCGATCTGGTCCTACCCCACCTGTCCTGATGTAGAGGAATGCAGGCTGGGTCTCCACAACTGTCACCCCTTCGCCACCTGCATCAACACTCCCACGTCCTATGAGTGTCACTGTGAGAGAGGATACACGGGGGATGGGACACTGCACTGCAACCAGACGTAAGAGTCTTCAGCTAAAAATGTGTTTCTGTGTTAGTTCATCCTTTATCTCTGTTAACTTAGAAATCTTCTTCACTTAACCATTTAGTCATCAGGATTGACCCCGCTATTATTTTCTCTCCCGTCCCACAGGTGTTACAACGAGTGTCGTGAGGGTCAGTGCAGTGGAAGCCCGCGGTTTGAGTGTGAATGTTCCCTTGGCTGGACGTCTGACCCCGCCACGCTGGTTCTCAGTGGTGTTGAATGTGACGTAGACTGTGGCTGCAACTTCCACTCCACCTGTATTACTGCACCTGGGATCTGTGACGAATGCCAAGGTAATATGTGGCTTATATGTAGAAGTCAACCCTTTGCCTCTGTGTCTTCGAGGATAGTTTTTGACAAGATTTTCTGTCTGCAACTTTATTTAATTGTGATGCCGCCTGTCTTGGCCAGGACACTATTTTAAAGGGGAAGTTCAATCTCAGTGAAGCTTTTCCTGGTTAAATAAATGTTGAATGACAAAATAAAAACATTTCAATTGCTTGTTTTAGTCATCTTTAGCATTTCATATTGAATCAGGTAAATGTAAAATGAGGTAAAGTCATACTCACAGTTCTTAAAATTAAACTGCATTTGCTGAAGTTTGCTCTGCTGACGTTCTTCCCCTGTCTTTCAGACTGGACTACAGGACCCCACTGTGAGCACTGCCGTCCAGGAAGCTTCGGTTCAGCCCTGGCTGGTGGTGGCGGCTGTGTGCAGTGTGAGTGTAACGGCCATGGCGACCCTCTCCGAGGATACTGTCACAACCAGACGGGCCAGTGCTACTGCACCCACAACACTCAGGGACCACACTGTGAGTCCTGCCTGCCTGGTTACTACGGAGACCCCAGGTAAGAACATCTTCATCTTATGATCTGAGTGTAGTGCACACTTTTCCTTTCTTTTGTGTCCGAACTGATTGAAACTAATTCAAAATCAAGGAATGGAAACTATAATATGATATTAATAAAAGCAGTAAGTGTGAAAACAGTGGACGTATCATTTGATTTTTTTATTTTCATATTCCTTCATCATGACTCATCTATCCTGACATCTTTCTCTGTCCAATAGAAATAATGGCACGTGCTACCGCCAGTGCCAGGGCCGCTCTGTGCTGCTCTCCTCCACCACCTCCTCTGCCATGCCTCTCTCCTCTTCTCTGGGATGGCGAAGTGGCACAGAGGGGAAAGGAGGCCTCTCTCATTGCCTGTGGGTCCTGTCGGTGACTGAGAACCTGGCACCTTGTCTGCCCAGACAGCTGTGTCCACCTGTAGCTCTCACTCTACACCCAGACTCCCATACGCATTGTAAAGTGAGTACAAACAAGAAAATGTTAGCTCAGCTGTAGCATTGAACCAGTGTTAATTTCATTAGAAAATTCTGTGACTAAATATGTTCGTCAGTGACCGTTTTTCCCATGACTAAGATGAGACAATGAGGAGACAGCGCAGATCACTAAGTCTTACTATATTAACATGCAGTATTGTTGGCAAAAAATAACAAGTCTAAAATGTAATTTCAAAAATGAAAACTTTACTAAAACACATCTCTTTATCTGTTGACAAAAAAGAGTACACAAAATATTTTGACTTTTCTTTTTTGAAGTGTAGCACTTCTGTTTCTTGTGTTGCACACAACATATCAGGACTACACACCGACAGCATACAGTGAGCAGAATCAGGAGGACTCGCATTAACTTACTTAAGTTAAAGCAACAGTGTCTGAATGCATTTCTTAAATTGATGCAATTAGACCAGACACTTAATGCAAAGCTACATTCTTAATTATTCAGACTGTTTTTCATCATATCATGATGGTATAAAAAATTTGACAAAAATGACAAAATTATAAGTTTTGTCTGGACTAGAAATGTTCAATATAATTTGTGGACTGTAAAGCACTAAAATGTCAACAGTTTTGAATGACAAATAAATAAAGCCCTGTTTTGGTATGGTACCTAAAATTAAACCTTCAGACATGGTATCTAGACCCTATGGCCATTTAACATTTCCAGTGCAAACAGTACTCTTAAATGTGGGCGGGGTGCTCTGTCCAGCACTCGCTGTATTTCCCTCTTTATCAGCCTGCACCTCATTTATTGTCCACAAAACAGGGTTGCGCGCTGACATTTTCAGAACAAAATAGGATAGGCTGCAGCGAGAGTCTCTCTCCATGGGATATTTAAAAATACCAGGTTTGTGCATTTAGTCCTTCTCTGGCAACTGCAAAGGTTTAGTGTTGCCGGAGCCCACAGCAACAAAGCTCCACAATGCTTTTTCTTTCTCCAAGTGGGATTAGAATATATGCAGTTCACATAATCCCGTTGAAATTAATATATATTTTTAAACAGTTGAAGACCCACTCATCACTAAAAGTGTATGTCATCCAAGAGAGACAATAAAAACTAAAGTAATGGTCAGTGTAGGCACGTTAAAATTGAAGGTGAGCTGATTGATTCACATTGTCAATTCATGCACTGAGTAACATTACAAGTTAACGTTCCACTTTGCCGGCAGTTGGCCCAGTGAATTATGTTATTTTCTTCTCAGTCTACAGCTGCTGCTAGAGGCAGCAAGACATCCTTTCATTTTATAGTTATAGTTTAATAATACATGTAAGACTTGCCAGGGTACAAACAGTAGTTACATTAAACCAGCCACCACTCAGCGCTGAGCAGAGTGACTGTCCACTATTGACCAATAATCAGACTGCAGTGTTCACAGCTCCACCTTTTAGTACCAGATCTATGTGCTAGGTACCCCAACAGAGAATGTGTATCGAACTGAACTGAACTGTACTAGACTGCTTGGTGGAAACGGGACTCAATGGAAATAGTACCAGGTTTCTTTGACTTGGAGAAAATTAAAAGACTTTTCATCAACTAAAACTTGACTATAAAAAAACAAAACAGGATGAGGTTGACTAAATATGATTATATCTAACAAGGTCATTTAACACAGCAATAAGACCAAATAAAGAAATAAGCTGACAAAGTAACACTTCATCAAACACTATCAGTTTTCCTTTCTGTACAACCGTCTCCCTTATGTTCCCTTTGACTTGTTTTGCAGAGCTCTTATGTCTACGTGTTTGATGGCCTCCCTCGTTTCCTGGCCAATGGAGTCGTGCACTCAGATCACAATCTGATTGGGGCATTTTGTGGCACCACAAGGACTCAGCCTATCACCGTGGAGGCCACCTCAGGTATCCATACACACACACACACACACACACACACACACACACACACACACACACACACATACATATTCAGTAATAAATATTATTGCCTGGAGAAATTACAAAAAATCAAGTGTTTTACAGGCACACAGCAAAAGTTGAGCTATTTTGTGTGAGCTCCCACACACCTCTAAACACATTAACCACTAACTATTAACTACCCAGCAGATTACGCCACCTCAGGACATAGGGGAAGTCCTTTACTGTCAACCATGTTACATAGAGTAATCAAATTATAGAGGGCATTTAAACACAGTCAACAGTCATCATGTCACTGTCACTATATCATATTCTCGTTTACCACCAGGTGTGATCTCAGTCTACTTTGAGGCCAACGTCTCCTCAAATAAACCTCAAGGCTTCAATGCGTCTTTCTGGGTGCGGCGGTGTCACCAGAGCTCTGATGAGGGTGAAGAGGGGTCGCCTGTGTGTCCAGGTGGAGCCCAGTGCCAGGGGGGACTTTGTCAGTGCCCTCAGGGATATGGTGGACCCCACTGTGACCGGCCATTGTGCCCTCAGGATTGTGGAATAGCAGAAGGAAGAGGAGTTTGTAATATAGTAAGTTTACATCTGGTTTTATTTCCGAGAAATGTGTCTTGTTGATAATAGTCATGTTACCCAGCCAGTATCACACAAATTATTGTGCGAAACTCTCAAAGATGAGAGAACAAATTTTCCTAGATTGCAGACTAACACATTATGTTTTGTCTCAGTCTCTGGGAGTATGCGTGTGCTCTGACAGCTGGGCTGGCTCAGACTGCTCAGTTCCTCGGGACTCCAACAGCCTGGTCTGGGAAACACTGCTCGACACACAACTAACAGTGGTAGGGGAAGAACACAACACAATAAAACAGATTCTTTGCAATGTATTATTTAAATTTTTAAACCCCAACACACACAAACACACATTGATTGTGCACTGTTGCTCCGCAGAACCAGGCCCACAGGTTCCTCCACAGGATGGGACACTCTCTGGTGTCTGGACCGCAGGGCAACCTCTGGATGTATGGAGGACTCTCTCTGTCAGAGGGCATTCTGGGAAATGTCTACAGGTAAAGACTTTTCTGTGAAGAATTATTGTCACAAACATTTTAAATTGTATATAATAAGTAGTTCTGGACAGTTAAACATGCATAGGTTAGAACATCTATACATGGAGTTAAAGATAATAATAGTGATAATAAAAAATGTGCAAATTAAGTTTAAAAAAGACAAATTAAAAATAATAAAAAAATAGAAATAAATACAACAACAAAAAATAAAATAAAGACATCTAATGGTGATACAAAAAAAATAAAGTTAAAAACAAATTACTAAAAAAAATAAAGAAAATACAAATATTTTTTACAGAAAAAATATAAATAAAGGATAAGAGACAAAATTAACATGAGATGATGTTATACTGAATGTATATAGCACATGCACTTGTTACATATGTGTGTAATGATGAATTTCGTCCCTGGTTTGTTCAGATATTCTGTGTCAGAGCACCGTTGGACCCAAATGTTGACAAGCTCTGTGGAGGAAGGCTCGACTCCGAGCCCTCGCTATCATCACGCCTCTGCACTGCTCACCATTCACGAGTCTGGCTCTGGAGGCAGTCACAACTTCATGCTGGTGGTGGGCGGTGTCACTCAAAACGGTGTTGCCATGGATACCTGGAGTCTCAATCTGAGCAGTTTAGTGTGGAGAGAACACAAGGTTAGGATTAGAATGATTGCGGAAATATAAAATGTCTTTAAAATCTGCAGTGCATTTTTACCTCTAGCAAATTCAATATTTCTTTTCTTCCTTTTTCTTCCACAGAGCACAGTACTGCCTCCGGTCGCAGGCCACACTTTAACTGTACGCCGAGACTCCTCTGTGCTGTTGATTGGAGGTTACTCTCCAGACAACGGCTTCAACCACCATCTGCTGGAGTTCAGCCCTCATACTGGAAACTGGACCATTGCCCCACACACTGGCACACCACCTACAGGTTTGTGAGGCCTTTTGTTTTCTTTTTATGGTTGTAACATAGATTTTACAGGTACATAGTAGTCAGTTTTTTGCACTTAAACCTTTTCTGCCTTATGTGTTCTTCTATCAGGTTTATATGGCCACTCAGCAGTCTACCACGAGCAGACTGATGCCATCTATGTCTTCGGAGGCTACCGTTTCCACGTGGAAACTGTGGAGCCATCAGGCGAGCTCTACAGTCTGTACTACCCCAATCTCACCTGGTCTCTGCTCGTCCCCTCACGGGGTAATAAGGTAAGAGGCCGACCTCATCTCATCTCCTCTTACAGGCGAGTAAATTAGACGAGCCAAGCATTTATCCTCTATCAGTCCGCTGCATATAGATAACTTATCTATTCTTGCTGTATCATCTCTTTGCTATGCAGCCCCTGTCCCGTTTCTTCCACGCTGCAGCCATGATCAAAGACACCATGGTCATTGTCGGGGGGAGGACAGAAGCAGAGGACTACAGTAACTCGGTGTCTCTGTACCAGATTAACTGTAACACCTGGATACAACCAGGTGACTATCTTAGTGTCTTTCTGCAGATTCAGTTATGGTCTAATTAGAAGTTAACACTCTTTATCTTTGTCCTCCAGTCTCAGTTGTAGGTGATCCAGTAAATCGTTCAGTGTCTCTCGCCATGACGAGCTGGGGCGACCGTCTCTTCCTATCAGGAGGCTTCAATGGTGTAACGCTGGGTAGACTCCTAACCCTGTCTGTGCCCTCTGATCCCTGTGCACTGCTGCCCACACCAGAGGCCTGCAACACCACCACAGGCAGCTGCGTCTGGTGTCGGGGGACCTGTGCTTCTTCTGACATTGCTGAGAGGTAACATGTTGGCTGGAAGCAGACATCTGTTTTTGAGCCTGAAGTTATGTGCAGCTACTAAATGAAATGTTTCCCCACAATCCTCTCCCCTCCTTTCCATCAGAATGGGCTGCTTCGCTGGCACGTCTCCCTGTTCCCCGACCCCTCGCCAGCCTGACCAGTGTCGCAGGCTGAAGACCTGCAGTGAATGCCTCGCCCGACACCCGAAAACATTCTCCAGTCCATCGCAGGTAACACACAAGACCTCGACTCCAACACAATCAGCAGCTCAAAGAGAAACAGCTTTTATCTTTAAACTAAAATCTGCCCCTCATTGAATTTCCCCAGCCTGCTCTGCAGTGTAAGTGGTGCACAAACTGCCCAGAGGGGGCCTGTATCAGCAGCTCTGTTAGCTGTACGTCTGAACATGACTGTCGGATCAACCAGAGAGAGATCTTCTTGTCCAGCAACTGCACCGAGACCAGCTGTGAGGCCTCTGACTGCCCCAAGTGTACTGCCTCGGGAAAATGCATGTGGACTCGCCAATTCAAACGCACAGGTACGGGCAGTAGTGTTAAACAGTCTTGAGGAAATTATTCTTCGTTTTTTTAAATGTAAGTCTAAAGCTGGAATAGATGAATTATCCATGTATGGAAAAAACATGAAGCAAATGACTGTATTATGATTTCTTCAGGTGAGACAAGACGCATCCTGAGTGTGAACCCCACCTACGACTGGACGTGTTTCAGCTACGCCCTGCTCAATGTGTCACCCATGCAGGTGGAGTCCTCTCCCCCTATGCCGTGCCCTCCACCCTGCCACAGTCTCAGCAACTGCAGCCTCTGTCTGGGCTCCAGAGGCTCTGATGGCGGCTGGCAACACTGTGTGTGGAGCATGGCCCTGCAGCAGGTAAGATCCGCCCTGCTTCAGCTTGAGTTATTTAATAAGATCATGGTCATATTCAGCTAACCTCTCCCCCCTTCCTCTAGTGCATGAGCCCATCTTTCGTGCCCCTGCGATGTGAGGCAGGTCAGTGTGGTCGTCTGCTCTCAGGAGGGGACTCTTGCTCTCCCCAGTGCTCCCAGCTCACCCAGTGCTCCCAGTGCATTGCCAGGCCTCAGTGTGGTTGGTGTGCTACTCGGGGGGGCAATGGGGCTGGACGCTGCCTACAAGGAGGACTTGATGGTGAGAAATAATTTAAGTTGCATCCAGGAAGTTGAAAGCTGTGGAGTGAAACCAATCAGTGTCCAGCTACTGTCCCTCTCGCTCACACGGCCTTTCTCTTTATACATCCATGGATTTTTCCCTGTCCTGTGCACGAGCATGAACGGCCCGTGTTGCTGATTGGCTAAAATACTTTGTTGGTTTCCTAAAATAAAAGCCAGGGCTGTGTATGAACACCAGAAGTTTTAGCACACACACAGAACAGACAGCAAGCATACCTTAAGGACTGCTGAATTTGACAAAAGTATTTTAGATTAGAATCACTTACTGCACCTTTAATTAACCTATTTTCATGTTTTTTTAATGTGTTCTTCACTCACCTTTCTACCCTCCTGTGTCTGTCAGGTGTGAGTGAGGGCGTTTGCCCCCTGAGAAACAGCAGCTGGTCCTTCCTCCACTGTCCAGAGGAGGATGAGTGCGCCAATGGCCATCACCACTGCAACAGCACCCAGGACTGCCACGACCTTCCCCAGGGATATCACTGCACCTGCAAACAGGGTTATATACTCAGCAGGTGAGATCAGGATTCAGCATTTATGACTCAGGCACTAAATACACCAACATAGTAACTGCATAGGTTTACCCAAATCTCCTCTTCTTGTGTTTCTCCTGTACAGTGTCTCTGGTCAGTGTGAGCCAGTGTGTGCACAGGGCTGTGTGAACGGGACGTGCGTGTCCCCAGGAGTTTGCCAGTGTCACTTTGGATTTGTGGGGGATAACTGCTCCTCTCAGTGCAGCTGCAACAAACACAGCAACTGTGCTGGCGTTAGCAAACCAGATGTTTGCCTCGAGTGCCACAACAACACCATAGTAAGTGCTTAGAGTAGAACACACTCATTCACTGCTGTAAACACAGTTTGTCCATGCCCAGTGGTGAGGATTTATTTTCCAACCTTTTCCAGGGTAAGCACTGCGAGAAGTGTAAGCCTCTGTTTGTGGGCTCTGCAAAGGGGGGCGGAACCTGTCGTCCATGTCGGGAGTTTTGCAGGGGAAACAGCGCTGTGTGTTTATCCGTAGATGAACATAAGAAGGCCCTTGAGAACCCTCGGCTTTTCCCTCTGGACCCTCACAGCGTATGTGTCTGCCGTCTGTGTTGCCTTCTGATGATATGTAAAAACAAATACACCAGTAGTGTGCTAACTCTTGAATCTTTAGCACTGTCTTCGATATTTTTTCATCGGTTGTCCATCTCTCTTTGTGCCAACATCAGATCCAGAACTGGGTGTCTGAGGGTCCCACAGAAGAGAACGCTGTGTGTGTGAATTGCCAAAACAACAGCGTGGGGGATAAGTGTGAGAGCTGCCTCAGTGGCTTCTTCCTGCTGCAGGGAAAGTGTGAAAAGTGAGTAATATTTGCTCCTAAGCTCTCAGTGGAATCCCATGCTGTGACCAACATTACAGAGCACTTACATGTTATACATGCTTACAATGCTGGGCCTATCAGATATAAATCATACACTATAACCTACACTAACTACTACTAAAGGATGATTCCTCTTATAACTTAATGCTTTGTCTGGTCTTACAGCAACAGAAAAATGCCAGGAATGAAATGGAAATGTCTGCATGCCCCTGAATTAGATAGATGTGATGTGCAAATATTGCACAAATATTAAATGTTCCTTTTTAGTGATTGGGTTTCTTCCTCTTCATCGCAGGTGTCAGTGTAATGGCCATGCAGACACGTGCAATGAACACGATGGTACAGGTTGTCCCTGTCAGAACAACACAGAGACCTCGTCCTGTCTCAGCAGCCCTCAGAGTGACCGGAAAGACTGCTACAGGCAACAGGTACGTACCTGCACTTCATGCATCTATTATGGAAAGACTTTCACATAGCAATATGTTGACAACATATTTTTATACGCAAAGAAGGTGGCTTTGTTTCTTTGTATTGATAAAAGAAATATTTACAAAAAAGTTTGTTCCTGTTCCATACAATACTGGGTTTTGCTCTAATTGTGTTGTTCTCTTTTGTCTAGTGTGCCAAGTGCAAAGACTCCTTCAATGGCACACCAGTTAATGGGCGCCAGTGTTACCGTCAGTTCAACGTGGATACAGAGTGCTGCTTTGACCCCACGTCCCAGGCCAACTGCTTCCATGATCCCGCCATTCGCAACCTGCCCAAGGGGCGCACTGTGTTTTTCTCTGCGCAGCCAAAGTTCACCAATGTGGACATTCGGGTCACCATTGATGTTACCTTTGGTGAGGTGGAGGTGTATGTGTCCAACTCTCATGATATCTTCATCGTTGATGTAGACCGAAACACGGGGATTCACACAATCAAGATCGAGGAGGAGTCCGTGACTCGGGGGACGACGACTGGTGTGGATAAGGATTCACCTCCGTCCCCTATGAAGGTGTTTGCCAATGCCTCATCCGGTCTCGGGGGTCCCGTGCTCTCTCAGAACCCACTGCAGCTGCAAGCGAAACCCCCAGGGGCAGAGAGAGAAATTACAGAGGAGCGGGCCGAAGGACTCATCACCTACATCACGGTGTGGAAACCACAGACAGTGCTGATTGTGCGCGGTGTTCGAGATCGTGTGGTCATCACCTTCCCCCACGAGGTGCACTCTCTGAAATCCAGCCGCTTCTACATCGCTCTGAGAGGCGTGGGAACCGACGAGAAACAGGGGGAGTCCCAGGGCCTGCTGTTTCTGCGACAGGATCAAGCCCACATCGATCTTTTCGTCTTCTTCTCTGTTTTCTTCTCCTGCTTTTTCCTCTTCCTCTCTGTCTGCGTCCTCCTGTGGAAGGTCAAGCAGTTCCTGGACTTCCGTCGGGAGCAGCGTCGCCACATCCAGGAGATGACCAAGATGGCGTCAAGGCCCTTTGCTAAACTCACCATATACCTTGAGCCGGAGGAGCCCCAGCTTATTTACCTGCCCTCAGCTGGTGGAGGGGTCGGGGGCAGCACTGTATCACTTGCTCATGCCCGCACAAGCAAGTTAGGAGGAGTGGTGGTGGGCCAGAGGGGCAGGGCGGGAGCTGTCTCCTACAAACATGACCCGGGCTCCGGACCCACGGCCCACCACCACCATCACCTCACCCTGGGCGGAGGGGGCAACGGCGGCCAGCACCTGCCGCTGCACTACTTGAACACCCACCACTATGCCAGCACCACATCTGGCACACCGGCCTCACACCATCACCACCCATCCACGTACAGCGGCTACCAGCACTTTTGCCGCTCCGACCCTTTCCTCTCTCAGCTCATGGGCTTCTCTTACTCCACCTTTAAGGTGGGGCCCATCACTCTAGAGCCCACAGATGACGGCATGGCAGGGGTGGCCACTGTCCTCTTCCAGCTGCCTGGGGGTGTCTTGGCTCCAAATCGTGCCTGTCTGGGCTCTGCACTGGTTACTTTGCGTCAGAACCTGCAAGAATACTGTGGCCACGGCAACGGAGGGGGGCACCCAGGGGTGGGAGCAGGGCGCAAGGGGCTGCTAGGGCATCAGCACCTGACCACTATGGCTATGTAGGGAAGCAACAATGTCATTTAAAGAGGACAGGGTTAAAAGAGATGGGAGAAATCTGTAAAGTGTTTGATATATGATAAATTAATTTTTTGAAAGCTGCAAGGCAAAAAAACAAAGTCCAAAAGAAAGAGCTATGACAGCACGTTAACGTGAGCATTTTGAACAGAGTTGTACATACACTGTATAATGAATTATTAAGTGTCTTTTATTGTATTATGTATTGCCGTACTGTATTTCAGTGCTTCACATGACCAAGCCAGCTATCTCTAGAATGCACTGCAACTGCTATACGTATCAACAAAATGTTGCATCCTGTCTGTGATCACTAAAAGAGGTGTGAGCACACTCCACAGTCAGTCTCGTACAAAGACTGAAGCTGGACTGTTGTCAAAATCCTTCTCGATGACCAACAGAGGTGTTCAAAATACAGCCGCTCTCTTTGGAACCAACATGTGCTTTATACCCCGAAAAGTGACAATCAAAATTGCCATTGAGGACAAAAAGACTCAGTTCAGCCTAATGTGCAAGGTTTTGATTGTCAGCTCAGCGCAGGTAAAAAACAGTCAAAGTCGCTTGTGAGATGGTTTTTATATCATAGTCGATATGAGTGATTTATAATTGTAACTCAATATATGGCAGGCTTCTAAGCTACAGACTCCTGAGTATGTGTTTGCATATTCATTCACCTGCTCTGTTACACTTCTGTTTGTTTTTCTGCTCATCTGCCTTCACGTCTTGCCTTGTCTGTGAGTCGACTGGCTTGCACTTAACAACAATTACATATTTTACATCTTGTTTCATGAATTGTTTTTTGTAAAAACAAAAAAGAAATGAAGGATTATGTTTTCGATATTAGTCTTCGGTTCCTGTAATAATTTAACAACACGACAGAACTCGTCCATAAAATGGTGAAATTATGTGTCCTTTTGAAACATTTGATTACATTTTGTTGACATGAAATGTATGTTGGTGTTTGGCTAGTTTTGCTGGACTGCTTTTTTCAGGCAACTTGTCTGCTTAGTTGATTGTATTAGCCAATCATAGCTACAATTTGATTTAAAAAAAAATGGGATGTGGAAAAAAATACAGTATGGTAAATGTTACTCTGTTGAAATTACAAAGATAATGGAAAGAGTTCTCCTGGTGAGAGATACTGAGAAGCCTTGACAGCAGTTTTACTTGCATTGAGACTGAATTACTTGTTCACTGGTCGGTGTTGACGTTAGTGTTCTTTGTTTTCTTTTTGTTTTCCTTTTTGCACTGCATGGAGCCGATGAGCCCCATTATTTACGTGAAATGCTAAGATGGGATGTTGTCCAACCTCAGGTGGCACACGGTGTCACGGATGAACTCAGAAAGATGCTACTGGCTTCTTATCAAATGAACAAAATTATCATGAACTGAAAACTCGCAGCATAGTTAAGCAAACTCAGCTAAATATGGTCACTATTTATAACAGCCCTCCACAAATAAGCATTAATACTGTTTATTTTTTGTCCTGTATCTTTATGTATGTTCTTTTTTAACATATTTTTGTACATAACTTTTGTTGTGTTTGTTTTTGTTTTCAAAGAAGGGAACAGTGTTGTACAGAAGATTGCGTCAAGATTCTCTGTCCTGAGTCGGCTGAAATAAAGTCTGTGGAACATGACTGTGAGTGTGTTTGTACATGAGGTACCCGGGGGTGGGAGGTTCAAACCCTGGGGTGGGGGAGCCCTTCTGTGTGGAGTTTGCATGTTCTCCTTGTGTCAGTCACTCCGGCTTCCTCCCACAATCCAAAGACATGCAGGCTAGGTTGACTGGCGACTCTAAAAATTCCCTGTAGGTGTGAATGGTTGTCTCTGTATGTTAGATCTGTGATAGTCTGTTGAACTGTCCAGGGTGGACCCCGCCTCTCGCCCAGTGTCAGCTGGGATAGGCTCCCCCCTGGTTTGGTTGCCAAGCAGCTTTTTTTCTAATAGAAGTTCATCGGATCTTTAAAAACGGGTTGTTGGCAACCTCAAATTATATGTCCATTCCTCGATGACCTTGTAAAGTATTCACAGTTCTTAAGAAAAAATGAAACAGGTTTTTCATAAAAATGAATCCAAGTTGTAAGTATTTTTTTAACCTGATAAAGTGGTGTTGTGGTTTATAACTGATACTTTACCTGAAGCCTAATTTTAGTAAAATTTAGTAAAAATTTATGCTGGTTTAAAATAAACAATTTAAAAAATTTCCATCTTCGTTGAACTACAGTTCTGTGTAAAAGGAATTAAAGGCCTGTCCTAAATATAGGCCAGTTGATTTTGGTGCGGTAGATTTCATGTGAGGTTTGGAAATGTATTTGACCTCTATTATTGATTATTGGCAACCACTTTCAAGGAAGTCAGAGGTGTGTATGTGGAGTTAGCTCTAAAAAACGTATGAAATTAAAAGCTTAGCTTGTCGCAAGAAATACTTCCAGATTGTTACCAATCAAATAGGCAGGCGAGTAAGTAAAGTTCTTAATTAAGCTACTCCCAATAAAATAAAATGTAAAATATTGATAATCTCCTGAGACCCTGTGGCCTCCTATGAGGATGTCATATTTGGGTTTACTGGACCTTAAACTTCGTCCTTTTTAACTTAGACCTGTTGTCCTCGTTTGTGGACACTTTTTGTGCCATCTAGTGGTAGTAAGAGCAAAATACACTAATCCATGTAAAAACAAGATGGCAGCTAACTCTGCGAAGCCAGTCTGCAGCCGATCCCGACACAAAAGTGGACAAGGTACAAAAGCTGATCACATTTGATGGTTGAAACTTGTTTATTTGTAATTTATAATTTTTGTAGTTTGATATGGCAACAACAGTAACAAGCTAAGACACTGTTAATTAGAAAGCACTCGTCTGAGGACATTGGGACTTAAGCATCATCTTGTTTGAGGACATTGGGACTTTATTATCATCTCATTTTAGGACATTGGGACTTTATTGCCGTCTTGTTTCAGGACATTTGGACTTTATTGTCATCTCATTTTAGGACATTGGGACTTTATTATCACCCCTTTTGGGGACATTTGGACTTGATTGTCGTCTGGTTTGATGACATTGGTACTTTATTGTTGTTTCATTTGAGGACATTGGGACTTTATTATCGTCTCGTTTGAGGACATTGGGACTTGATTGTTGTCTTGTTTCAAGACACTGGAACCTTATTGTCATCTTGTTTGAGGGCATTTGGACTTTATTGTCTTGGTTGAAGACATTTGGACTTTATTGTCATCTCGTTTGAAGACACTGGGGCTTTATTGTTGTCTCGATTGAAGACATCAGGACTTATTTGTCAGTGACAGTTTTTAGTTTTTTTTTATACTTATCGGGTCCTACTGATCCCAAATAGCTCGGAGAAATTAAAAATGGCCCCTAAACGAAAGTTCAGGTTGCTGTCACTTTAATGAGACTGTGGGCTGTAACCTGGACACCAGTGATCTGAGCTGGTTGGTCAGAGCTAAAGGAAGTGTGCTGCTTTTCCTGTGTTATTATCACCACTCAGTGATGTAGACGGTCAGTAAACGCTAGCGTTAATATTTAAAAACAGCTGAATTGCGTGATTTTCACAGGTGAGTCTTTTCTTCATAGCAGACAAAGGATGAATGACGCTGACAGCTGCTAAGCTAACGTTACAACGGTTAAAGATTGACTGTGTTAGCACTGCTGCTAAGCTAATGCTGGCGTTAGTGTAGCGTTAGCTCTGATGCTAACGGTCAGTAACAGGAAGATGACCGCAGTGGAGACGTCTGATGCTTGGTTTTGGTTTTATATCGCCTGCATTGCCTTGTACGTAGCTGTCTTTGCCTTCATTCACCTCTATGTGTTTCCCTCTGGTCCACAGCTTACTACACACCGACATCCTAATGGTGACAACATGAAGATGAAATCTGCCAAGTCTTTGCTCAACAAAGCAAAGAGAGGAGCGAATCAACGCGATGTGGTCAAAGTTAAAACTGAGTATGACTCAGAGCTGGAGGGTGGAGAGGAGGAAGGCTCATGTGAGGTGCACACCAACGGAGGTGGTCTCAACATCCAGATCAAGGAGGAACCTCACGCACAGGAGATTAGTGAGGAGCACAATGGAGGCTCATTAAGCTGTTTAGACACTAAGCCGGACACTTTGGCGTGCAGGTCAGATGTTCACCATCAACAGGGACTCATTAAGGACGAGTGTGACTCTGACCATCAGTCAGAGTATGATTTCACTGAAGCTGCTGTCAAGGAGGAGTCAGAGTCGTGGATTAAAGAGGAGGGAGACAGTAAAGAGGAGGAGGAGGAGACAGACAACATCCAGGAGGATTATGGAGAAGGAGAGGAGCTCTGCACAGGTAGGAGTTTATGACAAACACACAGTCCTAAGGTGTATTATTTGCTAGTAAGGGTTCTTTTTCATTACCGTAATACAATGGCAGGGTATTAGATGAAGCCAATTTTAGCTTTAAAAAGCATATCATTTATGTGTGCTAGAACTCCACAGATAGCCATTTGACAGTTCTCCAACTGCAAACTGAAAGCAAGGTGTGTAAGATTTCAGGGCATTTGGTGGCATCTAGTGGTGAGGATTACAGATTGCAACCAGCTGAAACTCCTGGTTGCAACTCTTTCAGTGGTCATTGCTCAGGAGGTTTTAACCTGGAGCAGATTTATTCGCAGAGGTCTCTTGATTTCCAAAACAAACAGACCAGGGGCTGGTTGCACGAAACAAAAAACAAACATGTCCATTAAAGTCCTAGTTAAGGTTTCCTCGTAATAAAATTGGTTGCACAAAACACCCTTAAGTCTTCTCCTTAAGGCTTCCTTAAAATGTTCACGTAAATATGTATTATTTTCTCCTTGTCTTGGTCTTATATGTAAGGGATCCCTAGACCATTGCACAAAAGACCTTAACAACCGAAGCAGGGTAAAAAACCCCAACCTAAGGTACTTCTGACTCTATCTTAACTGCAACATGACCGAGTTTATAGTGATAAATGTAAAAAACTAATACACCCTGAGACGCGTTTTCTGCACCCACGAGAACCTGATGGATACACTTTTGATTTTACACTATAGATTTGACTGAATTCATTTTCATTGTAATTTCTTCCTACTGTTTTCTGGTATTTGGGGATCAAATTTATTTTGTAGTTTGTGCTTTCTATGATTGTATTCCTCCAGGCTTGTTATCGTTTCCTCCTCTGACCAATTTGGTTTTCTTATCTTCTTTTCTTCTGACATTTTTTTTTTACTACCAAAGCCAACTTTGTGAGACAATAACAGGCATCACAAGTGTGAGTCCCAAACAAACAAGCAATCTCCATGGAAACTTTTATCGCTGTAAAATCTTTTTCAATGCAGTAAATTAGTTAACGGTTTTCCCCGACTAAGTTAACCTTTTATGGGATTCTGTGCAACAGTGTAAGTCCCTCAGCTAAGGAGAATTTAAGCCTTAAGTGTCATACTAAAGGAGAAAACTTAAGGTGTTTTGTGTAACTGGTCCGGGGTGAATCAAACTGTACAAATCAGTGTTTCTACTACACTGTTTGGCACATCGCAGATGGGATGTTAGTCCAGCGCCTGCCAATCTGTGCTCATCTATTTTCTCTAAGAATGTATTGTGTGCTCACCTTGTTTCTGATCCAGACGTTCAGGAGGTTTTTACTGGGAGCCGAATTATCCGCAGAGGTCTCCTCTTCTCCAAAACAAATGGGTCCAGTGATTTAAACCAGTAAAAGCACTGAATAAAGCAGGTTGATGTTACAAATCAGTGTTTCTCTGAGGCTCTCGTTGGAGATGGTGGCCGATGTGAAAATGTAAATGGCCCTGTCTGGAGCCAGTGTTGGTTTGTCCATTCTGTTCTATTGTGAAGCCATGACGGTGCAACATGGTGATCTCTGTGGATGAGGACCCGCTTCCTATGTAGATATAAACAGCTCATTGTAGGATAATGAAAACACTTACTATATTACATTTGTGCTGATAATATCCTCCGAAATAAAATTGCCTGTGAAACAAAGAAGTGTAAAATCATAACAATCACCCTCTTTTAATGCACTCTGCTAACTGTGTGTATCTTCCTCTCCTACTTAGAGTCGTCATCTGACTTCTATCCATGTCCTCACTGCACTGTCTCCTTCACTGACTTGGACTTCTTGGAGAAGCATGTCAAGTGGGTCCATCAGAAACAGTATCTTGCCAAGCTGAAAAGTTGCCTCTCAAGCCGCACACTAAACCTCATCCCTAAACACACCTGCACTGTCTGCAGCAGCACCTTTAACTCTAAAGTACACCTTAGGGTCCATGTTCGTGAAGTCCACCCTTCTGCGCCTCCCCGCAGACTTCACCCCTGTCCAACATGTGCACGCAGCTTCCAGTACCTGAAGAATCTGAAGAATCACTGTCAGCGCTGGCACAACATGTCAGTGTCTACCAGAGGAGGGCATCTCAGCTGTGCCGACTGTGGGAAGAGTTTCAAAGCTACCTGGGGGCAAGGGCCTCATCTGTGTCATGAACCGCACAGCACGGAATCTGAGGATAAGCCCATCTGTCTGGACACTGGTGTGCAGTGTCAAGAGTGTGGCAAGAAGATGGGCACACCTCAAAGCCTGGAGGATCACATGCGCACCCACACAGGTGACCGGCCGTTTGTCTGCAAGGACTGTGGCAGGAGGTTTGTGGAGCGCAGCGGTTGGCGGCAGCACATGAAAATACACACGGGGGAGAAGCCATACAAATGTCAGATTTGTGGCAAGGCCTTTTTAAGATCGCACCACCTCAAGTGCCACTTAACCACACACTCCGGCAAGAAGGAATATTCTTGCTCTGAGTGTGGAAAGGAGTTTGGGTTCAAGTCAAGTCTGGATCTCCACGTGAGGACGCACTCCAGTGAGAAACCCTACCACTGCAATGTGTGCGGGAAGAGCTTTAACACCTCAAGAAACCTGAGGGTTCACTCCAAAGTCCACAACACTGACAAAGCTCACCAGTGTGGGGACTGTGGGCTGAAGATCGGAGATCTCGGGGCTTTAAAAATACACTTGCGGACACACACCGGAGAAAGGCCTTACCACTGCACAGTCTGCGGCAACAGGTTCATTCGTCTTGCACATCTGCGAAACCACCAACGCACCCACACTGGTGAGAGACCCTACAAATGCACTGAATGTGACAAGAGCTTCACTCAGTCTGGCGACCTGGTGAAGCATAAGAGGATACACTCTGGGGAAAAGCCCTTTGAATGTCCAGACTGCCACAATCGTTACACCTCCTCTGGTGATCTGGGCAAGCACAGGAGGAGTCACACTAACCTGCGTCCCTACACATGTCAAGAATGTGGGAAAAGCTTTCGCTTGTCAGGCCATTTAAAAACTCACATGTTAACTCACACGGGTGAGAAGCCATATTCCTGCCCCAACTGCCTTCGCAGGTTTGCTCGCTCTCACCATCTTTCTGGGCACGTGGCTAAATGTCGCTGAGCTTTTCATGAGAGGACTGTAAATAAGCTAGGCTGACGTGAAGCGGTAACTATAGAAGCTGCATCCAGGCTTCTACTAGTTTTTTCATGAATGTGTTTAAGTCAAAACTCATATCTATATATATATATATATATATATATGACTATTTATATGAACTTTCTGTAACACTCTTGACTCAGATGACTGTTTTAACTTATGAAAAGTGAATTGAACACATGACGAGTTTGTTATTGCATGAAACTCTTTTTTAAGCACTATCCCGGGCCTTGTATGATTTTTGTGCAGGGTAGGTCTAAACTGGTGGCAGAACACTATTATAATGGACACTTGAGGGTATGTTGTGAGGCACAGTTGAGCAAACTTACAGATAATGAATTTTTTCCCCCCTCCACAGGTCAGTGCTGTATTATTTGTAAAAATGTAATAAATTATACGCTGAGTGCATGAACACTGTGTGTGTGAAGCTACTGTGTGTTAAGTCATTGTGAGAGGCCAAATTATTTGCATTTATTTGTTTGCAAGTGTTAAAGGTCCAGTGTGAACGATTTAGGGGGATATAGTGGCAGAAATATAACCTGAAACTAAGAATTGTTGAGCGTTTGTTACCTTAAGATGAGAGGTTTATATCTACATACAGAGTGTGTCCTCTATCATGAAGCACGCCACGTTGTTTCTACAGTATCCCAGAACAAACAAACTGAACTCCGGCTCTACAAAGGGCCATTTGCATTTTCACATCAGCCACTGTAGCTGTCCTACATGCTAGGCTCAAGTGAGAAATTGGTTGCAATTTGCAACCTCACCACTAGATGCCACTAAATCCTATACACTAGACCTTTAAATGCCCACGAAAAAGGATGGTGACTTTCAACAGAAACTGAAAATTGGAGAATTGGCTTGTAATAATACAAAAAAGAAGTAAAAACTAAACTATTACTGACTCATATAGGTGTTTTTGTTTCAAAGATAGATCTGGGGCAGCTCTTAAGAGGAGCATTGCTATATTTAGCTGGGTAACATTGAAGGGTAAAACTTTGAATTGGGGACTTGTGTGAAAACAGCCATTTGAGGGCGCCTGATGGCTTAGGGGTAGAGCAGACGCCCCATATATGAAGGCAGTGCCCTTGCTGCAGGGGCCACAGGCTCAATTCCAGCCTGCAGCCCGCCCCTTGTTGCATATCACCCCCCCCCCCCCCTCCCCCTTCACACCCAGACTGTCCTATCAAGTAAAGCCAAAAATAAGCCCTAGAAAAGAGTCATTTGAGGATTTATTTACTCTACTTGTGAAAGTCATCACAAAGTATAATTACATTATACTTCAGGGGTGTCAAACACATGGCCTGCGGGCCAGAACCAGCCCACTGGATGACTTTGCACATCTAATATTGCTGCATTTGTGAATGCCAAGAGGTTCCAGGTTTCAGGAGTTAAACAGTGAGGAGTGTACTTCATGTAACATGCTGCTTCAAAGGTTTTTCACTTTTACCAGAATACAGTCTTAAAGAAATCTCAGGGTGTTAATCATCTGTTTTGTAAATGGACTAAGGTTTTCAGAATGTACTTGTACTGCTCTACGCCAAAAGAAAGTGAAACACTTGGAGGTGTTATTTATAGGTTATTATGCGCTGGTTTTACTGGTCTGGCCCACTTGAGATAAATTGGGTGGTAATTGGCCCATTCCATATTAGAAAATTATGGAAAATGGGCTGGTTTTCTCCATGGGGTGCCTGGGCACAGCCTTAGAGATAGGGTAAGGAGCTTGGACATCTGGAGGGAGCTTGGGGTAGAGTTGCTGCTCTTTAGCGTTGAAAGGGGTCAGTTGAGGTGGTTCGGGCATCTGATCAGGATGTCTCCTGGGCGCCTCCCGTTGGAGGTGTTCTGGGCCATCCCACTGGTAGAAGGCCCCGGGGCCAACCCAGAACATGCTGGAGGGACTGAATTTCTTATCTGGCCTGAGAACACTTCGGGGTCCACAAGGATGGATGGAACTTTTACTAATTTCTTGCTAAGTTTTGGATCATTTCTTGTAAAGTTGCCAATTGCCTTTTTCTCGTGTCCTTGAAAGTAATTAGGCAAGTTTTCTTAGGTTTTAAAGGGTTGAATAAATAAACTTGTCTTTACTGAACTGACATTAATTTTTAATTGTGCAACTGAGCTCTGCTTAATCTCAAATATGGATTTACTCATTTTAAACCTAGTTTTACCAAACTCTTATTAGAGCTAATCTTAGATTAAATTAATCATTGTTGGTACAACTCATCCTAAATCTTTAAGATTTTACATGCTGCCCTATTTGTTTACACTGTAGTAAATTGAGCGTTGATGCAATGAACGGTGTATCCCGGGTGGGCGGATCACACATTTTGAACAGTACTGCGGTTAACGTAGAATCTCCGCCCGCGAGGGGCAGACGGGTATATAAAAAACACGCGTATCCTTCTACCGGCGGAGTACACACAGGTGAAAATTGCCACAAATCAGTTGACAATTCACCTTTCGTAAAATTGTGAGTTTTTTAATAGTAAAACGACTGAGTTTTGTCACTGGAGACGTTTAAACATTTATAATTAGCGGACACAAGCAGACTGAATCATAGCAAGTGTTAGTAAGTGACATATATCGCTAATACCGATGGTGAAGTAACGTTAACGTTAGTGAAGCACAAGCTAGCGCGGCTAACAACAAACCTAGCTTAAATAGCGCCGTTGCTGTATAACGTCGACCATAAATGGCACCCGGCCTTCTGGGGCCAAATTTAAAGTCAATTTAAAAGTGAAGGTACGCCGAAAACACTTAATGAAGAACCCAAATTAAAGGAACGCCACATACATGATTGGTAAGTAAGTTAAATTTTTTTCATATCCTTCCGCAAATTGGAACGGCTGATTAACGTTAACGTTATTAGTTTCAGTTAGGACTTAACAGTTCACTCTTTCATAACGAAATGAAGTGAGCATATCATCTACAATACTTCCGTTTAAACACTGTTTAATACAAACTGGAATCTTATTTTTAAACAATGTACCACTACATATTAACATACCGGTATATACTCTCACTGGCCACTTGTACACTTTGCTAGTACCGGGTTGGACCCCTTTTGCCTTCAGAACTGCCTTAATTCTTTGTGGCATAGATTCAACAAGGTGCTGGAAACATTTCTCAGAGATTTTGGTCCATATTGACATGATGACATCACACAGTTGCTGCAGATTTGTCTGCTGCACATCCATGATGTGAATCTCCAATTCCACCACATCCCAAAGGTGCTTTATTGGATTGATATCTGGTGACTGTGGAGGCCATTGGAGTACAGTGAACTCGTTGTCATGTTCAAGAAACCATAAAGTGATGGTCATGGTCAGCAACAATACTCAGGTAGGCTGTGGTGTTTAAACCATGCTCAGTTGGTACTAAGGGGCCCAAAGTGTGCCAAGAAAATATCCCCCACACCATTACACCACCACCACCAGCCTGAACCGTTGACACAAGGCAGGATGGATCCATGCTTTCATGTTGTTACGCCTGATTCTGACCCTACCATCTGAATATCACAGCAGAAATCGAGACTCATCAGACCAGGCAATGTTTTCCAACCTTCTATTGTCCAATTCTGGTGAGCCTGTGTGAATTGTAGCCTCAGTTTCCTGTTGTTAGCTGACAGGAGTAGCACCTGGGGTGGTCCTCTGCTGCTGTAGCCCATCTGCTTCAAGGTTGGACGTGTTGTTGGTTCAGAGATGGTCTTCTGCAGACCTTGGTTGTAACCAGTGGTTATTTGAGTTACTGTTGCCTTTCTAGCATCTTGAACCAGTCTGGCCATTTTCCTCTGTCCTCTGGCATCAACAAGCTCACTGGATATTTTCTCTTTTTCGGACCATCCTCTGTAAACCCTAGAGATGGTTATGTGTGAAAATCCCAGTACATCAGAATTTTCTGAAATACTCAGACCTAGCACCAACAACCATGCCACGTTCAAAGTCACTTAAATCACCTTTCTTCCCCATTGTGATGCTCAGTTTGAACTTCAGCAGATCATCTTGACCATGTCTACATGCCTAAATGTATTGAATTGCTGCCGCGTGATTGTCTGATAAGCTATTTGCGTTAAGGGGCAGTTTAATAGATGTACCTAATAAAGGGGCTGGTGTGTGAATAATTTACATACCTAAATGACAAACAAGTCTAAGGTTATCATTGTATGCCATAGCACGTGTCATGCATCACACATTTACTGTGAATTGGCCTCTGCCGTTTGTCATATAATCAATAACCTCCCCTTTGTATTTAAAACGATTTGACGGGATGTGACACATTTTGATTACATAGTAATACATTTAATTCACACTTATGAGAGAGTGGCCTTCATAACTGCATGCACGATGACGTCTCATCTTGTGGAAACAATAAAATGATCTCAGCAATAGTGACTCTTAATCATGCCTACAGGATGAAGATAAAGATAAAACCTCAGATACAGAGAGCTCCTGTGGCATTAAGGCAGTTTATCCAAAGTACTTCAAAGAGGAGATGGACCTTAAAACATAGCAGTCCAGTTTAAAGGGGCAGTTCACCCCAAAATCAAAATCATATAATTTTATATTTTGCCCTACATTATATTCAACACAAGGCAGACATTTCTATGGTTGATATATCAACCCTCGGCAACTCACTTAAATAATGTAGATTGATAAATAACACGGTTAAGAGTGAAAATATGTGTTTTTGATTTAGGGATGAATTGTCCCTTTAGAACAGCATGATTTTTATTCCATTAAAAAAAAAAATTCAACTGCTGATAAGTGCTGATAACAGCTTCAGTGTGTTTGTAAGAAATTTCAGTCCAACATTGCCAGAAATATAAATTATTTAGTTATGACATTACAGCGACAGATAATATGTAGTTCAAGTCATTGCTTAATTGATGTACTAAAAATTGCTGCTTAATTTCGTGTAAATTAATCCAGAAAATGGTAAAATTAAATGCTAATTACCTCATGTTCATTTTTGCGAAGTAGAAAATGTTTTGGCAAGCATTCATTGGCTTCTGCTCTCTGTATCTGCAGGTCAATACATTTCCTCTAGGCTGGCGAGGAACGCAGCTGGTAAAATGAAACAGTCCACCAAGATGGAACTTCAGCATCCTCAGACGACCGCAAACACAGAGGACAGAGGTCTCGAGGTAGGTGAGATGAAGATCCACTCATTTGTCCTAAAAAGACTGAAACCCAACCAGGGGATGAAGAAAAACTGTCTTTGGCCATCAGAATGATCTGTTTTCCCAAGTCATCTGGTCGGCCCACAAACAAAACTGTACAAACTATAATTAACTGTCCCAAAAGTCACACTACCAAAAAGAGGACGCCCTAAAACAAAAGCATTACTGTGAAAAAATATCCCCTGAAAAGCAAAATAAATTGTTCCTGATTTAAAAAAAAAAAATGATCAGGTGTGCAAAAAGAGGACGAGGACGCCCTAAATGTTGCTCAGCACAAAGAAGAGAAGAAAAATGAACAGCAGAGCATGAGAGCATGAGCTGGAATGATTTTAACTGTAAACAAGTCGAAGAGGAGCCGGCAGACCCTGAGACACATGAAATCTGCCATGTAACAAAGTTTGGGAATTGGGACTTTGAAGGCCTGGAGGCATTTGTTAAGGGAGTGACTGAGCCACGCTTAACTGGACACTATGAGGAGACGCCACCAGCTGAGGCAGAGAAAAGCAGCACAAGTAAGCCACCTTATATGTGATCTTTTACTAATCCTCCACACTGCAGCTGGATGTGTCACTGAAGAGTTTGTTAAAGCTTATTTTTGTAGTCATTACCATAGGAATTTCTTGCTTGGACCAGAGGACTGAAACTGTTTTGACAATTTTAATTGATTATTTAAACTCACATGGTTGTCTTCTTTGTTTAAAAAAAATCCTAAACTATTTGATACCAGTAACTACATTTTGAACAGCATGTTGATCACTGTGCCTTCACCAAATCAGATCAAAGTTGAAAGACCAAACGCTGACAAGTAAATGAGCAATTTCTGCGTATTTTTCTACTTATTATTTGCTGCTGAATTAAACATTCAATCTCCACAAACCTAAAACAATAAACGTTCATATGTACATGTGCTCTGTCAAGGCTAGAAGGCTCATATGTAAGCTTGCTGCTGACCTTAAATGAAACCAGAGAGAATTTGTGCAGACAGTTGGTCACCATCAATGGCCATTTACCTCTCACCAAAGTCCCTTGTCCACAACTATTGTTTTGTCACCGCTAAACCATACACAATTACACAAGACCTCATCTAAATATGTTTGCCAGTCAGAGGTGTTGGGTTGTGGTTAATGCAAAGTTGTGTTTGCAGTAGAGCTGCAACGATTAGTTGATCAATCGATAAGTACTACATCAACAGAAAAAAAAATAACTGGCAACTATTTAGTTCATCAAATAATTTGTTTAGTATTTTTTTTGTGTGTGCAAAAAAGCCAAACATTTGCTGGTTTCATGCTTCTTAAATGTGAGAATTTGATGCTCCTCTGCGTCATACATAATAAACTGAATAGATTTTGATTTTTGGACTGTTGGTCGGATAAAACATACTGTCAAAAGACGTCGGTGGACACAGGGCGCATTTGACTATTTTTGTGACAGTTTATTGACAAATCAAGCAGTTAATGAATCATGAAAATAATTGGCACATTAATTGACAGTGAAATAATCATTGGTTGCAGCCCTATTTTACAGTTGAGATTCAATGTGAATTTTGTGAACACTCAGGTGTTTTAATTTTTTTTTCTGATATGCTCAATTTTTTGAAAAATTGTTTGACTAAGAAGATTAATTTTATGGTTGCAAGGGATAGAAGTTACAGCAGGGTCAGAAAATTCCTTCTGCTCCTGTTGTTGCACCGTATTAAATATCAGAACTGAATTGCTGAACAATTCTTCAGGGTTTGAGCACTTCATCATGATCATTTCACCATCCCATGGTTTTTATGATTCAACTGAAAAAAAAACAAACAGGTGAGCAACTTTGCCAGATTCTACCCAAATTGAAAAAAATCATTGCTTTATTATGTTAATAGCTATTATACACGAGGAGGTTTATATGTTTTGCTGTTTGTTTTGCAGATGACAAACCAACATGCTTGAATTTGCAAGTTAATGTCTTAACTCCTTACAGGCACATCAATATGCATAACGATTTGAAATTGTATACATATTCTTACTAAGAATAAAATTGTATTTTTCCGGTGTAGTTAGATCTGTCTACTGGGCAAAAATTATAATGAAACTGAAAGAAATTAGCCACACATGGATAAAAGATGTTTAATGGTTGTTGTGTTTTTGTGTGTGTGTGTGTGTGTGTGTGTGTGTGTGTGTGTGTGTGTGTGTGTAGAAAAATAGATGTATTTTTTAACTGGTATTTAACCGTATATTCATTAATTCTTACTTGCCTTTAAATTCTGTAAAAGCCACTTAATACCAAGTTATTCACTGGTGCGCTCCTTTTCTCTCTCCAGCTTTGTCACTGTAGGATACACCTGAGTTTCACCCTTGTCTATAATGCCCCTTGTCTCCTCTACTGACTGGCTTTCTGCAGCAGCATGTCCGGTATCATCAGACTAGCACTATGGTGTAGTTAGCCAAGTGTCCTCTAGATATCAGTCCTCTAATACTTGACTGTCCTCATTGTACTGCTAGTCTTCAGACTTTGATGTAGCTCATGGTCCATAATGTCCATTATCTGAACGGGGAAGGCTTAAGTTGTACAGAATGTAGGAAGAGCTTCATCTGCAAGGATCCATGTGACCAGAAGATTAATTTAAACATGTACCAATGTGGGCACTGAAGTTGCATGCACGATGACAGATCAGGTAAAGGTTTTATCACTGCAAGGTGTGTGGCAAGATTCAAATGGCACTTGGCTTGTGGTGCTCAGAGTGCCAAAAAAAAACAAACACATTTGAAAAATTCAAAAGAAATTTCTCTTCAGAAATCTTGACCCAGTTAGTCACGATAATCCACAGACCTTGTTGTGAGCAGTTTCATGTCAGAGCTATTTTCTTTCTACCAATGGTATAACGGCGCAGAAGGAAGCATGCCACTAGCTCACCTAGCACCACTGAGCTAGCTAATGTTACAGCTCAGCCAAGGAGGAAACTATCAGTTTTAGCATCTTGCATTGTTCTGAGCAGGAGCCTCTCCACAATGAGTAGATGCACGCCTCTTTCTGCATGGTGGGTGTTGGTGTGTGTAGTTTGGTAGAAAGAAAATAGTTCCTACATGAAACTGCTCACAACAAGGTCTGTGGATTATCTTGAGTAACCAAGTCATGATTTCTGAAAAGAGACACTGCTGTTGTGTTTTTCAATTTTTTTAAATTTTTTTTGGCATTTTGAGCACCACAAGCTGAGCGCCATTTAGTTCCATTATATTCAAGGCAGACATCTCTATGGCTGATATCTCCAGCAATCGGCAACTCACATCAAAACAATCTAGACAGATAAATAACACCACAGGTAAGAGGAAAAATGGGGTGAACTTTCCCTTTTAATACAGACTTTAAGATCCACTCTAATGTATGTGTGAGATATGTTTAAGCTTTTCATCTCATGCGCAACCATTAACACTTACAAAAGAATCTGTACAGCTGTTTAATTTATTTCTTTTTCACTGTTGTTATTACATTACAAATACTAAGAATCGTGTTAATAGGATACAGCTTTAAAATTGTACTGTTAAACAGGAAGGGTACTGACATATATGAGGTCTTTTATTACTCTTTAGCTTTGGAAAAATTGGATTCTGAAAATTGCCAATAAATTAAACTTAATGTACTCATTGTATTTGTCTGAGAGTGTTCGCCAAAGTATAAGAAACTCAGAGGTCTGTTTTGCCAGGAAGAAGTTTGGCATGATGCAAAAAATAATATACTATGGTAAAAAATAAAAATGAAAAACTTTTCATGAGAGAACAAACCCCAGGGGGGCTTCACAAAAGAAACACCTTCGAAAAAATCCCAAACTAGATACATTACAAAACTCTTTGAAGAGGAAAACACAATTTTTATAATAAAATGCATGAAAAACAATAATAGAAAGAAGATGATTGCCTTTTTAGTTTTGCAGAGTACCTTTGAAATGCATTGTAATTTAAAAACAAATCTCACTGTGTCTCTTGCATTTTATTTCCTGTTTGGATTGGAATACATATCTGCCTCTAGTAGGGCAGTCATCAGAGGAAAACCTTGCTCACACATTCATTTACACCCTGGATATGCATCACTAGGACAAGGGCCACAACCAAACCTGTCTCGGTCAATTCGGTGGGAATTGGTCTATTATTTTTATGTCCGCAATTACGAGGACAGAGCAGTAACTACGACTCCTGCGCAGATAACAAAGATATATTTAGGAGTAAATAATATTGACTGTACCTTTGTTTAAAGCTGGAATCAATACTTCTTAAAGTGTGTCCATTTTTCATTTAGCCGCGTCATGTCTGTGCGGAGGAGGGGCAGAGAGATGAATGGGTGGATTTTCTAATTCCCCCTGTTGCAGTTATCATAATTGTTGAACAACCACGGTTTTTAAAGATCGGGCTTGAGGAGAGGCAGGCCACACAAAGAAAGTTAATAGATTTGGAAAATTGAGATAGATTGCACAGCAGCCGTTTTTGGAATGTTCCATCGGCGTGGCAGGCAGATGGACAAATATGATCTGGGGATGAGGAGGTGGGGTGGAGCGGGGTGGGGGTGGGGGGGCTGCAGCACACAAACACAGGGCGGCAGAGAATGCATCCTGACAAATAAAGGTGGTACTGTTTACCCTTTCTGTGCAGCGTGCGTGTATCTCATCGTCTGGCGCGTGATAGCCGGATACATCACAGTTTGAGGCCTGCATCAGCTTTGGAGCAGATGAGTCGGCCGATGAATTCTCCCTGAAAGGCCGCAGTGAAACAGCAGTAGTTCCTCTCTTGAGGCACCAGGGGGAAATGGATAGCTGTGGAAAGGATGCTTCAGGGAATAGGCGAGCTCAGGAAATGTCTCTCACTCAGAAGTTCGGGCAATTTGTTAGAACTACAGTATGATATAGAATGAGCCTGTGGTCGGCATTGCATATAGAATTTTTTTTTTTCTTTTCCCTTTGTGAAGCCTCTCATCATACCTCCTCCTCCATCATAAGCAGTGTTGTTCCAGCTGATAGTGCTCCCTGTGTAAGACCTCTGACCCTGTCATTTGTCTGTGGACGATGGCTTTTAGAACCTCTAAAGGATATTTTACAGCAGTGATTTATCCACAGGGGCCTACATTTGTTTCCATCCGTTTTGATACCGGCCATTGTTTTCACATTTGATGCATTCAGGCTTTCCTCTGCTCCTCAGAAATCTTTCCCATATCCAATTTTCGCCTTTCCCGTGTCCAATTTTCCCTAATATTCAGATGATTATGGCATGATGCTTTCCTTCCCTTCTTTCGGCGTTCTACTCTTTTCCTCTCCTGCTGCTATTTTCCCCTGATTCTCTTTCACTCTCTCTCCTTAGGTTCTGACACACAGCTACATGATATGAATGTTTACAGTGACATAATGTATAATCAGCTGAGATATAGATGCACTGCGCTGGCTGGGAGTCTACTGCAAATCATCCACAAATCGAAACATAAAACCTTACATTTATTTAGCCTTCCCTGTCCCAGAACCAAATGGCAAAAACATTTTCAATCTGCCCTCTTTGACAGACAGTCGGTAGTGTTTTAGGTTGCAGTCTGAGAATTGAATTACCCCATATTGAATCTTATAAAAGTCCAGTTGAGGGGATTTTCTTTTTGTGATGTAATTTGAGCTATCCAATTTTCCTTGTATTTACTGTCTATATTTTTGTCAATTTGGCAGAGGAACACATTGTGTGCGTTGGCGCAGGGTGTCACTGGTGTCGTCATGCTACGGTGGTTTTGGTGTTGGCTGGCCTCGGAGGTCAGTGTGTGGGAAGAGATGGTGGCTCTGCAGGGCTTTGCAGCGGCTCTTGGCCTGTCCCTTTGGGCTCCGGCAGGCCCACATCCACTCCTCTTATTCATGAAGGGGTCAACACACGGGTCAAAACACACCGTTTGACTCCCCGCAACACACTGGTGTGTGTGGGCGTAGATGAAACCGGGTATTTTGTGGGCCTTTGGTAAGCTGCAGTGGTAGCGGCTCTTACTTCTCTCCCTCTCAAGTCCAAATGTGCCTAAAAGCATGGCTCACACAAAGGAAGGAGAGAGAAAACGCCATTAAATTGTGTTGCATTGAGTGCTGAGAGTGGGCTGCCGAGTTACACATAAAGGGATGGAAAGACGCTGTTTATTCCCTATTAGTATCACCACATTGACAGGTTGGTCAAGAGGTGAGGAAGATTTCTTTCTCCCTCAACCACCTCTAATGCTTGCACTGAGAAACTATGCTGGTCAAGACTAACGTGTTCCCCACCAAGCCAGCTGCTATCGCGTTGACTCCTGGAGTGGATCTCTTGACCATGGCCTCCCTCCTCCTCCCATCCCACTGTAACCTCTTGCTCTCTCTGTCTCTTTAGTGGAGGGATAGAGATGTGGAGGGCGAGAGAGACTGACAGTGTGCGCACCCCTGCTCAGTAAATATGAACTGCACCCAGCAGACAGACTCATTCATCACAGGGGAAAGAGGGGGAAAAGGGGGTGGAGAGGCAGGGTGGAGGGATACAGAGAGGACTAAGAGAAATGTCCAAAAGACAGAGAGAAGGAGGGAGGAAGAGGAGGAAGAAGAGTGGTGGGAGGAATAGGAAGCAGATGGAAAGAGGATGAAAGAAAGGAAAGTGTTCTGGATGAAATGAGTGGGAGAAAGAGATAACAGGCTGAAAAGGGGAAGAGAGTGCGGGATGATTGAAGGATAAATAAAGGATAGCGGATGTGCATGGGGAGGAGAAACCTCAAGCATGGGAAACCTGATGAAATATCAGAGGACATTTTATATCTCATCACCAAGAAATCTTGTTTTGTAATTGCTGCCCTTTAGCATCTTGTTATGAAAGCAACATTAGTTTTGGTGCCCTGCAGTCAGGAAGCTCGTGTACTCTGACTTGTTGCTTTTTACATTTCCACCTTGAATATCCACCATAGAATATGTGCTTGCATCTGGAGATCATATTGCATTACTGAAAATTGTTTGTATGCACATTAGACTTAAAGTGCCAGTTTGGTATGAGGCACGAAAACGTACTTGTTGTCTAAACTTAGATTAGCATTAAATGCTGCATTAGAGTTATTAGAGAATCCCATGACAAGACTAAAATCGACAATGTGACTTTCAGGTAATGAGTGACACATGCTGGGGAAAAGCCCATTTATTTCTACTAAAGATTAAAGTTGTAACTACAGGTTATAAAGTCTTGAAACATGAGTAAAATGGGCATTTGTTGGGGACTGTTTTCAGCTGCAAATGATTTTATAAGTAGCCTACACACTAGGAGTGGGCGATATGGCCCTGAAATAATATCACAATAATTCAGGGTATTTTTGCGATAACGATATTCTTGACAATAGGGCAAATAAATAAATAGAAAGAATTTGTATGTAATTTAAGAAAATAGAATTGCAACAAAATAAGTAATAAAGTTTTATTGTTTGCCTTCAAATAGTAAAAAATAAACAAAAATTACCTCTAATTTCTTTAGTTTTTGAACAACAACAGTAACTCAGAGTGAGATTCAGATTCTGTATACAATATTAATAGTCAACAAAATAAAATCTACCACAAATTACACATTTAAACAGCTCCTAAATACAAAAACTGTACTCTAGGATCTATATATATATCAACAGGTGATTTCCTTCTATTTTAGCAAAATCCTAATTGACTGAGATGGGTTTTTTTCCCACCTTGACCTTTATGCTCTGCCATTTCTCCTCTAATCATCACACTGTTACCTGTGACAAGCTATTATGCCACCAGAGCTATTGCACATTCACATATGTAGTTTTTTGTTGAGCAGTGAGTGGCACGTAGGTTTACATTACCAGAGGTTTATGACAACATGACTTGATGACACTGTCTCCCATGTGCGCACAGTGAGAAAGGAGAGGGAGAGATGCTGTGCTGCTGCCTGAGGAGCCGCTAAATGAGTTCCTACTGCAGGGAGGGTAACTTGCGGTAACTCGCTAAAAGGGTCTGAGAAGTCTGGGGCTGTTCAGAAAACATTTAGGACGCCACAGTTTATTCCACACTACTGAAGCTTCACCTCTTTTTGGAAACACCGCTGAGTCAGTCATAATTTCACTTTCAGCCATGCTTGTTGTTGCCATGGGTAACAGTATGACGTCAGTGCCAACAAGCCGAAATACTGTGAGAATCACAATATTAATTTTTCATATGATATTAAAACTTACACCGGTATCATCGTGACAAGATGATACGGCCCACCTCTAGTATTTAGTGCATGTGCAGCCCTGTCTCCTAGAATTTACGTTTATATGCAACTAATCTGAAACAGCAAATACATTTTGATGGAAACTTTTTGCAGAACAAATAATGTTTTTTATTAGCATATTGAGGAAATGTTGCTAATTAACATTTGCCGCAAGTTGCTGAATGCATCTGCAAAATGTTCACTGAAAATATAATTCATTTTTTTTGCCAGAACGGCCAATCTTACAATATAGTAACCGCTCATAATGACCACATTATTATTTTTATTACTCTTTTTATTAATATTTAACTGATATGAAGATCTTTCCCAAACCTTAACCAAAGTGCATTTGTCCAAACACATCTTTGTTATTACGTTTTTTATAAAAGAAATTAACCAAAATTACAACCTTTCCGTGACTTTAACATAAAATATTTTGTAGGGTTTTTTGTCGATAGGACAGTTGTTAGCATGAAAGGGGGAAAGAGAGGGGGGACGACACGCAGCAAAGGGCCATAGGTCAGAATTGAACCTGCGGCTGCTGTGGCATGGATAAAGCCTGCTCTACGGGGTGAGCTAATGGGTGCCCCGAACCACAGTACTTTTCCTGTCTAAAAGCAAGACTAGAGTGTGGACACGAACCTGAGGTTTTGGTGTCAATGTCCTGCACTTTGTCCCCAACCACTTCCTTCCAAAGCCTTGAATGTAGTGTTTTGTAACCTGAAAGAAATGTTGTCTCTGGACATAATATAGGCAGCGATTATGTTGCCAAAATAACATAATTAAGAAAGCAGTTTAGTTATATACAAATTTAATTTCAAGGAGACAAGGTTGGTGGCTTGCATTGTGATGAAGGAAAAGGTCGCCCAGTCCAGTGGTGTGTCTCGCTTTTTGTTTTTAATAGTTTTTTATAAGAAGGTCTACGGCACGGAAAACCAAACTATACTAGGCTTTGGCTACACAGACAGTGATTGTTAGAAGGATTAATTCATTGTTGGTTTTGGTCTTTTTGTGGGATTGGTTGATAATAACACTATAGAATATCACGAGACCTGTCCTTTTATTGTGTGAATTTTGAAATGTCACTATTAGTCAAACACTTTACCGTTAATTCTGACAAAATGTAGACATTTAAAAAACATATGAAATAACTGCTAATATAAATTCAACATATTTACTCACAATAAAGACAAGATATATTTATCTTATGCAATAAAATAAATCAATAATGTTGTATCAGTTACAGATTTCCACAAAAAGATACCTGATTTTTTTTTTTTTTTTAAAGAAATTGGTCATTTAAAGTCAAATGTGTGAATTGTGTCTCCCAGTGTTTGTCTCAAAGCTGAGGCTGCAGCCGACAGCGATGCACAAGATGTATTTGATTATTGAGATACATATAGTATTGATTATTGACTCATCCCCCGTGGCAGGCAAATCAATTTAGCTTTTCTGAGTCTTAGTCGAAAGAGATTGCTCTCAAAGATGGACATTAACTGCAGTTTATGTTATTTGAGTTATTACGTACTCAAGTTCTCTGATATTTGCTCAAACACTAATGCAGATGATCTCTACTGGTGTCCAGCGTCACTCTGTCGTGTAGTTTGTAACAAATAGGTTTTGTAAGAAGTGCCCTTGACGTGCCATTGCTTACAACTGACCTTGAAATTTACTTTTACTTTACTAAAACACCTGAATATTCCAAATGCACGCCACACCAAATGCAAGGAGACAAAGACGACAGCAAACTATTTCTTGAAAATCCCACAATCCTTTGCCCTTTCCGGTCCATGTCCTCAATTTCCAACAACTTCCCCCTCTTCACTCCCACCAAAACCACCTCCTCTCCATCTTTTTCCACTCCGCAGAAAGACAGGAGAGAGGGAAGATGATGTGTGACAGATGCCATATTTCGACTTTCTGTCAGGGAGATTAATATTGACACAGTGTGTTTCTTACCAGGGGCTTGTTGACTGTGTGTGTTGGGCTTTGATTTCATTATCCTCTGCTCAGCCACTTTTTTCTTAAGAATCAGACAATAACAGATGTGGCGACTGAAATAGAGACACTGATATTGGAGGGGCTGAGTGAACAAGTCATATTGCCGGGTGGGTCGGCCATCAGTCCTGTTTGCTGTGGAAGTGTAAACCCCCCAAGGATACCTAGAGACCCTTCAATTTTATCAACCCCACCAGCTCGACAGTAGCATGGCCCGCAGGCTGCTGTACATAGTGTCGGAGTTGTTGCCGCACATATTTGCAGCAAATATTGTTTAAATGCCACTAAATATATTTGACAGATATAGTTACGAAGTATTTTTTTCAATTAAAATGTTGAAAACATTAGTATGGGTATGCGATGCATTAATACACAATAAATATGACGTCTCGACTCATAAACCTTCATATTCTACATCATGTATCCACTTACCTGCACAATTACAATTTACGTAAAAATGTACCACCAACATTACTGCTGCTATTGAACTTGGACTGTGACAATCTTACATGCGATACTGTTGTGTACACTCGCCATTAACACACAAACTCTTTTTTTATGTATGTATATCCATTTTTCTCATCCCATATATCATTTCTTTTTCTAATTACATTTGTGCAATACTGTTGGATAAATTTGTCACTTACTTTTACACACAATCCTCATTTTCATATGTGTATTTAGCCCTATATTTCACATTTTATTTGTCATTGTATCTTATTTTAACTAGATTCTATCATCACTTTATTTCATTTTTATTTCATCTTTATCTTATCGTACATACAACTCATTCACTCATCCAACACATTTCATTCTATTGCTGACAATGTGTTAGACTACACATGACTAATAAAGTAAACTCAACAGATGGTAGTCTGACTGACACAGGATTTCTTGTTGATGTTGAATCAGTAAATCAATAATCAGTAATCATCTGTATTTTTATTTACACAAATAAGCACTGGTGGTAAGGATCCCTTTAAGATTTACTATGCGGGATTCTCAAAACCCCAAAACAATGTTTAGCCTCACACACAAGTAATCCCTCTTACTCATGACTCATGACCCACTAGAAGTGCGTGGTGCTGTATTTATCTGCCGAGACTGCAGATAAATAGTGGCAACTGTGCTGTTCTTGTCCTGCTCGACTTGACCGCTGCCTTTGACACTGTAGACCACAACATTTTGTTAAAATGTCTACAACATTTTGTGGACATTGGTGGTAGCACCCTGTGCTGGTTTAGGTCCTACTTAGCCGACAGGACTATGTGTGTTGGTCTTGATGCCTGTGAATCCTCCTCCGCTCCGCTTTTATATGGGATCCCACAGGGTTCAATTTTAGGACCCCTGCTTTTCTCCTTGTATTTGCTTCCCCTAGGGTCTCTCCTCAGAAAGCATGGTGTCGCTTTTCATTGCTATGCTGATGACAGCCAGATATATGTACCCCTGAGTAAAAGCGATGCCTTTTCCCTCAAACCCCTGCTGTCGTGTCTTGAAGACATCAAAGCCTGGATGGCCCTAAACTTTTTAAATTTTAATAGAAAAAAAAAACAGAGATGATGGTGTTTGGCCCCAGTGGCTCCTGTGTTTCCTCCCCTGTTAATCTGGGTCCTTTGGCAGTTTATGCGAAGTCTACTGTTACTAACTTGGGACAGTGACTTTAAATTGGACCGCCAAATTAGTGCAGTAGTAAAGTCGAGTTTCTTTCACCTCAGGCACCTTGCAAAGGTGAAGCCTTTTCTTCTTCTTTCTTCACATCAGCACTTTGAAACAGTAATTCATGCCTTCATCACGTCTCGGCTGGATTACTGCATTACTGCAATGCACATTATTTTGTAGTTAGTCAGTCCTCCCTTGCACGTCTCCAGTTAGTTCAGAACGCTGCCGCTCGTCTGCTAACTGGAGTACGAATGAGAGAGCACATTACACCTATCCTGGCCTCCTTCCACTGGCTGCCTGTGCACTGTAGAGTTCATTTTAAGATCCTGTTATTCATTCATTCATCTTCTAACTGCTTCATCCTCTTGAGTGTCGCAGGGGGGCTGGAGCCCATCGGGCGAGGTACACCCTGGACAGGTCGCCAGACTATCGCAGGGCTGACACATAGAGACAAACAACCATTCACGCTCACATTCACACCTACGGACAATTTAGAGTTCTCAATTAACCTAGTCCCCAATCTGCATTAACCTAGTCCCCCATCTGCATGTGGAAGGGAGGAAGCCGGAGTGCCCGGAGAGAACCCACGCTGACACGGGGAGAACATGCAAACTCCGCACAGAAGGGCTCCCATGCCCGGGATCGAACCGGCAACCCTCTTGCTGTGAGGCGAGAGTGCTAACCACCACACCACCGTGCCGCCCCAAGATCCTTTTATTTGTTTTTAAATCTTTAAATGGCCTCGCCCTGCCCTACCTCTCTGAGCTTCTTCACCCCTACGCCCCTGCCCGGTGCCTCAGGTCAGCTGATCAGCTGCTCCTTGAGGTACCGAGGTCCAAGCGAAAGCTTAGAGGAGACTGCGCATTCTCCGTTGCAGCTCCAAAAATGTGGAACAATCTACCTCTGCACATCAGACAGGCCTCCTCACTGTCTGTTTTTAAAACCAACCTTAAAACCCACTTTTACTCACTGGCTTTTAACCCAGCATGAGACCTTGTTCTGTTTTTTATTTGTTTGTTGCTTTTTTTTTTACTGTTTTTTGTTTTAACTGCTTTTTATTATCTCACTGTTTTGTTGTTTTTATGACCTTATGTACAGCACTTTGTTTCAGCTGTGGTTGTTTTAAAGCGCTTTATAAATAAAGTTGAGTTGAGAGACTCTGTCCTCTACCTGTATTTTGGCTCCCAATTTTGCAGGTGAGAATCACAAATCACAAAAAATTCCTGCGTAGCATACCTTTAAGTTATTGAAGTGCTGTAACCAAGATATGTACTGAGCATGGAATTTAACAGTTCAAAATAAAGTAGTGAGTACTCTTTAGTTGGAAAACTATGTCATGGCAGAAAGTTTTTTATGACCTCAGACATATCTTTGGCAAGACTGTGCTGCGTTTTGTCATCAGTTGATATATAAGATGGTATTGATCTACAGCAGTGGTTCCCAAATGGTCCAGCCACAGGGTCAAGATTTCTATTTGGTCATTAGTTCAAAGTCCACACAGCTTAATACAGTCAGCGTCATACTTGAGTTTGGCCATGTCGTGAAACTAGTTTGCCATCTCTGTCAAGTAGTTGTCTGTTAGTCACTCACTCTACAGAAGGAAACAGCACTTCAGAATAAAATGTGTTTTTTACAAACTTGACATGTTCATGAGTCTGTTCAGAATGGACCCGTGACCCTCCAGTTGGGAACCATTGACCTACAGTAAGCTACTATCAGTGGATAATATCTGTCTAGCTCTAATATGACATAGCTGAAATTATTTCAGCTTCGACCAGGCGTGACTTAAAAAAGCTATTTACACATTCATGCCTGTCTAATTACGGATGCACAGTATATTCGGGGCTTGTATACTCTTGGCTAATAAATGAGAAAATGCAATTATTAATATCCAATGATGGATATCAGCTGATAATTATGTCTGATAATGTCTTTTTACAGCTGTGGACTGAAACGTTATGACAGAAAAGGACAGGTGTCAGACTTCTATTAAAGTTCTTTTAAAGTTAACCTAATGTTTTTGAAGATTATACATGCTTGTCCAGGTGAGGAGAGGTTTGATGTTACTATGTCCACATATTTTAAAAAATAATACAGTTGTATTGTTGCATTTATAAATGTATTAAATCTTTTTTTGTGTAACGGTGGCAAATGTTTAAATATCACTGTTTCTTGTGGAAAAATAAGCTAGTCAATTTAAGTTAGCCTTTCCTCCTCATATTTTTGGATTTGCAAGAGTATTATCAGTTACTGTATTGGTATTGGCATACAACAAACAGATCACTCTAAAAGAAAATAGCACAGTCAGGAACCATTCTGCCTGCAAATTGTATACTTTTGTATTTACATGCTGAACCTATTTTCCAAAAGGATTTGAATATGTCTCCCACCAATGTTGGAGAGTATTTCAAGTGGCATTTTGGTCATTGTTGTAATATGCTGGAGCTTATAAATGTTGCATTTTGTATTCCTTAATAAGATACCATTTTAAGAATTTTTAGACCATCAAATATCAAATCATTGCCAATAACTGCCATGTTTTGATTTCAGTGAGGAAATGGATGTTTTGTTTTTGGAGCCCAGGCTTCAGGATTTGTTCCTCAGTCTGATACTCCTAAGGACTCATATGATCTACGTGCCTGTTAGGGCTGCAGATGGACTTATAGATTTGGCAGAGAGTAATAAAATCTAATTGATTCAAATGTAATTCTTTTGTTGATCTGAGCAATCTACAAGTGGCTCCATGTCTCCGGGCCGAAGCTCGCCGGCCTTCATTTGTAACTCGTAAGCCTCTGAGAACTTTCTGACGCTTATCGAAGCATTTCTGAGGTGGATACAAGAGATGGATCCTACAGCTTCCTGATTTAGTAATTTCAAAGCGTGGGGCTTGCTGTTGGTGGGAGAATAAAATCAATAGGCCTCTCTGGAGAGGAGTAGGTATAGCTTGTAGTCCTATGATATGAGAGAGGATCCGAAACAGGAAACACAGGCGATGGAGGAGGAAATAGGGAGGAGCAAAGCAGCTCCAGCGAATAAACAAATAGAAAGCAAAGCAGGAGAGATAATGCAAGAAGGAGACAAGAGACCGATGGGGGAAACAGTTGTCGCCAGAGACTTTTATTGACTTTTTTCCCCCTCCTCTGTCCACGTGACTACCAGATAAATTCACACACACAGAGAGAGAAGGGTAGTGAGGGGAGAGAGAGAGAGAAATGAGAAAATAAATTACTCTGGAAAGATATGACGATAGGCTACACGCAGCTTTAAATCTAAAAGGGAATTCGCGACACACTCGACCAATTTGTCACTGTGCTTTTTGCCTCTTTTCATTTCTTTTTTTGCTACTTTTCCCCCCTATTATTTTTCACCCCCTCAATACCCGATGCCCCTAATTTACCCCACTTTTCCCGTGTAGGCCTGTCCAATTTTTCTTGACTCCATGTTTTCCAAATCTATTTTTCAGGATCTACACACTGTGGAGCTGTCGTGGTGTTGTCATGCGAGGATATAGGATCTTTTACTTTCCTTCTTTCTTTCTCTAACCTACCTGTCATAAAAGGTGTCTCCCAGCATGCCCAAGTTTTTATGTATCGGTTTGTAATTCATGACAAATCCATAAATCCATCCACCCCAGCTCCTCTATCAATAGGTTTCCCTTCATCTGTAACTACAATCAGATTTGTGCCTCCTCCTCCTCCTCCTCCTCTGCAAACATGGGTCTATCAAAATCTGAGAGAAAGGAGGAAATGAGATGCATCGTAAAAAAAGAAGGAGCCCACGGTAAAGGATGTCTGGAAAAGAGGTGGAAGAATGGAATGGAAAAGAGAAAAGAAAGAAAACGCAGACTTAAAGTATACCCCCCTCTCTTTTATTTAATTTAGACGCCAGGCGAAAATCGATCCTGCCATTCGATACGCAATCCGAATCAAGGCGAATTAAGCGGGCGGAAATTAACTCTGAAAATATTTTTGATGGAGTGGCTTGTAGTCTCTCGGCCAAATGGACTGCAAAGTGGAACAAATGACAGGGGCCTAGTGGTGGAGACAGCGCCGCTCCATCTTCCATTAGGCCGTAATGGGATAGGTCCAGCCCCCTAGCTCGACTCGGCTGCATTAATCAAAACAGCCGCTATATGAAGATTTATGGTTCTCCACTCCAGCGAAGCCGGAGCCGGAGCCAGTTCTCGGTGCGTATGTTTGAAGGAGGGGGTCGGGAGTCCCCCCCCCTCCTCCTCCTCTTTCTCTTTCTCCCTCTCTCTCTCCCCTCTCTCCATCCATCCTATAGACTTTACCCCTACCTGTGGGCCTGTACACAACATGCATGTCGCGCCTTTACACACACGCACCTTTAATCCAGAGACTGTGTAATCGCGTCTTGTCATTTTTGTCAACAGGCGTGTCAAGCCCCTGATTTTTTTGTTGACTCGGTAATATACCTGTTATAGGCGGTGTATATGCATGTGAGCGTGGTGCTTAATCAAACATGTGAAGTGATGTGTTGGGAAATAAAAAAGGGCTTTAAATGACCTTCAAGCAACATGAGACAAACCATAAACAAAAAAAGCAGACATTTATAACTTAGAATTTCAATGCAACTTTATTAAGCCATGAAGGAAATTTGATTTTGGCAAATAACGCTTACGATCTTAAAATATCCTCATTGTAAATAATTATATTGTAATTAGTTTGATGCCTCATGAATTTTCCAATCAACTCATCTCTAGATAAATATGATGTGCCAGCTCTGCAGATTTGATCTCCATGCAGCCCTGATTATGTGTTTTGCTTTGTTGTTTGTAGTTTTTCAGTGTTTTGGGGGCCCGTCCTCAGCAACTTCTCCTCCTCCGAGCCTCCGAGCAGTATGGTTTGCCCATTGTCGCCTCTTACCCATCCACCCTAACAAACAGCAGACAAACAAAATGGGCATCCTCTGGCGTTCAGTAGTGAGACTTTAGATTACAGCCTGTATTGCTGCAGCTTCTCTCTCCATGGCAGCCCATTAGGAGTGTATAGACCAGTGAGCAGGCGGCTGCTGTGACGAGCCAAAGGGACAGACAGGGGGAGACAGTGTGACGGAGAAGAGTGTGGCGGCTCAAGTAGATTGGAGCTGGGATCCATCCAAAAAACTTCAGCCAAGTTTTGATGAGATGAGACTGATCGGACCCACTGCTGAGAGACCCTGTTTGACTTTCTTTCTTTGAGTGTGTGTGTGGGAGACAGGATGGTTGAACTCTCCCCAGTAGATGGATCACACCTCTATCTATTTACACACACAATTCTCTATTACCTAACTTTCACAGCTCTTTCCTATCCTCCCCTCCCTTAACTCCTGTATCTTGTCAGTGTTTTCCCCCATTATTTGTGTCCCCTCTTTTTCTCTTCCATCTAGCTCCCTATCTTATTTCTCTTCACTCTTTATATTCCCCCGTTCCCTGTCCTCTGGTCTCTAACACTCCCATGCGGATAAGCAAACCAGCATGGAGACATCTCTGTATCCATCTATCTATCTCTCCTTTCCTTTTGCCCTCCTTCTCTTCCCCTTTTCCTTTCTTCTCTCTCTTCCTCACGAGCAAAGGGGAAGCTCGCTGCCAGTTTCAGTCTGCCAAAGGGTTTATTTAAATTAGAAACGCTTCAATCTCCTCACTCTCCCCTTTCCATTCTCCCTCTCTCCCTTATTCGCTTTCTTACCTCTTTCTCCTGGATGAGGGTGACTCCCACCTTTCCTCGCTGACGGCCTCCAGGGTCCCGTCAATGCCAGGCAACTTTGTTTTGTAGATGGAAGTGGTGGAAAGTGGGGTTGGAAGGAGAAAGGAAACGAGGGAGAGGAAAAGTAGAGGTGGGAGAGTGGGAGTTGGAGCGGGGTCAGGGGAGACCTGTTAGTCAGTGTACTTTAGTTCCTTCTTCCTCTCACGGCTCATTCCACCCAGATTAGGACCTGTAAATGGCTTTAGGCTACCTCACCTGGCTTTGGATCTCCCCATCTCACAGGAATACAGGCAAATCACACACTCCGATATATCTTGTCCTAAGACCCCTCACACCTCCTGCTTTTTGTTTATTTCGCGTCAATCCTTCTCACACCTGCTCAGTGTTTGTCCCCTAATTATTGCCACATAACTCCTCCACCGTCTCTGTGACCAGGAAGGGTCAGTCATCACATCTAATCATCTCCTCTGTTAACAGTGACCCATCTCCCCGATAATTCTTCTATCCTCTCTCTTCAGGCTCTAATCCCCCTCATTCCCACCCCTTCTGCCCCTCCTCCTCACCCATTAACACACAATTATTTTGGGGGGCCGACACGGGCGAGGGGGAGGAAACGAGGTGTGGAGAACACAGAGAGACTGTGTCTCTAATGGCTGAGTGACACCAGACGAGCTCATAGATCATGGAGATTATTAATACCACTGTTAAACACCCCATTCAAGGGCCGCCTCCATCCACACATGCAGACACACGCAACCAAAACATGCACGTACACACACATCACCAGACCCCCATCATATCTCATTCCCAGCACACATCTTCATATGAGCTGTCATTCATGCTTGGTAAATCGGCACCAATTTCATTTGAGTCATTTAAGCAATGCTGGGTGCTCATTACAGCATGTGGTTGAGGAGTAGAATCAGATTTACAATTACAACTTTCATTGGCAGTGTAGGCTATTATTCACGAGGTCGTTTCCTTATGACTCGCCTCCTGCAATATTTCTAATGACGGTAATTCCAGGTTTGATCTGATTATCGTGTATACAGTGAGGTGAGAGATTCTCTTTGACTTGCCGGTAATGACCAGGGAAATGCGGCCTTTATATGGCAGCGGGGGCCCATCTAGGGAGAGCAGATTGAAAGGCAGGCAGAGAGGGTGTGTGTGTGTGTGTGTGTGTGTGTGTGTGTGCGTGTGTGTGTGTGTGCGCGCGCGCTTGCATGCACGCTTGCATGCGTGCATCAATGACCTGTCCGTTTAACCGTTGGGGTTCTGGGGAGATGGCAGGGGGAGCCGGGTGTCCCCGGAGAGCGGGGTCTGGGGAAATCACACTCTCACTTTCACCAAACAACCTGGAGGCTGCATGGCAGCTGGCAGCAGCCAATACACACGCTCCCACTCCCCATATCCTAGTTTATATGCAAAGAGACTCCTAAACACACTGGATCTGTGATGTATGGCCTGCGTAAAAATTCAGAATTCAGTGAGAATCACACACCCAGCGCCTATACAGCCACATGATCTGTTAGTGATGCATCTGAGAAAGGAAACAGAATTCCATCTATCATTGATAATATTTATTACCAGTTTTATAAAGAATTAAAATGACTTTTTACACCATCTGTAACTCCCAGAATTTGAAGGTTGCACTTGCAGGAAGGAGCCAATAATAAAAGGAGTTTCTAGTCAAAGCAGGGGTGTAAAAGCTTACTTTAGTGTTCTACTGCTCCATTAGCTGATCTCAGGTCTCCCTGTGAGTCTGCTGGTGCCAGCTCATTGATTCTTTAACTAATCACTCTAATTAAAATGCCTTTTATTCATTCAATGGTTTACATGGCAGCCTACTACTTGCACTTAAAGACCAATTGCCACACAAATATACTGAAATTTCTGTCAACAATTTCAGTGGATTTTCTACTGTTTTTGGCAAGGCTCTACATTTGTGCCTTTTCTTTTTCTTTTTCAGAAAGTTACACTTTAATTAAGCAGGGTGATAGCGGTTGGAGCAAGTTCAAGACTGCAATACATGCAGTGTATGTAACTAGGCTGACTGCGCCTTAAAATACTTTGTCACCTGAGGAAATTGGTTTCCTGTTTATGCTGCATGTTATAAATCGGTCTCTTTGTCTATGAATGATTCAGCCAGAAAGAATTTACACCCTCATTATTTGGAGAAATTAGAATAGTATAGTCATTAAATAATTAAAAAAAATATATACTGCCAAAGAATCATACATTGTCTCAGGCTGTCTTATTTTGATGGATGTCTGTTTATGACTCGTTCCGCCTTGAAATTCCTACAACATTTCTTTCCTGATAATATATCAATTTATCAGCAGAGATTTTTATGTTAATTTCCTCCTCCCCACCTCCCCTCTTCCCCTAAAATAAAGTATCTCACTCCCAAATGATCTCGAACTAATTAAGCACGCGTTAATTAAAAATTCGAGAGAGGATAAACTCGGTAGGATTGTTATGGAAACGTTGAAGTTAATCAAGCTTTCAAATTATTGATAACATCCTTAGAACAGTGATCGATCGGGAAGACATTAAGTGGCAAAATAAAACAGCAGCATTCAGATTTGATGGGTGCCCGTGCGTGCGCGTGTGTGTGTGCATGTGTGCCTAAAGCAATGTGCAAAAACAATTAGGTCCATAATACATAATATTAGTCCGCATGACAAATAGGATATCTTTTGTGTCATCCCAAACTTGCTTGCCTGTGTGCACATGCGAGTCCGTGGCTCGTGCGTGTGAGCGTGTGCACGCGAGTAAGTGTAGGGGGTGGAAAGGAAAGGTTGGAGAGGGGGGGGATCTCTTTATCACACAAACGCCATTAATCAAATGTGTGCGTTCAAATTGCATTGTGAACTCCAAGAGACCGAGATATTGACGCGCGCTGATATGAATATTTCCCCTCTTTGCACGGCTTTGCGCCTGTTTTAAAAAGCAGCGTGCTTCCCCCGTGTGTTTACATGTTTCTCCCCTGCCTGCATGTCTGTTTACGCCGGTGTCAGAGCCTGTGTGGCATGTACTTACAAGGCGCTTCATCATCCCACCAGCGATAGGAGCAATTCACCCATAAAGTGGGTCTTTCGCCCATAAATAATATTCAAGTCGCTCTATTGTTAAGTGAAAAGTTGACTGGTGTTTGATTTTTTTTTTCTTATTTTTTTTTCTTCTTCTTCTTTTCCGCGGCGACCTCGGGTTAGGACTCATACATCACGGGATGACAGCTATAGAAAGGCCCTAAATTAGCAACTAAATCGAATATTGATCAGCTATGTGCGGCCCTGCGAGTCGCGCCTCCTTGCCGTTTTTTCCAGAGAGAAAGAGAGAGAAGGGGGGTGTTTGGAGGGGGGAGTGGGGTGGGGGGAGAAAACGAAAGATAGAGGGGGAAGGAGGGGAGGTGGGTGGGGGGGGGGGGGGCGGTGAAAGGTGCTTCTCTCCCTCTCTCCTCTCTTTCTCTCTCTCTGTTTGAGTTTAAGTGTTTGTGTGTTTGTGTGTGTGTGTGTGTGTGTGTGTGTGTGTGTGTGTGTGTGTGTGTGTTTTATTGCCCATTGCTTTAGAGTCAGAGTAAAAGCATCTGTTGTGAAATTGGATGTTTATTTTTCACGCGCAGTTTTTCCATTCATAAGCAAATGAGACAACAACACACCACTAATCTCTGTATGTCTCAGCAAGACTCCAGATCCGTTCATTTCACGCTTTAGCTGTCCATCCATCTCGGCTCCAGCCCTCCTATGTGCCCCGTTCCCTCGGCAAGCCAAGTATTGCTCCTTATTGTTTACATAAAGTTCAAATGAAGTCCCTCATTACCCACTCGCCTATTGGCTCCTGTTTATGGATCATTGACTGTGTTGGCGCTGTTGCATCGACTTCCCCCTTATCCCCGCTGCTGGGACGAGTGGGAGGTCGGCGGCGCGCACATGCTCTCGCAGCGGGGACGCGTTTGATGAAACGATCAAGAGGGGCTCTCTCTCCGGCTTTCTCTCCCGGGAAGCGTTGTGTGTCCGGGGCGGCGATGAACCAAGCCCAAGGCCGGGGGAGTGGGTGGTCAAGGTTGCGCCGGGTCAGTGAGATTAGCCCCGGCGTGCTCTATAACAAAGGGCCGGATCGTCAGGTGCCGCCGAGTCTGGATCAAAGTATCGGGTGTAGGACAAGTGGGGCGTAAGACAGGGATGAGCTGCGGATTACAACGGGCTAATCGGAAAGGATGCTTCCAGTCCATTAATGGGGCTCAAATATAGAGCAGGGTTTCTTAGTTTATTGTTGTTTTCTTGCTTTTGACCAACATTTTATATTTAATGACACTTTTAGCAGTGGACCCCTGGCTACATTAGCCTAAAGTATTTTGGAGTCATTTGCAAGCAGTGTTGGAAAAAGTATGACCCTTTACTTAAGCTATAAAAATGCTGTTTTGTATTAGTAGAGAAGGTTTTTTTATCTTAATGTACTCATAAGGATGTCAAACATATGGCTCAGGGGGCCAGAACCGACCGCCACAAGGTCCAATCCAGCCCACTAGATGGCTTTGCACACCTAGTATTGATGCACTTGTGAAGGCTGAGAGGTTTCAGCAGCAAGTTATGTATGTATGTATGACCATGTAAAATGCTGCCTCAGAAGCTTTTCCACCCCGACCAGAATACAGCTCTCTGAAATAACAATGGATAATCACTGTGGTTAAATTTAAAGATACTGAACATTGTGCAAAATATTGTCAACTAGCAGCTTCAGTATAAAATAATCTGTATCAGACTTCTGTCTGAAACAATATTAGTGGAACCTTGCCGCACACGTACTGACAAAACATCAGATTGTAAATGGTTTGTAAAGCAGGATGTAACCTACCTGCTTCTTCAACAGCTTCTACTTAAGTGGAAAATTATGAAAAAAAAATGCCCATCTAATGAAAGTGAGTAGTAGACTGACTAAATGTGGAAACACTGAAGCATATTTTTGGAGTTTAGACATAATTTTCTGAGGATATTGCAGGCTGTTCATCATTTGTTTTTTAAATGGATGAACTTTTTTGGAATGGACTTCTTTAGACTAATTAACTGCCATGTTATTATACAATGGTTGCACTGGTCCAGCCCATGTGCGATCATACTGAGCTGTATGTGACCCACTGATGTAGAAGAAGAAACCTCAATGGCATTTTAGATTCTGATCTCAATTTGAAATCTTATTGTAATTCATTAACAAAAACTGCATTTTATCATTTACGTAGTAAAGCTAAGGTTTGACCTCCACTGAGCGAGATGCTGAGACGCTTGTTCATGCTTCTGTTTCCTGTTGTCTTGACTATTGTAACACCTTATACACTGAACTGCCATTGGAAAACTACAGACCATTCAGAATGCTGCTGCCAGAGTTTTAACAAAGACTAAAAAGAGAGACCACATAACTCCTGGCTCCCAATATCTTTTAGAATTGATTTTAAAATCCTCGTATTGTTTTAAAGGCTCTTAATGGCATCGCCCCCTCCTATAACAGATTCCCTATCACCTTATGTCCCTCCACGAACCGTCCCTCAGTTAAAAGACCATCTTTTAACTGTTCCTGTCACTTCAAAAACCTTAAGGGATGCTTCCTTTAGCTACTACGCCCCCCAAATATGGACATCCTGCCTTTAAATATTGGACATGCTGGCTCAGTGGACAGTTTTTAACGACATTTTTTTTAATATAGCCTTTAACTCACAAGTATGTGTTTTAATATTTTTAAGATGTTTTTCTTTTTTAACTATTTGATTAATTAATTAATTGATGATTAATTTATTCAACTTATTTCTCCTTGAATGGGTGCTGTACATTTGTACGGTCTTATTTCTTTGCTGTTTGTCTCTGCCACTGAATTGTAAAACACATTGTGCTGCACTCTGTGCATGAAAGGTGCTATGTAAATAAAGTTCATTCATTCATGCGGGGCAGTAGTAGTGTGGACTGATAGCTGGAGAGGTGCCAGTTCGCCTCCTGGGCACTGCTAAGGTGGCCTTGAGCAAGGCATCAACCCCCCTTCCTCTGACATCTCTCCATTTAATGCATGTTCTGGTCCTGTTTGTGCATGTATGTGTTTAAGGCTTGTGTGTATATGACAACAGAGTAAAAAAAATTGACTTTCCCCTCATGGATTTATAAATAAAAATCTTCTTCAATGTATATCTTCTTCTTCTTCATTCATGTAGAATGAGACATTTTACATTAGTGGATTTCTGATGCAGTTAACAGTGTGTTTTATGGCTGCAGCAGGGGTGAAAAAGCCCAACACAAATTTCCCAGTCGTTGGACAATAAACTTAATCTTGAATCTTGAAGGTATAGCCTAGTATATAAGCAACATTGTAATGTTTTAGCTGGTCATTTAACTACTACTTTTAACTACTTTACAAATTGTTGGGTAAAGTAATCTGTCATGATAATATACTAGATGTCTAGCTACTTCCCAAACACTGTTTGTAGGTTAAAAAATACAGCTGGATGTGTAGGTGAAAACATTTTTAAGACAGTCTCCACAAAAGTTAAACTTTATGTTTCACAAATGACCTATACATTGCATTACTGTAAATACACTTTATCCTGTCCTTTTTATAGCACCTTATTTATCATATCTATCATATAGTAGCCACATCCCATTCTAATGTGTGGCTATGTGAGTGTGTGTGTGGGGGCAAAGAGTGAATGGAACATTTATTTCTTCTATGAGAGGCAGCAAATTACGCTGTGTGTGAACATGCAGTGACAATAAAGGCATTCATTTATTCATACTGGTACTATTAGATCCTTTCCTTTCGCCTGGCCTTTTAAAAGTAGCTTAAGTTTTTTGAGCAACACTCACAAAACCACCACAAGCTCAGATGAGGTCTTTTAATGTCTCTGATCAGTGTCCCATGTTGTGTTGGCTTTGCTGTCCAGGGTGCTGAATGTGTGGGCCCACAGCACCACAGCCACAGAGCCTGTGTGGACATCTGTTCACTGTCCAAGGTGCTGACACCATCCTGATCAGCACTCTTTGTTTTAATGTAAAGCCAATCAAACTTCATTTCTAATCACTGAAAATACGCACGACCAAAAACACCATTCATCCTGACGGGGTCACTAGCAGCCATGACGTGTATCTCAGGGCTTCCCAAGCTTTGTCCAATCAGCGACCCCTCAAGTAAACACATATTCCCCAAATGACAAGTTCGCGGTTTCAGGAGGATTTTGTGACGACACACGATTTAATACAGGTTATATAATCTTAAACTGTCTATCAAGGAAGGCTTTGCTGGAGCACTTTTTCACCGTGATGACGTGGAGTGAGTAGAGTACCAGTGAAATGAAGCCACGTTAGCTCCACTGCCTGACAGTGTAATTATATTGAACTATTATTAAGCATCCTAATCGAGCAGGAAGATGGAGAGCTACAGAGAAGAGGCAGATGAAGTTAAGTTTGTCGGAGAGACAACCGCGCGCCCCTCCTCCCCTCCCCTCCTCTCCTTCACGCGCCTCTCGGGCTACTAGCAGCTCTTCGGAACTCCGCTCGAGGACATTCCGGGAACCATCTGTTTCCGGCAGAGCACCGGGCGCGGGGCATGCAGGAAGCGAGGCTCACAAATTTGCGAGGAAAGGTGGTTGTCTGCCAATGCGCTTGTTGTGAAATATCGCCCACCCCCACCCCCACCACCCCCTCCTCCACTCGGATTCCTATCTGTCGTGTTTTACCTAACAGGAGAAATGAAGTGTTGCAGAACGGAACGGAACAGCAAACTAATAACTGTGCACGAGGAGACAGTGTCAAATTAGTGTGCTTTGTGGAGATATATCACTGATGAAGGGGCTGGGAAACTGGTTGTTGTAGTTTACTATACCTGCTCACACCACTGCAATCCACTACTAATGGTAGTTAGTGCTGGTTCATGCAATCACATAACAGGCAAAAGTGTGTGTGTGTGTGTGTGTGTGTGTGTGTGTGTGTGAGAGAGAGAGAGAGAGAGAGAGAGAGAGAAAGAGGTTGGAGAGAGTTAGTGTGAGTGTCAAGGTAAACTGGCAGAGACACAAACCAATCTCCACCTCTCTGATAAGAAGAGCCTTGGGCATTTGCAGCAAAGACTGTAACACTGCACTGTAGAGAGGATATGATCTTTCCATCTTTCCACTCTATCAGCTCTAGTCGTAATCTAATTTAAATCAGATAAATTGCTCCTGATTTTATTTTAAACAAATTAATTTGAGGGGAAAATGTCAAGCACTGGGGTTTAAAGAGCATTATGATTAGCAGGGATGACTCGCTCCCACTTTAGGGGGGCGTGCTGTTTCCCAGCCCCTGCAAAGGTGAGACAATGGGGCCTGCATGCATCACCTGAGACCAAAGGAATCTGCAGACACTTCACAGTGAGTGGAAAGTGTTAACAGGGTCATAGCCTGAGGCAGGAGAAAGAGGTCTCTATTCATGTGTGAAAAAGACAGTATGTTTTTCCTCCCATATTGTATTTACAGCTTTATGTAGCCTATCACAAATGGCTGTGGAGACAGGCCTTGAAAAATGTATTATTTAGACTCATTAGACATTTTGGCACCATCTCAAAAAAACATGACAGTTAATTGAACACACAAATGAAAGCTGGATAAATAATATCTAATAACAGCTGCGGTTCAGGCATAAAGGATGCTCCGTACAGTTGCTCATTTTCAGCATTTGTGTCTTTGAATAATTTGATCACAAATACAATCACTGCCACAAAAGGTGCAGCGTGTTAGATACAATTCCAATTAGCAGCAATCGACAGCTATAAAACAGGTCTGGCAATTAACGCTTTGATCTGTGAGTTTTCAACGTAGCATGAGGCAACTTGCAGAGCTTATTATTAAAGTAAGATATTTGTGGAAAGAAAAAAATGTTACAGTCAACAAAACTGGAAAATGATCTAATCCCTGGAGGAAAAGTCGGCATAAATGCATTCCAAACACAAACTTAATCAACAGATAGGAATGATAGCCACGAGGTAAAATGAACTGGATATGATGGACACATACAATTTACACAGCTTTGACAAATAATGCTAATGGCCGTCAGGCAGTCTAATATAACCCACCTTTTTGCTGCAAAGTCTTTGATGATGAAGTGGTGGTTATTTTTTTTCTACCCCCCCCCCCCCCCCCCGTATTTGTTCAGAAGTCTTATGTATGTTTCTCTTTGCCATATTGCAGAGGCTCGGAGAAGAATGTTATCACATTTGGAGAGTGATATTGATTAATGAGAACCTTTTTGTCACACGCCGAGGCTACGGGAGACTGATCACTGAAGATCAAAACAAAGGAGAGAGCCAGGTAAGAGCAAACAAGGAGGAACAATAAGTACAACTGACAATGGTAGACACAGCGTTGTTAGCCAGAACATGACTAGAGAGATAACGAAAAAAGGGGGAAAAAGAAACAAAAAAAATCTTACAAAGTAAAGCCGAAAAGTAGCACAGAGGTGGTTGTGAGTAGTAGAAACAGAGGGAAAGAGGAAGGAAAGGAGGAATGAGGGATAATTGCATTAGAAAGAAGAGAGGGCCAAAAGGAAGGAAATGATTAGAGGAGAAGGGACTGATATCCGATAGAGAGAAGGAGAGATGGAGGAGGGGATGGTCGGGAGAGGAGGGCTCACTTACTGCCCGCCGTTCAATATATACTGACACTCTCTCTCTGTGTCAATACACAAACACTCTGTGTGCCTCTGAGTGTGTGTGTGTTGGTATAGCTCTGTTAATCCTAGTCTAGCGTCCTATCTCACTTGTCCCATCCGCGGTCTCAGAGGAACGTTCATGTCAATCTCTCTCATTCCCCACGTTGCAGTTTGTCTTGAACTTCCACGTTGCCTTCTCCAGTTTCCAGCCACCCTTATTAGGACTGATTGGATTATCAGCAATTATTATTTCTTAACATTTTGCAGCCACTGTTCACATTAGTTTGATCCATGTCTGTTTACATTATCATTAGCTGAATGCCTTTAATTTTACATGTAGTCATGTTTAGGCCGTCAGATGCCATTTTTGAAATATAAACAACCTCTTTGTTCTCCTCCTTTGTTGCCTCTGATTTTTCTTCTTTCACCTTGTATTTATCTTGCCTTAAAGTTATACTATCTCACCACATATCTCCCGTCCTCACCATCTATCAACTGCCTTCCCTTTCTCTCTTCTTCTTCTCCTCCCTCCCTCCCTCTTTCCAGGCGGCCTACCTTTTGTCATTGACCCCTGCCCTGGGTGTCTGGGCATTGACTGGCTCTCTCCGTGTCACTGGAGCTCCCTGTCAATACTTACCAGGTTTGGCCACCCTCTGCGCTGTGGTCAGAGAGTGGGGGAGAGAGGGAGATACACGAGATGCTCCACAGCACTGGGAGATAAAATAAAAATGAATGAGAGGGGAGAGTAAAACAAAGAGGGACGGAGAAGAAAATGATGGAGGGAGGCAGTGTGTGAAGCAGCTGTTCAGCAGCCTTATAAGGTTGTTACACTTTAGTAGAGCCTTCTGGGTTTTTGGCATGTGAAGCGTTACAGCGTACGAGCTCATGAGCAGTGCAACACCACTATTAGCTGCCCCAGATTTCTGCAGCCATCACATACATTTCTCTATTTTTATCACTTGGAGTTATTTTTACTTTAATACATTTGAGAAAAAAGGCCAAGAACGAGACAGTAGCACATAATCTAACGTTAGCTGTATAAACAACCTTTGACTTAGCATAGATCTTTTGTGCAAAGATTCTGTTTTGCCACAGGAGATACCATGTCGCCTTGTAGTTGAGAGAAAAAGCTCATGAGAAATTAAAGTGAAAATTGCAGGAGCTGTTATACACTGCACAAATAATGCAAATAAAACTTTAGAAAACTTCCTATAAGACCTCGCTATCTTCTTAACTCTCAGTCTACATCACTACCTCATGTAAAGTGTCAAATTTGTGGATCTTTGTGTTCCTCTTTATGCAGTAAATCTGTCTCTTTTCATTGCATTTAATTTATTTATTTACAGGGACATTAATCAGCATTGTTGTAAATATGTCTTTGTTAGCCAGCCAGCTAAATTTCAACCTCAGTGTTTTGGCAAGATGTTCTTAAAACCAATAAAATTACAAAATCAATACAGTCACAAATATAACAGCATCGGAGTAATACGCCTCAGTGATAGCAATACCAGCAAAATCACCAGTAGTGTAATAAGAATAAGAGTAACAACTCAGAATATACAAATCAAAAGTTAAAAGCAGCTTTGATAGAGAAGGTTAACATAATAGTCTCAACGTCAGAATATAATTTAAATAAATGTGACATAAAACATAGATGAAACAAATAAAAATGCAATATATGTATGTGTATGTATGCATGTATGTTTTTTAAATATTTTTTTATATTTTTTAAATTATTAATATTATTTTTCTTTTAAGGGACTGGTTACTGTACATTTCTTAAATTTCTAAGGTTTATATTTAGGTCGCTTTTGGTCCTTAAATTATTATATGAAGAAAAATTCACTGACTGTATTAATACAAATGACTAGAGCCCTTGGTCATCTTTACATTTCAGAAGTATATTTCAGTTATAATGGGTCAAGCTCATACAATAACAACAATACATGCAAATTCATCACTATTGATAAATCAGCGACATCATGTACCATAGAATATTTACAGATAAAAGTGAGCAGCCAGAGAAGTTAGAAATTTGCAGATCATTCTGACACTGGCTTTTAGCTTACACACGCACGCCTCAAAAATAGTCAATCACCAAACAGCGTGACCACCGCTTTAGGATCAGTGTGCTGCAAACATGTTGTTTTTACTTATTGATAAAGATAAATGTATCAGACATCACCAGTTTACACTCAGGTTAACAGTTATTAGCAGACCAGGAAACCCCAGTCATGTTTCAGGCTGTCGTCACAGATGTCATTCTTTACATCCTCATCCAGAGTTTATACAGTATCATTTATAAACTCAGTGTGAGCATCACTCCCTATTTTACAGTCTACTCAGTCTGCAGCACGCTCGGCCTCCCGTTCCCTCTTTCCCTCTTTCCTCTTTACTCTTTTCATTTCCTCTAATCTCTCACTCTCCCTTGCTCTACCTCCGTGTCACTTTGATTTCCCTATCCACTGGCCTGTGGGATGTGTGTGAGCGTGTGTGTGTGTGTGTGTGTGTGTGTGTGTGTGTGTGTGTGTGTTTGAGGGAGAAACAGAATGTGTGCATGAGCATGTGTGTTGTCTGTTAAGATAGCATGACTTAATTGTGTAAAGCAGTTTCACAATTGTAAGTGAATCAGTGGATGCGTCCTTTAGCACATCAGTATATGTGGCATTGGAATTACATGGGATGTCTCATGTAATCCTCGCACCTTCGAAACACGCGCACACACGCGCTTTCTATTTTGGTTGCAGGTGTCCTGATGCATTCTCTGCTTTGTTTCAACTATATTTATATGGATATCAGCGTGAGGCTTTTCATGCATATGGCTGTCTAAGTATATGATTGTGCTTATGACCGTGTGTCCATGCATGTACGTTTCATGAATATGTCTGTTTGTGGATGTGTGTGTGTGCATGAGTAAATATATGTGTTTTTGTACTTGTGTGCATGTGTATGTGTGTGTGTGCACAGACGCCTCTGCGTCTAGGCTTGAGCCTGGATGGGCCCATCTATATGAGAGTAGACAGTGTGCGCGTGGAGAGCAGGGGAGTGAGAAGGACGTAGCGGCAGTTGGGGGGAGAGAGGCAGCGCCAGGCCGAGGGGCCCCCCTCTCGTAGACAGTTTGACTGATGACATGCATTAAACAGTTAATCTGTCTGATTGAATGTTTGCTTCCTCCAAATTGAAACATTAAACAACAAGGCGAGAGAGAGAGGGAGGGGAGAGCCCGAAGAGGAGAGAGGGATATGGCTTCATCTATTGCCCAAATCATGCAAAGCATGAGACTGGAATATATAATACTGTCCTGTGAGCTAGAGAGAGGGGGAGCGAGAGGAGGAGAGAGATTGGAAGGGACAGAGAGAGGAGTGTGAATGAGGGAAAGAGAAAACGAGTGAGGGAGAGAGATGAGGATGGAAAGGCTCTGGTGGAGGTGGAGGGGACGAGAGGAGAAAAGTGTTAGCAGCGGGGAGAGGGGAAAAGAGAGAAGGGGATCAGTGAGATGGAGAGGATACAGGAGAATAGGCCCATAGAGAGAAGCTTTGCAGAGCCAAAGTTCTCTGTAGCTGACAGTCTGACAGAGACAAAAAGCAAAGATTAAACAGCATCACTTTAAAGGGATTATGTCGGAATTATAAAGAGACGAGCGCTTTAACAATTAGCAGAATTTGTCTTTAATTCAACCTCACACATGTTCAGGATAAAACAAACTTATTTCGTGCAGGTCTGAATCATTTATCTGTCCTTCCTGTCTGGCTTTATGTTCCAGACAGGAAGAGAGGAGGCAGTCGTCACTATTTCCTAACCTGCTTTTACTTCCTGGGGTCACGACCCCTCTCAGGGAGCCTGGAACCTCCTTATGTTGTCAGCTCTCTCCCAGTGGTACTGACACAGAAAGGAAGGTGCACCCTTTTAGACGACATCATTACGTGCTCATAGAGGACATGCATCTACTGATAAATTCATCAGTATTTATCTTAGCGGTAGTTTGTCCTCAGCCAGAGAAAATGTACATATTTCTAACACTGTCATGGGATAACACCAGTAATAATAATAATTGATGTTAATATTCCCCAAACCTAACAGTTGTTTTGTTCATGCCTGTTCAGTGCTGAAATAATCAACGTCCTTGATAAAAGAGCTTGTTTTTCTGATTTTAATGGTGAACTGAAATTTGTTTTCTTGTCTTCTCAGTTAGAAGAAAAATATAGAATATAATGATTCTGCATGAGCTATTGTTTATATTTTTCAAAGAGGGTAAAACTGTTTTTCGACATATTTGTGTTATCAGCATCTACACTTTGAGCCTCTGGGTGGGTGTTTCCAATTGGCTGGTGTAACAAGAAGATGCACTGTCAACTTTCATGGTGTGCTACCAACAGAAGAACGTCATTATTATGCAAGTTGATAGATGATGTTTTTTTCTGTGTTTCAACAAGCCCATATAGCATAGGTTATCAACTGTTATAGCACAACTTTTTCAACATATGTGAGAACCCATTGTGCTATTATGTTTGCACGCCTCTCAGGAAGTGTTAGAGCACAGTCACACATGAGCAAAATTAACACAGCTGAATATTCGCCTTCCGCTTACTTACATTTAATGTGAGCAGAGCGGCAATTAAAACATTCACTGTCAGTGGCAAAGCAAAATGTGCATCTTGGCTTTGCATGGAGTTCAGCTTTGGTGAACGTTGACCGGCAAGGTTGCAGCCTCAACCACTAGCTAAGAAGTATGTGTGAAGGAGACATTTACTATTGTATGATACTGGTCATGAAAAATACAAACCCCGCTACATGAGAGATGCTGCGTGGCTGACAGTGAGTCGAAAAAGAGGCATGGAGCATAAGAAAATGGAAAATGTACCAATAACACTATATTCCACTGTATTTATGGGCAAGCGAGCTAACATTAGCTAGCAAGCTAGCTTTCCCTGTCTGTCACATCAGGCACTGCCTACCTTCAGAATGAATATCGCTTTGCAAGTGATGGCCACAAGCGTGCATTTGCTCATGTGTAATTAGCCCAGTTTTCTAATGTTAGCACAGATGTGGCTCAGAGGTAGAGCAGGTCATTTACTAGTCAGAACATCGACGGTTCGATCCTCAGCTCTTCCAGTCCCCATGTCGAAGCATCTGTTAGCAAGATACTGAACCCCAAATTGCTCCCAATGGCTCGGTGTGTGAGAGCGCGTAAATGGTTGGAATGGTCAGAATACTCGAAAGGCACAATGTAAGTGCAGTCCATTTACCATTTATAATACAGAGGAGGGGCTGCTAGCTGGTATTAACCGTCTCTCCTTCATTGGTGCAGTTGCGGTGATTACAAACAACCAAACTGTCAAAACCAGTGACTGTATATGAAGATGGACAGCACGTCTCCATGTCTTCCTTCTGTACAAAAGTGAAGCCAAAATATCCCAGACGCAGCTGGCCGCTGCCATCTTGTGCTGATGACATCATTTAAAGTAGCGATCTGGAAGAAGAGCCAACGTGTTTAGCTCCCACTCATACACCCGCCTGACCCAATTGCCGAGGGCATTGATGGCGAGGACACCCACTGACAGAAAAATAAACACTTGAACATACATCAGCATAGTAAGAACAAATTAAAATTGGAGGGAAAAAACTAATTGAACGTGTGTTTAGATTTTTTTAGTTTGGCCCATTTCCAATCTGCTAACACATAGGGGGCAGGGTTTATGACATGTACTGCAGCCATCCACCAGAGGGCTTCATTTTTGGGGAGCTGTCATCTCGTCCAACTTTACATATAGTCTGTGGTCAAAACTCACAGCAATGTGTGGTCCTGTGACCACAGCGCTCTTAATGTTAACCCATCGTCTGAATAACAGCATGGTGCGCCATGTAGCCCCCCTCAGCTGATCCACTGCATGTTAGTCTGCGGGAGTTAAAATTATATAACCAACTGTGTGTAGCGCCCTTGAACACAAATACTTATCTAAACAAATTGCCAGCACCAACATGTGCTACCAGAAACTCACACCTTTTGTAGATACAAATGTGGGTAGCAGTATTGGTGCAGGAAAATAAATGATATTTAAAATGTTGTCTTTTTGGTAATGGTATGCTTTTGATCAAATAAGTACACATGTCAGAAATATCATATATATTATATATGTTTTTACAGAGCAGCAGATGAAAGTATGAGCAGGAGACAGACAGATAAATGATGGGTTAGCTTTTAACAGAACTGTCGCCACAGAAATGCTGGTAGTAGATTGGGCGAAATTGGGTGACCCCTAGCTGGTAATGTGATATGTCATTTAGCCTTAGCCCGACCCGGTTCCCTCCCAGGGTTCACAACTGTCACCATGTTCAAAATGGGCTTCCCTTTCCTTTGTCTCAAGTGCATATTCTCCTCTTCAAAATGACCATCATTTTCTCCCCCGGCTGATTTTGGTCCAGCTCTAAGACTGAGGAATAATTGCACAAACAGGTCTTGAAGAGCACATAAGCTTAAAACCACTTTACCACCTAACAGTCAGAGCAGCAAGAGAGGAGAAGAAAAAAAAACAACAGGGGAAGATGAAAACATTAATGGATAGGTTGCAGGATGGACGGATAAATTGATAGATCTTTTAGAGAAGGTCAAACTTCTGTGCCCACACGCGGGACCATCATGAAGAGAAGAGAAATTGATTGCCGCTCACAAAGGCGCTGAAATGACTAGAGAAATTATTTTCTGGGCAATGAACATTCTAGGAGGTATGGAGGGGGGGAGCACTGAGAGAAAGTGCAAACCTTTCTCACAGGGTACAAAATGGCTCAAGCAGACTGCTGTCAAGTGGAGTTGTTGGTGAGAAAGCTCATTGAGTTGATCTTCAGGTAGATCTCCACCGAGCTGAATGAGGAGTTGTTAGTGCATGTTTGTGTGTGCGTGCATGCGTGTGTGTATCTACATTCCTACATGTTTGTCTGCATGTGTGTTTATTTAAAGGGGTGTGAGACCTGAAAATTACTTTTTGGAATCCCCAATTAAAAGATAGGCTATCCAAATCCCAGGAACTCCTCCTAATGAAATGACAAAATCCACCTTTTGTAATTGACCCTTTGCTAAGTCCCGCCCCCAGACGCAGACTGGCCAATCATAGCATGGCATCAGGCTGGCTCAGAGCAGGCTCCGACAACATCTACACCTAATGCAATTGTTTCAGATTTCCCTCATTTTCAGGCTGGTTTTGTGGATTTGGAGCTAAATGTTGTGCCTGGGGCACGTCGTGTATTAATGATACTCGTTACCTGGAGAGGTTGGAAAAACATATACGTTTCTTCCCTGTTCCAAAACCCAAATCAAACCCTAAAAAATGTAGGGTTAGCTAGCTAGCTACTGAAGATATAGCCTACTGAATGTATACACATGCTGCTTTTGCATTTTAATTATTATAACAGTGAAAAAAGACCGACCCTGCTGTACAGGAACCAGTGGAGAGAAGCAGGGAAACTTTGCTGATATTCAACAACCTGTGTGTCATCGTCATAGTTTGACTTCCCCTGGAGATCCCTGCCTGTCCAACGGTGGAGGCCCAGGTCCTGGCAGCAGCACGGGGGTGAAACCAAACACTGTTCGTCTGCACACACTGTGATGCCACACAGCTGGTTCAATATCAGCAAAGTTTCCCTTTATATTCATTGTCTTCTGTGGCGATCAGCAGTGATGTGGTGGTTCACTTTTACACTGTAATCTGTAGCCTATAGTTCGGCTTTAGCTTCTAACTATCTTTGTCTTTTTAACCTGTTGTTGCTGCTGAGTCAGTTTGACATTCTGGATATATCCTTCAAACACAGACTGTAGACCCCTCTGTCTGCTCCTCTTTGGAATCACTGTTTCAGTTTTCCAAAAATATGATAATGTTTCTTCAGGGAGTGCAGTTAGTTACAGTGTGGGCTCCATGCTTACTCCGACAGCTTGTCAAACCATGACAAAGGGGCGGGGCTTAGCAGAAGGTCAGTTGCCCTCCAGAAACATCAAAGAATTTTCTGATCTGATACCCTGATTGACAGGATGACATCGTTTTTCGGTTTCTTCCAAAACAGTCACAAATCGCCATTGCAAAAATAAAAACGGTTTCTAATTTGACACCACTATGGTTCAAGTTTTGTTATGTTTAGACACAATAACAATTTGGTTTGGGTTAGGCAACAATCATGCTCATGGTTGGAAGAAAGAACCATAATTCATATAGCTGCCAGTGGTCTTTATGACTTGAACATAATTAACTGTCATTGTTGGTGATGTGCTGAAACAACTGATGCTGCTGTTTTTGTTGGAAGGATAGTCCTCTGAATCTAGAGTCTATGGAGAGTGTCGTAGGTTACACAGATTGTAAATTCCTTTTAGGCAAATTTGTTTTTTGGGGCTGGGGGTGGGCGATATATCCATTCTACTTGTGTATGTATCGTGGCCTGACTTCATCACAGACTCACACTGCTTTGGTGTTTTAGTTCTCTCCCTCTATTTTATGACTCTCTCCCTCTCACAGACACACAAAAAGTACTCACAAACATGATACATCTCACACACACACACACACACACACACACACACACACACACACACACACACACACACACACACACACACACACACTTCCCCGCCATCCTGAGTACTCTCTCCTAGGTGATAGTGTGTGAGCAGGTGAGGCATGTGTTTTATGTATCTGCAGGGCTCCAGACTGTGACTGTTTTGTCACATTTTGTGACAATTTTGCACCGGTGTGACTTACAGATATTATGAATATATTAAATGGAGAGCTGTTAATGTGTTTCCAGCTCACAGTGAAGAAATCCTCATGTTTAACAGCATTGCTGCAGAGTTTAACTTTCCACTAAATGCTAACATCTAACTGTCGACCAGAAGCTTCAAGTTGAGTCTTTGATTTATTTAATTATAACAACACTTTGTATAACTTTATTATGATTGTACTTTATATAACTCTATTACAACAACACTTTAACTTTATTACAACAATACTTTATTTCACTTTATTATACCATTACTTTATTTACCTTTTATTATTACATATATATCATTTAACAGGACTTTATTTAAGTACTTCCATATCCACATGTATTGCAAAAGAGTTATCGGTCACTCTTGTCTGTCCTGGCTGTGAAGCAAAACTCTCTTAGTACAACTCCAATTTTAAAATGAAGGAATAAAAAACAAACAACAAAGCTCAATAAGAAAACACTGAAAACACAATGAGGGGAAAAAAAGATTAAAAAAGACTATAAATACCACATTAGCTTCAGCTAAACTTTGGGACATAGTTTTGTCCAACAGAGGACTTAGCTTTTTGTTCTCCATCTCTGCGTACCTTTCTGATATCAGAACTAGGAGAGTTGCGTCCACCAGTTTCTATAACTTTCTTAAACCAACAATCACATCTACTTCACCTATTGGTTGGCCACATATGTGTGAGGCAGAATTCTAACTTCTCTCTTAAGCTGTCTTTTTTGATTCTTCATACAAATATACCTGTCACTTACGGTATGTACAAATGAGTGCAACACCATGAATCCCTTTAAAGACTGAAACTGTGCACGACTTTCCTTGGTTAAACAAATATCATGTCTCGTCTTGTGACAGCAGGTTTTTCACCTAGCCTTACAGTGTGGCTGTTTGGAACAACTGTAAATATTTACCCTCTAGATTTGGGCAACTTCCAGTTTTTCCAGTCCAGTCCAATGTATGAGTCACAGTTGGTCATTATGACTTGTTCTGGCAAATTAAAAAGTAGCCTGTATCAGTACAGTGCAGCGTCATGGCACCAGTCAGCAGTTTGGCGCAGCATCTAGTGATATGGGCACTGTGCCAGACCGTGAAGAGAGAGCTACACCAGAAAACAGAGCTTTGCTTTTACTGGTCCATCTATGTGCCCCGACCTTCACCTATGGTCATGAGCTCTGGGTAGTGACCGATAGAATGAGATCGCAGATACAACCGGATTAAATGAAATTTCTCTGAAGGGTGGCTGGGCTCAGCCTTAGAAATAGGGTAAGGAGCTCGGATATCCGCAGAGAGCTCAGAGTAGAGCTGCTGCTCCTTCGCATTGAAAGGGGTCAGTTGAGGTGGTTCGGACATCTGATCAGGATGCTTCCTAGGCACCTCCTGTGAGAGGTGTTCTGGGCACGTCCCACTGGTGGGAAGCCCAGGGGCAGACTCAGAACACGCTGAAGGGATTACATATGTTGTCTGGCCTGGGAACACCTGGGGATCCTCCAGGAGGCCACTGGAAAGCGTTGCTGGGGAGAGGGACGTCTGGAATACCCCGTGACCTGGCTTTGGAGAAGCAGTTGAAAATGGATAGATGGATGGATTCCCAGTCTGATCTCGAGTGCACAAGTGATAGGTAACTGGTTTGTTTACATGACGTAGCAGAAGCGCATATTTAATGGATTCAGTGTGGACAGAGAGGTCCAATGCTTCACAATGTGACATGATAGTTGGGACGCTTGCCGTTAGGACACAATGTTTTTCCACTTGGGTGCAGTTACTGATTGTAATGCGACACCTAGTGGTAAAATTTGGTATACCTGTCCAGTCCGGTGTTCAGCTTACCATCAAACCGGTTTGAAAATGTTAAACTGGTCCAACCCTTTTGCCTTCAGACATGGTCAGACAACATGTTATACAAACAAGCACATCCCCACCTTCACACTGGAGTCGCACTTGAAGAGAAATCTTCTTGCCAGTACGGGTAGTAATGATTTCAATGTACAAATGGCTTGTGAGAACACATAACATATCCTTTCTAACTTCTCCTTCCAAAGTGTCCATTGGTACAAAATGATTTCACTGAAATGGTCATTTGTACTTGTACAGTTTGTTTTCTAAAGCTCTCACTCCAGTCTGTCTGTCATCAGTTGCTCATGTCACGAAGGCCTCGTGGTGTCATCATAAGCACTGCTTTTCAGATTACTCCACCAATGGTGAATTAAACACCACCCTCATGGGGGAATAAGTAAATGCAAAACAATAAACAAACTGCCCCCGAGAGACTTTAACTAAATGAGTTTCTATCGCATTACAAGAGTCACAGTGCTTTAGTGTTCCCCCACCCTAACCCAAAAATTACAACAATAATGAATTAATCTCCTTCACTCTTGGGGTTTGTGCTAAGCACCCATCAACATACTTCATTTCATGAGTGATAATAACTGATCCTTTGACACATGGAGCCGTGTTTGCACCAACTTATCCTTGCACTTGACAAACCTATTAATTCCTTTTCATATAAACGAATCTTTCACATCTATACCCCATCGCCACAATGAGCGATCCTCCTGTCTCATGACAATCCCCCCTTTTTGATGAGGCCCCTTCCTCCTCCTCATCCCTAATGACACTCAGATTGATAGAGGCCTCCACCAGCAGCCCAACAAATGGCCCGGCATCAGGACCAGAGGAATGGAGTACAGTGGCGGATATGTAGATCGGGGGAGCGCAGACAGAGATGGATCAGGCGGCGTATGTGTGGATAAACAGAGTGAGGTTGATTGCTAGCACAGAGAGGGGCCATTACGGCGAATCCGCACGCTAATCATAATGAATCACTTACTTATTAAGCGTTAATTATGGCACACAAATACATCCCATGCAGGCGAGCGAGCAGGGAGGCAGGCAGCGATGCCTGCCACCATTCTGGGCGGTACAGGAGGAGGCGAGGAGGCCACATTAATTTATTCTTATTTATTAATTTCCCTAATTAAAACAACAAGGCTGTGGAATAGAAGTGTTTTCTTTGGGTGAAACAAATGAAGTCCCCTGAAAAGCGATATGAAACCAGGCGTGGCGTGGTGTAAACATTAAATCATGTGAAGTGATGGTGCTTGTTCAGCTGTTCATTATTAGAATAGCTTTATCCAATTGGGCTGCCCCCTCTTAGCCCTTTTCTTTGTTATTATATCACACAGCAGCCCCTCTTCTGTCATGAGGGACACACACACACACACACACACACACACACACACAAACTTGTACTCTGGCAGATTTCAGCATCATTATTCAGTAATGGTTTACTTGCCACACGCAGTATCACAATAAACCACAGTTCCTCCTTGAACGCATCCTCCTGAAATGCCATAAAATCAGACAGAAACGCCCCATCTTTCTCATTTGATTGTCAGATGTTTATACCTCCTCTCCACCGCACTGTACAGGCCATTTTCTCAAATTCATCCATCTCCTCGTCCTCCTCCTCCCTCCTTTTCCTCAATGCCTCCTCTCAATTTCCTGATCTCCCTCTCCCTCTTAGTCCCGGCGTGGCCCACCTGAGCGGGCAGGGTGCAGTAATGGCATTAATGCCCGGTAATACGGGCCAGATATTATAATCTCAACACTGTCACATTGCGTTAGCCGCGGGAGACTGATGTGTCAATGCCACGGCGAGCAGGTGACGCGCGGGGCTCAGGAAGCGTGGCCCGGTAATCGCCCAATACAGACACATTTATTTTAGAGTTGAATATTTTCACCACGCTGTTTTTGCCGCAGCGCAGCGGGTGTTTAGGGGGAAACTTGTGTCAGTGGGCCGGTCAGGGGAGAGGCACTGCATCTTATCTGTCCTATAAAGCTCTAAAACATTTATATATATCTTGTTTTTTTTCCTGAACAGTTTTAAATTCAACATTAAGAGATATGGTTGTGTAATATAGCTTAACCTACTAAATCCCAATAATAATTCATAATGGTATTTGTACTTCCCAGATCTGTGTACTTAAACTGAGTTGAGTCAGTTTTTGATCAAACAATATAGCATTGCAACACTGAGGTTCTAAAGTGTAGAGTTTGGGAGGGGACCCAAGGGACATGGCCCCTTCAAAATATATATTAATACATGACCGTAGAAGAGGGCTTTTATTTTGACAAAATTAAAGACATTTACACCATTAATTGATGCAAAAAAAGCAAAAATTGGTGCATTAAAATTCACCAGAATGCATGAAGCCAAGTGTTTGATGCTTAAAATTTTCTGGTGGTGAACCCCCCCAAACATTCCATGAGTCCCCCCAATGTTGAAACAAAACCTACAGCTTTGCCTTGGTTATAAAATTCTGCTCTGTCATCCGTTGTTGATATAAGGTGGTGACGTTCAATAACTCAAATGCCTCAAAATTCTAACCAGTATTTTGACTGTTTAAATTACAGCTCTAAACACACACACGTGATTAAAATGTTTGTCTTGCAAACTAAAAATCCTGGATTTTGTTTATTTTCAGTTGTTTATTTTAGGCCTACCTCTCAATATTTTCAGTTGAACTGAGTTGGTATTATATCTGTACAAAGCTTACAGATAAGAGCATGCTGAAAATATATAGGAGCTATTGAATACAGTGTGGTTTGAATTTTGGTGGCGATGCTACACTTGTGTTTACATTTGGGTGGCATCTTTGATTCTGCTTTAAAATGTCTCAAAGTACGTCACAGTCAGTATCATGCCCTGCACTATACCACACATCAAATTATACCCAGTGTGTAACTGCATGTCGTGCAGGATATACATACTAGACCAGGGATACTCAACTTGCTTTGAGTTAAAATTACAGGATTTAACAGTTAATAAACAAACATTAATATTATTTATCTGTACGTATATAACAAACGATTTGCCTGTTTTCAACCGATCAACATTTACTGTTCTCATTTATCTTTGCAAAGAAGCAAATCCAGTTGCTCAACCCTGTACAGATCAGGTGTACACAGGGATGTCTCAAGGATTTAAGGACATTCAGGGCTTCCCAGACCTCTTTTGAAAAGTCTGTGGAATCCTCCCATTGCACATTCTTATGTATGTACAAGCTCTATTTTAAAGCTTTTTAATACTCACTGACATCTTATTTACATTTAAAATACCCGGTGTCAATCAGTCTATTTCTATTGAGAATAAGAAAATGGTTGGCGAGCCACCAAGCACGCCATCGGTCATAAGTTGAGTATCGCTGGACTGGACTATGGGTAGTGAGACAGTATTAATTTCTTAGTCATTTTTCACCTGAGCATAAGGCCTTTGAATGACTGCAGGTATATGGAGCCCCTGGAGGAAACCCATGTGACATAGGAAGCACAATCAAACTCCACACCAAACGCAACACTTTCTTGTTGTTAGGTAAAAGTGTGAACCACTGCATTTTGGGAATCTTCCTGTTTGGTGAACTTTCAGCACACTGAACTTTGGTGTTGGGACACTGTAGAAAATATATCTGACTACGTTGCATTGATTGTGTTTGAGACTGAACACTTGCTGGTTAGATGTCAACGGTCCTGTTTTTGCATCTGAAAGCCAAGACCAAACTATATCAATAAGGACATGGTCAAGGTGTTGTAGTCTACCTCATGCCACACAGTGTCTACCCACTGTAAACTATGTACAGCATTCCCTGTCCTGTCTCTTCTTTAGGCCTACCTCTCAATAATTTTTGGCCTTTCGCGAAAGCAGTGGCAAAAATAAAAAGATCCATCCCTCACACACATCCCCAGTTCCGTTCTCGTGGGTGCACCGGCTCGTCAGTGATTTATGCGCGTGTGTAATTGAGTGTTAATAAAAAGTGTGTCCGGAGCGCATGTAATTGTGTGTTTTCAGGACCCACCATGTGTGAGCTTGTGTGTAATTGGGTGTTATCGATGTTGTGAGTGTATGTCGGGGTTGAAAGAGCGAACGGACAGGTTACAGTGTGATTGCAGTTCAGAAGAATGCCTTTAAGGGTACACACTCTTTTTCTTTCATTTCAAAGGCAGGATTTATTTTGGATCATTTTTTAATCCTTTTTTAAATTCTAATTTGATATACTCAGTAAGAAACGGGAATTGTGAGAGCCCTCAATAACACCAAGAACCTTTATTCTGTGTTTTATTTTGTATGAGACTATAGTATTAGCAAAGGTGTTAGAAAAACCTGGAGAAATGGATTTGCTGATGAAGAAAATCAGTGAGTGTTTTAGCTATTGCACAAATTAGCAGAGTGGGGTTTACTGTATTAAGAAGAGCACAGGAGTTTATTGTATTTTGTTTTCAGTTTGGCTGTTTTAAATGTAGCATTGAGTGACGTAGGTATGAAAGATATGTAACTGGGTTTTTCATTTGCAAATTTTCTGCTCTTTTTTTATAAGTGTGCATATTATATTGTGTATGTGTTAAGCGTTGCTGTAACATAATAGGTGTGTGAATGTTGTGTGTGTGGTGTGGATGGCAGTGTATAGAAAAGGTGTGTGTGTGTGTGTGTGTATATATAGTGTGGTGCGGGTGCTGTTTAATTGATGCGGGCTGGCCATCGATCCCTCCCGCCCAGCCTAATGAAGGCCTGATTGGTTTGTGAGGGCTGGCTGGTTCTGCTTAGCTGCCTCTGCCTGCTGCCCTGGCTGCACACACTACACACACACACACACACACTCAATTCAACATCATTCTTCTCTTTCTCTTTCTCTCTTGGTCTCACGCTTTGTCTCTGTATCCCACTTTACATTTCTGCCCTCACTTTCTTTTTGTCTTACTGTCTGTAACTCTCTCCGGCTCCCTCTCTCTTTTTTACTCTTTACAGAGGTGTGTCCATTCTCTGGCTTGAATCCGAAAATGACATCTCAATTCCCCATAATTTACAGCAAAGTGCTACACTTACTGATAATGAAAATTCATTTTTGTGGTGAAATTTCAAGATACAACACTCAGCGTTCCATTAACTGTACATCTTGTGCGCTCAAACTTGACCCCAGCTGTGTAAAATCTCAGCCCCTTTTTGGTCATTTTGAAAAACTTTGGCACCGAAGTGTCGATACAGTGAGTGAAATTATGCTGACATATTCCCACGTGTAGCTATCACATAGTCTTGTAGAGCATGTGAGGCTTCCATCGCTCTCTGTGACACGTCCTGTCTCTTGTCTCCATCACTGTCTCATTGGTGTTGGTGTCTCTGCCTGCCTTTGTCTGTCAAGCAGCTCGCAATCCAGTCAGATGTCACAGTGCTTCTCCTGTCATGGCAGTGCCCATAAATGTCTTTTTGTGTCACTCAGCTCACTACAGACACAGGTATTACACCGCCCTGTTAATGGCTTTGTCAGATGGCCTTTTCACAGAGCCAGTCACGAAGACAGACAGCGGACTGCTATCAGTCTGCCCATGTGTCTCCGTACGTGTGTGTATGTGTGCGTGTACATGTGTATGTTTCAGTCACAGGCATCACGACTCAGTTCAGGAAATAAAAGGCCACCCAAGCATCCGCCACAGCCATGTATCAGCAAAATTCCTCCGAGTGGCTTTTGAGTCAGGCGGCGGAGCAGTCGTTCCAATCTGTCACTGTCTGTCAAACCGCCTGCCATCGCACTCAATAATCTGCCTGCTATGTTGTTTTGTAGAAAGATGATTACTGGCAAAATCCTGAAAAATTCACTTAACAAACCAACATCCCATAAATCTAAATTTACATCTCTGCAGTACGGTGCCATGATGCCATTAACAGATGTATTGCACACACACAAACACACAGACATACACAAACACGTATACACAATGTGTGTGTGTTTGTCGGTGTCACTGTGGTGCCAAACCAAATACATGTAAACATTTCCTTTAAATGTCCAATGTGTAGGATTTAGGAGGATATATTGGCAGAAATGTTATATAATGTAATCAGTATGTTTTCTTTAGTGTGTAATCACTGAAAATAAGAAGCGTTGTGTTTTCATTACCTTAAAATGAGTCGATTATATCTACATAGGGAGCAGGTCCACATCCGCAGAGATCGCCATGTTGCACAGGCGTGTTTCTACTGTAGCCCAGAACAGACAAACCAAAAACTGGTTTGAGATATGGTCGGGTCTTTGTGTCACCCACCACAAGCAACCCCTCCGCAAAAAGAGCATTAATAAAACACATGGAGCTGCTTTACTCAGTGTTTTTACCAGTGTAAATCACTGGGTCTGTTTGTTTTGGCGAGGAACAGACCCCTGTGGATAATTTAGCTTCAGGTAAAAACCTCCTGAGCGTCTGGATCAGATTAAAGGCAAGCACACATTGGCAATTTTTTAAGATATTTGTAGGGCTTTATTTGACGGGACAGCTATAGCATGAAAAAGGAGACAGAGAGAAGAAGAATAACATGCAGCAAAGGGAACCCGAAACTGTTGCAGCAAGGACACAGCCTTTTTACACAGGTGCATGCTCTATAGGTGAGCTAGTGGGGGACCCAGACACACTGATTTGTAATGTGTAATTGCTTTATTAAGTTTTTTTTTACTGGTTTTAATCACCTGGTCCATTTTGGAGAGGAAGAGACCTCTGTGGATAAATACACTGACAGTAAAAACCTCCTGAACAATGAACACTGAAGGAATTCTAACCGGGAGACGTTTCAGCTGGTTGCAATCTGCAGTCCTCACCGCTAACATGCCACTAAATCTCCTTAAACACTGTTCCTTTAATAGAATGACAAAAAGTAAAGATAATGAATTTCTAAAACAATGTATTCACTAGGCCGTACTACAAGTAATGGATATTACTAATACATTTTGATTATATCTAATGAGAGTGGTTTGAACATTATGGGGCCCCCCAACTCCCAAAAGACGTATTGTCTTTGTGACTTCGGAGGCTAAATACAACATAAATATGAAAATATTTCTCCTCTGAGGGAAAACAACTTCAGCACCACGGACAGTGCCATGCTCAAAGTATTCAGCACAGTACTTTTTGGATAGCCATTATGTTCTTTGACTCAAAAACATCCAAATTGAAGGGGTATTGTCCGTTTTTTTGCCTTCCTAGTGTTTTGGTGACATGGTCAGCCATAAAAAAACTTTTTTTCTCTTATTGAAATCCAGCACCCAATCTCCTAAATGCAGCAGAACAGTTAAAACCGTAATACTCACAACAGCGTTGTAGATTTCTGTGTTTTAAGTTTATTACAGTGACATTGTAATACAACTTAATGCTCTACACTGGACACTACTAAACCAACATAATATATGTGTAGCAATTCATATATATATTTTTTTAAGATTATTTTTTCAGGCTTTTGCCTTTAATTGACAGGAGAGAGTGAAATGGGGGAGTGAGAGAGAGAGAGTGGGGGGATGACATGCAGCAAATGGTTGTGAATTGGAGTCGAACCCACGACCACTGCAGTGAGGCATCACCTCTGTATAAGGGGTGCTGGCACTATCCACTACGCTACCGACTCCCCACTCTTTTCATTCTTTAAAGGATTTTTTTTGTATTGTTTATGTTTTTTCAGGGACAGAGCACAGTTACAAGCAATTGCACCAGAGTTAGCTAGCTGCTAATTTGCATCTGTTGTCACTGGGCAGGTAGATATTAAAAAATAACAACAACAGAGCAGCACATACAACACATGAGACAGAACAATACATAGAAGTCCATCAGTGTAAAATCATAAATAAAATAAGTATGATGAATACAATGAAAACAAGCAAATCACTGGTGATAACATTTTTGTGCTGACTGAAGAAAGAGCTTAAGGTTGAGTCTTTAATGTTTGTGGGGAGGGGATTCCACTTCCTCTTTACCTTAACCAAGAAACAGATTGACCAGCTGAACTTCGGTGCCTGGTCACCTCCCACTGCCGCTGGTGGCATAGGCCAGGCATCCTATAAGAGGACAGATCATGAATGAACAGTGGGCATGCATCAGTGTGGAATAAGAAGTTAGAAAATTAGAAGAAAGGTGATGATCCCGTGGCTTTTTATCTACTACATTTAGGTTTTGTTTATAGAGTGAGTACACAGGCTTGAGTGTAGTTGCACCTGCCTGTGACCACAGTGTTATGCAGTAAGACAGATGGGGGGAAATCAAAAAGCTTTGCAGCAGATAAAGACAACTAGCACCTTATTTCTTATTCAGAAATTAAATTATTCAGATTAAACATTGCTGATGACCCTACTAACATGTTTTTGGATGAGGCTAGTATTCTATACCTACAAAAACCCACAATGTGCTCCATATTTTAATACTTTCCAACTTCCTGACCCTCTTTGTGCGTTCACCCTGATGCCCAGGACCTAAATCTTAAGTATACTTCATATCCTATTGGAACACAAACAGAGTTTCATATTTTAAAAAAGGCTCAGTAATATCCCAAAACAGCTGGAAACTGTAGTTTTTAGCAAACTTAACTTAAACATTAGTATATAGCGCATTTATTAGAGACTATTTTCAGCTGTTGATGGATACACAGGTATGTTTAGCACCAGGGTGGTGTGTGATTGACATAAACTTAGCTTCAATTCCTGTGTTTATCAGAAGGATCATGTCACCAGAGAGCAATAAGCTATTTCCGGCTTCGGCTACACAGTTTTGTTAGTAGAATAAATTCATTGATGGTTTTTGTCTTTTATTTGGGATTTGTTGACAGTAACAAAAATATAGAATATTGACAGCGGCATCCTTCAGGGACAGCGGGGCCTCACAACAGTATACGAGAGCAGACAGCACAAGACTTATCCTACACAGTCTGTACAAAGATTCAACATACTCTGTAACCGTGCACATTTCAGCAGTTGCAGCTTCAGAGCAGAAGGGTGTAGCGAGCGACCAGCAGTGCATTGATCAAACTGCCTTTCAACCTGTGGTGCATCTTTATTTCACGTCTCTCCGTCTGGTACAGTAGCCCACACCTCTGGCCTCATATACCACAGCCTTCACCTCGCCAGCCTTCGCCAGCAAATACACAACAGCATACACTGTGATAAGTGGTGTGTGTTTACAGCTTGTTCATTTCCACTCTCCAACTCTCAGCAGAGGAAAAGAACGGGTGAGAGTGGGAAAAAAGAGAGAGAAGGGTAGAAACGATGGGGAGAGAGAAGGGGCTATCGGAAAGGAGAGGGAGGGCTTGTGGGGAGTGTTTTTGTCCTGGAGAGAAATAGCCCTCTAGGTTGTAATTGGAGGTAGAGAGAGAGGGAGAGAGTGAGGGAGGGAGAGAAAGGGAGCGAGGGAGAGGAGGGAGGAAGAGACAGGAGAAATTGCTTGGCTGGGGCTGTGTGGGATGATAGTGTTTTTGACAGGTAAATAAGGCTGTGATTGTCGACAGTTACACTGCACCTCGCTGACCCTCACACACACCGGCCTCCTCCATCTATATTTCACTCTGACACACATGCTGACTCTCTGCCTCTCTCTCTCCCCCTCCTGACACACACACAGAGTCACGCGTGTGTACGTGTGCGCACGGGAACACACAGGCGGTGATGTTATCATAACTTACGGTTTGTTAATATGACAGAAAACGTTAACGGTGCTGTTGAAATCGCCTTAAACCAGTCTGCTAACTTCCTTTTAGTTTAGCAGACAAACGCATGACTGAACACTGAAATGCAACATCATTTTTTTCTTATCGAGAATATTTTGATTTAGTTTTAACAGGATTACACAACAGCTATTACACTTTAAGCATATGTATGATGGGAAACACAGCTTGAAATCGAATCACAAGCCTCCCCATTCCCTAACCCCTAATAACAGCCGGAATATCAGCAGTAGGACGGTCCTTCATCTCCTGAACAGTGCAAAAAATGACACATGAGCTGAAAGTCAGGCTCAATATTAAAAGAGAGGAGGAAGGATCAGAAAGATGGGGTACTCTATCAGAGCGCACACTGCCATAAAGCACCAAGAACAAGAAACAGACATAAAATCTCCAGTTTAACTCGCAACTCTGAGAGTACTTCAGAAAGGGGCCCCAAAATGCAACATTGCTTCTAATTAGGATTTCTCTAACCATCTCATTGATAATTCATACACCAAAAACACCACTTGAATGACACAAGCACTGGCTAGAGTTCACCACATGACGAGCTTTTGTAATGCCTAACAAAAGCAGCATTTCTTGAGTGTATATCTTAAGAGAGTGCTTTGAGCAGGAAACAGGATATACAGCCTCAGAAATTCATTCAACACCTCTATGACACAGATGCATTAAAAATAGAACAGTATACATCTAATATATGTGGTAGATTTTAATGCAAGACCATATTAGATTGTGTTGTGCAGGTATTTATTTTGTCAACCCTCATCATAGTCAGAGTGTCTTATCCCTGTCTGTCTGTATCTTGCATTTATATTCAAGATAGATAGATGCATAGATGGATAGATATAATGATTTGCCTGTTGTTAATCTTTCAATGTCCTTACTCATCTTTGCAAAAAAGCAAATACAGTTGCAGCAGCCTTGTAGCATGTACACAGGAGCGTTTCTAGAATTTAGGACATTTAGGACTCATTATCATAATAATCATAATAAACATAAGTGTCTTCTTCCTGTATTTCTGTCTCATGTTTATTCTCAGATAGATAGATAGATAGATAGTGCTTTTGTCTCTGCAACACTGCCAGTAGTATCTCTTCTTCCTATCCCCTTTCCCCTTCCTTCCATCTTCCCATTCTCTTTTATCAAGTCAACAGCCGTCTCCCCCTCCCCTCCTGCCTGCCCTTGCCTCCCCTCCTCTCCTCCTCCCCTCCCCTCTCCCTCCCCTCTCTCTCTCTCCCTCTCTCACTTCAATCTCAAGTGTTTTCAATTTTATTCTAGAGTGGAATTAACTACCCCCGATGTCAAATTGCCGACGAAATCGATAATAATATCTTTACAAAAGAGGATATTCCAGTCTCTCGCGTCGGCTTTTGAAAAATGGAAAATTTAGCCGAGATTGATTCATTAGTTGACACGTTATAGGACGGTATAAGTATTGATCGCGGCCTGTCATGTCCCATCTCGGCTAATCGAAGCTGAGGCGCTCTGTCGATGGGCGCATTTTTCATAATTCCGTCGCCGGGGAGAGAGACCAGCCGGCAGAGGCGACTGCAAGGCACAGAGAGAAAAAGAGGAGAGTATAGGGGGGCAGAAGAAAGATAGACGGGGGGAGAGAGATGACTTGGGGGGAAATAGGTAGGGGGCAAAGAGTGGAAGAGCGAGAAATAGAGTGAAAAAGAGGCATGGGGTAAAAAAAAAAAAAAAGAGAGAGGGAGGGAAGAGTTTTGTGTGTCTGTGCGTGTGCGCGCATCCACCCGTGTGTCCATACAGCATCTCCAGCCCAGAGGCCTCGGGGTGAGGCAGAGAGGGGAGCCACGGGGAGGAGAGGGTATGTTAATGGTGCAGGTATTGGGGCGTAGATAATTAATGCATTAACTAATTAAAGTCAAACGGGGGAGATAACGAGGTGGAGGGAAGTATAAGGAAAAGGGAAAAGACGGCGGGATGGAGGAGAGGAGAATTAGGGCGACAACAGGGGAAGAATGGGTTTTAATAGCGAGCGAGGGGATGCGGAGAGGTGTGAAAAAGGAGAGATGAGAAGGAGGATGAGGGAGACCGAGAGGAGGTGTTGGGTGGCGGGGTGGGAGAGCTCGAGGAGTGGAGGGGTGGAGGAGTGGGTGAGGTGGGGGTGAAATAAATAGAAATTGAATGGCTTGGGTGCGAGCAGAGAGAAGTTCTGAGGCGGAAAAAAAATATAAAGAGGAGTGAGAGAAGACACAACGACAATGATGGAGAAACTTTTGATAGTTGTGCAATTCGTTTGGAAAGTTGGCATTGGCGTGCTCAGGACTTATAAGTCCAACATAATGCCACTCCTCTAGCAGTCTTGTCACGAGTTGCACAAATCCAGGGGGCCCGTCAATCAACAAAAGGAGGTTGTTGCAAAGGAATGGAGTCTACCTGTTTGTCTTTTTGTCTAAAGTCTGAAACCCCCCAGACTCTATTGTTCCCTGTTGGATATAGAGCACTAGATTACAGGTCATCATATTGCACAAGGAGCCACACAGGTTTTGAAATAAATGGCCAGAAGGTGCATTCGTGTACAGCACAGAAAAATCCTGCCAGAGGTCAAGAAACAATATGGGCTGCAAATGCATGTGCACTTTTATCTTTTAGACCGTCTCTAATCCCACCAAATTATAGCTCGCCACATTTTACAGTGATTCTCAGAGGTTTCATAAAACGCCAAGAGTCTATTCGTCCACCATAAAAGGAAACTACACAGTCCAGTAAGAGGAAAGATGTTCTCAAGGAGTCAGGAGCTCATCTTTTTTACCATTTTATAACAACTCATAGCCAAAAACATGACATTTGACATGTTTATCTCCTTAATCTAGTTGTGACTAACCTCTGCAGCATTTATTTGTGCACTTTTATCTCTGACTGGTATGACAGGCCACCAAATTATAGCTCACCAAACCTGAATTCATCCAAGAAATCTGTGCCATGAGGAAAACACAAAGTAAGATTCCCAAAGCATCACAGTGATCTCACTGCTTATCCATTTAGCTGCAGTCTCACGCTGACATCTCGTTTCCTCTTGGTTTTGACATTCCTGTGCAGCATTTTTTTGCTAATTCCCAACACATTTGTGTCTGTATTTACTCTCCTTTTAAACACAGCATATTTTAATAGCACAATGCTGGGTCAATAAGTGTCTTTGTAAGCATGTTGTGTTGAAAAGCAGATACACAGATGTGCTGAAAATGACACATCAATTGTCAGAGCGAAGCTGAGGCAGAGTGCTGCCAGTGTAGCTCGCAGCTCTCCACATCCAAAGGGAAAGGGGAACGCGAATCTCAAACCCATAATTGATTTTGATAAACTAACATGCATGGTGTGAGGAAGTCCTCTCGCATTGAGAGAAAATGGGAGTGTGTCCGAGAGGCCACCCCCAAATCAGCAATGATAAAAGTGGAGCTGAAATGGGTTGTGGGATGGAATCAAGAGAAATGAGATACACCAAATTAGAAGAGATTGGCCTGATGGACTTGGATTAGAAGGAAAAGAGGTATATAGGGAGGGGATGACGAGAAAAGGAGGAGAGTGAGGGAGTGAGTGAGTGCATATGTGGAAGATGGGGAGAAATGGAGGGGAGGGGAGGGGGGGTCTCGGTACTTGGCAGTCTCTGGGTATCTCAGGTTCTCTCCGGCCGGGAAAGCGGTCGATATTTAATTGTTATTGCTAGCATGGAACGCACGGAAGCGGGGCCTGTACGAAAATTTCTCATTTATTTGGTATTCTTGTTTTCTCTCCTTTTCCTCCTTCCACCCGCCGCCCCTCTTTGCGGGGTGAGGTGGAGGAAAGTAAGGGGAGGTGTGTGTGTGTGGGGTGGGGGGTATTGTGTGCGCACTGGGGGCAAATGGAGAAAGGGGATGAGATCCTTGGATGAAATCTGAAGGGGGGAAAAACACTGCGTCCTCCTCTCCCAAGTTTAGTTTCTGTCCCCAGACACATCATATCCACCCTCTTTCACCTCCACGCTGCCCCCCACCCTCCTCTCACACCTCCTCCTCCCGTCTCCCCTCACTCCATCTACCCCCACCTGTCCAAAATGAAAAATCCGTCATTTTCATCAAACGTCCAACCAAATATTATCTACACTCCATTCCCAGAGATCGAATCTTATTTAGGGGCGACGGGATTCGCCATCTGTTTTCAAATTTCATTCCTCCATGAACTTTATTTTCCCTCGACTTTGGACAAAATTATAACCCGATCGATCCGCTTTCTGGCCACCACCCGTCTACATATATTTTCCTTGTGCGGTCTCTTCACCGTGCAGGTCAATTTTCTGTCTCACGTCCACGGGAACACGTGCACAACACAGTCTGCAGCTGATAGAAACTTAAATGCAGCCGGGCTGATGTGAGGTGGAGGTTCAGGCTCAGCTGCTTTTTGCCTCCCCCCTCTCTCTCTCAGTTTCTCTCTGCGCTCTCATCCTCTCATCCCTCTCTGCGCCCGGATCTCTCCCCTTCGCGCCTGTCTTCCCCTCACACCTGCCTGCTTCTCCCTGCTTTCCTTTTTTGAGGGGTTAGATTGCTTATGTAAAACTACATCATACCAATTTCGGACAGCAGCTGGTGGCAGTGGAGTCCCTTTTTTTCCTGTCAACTTTTTGTTGCTCCGAGGACAACTTTTCTCCCGCTCCAGTCCTGCGCGCTGCTTCCCCATCTCACTCATCTTGATTTTTTCTGTCCTCTCCCCCCTACGGGCGGTACTCACTCACATTGCCACTCATAGATCATGCCAGTGTAACTCTTCACCGATGTAGTTTAATGCAAGAGGAAGGATGCGCGGTCCGATCTGTTAAATTGCCCAGATTACCATCAGTCCTCTGCGCACGTTGACAGGATTCCCAACAACCCAAGTGGGAGCCGCTGGTCAAGTCAATGAAGGTGCATCGGTGAAGGTAAGCATCCTACTTCCCTATTCTGTTACGGACAAGTGGCATTAATAATTGAGAAACGCGTCAGGGATAAGATTCTCATGAGAAATATAATGCACTTTGGTGAGAGGGAAACATGCGCACCTCCTGCAGAAATTGATTGATGTAGGCTGTGTACGCTCCTGCGCCGGAGAGTTGTCGAACAGCGCGCAGTACGCAATACGTCTCCCTCCAAATAGACCGGCAACAATTCCTAAAAGGGTTTTGCTTCAAAGTGAAAACGTGTTTGTGCGTTGCATTTGTGATTTATATCCTACTGCGGCTTCGGGGACTCAGACGTTGAAGAGAAAGAGGCTGATGTCAGACAAATGTGAGATGAAAAGTATAAGAGCGGTAAGGGAAGTGAACATGAACTTGGGGAATGATCCACTTCAAAAAAGTTGCCCAGGTCGTGCATATGCGCGTGAAGGTCCTTATTTTGACGTTTGTTGACTTCTAGGTATGTTTATGCTATGGAATTGTTGCTTAAAGGTGACCATAACCATGCAGCTGCAGTCTTATGTACATGTATATGCATAGACTTAATTATGACCCTGTCCTTTAAGCTATCTGTATTTTCCTAGACCACAAGAATATGCATGTAGCAGCTTTCTGACACCATCTCTAAGCATAACAAAATGCTCATATTTAGCTTGCAGATGCCATAATGAAAGAAAATTTCAGCATCATATGTCGAAGAGACACAAGCAGAGGGCAGAGAAGTGAGACTATAATCTTTGCTGCCCAGTTAATACATACCCTCTGGTGCTGTTGCTTTGATACAGAATGGACGACTGACCCTATGAACTCGCACAGTGTTTGGTTGAGTTTATACATCTTTGCTAGCTTTATGTTATCTTCATGATTTCAGTTTCAAAACAAGCCAGTGCAGCTCAAGAGGTCAAGGTCACATAGGCTCTTTTACCACGTGCAGTACATATGGATCAGATCCTTGAGTGATTACTGTCTGGATATTTTGCACCGTCAAGCACCTTCAACATTTGTAGTTTTATGTTAGCGATTTTTCAAGATAATTACCCAGAAATGTCTTTGACATTAGGCTTCTTTTTAACATTTTATCAGGGCAAACACTGATTAAATATGGCACGGATGCTCACTGTTTGCATTGTTAAAAGTGTAAAGCTGTTCCTCCCTTGCTCGTGGTTCCTCTCCTGACGTAAGGTGACCAAAAAGGCTGTCATCACGACCTTTTCATAGATTTCAAGTTCATGTTGCACAAGGCCTAAAAAACACTTGTAAAACTGAGATGGCTTCAGCTGATTTTCTCATTTGTAGATCATCTCAAGTGTCTGTGTTAGCCATGCAGTTACACATGAAAATACACGAGACAATACCTTGACAAATGTGACTGAACACACAAAGGATGACATTCACACATTTAATGCGTGTGATGCAAACTCAACGCTTCCGGTAAAACCTTAGTGGCTGTACAGATAGACCGTAGTTTTGAGTCCTGCTCATTTGGTCAGTTTGACTTTTTTGCGCCTGTGTTTTGCTGCTTCAGATGAAACATTTCCTTTTAAAAAGCCACTGTGATTCGTCAGTGGTCATTTGTATTTTGGTGACAGGAGATGCAGCTTTTCATTTTTGACATCATTCATGAATTATTGCACTTCGTAAATACTTTACACTGATTAACGATGCAACTGAAGAGTGGCCTCTTGAGATGTTCCCCTTGTTTTAGATGAATACATGAGGAGAAACCACCTTTTATCAGTTCATGTTTGCTTTGCAAGTCAAAAATCACATTAGAAGCAGAGGTGGATGAGTCTGGTGTACACCCCGTTTGACTGGAGTATCTCACAGTGATATGGATTATGTTGGGTAATTCAGGCCTACATTTTCATGATTCAGCTGTGAATTTCAGTGTTATTCTCCTTTAAGTAGTTGAAATGTAGCACAGTAGCCTCACTTAAGACTTCGTGAATCTACATCTCCCCTTATCATGGAGAGTATCTTCCTTTTGTCGACTGGGGAATCTTTGGATTTCCTGAGGTTGAAGAACCTGGACTCACATCCTATCTGTACCATCGGCTCCAAACAGAGAGTGACCCTGCCTGAGACTTCTTGAGTCTGAATTCCTCTGACTTAAGACTGACAGGGAGATGATTAGTTCCCACCGCAGTCTTGATATGTGTTCTTTTCTGCATCACCATGCCAATACCCCAGCAGTTTCCACTTCTTCCTGAAAGAACTTTTCCTATTGACACTGATAATGTGTTAATCAATACGGCAGTTTTGTGCTTATTCTAAACCACATTATATCCGCACCCTCCGTATGAATCAAGACTCGGCGAGGGCCCACTGCAAGGGAGCGTCCCTCCATTGATTAGGTATTAGCTTCACCTCCTCGAACGCCCAGCCACTTGTTTGCAAACGGCGCTCTATTTCAGAGGTATTCAAACGATCACTAAGCATGGGAGCCAATATTTATAGAGGCTTTAACAGGTTCATTATAGTCAGTGCGGATGGTTCCTCCGAGGGATGGAGCGCTCATAAAGGGCCCAGCGGAGTATGTCCCCATCCACTGAGCATTTGACAGTACAGTCAATGACTCCAATCATTCCTCATCTGCTTTATGGCCACACCGACGTTTATAGCTGTTACGGGGTTAAAATAAAAGCATTAATGGATGCGAGGGGCAGGGGCTCTATTCAGCAGGGTGCTGCATTTAATCAAGGGTCACTCTGTGTAAAGTCCATAATCCACTTGGTGACAGTTAGTGCCACCACAGGGTTTGCTTGTACACACACACACACACACACACACACACACACACACACACACAGTTGCTTCGGGTGAGGCAGTGGTATGAAATGCACTCATTTTATTTACTTAAGTGTGAAGAAACTAAAAGTCCCGCACACTCTTGATCACTCAATTTATTAATGATGTTTTGGTCCTAAAATCTTCATCCAAATTTTTGACTCGATGCACCTGTTAATAAAAGCTTCAGATGTGCATGACATTTGTAGTAATGCTTGCTGAAACACGCAGTCCTGCACCTATCAAATAATAATACATATTTTCTCATGCAGAATATTTTCTTTATATCGAGTATTTCTCCGATTATCTGTTGTAGAGATGTATCAATACCATTTTCCTTCCCGATAACAATTCCGATTCCTGAACTTGCAAATTGGCCGATACAGAGTTCCAATCCGATACCCCTCGGTTGATAATAATCCATCTTTTCCGATGTAGAATCTTTTCTTTATATTGACTATTTCTCAGATTATCTGTTGTAGAAATATACCAGTACCATTTTTTTCCATCCCAATAACAATTCCAACTCCCAAACTTGCAAAATGGCCGATACAGAGTCCCAATCCGATACCTGTAGTTAAAAAAATATGAGCAACTGTATACTACGAAACCCGTATGGATGTAAAATGATTGCTATCATTGTTATATGGCATGGCTCAGGTCAAACCCTTTGTAAAACATGTACAAATACATAAAGAGAATGAACGCCATAAAAGTTTCTTTTTTAATCTAGTTTGACATTTTGCTAACAGCGAACGGTACGCTTTTTACTGGAAAACACGTCCTCTTTGCCACTCGAAAAAATAGTAGTTGCCAGTTGCGAAGCACAATTTGCTGTGTGGGCTACTGTTTGAGTGGTGAAGAATTGATTTCTGGGAAAACAGCCATTTTATGTGAGTGCAAACCTAAAGTTTACCAATAAATTGCATTGTATCAGACCATTGCAGAGACTTGTGTATTCGCTGATACCCAAACCAGGATTTTAGATGGTATCAGAGGCATTTCCGATACTGGTGGTATCCAAACAACTCTAATCTCTAGTATACTGTATTAACAGTCAGACTTTTTGCATTAGTGATCAAAAACCTGCCATTTACATGCATTATTGCTATTGTACTAAATCATGCATAAAATGCGCAAATTACAATATGATGACATGCAAATATTGCCAAAATCTGCCTTCTCCTATTTGTATTTTTCATGCTCCCCACGTGTATTTCCTCTGTCAGCACGCTGTCGCAAATTTAATCTCTCGAGCTTGTGTCCACTCATTTGTTTCTCCTTCCTCTTCCAAATGATCATTATTCTCTTGCACTCCCCACAGTGCCTCCTTCAGCCCTGTTGAGCTTCTGTTTGAATTGTGCCTCTTGCTAAAACTACCTATTTGTGCTCCCCACTTTCCCTCTGTTGCCTTTCCATCTTCCGCTGCACCCAAAGTAGCTTTCCTTTAAGACAGCGTGCCCCCTGTTTTGGAGTCACTGACCCCCCTCGGCTCTCTCCTCTCCCTGCCCCGTCTCCCACTTAACCCCATATTTCACAGCTGAACTACGGCTAATTTCCCCCCAGTCCTCCGAACAGCGCTCTCTCTACTGCTGGAGCACGCTTAATTACCCACAATTAAAGCCAAACGCTAACGAGAAAATTGCTCTGTTATGAAATGACTTCAAAAGAACTAGAGTAAGTAGAATAGATTGGAGGAAAAGTTGGGTATTGCCTCGGGTGGCAGGGAAGAGCTTCTGTGCTGTGTTTTCCCCTCGAGCTGTCTCAGTGGAAGGCAGTAAGCAAAGACTCCGCTGGCAACACCCAAAGCTGTAGACTACAATATTCAACAGCTAAACTCAAGTGTTGGTACTGAGAAAGCACAAGTATTCACTTTAGTAATGGAATTAGTAATTGGAAGCTTTGTTGTGAGAGGGGAAAAGACTTTGGTTACCTGTTTGGTCTCTTTAATCAGAGCAGTTCAAAATATGCAGCACGTATATCTTGAACTTCACATATCTCCCTTAAAGAAATGTACCATATGTTTCATTATGTCTCATGACCACATAGAAATATTGGCTAAAGGTGGTGTGACCAATGGATTTTGAATAGATTGCTTACGCTCTGTATGATATGACATGATGGTTAGTCTCAAAGCTGATGCTTATTACATTTCATTTGTTGAATGTAGCAACCTGTAATCGCTATACATGCCACGGTTCGTTGAAGTCAAAGACTCATCGCACCTGCAGTTGATGTATTTATGATGTAAAATATTGCACCCAAGATGAGTTTCAGTTTCAAGTGACCATAAACAATACATTTAATACAGACTTACTCCCTGCTGGCACCAGACGTGAAAATGACATCAGAACGATGTCGGACTCTTACGTCTGACAGATGTTAAATTTTGGTTGGAATGAAAATCGGGTTGATGATATTTTAAATGATTGCTAACGTTAGAATTCCATATCAGTGTTAACATTATTCTTCTCGTTCTTGATACCCTACAACCAAATATCGGTATTCTGCGTTAAGATGACGTTGGCATGAAATGTTTGGAAGATGTTGGATTTTGGTTACTTAGCAACACAACTTAAAACCAACAAAATGTCATCGTCATCTGTCGTCATATCAATTGACCTCGGCATTAGATGTTGTCCTGACATTTCATTTTGGTCATCCCATGTCACAACCAAAATTCAACCAAATATCATCGTTACAATGTTGGTGGCTGCTGGGCTGTTTTAAAATAGCTGCACAATACAAAAAGATTTAAAGAGTCTGTTCACCCAAATATAAAACAACAACAAAAAAGAAACTTGGAAATTTTCTCACTTACTTCTTGTATGTAGCGGCACAACTGATTTTGTTTTCATTTTCTGCCTCCATTCCAATACAGTGGACTTGAATGGAATTTCAATTCTGGTGCTTACAGCATTAAAAAAAAAATCACCTTTAACTAAAGGTCTACAGTCATGCTAGTGTCTCTATGAGGGTTTACTGAACAGGGCTCTAGGCAAAATTCAGAGTGTGCAAGATGTCTGGACTTGGCTTTAAACATGTAGGAGTCTGAACCAACAGCTAAAAAGGTTAACACTATAAACGGTGCTAAACAACAGGGACAGTGCTGACAGAGCTGGGGTTGGGTGCCCCGCTTCTGTGCCAATGACATCTGCATATCAGCCGTAACCGCTGTTTGAGCAAGTGCAAAGTGGCAGCGGTGAGCTAGCTTTACCACAACAAACTACAGAGAAGCTCAGATTACACCACACACAGAGGTAGCATGACTTCACTCTCTACTCAGGACAACGTTACTCCTCTATATCTTACCATAGCATACCATAGCTTATATTAATGCTCTCAATGTCACATACAGAACCTTAGCACACGATGATGCTTTCAGCTAAACACTAGCTTTAGCATTCGAGCACAATGACAATGCTAACACATTGATTAGCACTAAACACAAAGTACAACTGAAGCTAATTAACAATACACTGAAAATGTGACTTGATAATTGGGCTAAATCAAATGTTAAGGGATCAGCAAAGTTATTACAATTCATCCAGAGTGGGGTTTATACATGTTTAACAAATTTCATGGAAATCCTTCTGGTAGTTGTTGAGACACATCACTCAAAACCACAAATGTCAGCCTCATAGTAGCGCTAGAGGAAAACTCAGAGGATCTCCAAAGTCGATAGGCTTCATCCTGTGGGAACTATGAATGTCTGTTCAAATTTTCATGATGATCCATTTGAAAGTTGTTGATATTTCAGTCTGCACCAAAGTGTTGGACCAAATGATCAACACAGAGCAATGCCAGCAGCATGACTAACACCTCTTTTCAGAAACAAAGTCCTGGATATTCTGGATAGTCCACAGTTTTTGCTCTGAACTGTGAACCTCTGTTTAGTTGGAAATAGTTTAAATGAGAGCTGCTCACATGTTCACATTGAGGTCTGTGGATTATTTTGAGTATGCTGGACTCATTTTTTGGAAAGACACATTGATGTTGAATTTATAACTGCAATTTCTAACAATTGAAATGCCATTCACCTCCATTGATTTGTTCAAATATCTCAAACTGTGGCCACATAAGGCCAAAACTATCTGCATGGCTATATGACTAGAACCGCATGAGAACATATATGTATGTTTGTAATTTGTGTGAAGAGACTTTTCAAATCATGCTTTTAGGTTGCTCCACGTGAAAAAAATGATTTGAGATGACTGCCAGGAATAAAATGGCTGATTGGTGCCACCAGAACAAATCCTCCAACATTTAACAAGGTTACGCTGCGATCGCAAACACATTCTCGTAACATAACAGCATTATCTCGTGAAACCTCGCCGAGACAGTCTCCCAGCAGCTGAGCAGAATTGAGACACCCAGATGTTAGAATGTATCCGGCACAATATACCTGACCACAAACCCCATTCTCTGTCACCGAGGAGTGAGCCGAGCCTCCCCCTCCCTCAGCCTCCCAACCCAATCCAATCTGCAGCCAGCAAAATGGAACAAATAAACACTAATTCGGATTATTTACGTCCAGTTTACACCACATGACGGAAGGTATGAGAGGGAGAAAAAAGAGCTATATGGTGGGTGGATAATTGTAACAGTGGTAGTAATAAGTGCAGCAGCTACAGTGATAACAATTAGATTTGATTTCATTTGAGAATGCCTCCACAGCTGCTCCCCACTCACCCCCTTAACCCCCTTCTTCCCCTTTTTCCCGTCCACCCCCTCCTCTCCCTCCCTCCCCTCGCTCCTCTCCCCCTAGATTAAAGTGGGTGTGTTAATTCCGTGGTGTAGCGATCGAACAGCTCTGGCAACAATGGGAAATGGGCTATTGATCAGAACAGCTCAGATTAAGACTAGGCAGTGGAGCTCTTTCTTGCTCTCTTTCCCCTCCTTTTCTCTCCATTTCCCATCTTCTTCTGCCTGTCTTCCTGTCTGTCCTGCTTGTGTCATCTCCCCCCCATCCTCCTTCTCTCTTGTCTTTCACACCCTCAAAGAAGAAGAAAGTGTTTGCATGTATAAGAGAGTCCGAGAGTCTATGAGGATTTCCTTGTCCTTCCCTCCACTGTCCCTCCTCCCTTGCTCTCGCTGCTTCCCTCTTCTTATTTCCGTGCCCGCAAGAACCTCCTCTATTCTCTCAAAACATCACATTCCAGCTTTATCAGATCTATGAGATGCACAGAGACTGACAACAAGTATACAGTAGCCTCGAGCGGAAATATAATGCACAGGCTGCGAGCCTTTTACCAGTTCACTTGCTGCAATTTGACATCCATTCACATGAGATTTGATATCAATCAGTCACAGCGAGGCCCCGTGTCGTGCCACAATTAAAATCTGCCCTATCAGAACAGCTCACATACCAAAATTAGCTGTCATGATCGGGCTGCGGGACAGAACACATTGGATTTGCATTGAATAGACATAAAACATACCAAATGTGAGGAGACAGCAAATCCATACAGTGAAAAGTGAGCTAAGAATCCCCTGCTCTACTTATATTAATTAACTCAGTCAATGGGGATGTGATAGGTCAGTTATTCATCCTCTTCCAGTGCCTCCCCACTCTGTCACATATACCTCCCAGGTGTCGGAGGCGCAGACGCTCCAGCTGCTGAGCAGGGATCAGCGGGGGAAAGAAAATAAATACATAAACGCCCCCGCTGTGGACATCAGAACGTGCTGGTCTGAGATCAGTGCTTAGAGGTTACTGGCACGTTTCGGCGTGTGTCCACTCCTGCTTTTGCCCTTTTTGGATTTAGAGGTGACACGCACAAGTGCAACAGACACTGCATACATGTGCAAATGCTGTCATGCACAGGCAGCACACACACACACACACACACACACCAGTGGTCACATCAATATTGCCATGACCCTCAGGGGACTCGCAGTATTGGCAAAGCTTTCATCTGCTGAGTGTGTGAGCGTCTGATACTCCCTGCTCCTAACACACAGTCAAGCAGGAGATACAGTAAGGGAAAAAAATACACACAATCAAATACACAAAAGCAGCATGGGGTGCAGCTTTGTACAGGTGTGAACACCAAAAAAAAATCTGGGCAAGGAGCTGAGAAAGTGTCAGCTGGAGGGGTTAACAAGGAGTGATAGAAGGCTGAGAGCAGCAGTCGACACTAGAGGGCGATAAAGAGGTGTGAGGGTTGTATCTGAGTGTGTGGTGATGTATGGCTGTGACCATGTCCACATTGTACTATTATTGCTCCATATACTTAATGTTTTTGGACCCCAACAGTTTTGTATACCAATTTTTTTGTTTGAAATCATACCAATTAAAACCCAGAGGTGTGTGAGGGACTGAGGACTTAATTTGCTTTCTTTAAAAATTTAAATTAGAGTTGAAACTAATGATTGTTTTCATCATTGACTCATCTGCTGAATATTTTCTTGATTAGTTAATCAAACATTTAATCAATAAAATGTCAGAAAATAGTGGAAAATCCAAAGGTGACATCCTCATAAAATGGTCTGAAACCCAAACATATCAAATTCACAATGATATAAAACAGAAATTTTTAAAAATCTAACATTTAAGAAGCTGAAACCAGTCAATGTCCAGCATTAAAAAGTTTAACACAAATTCTGACCAATCATTTCAACTCTAATTCCAGTCAACCAATCAGCACCAGTTACCTCACACTCCAGCTCAGCACTATAACAAGACATACCAATAAAATAATCACCTCAAAAGCTTCTTTTTACCTCCAGCGTCTGGTCAGTGCTGCTCTGACCCTTACCCTTTTTACCAGTGGGTGCATGTTGTGTTATCAGTCCAAGAATTTGACCTTTTCTTCCCTTGTCAGAGACATTATAAATCAGCCTAACTCCAACTAGACACCCAGCAGACACCGCTCTTCCTTCCAGCTCCAGTCCCCCTTTTCTCCCTCATCCTTCGATCCCCTCACCTCTCCTCTCCTCTTGTGATTCCCTTGTCATAGACTCCGGCTCTCTGCGCTCAAGTGAGCTCCATAGGTTTACCTAATTGATTATTAAGTTGCTGATTGGGGATCAATTAAATAATTAAAGTTTGTTAAGGGCAGAGTCAATTTACTGGCTCGGGAGCCAGGGCATGCTCTCCTCTACTCTACTCTCGCTCTGTGTGTGTGTGTGTGTGTGTGTGTGTGTGTGTGTGTGTGTGTGTGTGCGCGCTGGTGTGTTTGTGTGTGAGTTCATTTATTCAGACGATTGATAGAAGTGATGCTATTGAGTTGAAGACAGATAATGTGTTTCATCGTATTGTGGATTTTGCTGCAGGGAAAATGTTGACAACAGTGAGTTTCTTCTTCTGCTGAAGCCAGACTGACAGGTGAAGCTCGACCTTTGGTGAGTGGCGTTTTAGGTTTCCTTTATATTCATAGAAGAAGAGGAGGAAAATATCTCTGTGACCAGGTTGCATTTTACTCCACTTACAGAGAGGAAGTGGCAATGATCCTCTATAGTTTCAGACTTGAATCCCAGTTGCAGTGGCACCAGTAACTTCTCCATGCCACCACTTCCTTTGCCTCTTTGGAGAATTGCTCCCTGAATCAAGTTGAGCAACGTTTGGGGGTCAGCATCTTGGTGACTCCTCGGTGGCTTGGAGGTGAGACAGAGGCAGACAGGCTCCTCTTGGTGGTGGCAAAGAGAGCCCTAAAAGAAAAAAAAACACACACACACACCATTACACACACCCTCTCTCTCACACACACAAACCTCATATATGAGACACAGGAGCGGAAACGGGTCGAATCCTACTTCAAATTCTCTTTCCCCTCGGCTTGTCGACCGGGGAAAACAAACCGACCCGAGGCACAGCGAATGGGGATTTACTAATTAACTACTTACACACGCGCGCACACACACATACACACAGAGGGAGAGAGAGAAAGAGAGAGAGATGCACACCTCCTCTTCTTTCCTCCCTCCTCCCTCCTCCTCCTCCTCGTCTCCCCTCCCTCCCTCTGCTCTCCTCTACGGGTTCAGGTTGGTAGTAGTGCTGCCTCTCCGGTCGCTGGCTCGCTGCGCCGTCAGAGTGAATGCGTGTGGATAGACTGGTCGCACTTCAGCCGGTGAGAGCTTTAACAGCACTTCCTGAAAATAAAAAGCGGAGGTATGTTTTGCATTTGTACATTTTATTGTGGATTTTATTTTATTTAATTTTGGGGAATTTGATTGTGGAAAAAAGTTGTGCGCCATGGTGAGAGTGATGGATTTGTGCCGGCGATATTATTGTGGATTTTAATATTTCTGCTATTGCTAGTGTTGTCTCTGTTTATCTGTTTAAGGATTGCTGTGTGACCAAAAAGTTGAACCGTGCGTAATTTACGCAGCATCTTTTTGCTATTATTTGGATGCTTGGGTTTTATTTTAACTCTCTTTTTGTAAACTTTGTGCAAGTTTAAATCTTCTGCAAGCACACACACACGCACTGCAGGAGAGGGGGAATATTTAGCCTGGTTTTGGCGTGCATGTGCAGGTGTGAAAGACTCGGCTACCCGGCAGCACTTTGATGCGTTCAGCTGTCGGCGTTGGCCCGGATTAGCCTTTAAGTGTCTCTATTTGTTAAGGCGTCCAGCCCTCACCTCCACACCGCCGTATCAATCAGTCAATTAAACAGCCACTCACACACGGCGAGCTGCACGAGACCTCAGCCCGTGCATCTCCTCCCTCCCTCTGTGTGTGTGTGTGTGTGTGTGTGTGTGTGTGAGAGAGAGAGAGAGTGTGAGTGTGTGTGTGTGACCCCATTTAATTTACCTTTATAAATATGTTAGAAAGTGTGTGTGTCATGTTTGGGCTCAGGTTCATTTATTTTGAGTGTGTGTGTGTGTGAGTGTGTGTTTTGTGCTGCTCCTGCTTTGCCCTCACATTTTGGATGTAATTGCACGTGCTAATATTTTGCATTTTTTGTATTAATTAATGATTAATCAATTGTTTTAGTTTCTGGACTTAAATCAATTCGGATCAATTTCAAGTTCAGCCTCCTGCTGCCTTGAAGAGTTTTCAAATGATTTTGCAGCCATATACACCAACATTTTTATATTTTTTAACTTTATATCATTCCCACTTCTGCACAAAATATTTCCCTCACTCTAAAAAAAGCACATATGCTCCAACTCTTGGACTCTGTGTGACCATCCGTCAATGTGTTCACCAAAGGAAAAAGCCGAAGTTTACTCCAACACGAGTGGAGCCGATGATTTGTATGTGTGTTCTCAGACTCGCATGGGAGTTAGTTTCAGAAGTGGGCGCATCGATACAGCGCCGAGCCAAAATATTTGGAATAATCTTTATGTGGATTCGCTGGTCTCTCTCTCTCCTCAGATTTTTTTTTCCTTTTTAGGTGTTTACCCCCTTACAACTTTGATGCATATTTATGTGCGCCGTGGGTGTACTCCATCAATTATTTGTGCCAGTATATTTCCAGATAAACAGTGTTTGTAAATCAATACATGCATGTAACTATTGCAGATTAAGAGATCGATCAATGGATCCACCCTAACCCCGGCCAATGTTGTTTTTCTGCCGTCAATTATTCACATCTAACTTTGCACAAGCTGCCTCAACAAAGTTTGGCTGCGTGTGTGTGCGTGGAGTGCGCGTGTGACAGAAAAACAAGTGGAGAAAGCTTTAAGTTAATTTGTTTTATTTTATTTACAACAAATATATTTACTAAAACTTATAATAAAGATGATATAAGAAATAATATGTCTTCTATTGATTCTGGATGTAATTATTTTTAGATAAGTACAGGGAATAAATAAAACACTGCTGAATTATAATGAATTATTTTCATGTTTTGCAGCTTTTTCCCGGCATTATTAAAACTCTTCTGCCTTTTTTTTTTAACTTATCAGCCAACCTCACAGTGCTTCAGCCTGTTGGCCTGCAACAGCTCCTCCGGTGTGTTTCCTGTGTGTGTGAAGTTTGAGGCCAACGTGTTGAGCCTCTCCTCTCTCCTGCAGCCTTGTCCAGCAGCTCAGGCCGTTTTTAATTGGATTATTTCCCCTAGTTTTTTTTGTGCCGCTTCTCGCCGGCCGTCTCATCCGTCTCTCCGCTGTCAATACTCGGTGGAAATATTTCCGACATTAAATGGCATTTGGGGAAATTTCTCCCCACGTCACTCACCCTCCCCTCCTTCATCCTTCACCTCTGCACGACTGGCTTTGAACTCGTTAACCCGTCCAATTACATTTGTTATAATATGTGCGCTCTAACGCGGCTGCTATTTACCACACACTGTGCAGGCATTTATTATAAGCACCTCTGATTGCTGCTCTCTGCTCCAGTTATTTACAGTTATAATAATATTAATAATAATAATAATGATGATGATTATTATTATTATTATTATTATAGATTGAATTATGTGGACCAGCTCTCCTATAAAAAGTATTATAAGATTAATTTTCGTTTCAAATTAATAGGCCTATTCTATTTTTATTATTTTTATTATTAATAATATTATTATCGAACGAATTATTTACACCTGAGTTAATTTCACAAAGCACCCTGCTGTGAACTTGTGCACCTTTTCCACATAGTTTAAAACCCTGCTATTATATTCTTACCATAATATAATAATTTTATCAGCTCTGATTAATCGATTTAATTTTGTTTTTCGGAAATTTTTAAATTCATTTACAGCTGTTCTGTCCGTATTTTATTTTAACCACTCGCCGTAACTTCCATAAAACAAAAATAGAAATATTGTTTTCATTTTTTTACAATTCGTGTATCTATTATTTTACTCTATTTTTTTAAAGATGATTATTAGAATTATTATCTATTATTAAATTCGTATTTTTTTAGGTGATACCTGAGTTTTTAAGTCCGACACAAGCTGTGAAACAAACTTCAGTTTTCGGGGTTGTGTTCGTGATTCTTTACTGAGGATATATGAGTTTGGGTGTAATATATTTTTCTTTTCTCCGATTTCTTTCCCCACACTTTACTCTTTTTGGAAATAGAGTATTGGCTTTCTTTGATTCATCAAGGCAGTCGACTTATGGGGGCTTTCACCTCTCCTCATCTCCATCTCATTCGGAAGAGAAACTTCTGACTGGCGCGAGAGGCGGATTTTGATTTTTTAAAAATGCTCTCATCCTTAATGTGTTGTCATCTGGAAAGCAATTTCGTATGATCAAAGTGCGGCTAGTTAGTGCGGTCAATATCCTTTCCAGCAAGCTTCTCATATATCGATAACGAGACAGCAGAGCCTCTCGCTGAGCTGCGTTCAGGGCCTCTCCGCTCTGTGTGCCGATAAACCCGGATACAGCCCGTGCGTAAAAAGAGCTATAACCTCATATATACATATCAGAGGGCTTCTGTGTAAATACAGCAAAATTATAAATCACTTTAAAGGGCGGGTTGTTGGGATATTGTGGAGGAATGAGCACCATCAAGTGCGATAAAGTCATTAAGTGTGCAAAAGTCATTATAGGGTTATTATAGTGATTTTTCTCATCTTGGCATCTCTTGCTCCGTCTCGTTGTCTCCGTTACTGTAGCCTATGACAGTAAAGAGTAAATAAGGTGATTGATCTGTGGTCCATGTGGCAGCAGTGGTCCTGCGGGAAAACAGCACAACACAAGCCCCAGGATCGGCTCCAGTCAGCTGCACCACAGCGTCACCGCTCCCCAAATTTATTTACTCTATAAGAGTTTAATTTCTGATTTGAATTAAAAACTTATCCGTGCACTTGTATTTCTGTGTCCTTAATTTAATTTATTATGTGTTGTTTTTTTCCCAGTGACGCCTTCGTGCAGAGCGACAGCGGCACTTTCCCCCCTCTCGCCTCCTCCCTCCATCCCGGGTCGGAACACACGACGCGCATCGGCGGACAAACTCCAGTCCGAGTCCGAGAGACGGTGATCGGGCTTCGGCCTCAGGTGCATCTCTGAGGCGGGGCGACGCGGAGGTCCAGGTGGGTGGATTTCCTCTTCAACCTGCCAATATCTCAGTCTCCCTTTGCTCTCCTCGGCTGCTTTTCTCTTACACTTACCTTCATTTGACTTTTAAAACCACGCTCATTAATTACACAAAATGCACCCTATGTTGACAACATGGGGACCTGATGTCACTTGAGGTTAGGATGTTTTTATGTGGGAGGAGTCATTTAATGCTGATTTAAAATTGCACTGTGTCAGTGTGGAGGTGACATTGTGACACTTGGAAGTAGAACAGTAATTTTGCTCTTTTATTTTAATTTAAGGATGTATCACTGCACTCTATGAAATCTTTGATGCTCTCTGTCCACAAATGTTATCCAAGAACTCTCACTGCAAATTAACCAAAGATATTTTGATTGTTACATCAGTTTTTTAACAAGATTTTCTTGGTCAGATACTTTGATCAGCTTTGGATTCATGGTTTCTTATTTATTTATTTTTATTTTTATTTTTATTTTTTTGAAACACCTCTTTCCTCTTCCTCCTTAAAAATGTGTTAGCGGTGTAGTAGCACAGACCTGTCTGTGAATAATCAAAGGTGTCAAATGCGCCATGCAGTTGCCCTTGGCCATTAGCGATCACATGCAAGATGCTCCTCCAGCCAGCCAATGTACGAACACTTCCTCCGGCTCCTCTGCTCCCTCACTAACTCTTCCTTTCTCATGTTAGCCTCTTGGCACATCTTAAAATTTGTGTTTTATTATTCATTATTCAACGTGCATTACTGTTTGGTCGTAGACACACTTCTACCTGTTACACACAGGCCTATAGGGCAATTGAAGGACTCCTCGGTATCTTTCCCACCATCTCCAAGCCTCTGTCCTGCTTCCCCCTCCCCTCCCTCTCCCTCGACTCCCCCCACACTCTCTCCCGTGGCCCTCATACCCCTGTCGTCTCTCGCTGCCACACCTGGTAACTACAAACTTGTACACAATAATAACAGCCAGATGTATCCATCTATCTCTCTATCTAGCCTGTCGGCAGTTAGTGGAGTGGCTGAGAGACTTGCAGGCGTGAAAGGTCAGTTAATCAATGGCGCACAATTTGACAAATCCCAGCGACTCTTATCATCCTCACGGGCGTTTAGGGCCGAAAGGAGGACCACCGAGATAAATGCTTAATCCTGACTGCACTGTGTGAGAGAGAGAACGAGCAAGAGAGGACAGATACAGGAGCGCTGTGAAGCAGATGGGCATGCAAAGAGGTTGGGAGGTGGAAGGGGGGGGGGCTTTGAAGGAGTTGGCGACTGGGAGAGAAATGGGAGAAAGAAAGAGGGAGACGTGGAAGTGGCTCAAAGCAAAACTGGAAGGTGAACAAATGTGCCCGCATTTGGAAATGACAGATTCTCCTTTTCTCTGTCACAATCAAAAAAAAGAGGGGACGACTTTGTGGCTCTCAGATCATCGAATGTGCCTTGGGCTGGACAAGCCATGCACATGCCTTGTGGGTTGACATAGAAATCGTGGTTCGCTCCCTGTTATGGCGCTGCTGCTGTGTGTAAAGTTGAGAAAAACCTGAGGAAAACAAAGGTATGAGTGGTTGAATTCTCCTGTGGCATGTTAGCCTGCCTGCAGCAGTGTGCAACCAAGAGGAAAATGAGCTTTTGTCCACAAGGCTGGCCTCTTTTTTCCCTCAGTTTTTTGAACTGCAGGGGTTTGGAAGGTGGCACAATTTCTTTGCCCTTATACCCTTAACAAGGATCACCTCGGTATGACATGGCTGCAGCTGTTTTATATTAAACTGTAATGCACTTTTTTATTTCTTCTTGTCTTATTGGCATGAATCTATTTTAGGCTAATTATCAAAATGGTGTCATTGCCACCAAAAATGACTCCCTGAATGTGTGTGTGAGCATCTTTTTTTCTTTTCTTTTTTTTTTTCACAGAGCTGCTTGAGCAATCACACAGACAGACGCTCATGTCCTTTATCTCCATCTCAATACAAGTTCAGTGTAATTCGATTGAGATTAGTTGCACTGGCATGACAGCAGATCCCTAGTATTGCCAAAGCACTTAGGAGGCAATGACAGGACCACATCGACGTGCGCTAACACATACACAACACCCTGCGACTGGCCAACCTTGTAGGGAGAGTAAAACAGAGTGTGAGAGGGAGAGAGGGAGACAAAGTGGAGAATGGAGAGACAGAGTGACAGCCAAGTCAAAGAGGTTTTGGCAAAATCTCAGGATGATGAAGTTAAGGGATGATAGAAAGTTGTCGAAAGAGCGCGAGAAGAAGAGGGGGAAAATGATGAAGGGACCCGGATGACGAGCAGAGCTGAAGCATGACAGAGTGCGGCCAAAAAAGATGAAAGAATGATTGACTCATGGGGAGAGTAATGGAGAGACGGAGGGAGGAGAAAGAAGGGAGGGAGATGAAATGGAGGAAGAGGGGAACGAGCGGGGAGAAAGGGCCGAGGACGGAGAAAGGGAGGACAAGAGATAAAGGGAGCGAGAGAGGATAAAATGTTTAAGAGTGATGTACGAGAAGAGGGGAGAGGAAGAGATTTACTAGAAGAGAGATTAAGTCAAGTTGTCCCCGGTCAGTCATTAATCCGATTTAAGAGCAATTAAGGTGAGACTGATTCCTTCCTAGAGAGAAAGAAATAGATGGAGAGGGTGAAGAGAGGGGGGAGAAAGAGAGGAGACAGCGAGGGAGAGAAGAAAAGAGTGATTGAAAGAGAAAAGTGGGAAAATAAAACAGGTGTCTGAACTCTGAATGCCGGTTAGTGGACAAATTAGAGGCAATGCAATGTATAGAGAAAACATGGCGACTGGGAGATGCAGTTATCTCTCACAGTTCTGATATTTTACTACGTGCACAATACATGACTTAAAAATAGATCAACCTACATGTGAAACTGTTGAAGGTCAAAAGGAGTTTAGGGTGAGAGGTGAAATTAAAACAAAGGTAGTACATAGGGTTTTGGTCATGGTTTTTCTTACACACTGGTATCCTTTGAATAAGAGACATTTCCCGTGAGATCAGGATCATACAGAAGTAACTCCTGACACCGCTGACAGAAGCTTAATGTGAAAGCAACCAACCAGGACCTCCAGTCTGCATGTTGGAGCGCTGCTACCTGTGAGATTATTCCTCCGAGAGCGGGCAGAAGTTGTAAAGTTGAGTGTAAGGTGAAAGCACAGAGGCCGTTTCCCTCCCGTCAGCACGAGACGGAGAAGGGCAGAGAGGAGATGGAGAGATGGAGAGTGAGGGACAAAGTGAATCTTCTTTGAATGAAAATGAAAAAAAAAGCAAAAAGCACAGAAGCAATGAAGGAACTCCTCCTCTTCCTCCACCTCCTCCTCCTCTTCCTCCTCCAGCAAACCCCTCCAATCCCCGCTCGGTGTGCTCTGTTGTTTCCAGATGTGTATCAGAGGTCCCGGGGTCGACAGAGGGGTCCCTCCACTGCTGTAGCATTTCTATGTCTATTGGGAGATGGTGGTCCTGATAGCTCGGCCGTCTGACACGTACACAACAGTACATAAATCAAACGCACACATACACGCACTCACTCCATTTATCTCCCACTCGAGCAGTGCGGTGATAGCAGCCAACTCTGCATAGAGTCAGAGAGAGGGAGAGGGCTGTGGTCTGTCTTGTTAAGTGGGAAAGTAATGGGTAGCTGTAAAAGGTTTACTTCTGTTGCTGCCATCTCTATTGTTCAGGCCTTCCCAGTGTTTGTGCCTCTTTTGTTTGATGTGCCTGAACAGTATACAGCACACTCGACTGCGTCCATAATTGCTGTTCCACATAACTGCAGGACAAGAGTGTGTTATTATGAAGCCTGTTAAGGCAAAGAATGGGCCAAATTGAAAGCTGAGGTCATAGATTTTGTGGTGCGACATTTTAGGCATCTGAATGGAAATGATTTTACATGATTTCATTCACTTACATCAGTGCTGAATACATGTGTTTTTTAAAGTCAGCTCACCATTATAGGGAAAATTACCTTATACACATCTCCGTATTTTATTTCTTTTTTTATTCCGGCTCTTCTCCCATCAAGATTCTGTCTATTTTTCTGTGGTGCATCCATTGCAGTTTCTGTGTACCAATCTGTAGCCCATCACAAGTCCCAGATTGAGAGGCCATTTGGCTGCTGTTGACAGGAGGGAGCAGCTATTGACAGGGCCCTGCCGGGGAGGCGTGTCTCAGGCCCCACGTCCAAAGCGTTTGTGGCGTTTAATACACTGTAGCTGTGGTCTTCACAGCCCTCACCCTGCATGCTACTGCCATAGGGATCAATATGCACTGGGTTAGAGAGAAATGGACCATCTGATGCACACTCAGAGAGGGGGATAAGGGAAAATGAGTGAGAGAGACAGAAACAGCAGGGAGGGGTGGGGTAGCAAGGGATTTAAAAGAAAAAGAGAGGAGCAGGCTTTAAAAAAAGGGGAGATGGCGAGACCAAAAGGAGGAGAAGAGAGGGGAGGAAATGATTAGAGGCACGGTTTAAAAGACATGGAGGCAGAATGCTGCCCAGCACGGAGATAGATAGCAAGGGAGAGAAAGTGGTCAGTGGTTGAAAGAGACATTCAGCTGGGAGAGAAAACAGATTGGAGTGAACGGCGATAGACACTGAAAAAGAGGAAGACTCTAGACACCAGGGAGGATACACACAGGAAAGGAAAAAAGACATAAGGGAAGAGGAGAGTGGGAGATAGGAAGGGAGAGGGGGCGGTAGACGAAAGGAGGGGGGGAGAAAAACAGAGCGCGAGAGAGTGAGAGAGGGGTGCGGGGGAAGGATGAGGAGGAAAGGAGGGGAGGGGGGTAAAATTTCCATCAGGTTTTCAATTGGGGCGGATCAATAGTGTATTAGAGCTCACCTTGACCCCGTCTCTCCCCCTTCTTCCCGGCCCAGCACACAGGCCAAGCTTCTCTCCCTCACAGCAGGGGACAGAGAGGGGGAGAGATTGCATTATGGCCTCCCTTTCTGGGACCAAAGTGGCAGAAAATGGCACAATAAAAGCAAGAGCGGACAGAAAGAAAGAGGAAAACTAAGTCGCGCGGCAGGCAGAAACAGAGAAAGTGGGAGACAAGGAGTAAGAGAGAGTGGAGCGAGCTGGAGGAGACACCAGCGGGTGATGTCGTGCTTGTTTGGACTTAGCTTTCTGAGAGAGGAAACCGGTTGGGTGCCGGGGTGGGTGTGTGTGCATGAAGACATGACTTGTTTGTATCACCACAACATTCAAAAGGATAGGTTGGAACTGAAGTATGTCATCCGCAAAAAAACACATACATACTTATGGAGTGTAGACACACACATGCATGTCGAAATTCTTTATATAAATGCGCACACTCTTGATCCACTCACAGGTACTGTATAACCTTGATAGTTCTGTATTGCGTCACCCAGTGTCCTGTGGGTTGTATTTCTGCTGTCTGCCGGGGTCATCATGTCTGCATGTAGCAATCACACATGTTCATGCATAAGCCTGATCTCATTTGGCCTGCACTGACTTTGGCTGCTTACCTTGAACATAATAATCTTAATCTAAGAAAACAAAACTTTAAGTTGCACTAAGAAAACAATCCCAAACAACTGTCTTTCTAACGGAACAAATACGCTTCTCCTTTAATCAATACAGCTACCTACACAGGCCATGTAACCGCCATTTTGATACACGCTATATCCAAATACCCACAACCCAAAGTGGATTTTTACACTAATAGTTTATTTTCTTCCGTATTACATGCGTGAATGTAGTGATTGTGTGTTTGGCTTTGAGCCCTGCCAAAATGCAGCTAACCTACAGTCTGTACTGCATCTGAACGCATCCTTTGTGACACTGAAGCTCCTGCTGCTGCTCTGCTAACATGCTCCTTTCGGTATGTAGGTTTTGTAGACATCATTTGAGGGTGTGGGTGTCAGGGCAGTGGGTTGATGTTCAGCACGTTTGCATCCCTTCACCATTAATTCATGTTAACTTATTTATTACCCCTCAGCACAATCTTTTACTAAACTGAGTCAAACTGTAGCTGCCTTGCGCAGATATTGTAGAAAGTAGTCCTTCTTAAGACAGTATTTGACGTATGCCGAGGTTTTGGAGAATCATCCAGTATCAACTTTTTTTTCTGGTGATAGGGTTGGATATACTTAGCTATAGCTTGCCAAGTACTTATAGCTAACCTGTTAGCAAACATTTGCCTACTTACACATCCAGCACACACAGAGAAGCAGGAGCATCACAATGGGACAACCCTGCCTCCTAGAAAAATGTTTGTATGTTACTAAACTGCTTTCTTAATTATGTTGTTGTGGCAATGTAATCGCTGTCTGTATTATGTTCAGAGCTTTTACTTTCAGGTAGCGAAATGCTACATTCATGCACCGCATAGGTTTCAGATGGAGGTAGTTGGGGAGGATGGTGGGCATAGAAAGTGCAGGATCTTGACACTAGAACTTAGGGTTCGCATCCAGATTCCCGTCTTAGATTGAGACAACAAAGTACTTTGGTCAAGTTTAGAAAAAGATAAATATTAATAAAAAAAAGGTAATTAAAAATAGTGCTGTAGTCATGACAAGAGGAGACTGTATTGCTAGATTGCCTGTTTTGATGTAAAACTACTCAAATATGTTGTCAGTGGACATTTGCTTGCAACTGAATTACGTTTTTGCTGATAATTCAGTATCAAAATTTTGGTGCCTTGCCAGATTCGTTAATCCACATTTCCTCATTACATTTTTCTCTGAATGTAATTGCAGTTTCAAAATGATGGTGCATTAATGTAATTTCTAGGAGACAGAGCTGCTGTGGAATTATGTTTCTTGCCAATATTCACAGGCCTTTTTGCTCCATTTTGGTCTCCACCATCACCTGATACAAATATGTAGCTATTTATCCTGCTAGAAGTCGTGGTGTTTTGCTCTAGCCACTGGTCTACTTTGATTTTTTTATGCAGTTTCATGCTAGCCAGGTAGCATACATTCACATTATGTAGGTGTATGAGATGGTTGCTTATGATTTTGTTTAGCTGTCCATGAGAGCTGAGAGACTCAACCATGCAGTCTGTCTCTGGGTCGGAGAAACAAAAACATGAGCAGCAAGCAGTCCAGCTGCCAGAAGAAATTGTTGACATTGTACATTACTTCAAGCCACTGATTTATACGTCAATGTTTATAAAGTGACGTAGCTGTGATTACATGTATGTGAGCTGACTTTGTCATTGGGAGGTGGATGGTGGAAGGCATGATACCAAGGCAAAACAGCTGCCAATCTGCAGACAGCAGCAGAGCACCGTTCGAGACCAATAAACAATAAAACTGGTTCTTTCTTAGCGAGAATTTGCAGCATTTCCTGCCGTGATTGTGGCACTAAAACTGGGTGTTTGAAGCCAAAACAGCATGATCATTTCCTGACAATAACCAGGTGGTTTTTGTGCCTAAACATAACATTAAACACAGTGTTGCTGAAATGTAAAGAAACATAAAGTTTCAATTTATCTGTAGCAATGTACAAATGTTAGATATCCGCGGTTAGCATAAATGTACAATGCCAACATTTATTCTGCCGATTGGGTTGCTAAAAGGGACTAGAAGCTGTGTGGAGCTTTAGAGTTAGGTGTTGATCCTCAATGAGTTTAACATTACAAACTCACTCATTGTTACGACAAAAATATCACACAAGCTGTCAAAGTAATTTGTAGTTTTTGAATTCAGCACTGCTACAGCTAGATCTATCATTATCCATAGGATGTGATGTGAGAACTTCAGCTTTTGTGTCTATTTCCTGCTGTGAGAATAAGTTGCACACAAACACTCAGACATACAGACCACCACCCATTCACACACAGAGAGAGAGAGAGACATAAGGCTGTTAGGACACTCTCCATCACTGGAGGACAACAAGATGTGAAGCTGTTCAAGGAGGACAGAGGCAGGGGGGTGCAGAGGGAGCGCGTTGATGGGGGGGAGAGGTTGAATAAAAAAAATTGATCTGTGAATTTAGCATTTAGACACAGTTTACAAAGCGACATAGAGAGGAGGCACGGGAGCAGAGGGGACTGTGCGGGGGAGGACACTTAACTTTACAATAGGTCAGCTCTGCCGATTTGACTAACTGTAACCCTGACATCCTTCCTTGCGTGCCTCGCCATGCATATACCCCCAGAAAATAAACACAAAATACGATTCTCAGATTCTCTCCCTCAACGATCCATCTTTGGGCGAGCGTGTGATTTAGCTGTTTAGACAGGAGCTTGTTTGTAAAAGCACAGACCTACTAGCAGCACCATCCTCATCTCTTCCCCACATTTCCTAATGCTGTTCCTATTGTCACCCATCCACACTCCAGTGCACATGCACACGCCAAGGAGGCCGACAACAACGCACACACACACATACACGCACACCCTATCTCTGACACTCACACAGTAACACACAAACTCTGTCCCACTCGCTGAGGGGGAGAAAAGGGAAGAAAAAAGGAGAGAAAAAAGAAATCGATCGCCGGGGATAGCGGTGCGCGTCGGAGAATCGTATCTTGTCAAAATAATATATTACCCTCATCCCCGCCTGATCGATGCGGTGGATTAGGGACGGAGGGCTCCCTCTCTCCCCTCCTCTCTCTCCCTCTCTTCCTCCTCGGTGCTTGGTGCAGTTTAATATTTACCTCCGTGAAAGAGCGGCCGCGACGGCTCTCAGCCCTAATTGATTCCGACACATGGGGCTCTGTGCTCAGGCTGCGGATGAGAGAGGGAGGGCCGGCTGGAATGCAGAGGGAGAGAAGAGAAAGAAGAAGAAAAGAGAAGAAAGGAGGGAGAAAGGGCTGGAGGATAAGACAACAGTGTAAACAGCAACATCGTGGAAAATGTGGTGAATGCATATGCTTAATTTCACAGAGGGGAGAGACAAAAGAAAGAAGCTGCAGGAAAAAAGAGAAGGGCAAAAGTGAAAATGCCAAGCTCAGGTATTCAGTTTAAAGAAGTGGATGGATAAAGTTTACAGATCTGATAGAGAGACACAGTGACTGAGGAACTACAGGGAAACCATGGAGGTCAGAGGAAATATAGTTGGAAAGGTGTACGATGGAGATAGGAGAGCTTAGGGTGGAGAGGGATGGTGATGTGCGTGGCACAAATGGGGGGGATAGCGGAGAGGAAATGAATCAGGAAGAATGAGGGAAACGGAGAGGAGTAGGTGGAAATGGGACAGCGCGCGGAAACGGCTCCAGGAGAGCAGGAAGAGAAACGGGAGGGATGAGGGCCGAGGAGAGCAAATGAGAGGGGATTAAGAGAGCGACATGAAGATGGATAGAAAGAGAGGAGTGAAACATGACGGCCGGGAATGTAGAGCACCAATAAAAGCACGAGAACGGGGAGGAAAGAAATAGGGGGGGATGATGGAAAAAAGAGCCCGGCGCAGAGGTGACAGAATGATATCAGGTGGGATAGACAGAAAACAGGAGTGATAGCGGAGCGAGAGGCGGGAGGGTAGAGAGGGACCATATTTTCCGTTGAAGGAACTGGCCTGTCACGCTGTTCCGCCAGCGCAGAGCAGCTCTATAAAATACAGGGAGCAGGCGGGTCGTGTCGGGTGACTTATGTGTATATCTAGGCTTTGTCAATATTTCTTTCTGTCTTCCTTCCTCTGTGCTCCCCCTATTGCCTTCTCGCTCTTGTGCTCTCTGTTTCCAACTCCAATTGTGCCTCCACTCCCCCTTTCTACGGCGTGTGTGTGTGTGTTTGTCCCAGTTAAGTGCTCACTACTTCTCCACAGCAGCCTTCTTCAGCTTTGTTCCTCTTTTGTTCAGAGCTATACAGAAGGTGTAAGTTTTGGAAGTCGTCCGCACCTTTGAGCGTTGGCTCGCAAGCCAAACACGACTGTGGCACAGCGGCCTGAGGACTTGGCAGGCGTATATTCCCCACTGATTCCCCCATTATGATACAATACAGACAGAATGATGAGCCTGGCAGTTAAATTGACATCATTGACAGAGTGCCAACACAAATATTCTCATTGATGTTCATATCATAAAGTCTGCGTCTAACCCCAAAAAGCAAGCAGACAGCCACTGGTGTTTCGCACCTATCGCACCTACACAGTCACTGTTTTTCAGTTTCTCCTCTGCATGATTGGATGTATGAATGAATGCATGTGTTTGTGTGCATCTCTCTGTATGCACACTCTTCCAGTCAGTCTTTGCCCCGATACAGAAGCACCGGGTGGTAGGCTGATTTATTCATATGGTCCCAGGGAGGATTGCACCTCCTCTTCCTCATTTGGCATGGTTTAGTATCCTGAGCACAGGCCTGCGGAGACCTGGGTCCATGGGGGGGCCAGACATCCTGCAGATACACCGCCCCGGTCTATGACTGGTGGACACTCGCAAATTACCCTGCTCTACATTTCATGTATATTCATCATGAAAACACGCCAAAACTTCTCCGCACAGTTCTGTCTTGCCAAACATGCGAGGTTGGTGCAATGTTGCCTACATGTTACCTTAGCTGATGCCTTGACCACATGTAAGTTTTAGGGCCAGTCTGAGTCCAGGTGGGACTTCGTTCTGACATTTGTATTAAGAGAAAGAAAAAGGTTGTGGTTTATGCTGGTGACTGTTATATGGATCTATTTTGAGCTGCCATCATGAGTCTGTGACAACTGAGTGTCACCGTGGAAACAGAGAGTGGAAAAGAGAAAAGGATGCAGGACGTAGAAGTTGCACTTGAATGAAACAGAACTTATTTATTTTTACAGAACAAGCTGAAAATTCCCAATCCGTCTCCATGACTTCCTTTGTCTCTGATTTATTGTTTTTTTTTCCTTCTCCCTCTTTCTCTCTCCGTCTCTCCGTCGCTGTGTCTGTTCTTTATTTACACCTCTCCCCGTCTCTCTGCAGTGGCTCAGGGAGCGGTAACAGAAGTGTCACTTGTCATTATTGGTCTAATTCAGTAATCCGTCATCGTGCACTCACTGTATGCAGCGCATTATATGCCGGCACAGCAGGTGTACTACGCACCGAGGTGGAGATTCGATTTGACACGCGCACACAGGCGAGAGGGCCGACGGGGGCCGGGGCAGGCGGGTGCTGAGTGTGAGTGTGAGTGTGTGTGTGTGTGTGTGTGTGTGTGTGTACACACAAGTGTGTGTATGTACATTTGTTTGTGTGTATGTGTGTGTGTCTGTATAAGAGAGAGTGGGAGATGGAAACACAGAAAGATGGAGAGATTGAATTTTTTGTGTGTGTCTGTATGTATGTGACTGGGAACATACTGATCTGCGTGTGTGTGTGTGTGTGTGGGTGTGTGTGTGTGGAGACAGAGATGGATATTAAAAAGACACAGAAATCATCGTAAACAAGGAAACAGTCATAACAGAAGAGTTATTTGACAGTATATCATTTAAAACTTTATATCTATTCATCTAGAATCTGTGCTTGTTGAACTCGGAGTTTGCCGTATCTTGTTTGTGTCTGAAATATTTTTCTGGACTTCAAAGTTTCTGTTTATCAATGTGCTGAATATGTTTCATGACCCAAAGGTCCGAGTAACCCAGTCAACCAGTAAGGCATATCAAACTTACTGAAAACAAGGCGATAACACGATCTACAGTAAAAAAAACAAGGCTGTTTTTAAATTCAGTGTTAAGTTAGTGATTGATTTTTACTCGGTTCTTTACCCTTATACATCACTTTATCAAGTTATCTATTATAAATTTGTTGTTTGTTTATTTAAGAAAGTTTCAAAAGACTTGAATAATTCATAAAAATGGCTTAAATACAGTCAATTTAATCTGATTTATAAAATTAGCTTTGAAAAGAAGTTTACCAGTAGTTTTTCTTTTTTTTTCACATCTCATTGAGGAGCATGTCTACCTGTACCCCCTTAATTCATTTTTATCTGGCATGTTTGCTTTTATTGGACAGCTATAATAGAGAGATGTCAGACCATGAGGGGAGAGAGGGGAGCGGTGGCATGCAACAAAAGGGACACTGAGTTTATGTAGTCGGTGTCTTAAACCCTTAAGCCACCTGGACACCCCCACATTATATTATTAGATCATATGGAAACACTAATGATTATGGACTAAAGGGAAGGATGCTGGAAAAGTAATAATATACACCCTTGAGGGATGTAACAGGAGGTTTCATCGGCCAGGTGATAGCCAAGGTTTCTCTGTATACTCTCATCCATCTATAACAACAACAACAACCACATAGAGTGTGCAAGTTTTTATCTAATTCATCCTACAATGGTGGAATAAGTTCACAAACAAAGATCTAAATGTTACGTTACGTGGGCCTCTTGCAAGTGTATGCACTCTAATATAAAATTTAGCATCCCATAGGAAGAATCGCCACGATAGCCCCATAAAATCTCATGACTAGAGGTGAGATTAAAAAATGATTATGTTTAGATATAAACAACAAGAAGCTATGAAGAATCGTGATTTGTAGGTTCAAGTTGGACGTATGAGTTTAGGTAGCTGTTGTGATTAGGTTTATGGTAAGAATGCAGAGGGCTTGGATCCATGAGAATGATCCCTAAAGGCAGGTACTCATCTTATCTTTCTCTGACTATCTTATGTTTTGTTTGTTCATATATATGAACAAATATCTGCGTACACATTGGCTGTTTCATCCATGCAGCTCTACCCTAGATATTTGGCTATGCTGTTATGGGACTTTTACATAACTGCAGACAAACATGATGCTTGCACTGTGCTCGCTGCTTTGTAAAAATCCAATGTTCAACAAGTCTAGCTCACTTGGTGCCGTGATTTTAGATCCTGTCTACCCACACTTTTGGCGCCTTTGTCCAATCTTCATACCAGTAACCGCTAACAGGACTTCATAGAGCGCTGCAGGAATGTGTCTTGAAACGTGTAACCGAGTTAGCATGATTGCACGTCTGGTTCCTTTTTGAGTGTTTTTTTTAATGGGTACTTGGTTCAGTGCCTTAGATAATGTTTGTAGTTACACAAACTTAAGATAGTTTCATGTTTTGTTCTATGACATAAAATCATAGGTGGTGTAAAATAATTCACGTAGCTACAGTGCCGTCATTCATTGGTTTGTGGACTGCCATTCTGAAGCCTTGCGTTCGGCATTTCAGCAGTCAGCATCTTGGTTGTCTGAAGCCAGAAGTGACCGTATTTGGACAAGAGGGTGGAGCTGTGGATAAGCGAGGGGTGGATCTGACTCAGAGACTGTAGCTACGCCTCACAGACAGCCTGTCGCTCAAGTGGCCCCACCCTTAAATACGCATAACTTTTTTTTTTTTTTTAAGACATTTTTTGGGCATTTTTAGCCTTTATTTGATAGGACAGACAAGCGTGAAAGGGGGAGAGAGAGAGAGGGAGTGACATGCAGCAAAGGGCCACAGGCTGGATTCGAACCCGGGCCGCTGCAGCAACAGCCTTGTACATGGGGCGCCTGCTCTACCACTAAGCCACCGACGCCCCAATACGCATAACTTTAAGCGTTACTAAAATGCAAACAATGGAGTTATATAAAAAATTCACCCTCATACAGTTGTTAGGAACATTTGAATTAGCTTTAGAAACCAAAACCGTTTTTGCACCAGGCTGTAAACATGATTATTTCTGCTGTAAAGTTGGGCATTTTAATATGTAGGTCTATGGGGATTGACTCGCTTTTGGAGCCAGCCTCAAGTGGCCATTCAAAGAACTGCAGTTTTGGCACTTCTGCATTGGCTTCACTTTTCAGCTGTGGAGGTTTCTGCTTGGTTTATCGATTAGATGCCTTGAATAAGGTCTTAACACAAGCTTAGCAGACTTTCACATTTTGTTCTACGACATAAAATTTGTCAGTAAATACCCCACATGTGAATTTTGAAGCTTTTACGTGTCTTAAAAAAGGCGGTTGCTAAAGAGTGGCGAAATGAGACTGCAGAACGTCATCACGCTGAACACGGCTTTACAGCCTGGTTGTGGTGGCGACGTTGAAGTCATGTGACTATTTCAAATATTATTTAAGTCACTCATTCATATTTAATTTGTGGTTTATATTAAATTCTAATTACCTATTCTGACGTCACCATGATTATTTGTTCTATTAAAAGGCATTTAATGTTTTCTGAGGGTCTGCTGTTTGACACCAATTAATCAACTGTAGAAATTCGGGCAAACAGGCCTATAGACATACTTGTTGTAGTTTGTCCTCCATTATTGATGGCACCTTTGAACAGCAGCAGTCACTGGCTGCACTCTCAAAGGTCAACACTTGGTACGTTTGCACTTCAACAAAACTGAATTTTCCCCACATGTCACACAGTATTGATTGCATACATTGTGGTGGGTTGATGCCCAGCAGTCAGAGGCTCCATTTAAAAACAACTGCAAAATTTGTATGCGATAATGTCGATCTCACCTCCCCCAGGGTCCCAGATGGTGCCAGCTGCAGTGCACTCTGGGTAGGATGTCTGAGCCCGTGTGAGAGGGATGGGGTTTAAGGTTGGTGATGTTGAGGCTTCCCCTTCTCTCTTTATCAATGGCAATTTGTATGTGAGCACTCACCTCTGTAGTCCCAGTGGGCACGGTGGATTTCATCAAGTTCTTAACCCCACAAGGCTACAAATCCAGTTACCACTGTAAGTGTTTTAAACTGTTTAAACTATCAAAATGCTCCGTGCTGAGTCCCAGGCCGTGTTCGAGTCACGCCCGGACCACACTGAACCATATGAGTCTAACTGCATTTACTTTACTTCTTTCTCTTATCTTATTCTTGCCTCATATAACACCTGCCATTTCCACCACTTCATCAAACTCCAGCTCCAAAGATGACTCCAAGGGGATTTAGTGCTATTGGTTTGTGATGGTCTCAAGTTTTTACTGCTGGTTTTATTGATTCATTTTCATCATTCTTTTTTTATTAACAAGTTAGCGAAATATAAGACATGTTTATGTGATTTGACCGTCCTCCAACTTTTTATCTTTGGATTTTTTTACAACATAGACTCCCTCTGTGTATCAGCAGACTCCCCTGAATGACTGTTATTCTATTATAACCTAAAATCAATATTAAAGGATTATTGTAATGTCCATCAAAATCAATACAAACACATCTAGACTAAAGGATTTCCTCTTAGGCTTTAATTCTATTACAATTGTAATTGCATAACTGCAGTTAGCATAATGAACCTTTGCAGGCCTCATGAACTCAATTGTCCAAAACTTAAAAATGATTTATGTAGAAATGCAAATCTTGAAATGAATTTAACTCTCAAGAAAATGTTTCAAAGTTCAAATGTGAGTGAGGGCCAATTATTGCAAGAATAAAGACACAGAGAAATTATTTAATGAGAGGAGCCTTCAGCCAAACACCAAAACTTTACTCTAAATATGCATCGTTGCTCATTTCAAAATATGTTCAAAGAAACTAATTCATCACGTCATCTTTTCACTTTTTCATCTCCCAAAAAGCTTTTTAAAAGAAAGAAAGAAACGTGAGTGATGAGTGAGGAGAGTTTTCTTTGTTTTTTATCAGTTAACTTGGAATAAAAATTGAATTATCAGTTATTAATAATAACACTGTACCTCAGATGGCATTTTGCGCACGTATAGTGTGTTAAAGAAGTATTACCGCCCTTTAACTGGGAGCAAAACATGTGGACAAATTAGCAGAACTTAATATGGGAAAAAAACTCCTTGTTTATTACGCACAAGACTGCGCAAAGTGTGCGGAGTTTCCAGTCTCTTACCTTCAGCCTCATTACTTGCTGCAGCCCACTTCTTCCTGGATCCCTCCTCCTACACACACGAGCAAACAAAACATTTACACACAGTTTAAAAACCACTTATAATTTTGTTTGCTTCTACAAACATAACTGTATTAGGCATAAATAATGCTCTTATAGAAACGTTAGCTCCCTAATTGGCTCTCAAAGCCTCCTGAAAGAGACCTGAAATTGATTTTATCTATTGCGGTTGGTTGCCTGATGATGATCACCGACTGGAGGTTTATTTTCCATTATATGATCAGAGGCGATCAATACCGCTCAATAAGCTTCCTTCTCTCGTCTCCTCCTCCCTTAACAGTCATAATGTGTCCATCCCGACCCACCTACAGGCCTGTATAATCCTAGGAATTATTATAATATTCCATATTAATAGTCTGAGCATGCATTTGAGTTTGTTTAAGAGCTTATTTGTGTTAAATAATCATAAAAAATGATGATTAAACCGACCTTTAATTATGTGGTTAATAACAGGGAGGGGAGAGTAGGACTTGAGGTGAGGAAAAGAAGTAGCAAAGTTTAAAAAAGGAAGGAGGAGGAGGAAGAGGCAGAGGAGGGAAGTAAGGAAGGAAAGTGTTTGAATTATTATCCTGTATATGCCTGAGTGGACATGAGACAGAGAGCAGGGGGCGATATGGCGAGTTGTTGGAGAAAAAGATGAGAGTTGAGCCCCAAGGTGGGGAGGAGAAAGAAAGAGAAGAGATGGAGAGAGAGAGAGGGAGAGAGAGGGGAGGGCCGATGATGAATGGATGGAGAACAGGGATGAGAGACGGAGCAGCATGAAAGAGTATATACGGCGCGCGGTCCCGCTCCGAGGATGATGAAACGTTAATTAAAGTAAACGAGCTACCTGAGCTCCCCGGCTAACCCCCTGTCACACTCTGTCAGGAGACAGAAAGAGGGTGGAGGGAGGGATGGAGGGAGGAGGAGAGGCTGGGTGGAAATTTGACTGAACAGGAGAGAAGTTGGATAATCCAGCTGTGGCTTTAGTTCAAGGTTGATTGCTGTCACAGTTTCGGGTGCAGGTCTGCAGAACATGCGTGCAGCAATTATCAGTGCATGTTGTGTTACACATGCACACATTATTTTGGTCCCACTTTTCTGATTGAATTACTACTTGCTTTCATTTCTTGCACAACATCCCTGTTTTCTTGCATGTATATATCTCAACTTATGGGAACTTTTTGTGCGTAAATGTTGGAATTTATAATCAGATCCACATGCACATGAATGAGTGGCTGCAAAATAAAAAGCAGGCCTTAATTCCCCACTCATGCGCCCCTTATTTCCCTGCATGTATGGTCCCCTCTTATGCGTATATAAGCCTTTTTTCCCGTTCAGTCCACGCAAGGTTTATCCGCCAAGATCACCTTTGTTTCTTTTTTAATGCTCATATTCATTCAATTAATCTGGGCTCTAATTTGTTTATATATTTATTTACTCGCTCTCGCTATCACTCTCTCCTTTTTTTTCATCTCTCTCCAACGATTATCCTGGCGTCTAATTAGAAATCGATGCAGCTGGGCCGGCGGGTATTTGCAATGTGTTTGTGGACGTTGAGAACAATTCCCCGGACAGAAAAGACTGAGAGAAGAAAGAGAGAGGAAGAGGAAACGCTACACTACACACTGCACTGCACACACACGCACGCACACACAACCACACACATATTCTGACAACCGACTTTATTGCTCGCAGCTATTCTTCTTTCTAAAAAGCAGTAGGCTAAGTAAAAAAAAAAAAAAAAAAGAAAGAATGGAAGGAAAGGAAAAATGAAAAGAAAATCATTTTTTAACGACGGACGCGGGGGATTTGTGCAGAATTTGTTGAGGAGTGTTTCCCCGTCTTTTAGGAAAACAAACAAATCTCGAAGTGGAAAAGCACTTTAAATGTGATGGCCTGTATCTAACCCCAGCCCGTGCTTTGCCAAAAGTCCAAGGAGCCAATTCATCAGAAAGTTAGAGGATGTGCTCGGCTCTGGCTCCATGTGCATGCAAATTATTACCATTATCACTGTTATCGGTGTTTTAAATATTAGTATTAGTATTATTGTGGGGTAATAATGCATGCATAGTATTAGCCCAAAGGCCTCCATATGCAACGTTGCACCAGTTTTAATTCATGCACGAGTCCAGGGATGTTGCAAAAAATGTATTTATTTTTTGAAGCTGTTCTCTCCAAAGAAGGAAGCCCAAATTGCCTCTATTATTTTGCAAATATGAATACAAGTTTGAAAGTTTCAGGGGACAAATTGAGCCACACATTTCCCTTCTTCATCTTCTCCCTCCGTCATTATTACCATCGGCGGTGTCTGTCTGCTGCTCACGCCGAGCCGGAGTCGCCTCCTTTCCGCCGTGTCCCGTGGAGAGGACTCGGTATAGAGGCGACGCGTTAGCGCCATTACCGGAGCCAATCGAACCTAACCGGATTAGCAGCTGCCAGATGAAAAAAAGAAAGTGTTTCAACCAAGTGAGAGAAAAAAAGAAATGTAAGGAATGAGAGTCTCGCACTTTTATTAGTTCAGCTTTACACCACGGTGTGTTTACCGTCTGTGCTCTGCGTTTTATTGGCTCGCCCCATAATCTGTTTTTCAGACTCTTTTCTCTGTGTTCATCATCCCAAACGAGATGCATCACTGTGTGTGTGTGTGTGTGTGTGTGTGTGTGTGTGTGTGTGTGTGTGTGAGTGTGTGTGTGACTCTGGTTGCACCAGTCAGGAAGTGTCATATCGGGAAATACAGTGCTGGAGTGTCACCCCCCTCTGCATGATGAGGAAAACTGAATAACTTGCTTTTTCTCCTTGTTGCTTCACATTTCGTCAACCCCTGTGATGCTTTACTTGTGCCAAAACCATCAGTCTGGGCTCCCTGGTTTGTGTGTGTGTGTGAGTGTGTGTGAGAGAGAGTGTGTGTGTGCGTCTTTGTTGCTGTGTGCAGTATAGCAGTAAGTCATATTTGAGGCTCTATCCTTGCATTTTCTGTCAGTCTGTCTTTCCATCTTGCACGCTCATTAAACGTCCCTCACACACACATACACTGACACACACACACACACACACACACACTCTCTCTCTCTCTCTCTCTCTCTCCCTCTCTTTCTCTCAGCCTCTCTCCCTCTCCTTCTTCTTCTTCCTCCGCGCCTCACGCTCCCCTTGCCCGTGGCTATATGATCGTGAAAAATGTGTTTACAAAACTCGCTCTCTCGCAGATCAAACCATACGGACGAATCAAAGACTTTGGAGAGAGGCAGAGAGAGGCAGAGAAGAGGAGAGCGAGATAGAGAGAGAAGGGGTACGAGCAGAGGGTGTGTAGAGGCCTTATAATTTTAAAATTCTCTGTGTGTTATTCCCTTTTTTTTCTCTCTCTCTCCCTCTCCCTCTCTCTCTCTCCCTCTCTCTCCTCTTGCGTTTGTGTGTGTGTTGATGTCTGCCTGTATCTCCTTTGGTAATACAATATCTTTAAGGCCCCCAAAACAACTATCTGTGTCTCACAGTTAAACATGAGATAATGCAATATTGATGTCTCCTTGTCTTTGCTATAACGCAATACTGGGCCCATTCTGGCTGGACACGCTAACATGATGGGCCGATGGTGCCCTCGCACTTAAAAGAATTACAGTGATCCTGTAATAAATTTTGGAGGGATGCTACACAAATACAGAGTCCCTAAAGGAAGCTAGTCGGGTTAGTGAAACCAGAGGAGTTAAAAACACTCCCAGAGTAGCACCAGGTCACATTTCAGACTAAGTATTCAGCAAAAGATTCACAACAAGTCCAGATGGGATGTGATTATTTTTCATTTATGCATCTTTATGCATTTGGATTTTGAGAGAGGGATTCAAGGTGGCCCCTATTTAAAATGTTGCCTCTGTGAATCATTGTACTCTTAAGTTGTTTATTCATATGATTCATTTTAAGGTTAATGTAAATGAAATAAAAGCAAAAGGAAAGTCTTAGAATTCCCCAAATTCTAAGCACAAAATCTTTTACGGTATTGTACAAAAAGCGACATCTTTATATATGGGAGATAAGTGCAAAATAAATGTGACCACGCCTGGAGAGCTGCATTACACGTTTAGTATGTGCTATTTTGGTTGAGGTCAGGAACAACTTTTAGAGAAGAGACATTTCCCTTTGTGTAATTAGGTCAAATTTACACGAGGTCAGGCTCTTTGAAGCACAATCACCCCCCTTTGTGTTTATGACAGAGGCTCGAATATGAGAGGAGAGAAATAATTAGAGGACAGGATGAAGACTTAAAAAAAAGACAAACAGTGGGACACGGGAGGAGTGTCAGTTAGAAGCTGAATGAAGAAGGGGGTAAAGGGTGAGGAGAGGGGAGGGGAGCGAGAGGAGAGGGAGGGGGCAGACAGACAGGCTGGGGGAGCGATTATAGCAGGGTTTATGTATGAGCTATTGATTGAGTCGGTGGTGACTTCTTGAGTGGTTAATTCGGGAAGTGAGAGCGATAGAGAGAGTAACTCACTGACCAGAGAGGGGAGGGTGCGGGTGAATGGTGGGGGGGATAAAGAGAGAGGGTGATGAGGATGAGTGGAGAGGGAGAGAAGTGCATTTCCTCAGGTTAAAGTGTGGAAAACAAGACGCTACTTTGCAAGGGATGATGGTGGAGTTTTAGTGACGGATAAGGGGTTTATTAACCCTTGTGTTCTGTTTGAAATGTGCTTTTGTTTCTCGTTGTTTTCGGGTCCCACAGGCCGGAGTGCTGCATGTGTCATGATAATATATTGCTCCTTATTCCAAATCCAATATGCAGAGAAGTATTGAATGACCTCCCATTCCCTGGCTTGAGATTAATGTGTCATTTCATGTGTCAGACTTCTGAAATTTAACCTCACATCACATTCTGGGTTTGTTGCATCTTATACTTCATTCTGCTTAACTCAGACCTGTTGTCCTTGTACGTGGACACTTTTTGTGCCATCTAATGGCAGCAAAGGCACAATACACTCATCCATGTAAAAACAAGATAGCGGCCATCTCTGCCAAGTCAGTCTGCAGCCGATCCTGACACAAAAATGGACAAGGTCCAAAACCTGATCACATTCAATGGCTGAAACTTGTTAATTTATCATTGAGAATGTTTGTTGGTTGATGTGGCAACGAATATGACCAATTTTAGCAACAGTAACAAGCTTTTATTATCTTCTCGTTTGAGGACATTGGGACCAATTAGGTGCAACGGACTGTTCCTACAGACAAAATTACAGTCCTAGCTTGAGGTATGGATCAAGGAAAATTCACAGAGTGTTTCTAAATTAGACTTGTTGCATTATTTGTAATTTAGTTTTTGCACAACAGGTCATCAGTTTTATACTTTACACACTTGTGTCCACTAAGATAATCCCATCGTCCCCAAATGAGGACATCATTTCTTCTCATCAATACTTCTTCCTGTTTATAGACAGTGTCTGGTTTTTTTTTATAATTATCAGGTCCTACTGATCCCAAATAGCCAGGAGACATTAAAAATGTGTACTAAACAGAAGCTGAAGTCTCAGGAGGGGATCAGGAGTTATATTAATAAGCAAACATTAGAATTTTAGGAGGCGTCATTGACTATCAATGTAATATGGCAATTCTGTGTGTTTTTTGGACTGTTAAAAGGCTCCCAGGATCCTATACAGGACATTAAACGGGAAACTACATTGTTGTAATATTCATACAGTGTGTAAAAGTAAATTCTAGTGATCTTGTATCACTAGTTTATTGCAGAACTATAGTTGTTCTAAGCAATTTATTCACAATCTCCAAAACAAAATTAGCCTACCTCCATTTTAAGACAATTTTGTTGCCTTTTTCAAACTCTTTCCCAGATATTGCAACCTCCTCCCCCCTTATCTCCATCACACACACACTCACACACACACACACACCTCCTCGGTCTCTACAGGCGTGAAGTTGAGCCCATAGGACACTCATCTGCTCGCTGGAAACAACAGATGGTTTCCTTGTTCTCGCCGTATCACCTTGTCTGAGGAAGTCAAAATCAAGAGCAACAACTTGGCCTAAGAAGCAAGGTGGCGCGCGCGTGCGCGTCCGCGTGCGAGGAGACAGTGTGGAGGATATCTGTCACGGCCTATAGACAGATGGGTTATTATTCTAAGTGTGTCCGATGCATATTCGCATCGAGAAGTTTCGTTAGCGATGCTTCTCTCATCGTTTGTTTGCTGGTAGGATATCCTGCAGTCAAATTCCTAAAAGCTGCGCGCGTGCGTCGGCTACGTGTTTTTTTTTTTTTTTTTTGCGTAAACGTGTGTGTGTGTGTGTGTGTGTGTGTGTGTGTGTGTGTGTGTGAAGGTCAGCTCGCCGGCGCAGTTTCTTTTCCTATTTCTCTTCCCTCTCGCGCAGGTTTTGATCTCTCAGCCGCGAGATCAAAGGCGCTCTCTGGCTATTAGTCAGCGCGAGCCATTGATCCCTCATCGATCCACGCGAGACACAGCCGCCCCGTGAACACCGCGCGAGGCTCCCCAAAGCTCCTCCCGCGCGTCCGGAGAGAGGGAGAGAGAGCGCGAGCAGGAGAGAAGGAGAACGTAAAAGAGGGAGGTGGAGCAATGTGTGTGTGTGTGTGTGTGTGTGTGCGTGCGTGCGTGCGTGCGTGTGCGTGTGTGTGTGTGTGTGTGTGTGTGTATTTTCTACTGGCGCGGGCAGAGCCAAACTCGAGCTTTTTCTTTGCCGCGGGACATGAAACAATGAGGCTCGAGCCGGTTTTAATAAAGCGCGCTTTCCCTCCTTTCAACTCTGGCGCGAGGCGGACGAGCCGGCAGCGGAGAGCGATCGATAATTAATGACGATGAATAATTTAACCCTATCGATTGATACTTTTTTCTTCATCCTTTTTTCCCCTTCTTTTCCTTATTTTCTTAAGGCCCGCGTTCCATACCACACTAATACCGTTTTCACGCGCTCACATCCTCATCTCCACTCACCTCCTCTTAAACTTGTTGGAGTTCTCCACCTTTAATGAAAGCCTCCAAAAAGCAGGTTTCCTTATTTATCAGAAGATCCCATTTATGACCCGAACAGGCTCAACATCACCCTGAATCATTAGAGCTCCAAAACTTCTTCACATGAATGAAACTGGACTTTCATTGGACCAGGCTGGTGATATTCTATATTTATCTTTCTGTCATTGATCCTTTTTAAGTTTGTGTGCCTTTATTTCTCCTTCAGTGTATCTGAAAATGATTGATAACATCAGAATAACTATAGCACTTGCGTCTGTCTTGGCCAGACTAGGAAAATTCTAAATTTTTTGGCAAATTTTACCCAAACTGGAACAAATTGCGCAGTTATTGAGCCCATGACTGAAATAATACAATAAATTAAATCGGTCTTAAAAGAAATCTCTGTTTCAAGGCTTAAATAATAAAGCAGGGAGATAATTATGTAAAGTTCTTCCTAATGACAAATCCCATGAAGACACCAAAACTTACAGAGCATTAGTCTTTCATTACTCTACAACTTCTCTACCCTTTCAGCACCAAGCCAATTCATCCCTATTGAAGATGTCAACCTTTAAAAATTGGTCTCAAGTATTTCACTTATTTAACAGACTAAGAAATTTCTTAAATATTGGCAAATTTTACCCAAACTGGAACAAATTGGTGGTATCTATTTTCAGGCAAGGATTGATACACATTTGGTGACCCAGTGAGCGTTTATGGCACCAGGAGAGAGTACAGATATGTGGTGGCTATGTTCATTTTAACAAAGGAGTAGATTTTGAGAGGGGACATAGGGCAAATGTTCCCCTCAGTATTTAAAACATGTGCATTTTGACAAAATTAAAGACATTTAATTGATGCAGAAAAGATACAAATCGGTGCCTCTATCATCTACTACTACTCTTTCATCTTACTCAAATGGAACTCAACAAAGCCTCCCCCATTTACACAACAGATCAGAGAGATGATGATATTCACTAGGAGGATCTCAAGCAAAGTTTTATACAACTTTGTCCCCTTTTATAGGATACATAGTCTTTGCTTGAGTTAAACCTTAATATCACAATATACTGGTGCTCCTTTAACCACTTTAATTATAGCATTGAGACATTAAAGAAGAGAATTTACAATCTGATCTCTTCATAATCTTACATCTTGCACACATTCTGTTCTGTATATTGATTTGTCTTTGCTAGACTGTGAATACAGAAGACTAGATTGGCTGATGTCAACTGTAACTCTGCACCTTTTCCCTTAATGGAAAAATCAAAATAAAGTCTATTTACAAAAAAAAAAACAAAAAAAAAAAAAGAAATGAGATACACTGTTGAACTGCCATGTTCATTTTAATTCACATTTCGGGGGTGTTGGAAATGTTTTTCAAACACTTTATTTTCTGCATTCCAGTGAATATTTGTGCCTTTTCTGCATCAATTAAAAGTATTTTTTTGTCAAGTATACTTATTGGCTTTTTGAGCAGCACAACACTGGTCTGCACAACCATCAAGAATAAAAACAAAGATTAAGATATGAATTCAAAACAGCAGTGCAATCCATAGGTGCAGCATCTATAAGTCAATCAAGCAAAATGCTTGCAAGTGTTGAAGCCACAGTGTAGTTTGTGGAGTGAAGCAAACAGGTCAGGTATTCCAGAGGAAAACACTACATGATTATCTTACACCAGTTTGCCTTAGAAGGTGGTTTGTCACTTATCCAACAATAGCATCTTGACACAGGTGACCCAGGAGTAAAGAGACAGGATTCATACACAAAGCAACACCAAGAATTTTCCCCATATCCTGTAGAATGTCTACCCAGTATGCTTGAATTTTAGGACAGAGCCAGACACTAATTAAATGTCCTTAATTTTGTTATAATGAAAGTCTTCTGCTTCTTTAATGTTTTTTCTGGGGGGAGACAAATGCACATGTTCTAAATATTGAGGGGGACATTTGCCCTGTGTCCCCCCCGAAATCTATGCCTCTGTTAAACTGAACACAGCCACCACATAGCCATACTCTCTCCTGGTACCATAAACACTCACTGGGTCACCAAATGTGTATCAATCCATGGCTGAAAATAGACCCCAACAATTGCTTAATGTGTTCCAGTTTGGGTAAAATTTGGCAAAAAAAAGAAATTTCTCAGCCTGTTAAATATGTGAAATACTTAAGACCAATTTTTAAAGGATGATGTCTTCAGAAGGGATGAATTGGCTTTTGGGTTGAGAAGCTACAGAGTAAGACTAATGCCTTGCCAGTTTTGGTCTTTTCATGGGATTCGTTGTCAGGAAGTACAATATACTATAATGCCAGCCTTATTTTTTAAACCTTGAAACTGAGGTCTGTTATTGGACCAATTTATTTTATAGTGGGAAGAAATGTTTCCCATTTTTTTCAGCTGTTTCACTTACAGGCTCAATAATTGTCATTTGTCATACATCTGAGTTTTTAAACATATATTCAAGCCTATTATCCATTTAAACATCACATTGGCTTCACCGTTACCACATCGGCTGGTACAGGTAGTGTGTATGGCTATTTCTAACTGAACCGCACTGAATGATATTCTGTTTTGGCAGCTCTGTCAGGTGATGGCCTGTCTCTCGGTGTGAAGGACTCAGTATTAGCTTTGCCCCTGCAGTGTGGAGTAATGGGTGCTCTGTGGGAGAACAAGCAGAGTCACAGAGCCTCAGTACTCCTGTAACTATACATCTTGGTTAAATGTACTGACAGTACTGCACTGCTGTCTGTTCCTATTACAGCGTTGCACTGAATTCTCAGTCTGTCATATGGCAGTATGATGTACTGTGTGTAGGTTATATAGAGCTCATGGTACAAAGAAGCCAACATGTGGAAATGTAGGTGCAACAGAGGTATAGGCCAGTGTAGTGTTGGTGTAAGCAATCGGTGATGTGATTTTTTATCACATCACAGATACAATTTTTGGTGTTGGTGTTATAGGAAACATAATTTTAACGGGAGGGAAACACTATTAGATGGCGTACTGTACTTCAACACACCTGTATGTGCACAATGCCCCTATTTTTGCCCCGTCACACACTTCACATCACGCAATGAGTCTGCACTGTTAAACCAGGACCTTGAAAGCTATGGAAGAATGGGAAAATGCAAGTGTAAGGACAAACAACTTAAGAGAATAACAACTATTACTTGTGGCGATTAAAGCCAGAGCCTGGGAATGTTTACGAAGCAAACTGCGCCGTATGTCGAGGTGCTTCAAATGTGGTAAAATGGGGATCAGGGCCGTAAGCACAGGAAGTATCATCAGGGTCATTTTGACTGTTCATTTTGAATCAACATCAATTTGTTTACTTGGAAAGAGTATATTTTCTCTTTTGGTGTGTGTTTCCATCACAAGTTTGGTCTTAAATTTCATTTAAAGTGGTATAAAAAAAGGCCTTAGATTTAAAGCCTTAAATTTAACTTATTTGTACCTGTAGAGACCCTGCGTGCAGGAGATTTGGAAAAGGACAGATAGGTTGGTCGCTGACATATTTTTAAGATGACGTGAGTTATTGTTTGCCAGGAAAGACCAATGATAATGCTCCTCTGTTTATATTATCTTTGTAAAGCTACGTGCCACACCAAAGTAACTAACCTGACTTTCTACGCTTTCTACGGTTTCTACTTCCATCGCAGGTTTGGTCTTAAATTTTATTTAAAGTGGTATTAAAAAGGTCTTACAAAGTCTTAAATTTAACTTGTTAATACTTGAACTTGATTTATTTATGGATCTATGAAACACACAAATTTAAATTTAAGAGAACACTTATTTCTAGTCCCAAGACAGACATGTGATATAAGGTAAATTAAACAATAGAATCTGTTTCTCAGCGCACATTTAATCCCTTGAGTTTTACAGTGTATTTCATATATAGTGACAGCCCTGTTTTTTTTTTTTTGCAAAATTTTTACACGTCAGTGGATCTACAAGGGCAGCTAATTGTTGAAGTTTTGGGTGAGTTCAAAGTTTAAAAAAAAAATGTATTTGCAAACGTTAAGACATATCTTAAACTCCATACTCACATATCATGGGACCAATTTTATTTTTTTTGTACAAGAAAGAAGTAGATATTTAGGATTAGATAGATATTATGCTATATGTTTAGAGGTAAAATATGTTTTAAAAACCTGATATAAAACAACTTGATTAAAAAAACATCTATAAATAATTCATTTTTTTTCCTCTTGTATGACCAATTGGAAATGCTATTTCATAATTTAGGCAAGCCATTCAGCTCAATCAGAAGAATTACAGGGCATTGTAGTGATAACATTTGATTTAACGTTGACTCTTCTCTTTAACATTTGGATGGACAGGTTCTTTTTCCCTCTTCCTGACCAAACCTCCCCCTCCTCCTCCTCCTCATCCTCCTCCTTCTCTTCTCTCTCTCTCCCCTCCTTGTTTCTCCTCTCTCCTTCTTTCCATCTCCTCTAACAAACCCATAGCAGAGTCCCTCTGTTCTTCCACCCTGAGGCTGACCAGTGTGTCAGAGCTAACCAGGGAGAGGAACAGAGAGAGAGGGAAAGACAGAGATAGCGGGAGAGAGGCAAGTATAGAGAAAGGGAGAGAGAGAGGGTTCAGTTGGGCCTCTTTCAGGGGCAACCAAAAAAAGGAAGATGAGACAGATGTACAGAGCCCGTTTCATCTAGTGGAAAAAGAAAGCGGGAGAGGCCAGACTCTTCATGCCTCTCATATTTTTCTATCTTTTTATATCGTGACCCATCACTCTTTCCTTCTTTAGACAGCACTGGAGATATAATGTTGCCTGAATGTCAGGCTGCCCCCCTTCCTCCCTCTACCCCAGTCACTCTGCAGAATTTCAAAACATAGTTGGTACTACAGTATATTCCGCACACTGTTTCCTTTTCGCTCCCGTCAGTGGCCCACTAACCTCCACAACTGTGCCAGTTCTGTTGACGGGCCTGGTCCTATAGATTACCAGCCTGGTTGCAAACTTCTATCAGTATGTATACTTAAGTCGTGTTTGGTAAGATGTTGCACTCAAAATACGCATCCATTTACAAATCTCTTTTAAACACCCAAAACTCATCAAATTCTGGCTTATGAACTCTTTTGAAAATGCTTCTAATTTTGTTTTGGTCCATTTTTCCTGGACAATATTTTGTTGCCAGACTAATGTTGCATCAAGTTCGCAGCTAAAACTAAAACTAATGACCTTAATTTCATATAGCTTTCCACATGTTTTTTAAAAACTCTTAACCCTGACTTATTCATGATTACGAATAGAGATGTTCGGATACCATTTTTGCCTTCCCGATTCCAATACCTGAACTTGCGTATTGGCTGTTAACAACTACTCATCCATTGTGTTAAAAAACAAATTAACAGCTGTATCAAATTCTCACTCCGACCTCGTCGCATATTGATGTCTGGTCATGGACTTTCCACGTCTAGATAAGACATGCAAGGTACCCGGAGTACGTTGGTTGTTCATGGTCTGGGACGCTGTATCAAGTTCTGCCTGTTACATGCATTGTCTTCTGTCAAAATACACTTCCGTTTTTACAGGAAATCTAACATTTACATACAGTCTCTTTAAAATAAATGCGCTACGTCAGTACAACACTGCGAATTGACATTTTTTTTCCTTCAACAACAAAAACACGTGGTTAGGTCAAGGAAAAAATAACAGGGTTTGGCTTTAGAATCTTACAGTACCAGAACACCACTCTCTTGGGTGAAAGTCGGTCTTTGTTGGAGCCATGCTGTCGGACTTTCGCCACCTTAACTTTCCTCCTTGTCCCACTGCTTTCCCCCCGACGTGTTAAACTATAACGGCACCTGGCTGTGTATCATGCCTATGTTAAGGGACCGTTTTTTTCATTGTTTTTTTTTCAAGTGTCAGATTTCGACGACTTAAGAGTGAGAGCGGGCTCGCTGTAAACTACTACTCCTGCATGGATGTGCAATGATTGCTTTCATTATTGTGTGGCATGTCTCAGGTTAAACCCTTTGTAAAACGTGTACAAATACATACAGAGAAGAAATGCCATAGAAATTTCTCTTATTATCTGATCTTAACTTTTGCTTATGGCTCATGTTGCACTCTTTACCGGATATCAGTTCTTTTTTGTGGCTCTAAAACAACAGTTGACGGGCAACTTCCTGTGTAGGTTACTGTTTAAGAGCAGCAAAGAGGAACTGATTTTTTTATCGGGGTGTGTAACTACTTGAAAGTTTAGTGATAAATTACTAGTATCGGATAGGTGCATCATCAATACCCGATCCAGTGTTTCAGGCAGTATCGGATTAATTTCCTAAACTGGCATCAGTACAGAACAACTCTAATTATGAGCAGACAGGCTGTGTTACCTCAGCAGGTTTATTTCATTCAGTAAAATTCAGGTGACTTTATATACCTCAATAAACTTAATAAAAATGTGACTTCACTAAAACAAGTATGCAACAAAGAACTGACAAAATGCTTTACAGGCAAAAGAAAAGAGAAATAAGGCAAACAGACAAACATATAAGGAGACAAAGAGTGATGAATAGACAGATGTACTTTATTGATCCAAAGTTAGGAAATTCTTTAAGACAACAAAAGTATAAACAGCAAAAGTTCTAAAATCAAGAAAAAACAAGTTCAATGCTGCTGTAATCAATATTTTTATATTCAGAGATGATTAAATGACTGTACACAATGTGAAAGGGGTGATGTAGTGATGAACCTGCAGAGAATCATGAACAGTGTGCAGTTTCCTTTAGTCTCACAGAGTGTGTGAGAAGGCTTCTAAAACCCACTGTAAACTACCTGTCCAACAATAATCGACAGCAGACAAAGCAGAAGTGGAACATTCAGCGGCTTAACAACCATATATTTGCTCATGAGATGGAGAGAAATATAGAGCTAAAAGGGAGTGAATTTGAGACTTACTTTGATTTGATTTGACTTCACTTTATTGTCAAAAAAAAATCTAAAATGTGTCTTGCGTTCCAGGACGTCAACTCTTTCACATAAATACAAAAAGAACATTTAATCAAACTACAAAATCACACTACAAATGCTAGGAATCACATCAGACATTACTTAAAGTGGATGCAGTGCAACAAATTAGTCATTCATATTACATTCAATGTTCCACCAAAGTACGCTGAGGCTACTTAGAGGCCATATTTGGATTTAATAGGTTGACAGACTGAGGAACAAAAGACTGCTTCAACCTGTTCAGTCTAGCCTGTGAGACTCTGAATCTTCTGTGTGATGGTAAAAGCTGATACCCTTCAAATAATAAAAAGTGGGGTCAGACGTAATATTACCTGCCAGAGACAACATTCTTTTAGTACACGTAGCTTAAAAACTTTACTCAAGTGTTTGACCCACAGTGCTCAAGCAGATACGTACAAGTCAGGGGGCACCCCATGTACAGAGGCTGTGTCCTTGCCGCAGCAGCTGTGGGTTTGATTTGAACCCACAGACCTTTGCTGCATGTCATCCCCACCTTCTCTTCCCTGTCAGGCTGTATCTGTCCTATCAAATAACGGTAAAAAAGAGCCAAAAATATCTTACAAAAAAGACACGTACAAGTCTAGCCAGTCTGGCTTTAAGGTGAACAGAGACAACTTTTCCATGCACTTGCTGCACAGCACTCAACAGCAGGATGTGTTTGTTTGCTCCAGATGATAATTATGATATATACATGTCAATATGAATGCTCCAAATGAATGCTAATGATGCTCTGTGTTTGCTGGAGGTGTGAATATGCAGCTGCGGGCTAACCTGTTCACCATATCAACCTTATGGTGAAAATATGTAAATGTTGAGTTTACAGATTGTTTCCATTTTTCCCCACAAGACCCCAAAATCACTTACTGCAGGATTAAAGATGATTTTTAAAGATGTGTAGTGACCTTTCTGAGACTTTCTAAGACATTACACTTCGGCCATGACCAGCCATTGACCTAATGTGAGTGTGAAGCCTTTGCGTCCTTGTTGTCGTGTCCTAAAAACATAGTTAAACTGTCACTAAAACCAGCCGACTCTTTCAACTCAATGAATTATCAAAAGCCTCTGACTCATCAACACACCAGAGGGTTCAGCAGGGATGTGTGTTTGCTAAAACTAGTGTGGGCCCACACTCGACAACATGTGGAGGAGCACAGCTGAGGTTTCCTTTGAGTGGAGAAGGTGCTATTGTCAACATGTGAATGTACATGGCAACACCGTGCCCTCTATTGTATGTATTTACCATTGTCACCGGTAACTGTGTGATCCATCATCCAGACTTTGTAGGTGGCCTTTTGTGGGAGAGAGGTCCTTTGTTTGGACTGTTGTGTCCACAGTTGCATTTGTGTTTTTGTCTGCGCACATCTCTGCGCTCAATCAGCACCGTCTTCAGTAAACAAAGTGCATTCTCTCTTTCAGCTCGGTGAGATGTGTGTTAGTGTGTCTATATTGATTCAGTCAATATCTATGGGCTCCATGTCTTACTTTGTGTGCTGCTCCTCACTGTGTGTGCGCGTCGGCTACCTGAATACCTGTGTATTTGTGGCATATCTGCTTGAGACTGTGTTTACTGTGCATGTACAATCCATTACAATCTGCGAGTGTCTGTATCTGACAGTCTGTGCGTGCGTGTGTGTGTGTGTGTGTGTGTGTGTGTGTGTGTGTGTGTGTGTGTGTGTGTAAGAGTGTGTGCGAACGAGGAACAGTATTCCCTGGGCTGCTAGTTATAATGTTTCTGGGGGTGATGGGGGGAACTTGAAAGCCCTGCGCTGCCCAAATCAAAACTAACAAGGAAATGATGGGGGCTCCTTTATCTCCTCTCTGGCCTGGGGGGCCGAGGGGGGCGAGAACGGGAGACTGGGGAAGGGAAGGAGGGGAGGAGGAGGGAGGGAGGGGAGGCAGGAGGAGGACGAAGAGGAGGAGGAGGAGGGGGGCCTGCCTGGCTTCCTCTTTGATTTGTAAAAAATGCATTACCTCCGAAATCAAACGGAAAATTACTGCGCCGAAGCAAAACACACAGAGCAGGAAGAGAGGGAGAGAAAAGGAGATGGGTGGGGCGGGGGAGCAGACAGTGGATAGGTGTGTGTGAATAGAAAGGAGGTGGGAAAGAGGAAAGGAGGATTCACCTGTATACTCAGGCTGCTGGATAGGAAAATGGAGGATGGATATGGATGTAGGCGGTGTGTAGGTGGTATGAGAGGTAGCTGGCGAGACCCTGACAGATAGGAGCACACATATAGTATGTTATCCTCGGAGGAGACGAGCTTATACATGCGGCGGACCACGAGAATATGGCAAATGTAACAGATGATGCAGTATTGATGACCTGTAGCCCACAGGGAAGAGGAAACTTATAGATTACTACCTCGAACACAAGGAATATCTTATTTTTTAAAGACTACAGCCAATCTCCACTGAGGCCTTCAGTCAGATGTACAGGTTATATCAACTTTTAATGGAAGGACGTTTCAGAAGAGAGAGCCGTTTCTAATTGTGCGAAGGCCAATGTGGGTTTTGATATCCTGCTGGTGCGCTGAATACAAACGATCTAACAGGCTACGTGTTGTATAGTTTTGTGGAAGAAAAAAAAATCCCACATGAAAATGGGGAGCTTTTTGTGAAGACACAACTGTTATTTGAACCCTGGTGATAACTTTGACTCATTACGGGAAAGTGAGCACAGGCAAAGACACAAGGCCGACAGAAGAAGATAAAAAAATAAGAAATAACATGAATGATATGAAGAGAAAAAAAATGTGAGTGAGATAGGATGAATGCCAACTCTATATTTGAAGACAGAAGGAGCGGCTTGAAAACAAGAAAGATGAAGAGAGGGAGGAGAGAGTGAGAGGGGCCACAATCCAAAGGCTAGAAGCAGGGTGAGAGCCAGCGATGGATAGATAGATAGATGGTGTCGGTCAGAGAGAGAGAGAGAAATGCCTGGAGTTAGCAATAATAATTTATACAAACACACCTTAATAATTCACGTTCCATTTCAATGCTGGAGGGAAAATCCAAAATTCACAGAGCATAATTAAATAGAGGCAGAGAGTGAAGGGAGAGATAGAGAGGCCAGCATTAAAGATACCAGTGTAGCAGCAGGGCATCTCTTCCATCTGAGCTTTGTAAAACAACCCTGATGAAACTGTGATATCCAAACTAGATCACGTCTCATGGTCCCATCGCTCGTCATGGAAACACTGAAAATCTCCTTACCTCCTCCTGTCAGCAGACGTCTATATGCGTTTCTGTCGGAGGCGTTATAATTATCAGCTGTCATTTAACGCACACATTCTTTTTTGGGATGTGCTCAAATACACTGCGTGCGTATAAAAAAAAGGGAGCGTGACACAGTGTGACAGATTGGAAGTCAAAAGTTTTTTCGAGGTTTTCGTGCATACCTGTGGTGCCTTCACAGGTATGCTGCTCACTGTCTTTGTAAAAACAAATGTCAGGTGAGATATTAAAGGGATACTTCACCTACAAAATGAAAAATTGTAAATCAGTTAGTCATGCAGTGTTTCCTCAAATTCATGACAAAACCTTTTTCTCACATGCCTCTACGGAAAACGGCAAACATATTGATTCATTGATTGATTGGGATCCACATTCAACAACAGCAAAACTATATCAAAACATATGTTTACAAAATTTCACGTCTGCCTTTGAAGGGAGCATAGATACGTTTTCATTTCAGTTTTAAATTGTAACATAGACTTGGATAATACAGCAAGAGTTTTGTGAAAGTTTGTAAACATATGTTTTGACATAGCTTTGCTGTTGTAACGTGGTCCCTAATCAATCAATAATCAATATGTTTCCCGTTTTCCGAGGAGGCATGTGAGAGAAACAAAGTTTTCTCCATAAATTCAAGGTGACACGGCATGACTGATTTACAAATGGTCATTACGTGTGTGAAATATTCCTTTAAAAACAAAAACTGAAACACTTCTTTGACAGATTTGAGTTTAAGAGATACATTTTAATCACTTTTGTCGAATGCAGCTGTATACACTTTGTATTTTTTGGTCCTTTGTGATATTGAATATGAAAGTGTTCAGCGAACATCAATATATTCATCACTATATTTGTTGACTTTAACTTTCAGATGATCACGTAACCTACCATGAAGCTTATTATGCGTCTTTTTTATTTCAAATATTAATTAAAACCTGTTGTTATTGACCAGTGGTGGGAAGCACTGAAAGTATTGTGCTAAGTATGATTTTAAGGTACTTAAGTATTTCCATTTTATGCCACTTTATACTTTGTCCGTAGGTGTAGATTTTGAGGTGACGCAGAGGACATGTACCCCTCTATATTTAAAACGGTGCATTTGTCTCCCCAAATAAAAACATGAACATAACAGAGGCTCTTATTTTCACAAGATTAAAGACATTTACACTATTAATTGATGCAGAGAAAACACAGATTTGGGAATAAAAAATCACCAGAATGCAGGAAATGATGCTCAAAATTTTCAGCCAGAGGACCCCAAAGCCGCCCTTTCACATGTGGACTCCGCCACCAATGTTGAAATGAAACCTACGCCCTTGCCTTGTGCATTTGTCGGTTATTGAATGCAGCTAGGTGAAACTAAGGCAGTCTAAAACAATAATAGAATAAATCCTGCTTCCTTCATGAAGGTTATAATGAGGTGTTTTAGATGGGCTGTTGATTTACCTTTATGGTAAATTTGGAGGCTGTAGTTGTGCTCATGCTGAATTGTATTGGGTTACACTGTGAGGCGTTTCTTTTATTTACCCTATCTTCATTGGTTTAAATGCCTAAATCGCGTAACGAACAAAGCCTTTCCTTTCCTTGACCATATTAGTTTCTGCAGCTAGTGGCAGTGCACCTGAACATAACGTTGCACACAGAGATTTTTGCCCTAGTGTGTCGTTTTTGAATTTAAAACCTCCACCGAGGAATAGCCAAACCACATTATACATTAAAAGCTCCTGTTTTAAATTTATAATATGGCTCAACTCTAACTTGGTTTTCAAAAGTCTATTTAATTTCTCCTGTTCATAAATGCACTATTGGGATGTCCACCGTGTTGCATCAGACACAGCCGCAGGTGGCCACACAAGATCACATCCATCAAACACCTGATCTCTACCAAAGACATATGAAACATAACCTTGCCATATTTCACATCGATTTAAAGTATGTTTTTGAACTCATATTGCGCCCTTAGACCCTTATGCAATACCTCCATTTTCAACAAAGTTTACACTCTTCAACTTCAGCTCAGTGGAATAACCCTGCTGGCTAGCTGTGTCTGGCTTTAGCAGATGTTTTTCTATGAGATGTCTCTCCTCCTGTTTTCACCTTTTTCAGAATGTACAAATTCACACGCCAAAGTCAAGTAATCATTGTTTACTGACTGTCTTTGTCCTCTGTGCCATCTCTTTGTTTCGTTCCAGGTGTTGTGGAGGTATGGACTGTAACTGCGTCAGTGATTTGCTGCTCCCTCCGGTGCCAGCACTCTGGACGCCAGGTCAGTCCCACCATCAAGCTCATGCAAGGGGTATAATTTCTTTTTTTGCATCAATTTATCATGCACACATCTTCAAACACATCTCTAATTCTTGACCCAGGTCACGTGTGTGAATTGAGTGTAACCAGCCAAATTTCAGTTTATGATAAAAACATAACCATCATCACGAAAATCAGAGATACGTGTTAAAAATGCAACTAAAACTTTCAGCTTTTTAAAAAAAGTTAACCATACACATGCACATTGGTAAACAAATTCAGTCTCTGGTAGTAATTGGTTGTATTTCTAATGTTTTTACAAGGCTAGTTAGTGCCAGGTTCACTGTGGGATGAAAAAAGCTACTTAACTCCGTCTATGATGTGCATACATTCGACTTCTAAGAATTAGAGCCCGAGCAGCATCAATCAGATCTCTCCCAGCGAGCTGTCATCACTCCGCTGACCAATCTGTTGAGGCTAGAGGGCATTAGCGCAGACTAACATTGCTCAAGGCACGTGCTGTGATATTAAACACATCATCCCTCACCTCCATCACTCATCAGTCATCCAGACAGTGGTCCCCCCGGCACACAGCGGGACAAATGACAGGCCCTAACCTCATCCTCCCCTCTTTCCTGCTCCCTCTGCCCAGGGTTCGCCTTCCCAGACTGGGCCTACAAGCCCGAGTCGAGCCCCGGGTCCAGACAGATCCAGCTGTGGCACTTCATCCTGGAGCTGCTGCAGAAGGAGGAGTATCAGGGGGTGATCGCGTGGCAGGGCGACTACGGAGAGTTTGTCATCAAGGACCCAGACGAGGTGGCTCGGCTGTGGGGGATAAGGAAATGCAAACCTCACATGAATTACGACAAGCTGAGCAGGGCGCTGAGGTATGTGTCTGTACATGATGTGTTGAATGTCAAGCAATAACACTGCTGGTATCAGATAAATCAAGATGTTTATCGCGCAACGGTTTACATAAATTGTTTACTCTTGTTTATCTGAGTCCTCACTTAATGTCTCTCTTTTTCATGTTGGTTTAATGGAAAGATAAAGGTGGGACTTTTCCTGGGGAACGTCAATACCCTCAATTTCTCCTTATCTGTGGACATCCTAATGGAAAGTTCACCATTGAGCTGCCAAATAAAAAATTCAATAGGGATTTCAAAATTAAGCCCCAGTTTGAAATTGCTTGGACTTCTTCTCCAGAGTGGAGTACGGGGAAACTGCTCGGCACCGAACTTGCCGAAGGTGATTAAAGCAATACCGTTCACACTCCATACCTTCAGCAGTTTACACCCCCAACTGCACACACAGTTCTCTTATGCAAATACTCACTACCCCGACTTGTTCCCCCTACCCCACCCCCCTCCCTCTGCTTTCCTTTGGCCTCTTGTTAATGGGGGCTGTCGTCAGAGTCTAATTGTTATGAATTGGCTGGGGCCACAATTAGCCTTCTTAATTAGCCTCACTTAATTGCTCAATTAAGGGCCACGGCACAATTGCCACGCAAAGCAAAACACGTACACATCATTGCACTGGGCGCAGCCACTGTGGATACATGCTGATACTTACATGCTGCTGTGTTTGTTGATATTCTGCGTCTGCATAATGAGGCGTTGCTCACCGGTGTTTAATGCTGAGGTTGTCTAATGCATTCTGTATTCGCTGCACCCACTGTGGTCACTTTAAAACAAAGAAGTGCTCAAAGAAACGGCGTCCGAGATTTAAACTTCTGTCTCGCGATAAGACATCGGCAGGTTTTTCAATTTGCCCCCTCCCCTCCCCTCACCCCCACCTGAGCGCTCGGCTCCTCTACCTGATCCAGATGGCTCCATGTTTTGCCTTTACCGCTGATCAACCCCGCATCCTGGCAGACTGTACATTGTGACACCTCAGTGGGTGGCACAGGAAACAGGCATGACGACGGCTCTACATGCCCAGCGGGAGACACCTGAGGTCGTTGCCATGGAGACTCCTCTTGTTGTCTTTTGAAAACGGAGGCAGACTCTCAGCGTCATCTACATTTACACATCACCTGGGTTGGATATCATGTTTCAGAGCCCAAATTGCTTCAGATGATTCAAAGAAATAACTCATTTATCGGTAAACTCAGTAAATTATTTTCACTCCAGCAGTGACAAATATATATTTTTCCGAATAAAATCCTTTTATTAACGTAGTATAAAATATGCGTACTTACTCATTTTATGGCATCAATATTTTTAAAGATCATAATAGTATCTTTTCATTTATTTTAATGCCATAATCCATATCATATTATATCATAATCTAATACCCATATTAGATTTTGAGTTGATATAATTTTGCAAACACTGAAAGTACTATTTTCTTTTGTTGTTTTTGTTCTAACGTTGACTTTATGTTAAGGGTTTGAGGCTCAAAGGGATTCGGCTTTTTGTCTTTTTGTCTGTTAACAGCTGAATAAAATTTCCCTTTAAAGAACCATATTGTATTGAATCAAGGCAGTCAGACATGAATTGATTTGAGCAAGGCGGAGATGAATAAAAACAGTGGGAAATCAGCATAGCTCTTGTCCTACAGCGCTGAAGTTGTTTACTTATTCGTTTCTGTTAGCGCTCAAACACAAAACCTTGATGCGAGCATTATATTAATCCTTCCCTCCTCTTTTCCTTTTCCTCTTCCTTTTCCCTTTATCCTTTATCCCCCCCACTCCATCCCTCCTTCGATATCCTCTCCTCCTCCTCTGCAGGTATTACTACAATAAGCGCATTTTGCACAAAACCAAAGGAAAGCGTTTCACCTACAAGTTTAACTTCAGTAAGGTGGTGTTGGTGAACTACCCCATCCTGGACATGGCCAACTCTCCCTTCTTCCTGGCCCAGAACCACTTCAATGGGGGCTCCACGGCACCAGACTGCACCCCAGAGGTACGAAGGGTAGGATGAAGGGACTGGGAAGGGAGGAAATGGAAAAGGAAGGTATTTTTTGTAAGATAAATATGCAGATAATGAAGTGTAAATTATATAGAAAAACTGACACATACAGACTGAAATCTAAATTATACCCATATTTTATTTAACTCCTTGATGTTAGAGTGTGTGGCAATGAAAATGTCATTTAAATACACAGGGAATTTAACAAAAGAGAAAACTGGACCAAAGAAAAAAGGAGAAGAAACAGCGAGACACGGTGCTCCACTCCTTAATTTTTTATTAATAGTGATTTAATTCAGGTAACTGAAATCCATTTCAGTCTAGTGATTTTGCTGTTGTATTTCTGAGGCCCCTGCTGTGCGTTCGCTTTTTACAAGAGAATGGATGGTAATCATCATTTCTATCTTTCATTCACGTCTCTAATAGTGATTGTAATAGAATACTTATTATTTGTCCAGAGAGACTGTAAAATTTTTACGGAGATAAATGGTTTAAGATCGCAGAGAGAAAGAAGAATGTCCTAATTTAGTCTAAAAATAATGTTATAACTTCACTTTTAAAGTGAAAAGATATTAAGAAAAAATGAACAGATTAATTTAAATGTGTTAAATCTCACATTGCATTTTGGATATGGCTGCACATGGTAATTGGTAATTTTATTTTAAGCATCTGATGTCCTAGAAAGTACACGCAACTTGAAAGTACAGTAGGAGAGAATCATCCATCATTTGTCTGTGCCATCCTTAAGATGGGATAAGGAGACACAGACTCTGAAGGAGACAGTGGAGGGAGGACGGTTTTAACTTGTCCTTAAAACAAAAGAAGACGTTATCCCCTCCTTCTCTCATCCCCGTCTCCGATGGCGTATCCATCTGTCATCGATTGAAAATGAAAGAAATAGAAAGCAAAGGGGTCGCGTCAGATCAGATCAATGGCGGGTCATTAATGCGGTTTGTTAAGCAACGCAGATCTTGCTGCTCGGGAGTACAGTCTCACCTTTCAAACTTGGGGCTGCGGGGTGACAGATACTATTGATCCAAAGTCCTGCTAGGGGGGAAACAAAATCCCCCCTCTGTCCCCTTGATTCCTGAGATTCAACTGTTCCATTTATTTTTACCTTGCCTCCTTCTCCTTCACAGATTTTTGCACAGACAGAAAAGATACGCGCGCACCGACACACACAGCTGCTCTACATCCTGAACGGATGTCATTCCCTCAGATCTCAGTCCTATTCGTCCTGTGTCCCTCCACGCAGGACGAAGGCCCACAATCCCCCTCTCCCCTCGTCATTTGTCCTTTGTGCCCACAATCTTAATCGCTGGTCTCCATTTGACTCTGTACTCTTCCTGCCTTTGAGTCTCTGAGCCTCCGCGTCCTCCTACCTCCCTTTTTACCCCAAGTCCCACGATACCCCTTTTTATCCTGTCCTTGCTGCGACTCTGTCACTGTTTGCATCACACTCTGCAGGGCACTGCTGTCAACATACGACTACTCGCCGTGCAACGCAGCAGCGCCATCAGGGTGGATTTATAGCAATGTGTGTGTGCTCTATTTGGGAAGTAGGCAAACTAATTTTAATCTTTTTCCACTCTCTTTTATTTCTCCCCTTTTTCGTCTCCCAGGCCATACAGTCCCTGTTTCCTCGTTTACCAGACTCTGGCAGGGGAACATCCCTGTTTGATCGAGGCACCACTGCACCAGGGCCCGAAGGAGACAAGCTGAGGCTGGATGCATTCCCCTTCCTCGGTTCAGGTGAGCTAATAGAGGGAGAAAAGTTTGTCAGAAACTCTGAGTGCCAGTGCAAAAAGCAGGAATCTTTCTGTATCCCAGAGACAAAGCCTTCTTCGTGAGGAAGGAGACAGCTTGTATTGAGGGTGCACGAGGCGTACAGGCAGCAAACAGACCTCCTTAAACAAAGGGAGGAGGAGGAGAAGGTAGAGGGAAAGAGGAGAGCGGGGAGAGGAATGAGGATATGGGGAGGCATGAACATTTATTGTTAAAGGAAATAAGAGAGATGGCTGTCCCATCGCAGCCCGCAGTGAGGCTGTGCTTCAGGTGAGAGAGACCAGGTTAGCTTGTGAATTATGCATCTCAGCGGTGGTAAGAAACAAGGTGAAGGCTGGAGAAACCTTCCACCTTTTCAACACAGTTCTCCGCTTTTGTCCCCTTCTTTCTCTACATGTCGACGAACGCGGCATCAATTTGTGTACATAATTATCAGTGCATATGCGTTAATGCATCTGTCTTTGTTTGCACCTCTGCATGCTCTTTTTACGTGCATCAGAATGTGTGCGAATGTGCAGAGCTGGAGAGGCAGTGTGTAAACAGATCACACACACATGCACTCCTCATCACACAACCTGCCCCCCATCCCTCCTTCCCTCCTCCTCCTCCCCCACTCTGTTTGTCCTCAGGTCCTATTCCCCCCTTCTTCCCTTCTCACCCTCCTCTCCCTCCCATGTGTCCCTGCTGTCCTAATCCCTTCCCAGGCAGGAAGGCCCTAATTGAGGGTGCAGGCTTCAGTTTGTGGCCTGTGGGCGCCCATTACTGTGTTTTCATAAGCAAGTGAGGCCTGCCTGACTGATTCAATATTCATGTGTCTGCCAGCTACTCCTGGCCCAGCACGCAGAGACTTCACCACTGTCAAATTAGCCCTGCATAGTAAATAACAGAGTGAGATAGAGAGAGTGAGGAAGGCTGAGAGAGGTGGAGGGTGCAGCCGAGAGAGGGAATCTTTGAGTTGGTTGTCAGTTGGAAGGAAGTACAGTAGGTGGTGAGGCAATGCTTTTGTTTGTTCATTAAAATTGAATTCCAGCATCACCTCAAATTTACCCCCTTTTTTCTGTTACCGAGCGATGCTCACAAGGAACTGAGTAAGATGCGGTGCTATATTTAATTTGCCTCCATCTTAAGGTTTTTGCTTAATCTGAAATGATGCGGTGACACGCGAGAACACTCAGGGAACAGGAGATCGACAGTTTGCAAGTTTCCTCCCTGTCAGTTGCTTAACCTCTGGAAGCACACAGACCAGGGTGCTGATGCATTCTTTATTATTTCTCTGCTACATTTTTCAACAAGGTGACTGTCACCGCTGTGATGATGTGCAGCTGTGGCTTCCCATCTCCTTTTTTTAACATACAAGAATACATACTACAATGTTTGGAGGATGTAAACTCTGCTTGATGGGATTTTTTTTTTCCGCTGCAGTGCAGAATCTTTGTGTTCACATCTGGTTTTCGGCAGTGTGAGGTGGTAGCACTGCTCAGTTCTGGCATGCATAAATGAACCATCAGGTTTTTTTTTTTTTTTGTTGAAAGCAGCCGTGCCAGAATCGGCCCCTGTGGCTTCTGATTAGAATTGCTAATACCGATGAGCATAATTAGTGAACATTCTTGGATGTTGTATGTCAAGAAACCTTTGGCCCCTCTGAGAGCTAACCTCCATCTCTGGATTTTCTCTGTCCTAGGTGCCCCGTGCTACACCAAACCCCCGTCCCTGCTGGGCCCGTACCCTCGCAACCCACCCTTTGACTACCCCTGGGGCTTCAACCCTTACCTCCCAGGGGCCTTCTCTCTCAATAACTGCCCCAAACTGCCCCCTGGCTCCCTCTACCCCTCCCAGTTTTACCCCAACCCTTTGCAGAGCAGCCTTTCCCAGCTGCCTCACCCCTTCTCCTCCCTGCTACCCCCAGCAGAGGCAGGTGGGGGTGAGAGGGGAGCGGCAGGGCAAACCGGAGGGACAAACGGCACAGCGGGTGGTCAGCCAGTCAGACTCTGCCTGCCACCGTACCCGGGGACCCTGACGATGGGTCGGACGGACATTGGCAACGGGGCGGCAATAGGGGAGAGGGAAAGGGTGGAGGCCAACACTCCAGGTGTGGGGCTGAATTTGGGGCTGGGAGCGGTCGGCGTGGGAGCCGGGACTGGGACGGGCCAGCAGAGCCCCACAGAGAGGAGAGGAGGGATGAAGCAGGACCCAGAGTCAGACTCAGACCTGGAGATCACAGATCTGAGCGACTGCAGCTCGGAGAACGAAAACGAGCATGAATTCGGCATCAGGAAGGAATCCAGCTTGGCGACCCGATCACAGATAGTGCTGGATGGAAAGAAAGGGAGCGTGCTGCCACCCATCTCCTCTCTTCCCCCGACAGTGTCCCCGCATCCTCTGAAGAGCCTGATGCCCATCAGTCCCCCGCCCCCGTCCCTTCCTCCGTCACTTTCCCCCTCCATGGCTCTGCATGAAAGACACAGGGAGACAGAGACTCTCAAAATGATACACAGCTAATACATTTTCTCCCGCGTCCACCATCTTGCCCGTCTGTGCTCTGATAACTCTCTTTTTCTCTTCTTTCTTTTCTCGGAGACACTTTTCTGTGTTAAATTGTCAACTCCACAATCACTTTCGATAGATACTTTTTTCCAGGAAAGGCAGTTATGTTCTATACTTCTGAAATTACTGTTTCCCTGTTTGCTGTGTAAGTTTTTAACTTGCCCACAGTCCATTACACCACCGTCTCTCGTCCATCTCAGAATATATGGGGCGTACAGTTTTCAGAGTATCGGCTGTCTGCATCGCCATCTTGTCCTTTCTGTTTTGATCTCTCACACCAAATGATCGCTCCATGCTTTGTAGACTTGTTTTACGCGTTGCCAGCAGGACTCTACAATTTGCTGTCTGCAGCCGAGCTATGATAGAAGGCACTGAGGTGGTAAATTGCAACACAGCAATGCCTGCCTTGACAAACATTAACAAACAACATCCCTATACTAACAGAACAGAACAACAAATAATGCTCAGATCGATCCAATTTTACAGATTTGTCCTGTAATTCTTGAGATTTGGACTATATATATAAATATATAATCACTATGACTTTTGAGACATAGTCAAATACTGCCACCCAGTGGTCCTTTCACTCAATGTCTCCTTCATCATCTTCCTCCGTAATCCTGTGAGTACAATTGTTGCCCCTGAGTTTATTTTGCACTTACTTTTATGTGATATTGTTTCTTGCAGGTTAATTTAAATGTTGAAACCCATATTTTTTAATAGTGTTACCTGTGATAGTCTGTGAATATTTATTTTGTCCTGTGGTTCAAGTATCTTTCTGCACATTTTCTAAAAGGAAAGAAAAAGAGAGCAGAGGGAGCCGGACCAACCTAGAAATTTGTATGAATATTTCAGTGTATATATTTTATTATGGTGTACATTACATTTAATTATTATTCACTATGATAAGATTTAGCTGTATTGTTGTGATTTAATTCAGTATTTAAACATGTTGGAAAAATTATAAGCTTAGGTGTATCAAAGTTTAAATTATTAATGGCAGACGATCTGCACTCTGAAGATGTTTTTCTATGATGAGGACAGAGTTCACACTGGGAATTGTGTCTGATTTTCTCGACCCCAATTAATTGTGCCCTTCGGTCATTTTTGCCAGACGCCCAACGTACGAACCCTTTGGGTTAAAAAATATGCCGGTAGACTTATTTTTATAGTTAGCATTCACCCAGTGTAACTGTACTGTAATTAGTCAAATGTGAATAATATTGGTCTTTGCATTTTCTTTTTTAAATCCTTCCCCGAAAATCTGTTTTGATTATTTTTCAATCAGTACTTTTTGTCCATGCCAGCAGCAGAGCAATCGGTTTTGCTTGAGGACATTAAAAGAAAAAAAGAAAACTGTTTACGTTTGCAAATCTAATGACCAACGTCCCTCCTGCGGCCCCGTCTCTCAGCACAGAGTGAACACTACACCATATTGTACAGCTTCATAGCCTTTATAGCCTATGGTTTGTCAAACAGTGGCGGTATACGATTAGTTGTGAAAGCTCTATTGTAAAGTTAATGTAAAGCTCTATGTTTGTTGAGTTGCTACGGGAAAGGCCTCCAGTCACCTCCACGTGGAGTTCACGAAACTAACAGCTGTAAATACTGTTTCCTTTGTGTGTGTATGTGTGTGTACACATCCAAAAATGACAATGCAGTGGTTTTACCTGTCATCTCTCTTTGTTTTACTGTAAAGAGGAAAAATGGAAAATGCAAAAAAGAAGAAAAAGATTAATATCTTCAAAAGCAATAAACATTATTCTGGATAGTGGACTGTTGTTGACTGTGAGTTTGTTGAATGTACACAGTGTGTGACATCGAGCAGCAAAACGAAAGGTGGACACCACAGTATTTTTAATATTTGGAATTAAACTAAATATTTCTGTCCGAACACTTTATATTTCCTGTAGTAAATAATTTCTGTTATAGATCAGTCAGATGTGACATCTGTGCCAAATTCAAATTTTGGTATTGTTTTAAAATCTACAAAAAACAAAGTCACAAAGAAAAAAGGAATTTAACTGCACTGATAGAAATAATGATGTAATTCTTACCACACTGTAAAGAAATTAAGAAATAAAAGTTCAATTTCAGCACAGCAAATTTGTGTGGCTTCCTGTAAAACCGCCCATATTTTGTCCTCATTTAATTCAATTAACAAAAGTATTTTTTTAATGATTTGAGAATGACTGATACAAGTAATATATAGATTTAAAACCCTAATAGTGTTGTGTATTTTTACAACTTGCTCCTGATCTAGTGATTAAAATCTTCCTGATTTACTTGCATTTCATACAACATCCCTATGAAAACACACATTTATGCCATAGTAATAATAATAATAATAATAATAATGAAAACAATGATAACAAAAGTATTAACACAGTTGTAGCCATCACATTGAACATGTACCTGAATTCCTAGGATGCCTGCTGAAGGTGTCATGACCTTTCAGACACACATTTTTTGGGCTTGTATTTTATTACTTTTGTATAGGTGTGTATGCAATAACTCCAATTAATGTCAAAAAAAAAAAAAAAAAAACATTCAACACATGCTGATAATTTCAGACACTAAACAGTATATTTTTCCTTTATCTCAATGTCTCACCACCAATCTGGTAATTACTAGTGTGAATCCAAATCCAGGTTGTGACACAGCATCTGAGTGAGGGACAAATGAGGTTTGAAAACATATTTTAATTACACTCACACAGTTTGGACATGAACAGCACGACCGAGGAATGTTTGTACATTCTCACAGTCGATGAAAAAAAATGTATAACCTCCTCAGCTATCACATCTACAGTTTCAAGTCGTCACACACGCCACCTGAAATGTGTGATGTAATCAAGGTTATGAGCATGATGAAAGCGAAGAGGAGTGAACCTGATGGGGAAAGCAGACACAGAGGTTGAGTGTAGTTAGGAAGCATGGGCGTAGGTATCGGGGGGACGCAGAGGACGTGTCCTCCTCAGTGTCGGACATTTACTCTGACAAAATTAAAGATATTCACACAATAAAGTGTTGCAGAGAAGGCACAGATTGGTGCATAGAAATATCACCAGAATACCAGAAATTACATGTTCAAGATTTTCCGATGGCGGACCCCAAGACCCCCAGTTTCACATGTGTCCCCCACAATATTAAAGAACACTTACGCTTTTGTTAGGGCATGACAAAGTCCCTGATAAACTGTAATTCACCAGCTTCAGCTTGTTTTGCTGTGTTTTGTCTGTATTTATTTTATTGTATGTCTCTTTTTCACCTCATTTAATCTTCTTTCTTGACTGTCTAAATGTCTCTGCACTTGTTTCTACTTGTTCCCTTATCAACTTATTACACAATAAAGGTCAAAAAGAAAAGTAATTCACTATCATCAGCACAACAGCTCAGCCTGGACTCTTCACCACCAAATTAGATAGGGAGAAACTGCACACTGTGTCAACCTGTAATGCATATATAAAACTGGACACAAGCAAACAGTGTTTATTTCAGGACATAAAAGAAATCTGAGTGTCTACAATTCCATAAAACTAAATGTAATGAAGATCACCTGCTGTTTCCAAGGTCAAAAACAAACCCCCTTTATTGAGGATTTTTTTAATATAGATGCAATTTTACGTCATTACTTTGGGAGCACAGGTCAAACTGTGAGGTCAGTCCCACTAAGTCAAACAGCAGATGTGCAGGCGACCAGGTTGTGCCTGTGTTTCTCCACAAGGTGGCGTAAGGAGGCTGGAGTAGAGGTTAGACCAGTGGGTGTCCAGGCAGGTAGTAAAGTTTGATTTGAGCAATTCAACTCTGCAGACAGTTTCTTTGATTTCCCGACAGACATGTTCTTTACGGTGCATTAACATGTGTGCATTGTATTTAAATTAGAGCACATCTGTGGAAAAAAAAAAAGACAAAAGAAAGTGGAATAAATTATGCTTGATGTAGGTTGTTTAGGAACATATAAGAGGAAGAAGCATATTTTCTGATAGGTGCAGGCATCTCAGAGACAAATGTGCAACAGCTTTCCATTGCAGGAAATTAGAGAATAATTATCAAAGCATCAGTAAAGTGTTGGACAGCAGATCGGAGCAGTGTTGCAAAGTGCATGAAACAGTCAAAACACTTCATATAACATACTTTAGACTCATATTTTGTTGAGACTAACATGAAATGCACATGTACAAACACTTATAGAATATTTACACTGAGTGTGGCACAAGGTGAGGGCTGAATGGGGACGAGTTACTGTGTAACACAGTGCGGAAACAAGCTTTTCACACGGTTTGCTTTTTTAGAAAACTTTGTCAGTGGAGCCAAAAGGCACAACTAAGCGAAGAGTTACATTTGAAGCAGTTTTAATGTTGTTGTAATTTATATTTTTTGCGCCATATCTTTACTTTGTATCCGCCGTGTGTCGGTCCCCTGCGCTTTTTTTTTTTTTTTTTTTTTTTTTTTTGATGTGTACTTCCGCGTACAATGTTTTTTTTCCCACTGACACACGGCAACTTTCGAACAGGAAACCTATTAGACGCTTCGCCTGTCGCTTTCTCTTTATCCACGGGTGAGTATTTTATTTCAACACTTGTCGCTGACGAACATTACAAAGAGTTTTACCTTTTCCAGAGGAGCTTTGCGTGGTGAAATTTAAAGCCCGTCACGGATGTTTGTTTTACCGAGAGAAACGGCTTATTCCTGCCCTCCACAGCTCGAGAGCTGCAGACGGTAGCGTCCACATACAGGAATGCTGCCTTTGCACGGCATATCTCGCTCTCTGTGGTTGTATATAAATAAAAAAACGAGCTGATAATGCTTTTATTTAACACTGTGGTTAATGAATGTGGCCCTGGCACCAAAATGACTCCCATCAGGGAACTTGAAGCATGTGTCAGAGGCAGTTATGTGGGCACGTCAGGTAGCAGAGGTGGCCCGTGTGAATTTTTCTGCCAAAGCCATCTAGGATTTTACGAGTCGTTTAGGTCTCCTACCAAACTACAAATCACTTTAATATTCCCAAAGCGGGCTATGCGGTGTCATTTGAGTTTATAGCTGGTGACCTTGTGAAATTTTATGTATCCTTATCTTTGCAGGAGTGTCCTGCTGACAGTCACCACAGAGGTGCTGTGGTTGTTTCTCACAAGGAAAATACTGTTGTTTATTCTTTTTATGTTATCTCTGTTTCCTGCTCTATTCATGTAAAACAAAGGCTCTCAGCACTGTGTCTTAATTTGGATAATCAGTGCCAGATCAAACTTTTTTATTTCCTCCTATCTGTCAACTTTGTTTTCGCCATGGGCGGATTATGAGACATTGGGCCCCTGGGCACAGACATGCAAAAGGCCCCACCACCTCTACTAAACAGGAGCAAGACACATAGATTTTGTAGTTGTTTTGCCACTGTACATTGTTTTGTGTTTGTTTGTAGTCGCGTTGCATTTCGTAAAAGTAATTTTGTGGATTTTTATGGGTTGTTTTGTGTCTTCTCACGGTTATTTTTTGTGTCTGTTTGGTCATTTTGTGTCTCTCTGAGGTAATTTTGTGTCTTTTATTGGTGATTTTTTTTGTTAGGCTTGTTTTGCCCCTTAGTTGCAGGGGCCATTGCAGTTCCTTTGCTTCTCTTTGTGGTCATTTTGTGCCCTTTTTTGTCATTTTGTGTCCTGTAGTGGTTGTGGTAGTGGTTTTGTGGGTCTCTCTGCTCATTTTGTGCTGCTATGAGGTGATTTAGTGTCTTTTATTGGTGATTTTTGTGTCAGTGGTTGTTCAGTTCTTTGCAGTTCCTGTACATCTCTTTGTGGTCATGTTGTGACACTGTGGTAATTTCATGCCCTTTTTTTTGTCATTTTGTGTCCTGTAGTGGTTGTTTTGTGGGTTTGTTGGCTCATTTTGTGCGTCTTTGGGGTAATTTTGTGTCTTTTTGGTAATTTTTTGTTAGGGTTGTTTTGCTCCTTAGTTGGTCTGTTCTTTGCTGTTCCTTTGCATCTCTTTGTGGTCATGTTGCATCTCTTAAAGGTAGTTTTTTGGTCATTTTGTGTCTCTTTGTGGTAATTTTGTGACTTTTTATTGGTGATTTTTGTGATTAGTTGTTCTGTTCTTTGCAGTTCCTTTGCATCTCTCTGTAGTCATTTTGTGTCACTTTGGGGTAGTTTTGTGCCTTTTTTGTCATTTTGTTGCAGTTGGTTTGTATGTGTTTTTAGTAATTTTTGCCTGTTTGAAGTAAATTTGCATCTTTTTTGGTAGTTTCTTTGTCAGTGGTTGTTTTTCCCCTTCTTGTAGTTGTTCTGTTTCTCTTTGCAGACCATTTGCATCTCTTTGTAGTCATGTTGTGTCTCTTTGCAGCTTTTCTGTGTCCCTTGTAGTCCTGTTAAGTCTTGCTGGTGTTTGATTAAATGAAATGTTGCAGGTGAAGGCCCGTGACACTCTGGGTCCCCTGTGCCTGTGCCCGGTAGTCCTGTTTTGTAATCTATCCATGTTTTTTGCTCTGTATGAAATGAGGCTCTGTATGACATGAGTCCCTCCTAGTTTTCTCTCCCCCCTGCTTTTTTCCTATACCACTCACTCATCTGATCAGCCTATATAGAGAGGGAGTTTCAGTCCAGACACTGTTCAGTAATTAGTGTCTGCATATAATTGATTACCCATGATGATTTTGCCTTGTGAAACAGAGGACATTGCCTACAGTGCAGCATAAGCGAGAGTTTCCTGCGCTCACAGGAAACTGCAATTACTGTACATCCAGTGCGGCTTCATTATCTCACTGCAGTCATTAACTAAAGATAGAGAGGCTTGAACAGTGTGGGCTGTGCTTGCCAGTAAGCCATCAGTCATGTTTTTATTAATCACTCCTCAACAAACAACTTCAGTGTTGCCAGGCCAGTTTGACTTACCTCTGTGACTTTGACTCCTGCAGGTTTTTTACTCTGCAGGCTCTGACTTAACAAACTCATGATTCCTGTGAATTATAATAACGAATTAGTTATTAGACGGGGCCATGTGTGTGTTAAGGGCGTTGCAGCTGGCGGTTTTGGAGACTGTGACACGTTCCCAGCCAGACGCTGCACCCCAGAGGCCCCATGTGAAGCAGGGCCCTGCCACTTCCTGTTACGCTCTGCTAGACTAGAGGAGCACTGCACTTGTCATCTCTCTCTCCCTCCACGTTTTACAAGTGCAGGCCTGTCTGGAGCCCAAAGGCTACCTTCTCTTCCTTTTAAAGGAATGTTGGCTATTTAATCTGAGTTGCTGTGCCACTCTCTCTCCCCCTCCTCGTCTCTCTCGCTCTCTCTATTGTTATAGGCCTACGTAAACTCACCCACATCCACTGTCTCTCAGAGGGTAGGAGGATAAACTGGGATAGGGCTGCAGCGTGCTATTGTTGTTAGCCTCTATGAGAGATACCCAACAACTGGAATGACAGGTAATGGCACCCGCAGTGGAACAGCCAGGGGGTGTCCTAAGGGCCTGGAGCTGTGTTGCAGGCAAGCTAATAATTTTCTGTAGTCAGGCTCGGACTTCAAAGGGAACACAGGTATTCTTCTCTGGCTGCAGTTAGATTGACGCACAGGCAGCAGATAATGAGAGACAGAGCGGACTGGGCTGCTCTTCTTCTCTCAGCGGGTCAGCAGTGAAATCTACTGATTCCTCCTGAGTGAGCTCAGTGGGTGAGATGGGGTGAAGTTACAAAAGTCTGTGTGTGTGCATGTGTGTGTATACAGGAAGGTGGTTATTTTGTACTGCGCCTTCAACGAAGCTATACCTGAAACCACAGCTAATCTCAGCACTGAACTAGGTGATGCACTGTGAGGTGTGAGTGTGTGTTTCTGCAGCTGTTGGAATAGATCATGGATACATATGCGGTATGTTATTGTACATATATGAGGGAGATAAAAGCGATTTGTCACCTGGAAGACGAGTTTTTATTTCTTAAACATCCATGGTTGTCGTAGGCCGTGTGAAGATAGATCGGTTTAATGTCACTTCAGAGGAGAACTGACTTTGTTCGCTGTGTGAGACGAGTGAAATTGGGAGTGAGGTTCATTTTTTTGTTGTACTGTCTTGCTTACGAAGACATAACAGTTGTACTTTTTAGTAAAATGACCTCCATTTATGTTGATTTCTGTCTCTATGACCACGAGAATTCAGAGTTATGTTTCAGAAGGTGAACTTTTTTATGGCAGACTATGTTTTCCAGGCCTGGGATAAAAGGCGGAGCACGTTGTTGAGGACTGCACAGTAAGATAACATGTGCTTTGGGTTGATAACTGCAACGATATTGTAATGGTGTCTTGTAAACCGATGAGGGTGGTGCACATGTTTAAACGATAAAGAATAAAGCAAATCAATCAGCCAGTGAGGGTTATGCTGTAAATCAGTGAGCAGGATTTAATGCAGCTTGGTTTGGCTGGTATATTTACTGGATTATAAACTGGATTAACAACAAACAGACGTTTCCATCTGGTTGTTTTATCTTTAAATGGCTCCTCAATTGAATTTTTTAGAGAACACATCATAATATTTTGTCACGTTTTCAAGGGAGACCAAGACGACGACAGCATGAAAAGACACAACGATACTAAAACAGACGACAATAGGCCCTCTCACCATAAAAGCACAGGTGTGAACAATAAACTTAATGATGGCTGTGTTCCATTTAGCTGCTGGTTCTCTGTCACACCATCATGACACTCTGGGACACTTGAATATAACGAAGCCATTGATGAAGCCACTGACTGCCATTGATGTTATTGTAACACCTGTGCTTTTACTACTACGATGAGTCAACCTGTAATAAAAGTCACGCCCTCGTTCACCACTCCCTTGTAATTGTTTACTCTGTAGTGAGCTCTAAATTACTACCATACTAATTATTGTAATTTTGCATCATCGGTGACAGGTGTCATGTCATGTGACTCATTTTTGTGCGCTTGTCATGGACACTGTTTATTTTATTGTGGCACTATATAATTCACACATCTCAGATTCAGAATTCAGACACCTTACGCCGATGTTATTGCAATTTAAGATTCAATCTACTGTAATAGAAGATTTTAGCCATGTTGCCCATCAGTAGTGTGTATGGCTGTAATGGTATGGGGTTTAGACAAACTGTGAGAGACAAATTAAAAACTGAAATGTCAAAATGAAAGCAGCAGAGGCCATGGGTCAAGCTCAGGAAACATTTGGTTCTACATTTCCCACAATGCACTTCAGTAGTTTGTTCTAAATTAGACTCCCCGTGCCTGTTAAATTCACTCATCTTTGACACACACAGGGCTGAGTATTGTTTAAAAAGTGATAACAGTACAAATACCAGTTGCCCTAATGTAGAGTGCTTCATTTGATACCCATCATGTCAGTGTAAGTATTCAGTATCATAAAGTGCCACCAGAAACGCCACCAGCGCGTTGGTGGCATCTCGACACGCTGAACTGCTAACTCCACCAGATACACCAAGCTGGACTTCACCATACCTCCAACTGTGTGGCAGGGGTGTCCAAACCTTTTTGAATGGGGGCCAGCTGCTTCTCCTATCATATGGGTTATTTAAAAACAAGTCACATTCAAATGGACAAATGCAAATGTTTCATCGATCAGCGAGAAAGCAATCAAATTTCCAATGCTCCTGAAAGCAGCAGCCCTATCTGTAGACTTTATGCTTTTGTGCTGTGGCCATGTTTGTTTGTTTACCTTGTGTTTATGAAATCTCTCGAGTTCCACTTGCATAGCTCCTACTTATTCACGCCATCGTGAGGTGAACGGAAAAAATGCAACGTGAACTATTGTGCGGCAGAGCACATACAGTATTATTTTGAAAGACAAGTGGCGGGCCATTTAAAATTGGTCCACTGGCCACAGCTAGCTCCTGCGCCAGACTTTGGACATGCCTTCTGTATGAGCTGTAGCTGCTGCAGTAGTGGGCCAGGTACACATCGCATTGAATCAAAGAACGCTTGTGGTGATTGGCTGAGAGCAAAACCGTATAAATAGTCTTTGTATCTGGGAACAATATGATGCAGGTATCGCTGCTGGACTAGAGATATATCGATACTACTATTCTAGCACTGGGTTGGTCAGATACCCAGCCCTGTTCACACCCATATCCTCTAATGCTGGGTTCAGATTACACAATAGTTTTGTTGGACTAAGTGATGAAAGAGTCAGAAATTCTTGCTGTGACTCGGCCGAAAGATAACAGACACATTGGTCCCCAACCAATTAAAGCTTGCCGTCTTTTACGCAGTGCAAGATGTCACCGGGAAGGAGGCGTTAGGAACGGATTTACAGGAACAAGAATGTAAACAAATAATGGCGGCATGTGTAAAGCTGGTTATCTTGTGTTTGTACCAACAACAGTGACCTTGCCTCTGTCTCACAGTTCCACCTAACAACATTTTTATGTTTTATATCATTCCACTTTCGCTTTGTCATGTTTACAGTCATGCCAAGATGACATCACTGTGACTTCATCAGGTTTATATACTCAGACATGCATTTCACAGCTGTCCTTGCAGCCAGTGCTCCCCATGATGAGTAGACTCGATGTCTTGTTTTGCCCTTTTGTCGGAGCAGAGTGTTTTAATGTAGGCTAAACATTGATTTTTGTTTTAATGTCCCAATTTTGGAAAACTGTGAAGCTGCACATACGTCCCCCTAGTTCAGTAGTCGTGTGATATCAGCTCATTCACAGTGATTTTTAAGTTATATTAGCTCATGCAGGCAGCTCAGCGTTTCCACCTGCCAATCTCTGTCATCTCTCAGCTGTCATCCAGGACTGATTCACACACTGCAGTTTAACTAGACAAGACTCCCTGCTCACAGTTTGCGTGGTCAAGTGCATTTGTGAGACGTGAATCATGTGTGCAGAGTTGACATCTGCCTCACAAACACACACACACGCACAAATGTAAGACTGCTTCAGAGACCAAAATGAACGCAGTCAATCTCAGCTCTCATGCTTAATGATAAGAGAATTTCCTGCAAGTCTGAACGTCGGCTTCAGCGCTTTGCTTCTCACACTCTGAAAAAAGAAAAAGGTAGAAAATGGAAAGAGTTACATCCCTCTGTCCAAGAGTGAGTCAGACAGATGGCTGGAAAGCCGATGTGACGGAGAGTGTGTGAGTGAGTGAGTGAGTGAGTGAGTGAGAGAGGGAGGAAACAGAGAATGGGCTCTTTCATTTGAGGGTCAGGGTGGAAAAAGCGAGGCTCGACTCCATAGATGATGTTTACTCTTGAGGAGTGAATGATGGGGGGTATGGCGGGGTGAAAGGTCCTCCAGTCTGAGTGAGTGTTTCTGCAGACAGTGTGCTCACTGTGTGTGCCAGCACCCAGGCCTTTACAAACAGAAGGAATCCTCTATTTCTTATATTGTAATAAACGCTAACACCACTGATTAGCTGCAACAATTAATTGATTAGTTGTCAACTAATCACCAGCTAAGTTAATAATCATTTAAATTTGCTGATTCCAGCCTCTTAAGCGTGAATATTTTCTTGTTTCTTGACTCCTCTATGACAGTTAAATGAACAACAAGACATTTGAGGACAATATATTGGGCTTCAGCAGACACTGTTTGACATTCTCCCCCAAGTTTTGACGTATTATAGACCAAACAACTAATTGATTTATCAAAAAAATAATCGTTAATCGCAGCCCTACTATGGATACATGATAATGACACTTTAGCAGTTATACAGTACACAAACTTATCTCTATTGTCATTTTGAATATTGCCAAGATTTATCATTTTTGATTAAATGTAAAAGCACCGCTTGTCTAGTTTCCACCAGTGATGTTTACCCATTGATTTAAAGTAACCGTGATGTTGTGGGCCAAAAGTACTTGATTAGTATGTTCTTATTTATTGCTTAATATTTCTTAAGTGTATATACTTTCTATTTTGATAATCGATTAACTTCCTCAGTCATTTTTCAAGCAAAAATGCCCCAAATTTTCTGGCTTAAGCTTTGCATTTATGAGGATTTGTAGGGTAGTTCAACAGATAATTACTTGGCAACTATTTTAACTATTCGTTAATAGTTTTAGTTGTGTTTTTTTTTTTTTTTTTTAAGCAAAAACTGCAAACATTTGCCTGTTTCATGCTTCTTAATTGTTAGAATTTGATGCCTTCCATTATTATACATGATAATCAGCAGAAAAGCTTTACATTTTTGGACTGTGTTGGTCGGATAAAACATCCATTCAAAGACATCACCTCAGGCCCTGGGAAATTAAACGGGGCGTGTTTATTCTGACATTTGACTGTCAGACTGATTAATTGATTAATTGATGATGAAAATAATCATTAGTTGCAGCCCTAAAATTTACTATGCATGGGTCTTGAACAGTTTTTGGACAAAACAAGCAATTTAGGGAACTTGTAACTGACTTTTTTGACTACATAATGAGTAGGTTTCTATTGAAATCCTCCCTGTAAAGTGTGTGGGCACATATTGTCTAATATAAGCATAACATACTGAAAATAAATTATATCACCTCTCCTGACACAGCGTATTTTTAAAGCAGTTACAGGCTGATACAGATAAATGTAGTCGGGCTGCACCTAACAGTTATTTTCATCATTATTTAATCAGATAATTGAGTCATTGTAGCTCAAGTGTTAAAAAGTGTCCAAGTTTACATATTTTAATCGCTTATTTTGTTTGACCAGCAGCCCTAAAACTGAAAGATATTCCTATCTGTGTTATTGTGTAAAGCCTTTGTGGCTTGAGAGGAAGTTGCATGAAATCAGATAAATTATCTCAAGTGACGTTACGTGAGTCAGCGAGTCTGACAGAGTTAGAAAGTTTGCTTTGCCTCTGCTTGAGGCTGGGGGCTCGAGGCTCAAATCTCCAACTGAAGTGTTGGTGGTCGAGTTGCATTGTGGGTACTGTAGGTAGCAGATTTTGACGTAGAAGACGGATGTTTGGAATAAAAAAGATCATATTGCTTGTTCTGCTGTTTTAATTTTTATACTACAAATCCCCTTGCTTACAGAGTCGCAGTATGTTGCAGTATATTGAATCATAACCCCCGTACTGTTAAAGGTATCTGTCAGATTCTTGCCAGTCCACAACCCCACTAAAAAACCTGTTCATTGTGAGTCAGACAGTGTTGTAATAGTGTAATGCTAAATCAGTGGAGTGCCCTTTTACATTGTTTGGGAATATATTGGCTGTAGACTGTCAAATATGGAAGTTATCAGCTCAGTTGTTTGCCTTATCTTGAGTGTTCAAAGTTGGAGTCATTATTTAATTGTAGATTTAAACTGAAGATAAAACATTGATTATGATCAGCGCAGAGAACCAGTGTTCGAGATAACAATTGAATTACTACGTGATTTTGATGCCTTGTTAATCGGTCCACCCCGAGGGAGAGGGAAGAATGTTGCATATCTGGATTGCAAACCATTGGCATGAGGTTAGCATCATGAACCAAGGTGTGCTTGTGTGCAAGTCCAGAGACATTTTTGGCTTTGGAGACTTTGATTCTGGGCAGGCGAAATTCCTTCCAAAACCGCTCAGCATCAGCTCGTTGTTGTTGCTGCTGCTGCTTTGTTTGGTGTTGTCTTAAAATCGGCAGCGAGCGAACGCTGTACACGTGAACGGAGCTGCGAATGAATGAAGGGTGGTTTTTGTCACAGAATGTCAATCAGATGTTTCTGTGTGTTTTTTGCCTCAGCAATTACTGCTACACACACACACACACACACACACACACACACAGATGGAAGCAGTTAGGCCGAGCTGGAGGTTTACTGTGAGCTGCCAATCCATGCCAGTCGATTGGCCCCAGCCTATCAACTGTTTCCATGAAGCCAATGACCTCTATATGGGGACAGAGGGAGAGGGAGGGGGTGCGTTTGGGCGGGGGCGGGGGCGGGGGTGGCAGTTTGTTGGAGCATGCGAGTGAAGTGTACTTTGGCTCCAAGGAGAGACGAGAGAAAATGAAGAGGTGTGTTAGGGCTCGACGAATGTGCATGTCAGTGTGCATGAAGAAGGGAGGAGGCTCAGCAGTAGCTTGTTATTCGGGATAGCATGTTTAACATCATCCTTAAAATGCTGGGAGATTTTTTTAAGGGGTGGGGGTGGGGGGTTGGAGATTGTGGAGCTTCATTAAAAACCTCTGAGAGCAATGTCCGCTCGACTGAAATCATATGAAGAGAAGGTCAATGATTCTCTACAGCGATTGTGTCCAAATAAAATCATACCAAGAAAAGGTCACTGCAGTAAAACTCTCAGATGAGACAGATCAGTGGCGCAAAAAGTCCTTTTGAAATCAGGAAACCCAGGAGGATTAAACAATATGATTCGTTTGGAGTCACAGCTGGAGAACATGTAAGGCAATGAAAAGACCTGCATGTGTTTTCCCTGCACTATTGGCCATAATCTTATTTTAGCCACTACGTAATGGTTGTTAAATTACATAATTGGCCCTTGTCTGCCGGCAATGAATGCACTGGCTGTCTTGGAGCGATCGCACAAGGGGCCACTTTATTTTAAGTGAAAGGTCGAGGAGACGAAGGAGGTAGGTTAAGAGAGACAGGAAAATGAAACAAGATGTAGAGACATGCAGAGGGATGGTAGAAGAAAAAAGGACGTGGTTGTCAAAATGAGGAGGAAAAAGTGTTTGAGAAGGCATCTTTTTTTTTTTGCACCTTCACCACAGACGAGCCACTCCCTCTCTCACGCATACGCTGATGTCACTTCCCGTGTGCACACACTATCTTCAGCATTTGGCAGTGCACCCTCTCCTCTGCTGTTTGCTTTGCTGTCAGCGCTGTGACGAGATTTCTGGGATAACTTTAGCCCTCTGTAATGTTCAGACCACGGTTCTGTTGCCCTTTTACCTTCTTCAGCGAACATGCAGACAGTCAGTCACATTTGGCCTTGTTATCTTGAAACGTCTTATCTCTGTGAGCTGATAAGAGCCTTATCTTTAATCAAGTCTTATTTGTGGAATAATTTAAGATGTTTGTGTTGTTTGTGAGGCTAATCTGTTCAGAAGTATTACCTTTTTTGCACTTTCATTAAGTTGGGGGGCTTAAAGGTCAAAATCAGTGCAGCAGAGGGTGAAGTGTCTGTACTTTTAGTCACTAGTGTGGGTCAGGCACTTCCCATAACCAAACTCCATTGTGTCTTTCAGTATGCCTTCTATGCCTGATAAATGCCCACTTTTGTCTTCACACTTCCAGTTTGTAACAGTCTTTTTTAAGGCGACATGTTGCTTTTCCTTATTTCCTGTCACATGTATATAATGCTACAATGTCAGATGTTCATATTAAATGCGGCCAAAGTTTCAAATAATTCAAGTAATCATGTGAGCAAGAACCCCTGGCTTCAGACTGTCTAATACTACTTTCGAGACGAGCTGACGTCCAATCACGCAGGATTTATTTATAGTCATCTGCTCCAGGAGCGCCACTGCAAGTGTTTACATTACATACTTGGCTACATGTAGCTTATAGTTTCCCACACATTAATTTATTTTTACGGCGGCCTGCCATGATTAAAACATCTGCCGCCATGTTTTGATTTTCTCTTTTTGGACTGTTTTAGGAGCACTGTTGGGATATATATACCCATGGTATGCCCAGGGTAATCTGGGCACAGACAGAGCAGCAGAACATCCGGCACAGTGTATGAAAACTTAATTGCTAATTGAGCTAATTCTGGAAATTTGCTTCCACTCACAAACAATTGCTCCTCTTATCCATTGATCTGATCTGATCAGCTCTGATCAGAGTGACTGACCTCAACCTCTGAACTTAGAGGGGGACACAGACTGATACAAAATTACCAGCTTAGCGAGTTGAAAGTTAGCGACCCCTGCACCTTACGCTACATGAAAACATGTAATTTATTTGCCAGTGTTGTGAATTTCTGTGATTCCGGGTCAGATTTCTGCTGAAACTGCAGTTGTGAAAATTTTTCCTTAGAAGCTTTTCTTGGAGGTTTTTCATGGTAGAACGTGCTGCTATGTTCAGTTAGAGTCATTCCCAAGCTGCAATGATGGTGCAGAGACACTGGGATACAGGGAAGCTTGACCCATTAGAGCAGACTGGGCTTTTTCAGGAGGGTGACTTAAAGAGACAGGCACTACAACTTAGCATTTTTAGGCAGATGGATAATACAGGTGTTCCAGCACAGACAGAGGAGAATAAAGTGTTATTAGAATATTAAAGCATGAAAATAGGGGTGGGTGATATTGTCCTAAAAATATATCCAGATATGTCAGGGTATTTTTGCAATAATATTATTCCTAATGATATTACAAAATACTGAAAAAAAGTTACCACATAGGCTTAACTTCTTACCTTTCCTTCTTTTGTATTTTTGAGAAATCTACAGATTGAGGTGGAGCCACTGACTGATTTTACTCCGAGCAGCAAGTTGCTAAAAGGGCTGTTCATAAAACATTCAGGGCTGTGGTCTCGGACACTCAGGCCTAACGATGCCACTGATTCCTTACTACTAAGGTCGCTCCTTTTTTAGTACTGACTGCTTCACCATGGAGCTGGTAGCAATTTGTTTTCAGTCAAGCTTGTAATTGCTGTGCGGAAAGTTATGACATCATTATGTCAAGTCACAGTATTGCCATAGTCACAAGTTTGTTTTTTTTTTTTTTTTTTTTAATCAAATTAGAGATCATACCAGTATTACTGTCAGCAATATGATATGGAACGTCCCTGCATGCAAACATGTTCTAGTAGAAACAAAGAAAGTATAACCCTCAGAATGATCATCATAGATCCCCTCTAAGATCTCAAGCCCCATCCATCATTAGCCCAATGACATCATTTTCTCAGACTTTGCTGTATTAGCCTGTTATACTGTTTTCAGTGTGGTAGTACTTCTCATGACATGTTGATGGAGCTTCATGTGTTAGTCAGTCAGTAGAGTGCCAGAATTTGTCTGCCTTTATTTGCCAGTGACTTCATTTTTAGGTCACAAAATAATGACTTAAGTTGTTCTTTTATCTCAGACATGTGTTAGGATGTTACGTACCTTGACATGTTTCGGTGGAAACTTCCGCCTTCCTCAGAAGTGTCACTTGGTGACACATTTTGCAAGTATACAAATCTATGAACCCTGAGCAAATTGGTGCTATTTCTTACAAAAACATGGGGAAAAAAGAAATTGAGCAACTTGGTAAGAAATGTCCCACAAATTGCGAAAAAATTAATTTAGAAATTTAGATTTAGAATTTATTTTTTTTTTTTTTTAAACTAGGCAAAAAATCTAGGGAAAATGTATATTTATTATTATTGTTATTGATACATATTAAAAATTATGGTACAGAATTATTGTAATTTTTAAGCATTTCAGGTCATTTCCTTTTTTTGTTTTTTAAAACTTCTTTTAAAATCTTTTTTTTTCTTGTTTTTAATTTCATCTTTTTACTAATTTCTTGCAAAATCTTTGGGTCATTTCTTCTTTTGGTGCCTTCCTCCTTTGTTTTTGAAAGAAATCAAGCAAGTGTGCTCAGTTTAAGGGTTAAAGCATGCTCAAAAACGAGTTACTTAGTTTATATTTTTCCCACATTTGCCAAAAAAGAGGCATAACTAGTTACATTTTCATAGTGTATAATTTGCCTTACAGTTGTGATTTGTGTATATTTTACAGTTTAACATGCTTTGAAATTTCTCAGCCCACATTTCAATACTTACCTTATAGATATTTTTACATTTTTTATATATTTTTGCAATTTTTAAATATATATATTTTGATTCCTATTTCTGCCTTTATTCTAATTATTATTGTTTATTACACACGTCTTTTATCACACCCTCAAATGCAAATTATTCTGCATTATTCACACATTTTTTTGTGTATGTGACAAAAAATATCGTTGAATCTTTTTATTTATTTACTTTTTAAAATTAATTTCAAGTCATGTGACTGCACATGGCTGTGGTCCATGGCTTTTTCTTTATTACACTGAGTCAACTTTGGCATCTTACACCTCAGGTCTCACTCAAACTCTGCGTCCACACACACATTCTGTTCATGTACATTATTAGGCTCTGAACACCTTCCCGTTATATAACAATTTAAATATAAAGTCATATACACACCATTCACACACACATATGCTCTCTAGTCACAGATGCCTCCGGGCCTGTTTTCACCGAGGTGCTAGCTCACTGTCAACTCTGCCATCTGCAGCCGAAGCCATTTGGTCAAGGTTGACAGCATTCAGTGTGTGTGTGTGTGTGTGTGTGTGTATGTGTGCTTGTTTGTGTGTGTTTTTGCATAGGCTGTAAGCATTGAGGTTTAGGTCTGAGCTCAAACACAGCTTCTGGATGCTTCTCTGTTTGTTAGAGTTTCCAGAGGTTCTCACACTTGTGTTTCCATTGCCTGTTTTTTTTCTTGTTCTTTCCACTGTTGCTGCCTTGTTCTTCGTTTCCTGCTGCAGTGTGTCCCCACTTCTGAATTTCTTCTCCACGCTCCCTCTCCTCCTCCTCCTCCCTCCTCACTTGGCCCCCTGCTTTTTTTTTCTCTCTGTTTAGTCTATAGGGTTCATATAGGCTGGTGCTCGCAGCTACAGTTGTGTTTACTAGTCCAAGTCCTACAATTTTAGTGCAGTACAGATCCTGAAGTCTGAAAAAGTATAACAACTATATGAAGTCCTGGCATTTTTAAGTTCTGTAAAGGCTTGAAAAAAATAATTGTTGAGATGCAAGTATGACCACACTTTCATGTTGTCGAGGATCCCATTTTTATTTCATTTCTACGTGTCGTGGTGTATTGTGACATCTCCATCGTGTCTTCAACCCATTCAAAATGCAAATGTCTATAACCCTGCAGTTTAAGGCCGTTGTCTCCTCCTCACACTCTTTTCTCATGAGCACTCTGTTCCTCATTTGTTCATCGCTGGGTTTCGTTCATGCTGCATGCTCACTTCCTTTTCTGCTTCCCACGTGAACTTAAGACACGAGCGGCACAGGAGGTTTTGTCTGATGCAGTTTTGTCTGCATATTTCTCACGGAAACATTTCTGAACTCTTATTTCTTCACCTTTTATCGTTCTTTCTGCCTTTCCTTCATTCTCCCCCGTCTCGCTCTCTCTTTGTCTCTCTTTTCATCTGATAGGTCATACAAGAAATGGCTCTGATAGCTTCCTGAGGAAATTACACCCACTTCCTGTCTGTGTACCTCCCCATTTGCCACCTTCCCCCAGTTTTTTTTTCTTTCTTTGCCCAGGCACCTCAGGGAGCAGCAAGTACGGGAGCAGCGGTGCTGGTAGGAATCCCCCAGTCTCTGCTAATGAGGCTGTGGCCTGATGAGAGCGCCAGATAAACAGCAGTACAAACACAGCAAGCTATAGCCATTAGCTGCTGTGCTATTTTTGGATGCTGCCCTCATAACATATAGAGGACAGGACACAGCCTATTGTGAGTGAACGTAAGAGGAGAACAGTGACCTGTGCTTATACAATGGCTTCTGTGGCCAGGTGCATTTAGTAATTGTGCCAGAGTGAAGCTCTAATTTTAGTGTTTTCAGTACAGGAAGATACATACCGAGTGTTTCTTCATCTGCAGCTACCTCAACTGATTTTTCATTTAGAGAGAGCATTGTCAGTGAATCTTGATTTTTACATCTCATGGCTGCACTTAAAGTTTAAATAATTGTCACTTTTATGCTCTACGTGGCTGACCTTTTAAAAAGCACATGTAATCAGGTTACTATTGACTCTTTGCTGAGTCCAATATGAAGCCACTGTCAATTGTTGTGTGATCACAGCATCTTTTAGATTAGACCAATGGCATTGTTTTTTGTTGCTGGAATGGGTGTGTTGTTTTCAGCACATTCATTTTAGGCTACATCCGCACTATAACTTTTGAAAACGCTGCTGACCCTGTTTCAGTTTGAAAACTCCAGGGTTGCGTTTCAGTCTGGAGGGGCAGGAACGGAGACTTTAAAAAATGATGACGCAGGCATTCACTTCCTGATTGGTCTTAGCAGTTCTGATATGTAGAGCCAAACCATTATAGCTACGCCTTTTGTGATGTCATCTTTCTCATGTGGGTACTCCTTTCCCATTGCCATGGTTTCCTCTGATGGATAATGCTCCTGGTACAGCTCTGATGCGTTGCTGTATTTGCCTTGCAACGTATTCCAATCTGTTTTCGGCTGCCTTGACCGCCTTATACCCATACGCCCACTGAACGTGAATTATCATGTGATATGCATTTATAGCCGTGTTAGTATGGATGGAGAATAATTCTGAAATGGTGCTAAAATGCTTGTCGTTTTAAAACAAAAATAAGTAGAGTGTATGTGCCTCAGTGTCCCGGGACTGGATCCTTAGAGAGGAGACAGAGGACAGTGGTGATGCCCGTCACAGTGTCTATTTTTGTATTACTGTTTTAAAGGGATAGTGCACCTAAAAATGAAAATTCAGCCCTTATCTACTCACCCATATGCCGATGGAGGCTCAGGTGAAGTTTTAGAGTCCTCACAACACTTGTGGAGTTCCAAGGGGAGAGGAGGTAGCAACACAACTCCACCTAATGGAGGCTTACGGCGCCCCAGATTCAAATGTCCAAAAACACATATTTGAAACCACAAACTATAACTATACTGCTCGTCCGTAGTGATCTAAGTGTCCTAAAACCCGACATAAAAAGTTGTTTGGAAAAACGTTGGTGCACAGAGAGGCAGTCAGAGCTGCAGGCTACAATGAGGCTAAAAACAGAGTTTAAATGACGTTTTTCCAAACAACTTTTTATGTCGGGGCTTCAGGACACTTGGATCTTTACAGATGAGCAGTATGGAGATATTTTGTGGTTTCAATTATGTGTTTTTGGACGCTTGAATCTGGGGCGCCGTAAGCCTCCATTAGGTGGAGTTGTGTTGCTACCCACTCTCCCCTTGGATCTCCACCAAATGTTGTGAGGACTCTAAAACTTCACCTGAGCCTCCATTGGCATATGGGTGAGTAGATAATAGGTGAATTTTCATTTTTGGGTGCACTATCCCTTTAAGAAGTTTTGCTGTTAAAGAGTAACTTAAAATCACAGACTGTATAAAAACATGGACACAGCCACTGTGACGTCAACCATTGGTTTGTGGATTCCCATTTGAAAGCCTCGTCTTTGACATTTTGGTCATCGCCATATTTTGGATTATTTTTGGAGCCAGAGGTTGACCATGTTTGATTGAGACTGTGGTGATGCCTCACAGACAGTCTGTCACTCAAAGTGGCCATGCCCCTAACTATGCGTAACTTTAAGTCTTACTAAAATGTAAACAAGTGAGTTATATATAAATTCACCCTTGCAGTTGTCATTTCTGTTGAAATTAGCCATAAAGATAAAGAATATTGTAAACATGTTTATTTCTGCTGTAAAGTTGAGCATTTGAACGAGGGGGTCTGTGGGGACTGATTCGCTCTTGCAGCCTGCGTCAATTTGCCACACAAGGAACTGTAGTTATCTGGCATGTGTCGGCAGTGTGTCACTGCCCTCTGTGGTTGACAGGTTACGGTCGATTTGACCTCTACACCCAGCATCACTCATGGGCGTGGTCACAGGTGGCCCCTGGGTAGGAGTTGTATTGCAATCGGCAGTTAAAAAGAAAATTATTTGCATATTTAGATTGTATAGATTCTGTATTTTTCAGTGAGCTAGAAGGAAAAGGTGTGATTGTAACAATCTTAAACTAACTACATAATTTTTTAAAAACTTTTTTTGTGAGAAAATCCATGTCACACACAAATCAGTATTCAAAGCAGAGTATTTTCATGCATCTTAAAACATATTAGCAGGAGGTGACATTTAAGTTTCCCTTTAAAAAAATAAGTTTACAGCATATTGGCCTATTTGTACAAGAATAATGAGTGACAACAGATTACAATTTGTTTGTTTGTTTGTGCAATAATTCATTTAGCTCCGCCCACACAAATAGTTCCTACTTTGTGTGTGTCTACGTGTTACTTTTTAGGTTTTTGTTTATTGTGTAACCAGTGAAACCAGTGAAATAGGAGTCCGTTGACAGTTGCTGTGCTGTGATTTTGATAAGATAACGGCTTCATCAGACAGTGTGTTGCGACATCAGCTGATGTTTCATGAGCATACCTGGAGATTTGCAGTGAAGTATCCAGGCTTCTCTCTGTGTCCTCGTCCTCTTCTGATAACCACTGATCATTTAACTCAAATGTTATTTACGGAAATCTGTTCATCTTTCATCTCATCGTGCAAGGTTTGTTACGACCACCGCAGGCTAATTAATGGTAACATAATCAATGGTTCAGAACACCTGTAAAGTGGAGTGATGTATGAACTGTTGCATAAATGTATACTGTTTTTTTCACCTCTCTTTAATGATTTGTCTGTTTTAATGCCATTGTTAATGATATCTTCATCTGTGAGGGTAAACAAAGAAAAAGACTTTAACTGGTGTGCATTAATGAGTTGAATCATTTTGGGAAATCCTCTTAATGATGAACTTTTTCCTCTGGTTGCTTCTGGAAAACATGATATCAGCACATTTAAAGCACTTTGTACACTGTATCATTTGACCTGGTCATGATCCTGCTGTACTAAACGTATCACACTCTCCTCTGACAGCCACCGTCATGTTATTGCAGGAGCTTGATTGACAGGTCTGAGCCCCTGCGGTTGCAGCATGGACGCTGAAGATGCCCACTTCGGGGTGAGGTCACAACAACTTGCCTCCTCCTCTCTTCTCGGTCTGAGGGGTTTAACTAAAACAGCTAATTGTTTCAGCGGTTTCACAATGGACGTGGGGTTTGCATAAGATGTGATGTAACAAAGACTTAGCTATTATTAGGCCGCAGCGTAACCTCTTAGTGACCTGGTGGAAATATGAAATGCTAAAGTATGTTGCTACTCTGTCTAAATATTCAAGAGGTCTGATGAAACAGGTGCTGTTTTTTTTCTCCTGCCTCTGTACAGTATTAGAGTTCGGCCTGGTCAGAGATGCAGAGGAATGCTGTTGTAAAGACCAGTTGTCATATAACACACCCATACACACACACACACGTTCACCAGCAGCTCCCCACAATCACATAGGAATGGCCCCCTCCCACATACGTGCTCAGTCTTACCACACACACACACACACACACACACACACACACACACACAAAGGCACGTACGCTTGATGGCTATCATTGGATTGATGCCACCTGACACTTAGTTAGTGCTGGAATGTGATGGGAGGGTGGGGAGGGCCGGGTGGGGGGGGGGGCAGCTGCCGACTCTCAGGAGCACCGGAGCTGATCTCGGCACCTCTGGGACGCTCTGTTCAAATACCGTACGCCTGTGGTCTTTTCCTCTCGAACGCGGCCACGTCTGTATCAGACAGGAAGGACCCTCGCAGTTTGGAGCTTATGCCAGCTATCATGTGCTAATGGAGGTGAAGGGAAGAGGGTCTGGTTACTGTTGAAGATCACAGACTGTCTCCATCTGTTGTCTGAACTGTGCCATATGCTGGAATGTACCACTTGGCTCCGTCTGGGCAGAGGAGGCTCCTGCCCCTCGCTATACTTCTTGTGCTCTGTTAAGCAGAGCAGAGTTGACCTTCCCTACTTCCCTCTGCGTAACCACGATTGCCGTCCCCTCCTGACTGTTCCAATTTATCTCCCGGAGTATGAACATGTCTTACAGTAACTCAGATATCAACCAAGACTTGACAGTAACAAGGGATCGGCTTCAGTATCTCCTGTAATGAGGAGGCTGAAATGCTGCGATCATGAGGGCAACATAGTCGCAGTGCTTTCCCAAAGTTCTAAACTAGTTCTAAACTGTCACTATATCCAGACAGTGTATGAGACAGATCATGTAGGGGTCACGGGGGGGGGGGTAAGGAGCCTATTCCAGCTGACGTTGGGCAAGACACCCAAGAGATAAGTGTGCCGATACACCCTGGACAGGTCACCAGACTATCGCAGGGCTGACACATAGAGACGGACAACCATTCACGCTCACATTCACACCTACGGGCAATTCAGAGTCACCAATTAACCTGCTTGGTGGAGTACCTGGAAAAAACCCATGCTGACTTTCTCTGCGGATTAAGGACCTGTCTACACATGTACAGATATTTTTTAAAAACAGATCATCTCTGCTCCCCCATGTTTAAATAAAAAGAAAAAATCTTTCTACATGAAACATCTCTGTCCAGGCTGGAACACAATAACAACTTCAGATGCTCACGGGCATAGAACGTCTACTGCAATCCCTCCTCACTGCGAAAGTAAGGGTGTAAACAGGCCAGTGCTCTGTTTTCTAAACACCTATTGGAGACCTCATCACTGATGATTCTCCTCTGATATAAGAATAAAGGTGCTCACTAACCAATACGAGTGCAGCAATAGGCAACTTAGCTGAAGTGTAAAGTAACCATGACACCAAGCAGTGCCAACGGTAAACATTCCAGTAGTCTGCCATTGTTGTTTTTGGCCGAAGCTCATTACACGAAGCAACAATGGACATGCTTGAATTAAGGAGATGAGGTCATCCGCTCCATTTTACATGTCCACACAGATACACAGAGTAACCAGAGTTATGAAAATTCTGCATAGGTGCCAACTGACGAATTAAATAGACAGTTGAATTTCTTTTAATGAAGTTATGTCGACCAAAACATGGAAATTAAATACTGTACGTGATGTCTGGTTCCTTCTCAGGTAAAAGTTGTACCAGTCATTCAGACTGTAGCAGTGAACGCATCTCATCTTTCCACCAGGAAACCTCTAGATCTGCTTTTTTTCTCATCAGTCATAGCTGTTGTTGTCATCGTGATTTACGTCTGTGTTTGCCTTGGTGAAGTGGTGTTGGTTTTGTTTTGTTAAAGAGTTCAGTGGCTGGGTGCTTGTGTGAAAAAGAGGATGTGTGTCCCTCTGTGTTGGTGTGTCGGCGTGTGTTTATGTCTGAGTGTCCATGCAGATGTGCGTCCATGGCCCTGACAGGCCTGTGACTCTCTGTTTGGCTAACCCCTCCCACACATGTTGCTCCAACACTGGCCTTTCTCAACCCGCAGCCCACTGGATACGACCATGAATGAACACATTCTCTGTCTGTCTGTGTATCTCTCAGTTTCGCCCTTTCTTTTTCTGTTTCTCTCTTTACAAGAACTCACCTTGACCTCAAAGCATTTGTCAGCTCTCCCGGCCGCCACTGTACACAAACACTGTGTTCAGGCCATGAATTGAATCGTGGTCGTGTACACACTGACATTTCCTGTATAAACTCCACCACTAAGTGATTTTTCAGTTCCTTCTTGATAACACTTCAACAACCAGCGTATAACCACACATTCACACATATAACCCAACATGCTCTGTGAACATGTATGTACAGTAACATGCTTCAGTTGACTCAGTTTCTATTTAAATCAATTAACACATCTGAAACCATTATTAATGCTGCATATCCAATCAGAATAATTTCTTATTAAGTCTGTCTACATTATTAATTTGGGAAACACACACAGAGAACATGTAACACATGGATGACATGAGTCTTTTAGAAATACTTAGAAAGAAAGTGATATTAATAGAGATGGAGCTGCACTTCCTCCTACAGTGTAAAACATTCAGCAAAATACGGAACATTTATTTTAAGAAGTTCAACTCTGTATTTTCAGATTTCATGGAGTTTAACGACCTCTCGAAATTAAATATACTCCCAGGAGAAGGAGGCAGGGCGCGTCTTGCTGCCCAGTGTGTTTCAACACAACTTGACGGACAGCAAATGGCCGAGACAAGCACACACATGCAACATGCTTGTTAGTTTTCTACCATTTTTTGTTCTTCTATATATTTACCTCTTTTTCTCTGGTTTCATTATAAAATTGAATTATTTGTGAGGCTTTGGTGATATCATTTATCTGACATTCATGCTAATAGAGCATTTTGAAATAAAAAAACTAGAATTGAATACATTTTTTTGTTCCAGTATATATAATTTTGTGTCATAATATTGGTAATTATCTAAATGCAATGCTTTAAAAAGATAAGATAATATTAAATTAGAATTAAATTTTTAATCTAGCCACGCAGGAAAGTCTGACAAATCCAGTTATTTTGTGAGTTATCTCGTGAATCCAGTTTTGCCATACAGCTTTTCACATTTGCCTCATATAACCAAAAATATTCAAGGTTTATCTGTCACAGTAGAAATGATATGACAAAATATCTGACGGCTGACAAATCTTTATTGTTTTTGTGTACATAGATAGTAATAATATTTTGGATGCACCAGTTTATTGGTTGCATATCGGTATCAACAGATATTCTCCTTATTGCCTGCCATGGTTTATTGGTAAATAAGATGACATTTACTGATGGCAGTGGCTAATGTTTTTCTATTATGTCACATCAGTTTTGCGCAGACTAAACCATAGGGCTTGAGACCAAGAGCATCCCGTCATCCCGGGGACAATAGAAAACATGTTTGGGATGAACAAAGATCTTCCCCAGGATAATTTTGGGGAGAAAGGATGCAGGAAACTCACTGTCAACATGTTGTTTTACAGATAATGCTGCATTGTGTGTAGCACATCCATGCAGCAGGAGAGCTTGTTAACGTTAGCAGTTAGCAGAACTAACTGCTGAAGGAGGCTGCATTGAGTTACATTGTGATGCATTCAAGTTTTTTTTAGTAAAAACTGAGATTTTGGTAAAGGTAAATTAAAATGCTCTCATGATGTGTTCAAATGTTGTCTTGTAAAATGACATTTTTGGCAAGAAATGTGAATAAATACAGCTGATGTAAGGAGAAATTTGTTGATGTTTCACAGCAATACAAAAGGTTTTTTCATGAATGTGTGCGATTGAATTTGTGCTTATTCAAAGGAAGTGTAATAATGATTTTCAAACAGTTCAGTACTTTCTTTTAAAACATCAGTATCAGCCCAGAATTTTACAGTTGCCACATCCCTAAACAACACATTTTATTATAGAGCATTTTTCTAAATGAAAGTTACAAAAGGCCAAAACCGACAGCCGCAACAGTGCAATGAATACATAAAACAAGAATAAAACCGCAGTGATTAAAAATGACAATATAAAACTGAACTAAAATCAGGCTCAGATATGATTTAGCAAATAATGAGGTCACAAACTCTTATCATGCAGATTATTCCAGATTTTTGGGGCCTTTACGGGAAATACTTGATCACTAGAAATACTGTGAAAGGTCACAATTTGAGGATAACAGGTTACATGAAGGTCTGTGTTGTGATTTGTGATATCACCCAACCCTGTGCTGAATTATGAACTTCAGGTGCTACAAAATGGACATGAAACTTGGATGTGTTGAGTTATGGAACAATATTCATAACTCTCAATCAATAAAATAACTCAACAAAACAAAAATGCTCCTCTCTAACAGTTTCTCGAGGCTTATTTTCCTTCAGAAACAGTTGGAGTCACTTTTTCCATTCATTACTTTGACTCATACCTCACACCTCTTCACAGCTCCGCACTCACACTCTGTCCTCTCTGCTCACCTAGCATCGGACAATGGTAAATGTTGTACAGTGTTGGCTTTTTGATGTGTGTTTGTGTTTGGGTGTTCCCTGGGAGCGGCGCTGGGTCTGCGGCCTTCAGAGGACTGAATACAAGAGCTATGTGTTGTTTGTGTGTTTTGGGCGTATATGCGTGCAGGGGAAGTGGTGCGGGGTGTAAAAGGTGGGGGTAAATTGGTCACCCGTTCCGATGCATTTTTTTCCCATTCATGGATTTCAAAGGCAAGGATTGGCATAAACCTTTAATTTCAGATTAGCTTAGTTACATTTTTAGACCTGGAGGGTTTACGTCATGGCAGTTTGGGGAGCGTTTTCCTCTGAGTGTATTAGTGAACTCCACACTGCTCTGAACCCCCCCCCCAAAAAAAAAAACATTTCCAGAGGCAAAATTTGGCCAAACTTAAAACAGAGTTCAAATCGAAGATGCTTTTTTTGCAATGCATGTTTAACACTGAATTATTCCCCCTTGATTTCAACACCTAAAGTAAATGTTTTAGTTTTGCCTGGGGGGGGGGGGGGGGGACCCATCTTAATGAAATATTAAATTATTCAGTTAAAAAAATATATTTTTAATCGCTTATTATCAGTTCATTATCACTCATTATCATTGTCCGTTACTCATGAGCAGCAGAGGAGATACCCGCACACCAAATGCAACCGGGCTGAGCAGCCACAAAAAATAATAAAACAAAAAATAATTTTTAAAAAAGTGAATTAAATCTTATTCTCTTTTTTTTAAAATAATGAAAGTTATTCACTTTTTTAAAATTATTTTTTGCACTTTGAGCACCTTTCTTTTTGTGCACAGATGTCCTAAATAAATTTACATTTTTTTTTTTTTTGCATTTCTCCAAAAACCTTTTTTGTAGCTGTCCAGCCTAGTTGTATCGGTGAGCAGGTATCTCTCCTGCCATCCTTTCTTGGTTGTCCATTGTACTAATGCACCCAAGATGAACTTTTCTCTCACAGCAGCCTTAAGACCATACTCAGTAGCCTCCTGATTTATTTCAGGAGAGAATAAGCTTTACTAAACAAGTAAACACTGTAAATATTGCGTGCTTTGTCAGTGATTTCCAAGAACGTCCTCGTCAGACCGCACACCTTCACACACATCGAGTCTCTGTCTCTCTGTTAATGAGGTGTGATTGGATGCTGGGAAGTTTTCCTGCTTTCCGCTTGATGTGATCTCTCACTGGGAGAGTTCACTGTCTTTATGTCTGGCTCTGCTCAGTGGGGGCTCAGGGCGTCAAAGAGGAAGCCTACCAGTTCAAAGTATAGCCCATAATGTTTGCTAATTGTCTTGTTTTCTTCCCCTTTCTCTCCCTCTCTCTGTCTCTCCATAGCAGGGCGTGTTTGGGGCTCAGTGCTCTAACCCAGCCATGAGCATCATCGGCGCTGAGGATGAGGATTTCGAGAATGATCTGAATGATGTGAGTGAATAAAAGGGCGGCACAGACAAAAGCAGCTGAGTGTAATTTAATCATGTTCTCTTATTTCACTTTGCTCTGCTTGTTTTCTCCCTCTCAGGTGCCGGATGAGCAGAGCCCATACTTCAATAACATAGACCTGCTGAAGGATCACCCGACCCACCTGCTGGTGTTCCTGCAACATGTCATCCTACAGTTTGACCCAGCCCCCCTGGTGAGAACTAGGACTCCCATAATGCAACGTCCTGTCTACACAGGATGTGTTTCAGCCACGTTTTTCAGTCATCCATCTCATACACGTCTGATGGGACAGATTTGTGCCTGTTTTAATCAATACAGCTGTCTGCACAGGACATAAGTGTCTGTTTGGCTCAAAGGTTGCTTTCACTACACACTCTCTGTAGACACGGTGTTGCAGTGTGTGTAAATCAGAGTGTGTGTGCCTGTTTGTATACTACTGCTGAAACAACACCTAATATATCTAATCTAATAGAGAAGGAAAAAAGGTGGAAAAATGATGACAATTTATTTAACTTGTGTGACATAAGTGGGGGAGTATAGCGTGTTTCATTACAATTTTTCAGCTTCCATATTTCCCACTTAAGTAAAAAATGGTTGCCAGGTGGCAGAAAAACGTACAGTAGATCCTTTAATCAAACAACAGATTTTCTCCAATTGTAACTGATACATAACGTCCTTGATCCAATGCCCATATGGATTCTTTTTGACTTTTCATGTACAAAAGTGATTATTAGTTACAGCTGTATTATATATGTTTTTAGACAGCAAGATGCCTGATACATTTAGTAAGTTCAGTATTAGTGTACAATAGGAATGCTTCTAAGGACTAATTTTCCTGATGTTAAAAACAGAAGTTTAAACTTAGACGAGTCGACTAGTCTAAAAGTAAGATAACGCTCAATAAACAGTCAGAATTATGCACAATTTAATCTATAACTTAAAACATTGTCTGAAAAAATATTGCATATATTGTACATAACATTGTACATTATCCTACAAAACATGAACTCGCTGAATAAAAGTTAGCAAATAACATTTAGTCAAAACAATATTCTTCTGGAAAATGTGACATAAAACTTATGAATATACCAGTATGAATATTACTTGTAAAAAAAAATTAGGCTTCGATAGACAGACATTGCATCGGATTACGGCATCGGGCATTTGATTCTTTTGATCTGAAGACCCTTAGGGACTAAAGGAATATGAATAACTTGCAGGGTAATTGAGGAATGGACACATAATTTGAGGTAGCCAACAACCCGCTTCTATACATCCAAAGAACTTCTATAGAAAATAATCTGCTTGGCAACCAGACCAGGCGTCTAATTGAGACAGCCATTTATTTGTCAAAATGTGTAACTACACCAGGCAAGTAAAAGGGATTGTGTTTTTAATTGGGATGAGACTTTTAATAGAAGTTTTACAGTATCTTAGGAAATTAGTCTGATTATTACAATAGTATTTTTATTGAGTGAATGTTATAATAATTGAACAATTAAGCCCTGTTTCCACCAAACACTTTTGGTATGGTACCTTTGGAACCACAAGTTACCCTTCAGACATGGTACCTAGACCCTAGTATTTCCACTGCCAGCAGAACTCTATCATGTGGGCGGGGTTGTTGTCACTCACTGCTACGTCCAGCACTCACTGTATTTCCTCATTATCGGTGACACAGAGTGAAGTCTGCCCCTTGTTTGTTGTCCACAGAACGAGGCTACATGCCGACATTTTCAGAACAAAATAAAACAGGCTGCAGTGAGAGTCTCTCTCCATGGGATATTTAAAAATAGCAGGTTTGTGCATTTAGTTTTTCTAAGGCAAATTCGGGGGTTTAGTGTTGCTGGAGCCCACAGGAATGATGCTCCACTGCCCTTTTTATTCTCTGAGTGAGGATTAGAATATATGCAGTTCACCTAACCCAGTCAAAATTAATATATACATATAAACGCTTGAAGATCCACTCATTACTAAAAGTGTGTGTCATATAAAGACTAATGGTTTGAACAGTGGTTACATGAGCCTCAAAACCAGCAACAACTCAGCCCTGAGCAGAGTGACCGTCTGCTATTGACCAATCAACGGACTGCAGTGTTCACAGCTCCACCTTTTAGTACCAGAGCTCTGTGTGCTAGGTACTCCAACAGAGGGGGGACCAAAAATGGGGACAGTACAGAATGGTTCCATTGGTACCACCCACAACTTTTCACAGTGGAAACGGGGGTTAAGTTTAACCAGCTAGTATTTCTGGTGCCGACTAACAAGGGTTACAACTGACTAGTCGACTAATCGCACACATATTTAGTTTACAGTTTTTGCTTATACTGACCTGGCGCATCACATTGGCGTTTGATTTAACATGTGAAACAGGTCATGAATCCACAAGGAAGTTGTTGTTTTTAAAGATACAGAAAGGAAATGAGGATGGAGACAGAGAGACAAGAGGTATGGCAGGTATGACGTGCAAAGTCCCCGGTTGGAGGGGAACCAGGGACTTTCTGGTCATATGGAATTTGGGGCCACACCTGTGCCCCCCTCACAGGGAAGTTAAAAGAACTACAAGATTGTGACTAAAATAATGATTGAGATTAATTTGCTCGTTTATTATATTGTTGATGATTGCTCATTCACTTATGTAATAGAATATAATTATATTTCATTTCAACATAGAAGAACATTTCTTTTAAATATTACAGCCTGGGTCTTGTTTCTGTTGTTTTGGTTGTGGTAACTTTTTATTCACAAACTGAGATGTTTGGCAGCGTCACTGGTCAACACAGTCCATCTGAATAAACAAGACGAGCAGTCAGACAGGCTCTAAAGAAAGACTCGTCCAGTCATATGAACTAAAGCAGCTAAAAGTAGAACAAGTAGTTAATGTTGCATTGCAGGTTTTCTGTGTAGCGAAAAAGCTTTGCCTGCAGCCAAACAAGTTTGGGACACTGAAGTAATCCCAGCATCCTCAAAATACACAAGAGACAGATGGTTTACCTGTGAATAGAGAGCGCTTGATTTGATGCCACTGTAAACACAGAGAGTCAGAATTGTACCTAATAGATTTTATTTGATAACACAGCAGGCACAGTTTGTATGAAACACATGAAACAGCAAATAAGTGTGGATTCACATTGCACGTTTGGAGACCTCGCCTCTTGTGTGTGTGTGTGTGTGTGTGTGTGTGTGTGTGTGTGTGTGAGACTACATGTGTGTCAGTGCTGATATAAAGCATGCCTGTCCTTTCCCCTTTGTTCTGCATGCAGTCACTGTGACCCACCCAGGTACTGTTTCACCTCCCACAGTCATGAAACACTCTCCTTTTTAAACCCCTCAACCTCACCAAGGTTCATGTAAAGAACAAAAGAGTGTCAGAACACCAGGTGTGTTTGTAGAAAATCTTATTTTGTTACAGTTTAAAGGAAAACTTCACCCTCTCATTTGTGTTACAGTTTCTCATTGCCTGTTGCCTTGAATTCGAGAATAAAATGTTTTTCTCAGGCACCTTTTGTGGTGAACGGAGAATCCAAAAAAGGGCCACATGGGTCTGCATTTAACAACAGCAAAACTATATCATAACAGCCATTTTTATAAATTTTATCAACAAACAAAAACACAGAATAAAGATGTAAAGCTCTAAAACAAGCAATATAAAACACAAGATAAGATTAGGACAGAGAAAAGTCAAAAAGTATGTTAATATATACTAGAAATGAATCATAAAAACTCAAAAAACAGCAACTACACTTGGTAACAAAGACCAACTAAGACACACCTTGACATTGGCATATAGAAGACTGTGTACAAAAATCCTGCAACCGTGTTTTGAAACGGGGCGTCGGTGGCTTAGTGGTAGAGCAGGCGCCCCATGTACAAGGCTGTTGCCCCAGCGGCCTGGGTTCAACTCCAGCTTGTGGCCCTTTGCTGCATGTCTCTCCCTCTCTCCCTCCCCCTTTCACACTTGTCTGTCCTGTCCATTAAAGGCTAAAAATGCCCCCCCCCCCCCCCCCCAAAAAAAAAAAACCTGTTTTGAAACGGCCAAGAGGAACCAATTAGTGCTTCTGCAGAAGATTCCACATATAGGAAGCTGCATACATAAATGCTCGCTTGCCAAACTCTGCACGTACCCTCAGTACAGACAATAAAATCATGTTTACGACCTCTCACACAACTTGTACAGTATAATCCGAGTCTCATTTATCCAGTCATATGCTCAGTATTTCCGAAACACAGGTTTGCTAAAAAGTTACAACATAAAAACACTTTTACCTGCAAGTAGTGTGCGCGAGCAAGCCTGAGCATGTGTGAGACTGTTTGTATGGACGTGTTATTGTCAACGTTTTAGTGAAAATGCCTTGTTTTTGGAAAGTACTGAGCATACGACTGGATTAATGTGACTTGGATTATACTGTGCGAGTTGTGTGAGAGTTTGTATATGGATGTTTTTTTAATACTTCTTATTTATGAACATTTTTAAGTTCAATAAGTATAGGAACACAAGAAAAGAAAAAGGAAAAAAAGAGGAGCAGTACACAGGGAAAAAAGTCAAATATGAGGTCATGGGACGTTTACAAGAACATTTACGACAAATTTTCCTAGTTTAAGTAAGGTGTCATATGGTACGTACAGTAATCATGTTGAGTCTGCCTCGTTGGCCAAATAAATTTTGGCCATTTTCTCCACCGTTTTTCTCCCAATTCTTTTTGAAGTCATGTGGATTATGTCATCTGTTCCAGAAGATGTAAATGTTTGTGAATGGATATTTTGATATAGTTTTGCTGTTGTTAAATGCAGACCCTGATTACTTGAATTCATTAAAAATGTTCCAGTTTTTTTTGATTCTTCGTTCATTGTGGAGGCATGTGAGAAACACAAACTTGTCTTTAGGAATTCAAGGTAACACAATGATCAATTGATGTACTAATGGTCATTTTGCAGATGAAGTATTCCTTTAAAAACTCTCTCACTGTTGAATCAGTGGCGTAGAAGACAGAGATTGAGGTATGTGTGTGATTATGGCTGACAGTGACCACTGTTTTATAAGATATTGCCATTATGATTTAAATACCCCATTAGTCTCTGTGTTTTGATGAACAGCACTTTGTTCATTTTATGTCAGCAGCTTGACTGTGAGGTCAGGTGAAATTAACTTTTATATATTATGACATACCAGTAAATCATATGATTTGTGATATCAAATACTAACTAATAACTGTGGACGTAACAACGACACAGACGGTGCATTAATGCAACGCGCAGGACATTAAAAGCCCGCTGACATTTTGTTTGCACTCATTGATCTTCTGTCTGTCTGTCTCCTCTCAGCTGTGTTACCTCCATGCTGACCTCTTTAAGAACCTCAGTGCCAAAGAGACCAAGAAGCAATTTGTGGAGTTCTTCAACACTTTCCTGGACAAGGGTGCAGTAAGTAGCACACTACAATGCATTTCCTCTAAGACTTTTGTCTGTATGCCAGTAAAGAGTGGATGCGAACGGACTTGAAATAATGAGCGACCTGATAGAATTTATTGTAAACTCAAGGTAAAACAACGGATAAATCAGCAAAACACAAAAGACCTTGCCAGAGACCGGGGAGGGAGGGACATCACGCTGATAACAAGCGGGCACATGCAGTGTTTTATTCTCATGAAACTTATGCCAGCCTTACACCAAATGGTTTTTCAACCAGTTTCACTGTTGCAGACAAATTTCCAGTGTCGGATTAGGATCGTTAGAGTTTCACTTCAGTTGGTGCGCTCCTGTGTAAGGTGGTCATAAAACTCAGCTGTCTTATGTCTTTTTCTTATCTCGAGAAAATCAAACATCTTTAATATCATCCTAAGTTTTTAGTCTTGGTTTGTGCATATACTTAAATTCAGCAGCCAATAGCAGCTCTCTCTGCGGCACTAAACAGGAAGTCGCAAACCACATAGACAGTAAACATGGAGGGGACTCTGGGGAGGCTTTTGTACTGTGGAAAAGGAGGAGAAACTGCTGGAGCTTTGGAGTCGGCGTTGACTTCAATGTGTATCTGATCTACGAACTAGCAGTTATTTTAGAGAGAAATCTTATTTTCTTTAAAACTCATTCCCACAGTCTCCTCCATATGAAATAAAACAGCTGACCAACGAAGGCTGGCAGCACGTTGAAGCACACAAATACACTTTATAGATTATATTGATGCAGAACTGACAAGTCATCATATGACACCTTTTATCTTTAAGGGTATCACCATCTAAATTAAGAATTCCAGTGTGCTATTTTCATGGCCAAAGAAAGTTCAATCAATATTTGTGAACATGAGCTGCTCTCTCTCAAAGCCAGAAACCAGAGGAGTCTCAAACTTGTGATATAATAGGGTACAAAGTCTGGAGCTGCTCCATAGACAATAAATAGGAGACTGAGTTTATGAGCTCACAGAATGTTTGTTTTCTTTTTTTACACTCAAATGAGCTTTATTCTGTCGTAGTGTTCTCAGTCCTGAAACAGAAAATGTTCCCATATGCTCTCAGTGTCATCTAGGACGTCTTTCTCAGTTGAATGAATGACTGACTTAATTTCGAACCAAAAATTATACAAAGACAAAGATAACAGTGTCTGACAGTGTCTTACATTTCTTCTTTTAACTCATATTATTTCAACAAATTCCCAAATGTATTTACTGTACGACTATCCCCAGTCTATTTACCACCCGGTTAAATAGATAGGTAATAAACCCACTTTATTTACAGCTCAAGTACCTCCCAGTGTCACAAAATAAATATGCACTCCCCTAACACAACCTTTCCTCATCTATATATCTGCCACAAATATCTTTCTGTAAAGTTTTTTAACTCATATTTCTGCTTTGTTTCAACTCATCACGCAGCCCGTTCCACACGTCCACCTCAAACACTGAAATACACAGACTTACAACCCCCCTCTCTGTCTCAAAACATTTTTTGAATATTGCCCGGAAGTGAATTATTCCTCACTTTAAACATGATTATTGCAGTTTTAAATTAAACTCATTGTCATCGTCTGTGGAGCAGCTCCTCACTGTACTTTATGACATCATCAATTTGAGTTTCAGCTGTCCAGTTTTTGGATTTGGGAGAAAGTTGTTCATGTTTACTCATGTTTTTGGACTGTTTTAGACTCTAGGAATAACATGTATGAATTTTGAAAATGGGTGTAGTTTTCCTTTATTAAGTTCCCAGAGTTATGTCTTTTTGCAGCCACAGAAGGATTTGTTTTAAATGTCATATTTCTTAAAGGGAGTTTGGTGTAATATTTTCCACCAGGAGCAAAATGGGAAATAATCCCAAAAGGAATCTAGTTGTAGTTTTGCAAATGGTGACCCCAAAAGATCCCCAGTCTTTGAAACATGTGACCAAGAACTCAGGTTGTTTTTAGATGTGAGAGGGTGTCACGTTTAAGTGTTTTAAAAGTCCTCTAGTGTATGTTAGGCATGATCTAGCCCCCAAAAATAAATGTTATTACTGTATTTCATTTCATATATGCACTCTAACAGAGGGAGTGATGTGCTGCTGCTTTAAGGAAGTAGTTTATCTGATGACCTTACGAGATCTGATTCCATTTTCCTAGAGTGTGTTTGGATATTCAACTCTGTTTTTGTTTTTTGAGGGGGAGTAATGGCTCTTTTTTAAGGTTGGGTGCAACTTTTTGGATCTGTAAGGACCTCCATTGCTCTGTTAGGACTCATAACCTAATTGATATTGCCTTAGCAGATGTTGCAGATGCTCCATGAATTAAGTGATCAGATTTACATTTGCTTAGTTATGTGGTTTGAAACGCTTCCAGTGTAGTCATATAATGAGAGACTCTAGTGTCTCCCTACAGGCTCTCTTTCTTTGTGTTTTATATTTCTGTGTTTCTCAGCTTCAGAGAGTTGTGTCAGTCGCTAATTCTTGCTCCTTCAGTCTGTGCTGGTGTGTATTCTCTAAAAATCAATTCAGATAAACATAGCAGCCAACGTAACACAGATATTATATTCTTTTTTCATTGTGTAACATCGATAGGAATTTGATATACGGCACAGCTGTAGTCTATAAGTTGAACTCAGGAGAGACACCGTGTGCACATGATTTGTTTGCGAGTGCTCGTCTCTGTTTGCTCTGCCTTTATTCTGTGTCTGTGCTGCTGCAGCCTTCACCTTCTGTCTGTCGCTCCCCATCACTCCTCCCCTGCACACCTGGCCTCTGTCACTCCTCTGCTATATTTCCTCCTCACATCTCGTGTACTGCACTCGTCTGTCAGCTCAGCTGGTGTGTGCTGCTCTGGCTCCCTGTCTGTCTATCCGCTGTCTGTCTGTCTTTCGTCCAACCCCACAGCTTCCTGTCAGGATCGTGGGAAAGCCCTTTGGGAGGACTCGTCTCTTTTTTTAAACCCTCTGCATCTTTAGTAGACCCTCTGACTTGACGTTGGCCCGTGTGGTTATTTTCATGTGACAGTGTTTCTTCCATTTGGAATATGGGCTTTTCCTCTTAGTTGTTTTATTTCTAAGGTTTAAATGACCCCTTGTGGTGATGTGTAGCTACTGCACACTTTATTTATATTCCTATTACTTGGTACCACTGGTTTTTTTTTGTAAGTAAGTAAAATGTATTCATAAAGTCACAAAGTGCTTCTCAAAAGCAATATGCAACAAGAAGGAAACCATAGAAGACAAAGTGAACACCCGAGCCATGTAGGTAACACATAACAAAGAAACAATAGATCCTCTGTTGCCAGTTTATAAGGCACGTGTGGCTGAAACTAATGCAACAAATCTTTTAAAGAGGCATTGTTTCAACATTATTATCATTTTGGTGGATGTAATTTTTGTTGCTGTTGAACTGAATCACTTTATACAGAGAGGTACTTCTGTTTTTTAACCTACCTGAGGCCTTTACTACGAAGTCAGGTCAATATACCCAGGATATCTTCAGGCAATCTGGCTTTACGAACCCTAACATTGGCCGTCTGGAAAACTGGTGTCTGGTTGACAGCTAGTTCAGTCAAATCCGGGTTTTCCTATCCAGCTGTGTGAGTTCGTGTGAAAGAGGCGGGTGTTGTTAGTTACAAGTGACATCATAAGAACCATAAATGAAGCGGCCTGCTAAATTTAATATGAAATGAAACCATGATAGAAATTACATGCGGGAATATTCTGTTGCCGGGACAGCAGAAAGTCACATTCATCACAGTGTAATGTGAACGATAGTTTATAATCTTACAATAGAATATAAGATGTAAACACTGGTAATATTGTCCAAATATCAAAAGATTTTTCAACCAATAGTGATAACTGATAATTACTCGCTTCTAGTGGCTGATAACCGGTACGATAACCACTAATTTCCCTTTTTTATTTTTTTTAAAGAAGAGTATAACCTGTAGTGTATGCACACCTGAGGGTAAGAAAGGCTAGGATGTAGAGAGATTGGAGATCAGACCCTCAGCGCAATCCTGTCATCTTCCTCTGGAACTGTGAAAGAAGTCCACACCACAACATGTTTTGCTCTGTAGACAACGTGCTGCAGTTGTTGTTGTTGTTGTTTTTGTTGTTGTTTAATTGTGGCTCACAAATCAAGCTCAAAAGTCCATGCACCGCCACCCACTGTGTCAGGTGTGTAAATGCTTCCCTTGTTACGTCAATGAAAACAGTCTGGCTTTGTGTTATTAGCACTTTTTATCGGCTATAATTTTAAGTATCGGAATAATGCATAATTATAAAAATGTCCCATTAACGGCTGATTTTATTTTATTTATTGATATATATCGTGCATCCCTGCTCAGAATGTGTCGCATAAAACACTTAAAAAAAAAAAAAAAAAAAAAGAGTGCAACTGAGCAGGTTAGGTCTATAAATCCTGCTTCATAGTACGGGCCTCTGAACTGATTTAAAAGGAATGGACAAAATAATAGAAACACTTGCAGCCTCCAAAATGACCCTACAGTTTAATCAACACCTCTGTCAAACAGTTTCAACAAAAGCTAAACATTAAAATCTACATGTCAGTAGGATTTATTGCAGGACTGTTGTATTAGACTGCTTTGCATTAGACTTACTAGTAGCTAGGGCGACACGGTGCAGTGGTTAGCAAGAGGGTTCCTGGTCCAGACCAGGGGTGGGGGGTTTGAACTCCAGGTTTGGGGGAGCCCTTCTGTGCGAAGACTGCATGTTCCCCCTGTGTCAGCATGGATTTTCTCTGGCTACTCCGGCTTCCTCCCATAGTCCAAAGACATGCAGGTTAATTGGTGACTCTAAATTGTCTGTAGGTGTGAATGTGAGTGTGAATGGTTGTCTGTCTCTATGTGTCAGCCCTGTGATAGTCTGGCGACCTGTCCAGGGTGTACCCTACCTCTTGCCCGATGTCAGCTGGGATAGGCTCCAGCACACCCGTGACCCCTAAGAGGATAAGAAAATGAATGAATGAATAGTTTTAGCAAGATTTACTGAATAAACTGGCAACTGAGTGTAGAGCAAAGCAAAGCTGTAAATGTTTAACATCTTGTATTTAGAATATATTGATAAATAATGTATTATTTTTGTCTCTGTACCAATTTTGTCTCTCGCTCCTTCATTTAGATCCTCAGAGTGGCACTACCATCTAATGTAGCCTATGAATTGGGTAAGTTCTTCTCCTGTAGTGTATTTAGTCATCATATACTCTTTCCCATACACACACACCTCAGTGTCTTCTTCACTGTATCTCTAATTCTCACTCACTCACCTCTCCTGTCTTCTTGCCCGAAGACCGAACCCGTCCAGATCTGCTCCATGAGGACACCCAAAAGCGTTATGCTCAGGAGGTTCAGAGCATGCAGGCTGCTGAAGTGGCCAAACAGCTGGAAGATTTCAGGTGAGGATCCCCATCCTGAACTCTACTCAGCAAGTCTCGTATAGTCTGGTTTTTTTTTTGTAACCAAATTTTATCCAGCACTTTGCATATATGATGATACAGAAGCACAGCTTCATGTTTTTCCTTTTAAACAGAAATATTAACCTTTAGTTTGACTGACCAGATGTAGACAGTGCTTCTGCTATTTGTGTGTTACTGTTTTCAAAGTCCCCTTCACTACAGGAAACAACAACCTCTGAGCTAACAACTTACATGCTGACAATGGCATGTTATGACAAAATTTTGATCAGGCAATAAGGTGTGCCTGCTTTGTTGTTTCAGTCAATTGTTGTAAAGGTATTAAACTAGTAAAACAACTCGTGAACGCAGCAAGGAAATGTTCGGATTTCGTTTTGCAGGACTCTCAAACACAGCCAGTTCGAGTCACTTTGCCACATCTTTTACTCTGGCAGCAGCACGCGCCAGTGACAGTGACTTTACCAGTGTACCAATTAGCTCCACCTCACACAAGCTTCTGTGATATGGTCACAATAATGTTCTACAAGAGCCACATGCAGCTTGCAAACCATCCATGGTCCAGTGAGCTCCTCCAGAGCTACAGTTTAGTCAAGCTTCACCTTAGATTATCAAATTATTTTTGTCTTTTTTTAAATCACTGAAAGTTGCATCACACACTTGACAAGCGTCTCCTTTTTTGCGGCATTGTCTTTTGCGAAGCATTAGCCATTTTAAATAACAGTGCTCGCCTCCCCCGCTGCAAATTTTCTAACAACAAAAGTTTCCCTCTGACACTATTTTTTAAGATGAACGTCGTTGCATCATTGGCTTATCGCTGCTCAAGATAATTGTGATTGGCTAAAATTCAAATAAGCCAGCATTTTTTGTCACAATAGAAGAATGATAAGGTGTGTTTCCAGACCTTTCTTTAGCGCTGTCTAGCTACTAGTCTTGACCACCCTAAATATTTCCTCTGTAAATCCACAATAATCGTCTCAAGTCATGATCACCATACAGTACTCTGGTTTGGGAGTATTGGTTGATGTGTGTTGGGGGACCTTATGCAGTTAGCTCTGATCACGACATGAGTGTACTGTAATGGCACTCAGGATAGTCTCTGCTTATTAGATACTGAAGTCAAACCTAAAGAGAAAATGTGTCGAATTTATTGTAATTTCTCAAAAGCTCCTTCTTGTCACTGTTTCTAAGTTTTGAAAGACGTCCAGTAAAATTAATTAACCAGCAGGCTAAAAGCTCACTTTTAATTACAACTCAACACTACAGCTTACTGTTTTGCACGGGTGGGAATCACCAGAGGATCCACGATCCTTACGTCACAATACAATTTTATTACGATTTTAAATATGCTGTGATATGCTGAGTACTGCGAAAAAATATGTTGAGATATATTGCTATTTATCACCATTTTTAAACCGTAAATTATGCCCCTAAAGGAAAACTCTGTCAACATCTATTTTATCTAATAAAATAAAGTTTTCAGTTTGTTCATCTCATTTCAGCCATTGTTGGAGGAAAAGCAAAATGTATCTTTGGACTGAAGTCTAGTGGCTACCTGAAGTTTAACTTGCATTTGTCATATTAATAATTTATATATTAAAAAAAGATACTTGCACTATGTGACGATATATCGCCACACAGAAATACAATACTATTGTGTGTTTTGAGATCAGTCTTCGATATACAAGGCAGCATTTGGCTGCAGTTCACGCAACGCAAAATAAAAATAAACTTGAAGAGATTTGAAACTTGCTTTAAATTAGTCATTTATCCCAAAGGAAGCTATTTTGTATTTCTATTTCACAACCAATTTTACAAGATCTAACTAAACTATAACTATGAAATCTAGCCCTCTCAGTGTAGGCGGGATGATCAGGTGTAGTGTTCAGCAAAGTGTGCATATGTAGCATGTAGCAGTATTTTCACTTGTATTCTTCGTCTTTTATCAGCTCAGCTCTCTAAGAACCTCAGCGAATGAGATACCAAAAAAGTACCAGGTACTATCCACAACTGGAAAACCAAAAAAAAAGAGCGAGTTGAGTAGATCCGTGCTGTACCATGCAGTTCCTTAGTCTCCTTCACAGTTAAAGCCATATATACATTTGTCTTTGCTGGAAAGGTTTCACTGTGAACAGCAGAGGCATGAACGCAAGAAAGGGTCATCTTAATTATTCTCATTTTCTCTTTTCAGTAGCATTTTGTTCATGTGATTCTTTTGCTTTGCTTAGTTTTTAACCTGATCAATGAACATTTAGATGAGCTGCCTTGAGTTTAGATGTACAGGAAAATTATTTGATGTGAGGTTTCAGGCTGAACTGTTGAAAAGCAGCACAGTCAGAGCATGATGATGACCACTGTCTTTGGTGAATTATAAAGGTTTCTATTTTCTTGGAATTGTAGATGAATAGTCATATATTATATGTACACTCACAGAATGGGGAAAGCATCAATCAGTATGCTGTAATAATCCTTTATGTTCAGTACTAACCTGGCCAAACCCTGGCTTCCTTCTGCTGTATCTTACACAGGCAAAAGAGGATGATGGGCATGACGCCCAACGAGGCGGAACTCATCGACGTGGAGAGCCACTATCCCACTGACCGCATCCCGATGGAGATGAAGGAGAAGTCTGTAGCTGAAAACCTGCTGGACAAGATGTCTGAGACACAGTGAGCGCTCTCTCCTCCACTGCTTCTTACAACAGCAAAAAAAAGCAATTGTTTATTCCTCCTATTAGGAAGAGTTGTTGGCAGCATCACTGTCCAGCTATTATAGAACAGCAATGACGAAGGAACCATTTTGTGTGCCCTGAAGTATAAGTCAGAGACCTTTTCTAAATGAGATTAGATATTGGTGAGCACTTTAAAAGCTTGCAAGGACATGAAACTCACCCTGTTGAATCATCAGAGCAGAAAATGAACCTCTGCTTTAGAAAATATCTGGTTCTTTGAGTAAAAAGTTACACAAGTCTTAACACATAAGGAGAGAGGTCAGCAACAACTTCTGAGGAGCACTTAGGTAGTGTACGCAGCCATTAGTGATTTGAAGCTCAAGATAGTGCCTGAGAAAATCAGTTCACCTTTGGATTCTGGGTCAGTTTCGGATAAATGCAGCAAATCAAGTGCCTTTTTCTGTTCTTACTTGCACTTGAAAATAAATGTACACCACATAAACCTAAAGCACTGTCATATGATCCAGGAGACTCCCTCAAAGTTGAGGAACAACCATAGACTGCATAAAATAATGGATGTAGCCACTGTGACATCAGCCTTTGGTTTGTGGACACCCTTTTGAAGCCTCGGGTTTGGCATTTTGACCATCGGCGTTTTGTTTTGTTATTGGAGCCAGAAGTTACTGTATTTAGACAAGAAGGTGGAGCTGTGGAGGAGCGAGGGGTAGCTCTTAGTCATAGGGTGTGCTTCGAATTGCATACCTCTTCTTTTTACTTTAAGTAGGTACTGCAGCTGCCCTTAAAAAGTGTGTACTGTTGCATGCAGTATGCACACAGCTCGGACATACTACTGTCTCATAACATTAAGGACCCGAACTTCTACCCTCTTGCTTTTATATCTGTTACTGTGGAGATAAAACAAACACCACTTACCGAGTTTGCCGAAGACGAAGATGAACCCGGAGAGCTCTGCTGTTATTACTTTGTGATATATGTAGTTTAACTTTAAAGTTATAACTGCACAGATTGTAGATTTTAATATAGTATATTTTTGACAGTGAAATCACATCTGCAGTTCTCCGTCATTATTTTTGTAGTTATGTCCTTTTCGGACCATATGTAGCATATGTAGCAGAACATCCTGGTATTTTTGACATACTGCATCTGATATATCTGAAATTAGCAGCCAGTTAAAGACCAAAATACCAGATTGTTATTTCTGCTGTAACGTTGGGCATTTTAACATGAGTGTCTGAAGATTTAAGGGAGGACAATACAATTTGCAATTCAAAGAACTGCCAATAATGGCACTCCCTTCTTGGCTTTACTTTTCTGCTCCAGAGATAGCTGCTCGGAAAAAAATGTAAGGCTTTTTGACCCAAAAGGTTTTGGAACGATGGAACTAGAGGAGCTAAACTAGTAACTAAAGGCATTTTCGGACCAAACAGTTCTGCCCACTGCGGAGCTCCTCCAGAGAACTACATAGTTTCAAAGGCTTTTTCTCTGTTTGCATTTGCACCAGCAATAGAAACACTGACGTCATGTACTGTAACTCGGCCGGCGAATAGTATAGCAACGTTACTTTCCCCTTGACCAATCAAAATCGTGTTATATTGCAACCGTCACATTTATGTTCCTTAAAGCCAGGTCTTCACTGTCAGTCCATTTGCTGGGCTCTCCTCTATTTTGTCTGCTTCGAGCTGTTGTTTAAATGGCAAACAGGTTTTTAAAAAATGTCGGTTGCTGGTGCTGCGTTGGCTGTGTTTGACTTGTCATCATACATTACGTCACTCATTGGTTCCTCTTGTGCTGAGAGAGCACCGTCTCTGATGTAGGAGCTAAAAAAGTCTCTCAAAACAGCGTTGTAAGAACCACAATCATTCCTTGTTCCTTGCAGTGCAGACCCAGCAAAAAGAGGGGAAAAGTTTCTCTGGTTTTAAAACACCCTGAGACACCTTTCCGTTTCCACTGCATCTGAAGAACTGTGGAAATGGGGCACATGAGGCCTTTGACTGATTGAAAAATGAAATGCAATTTTCACACAAAAGAGAACAACACCTCTCTGTGTCATGAGGATATTATTAAAAGTAAACCTTCAAATAGTAATTGGACAGTAGGGAAAATCCTTCTGTGTCTTCTCTGCTCCCTGCTGCTTCACCCTTAAACCTGAGAAGATGATTGGTTTGTCAGATTAAAAAAGTTGGCACTACACTTTCTATAAGGCCCTATAGTAGGTATATTCAGCATTAACTGTGCACATAACCAGTCTACTGCCAGGCACACAGAGACAACTCCAGCAGGAGATGGAGAAAATCAAGCGCACTGGACTAGAGAGCCGGAGAGGGAACAGTGATTGGAAGAGAGCACAACAGAGCAAGAAGGAAATGAAGAGGCAGAGAGGAAAAGATGGAGTCAGCAGTGCCACGCTGGCAGGAAGGCTCTCTCCTGGCATTTTGCCAACCGGAGGGAGGGGTGGTGTTGTTGGTGGGGGGTTGCACAGCGGAAGGAGGAAGGGGAGAGAAGAGGCCAGAGGGTTATCGTTGCTGGATAGCTCCTGCCCTGGACACGGTTAAAGAAAGAAAGCAAGAGATCTGGGGGAAAGTTAATCTATCCTTGACCCTGTGGCCAACTACAATGTGTTATCCTCTACAAGAAGCGAGTCAGACAGAGAGGGAGAGGAGGCCAGCAAGAGGGCAGGAGACTGTCTAACTTCATCTTGTCAGAACAGAGGAAAAAAATGAACAACAGAAATGAAAGGAGATGCACTGTGCACGAGCAGCACTCGTCCTGTGGATATAACCACGTTATCAGTGGAGAAGACACAAAAAGCCTGCAAAGCACTCTCTATCAAAGACACGAAAATTCGACTTCAGACTCACTCAGTTACTATCACACACTTGGATCTTTATCTCCAATGCACAAAAGATTCATTCACTCTATTCATTACTGCCAGCAGTCATTTCTCTATTGCCCTCGCACTTCTCCCACACTCTTGCACCCACTGACCCCCGCCTCCCGTTCGACCACAACACTGACCTTTCTCATTGGTCTCTCCGGTCATGACAATGAGGAAACCAGGCTGTTTCATTGGATTATGCAGGGAATTCCCAGGGAAACCCCTCCCACCCTTTATGTTCAGAGCAAAACATGAGTATCCAATTTCCTCAGTCTTGCCTGCATGTTGCATCAGACAAAAACACACTTAAATAGACATTTCCGCTGTGCTGGACCATTTCTGACACCGGACTCCCTTTGCAGACAGTGTACCAGAGCAGAGAAAGTTTTAGACAGTCTTGAGGCAGTAGTTTGAATTATTTGCAGATCTTCCAGAGTGCAAGTTGATTTTTTTAAATAAGAGCAGACAGAGGTGCAGCTTTTGATGCATCTCTTACTTTTTTAATCTTTTTTTTTTTCTTTTCTCATTTTTTTTTGTTGCAAATTTTAGAATATGTTCAATAGCTTTTGCTCTGAACACAAAAACACAACAATCAGTTCTGAGTTGGATCAGGAAAAGCTTAGTCACTTCAGATTCCACCGGCCCAAAACACAGTTAATACTCAGTCGAGCAAGAGAAAGGGAAAATGCTACTTAAAAAGGAGAGGTGAGCGTGATGCTGCAAGATGCGTGAGTCTGTTTTTGATTTGGTCCCTTTACAAAAGCAACATCACTGACACTTGTCTCTCTTTTTTTTTTCAGACCTTCAATTGTCTCGGACGAGGAAAAATGGTGAGTGAAGTTTTTTCTTTTCTGTAAAGTTAAAAAATATTTGCATGAGAGTTCTGCTTGACTGAGCATTTGTGCATGTGAAGCTGATTTGAACTGTGCATGCCTGGGTGTGGTCAAACCACAAGATTTTTGCATACTGGCTCAAGTGCACCAGATTCAGAGAGTTCACATTCAGCTGAGTTCTTCTATAGAAAACGTCCTTTCTACAAGTACATATGTCATCGTAATGTGTTTAGGGACATTGTCACTGCACCTCAGAAAGATTTTAATACATTCTTAAATTTCTCACGTCGTGATTAACGTGATGCACGTACCGTGAATTATTAAACCTTGTCATGCACTTTGTATGCTTTCTCCTAACCATTTGGGTCCTTTGTGATTACAGTTCTTTATGTTGCAGTCAGTGTATTCAGACAGCATGCTCTGTAAAACAGAGACACTTGTGCTTTTGTTGTTTGCACATCCCCAGAGGCTCCTCCCTCACTCTTTTCCCCTTCCAACTCCTCTTATTTCTCCCAACTCCTCCTTTGTCTTTCTCTGTCACGTTTTCTCTCCTCCCCACTCTTTTTCCAACTCCTCCTCCTCCTCCCTTCTCCTCCCTGAACATATCCAACTCTCCACCTCCCCTCTTCCCACCTCTTTACATCTGCCCATCTCCATTTTTTAATCCTCATTGCAAAGTCCATTTTGTGCAAGTCTCTCAGCGTTCTCCTCAGTGGCACCAGAGACTATGCAAATATACTTTGTTTCAGCCTTTAATGTGAAATACACTGAGGACAGATGCGTCTATAAGAACTGTACTGCCATGAATTTAAATAAGTTTAATTATAGCCAAAAAATCCTGCAAAACAGAACATTAACACAAGAGTAAAAGCAGCCTTAGGTTTTATTAATGAGCATCTTTCTCTAACTTCTCCCGTAGCCAATCCATCTTTTCAGCGGTGGCCTTCTTTATGAAGCACCTTGGGGTTAAAACCAGGGCAGTTGACAGTAAGAAGTCCAGAGGAGGCTTCTTCAGGAGACAGCTGGTAAAGGTAAGCTACCATCACATCCTGTCAGGGAAACTAAATTTAAAACAATCAGTAATCAGACAGGTGAATAAATGCACAGCACTGTCCTTATAAAACCTTTAAGGGCTGCAGGAATACAAATGCTTCTGCACAGATTTGACTTCTTTTTAATGTGGCCTTCTCCCTTGCTCTCATCTGTGTTATCTCTCAAGAATAAGAAGGATGAATCCACAAAGGGCAAGCCCAGAGGGGTGTTCCCCGGCATCCCCAGCTGGATTGGAGGCACCAGTATGTATTACCTTTTTGTGTCTTAGCAAACATCACACATGAGCCCTGTATTTCATTTCTATCCATTTCTAAATGATATTCGAAAGTATCCTACATTTACAGATTGCATAAATATTTATGATAGTGTATGATACTGACATATAACTACATGTGGTATCTTTAAATATTGATGTCAATGAATGGCCTGGATATGAGAACATGTTGTCCTGCCCTTCTTTCCTGTTACAGCTGACGTCAAACCTAAAACGGAGGCTGAAGGTACTAGTCGTCCGGAGTTCCCCGCCCCCCCTTTTATCTGTAGAATGGTCACATCCCAACTAATCAACCCTTTAGCATGTCTGCATGTCCCAAATCAAACTGGGAGGGGATGTGTTCTGTTTTTCAGGGGTGGTTGTTTGAAGAATTATGTTTTGTATATTTTGTAATCACCAGAAAAACCCTCACACATGGCTCACATAGTATCTCGCCTGCGGGTTTTTTGGGTGTCCTCTTGCACCACACTAACCCTCTCATTGACCACAGAGGCCCTGATTGCATCATACTCATCCTGTCTGTTTTTCTGTCTCACAAAGTCCCGTTTTCACTGACTGAAGTGCTCTTAGGTCATGTTTTCATGCATCTGCTTTAGGGCTACACGATATGCGGAAAATATGTGATAATGTTGTTGAATCTAACTAACAATATTACTTGAGATAAATAAACAGACATTAAATTGTACTCAGTTTTCTCCTGCTTTCAGTATACCGCTAAAATACAACAAACTGCTTGTAGAATTAAAAAAAATTAAAGGAAATTATTGAACAAATTGAAAACTGAACATTGTACGAAGCCCCTAAAGTCTCGGAAGGTAATATTTTTTGTATTTTTGTGCGCACAAGATAAAAGAACATCACCATTCGGGACTTTTGGGGCTCTGTGCAACTAACTGCAAAGGCACCAATTAAAAAAAAGGTTGCATTTTTATGTGCAGTTTTCTACTGATAATCTCTTGTTATCTCGGCTAACTCAGAAAATCCCTGCAGTTGCAATGTCTTAATCACGCAACTTGACATCGCAATGGCAATTTAAAAAATTATATATTGTGCAGCCCTAATTTCCTTCGTCTATAGTCCAGCTCTGTTAAACTTGTTGCTGTCCTCCTGTCTTCAGCTGAAAAGGAGAAAGTGAATCCAGAGCGTAAGGGTCCAGCGCCTGGCAGATGCTCCTTGACCGACTCTGCAGCTCCTTCCATCCCCAGCAGGAAGCCTGGCTCCACTGGAAGCCCCGCCTCCCTGTCTGGGTTAGAGATCAGTGATGGGTCGGGCAACAACATCAGCACCACCAACAGCCCCGAGTCTTCGCACATTGATGGTAAACCTGCTCACTGACAAGACTGTAGCCACGCTAACAGCTCTGTGAGGCAAACCGGTGCTTTAAGCTAAATGCTAACATGCCCACAGTGACAATGCAGACTTGTTAATGTTTAGCAGATATATTGTTTAGGATGAGCACCATCTTAAAATCAGAATATAACGTGATTTTGAATAATCAATTCATAACTGCTTTTTAAAAAATGTGTTAGTTTATTAATTGCTTGCAGTCAAACACTAAAAAGTCTGCGATTAAAAGAACCACTATTTTCTCTTTCAGCAGAAAAAACTGCAACACATAACTCCTCGTTTGTTCCCTCTCCCCTTTTCTAATCTTCCAGGCGTCTCAAGCAATCGCTTAGAGCCTCCGACCCTGTCAGACGGGGGTGACATCTCCCCCGTCGGGTTGGGAGGAGGGCTGACCATCGGCGAGCCCCTCTCACCCATGGACACTCCCACAGAGGAAAATGTGGAGAAAGGTGACAGGTGAGGAGGAAGGAGTTGGTAATGAAAAAGCTTTCAGGGAAGTGAGATTATAACTGCAGTGTAGTAACTGAGAAATAACAAATTACAGGATTAGAGACTGTAATCAGATTATAATTAGACTGTATGGGAGGTGTAAAGACTGCATAGCTGTAATGCCAAGGGGAAGGGGGAAGTGACACGTCTGAGGTGCTCAGGCTGAGGGAGCGTGGTAAAACTCCCCCAGCAGTCTGTCCCTGCCGTGTGCAAGCTTTTGTCATGCTGCCCGTTGCTCGCTAGCTAACAGATCCTGCAGGTTTGAGACGGACCCTGACCAGGTGAACTCGGACCCGATCCTACCTTCCAGCCCTTTGCCTTCCCTGTCCCTCATGCCCTCTCTCCTTCATCTTCTCACAACGGCTCGTGTGCTCTCTTCCTTACATCATCCTGTCCCACTCATGTCCTTTCGTGTGTGTGTCCTGTTGTGCATCTCCTCGTGTTTACAACAGAGCTTCATTGCAGTTTTTGTTGCATATAGGCATTATTTGTGCAGTTCTGACTCTCTTATTTATTTTATTGGATTCAGGTACTTGTTGGTCAATGCACTGGTGTTTCCTTCTAGATACACTGAGACAATTGTAATTGCTACGGTTCTATGGCACTGACTATAGATGAGGCTCTCTCTGCTGCAACTTTCTGCCCAGTAAACAGGTTTGGCATTTAAGTCAGACATTTTAGCTAACAAATAGAAATGGTGATATTGATAAGTTTGTCTAAAGCTTTAAAAAATGTGAAGATTGGCTACTTCATCTACAGCAAGGCAGTTCAGTAATCTTCAGACTGTGCAACTATTTATTTAAAGCTTTTATTGGTAACTTTTATTAAAATATTTTTTGTTATAATTGCCGAAATGGTCTGTATATTCACACAATAGTACATGAGACAGATAATCTGTGAAAAAAATCATTTTCCTCCAAGAGTCCACTGCACGTCAATGAAAACCAATCAGAGCCAAGGAGTCCCTGACGCCGCCGTCATGAACTGCAGTCAAACTGTCAAACTGAGCAGCGCTGATCAAATAAAAATCAAGATTCTGTCACTGCATTGCTTAGTTCTCATCTCAAATGTTTTCGGAAACATGTTTTAGTGTACTGTTTAGCTGTAAAATGAGAAAGTTTGTGATCCGGCGGCCATGTTGGAAACAGTCGAGCCAAAACGACGCACTGCCCTCCAGCTGGACCACCTTCCTCATTTCACAGCTAAACAGTACACTAAAATATGTCTCTGAAAACATTTGAGATGGGAAATAAGCAGTGCAGTAACAGAGTCTTGATTCATATTTGATCAGCGCTCACTAGCTTGACAGGTTGAGCAGTGACTGATATGATTAAGTGCTGCCCGAGAGACTTCTCAGCTCTGATTGGTGGTTTTCCTTCAGCTGCGATGGATTCTAGCAAATTTGAGACACTAAAAGAAGGAGGAAGAATTTGATTGTCAGACTGTCTCAAGGCCCAGACACTCCAAACCAACATCAAAGAACTAGTAGCAAGGAAGGTCCACTGTTGTGTCGCCTCACATCGGCGGCGTCTGAGCCACAAAGTTGCACTTGAACACACCGCCTAGACTACAGCCAACAGCCAACTAGGACATATGCTCTGCGCCTGAGTGAGAGGAAATATCTCTCCATACCAGCAGGTGGCTGCAGTCTGTATTCATCATTAAAAAGGACTGGAAGATTAGCAGGGTGAATTTTCAAGATGCTAGTTAGCCAGTTAGCACTTTAACAACACAACTACATGTTGAAAGAATAAAAGGATATGTATTTACTGTGCCCTAGGAAACAAAATTACAGACAGTTATGAAGTGTCTCCTAGCTCAATGGCTAAAACACATAATCTAACCTAATATAACAAGTTTGTTCGATCTCACAGCCCTCCTGACTTTAGCTGTTTGTTTGCTGTGGGCTCCTCCCACCTGACACCAATTCAACATGCTGGTAAACAGCCAACAAGGGCTGACTGTGGGCGACAGATGCTCACTGACCACCTGGCATTAACCAACAGCTGACCATCAGCTTGGTGTATCAGGCCCTCATGCACTACTGTGTGAATGTAGTGACAGTTCCAGACAAAAAGTTATTCTTATAAAAGTCACCAACTTTAGCTTTAATGGTCAAAAATGGACAATGAGTTTAATTTCATATTTTAGTTTATGTTGCTCGCCCCGTGTGCTTTCCAAGATGTCTGCGTCTGTTGTGGCCAGGGCCCGTCCTTTGTCCTGCTTGTCTCCACAGTGTGTGCGGTTACATGTTGTGCCAGGGGGGCTTTGGCATCTTATCTGGCATGCTACTCTGACAGCGGTTAGAACTAGCTCAGGATATCATGTCGGGGGTGTGCATTTGCATGATATGGTTGCTACTGTGGCTAATAGCTGTTGAAAGACGGGTGTGTAACGATGTGGTGTCCCGTGTTTTTACAGACGGAAGACAAGGTGGGTGTCAGCGCCTTGACTGAGTCATGGACATGCTTCAGGCCTTATACAGATCACACAACACACAAATAACACTTACCCACATACATTCCTCACAGTGAGCCCTGCGCTCCTGACACACGACACAAACATGGCTAAGTATCACGTATCTGCTTGTGAAGGAATTAGAGAAAGCCTGAGTGTTGAGATCAGTTGGATGATTTTTAGTGGATGTGAATGCACGTTGTGTGGATTTGTTGACATGAATGACCAGTAAAGTTGCCTTACTGCAAACTCCTGGTACAAATATGATGTAGAAGCAATGCATGGGTACTTTAGGAAATGTAGGAAGTGTTGTAAATGAAGCATACTCTGTGTTTTGTAGTCTAACCAGTGTATGCATGTCATACAATACGTCATGCATATTCATTTATCACTCATTTTCTTTCTCCATCTTTTGTTGATGTGATTCTCTTCTCCTGTCTGTTTTTGCTCTACCAAAATCATTTTTCCTCCTCTTAACCCTCATTATTAACACAAATGTCTGTGCACACTGGCTGCACATGGCTGTTGTCACTGCCTTTATCTCCTGTCCTTCCTGTGGCATATCTTTGTTTCCTCCTTCTTCACGTCTGTTCTCATTTTCTCCTCGTCAACCCCGTTTCCTCTTTAACTTTTCCTAATCCATCTGTCCTCTCTTGCATTTGTTCCTACTTTTCTTTCTACCCCAATTCCTCCTCCTCTCTCCTCTGTCCCTTTCTTTTCTTCATCCCTCCCTCACCCTCTCCCTCCTTCCCTCCCTACAGTAGGAAAGTGGGGCGTAGCGAGAGTGCCCGCGTGGACCGGCACTCCTCTCGCCGCCGTGGCTCTTCCCGGGCCAAACAGTCTCGCTCCCGTAGTGATGTGGACCTGCAGCCGCCTTCTTCCACGACAACATCACCTGCCCCGCTCACCCCCCAGCACCTCCATCCGTAAGATGGACAAACCCCCGTACTAATGGCTCTCTGGTCGGAGAGGTGCACCACAGGGACAGACAGGCTGTCAAACACTGGCAGATAAAACAGGATGAGGGCAGCAGTTCTGAAATAATCAGAAAGCAGATAAATAAAACAGTTGGTAATAATGAGAATATCGATGGATCAAGCACACCTGGCTCATACAGAACTGATCGATAGATTGCTTTGAAAGTGTATTTAAATTAATCCATGTGAATCAATAAGACTGACAGGTTCACTGACTCATTATTCGCCCTCAGAGAGATCTGAAGTCTTATGTGAGGGACAGACAGTGACTTACAGTTAAACAGCACTCTTATTTTCAGTGGAAGGTCAGACGCTTAGCTCTGTAGAGACATGATTAGTGATCAGTAGTAAGCATTAGTTGCTAACCTTTTATTAAGGGTTAGTTTATTTGCTGTTAGCTGACTATAAATTCCAGACACAGTCAGTTGTATTTTGCCTGGACTCAGAGGGGAATGTCCTGAAAATGAACATGACCCAGAGTGAGCCAGCAGGGGTCAAGTTCAGTCAAAGATCTCAGTACATTTCTCTTGTATTTTTTCTTGAGCAGTCCCTACAATGACAGCTGCTGTCATCATGAAGGTCCAGTGGAGAGTGGCTTTGTGCAAATAAAGGCCAACAGACGAATAACAACAAGACTAGAAGAGAAAAAAAACACATAAAATTGTAATGGTGTGGATTAAAGATACGATAATAAGAATAATACGATAATAAGTGGATCATGTGACGGTTACTGTGCAACACAAAACTGTCACGACTCTTAATCTAAAGGACGTTGACTTGTAGTTGAAAAGCTTCAGTTTGATTTAACCTATATTATTAGCAGTTATTTGTCTTTGTAAGATATATATTGTAAGATTTTGCAAAGGTGTATCAACCTTTCGGGGTCCAAGGGCATTTTCCATTTATATATCTTTTTTAAAGTACTTGCAGATAACATGACGCCATATGTTTCATATCAACATTTGTGGAAAAGTTCCACTTCGATGTATAATGAGGCCTCAATTTGTTTCAATACAAAATAGATAAAATAAAAATAGGTAAATAGTCACTTTTTAATTCTTCAAATCTCTTGTGAAAACATTATGAGCTGTTGAAGTAACAAAATTAATTAACAAAAATGCATTTTGAGAGGTAAGAAAATGGCTGTAAAGTGAAAAAAAGAGTGATTAATATCAATTAATTTGATCAATTTAAAGATAATTTGATTAAAACAGTTGTTAAATGATGAAAACAGTCATGTTTCATTTTCCTCGTCTTAGATTCATCACAGCATTGCCATTTATTGTTTCAGGAAAGTGGCCTCAGGGATGCGAGGGATGACAGTTTTTCAATCTATTTGATAAACTCGATGGACATTTTATTTGAAACAGTGTCACCCAACTAACATTCATTGTTTATAGCAAGCAATTTTTTGTACTGCCGCCCAAAATCTCAATGAAAACCACGCCCACTGACGAGTTTTTGGATCGCAACTTGTAGGCCAGGCTTCCTCGTGAGCTTTTACCTTGGCAGGATGGTGGCAAAACGTGAGAGGGAAGCGAGAGAATTCCTCATACAAACACTCCAATGGTCTGCTAACAATGTTTTTCACTATTACATTCTATCATTTACTGAAAACGTGAAAGCAAGCGGTGTGGTAATACATCCTAATCAAGCTAGTTTGTGATGCTGCAGTGAAAGTGGATCGACAGTGTAAGAGCAGAGTTCAGTAGCCTTTAACTGCTCATTAAAGTGACAATAAGATGCATCTCCTTCGTTAGAATGATCTCAGTTGCAGACTATATATAGCTTTCTCATCACATAAAATGTAATACTTTAACAGTGTCTTAGTTAAATAGTTGGCTTTGATCTGATGACTTGTAGAGGAAAACGATGAAACATGGCTCTGTTTTTTATCATATGAGGACTGTTTTAATCAAACTGGGTCGAAATTAATCAAATCATTTGATAATTTATCACTTTATTTCTCAATTCACATGTATTTTTATTGCCTCTATGTTAATCAGTTACTTTTGTTACTTCCACCTCTCATAAAACATACCTTTAATCATGTGGACCACTTGTTTGGGTGCGCAAAATGGGTTTACCAAAGTCTTAGGTTCACAAAAGTACTGTAATATCATATGTAATATGTATATGATAGGCTACAGCAAAAGCAGTAGGACATTGCTAGATAGCAAGATTCTCAGGTTAGCCATTATGATCGTGACATCATCCAATGTTAAGACATCCCTGGTGTCATTTATAAGAAATGCAACTACCAGGTCACAGCTACTGCTGTTCCACAGCCAACAACCTCCACTGGTGCCACCCACCATCACTTGATAGCCACCTGGGTCATACTTGAGTTACGCTGTACAGTAGGATCCATCCTAAATTATCACTCTCCCACGTCCTTCGTTCCTCAGCTCCGACGGACCGGTTACATTCCCTGAAGGGCCCGGCCACTCCCCCACCAGCCCCTCCCCACAGCTGGACGAGGTGGATCCACGCCTCCTGGAGTTTGAGCAGGACCCGCCCAACTGGAGGGAGCTGGCTCCCCCTGAGGCCCTGTCTAGTCTCAGCAAGAAGGAGACCAAGAGGCAGGAGGTCATCAATGGTGAGGAGAGGAGAGGAGCGATGAAGCAGCACTTCATGAGAAGGAAATTAATAGATATAGATGGTTTCTTTCTTATGCCGTGTCTACTCTCTGTTTCCTCTCAGAGTTGTTTGCGACGGAGCACGCCCATGTGCGGATGCTAAGTGTCCTTCAGATGGTCTTCTCAAAGCCCCTGGAGAGAGAGGAGCTCCTGACCTCCCCTGAGGTGGCCGCCATCTTCCCCAACCTGGATGAGATCATTGAGATGCACTGTGAGTGCTGCTGCAAGGAGGCCTTGTCTGACCTGAGTTTGTGTCCTCCCCAGAGAACTGGGATGCTACTAGTGCTCGCCTTCACCCAACAAGCAGATCATTATGTAGTGAATCTAAATTTGTGTGTTCTGAGCGTGAAACTTTTTTTTTAATGTGTATTTGTTGCAAGTGATAAAGTTAACTTCCTGTACAACTCGCCTAAGTCAAGAATAATTCAGACATCAGAAATAGTTGCATCACTTACAAAAAATATTCGGTGCCTGTTGAATAAAGAAGAGTTGCTCACTGTACTTCAAATGTAAATTATTCATTTGTTTCCCTTTGGCTGTGAACGCAGATAACTTCTACGAGAACTTGAAGAAACTGCGTCTGGATGACAACTTCATAGTCAAATCTATCAGCACCACAGTGCTCAACAGAGTGAGTCATCATAATCCTTCTCTTTATATTATTCCATCTCTCTTTTCTCTCAGCGTGTATGTTGCTGTAACAAAACCTCAATAGATATCTGCTGACAGTTTAATTCAACACAACTCGGCAGTAGTTGTGCCAAAATCTGATTTTGTTGGTTGCACAAATGCTGAAAGCTGTTTATCTATAAAAGTAAAATATTGGCTGTAACAGTCAGACCGTTATATGAGTTGTCTTTGCTCTATACCTTTTCCAGCTCTTTCTCCATCTGTCCATCTCTTTATTCCTCTCATTCTTTTTTTACTATTGGCTATTACAACACAGTGATGTTTTGTGTTTGTGTTTTCCAGTTTGAAGGTACAGAGGGAGAGTGGTTCCAGAAATTGACAGCCCGGTTCTGCAGTCATCAGTCGTGGGCCTTGGACCAGATCAAGAGCAGGCAGAAGAAAGAGCCACGCTTCAACTCTTTCATACAGGTACACACACACAGATCATACACACACACAGATGCATGGACATGCAAGAGGTCACACGGGTGGTCCAGTCCATACATGTGCTCTCACACACTCTGTGTGTATGTTTAATCCCAGGAGGCAGAGAGTAAGCCCCAGTGCCGCAGGCTGCAGCTCAAGGACATCATTCCCATAGAGATGCAGAGACTGACCAAATACCCGCTGCTGCTGGAAAATATTGCCAAGAGCACAGGTGTGTGTTTGGATGCGTGTGTCTGTCCCATGCCTGGTTGTGGCTCACAATAGTGTCAGTACTCTTCCTGTGTAGACATCTTTATTAGACCTTGAAGCTTTCACTGATGACAGATAACCTTATTATGCTACTGATTAAAATGTGAAATAGACAAAATCCTCTGTCACGCTATATTTAATTTCATATCATAATAGTAGCAGGGTTGCACCCAACTCAGAATTCTGTCAGTCGAATCGGATTTGGTTGTTCAATATGAAAATTTGACTATTTATATAGTTAACAAGCCAAGATGGCCCTTTAAGCTAATGTGAGCTAACTACGCTAATGATGATCAGAAATGTGCAACAACACTAGATATCAAACAAAAGTCAGAGACTGTATCGTATTAAGCTGATGTTATGAAGAAGTTGTTATGCACACAAACCTTGCACACTGAGTCTGAAGTGTTTTATTGTTGTATTCGTCGTGAAAATTCTCAATGTGTGTCAAAATAAAAAGACACATTTCCTCCTTTGCCTATCTGTACTGGAGTTACCTATCTGGCTGTCACCATTCCCTCCCTGTCTTTCATTTGCCACCACGGTTGCATGAAGGAGCAGAGCTGTCCTCCGCATTCTGTGTGCTGTCTACATCCTCCTCTTCTTCTTCATCATCCACCCTGAATATTAATATCTGATCTGAATTATGAACTCTGTTTTGTAGCAGCTGTGTCACCACATTTTTTCTCACTGATTCTTGGTCAAACGTGTCTTAATAACTCTGACGGATGCAAAAACACATAAAAGCGAGCCTGTTCCAAAAATTTTAATGATGGACAAACGTTTCAGACTCAGTGTGCAAACATGATTAACACAACGTGAGGTATGTCTTTTTAGACGTGCGACAATTTCGGATGAAAAAACAGACTAAGTGTGCAAAGGCCTTTAATCAGACCGCCCTGGGTCTGGGTCTTAAGCTGCCAGTACCAGAGAGAGGAGTGCTCACTCTGCAGCTAAATCTGCAGACTGAAACATGACTGACGGGAAACTAAGGGGTCTTTAACTGAAGATCTGAGTGTTTGACTTTCAGAGGCCTGCCCTAGATATCAGTATGCTGCATTTTTGGGAAATCGACAGGAATTTCTGTTGTTTCAGCAGATTACATACTTGACCATTTGAGACACTTCATTACATTGATGCAAAAATCCTATAGTGCTTTACTACATCCAGATATCTTAAGGCAGCACGTACCACGGTGTAAACATTATCATTACATCCTCTCTTAATCTATACATCATTTTACATCGCCCTTTATTCCCTCTATATCCTGCCTTGTTCAACAGAAAAGGTGGAATGAAAATGATTAAAAATAACAGAAGCTTGTCTACTAATAACTCCATGTCTGGTCTCTATGTAGATTTTGCCAGCTGATACATGGGCTTAAATTTTTCTGACAGCCATAGGATGATCTATGCGTTTGTGTAAATGTTTTAAGTAAAAGTCAGTGGCACATTTTTAGATCAGAATGCAGATGATTAGTATGCTAGTGTTTTAAACCATATATTCATCAGAACACAGGATGAATGCAGATGAACTTAAGCGCACCAGCAAAACATTTAAACAATCGATTACTCTCCATGGCACTGTTTTTTTGTGCACGCTCGTGATTTATGGCTTTTGTTTGGGCTCTGCTGTGAAAGCTGTATTTTCTCCAGCTCTGTGTTTTTCTGTCTCTCCACAGAGGACCCGACAGAGAAGGAGAGGATCCAGCAGAGCGCAGAGTGCTGTAGAAAGATCCTCAACCATGTCAATGAGGAGGTCAAAGTGATGGAGAACCTATTGGTGAGAAACACACAATCCATCACTCAACACACTGTTATGTGGTGATTGGGCACCAATTGGAGTCTAGTAAATTCATTTTGAGACCTCTGAAGGCCTCTGCTTGTTAGACTACTTTTGCTCCTGTGCCGTCTGTCCTATGACCGGCTAACCTTTCTCTCTGCTCCCAGACTCTGAAGGACTACCAGCGAAGACTGGACACATCAGGGCTCAAACCCAGTAATGAGCTTTATACTGAATATAAGGTGAGGCTCTGTCAGCAAAGTTTGTTTGCATGCAGTGTTGAGCATTGCAGAATTTAGTTCCTTGACATTTTTGTTGCAGGAAATGTTCTCATTATTCTCACTGTGTCTTTTCCAGAACATCGACCTGACGCATAAGAAGATGCTTTATGAAGGCCCTGTGACCTGGAGAGTCACAAAGGAGAAGGCAATTGGTAAATATATGCTTGTGTGTGCATGAAATGAATGCTAACTACCTGGGATTATCTGCTGCTGAAACATAAACATTTCACAGACATTTAAAAATTGCAGAACCATTTTTTGTACCATTATTCATCAACATTAAACAATTAATTAGGCTCACATTTATATGTATTACATTTAATTGGTGACTCTGAATTGCCCTAAGTTTTGAATGTGAGCATGGCTGGTTGCTGGGATAGGCTCCAGCCCCCCCACGACCCCTAACAGACCCCCATTCAGAATAAATGAATGAATAATAAAATTAACTATCATGCAGGCATGTGCAGAGGGGGAGGCTGAGGGTGCTCGAGCACTTGCCCAATTGCCCCTTGATGTCCAAAGTGCCCATTTATTTCAGCATAACTTCTCACTTTTGATATACCAAGTAAAACGGCATCATTGCACATTACATGAAATCAAGTTAGAAGTTATTCTACTTAAAGTACTCTTTTATTTTGAAAAGAAGGGAGCTCCAAATTAAAATATCATCAAGTAGCCAATAGCCATATCATCTTTGACCTGTGATATAAACCTTTCTTCGTGGATTTGCTGAAAGGGTGACGCTGACTATGACCATACAAAGGTTCATATGGTTTAAGTGTACAGTTTAGAGACTTATAAAAAGAAAGTCATCTGAAATTGCTACATAACATATTCAAAATTTCCTCATATAAGGAATTTCGTTAAAAAAATCTGTAACAGACTATATGAAATTTTAAAAGGATTCCTGTTCAGGACGACCCTGACTATGTCCAAATTTCATGTGATTGTTACGAAGGTGGCTTTCCGCTAAGTCACTGCATTGTAGCACGTCAGTGAGTTCTAATTGACGTGTGCCGTAGGAATGAGAGACCGTCAAGCAAAGTTAGGTCGCATAATTGCATTATCGCTCCACTACCTTCCTCCCTGACGCCATGACCATGGTCAAAAAGCTTAGGGCCTCCCAGGCATGCAACACACCTGGCTGCATTTCCTTGCCCGTCTAAACAAGGCCCTGTTTGTACGCGACTGTCACAGTGTTCACAAGTGGTATTAAAGGAAAATAAAATAAAAAGCAAACACAAGGATAATTGGCTCTTTACAGTTACAGGACTATTTTTGAGGCACTTGAAGAGGAAAACAGCTCAAACAACATTTTAAGATTCATAATTTCCTCATTTTTACTTATCATAGTCCCCCTCTGTTGTCATTGGGTGGGGGACAGTGACAATAGCATGATGCAGTCTGGTGTTAGATTCCATTTTACATTCAGTTTGAATATGGGTTGCAGTAATTCAACAGGTTATATCGGAAATTATGCTGGTATGTGGTGTTTTAAAGTATTGTTTCATATGCCCGCTTTTAACTTCGAGCACCTGCCCCTCTAAAGGTCTGCACAGCCCTGCTTTCACATTCAATTATCTGTTTCCAAAAGGCCAGAAAAACCCAACAGTGGTTTATTTTGAGATGTTGAGAACATTATTATCAATTTGTTTCCGTTCTCATTTCCCTTTTTCAAATTTGAAAAATCAATGTTAGCTAGAAGAGAAAACCCAGCTGCAGTTTAGGGTTTATTCTTTTTTTTTTCTTTTTTTTTTTTTCTTGAGGTCTCATTGGCCCCTTGGCTTCCTTTTTTATATACAGTTATGTTTAATAACCCAATCTCAATTCAACTCAGTTCCACTTTATTTATTGATATATGGGCAAGTGTGTGCAGCCTGGATCAACAGATACCCAGACAATAGATGGAAACTAAAACAATCAAGGCCATAAGCTTTGTAAACTATATGTGGAATTGGTGACATATGCATTAATAAATAAATATAGATTCTAAAAAGAAGAGTCTAAAGTAATGAAGCCATACACATAAAAAATCAGCTGTAAGGCAGTGAGAAACAGAAAGCAGAGAACCTCTCTATCTCACTCTCTTCCATCTCTTCCTCCCTGTCTGTCTACATCTTGTCCACTTCACCGTCTTACTCCTTCTCCTCTCTGTCTCTCAGAGGTGCAGTGTGTGTTGCTCGGGGACCTGCTGGTGCTCTTACAGAGGCAGGACGACAAGATGGTTCTCAAATGTCAGAGCAAGAGTAACATCGCCATGCAGGAGGGCAAGCAGATGCTGAGCCCCATCATCAAGCTGGACTCAGTCTTCCTACGTGAGGTGGCCACAGGTTAGCTGCACACGACAGCGCAGTAGTTTCACAGACAAATACGCTCACTTACATTGCGGGATCGATATCATTCAGCCTTTTAATGTCTGCTTTTTTTCCTGCGCCGTCAGATCGGAAGGCTTTCTATGTGATATTTACCTGGGACAGCGGCGCTCAGATCTATGAACTGGTGGCTCAATCTGTTGGAGAGAGGAAAATGTAAGGATACACAGACTAACCATGTGTGTTTCTAAAGGTAAATGATAGGAGGAATGTAAGCTGATGTTTGTGTGTGTGTGTGTGTGTGTTTACAGCTGGACTGATGTGATTAAGTCAGCAGTGGATGATCTGAAGAAGAGTGGAGCACCCATGAGGTTGGCACTGCCTCCTGGAAGTGGAGGAGCTCCCTTCAGTCCCACGTATGTGTCAATCTGTGTGTGTGTGTGTGTGTGTGTGTGTTTGAAAGAGCAGGACGTATTCATCGGCTGCCAAAGTTCACCCATCTCGAGATATCTCATTTCTTTTGTCATTTTCTCCCCGTCAGGCTGAATGCCCCTTTGAGCCCGACTGAGAATGGGGGTTTGAAAAGCAGCAGTGGTGAGGCCGCAGCGCTTTATCAGCTGAGCACTTAATAAATGGCACAAATTTGTTATTGTTACACATTTCTGGAAAGCTGGAGCCAAAGTTAAGCTCTTTGTGTCTGTCTGTAGATCGAGATAAAGACAGCTTGACGGATGACAAGTCTTCAGACCCCAGGCACAGACTGATTGATTTCCTGTCAGACAAAGGCTTCGACTTGATAGGCCACTCCAACAGTGATCAGGAGAAGGTGGCCAACAGTGCTTTGGATGAAGGTGAATGACGGGGTTCCTTGTGGCTCTACAGATGATTTCTATATCTTTATTGTCTTTCCTTTCCTTCATAGCAGCGTGCCTGTGCTTCTAATGAAATGTGTCTCCTGTGTTAGTCATGTCACTGAAAAGGCTGCTGGTCGGCAGCATCAGTCTATCAGAAGACTCTCAGCCTGACGAAGAAAACGGAGAGGACCAATCCGAGAGGCCCGGTCAAGAATCAGATAGCTGTCAGTCAACAGGTAGGTGTTTGTGTTTTTTTAAAGGAATAGTTTGACAATTTCGAAAATTCACTCATTCAGTCAGTAAATACAAGTAAATAAGTGTAAAAAATGGCAAGTTGCGGTTTTACAGAGGTTAGTATGCCAGATGTTTGCTGGCCGTGAGCTGTGACTTCATGAAATCATCTCCATGATTTTAAAGTTAGCAGGCGTTGCTCAGAGCCAAGAAAGGTTGTGTTATTTTGGACAAATAAAACAAGCAAGGTATAACAAGTTATTCAGAGGTGCTGATAGGCTCTTTGGACGGAGCCAGGCTTGCTGTTTCCACCTGTCTCCAGGCTTAATGTAACCAGTTGACTCTAGTGTTGTCTGCGTTGTGTTGCGGATAACTTTGGAGGCGGTCTCCGTTTATTCCTGACAACTGACAGTGAGAGGTGAAAACAAAATCTTCCCTCAATCATGACCATTTAACTCATGCCCCTCTTCCATGGAGTTCAACAGCAAAAGGGCGGCCATGTTACTTTCAATTCAGTGCAATAAAACACGGAGAACATATCTGACAGCAAGAGGTAAAAACTAAATCTCTGTCAGTTACAACCATATAAACTTGAGCCCCTATACAGTTCAAGTTACACAGGAATATGTTTTATAGGTCAGCTCATAAACATATCTTAACAGCGCTAAAACACAGAAATCACTACAAGCACAATGTCGCTTACCTCTCCCATGGAGTACAACAGCAAAAGGGGAGAAGCAAGGCAGGAGACACCACATTATAGGTAGGGTACCCCCCAAAGGTGAACGTAGGGGTACAGTATCAAACATTCCACATTGTGACTATGGAGGCCTAAGTGTGTGTCAGGGAATAACAACCGAAAGAAATTTTGTGTAATTATAATACTTAATAACACAAATGTACATCTGACTTTGTTACACATTTTACTGCTGTAGCATTGACCCTGTTACATTCATGCTAAGCTAAGTTAGCTGTCTCCTAGCTGTAGCTTCATATTTAACAGATCTATTCATCTAATTATCTGCCAATAAGCAAATGAGTGTAATTCCAAAAATGTCACACTGAGTGGTGCGGTGGTAGTTAATGAGATGGGTGTCCTTCTCAATAGATGAGTAGGTTACCACAAAGGAAGTGGGTGAACTCTCCTGTATATTCTAATATACCCTCTATAACCTCGACTAAAGCACTATTCATTTAAACAGCATGTTTAATTTTGGTTGTATAGCTTCATAGCCTTCATAAAAGTCCAGATGTTGCCTCCATAATCAATCAGCTGCTTCATTTTGTTTCCTCTCTTCATCACAAAACAAAACAAAATTCCCTCAGAATAGTTAAAAAACACAAGCCTCTCTTTCGCAGAATTTTTAAACGTGTCATGTTCTTCTCAAACCTTTCTGCATGACCAGATAAGGCTCAGTTCAGGGTGTTTGCAGGTCCCAAAATATTTTTTAATTTTTTTTTTATAAATTTTAGGCTGTAGATATTATTAAATAGTATTGCATTTGAATTTTCAGAGATCTTAATTGACACAAATGCTTTACCTAATTTGGTTTCTCCGTCTTTTGATTACCTTTTGTTGAACTGAGTCAAGCTCTTCTGAGTGAAAGTCCACATTTCTGATGTTAGAAATCTTTAAATCTACCACTGAAACCACCTGTTGGCAAAATGTAGATCAGCCTAACTCAGTCTAACGACCACCATATGCCCACAGCCTACCTCTGCACAGGACCACATGTACTTTTAGGCTGTACTACTTATCTTTACACCTGCCTGCTGTATTTGAATAAGAAATAGATAATTTGTGAAACAGTTTTATTGGTCAGAATCTACTGCAGTTAGAAACAACGCTGACTCATGACACATCTAAATTGAGTCTTTCCGTTCACAGAAGAAAGCCAGACAACAGACAGGGGAGCGGAGGAGGAGAACGATAACTCTTGTGAAAAAGAAGGCGCGGGGACGAAGGCAGAGGAGGAGAGGAGCATCAGTGCACCGCTGGTGTTGTCCCAGGAGAGGATGGAGGAAGTGTGCAGGAGGCTCCACAGTCTGGAGGAACAACTAAAGAGACTACAGGTGAGGGGAGGTGAACAGAGAGAGAGAATATAGAAGGAAAAAAAGCACGGAGCAGGTAGTATGACAGGGGCAGATAAAGATGAGAGACATAACAAAAGATGGGAGCCGACTGGAAAGAGACACACAGTTGGGCATCAAGGATTTCACTGAGGATAACTTAAGTAAGGAGCGAGCTGTGGTATACTTTGGACAAATGGGGCCAAAATGGCACAAAAGAGAAACTAGAGAATAGAAAACCATTTAACCGCTGCTGTTATTGCTTGGCTGAAAATTGCCTTGTGAAATTGGACTTCTCTGAAAATGGCTATTATGTCCAGCGCTTGCAATGGGATGTGTCAGAGAAGCAGCGAGGGAGACGAAGAGAGGATGTTAAGAGGAGGAGGTTGAAGTGTGTGTGTGCATGTGTGTGTGCATGTGTGTGAGGGGGTGGGGATGCGAATGCCTGTCCTCAGTTCCTAAGGTGATATTGATTTTGTGTGTTGCAGACTGTAGAAGAGGAGCACCACAGGCTGCAGGAGGCCCTTTCCAAGTTCTCACTGGAGGGGGGTCACTTCCAGTAAGACACCATCACGCCACCTGCTGGCCACTAGGTGAGACACCAAACCATTTAAAGTATATTGTGTGTATTTAAAGTATTGTTAAAATATTTAAAGTGATGCTCAAGTATAATTTAAACAGAAGAATCTGATTAAGTATCATTGTTAATCATCAGGGGTTTAGATTTAGCTTCAGACACAAGATGTTTTCCAACAACATAATGGGAATGTGTGCGACTTTCTGCACCAATCCAGCAAAAAATATGAATAAAAATAGAACTGGTTAGATAGATAAATAATAAAAATGCTTAATGATATTACAGTTGCTTTGCACACTATTAGATTAAACCATTAAAACTACAGAGAATGAAATAGAGTAAAATACTGAACAATAAGATAAAAAGGATGAAATAGACATAATGGATAAAATATATTAGATCTAAAATATGACACACCTTTACTGATAACTGTAATGCTGCCTGCTTAAAATCATTTTTAGTTTATATGATAGTGATGTTGTCACAGTTTGTTTTTTACTTGCACTTAATAGCATTTGAAATGGCAATCCCAGAGGCTTTTCAACATGTGCATTACTGCAAAAAATAATTGTTTTAATTACTGTTAATGTTTACGACAGTCTTTCTGATATTCTCTGCTACTAAGAAGAATCACTGTTGTCCTGCTAGAAGCCTTGCTATATTTGTCCTTTAATTATGCTTTTAGATTGTATGCCCTCAGTGTCAGTTTTTCCCTATAGTATTGAATATCTATATTTTTTGAGGTATTAAATCAAAATTAGAAATTCCAGTATCATGACAGCACTACTTGGTAGAGACTTGATGGTCACTTAATGGATCTTCTTAGAGAGTAGCATCTGTAAATTAAAATAAAACTTGGATTTCTTTGTTAGATAATTTTTCTAGCCAAGAAGGAAGCACAGTGGACAGACTTTTGGCAGGTTGTCTTCCTGGCCCAAACAACCTCCATAAGTAAGATAGGGCGTCTTGTATCTAGCCTGAGAGGTGGGCAAACATGTCTGAAAATCACATGCTGTGACTCAGTCAACTATTTTTATTTTTAATCTGATCTCATCTGCATTTTCACAGCTATTAAGTTGGGAAAACTGATTAGAGAAATTTTAGTGACAAACTATGAAATCAGTCAGTGAATCAATGAAACTCTGGGAAAATAAGAGGAACAAAAACAGGATTTCAAGAACAGTGGAGAAAGACATTTCCACAGTGGAATGTTTTGCCCTTGCGCATGATCAAGCTTTGTATGTTTTTTAATCTTTCATTCAAACTATCCCTTGTCTGTTTTTTTCCCGTGTAGATTTCTACTGGTGCTGGTTTGGAGTGCGAGAGTGACTTTCAGAGGCTTCCCTGGAAATTCCTAAACCCTCACAAGTCATGCCTGGACCCTTTGCTGCATTAGGGGGCTTTATGCACAGTGCAGTGGTTCAGTGACGAACATGGGAGGTGTGTGCATGTGTATGTGTGTCTGTTTGTGTGCATGCTTGGTAGAGAGGTATACAAAGACAAAAAAAACAAACAAAAAAAAACGGGACATCCTACTTTTGAGTGGGAGGTTGTTTTTTGCAGAGAGGTGCCAAAAAAAAAAGAAGAAGCAATATTTTGCTGTGAGAGAGATGCTGCCTAACAAAATGTAGTGATTGCAATCTGCTGTAACACACATACGCACACCGGAGACATGCACGCTAGAGAATGATTTACATTATTGCCAATAGCAGACGTGCAGTAAAGGAGAAATCCTATGTTTGCCCGCCAGGTTCGCTCTAACCAGGTGGAAGCCTTAAGGGGCCAATGTAGCGTTTGAAGATGTATGGAAATACTACTGCTGATATATAGTGTTATTTCTAGTCTATGCCAAAGCACCACGGAGATGCACTTTTTTCTGATCAAACCAAGTTGAACCCACACTGTTTATGCGAAATTTATTTACTCTCTATGTAGTGCCGTTTTTGAACAGTTGGGCTTCACGTGGGCAGCACTCATTATTGAAAAGATTGCATGCGTGAAAGTGTGTGTATGTGTGTTACAAAGTTTTTTAATTAAGGATGTGCTTATTTTGAGGGTTCTTACTGTCATTAGGTCACATAGAAACATTTATAAATAGTAGCACTATAGGTAATCATGCTGTTAATAATGGAGTCTTTTTTTTTTTCTTTTTTTTTTTTTTGTATTTACCACTTTTATTTATTCCTCTGAGTTCCGATTGGTCAGCGAGTTGCCTCACCTGAGTGAAACTGTTACCGCACTGGGCCAAAGAAAAAGAATGTGTTCGAGAAAAGACGAAACGCAAGAACCTGGAATGTGTAACGTAGATCAAGGTAGAGAGAGAAGGAGAGAGATGTTAGAAAGGGACGGGGCGGAGTTTAGAGGTTGCTTTGGGTATTTGAAGCCGGCTTGAACCAGACGGTCATGAGAAGATGTGTAGAGAACATGAGAGTAGGATTTCTGCTCACTGTATTAAGAAATGTAGACACACATACACACACACCTACAGACACTGAGAGCCCAGTGCTACAGAAGTATTCACAAAGGTCACTCAGTGCCAGCATCATTTCCGCAGTGTCACCTTCCTCCTGATTCACAGCTCCTGATCCAAAACACGGACTTAAGACGGGGTTATAAACTGTATTATATGATGTTAGATTCTCATGTTCTTAGCAAAAGATTCTATTTTTTCCCTGATAGCAATATTTGTATCAAAACTGAGCTCTGTGTTTGTATTTTATTCAGCAGTTGATTGTAATTATGATGATGTTGATGATATAATTTCTGAGTAGTGGCATAACTGTGGCTGTGCACACAGGACCAAAGACATAAAGCACCGTTAGATCCTCATACGAGCTGTAATTCTCTTAACGACATGCTTCATCTGCGTACAGTAGTAGCGTGTCACTTAATGCCGATGCAGGACTGGTCGCTCACAGCCTGCAGCCGCTTTTCCTCTCCCCAAACTCCAGCATTTGGCAACAAGTAGCTGAGGAATATTAGACTGCCTTCACCTTATGGCCAAACTGAAACTGTAGATCAGTGATTCCTTGCAAACACTTCAGTGCAGCTCGTGGTGTGACAGGATAGAGTTATTGAACACGTGGGACCAGCTCCAGCAGCAGAGAAACACCCAACAAGACGGTGAAGCCACATGAGGACACAGAGGAAACGTTTAAGGGTTTGGAGGAAGGAAAACGGCAGTCTCAGTCGTCAGCACTGTGATCACGATCACTTCCTGACACGCATTCTCACTGTTGTTGCCACAGCTACAAAACAAAACTGCAAAACTCAGTGCCATTACATTCACACGATGCTAAATTATATGAGTTTGTGTTTGAACATCACTGCCATCTCTCCCCACGTCTTCCTCTTAGAAACTGTAAATAGGTGTTAGCTCGAAGGACAAAAACAAATTGTGATGAAAACGTAAATTTGCCCTCCTGTTAACTACGTACAGCTCTTGATGCTCACTTGTGATGGCATGATCACCTTTTCCTACCATACAGTTTTATCATATGTTACCTAAATGGGTCGGGGAGGTTTTGTTACTGTTTTTCTTTTTTCCCCAAACAAGTTTTTGTAATTATGTGCTATGCATTTGGCTGTAATGGTGAGAGAGACAGGACTTGTCTGTAACTTGTCTATGCATGAATGAGTTTAACAAGCATTGCAAATATTGTAACAACAAATTCCTGTTTTGTTTTTTTTTTGTTGTTGGTGTGCACGATAAAGTGTTGACCCGCTCTGTACTGTGGCTATCCAGCTTACCGATGGGATCCATTTAAACAGATCATCTCAGCCGGGGATTTTTAACTGTCCAGCTGCAGTGGTCAGCAGGTGAAACCCAGTAAACACCAGCTTCACTCGCTGTCTCTCCTCCTGACGCTTTTCCTCGTGCATTCTATATACAAATACCTAGATGTATAGAACATGTATTTATAGAGTGGTGCCTTGTTCCGACGATCTTCATCAAGGGCTCTTCGGCCTACAAACACAATCACCGTTTCGTCTGCGCTCTTTCATGGAGGACTGTGACCTCTGACAGTGGAAGACGACGACGAAAAGACTGATAACGATTGAGAGATGATCCCAGGATCCTGCTTTTGTGTCCACCTCCATTACAGCAATAGGATGCGAGCCCTCCGCCGACTCAGCCAGCCAGTGCCCTGTGTAGAAAAGACATTGCTCCATGTCATGCAGGCATCTGCCATCTTGTCTATCTATAAACAATGAATATGCAAGAACTATACTGTGTATTTGGGTTTTGATTTTTATCTTGTAAGAGGCTCTTTAATGATGTATACTTAAGGAAAATTGTGGTACGTTCTGTTTTTTAATTCTTCATTTTTTAAATAAATTGGGGAAATAAATTCCTGTTTTGTCCTTTTATATAGTCATGAGTCCGCACCTGTGTTAGAATAACTTGTGAGCTAATGGTTCTGGGTTCATGGTTAGTTTGGTTTGACTCTTTATAAACACAGGGTTTAGAGAGGATCCTTCGTATGTCATTTCATAAACCATATCCCAAGATTTTAATACATCCTCCTCAGACCCTGTGTCGTCATGAGCACATCACATTTTGGGATTACTTGACCTTATACTTCATTCTACTTAACTTAGACCTGTTGTCCTCGTTCGTGGACACTTTTTGTGCCATCTAGTGATAATAAGAGCACGATACACTAATCCATGTAAAAACAAGACGGCAGGCATCTCTTCCAAGTCAGTCTGCAGCCGATCCTGATACAAAAGTCGACAAGATCCAGAACCTGATCACAATTTATGGTTGAAACTTGTTTATTTATGATTGATAATGTTATTTGTTTGATTTGGCGAGAAATTTGACCAATTTTAGCAACAGTAACACTGAAGTTCTCATTTTAGGACTTTGGGATTTTATTGTTGTCTCCTTTGAGGACATTGGGACTTAATTATTGTTAACATAGTTTTTTTAATATATACTTATATAGTCCTACTGATCCCAAATAGCTAGGAGGAATTAAAAATGCATACCAAACAAAAGTTAAGGTCTCAGGAGGATATACACTCTTAAAAATGGAACTAAACAGTACAGTGACAGTCACAACAACCTGTTCGTAGTATGTGCTCTATTGCACCTTTGTCAAACTGTGCTATACGGACCCATTAGCACCATATTGCTTTAAAATAGTGCTAAACAGTACCCAAACGCAATTCTGTGGCTCACCTTTCAAAGGTGCTATACCTCACCTTTGTCACACACTGCTATGTAGAATCATTAGAGACCATATAGTACTGTATTGTCTTTAAACTTCTGAGGGGACCCCTGAATGATGCCAAATAACCATGGATAAGTCAGTATGCTTCTAAATGACACTTTTACTTAAGATATGAATGATTATTAATCATTTCTTACAAAATGTTGGCTTTAGAGATTCAGAATGCTGTACTAAATGCAAACACAACATGCTACCTTTTCAAACCTGGAAAATTTCCGTGCACACTCCTTTAATTTGTTATCCTCTGGAAATACACTGTTTGTAGGCTTTTTAGTGTAGTGCTAGCTAAAATAAGCTGAAGAGCCAGACTTCAAAGCTCCCCTGCTTGTTCTTCAGCTTAGTTAAGTTTAGTTTACTGGGGAAAGGAACAGTAGGGAACCTCTAAAGAATCATAAAGGGGCCTCAAAAGTTCTTTGTGTGGCTGTGATGCTATATAGCACCTCAAGCCACACCAAAGCACCGATGAGGAACCATCATGATCTGTTTTCTAAATGCATGCAGATAAAACTGTAATGCAAATGTGGGGCAGTCCAAAATCATTCAAGTGTAAATCCTGACTAAAAAAAAAATACCGGTGTCTTAGTACCATAACAGTGAAGACTGGGAACAGTTTTGTACAAGTAGTTTTCCTTTATGATATTTCAGTACGCTTTTTGATCTCTGGATCAAATATTTGTGAGCGCAATGGGCACACTTACAAACTTTCTCCTCTTCAGCTTTGTCGGTGAGTCACATCAATTTATTTTAAGATAGCATATTGACTGAAATACTCATTAAGTGTGTAAACAATAGTTTATATTTTTGTAGATGCAATACTCCTCTGGGTTTGATAGAAAATAAGCAAGTCTGTATATTAAAGCTAGTATAAGTATATGTTTTTACTCTATATAACGTATTTTTTCACATTTAGTTCCTTTAAGTTCTGCTTCAGTGAGCCACATCTCCTGTGCTGTGCTATCATGCTGTGTTTTTGCTCTGTTAGGTTTGGTTAATTATGCTACACATCTACAGCTCATTTTTATTAGTTTTGTAAGTTAACTTTAAGACCTTATATGTCCATTGTAAATGCAGGCTATGCTATTACAATATATGCAATCATAATTAGATAATCTGGCAAATGTTGTGTTAAAATCAAATGATGAACAAGTTTAAAACAAATGCGCAAAACATTAAATAACAGCTGCTTCCTCCACAGTGGGTACTGCTCAGAGTAAGGTAATTTTTAAGCCGGACAATCCATACGTGAGGGTGGAGGTTCATCACCGAGCTGTGCTGAAGTGCTGTTTTACTTCAACGGGTCAAGGGGAACACACTTGGATCAAACGCACTGCCAAGACTGTCGAAAATGTGACTGCTTCAGACCGTGTGGCTATCGGCAAGGAATCCGGTATCTCTACATGTGGCTCCATAACCTTTGAGCGAGTCCAGCTGAAAGACTCTGGACTGTACCAGTGTGTTCTGGGGAAGGCTGTCTTCTCCCATGGCACCTACCTGCAGGTCTTCAGTGAGTGTTCGTGTGTGTGATGGAGTGAGATGGAGTCAAGCAGATCTGAGCAGTGCTAACACCTCATAAGCCATAAATCCTGTTAACATTAGTCCATCCAGGAGCTGTGTGAGTGGCAGCATCGTTCAATACTGCAGCTTGGTTAATCTTTACATCTTATTACAGTCTGCTGCCCGGTCATTTACTTTAAATAGCACCGAGATTAGATCAAGTTGCAGTCAGGCTAATGTATACAGGCATCTGCACACTGAAATGCTATTTTGCTTCATAATCTCATTGAACACAGATGGCAGATGAGGAAATGTAAAACAACCACTGGGGGATTATGTGCATTATCTGAGATATATGAGAACACCATTACCCTTACCTATCAATTCTTTATTCATCTATTTTATATAGATTAGACTGGGTTCTTCATACTACATAGTGCAGTTGTGTTTCCAAATAAGTCTGTTACATAAATGTTTAGTTAGCCTGATGTCTTACCTGCTAATAAAACACACAGTAGCCTAGTGGAGAAAGTATTCAGATCATTTAAAGTATTAATACCACAGTTTAAAAATATTCAAAGCCCTTTAGGTAGAAAAAATGAACTCCAGGCACTCATGCGTGGAGCAGGAACAAATGCACTTGAATTCATTTAAAAAGCCTTTACTCAAAAAACATGGCTGCTAACATTAAAAACAACGACCGGTTTTGACCCTAAGGTCTTCATCAGGGTGCAAAAGGGTGGACAGGGGTCAAGCAAACATTTTATTAACTTGGTAGGGGATGTCACCCAATCCTGACTGATAAGTGAATGCAGGTGGGTGACAGCAATGCATCACAATGAGAGGCCAGTTTGAGGGCGAACACCTCAACAAGTTTTCAGAGAGAAAAAAAAAAAAAAGAAAAAACAGACACTAAAATGAGAAATTACGAAACACACATTAAATTATGGCTGCCATATAAAAAAAAAGACAGACAATCCATTACTTAAAATATTAAGTTGTATCCGCACAGAAACAAACATTTAAAAAACATAGAAATAGAATTAAATAAAATAAGATCGTTGTGTTACAAAAAGCCTTTTATTGAAAATGATATTTAAGAAAATTGTATAGGTATAATCTGGAAAATGTACTCAAATTATTAAAAGTAGAAGTACTAATGTAGAAAGCTGTGACTGTTATTATGTCATTAAATTATTACGACTCATGCATCCATCTAGAAGCAGGATTTTACTGTAGCTGCTGGTTGAGGTGGAGCAAAGGAACTCGCAGTTGCAGAAGATGAAGGCCTAATCAGGGCCTCCTTTTGTGATTGGCTACAAGATGTAAATAAATAAATAAATAAATATGACTTACTAGAAAGTGAGGGTTTAGAATATGGCTTTTATCTATCCCATGAATGGATTCCAAGTGGAGTGGAGCTCATGTTTTGACTACTTTGTATCAAACTGCAGCTAATTATTATTTTCATTATGGGCTGATTTGTGATTATTTTGTCCATTGATAAATTAAATGATTGTTTGATTTGTGAAAAAATTAAATTATTGAAATAATTAAAAGGAAAAGCAGCAAACCCTGACATCTGTGACACTGGAACCATGTAATGTTGTCATGAAAAATTACTTAAACAAACTACGTTTCAGTGTTGCTTGTATAAACAGTATAATACATAAGAAAACATATTTTATAAACCCTTCAGGGGTTTTGTGTTCTTTACAACAGTGCGACAGTGTAGAAATATCTGTTGCGAGTGAAAGTGAAATCTTAAGTAAAAGTAGAAAAGTATTAGCATCAAAATATACTTTAAATACCAAAAGTAAAAGTGCTAATCATGCAGAATGGCCCATTTCAGAATAATATATATTATTTAATTATAATTATTGAAACATTAATGTATTCATTACTTTAACGCTGAAGCTGGTAAAGGTGGACCTAATTTAATTTACTCTATATACTGCTGGATGGCCCAACCAATAACAATATGTTATAACCAATTTGCAATTTAAGATTATTGAAAGAAAATAAAAAATAAACTAAGTAACTAGTGACTAAAGTTCCCAGTGGTGAAAGTGTAAAGTAGCATAAAATGAAAATCATTAAGTGAAGTACAAGTACCCTTAACTTGTCCTTAAGTACAGTACTTGAGTGCTTTGTTACATGATACTACTGTTTTGTATAGTGTGTATAGTAATGTTTTGTAGTGGAGTACAATTAGACAGTGGCACAAAAAGAAACTACTTATGTAAAACACTGATAGTCTAACTCCAGTTTGGACTAAAGTACAGCACTTGAGTTAATGTACTTAGTTACAGCCTACCATTGAAAACATGTATGTGTCATTCGTTTCACCTTTGAACTTTGTGTGTTTGCCCAGAGTACCTGGAGAAGACAATAAACATAGAAGAGAGCACCAAAAACAAGATCCTGATGGCTGAGGGAATCTTACTGCTCCTCTGTGTGCTTGTGCCGTCTTGCACCCTTCTCCTCAAGGTCAGGAGGTCACTGTGTTATAACCGTGTGTACATTACCATGCACTGACTTGTCAGATAGCTTACCCCTGACTCGCCGCATTAATGCTGAAGCAGTGGTTAACAAAATGTAGCTCTCATTCATGTTGACCCAACAGAAATTATTGCTTTCTGTGAGACAGCTCTGCTCTGATTGTTCACACGCAGCTATAAGTTTCTCCTTTTTTGCCTTTCTTCCGTGGGAAGTTGTGTCATTTCACAACTCAAATAACTTCTGCTTTCCCCTCACAGTCAAAGAGACTGAACCAACTGGAGAAGAAGAAAGTGAAGAAGGAAGAGGAAAACATATACCAGGTAAATAAGTCCGATCTTCTCAGAGTCAGACACACGTCATGGCATGTGGTAAACACTTGTGCAAGTCACATTGCTGAACGCAGGAACAAAGATATGAATGAACGTCTTATCTTGCACTAATCGATTTCACATGAGTATGTTTAATTGATTTTTGTGTGTGTACTCAATTTCTGTCTCCCTTATCTCTCACACCAGGGGCTGAATCTGGATGAGTGTTGGTCCACATATGATCAGATCGAGCGGTCCCAGGCACATGGCCCGTACCAGGATGTGGGCAATGTTAAGGAGGAAGAGGAGCAAATCCAGCTGGAGAAACCCTGAAGGAAAGTGGAGAGAATGAGAAAGGGGAAGGAGAAAGAGAGAGTGTTTTGAGTGTATTTTGAGAGCTGACGTCTATCTGTGTGATATCTGAATAGCAGGTTCATTCTTCACTGCGCAGTTTTGTACATAGCCTGCAGGTACAGTTTCAGCATCTGATAACATATTGATCAAACAGCGTGTTTAATTTCAGACTGAGCATTGTTTTTTGACCTTGGAAACAGCAGTTGACGGAGCAATCTCACCACTGGGTCCCCGCAGTCAGGGCCATAGCCAGGATTATAGAAATATTAAGAGCAGAAGTCCAAGATAATTTTGAAGAGACATACAGCCTTATGTTAAGTGTGTTGTCTACTCAAAATTGTACCATTTTAAAGAGTCTATAGAAAATAATCATGTCTGTCTTTTTATGAGTATAACCTAAAATGATTAATTAGAAACTACCCTTCATGAGCCCAAATTCCTCAACAGAGCAAAGCAAAACAAACAGAGAAACGATAGAGGACATGTCTCCTGTGTCCTCAAACAGTAGCTGCAGCCCTGCACTCACTACCAGTTCAGAGCTTGCTAAGGTAACACATGATCTTCCTGTGCAAATAGAGTCGCCCCTAGTCATGGCATTAGACTCAAATTCAAGCCAACACGGATGAGAAGTCCTTGAAGTCAAAGGCATAGGTTGTATTTCAACATTGGAAGGGACGCAACTGAAATAGGGGCTTTGGGGTGCTCAACCAGAAAATACTGGGCATCAAACACTTAAACCCCTTTTCCACTAAAAGTCTTGCATGTATATGGCCTATTTAAATATTTGAAAACCCACAAAAATAGGCGATACACTCTGATACACTCGATACACTCTACACTCAGCTCTGCAGCAGACGAGTGTGTGTCATGTTCAACATCACAGACAGGCCGGAAATGGTTGGTACACAATAGAAAGCAGCATGGAAGCCAGTGAAAATGCTACAGTGGTTACTTCTTTTTATGTCTTACTTAGTTAGTCTCTATCTCAAACTCGGTGCAGACTAATTTGGAACGATGTTGGAGCACTGCTTGGGTGGAAATGGACAGTGTCATGTGTGGCAGGTCATTGTATCACTCTGGTAAGCCAGGGCTGATAAATACCTGTGAGTACTAGAGTCATTTGACGCGGGTGTGAATGTAACCTTTCCCCCTTTCCCATTACATACAAAAGCCAGATGTTAGCAGGTGTTTTGTGCAGTGGGAAATGAGCTTTAATAACTGCATTCTGGTGATTTTCTTTTTTGCCCCAGTTGGTGCCATTTCTTAATTTTGTCCACTAAAATTCTTCAGCTTCTTTTATGTATTTATTAAGGGGGAGTAAATGCACATGTTCAAATATGGAGGGGGATGTTTCACCTACACCTATGCTTAAAAAAAGTCAGCACCTAAGTTTCATAACAAGCCATAACAACCAAGCAGCTCTATCTGCTGAGGAAGATTGTGTGAAAGCTCCAGAACAGCTTCTGAGTTGGGCTGGTGGTGAGATTGTTTTGCTGTCAGTTTATTTAATTTTTGTAACTAAAAAATCTATAATTAATTTCTTGCATTTTACTTAAGATTTAATGTTGTTTGACAGTGTATTTGCTTTCAGCTATTTCTGTGGGTGTTTAAAGAGTAAAGTTGTGTGAAGAAATAAATAAATCCAGCAACGTCTTGTGTAATTCATCCACAAACATAATGCCCATTCAGTATAATCTGCACTGACGGGGCGGGCGGAAGGACGGGGGCGGGCAGTTATATATTTTCTAGCGTCGTGATTGGCTACTGGACCGCAGCGCAGTCATTCATTGGCTTCCATTTTGGGTGTGGGCGGGGCCTGTCGCCCGCAGGTAGGTATGTAACGGAGATGTGAGAGAGGCGGTGCGTAAACAGAGTGGGTGAAGATGGCGTCGAACAAGAAGAGTGGTGGGAGTAGCAGATTTGAGAAAGGTGTGAATGGAAGACGCTCGTCCAAACACAAAGAGGGTCCAGTGGGTGAGTTTGTCTGTGTCACGCCGACGTCGTCACAGCCCCCCCAACCCTGTCTCTTGTCCCTTCATTAACGTCCCCTCTTTTTTGACTTTCCCGAGACGTCACCTCCCGCTAGCTTTGATTAGCATGACCGTTAGCTGGCCTCGGGTAGCCGAAATGAACAACTAGCATTTAAGCCGCTTGGTCTGTATCAGCTGCGTAGGTCCTGCGATTGTTGTGTGACACTTACACGAGGAGGCACTACTGAAATCTGTGTGTAGAGTGTTTAAAAGCCGTCATGATAGAAGTGACCGGTCAGCCTCCTTTGCTGCCATATCCATAGTTACGAGCATCCCCAGGTCACAGCTGCATTAGTCGTGTTAGTTCTAGCAGTAGTAGTAACGTCATCACTGTGTGTAGCTCCTAGCGTGTGTTTGTATTCACGTTTTCACCATGTGTGCCTTTAGTTTCAGCCGCTGATACGGACAGGACCTATCTGAACAGGTACTCCAAACATAAACAAGAGGGGAGGGGAAGGGATGGAGTGTAACTGGATTAACCTCCCCAGCATAAATCGATTAACCGAATTGAGAGGGTCACTGGTGAAGCCGTCATCAGTTCAGCCTGTGTGGCATGAGGGCAGGGAAACATATGGTGACTAATGGGCAGAAGGTAGCAGACTTTACAGGACGCTGCCTGCCTGGGGCACTGTGGATCTGCTGTTATGACTAAACAAACTCCCTCTGTTGCCCTGATGTTGACTAGGCCGCTGTCTCACTAACCGGAACAATCTAACCTGCCCAGAACTAGAGTCAAAAGGCTTCCTTAGCTTTGTCAGAAGCCCAAAATGTGCCATGCAATGTCTGTGTCTGTGCTCCAGTAATAAAAACGTCACCTGGCTTTTTATGAATGGTTCATTTATAATAGACTTAGAACTGTGTAATGGGATTAGAGGAGTTTTTACCTAATCTTATTTGTTGCGTTCCGCTCAAGATCAAATTTATTATTTTCTCTTTCATTGAACGCGCTGTATTATAAAACTCAAGGGGAGCCCTGTGTGTCCCACTTGGAGGGGGTGTGGAGGCTCATTGTTGCTTGTTTCCTGTTGTTCAGTTTGGCCTTGTGTGTATGAAGGTGCTCCGTCTGGGAGAAGGGTCAAAGCCTCTTGAACACGACACTACAGAGCCCCCGCTGCTGGCACTTCCTTTCGCCTGTAGACTGCTCAAAGTTTACTATTTTTAAAGCCCGCTTCCTATAGACACTACATGACATTTTGTGGAGTATCAGATATCTGGCCACGTTCAAAAAGACTTACTAGATACCTTATCTTGTAGAAGAAAACACATAAAAGGCCTAACACTGTCTGGTCTCAATATTAGAAGGATGTTGAGACTTTCTACTTGCAGAGAGGGAAGAGCGCATTGTAATGTGACAGTGAGTTCCACTTCAAGGAACGACCACTGTGTTCTCATATCCTTTGACTCACATTTAGACAGACTTTTCAAACATATTGATTGTGTCTGTTTAGGCCTGATAAGAGAAACACAGGAGTGCCATCACTTAGAAATGGACTAAACAAGATTGGCACAGTTAATCATACTGACATTAAGAAGTAGCTCGACATTAAACTAGACTGTTAGGAGCTCACAGTTTTCCTTGTGGAAGGGATCAACTTGCTTCTAACTTCTAGCTGAACAAGCAGGTATTTCCAAACAAGAACAACTGGTTGCTTTTTATTTTGGTACAAAAGTTGCTTTTTTTGGCAGGAATGTCGAAACAATAAAGGACATACTTCACTATGCAGTGAAGAGATTGGAACTACATAAAGAGCTATAGCTCCCTTTAGTTGCTTTGGGCTGAATTCCAGACCTTCAAAGTGTTTTTGATCCGTATATTATTAATTTTTTTGCAGTTTTTGGCTAAGAAATGGAAGTATAGATAGTGATGTTCCAGGTAAGCAGTTAGTTCAATGGAAACCCACCCGGTATTTAAGTTCTTCACATCCCAGGACACCACTGCTCGAAGCTGGGCTGCCCTGTTGTTCAGGTTGGGCAACCCCAGACCTTCATTCCCTTTTGTTGACATCAGTATTTTCAGCCGAACTCTTGGTTGCCTTTGCCAGATAAATGTAGATATTTGTTTTTCTAACACTTCAAGCGTAGATTGTGGTATAACAGGGAGAGACTGAAATAGAAAAGTAACCTTGGTAAAATATTAATTCTCACTGACTCTATCCTGCCAATAAATGACAAGGAACAAGGCAACTTTAATTTATCAAAATGTGAGGAAAATAGTTGTGTATTTTTAGCTGTCAAAGTTACACCAAGATATCTAAATCCCTGTTTGGATCTTCTGAAAGAGACCACATCATCTAGTTGGGAAGGCCATTCCCCAGCTGTCATCATGGCTTCAGATTTATTCGTATTTACCTTGTACCCTGACACTATACCATACTCCTTAAGGTTACGTAGAAGGGTGGGGACAGGGGTAATGGGGTTTTCTAAAAATAATAAGATATCATCTGCAGAAAGTACCAGCTTTATCAGTGATTCCCTGTATGAGGGTATTTATTCTTATTAACTAGGGCAGTGGTTCGATGCTAAATGCAAACGATGGTGACACAGCGTCTCCCTGTTGTGCGCCACATCCCAAGGGAAAAACATCAAAATGCATTTTTCAGTCAGGGTCAGTATCTGGTGTAACCATCATTTGAATCGTGCAGTGACACATCTTCAGAGAGTTGATCAGGTTGTTGGCCCACTTTTGTCAAGTGGATGGATTATCTTTGAAAAGGAAAAGTGCTCACTAACATGGATTTTCACAATTTTGCAACCAAAATTTAAGATAAGTATTTCTATTGAGTACACAAAAGTCTTAGATCTTAACCCTGTGAAAAATGGGCCCAGAAACAAAGTGTTTGATTTTTTTTTTTTTTGGTCATTGTATGTACTAAAAGACAATAATGAAATACAGGTGGAAAGTCTTGGACACGTCAGTATAGATAGGTGTATGACAAAACCGAGAAAATGGCCGGAAATACCCAGTCTAGCATTGCTAAGAAATTAAAACAACAACTTAAAGAGATCCATGCCAAATACCTGTCATTTGTTCAATGTGTCATGGCCTCACTTTTCACCAACTTTCTTAATTCACAGGTTTCATCTTGCAGGGGATAGACCTTTTCCCCTGCAGACATGTTTATTTATCACTGTAAGGAAAGCACACGTGCTACTGATAACAGTAATTATAGTCATGTACTGTGAAATTTCCCAGCAAGTCATAAAAATGTGACAACGAGCCAACATACACAATAGCAGGACTCTGAAACTGAAGTAGTTCCTCCATCATTCATTTTATCATTAATACTCATTTCCCATTACAACATGTCTAAATGCCTTTCATGACACGCAGTAACAGACAATAAGAGCAACAAGTGGGACTTGCTCTTCGTGGTGTCTGTGACTCAGTGTTCCTGGGTGTGTTTTCGTGTCTGTATTTCTGCGGGTGGGTGAAGGGTCATGTCTCAATTCCTTGAGTTATGGGACTGACATCTGTGATATCAGCCAAGAAGTCTAAACTAAGGGCACATTTCCCCCCTGAATATCTTCCCTGAATTACACTGTATCCCTCTATTTTTGTTCGCACACGCTGTCCATGCTCAGCTTTCATTGCCAAAGATTATTTCTTAACAGCTGGCACACATGCAGAACATTTCAGCTGCATACACAAACAACAAATTTATGTTTAAAGGTGCGACATAGATATTGTTCAAAACAGAAGTCTAACCCAGGTGCTATGAAAAGATAGTAGTTCAAAATTATTATCATGCAAAGAAATTAAGTGGCTTTAGTAAAGATAAGAAACAGCGACTGGCCAGCTCACTCACTGTAAAAGTCCATGGTATAGGCAGGCAGTCCAAAAATGCATCTGAGGCACTCAAAGGATTTTTAAATACAGTCAGAGTGTCTGCCTGTACCTGGACTTTTACACCGAGTGGGCGGGCCAGTCTTGTTATCTATCATTATGTAACTATTTGCTCTATCCCTGACGAGCATCTGATTTTTTACAGTTAACCACACAGTGCCTTAACCCAGTCAAAGTCAAAGTCAAAGTATCTTTATTGTCCCTTTCAGGGAAATAGATTTGCAGCCAGGAAAATACACAAAACATACAACACACAAAACAATGATGGACAACAACACATAACATGACATAATGGGCAGATTCTAGGTAGGGTTGGGTACCGAAAGTCTGTGTTTATATGGAACTGGTACCTATACAACCGAAACCTACTGGACCGAAAACAAAACACCTTTAATTGATAGGACAGCTTAAGCGTGAAGGGGGGAGACCAGACATTTAATAGAGTTAATATTATTGTAATGTTAATTTGTTAAATGTTTTTTATTATATTTTAAAACTGTTAATATAGTTCATATACCTATTCATTTCTAGGTATTTCTAATTTGCTTCAGCAATAAATAAATAAAAACATTGTTTTTATTATAATTTAAAACTGTTATACAAAATACTCACACACTTCTGGAAGGTGGCCCATTTGTGCCACTTTTCAACCTCCATTTAAAAAAAAAAAAAACCTCATATTTTGAGGTATCGGTTCGGCACCGGTATCAGAAAAAACCCAAACGATACCCAACCCTAATTCTAGGAACCTTAAAAATAAAAATAAATGAATATTAATAGGAAAAATAATCAGCATCAAAGTGCAAAGTGCCAATGCAAAGTGCAGATTCCAGCAGTCTGAACAACCAGTGCAGCACTCCCTATTTTTTCTTCATTGTAAGTGGCTTTAATGTTTGATGCAATAATGTTAACATATAGATTAATGAGGAAATTGTTAGTTTTTTTCCCTTGTTTTCATTTGTACAGTATTTTAACTGTTGGTTAGGCAAAATAAGGACATTTTAAGCCATCAGTATGTGATCTGATTGATAGTGTACTCATTCTTTTATGATGTCAAAGCCTAAATGATAGAATGAATGAATAGACTTATTGATAGTTATTGATTTTTCCCCCCCTACTTTTTGTAATCGATTTGTGATCTTATTAAAAGTGAATGAAGCACTCAGGATGCGATAGAGCGGAAAAAGGCAGATTTGAAAAATTGTTATCACCATATAATCTCTCGGTTGTGTCCCTGCCAATGTCTGTCTGTGGTGATCTGCCAATTAGGTAGAAGGTCATAGGGAGTTGCAAGCTGAATAGCCAATGGCAAAATAGTCCACTGTCACAAGGAGAAAGTTAACTGGGACAGGGTTGTCTGTAGCTTCCCTTCCCCTTTTTAAAAGAGGCATGGGAGGGATGAGCAGAGAGGAAAGCAAAGGACAACACGATGCCGCTGAGCAGAATTGGCTATGACAGGCTGACACACAAAGGCTGACAGGAGAAGAGCTACATTGTGAAGATGAGCGAGTGACAGACAGTGAGAGGGAGAACAAAACCAATCGGAAAACCTTGTCTCCTACCCCCCCCCCTTCTCTTTCTCTCATTCTCTCTTTCTTCTTTTCCATGCTCTCATTGCATTCGTGGAAGAGAGGAGACAGACAAGGACAGAGCCTTGAACTCAGACGCTGGTAAACACTTTTACTTTTTACCTCTTCCAGCTTTTGCCAGAAGCAGCCTGTGGGTAGCTTGATACAAACACTCAATTCACACTGTATGTGGGCCCCGCTGGAGTCATTATATGTCTGTAATGTCGCTGGTGTTGGTTGTTGTACATGACTTATTAATGCCTACACTCATCCATCTTTAATGTTGCGAGAACAGGTGCAACTTAATGGTTGCAGTGGGATTACAGTGGCTACTTGTGTCAGTAACACAGTAAGGGATGATGGTGAAACATGTTGCTTGGTTCTGACATTGCTTCACTTGGATATGAGGAACATTTGCTGATGTGCAAAAGACAGAGGTGATAAGGCAGCAGGTGAGTCAAGTTTTGTGTAGTGGCACCTTTATTGTTGCACTGATAAAAGGATGACGATATGTCAAACAAAGGTGAAGTCTTCTTCACTGGGCCATGGCATGTCTAAACTCTGAGTGAGCTCTCGATAAGATTGTTCTGGTTCACATAACTGTGTTCATTTGCATAGTATTTGCATACGATATACTCCCTGCAGTTAGACAAGGGTATAATGTGCCCTGGCTTCATTATCATTAAGCAAGTTTTAGAGCAGCTTATGCTGATCCAGGGGTTCATAAAGTTCACGCCTAGCTTACTCTGTCAACATAAGGCCTATTGGCTTGCCCAGCTGAGAGAGTTGTACCCCCAGCTCTAATTAAGCAATGTAATTTTAATTTTGGCTGCCCGCCCAAGCTGGTTTGACTGCTGGTCCTGCAGCATTTGGGTGACTGCTTGACCAAAGCCGTCATTGTGTCCCCCAAGGCCACACTGATGCTTGTGCTTATGCAGACTGATGAATGTGTATTTATAGATGTTCTTTGTGTGTGTGTCTTAGTGTTTCCAGTTTTATGCTTACGCGAGGAGTTGAGTTTTTTCACATGAAGTAACTGTTTCCTGTGTTGTCGGGTTCGGAACATTCACAATTGGTGCGTAATCCACTGGCTCTCGGCTAAAGCTTGAGATGGAGCAACAATCCCTGGATTGTTCTGTTATTTGTGTGTTTGTCGCTGAATTATTTTGAAATGATGCATGCAAGAACAGTAGGCTTCCTTCATTGATCTTATAATGAATTTACATGGTTAATTTTTACATAATATATGTGCAAAACTCCAATTTACTAACATTTTGTGCCTCTAACTATCTATCCTTCTGTCCTGCTACACTTCTGCAATCTTTGTCACTTGAATAAGAAAACATCCAAACAAAAAATGTAATTCACATTATTTTCATGATCCTGTACAGCTCTGTTTTGTTTGGACGTCTCTCTAAAATTAGCACTCTATAGTAATGTTGTCTCATGGAGAGACATATCCTAAAGCTTTTTCGAGAGACAGGTACTAAGGAAACAACTAGAATGACTGAACCTGGGATGGGGGACATTTGCTTATTTACAGCTGTAAGCTCCGAATTCCAGTAAAAGTAATTTGGGTAAAAACATGCTTTTAAACCCAGCCCACTGCGTTAATGTTAATTAACTGTCATTGAATCAATCTCAGAAAGTTTCACCAGACATCACAAATTTTAGTCTTGATGTTCAGAGGCAGCTTAGGGAGACAGTTTGCTGCAATCATAGATAATGACATTGCCGTCCAATATCATAGCACAATGTAAATTCTGTCTCAGTGCAGAGTTTTCCTTGAAGTCATGAGACGAGCTTATGTCGGTGTTCCTTTTACATGGTTGAATCGATGACAAGTTATCAGGCCCCAAGTTACTTTTATTAAGCTTTGTGGGAATACATAGAACTTGATACTATAGCAGAAAACTTCTCCCCCTCTGCAATGCTCCTTTGTGTAGTCCGCTCATTCGGCTCTGCAGATTTGTTTTGGTTTTTCCTCACACCCCACAGCTAGGGAATGCCTTCTAAATTCAAAGAGACATTCATCATGGGCTTGATGGAAACATCACACACACATATACACAGAGGGTTTCCTGTTGTCACATAATTATAACAAATTGAGACATTAATAAGTGGATATGATACATAACTAGCCTACATGTTTCTGTGTTGTCATTGATTTCTGGTATGTTACAAGGCCTCACTGTGTAACATATGGTGTTAAGTTGGGTGTGTTCAGATGAGGCATGTTTTCCAGTGCCAAGTGGACGGAGAAGCGAGGCAGCAGGCCTCACTGGATTGGGTTATGTCAGTGTCCCCATTCATTTTTAGCATAATCTAAGCCAGTAGCAGAGTGCTACACTGAAGCGGACGGTGAAGTTTTGCCAACCCCAAAACATTTTGTGATATAATTCAGTTATCCCTTGCTAAACTTTGACAAATTGGCATCCAGTATGGAAATATGTGCCTACAGAGGGGTGTCTTGCTTTGTAGGATGTGGCAAAAAAGCTCTTTGTGAAAGAGAAGTGAAGTGAGAGGCAAAGACAAGACAGGAAAATGAGATGACGGGCAATGGCTGAGAGATTTTTCATGTAATATACGTGTGTGCTAGAAGTCATCCGGCTGATAAATGTCTCTTTCATAGATGTCGGGGTTGTGATTCCTCCCAGTAAACTGAAATTGCCTCTCCCATTACTCTTCCTGAATGGCAGGGAATAGCAGAATAATTGTGCGATAAGGGCTCCATTATTTCTCTGACCCCCAAAACAATATTTCACTTCTGTAGAATCTGTACACTTTTTAGCATGCATATGCAATCTCCTCGCACCATCCTAGGATGTTGCTGTGGGGATCTGTGAGGAGAAAGTGCTGTGCTGTTTTTACTTTATTTCTTTATTTTTCTCCACTGCTTTGGTGCTTTCTTTAGTTGAAGTTTTAATAGCAAAAAGTTTGAGGATGGGTGTGTGCTAATCCCAAGGGTGACTGATGTCATTTGGTATGTTCATTGGGTATGCATAGTTAAATTAAAGATGATTTAACACAGTCGTTTTGTACTGATCATTATCTATTATCTCTCCATAAATGTGCCTCAGTCCTGCAAGGTAATTGGTTAACATCCATCCATAACAAAGAAATTATTTTTCCGCCTCTCCCCTAAAATTCTTACTTTCTCATCTATTCTGGAGGCACTGCTGTAGCTGCTCCTTTTGTTTTAGTCTCTGTGTGTCCAGCACTTCTCCTCTTTCCTTTATCTCTCAGCATGCCAGTCACCCTATACAGTAAGTACCAGCTTGTTCCCAGGCTTAGGCGTTGAGGAAACCGAGGTCTCAGGTGACCTGACAGGAGAGGTCAGTCCCACAGCAGGAATCCAACAGGGACATAGATCTCTGTTATGCTGCATTAGGGCAGGGATATGGGCACACTTGATAAACAGACTCAGCTGTGTGTTTTCAGCTGTATACCTCCCTTTGGGACTCTCATGTGAGTTTGTTTATGTGTTTCTGGCAGTGTATGACTAATAACTGTGTTTGTTCCCAGCAGCATGACGTTAGCAAAGGGCCTCTGCCTTCTCCTCCTGTTCCATGTGTGTCTGCCTAGATCTCGGTGGATTTTGGCTGCTTAGCCCGGCTTTACATCATTTAATTTCAAGGCTTGCTTAACACGTTTCAATCAATGGGCTTCTATACACCAGGCTGTGAGGGATTAGTTAATAGGGGTAAGAGAACATTATGTAGGATATATCCAATGATATCCCACCTCGTACAGTGTCTACATGCTAATAACAAGTGTGGGTGCAGTGCAGAATAGGGATCAGGGTGCTCCTTTTCATGCTGCAGAGCCAGATACCAGCTGACACTCGAGTTTTAACAACTACAGGAAAAAAGATCTTTAATTTTACAAATGAGGTATGCATGGGGGTCAGCAAGGTGGCGTAATTAATAGCAAGATCAGTGAGTGTTATTGGGATACAAGCCCCTTTGTCAGTAATCTGCCTAATGAAAAGAAGAAGTTACCCATCAGAATACATAAAGAATCATAATGATTATTAAAAATATCATTATGCACATGCACCCTCGCCTACAGTTGTTCCTGTTTTAACCTTTGCCTTGCTTCTCTGTCTCACCGCTCCTAGTGATGGACACCAAGGCAGTGTTTTCGGCCCTGTACAGCGTGTGCGAAGAGAATGCCACTTTCTTCGCAGGAGGGGCGAAGGGGTCGCAGGGTGACGCGGCACGACGGTTGGTGGATACCATGAAGCTCATCCAGGAGCATGCTCGCAGCCTGGAGCCCGTTATCTCCGGCTTCTCTGCAGTTTACCATCATTTTGACTTTGACCCACACATACCTGCCAACGGCTACCGCTCGCTGGTTAAGGTAAGCTGTGGGATGTTTTGTGTGCACAAGGCAAGTCTTGGAGCTGCGTCTGTGCTCCCATTTTAACCCAGTGCAGCTTTGAGAATAATAAGCCCCCATACCGCAATACATTCTTATCAATATTCTCTCCACACTGTGAGAAACTGCTCACCAGCCCCTCTTTACCTTCATATCGCTTTGTTTCAAGGTCAGTACATTTGTTTTACAGATTGATTTTATGTTGCAAATCAGGTTAGATAAATTCCTCCAGCTGCAGAATATCTACTGTACCCACTGTACTTTATCTTCTACAGTTATCGATGAAACATCATGACCTTCAGTGGCTGCAGCCCACCACAACTGAAAGAGTCTAGCAGAGCAGCAAATGAATGCCGCTCTGTTTTCTTGCCTCTCGATTTCCACATTCATAATCCTTCTCGTTCCCACAGTGCTATTTGGACTAATCTGTAAGACCCTGGTGAAGCAGCAAGCCTTTCACATGCTCGCATTCAGGCATGCTATCATACATCGTTTTTTCCCTTCGAGCTTACCACCCTAATCTTAATTACAAGTTAAGCAGACCCAGAAGACATGGCTCTTTAATGAATGCACAATTAAGGAACTGTGCTTCACAAAATGCATCCATTTTGTAGAAAAGAAATAATAACCTGAAGTTTATCATTCATTATCTCAGTATCTTAATACATGTATCATTTTGTCTGTCCTTTTATTAACCAATGACTTCATGTATGTGATTTGCTTTTGCTTGCAATTCAGCCTAACCGTCCATGCAATGATGATTTTAATTCGGCATATGGAGAGGGTGGCATGGGACAATAGATACCACATTTTAGTGATAAGACTTCCCAATTGTTACAAATTTGTATTGACATATTTTTCACCCTTTTGTAGGTAGTGCGCTGCTGCCTTCTCCACATCATCCAGAAGGGGCGCTACATCACCGCCAACCGCCGCAGCATCTTCTTTAGAGTAGCCCACAATGCGGGCGAGATGGAGGCCTACTGCAATGCTCTGTGCCAGCTGCGCGCCCTGCTCTACCTGGCCCAGCGCCTGCTACATGACAACAGCCATGGCAACCTTTTTTTCCAGGATGAAAGTGGCCTCAGCGAGAGCTTTGTCCGCGAATACGCATCCATGCACAAGGGCTGCTTCTATGGCCGTTGCCTCGGCTTTCAGGTGAGATGAGCTGAGTGAAATGTGTGCAAAGTTACCTCTGTAGGCAAAACAACATTAGTCAAACATCTCACAACAGTACAATGAAAAGATAATGGAAATCAACATCACACTCATCAATTCTCACTTGACACATACAGACAAGCAACTGAATGTACCCACATCCGCAGTTCAGGCAAAGGTACTTGAAGATGTCACTGTCCATGTTACATTCTGCAGCTCCTAGAAATGTCATTATTTGTGATCATATTAAGACTTGTCAGTAAGTGTGTTCACATGGACAAGAATGATGGCATATACCATTTTCAGAAACCTGAATTAGGTCTTTTCCTGTTTATGAGAAACCTGAATATGCTTGCTTAGAGTACTCTGAAAGAAACCAGGATACTGTTGCAAGTAATACACCTTATCCCAGTTATCGAGAGCCGCTGACTACCTGGGCAAGCATGGCTTCAGCCAGGTGACGTAAGTGAGATAGCATCTCATTTCTGGAACGATGAAGACACAGAGTTTTGTCTTTCGGTAATGAAAGACACGGCATATCTTCATTGACTGCCTCCCTGTCCTATTCCCAGGGACACTGATAGGCTGGCACTAGTGTGGAGGACAGTGTAACAAGAGTAGCATAGCTGTTTTTAGGAATAACATCAGGTGAGGAACTACATAGCGTGTGTGCAGTTGAAAGAGATGCGGATGTGCGTAGCGCAGACAGCTGTTGGAAATCGGAGCAGAAAAGAAATTGGCAGTGAAGCTGTTAAGTGGTAGTAAATGTACAGTTTAGTGATTAATATTTCCTGTCACTCTCATTTCCTACTGTCACATGACATTACCATGCCTGTTATTAGTCATTAGTATTTTTCATGTATGTGAGGAATATAAATAAAATGATTTCTTTCTGCTCATGTAAACACTACATCCCAAATGCAGAATAAAGCTCCCCACAGCTCCCATAGCCTAACAATGAAAAAGTACGCTGTTTTAAAAAAGAAGTGACCTATTGATGTCAGAGCACCTAATAAAAACTGTGCCAGAGGTTAGTTTGTCACCAGTTCATCACATTAAAAGCACTGACCCTGAAAGCACAGTAAGCATGGTCAGAAGTGTGATATGTAAGCCAGGAAAGCAATCCAGAGCTCCAAATGACTCTTGCTGCCCAAACCCGCGGGTGGAATAAAGTGAGTAAAAGATGTGGATGGACAGAGGAAAGGCTCCTCTTTAAAGCCACAGCTTCTGTTCTTAGTTGAGCTTAACGAGAGAGGCTGAACCCTCAGCGGACAGAGGTCAGAATCAAACTAAAGGGAAAAAATGATGAAACCTCTCTAGTACTGTCTCCATCAATTTATAATGCTGTAGACTCATCTCATATTCTGATATCCCATCATCTATGTTTTACTTTCTCCGCTTGATTGATAGCCGTTTTAATTGTAGTCTGTTTCTTTATTTTGAATAGACCGTGAGTTAGAATTTATAGCATGTCTCTGTTTTTGTCCCCCCAGTTCACTCCAGCCATCCGGCCCTGTCTCCAGACCATTGCTATTGGCCTCGTGGCCTTTGGAGAAAACTACAGACGCCATCAGTCAGGAATAGGTCAGTATCATCTCGTCTGCGGCTGTACCCTCTCATCATCCAGTCACTTAATTCTCATTCATAGTTCGTACTCATCCACAAGCTTCTTCTACATTGCTCTTTGGCCCCTGACTGTGTACCGTTTGATGTTGTGTGCTTGGATTGTAGATGCTCTTTCATCCTTTTGAATCTCGGGGGCTAGCTGCCGCGCTTCGTCTATATTTCAGAGAGTTTTGAACATGCACACAGTTATGTACAGAGGCAGAGACAGAAGAACATGCACCATCATATACACATTTTCACCGTGCACACACACGTAAATATTTAACATTCATAAAAGGGATCATTCGACTCTCATGGTTTCTTGTGCTCTGTGCTGCACCACAGTGGAGGCAGGAGGTATTGCACCATATGGTGAGTGTACTGGACCCCCCCTCACCCCTTCATCTTAGCCCTCTGTAGTGAACACAGGCTATTTGACTTAAAGAAGACGTTGCTTCCATCCTACAGCTCCTGAGCTGCTTTAGCTGTCCTGTGTGTTTATTTTAGTTCAGTACGGTCATGGTATCGAGTGCAATTCCTTCCCTTTTCGTCACTCCTTGCAGAGAATTGAAAGCAGGGGAGAATTTAATTGCAATACCATGAAATACTTTCACTTTTTAACCAGTGGCAACAAGATTGTAGTGCTGTGAGTATATAAATTCACTGCTTAGTCTCACGATTGTTCTCAACTGTGGCCACATCCCTGAGGTTTTTGGTGTTTTAGCACTCTGTTTTCTTCTTTATCATCTTTATTTCTTTTCTTCCTTTTGCCATTTGCATTCTTGGCAAGTTTGTTTTCTCATGTTGTTGTTTTATGTACTTTGTCTTTTAATGTCCCCTTCTTCTTGCCATCCTTCCCACTGTTTATGTCTTTGTGACATCACTGCTATGAGCTTCTGTCTGCCAATCACTTATTATCTCCATTTTCAATACCTCCTCAACCACACACATACCTCTTTTTTTTTTTACTCCCTTTACTTCTACCTCTAATCCCATTTCTTTTCTTGCATGACACGTTTGTGGTGTCTCCTACCCATCATCATACCTTCCTCATTGTGTCGTCCTTCCTTCCCCAGGTGTAGCAGCCAGCTCTTTCTTTACCTCAGGGAAGTACGCCATCGACCCGGAGTTGAGAGGGGCAGAATTTGAACGCATCACCCAGAACCTGGACGTCCACTTCTGGAAGACCTTCTGGAACATAACAGAGACAGAAGTCCTGTCTGTAAGTTGACCGTCAATGCAGACAAACACATTAATCTACCCGTGTTGTCACCACTAACCCAAGCTTGCAGAACTGTGCTCTGCCCTGTTTTTAATTTAAAACTCTAACAGGAATATTTTACTTTCCTCTGGTAAAAGTACCTTTCTATCATTATGCATTTTGGCCTACAGGCCGTTAGTAATAATAGAGTGGAATTCAATTTATTCAATGGGGTTCATGATTTATTCATCCAGTTTCTCTCTTTCTCTCCGGTGACCTGACTGGCTCTGTAACTTGCACTCTTCTCTTTCTCTCTCTGCCTTTCTGTCTCAATTCTTTCTGTTCATCTTTCTTCCTCCAGAGTCTTGCCAGTATGACATCCACGCCAGTTAAGGTGAACCGGGCTCTTTCTGTGCCCCCCGTGCCCTTTGACCTTCCCCTGGCGGCCAACCACAGAGCATCTGTGACCATAGCCCCACCATCAGCACACATTGGCACTGCTCCAGTTCAGATGAGGCTCATCTCCTGTGACTTACGCGAAGGACAGGTACTTAAATCATTATTCAGTTCACACTGTAGTGGCACAGTGGAAACAGCAATAAGAGAAGCTTCGTAATGTCATATTTAATGCAAACCTAGACTAGCTCTTGTATTTGCTGCACACACTCTCAAACTGCTTCCTTGCAGCCTGTCTAAGTGTTAAGTGTTTGTTGTGTGACCTAGTTTATGACAGTTTTCCTCCACTGGCTCTTTTTAAACCACCTTGCATATACCAGTCATACAAATTCTTAAAATATTCCTAACAATATGTAATAGCATATCTGGTATTTTTCCGAGCTGGAGTAAACGACAGCTCCCGCTCATCCTCATGGACTTAATCCCTTCATTATCGCGCTCTCTCTCTTCCCCTCTGTCATAGGTATCACTTTCACTTTTTCTCCTCTGCCTCCTTCCATAATTCTCTCGGGAGACTCCCGCTCCATCCAAGCTTGCACTCCTCCTTTCTTCCTCGCCTGGCATTTAACCAGACATGCTATCAACAAACACTTTCAACCATTGATCATGCCGCAACTGAACAACAGCGTCTTTTTTTTTTTTTTATGTCGCAGAATACAAGCCTGCATCAGCGGAAACCCTCCTCCTCGGCCACAACTCCCCTCCCTCCTTGTTCCTGTTAATGAATGGGAATTAGTGTGCGTTCATGCAGGCGCAGGAGAGGCTGGCAGCAAGCTGCTGCAGAACCGCTAGTTAATCCTTCTCTCAAAGGAGCCCTGTTGCTAACACTAGCAATAAAATATATTAACAATGAAAACAAAGCTGTGTTTGCAATATACACAGTCTCTGGACAATTATCAGAGTGATGCAAACATCACCATCTGTCATCATGTGATGTTATTTATTATTTGTTTGTGATTTGTTTTTAATGCCTCCATGATGGCAGCAGCAGTGGTTGGAGGCATTTTGTTTTCGGGTTGTCCTTCTGTCTCATTCTTATGAACATATCTCATGAACGCCATGAGAGAATTTTCTTCATATTTAGCAGTTAGATTTTGGTGGTCAGAGGTCATCATGACCTCACAAAGCATGTTTTTGGCCATAACTCAAGCACTCACAAGCTAATTATGACACAGTTTCACACAAATGTTTAATAGGATAAAATAATGAAGTGATGACATTTTATATCCGAAAGGTCAACTCCGCTGCGACATCATTATGTTCTGCAAAAACATGCTTCTTGCCATTATTCAATGCCATGACTCGGGAATAGAAGGGGAGACATTTGGTCTGATACTGAGCTGGTGTCCACACAAACTGTGGTGATTTGTACATATCTTCTCTGCTGTCACATTGAAGATATGTGTGAAGCATCTGTGTTTTAGAATCTGCAGCTTCTTTGCAGCAACATCCACATTTGAAGCAGCATAGCTCCAACTTTGAGCTTTATTGTATGTGTTTGTTTGAACACATACAAGGAATTTGACTCATTTTGACTAATTTGACTGGTATCAGTGCACTCACTTCACTGCTTCTCCCTGGATGATAACCAGGACAGAGGGCCTCCAGTCCACCACAAGCTCATTGGTTTTGCTGATACTGGGATTCAGGTTAATGTCGTTATACCAAATGAAGAAGCTCTCAATCAGTCCTTTGTAATCCTCTCTTAAAATAGTCTTCACTACATCTAATATATATGCCTTCATGTATAGCCCAAACTGACTGGTTGGCAGATGCATAAAACCATGAGGTGGTAATTCTAGTTTTTCTCACTCTTTCCAGGACAGCGAGACTCTGCTATCTCTCTCCCGCTCTGAGGGGGGCGCCATCTCTTTGTCACTGGGGCTGAAAACCAAGCGCCTCCCATCATCTCCCTGCCTCCTGATCCACTTCCACGGGGGAGGATTTGTGGCCCAGACCTCCAAGTCACATGAGGTGAGATGGTACTTTCTAACTAGAGTTTTCCTTACTCTCACTAGAAAGGCAAAGTGATTAGTTTTGTTTTATTTTTTTCAAGAAAAACTGCAAACAAGGGACTTTTCACATATTTTTATAATGTAGTATTTTGCCTCCTCTGTTTATGTGACAATGTTTGTGATTATACAGTGGAAGCTGCTTATAGTGATCACGTTTGTCTGAATCGAATTGATCTCTACAGACCGTTTCAAATATGATAACATTAACATTCTAAATGAGTCCAAATACAGTACAGTTGTCACAGTGAGCTATACATTACTGGTCATTAACAATCCACTTCACGAGGGCGGTCTCCACCACAGGAGCTTTCCCTGTGTGCACTCGTTTTCTGTTTCTGTCACTATCAGCCATGACTGTCTCTTTTTTTTGAGTAGACTACACAAGGTAGCCTGAGGAACACCAAGTTCTGCTGCTGCATCTCAAAAACAGATTTCACTGAGAGAAAATTGCTTTCTTTTTCCTGTCATTATTTCAGTAATCACGCACCACCCGCCTCAGGTAGCCAGCTGAGAATAAACTGGTTACCCCAAGGCAAAGTATCATGGGAGTTTAGTAAAGGAAAAAAAAACCAACTTGAGTTTTGAGTATTTTTCCACATGTTGTATGGAAACTTGCTCCCCTCAACTAATTGATTGCTATTAGAAATTATTTAAACAGCATTTGTAGAGGAATGAGTCAGTCCCAAGATTTTTTTATCCATAAAAGCGGTTGATTACTGTAACCATGATCACTAAATGCAGGAAACATTGGTATAACATGTGATGTGGTACCTCCTTATATCCCAATTCTGACAACACTACACCTCTGTCATTAGACACCCGGCTCAGTTGTTTTCCCATAATTTAAGTCAGTGTCGTTAAAGCTCATCCAGCTCACCTTCTCGTCCCTTCAATGCTTCAATTTCTGTCTGTGTTTTCTCAGACTAATTGTAATTGAACCCCAGCTAATTGAAGCGTTGACGAGACGGCCGGTCGTTGACAGCAGAGCAGCAGAGGAGTTACCAGTCTGAATCTCTTCCTCTGTCAATAGTGTGACATGTAATGAGCTGTTAAACTAATTATTTTGCAATTAATCCTTGAAAACGTACCAGAGACACTGTGCCCTCCCTCCAAGCCTTCTTTACTGGAAAGGTGCACACAAAGCTGGCTCTTCTTTTTCATGTAAATCACTACTTCCTGTCATTCACTTCGTCCTCACCCCTCTTTTGTTTCTCATGGAGGAGGAGCTCACGTCCCAGATTAAATTTTTAGCTCACTTTGATAGACGAAGGGACACCAATGCACACACACACACATAAGCCTTGGCATCATGTCTTCATAAAATGTGTTGGCTCTTGTCATTTACTTTGGAAAGCACTTAAAGAAAATCTTATTTTGTCAGCCAGTTTTATTTTTTATTTTTATATAAGTGGCAATTTGTGTAACAACAGCAGGAAGGAAGCATTTAACCTACTTGGTTCATCTTGATGAGAAAGCCTGTTTTAACGCAGTTTGGCCCCCCATCTCCTACACTGATGTGGTCATCTGTGGCTGTGTCTTTATGTGGCATCCGGCTGCTTATAGCTACCGAGAGACATGGCTGTGTGAAATCGCCAAGGACATGGGCATCCTTGATCTGCAGCTGCATAGCAACCAGAGGATGAGAGGGAGCAATCAGAGACGGGGGTGAACAGGGCTGTCATGTTGAATTAACGGAGAACTGTACAACCCCGCAGAGAAAGATTACCCTGGGCACTAATGGAAGACTTGTCAGACTATCCTTCTCTCTTCCTCTTCAGGGCTTGCCTTTTTTTTTTTTTTTTTATTACATCCTCCCTCTAAATCTTTCTAATATCTCACAAAATCCTTTTTGTTCACTTAGTGTCCTTTCTTCACTTCCCCTTCTTGTCTTATTTGGGCAATGTGCACTCGCCTCCTTCCTAATATTACCAGTTGCCTTTTGCTCTCTTAATCCCCGATGGAAGGCCACGGAAGAGGAAAGAGGAAAATGAAAAGTTTCTCCGAGGGCAGAGGCCAGTGTTGTTCCTTGTTCGTCTCAGATGTCCTCTACTCCCGTATCCTTTCCTCAGTCCTGTCTCTCCAGTTGTCTGGGCGAGATGAGGAGTTTGGACTTCAGTGGCAGGAGCCTTTGGTGCTTTCAATGCCCAATTAAGCTGAGATCACAGGAATGGATGTGCTGGCATCTGTGCATTTAGCAACTCTGGTGCAGACCACACACACACAGGATCCCGGCAGAGGTATAAGCTTGCAGATTAACTGCTCTGCCTGTCTGAGAATGAGTGGGACTGCAGCTCCCATTAATTCCTGCTTTGAGAACAGATATGGGACCTTCTGAACCAGAGTGTGAGTGTGTGTTTTTTTCTTTGTGGGTAGAGTGTGTGTGTGTGTGTGTGTGTGTGTGTGTGTGTGTGTGTGTGTGTGTGTGTGTGCGCGTGTGAGTGAAAAGAGTTTCCTGAGTCATGTAGAATTAACTAGCCTTGGTCCCAGCCCAACAAAAACACACACACCCATATGTCTCCTCTGCCTTGTGGGTCAGTTGTTGTGAGCCCTTAGCTGCAGGGAGATGATGAACTGTCTGAATGGCACACCTGCCCATGGACTCTGGCACATATTGACACTCAGTAGCAACAGAGGCTGTTGTTAAAACACACACATACACACACCTTAGGAGGACCTTTGCTGATTCGTACAAACCCACATTGACCTGAGCAGTGCTTGAACTGCGTGCACACTCACTTGTCAGCAGTCTCACTCTGAGATTTATTGTGACAGGTAGCGCTTTAAGACGGCACAGCTGACTGCCGGAGCTGCTACTTTTTTTTCATACTGAATCACTGGTGGGAGAAGCGACATGCAAACATACACACACCGCGTTTTTCCTGGTACTGAGAATGGAGAGCTGTCGCTTTCACCACCAGCCATGTCATAGCCAGTCGAAAAGGTGTTGGAAGAAGATAAAGACAGAGGAGGAAAGGACGAATGCTTTGTGGAAGGAATATTTTTGTCAACTTTTGATGCCTTTCTCACATTTCAAGGTCACCGCATTGCAGTTGCGAAGTTAAGAACTTGCCTTGGGTTGGCATAAGAATAGTAAACACTTAACCTGACTGTGGCAACGAGAAGAAGAGAAACGCTCGGTATTCTGACAGCGAGTTTGTTTTTGGAGACAATCCCTGTAAATCCACACCATCCCCTTGTCTTTGTCTTTTTCCTTCATCCCCACAAACTAGGACATGTGGGCACCTTTTTTTTTACATTGGTATAAGAAGAAAGGAAATGAAGGTGACTGTGAGGGCAGTGCTCATTCTCCCCTTGTCTAGACAGTAAGCTAGAAAGCAGACAGATGACATCAGAGGGACACATAATTTTCATAACTTTTTATCCTTGCTTCTTAATGTTCACCCCCACACGTCTCTCTCCCTCTGTCTCCCTTCCTCTGTGTTTTATTGTGGCCGCTGTTGTTTCTCATAAATTTAACAACATGTATTTTATTCACTGTGAAAATGAAACTGAGTGTTTTTCCATTCATAAATTCACTGCTGCATACCCGTGTCTCCTGTCCCATGCAGCCCTATCTGAAGAGCTGGTCCCAGGACCTTGGTGTCCCCATCCTGTCTGTGGACTACTCTCTGGCCCCAGAGGCCCCCTTCCCAAGGGCTCTGGAGGAGTGTTTCTACGCCTACTGCTGGGCTCTGAGAAACCACCACCTACTGGGTACACACACCTCACACAGCATTGTTTATATCGGAGCACTGGCTCTTTTTTTTTTTGGTTCCCCAGTGCATTTTCGTTTACTTTCTAAGGTAATGGGAAAAGTATGTGCAGGTGAAATGCTAAATACATTAGGCAGGTAAAAGAAAGTTGGTTTATTAGAATTAATGAGCAGGCACAACACAACAGGGTAAAACTCCTTCCCAGAGTGAAGGTGCCCTGTGAACTGCCTCTGTAGATCCTCCCTTACATTTACCAAGTCCCTGTACTGCTCAAGAGGATTCATTCATCACTTTGAAAGTAATCATGCTGCAGCACGATGTCTTGCATTGTACCCTTTGTTCTGCAATATCACGCAAATTGTGATGCTCAATATTCCGGCAGACAACAAAAGACATCTGGTCGGTTTCGGGTACATCCGCCCGCTGAAGCACGCTATGTCAAATTAACAGTGATCGCAGTGCAATATGTTTGTGCTGTAGTACAAGAAGACAGTATCATGGCCATGAGGCAGACAGCGAGACAACACCCCCTCAAAGCAGCCAAATATTCAGCAGTGTTACGGTGGAGGAAAGAGATCCTGTTACTTGATGTGCGTCACACTGCTTTTTCCTCCACACCACAGTGGATTTCTCATAGCTGCAGAAAAAGACGTTTTTTTGGTCTTGTCTGTTTTTATTTTGTCCTCCATTTTTCTGTGTTTCCCCCATTGATTTGTTTTTTGTTTCTTTTCCAGTTTTTCTTCACCTCTATCATTACCTGCTATTTTTATCTCTCCAGGCTGGACTGGAGAGAAAGTGTGTCTGGCTGGTGACAGTGCTGGAGGCAACTTGTGTGTGACGACATCGATGCGCGCTGCTGCCTTCGGTGTGCGAATGCCAGATGGCATTGTGGCAGCCTACCCAGCTACCCTGCTGACCGCCTACGCATCGCCCTCCCGTCTGCTGACACTTATGGATCCCCTGCTGCCACTTAGTGTGCTCTCCCGGTGTCTCAGTGCCTACGCAGGTAGAGTGTGTGTGTGTGTGTGTGTGTGTGTGTGTGTGTGTTCAAAAATAAATGAAGTCAGGATTCTTGTTTTATCTGGTAGAATTGAGAATGAAGTTTGATTTATTTTCCTCCATTGTAGTTTCTTTCAAACAACTTATATTTCTGCTGCTCCACATCATACATACTCTTAACATCATGGTCTTTACTGTAGTGTATTGTTGGTACCAATAATGATGCTGACAGCTACTTAAAGGAATAGTTAGGATTTTTGGAAGTGGAGTTGTATGAAGTACTTTTATAATCGGCTTCAAATCAGTCAAACTCAGCTGCCGGGATCATTACCTGCACCACATCATCCGACCGCATCCCCCCCGTTCTCCTCCAACTACACTCGCTCCCTGTTCAATACTGCATTGACTACAAACACCTTCTGCTCACCTTCAAAGCCCCTCACAACCTAGCTCCCACTTATCTCTCCGACCTTCTCCAGGAGCACACCCCCTCCTGCTGCCTGCGTTCTTCCTCTGCTGGCCTCCTGACCACCCCCACCTCACGCCTCAGCGCCATGGGTGCTAGTGCTTTCAGCTGCACTGCCCACAGGCTCTGAAACTCCCTACCCTGACACATTCGACAGTCTGACAGCATTACATTATTCAAATCCCATCTCAAAGCCCACCTGTTTAAGCTGTTACCTACAGTAGATGGCGGTTGGCACACTCCAAGTTTGGAGAAGCAGATGGGAGTACCGCCACAGAAGCCAAACAATGTGCTGTTTTGGGGGTTAGCAGCAAGATGTGTTTTAGCCACTTAAAAAAAAGACTCACCTAAATAAAAACACAGTATCAGTTTGAGTGGACACTATATTGAGAATATATTTCACTGCTTTAATTTGCCATCAGAGAGCTTCCTTTTGCACCACATTCTCCCAACTGTAGAACTTCTGTGTTCCTACGCATAAGTGCAACTGTGCGGCACACTGTATTAGGGCCAGAACAGATGTCATGTCTTTTACCACCTAAAAAAAACAACACAAGGTTGGGCGCTGGGTGCCTTGTGCCTACTTTGTGCCAACTTTTGAGGGCACAGAGGCAGGTTGGGAGTGACGTTGCTAAGTGACTATAACCAGCACTGTATCGTAGTCTATTTACCAGATATTGGAGCCGATTTTCTTCCAGAAGTTGTTTTTTAAGTGTATAAAATGTTCCTGTGAGACAGATGTAAAGCTCTGGGTAGCCCTGCTCTAGAATGATCAACATGCGTTCCATATTTATCATAGACCGATGTTCATGGAAGAAAGGGAAGATATTTTTTTGGCTGTGTTTGGTTGGTTGTTGTCACATGACCTGTGGTGCATGGAGCTGCCTTTCAAAAGTTGAGCTTTGTTTATCTGAGGGTGCTGTCGTCACATCCTGAGAAACAGGTGCATGTGAACGCGTGCCTGCTGCGATGGTGTTGCCCTCGATTTTGAATGAGCCTTCTGTGCAGTTACATTAAAAACAATGGATTTGAGGGTGCACAAAACATGGCATGTGTAAGGGCTCTTACTCCGCAGGTCAGCTGTTTGGGTCAGCCTTTTAGCAGTTTATGGAGGAGTCAACAAGTACAAAATGAGTTACTATGACAACAACAATGTAATGGTGTTTACGGTGGAGGCAGAAGGATGCTTTTTATGAACCAGAGCATACAGAAAAACCTTTGTGGAGGGAGACTGAATGGGCTGAAAAAGAGAGAAGGGAAACTTCTGGGAAGTACGCAGGCCAAGAAAGAGCCCAAGCTAACTGTTTTTCATAATTTATCCATGCCTGGACCTGGTTACAACTCAACTTCAGGATCTTTCTGAATCAGTAGATGCCAGCACTACTCCTTTCACTGGTTGTTTGGTAATTAGTTTCATTTATTTGTTGGCTTTAAGTGTAATTTCACCTGATGGTTTGGTACAGCAGTGTCTCCTCAGCAAGTGTCTTGCTCACTTATGTAGCAGTGGTTTTACATAATCCTCTTTAGAGAAATGTTAACTGCAAACAGTGAGTTGTCTCCGTCTTGCAGGTGGAGTGTTGATGTCTATATTCAGTGCAACTAGCCACAGCTGTTTTCACTTCTTTGTTGGAATAGCCTTGAAAAACAAGCACGCATCATTGAAAGTTTTGTTGCAGTTTGATGGCACAGTAACACTGACTTGCGGTGTAATAGAGTGTGCGGCACAGTTACGCTTATGTGTAGGAATAAGGCGGTTAATTAAATATATAGTGCCTTTTTTTGTAAGTAACTAACATATGTTTTGCTGCTGCCCATGTCTGCATCAGTACAATGCTTAGCTTTTGTGGTGGTACTCCTGCCTGCTTCTCCAAACTGGGAGCATGTCGACCACCAAATACTGACTTTTGATAAGTACCTAATACAACCCCACAAAATCAGAACTCCCTCTTAAGTTTAGTTTTAAATTAAGATTTTGTTTTTCTTAATAGGGCTGGAACAGTTGTTTTTCACCGTTTCGGTTAATATAATTTATTCCATTAGCTTTTCTAATATAACCACATAAAAGCCCAAATTGATGTTTTTAAATTACTCACCAAACCTGACCAGCCACTTAATCACAAAATATCAGTATTCAGTTCATGATATGAAAAAGCAGGCAGCTTTGACAACAGATAAAACACCTGACTGATGAGCAGAATTATAACACATTCTGTGTCAATTCAACTAATGTCAACAGTGCCCATCTTTTTCATGTCAAGACTGTAATAATGATGATATTAATCATAAAAGTGTTTCACTCTCATCTTGGGTCTCACCGTTGTCTCAATTCCTCATGTGGCACACAATGCGTACATATAATATAAAAAATTGTAATCATAAATCTCTATGGATTTTATTCTCGCCGTGTTGTATCGCGTCTGAAAAATCTTCGCTAACGACTTGGCTTATTAGCATATAGATTGTTTTTCATGTGTTGTCATTAATGCAGTGAAAAGCAGGAGAAATTCCTACAAGTCTTTTGATAAATTGTTGTCTCACCAGAAAAGGAGGACTGTAGTAATTGGCCAACTACGCCAGAATCTGACACAGAGATATTGTTTATCCTGTGTCGCCTTCAATAACTGCACTAAAACACTAATCATCTTCTATTCACTCCTTCTGTCATCACTATGTATTCCTGTCTATAATACAAATTGCTGTATTGCAGTATTGAACCCGATCTGGCAGTGGTTTTCTTTACTATTATACCGCTCCCATTATTGCTTTCCCATCTCCTCTTTTGTTACTCATTCATGCTGATTGAAGAATAACAAAAACACTTTCATCTCTCTTGTACATCTATCTTTCCCCGCTAAGCCTTCATCTGTGTTTCCTTCTCCAGGCAATGAGCCGCAGACAGAGACGCAGGTAGAGAGAGTGAGCACGCTGAGCCTGGTGAGAAGAGACACGGCTCTGCTGCTCCGAGATTTCCGACAGGGAGCCACCAACTGGATCCAGTCTCTGCTGGATCCCAACAGAGCCTCAGCCTCTCCAAGCACAGCTGCAGAGGCGCCACGAGGAGCCACTGGTATACTACCGACTGTGACTGTGTGTGTACGGGTGTGTTTGTGCGTGCATGTGCAGTCAGGTGGGAACATTAGACGCGATGTGGGTGGCATAAATGTGTTTTTGCTTGACAGCTACTGTGTTCAAAGTTTTCTATAGATGCAATCTGCTCCTGTCTTTGATCACGTCTATCCGCTGAAAGCTCAGATCAGATCTCAATGTGTGTGTGTGTGTGTGTGTGTGTGTGTGTGTGTGTGTGTGTATGTGTGTGTGTTTGTGTGTGAATGTGTGTGTGTGTGTGAATGTGTGTGTGTGTGTGGGCTGCCCACATTGTCAGTGTCTTCATTAAGCCAATTTAAGTGTTATGAGCGCAACATCAACGGCCCCAAATTTCATTTAAAGCCCATATGGAGGAGGTTATTGACATGGATCCCCATTATTCAGCATTCAGCCAACCAATTATGACTTTATCCCACCTTGTTGCGTAACACTCCCGTAGCCCATTCATATCAATTCACCTCTTATGAGCAGCCGAGCTTCGACAGTAATTGTTAATTGTAGCCACCGTAAATCTGGTGGCGAATCGTAATTTCCCCGGTGTCCCCTTAGCTAGGTGACACCCCCACAGCTGCAAGCCCAAACTAATGAGATTGTCATTGGTGGGTGTACATTATTAAAAGGCCATCATGGTGCTGAGATGGTTCATTATTAAAGAGATGGGAGATCGGTAGAGCTTTCTTTGTGAAGAGACCAGCCATGACGACGCTTACAGCTGTGTTTTGACGGCTGGGGCGGGCGGATGATATCACCATGACAGCACTATTTGAATTTCCTCCACCCACCTCTCCTCTCTTCTTCCTGATACATCCCAATTAGCATTTTAGGCTTTTAACTGTTGGCTGTCAACCAGAGGACATATGATAAGTGGAAACTGGAGAATAAGTGAAAGTGATTGTGTACTCCTATTTGTGTATTTTTTTTTTTTCCCCCCCCGGTGTCCTTCAGCTGCTATTGACCCCAAGTAAATGTGAGTGGTCTCTTTATCCTGTACACACACCATATACTGTAGGTTGTGTGGTTCAAGGTAATGTTTAAATGAACTTTCTGTCAGTCTCAAACATTTTTTAACTCACTTTTTATTTTAGTTTCAGTGACTTGCACAATCATTTTCACAATTTTGCCTACAGTTTTAAAAAAAACTTTTTCAGCTGAATCGATATGGTTTATAGATAATGTAGTAAAAACAGAATAAAGATTTAAAGTTGCTGTGTGTAAGATTTAGGTAGATTTAGTGGCATCTACAGATGAGGACCGCAGATGGCAACTAGTTGAAACTTGTCCTTGTCTAGGATTCCTTCAGTGGTCTTGGTTCAGGAGTTTTTTACCGGGAGCCAAATTATCTACAGAGATCTCCTCCTCACCAAAACAGACCTGCTGATTGAGACTGAACAAAGCAGTTTCATGTTACAAATCAGTCTCTCTCAAATGCTGTTTGGCTTGTCAGAGATGGGCTGCTAGCTTAGCACCTGCTAATGTGTGCTCACCTTTTTTTGCTGATAACTCAATGTGTGCTCACCTTATTTCTGGTCAAGACGTTAAGGAGGTTTTTACTGGGAGCCAAATTATCTTCAGAGGTCTCTTCCTCTCCGAAACAAAGGATGTGGTGATTGTAACCGGCAAAAACACTGAATGAAGCAGTTTCACATTAAAAATCAGTGTTATTTTGAAGCTGCTCATCATGGAGGAGCAGCTAACTATGGTGGCTAACACGAAAACGTGAATCCATCCAGAGCCTTTGGGTGCATTCTGAATCGCATACTTTTTCTTTTTACTTTCAGAAGGCACTCCAGCTGCCCTGCACACAATCGGGACATTATACTGTCTCTCTGTTACGCCCTTAACTTTGACCCGCTTGCTTTTATATCCGTTACCTTGGAGATAACAGAAAAACGCCACTTACCGAGTTCGCCAGAGATAGAGGTCAACCCGGAGAGCTCTGCTGCTATTACTTTGCAATGTCCATAGTTTAAAAGTAAAGTTGTCGATCAGCTGTCATCTGTTTATGGCTCAGTGGATGTGATGTATCTTTCGCTGTGCAGAGAATGTGCAGAGAATAGCCAGAGAAGCATGCTGGCTTGAATAATGCAAAATCAAACAGGATGTAGTAGAGCGTCCTGGTTATTTTTAACGTACTGCATTTGACATACTATGTATTGGGGCATGCTAAATCTTTTTCTGGCATACTATAGTATGGAAGTATGGGTACTGGAATGCACAGACTGGTTTGTGTGTTGTGAGCTACTGCAGAAACAAGGCAGACTCTGTAGAACAGGACCTGCTCTGTATGTAGTTATGAATGGCTCATTCTTAAGTAAACGAAAACACAAGAAATCTTATTTTCAGGTGATTTTATACTAAAGAAAACATACTTATTGTATTATATTCCGTTTCTGCCAATCTGTCCAATGATTTCCTACACACTGGCAAGAAACCTTCCTTGCAAACTGGACGTTTTGAAATTCAATAGTAATGAATAATGGGAAAAAAATACTTCAGCTAGAAGTGTTGAGCGTAATGGTTAGAGTAGAAGAAAGGTACAAGTCAGAAAAAAGAATGAATAATAACACAAAAAAACAAAACAAAAGGATGGATCGGGGTTAGGGGTAGGGAGTTAGGTGTGTGTGTGTGTGTGTGTGTGTGTGTGTGTGTGTGTGTGTGTACACATAAGGAGATGAGATGAGTTGGGAAGACAAAGTCACATGTATCACTGACAGTGTATTGAAGGAATTAGATTACTTTCCTGAGATTTCTACCTTGTTTTTTCCCAGTTAAAGGGTTTTTTGGGCAGTTTTCCCTTACCCGCTGTGAGGTTTCAAGTACAGAGGGATGTCGTGTTCTGTAAAGCCCTCTGAGGCACATTGTGATTTGTGATATTGGGCTTTATAAATAAAATTGAATTGAATTGAAATTGAATATTAGTATAACCATTGCAGGGCTCTGTCTTTTAATACATTTTTAGTTTTACTTTCAGGAGTCTCAAAGAGTATGTTATTTGCTCCATCTGGTAGATTTCCTATACCTTCTCAGTCCATAATCTTTAAGTTGGGAGTTCAGGTTTTAATCACTTTATTATAATTCATTTAACTGCTGCTGTTAGTAATATTTGTGAAAGACACGTCCTTAGCCCTTCCATCAGTGCCTTCTTGTATTTCGTCTAGCAGTGCCACCGTTGGATCTATTGTGAGATTTGGTGGCACACATCTTTAAGAGCCTCAAAGGCTTCTTCCCAAAATGTTCTTAATTTAGGGCACGTCCAAATTATGTGAGTACAGTTGCCAATGTGTGTACTGGAATTTCTCCAATTTATTTGAGTGTGTTGGGCCCATTTTTTACTACTATTTCTGGTGTCTGAAAAAAATGTCATCCATTTGAATTCCCTCCATGTATTTGTCTCAAACATTTTTATTTGGTTTTGCCAAATGTGTCATTCTTTGGTCTATTTTCACCCTCTCTCTCCATCTGGTTTCTTAGACACAGTGAGGAAGAGCATTTCGGAGGCATCCTTCTCATCTCCTCACGCTGACCCCCCTGTAGCCTCAGAGAACTCAGTCTTCCCATCCAGGAAATTATCTGTGAAGAGCCAGACTTGCCAAGACCTGGGATCCCACAACAATTCTACTTCTCGCAGCACGTCGCTGCTCTCCGAGCACACTGTATGTCACGCTTGAACATGTTTACATTGAGATTAGCATGCTCTTAGTTGATGCTCTTATCCACGAGAAGTTAACAGCATTAAATGGCTAAGGGCTGTTGCTTAAAAGAACACTTGGCTGTTAGTGAGGATTGTTTGGGGAATTCAACCTGTATTTCGATGATAATTATTTTACCACTGCAATGAAGAGAACTCATACCAGCCTCCCACCTTTGATCAGGTTATCTCTGCCCGCATACAGCTCGCATTAAAACGATTTAGCGTACAGCTGTAGCCTTTTTAAGAGGCTGAGCAGTTCATCAGCTTGGAGATATTTTGGCCCTCTGTCATACAGTGCTGTATACCCTGCAGTGATGTGCATGTTTCATCTCAATGAACTCAGCTCAGATTATGTCACCCATGCCTCATAAATAGATTTGGCTATAAAATGCTGACTGGATATCAAAACTTTTTGGTTATGCAGGTACCGGCAAGGTATTGCAGATTATCCTTGCATGTCTTTTCACACAGGCGGCCTGGATTAGTGGCTGGCTTGGGAGAAATAGCGAGCAGGGGTGACGCAAGATTTTAAATATGCTTTTCCTCCTTGAAATGGGGTTTTGTTCAGCCAAGAGTCTCAGGCACCGAGCCAAGGTTTTTACAAGATTTTCACAAGGACAAAGTGCTGCGTGTGTGTTTGTAATCAAGTTTGCCTGTCTAATATTTTATGCCTTTCCTCTTATTTCCTTGACATTACCTTCTCCCTGGACTCAGAGCTGTCTAACCTCACCTGAATTATTTCTTACCTCTTCTTTTATGTAGCCAGAAGAAGTGAGTTTCTTCCTTTCCAAGGATGCAGATGGCTCCATGTCCAACGACCTGTTTTCAGTGGCCATACCACCCCCTGCTGGAGAGGAGGGATCAGAGCTAGAGCACCCAAGGGAGTTTCCCCTGGGGTTTGAGCCGCTGCGCTCAGAGCAGCTCTCTGAGATGAGGCTGCACACGTCTCCAGTGGTCAAGGATCCGTTCTGTTCTCCTCTGCTGGCTCCTGATAGCATGCTGAAGGGGCTGCCACCTGTACATATAGTGGTAAGAAGAAGCAGCAGTTTGACTGATTGACAGGGTTGATATAGGAGGGAGAGCATTTACACAGTTTAATACACAGTGTCAAGCTGTCAGTCTGTGCGTTAAAGATGAGTCGTTGCAACTTTCAACATTCGTTTACATGTGGGATGCTCTATTAGAAAGCTGATCATTCAAATGTCTCCAGGATTTGGATTATTTGTTTATGATGTGAAGGGAAAGGAGGAGCAGAGAGGAGGTTGAACAAGGCAAAAATGTTAAGAGAGAGACTACCGAGGACTGTGCACTGCTTACATTGTCGTATCAGAGTGAGACAGAGTGTGATGGGAGCGATGGGGAGGTTGAAGCCTGCTCTCTCATGTGAGAAGGGTGTTAATATGAAAATGAAGAAATTGGTGCTGACTTTAAAGTGGCTCGAGTGAGTCAGCGAGAATGTAAAGAAAGCGGGGACAAAAGAGACTGGGATGCTTGGCTTCCTTTTCTTCATCCCTTAATTAAGATTCTTGACATGTCTGAAGGGAATCCTAATTTGCTTTTCACCATTTCCCACCCCCTTCCCCTCCCTCTCGCCTCCTCCTCCTCCTCCTCTTCTTCTTCTCCCCTCTCTCAGGCTTGCGCGTTAGACCCCATGCTGGATGACTCTGTGATGTTTGCCAAGCGTTTGAGGAACATAGACCAGCCTGTCACTCTGTGCGTGGTGGACGACCTCCCTCACGGCTTCCTCAGCCTATCGCAGCTCTCCAGGGAGACGAGGGAGGCTGCCAACGTCTGCGTGGAGAGAATTCGCGCCGTCTTCACCCAGAAGGACACACCCCCGGAGCCACGCAAGCATCGCAAACTGGAACGGACCGATAGGGGTGTGTCGGCCTCTTCTGGGGAAGCCGCTTCTCTCTTCATCGGCTCCAACGAGGGCGGGGAGCTAGCTATTGGGATAGGGACTAAGATTGCTGATGGGGAGGGCTTAGTTGCTGTGGCAGCCCAGAACAACACTGATGCTGGTGGTGTTGGGTCTTAAACAAGGTTAGATAAAAAAAAAAAAAAGAAGACTGCAGTTCACCCGAGGAGTGAAGGGAGAAAGAGTAAATGAAAGTCAAACTAATTTAAGCAGTGCAATGCCTAAAAGGGAGAGAGAAAGCATCCTGAGAAAAAACAAAACAGAAAGGGGGAGGGGGGTAGTCTAAGTGATTGCCCAGTTTTTGAGAGACAAAAGAAATCAAGCAGCACTGAAATACAACTTCCTCTGCTTTACAATTCTCGCCACTTGCGCCATTGTGCACCGATGCGAAGCTGGCAGACAAAACGAACACAACACACCCACAAGAGACTGTCACGTTTTAGAGCAAAAATGTTAATTTACCAGCTACTTAGATCAAAGACTCGGCACTCACCCACACATGCAGCACACATACTTAACAGAGTTGCCGTTGGGCAGCTGAGGCTCGGACATAAAGCAGCGCAGAGGATACTTAAGACGAGGCCTGAATGGGCGATTCATCTCGGCCAAGGCAGTCATTTGAGGCCCTAATCAGATAGTGGTAGGCACACTATATGCTTCTGTATAGAGTCATCCGCATCAAAATGGCCACTTGTCCTTTAGGGAGCCACTCTAAATCACACTTAATAACTCCACATTGTGTTCTCCATTACGCCAGTTTGGCAGTCAATACAGCTCACTTTGTGGATAGTAACTCTGTTGACTCTCTCCCAAATAGAATTACAACGCTAAAACAGAACAGACTGAAAGGCTCTAAACTGGATGAATTGATTTACTTGTTTCTTGAGATTCTGTTGCAGTTTTTAATCATGTTATTAACCCTATGCATTAGTGTTACTTTTGTTATTTATATCTATTGCTGTATTTTAATCTTTGAATCATTACCATTTTGTTTGTTGATTTGTACAACATATTGTTTGTTTATTGTAATCTTATGCTGTTTATTCCACATTTTTTTGAATGTGCTCAATATTTACCTCTGCTTCTTTTGGCTCAGCTGCTCCGACATCCCCCGGCCGTTCCAATTAAACTCGTGTCCTCCTCTCAGTAATGCACACTGATAGGATGGAGCAAATGTAGAATATTACACAGGGATGCAGCACCCTATCTAGATGCTGCCTGTGGTGCTGTTATTACCAATGTAAAGATTGCATTTTATTCATTGCTTGGGTGAAATATGCGGGGATGCACTGAGACGCTTTATTTTTTTCAAAGACAAGTACTTGCTTTAAAAAGTCGAACACACTCTCAGAGCTCAGAAATAGGCAAAATGTTTTAATTTTCATGGAAGCAGTTCTCGACATTTCTCCAAGAGGAAGAGAGAAAAGGGCAGGAAAAAGCACTCAGCTATCAATACACATTTTAAAGTCCGCTGCACTGATTTCCTCTCAGGTTGTCCCGTTCCAGACCCGGCGTTATCGCTCACTACTCCTCTGCACAGTATGCAGCGTGTCAAAATACCACTTCTCTTGAGTCAGGGGAATTCCTGCCTGACAATCTGTTTCTACAAATCAGAGGCTTTTAGGCAAAAAAAAAGGACCCTGACCAAGAAAATAAATCGCAGGAGTAGTGCTGTGTAAAAACCACTAAACTTGTATTTGGCCGACTAAAAGTGGCCGGTGGAGGAGATGTTTTTGCTCCCCACCATCACAGTCGGAGTTGACTTTGTGTTTTGATAACCTGTGGGCGCTCCTCTGAGCGCGTTGCCACCGAAGCACTTTGAAGCACACAAAAATGTCCTTCGGAGGGTCAGTCCCTCTATCAGGTCCAACTAAATATAGATGCCAACAATGCTGGCACTGTCCTGCCCTTGCCTGGTAACAGGGCGAGGGGTTGCCAGGTCTGTAGAGGGGGATGCTGTGTGATGAATAGGATTTAGCTGAAGCTCCAAGTGCAAAATCCTCCCCCTGTAGAAGAGCAGGATTTTCAGCAGCAAAGTCATGCTACAGGATTAGACCATGCTCAGTTCTGTCAGCTCGCAGTACTTACTGCAATATTTTTAGTCAGATTGATGGAGAGAACCAGGGCCGTGAAGAGGAAGAAAGTAATACACTCATCCTCTCGGAGATACTGGGCTGAAGTTTGTACTTGCTTTACTAGCCGCTGTTTATGCTCACTCTGCACTTTAGCAGTAGTTTGTCAATCCATGCGAGTGTATTTTAAGCTTTTTATATGTGTCATTGTTTTTTTTTTTTTTTTGTCTTTGCTCTGTGCCTGTTTGTGTGGTTCAAGTGGAGTCTGCATGTATACATTGATGCGATCACTCCAGTCTCCGTGGAGTGTGAGAAACATGAGCTCACACGCGAGCGCGTCCTCTTTTGTTTGTGTCGTGTGTTCACATAAAGACAGGAATGGCACTTTACAGTCAAGAGACTATTCACAGTATTAATCATCTGCCGTTGAGAGCGACCTCAAGTCACTATGGGACAATGGTTTTTTGTCTGTGACGTACTTGACTTCTTCATCAATCCTGCAAACACCACTGCTTATGAAGCCAGCAGCAGGGTTGAGTGGTCATCAGCACTTTGTTTTATAAAGTATGTGAACTGCTAGAAAACTTCTTAAAAATGTGTCAAACTCACCCACTTGCTGTTTATTGACCTCTGTATGCCTCTTACCCTCGATGACCACTCATGCGTCAGGCTAACCTGATTGCAGGTGATGTACCAGAGAGCCCATCTGGTGTTTTGGACGAATAAGTTTGCAGTGTTACCTTTGTAGTTTTCAATATCCCTGGTATTTCTGACGCTTGTATTCTTCCTGCAACTTAGAAATGTTGATTCATTACTGTCTCATTTAGTGTAGCTGCTTCACAGTGTCTAATTGTTGATGATCCACAGAACTTTATTATCACAAATGATCCTTGTGAGTACAAACTAGTTGTAGTAGTTCAACCTGATGCTGTTTTTTTTTTTGTCTGTTGGTTCAATTACCAGATTGTACAGCGTACATTTGCAGTTTTACTCTTCAAAAGTTCCTCACACTCGAGCTTTCTCTGCGCCCCGGGCTGATCTCGTTGAAGTGCAATGCAAAGTGAAGCGCTGCTGCAAAACATGAGCTAGCTGCTTCAACATTTACAGTAGAGCTATGCAGTTTACACACACCAGCATCGCATCATATTTTTTTCCACAGTGTTTGTTTCCTCAGTCAGAGATGCTGTGATTTATCTGTGCAATGTGTTTGAATCTGAAGGTTGGATTTCATTGTGAGCATACCAAGTGATACACCGCAACACTTGTTATAAACTACCATGAAACCTCATTCTTTCACCGATGCATCAACGTGTCGATGCAGCTGACCTCAACCATTCCTCAGAAATGTTACCTGATGACAAATACTAATTAGTTAGAGATCCTAACTGCGTTCGGTTTCAAAACCGAACCAAAGAGTGCAGCGAGAGTCTTGGAACAGATGTGCTGTTCTTGCTGTTTAGTGTTTGCTGTTAACTGGTATCATTGAAAATGCAGGTGCTAGTCAGTGCCATAACCTGCCTGCACTCCATATGCAAATCGCTCCGCACTGTAAAATATAATGCTGATGTAGAATATGATTAGCCTTTAAAAAAACAAAACAAAAAACAAGCCATAGACTGGAAACAAAGCAGTTTTAAGTTTACTTCTTTTTATTTTCTTTTATTCAAAACACCACAAGTGCAAACCTGTGAATAATTAAAAAGAAAAAAGAATGTATATTAAACATTATGATTCATGTAGATATTTTTACTTTCAGATTTGCTAATCAGATTGATTACAGATTGATTTGACTGCATTTTCTTTGCAGGTTTCATATGACAAAGTTGTGTCCGATATGCCGCAAGTAGGCCGGTTTCTTCCTCTGTTGATTTTTGTCTAAATAAAAATATTCTCCCATGAGCTCGCTGTTGTGTTCATGAATCAACCTTTTTGCTTTGCATTGATCAACGTAAAGGTTAACTAAAAGTCAATGAGGATAAGAGACAGAGAGATCAGAATTCAATCCAGTTGATATTCTTGGCGTCTCTGATGACTTGATTTATTTTGTATATGACTGTGGTTTAAGATTACGCTTGTGAACACCAGAAACTCTTAATTGAATTTTACCCAAATTGTGATTGAATCAGGACTTGGGGAAATGTCAATTACAGGGTTGACCTTTTGTTAAACGTCAGATCAAATCTAAATAATACACAATGCAGAAAGCTCTGAGATATTTATATATATTTAATCTTTTCTCTACACAGACACGGACAGTTATTTAAAGGAATGCTTCACCCACAAAATGACCATTTGTATGTCTTTTTCCTAAGAGTTTTATTGTTATTTCCTTCTCTGAGGTTGAACACCCATTCAATAAGATAACATATATAACATACACTCAATCCCATACATCCATTGCATACCAGCCTTTTAAACTGGAGGCTACTGTTTTAAAAGTGTACAGACCGTGTCCCCATTGTCTTCCAGCCCCATATCGAAGTCTTCTAACAGTCATGCTGCTCGTCCAGTATTAAGTAAGTCCAGGTATTCCTTCAGCCGAGAGTCCCATGTGAAGCAGGCTGTTTTATGCTCCCTCCAGTTAAGAAGAATTAGTCTCTCAGTAGATAAGCAACTCTGCAACTGTGTCCACAGGCGCTCCACAGTTACTCCAACACTATTGTACAACTTCAGGCCCAGCAAGCACTGACATAAGAGATATCACTTCTATCTGTATATCAATTAATTATGTCGTTTTACCTCTAATTTGTGAGAAAAACTTTTTCTGGCATGCCTCCATGGAAATGTGTTTGTATGCTCAGTATTTGCTACTAAAACATTACTATTTGAAACTGACCTGACAGGGAAACTCATCTGTCCTCAAAGCCATACTAAGAGGTATTTTTTAGTGAAAATGTATGTGTTTGTGAAGTACTGAGCATACCACTGGATAGATGAGACTTGCGTTATGCTGCATGGGCTGTGTGGAAGCTTATAAAGGGATGTTTTCATATAGTTTTGCTGTTCTTAATCAAATCAATAAATCAATCTGTTTGCTGATTTCCCTGGAGGCACGCGAGAAAAACAAGGTTTTCCTCACAAATTCAAGATAACACAGCGTGACTAAGACTCAGTGCTGTGTAACTGGTCATTTTGTATCATAGTTTTTGATAATACTTCATACTTCTTATCCACTGCATGTCTGAGTTTAAACATTTTACTGTACTCTGAGAGCTGTAGTTCATTTGGGGACAAAGATTTAACATATGAAACATGATCATCTTCTAAAGTATGATGCTTTTGAATGGATTGAACTGCCCCAAACTGGTGACAACATTAAGGTACCTAAAATCAAATAATGTATAGTAAAATTGACTGATTTGATTTTGCAATAATTCTGCATGTTTTCTGAACATGCAGAATTCTGTACTTAAACTACAGGAGCATTTTGAACACAGGGATTATATTTGAATAGAGTGAGTTAAGGCTGATTTGGGTCATAAGGTCAAATGGGACAGTATAAGAATACAAGGTTTATTTTCTCACCTGATGACTGAAAAAAACCTTTTTCGTGGTGAAACCACATAATCAATATTGTACACCTTATTGGTGTAACATCATGTAGGTGGGTGGGGCAAGATTCAAACAGGAAGTTGACCCTGCAATGCATGAGGCGAGGAAAATGACATGAGCTTCACCTAGTTTTAATCATAAGGTCATAAAATTGTCACAGCCAATATGCTGCAAAAAACCTTTGATGGAGACATGATTGTGATGAACAGTGAGGAAATACAGCTTTGTACTGAATGAGTTGCAGACGGACTTCAGCAATAAAGTTTAACAGAAATGCACAGGGAGTCTTATTTCATAATGATAAGAAAAATGTGCATGTGAAATAAGATCAAAGTACAGAGACAGGGGTTGGTTGTCACACTTTTTATTCTTGTATGAATTGCTCATCATCAAAATATCTTTCAATAGTCATTCCTATGTTAAATGAAAGCTTGAGATCTTGGCTTGAAATTGGTATCCCTTTCATATGTACAACTTATTGTGACAAGAAGTAATGAGTAATAGCTCCCCACCTCAACGTTTTGTGTTTGTTCCACAAAATTACACGTGCAAAATGAGCAGGATGTCAGGCCAACTGTTTGATATCAACATAATGAAACAGCGCCCTCTAGTGTTATAGCTGTTATAAGCACTGTGACAACCAACCCTGGTCTCCCCTAACCATGCTTACACTAGCCTTAATCAGTGATTAGATGTCTTGTCCCAATCAACCAAATATTACAAAAAAAAAAAAAAAAAAAGGTTTGGTCAGTTTACTTAAAAGAGTATGTCCCACCTTCTTGGAATATGATATAACTGTCCTCCTCAAATTGATAGATAACAAATTCAGTATTACATAACAGTATCATTTGTTGGGCTTATGCAGGATTTATACTTCTGTTGTTTCCGTACCTACAGCGTAGGCTCTGCGTCAACAAACCCTGACGTGCACCTCCCCAGAAATGTAACTGCACATCGCGGCAACGCAGATCTCCTGTCTGTTTTTGTAAGCTGAAACCATTTCCCTCAGTGGAAATTAGACTTTTATTTACTTTTATCTCAGAAACAATAAACTGTGAAGAAAATAAAGCCCCCACAAAAATAGCATTTTAAGTCTTTTGTGTGATTCATCCTGGCTTCATATGAGCAGAGGAAATCTCCGCTCATCACTAGGATAATTTCAGAATCAGAATCAGAATCAGAAAGAACTTTATTGTCCATTGCAGAGCAGTGGAAATTCGTCTTTGACGTGGCTCACAATAAAACACAAGTTAAAAATACATAAAAGACAAAAAAAGTACAGTATAAAAGTATAAAATACATACCAATACAGTATAGAGCAGCACATAAATCTAAGAACCCTGAGTCAAACCCTTAAGATTTATTGATAATGTTGATGGCGGTAGGAATGAATGATTTCTTTACTATGTTTGTTCTTGCTAATGGTACCTTGTAACGGCAGCCAGATGGGAGGAGTTGAGATGAACTGTGGAGTGGATGTGAGGGGTCGTTCATGATGGTGTCGGCCTTCCGTTTAACTGCCTGTGTGTGAAGATCTGTCAATGAGGTCTGAGTGGTGCCCTTTTATTTTGGTAGCATGTTTGATGACTTTTCACAGTTTGGATTTGTCTTTAACAGAAAGGAAGGTGTACCAGGATGAGATGTAGGTTAGGACTGACTTATACAATGTAAAATGCCATAGGCTCGTGCTAATAATGTTAGCATGTTACATTTGTTTGGAAAACATGTTTAGTATAAGACACTTGTTTTGTCAGTGAACTTTGTGAGTTGTAATGAAGCAGAATTTTGTAACGTTACCTTTGTTAAATGTTGCTGTTGTTCGTGGCTTCATGTGAGTGGAGGAAAAAGTCCTCTAGCCACTAGGCTAATTTATACAATATAAAATGCCATAGACTTAGCATGTTGTATTTGTGGGGAAAATGTGTCCAGCAAAAGCAAAATGCTTTGTCTGTGAATGCTGCGAGTTATAGTGAAGCTGATTTGTGTACTTGTGTTTGAAATTGTTGCTATGAAGCCATGTTTAATGTGTGTTTAATGTGTGTTTTGAATCAACTAAACTTTACAGCACACTTCACAGGAACCGCTGATCTTGGAGGTGTACCTGCAGAGTGACACAGACACACCACCACACAGGTATGCCCCCTTTAATTCACTGTACTTTACATTTTGCTAATAGACCTCTATTTTGCAGTATATATAGTCTACATACAAGCATACTGTTGCAAACAGTGTTAAAATGTAATATATCTGAGTAATCCAGCAGAATCAGCCTTTCAGGTCCTGTTGATCTCCATCGTGCTGATTAGTGATCTGATAATTTGAGCCAGGAGGCCAGGCATCATCTGTCTCAGTGCTACTTCATTAGAGGTGTGTGACCTCTAATGAAAACATGATTGCAATCAGGGAAAGCATTTTTAATGTGTGGACGTGTCGCATTCTCAAAGCACGAGCGGAACCGGGCGCGCGCACTCTCTAACCCCCCCATTCCTCCCATGCAGCCACACACACCACCAGCACCAGCACCAGCCGCCATCCAGCTTCAGCTGCTGTAGGGGGGCCACATGCATTGAAGGGACCGCCGTGCACGCGCACCCTCTCAGCCTCTCTCGCGCTCCGTGCTCGAGCCGTTCCTCCGTGCGCGGCCCCGTTCAGAGACAGGCTTCAGGGAGCCCGGAGAGCAGACGAGCGGCAGCGGGGAGAGAGAAAGATGGAGGTGAGGGTCGGGGAGAGACTCCTGTGCCTGGCTGTGTTGTCCAGCGTCTTCTTCGTGGATTCAGTCCTCGGGAAATACGTCAAAGGCATCGTCAACACCAAAGAGGTGAGCGCTGCTTTTTTCTTCTTTGCCTCTTTAATTAGTTGCCACTTGCGTCAATGACACCGCCACAGTGGGAGTGGGGAAGGGACTCGACTGCGTCTCCGCAAGCAGGTGCCTCTGTGGCGGACTGCTCCGCGGATAGTCGAGGAGGCTACCGGCCAATTCACCGCCAAGTTGCCTCGGGTATTTACGTGTGTGTTTACTGCCGCCAGATGAAACACACTCACCTCTGTGCTGCCTTGCAATTGCGCGCCATCTGCGTGCGTGTCATCTGTGGCGTAACGCTATATTTCACCCTCAATGTGATGGTCTTTGGCATCATCGTAGCCCCAGTAAGCGGCACCCCACCAGTGCACGGCGACCAATGGAGCCTCCAGTTGTGATTACTCATCCCGAAGCCAAACCCAGCTTTATATGCGTGGTTTTATTCCCTCTCTTAAATCTAAATGAGCAGCGGTGTTTGTGTTTATGATGAGAGGAGCCGTTACAGGTGTGCGTCATATGGCTGCTGGCGCGCACCGCTGGGTTGGTGGCGATCCTTGAGCCACTGGGTTCAGTCCAGTCTGGTCAGGGTCTGTCTTCAGACAGATCAGCATCGACATCATCGCTGCCCTTACAAGATCTGCGAGTTAAAATGTTAACTGAGCAGCCGAGCAGATACTGTAGCTCAGGGCTGTTTGTGATTCAGGAGGCTCCCACCTGCTGTTCCACATCTCTGGTTTGTATTCTCACGAGTTGGTGGATCAAGTTTGACATACATGTGTAGTACAGTAGAGCTGTCTTAAGGTCTGGATATGAGTTCAGCAAGGCAGACCACTGTGCAGACAGAGTAGCCTCTGTAACAAGACTGGCTGTGGAGCTTTAATTCAGATGATTCATGGTTGTTTGGAGCATTATGGTAATTGTGTTCAAGTCAAAATATTTATCTCTCTGATGCAACCGAGGACACGTTTGACCTTTTAGTCTGTGAGGTCAGCTGTGTCTTGTGACTCTAACCAGAGGCGAAGCAAGTTCATGTTAAACAAACATAAGAAAGAATATGATAGCAAAATAATTTCCCAGATATAAAGTGATATTTAAAAGCTGTGAACGCTCCCAGTTGAGAAGCTGGAACCAGCGGCGGCTACTTGATCGAAGTTATTGATTAGTCAACAAATTGTTTAATCTCAAACATGAGCACCCTCGGCCACTGATATCTCCAGTGGACCATCAGCAGGGGAGCGACTATCTTGTTGCACTGTTGCAAAGTGCTGTTTTAAAAAAGGGGCATGTGTTCATCTCTGCATTCTAACACATTATAAATATTGTGCCCCAACCACTCGGGTGCTTCATGTACCACAGGTTTTCATGTGTTGCCAAACAGTGCATTAAAATACTTAACACCAGTATATCACCTTACTCGTATATCACCTTACCTGGCTCCCCCCAAAATACTGAAGAATGTAATCTATGAGACAGCAGGCGGTTTGAGCTTTAATTCTCACTCCAGCAGGCTGACTTGTTTTGCTCACATTCCCTGAACTCTGACTTTAAAGTGCGCCATGAACTGAGAGATTGAAGTCACCGATTTGAATCCCCACGATGACGACAGGAAATCTGAATGGATAAATTGAACAAGGAGCACTCATCCATCCATCACTCGTCGAGATGCCCTTGAACGCAGCGCTGAATCTGCACCTGCTCCAGTGGAGCTGCTCAGTGGCCAGCAGTAGGTTACACTGGGCAAATTCCAAACGTGTGTATGTGTGTGTGTGTGTGTGTGTGTGTGTGTGTGTGTGTGTGAGAGACACCTCAGCTCTTGACAAGGAGGGCACCTACTTTTATAGTCCTCTGCGGTAAATAGGGATATACTTTTAGTCAGCCTGTCTTCTTACGTAAGGCCATGAATAAAAGAGATTTCACATAAATAAGTTCTACACCTGAAAAGCATTGTAGGGTGCCACCTATTTTTTTGAATATCAGTTGATCTGATTACTTTCTTAAGCAAGGGAGTCAGTCCACGACGCCAGGGATCATTGCCCCACCACTGCCTGCTGCCGGGCACGCTATGCACCAGACCCTGATTTCTGTCCCTGCAGGTGGTGGGCCCACTTGAACTCTCAAGCAAGGGAGGTCAAGTATCTTGGGGTCTTGTTCACGAGTGAGGGTAGCATGGAGTGTGAGATGGATCAGTGGTTTGGTGCAGCTTCTGCAGTGATGCGGGTGCTGCGCTGGACCGTTGTTGTGAAGAGGGAGTTTAGTTGGAAGGCGAGGCTTTCAATTTACTGGTCCATTTAGTCCCAAGCCTCACGTATGGTCATGATCTCTGGGTAGTGACGACATGAGTTTCCTCCGTGGGGTGTCTGGGCTCAGCCTTAGAGGATGAGGAGCTCGGACATCCTGAGGGAGCTCGGGAGTAGAGCCACTGCTCCTTAGCATCGAAAGGGGTCAGTTGAGGTGGTTCGGGCATCTGATCAGGATGCCTCCTGGGCGCTTCCCACTGGAGGTGTTTCGGTCATGTCCTGCTGGTGGCCTGGAGTAGAACCAGAATGCGTTGGAGGGATTACACATCTCATCTGGCCTGGGAATGCCTTGGGGTCCCCCAGGAGGAGCTGGAAACTGTTCCTGGGGAGAAGGACGTTGGGGGTGCTTTGCTTGGCCTGCTGACCCCGCAACCAGGTCCCGGATAAGCAGATGAAAATGGATGGATGATTACTTTCTCAATCAATCGTTCGGTCTACGAAATGTCAGAAAAATGTCCATCGCAGTTTCCCAGAGTTGAAAGTGAACAGCTCTGTTTTCAAAAATCCAAAGATATTTATTTTACTATCATAAAAGGTGCAAACAAACAACAAAAGACAGCAAAAACCTCAGTGTGAGAGGCTGGAGCCAATGGACTTTTAGCATGTTATCTTAGAAAATGATTAGCAAAAGAGTTGCAGATGGATTCATTGATTAAACAAGTAAGCAGGCAATTGTTTTATCTTTACTTGCATTGTTAGACAAATGAGAAGAGTAAAAAATAACCTTTAAAGATGTAGGCATGCACTTTATTGCTTTTCAGAGTCTTTCTTGAACCTTGTTGTTGGTTTTTCCGTCTTACTCTTGTGCCTCTAAACCCGTCAGGGATCATTTGACAACGCAAGCAAAACAACAGCGCGCTCTGAATGACATCAGGCAACACCTGCCTTGACATATTGATACTGTGTGTGTGTGTGTGTGTACACTTTAACACATCATCAGTCTTGCTCGTGCGTTTCTGCCCCAAGGTCACCCACTATATCCCCTCCACATCCCCTCTCTCTCTCAGATTTATATACACACAGACACACATTCACAGAACAAACTCCAGCACTCGCACACAAAAACACTCGGCCTCAATCCCATGATGCCGTGGTTGTGTCAATGTCTGCAGAGCTGAAGGCAGAGTTTGTGCAGAGCTGCAAATTGACAAATGTAATTTACCACACTGGGAGGGATGAACTGTTGGAAACTGTGGAGTGGCTGGAGAATTTCAGAGAATCACAAGCAAAGTTATCCAAAGGCATCGGTGCGGCAGACTGGTCAACAGCTTTATTCGGGCTGGTCGATGTGTACAATTAACTTCAGTGGCTCATGACGTGTGGAGGCCCCGATAAAATGTCCCTTTGAGAGGCAGCAGTGGCTTTGAGGTCAGAGGAAGGTCAGTGTTTTGAATCCAGCTGGGACAATCTGGGAAAGAAATAAAATCCTTGAACTCCTTCAGCAGCCTGTTTCCCCCCTGTGTCCACAGGGATGTTGAACTTCTACAAAAGCACACTTCTAGTCAGACTGTTGGGTTGGGGTGATGTGTTGTTCAGTTACTTTTTGACAGCTGACACTTGCTGTTACAAGTGTCAGACCTCAGTTTCCAATAAGGCTGAATGATTTGGAGAAAACATGTAATTGCGATTTTTTTTTTTTCGACCAATATTGTGATTGTAAGTTCAATGGTGATTCTTTTCTATAAATTAAACAAAAGGCCTGTAACTGTGGTCTACATTGTGTTATGCTGCATTCACATGATCCTGGGTTGGTCCCATTTTTTAAGTGGGGAAGTTGTTCTTCGGAAATTGTTTTGTTCATGAGCTTTTAGTCGTAATGTGCAAACGATATGGGCGCTACAAAGAAGATGTGATGCTTTATATTATAGTGATTTTGTCCCAGACTTGTTGCTGCACCAAATGGATGGATCGTATAGCGCTTTCTACACTATGAGTCACATTCATCCATTCATTGGTGGGTGAATTCACTCACTGAATCGGGAGCAATTTGGGGTTCAGTATCTTGCTCAAGGATGCTTGTGGACTGGAGGAGCCGGGGATCGAACACCAGCCCTACCTCCTCAGCCACAGCTGCTTAGTTCATTCCCTGAAACTACTGAAATATTGCTTGACCTGACTAATGCTAATAAATAACTTTTCTAACTCGTATATGTCACTCTAGTTGGACAGCAGCTAACGATTACAACTTACAATACTATATTACAAATTTGAGCAAATAAATGACATGCAAATTTATTACCATCAACCGAACAATTACTTTCATCTACCATGATTTTACATATTAGATAGGTCTCAAAATTTTTGCCAACTTTCTGAGTTGTTGTTCTGACCTGAGGGGGCGTAGATGTGAATTTATCAGTCGGAATCTAATTTTTTTCCAATTATTCCAGCACCACATAAAGGGGCAGGGTTAATACGTTGTTTTGTTTTTAACCAAGCATAATTCATGCAGTTATTTTCTTTTGTTTTTCAAACCAGTCAGTCAAAGAAAAGTCAACCCCGAATTAAACTTGGCCAGTGATCTGTGGAAAACTTGAGCCCACATTTAGTCCAAGTGTGAAAGACACCAGTGTGCAGAGGGTTTATTAACCAAGCAACAGATGAGTTTATTTTTTGCTGTTTGGCCGGCTTAAGAACTTGCATTGATTGAAGATCCAGCGTGCAGGATTTAGGGGGATATACTGGCAGACATTGATTATGATATATTACATAAGGGGTTTTTGTGTGTGTATAATTACCTGAAAATAAGAATTGTCACGCAGTAATATCTACATAGGGAGCAGGTCTTTGTCCACGGAGATTGCCATGTTGCACTGGCATGTTTCTACAGTAGCCCAGAACAGACAAACCAAACACTGGCTCTAGATTGGGTTTGCATCGGCCAGTAACAGAAACGGTCTGGCATTACTTTAAAGTGTTTTATGTGACATATTCATCATCATCATCATCATCATCATCATCCAACTAAACAGCAAAGAATTGTTTTAAGATTACAGAGTATCGTTTACATCCTTGTCGCCATCGACATTTTACTTTCTAAGAGACATTTTTCGGTACGGTTTCATCTCATATGATATGAAGCAGCCTACTTCATTCATGGTTCTGATGATCATGAATGCGCTCATGGCTGGATAGGAAAACCAAGCGTTGACTGAACCAGTTGATAGCCAGCTTTGTAGTACTGGTTATCCAGATGGACAGTGTTGGGGTTCATCAAGCCAGATAACAAAAAGATATCCTGGGTAAATTGAACTGGCTTCGTATTACAGGCCTCAGGTGTGTTTGTTTTGAAGAGGAAGAGACCTCTGTGGATAATTCAACGTCTGGATCTTAAGTTATCAGAGGAAAAAGGTGAGGACACATTAGCAGGTGTTGGGCTAGTGGCCCTTCTACTATGAGTTTAACAGCATCAGAAAACAGAATTTTAACATAAAACTGCTTTATTTAGTATTTTACTGATTTTACTAACCTGGTTTGTTGGTTTGGAGAGGAAGAGACTGCTGCTGATAATACAGCTTCTGCTAAAGACCTCCTGAGTAATGATCATCCTAACCAGGAGTTGACGCTTGGCACATAGGAGACGTTTCAGCTGGTTGCAGTCTGCAGTCCTCCCTGCTCGATGCTCTTAAATCCTACACACTGTTCCTTCAACTACAGCTAGATAGAATAAGTAAAAGTGTAGACAGCTTAAACCTGGTTTCTACAGCTTGTTAGGACACTTATAAGTATATAACTTATAGTCAGCTCTTACAATGTTAAAATGACACTTCTTCAAATTGTAACTTTTATATTAAAAATAATCAATCATTCAGCCCCAGTTCTCTGCAGTCTCTCAGGAATAGAGGTTTGGGGTTTAGAGAATGAGTGCTGAATACTTATTCTGTAAAAATGTGGCTATGGACAGGTTAAAATGTCTTTTGGTCTTTGGATTTTGCACTTAATGAAAAATTGTGGATTGGACCAGAAAGGTCTTTAAACTTTTGTCTTTGGAAATTAATGAAAATGAACACATACCCTTGAAAGTTCTTTTTCTAATTTAAAAATCCAGCGGCCATATTCATCAGCATGCCTCAGCTCACTGGGCCTTTCTCCATCCTAAAATCAACATCTTACATCCTGAGGAAAAACACTGTGATGGATGTTGGGGTTGATATAGCAGCAGTTTTGAAATGGAGGATTTCACCAGGATTTCTGGACATAATAGGATCATGAAGCAAAGAGGCGATGTGATGTCTTGTTTTAATTAATGTCATGTCTTATCTTCAGATATGCCAGTTCTAAAATCTTGAATTTCTGCAAACAGGACTCTGAAAGTCACTGAAAAATCCTTCAAGTTGACATTGAAGTAAGTTTCGGGAACCCTGGATGTGTAGAATTTCCGACTCAATCAGTTTTCCCGCATCTCTTTTTAATGAGGACATTGTGATAAGATACAGGCACCGTGTGTGTGCAGGTGTGTGCATCTGACTGAGCGTTTTCATGGGTCCATATGTTCCCTTTAATGTCTGCGTGTGTTTGCATGTCTACAGAGTCAGCGTGAGCTCCGGTGAAACACCCTGAGAGACAGAGAGGGACAGAGCTTGAGTGTGTTTGTGTGTGTCGGTGCGTGAGTGTGTTTATGCGTCGCAGCGTTGTGTAACCCTGACTAATGAATCATTGAGAAGCCCAGCGGTCCAGGGGTGACTTGACTAGCTGATTGGTAATTAATTGTTAATGAGGCCTAGCAAGCAAACAGGGATCTAGAGAGAACGAGAAAAAGACAGAAAGCTACAGAGATGAAAGAACAGAAACTGTGAGGGAGGAAAGAAAGAAAGAAGAAAGAAAGAAAGAGACGGAGGGAATGAGACGGAGAGATGCTGAATTGACCGGATACTGCATCAAGGCATAGCACTTGATTAATGGGGTGTGCGCACACACACGCGCACACATGTGCAAGCACGCACACACACACTCAGGGAGGTGGCTGAGTGGTTCTGCATCACAATGCAGTGGCCATGGGGAAATAAAAAGACTAAAAGGGGATTAAGGTAGACACCTCATCCACTGTTGCTGTTCTCCAGGGCTCAGTTTCTGCTCTCCACTGACACACACACACACACACACACACACACACACACACACACACACACACTCAGCTGCACTCAGCTAACTAGCGGCTGCTTCGTTTAGTTGTTGAAGTTGGTGTAATAGCTCGATCCTGGTGGTGCAGTGTGCTGTTATCTGAGCGACATGCTGGCCTGTGCATGCCACCTTGGCCTTGTTAGTCTCAGCTGACTGCCTTTTTAAAGGGGGACTTCACTGATTTTACACACTCAAGCCTGTTCACAGGTGTCTGGGAGTGCTACTTCATATGTGAAAAAAAGTTGTATAAACCTGAGTCATTGTGGAGTCCCAAACAGTTTGAAAAAAATCTGGAGGTGTTGAGTTAGAAAGTGAGTTTAGTTGAAACTTTTTGGTCCGCTCCTTATCTCTGCCTGAGGCTAGCAGCTGGAGGCTACATTAGCCGCTATAAGCATGACACATGGAGCCTGTTTACACCTGGTATTAACATGCGTTTCAGTGATCCAAACACAGGTGGACAGCCGAAGAACATGGCCATTGGTACCTTTGTCTAACATGCATCTTTGGCTGACCACTTGTGTTAAGATTTTGCTCAAACGTCAAAGGGCCCCAGCCATATCATTCCCTTAAACACTCTCGCAAGCTGCTTGCCAGCATGGTCACTAGTCGTGTAAGTGTTTGTGTCGGCACAGCTGAAGATACTGCTGTCAGCGGAATCCAACAAGTCCAATTCAATGGACGATCATGCAGCACTTTGGTCAAAAGTTTTAGAGCGCTAAACAACCACCTGCATTGACGATGAAGAACTTGTTGGGAACGCTAGACTGCACTGGCATTTACACCACAAAAGATATGTGGTCAAATGTGTCCCAGACCACCTTGACAAGTGATTTGAATGATTGGATTAAAATGTGTCTTGTATTTATGGCTGTCCACTTCCAATCTGCATCATTGGATCACCCAAGAAGCATATTAATACCAGGTATTAACAGGCTCATGGATGCATAAAGAGAACTGGATACAGCCTTGGAGGTGGGGTCCTGTTGCTCAGTGGTGCATGAAGCCAAAAAAGTTGACCTCCTGGGTATGAAATTATCTGGATCATTTACATCATATGGCCCATAGAGCAAGGACAAGAGAGTGTGCCAGGGCTGACGTCAAAACCCGGAAGTTTAGCATCGCGCTGGTTCCTGGAAGACAAAGTGAATGTGATTTTTGCATTGCGTTTTGGGTTATGTCAGAAAATAAGCTCTGTGGCTAACACAAGTTTATGATACTTACAGGTTTTGTTCAGCGAGATAATCTTCACATATGAACACCTTTCATGCCGCATTTGAAGCTTAACTGCGATAGCCAGAAGTACAAAGTGTAGTAAAAAGTGTAGATCCATTCAAGGGGAACTGTTAACACTGCATACACTGTTATTTTAAACACCATTGTGCTTTCAACCTCCAAGTTCTGGTCAGTAGGTTGATTGTTTGGTCATTATGCTCTTGTCCAACAACATTCGTATTAGCCGGACAATCACTGGTGTTTAATAAGGTTGTGTCCACCAAAGTTTTCTTTACCCAGCTGAAAAATGACAGCTGTTATTCGTCCTCTGTAATGACTGGGTCTTTGCTGTGTTTGTCTCCCGCCCCTTCTCCATTGTGATTGGATGGCTGCTGACAATAACAAGCGCTGCATTTTACCCAAAGTCAAACATTTTTCAACTCTCATTTCTAATCAGAAAATGGAAAAATAATCACAGCAGACATTCAGTGTGGGACTTATCACTAGTTTGTGGAAGATCCTCTTCTGTTTCAACTTGAGCCAAATCCATAAAGAAATTTTAGTCTGAGTTTTGTTGAGATGATGTTTGACTGGCCTGCACAGAGTCCATCAAACACCTTTGGGATAAACTGGAACGCCAACTGCGAGCCGGGCCTTATCACTGAAGATCTGTGCCTGACCTCACTGGTGCTTTCGTGGCTGAAAGAGAGAAAATCTCTGCAGGTACCAAAATCCTTTGGAAAGCCTTCTTTGAAGAGTGGAGGCTTTTGTAGCAGCATATTAATCTCTGTGGGCCTCGAAATGAAATTTTCCACAATCTGATAAGGCTGTAATGTTGGGGAGTCCACTTACTTTTGGTCATATAGTTCATCTCTTTTCTCATGCTGGCTTCGATGTGTTGGTCCAGTTCAACCACAGTACTGTTTGTATGACCAATGACTGTGCTGTTGTCAGATTGGTTGGTTGAACTTGAAGTTAGATGTCATTGGGTGTTTCATAGACATTTATTTAAAATTGTGACATGAATAAACTTGGGTCAGTAAGAGACTCATAATTTTGATAATTTATTGAATTTGGTTTCATGTCCCACCCTGCTGATTAACTTCCTGTTCTTTCATTGATTAGCTATTGACTCTTTACTACCTGTTTGAACGCTTGGGATCACAATCAGTGGCTATGTGTGTCCCAGTGTTTCCCCTGTACGCATTTAGCAGCAGCCACCAATTGTTATTGGCTGATATTCGTTCATGGATTACTAAAAACCTGACGTCCGGCTCACCTGCCTGTCCCGAGTGTAGACACACTGTCTCTCTCCTTGCTCGCCACACACACATTGCTCAATGATACACTTTGCTGTTTCCTGACAGTGCCTAGCTTTGCTTTGTCCTGTATTGTGTCCACATGACCGGTATGGCATCTGTATGTATACCAGTTTTTTCTCATCAAAATTTGGTTTTGAGTCATTTGGTCTCTACGACTGTAATGCAGAGTTGGTTAGAGGAGACCATGGGGAGTTGTAACAATCTTTGGTTTTGATGTCTTGACTCAAACTCTTCTGGAACTATTCAGATACAATTTTTATGTAAATAACTTGTATCAATGTTCTATTTGTTAAATGTCATCAGTTGTTATTATCGAATGAAACACTAGATGTCAATCTTAAGTGCTGTATCGTAGGCAACTGGACTTGCTTGAGTTTCTTGAAGACGTTTCACCTCTGATCCAAGAGGCTTCTTCAGGTCTAATGGACTGGTGCGGAGTCATAGGCTTCAAACTCCATGTGGGTATGAACCCATACAGTTACGTCATTAAAGTCCTTACAGAGTTGTTAAGGTCACATGAGGTCACACATGACCTTAATGACTCTGTAAGGGGAAACGTTTTCAAGAAACTCAAGCAAGCCCAGTTGCCAACGATATAGCACTTAAGATAACCATGCCCCGGCTGACTGAGAACCTTCACCAACACTAGATGTCAGTTGTAAGTCGGGTTGCAGCGATACACCAGTTTCAAGGTATACCATGATATTAAAGTTGATAGTTATCATACTGTGTATATTTGCTTATCTGCAATATTTAAAAAAAAATGTAACTGGATGGAGAATCTCCCCCTTATTTTAGTTATTTTCAAAGGGGAGACTTTTTACACATTTACACCATTAACAAAATGGTTTTAAGTGTCAGATATAGCAACAAAACATCTGGGCAACCAAAAATAACCCTTCCATTTTCATTCCTTTAACCCTATGGGCCCGATCGATGCATAGTGCGTCAAAATTCACACCTGTTCTTCTCTATTGATTTTCTCCGCGACTGTGCGTCATAGCGAGAAGCCACGCATATCACGTGAAACAGCGGAATCATAGTTTTCCAACAAGACTGAGCACTTCTCGGTAGTCCAATGTTTTCCAAGCGAAAAAAAAAGATAAAGGTACACTAAAATGATGTATAACAGAGCTTTCATACAGCTTAGCACACACATTACTCTTGAATGGATTACTCGCGACACAGAAATGCCACGCATATCACATGAAAGCGCAGGACCACACACATCATTGTGCTGTCATCCCATCACGCTATAAATACAGATCAAGTGTCTACAAAATAAAAACCTGACAAATTTCTTTACAATCCATCTTGTTATCAGTCACTTCATATAGTGAGGAATATCGTATCTTACCACGTCTTAGGCTTGCGTGTGTTTCTCCCTGTCTATCCACATTTGTAGTCCGGCTTTCAAAATGCAAATATCTCCATATTGTCCAGTTGACACTCCATCAAACTTTGTATGACAAGACCAGCGTACTTCACCTTTGCGCACACAGACAACTGTAGCCTAATTATGCATGCTGACAGGGCCGTAGTCACCATATACATTGAGGGGGACATGTCCCAATGCCCAAAATGTCCCCCCAATATATAACTGAAACTGAAAAACAACAACAAACTTTGTTTACTTCCGCCTGGCACAAACCACATGTTTTGGATAACTGTGAAGTGACAGAGTGTCCCACCATCATGGTTCTTATATTGCCAGATTCCAGAGAGTCTCCCCTCTTCATATATGGCAGAATATGTCATTTTCCAACTTGCTATGGTGAGATACATGTAAAAATGTAAGAATTTAGTAACGCGGATTTGTTTTTCTCATTGATATAAAAATTAATATAAAATACCGGCACATAGAACGACATGGAATGATGGCAAATCTCGTTAGCCCAGATTGTCCTGAAAAAAACCCAAGATATAGTACGTGTATGTAGCCTTTAGAGTGACTGTGAAATGAGCTTAAAAGTAAAGGCAGTAAAAATACCCCAAAAACACCTAGGGCCCATAGGGTTAAGGGTCATTGTGATTGTTAGTAATATAAATTCTGTAATACCGTGATACTGTGAAACTGCGATATTTTCTGAGACGGTTATTGTATAGTGAAAATTGCATACTGTTGCAACCCTAAGTGTTAAACCTGCCCCCACATGCAGGAGTGATTTCAATAGCATATGGGGTATAGGAAGCATTTTATTATTATTTTTTGTTGTTGTTGTTTTTTTGTGGTGAGTTTATTTCTCATTATTTTTAGTGACAGACATGGAGCGTTAGGCAGTTAAATTAGTGTTGTCACATTTAAGTTCACATTTAAATCACTTTATCTTGCTGGTTAGTTCAGTTATCAGAAGCATTTTTTTAATTCTTTATTTTACATTTCTGTGTGAACATAGAGCATTTTTTTAAACATGATTTAAAAATGACATCATGACATTATAACCATGTGTCTTAAGTTCTTCTTGTGTCAGCGGACGCGCTAAATATCTTCCGGTGTCGCAAAATAAAGCTCACACACTTCGGCACTGCTGCTGGAAAGAATCCAAGGCGAAACACTGTGTCCTCTTTGGTGTGTGTGAAGCTCAATAATTGACTTATATTGCAAGACGGAAGTAAAACTAATTACCTGCTTTGAACACCATTGTTCAGGCTCAGCTGTATGATACAACTGCTGTGTTTGTTAGGAAATTTGAAGGATGTGTGAACGGAAGCATGACGAAATAAAAGTGTTTGTGTGTGTTCGAATGGACGGCTTGGCCTTTTGATGTTTCTATGGCAGCTGCAAACTAAGGCATGCTGTGGTTGCTATGACAATAATAATGGGGGGGGGGGGGGGGGTGACATTTGGGGTGTGTGTGTGTGGGTATGCCTGTTGGTTTCAGAGCAGTCATGTTGTAAAAGTGTGTGACAGATGCTCGTGTCCAACAAGGGGGTCTTTCACAGTCGTACCCTGTGGCGCCTTAAATGATACCCCCCACCATCCCAGCCAGGCCACCCCTCTCTCCTCTCTCCAGGGATTCATCTCTGGGTCAGTGCTCCCCTCTGCTGCCCTGGTTGTCATGGCCGCAGCCTTGAGCGTCACCCGGGACAACACACCGAGGTGGGGGAGTGAGTCTCGGGCTTCAGTGACTTTTGGAGTTTGCCATGAATTATAACCCAGAGGCTCCGGGGGATGAAGCTGCCTGGCAGCGGCTGAAATATGGCTGCGGTTTTGTTTGCTGTGATATATGGAGGCAGCAGGGCTAGCCACGCTACACTGCTCTGGTTGCACTTTATTTCTCAGCACAGAAATTACTGTGCTTGTTTATGTAGGGAGAACGCAGGGCAGAGGTAATTACAGTATAATGGTGCACGGGGAGTTTCGCTGGTTGGGTGGAGATCAAGGGTTCATAACCAACCTTAAGGCCTGCTTTAATAAAGAAGAGGAGAACTGTGCACTAGTCCCCGAAGAAGCTGAAATGTGAAACATATTCTAGTGTGCGGTTGGCTGAGGTGAAACTTTTGTGTGAATGCAGTTGTTTTGGATCTGCTTGTTTAACATTTGAAAAGTAAGATTGATTTTCGAGAAAATTAACATTACCTGAAGCAGAACCTGGAGATCCAGCAATACAGTGTAATATCATTTCCTGATATGAGAGACTGTATCTTCTGGGATTTTGGTATTTGTATACTATGAGATTGTGATTTCCTGGTCTTTAAAGCTACATTGATGAAGAATAATTAAACTGGCTGTTCTGTGAAGTGACAAATGAATACCTGTTGTGTCATTATATCCTGAAAACTTATCTTATTCCAGTAAGGATTGGATGTTATAGCAAAGCACGAGTATAAGGCTGAATCTCGAAGCTCAGTACTTTGAGTACTGACCAGATTGTATCTGTGGCACAGAATATCAGCAACAATCAAGCTTTGAAAGTTGGCTTGATTACTTTTTCTTTGATCAGGTGATTCCTGATATAAATCAGAATAGTCCTGCATCTAATGACTGTTTTCATTGCCAGTTAAGCTGCTGCATTTTTCCTAATTAACTGTAATTGTTTGGTCTGTACAATGTCACAAGATAATGAAAAATGCCCATCACCATTTCCAGTAGCCCAATGTGAAGTTATTTTGTCTAACCAACAGTCTGCAGTCACTTTGCTATGCAGCTATGTGTCCAAAACAAATTTCCTGTAGGGACAATAAAGTTTATCTTATCTTAGAATTTAAGACAAGAAAATCAGCCATTGAACTCATTTGAGAAGCTGGAATCATACAGGGAATATTTGATGTTGTATCTTGAAAAAATGTCTTAAATTATTAATGAATTATCACAACAGTTGCAGATTATGTTTTCGTTAATTGACTACCTCCTTTTTGACAGATTGTTTCAGCTCTAGTGTGAAGTTGGCTTTGAATAACCTACTTGGTTGGATTCTTAAACCCCTTTTTCACTGCACAGAAAACCCACTAACACCTGCTAACATCTGGCTTTTGTATGTAATGGGAAAGGTTACAGTTGGCATTCACACCTGGGTCAAATGACTCTGCATTAGTTATGGATATTTATCGGCTCCCGCTCCAATTGGCAAAGATGAAATCATGCAATGATGTGCCGCCACAAAATACCATCCGTCTACGCCCATGCAGCACTCAAACATCGGTCCAAATAAGTCTGCACTGAGTATGAACGAGAGACTGAATAAGTAAGAGAGATATACAGTACAGGCCAAAAGTTTGGACACACCTTCTCATTCAATGCGTTTTCTTTATTTTCATGACTATTTACATTGTAGATTCTCACTGAAGGCATCAAAACTATGAATGAACACATGTGGAGTTATGTACTTAACAAAAAAAGGTGAAATAACTGAAAACATGTTTTATATTCTAGTTTCTTCAAAATAGCCACCCTTTGCTCTGATTACTGCTTTGCACACTCTTGGCATTCTCTCCATGAGCTTCAAGAGGTAGTCACCTGAAATGGTTTTCCAACAGTCTTGAAGGAGTTCCCAGAGGTGTTTAGCACTTGTTGGCCCCTTTGCCTTCACTCTGCGGTCCAGCTCACCCCAAACCATCTCGACTGGGTTCAGGTCCGGTGACTGTGGAGGCCAGGTCATCTGCCGCAGCACTCCATCACTCTCCTTCTTGGTCAAATAGCCCTTACACAGCCTGGAGGTGTGTTTGGGGTCATTGTCCTGTTGAAAAATAAATGATCGTCCAACTAAATGCAAACCGGATGGGATGGCATGTTGCTGCAGGATGCTGTGGTAGCCATGCTGGTTCAGTGTGCCTTCAATTTTGAATAAATCCCCAACAGTGTCACCAGCAAAACACCCCCACACCATCACACCTCCTCCTCCATGCTTCACAGTGGGAACCAGGCATGTGGAATCCATCCGTTCACCTTTTCTGCGTCTCACAAAGACACGGCGGTTGGAACCAAAGATCTCAAATTTGGACTCATCAGACCAAAGCACAGATTTCCACTGGTCTAATGTCCATTCCTTGTGTTTCTTGGCCCAAACAAATCTCTTCTGCTTGTTGCCTCTCCTTAGCAGTGGTTTCCTAGCAGCTATTTGACCATGAAGGCCTGATTCGCGCAGTCTCCTCTTAACAGTTGTTCTAGAGATGGGTCTGCTGCTAGAACTCTGTGTGGCATTCATCTGGTCTCTGATCTGAGCTGCTGTTAACTTGCGATTTCTGAGGCTGGTGACTCGGATGAACTTATCCTCAGAAGCAGAGGTGAACCTTGGTCTTCCTTTCCTGGGTCCTCATGTGTGCCAGTTTGGTTGTAGCGCTTGATGGTTTTGTGACTCCACTTGGGGACACATTTAAAGTTTTGCAATTTTCGGACTGACTGACCTTCATTTCTTAAAGTAATGATGGCCACTCGTTTTTCTTTAGTTAGCTGATTGGTTCTTGCCATAATATGAATTTTAACAGTTGTCCAATAGGGCTGTCGGCTGTGTATTAACCTGACTTCTGCACAACACAACTGATGGTCCCAACCCCATTGATAAAGCAAGAAATTCCACTAATTAACCGTGATAAGGCACACCTGTGAAGTGGAAACCATTTCAGGTGACTACCTCTTGAAGCTCATGGAGAGAATGCCAAGAGTGTGCAAAGCAGTAATCAGAGCAAAGGGTGGCTATTTTGAAGAAACTAGAATATAAAACATGTTTTCAGTTATTTCACCTTTTTTGTTAAGTACATAACTCCACATGTGTTCATTCATAGTTTTGATGCCTTCAGTGAGAATCTACAATGTAAATAGTCATGAAAATAAAGAAAACGCATTGAATGAGAAGGTGTGTCCAAACTTTTGGCCTGTACTGTATATATAAAAAGAAGTAACCACTGAAACATTTTCACTGGCTTCCATGCTGCTTTTTGCTGTTTACTAACCTGTTTTCCAGTCTGTGGCATCAAATGTGACACACCAGTAAAAAAAGAAAACAGAAAGGCACGCTCATCTGCTGCAGAGCTGTGTACATGGCTCTAGTTTACTGAAAATGGGAAAGGACTCTATTGCTTATTTTTATCAGGTTTTCCTGTTGTTTTTTTTTAAAAAACCTGCGTACATGTGCTAATTTTGGTAAGGAAAAAGGTATTAGTATTGTTTATTTCAATATGATATTTCCTCATCTACAATGGATAGAAAGCAAATTCATTCTGTATCGGGGCATCAAACCCATGCTCGTTTTTAAACTAGGTTATAGGAGAAATGTTTTGGTAATGGTACCAAAACTCAGGTGATGTTTTAGCACCTGCACTGGAAGAAAATATGCATCAAATATCGACAAAATTGTGTCTGTAGCATCAAAAGTGGTGAAATATTCAGGTTAACTAAATTGATGTGTATTATATTTAGGCAAAGTTCTTGTATGGCTGTTTGTGTGGATAACATTAAACTCTGATTAATTTACAATTGTAGAAGGTTGGTATTATTTAATTTGGGCTGCAACTAATGATATTTGTATTATACCGAATGTGGGGGTGAAGAGGGAGAAGCCAGAAGGCAAAGCTTTCGATTTACTGGTCCATCTATGTCCCTTCACCTATGGTCATGAGCTCTGGGTAGTGACCGAAAGAATGAAATCGCAAATACAAGCAGCTGAAATTATTTTCTTCCGTGTGGTGGCTGGGCTCAGCCTTAGAGATAGGGTAAGGAGCTCGGACATCCAGAGGGAGCTCGGAGTAGAGCCGCTGCTTCTTCGCGTCGAAAGGGGTCAGTTGAGGTGGTTCGGGCCAGTTGAGGTGCTTCCTGGGCGCCTCCTGTTAAAGGTGTTCCGGGCACGTCCCACTAGTAAGAGGCCCCAGGGTAGACCCAGAACACGCTGGATTGTAGGATTACATATCTCATCTGGCCTGGGAATGCCTTGGGGTCCCCCAGGAGGAGCTGGAAAGCATCACTACAGAGAGGGACGTCTGGGGTGCTTTGCTTGACCTGCTGCCCTCGCGACCCGGCCCTGGAGAAGCGGATGAAAATGGATGGATGTATATATAAGATGTTAGAAAATGGTAAAAAACAATATCCATCACAATTTCCTAGCGCTCAAGTTGACATATTGTTTGTTTTGTTTGACCAACAGTGCGAAAGATGTTCAGTTTACTATCAAGGACGACCAAGAAAAGCAGCAAATATGTAACTTTAAAAAGCTGGAAGAAGAGATTCTGGCTTATTTCCCTCAAACAATTAATCTGTTAGCAAGACTGTTGCTGATTAAAAAGCAGATTTTGTAGAAAAACATATTTATAGTCCTCTAATATTTCATTTAGCAATATATTATTAACATATTGGAGAAGAATATTGTCGTAACAGTCGTGTCTAGACTAATGTGTATTTATCTGTAGAAAGCCTAAAAATGATACAGTATTTTACTTTGTCAATATCATCCAGCTGTAATCTCAGTCTAATCACTTACTGCTTTAGTCTCTCAGTCATTTTGTTAACCATGCGCTTGGTTAATGGGGCCCTCTATTGATTAAAAGGCATTTACCACAAATCTGTAGTATTCTAAATTTGCGTCCAGCCTCGGTCTGTCTCTCGCGCCATTCGTCTAAATAAAACGTCTCTCATTTGTTGTACTAATTTTACAAGACTAGCTGTTACTTATTCTTAAAGATCTGATGTCTCCTTCTGGTTCAGAGCTCTTCATTTAGCCTGTCTGCCTCAGTAGGACGTACTTACACTGGGCAGTGCTCCAGATAAGGGGAAGAGTGTGTAAACATCATATAAGTGATGTGGTGTTAGTGCTGTGTTCAGCAATGTGATCCATATCTACAAAATGTGTCTGCTCACAGCTGTATAGGAGATATATATATATATATATATATATTTATATATAGACCACCACTGACTGATCTGCCACGCCGATGCTGCTGCAGTGCTTTATGTAAGCTCAGTGAAGTACACCATCAGCACTATTATCTGGTCTCATGCTGCCAAGCTTATGGCTGAATAATATTAAGAATGGATAGGTTTTTTCGCCTCTTCTCCACCTCTCTCTCCCTCATTAATGTGCTCAGCAGCCCCTTGATGCCCTCTCTGTTTACCCTCTCTAGAAGTTTACCCTCTTGGCACTACCACCCTCCTCTCCACTTTGCTTCTTTTTCTCTTATAGCTAAACCTTTTTTTTTAACTCCTCCTCAATCTCTTCTTTAACTTTTTGTAAGCTCTGCCCTTCTGTTTCAACTCCCCTTCCCCCTCCTCCTCTCTTTCTCTTCTTTTATTGCCCCGTTAATGCCCTCTCTCCAACTTTTATTTCCTTTCTTCTCTTCCCTACGGCTCCCCTTCCCTCTTCTACCTCTTCTTTCCTCTGTGTGCTTCTGCACAACATTCCTTTTAGCCACGCTAGCTTTCGAGATTTTATTATCATTCTGTTGGTCTTTCTGTTTACCACTTTGGTCCAGGCTGAAATATCTCAACATCTGTGTGGATGGATTAATGTTTAGTTTTGGTACAGATAACCGTGGTGCCCAGAGAATGAATCCCTTTCTCCCCTGACTTTTCCTTTAGCGTTAACAGCAGGTCATGGTTTCACTTATCCTGTGCAATATCTCAACATCTATAAGATGGATTGACACAAATGTTTACACAGACATTCATAGTTCTCAGACAATAAATGCTACTGAGTTTGGTAGTCCCCGGACTTTTCCTCCAGGGCAGTAAGAGGCAGCCGTTTGTGGTTTTGAGTAAAATGTCTTTGTCAGCTGTTGGATGGATTGCCATGAAATCTGGTACTGACATACACTGCTCAGGATGAGTCAATATAGCTTTTGTCATCTGTTGACTTTTCACCTCACAACATCATCAAGGTCTGGTTTCACAAAACGAGACTTTTGACTATGGTTTTGATCAGCGTAATTAGCAAGCTTGTGCACCCTGGGGTCCTTGCCTTTGGGAGAATATTCATCAGGAAGAGAGTGGGCGAAAGCTCCACAGACGGACATAGTAGTGGCTTCAGCAACTGGAATTCAGCCGGCTCAAACCCCAGCTCCTGGCCTCACAGCAGACTGGGCCTAATCTGTGTAACAGCAGCAACAGAAAGTTTGCTGATTCAGCGGGGAGTTTACACCGGGCTGGCTGAATTTGAGTTGCTATTCAAGCAGCTGAAGGTCCATGTTCTTGGACTGTCAACCATTTTCTGCTTTTTCGTTTTGGCTTTGTTTTTCTTGAAAAGGATATGATGTCACATAATCGATTAACACAATAAGGGCAGCAATTTATTTCCACCTCCGCATTTGAATTATATTGAGTCGGGCATTACAAAAGTCTTTTCTGGTCTTCTGACCACTCAAAGTGCTTTTAAACTACTGAGTTTTCACACATTCTCACACACCGGTGGCCGAGACTATCATACAAGGTGCCACTTTCTTCTCAGCAACCATTCACACGCTTTCACACACCAATGGAACAGCCATTGGGAGCATTTTGGGGTTTAGTATCTTGCTCAAGGATACTTGGACATGCACACTGGAGGAGCCACTGGACTGAGGCGCCAGTCTTCTGATTGGTGGACGACCTGCTCTACCTCTAAGCCACAGCCGCCCCTAAAACATGGTTAACTGAACAAACACCGGTTCAGGAGGTAGAGCAGGTTTTCCATTAATCACAAGGTTGGTGGTTTAATCCACTGCTCCTCATGTCCTCATGTTGAAGTGTCATTAAGCAAGACACTGAACCCCAAGTTGCTCTGAGAGGGCAGGCCAGCACCTTGCACGGCAGCTTGGCCACCACTAGTGTATGAATGTGTGTGTGTGTGTGTGTGTGTGTGTGTGTGAATGAGAGGCAAATTGTGAAGTGCTTTGTCCGGTAAGGTAGAATGGCGCTATATAAATGCAGTCCCTTCCCTTCAACTCCATCAGAAAATATTACAAAGACATTTTCCTTGGGAAATTCAGCAAAAACTGTAACTGTGACAAAAGCTTCCAGACAGTAGCATGAAATCTCAAAGCAGCGCCGACCTAATGCAGAGCTGAGATGCTTAATGTAGCAGAGCTCGTATGTCTGCCAACTTTTCAGTCATCATGCTCACAACTCAAAATGACTGACAATCTCCTCGCGGCTGTATATTTCTAACGCTCTCTAGAAAGTCTTTCCTTTCTCATATTTTTACTTTATATCATTATTAAACCATAAATTATTACCCATGATTTGCTCCTTTTTTGTCATTTGGTGCTAAGGGTCAGCAGGTGTCACTGATTGTTACCATGGAAATGTGGTACTCAGTTCTGAGTTAACCATGTGAACACAGAGCTGCTAGTGTGGCTGTGGAGTCTTAAACTTATGTCGTCCTTGCTTTATCCATGTTAATTTTTTTGTTTGTTTCGCCTTTAACCCTGGGTGAAACAAATGGTGCAGTGGTTAGCATTTTCGCCTCACAATGCCAACTGGTTCGAGGAGACCAGCTCCTGGTTCAAACCCGGGATGGGGGAGATCTTCTGGGTGGAGTTTGCATGCTCTCCCAGTGTCAGCGTGGGTTTTCTCTGGGTACTCCGGCTTCCTCCCACAGTCCAAAGACATGCAGGTTAATTGGTGGCTCTAAATTGTAAAATATGAGTGTGAATGGTTGTCTGTCTCTGTATGTCGGCCCTGTGATAGTCTGGTGACCTGTCCAGGGTGAACCCCACCTCTCGCCCAGTGTCAGCCAGGATAGGCTCCAGCCCCCCTGTGACCTCCACTAGGATAGGCGATTATGTAAACTGAATAGCTGAATGAACCTTTAACCCCTCTCTCTTCTGTTTCTTGACTCCAGGACTGGGTTTTCCTCACACGCTTCTGCTTTCTCACCGACTTTGGACGTCTGGACTTCCGGTTCCGCTATCCAAAGGTAAGACGACGTAAGACCTTTGCACACCAAGTCCAAATGTTTTTGTATGCGTTTTTTCATCCGTCACCTGATAAAAATTGTTATGTACAGAAACATATCATAATGCATTTTATTCTTTTCAATGCAATAATTCGCAATACACGACTAAGGGGAGAGACACATTTGCTCCCTTGCTTCTCTGCACTTGAGTTACCTCCCTGACTGTCGCCACTCTCTGCCAGCATCTTGCATTTGGCACTGCGGCTACGTGAAGGAACTGAGCTGTCCTTCTCTGTCTCCACGCTGTCGCTCTTTGTCTGTATCTGTGTGCTGTCCTCATCCTGTATTACATCCTCCTCCTCATCCTCATCATCCACCAGTATTACAATCTGACCTGTTGAAAGTGGGCTATTTGAGTTGTGAAATGAAACCGTGTGCCAATTTCCTCTCTCTTGTTGCGGATGTAGATGTGTGTCCCAAAGGTTTCCTCTCATTGTCTTCACCACCTTTTGATCAAACAACTTTCTAGGCTTTTGATGGATGCGAGAAAATGTGCAAAACTTTAATGACTGAATGAATTTTGGAGTCAGTGTGAAAACATGATAGACACAAGGGGAGGTCTTATTTATTTTTAAGCGTGCAACAGTTTTGGACAAAAAATCCGGACTCGGTGTGCTAAGACCTTCACTGTGCTGTAGCTGTATGTCAGACTGTTTGTGTCTGTATCTTGCATTTGTTTTACATCTTTTATTTCCAATCAGTTTTACCACATTGCTTCAGCTTGCCCACGCTTTCTTCTCTGGCAGCCCAAGTGTTTTACTCTTCTTTCTTCATCCTTTCTTTCTCTGCTTTAGTATCTATTTCTCTCTCCTTCCCTCTTTCCTTCCTCTTACCTCATCTCAACTGATGCCATCGCTCTTTCTTTCCCCTCTCCTCCTTCCTCCGGCTGTTCCTGCTTTACCCTCCTCGTCCTCTTTTTTTTCTGTCCCCTCCTCCTCCTTTCTTCTCTCCCCCGCTCTATCTTTCTTTGCGTCTGTTTTGTTCTTCCGCTCAGTCTTCTTTTACCCATGCCTGGCTTTACTGTTGTAGCCTGCAGACTTTGGAAACAGTTTTTGTCGTATAAATCTCAAACCATCTCGCTGCCTCCTCTCTGATCTATGCTCCCTCTCTCCTTTGTGCAGTCTCGCTGCTGTCAGAACATATTGCTCTACTTTGATGACAGTTCTCAGTGGCCAGCTGTGTACAAGAGGCACGAAAAGGTGAGACACTGACACCCTCCGCATCATGTCTTTTGACAAGCCATTATTAAAGAGAAACACACCTCCATTTACCAATTTGCATGTCAGTGTTGTAATGAAAAAGCCCTGTGACTCCAATTTTGATAATTTTCACATTTCGACTTGAACTAAAGGATGACGCGCTGCTCATGCTGCTCAGAATAAAACAAAGCTGTCTTTCTCAGCCCTTGAAGGGGTTTTCATTCATGGTCAGCGATATATTATTGATGATACATGCAGTGATCAAGGATGGTACAATCCATACTTGTGAACGCAAAGTGAGACACCAGAGACCTCTGCCCAAACTGAAGCTGCTGCACAGAAAATAATAGCAGGAAGATTTTCTGTAGATGGATTTCTGTTTTCTTGTACTTGGCCCAGCACTCAAACACATTAGCTCGTGAATTGAACAGTGATTAAAAGGGTAAAGTGCATTGTATCAACCTTGATTTGAGGATATTTACATCCATATTGCGTGAACATTTTAGGAATTACAGCCTTGTTTTTGTACTGCTGCACTGTTCAAAATTAGGGGAGCCGATGTTTACCTGTAAAACTGAAAATCAGCACTTCAGCCTTGTAGTCATTGTTATATTTCAAATCCAATTACGTAAGTACAAAGCCAAAACAACAGAAAGTGCATCTCTTTCCACGTACTTAACAGACTACACTGTATGCATTTAGAGTAATTCCTCATAAACTTATTCTCCCGTCCACGTTCCGCGCAGCGTACATTTAACACCTGGTTGCCTCCATAATTTGGAGCCTTAGGTCTGAGATCTCTGGCTTTTAAAGATAGTGGATTCATGAAATATGGGCTTCGGCTATAGGAGTAGCGTGCATGAATTCTTAATCTGTGTTGTAGTCGTCTGTATATGCCACAGTCAGCTGGTACTCTAAAGATATAACATGATATAGTATATAACGCTGACATTAAATGGCTTTCACAACCAATGAATAATGTATAATGCAACCATTTACTGTAGGCAGACCTTGGTACTGCCTGCTAGCCCATTTTAAAGCTTAACCAGCTCAGTGTACGGCATCTGTTGGTTTCTGTGTTATCAAAGTAAGGTGAGCCTCTGAGTAAAAACTGTTATTAGGGTTATCAGGTGTGCTGTGCACTGCATGAGGATGCTCATGCTAAGATGGTCTAGCACCAAATACCTTGCATTTCTATTAGGAGTGTAAGAAAAGTGCGACACACTGGAGTATAGTATAATATTTTTTGTGATACAGTATCACTTCTCAAAACCACAAAATTTTTAATTGTGTACATTTAAGTTTATTAATTTGTTTACGGAAAGAACACTGAAAAGCACCTCTTTTTTTTGGTCAGTCAAATCAGATTTGGCTGTTCAATACGGATATTTGACTATTTTCTTTCCAGATAGAGTTTGAGAGTTTTAGTGGGGCTCTGTGGGATGTTCAGGGTGACAGAGACAATCATGTTATATAGTAAACAAGCCAAGTTAGCCCTCCGAGCTAATGACTGCTATCTATGCTAAAGACGGATTGTGAATGTGCACCATTTTTTGCCCAGACATGATATTCAACAAAAGCCAGAGAATATTTTGCTGTGAGCTGCAAATTCGCCACTTCTAAGCAGATGGTAGAAAATAACGTTCTCTTGAAGCTTGACCGGACAGAGCCTCTCCTGCTCCTGACAGCTGTCTCTGTCTCACTCAAACTCACCCTGGGTCTGGGTCTGCAGCTGCCTGTACTGGAGAGTCTGCAGCTAAATCTGGTGACCAAAACATCCCCAGAAGTACACTGTACACTGAGTGGGAAAAAAACGGACTGCTTGATTGAGGGGTTTCCAACTGATGATTTGAATCTTCGACTTTCAAGTGCAGCCCTAATCTTTGTGACACAGGCAATTTCCTTTTCTCAGATTGCACAAAAAGTCGTGCCATAATGTTGGATGTTACAGGGACTGTGACAAATACAAATACACATCACACTGATGACTAAAAAAATCAATCTTTTTGATGCATATGTTGGCATGTTCTTTATATTGTGACATTTTTCCTGAAATCTGACTTTTAAAAAACTCAATATATATTACCTTGCTTAAAGTATCACACTATATTGAATTGTAAGCCCTGTCTTGTGATGCACATCATATCACCAGATTCTTGCTGATACACAGCCCTAATTTCTAAGCCCTGGTAGTCATTTGTTGGTGTATTCTTCTTTCTGCTTTTGATACACAGATGTGTCATTATGTTGAGATATTTCCAGCACAGCTACAAACAGCCCAACGTTTCTCAGCTCTCAGACAGATTTTGGTGTCAGTTTCCCAGAATCAAAAAGTACAGCCTTCATTCTGCACTCACCAATATTCAGCAGTCACATAAACAGAAATCCATCGAAGAAGGAACAAAAAAATATAAATTTTAATTCCTCTTACAGCAGCCTCGGTAGACCAGAAGGCAAAGCAGCCACAATTTCAATTACATTTTGATTAAACACACCTTGTATATTCTGCACTGGCAAAACAGTCTCTTATGTTTTCACTGATGCTCTGTTGTTACATAAAGGAATACCTCGCCCACAAAATGATCATTTGTGTATCAATTACTCGCTTTGTGTTACATTAAAATTCAAAGAAACCCTACTCTTTCCGAAAACCTGTATGGTGAATGAATAATCCAAAAATTCTTGATGAATAAGGGTAAACGGGGGCTGTGTTTAATGATCAGCAAACTGTGTCAAAATACAAACTCTCACACAACTCATGCAGTATATTCCAAGTCTCATTTAACCAGTCAGATGCTCAGTTCTTCCCAAACACACGCAGTATCATTAAAATATTACATTATATAACACTTCCACATATGAGTAGCACACCGTGGAAAGCGCATGCGATTGAACTCAGCTTGTGCAGTCCATTGAGTTGCTGAGGCACGCTACTCATCTGTGCATGAGACTGTTCATGCAGAAGTGTTTTAAGTAATGAGGCTCTAGTGAAAATGCATGTGTTTGGCAGGTAATGAGCATACAACTGGATAAATGAGACTTGGATTATCCTCTTGAGACCAAAACTTTTGTTTCTCCTAGCTATTTGGGATCAGTAGGACCCGATAAGTATAAAAAAAATAAATATTGTCAAGAATAATTAAGTGCCAATGTCCTTAAATGAGACAACAATGAAGTTCCAGTGTCCTCAAACGAGTACTTCTTAATTAACAGTGTCTTAGCTTGTTACTGTTGCTAAAATTGGTCAATTTTGTTGCCTTACCAAACTACAAACATTATTAATCATAAATAAATAAGTTTCAACCATAATATGTGATCAGGTTTTGGACCTTGTCCACTTTGGTGTGGGGATTGGCTGCAGACTGACTTGGCAGAGATGGCCGCCATCTTGTTTTTACGTGGATTGGGGTGTTGTGCTCTTATTCCCGCTAGATGGCACAAAAAGTGTCCACGAATGAGGACAACAGGTCTAAGTTAAGTAGAATGAAGTTTAAGGTCAAGTAAACCAAAATGTGATGTCCTCATATGAGGACACAGGGTCTCAGGAACAGATGTTTTAATATAGTTTTGCTGCTGTTAAACATGGACCCCTTTTACTGCAATTCATCAAGAAGTTTCTTGGTTTTTGGAATATTCGTTCACCAAGGAGGCATGCGAGAAAAACAAAGTTTGCTTCATGAATTCATCATAACATGGGATGAGTAGCTGAAACACAAACATTTTGTGGTGGAGGGTTTCCTTTAATATGCATACAGCTGAATGTATATAACCCACAGCAACATGCATCAAGTTTGGGCACTTTTTCCTGAGCTTTGTTGAATAATACTTTGTGAAATCTGCAGGAAGTACGGTATAAAAAGATGAGAGACTGTGCAGATTCAACAGAAACTTCAGCTTGGGCAATGTTGAGTGTTTTAAACCTTCCTATTTGAATTTAATTGTGTTGTCTTCCGTCAGAACTGCTACCAAAAGGAGGCAGTGCTGAGGCCCGAGAACAACCAGGTCATCAACCTCACAACACGCTACACCTGGTCAGGCTGTGTGGTAAGAGCGAACACACACACTCACTCACACAAATATATACGGTACACACACTTGTTCTGAGCAGCAAACTGTCTTAGGAGAATATAATGTTAAAGCTAACCTCTGAGCTTTCTGATATACGTGTGCGTGAGTGTCACTTTTTTATCCCCAGAAAGTCAAACTTATTTTCATCTTTCCCATCGGGTAGTCTTTGTAATGCAAAAAAGAAAGGGAGCAGAAACATGTAAAAGAGGTAAACAAATGGAAACAGAGAGAGGCATTGACGCTAATGGCCTGTAATGTGTTTTTGTAACATTTCACTGATTCACACATTCCCACTGTGCATGATGCATCTCAGTCGAGCAGAAAGGGTCTAAAAGATCTTTCTCTCCTGTAGCACCTTTTAAAAATAATATTCACTTTTTTTTTTTTCAATAAGCAACACAACATGTTTGTTTATCACATTAGGAAGTGTGATTGCCAGCGTGACTCTGTTGTTGTGGTGGTTAGTGGATCTTGTTGCCACATTTCAGGCTATATTGGGGTGTGAAATATGTTTGTATCTTGATATATCAGACTCCCACTCTGAAGTGATAATTCAGAGCGTCTCTGAGGTAAAAACGCGCCACCTTTGTGGATAACAACATCCTCTGTGCACACCTCCATGCATTTCCTCTATCTCTCCTTCTCAGGTGGAAGGAGACGGGAATGAGGAGGTTCTGAGCTGCGTGGGCGGCCGTAGTTTCCGCTCGGTGAGGGAGAGATGGTGGTACATCGCTCTCAGCAAGTGTGGGGTAAGCACTGACCTCTGACTCCCCCTCTGACCCCGACGGCTCTTACTCTCTATAGGGGCAGGTGCACTACCTGGCGGTTGCCATGGCAACACACCACCTTCATCATGCAGACAGACTCGGGGGACTCACATGCAAACATACCCGTGCAGTCATTTGTTTGTTTTCTGCTGCTCCTTTGATAAACAAATGTCAACACTGCCATCATCATCTAGCCATTAAAAATATACATCAAAAGAATATGTATAAAGGTCTGAGATATCTATACATTTATTGACATGTGGTTGTTAAATGCACCAGGAGGACCTATTTTAACAATTTAAATCACAGTTTTAAGTTTTTGCAGTCAAGCCAAACAACTCAATGAATAGATTTCAGGTGCAAGGAGCAGCAGCAGCATCAGATATTAAAATAAGAAAGCTCAGGTGAAAATATAACCAGCACACCCTGAGGAAGGCTCTGTGAAACTTTTTTGTGCTGTCTCTCGCCATAAATTTTAAATCAACTTGAGCATAATTTCTGTCCCAGTATGTGCTTTCCCCATTTGAGCATTTTGCACTAGGCTACATTTTAAATTCCAGAAGTAAAGTAATCTAAGTTAAGCAGGCAGAAAACTGCAAGGAAATTTAACCCTATGATGCACAGTAATATTCAAAATAACATAGATAGATGCCATAGATAGGAATATAGATAGAAAGATTGATGCCATAGATTGAAAGATAGATGCTATAGATAGAACGATAGATAGAAGGATAGATGCTATAGATAGAAAGATAGATGCCACAGAGAGATAGCTAGAAAGATAGATTCCATAGATAAAAAGATAGATAGAGAGATAGATGCCATTGATAGAAAGTTAGATGGACAGATAGTAGGGCTGTACGGTATATGTGGTAGACGGTAGAAATGACATAAATTTGGCCCACGGTAGATATTTGCGCTCTACCGTCCTATCGTCAATGATGTCATCGCACCTGCCTCAGTGTGAAAATGGCTGTGAGCACAGAGACAGCGGAGCAAGAGGAGCTGGTTCACATCCGTGATTTAGCGTAGCACGTGCAACATGTGTTGCTGGAGAACTTGTGAGTGAGTGAGTGAGTGAGTGAGTGAGTTAATATCTTATGAACAGCCCCAGACTTCTCAGATTCTTTTAGCGACTTACCGCTCAGAGGGAACTCATTCAGTGTCTCCTCTGGCAGCAGCACAGCGTCTCTCCCTCTCCTCTCTCGCCGTGCACACACGGGAGTTGGTTTTCGGCAAGAGAGTTTGTCATAAACCTTTGGTAATGTAAACCTATGTGACGCTAGGGGCTCCACAAAAAACTCCATATGTGAATGTGTGATAGTTGTGGTATCATAGCAGCCTGTCACAGGTTACAGTGTGATGATTAGAGGAGAAATGGCAGAGCATAAAGGTCCAGGTGGAAAAAACACAATTCAGTCATTTAGGATTTTGCTAAAAGAAGGAAATTACCTTTTGATATAGATCCCAGGGGACATTTTGCACCATAGAGTACTGGGTTTTAATTTTGAGTTTTGAGATCTGCATTCTGCACAATAAATGCTCTAAAAAATACATTATATCTTTGCTTTTGTTGTTGTTGTTGTTGTTGTTTTTTATCAATTTAGCTTTGCTAAGGGACTACAAAACCCATTCAGAAACACTTCTATTATAACTTTTACACCTAAATTTATACCGCGATATATACCGTTACCGTGAAGGGATTCGATTTATACCGTGATATAAATTTTAGGTCATACCACCCAGCCCTAACAGATAGATGCCATAGATACAGAGATAGATAGAAAGATAGATGATCGATAGAAAGTAAGATAGACCGATAGATGCCATAGATAGGAATATAGATAGAAAGATTGATGCCATAGATCGAAAGATTGATGCCGTAGACAGAATGATAGATGCTATAGATAGATAGAGAGATAGATAGAAGGATAGATGCCACAGAGAGATAGCTAGAAAGATAGATTCCATAGATAAAAAGATAGATAGAGAGATAGATGCCATTGATAGAAAGTTAGATGGACAGATAGATGCCATAGATACAGAGATAGATAGAAAGGTAGATGATCGTTAGAAAGTAAGATAGACAGATAGATGCCATAGATAGGAATATAGATAGAAAGATTGATGCCGTAGATCGAAAGATTAATGCCATAGAAAGAAAGATAGATGCTATAGATAGAATGATAGATGCCATAGATAGAGAGATAGATAGAAGGATAGATGCTATAGATAGAAAGATAGATGCTATAGATAGAGAGATAGATAGAAGGATAGATGCTATAGATAGAGATATAGATAGAAGGATAGATGCTATAGATAGAGAGATAGATAGAAGGATAGATGCTATAGATAGAAAGATAGATGCCATAGATAGAGAGATAGATAGAAGGATAGATGCTATAGATAGAAAGATAGATGCCATAGATAGAGAGATAGATAGAAGGATAGATGCTATAGATAGAGATATAGATAGAAGGATAGATGCTATAGATAGAATGATAGATGCCATAGACAGATAGATAGAACGATAGATGCTATAGATAGAAAGATAGATGCCACAGAAAGATAGCTAGAAAGATAGATTCCATAGATAGAGAGATAGATAGAAAGATAGATGCTATAGATAGAGATATAGATAGAAGGATAGATGCTATAGATAGAAAGATAGATGCCATAGATAGAGAGATAGATAGAAGGATAGATGCTATAGATAGAGATATAGATAGAAGGATAGATGCTATAGATAGAATGATAGATGCCATAGACAGATAGATAGAACGATAGATGCTATAGATAGAAAGATAGATGCCACAGAAAGATAGCTAGAAAGATAGATTCCATAGATAGAGAGATAGATAGAAAGATAGATGCCATAGATACAGTAGAAGGATAGATGCTATAGATAGAAAGATAGATGCCATAGATAGAGAGATAGATAGAAGGATAGATGCTATAGATAGAGATATAGATAGAAGGATAGATGCTATAGATAGAATGATAGATGCCATAGATAGATAGATAGAAGGATAGATGCTATAGATAGAAAGATAGATGCCACAGAGAGATAGCTAGAAAGATAGATTCCATAGATAAAAAGATAGATAGAGAGATACATGCCATTGATAGAAAGTTAGATGGACAGATAGATGCCATAGATACAGAGATAGATAGAAAGATAGATGATCGATAGAAAGTAAGATAGACAGATAGATGCCATAGATAGAAAGATAGATACTGTAGATAGGAATATAGATAGAAAGATTGATGCCATAGACTGAAAGATAGATGCTATAGATAGAACGATAGATGCCACAGATGAAGAGATAGATAGAAGGATAGATGCTATAGATAGAAAGATAGATGCCACAGAGAGATAGCTAGAAAGATAGATTCCATAGATAAAAAGATAGATAGAGAGATAGATGCCATTGATAGAAAGTTAGATGGACAGATAGATGCCATAGATACAGAGGTAGATAGAAATATAAATGCCATAGATAGAAAGATAGATAGAAATATAGATTCCATAGATACAGTAGAAAGATAGATGCTGTAGATAGAAAGATAGATTCCATAGAAAGACAGATGCCATAGATAGAAAGATAGATAGAAATATAGATGCCATAGATAGAAAGATAGATAGAAAGATAGATTCCATAGATAAAAGGAGAGATAGAAAGAGAGATGCCATAGATAGATAAATAGGTTCTATAGATTGGAAGATAGATTCCATGGATAAATAGATTCCAAAAATAGACAGATAGGTACCATAAAAACCTACCACAGATATATACGATAGATAAGATACCATAGATTGAAAGACTAATACCATAGATAGGTAGATTCCAAAAATAGAATGGTAGATACCATAAATACTTACCACTGATAGACTCTCATAAAGGTAATATTGAAAATGTTTGTTCTACTAATGGTAATCAAACGCTGTTGTATGTTGCAGACCTTTAGACCCAATCCCAAATGTAACATACATGACAATAATAATTGCTGTCCAGAATGCCCCTCACACCCACTTGCCCTCCTCTCCTCATATGTCACAGCTGATTCTTAATCTGTGCATCTCTCTCTTTGAATTGCCTCTGGACACCATGCAGTGCGTTATCTCTCTCCCATGCCACAGTTGTACAACAAAGTGCAGAGACTCTTAATATATGACTCTCTGCTTAAACTGTGCTAAACATGCCTTAACAAGGGCTCCACTGTAGTCTATTGATTAGCTAGCTTCAGGAACTTTTAAGTATTGTGTTGTTTTATAATGGGACTCAGTGTTGTGCTAATGGTGTGCCGGGAGAAAAAGAGCACAGCGTTGGCTGCGGTGTGCTGTTTGTTGTTGTGAGTCTGGACTGGGGCACTCGTTGAAGAAATCATGAGCTTGTATAATGATAGCTCTGCTCGGTGGTGATACATCCTCCTACGCAGAGGTCTTCAGTCAAGGACAAAACCCAGGAAATAGGTGTGTTGTTTTTTTCTGTGTGCAACATACTCATGTTTTTTAAAGTGCGATTTCTGCTGAATGTGTATCACTGGATGTTTGCCTGCATATCAGTGTCACACTCTGGGTTGCATCAGTGTCACGCTCCTGGTCATGAGTCTGTGAGTGCTGGAGTGTGTTAGAGAGATTTTTTTTTTGGTGGGTTTGTTTTTGTGCTGTTGGTTGAAGAGGGATATGATTAAAATGGATGCTTCCCGCACAGTGTGGTTTAGTGTCACGCCAGCGTCTGCTGATAGACACGCTCCCTAATGCTGTTGGACTAAAGTGTAAAAGCTCGTCTCCACTCCGGGGGACATAGGCACGCCGCACCCCGCAGCCAATTTCCACCCCTCGTCTCTCACTGCTCGCCTCCTCGCTTCCCTTACACTTTCACACCTCTCCGTCTTTCTTCCTTTGTCGCTCACAATCATTGGCTGCGTCCTGCTCTCTTTCAACTCTGTCACCAAGCTGTGACGCGCTCCACGCCATTTCATATCCATTTACCTCTCGGTCTCCTGCTTCTCTCCATCGGCCTATCTCTAATTGTGTTTTTCCTCTCCATCTTGCCATCTCGCTGGTCTCATTTCTCCTTCGCCTCTTGCTCATTCCATGCATTTTCCCGTGCGCCCTCACTTTTATGTGCTGCTGCTTATTCTCCTCTCTTTGTCCCTGTTGTGCTCTCATCCAGCTCTCCTTTCATGTACTTTCCATCTCAGTCTTTACCTGTGCTGAAGTGGGTTTAAATCTATATCAGCTCATAAGCCCCTCAAAACCTCAGGATGTCTACTCTCAATTCCCAGATGTAGTCTTGCCTGTGCGAAATGATAAAATGTGAGGTTGATCGTTATTTAACATTTCCAGGCAATTTCACTTGTTTAATTATTGCAGGAAACCTCAAGGCCGCAAATAATCATTATTTCATCAGGGAGAGTAAAAAAAAAAAAAAGACAATCATTATAAATAAAATTCAGGTCATCGCAAATTACAGACCAGAGGACCTCTGGCAGTCAGTTTTTTCCGACAAGTAAATTGCCAGAGTAACCAAAGATCACTAATAATAACAAGCTTGAATGGTAATTTTTCGTCTGCAGATATCTTTGCATGAATCATATTTATCATCTCAAAAACCTGCATCAACAACGTACGTCACACTGTACAATCCAACTCTGCTTGTGTGTGTGTGTGTAGGGGTGGACTGTACAGTTGCAAAGTTTTCTCATGACAACACTTATTTCTGTGTTATTGCCTTTCATGAAACTGTTTTGATGAGTTACGGTAATATCACTCGTTAATTGGAGCTAATTATACCATTAATTGGAAATAAACAGAAGACAGAACAGCTCAATAACATGGCTTCATTGCTTGCCATCGACCCCGGCAACTGTTGTCTGAGCGTTAGTTTTATGAGGCGTTTATCCTCGCGGTTTTCAGAGAGAAGCGGAGAAATGGAAAAAACTTGAATGCCTGCAATCAGCCTTCGCTTTATTATGCCGAGCAGAGCTGCTGCTAATGAAACAAAATTACCTCAGTGGGGAACCAAGGAAGCGCTGAAATTAGACTGGCCAGGTGACTCATCTTTATAGACCAAACAATGCAGAAACACACCCACATCTACCGCAGCTCTTCCAAAATTGTAGAACTGTATGTCTCACAAAGACTTCAGACACAGTCGCATGCAGAAGACGGATCCTATCACTCTGCGCCAGATGGGGAGTCAGTTTGGACTTGAAACATTGCACTTCTTTAATGTGATAAACAAGGAACAATAACGGGAGTATTTGACAGTGTTTGGAGTCTTTCGGGAGAGATGCTCACTTTTATAGGAAATGAACAAACCTGATGATTTGTAGATTGTGTCGCTCACAGTTTGAACATGGAGTGCAATACTTAAGGGTGTGATTCTCCCACAATATTATTTGTGTGTCAGAAAACTCTTTGTCAAGGCTGAAACTAACAATTATTTTCATCATCGACCACAGTTGCTTTTAATCTGGTGATTATTTTCTCGATTCATTTATTAATTAAGGGAAATCTTATCGCCACAGCACACAATGATATTTTAGACTGACTATTGATTTCTTACAACAGTTTTGGGAAAGCCTTCACAAAGCGAACTCCATGAAGAAAGAGTTTTTGAGTTTGAGGTTTGAGAATTTGACTGGCCCCGACACAGAGCCCTGACCTCAACCCTATCAAACAATTTCAGCATGAGTCGGAGCGCCAACCTTGAGCCAGGCCTTATAAGCACAACATCAGTGCCATGACCTCACTTAGCGCTTTTGTGGCTGAATGGGAGCAAATCCCTGCAGCCAGGTACCGAAATCTTTTGGAAAGCCTTCCCAGAGGAGAAGAGGCTGTTATAGCAGCATATTAAAGGGACACTTGGCTCATTTGGCTTTGGAGGAGATTTGTCAAGTCTGAGAAAGAAAGCCTGCTTTACAATGTGGAAGCATGGAGTATAAAAGACATTGGCATCTGCCAGGCAGGAGAGGTCTAATGAAAATATGTCATAAGTCGCATTATAGGAGAAGCAGAAAACAATATTTTTGTGAGATACTAAGCATCAGGATAATGTGTATTTGACCTTTCTTTTTAAAAGCTGCCTTACGTGAGCCCCACAAATTTATGAAAGGGGTAGTTTGGATTTTGTGAAATGGGGTTGACTGAGTTACTCTCTCATCATCAGTGTAATACCTTCAGCAGGTGTTGACTCAAGTCACAAGACCTGGACTCAGGTCAGACCCAGGCCAATCAAAAAGAAGTTGCACAAAGGGCAACAGTAGTTTAGTCCATGGGGACTTGGGTTGGTGGTTCAAATATGGAGCGAGGACTGGTGGACCTGCCAGTTCATCTCCTGGGCACTGTGGAGGTGCCCTCGAGCAAGGCACTGAGCCCCCAACTGCTCGGGGTGCCTGTCCAAGCGCAGCCCCATGTGCCCTGACATCTCTCCATTTAATACATGTAGAGGTCCTGTTTGTGCATGTGTGTATTTTGGGCATGTGTGTATGACAACAGAGTGAAATGAAATGAAATTCCCCCTAGAGGAGTAGTATTAGTATTTCTTCTTCTTCTTTTTCTTCAAAGAAGGGAAAGTCAAGGCTAATATGAACATAGTTAGCAAGCTAATGTTGACTCTTGGATTGAACCTGGGGTAGGGGGTCCACATTTTGGGGTGGTCGAGCCCTTTTTTGTGGAGTTAGCATGTTCTCCCTGGGTCAACGTGGGTTTTCTCCAGGTACTCCAGCTTCCTCCCACAGTCCAAAGACATGCAGGTTAACTGGTGACTCTAAATTGTCCGTAGGTGTGAATGTGAGTGTGAATGGTTGTCTGTCTCTATGTGTCAGCCCTGTGATAGTCTGGTGACCTGTCCAGGGTGTACCCCGCCTCTTGCCCAGTGTCAGCTAGGATAGACTCCAGCACCCCTGCGACCCCCAACAGGATAAGTAGTTACAGAAAATGAATGAATGAAATGAATTAGTTTAAGAGTCCAGTATGACTTGTTTAGCATTCAACTCAAACTTTAGGACTTGCAGCTTGTCAGTCTTGACTTGGGACTTACTTTGGACTTGAGTGCAAAGACTTCGTCTGACCTTAAATAGATGGCGGCCCAGTGTGCCTCCAGTTTGGAGAGGCAGAGTACTTTGTGGATGGGGATTAGCAGCAAAATGAATTATAGCCATCTAATCAAAAGCTCACCGGAAAAAAAAATCAATATCAGTTTAAGTGGACGCTACATTGACAATACTTTCACTGCTTTACCTGGCCGTCAGACAGCCCTTTCCTTTGGCGCTAGATTTTCTCACCCATAGAACTTCCATGTTCCTACACATGTAGTAACCGCAACTGTGCTGCGCGTGCTGTGTTAGGCTGCAGGTCAGCTGTTTGGGTCAGCCTTTCAGCAGTTTATAAAAGAGACAATAAATATGACAAAATAAAAAATAAGTGGTCGTGACGGTGACGATGAAATGCCACTTACTGTGGAGACGAGAGGAACCAGAGTATACAGAGGAACTTCTGCAGAGGGAGACTGAATGGGTTTAAAGAGAGAGATGCGTCTGAGTGACATTGACTGTGGGTTTCACACTGACTATGGATAAGTACCTCATACAACCCAAAGTATCACTTTACTGCCCTATAGTTTTGGAATGACATGTCCAACAATCACATATGAGCATAATGTTCAGCTATCTATATACACTTTTTGTCCAGATAAAAGATCCACACTGTCAGAAGACTCCCAGAAGTCCCTTTTAAATGCAGTTACCTGCAGCTCAGGGGGGCACAAGATGTACAAGACTGCACAGGTGTTATGGTTAGAGCACATTCATTGTGTGATATATCAGTGCAGTATATCAGAAGTAGATGGCTTTTTACACCTGAAACCAACAAGCAACCCCAAAATCATCTTGTGACTCCTTGTCAGTCCCACCGAGAGATAATCCCCGCTGTGTGAAGTGCTGCCTCTCCCCTCATCTCTCCCCTCTCCCCTCTGCATACATCTCTCTTCCCCTCTTTGCATGTGCTCCCTTCTCTTCAGTCTACCTTTCTCCCTACCTGTGTTTTTAACTTTCTCCCCCTCTACATCTATCACTCTCTTTATCTCTGTCTCCTTGCTCTTTGTGTCTGTATTGATTTTGTGGCAGTGCACGCTCCATGCTTCTCGCCCTTTTTGATAGAGGGAGTGAGATGGAGTCTCAGGCTGCCAAATGAAATCAAAGTCTTTTTTCTCCCCCCTCCCTCACTCACTCACTCTTTTCCCTCGCTCCACCGCAACAAGCGCGAACTCCATCGGCTTTGAACTTGTGTGTGTGAAATGAGCTCTCTGTGCTCTGATTGTCAACCCATCTCGCCCCCCCCCCCGGTCCCCATCGCACTTTTTTTCTCACCTCCCCAAATTCACTTTCAGTTTGACACTTTTTTATTTGTGTGACTGCAAAAAAATTAACATCATTCCAGCAGGGGTTTAACACTCAGGTACGTTTATTCTCTCCAAGGTAATTCTTCTTCACTGCATGTTTACACACCTAGATATTATCTTGCTGTGCTGCCTTTCATAACATCGCACCTTAGAACAAATATATCTGATTGACATATAATTATAATGAGTCAAACGAATAATTTATAAGTGCGTCACACTATTAAAGATTAAAAAAGAGAGGACTCTGCATTAAAGCAGAGAAAACTGTTGCTATGGCTATCATCCATCCATCCATCCTTCCTTCCTTCCTGTTAATCTGGGTCATCTGCTCATTGGCGGCACAGAAGGCAGAGCAGCCTAGATTCCTTTTTTCATTTCTCCACTACCTCCCTCCACACACACCTGGGGGATCCCAAGGCACTTCCAGGCCGGCTGGGGGACCGACTGAGTATATGGCACAATTTCACCGAGCAGCTAAACCGACAGTGTGTCCGTCCCCAAGGAGGATCTGGATGTTTTCCTCCTCTTGTACCAGGAATGGTTGGAAGAAATCTGGCCTCTGCTTCAGTAGGCAGGAATTTCACGTTTGAACACAGTCGCATCAAACGGAATCACAGAGTCGCATGCGGCACCTTTGTCGTTGTGTTCGCGCTTGTGACGTTCTGGTGTGAAGAATGGACATCAGTGGGAAATGACTGCAGCAGAGAAAGATGAGTCAGTTATCTTAAAAAAGCAAAACTGTCTCATGATCATCAGCAAGCAGCTAAGATGTTTTTCATCAGTTTTATGGATGTGTTGCACGGTGTCCAAGTGAAATCAGGATGTTGACTTTGTGACTGAACAGACTAAACATCCTTTGGGATTTTAATTTACCTAATTTGGTGGTGAAGTCCAGATTTTTGTTTTCCTGGTCTTAAAGGCTGCATTGCTGTGATCGTATTTGATCCCTCTGAGCGCTGAGCTTCTACGTGCTTAGTCAGTGTATCAACATTGTTAATAAGACAGGGTGTTGATCTTCAGTACTCTTTTGGTACCAAATGAAAAGCAGCAAGTATCAGTTAGTCTGGTGCTCTATTTATTATATAAATAGATCCTGATTTATCACAATTTAAAAAAAAAATTCAAGCAAAGTTCTTGTGCAGCTGTTTCGACAACATTTAACTTTTGAGAACTTTGGCTACTTTTGGTAAAAGACAGTAAAGGGAGTTCATTATGTTGCTTTACATGTCGATAGATGAAGTGAGCTAATGAAAACAAGTTTAATTTTGGTATTGGTTCCAGACTCGGCTATTGTATTGTCAAATGGTAAATGGACTGCACTTGTGTAGTGCCTTTCTAGTCTTCTGATCACTCAAAGTGCTTTTACACTACATGTCACATTCACTCATTCATACATTGGTTGCAGAGGCTACCATACGTTGTGCCGCTTGCTACGCAGTAACCATTCACACACACTCACAAACCGGTGGTACAGCCATCGGGTGCAAACTGGGGTCCAGTATCTTGCCCAAGGTCACTTCAACATGCAGGCTGGAGGAGCCAGGGATCGAACCTCTGATCTTCCGATTAATGGACGACCTGCACTACCTTTTGAGCCACTGAATTTTTTTGGCACTTGTACCAAAAACATTCTGTCATCTACTCTGAAAGAGAACCAATGGTTTTCCAACAGATTAATGCAAAGAGAAGGGAGTGCCATTATGAGACCGAAAACTATCAAATATGCATTTCTCCATTTTGGTTTATGATTTTTTTATGTGTCATATGTTCAATGGAATGTAAGGACCGTTGCAGGTAAAAATAAAAAAACGTAGCCATGGGAGGGGGGTAATATTCCAAGAAAAAAAAAACAGAATTTCTGAGATAAAATTGTAAATTTAAGAGAAAAACAAAATCTGAGATGAAAGTGGCAAAAAACCCCAAAAAAACCCCCCCAAATATACAAGAAAAACATCAGCAGCTTAATACTATACATCCTAAAAACAAAGGATGGACCTATTTAGAGTTATTTCAGTCAAATTATATTTGGTTGTTCAATACAATTATCCATCCATGCATTGCTCTTTTCTTTTTTTACATATAGAGTTTAAGAGTTTAAACAGGGTTCAGGAGGACATTCATCGTGACAGTGACATTCACGTAATATAGTAGACAAGCTAACTATGCTAATGACGGATCGTAAATGTGCAACAACATTTTTGCCGAAACTAGATATCGAACAAAAACCAGAGACTGTACTGTATTAAGTTGCTCTGAGCTGCAAATTCACCATTTCTAAGCAGAAGGCAGATGATAATGTTAAGTCAGCGTGTTAGGGTGCAAAGCCTATCTCCTCCCTCAGGCAGGCTGCCTCTGTGTCTGCAGCGGCCTGTACCGAAGAGCAGCATGAAAGTGAGGAACGCTCACTCTAAAGCTTAATCTGAAGAAGTGCACTGCACATTGACTAACACACACACCGTGGAATTTGAGTTGACTGAGGGGTCCCCGACTGAAGATTTGAATCTCCAACTTTCAGGGGGCAGCTCTACTAAAAACTGAAAATAATAAGTCATCTAAGTCTGAAAATGAGAAGCCAACGTTGACTCACATGGGACATGAAGCCTTGTGTCCTATGTCAAAGTCCTGTATTTTTTGACCTTCCATCCACCATGACTTCCTCCAGGACTTTGCCACTCTTTATACTATGTCACATGCCCTTTTTGCTTCTCAAAGAATATCACTTTTCTTCTTGTAAATGAGTTTTTCCAAGGAAATTTACCAATTTACTCTCAGAGAATATCTGATTTCTTCATAGAAATAGTTCTCATTTCAAAGGGAGGAAAATAATACAAAATATAGGATGAGGTAAACCACTACCAGGACAATTTATTTGTTTTGATTACTGAAAATTGTGCTTATTTTCTATTTACCCTGGATTGTGACATCGTGGCGGAGAGGCAAAGTGGTTTGGTGGGTTGTTACCTTTACTTGATACATGCTACTGGAGAGTCTTGGTTTCAGTATTCACTGATTGAGCATTCTAGAGAGGAAATACAGCAGGTGTGGCTGCACGAAAAATTTTGGAAATGTTATGATGGACTGGATGGGATCTGTTTCTATGTGAGAATGTGCTGTATCTCTGTGGACAATAAGTGAAAATAAAAGTTCTCTTTTGTAGATATGCTATGAATGTGTCAGGGTTCATCCTCAAAACATTATCACATTTTATGTATAGAAACCAAGATGTTGTGGTATTTGATTCTGTCAGTGTCCCTGCACCGGTTTGATTTCTTACATTTCAAAACACGTATGCTGTCTGGGTGATCCAGCAGTCAGAGGTTCATGTAAAATGCTGGATTTAAGTCCAACAAACAGATCCTGCAGGTCTCCATCATCAAAATGTCATAAGAATATGTTTAAAAATGTATCTGAAGAATCATTAGTCTCATTGCCATTTTGACCCACAGGATTGTGCGGCTTTAAGCTTTAATGTATATCTTGTACAGATCACAAAGCCTGAATGCATTTTTTATCTCACCTGCCTCCTCTGTCTTTTCTTCCTCCTCTGTCTTCTCTCGCAGGGCGATGGCTTGCAGCTGGAGTACGAGATGAAACTGACCAATGGCCAGTCTTTCTGGACACAGCATTTCTCTGCAGATGAGTTCGGTAAGAGTGATTAGACAGAAAGAGAGAGATTATGGAAGGAATTGCTGATGGCACAAGCCAACACCACTTAGCACGGCCAATAAAGCACACTGAACTGAACAAATTACAATAATGAAGGGACGGCTGAATGAATTAATGATGATAGATGAACCGAGAGGAAGGGATGAAAAGAAGAGGGGGCCCAAGTAGCTTCTAAATGAATTATTCCTACATCTTCAACGTTCTCTCTGTCTCTCCCTCTCCCCCTACTGTAACTCTCTGGGTTTCTTAACTAATCCGATATCCTCATCACGTACCTGCCTCTCTTGTTTTTTTTTTATCCCTTCCTTTTTCTACTTTTTTCTTCCCCTACTGCCCCTCTCTTCTTCACCTTGATATTCTCTGAACCTCATTGACTCTGGTTTTGATTTCACCTCCTCTCCCTTTTTCACCATCTCCCACTTTTTCCCATCTTTCGTTCTCATCAATTATTCCATTTCTTTCCTCTACTTCCTCCACCCTCTTTTCACAGGAATCTTGGAGACGGACATCACGTTCCTGGTCATCTTCTCCATGGTGTTCCTCCTCTCCTGCTACTTTGCCTGTAAGTACTGTCTTTTCCACTTACTGTACCTCTCCTCCTCCATGAACCGGCCAATTTTTTCTGACTTTCAGAGCCCGCAGCAGTCATTAAGTGCCCTTTGCTTCAAATCTATAATAAAGTCTACATGTTTTCTTGATGGGATAGGAGTAAGTTCTCATGTTTTCCCCGATAAGTAAAAGGGGGAGCATGTGCTTATTTTTTCTCGGGGCCGGGGGTTTGTCAGAACAGAGCATGAGCAACATAGAAAGTAGGAGAGAGAGGATGGCGCGAGTGGGGCTTGGTTTTCGTGTAAAGGTGAACGCTTGAATGGAGAAGGTAGCGCTAGCTTTGAGGTTAGTGAAGCGAGTTTGTCACATGAAGGTCACAGCTCAAATAACCCAAAGCAGCTGAGAACAAGAGCCCTAAGGAATGACTTACTGCTCAGTGAAAACTCTGTCATTCCCTGCTTCCTTCATGTTCTGTGAGGTTTTCCTGTGCAGCCATCTTCCGTTCTTCCAAGCTGTTAAAGTCCGGGTAAAAATAAATATGTGTAATGAGTTTGTCACACAACAGAAAAATGTTTTGTTAAGCACCTAGTCAAATTTGAGTTATTAAAAAAGTCTCCAAGTGCATGAAATTAAGTTTCAAAATCTGGGATGGTGGGGGCGTGTCTGCTGAATGTGCTGAGACCACGCCCACTTGCTGGAAAGCTGCAGCCTCCTTTAACTGTGGCACTTCAATGGATGTCATGAAAAAAGGAAAAAATGTACCGCACACCAAGTCTCGGCTCCCATTGAAGGCTTTTTTATTTGCGCTGTGACGTTTCGAGCACAAGGCTCTTTCTCAAACTGCTGTTACATGATGTATGATGCCTTCAGTGGGAGCTGAGACTTGGTGTGCGGTACATTTTTTCCTTTTTTCATGACTTTTGTATATATATATATATCCAGCACCCACTCCAAGTGGACCTTGGAATGTGCGTATTTTTTGACTATTTTTACTACAATGGATGTCAGCATGGTGGTTAGAGTGGTTAGCATTGCCACCTCACAGCAAGAAGGTTCCTGGTTCGAACCCGTGTCAGTGTGGCTCAGGTTTCCTCCCACAATCGAAAGTCATGCATGTGAGGTTAATTGGCGACTCTAAATTGGCCGTCGAGGTTTTCACCGGGTTCTCCGGTTTCTTCCCACAGTCTAGACATGACAGGCAGGTTAGGTTCATTGGTGATTCTAAGTTGCCCATATGTGTGAATGTGAGTGTGAATGGTTGTCTATCTCTATGTGTCAGCCCTGTGATAGTCTGGTGACCTGTCCAAGGTGTACCCCGCCTATCACCCTGTGTCAGCCCCCTCCCCCCACAACCCCTAACAGGATAAGCAAATGAACAATGGATGCTCGGTCTAACAGTGTTAGTGGACTTGTACAGCCATTCATGTTTGAGCCACCAGAGTCGTAGCCAGAGGACACTGACCTGCCCAAAGATCGACTTCATTCTTCTCAGTCCTCCACAGAATGGTACTTTTTAAATTTATTTTGTCAAACAACAACAAAAATTGTAATCAAGCAGGCTTTTAGTCCCGCCAAAAACAAAATCCTGGACACAGAAATGGTGAAAAACAGTCCAACTTTTGGTCTCCACAATTCAGTGCTATATAGCTCCCAGTCTTTTCACATTTTCAACAAGTTGTTTTAACATGTAAAATGTGTTTAGATAGATAGACAGATAGATAGAGTAAAAGAGAGCACATCTTATAAAAATAGTAGCGTTCCCTGACACAGTCATTCTGTGTTCATTGCCTGTATGACATCGGGAATAAAGGACTTCTTATATATGTTCTGACTGGCTCTAAGGACCCTAAATTGAGGCCCAAACGGGAGCAGCTCAAACTGTGAGTGTAATGGATGTGAGGCATCGGCAGTTATATGTTTAGCCTTCCTGCAATGTTAATCTCACATTTGACTTTACCTCAACTTTAAAGGATTGATTCACTTTCAATTTAACATATTCTCTCACTTACCGTATCTCTAAGAGGTCCCCTGCCTGTTTTGGTTTGTAACTATGGCTGCACGATATGCGGAAATGATGTGATGCACGCTAATGTTGCAATAACGATATGACTTGCGATAAATAATTAGATATTAAGTGTACTCAGTACCTCCCTGCAGCCTTCAGTATACTGGTAAAATGCAACCAATAAAAAATGAGAGATTTTTCCAACATTCTTTTATTGAACAAATTGAACATTGAACTGAACACAAAGGCATCATAAAAAAAGTGATGGTTACATTTTAAAGTGCAATGTTCTACTGATATTTTCCTTCAAGCGTCAAAGTGGCTCGAAAAATGGACGACAATGCTAAATCCAGACGACTTTATAGGAGGCCTCGAGGCCTCCCTGAGTGAAAAAGGCCACATAATAGCCCTGTCGAAACACAAATACAAACACTAAACAACCCAAACCCAGAAGCAGCAGAAGAACCTAATGAAAAGGAAGAACCACAACAAGCCCATTCTACCTCTGACAGTCCATAGGAAGACACAGAGGAGGAAGAACCGGAGCTGATTATCGATTACCTGACCTGTATGTCACCAATAAGTAACCTAAGTAACCTGTCACCACTGCAGGCAGAGTGAGGGCCCAGTAGAGAGGAGGAACCACCGCAGGGAAACAGCAGTAAGAGAAGATGGAGGTTAGATCAGAAAAGAGATTTAAAATGCTAAAGAAATGAGTGGCAAAATAATGAACTGCTAAATGAATGAAGTCTCGTGATTTATATTGTAAGTCATTCTGTAATGGACACTGAATCAGTGAGTAGAAATGTGTGTGAGTTATACTTAATGTGTTTAATCAAGTAGAGTTTGATAAATATTGAACCTCTAATGATTTTATACAGAAATGTTTCAGAATGAACTTCATGATGATTATAAAGTTTACTTTAGCACCGAGACTATTGAGCAGACACAGATGGCTGATGAAAATGGGAAGTACCTGAATTAGAATAGACGGTTGATTAACAGAACAGCAAAAGCTAGCATCAGGCGGGCGTACCTATGATCTAATGTAGGGACATTAGAGGAGGAGATTTTATGAGGGACGTCCATGTAGGGATCGAGAAAAGGTATAAGAACTTAAGGTTTTAGAGAAGTGCAGATACCCTGATCAATTGCTGAGGGACACTGCATCGCTCTGAACAAGAACTGGAGCTGAGCAGAGTCTTTCCACCTGAGAACGAGAACAAGCAGAACAGTTTTGCTGTTGTCATGAATGAGACAAACAAGAGCCTGATGAGATGGGGTTACTGCGAGTGCTGGAGCTCATTCTGTTCGCACTCACTCCACTGAGCGAGATGCTGTTACTGAGTTTAGAGACTTTTGGACTTTTTGCATCTTTACTTCCAGCCTTGATCTTCCGAGTCTGAGGAATTGATTTGTGTTTGATTGCAGTCATTATGCCTGGTTGATATGACTGTTATATTGCTGTAAGCTTCTGCATGATTAAATTAAAGTAGCTCATCTGTAGTTAAAGTTTTCTGTGTTTGTTATAATTTGTTGAAGGGTTTCTTAAATAATCACGTAGCCTCTCCTCAGTGATGTAAAATTACAGATTATGTGCAGCTATGTAAGATCCGTAGACGAAGGCTCTTATAGGTTGGTGTAGACTCAGCAAAAGTATACTTTGGGCTTCAATAATTTGCAGCAACTGTTACTTCTCAGAAGGGAGCTGTCATTAACTTAAGTGTTCTCAGCTAGTATTTTTATGTTCGGACCACTAGGGGTGCTGGTGAGAAGTCAGTGGGACAGACTTTAGGAAGAAGACAGTCAGTAGCTCCTTTGCTCTTCACTTTGCAGTCTATATTGATCAGCGTCTTTCACTGTAGGTGAACAGGCTTATCTTGTGCACTTGAATGTGAAGGCTGGTCTAGACTCTCGTACAGGAGCACCAGGGTAACACAAGTAACTCCAGCATCTGTAAGGACCCCACACACCCACGCCACCGTCTGTTTGAACTGCTTCCATCTGGCAGATGTTCTAAGACCTTTTACGCCTGCATCTCCAGACTAATAGCTTTTTCTCTATAGAGCTTTAACTGCACTGAAGCAGTCCACTAGGCGCCCCCTGTAATCTGTCTGACTGATCCCATAATGTCTGGCACAACTGACTTTATTACAATAGTGGGACTATATTGTGTTTGCACTGTTTTGGTTTTAATGCTGCACTGTACATCTGAGCTATTTGCACTGTTTATAACACCTGTTACTTTTAATAATGTTATAACAGTAGTTATTGCTATTTTAACTCATTTAGAATTTTTTGCCTTATTCGTTGCACCATTGTAACTAGGGCTGGGCATCGGTACTAGATACCTTGACCATTAAAGTAGTACAAAACATTCTCCAGTTAAATGATGACTGCGTTCGACCCTTTTTGCTCCAGGGGTCTGATCCCGGTACATCCAAACTCCCATCATCAAACAGCAAGCAAACTTTCTGTTGCTGCTTTCGTCAGAGCCGCTTTCCCCGTGGCGAACAGTCAGTTCAACGTATGCCCGGGTAGCACGTGCTAACACAGCAGCATCTAACAACCAACACTGAGCCAGTAAACAGTCCCGATAACGTCACGCTGACACCAAAACAACTTGAGTCTGTTGTTAAATCTTGATAACAGTTAGGTAACGTTAACCATATGATGGGAAGAGTTAGCCCTGTCACTGTGTATGTGTGGACGGACTTATCAACTGTCCCCGGCACAGAGCTCACACTCATGCAGCAGCAGCTACAAGTCATAAAGTCTTTGGTGAGGTGGAGTCGAGTGGACGGAGTTGGCAGTTCAGCATGCCGAGATGTCACCAAAACATTCAAAAGTATGGCTATATAAAGGGTATGGTGCGTGACTTTAAAGGCAGGTTTCGATAACTGCCACTGGGGAAGATTACTGACCCAAGTCAGCATGCAGACAACAACTGTCGATGTGGACCATAAAATAATTTATTAAAACAAGGACATATACCATCACCCTGTGACAGCTATACTTCACGCCGCTCCATTCATATTATGGGTATCCAATGAAGTACTCAGTTGGTATCAGTATCACCTTGAGGGTACTAGTATTGGTGCTGGTATCGTCACTTTTTAAACAATACGCAGCCTTAATCGTAACAGAAGTTGCACATTGAATGTCTTTGTACTGTACAAGGATGAAAAAGATGTTCTTTTGAAAAAATCCCTAATGAATCCTTAATGAATATGAGTGGTTCAGCCACAGAGACATTTTTCATTTAAAAAATTTATAAAAGCTTGAAAGGGTGAAAGATTTTTACAAAGAAAACAAAAACGACCAAAAATAGACCAAAGTCATTTTTTTTTAATGGTGCAACAAACATATTTTTTGTCCTTCTCGTTCATTTAATCGACCTTCAGGTTGAGAACTGTAATGCAAACACTTTCAGTTTTCTTAGCCTGGATTTTGAGATATCTGTCAATGAGATTTCTGCAGCCACCCCGATTGAATGGAAGTGAATTTGTTTTTGTGCTCACTGCTTTTAAAAGCAATATTATATGAACAATTCAACAGCAACAGAAACACAGTCATTCTTTTGTTTTGTTTGGTAATTAGTTTTTATGTAATTTGGGCAAACTAATCCTTTAAAATGAGAGAAATCTGAATATTAAACTCCAAAACTGGCATTATATATTCCTCAGATTAACTCAGTGTCAGTCAAGTGTTTTGTAGTAAAATGTTTCCTACAGTAAAATGAGAAAGAGAAATGGCAGTGCAACCTTAAATACTCGTCGTTAGGCTGAGTTTATTTTTCGCTTTGCTTGCCACGCTGCAGCAGAATAATGTAATGAGGTGCAAATACGTCTTTTGGCTGTTGAGTTCTGCTGAAATCTTTTTGTGATTTCATGCAGATTGAGAGGAGGCTTTGAAGGCACCGCTGTATCTCATTCACCACGTGCATGTTGCTTCTGCCGGCTTCATTTGAGTATTCACAGACATGGAGGCTTGAGTTTTATTGAGTTTTTATTTATTTGCACAAGTTAAATTCAAACAAAGGACATAAAAATTAACAATGTGGAGTGTCGTGCAAATAGAGCAAAACGCGCCTAAAGGCCTTTTGGGAGAAACGTGCTTTTGACAGCCACCATTAGAGTACGTTTGTGGAAGTCACAGGAGGATCCAGCAGCGTCTGGCTGGCCAAGCCTGCGGTTATACAGGGCAGCTGTGAGTGTGTGTGTGTGTGTGTGTGTGTGTGTGTGTGAACGTTTATGACCCTTCCTCCCCCTGTAAATTTTCCCCGGGGCTGCCTCTGTTTGCAGGAGTGTTTTGGTAGTAAAATTGGCTGCTTAAATACGCATTAAAAATATTTCCCCACAGCTCAGGGAGAGAGAGAGAGTGGAGAAGATGTATAAGGCCTCATCTGGAGACGGGCGTCACAAGATGGATGCATACTAATGGTCGCTCCCCCCCAATTTATCTGGCCCGCTCCCTTGTTCTTTCCCTTTTCTTATTCTCTCCGTCTCTCACTCTCTGTACCTCCCTCGCTCTCCTCCGCCATCTGTTAGCATATCTCCATTCTTTTTATCTCTATCCCCAACACACACTCACACACACAACTCCATCACCTCTATCTCATTCTTGTTTTTCCCCCCCTGCAGACAATCTGAAGGGAAGACAGCTTCTTCACACAACCTACAAAATGTTTATGACAGCGGCAGGTGTGGAGGGTGAGTGCGTCTGTCCTGAATACACACACCGTAATACACACATCGTGCCACATCACACACACACACACTCAAGACGACAATGAGCCCCTCACACGGCTGCAGCATCTCATACCTTAATCCCCACTTCAAGAGGCGAGATATTATCGCCCTTATTAGCCTCTGAATAGGAACTTTTGCAAACAGCCGTGCTGCGTTACAGTGTTCACTGGAGCATGCTGTTACTGACGAATACCCTCCTCAACCTCTCCTCTCCTTTTTCACCCCCACCCCCACCCCACCCTCCACCCACCCCTCCTTATCTTGCTCACTTGTCCCCTCTCCAAATCCCTTTCTCTATTCTCCTGCCACCCCTAATTCTCCTTCTCCCTCTCCTCCCACTCCTCTCGAGCCGTCTGCTCCTTTTTCATCTCCTTTTATCAATTCCTCTTTTTTTTCGTGCTTTGCTTCTCTACTCTCCGTTCCTCTCCTCTTCTCCTACCCCTGCCCTCTCTCCTTCCTCATTATCATCTCCCCGTCCTCTCTATCTTTTATTTACTTCTTCTCTCTGACATCTCCGTCTCTTCTACCTTTCCTGCTCTTCCTCCCCTGCTCTCCTCATCCCCCCTCCTTCTCCTCTTTCCTTATTTTCTGTGCTCCCTGCGTCGTTTCTACTTGGCAGTGCTCAGCCTGTTGTTCCATTGTGTCTACTGGGGCCTGTATGCTAGAGATGGAGTTGGCAACGGCAGCCTGAAAATACTTGGTGAGTTCTTCTCCCACATTGGCCACCGACTGACTGACTGACTGACTGAATCACTCACTGCCCGAGCAGAATGAACGAGCGCACGATGATGGATGTGTGAGCGGCTGAAGTGGTGCATCAGCTGGTTTGACGGGCGCAGGCAGGACCATGCATGATTTTGCGTGCGTGCAAAGACCCGATTTTTATCTTTCCCCTCTGATATTACAGATTTGGAAACCACAACCTAATTCTCTCCCTGTCTCACTCCTCCTCTCTGTCCGTCTCCAGGGAAATTACTGTTCTCCGTCAGTTTCTTGGTGTTCCTTCTGATGCTCATATTACTGGGCAAAGGTTTCACTGTCACCAGGTGGGGGTTTGCAATTTTTTTTCAGCTTTTGTGTGTGTATGTGTGTGTGTGTGTTTTGTCAAGCCTGTGTGTGTCTCTTTTTAGCCAAGCCTGTCACCTTGTGCGGGTGTGTTTATGCTGCCACCGTCTCCCGCTGTCAGGCCTCGCTGTCACAGTCATAACAGTATCTCATGACATGACAATGTTAGATGCCAATCAAAAAGTCAGTTAGTAAGCCGGGACGTGACGGTGCGGATGAACACCTGATATGTCAGGGGGAATTTGATAGATCGACGCTATGAACTTTATGTCGTGTTCATGTTTTTGTGTCAGCTGCAGGATTACCTTTCGCTCGGCACGGCCAGCTGACAAATTGTTGGTTCGCTGACTGTTTCCCTGGCAAGGCTTAGTGGACATTTGCTCGAGACGGGCATCATTTCAGATAGCCGGCACAACAGATGATTCATGAGTGCTCTCCAGTTTTACATTTCCAATTTTGAAATCCCAATTATCAAACATGCCAGTTGTTCTCGAAACGTTGTTAGATTTCTCCCAAGCTATTCCTGCACGCCGGTGTCTGAGTCAGTTTTATGCAAGAAACAGCTCAATTAAATGGCAGTTCACAAGGTATTGGTTTGTGGTGAGTCATCATCTAAACCACTGCTCACAGTTTGAAGATCGGTCCTGCTCCGGGCTCAGTTGAATCTCTGTGGATATTTTCCAGACTGAACTCTTGTAGCGAAAACTGAGCTTGCAAGATTTAAGCTGGTTTTTTCGACTCCAGGATTACATCCTCCTCTGGGCTCAGAAGATTCTGTGATCTCCTCGACTTATTAAACCCTCTTAAAAGCCCAGGTGAATAAACTTAAAACTGCATCACCATCAAGCTAGAAGCACGACTGTTTATCTGCAGTAACTGATAAGTTGACAGTTTTGAGATAACTACCCGACAACTTTGATATGTCGTCTCTGGTGTGTGGTGTTGAATTAGTCTGAGCAAAAGGGTGTTTGAAAATGCTCGTTACGTTTGTTGACTGCAAATGAAGAGGCATTCATTTCTGATTTTGTGAGTGTGGACAGATTTCTTCACAGCCTGCCGTGTCCATGAGTCTGCAGCCATTTTATATTTATAACTCTCAGAGCTGAGCACACCAGTCCTTTGTGCTGTGTGGTGTTGAATAGCTGCTTTTTAGATTAAGCTGTCTTTGCTTTGTGTGTTAAGATCCAAATGTGGAATTTTGTATGTGTGTTTGCATGTGTCTGTGTATCTTTCAGTGTGTCTGTATTTCTTATCTTCCTCTAACTTGTGTGTGACCTTTCACCATATTTGTCTGTATGTGTGTTTGTGTGTGTGTGTGTGTGTGTGTGTGTGTGTGTGTCAGGGCGAGGATCAGTCACAGTGGGTCGGTTAAGCTGAGCATTTACATGACAGTCTACACAATCACCTACGTCATCCTCTTCATCTATGAGGCAGAGGTACCACACACACACACACACACACACACACACATACAATACCCACACTGCACTGTGGTAAACACTGAAGCTACTGCGGTAGGAAGGGTTACTTCACCAAATTTTAAACAGTTTTCTATCATAACACTGTGGGTAATATGTGTAAATGAACTATGTTAAGTTTCCCTCGTCTTGCCAGTGACATGATCTTCCTGCTTCGCTGGTGCCAGGGCTGTTGCTCAAACTACAAATTGTACTTCCTCATTGTTGAATGCCCACCACCACGGACACAAGCACCCCTTTTCCACCAAAATTTGCGCATGTACGCAGGCTTTTTTAACACGATAAAACCTGCTAAAAAAAAGGCCATAGACTTGCCAATAGAATAGAGCTGCTTATACAGCTCTGCTGCAGACAAGCACGCCTTTCTGTGTTTATTTTTTCTTTCCCTTTTTAACTGATTGATTGCCATGTTTTGGGTCAAGGACAGGCTGTAAAACTGGGTAGTAAACAGTAAAGCAGTCTTATTTCAAGCTTAGTGCAGACTAATTTGGATCGATGTTTGAGTACTTGTTGGGCAGATATGGATCGTATTTTGTGATCACTGCATCTCATCAGAAAAGGGATGTAATGAGCTCATTCACCAGGTTGTTGTGTTTCCATTAATGCCATAACCAGAGCCGATAAATACCCATGTCTGCTGCAAAGTAACTAGACCCGAGTGTGAATGCTGACTGTAACCTTTCCTATTACATATAAAAGCCAGATGTTAGTGGGTGTTACTGGGTTTTTTGTGGTGCAATGGGAAAGTGGCTACAGAGTACAGAAGCAGATCAAGAGAGAGAGCTCCCTCTCATCTCGCTCAAACTCAGACCAAACTCATCAAACAGTAAAACTAGGAAGTGCTGATCAAATATAAACCAAGAGTCTGTTACTGTGTCGCCTATTTCTCACCTAAATGTTTCTAGAAACATATTTTAGTGCACTGTTTGGCTGTAATATGAGAGTGTGTAAACAGGAAGCAGGCACCATACTGCTTCCTGTATTGTAAAAATGGCTGAAAAGGCTGAAAATACTGTGAACAAACTGTAAAACTAGGCAGTGCTGATCAAATACAAGCCAAGATTCTGTTACTGCGTCACCTATTTCTCACCTAAAACATTTTCAGACACATATTTTAACTTCCCGTTTAACTGTTATACAAGTCCTGTTACCAGCAGGCCACCATATTGTTTTTCAGATGAGCGTTCATTGGTCCGGTATGGCGCAGGGCATTACCGGTAGTTGTAGGTTTGCTACCTAAGTTAGAAAATCTGTTGTTTTATTCCAAGAACTTCTCAAATGCTGTTGCTCACTGTCTGTTATATTATATTATGTAAATTTGGACCGTGAGTTGACAGAACAAACAATATGAAGACCTCAGTTTATGCTCTGGGAAATTACCATGGACATTTTCCACTATTCTAACACTTCTCTTTACAACACTGTGTTGACAAAGATGTATTGATTTACTGGGGAAGTAACTGACAGAATCATGAGCAGTAAAAATAATCTTTCATGGCAGCCCTAATAAAAATCACCTATACAGTAGTTACCAAAAACAAAGTCCTCTGAAGTTTGGTTCCCTTTTATTCAAAGTTCAGATTCCAGCTAGTAAAACATGAACACTTTCAGCACTTCAGATGTGACTTGAAAGCAGCGTCTGAATAATGCCCAGCATTACTGGTGATGATTTCTGACTTGACACGGTATCTCTGCACCCGTATTATTGCTCTCTTTGGCTTTTTTAATAATCCCATAAATATTCATGCAAGAGTCGAGCCCACAGATCAACGTGGGCTGTAATAGCTTTTTCTGTCAAGACACTTAATTACATTGATACATTGCTAATTATGAATATGCATCAAGTTGATTGTCAAAAAAAGGAACTCCTTGATGAGTTACAAATTATGGGTCTAAACAGTAAACAGTGAGACGACTCCTAACTCCCGACGACCAACACGACTAGAGAGATTTGCAGTGCTTAGTACTGTACCTGAGATAATAAATCATAGATCAGACCACTAATCAGCGCTCTGATTAACCAGACTGTCTGTGTGTGAGGAAGGAAACAGATTTCATCAGCCATGATGTTATAGCATGTGTAGCATTATGAGCTCATGAATTAATTAGGCACTCGGGAGGGTTGCAGCTACATACAGTACATCCGTGCACTCTGCAGAGGCTTTGGCACAGTCGGATGTAATGACAGTACATTCAGGGACAGTGGATTACAGCCTTTGAATACAGCCTTTTAATGACCCAGTGGGAGTAGTGCAGTGGAAGTATTCGTGCTATATTTAATGCTGGAGCCTATAGCCATCTCTCACACTGCAATATGTGGATCTGAAGCAGTGTAATTTATCTGCTGCCTGCCCTCTTACATGGTCCCTGCTATTAAAGAGCTCAAAGCTCAGGGGAGCTCCTGCTAAAAATACGCCAAACTAGGTTACAATTGGAACTGAAATAAAGAGTTGAGGAGTGTTCCTGGTGCCGGGCCTGCAGTTGGGGGAATCTGACATGCTCAGGCTGGCTGGTTGGATCCCAGGAATCTCCACACCGAGCTGCGAGATCTATGCATTATGTAGTAACGGGTAACCCGGTATGGCCCAACGCTATCCAGTCACTGGACTGTGAAATACAATCTAGCATCTGCAGATGCAAGCCACACACACACACACACACACACACACACACGCACACACACGCAAACCTGTCCACACACATGCCGATGACCCAGTTGTGGAGAAGAAGTGTCAATGTCAAATACCGGCGCAGAATGCAACAAGCTGAGCTTTGGCTCGGTCGTCGCAGTGCATCAGCCGAGCCACGACCAATCCATCTTAGTAATTAGGACACAGACTACAATGTGTAGCCAAGCCAAACTGCTCCTTTTCTGCTTTGTGTAAAAAAAAAGTTTAGCTCATTTAAAGTGTCTCCTCTGTGGCGTAACTTCTCATGTCCCTGTGCCAGTTCTTTGACCCAGGTGAAGTACTGTACGCCTACGACAGCCCCGCAGGCTACGGACTGATGGGTCTGCAGCTGCTGGCCTACGTGTGGTTCTGCTACGCCGTGCTGGTCTCTCTGAAGCATTACCCTGAGAAACAGCCCTTCTATGTCCCTTTCTTCACCACGTACACGCTATGGTGAGCCCTGCACAGCTTCCTCCCTAACTCTGCCCTCGCCGCAGATAATAGCACCTGAGCGAGATTGCAGGAGTAGAAAAATACACATTTCTCTGTTTGAGGTCTCTCCAATTTGAATAATTTATGCAGCTCTATAAAAATGTGCGTGAGATAGCTGATGCTTTAGTGGTCCAGGAATGAAAAGTTGTTTATTTTACACAACCCTCCTACAACACTGTGTGCTCGATCGCTGTGCTCTACTAACACTGTAGATAATTGTGCTTGAGTGAATGATTGCTAGAGGAAAACATCTATTTTTACCCAGCTGATGAGGTCTCTTCTATTAGAATAATTTATGCTTCCATATATATGTGTGCTAGATAGTTTAAAGCTTTGTACTGTAAAGTAGTGTTTTCCCTTTTTAAACAACCCTGAGAAAAACTCGTCTAAGCACACTGCTCGGCTCTCTGCCCTTCACTCACTGGGTGTAATAGCACAAGCTTCAAATGAAGTGTAGATTACAAAGACTAATATTATCTCTGTATCTCTCTCTCATTGCTGTCTCTATCTCCCGCCTCATTATCTGCGTCTCTCCTCTTCTTCCATCTTTATCTCTCTGCGTGCTTTACATCTGTTTCTGCTGCCTCTTTTTCTCTCACCATCCAGTCCTGTTCTCGTCTTTTTCCTCTTCTTTTAATGTATTTTTTTTCCTGTTATCTTAAATCTACTCACTTGTCTTCCTCAGGTTTTTCGCAGTGCCTGTTATGGCTCTGATCGCCAACTTCGGGATCCCTCGCTGGGCCAGGGAGAAGATCGTCAATGGCATCCAGCTCGGCATCCACCTCTACGCTCACATCGTCTTCCTCGTTCGTACCACACACACACACACACACACACACACACACACACACACACACAAGCTCATGCAGACCCTTGCACTTCCACATAGTTCACATTATTCAAGAGTCATTATTGCCACTGTCAGTCATACATTATTCACTATCCTTGAGTCATAACTGCCACATGCTGATTGTCTCCTCCACACATCATTATCTACCTCTTCCTCACCTTCGACACATTGTTCTTTACTAATGGGCTGTACTGCTCACGCAAATGTCCTTTCATGTTCCTGCTCGCCGCATGCATTGCAATCCAGAATCCCTACCTTATATGCTCTGGTTATGTGCTAGCTACTGTATATACTGTTTATAGTTTAAGTTCAAGACCTTTATTCGTCCCTGCGGGGCAAGTGCTTTTGCTGCAGTAGCAATAAATCAAAACACAACAAAAGAAACAAGAACACAAGGCGAAACACACAAGATAAAAACCACACATTAGGGATGGGAATTGATAAGATTGTATTGACACCAGTGACATTATCAGTTCTGCTCATCAGTCTGACTGCTTATGGATTCTTTAATTGCCTTACCTTACAGCCAGCCCTGGGGCCAGTTGTGGACCACGGACTGATTAGGAATGGCCCGCAGCATGTCTTTCAAAATATACTATATGTGGACAGCCACACAATATTGGTTAATCAAGGAGGTTCACTTCACATTTTTTCTGTTCATCTTATGATGGCAGCAGTATCAGACGGTCTGTAGGCCTGCACCAAAAAGGAACTACGCAGGTGGACGTGATGTGTTTTCATAAATTGACAGTGAACAAGCAAATGTACAGTAACCTAGCAGCAGACACTTCCTGCTCTTTAGCAGATGCGACCACAACAAAGAAGCGTAAAGTCGACAGCGAGGGCTACTGCTTTCAGAGTGGCACAAATACCTTTTCACTGAGGGTGCTTTCACACCTGCCCTGTTTGGTTCGGTTCAGTCAAACTCAAGTTTGTTTGCCCTCTGAGTGTGGTTCGTTGGGGCAGGTGTGAACACAGCAATCACACTCAGGTGCGCACCACAACAACCAGACTGAGACCTTCTTGAAGAGGTGGTCTCAGTCCGGTTACAGGCGTGGTGGTGAGAACATGTTCCGACCTGGATCTGAACCAACTGCAGTCACATGACACATTGTTTGGGTTAAACATGAGCATGTTACAGTCCTGGAGGATTATTAATGTGCGCCTCCTCCTGTACTGTCTTAATATGCACATTCAGCACATCCAATGCATCAAAACATTGTTTTCTAGTTGGAGCCGCGCCTCGTTTTCAAACTGTATGGTTTGACTAAAATGAACAATGACAGCAATATAGTCCACGATGAGCAGCGCTAAAATCAACCTGCGTAGTTGTCCCTCCATTGTGACATTAGAAAGTGTCACATTTATCTTGCAAGTGTACTCTTCTTCAACGTTTGGTTTACTTCCTGGATTTTTCCTGCATGGAAATTCTGACCAATCAAGAGCAGCTTTCTCGCACAAGGCATTTTATCTGGTCCGCCTGTAAATGCTGCCGTGAGAACACGAACCAACTCTAGGCAATTATGCTTCTTTGTAACAAAATGAGTCCCTGATTCGGACCAAAGCAAGACAACTCTAGGTCTGAAAGCACCCTGAAAGATGGAATAGCAGTGTTTGTGTCATTTGTATGTTTCTTATTTTTTATTATCATCATTTTATTTTTTTATAACTCATGTGATGCAAGAAGCAGCTGGCTTCCAGGTATTTTCACATTATCTTATCTGGCCCTCCTTTTAAAAGGTTTGGACACCCTGCTTATTGATCCATGTTCATTTTTCTGTGTGGAAAAAACGGCAGCCTAGACAGGTTTTCAGCTTTATTATAAAACAGGATATTTATCTTTTGCTCAGTTGGGAAGCGTTGGCACTTGTGTGTAGAGTGAAACACATGGCATTCCTGGGGCATAAAACTCTGTGTAGTTTCATGACTAAAACTGTGTGTGTGCGCACTATGACAGAAATGTATTCACACATTTTTTTTGGCAGTGTCATAAAGCCGTGCGTACACGTGATTCAGTTCTATAAATCTCAATCATTGTGGTGCACCCATAATTCATCATAAATGGATGTAAAAACGCCCCTCAACATGTGTTTGCATATTGATACTTGTGCCCTTCTACCACTCATTAGACCTGTCAATGAGAAATACGGTGAGGAAGAGCAATTTCACGGACTGTGTTGCATCCCTGAGGTTGTCCAACAATGCCAGAGCAGCCGCCATTACACATGGCTGTAGATATCTCTAGTGTCTTTGCCACTATTTTAAACATTTGTCCAAACCATCATGGTGGTATAATGTCAAACACAGTTATTATTAAACGTCGGGAGGATGATCAATGATTCATTCATAGGGCTCATGTGGAAACTGACTTTACAAAGTGCTCTACAGGATAAAATTAAACGACCGCTCAAAGGGAGATGAATAAAGATAATGCTGACATTTCATCACTCATAAATAATTTAAGAACAACTTTATAAATGTGCCTTCGATTAACATTTTGCAGAAAGCCATCACTCACAGCTATCTCAGGTAAAACCATGTGTACGCCTGGTCTTGTGGAAAAAGGTGTACACATGGCTTTTGTGCCGAGTTGTGTAGAAAGATGTTTCAGCACGTTGCTGGTGTTTCATCCTGACTTATAATTATCATGTTACGGACATTGTTAGCAGCACTGTTGTTATCATTCTTCATGAAATAAGGCGATTCTTCCTCTCTGCCATGACTGTGTGTTGTTGCGAGTTTTAAGAAGCGCAGACACTTAAGAGAAAAACCTGCCAGCATCGATATAAGGAACAGATAAACTTGGGTTCATACAGTTCTGATTGATCCAACAATTTGGAACTGGTTCTCAACTGGAACTTGTTCTCGATTGCCATCTCTAACACATATACATAACTGAGGTCTGAGGTCTGAGGCAGGAACCAGACATCGTAGATCATATACCTCTCGAATGTATGTATTAATTTGACATACACTGCACATAACTGTACATATTCCTTATGTTTACTCTAATTCTGTGGTTGTTTTATTCTACTATAGTTACATTTTCAAACTTACAGCCTCATCATCATGATGATATATATTTTATTTTAATATTTTAATCTTTATATCTTAAGTACTAGTGTTAAACACAGTAGCATAATGCACATTTTATTTTATTTTAATGCACATTTCATTTCTACTTTATTTTATTGCTTTATATTTACACACTTTTATTTCATACTCTTATTCTTACTTCTTATTATTCTCTGTTCCTAACATCAGAGCAACAGCAATCTTTTCATCCTTTTGTCCCGTAGGTTATCACACGACCCTCAGCAGCCAATAAGAACTTCCCATATCATGTTCGGACGTCCCAGATCGGGATCCTGCTGTCCAGTCCGAAAGCAGGCGAGGGGGCTGAGAGTTTCCCCCATCATGCCTATGGTAACGGCTCCTTCCTGGGAGACTCTCAACCCAACTTTACCGAACTCTTCTCCATCCAATCAGTGAGTCAAACTTAATACCTTTGTGTATGCATGCTTAATGTCCTGGATAGAAGTTGTCGAAGCAAAATTCGTGTTTAAACTAGTATTGTTCTTTATTAAATCTGCCCCATTCATGAAAAAGTGCAGTATATGGAGACGTAGAAAGGTCAAAGGTAAATGAGAAATGTAGTTGTGTTTTATATATGTGTATCTGTATCCAGTTTAAACAGCCCCCACTCATTCTGCAGCACTCGCTATGTGTAATTAGATTCATCTAAGCCAAGCTCATTTTTTGATGCTTTTAAAAATGCAAACATTACTGTGTCAAACCTACCTTGAAATTAACTGCTGTCTCATCTAACAAAGACGCCTCAAATTAGAAGGCATCAGTGTAACAATGCAGTTTGTAGGAGGGCTTGTTTTTGAGGATTATTTCTTGGCGGAAGCTGGCGTCTTCTCCTGTGGGCGCCAGGTGAATGACATTAAGCGCAGCGTAACGTAGCACACGCACTGATATGGAAACACTTGGGCACAGGGAAATACTGATTAAGTAGAAACTTTGACAAGACCAAATTAAGGTGTCGTGTTTGTGGTGATGAATTGTCTGGCTCGGAGAAGTTTTTGGGTTTTTTCATAAATGCACATAGATGAGTGACGGAGGAAAAGCTCTGAATCTTCAGCTCCACTAATACAACACAGTAATACAACACAAAGGAGCAACAAAATACATGATAGGTGACACTATGACAAGGACGGGCACATTTCAAATGCTCATTGTATAAAAAGGTATCAGAACTTACAGATAATTATAATTAATAAAGTTACATGGCAGTAAAAAGTAGCTCAAAATGCACCAGAGAAAACAAGCAACTCTTTAATTTACATTTGAAAGTGTCTCAGAATGAATGAAGTCGGTTCTGATGTAAGCCATTAAGTGTTTTAGTACCACTGCCGAATTAAATTAATTGTCCGACTTCCTGGAAGCCAGTGCAAAGAGGCTTAATGTGCTTACCTCTCCTGGTTCTCGTTAGAAATCTAGCACCAGAGCTCCTACATTATCCACAGACATCTAATTGGAAGACCCTGAAAAGACAATGCAAAGTGTTGCTGCTGGAAATCTAAGCACTGTAAAACGCCACGATTTCAACTTGGCCTTTCGTCTTTATAACCCTGGTATCAAATGTGGGTAATGAGAATCTCTCCTCCTTTGTTTCCAAATAAAATGCACTCAGTCTTGTCTTTATTTAAGTGAAGGAGATGGAGGTGCGTGCGATTACTTGCATTGACACAGTGAGCTTATTAGACCAGGGTTGTTTGGTAAAGAGAGTAAATCTGATTGTTGTAGCTTTAAACAGTATTCAGTGTTATTGTTTTGTAGCATTCAGCCTGGAGGGTGAATGTTGAGGTGATCACAGTAGTTTCTGCGCTTTAATGTGGTCAGAAGCCAGACTGAAAAACAAATGTAACATAAGATTTTTTTTCTTTTTACTCATAAAATACTGGTTTTAGTATAAAAACATTTAAGTTGTTGGGGCTTAATTCTTTAACTGCAGGTTGTAAGAATGCCTAATGATCCATACAGAGGCTGCAGCTCATTAAAAATGCTAAATACTGTGTCTAAAAACAAAGAATCAAAGGACAATAAAGACAAGTGAGATTGGGTAGAACAATCCAAATCAATCAGAAGGTCTTTCTAATATTTTGTGGAGGAAGAGCTGGGCGATAACTCAATTGTTAAACCTCTGAAGGGATCTTATCATTTTAGATTTGTAGCATTTTCTGCTGCCAAATTACTAATCATAGCACGTTGTTACTGGAACTGGGGAAAAGAAACACCACCAACGAAGGGCCAGTGGCTAACAATTGTGGAGAAAATCTCTTTAATGGAGAAATTGACACATACTGAGACTACAAGAAGCACAATTAGAAAGGAAATGGGAAATACGGGCTCAATACAAGACTCAAAAAGACAACACTGGACTGGAATAATAATCAATAGATACAGTAATCCTTAAGGCTGTAAAAATGTGCATTTACCTGGTATTTAACTGACATGTCACTGTTACCAAAATTATTTAAATAAAGATGAAATTGACAAAAAAACAAACAAACAAAAGGATTTACTATAATGTTGGTCCTATACACTGTAAGGCATTACAGTGGAAAACAGTTAATTGCATTTATTATTTAGACAGTCGGTAGATCATTAAAGTCATTTTCAGAACAAAATGCCAAAATATTTCATAGTTTCAGCTTTAATATTAAAAAATAATTGCTGCTTTTTCCTGTCATATGTTAAACTAACTTTAATATGTTTGAGTTTCGGACCAAACAGTTGACATATTGATAATGGAAAATAATCATTACTAGCAGCTATATTTTGCATATGTTTGCCATATTGTGATATTGATATTAATTGATAAGAGAATGTCAGTATGAACTAAGATGGAACTGTATGTTCACAAAAACGAAGCTCAGAACAAATGTAAATCAAAGATGTGTTTCAGTATGTGAAGTAAATTTGTGGAATGGGTTAGAAACAGAAATGAAAGTCGTTGATACACACATTAGATTTAAAAAGAATATTAAATCACAAGATGATTAACAAATATAAAACCGAAGTATGAACACCAGTTCAAAGCAGCCAGTGTCTTGTGATGTGTTCTCACCAGCGGTTATCAAAACACTGGATAAGTATTCGTTAAAGTGTCCAGGTTGAAAGTCACCTTTTCCTAAAATAATAGTATTGGATAGGAAAGGTATTTTTATGTTAAAAATGCCTCTCAGACCAAAACTGTTCTATGACAGGGCACTCCCAAAATATATACTAGTGATTTGCATCCTGGCCCCCACACAATCTCAAAAGTAGAGAATTTAGTGATGGGTGGAGAGTTTAGGTTTTTTTGTTGCTTTCACCACCAACCCTTGCCAAAAAAATGAAATAAAATAAAATAATTTAAAAAAAAATTAACGAATGTTCATTCAGACCTATCAGCAATGTTGATAGCCTATTTTAGCCACAATAGGCTGTTATCTTCATTATAAGACTCAAATACTCTGATCTCTTGACATTAAAGGTTGCTGACCTCTGCCCCAGCAGGGTCAGTGTGTGGAGAGTAATGTAACTGCACTGGAAGTCAGGAAACCCAGTACAGGTGTAATTTACCTTGACCTATATAACCACCACAGTGCTGCTGAGCTCTCAAGGAAGCTGTCAGAATGTGATGTATAGTGTGGTGTCTCTGACACAGAGTCAACCAGGTCCACATTACACATTGCACAGTAACCTACATCCAGAGGATCAGAGCAGGTCAAAGGTGTAAACCCATCCCCACCTTCCTTCCAGGACCCCGTGAAGACGGTGGAGGAGACGGTGGCCCGTAAAGGACCCGAGGTGCCGAGGAACAGCGAGCAGAAGATCATAACCACCGCTGCCGACCTTACGGCGATACTGCCCCCACCTCCGCCTCCAATACCCCCACGCCCTGCTGCACGCTCGCCCCCGCTGCCACCCCGGCTCCCTTCCTTCACAGAGTACTTCAGCATGCAGGGCGGAGGAGGAGGAGGGTTCGGAACGAAGGCGTGAGGCAGGACAGAAGGCAAGACAGAGGGAGAGGGGGGGATGGACAGAATGACAATACACAGTAGAAGAGTCAGAGTGGAAATGGAGGTGTTACTGTTTTAAAAACAGCCAAAAAAAAGTTTGGACGGACAAAGAAGAGAAATCATCAGAATCCCTAAACGGTCCCTTTTCACCTGTAAATGGAATGGAAGAGTGAGTGAGGGGGGGGTGGATGGCTGTGAGATAGAAGTGCTGAGCTTGTTAAAGAATAAAGAAGCAATAAATATTTGATGTTGACCAGTAAAAGGCACACAGGGAGAGAGATGACAAAGTGGATGTAGCCAGAGCAATAGGATGATAGCTGTGCACGATGTGGAAGTGAACAAAATTCTTGAAATACTTCTATTCAAAAATTCATGAGGCATTGATGGTGTGCCTGGAAGAGTTTGTAAATAGCTAAAACTGGAGAGAGAGCTACCACTCTATATACTTTTATTTAAAAAAAAGAAGAAAAAAAGGAAATTTGTTTTCATGTTTTTTTCCACATCATTAAATTCCAGTTGGTGCTGTGACCATCAGAAAAAAAAAAACTCATGCCATTACATTTATTCAAGTCATGTTAGGAATAAAGGACTTTTTTTATGTTTGACACATTTTGATAAAGCATAAATATTCTATGGAGTTTGTTGGGTTAATTTATATTCTTATATGCCTTCATTGCAGCTGGTTATTCTGGATTGATATGCTGATGTGTAAATGTAAAATGTCACGTTTACTGTGGGCACTTCTAGGTACTCGTAAAAACACGCATGTTTGTATCGTATTTCCCGTCCAAGAAGCTGATATATGTAACTCCATGTGACCATACGATATTTGCTTATTGTGTGTATTGAAATCTATACTTTTGTAAATACATACAATAGGCTTTAGTATATTTTTAACCGGATAAATTCTGTTGGACCCAAACCTTGGGCTGTCTGAAACACAACATAAAATCAGTATTATACTGTGTCGATTTTAGTTGACTTTACACCAGAGTGCAGAATATGCCTGCTCAAAAATGTCATTTATGTGTATGTAGACGTTGGTGAATGTACTGATGCAATACAGCACAAGGACAGGGGTGATTTTCAAGTTACTGGAACACTACAGTACACCTTTTGTCGAATTATCTTTTCTCTCTGCGACACATTCATGATTTAAACGCCTGTGGGGAAGGTTGCCTTTTTTAAAAAATACAAGTAACTTCATCCTCACCCTTGTCTGGTACCTGAAACATGGATATACATTGGCTTTATCTCACTAGAACCTTGCAAAAAGCGAAACAAATATTACTAGTTTTGTATCCCCTAACATTAAGCTAGGACAATTAAAAAGAAAAAAAAAAGCGTTGCAGATGAACTGTGAAAACGGCAACACAACTTGTACATTTTGTCTGTCCTGCATGGAGCACTTTAATGTTCCTGGTCTTAGTCTGTTTATTCGTGATGATGTCACCTTATACGACTGCTTCGAAAACCTGTATTCACACCACTTTGAGTAGTATCCCAGACGCATACACCTGTAAATACAGTCTGAAAAATGTCGTCGACTGTGCGGACATTTTACGGAACATATCACGCTCAGTCAATGTAATTTAACACTGGATTGCTGAAGTTGATAAGTCGTGAACGATTGTCACTTAAGTTGACCACTGGCTTCCTGCTATTCAGAAAATATGTGAAAGGACGCTAACAAATTTATCTGGAGCATTCGTTGATTTCTGATTACTGATGGTACTCAGCTAATATTCCACAGATTTATCAATGGCAATCTCGCTGTAATGGAGTACTGTAGGATGTTAGGACTGTGGTGTGTAACTTGTATGAGTGTAGTCAGAGGTGTAACGTAGTCTGTGAAACAGAATGATACTTGAATTAGAGTACTAGTCGTTATTTCTGATTGTGTCCGGTTTATATTTGGCACGTCTGCCATTTTGTCTGCTGTTGCCTATTGTTATGGTTGCCATGACTTTGACGGAATAGACACTGGTTGACTCGACTAACAGACAGGCATACTGATTACTGTATCACTGCTTCAACCCTGTGCATACTGACATACAATTACAGGACCGAGACACTTTAGCGAAGAGAACTTGACAAAAAGAGATTATGTATGCATGACAGAAAACAGCACAGCTTTTAGGCTACTCAGAGCGATCTGGTTAAGAGCACATCACTGAAGCACTGTTCAAATGCATTTTAATGGTGTCAAATGACGATTCTAAATATGCTGTACATATACACTTTTTGCCAAAATAATAAAAAATATGATTTTATTAGAGGCCTCGTCTGGGTGTGTGTGTTATTTGGCTGCGGTGATAATAAGCCAGAGCGTCTGTGTTCCAGTTAGGACAAGGGCGTGTGTCCAAAGGAGTCGATCTAATATCCGTAAATCATATTTAGAATCTGTTCTCATTACAAGACTCCATTAAAGTAAAACACCACAGGGACAGACTCCAGGCTGGTCACAATCTGATGTAGGCTAGCCTAATTATTTCACAGTCCCTGCCAGTATCCTGCTCTGTGAGGTGCAGAGTCACAACAAACCCAGCCTTTCTCTGCTTGTTCTCCAAGAAGGGACTAAATTTGTAAATGGCTTTCAGGCTAATCACCACCACAGAATTTAAAGGAGAAATTCAGACAGTATTTGTGGTGTTCAGTTCAGCAGTTATTCTGTGATGAACTGGTGAAATATTTTGTCCACTAATTCTTTTGCATCTCTCTACATCAATCCAGCCATAGGCACCATAAAAGAATATTTTACCCACAGAACGACCATGTAAATTACTCACGTGTTTCTCTAAACTTGTGAAGAAAACTGTTTCTCTCAGTGAACGAAGAATCTAAAAAAGGCAAACATTCTTCACTAACTGAATTAATCGCCCCTTCGCTAAGTCCCGCCTCTGGACGCAGACTGGCCAATCATAACATAGCATCGGGCCAGAACAGACCAGGGTCCGAGAACAACACAGCTGTGCTCCATTTGTTTCAGATCTCCTTCATTTTCAGGCTGGTTTTGTGGATTTGGAGCTAAATGTTGTGCCTGGGGCACGTCGTGTATTAATGATACTCGTTACCTGGAGAGGTTGGAAAAAGATATACGTTTCTTCCCTGTTCCAAAACCAAAATCAAACCCTGAAAAGTGTAGGGTTAGCTAGCTAGCTACTGAAGATATAGCCTACTGAATGTATACACATGCTGCTTTTGCTTTTTAATGATTGTAACACTGAAGGGAAGCAGGGAAACATTTTACTGATATTCAACCAGCTGTGTCATCACATTGTGTGCAGATGAATGTTGTTTGACTTTCTCTGGAGATCTTGCCTGTCCAGCGGCGGAGATCTAGGTGCTGGCAGCATCACAGGGGAAAAGCCAAACCCTGTTCATCTGCACACACTGTGATGCCACACAGCTGGTTCAATATCAGCAAAGTTTCCCTTTATATTCATTGTCTTCTGTGGCGATCAGCAGTGATGTGGTGGTTCACTTTTACACTGTGATCTGTAGCCTATAGTTCGGCTTTAGCTTCGATAAATTACGCCAAATTTCCTAAAGGGATCATAATAATTTGGTCTAGTCAACTAATCTTATCATTGAAGCTCATATAGCAATCACAGGTGAGAACAGATAGATATGCTGTTGTTTAATAAATATCAGTCCTCCACTTTACATTTGGTAACATTTATTTATTCCAGCTTTTATGTTTCTGTGATCACTATAAACAAAGTAATGACCCGACTCTCAGCTGCATTTTATTGGTGATTCGTTGCCCCCAATTTGTTCTTTGTCTTAAACAATTTTGCTTGAGGTTTAGTTTAAATATTTTAATGTGAAAATCTTTGTAACGTTTTAGCAAAAATGCAAAAAAGAAAAAAAGACTTTTTTGGATTCTCCGTCCATTGTGGAGGCATATGAGAAAAACAAAGTTTTCTTCACAAATTCAAGGTAACACCTGGTTAGTAATTGATAAACAAATGGTCATTTTGCGATTGAAGTATTTCTTTAATGTACGGACTTACCAGGGCTTAAGTCCCGGGCCCCAGGCCTCTGACCGAGTACCAGGGGCCTCATGCAACATAAGCATAAGAAAATGTTGAATGAAATCAGATTTCTTGTACATAGCTTTGACTATCAGTACGCTGTAGTGTTAAACAACATATATCCACATTTTTAAATTCCCCAAATCAAAAATCTGATAGCTATAGCATCAGCTATGTAGATACCAAGAAGTTCATGGTGAAGAAGACCAGGAGACAGCACCTCTGCAGGTAAGACAACAGCTGTGTGTGTGTATATATATATATATATATAGATGAGTTTCATATTGCTGATTAGAAGGACACTCAATTTCCCATTTGTCGCTGTCCATTGACCAGGGCTCTGAATTAATTTTTCCATGACATATTGAGTCCAACAATATGTAAATATGTTAACCTCCTAACATTTGCATTTACATTATCCTATGTACACCCTGTTTGCATTTGTATTTATATAGATATTCACCCTCTGTTAGCATTTCATATTTAACCCTCTGTGATTTTTATATTTTATATTTCCAAGCATTCCTTGTTTAATACAGTCTTTACTTTTTTACTTTGGAGCACCCTCTACAAAAAAGAAAATATCCACAAGTGCACTCAGCCATAGCAAAGTATTAATTACTTCTGCACTGCTCTTACACTTTAATCAGCTTACATTGAAATACCTGCAGTGGACCACAAATTTGTACTACCATCATAAGCATATCTACTGTAATAACAGCTCTCTGTTGTAGTCCTGGGACTACACGATCATTTCACTGCTGTGTTTTTACCTTGTTTTTTATCAGTATATGTGTCTGTGTCTTTGTATGCATTGTGTTGTATAAAAAGCTACTGGGTGCCTTAATTTCCCTGGGGATTAAGTATCTATCGGTCTGTCTGTCTAAATACTGTCTGACTTAAGCTTTTGTTTTTTGAAAAAACAAAACAAAAACAAACCATGATGATGATGAAGTAACAAAAACACTACAATATGGTACAACATAAGACTTTTTTTTACTGCTGACATTGTATTTTCATAAATAGTTTTTGCAGTTTCAACCAAATTAAATTGAGTTTTTTTTTCTGAACGAAGTCGGCATATAGAAAACATGAAACATGCTATCTGGTTGCATTATGGGAAATGTAGGATCCAGTGTTTTTGGAGCTTGACCCATACTAAGGGCTTAAAGTCATATCTCTTCCTCTGCTGCTTCATATTTTTGACCATTTTTTTTGTTTTTAATCTGTCTCACAAGCCCCCTGACTTAATCAAACCGCAGTACTACTGTAAATCACTCAAGCAGCCCTTTAATCTGTACCAGGAAAGCATTTTTCCTTGTGTGCTGCTGTTTTGTTGGCCAAAGAAACAAAATGAAAACCTTCTCCTTTTGTTAAGAAATAATATTTTATTAATACATAATCAGTCATAAACGTCCTTTTACAGAAACATTCTTGGCTTTAGTCGACACTGGACATCTGAATTGTTTTTAGGTGAAGAAATGAATCAGTGTCTTTCAGCTATGACCTGCAGCATGTGCAGGTGACTCCTCAGAAGCATTTCCACCATCACCCTTCAGCGACCATCATCTCTGGTCCAACACCAGGTTGGTTTTAATCAAGCCTTCTCAGCTAACTGCTGTGCCCTCTCCTCTCTGTAGCCTTTGAGCAGCTGGTTGATGAGTGTCAGTGCATTGTCTTTTCTCACAGGATAAAGCGGCGGGAAGGGGTTGCCTTTGTACTCCAGGACGGCCATTTTAGCTTTGTCCAGGTTCTGTCTGCTGGGGAGGCGTGCCATCCGTGTGTAGCCTTGCGTCTGATTCTCGAACCGTGGAGCGAGGACCTTGAAGAGCTTTGGGACAAGATCCTTCTCCTGATGGTAAAAAGCACAGTTATACTAAACAACAAGTTCACATTAAGTGTTTTACGTTCAGAGTGACGCAGCTTGTAACATCATAAAGATGAGAGGAGCTGCTGAAACGTACCGTCAGCCAGAAACTGGCCATTTTCATCGCCTTCTCATCAGTGTCTCCTTTTTTGGCGTAATCGACCAGCTGTCGGAGATAACAAGAAACACACAGTCAGAGCCATTGAGTGTGGATGAAAGAGAAATAAAAACCCAAATATACTGCATTTTAGACTATCTACATATAAAATATTATTGTTAACATGAAGACACTGTGAGATGAACATTTTTGGACGGATCAAAATAAAGTCATCAGGTGGTGCAGTAACTGTCTTTCCAAGTCCAGGGACCCCGAAACGTCCTGCAGGAGGTCTCAGGGGTTCTGCAGGAATACTTTGACCATCCTCTCATTATTATCACTGACAGTTTGCACAGTGTAAATATTTTTATATGATTAAACTGGTCACACTGTTCAATATTTAGTCCAGATACAATGAAGAAAAAGTGAAGAGTGTCATAGCTCTGAATCAAAGCTCCCAAAACTTCAGTGAACTTAGAAAAGGGCAAGATTTTGATATGTATCTGCACAAAAGTGATTAAGGTCTGATACGGTTTGTAGTGTTATCGTGTTACGATGCACCTCTCTTTTTAAAATCTCTGTATACAAATATTCAAATATACTATATCTTTGTTATGTATGTAGGCATTCACGTCTCAAGATTACGTTTCTGCAATTTCTTTAACTTTTTGACCTTTGACCATATATCTGATGGTTTGTATTGTACGGCTTTGGTATTTTATTTCAATCAGTTGTGCATGATGAGGGATAAACATCAGCTCTGTGCCTACTGCCTACATTTACTTTGATACACATATTTCAATATTTGTCTGATGAAGACCCAGCTGCCTTTTATCAGCCCACACAATTTTGGTTATTGTATAACAGGTCAATGAAGTGTGCTCATATTGCATTTGCTTGTTTTATTACTCATTTTGTTGAAGACAGTGTTGGGGAGTAACTAGGAACATGTCATTAAATTACCCCCCAAAAAATGCAATTAAATTACAGTTACCAATCAAAATATTGGGGATTACAAAGGGGATACACCAAATGTGTTCTTTTCAGTAAAAAAAAAAGCTTATATGTAGAATATATTATAATATATTTCCAGATGTAACACCAATCTCTGCGATCCACATTTTTCAGCTTTATTGCCCAGTTCAAAAAAATAATCAAATGTACTGTTCATTCATTCATCTTCTAACCGCTTCATCCTCTTGAGGGTTGCGGGGGGGCTGGAGCCTATCCCAGCTGACATCGGGCGAGAGGCAGGGTACACCCTGGACAGGTCGCCAGACTATCGCAGGGCTGACACATAGAGACAAACAACCATTCACGCTCACATTCAATTAACCTAGTCCCCAATCTGCATGTTTTTGGACTGTGGGAGGAAGCTGGAGTGCCCGGAGAGAACCCACGCTGACATGGAGAGAACATGCAAACTCTGCACAGAAGGGCTCCCATGCCCGGGATCGAACCGGGAACACTCTTGCTGTGAGGCGACAGTGCTAACCACCACACCACCGTGCCGCCCCAAATGTACTGTAAAACTTAAAATAAAAGCCTAGTCCCAATTAAACACCCAGTCTCTTTTACTAGCCTGGTGTGGCTACACATTTGACAAATAAATGCCTGTCTCTATTATAGGCCTGGTCTGGCTGCCAAGCAGTTCATTTTTATAGACATTCTTCGGATATATAAAAATGGGTTGTTGGCTACCTCAAATTATGTGTCCATTCCTCGATTACCCTGTAAGTTATTCATACTCCTTTAGAGTAGGAGGTAACAGTAGGAGTAACAGGATAACAGGTAACAGGTAGGAGTAACAGGATAAAGTCGTGTTGTGTCAGTATGTTGGGTGCCGTAGCTCACTCTCTCCCTGGTGTGCCGTCTGTCCCTCGATCAAATGAATGATTTAACACTGATATATTATCTGAAACCTCATTTTTATACAAATGCTATTCATACTGGTTTAAATAAACACTTTGTATTTCCATATTTGCAGAGAAACAGTGTTGTGTGAAAAGAATTAAAGGCCTGTTGATTTCATTAATTTAAGCAAATAATAGCCAGGGCTATTAATATAAGTTTTACGTAATAAGTTACATTACTTTGAGCAAGTAATTAAAATAGTTACTTACTTACTACATTTTAAACAGGGTAACTAAAGATGTGTAACCTGTAACATCTCAAAAGTAACCTTCCCAACATTGGTTATAGACTGTGCTCATCATATGTCTATGGTGCTCATAAGCATAACTATCAGTTTAATATTAAATAACACCAGATCTTTATGAAATGACAACAGTGAGAAGTTACCTCAAGTTTAAAACTATATGGACACCTAATGCCTGGTGGCTGATATTGCTCCTTAACAGCAACAACATGTCAGGACACAGTTTATGTTATCTGTAACTTTACACTGTTTATATTTGGCTGCTCAGAGTTGGTTAAACTAACGTTATTGTAATGTAACACTAGCTTAATGCACAGCTATGTTAGCTAGCTAGCTGTTAGCATCACCGAGGTGTCGTTACCTTTTCGGCGTAGAAGCGGACTTCATCAGCTCGGGCCATCGTGGTCTCGATCCTCTCGTGTCGGACCAGTCCTGTCAAGATGTTCCGCAGCATGTTGATTCTGGACTCCGGGTTCAGACCCATCTTCCGGGCCATACGGCCGTGGGAGATCAACATCTGCAACGTGAGGCGCATCTTGTCCGGTTAGACAGTCCGCGATGAACAAACGGAAGACTAAACTGACGGAAGAAGGTTCCCGGGTGAAGAGTATTCGTCCTCTGATTGTTTAATGAAGCAGCTCCCTCAGAACAAATCCTGAGGTCAGTGCATGGTTTGCTTGTTTGACATTGGTGGTGCGTCGGCAAATCGGTCCGACTTGGTCATCAGACCAAGAAGGAGAGTTCCGCTGAACTCACTGCAGCCACTAACAGTGAGAACCAAGAACCACAGCACAAATATCAAGATATTATTAAATTATTGTTATTCTGACTCTTAAAAATAACTCACATGGGACAGTTGTGCGTCTGTATACCTCTATGTTATTTTGGATTATTTTTTAATATATACTATTTTATTATACTATAAGATACTGTAATATAACTGTTAAGAGGGGGAATCATGCTCAATGTACTTTTCTTTTGATTTAAACATTTCAATCTGAGAAAATATAGACATATTTCTAAGTTAGCATTCAGAGGCCACAGTGCAACCGCACTGCCTGCACTGTCTATATTTATGCCCTTGACTGGTGCAGCAACAAGTCTGGCACAAAATTCCTTGGTAATATAAAGCTTAAAATTTGTTTCATCATACCTGGATAGCAACATGAATCTTCACTGGGATGTTAAATGCTCTGAGCAATAAAATACAACACATATTCTTGGTAGCATCTGTGCCATTTTCTTTATACTTTTAATAGGTACTGCAGCTGCCCTTAAAAAGTATGTACTGTTGCATGCAGTATGCACACCTGAGATATACTACTTCCTCATAATGTTACGCCCTGAACTTTGACCCTCTTACTAATGTATCCTTACCATGGAGATAAAACAAAATGCAGTTCACCGAGCTCGTATTCATGGTATTACATAAAGAGTGCATACATTCTAACATATTATGTTAACGATAGCAAAATTACATAGACTATACATTTATGTGTCATTGTTATTTAATTATCCCCCTTTTTGTTGGTTATATCTATGAATATTTTATTCAATTAAATATTAATATTCCTATTATTACTGTTCGACTGGTCATCAGTCACTTGTATGCGCTGTCATCTGTCATTACAACTTAGACAGCTGTCAATCAGCTGTCATGCCGTCATGTTTGCGGCTCAGTCAGTGTGACATATAACACTATATATAACACTGTGCAGAGGATTGCGGGTCAGAAAAACCAGTAAAGAATGCTGGCTTGCATACTGCAAAACCGTAGTAGTAGAACATTAAAATACGTTAGTATGGGTATTGGACATAGACTGTATGGGTATTGGAACGTAGCTATGAACATACCGAGGAGCACCTGAATGCATCGTAAGATGGATGCGGCACAGAAACGATGACAGGTGGGTGTGGCCACCTGTTGCTTTTCTGCAATTTGATTGGCTGTTTGCCAAAGTACTGATGTCGTTATTACTTGTCATTGGCAGAACTTTTAAAAAATATAGTAAAGTGAACACAAACGATGTGGATTATTTTCCATAAAACTTGCAATGTCTGCCGTTATAAAATAAAACAAATAAACTCCTTGGTGCCCACGAACCGCGAGACGTCGTTATGAACCAAACTGCCGGTTAAAATAATTAAATTTAAGTTGGAGTGATTCACCGGAAGAAAACATGCTAATGCTAGCTTGTCCGAGACGACGTTTTTTTTTTTTTTTTTTAACTTTCCTTTCGTGTAATTATTCGGCAGGAGTGGCAGTTGGTCGAAAACAAGCTTTAAGGATTTCAGGCAACTTTTTTTGAAAGGATTACAAAAAACTGAAAGCAGCAGGACAACATGGTGAAAATGTGCTTCCTCGGTAGAGCTAACGTAGCTAAAGCTGAGCTAACATGACAGCGCACTCTAACGGTTGAGCCGCACGTTGAGGAGAACAGGTGAGTGCTCAGTCGGATTATCACCTGTGTTAAACAGTGTGGGATATGTGAAATAACGCTTATGTGAAGTTGTAAAACTGTTTAATTTAAATGTTTTGCATCTTAGCAAAGTAGCTAGTTGTTGCCCCACCATTTTACCACTAATGTCTTTTATTATACAGTGTAGGTTTTAAATAATATTAAGTAAACTGTTTCCCTCATGTCTTGTGGACTTGTTATGTAGATCAGAAGGACAGAAAAAGCCAGAATGACACAAAGCAAAGGAACACACTTAAAATGTAGCTGTTATATTTATTTATTTAATTTAAATCTCCATTACAACAGGCCAAGTTGCATTAGCACAGGGTTTTTCTGTAGCATAGAAACAGCTGTAGTGGTGTGATGAGTCCGACTTAGTAAGTGGCCATGGTGCTCTGCAGCCAGTCTGTGAAAATGCAAGTCTGATGCAAGAAAGAAGAAAAATAAATGGAAAAGGCATATTGAAAGCTGTGTCACACCCAGCTTTGAGAATATTCCTGTATCGTAATAGAGAAATAAATGATTGCTGTGGGATTTATTTATTTTTTTTACCTTGGCATAGACGCCGGGGTGATTCTTCTCTGCACACCCAAAGCCCCAGGACACAACACCCTGCAGCTCCCCATCACACACAACAGGACCACCAGAGTCACCCTGATAATGGGGGAGCAAAGCAGTTTAACATCAAAGTCTCACGTAAGCTAGGGATTCTCATAAGTAGTAAATACTTTGTGTACTTTGCAACAGCAGAGATTGATACCTGGCAGGAGTCTTTGCCTCCCTCGGTGTATCCAGCACAGAACATGGCCTCAGTGATCATGCCGGGGTAGGACATGTCACAGTCCTCATCAGACAGGATGGGGATTTCCAGGCACTGCAGCCTGTTACTGTCAGCAGCTGTGGAGATGCAGAGCCAGAGACAGAATGATGGACAAACAGAGAGTGAATAACAGGAGCCCTGCATGGATTCAGTGTTAATACTCACCGGAGCTCATGGTCACACCCCATCCAGAGACTGTGCATGTGATGCCAGCGGAGGCACAACTGGTGGGCAGAGCCACAGGCTTAACATATTCGTTGATGGTGGCGGGTTCACTCAGCTTGATCAGCATGATGTCATTGTTAACTAGCCAGGACTCGTAGTTGGGATGAGGGATCACGAGTTCAGCAGCAATGATCTGTTCATTGCCGTCCAGCCACCAACGGTTGTGGTCACCGAGGACAACGTCCATTTTGCTGAAAGAGAGGTAGAAGTTGTGAGTGACACGGAGAGAATGGTGACTTGTGAGAAACTACTAGTGTTGGAGATGATGTTTGAGGAGCACCCACGATTTGAAGCAGTGAGCAGCAGACACCACCCAGTTCTCGTTGACCAGGGAGCCGCCACAGAAGTGGTAGCCAGAGTTCAGAGACACCTGATGGGGCTGGGAGTGAGGAGTGCACTCATACCCTCCGACGATTTTGTCATCTTCTGTGGCAACTGAAAAAAAATACTTACATATAAAATAGATGTACCCAAAAACAAATCTGCTGTTCTTCAAGGGGAACTGCGGCCATTTCTAAAATTCATATATGTTTTTCGTATGTTCTATGACAGTTCAAAAATATAAGAAAACATAACATTTCTCTACCGAATCTAAAAACGAGTGTGCTAAACCTCAAACTTGTGATGTCATAGGGTATATAGACAATAAATTGGGAAAGGTGTTGTAGATGACACTGAAAGCAAGGTAATTGTCTCAGTATATGAGGACACTGAGGGATGAACGGGTGAACTTGTTCTGAACGCGTGTTCTAGGCTAAGTATAAACCAATGTTCATTGCATGTCATCTATTTGGATTTGGCGATTCATTAATTCTCAAAACAAACTACACATGCTCTCCATAACACAGAAGGGCGGCAGCATTGTCCGCATGTAATCATTATTCCATTAAGCAAAAAATAAGTTTTAGGCTGCACACTAATACTTAATACTTTACGACATGCTTCCATAACACCGTCAAAAACTGTTTGCTTCCAGTTTCACACACCTGATTTCCATCACCTGGAGTTTACGTCTATGCACTTCACACATTATTGCTCCACCCTGCGTTCAGTTTCATAATTTCATATGTGTATTTTTTATTTTACCTTGTGTTTAGATAAGGATAAAATAAACCAAAACTATATTATGGCTCAAACGTATAGAACAAAGCTAATATGAATAAGACAATTAACACTATGAGTCCAAAAAAATAAAAAAAAATTCATGGCCATGGAAATATTCATTCATTCATCCTCTTGAGGGTCGCGGGGGGACAAGAGGCAGGGTATACCCTGGACAGGTCGCCAGACTATCGCAGGGCTGACACATAGAGACAGACAACCTACGGACAATTTAGAGTTATCAATCAATGTGGGAGGAAGCTGGAGTGCCCGGAGAGAACATGCAAACTCCGCACAGAAGGGCTCCCACGCCCGGGATCGAACCCTCTTGCTGTGAGGCGACAGTGCTAACCACCACACCACCGTGCCGCCCCCATGGAAATATTGAAATTCTTAATTTAAGTGGTGTTCCCTTTTAAGAGGCTGTAGTGCATTCAATTTCCAGCCAGTACAGAGAAAGCAATATCTCATGAAACAAGACAAGAAGGTAAATATTGCTCCAAATTTAGGCTAAATTTTGGCAAGGGAACACCTGGCATGGGCATTTTCAAAGGGGTCCCCTTGAACTATCACCTCAAGATGTATGTTGTTCCTTACTATTTGTACACTCCTTCAAATTAAAGCTGTACATTTGGGTTTAATTTGAACTGTACCAGTTTTAGTCTTTGCATGTAAGAAAATATGTAAATTTATCTGTGAAATAAGAAACCAAAGTATATCAGTAACTCTCATACTGACATAGTTTTCAACTAGCCTACATACTACAACAGTATAAGCAAATTCCTGAAATTCAGTTAAGGCTTTTGGTTTTGGTGTGTCACCCCAAGATCTTCAGTGATCCCATGAAAAGTGTCTGGGGTGCCACTGCTCGGCAAATGCCCAGTTTTTTTTAATCCCCTTTGCCTCTTTGATGTTTGTCTGTGTCATAGATTTTCTTTGGCACATAATGAATCTACTGTCTGGAAGGCAAAATATTTCCCACACAGAATATATTCTGTGATTATTTCTGAATGTGGTCTATACTTACACACAGCTCCGAGGAGCAGAGCGAAGACCAGAGACCTCATGATTGGTTGATGCCAAATGGAGATGCAAAGATTACCTTGACTCATGCCGGGTTTTTATTGACTGCTTGAAACCTTGCCAACTGTAGTGACACGCCCCTGTCGCTGCTGCTGACCAGTCAAAACCCTCCAGTAGAGCTTTCACATGTCTTTTTATTGATTGTCAATGATGAATATATCAGTCACTGTACAGGGAGAGGTGAACAACACTCATCTGTCTCACATCACATCCATCTTCCCAAACAACAACAACAAGCACACAGACAACTACAGCTGACTAGATGTCTTAAATTATGGGAACATAAAATGAAAATTATGGACAATACATGTCCCTCAAATGGTGCAAATAGGAAGATGCAAACATACTTACTAAAATTCTGGGCTATATAATTTCAGTGGGGCTCTGGTTTAATGATTTTTTTCTCAGCTCTGTTCCAAAAATGTACCTTGAACCTGTGTGTTTTACATTAGTTTGATGCATTGTTGCACAGGCATGGTTTGAGTACAGTACAGTATGTTTTGTACAGGCTGTAATCAGCATCCTGACCTTCACTGTGCCCCAGACGCAGTGCCAGGTGGAGCTTCTCTCACAGATTGGCCCACCGAGTGGCTTTGGCCTTCGCAAATGAAAGCTGCAGGGAAAGCTCTCACACACAGAACAACCACTTCACAATGTATAGATGAATTATTTCTCTTTCTCACGGTTTTAGTCAGTGTGATTCAGCTCTTCAGTTTCAGTGGCCATGAAAAGTGATAGGATAGTATTTCCAAATTGTCAGTATGAAGAATGAGTTAAAGAATAAAAAAGAAACTACTCAATGCATTAACTTAAGAAACAGTTCAAGCAAACACATGCAGATAGATTAAACAGTTCAATATTACAACTGGGGAAAAGTAAAATTCTATGACACCAAAAATGCTGTTAAATGAAAAAACAACAACAATAATAATCACTCACTAAGTTTAATGGATGTTGTTGATTGCTTTGACTCAATTTATGACATACAGTCGCATATTGTGCCATTTAATATGCCACCAAATCAAATTTCCACAGTAACGTGATTACATTTGTCACATTTAAAAAAAAAACAAGAACATCTCAGTCTGTATTTATATCAGCTCCGACTGTGCGTTTGATGTCTATCAATTAAATGATTTTCTGCTACTTTATATTCTCTCACAATCATAACTATAACCGCAGTGCTGTTATTTTGTCTATTGCACTTGTGTATCTGTTTAATTCGAATGCTCTATAAATATATTGGCTTAACTTGACGTGACTCTCACGGTAATAGGCAGCTTGCAGAGCGGATTTTATTCCACTAGGGTTTAGGTTATTCTGATTAAAATAAATAAAATAATTATTTACTCTTTATTAATATTTTGAAAATCAGAATGCAGCATAAAACAACAAAAAACACCCAAATCTGAGTAAAAGAAATAAGAGCTGCAATGATTAATCAATTAGTTTTCAACTATTAAATTAATCACCAAATAATTTGCTAATCCATAAATTGGTTTGAGTATTTTTTTTGTAAGGGGAAAAAAGTCAGAATGTTTTAAATTCAGCTTTTAAAATGTGAATATATAGTAATACCAGGTTTCTTTACCTCTCTATGACAGATAACTGAATATATTTGAGTTGTGGACAAAACAAGACATTTGAGGACATCTTGGGCTTCAGTAAACACTAATTGACGTTTTTCACCATTTTCTGACCTTTTATAAACCAAACAACTAATCGATCAATTAAGAAAATAACTACTACTAATAATTAGTACTATCAATGGACATTTAAAGGGATAAAACTGGTACTGCTTCAGAGTTCTGTTCATATGAGACTTTTAAACCATGAAAGTCAGACATCTCTCACAGGATTTATTTATATAACAAATGTGCTCAAAGGTCTTCTTTTTCCACATTGTCTGTTTATTATTGCAGGACTTTACTGCACTGGACATATATTTATTTGTGTTGAGAGCTGTAACAAGTAGTCAATTAATTGATTAGTGGATCCCAAGAGAATTAATTGCCAGCTGTTTTGATTATCCATTAATCGATTCAGTCATTTTCAAAGCAAAAGTGTCAAATAATTGCTGGTTTTTGCTTCTTAAATGTGAAAATTTGCTGCTTTTCTTTGTATTTACTATCAAAATTGACAGAGTATTTGGGCTTGGGACTATTTGTTAGACAAAAGAAGAATATTATTGTATTTTTTAAATATATTTTTTGACATTCTATGGACTAAACAATTGATTAATTGTGAAAACATTTGTCAAATTAATCACTAATAAAAATAATCGCTAGTTGCAGCCATATTTATGTTGAATGAAAATCAATTTCATTCTAAAACTAAGCACATTGCAAAGTATGTTTTTACAATTACAGGTTTCTCACTTCAAAATTATGGATGTCAAAATACAGTATTTATATTAGATACAATATAAGCACCAATTGCTTTGTTTTTTACTGTATCCTGAAGAGCAGGAAACAGTTGAATACCTGTGTGATAAATCAAGTTGCATTTTAAAGTATTGTGATGAAGATACCATGATGTATGAAGACAGGAGACAAACATCATTTAAAAGTCAAGATGTAAGACTTTATTGACTCAAATGTAAAACAGTGCCACTGCTAAAAACTCTACAACAATACTGAAGTTAGATTGATAGCAGAAAGGCGGCACAGTATGATGGTGATCGCAAGATCAGACTTAATACTTGGCCATGGTGCGCTCCAGCCAGTCGTTGAAGAGGCAGACCTGTGAATGGAGACAGATTGAGTATGGTTAATTATAACTGGTCACACATGTGGAATTACATTGTCAAATAGCTTTATTATGTATTATAAAGAGATATTTTAGGGTTACCTTGGCGTAGACACCAGGGTGGTCCTTCTCAGCACATCCGTAGCCCCAGGACACAACACCCTGCAGCTCACCGTTGCACACGACGGGGCCACCAGAGTCACCCTGAGAACACAGAGTGTATATGTGAAGAAAATTCCCAATATTTTGGATTTGCATCTTCTGACCTAGAGCAAGAGCCTCCGTAGAGTCCTTTTGTAACGTACCTGGCAAGAGTCCTTGCCTCCCTCCAGGTATCCAGCGCAGAACATGGCATCAGTGATCATGCCAGGGTAGGAGTTATCACAGTCCTCGAAGGACAGGATGGGGATGTCCAGGCACTGCAGCTTGTTCTTGTCAGCAGCTACGATGTGTAAAACAAAAGAGTTAGAATAACACAAATGTAAATGTTGCTCATAAACATTGTGTAAGTGCTCGCTAAATTCAGGTGCTACTCACTGGAGCTCATGGTGTTGCCCCAGCCGGAGACTTTGCACATGGTGCCAGCAGGAGCACAGCTGGTGGGCAGAGCCACAGGCTGCACGTACTGGTTGAGGGTGGCGGGCTCGCTCAGCTTGATCAGCATGATGTCATTGTTGATGTTGTAGGAGCTGTACTCAGGGTGGCGGATGACACGGGAGGACCTGATGAACTGCTCTTTGCCCTCGGTGACTCTGAGGTTGTGCTCTCCAAGACGCACCTCCACGCGGCTGGAGAGGAAACAGAGGATTAGTGGCAGCTGAGTTTCAGGATGCCTTTTAAAAGCAGATAATACTGGTCTTTATAATAAGGCATGTGACGTACGACTTGTAGCAGTGAGCAGCAGACACCACCCAGTTCTCGTTGACCAGGGAGCCACCACAGAAGTGGTAGCCAGAGTTCAGAGACACCTGATGGGGCTGGGAGTAGGGCTTGCACTCATACCCTCCGACGATCTTGTCGTCCTCCGTGGCAACTGAAAACACACGGGAGGTCAAATAGTCAGCAATAAGTGACCATTTTTTAATTCAGTGATTAGAACTAATGAACACAAGCAGAAAGACATTCTTACAAGCAGCTCCGATGAGCAGAACGAAGACCAGAGACCTCATGGTTGCTGTGTGATCCTGTCGATGAGAGACTTCACCTGGAGCCCTGGTTTATATGGAACGGACCCGCTACTCTTTACCTGATGAACACACCCCCTAGGTTACTTTTGACCAATCAGGACCCTGGAAAAGGTTTTTCAGGGAATTGGAAAAGCAAATATTGTGTGGCTGTGGGGTGGTCAGTGCAAGCATATGTCACATGCAAGCATTTACATCAGTGGTTCCCAACTGGTCCCCCCACACCCTCCAGATTTCTCTTTGTCATTAGTTCAAGGTCCATGCAGTTTAATATATTCAGCTTCATACTTGCGTTTTGCCGTGTCGTTGAGCTAGTTTGCTGTCTATGTTAAGTTACTGTCTCTTGGTCACTCACTCCACAGCAGGAAACGGCACCTCTGTGCCAGAAATTTACTGTACTTCTAAATAAAGTGTGTTTTTTACAAACTTGACACATTCACGAGTCACTTGAAGTCCATTAAGAATAGACCAGCGACCCACCAGTTTGGAACCACTGCTTTCAATTACTATTCAGTAAAACTACACTTTCTCTTGGTATCTGCATTAACTAGTTTCCATGATGCATTTCTATAATCTAAACATTCCATGTGACATTTTTGCAGAGTACTCTATGCGTGGAATAACATCTGTACATATGTTTAGCACAGGAATCATTTTGTAATCATTAACCTTGTGATGGATGGATTGTTGCTGAGAGGACATGGTTGCAGCACTGCAGATGGCCTGATTCACAACCACAGTTGTTGATTGTAGCTTTCACAGGCAAAGCAGCCAACGTGTCCTTAGATAGGAATGTAAAATATTTTCAGGTTTCTTTACTTCTCTAGGACAGATAACTGAATATATTTGAGTTGTGGACAGAACAAGACATTTAAGAATGTCATCTTGGGCGTCAGTAAACACTGATCGACGTTTTTCCACCATTTTCAGACATTTTCTGAACCAAACAATTAATCGATTAATGCAGATACCAAGAGAAGGTGTAGTTTTACTGAATAGTAATTGAAAGCAGTGGTTCCAAACTGGTGGGTCATGAGTCCATTCTCAGTGGACTTCAAGTGACTCGTGAATGTGTCAAGTTTGTAAAAAACACACTTTATTTAGAAGTACAGTAAATTTCTGGCACAGAGGTGCCGTTTCCTGCTGTGGAGTGAGTGACCAAGAGACAGTAACTTAACATAAACAGCAAACTAGTTCAACGACACGGCAAAACGCAAGTATGAAGCTGAATATATTAAACTGCATGGACCTTAAACTAATGACTAAGAGAAATCTGGAGGGTGTGGGGGGACCAGTTGGGAACCACTGATGTAAATGCTTGCATGTGACATATGCTTGCACTGACCACCCCACAGCCACACAATATTTGCTTTTCCAATTCCCAGAAAAACTTTCCCAGGGACCTGATTGGTCAAAAGTAACCTAGGGGGTGTGTTCATCAGGTAAAGATTAGCAGGGCCGTTCCATATAAACCAGGGCTCCAGGTGAAGTCTCTCATCAACAGGATCACACAGCAACCATGAGGTCTCTGGTCTTCGTTCTGCTCATCGGAGCTGCTTGTAAGAATGTCTTCCTGCTTGTGTTCATTAGTTCTAATCACTGAATTTAAAAAATGGTCACTTATTGCTGACTATTTGACCTCCCGTGTGTTTTCAGTTGCCACGGAGGACGACAAGATCGTCGGAGGGTATGAGTGCAAGCCCTACTCCCAGCCCCATCAGGTGTCTCTGAACTCTGGCTACCACTTCTGTGGTGGCTCCCTGGTCAACGAGAACTGGGTGGTGTCTGCTGCTCACTGCTACAAGTCGTACGTCACATGCCTTATTATAAAGACCAGTATTATCTGCTTTTAAAAGGCATCATGAAACTCAGCTGCCACTAATCCTCTGTTTCCTCTCCAGCCGCGTGGAGGTGCGTCTTGGAGAGCACAACCTCAGAGTCACCGAGGGCAAAGAGCAGTTCATCAGGTCCTCCCGTGTCATCCGCCACCCTGAGTACAGCTCCTACAACATCAACAATGACATCATGCTGATCAAGCTGAGCGAGCCCGCCACCCTCAACCAGTACGTGCAGCCTGTGGCTCTGCCCACCAGCTGTGCTCCTGCTGGCACCATGTGCAAAGTCTCCGGCTGGGGCAACACCATGAGCTCCAGTGAGTAGCACCTGAATTTAGCTAGCACTTACACAGTGTTTATGAGCAACATTTACATTTGTGTTATTCTAACTCTTTTGTTTTACACATCGTAGCTGCTGACAAGAACAAGCTGCAGTGCCTGGACATCCCCATCCTGTCCTTCGAGGACTGTGATAACTCCTACCCTGGCATGATCACTGATGCCATGTTCTGCGCTGGATACCTGGAGGGAGGCAAGGACTCTTGCCAGGTACGTTACAAGAGGACTCTGCAGGGGTCTTCGTTTTAGATCAGTCTCATTTGCAAATCCAAAATATTGAGAATTTTCTTCACATATACACTCTGTGTTCTCAGGGTGACTCTGGTGGCCCCGTCGTGTGCAACGGTGAGCTGCAGGGTGTTGTGTCCTGGGGCTACGGATGTGCTGAGAAGGACCACCCTGGTGTCTACGCCAAGGTAACCTAAAATATCTCTTTATAATACATAATAAAGCTATTTGACAATGTAATTCCACATGTGTGACCAGTTATAATTAACCATACTCAATCTGTCTCCATTCACAGGTCTGCCTCTTCAACGACTGGCTGGAGCGCACCATGGCCAAGTATTAAGTCTGATCTTGCGATCACCATCATACTGTGCCGCCTTTCTGCTATCAATCTAACTTCAGTATTGTTGTAGAGTTTTTAGCAGTGGCACTGTTTTACATTTGAGTCAATAAAGTCTTACATCTTGACTTTTAAATGATGTTTGTCTCCTGTCTTCATACATCATGGTATCTTCATCACAATACTTTAAAATGCAACTTGATTTATCACACAGGTGTTCAACTGTTTCCTGCTCTTCAGGATACAGTAAAAACAAAGCAATTGGTGCTTATATTGTATCTAATATAAATACTGTGTTTTGACATCTAAAACGTCACTTACTCATCACTGCATTCTTTATGATTTGGTGGGTTGGACACCAGTGACCACTTGCAGGCAACAGCACTGGTGTATTTTTATCTATAAAGCAATATTGGGCAAACCTCTGGACTACCTCTGCATCCTTCTGTGAGTCAGCTCTGGTAGTTACCAGCTTCGCTTCTCCAAGTGGTTGCTTTTTAATGTACCCTGGGTTTTAAAAGATCTGGGAAAAACTGTACTCTCCTGCTGTTCACCTTAGACATGGAACAATCTTCAAAAAGATCAAAAATTTAAAAAAGAACTTATATCCATCAATGAATTCAAGGGCATCATAAAGAATGTGGTGACAGAGACATGTGCTTGTTTCTCTTGTGAGGCCACTATGTTTGAATAGATGTTGCTTTATTGTGGACTTTTGTAATGTATGTTGTATTTGTTGCATTTTGGATGTGTTTTGATTGGCTGCTACCTCGGCCTGGTCTCTCTTATAAAAAAGATTTTCAATCACAAGGGGACTTCCTGGTTAAATAAAGGATAAATAAATAATATTAATGAATTAAAATTAATAAATAATTAACTAGTTTCCATGATGCATTTCTATAATCTAAACATTCCATGTGACGTTTTTGCAGAGTACACTCTATACGTAGAATTGCATCTGTACGTTTAGCACAGGAATCATTTTGTGATCATTAACCTTGTGATGGATGGATTGTTGCTGAGAGGACATGGTTGCAGCACTGCAGATGGCCTGATTCACAACCACAGTTGTTGATTGTAGCTTTCACAGGCAAAGCAGCCAACGTGTCCTTAGATAGAAATGTAAAATATTTTCAGGTTTCTTTACTTCTCTAGGACAGGTAACTGAATATATTTGAGTTGTGGACAGAACAAGACATTTAAGAATGTCATCTTGGGCGTCAGTAAACACTGATCGACGTTTTGCCACCATTTTCAGACATTTTATAAACCAAACAACTAATTGATCAATGGAGAAAATAATCAACAGATTAATCATCAAGCAAAATAATCATTATCTGTGTGCATGGGACTGTTGGTTGGACAAAAGAAGCAATTCAAAGAGGTCACTTTGGACTCTGGGAAATTGTGATCAGCATTTTTCATGTCATTTCTTTATGTTTTATTGACTAAACGATTAATTGTGAAAATATTTGTCATCTTAATCGCTAATAAAGAAGTTAGCTTCGGCCATGTTAATGAAAATCGATTTAATTCTAAAACTAAGCACATTGTATGTTTTTATTATGACAAGTTTGTCACTTAAATGTTTTTGTTTTTTTATTTATTTAACCTTTATTTAACCAGGAAGTTATTGAAAATATATTTTACAAGAGAGCCCTGGCCGAGGTAGCAGCCAATCAAAACACATCTAAAATGCAACAATACAAACGTCCACAATAAAGCAAATTCAAACATAGTGGCCTCACAAGAAAAACAAGCACATGTCTCTGTCACCACATTCTTTGTGATGCCCTTCAATTCATCAATGGATATACGTCTTTTTTAAATTTAGATCTTTTTTTAAGATTGTTCCATGTCTAAGGTGAACAGTAGGAGAATGCAGTTTTCCCCAGATCTCTTAAAACCCGGGTTGCATTAAAAACTACCAGAGCTGACTCACAGAAGGATGCAGAGGTAGTCCAGAGGTTTGCCCAATATTGCTGTAAAGATAAAAATACACCAGTGCTGTTGCTTGTAAATGGTCAGTGGTGTCCAACCCACCAAATCATAAAGAATGCAGTGATGAGTAAGTGACTTTGCTTTGTTTTTACTGTATCCTGAGGAGCAGGAAACAGTTGAACACCTGTGTGATAAATCAAGTTGCATTTTAAAGTATTGTGATGAAGATACCGTGATGTATGAAGACAGGAGACAAGCATCATTTAAAAGTCAAGATGTAAGACTTTATTGACTCAAATGTAAAACAGTGCCACTGTTAAAAACTCTACAACAAATAATGATAGAAAGGCAGCACAGTACGATGGCGATCGCAAGATCAGACTTAATACTTGGCCATGGTGCGCTCCAGCCAGTCGTTGAAGAGGCAGACCTGTGAATGGAGACAGAATGAGTATGGTTAATTATAACTGGTCACACATGTGGAATTACATTGTCAAATAGCTTTATTATGTATTATAAAGAGATATTTTAGGGTTACCTTGGCGTAGACACCAGGGTGGTCCTTCTCAGCACATCCGTAGCCCCAGGACACAACACCCTGCAGCTCACCGTTGCACACGACGGGGCCACCAGAGTCACCCTGAGAACACAGAGTGTATATGTGAAGAAAATTCCCAATGTTTTGGATTTGCAAATGAGACTGATCTGGAGCAAGAGCCTCTGTAGAGTCCTTTTGTAACGTACCTGGCAAGAGTCCTTGCCTCCCTCCAGGTATCCAGCGCAGAACATGGCATCAGTGATCATGCCAGGGTAGGAGTTATCACAGTCCTCGAAGGACAGGATGGGGATGTCCAGGCACTGCAGCTTGTTCTTGTCAGCAGCTACGATGTGTAAAACAAAAGAGTTAGAATAACACAAATGTAAATGTTGCTCATAAACACTGTGTAAGTGCTTGCTAAATTCAGGTGCTACTCACTGGAGCTCATGGTGTTGCCCCAGCCGGAGACTTTGCACATGGTGCCAGCAGGAGCACAGCTGGTGGGCAGAGCCACAGGCTGCACGTACTGGTTGAGGGTGGCGGGCTCGCTCAGCTTGATCAGCATGATGTCATTGTTGATGTTGTAGGAGCTGTACTCAGGGTGGCGGATGACACGGGAGGACCTGATGAACTGCTCTTTGCCCTCGGTGACTCTGAGGTTGTGCTCTCCAAGACGCACCTCCACACGGCTGGAGAGGAGACAGAGGATTAGTGGCAGCTGAGTTTCATGATGCCTTTTAAAAGCAGATAATACTGGTCTTTATAATAAGGCATGTGACGTACGACTTGTAGCAGTGAGCAGCAGACACCACCCAGTTCTCGTTGACCAGGGAGCCACCACAGAAGTGGTAGCCAGAGTTCAGAGACACCTGATGGGGCTGGGAGTAGGGCTTGCACTCATACCCTCCGACGATCTTGTCGTCCTCCGTGGCAACTGAAAACACACGGGAGGTCAAATAGTCAGCAATAAGTGACCATTTTTTTAATTCAGTGATTAGAACTAATGAACACAAGCAGAAAGACATTCTTACAAGCAGCTCCGATGAGCAGAACGAAGACCAGAGACCTCATGGTTGCTGTGTGATCCTGTCGATGAGAGACTTCACCTGGAGCCCTGGTTTATATGGAACGGACCTGCTAATCTTTACCTGATGAACACACCCCCTAGGTTACTTTTGACCAATCAGGACCCTGGAAAAAGTTTTTCAGGGAATTGGAAAAGCAAATATTGTGTGGCTGTGGGGTGGTTAGTGCAAGCATACAGCATGGGGGGAGAATTGTTCTTGTAAATCTCCCAAGAAGCATGTTAAATGCCATTCACAATGGAGGGACACTGGGGAAACAAGCATTTAAAAAACTTAGTGTAGCAAATGTGTGCATTTTTCATGAAAAAGCCTTATTCATATGACATACACCTGCATGTCCGTTAAATAAGTGGTTCCCAACTGGTCCAGATTTCTCTTAGTCATTAGTTTAAGGTCCATGCAGTTTAATATATTCAGTGTCATACTTGCGTTTTGCCGTGTCGTTGAGCTAGCTTGCTGTTGATGTTAAGTTACTGTCTCTTGGTCACTCACTCCACAGCAGGAAACGGCACCTCTGTGCCAGAAATAAAGTGTGTTTTTTACAAAGCTGACACATTCACAAGTCAATTGCTGGCCATTCAGAATGGATCCGCTACCCACTTTTGAGCCACAACCCACTAGTTTGGAACCACTGCTTTCAATTACTATTCAGTAAAACTACACTTTCTCTTGGTATCTGCATTAACTAGTTTCCATGATGCATTTCTATAATCTAAACATTCCATGTGACATTTTTGCAGAGTACTCTATGCGTGGAATAACATCTGTACATATGTTTAGCACAGGAATCATTTTGTGATCATTAACCTTGTGATGGATGGATTGTTGCTGAGAGGACATGGTTACAGCACTGCAGATGGCCTGATTCACAACCACAGTTGGCAAAGCAGAGAACATGTCTTTAGATAGAACGTGAGTTGATTCAGTGAAGTGAGAAGAGACAAACAGCTCCAAGAAACAAAATTACTTACTCGAACAATTACTGTATGAAATCACCGGCAGGGACACTTCTGAGTGAATAGATTGTAAATGGGACTGCATTTTTGTGTTTGAGTGTCTTAAAAGTAATCAGATGGTGTTTTTTAAACATTGTTACAGTAAAAATGGAGTGAGAATTAAAATCAATACAAAGAATTATAACTGACTGTGTAATAAAGAAAGAATCTGCACAGTCGCGCAGTCAGTTATCCTGATATCTGGGGTAAAATTCAGTGCAGCTCTGCTGTTCGGTGAGGTTTGAGTCAACCTGAGGTACATTCAACTGTTTAGACATTACAGAGGAGCAGCTGCAATTTCACATGATAAATATGCATGAATCACATGAATATTTGTGGGAGATTAAGAAGAGCAGGTGCAGTCTGAAGATTCAAAATCCACAGAAGGATTTAGAGGGATTTAGAATCCACTACGTACAGTGTTTTCTTAGTGAACGGTGGCATTTGTGATAGGATTTTTCCTCACATTTAGAGAGGTGCTTAAACGACACTGTCTCAGTTATATTTTTAACCACACAGACGTCATTAGCAGTGACTGTGAAATGTCAAAAAGCAATCAAATAGGTTGTCAAACAGCAATTAGTAATGAGCAATGGGCTATGGTTTTCTTTTTTCTGTACTGTAATTACTCTGAGTTAAAGATAAAAATGAATGGAATTAATTTCATTATAAAATATACACCCAGTGAGTTTTGGTTATTATGTTCGGCTTGTTCTAGGTAAAGTGTTATGTACTGCTGATTATATCTTGGCTGCCTGCTCTGGTGCTGATCAGTGTCGGCCTTGACTAAAGGCTCTGTGTGAACAATCCAGCTGCTTCAGCCATATTGAATTGATTATTATTTGACCACAGGCCTGCGAGACCTCGACTTATGGGTCACTCACCTGAAATGAACCGCCTACATCTGGTAGTCTGTATCAAGTTTTTTTTTTGATTGGCATTTATCGGACCAATCAGGCAGCTTGGAGTAGATATAAAAAGCGGATTCAGGTGAGTGGACAGTATCACACTGCAGCCATGAAGTCCCTGATCTTCGTTCTGCTCATCGGAGCCGCCTGTGAGTATGATGGAGTACTTCATGCACGGCGCACTTTGGTATACCTGCTATACTGCAGCAAACTAATAACTCTATCTGGCTGTTTTACATTTGTTTTCAGTTGCCACTGAGGACGACAAGATCGTCGGAGGGTATGAGTGCACTCCTCACTCCCAGGCCCATCAGGTGTCTCTGAACTCTGGTTACCACTTCTGTGGCGGCTCCCTGGTCAACGAGAACTGGGTTGTGTCCGCTGCTCACTGCTCCAAGTCGTAAGCACACTCTAGATATTTTTAGTGCATTTATCTGATGCAAGACAAAAAAAAAACAAGAATCCATTTATTATCATCCACCATGTTTTATCTATTTCAGTCGCATTGAGGTGCGTTTGGGAGAGCACCACATCAGGAACACCGAGGGCACCGAGCAGTTCATCAAAGCTTCCCTTGTCATCGAGCACCCCGACTTCAGCCGCTACACCCTTCAGAATGATGTCATGCTCCTCAAACTGAGCACGCCTGCCACCCTCAACAGTTACGTGTGGCCTGTGGCTCTGCCCACCAGCTGTGCTCCCGCTGGCACCATGTGCAAAGTCTCCGGCTGGGGCAACACCATGAGCTCCAGTGAGTAAAAACACTCTGTGTCTAAACGCACATATGAAAAGACGTTGCCTGCTATCTCTAACAATCCATCCCCACTGCACTCTTCCTTTTTGCTGTGTTGCTGCAGCCGCTGACAGCGACAGGCTGCAGTGTCTGGACATCCCCATCCTGTCTGATGAGGATTGTGAACGCTCCTACCCTGGCATGATTGACTACACCATGTTCTGTGCCGGATACCTGGAGGGCGGCAAGGACTCCTGCCAGGTGTGTATCTCTGATTTTCCACCACTGAGTTTACAGATTGAGCGCCATTTTTTCACTTCTCTGTGAACATTGTGAACATAATACTTCTCTCTCTGTCTCAGGGTGACTCTGGTGGCCCCGTTGTGTGCAACGGTGAGCTGCAGGGCGTTGTGTCCTGGGGCTACGGATGTGCTGAGAAGAACTACCCTGGTGTCTACTCCAAGGTAACATTTCACTGCAACAACTAAAAATATAACCATCACCCACTTTAATGTGTGTTGTGATACACTGCAGCAAACTTACTTATATCTGTCTTCATTTTCAGGTGTGTGTGCAGACTGACTGGCTGCTTGAGACAATGGCCAGCTATTAACTCCACACCCAGCCTCCACATCAGACACACATTGGCTGTCTGAATAGCATCTTGTCTTTGCTGGAGTCAAATGAAAGAAATAAAGTGTCTTAAATTACTCGTTGGGTCTTCTGTGCAATTATTGTGTTCTTTCTATTAGAAGGTATTCGTGCAATTAATGCAATTATTAACACAATAAATGACAATCTATGGAGTTTTCAGCAGGTTACAGAGGTCAGAATTTCCTCTTAAATGAACAGGGAAGTAAATAAATAAAGAAATAAAAAAATTTAAAATGTATCCACTGGTCATGGGCTGATATTACTGACACATACATATTCCTATAAACACTATTTATTATATTCTAAATTAATCATCACTTCACCATCTCATGTATCGGCATATGAACAAATACTTTTTTCACCAACAGAACAGTGGTGCCATTTAATATTATAAATGTGAGACCATCAGTACTAGTAAAATATGAATTTGGTTTTTTCCACTCGAGTAAACTTTATATGCCCAACATGGACCCAGAGAAAAAACAAATTAACTGTATTCTAAATTATATCTGTCCTGTGAAACAACATGCCTGAGGTCCTCAGGCTGGCAGAGTCCACATCATCTTTAAGTCACTTTTCAAAACACATTTGTGTCATTAGGCGTTTCTATAATAAGTTTTCATGTTAACTTGTTTTGTCATTTTTTGCCTTGTGTCTTATTTCCAATATTTATTCACTTTGTAATGTGCTGTTGGCATGAGTCTGTGTCACCTCTCTTTCTCCCTACTGCTTTATATTTATACATACACTACAAGATATCACATTATCTTGTTGCAAAATGTTTCCACCAGTGGAGGAATGTAACTAAGTATGTTTACTCCAGTACTATACTAAAGTACAATGGTGATGTACTCAAGTGCTTTTCCATTCATGCTACGAATGCACTGCCTTTTATTTTGTAATGTTGGTCAAATTTAAACAATATTATATGAACATTATAAACAGAAATGTTCAGAGAAGTTTTGTGTAAAACAAAATTAAGCGTACTTTGTCACTCTTAACCAGCATTTCTATCGATTGGTGGCGTATGTGAAACACTATTTCATTTTTATGTGGAGCATAAAAATGACAAATAAATTAATCAGAATCTGACCCTGACTGGAGCACAGAGGTCTGTCAGTGCTCAGCTGAGCTGTGGTATCTTGCCTCTGGCAGTGGAAACTGGACGCTCCCTCTCAATTCCAGAAGGAACTAGAAAGTGTCACCTGTGTGATGTGGGAGAGGTTGAAAATGAAATCAACGTTTTGCTCTGTTGTCCTTTACCATAGCGATTGTAGTTTGAGGCTTTTCCCTAGAATGTCTGCAGCATGAAGGTAGACTTCAGTACCTGTTTACAGAGTGTTTCACCTATAGCTCAGCTTGTGTTTAAGGCACCAGCAGTGTAGGAGGGCGCTTTATGTTTGATGAGTTGCAGACACAGACGGTGCCTCAGATGTGCCTGAGTTATGTTGTGCAGCAGTGATGTCTGAGGAGCAGGATTGTGTTCTTACCTGCTTTGACTTTGTTTGACATTGTTTGACATGCACCGAGGTGGATTATATTCTTTTGTTGCTGCTCTTGTTTTTGTTGTTTGTTGTGTCTTGTAAGCCCATGCTGGCTGGGACGACACTTGGAAATATAAATTACCTTACCTTGATGCCTGTATTTCATTGCATTGCAAAGACAAGTATTCTGCTTTTTTAGTCAGTGGAAGTGGCTCATGATCTTCCCCCACACCCACTACTTACCCCCACTGGACTTAAATGAATAGTCAATAGAGACTCAGGGACTTTTTACTTTATTTACTTCCATTGGCACCTTATTTATTGTTGGATGGGGATAGTTGCATATAAAAACAGTTAACCTAAGAATTACAATGCATTATGAAATAGTAAAGGCCATGTGTACCCACACAGGTGTTTTCAGTTATGTGGCTGATTAGCCATATCCAGGCTGAAGTTGTGTAAAGCTGTGCTTTGGGTTACATGAGGTCACCATGTGCTAACAAAAAGGATAAAACTGTAACTTGTCCTACAAGAAAACCAACTTGTGTACAAAAGGCTATCATTGTTTGGGACCTCCGGGGTTCCGTAGTTCAGTACTCTGAAATGTACCTTTTTTATTTTGAAACTTTAAGTTAATTTTTTGTGGTAACACTCAACTACTTTTACTCAAGTACAATTTTGAGAAGAAAGATCCAGCTCACTGCTCCCGCTCAGCATCACAATTTGTTTGTCATACTAATGTTTCAGTCCCTCTGGACTAGAGCGAGGCAACCTGTGGCTCTTTGGCTCTTTAGCTCTTCTCCAGTGGCTCCCTGTGGCTTTGACAAAAAAATATATATGACAATGAATATTTTTTTTTTACATTTTAATTTTTATTTATTATAGTTTTTAAGTGATATTTCGTCAACTAAAATGTGCGTCCTACGCTCATGGTGCAGTACATTTTCCTCTAATTTGTTTGCTTTCACCACCAATGCTGCAAAGTACTAAATAATCAAGTAGTCCCCTGCAGAACAGCCACCTTCTGCAAAACACATTAATTAATGCTCATGTAGATCAGTAGGCTAATTTAGACCGAATAGGGTGTGTTACCTTCATTATAAGGCTTAATTATGAGGCTTCACGTGGATTTTGGGGGTGTATGCTGTACCAAAAAAAATGGCTCTTCTCATAGTAAAGGCTGCTGACCCCTGCTCCTAACCGTCATCAGGAGTACTTTAAATACTTTTAAGTTAATTTTTCCCTGATTTTCTTTTTAAATTAAATGTTTTTTATTTATCTATTCTGTCAAATCTGAACAAACCGACAGTACTGTTATTGGAACTCAACATATCCCACATTGTTACAGTTCAACAGACATGTTACAATCAAAAAAGCCTGCCCATGACCTCTTAAAGCTTTCAAATTAATTGCTGACCCTTGCAAACGTGTTCGTATGAAACAGTTTCTAACATAGATTCATTCCATATTTCAAAATCTGGAGGTGATGTACTCTTCCAGAATTTGAGGATCACTTGAGCAGCTGTGTCGACCCCTACATTTATCACAATAAGGTCATATTTTTAAAAATATTCAGTAATTCTGTTTGGTCCCCCATAAGACTTCCCTATGTGGTCCACAACTTTTTCCCAAAATGAGTTAACCAGTTTCCCAGATTGCGTGTAGAGTTCCTACATTTCCTGTCTGACACTTCCAACATAAAGTGTGAGCCAGCAGAAGTAAAGTGGAACCTATGACTTACTTTATACTGAGTAAATTTCCCCCTTGCCTCCTTTATATATTTCCCAGTTTTCAATAGTATTTTCAACCATTCAATTTTTCCCTTTGCCACTTTTTTGCAGAACTTATGACAAAGTATTTTTTAAATTGTAGTATATAAACGTGGCCTTTCAAAAAATATTACAAAGATCATCATTTGTTTTCCAAGGCAGCCTTACCCCTCATATCTGGGTTTAATCTTCAGGTAACAGGTGCTGAGAAACACACAGCTGTGAGATACTGTGTTCGCATGTGTCTAAATATAGAGGTGACTTGTGTACCTGTGCACTCTGACCAGATAAACATGAGCCAGCTTTCAGGTGGTGGATTCAAACCTCTACCGAAATAAAATAATCCAGTAAAAATCCAGCGTTCAAATCTTTAAACTAAGTATGAGAATTACTCATTGTGAAAAATGGTCCCCTCGCAGACTCGCAGTTTAATCATTGAGGTTTTCATATAGAGATGAGCTGGACAACGTGCTTCTGACTCAAACTCCATACACTGCTTAATAGCCATAAATCATATTTGAGAGGAAGATCATTTATTTTGCTCCAAAACCATAATTATACTGAGTAACTCCAGCTGAAAGATTAACAAAGAGGATTGAAAAACACTTTTTCTCTGAAATGGAATTGAGTAATATGACGTATAAAAACTGTAGGACTATCACTGCTCCTCAAAACTGCACGTAAATACCGTGTACTTACTCCTAGGTATTAACTAGTATGGAAATGTTTAACCTCTCTGTCATTGTCAGGATTAAAGACACACCTAATATTAATAAAACAATCAATTGGGCTGTTAGTGTTGATTTTATAAGTCGTGTGGCCATAAAGGAACGTGAAGTAATGATTCACTTTAACACGACATTGTCTAGATATTGTGTTTTTAATTGTACTGTACTGAAGTGATAAACACATAATGCAGGAGCCAATATGATCCATAGTCTTAACTCTCCCTCATGGTTTTCCAAATTTGCTGACATGAAATCTATCCTTGCTTATCATGCTTTCAAGGAAAGGTGTTTTTTTTAATGTGTAATTCTGGAAATCGAACCCCAACATCCCACGATAGAGATTGGTCCCTCGCTGACCAATGAGGGCGGCCGGAGAGCAGGGCAGCTCTCCCGACTTCGGATATAAACCAGGGCTCCAGGCGAAGTCCTCTCATCGACACGATCACACAGCAACCATGAGGTCTCTGGTCTTCATTCTGCTCATCGGAGCTGCCTGTGAGTGTGAAGTTCTTATCGAGCAGATTGCCTTCCTGTCTGCTAACAGCCTGTTGGCCTTTATCCCAGAACTTTATCCAGAATAACAGCATCTCCCCACAGCGAGGGTTTTGAATTAGAGAGCAGCTGATTGATCTCCAAGCATCCTCAGTACTCAGACTAAAAATGCGCACTTTGGGGTTTGACTAAAAATACACAAAAGGACGTTCTGCATTCAAAGAGACGTCTGTGTTGTGTTGCTGCAACTTTTTGTCGAGTACTTAAAGCAAACAACTAACTTGTTGCTGACGTGTGTATTTTCAGTTGCCACCGAGGACGACAAGATCGTCGGAGGGTATGAGTGCACTCCTCACTCCAAGGCCCATCAGGTGTCCCTGAACTCCGGCTACCACTTCTGTGGCGGCTCCCTGGTCAGCGCAAACTGGGTTGTGTCTGCTGCTCACTGCTACAAGTCGTAAGCACACTCTTTGTGTTTTTCAGGGTTAAAGGTCTGATTTGATAATAAAAACCTTTATTTATAGAACCTTTTAAAACACACCTGCAATACAACAAGACGCATGTAAAACACAAGGAGAATGAAACAAACTAAAAAATGTCATAAAATGTCACCAAAGACCAGATAAGGACAAAACTAAAATCAAGATAATAAATGGGAGTTAAAATCAATAAGATAGCAATAAAATAGCTCAGATAAAATCAGAATAAGCTTTCCGATAGAGGTACGTTTTTAGGAAAGACGGTGACTCAGACAGCCTTACACCCTCAGGCAGGTTGTTCCAGAGCCTCGAGGCCCTGGTTGCAAAAGCTCTGTCCCCTTTAAGTAAGAGCCTGTTATCTGCAGCTCTTCATCTCACATCTCACATCTCACTGAGCCTGTTTCTGCATTCACTTTGCTCCTTGCCATATTATCAGACTAGCCTTTATTGAGGAAAAGCGACTAACAAAGTTCTGCTAATTCTGTATAACACATTTCATTTCCTGTAGATTCTTCACAATAAAAGTCTCCTGTTATTTTGTTACGTATAAGCTTTTATTGTGAAGCAGAAAAATAAGGAAATGTTGAGTTTTTGAGCAGCAACTTCACACAACTTTTAATATAATATACCATATTGAACTCCACATCACAGAGATTCAGTTAGAAGCTACAAAAGCACTGTGAGCTGAACACGCAGAGACTTTTAAAAACTCCTTTCTATCTGGTCTTCCGCAGACAGAGGTGAGTAGAGTCTTGCAACACACACGCTTGTTTTGGGGGGAGAAGTGGGGTCGTTGGGGGTTGGCTGTGGTTGGCGACAAGTCACCGCCACCCACTTGAGGGTGAGCGGCCTGGCTTTTGGGCCTACTCCAGAGAAGGTCCATCTCCGGAGCGGCTTGGCCTCTAAGCTGACAATGGCAGGGCCAAGAGTGTCAATGGAAAAAGGGTATTAGTCTTCAGCCTGGACCTCTGCACGAGGATCTCAAACTGTGCAAAAGTTCATAACAGATTAAAAGGTCAGAAATACCATCTGGAGCCAGGTCGAGAGAAGCAATGAATACAATTTTAAAGTCAATCTTACAACGGGCAGGGAGCCGATGTAAAGACGCTAAAAGCGGTGGCATGTGATCGTATGACAGGAATCCAAAAACCAAAATAATTTACTCACCTCAGGATTCATATTTGATGATAATTTCCGTGTTTTGTCACTAAATCTTTCCTAATACTTTTCTTTATGTTGAAATGCTGCATTACCACATCAACAGTCAGTACAAGCAGTGAAAAACAGAAAGTAGTAAGAAATAATCTTTTATCACAAATATAATCTTGCAGCTGTGTTTTCATTAACATCGACTCATCCAATCTTTTTCTTCCTATTTCCAAGGGATGGCTATGAAAAAAGAGATATAACATATCTAAACACAACCAAAAAATAAAAAATAAAATAAATCAAAATGCCTCTATATAGCAGTTTGGCTTCTCGCAATTGCACACGTAACATGAGATATTTGGACACGCAGGTCAGGTCTTAGAGGTTTGACATATTGCACCCATTTTTCCCTAGTGTTGCATGAAAATACCCTGTTTGACGCTTGTTTTCAGCCGTGTTGAGGTGCGTCTCGGAGAGCACAACATCAAGGTCATCGAGGGCAACGAGCAGTTCATCAGCTCCTCCCGCGTCATCCGCCACCCCAACTACACCTCTTACAACATCAACAATGACATCATGCTGATCAAGCTGAGCGAGCCCGCCACCCTCAACAAGTATGTCCAGCCCGTGGCTCTGCCCACCAGCTGTGCTCCTGCTGGCACCATGTGCACCGTCTCCGGCTGGGGCAACACCATGAGCTCCAGTGAGTGATAACTCCTGCATTGTGCTCTCAACATGGATGTTTTGCTACAGTGCAGCTTCAGTTTATCTTTCTCTTTTGATCCCCAGCTGCTGACAGGAACAAGCTGCAGTGCCTGAACATCCCCATCCTGTCCAAGGAGGACTGTGATAACTCCTACCCTGGCATGATCACCAACGCCATGTTCTGCGCTGGATACCTTGAGGGCGGCAAGGACTCTTGCCAGGTATGTAATTCGATGTTCACGCAGGGATACAGCAGTAACTCTATGAAATGGCTTTGCTTGTTGGCTTTTGTGAAACTTTTCTAAGTCATTTCACACTCCACACTGTCTGCTCACAGGGTGACTCTGGTGGCCCCGTCGTGTGCAACGGTGAGCTGCAGGGTGTTGTGTCCTGGGGCTACGGATGTGCTGAGAAGGACCACCCTGGTGTCTACGCCAAGGTAACTTACAAAAAAATGGAAATTTAATCAACACACTGTGTCCAGTTTATTCTGCAATGCAATTCTGATTCACTGACTCTGGTTTTCTTCATTCACAGGTCTGCATCTTCAACGACTGGCTGGAGCGCACCATGGCCACGTACTAAGTGATCTGAACGAGCATGTTCAGTCAAACAGCTCAACATCATTTGCTGTTTATGTTCCATCTTTTGAACTGAACATTATGACAAATAAACAGTTTCAAGCAAATCATTTGGGTCATGAGAAATACTTAAAAAAAGAAAACAGATTCCAAGGTACAGTTCAGAAAGATGGCTCTTATGTTATTAAGTCTTTATTATGCCATTATTGCATTAGGTGTGAAACCACGTGATGAATAAAGCCTCCTAATAGTAGCTGCTGTAGTTATACATGTACATGGGATTCAGTTAGCATTATGTGATGCTTAAAGGTTTCCTTACATTATGTGTTATGCTTTGATCATTATCAGTTTGTCTGAGCATACGCAGATATCTGTTTATTGAGATTGCAGTTTACATCACAGTAATGGCTTAAAGGTCCAGTGTGTGGGATTTAATGGCATCTATTGGAAATTTCCCCTGTGTGTCAACATGTGGGAGGACTACAGTGGTCTACACAAAAACACAAATGGCCCTTCATAGTGAGCAGGTATAGCTGCAGTTGGAGCAGCTTTGTGACCCGCCCACCATACCTGAATGATCAATCCCCTTTGCTCTTTTGTCTGGAAGCAGAACACATGACGGAAATGCTAAGATGACAGTCAGCTAGCTGTAGTTGTAATGGAGCTGAATTTTATAACGTTACCTTTGTTAAATGTTGCTGTTGTTTGTGGCTTCATATGAGTAGAGGAAAAAGTCAGCTAGCTGCTAGGCTAATTTACACACTGTAAAATGCCATAGGCTTGTGCTAAAGATATTAGCATGTTGTATTTGTGGGGAAAATGTGTCCAGATAAAGACAAGTGCTTTGTCTGTGAATGCTGTGAGTTATAGTGAAGCTGATTTGTGTGCTTATGTTTGAAATTGTCTCTATGAAGCCATGTTTAATGTGTGCTTTGAGTCAACTAAATTTTACAGCATCTCACAAAAACCCCCAACTACTGGTTTGGAGGTGTAACTGCAGAGTGACACAGACACACCACCACACAAGTATGAATGCTCACAACGATGTAGGCCATGTGCGTAGGCTACGGCGTAGGCTCTGCTCGGAGCTGACAGACAAGTATAAATCCCGCTTAAGGCTAAGGGTTACATGTCATCTCAGTGACTCTCGTCTTCATGTATAATGAATAATATAATACAAAAGAGTTTTAATTGCTACATTTAGACTCAGTCTAGACGAGGTCCCGCTCCGTATGTCGATTTAAACTACCCATTTTAAGACAACAAAAACAAAGCAGTTCTTATTTTCATGTGATTATATACTAATGAAAACATTAGTATAGTTATGAACATTATATTCAATTTCTGCCAATATATATAATAAATCCCTCACACTGGACCTTTAAAATAAAAACTTGATTCAGCAAGTTTTGTTCTTTTTTTGTCTTTTTTTTTTGAAGACATTAAATACCAAGCTACTTTACCAACAGGTAAAAAACAAACAAAAGGAAAGCTCATATTAAATGGGTGTCACATCCACTGTGTACTATTGAATGACTCAGCAAATGTCAATGTGTTTTTCTACTTTCGTGACATAATTGCAATCGCTGTTCCCTCAGATCTTCCTCCTGTTCTTACTCTAAAATGTTGCATTTAATTTGAGGTATTTTAAGACATTCACATTTTATGTGGATTACATTGATGGGAGCTTGAATCAAAATTGTTGTGTTCTTTTTGCATGATGTCAAAACAATAGCAACACTTGTAGTACATAGAACAACTGTATTTCAAGACCAACAAGTTATTTTATATAGTACAAGTGCTGCTGGAGTTTTGACCTGTTTCTCCTAAAAGGTAAGTTAATGTACCACCTAATGGGTTTCCTAATACTAAGTAACCTTGCTCTGGTTCTGGGGTCTTCTTGTGTAAGGCGTAATATTCACTTTATTTTTGACATTCCTTCCACATTAAGATTTCACCACTGATTTAAAATGTTTTTAACCCTCTTTGATTTTAGTGGATTTATAATGCAGCTTGATGAACATGTGGACGGACTGCAGGTACTTCTGCATTATACAGCACTAAAAGTCTCCCGACTCATCACAGGAGGGATGTCTGCTGTGGTTGTTGCCAATTAATAATTCAAACCCCATTCCCCAGTATTTGCAGTATGAATACATTAATTATGAATGGATAAGGGACTTTAAATTTTTACATTTAGTCACTCAATTACTAATCTGTCTTCCTGCCGTATTCCATTTCATCACCTCGTCTCTTTGTGTATCTTGTTTCAGTGCGGTGATGATGATGATGAAGAGGGATAAGCCACACTCCTGTCTGTGGAGAAGAGATGGGGGATACTTCTGTGCAACTGCCCATCGATTGATTTCAGGCAGTCTATTGCCTGCTGCCAAGGTGTCAGGCAAGATGTGTGCCATCACTTTGGGCAGAGCTGTCAACAACTAACCTTCCATGGACAAAAGATGAGGCAATTATGGCAGGTATGACGTCTCTTTTCTTGTTGAAGAGTGAAAGTAAGTGCAGTGTTTTTGAGCATCATAAAGGTTACCTGGATTGTGACAATAGCTTAAGGTCCTTTTCTTTTCTTTTTTTTGGTGAGGTGATCAATCAGAAATATGTGACTTCAAGCTTGAGTTGCATCAGTTTCATGTTTTTCTGCTATAAGCCTTAAGTCAGGCACGTCCAAAGTCCAGCCCGGGGTCCCGCAGGATGGCAGCACTATGATGAAGTTTGTAGACATGCACTGAATACAAACTACATATGTGGAACTAATGCGTTTTCATAAACAGAGGGTAAACAAGCAAACAAACATTTACCCATCAAGCATTTCCTGCTAGGTAGCAGACATGGCCACTTTGAAGAAGTGTAGAGTCGACAGGGAGGGGCTGCAGCTTTCAGGAGCAGTGGAAGTTGATTATTTTTTTTACAGTAAGATGAAACAGTTGCATGTCTCGTATATGGGATGTTATTATCAACCCATGAGATGCAAGAAGCAGCTGGTTTCAGGGTTGTTGTTTTTTTTCACATCAGCTAATCTGGCCCCCATTCAAAAACACTTGGACACCCCTGCTCCCCCTTCAGTGACTTCAAGACCTTATTTTTCAAAAAGAAAAAGAGTACAATAGAGCACCATTTTTCTTTTAGAAACCTCACAGAATTAATCCCTTAGAAAAACAAACAAAAAACTCAAACAAACAAAAAAGTCCTGTTAAAAAAATTATAATAATAATAAATTTTATTTATATAGCACCTTTCAAAACACAGTAATAAAGTGCTGTACAATAAAACTAAACACAAGGAGAATAAAACAAATAAGGTCATAAAATGTCATCTAAGTAAAAGATGAAATTTAATAATACTAATAAAAATACACTACTACTACTACTTCTAATAATAATAATGATAATAATAATAATGATGATGATGATGATAATTTTTATACTGGATATTGCTCTAAAAAGATGCCTTTGATTCGAATGTCCTGCTTGGACTGAACCAGGATGATGACAGAGCATCTCCTGGAGGGGTCGAACCACATCTATACCAGCAGGGGTAGGAGTTAAGATCTTGCAGGCATAAGCTTTTGTTAGTATCCAAAAGCAAAATCGACTTCCAAGGAAATGACCTTTGATCTTTACACAGTGTTGGGGAAGTTGCTTTAAAAGCATAGCCTCGCAAGCTACCAATGACTTCACAGTCAAAGAAGTTGAACCACAGAGAAGATACCCGACAGAGGAACTTATTTTGGTTAACTAAAGCTATTTAGAAAAAGCAGTTCAAAATTGACAATGTACGTGTGATACAAAATTATAGCAAAATACAATTTAAAGCAGCTATGCGGAACTTTACGTTTTCGTTGATTATAGCGCCCCCTTTGGTCGAAGCGGTATGACCCACAGCCTGGTGTCGTAAAATCTCGACTGCAACCGGCAATTACCGCATGCATTTGTTTTGGAGAGCGAGAGGAAAATCATAAATGTTCTGGTGTAGCTCTGAATTTCTTATAAACTGAGGACAACTGCCTGCTGTATATTTGTGTTCATGGTCACAGTCACAGATAATTTTGTGGCGTTTGTTGTAAGATGTTGATCAAGATTTGTCTTTTAATTCTCATTTAAAGCAAACCTCACGGACTGCATTTTTTCATCTGCGTAATATTGCGAAAATTAGGCCTATCCTGACCCGAAAAGATGCAGAAAAATTGGTCCACGCTTTTGTTACCTCAAGGCTGGATTATTGTAACTCTCTATTATCAGGTAGCTCTAGTAAGTCCTTAAAAACTCTCCAGCTAATTCAGAATGCAGCAGCACGTGTACTAACAGGAACTAATAAACGCGATCATATCTCTCCTGTTTTAGCTTCTCTGCACTGGCTCCCTGTAAAATCCAGAATTGAATTTAAAATCCTACTGTTAACTTATAAAGCTCTAAATGGTCAAGCTCCGTCATATCTTAGAGCTCATAGTGCCATATTATCCCACCAGAACACTGCGCTCTGAGAACGCAGGGTTACTCGTGGTCCCTAAAGTCTCCAAAAGTAGATCAGGAGCCAGAGCCTTTAGCTATCAGGCTCCTCTCCTGTGGAATCATCTTCCTGTTACGGTCCGGGAGGCAGACACCGTCTCCACATTTAAGACTAGACTTAAGACTTTCCTCTTTGATAAAGCTTATAGTTAGGGCTGGCTCAGGCTTGCCCTGTACCAGCCCTTAGTTAGGCTGACTTAGGCCTAGTCTGCCGGAGGACCCCTCTATAATACACCGGGCCCCTTCTCTCCTTCTCTCTCTCTCTCTCTCTCTCGTATCCTATTACTGCATCTAGCTAACCCGGCCATTCTGGATGTCACTAACTCGGCTTCTTCTCCGGAGCCTTTGTGCTCCACTGTCTCTCAGATTAACTCATATCACAGCGGTGCCTGGACAGCGTGACATGTGTGGTTGTGCTGCTGCTGTGGTCCCGCCAGATGCCTCCTGCTGCTGCTGCCATCATTAGTCATTAGTCATACTTCTTCTGTTATTATACACATATGATTATTGTCACACATGTATACTGCCAGGTATTAATACATACTTTCAACATATTGTACCGCAGTAACCAGAACTATAACTATAATATTATTACTTCCATTAATGTTGTTGTAAGATACTGTCATTACCTGCATATCTCTCTCTCTCTCTCTCTCTCTCTCTCTCTCTCTCTCTCTCTCTCTCTCTGTGTCATATGGATTACTGTTAATTTATCATGTTGATCTGTTCTGTACGACATCTATAGCACGTCTGTCCGTCCTGGAAGAGGGATCCCTCCTCAGTTGCTCTTCCTGAGGTTTCTACCGTTTTTTTTCCCCCGTTAAAGGGGTTTTTTTGGGGAGTTTTTCCTTATCCGCTGTGAGGGTCTTAAGGACAGAGGGATGTCGTATGCTGTAAAGCCCTGTGAGGCAAATTGTGATTTGTGATATTGGGCTTTATAAATAAAATTGATTGATTGATTGATTGATGGTTACTAGACAAAAGCGGTTCACATCAGCTGACGTTACATTTAGCTTGCTTATAACTTCTATGTTGTCATATATTGAAGTGAAACAATGTCTAACAAGTTGCGGTATATTCTCTAAATAAAAACAAAAATTACATACCTGTCGATTAGGAAAAGGGCCAACTCGGGATCAGTTTTAAAACCTTTCAAATCTCTCAGCTCTCTCCACTTGGTGAATGCCCGACCGAGGTTTACACGCGTTTGGGCTCGAGCCCTGTCACTGTCCGTTTAGCCTTCTTCTGTTCTTCTGTTCTTTTTCTTTTAGATGGTGCTCCTTCTTTATCCGTCATGACATCGAAAGTACAACCAAGTCCTTATAGATACATCTGGTAAAACTGTTATGTGTTCAGCAATGCCTGTTGCGTACTGTTTACTCGAACAACACTCTCTGTAAACACAGCTCTTCTTCTTCTCTCAATTTATTGGCGGATCGCAAACAACTTCCAGGTGCATACCACCACCTACTGTACAAGACACTACTCCCTACTACATGTCATTTAGCCTGTTTCTTAAATCCTACCCGTAAACACAGCTCCTTCTTCTTCTGTGGTTTAATGGCTGCGGACCGCAGCAGGCGTGCAGACTTACTTCCGCCTCTGGGTGCCATATTCTGGTTTGCTGACTTCCGCTGTGTCCAACCCGACCGAGGCTACGCTAAATAGCCATATAGAGAAAGGCTTTTTTGTCGCTGTTGGGTTCAAATAAAAATGCAGATCTTCAAGGGGGGAATGATACGAACTAGGGACAGTTTTATAAATGATAAAAAGTCCTGCACAGCTGCTTTAAAAAGTCACATTGTAGCAAAAACTCCACTCAATTGAGTTTATCGCAAAAATATTCCCACTTGATCTCAGGCCATAAACCAAAAAACAAAAGCACTATTTACGATCCATTGTCCCGGTCACGGCTTTATCCTTTTAAATGTTATCACCCCTGACACTGGCTGCCAATCAGGACTTTTGATGTGTTACACAATTATAATTCCCATGCGTGAACGGTACCAATTTGGTTCCCCGTGAAGTTTTTTTTTTTTTTTTTAAATTAGATTAAATTAAACGACATTTTTTTATCTAGTTTCACCTCTCTATTATGAAATGGGTGTGCACAACATACTGATACAGTCAGTTAATCAGTCATTCATAACTTTTTGTACAGGCCCAGTTTAATATTTCAATAATAGCGTGTGGTTTTTACAAAATCCCACATTACACCATTTGAGAACCACTGACTTCGATAACTGCCTTCCAGAAACCAAAGTCCAAGTGGGGGTATAAAACAGTATGAGGCAACTTCTCTGAGGATTTGTTGATAAACAGCAATAATCAATACTTCAGAATAATTGACACCTAATGTATTCAAGTTTACCTCTATAGATTCTGCCTTCACAGAGGTCAGGATGAAAGAAAGGGGGCAGGGCTGGTCAAAGGAGGTTTAATTACACTAGAGAAGCAATGGTAAAATAAAAATTATGATAATGATAAAAACAATTAAAGTACTTTACCCCTTGAATCACTATCCAAATATGAATGTAGCTTGCAAGCAAATGCAAAATGCTGTTTTAACTGATTGCATCTAGCTCATTCTTCCCTAACACTGCCTTTACGACTTTAGCATCATTTCAGACTTTGTCCGTATGAAGGGAAATATTGTCAGGAGAAGTAGTGTGATGGGGAAAAAAATGATGGAAGAGCATGTGACTCATCTTCAGCCACATGACTTCTGCACCACAAAACTTTTTATAGATGATAAGGGAGACCTCCTGCCGAGGAAACAAACTGTTCTTTTCTCTGAGTTTCTCTGACACCACATTTTTTGCCACAGAGGAGACTCGAGACCAACTTCTCAGTTCTGAATGTAACCTCATTGAACAATTTTCAGAAGTCCTTTTCAGATTCTTGTCGCACACTGACATTGATAAATGGGGTGTTGCAACATCTGCGCCCTTCCTTTCCAGGTGAATAAAACCTTCTGCACTCAGGAGAAAGAAAATCAAAATGAGGGCGATATTCATGTGCTCCGAAACAACCCCTAAAAGACTGACAAAACCTTTTAAAACTGTTCATGTAGATTTATCAAGCTAAACACCAATGTTCTTAACTTGTTTATTAGATGCACAAGTAAGGAAACAAAGGTGAGAGCAACAGTTTGTGTGTCTTATTTCGATGGAAACCTCATGGAGTGATAGTTTGGGGATGTGGGCCAAAGAAAAACTCATTCACACACAATGGGTTGGATTTGCTCACAAGCTGATGCAATTTGGGGATATTTTTGCAGTGTTGTGACATTAGGTGTTATTGTGGGACCGTGGCTTCTATTTACTTTGCTGGAATGTCACCCCTGAATTAAAATAAAGTATTCAGAAAACAGTAACACAGTTTCCCAGGAGCATCTGCGCTGGGAGCAGATGCAGCACTACAGTATTGTCAACAATAATAAACACACTGATGCATCACAAAATGGTAGATTTTATTGATTGTGCCCTGACTAAACACATCTTACATCTCTCTTTCTCTCCCTCTCTCCCACTGTTTCTCCTTGTGGCTCTCGCTCGCTCAGCCGCTCTCCCGCTGCCTTTCTGTCTGACACTACCCACCACCGCCTCCTGTCTCTGTCTCCTTCAATTTCAATCTCCCTCTGCCTTCCCCTCTCTCACACTGCTCTGTGATGGGAGATCACAGCCTAGGTGTAACTGGAGAGAATATCGTTGATCCAAGGCAACAGAGAGCAGACTTTGGTGTAAACGCCCGGGTAGTTGGGCTGAGCACAGCCTTGTCCCCAAGAGACAATACCCTGCAGCTCCCCATTACACACCATCGGACCACCGGAGTCACCCTGAGCAGGGAGGAGAAGCAGAGTTTAGTCCTTTCATCATCTCATCCCAGTTAATATTTTACAGTCACAGATCGCCGAGCTTTATTTTATGTGATGTGTAATTGTGTGGAAATACCTGACAAGCATCCTTGCCTCCCTCCAGGTACCCAGCGCACACCATGCGGTCAGTGATCATGCCGGGGTAGGAGCCGTCGCACTCCTTGTGAGACAGGATGGGGACGTCCACACATTGAAGGTTGAACGGGTTGAACACTGCAAGTAAGAAAAACAGTAAGTTTAAGATAGCTGAGTCAATATTTTTAACAATATCAGACCTTTGTGGATATCTCTGAAATGCCAACTTTTGTGTAGCTAAGAAAAAAACAGCCATTGGTTTTAATTTATCTGCCACAACTGACCCCCACCCCCAAATAGTAACTGTCCAATAATAGCTTAGCAGCCACAGCAAGGTACGGCAAGCCTGTCAAGCTGGATTTTGGATCTTTAGCCACTGTTAGCATTAGCACTATATCCAGTATGTAGCCATCAGGTTGTGAGCATTAGTTAGCCACATTAGCTTAGCAACAGCTGATAGAGATCTGCCGTCAGTTGTCCCTCAGTGTCATCGACTAGAGACTGGACACTTGGATTTATAAATTACTGAAAAGTTTAAAATGGTAAATATTTTGCTGTTATTATCAGGGCTTGACATAGGGACACTCCTCAACCCCGCCCATACTGCATCCATTAACGTACTAACAGCAGAACGTTGCTAGTGGAAACGTTGGGTGTTGGGCAACTGCGTAGAGCAGTGGTTCCCAGCTGGTGGGTCGCGGGTCGACTCTGAATGGACAGCAAGTGACTCACAAATATGTCAAGTTTGTAAAAATCACACCTTATTTTTGAAGTACAGTGAATTTCTGATATAGGGGTTTTATTCTGAAGGGCTGTTTCCTGCTGTAGAGTGAGTGACTAATGGATAGCTACTGACAGAGACAGCAAACTAGCGCGTTGATCGAGGCTACAAAGGAGTGAAGTCAGGCGGCATCAGAGCCAAAGTAACACATTTTTCAAGGAATTTATGTAGAGCTGTTCATTTTTTATATCACTTATCACATAAAAACAACTCCGATAATCATGGAAATTCTGAATATCGTGGCCAGTAATTGGTCAGTCCCTGAGATGAGATTATTTTTTGGGGCTTTTTTTTCTTTAATGACAGTACAGTTTGAAGCGTCAAAGGGAAAGAGAGAGGGAGACAACATGCTGCAGACTAGAATTGAACCTCTAGATGTTGCTTTTGTGCATGGCCTACCTACTGCACCACTGGCTGCCCTCGTCATTAACATTTAAAAAGATTGTAAATCTTATTCAAGTATTTTTAAACAACAACAGTGTGGCTACTTAAAATGCTGAGTGGCTAGTAACTTTGGAAAACCACTAGCTTAAATGGCTGGCGAGCAAAAATGTTAACTTCAAGCCGTGGTTATCACTGTGAAATATGTGCTGGAGAGAATGGAAAACCTTCTGAAAGAGCAGGAGTATCTGAGGGGGGCGGGGCTTAGCAATTGGTCAATTAGTCAAATTATGTTTTCAGGTTAACTTTGGAGCTTCCTTTTTGAAGAAAACAAAATCCTGTCCTTGTATATATGTGAAGTTTTGCAGTCACAAAATATATTTCTAATACCTTTTACAGGGTTTCCTCTAAGATGAACTTTAGCCCTAAACCACCAGTATCTTTTTGCATCCTGTCTCTTGATTCATTAGTAGATGATGGTCTAAACAGCAGCTACAGTATTTAGATGTATGACGTCTGCTGTGTACAATAACACCTCTTCCTGCCTGGCTAATGTTTTATTTCATAAAGGTTTGATATTCTTTGTGATAGATGCTCCTAGTTTCTTTGTTCCAGGTGAGTTGGTCTGCTCTGTTTTGGTTTATGACAGCAGTCAAGATATTATTGCATATCAGTCCTCAATAGTTTATTAAAGGCTTTTGAAAAAGAAATGCGTTCAAATCTATGGAGGGCCATAAGTGTCATCATTTGTCACATTTTGTTTCCTCAAGTGATCTCAATAAAAACATCAAGAAACAACAGATTCACAACAGAGTCAGAAAAATGTCTTAATGACTCTTAACGTGAACATCAGGTGCTTCCTCACCTTGGTCAGTGTAGATGTTTCCCCATCCGGACACCGTGCACATGGTCCCGGGTGCAGCACAGGCAGTGGGCAGGGCGACGGGCTTGACGAAGTCGTTCAAGATGGCGGGGTGCGCCAGCTTCATCAGCATAATGTCGTAGTCAAGGGTCTGGTAGTCGTAGCTCTGGTGCCAGTAGATGGCATCAACTGGCATGTACTGCTCCGTGCCCCCGTTATTCCAGATGTGGTGTTCACCCAGGATGGCAATCAGTGAATAAGGGCTGTAGCAGAGACAAAGAACAAAATTATTATAGTTCTTTTAAACATACAGTTCGTACAGAAACATTGAACGCATTAATGTAATACAGACTTCTGCCAGCAGTGAGCAGCAGAGACAATCCACCGGTCGTTGATGAGAGAGCCACCGCAGAAGTGGTAGCCAATATTGAGAGACACCTGCCAGGGTTGAGAGTGATGTGCACACTCGTAGCCACCCACAATCCTGTCATCAGTGGGTGCTGCAGCTGTGGTATAAAAGAAACAGAGTCTTTATATTTGTCACAGTTACACTTCTCTTTCACTGTGAAAGTGTTCATACTGTAGACGTGCTTTACCTGCAGCGCCCAGGAGTGTGACAACAATCAGGCCAATCATCTTGTGGCTGACTCGAGCCTTCTCACAACCAGACTGGACATGAATGATCCATCAGTCATTGCATTTATACCTAAACTCCTCTGTGTCCTTCCATGCACCATCCCACTCCTCCCCCTCTCCACACCTCCACCCAACTCTGCCCACCCACTGTTGAATCTGTGCCCACTCCTCCCGCCCCGCTCCCTGCCCCTGAAAAATAACCTTATCTTCTTATGTGCCACGTCCATCCTTTCAGTTAATAAGTGAGCTGCGTCTTTCGGCCTTGGAGATTGTTTTCCGTACTCTGCTTTCGACGGATCATTTTCTGCACCTATCACCTAAATAAATGTGGCCGTGGGTGACACGTGTAACTTCCCTTCTCAGCAGACACCACAATAAGTTAATGTAACCACCTGTGTTATATATAGTTAACTTTTAAATGTTTACATTTCAATTACCCTCATTATTTACAGCAGTTTATGGCACCTTTTGCCATTTAATTATTAGTGGAGACACTCTACTCAGCTCTTCTCTGTTCCTGCAGTCTCTAAGTCAATAGCTATGAAAGCCTTAATGTTTAAAGCTCCCTGTGATAGAAATAATCTACCTGTGAATATTCCATCCATGTTCAAAAAATGTCTTTTTATTATAGTATCAGTGGCACCTGTCCATAGTAACACTTTTAACACTTCTGTGTTTTTTTTAACTTTATTACCTAATGCTAACACTGACATTACTTTTCAGCCCGATCTCACTCCCAGATACTAACGCTTCGTCACAGGCTCTCTCTTTAGCAGGGGGTGTTAGATCAACACGTTCTCACTCCGACCTCGTCACATATTGACGTTTGGTCATGGACTTTCCACGACCAGATACGATGTGCAAGGTACCCTGGGTGTGTTGGTTGTTAATGTTCTGGGACACCGTGTCAACGTCTGAGTGGCACATGCATTGTCTTCTTTCAAAATACACTTCTATTTTCACAAGAAATTTAATGTTTACATACAGTCTTTCAAAATAAAGGCACTACATTGGTACAACAGCGCAAATTAACTCTTTTTTTCCTTCAACAACCAACGCACGTGGTTAGGTTTAGGAAAAAAGAACAGGCTTTGGCTTTATAATCTGATGGGACGTGAACACCGCTCTCTTGGGTGAAAGTTAGTGTTTGTTGGACCCATCCACCACCCCTGCTGCCCACCCGACTTGGACTCTCTCTTGTTCCGCCATGTTTCCCCCTGATGCCACCAAGCGCCATTAGACTATAACGCCGACTGACTGCGTATTATGCTGTTGTGAAAGGTGGGCTTTTTTCGTCAGTGTCTGATGCTTCAAGTCACTGCCCAAGCGCTGGATTTTGACAACTAAACAAACTCCAGGCCCTCACTCGAGAGACACAAGTTCGTTTCTCATGTGAACCAAAAGTCAGTTGAGTTATTTTAATAACTATGTAGTGTGCTGGGGCGTCGGTGACTTAGTGGATAGAGCAGGCGCCCCATGTACAAGGCTGTTGCCGCAGCGGCCTGGGTTCGACTCCAGCCTGTGGCCCCTTGCTGCATGTCATTACCCCCCCCACACGCTTAACTGTCCTATCTATAAAGGCAAAAATGCCCCAGAAATATCTCCAAAAAAAAAAAAAAATGTAGTGTGCTAGTATTCGTGGCATGCTGACAAAGGTTCTTTTTTAAAGCCAGCCCGTTATGTTTTCTTCTAAACTTAACAATGTGCTTTTGTTGCCTTAACCTTAAGGAAGTAATAGTAATAATAATAATGATGCATTTTATTTATAGGTGCCTTTCAGAGCACTTAAGGACTACTTACGAGATAAAAAAACAAGCAGCAATGTATCCATAGATCAACATCATAAAGTCATCATCAGTTAGTCAAGCAGGCAGATGGTCATGTGAGCTGGATCACAGAAGAGGATCTAAGACTACAAGACAGTGTGTGGATACAAAGGAGTTCAGACAGGTAGGAAGGGGCTTGATTATGAAGGGCCTTAAAGGTGAGAAGGGGAATCTTGAAATCGATGCAATATTTAACAGGAAGTCAGTGAAGTCACAGGAGTGATGGTAATCTGGTGATGATACGGGCAAGACGCTTGAGAGGGAGACCAAAGAGGACAGAATTGCAATAATCAATACGGGATGTAACCAAAGAGTGAACGAGGATAGCAGCGCTCTGAGGTGTAAGTGACAGGCGAAGATGATTAATATTTTGTAGCTGAAAGTATGCAGACAGTAGTAACGTTACTGATGTGGGCCTCAAAGGACAACGTACTGTCCAAACGTTAACCTTTTATCGTCATTATAAGTTTATTTTGAAAGAGCCTGTATATATTTAAAGAGTTGAAACTGTGAAAATGTAAGTTTATTTTGAAATTACACAATGTGTGTAAAAAGCGTAAATTCACATGCCGTGGCGTGCTAGAGTGTCATAGCTTGACGTGCAGGGCCACTGACCAAGAGCTGGTATTTGACGATTTGGATTGAGAATGTGTTACACTTTTTTTTTTTTTAAATCTATGATTAATTATCTGTTTTCATGCTCTGACTGGGACTTATATCATCTCCTGAGTTTGTATTGTCTTACTATTTGATGTTAATGTTTATTTTTTGGTCACATTTGGTATCAGTAAATCATCTTTTTGCTATTTCTGTTTTTGTTGATTGTCTAGTTGTGCTCATATCACTGTCGCTGAGGACCCCTTGAAAACAAGTACATCTCGAGGGGTCATTAATAAAGACTTGCTGACATATATTGGAGCAGGAGATATGTACACATATGCACATGTTGGAATGAAATGGCATTGGCTCTCATCAGAGCTTAAAAGCGGCTGATTCCTGTCCAGCAAAACAGCAAACAGCGTGTTGTTTTCAGCTTCTGATGCAGCAGATGATTTCTTTCTCACCTCTCTTGGCTTTTATTCAAGGCCAACAAAAAAACAGAGCCATAAAAAAGCATTATGCATTTACTTATTTTTCTTTAACCAAACTATGAATAATGTACTGTCTGCCAGCGAAGTTTCTCGGTTCAAAATTGCTGTAATTTTCTTCTTTTATCTCTTTTGTCATATTGAACAAAGCCTAAAAAGAAGGTTGTGTAACTGTTTTCTCTGTTTCTTTAATGCAGCTTCACCAGCAATGAGTGACCCATGACAGAACCATAAACAGGTGTTAAATGTTTGGAGACCTTGGTCCACATGTGTAAATGAGGTGCACAGATGACATAACCACAGGGGGTGTGCTAGGATGGGGCAGAGGCAGGCAAACATTAAAAAAAAGGAGTGTGATAAGGGAGCAGATTTGAGGTGAGACTTGGTGCCAAGACTTTGAGGACACAGGTGGGGTCAACGGAAAGAGGGAAGAGAGGAGGGGAGGGCGGACAGGCCGAGGCACAGCGGGGGCTTGTGGGACATAAATAAGAGCCGGGGTGTGTTCAGGTGTCTTCTGATCATTCTGCATGACACCATGAGACTGCTGGCTCTGCTGCTGGTGATCGGAGCTGCTGGTAAAGACAGAAATACACACAGAGCCGTAGATGTGTACTGTGGTTAAAGATCACTTTGAAACACACATCTCACTCTTTCTGTTTCCCCTCTATCTATTTTTGTGTGTGTGACAGCGGCAGTTCCCCGTGAAGATGGCAGGATCATTGGTGGGTATGAGTGTGAGCCGAACTCTCGTCCATACATGGCCTCCCTCAACTATGGCTACCACTTCTGTGGTGGGGTGCTCATCAACAGGCAGTGGGTGCTCTCCGTAGCCCACTGTTGGTACAAGTAAGTGTGCTCTGATGGAGACAACATAGCTTTTTAAATATTACAGACATTATCTTGTTGCCAAGGTTCATTTTTCTTGCTTCATTTTTGTGCATTTTTCTCTCTTTAAGATTTAAAAAACAAAACATGTAGGCGGAAGACAAATGCTTTTCAATTTAGGACCATATGCGGAGTACATCTGCTAAATCTAAAAGTAATGTAGTTTCTGCAGAAAGAGAGAAAATGAAAGGATGAAGAATGATGTGGAATTACAAAAACATAAACTACTGAAAGTTTTTTTCCGCATCCACATTTTCTGGTATATTTCATCTCCTCTCTCAGTCCCACTGCCATGCAGATCATGCTGGGAGAACATGATTTGCGAGTGTTTGAAGGTACAGAGAAGCTCATGAAGACCAACACCATCATCTGGCACCCCAGGTGAGTGACAAAGTGAAAAACTACCGCCTGAGAATCTTCTTCGCTTTTGCACAATTTTACTCTCATCGGATTCATTCATTCAGTGCAGAGGAAGTCTGAAGCTTATTTTCTGTCTCTCTGTGTGCAGTTATGACTACCAGACGCTGGATTTCGACATCATGCTGATTAAGCTCTTCCACCCGGTGGAGGAGACAGCAGCAGTCGCGCCCATCTCGTTGCCCACATGGTGCCCGATAGGGGGGCTCCCCTGCTCTGTGTCTGGCTGGGGTAACTCCGCCCCCGACGGCGAGCGTGGGTTGATTCAAATGTTTTAACTTATACATCTTAACATCAAGCGCAACACCATTGCACGTATCATGTAACAGGTGGTTTATATTGTGATTTTAGCTTATTTAAATTACTCTGACAGCAAAACTTTGGCAAACTAGTGTTTTCAATGTGTTCTTTTGGAACAAGTTAGACCTGAGGCAGCGAGGGGAAGGTGCAGCAGTGTCTTCTTATCTAAGTTTCCAGCAGGGGGTGTTAAAGTTAACCATTTTCAAGTTACACATGAACACATAGCAGCTTTAAAGGAGAAGAAGAAGTGCCAGTGTAGCCAAAGTCTGATGTAGCTCTTCCTCCTCCTCACATCATAGACCTCTGTCATTGTCCAAAAACTTTAGACATCATTGACCACATATTCAAGTTTCTGCCCTTATTCCTACTACGCTGTTTACCTGGCTAATGGAAAGCAAAACGACTGGAGCTCCTTGTCATTTTGCTTCTTTGCATCAAAATAGGATTTTCCTATCAGTGGTGGATTTGTTCAACCCTGCTAACACAGCCTCCATCTTTTATTCCGTCAATCACCTCCTTGAAAAGGTCAGCAATGTCATGTTTGTGCATATCCAAAAACCTGTTGATGTCCAAGTCCTTTGTAAAAGTAGGAGTGCTTCTCCATCTGACCAGAAATGCCAGCTTTTCTTTTGGGCATGCATTGTCACAGCAGCCTTGTAAACTTTGAAGAACGGGATAGTAGTGTGCTCAGGGACAGTGCTCTTTAAGAAAATGGGCACATGGGAGGGTAAACTGAACCTCAGGCACTCATGCGTGGAGCAGAAACAGATGCATCTGAATCAAGTTGAAAAGCTTTTATTTCAAAATACGGCTGCTTACATTAAAACACCGACTGATTTCGACTCAAAAGGGTGGACAGGGGTCAAGCAAACATTTTATACATGTCCAGGGGATGCTGTTAAAACCCCGAATAGTACATTTCACACGTCATAATCGGAAAAGGCTACCTTCAGAAAAAGGCCTAATTCAGAATATCCAAATCAAATATGCTGTTTACACAACCCTTATCAAAATCAGAATATTGTCATGTTTTGAATGATAGTGGAACATTAGTATACATGTAAATGTAGCCATTGAAACATGTTCCTTTATCATACTAAATATTGGCACTCTAGTTCACTCTGCAGCTGTAGCTGACTCCACATATACCATCCTGCTGTGGTAAATACTCAATAGGGCAGTGGTTCCCAACTGGTCCAGCCACAGGTCCAGATTTCTCCTTAGTCATTACATCAAGGTCCACACAGTTTAATATATTCAGCGTCAAGTGTTTTAGGAATAATTTACCTTTTCTTTTTATTAACATATATGTTTGTGACCTGTTTTTATAGGTTCTATTAAGATTCACTGATTTTAGATTCAGCAGGAACAAACTGATAGTCTGAGAGTCGTAGACAAGCTGGGGAGGGAAAGTGTTGAGAAATGGACACATTTATTTTTCATGGAATTTGTTGACAGCAACAAAAGCACAGAATATTGCCGGCCTTTTCCTATAAAATCATTTTCCTGTCTTTGAGGTTTCCATGACTATCTGTGCTCCGTCTGTAGCGGTGAACTTGCCGACCCGTCTGCAGTGTTTGGACGTGCCCATCCTGGATGAGCAGGACTGTCATAACGCCTATCCCGGCATGATCACACGCAGGATGATGTGTGCTGGGTACTTGGACGGAGGCAGAGATGCCTGCAATGTGAGTTTCCAAAGACTACCACAGCACTGTGTGTGTGTGTGTGTGTGTGTGTGTGTGTGTGTGTGTGTGTGTGTCTGTGTGAAAATGAGTCACATGCTCACACTCGCTCCCTCTGTGTTTGTCAGGGTGACTCCGGAAGCCCTCTGGTGTGTGAAGGAGAGGTCCACGGCCTGGTGTCATGGGGTCGGGGGTGTGCTCAGCCCAACTACCCCGGGGTCTACGTCAAACTGTGTGAGTTCCTCTACTGGATTGAGGACGTCATGGCAGCAAACCCCTGAAGAAGTCACCCATTTTTCACTTTATTCTCCTCATGTCTCCCACTGGTTCTCCTCATTCTTATTTTCTTTTGAAGCCCTGACTTTAATTTCTGTGTTTCACTGGTGCCTTGTCTCCTTTTAAAATTTCTCCCCCATATATCCAACACACGTGCCAAAATAAAAACACTCAAATATATTCACTTTTCACTTGTCTGGTCATGTCTGTAATGGAAGAAACACACCACACAATGAAACTACAGACACTCAATCATGTGTCAGTTAAAGGTTTATTTAATTTCAATAAAATGTAATTACACAGAGGCCTTTATTCACTTACAAAACTTATTTATGAGAGCAGACATATGTTATGAGTTAAATGACGAGGTAGCATATTTATATTGTTTCATATATTCACCCTAAATAAGCTGTTGCCCCCTTCACTTGTTCATCAAGCCTTTCATTAAATAATCTCAAGGAGGCTCCGGAAACACTTTAATTATAAAGAATCAGTACTGAACCTACTGCAGAGATAATGGCAGTGTGATTATTGAACAGTAGGAGGCCTCAGTAAGCAATTTTCCTGTCAGTCCCCGCCCACACACATCACAGCTTCAGCAGTGCAGCTGACACGCCGGTCATTTACAGCTAAACATGACTCCAGAGACTATTTTTACATTCAATGAGAGCTGATTTCTGGAATGAGGATATTTTAGTCGCTGAGTATTTCTCCCTCTATTAAAAGAGTCTTTATTTTGCAGAGATGGCTTCTCTGTCAGGATGCAGTCACCTCTCCCAGGTCATGCTTGTCTCCTCTGAGCACCGCTCTCTGTTCGTCCCTCTATTCATGTCAGAGCCACGCTACTCCACCTACACACAGAAACATGTCACACTTAAATATACAATTACATGAGAAGGAGGAAAGTCCATCACCTAAAACTTCTTAAATGAGTGAATGATACCTATCATGAGACCTGGATTAGATTATAGGTTACAGATGAAGTTTGGGGTGGTACCTTTACTGGATTGGAGCGGATTTAAAGACTACTTTTTTAACTTTTTTGCCTTCATTGGGTGGGGCGGTCTGGATGTGCAGGGGGCTGTAGGCTGAAATCGAACCTGCGACCGCTGTGGCAAAGACATTGCCCTTGTATAAGGCAGGCCTGCTCTACCCACTAAGCCACCGGGTGCCCTGATTTTTAATTTAAGACTACATGGTTACACAAGTGGTTCTAAAACGGGAGTGTAAAACTGCAAAAACAAAGTGAAACTAAAGTCAAATGGGCCACAAATGTGTCACTGATATTATTAATTGCTGCAATGCTTTGTAAGGTTATTGTAGTTGACTAAAACTAAACTAAAAACTCAAGGTGTGAAAAAATATTTAAGTCAAATGAAATAAAAATAAAAACTAGACTTCAGAAAGTAACAAAAACTGAAACTACATTGTAAACTCACAAATTTAACTAAAATAAAATAAAAATATCTAAAAATTGTCTAAAGCTTCAGTTTTTTGGTCAAATTTCATTAAAAACAGGAAGACCCATTGGTGCATATCTTTATACAGGCTGGGATGTCTACATAACTGTGAGGCCCTCACAAAGCATTGTGTTTGTATTGTAACACCTATTCTGAACTTCTTAAATCTCGCCCCTCACAAATGCCCTCTCACTTATAATGAAAAAACACAAATAAATAATAATAAAATAAACAGAAATAAAATGAAGCATTGTTAAACAGTATAACACGATGTTGGCAAAGCAAACAGGATTCAGGCTGGCACGGTTCATTCAGAAAGCATAACAACATGTAAAGGTCAGGACGGTCTGCACAAATTTTGAGATGGAGAAAAGCAAATCGAGTGCTCAGCAGCATGCCAGCCTTGTGTCTTAAAAAGTAAAAGTAAAACCTCAAAGTTGAACTCACATTTTTCATTTGCATAACAGAACAAAATGAGGACACAACCAAAAAGAAACATGCTGTACACGGTCTTGATAATATTATGTCTATAAAAAATGGCTGTCTGGGCTGCTTTGGTTCCCAGTGTTCCCAGTATGCTTTCAACTGCACTTTTTGATTGGTGTCTAAAGGCCCTGACACACCAAGCCCCCCCAGCTGATTCAACATGTTGGATTGCCGTCAGAGTCGATGAGGCCTGTCATTGAATGACATCACAGTTTGGTTCAGCGTACCAGAAAAGAAACAGAAGTACGGGAAGCAAACAAACGACTTCAGTCTTTATATTATGTGAGATTATGTGTTTAGCCATTGAGCTCTTTAGCACAACCAGTTTGTTAATTGTTTGCCTACACATCTTTCAGCATCGGAATGTGTGCTAACTGGCGTCGTGACCATCTTACAGTTTTCCTTTTTGAATGTACAAACACAGACTAATCCTGCCTGCTGGTATGAAGAATTATTTCCTCTCATGCAGGCACAGTACATATGTGCTGGTTGGCTATTGCCTCTAGCAACTTTTTGGCTAAGACGCAGGCTATGTGAGGCAATGCAACAGTTGGCCTTCATCACCACCTCGATGTCTGTTTGGTGTGTCTGGGCCTTGAAGGGAGGCGTGACAGATTGGGGACCACTGGAAGACAACACTGTAAATTTCTTTTAGGACAACATCATCTGCATATTGTAGAATAATCTAATGTCTATTTAGTATGGGCACAGTTCAGCATACAAGGTTAAAACAGGCCATAACTTACTGTTGACATCCTTCTGAGAGGAAGAGGAAAATTTTGCTTCTGTGCGGAAATCAGCGCTGCTTAAGACAGAACACAAAATGGAAATATAGGTGAATGCAGTGTGACTTTTACCACTGACACCTTATAAAAGTAAAGCTCGTGTCACATGCATAAATGTGTGACTAGCAACAGCATCAACAAAAGCCAACAGGAATCTTCTATCCTCATCAAATAAGGATATTAAATATCAGCAATTGTCTGATTAACAATAAAGAAACACAAAGAATTAGGACTTACAGGTAGCATAGAAAATATCTTTAATAATCACAATAGTCATTCTATTTGTCTTGCTACCAGTGATATTAATCTTGACACAGTCCACAGGTAAATGCCTGATTTTTATTCTTTTTGTTACAAGGATTTTATTGCATAGACAAAAAAACAAATACACATATGCACACAAACATGTATGATACAAAACTAAAACAAATACATGACAACCACAAAATGCAAAATCAGTTAATTCATTTGATGTGCTGAGTCTTTGCACAGCTGATCTGGGTATTTAAAGCCATCCAGTGGGTTGCCAGCATAATGTTAAACACTTGTTAAAGGTTACAGTAACTTGGTGGAAGCGTTCCCTTATAGACAATTGGAACTGAGACTATAAATAATCTCAGTAGGGAGAAGTTGCTCTATAAGGCTTTAGCAGCAAATTTAGACTCCTTAAGGTTTCTGATATATATGTATACATGTAGACATGTAGACAACAACAGCAGCATGTTCCTCCTTTACTGCTCTGCTGTAAACACTGTCTCACCTTTTCATGTTTGTCTGTTTTCTGTGTCTTCTACGTGCTTCACCGCTGCTGTGGGCCTGCTGAAGAGAGGACACGTGTCACAATGATTATGCAGCCATCAGCTACTGCCGAGGGTGAAGGTAAGTACAAAACCTGACATATAAAAATGACTTTAGTACAAGCAAAATTACTTTTTTAAAATAGTCAAAAAGTACAAGTACACACACACACACACACACATAAAAAAAAGACTTTGTTACAGCAACAAGAGCAAATACAATTTGTTCCCTCCACCCCTGGTTGCTACATATATTCACACTACAGTTGGTGAACCTTTGCAGCACTGTGCATGAATTAGCATTTCTCAGAGTTTGTCTGTGAGGAATGGAGAAATTTAACACATCGCTTCATCAAACTGCCAAGAAAGTCATACAGCAACAGAATGCAAATAGCCTCAGTGTCTGCGGGAACTCACTGAGTGGGAGTGGGAGTGTTTGTCCAGTGTCTTGGTTTCGGATGTCTGGGGTTGGTCAGAGGGAGATGGACAGCGTGGGGTTGTGCTGTGCTTGGGGGGCAGAGGTGGAGCGCTCAGGTGGGAGGTGCGAACCTTGTAATCCAAACTGGAGATCTGTTGAGAGAAAGTGTAGGCAGTCAGTGAGGAATTAAAAAATAAGGTTATTTATTCATCATACAGTATGAGAGCATTATTTTAAAGTGGCAAACAAGCTGGAGGAAGGATGAGGATGCATGTTGCAATAGATACAGTTCCTCCCTGTAAGTTTACTTATAGGCCGGATGAGTTGCAGAGACAAACACATGGAAACAAGACTAAGGTCCCTATCTTACACCTGGTGCACAGATGGGCACAGCGCAACTGTCACTGCTACTTTCAGACTGATGCAACTGCCATTTTCACCAGTAGCAAATGTACTTGGGCCTATCTGTGCAACCTTGGGCACATGGGACTTAAAATGAGGCGTGGTCAGGGACATTGTCAGTGAATTGTTATCAATTTTTCAATTATTTAAGCCTTTACTAGGCCAGTATAAGGATTCTGAACAGATAAGTGTCCTTCATATGAATAATGTCCTCAGGTATTAATCCCAAGTACATAATCTGTGGGTCCCTTGGGATCTTGTAACCTAAAACTCTCTTGAGAATCTGAGTTATTCTATCCCAGAATGTTTGTAGTTTTATACATGACCAAAGTTGAATTGCTATTTTGAGGCAGCAGAAAGTAACTGGGCCATTGACCATCAAAAACCTGATCTGAAGTCAGAATGACGCAGTATTTTCCTGCTATTAAAGGACACATTATTCAGACAGTAACATGCTCCTACATGCACTCTCTGCTTGTTACACACATAGAGACACGCGGATGGGTTGAGGGTTGGTGAAATAATACATGATTAACATTCATTAAAATGTTAACGTAGCAGAGAGCAGAGCAGAGCTGCAGTCCGACTCCCCATTAAGAGAGGCTCTGTGCAGATTTATGAGGAGCAGTGTGACTACATTGATTATTTCAGAAGCTAAAAGTTTAGTTCTGTTTGCTTGGTCACGTTTATAACTACAGGTTTGAGTTGTGCTGCTTTAATGTCCCACGATATTTGCTGCAGTAACATTACTGCTCTGACTGCATTACTCTCAGCACAAAACAGCTCACTCCTCCAATTTGCTGAATTGCAATGTACAAAGTGCACCAGGTGCAGGAACACCTGGCTTTTGGGGAACGGGAGATGACACTGACTGGTTGAAGTCATGTTACACCCCAAACACACCTCTCGTTAATTAAAAGACTAGATACAATCCCTTGACCCAGATTATGTGCTGTTAAACTGCCAAAAGTTGATGGACACAGCCTAAATGCACCTGTGCCCTGCACTTTGGACCACTGGTTCCCAACTGGTCCAGCCTCAGGGTCCAGATTTCTCCTTAGTCATCAGTTCAAGGTCCACACAGTTTAATACATTTAGCGTCATACTTGCATTTGGCCATGTCGTTGAGCTAGTTTGCTGTCTCTGTTACGTAGCTGTGCATTAGTCACTCAATCTACAGAAGGAAATGGCACCTCAAAATAAAAGCTCTGTGCCAGAAATTCACTGTACTTCAAAATAAAGTGTGCTTTTTACAAACTTGACACATTTGCGAGTCATTTGTGGACCATTCAGAATGGACCTGCAACCCACCAGTTGGGAGCCACTGCTTTAGACCATGTGCTACTGATCTTTTAGATTAGGTCTGTAGTAATGCTAGTAGTACAACTGCAGTGCGATCAATATGCTCTGATGTTTGGCAGGTGTTTACAGCGTTCAGCATCTTAGTATAGCACATTGTCACATTAACACAAAGTCCAGCTGAGGCTAATGGGGATGTCATTCGTTTTCCAGGTATAGGGTTAGGGTTAGGATTAGTGATTGACGTATTCACGCACCTTTCTCAGGGCAGCCATTTCCTTTACCATCAGCTCAATGTCTTCATGGTCCGCCTCCTCTGTGTCCTCCTCGCCCTCCTCCTCCCAGTGACCGCTGCCTGGCAGGTAGGGCTCGACAAGGATGGACTCTGTCCCTCTGATGTCGCAGCGACAGTATGGGCAGGTGTGGCCAGCCGACTTCTGCTAGATAGTCACCATCGAACGGTCATGGGGCAGAGTAATGGAAACACTATGTGAATGTAGAGACCGGTAGTAACACGTTGTCTTTTGAAGCGTGTGTAGTGGAATATGTTGGACTTGACTTCAAAGAATGAAGCCCCCAGCTTTTCGAAAGATGAAGGAGGTGGAAATACCAGGTTCAACAGACTCTGTAGATTGCGGTTTCCACAAACGTACACCAGATGAAGATGAATCGTAACAGTTTGTTGTCATTGCTCTAGCACACAGGCTTTGTGTCTCCCCAGGTTTTATGACGTTTGTGCATTTTTTGTTTGTGACCACTGACCCTCTTTGCAGATGCAGTCTGACTGATACACCTGCAGTTATTATTTGGCCTATTTAAAACTATTTCACTTGCCCACGCTGCTTTCAAAATTAATAGACTTTTGGTAGTGTTTTGTTAACGTGTAGTTTTCAGCTGCAAACATCTGCAGACACCTTTGAAGTTACTTGGCTCTGTTCATTGTTGTGTCATGTATTGTAAACTCGCTGTTCATGAGGAAGTTTGGTTGACCACAATCTAGACTAACTTACAATTTTTCCATTGTGGTCTGACGTCCACGAAGCATATCTAATTCTCTTTTCCTGTCTCTCTCTTTCTCTCTCTCCCTCTCCCCTTCACTCTCTCTCGCACACACTCTTACTCAAAGTGAATGTGACCGATACAATTTGAGGAGGATGTGAGCCTGTGCTCGCACAGGAAGTCATCAGCCAAATGTCAGGACATGAAGCTCTGCACCTTTGCACAGACTTAAACACCTCTAGAGCAGATGGGAAGCGGCTGGCTGACTGAAAGAAATAGCAGCAGAGCATGAAGCTTTAATTTGCCAGCAGCAGCTTTAAATCTGACTGGATGTCTTCGGTGTCACTCTGTGATTAAAAGAGGAAGTAGGAAGTCAGCGGGGGGAGCCCCGTTAGAGGAGAATAATGCATACAGGACACGCTGTCCACATGATGATTACATTTTGTGGTACACACAGACTTTTGGGATTTGTGTGCAATCTAAAATAGTCAAATATAATTAATTTAATTGTAAGACGACCGTATGTCTGACATTAAGAGATCTGTTCCAGCTAAAAGTCTATCATTTTACAGTTGTCAGTTTACGTGCTGACTGCATCTGTCTATGATAGTAATGGTTCACTTCACACACCCTTTCTTTTTTTAAACCGCTGAACCAAGCTTTGTGCTTTTCTTTCCGGTAAATTATCAAACTATCTTCTCATGCAAAGAATTGGTTAAAGAGCATTAAAGTGTGGAGTGCACAGTTCTTCTTCTGGCCTGTGAAAGGTGACACATTTGTGGATGAAATGTGACCTAATTTTATAAGCATGGGTGTTGTGAATATTTATTTAAGTGTGGTGTTGTGTCAACAAGGCTGACTTATGCAATATGGCAGCTGAAGTGTGATATAAAAGTGCTCTAATGCCCTTCTGAAGGCAGTATAATAGCTCCGCATTAAGTTTGAATGGGAATATCCAGGCATAGAAGCACATGGATGACATGGAAGTTACTTTATAGACTTTGTTCATAGTGGTTTTAAAGCAAGGCTATTTTTTGTTCCACATTTCAGTGAAACATTGTACGTGTTAGTATTGAGGTATTTGTAATTCATTGGTTTAAACTGAATAAATCAGTCATGGCATTGATTTGTGAGGGTTTTCTTATATAACAGCGCATGTGAATCACTCACACTTTGTTAAACACCAGCATATTTTTGACATCAACCCCAAACCACATTCAAATAACCAGCATTGTGACAGTACTGTGGGGAGACAACCAACCACCAAACCATCGGAGCGCTGTTGTTCAGACCGACCTATGAAAATAAATCTACTTTAGTAAATGTAGACTGTTTCACGCCACTGAACAAACAAAATGGTTACCGTAACAGTCTCATTTCAACACTTGGCCGATGATTAGTATGTGCTTTAAAATACTGTACATTAGGCTACAATATGTAAGTGGATGGGGTTTCATACCTGCCAGCCCGTGAGGCAGGGTTGGCACAGGAGATGGCCACAGGGCTGGATACGTGTGTCCTTATCCCTCTCTGCACAGATCTTACACAGTTGGAAGGTGCTGCCGATGTCACAGTAAAGCTCGTACTGCTCCTGTCAGGTGTTAGAGTGGTGGTGTTGGTGTTGGTGGGTAGACAGGAAACAGTAAGAGAACATCTCAGGCTGTGATTCATGTGGTGTCTTGGTAACGCCTCGGGATGTTTTTTTGGCAGTTTGATAAATTGATAAAGAGGTATGAAGTACATTCACTTACTTCTGTTACTTTGACTTTGCCCCTCTGGGTCGGTTCACACAGGCTCGTCAGGTCAGGGTTCACATCGCGGCCATCTGGATGCAGGTAGCTGCAGGCACATAAACACACAGCGCTGAGAGAACAGACACAAAAACAAAGAAGAAAATGAAGCCAAGAGGTGTGTGTGTTTCTCCTAACCAGCCTTCCTTGAAGCCCTGAATGAGCGCCTGGTAGAGAGGTGTATTCTGGGGGATGGTCTGGACGATGCCACCTTCACTGGTGACGTGGCCGATAGCCCATTGGCCCATTCGTGTGCAGCTCAGACGAAAGATATAGCTGGAGAGCAAGAGATGCTTGTAATTCACACTTGTTTACAGTTAAGTCACTTGAACATTATTTTGTTTTATGGCGTCAGTGATCCTCTTGCTACTAATAGAGCTTTGGTTTGTAATGTTGATGCTATAGCATACATACATGTACACTAACCAGTGGTGGAATTTAACTACTGTAAGTACACTATTTCCCTTTGTACTTTACGTTGGTATTTCCATTCTATTCGTCTTTATACTTCTCTTTTTATTGGGGCCAAGGACTTGCTCTCCATGAGACACTTTTCTGTCTTATTTACAATTTTTTTAAATATAAAAACAAACAGGGTACTATTCTTTACTATACTCCAATCCCTTACATCCACATGGGCATATCCTTGCTTAGTTGTTCTTCTGTGTATTTACAGATTCATGTCTACACTTACATATTCCTCTGTCTACCCCTCTTCCATCAGTCATTTTAAATAGAATAGCAAAGAGAGAAAAGGCAACAAAGGAAAAAATACCAAAATGCGTCTTTATGCTTCTACATATACACCGATCAGCCAAAACATTCAAACCACTGGCAGGTGAAGGGAATAACACTGATCATCTTGTTACAATGCAATGTTCTGCTGGGAAACATTTGGCTCCTGGCATTCATGTGGATACCACTTGACACACTGGAGTCTGGCACTGGGGCGTTGGATTCTTTGAGACCTGACAGTTGTGGAGTGGGGTACTGGCACGTCCAACGGATGCTCGATCAGATTGGGATCTGGGGAATTTGGAGGCCAGGTTGATGCCTTGCACTCTTTGTCATGTTCCTCGAGCCATTTCTGGCACTGCCATTAAGGAGTGCTATTGCCATGAGGGGAGAACTGGTCTGCAGTGGAGTTTGAATGACTGAAGTGCTTCAAGTGGCATCCACATGAATGCCAGGACCAAAGGTTTCACAGCAGAGCATGGCGTTGTAACGAGACGGTCAGTACTGTTCATGTCATCTGTCAGTGGTTTTAACGTTTTTCCTGATCAGTGTATATATACAGAGTATAAACATATGATTAGATTAGATTGTATTATATTATATTATATATTTATTAAAGTGTATTTTTACTTCTATTTTTTTATTGATACAAAAAATAAGTCAATAAAAATATAGGTCAATTAATAAATTTTGATGTAATACTATAGGTTATCAGCTTCACATTCACCAGCTGCAACAAGAAAATGATGAAAACATTAATGCATCAATAATTATTATCCTTTGAAATAATACATGTATATGACTCTGAAATGGACCATTCTGCATTATGACTACTTTTACTTTTGGTACTTGGCCCAGACACACCAAATCAACATCAAAGAACTAATGGGAACAAAGGCCCACTGTTGCTTTGCCTCATGTCACCTGTGTCTCGGCCAAAAAGTTGCACTTGAATGCATCGTAAAGACTACAGCTAACAGCCAGCGTGCATGTGCGTTCTGTGCCTGTGTGAGAGAAAATAACTCTCCACGCATGCAGACGACAGTTGTCTGTATCTGTCATTTAAAAAAGGGGAACCAGAAGACTGACAAGAGGGATTAAAGACGCTAGTTAGCCAGTTCGCACATTAACAACACAACCCGATGTTGAAAGAACAAAGGATATTTACCCTGCGCTAGTAAACACAAAAGATTACAAACTGTTTGTGCTAAACAAATCAGTCAGTAAAAAGATACATTGCTTCCCTCACTTGTGTTTCTCTTTTTGTGCTGGTCTGATACTGATTCATGCAGAAAGAAGAAGAAAATCCGCACACTGAATTAGAGCTCCCAGTAAGTTTTTAATGACTAAAAAAGCAATGTTTCGACTCAAACGGTCTTCCTCAGGCAACTTCAAAAGAATGAGGTGCTTGTGCACTTTTACTTCAGCATGATTTTGAATGCAGGGCTCTGAGTATTTTGACATTGTTGTACTTCTATAGTACTTTTTCCACCACTGAGACCAACTGCATGACACCTTGGACCCTGCTTATTATTTAGCTACATAATTTCTTGGAGCTGGGCTCAACAAGGACATTTCTTGAAAGGTAGATGGAAACCTTGCAAGCTTAGGTTTGATGAAAAATATGCCAAAAGCTCATGGTACTTCAAAATAGATTAAAAAGTAATGAATTCCCCTTTCCGCTAATGAACAGCCAGGTACTTAAAGTTGGAGTGCTGTGGTTCTGTGTTGCTTCAAGGACCTCATTTCTTACAGCCTGGATCAATTGCCAGATTTGAACTCGAGCACTCAACAACCTCAGCTGTGCTATTTTGAGTTTTGAGATATGTGTGACATAAATCAGCTTTGCTTCTCTGGGAAGTGCATCAGTCAGAGCTTGTGCTGTGCCTGTCCTCACCTCCCGGGTCTGTGCAGGTAGTGTTCAAGACGAGCTATAACCTGGTCGTAGGTGAGGAAGGCCATGTAGCCTGGATGAGTCACGGCGAGCTGGTTCCAGTTCCTTATGATTGACCTCCACGGCTGAGATGAGATAAGAGGAGAGGAGAGGGAAGGAGAGGGGAGGAGAGGAGACAGGAGAGGATGTTTCATCATTGAAGGAATAGTTTAACATTTTGGGAAATATTGTTGCCAAGAGTTATAACCTCTGCCAGACATAAGCCTGAAAGGGATTGTGTGTTTGGTCATGTGCGAGTGTGTGTATCTGTCTGTCTGCAGCTAATCTTAAAAACGACTGGACCAATCAGCCTAATACTTTGTGTGCACATGGATGACTGTATGTTCAAGGACCTGTCATGGTTGCAGGTTGCCTCCGGGTTTTGTTTTGTCCGCTGCACAAGGTCATACCACACCAGGGGCATTTCAGAAGCGGAGCGTTTTGCCTGCTGGATTTTGTAGACTGCAGCTTTTGTTGATTTGGCGGTTTTTCCTTGATATTTTTACTTCTATATAAGTAAGTAAGTTTGCAACATAGTTAAATGGTTTCTGTTTTAATTGTGTTTATAGTTCGTCACCTACAGACATGGTTAATAGCCTTAAAAGTGCAGTTGTGAATGACATAGATCAAAGATTTGTGGCTTTGTTTTAGTTATAGAAAATACATTAATCCTCATAATTACATCGTAGGCTATCTATATTTTGCATACAGTGCCTGTTAGCAGGAGAACTTGATCTCCTCAGAGTGATGTACCACAGCTCCATCCAAAATAGATATTTTTATTAGCTTTTGGAAAGCTTCTGAAACAAGCTGTGTCTGCTGGACTGCCTGTGGTCAGCTCTGGTGGAGATCAGCAGTCTACTGAGTGCCCATTTCTCATTGTACATCAGAAGATACCTGTCTCATGTCTGTATCCTAAATATGGAGCTAGACCCAGTTAGTTTAGCTTAGCTTAGCATAGTCTGAGAACAGTGGAAAAACAGCTAGCCTGGCTCTGACCGTAATTAAATCTGCCTACCAGCTCCTCCTAAACACATGAGTCAGCACACCATATCTTGTTTATTTAAAACTGTACAAAAACTGAGAGAGAAAATGACTTAGCTGGAGCACAGTGACTTTTTAGAGTCTTATCATCAACATGAGGTTGCCAGCTTTCATGAAATCACTGTGCCACACCAGAGACCGCCGATAAACCGAGATGACCCACTTTAGATTCATTTCCTGTATTTGTGCCACGAGGGTTTCGCCACTTGACACTCATTTTTTTCCAGATTGACAAATAAGGAGAAAATTAACTTTGTCAGAGACATGTCTTGGTTTTAGCAACACACTCTTGCGAGATCTGGCAACAACTCATAATCAATATAATAATACATTTAGAAGGCACCTTTTAAAACACCCAAGGTCACTTTACGGAGCATAAAAATGAGCCAAATGAAATTAAAAAACATAGACACATATATGGGTGCTGGGATAAATTGACCTTCAGACATTAAACCAGCAGATAAAAACGAGCTGCAAAATAAGGAACAGGCATTAAGTTTGTGCTGTATATAGTGCTGTAGAGTTTTGAATCTGATTCAGAATCAGAATCAGAAATACGTCATTGATTCCAGAGGGGAAATTGTGATTCGTTACAGTCACTCCGATGTAAAGAATAGAGAATTATAAGTAAGAATAACAGTGTGAAATAGATAAATAAAAAGCAATAAAGTAAAGTAAAATAAAATAAAGTAGAAATGAAAATATACATTAAAATAAAAAAATAAATAATAGAATGTGCATTAAGCTGCAGTGTTTAGCACTAGAACTTAAGACATTAAAATATTAAAAATAAAAAATATATCGTCACTGTGCTGAGGCTGTAAGTGTGAAATTCAATCAATTAATAGCATAAACAAGAATAGAATAAAAGGAAACATAAGAAATATGTACAGTTATGTGCATCATAAAGTCAGAAAGTGGTTCATCCATCCACACGTGCACAATGCATCCAAATTTGCAGGGTAGAGGAGACCACGCCAACTTAGGAGACCAGAAGTGTACACCATTTTTATACCACTGGTGCAGCTTGTAATGAGTTATCTTTTGTTATTAAGTATCTTTGGCCAAACCAAGAAACAGTGCAGCACATACCCCCCGTGAACTGCTTTTACACATTAGTGCTCTGATTAAACAACATTTAATAACAGAGCTTTAGAGTTGCTGGTAGATGGATTTTTGTGTTCCCTTCACACAGAGCAAAGCTAGCTGTTCCCCTGCTCCCACTCTTTATGCTAAGATAAGATAACCGTCTGCAGCTTTGTATTTCTTGTACAGATATGACAGGGATATCCATCTTCTTGTCTAACTCTTGGCAAGCAAGCGACTGACTGTAATTATAATTCCTTTGAATAATCAGTTTATAACCTTCAACTGGAATGTGTCACCTTACCTGAAAGAGCCTGGTGAAGATGTCAAACTCGAATACAGAGATGTGGTCGTTACAGGTGAGATCTATAGTTGACTTCAGAGCCATGGACTCCATCCCCTCCTCGAATGCATGTACACTCCGCAGCTGCTCTTTGAAAGTGTTCCACTGCACTATACACCTGTCACAACACATTATTAGCATGTAGCGAATGTGGACACACCTGAAGCGCACAAATCAACAACAGAAGTCCCGTTATGAAAATTCCCCACACTCACTTGTTTCCAAATGATCGCATCCAAAACTCCTCAGCCTCTGTCTTCGTCACCCTGTAGGTGTCGCCCTGAAAACCACCCCCTGGAAACATGGCCTTTAGCTCCCACAGCATGTGACTGAACAGCAGGGACAGCTTGGTCAAGTTCCTCCTGAGAGTGAAGAACACAGCAGACTTTCAGTTGTGGTTGCAGAAATAGATAGAAAGGTAAACTCTCCTCGGACATGTCAACATTTTCTGGTCCTGTGGTGTTGGGAAAAAAAACCCTGAAACATATGAAACCATCTTGTGGGCCAATAATACATTTGCCCCAGACTCATAATCCTCACCTCACCCACCTCTTTATGATATTCCAACAGCTCAAAGTGTCAGAGACCTGCGTCATTCATATCTGCACAAAAATCTTCTTTTGCTATCCACCTGTGTGACTGTTTGAAAACTTGTTTGCTTAAAGTTTTGCATAAAGTATCACCAGCTTAGAGTTAAGACTCCAACTTGCGGTGTAGGTGTGTGAAGTCATGGGTGTGAAAGAAGACGAGCATGTTCAGAGGTGACTACTGTGGTAAACCCTGGGAGCTGGCTCTGAATAGACTGTGTAAAAATGGAAACATAAAATAAAATACAATTCTATAGCTGCTTTTAGGGGACACACATGTAGCACTGACTGTACCTTCGACACTTTACTGCTTCATTTAAGGTGACACTAGCATGCTGATACTTTCCATAGATACACTCACACACACTTGCAAACACACACACAACAGGTCCAGCTAGCAAACAGGATGCTCTCTGCTGCATGCTCGTTTGTAAATACCACAAAATGTTCCAGTGGCCAGTGTGTCACTTCAGGCCACTTTTTACCAGTTACTATTCTCACTTTCTCTTCTAGGGTCATTTAAAACATTTGATTTATTTATTTTTGGCAATAGTTTCTGCGCATTTCTCAACTCAGAGATTATTTTTAAAAAAACATTTTACCCTCTGCCAACATGCAGATTGGTGCCACAGGTAATCCCGCACTAAAACTTAATTAAAACTGCTCAAAATTAATTTAATCTACTCTAACACCAGCAGAAAACATTCTTGAACAACAAACTGTATGATGCAAAACAAGTAAAATTGCATCACTTTGTCTTTGAAGTATTTTTAAAGCTTCTTTCCGGACATGTTTTACATAATACATATTAAAAGACTTTGATGTGAATCACTGATGTGGTTTTAAACAAAAAAAGTTCAATTAACTAGGAAGACAAGGTGTTTATTGCTTCACTGAAGAGACTGTTCTGCTCAGCAAAGGTCAAACTTTCAAGTGAAGTGACAATGCACAAAATACATGTTTGACTGAAGGAGGACTTTACCTTTTTACCTTAACTTAACTGCATCAAAGTTACTCCATTATACGCTACTTTAAGAAATAAAACACACCTAAAAAACACTAAAATGTGCTGAAATGTATGTTGCCTTTTTGAATTTGGACTCATTTCAAAAACACACGATCTACAGTAATACCACTATTGTTAAAATCACACAATTTCATACAGGCAGTAAATTCTCATCTCCTCTTTTGCGAGACATTTTCGAAGTACGTCTGGAAACCTGCAGATTCCTCCAGTGATTCAACACTCATAAGAGGGACATTTGATCATGTGGGTGGTGGTCATAGAATTTCCACCTCACCGAGGAAAAGAAAACCTCTACGGTGCTCAGGAAGGGAGGGTAACGTGGGAGGAAATGTGTAAGCCACATCTCTCGCTCTGGCTGGCCTCGCATACATAAAAATATCATGAAAAAGAATGATGGTGGGTAAATTTAGAGCAAACACACCAGCGCAGATGTTTTCGGACCAACGGCTATGATATTGTGTGCAGCAGCGAGGCCGGACAGTGCACTGCATAACGGTAATCCTCGGTTAGGCTGACTGTTGATGCTCGACATATTTATAGGTAGCTGTGTACCACTTTCATACACTAGTGACAGCCTCTCAGATGCAGCATGTCCCAGACCCTAAAGCTGTCTCTGAATGACCCTCACCTTGAATGTTAATGCTCATATTTTCTACATTTAAATCAATTCTGCATCCTAAAATCCACTGAGATCTATTGTCAGTGTTTGTTTGCAAAATTGTTGAAATTACTAAATATTGTAAGTGTAAATAAACATTTAAAAACCACACCCTGAACATGATGAGAACACTAAGATATTTAGTGCTGATCAAATATTTGCCAGTGTTAAAATTACGCGCCTTAGGACAGTTTTCATTTCATTTTCATTTCATTCAAGATTAGTTTTCATCCTTAACTGATTATTATGTCATTGACTAATAAGTGCATGTGTTTTTCTTATGTTGTTTCTGCTTACAGTTCAAGTCATATGATTAGCGCAGTTTGCACATTTGCATGTGCCTCATAAATTCCAGTCAAAGCCATCCATCTGTCACAGACAATAACCTTCCAGCCGCTCAAACCTTCCCCTGCTTTTGTCACCTCCACCATCAGTCTTATCTCAGTTCTCTTTTTAGCTTCACATGATTGAAATTTCACCCACTAAATGCAGACTTTAACTTAAAACCATCCAACAGTCAGTGTTATTAGACGCAGACAGAGTACTTATCTGAGTCTGTGGATTGACGAGCTGCAAAATAAGATGACATTATCGCAGAATGTTTTAAAAAACATAAAAGAGGATATTTACGCAATTCGCTGTGACATTGAAGCCACATGACACATAACACTATGTGAATTTGCCACATGACTGCCCATGCAGACCGGGCTGTGGTGAAGAGGCCATCTGCTATCTTGTGTGTGCGAGATGATAAATATGGCCTTATCAGATGTTCGGATGAAATCTTTAATAAAATCTGCATATAATTTGCATACTATGAGTGTATGTTGTATGGTAGAGCAGAGAGGGATCTGTATGCAGATTAGAGCTCAGCGGGGCCTCAACACACTGAAAAATCACTGTAAAAATACTCCACTACAAGTAAAAGTTTTGCATTCAAAACCTTAATTAAGTAAATGTGTAAATTTTATCAGCAAAATGTAGTTAAAGCATGAAAGTTAAGTTCCTCATTGTGCAGTAAAAATGCTCCGTGTTTTACTATTACGTAAGATGTTTTAGGATTAATATTAATGCTGCTTTCATGTCTATGTTGCATTTTACTGCTATAGATGTTCAAGGTTTATGCTAAGTTTAACTATTTCATATACTAATGGGTTGTTTAATCTACAGCGATGCATCATATTCTATTAGATCATCATTTGTTTGTGGCAGGCTGCCCTTTGAGAACAACATATCTCTAAAAAGTCAATTTTTCGTGGTGTTCATGGCTCATGGAGAATTTTCTCGCTGAATAAAGAAGCACTTCATCCTTCAGTTTATCACAAACACATTCAAAATCACCAAATTTAGAGACACCTGGTTTTCGCTAGACAGAAAGGGCATAAACAGTAAAACAGACAAATGTGGTGGAGTTAAAGGTACAACTATAGAGCGTCTATAGCGTAGTGGATAGTGCCGGTGTGCCCCATATACAAAGGCGAATCATCGCGGTTGCAGGTTCGCAGGTTCGACTCTGGCTTGCGATTCTTTCTGCATGTTATCCCCCCACTCTCACTCTCACTCTCACTCTCACACTCTCTCTCTCTCTCTCCCCATTTCACCCTGTCTCTGTCCATTAAAGGCAAAAAGCCCTGAAAAAATAATCTTAAAAAAGTACAACTTTGTCCATCGTATAGTGACTTCATGTAAATCCCTGCTTAAGCAAGCTCAGGGGCTATTATTTGCGTGAATCACTGAAATCAATGGGCGTATATTTGGGACAGGCCTTTAATTCCCCTCACACAAAAGTTTTGCTCAGCAAAGATCTGGAAATCGAATCAAATTGTGCGTTTAAACCAGTATGAATACGTCCTTAAAAATTAGGCTTCAGATAATACATCAGTTATGAGTCATTCTTTTGATCTAGCTCTAACAGACATCAGAGAGAGAGTGAGTTACGACACTCAAATATAACGGCACCTGGCAAACACTTGTGATTCTTTTAATCTGAGGACCCTTACGGACTAAAGGAAAATGAATAACTTACAGGGTAATCAAGGAATGGACGCATAATTTGAGGTAGCCAACAACCCAGTTTTATACATCCGGCAACCAGACCAAGCGTCTAATTGAGACAGCCGTTCATTTGTCAAAATATGTGGCTACACCAGGCTAGTAAAAGGACCAACTGAAGTTTTAAGGTACAGTATGTCTGAATATTAGCCTCATTACTGACAACACCTGTCTGTGTATGCATAGCCTTTAATCTTTAATAAAGCATCATAATTTATAAGTTAATTTTGTATAGATAGATAGATAGGCGGATAGATGGACTGATGGATCGATGGATCAATAGATTGATATATGGACAGTGACGACTGAGAAACATCAAGTAGTAAAGAGTAAAAACTCAAATAAAAACGTTCTACTCTGACACGCTGGTTATTAAAACTTTACCTGCTGCTCTTAATCACAGTAAAAGCCTCACTTAGCACAATGTTTTCAGGTCCAGTCCCTCCTAAATATTGTAAAGTGTCGAGATTCATTTGCAGTAAGCAAAGCTAGAGCTGCAAAATATATTCAAACTATATTGATATTGTGATATAAGACTACATAACCTCATATATTTTGGGCATCATTATGTAAGTGTTGTCTTTTCCTGGTTTTAAAGGCTGCTTTACGGTAAAATTATGTAATTTTCTGAACTTACCGGACAGTTAGCTGTTCTATTATTTGTCTTCACCCAATTAGTCATTATATCCACATTATTCTTTAAATATTTTGTAAAGCATTAATAGTCAGCACTACAGTCTCGTCACAGTATTGATATTGAGTACAGCAGAGCAGTTGAGAGCTCACCGAGTCCTGATTTTAAGGCCACATGCAGGTTAAAAGATACAGTAAAAAAAGCGGATATTTGTGTACACTCTGTGGAGACAACTATATGGACATACACAGAAAGAAAAATGTGTGTTCAATGCCAGACAGCCTCTCTCCCAAGCTGTTCACATACTGAGCCTGTCACTGCGTTTGCCAAGTTTCCTCCACATTAGCATCACAAAGACGCAGGTTTGGCCCTTTTTCCACCTTCGTCATTAGTAGTCCTGACAGGAGCAGCGGACGCAGCCCCCAAAAAAAGCCACTCTTTTTAAGCTGCTCCAAATTATCCACTTTAGCCAAACAGCAAACTTACAGAACGTGGTCGTTTCTTTTCCCCCGGCACGCAATAAAGCCTATATTTGACTTGTGGGAACTGCGGAAGTTATTTCATTTTAACTGCAGCTCCTTATAGATAGTGTAACATAGTTATTTCAGTTCATTTGGTGTTGAAAAGGAGGGTCGCCTCTATCATAACTCTCATGTACTAGGTTATGACTCCAGAAGACTATTTTTGGGTTCTTGTACTTTTTTACAGTGCACAAGCTGAGCAAACAGCCCGAACCCCAGTCCCATGGTCCCGGATAAAGATTTGAAGGATGTGTGGCCCCTCTCTGACCCAACAGTCAGTTTACACAGAGGAATTCATCTGGACAAAGATCATGTTTTCGGTTTGAGAACATGATCCGGTTGAGTTGTAGAGAAAATGGTGACCACAATATGAGCATACCCGTAAATAGTTGGTTACGTCGGGTGGTACCTGGCCTTGTAAGATAGTTTGAATTTTATTTTGTTTTTAGTTCTTGGACATTTTGATTGAGTGAGTTTGAATGGACAGAATTTTAATTAAAGATTGAAATAAGCATCTAGTTCCAGAGGAAGTTTCTCCATTACATTGTATAATCCACAGAGTAATTATCTAAAGTTATGGGGATTTTCATTCATTCATCTTCTAACCGCTTCATCCTCTTGAGGGTCGCGGGGGGGCTGGAGCCTATCCCAGCTGACATCGGGCGAGAGGCAGGGCACACCCTGGACAGGTCGCCAGACTATCGCAGGGCTGACACATAGAGACAGACAACCATTCACGCTCACATTCACACCTACGGACAATTTAGAGCCCTTTAGTCCCCAATCTGCATGTCTTTGGACTGTGGGAGGGAGCCGGAGTGCCCCGACAGAACCCACGCTGACACAGGGAGAACATGCAAACTCTGCACAGAAGGGCTCCCATGCCCGGGATCGAACCGGCAACCCTTTTGCTGTGAGGCGAGAGTGCTAACCACCACATCACCATGCTGCCCGTTATGGGGATTTTGTTTCTGGAAATAAATGCTGTTGATATTTTTACATATCATGTTTTAATGCTATGAGCGCTCATCTTTTTCAGACTGTTCATTGTTGTACAGTGCCGTGGTGGCAGAAACCAAAGATAGACATCTAAAAATGTGCAAATAAAACAAAAATGGCTGGATCGTGCTTCAGGAAAGAGAGAATTTTTTTCTTTTTTATTTGCATGAACCCTTTAAAAACAGAAAAATATGAGCTTTCAGGTTGAAAGCAACATTTATTTTCATTATCAGTTAATCTGTATCAGTGGTGTGCCGTGATGCCAATCCAGGTGTGCCGTGGGATTTTGTGATAACCAGACATTATTATCACAATATTCAACTGGGCCTATACAAAAACATATAAATTGATTTTTAAGTGACTGTATCAGTATGTTGTGTGCAACCATTTCCTAATAAAGAGGCAAACTCTACCTTAAAAATGTACTTTAATTTAATTTAACATTAAAAAAAACCTTCTCAGGGAACCTATTTGTCACCATTCGCACATGGGAATTACAAGTGTGTGACACATCAAAAGCCCTGATTGGCAGCCAGTGTGAGGGATGATAATATCTAAAAGTAGAAAGCCATGAGTGGGACAATGACTCGCTTTATTGTGCGGCGCAAATTACAACAAAGCACCAGCGAAGACGACCTACCATTGAAAGAAAAGAGACAAAAATGGCAGTAGACAGTATCATGAAAGCTACTTGTCTTATTATTTCCTTTTTTTATTGTCTTATGTCGTGATAAGAGTGATAACACATGTTATAGAAGCTAATGTGCACAGATATAAATACAGGCGTGTTGAGATTTTGGCTTGGCCACAAAATGTTTGAAAACCACTGCTGTAGATTATCTGTTAGATTAATCAACTGATCATTGAAGTGTCCAAAGATAGCAAAAAGCTCGAGATAATGTCTTTTTTTTTTTTTCCGACCAACAGTCCAAAACCCAAAGATATTTAATTTACAATATTTCTCACATTTAAGAGGCTGGAAGCAGAGCATTTTGGCATTTTGGTTGGATAAATGACTTAAATGATTGATTGATTGTTGAATAAATATTTGATGATGAATTAATCTAATGCAACTAAAACTTTTTTGATATTTCAAAATGAGAAAAATGTGACTCAACTCTTAAAAAATGACTGATTATTTATTGTGATTACGTTAAAAAGGAAGGAAACACTTCAAGAACAGAAGCTTAAGAATGTCATGTGTCTTTATCTTGAGATGTATGTTCGCCAGGGGCCTTCTTACCTGTAACTGGATGTCTCCTCGAATATCTTCTCCCGTCCCTCTTTAAATAGCAGTACGGCCCTCTCTGTCTTATCCAGCAGGTTTCTGACATGTACCCTCAGGTACTTGGCCTCATCTCCTCGTGGCACCTGGCTGCCTGCCCTGGGGCCTCGGTAGGGCTCCCAAACCTTCGTTAACAGTGTTGTCGTCTCAGATACCAGCTCCGGCAGGTATGGCGGACTGTTCCTCAGGCCCAGCCGGGGGTTAGTGCACAGCTCGTGGAGCTTTTCCAGTCTCTTGAGGGCCCTGTCCACCAACCGCCGGTCTCCACTTGTAGGGGGCTGGGAGCTCGACTTCGGGCTCAGGGAGGCTCCTGAACCTGCTTCCGCCATCATTCAGCTGTTGTGAAGTGATGTGAATCAAAAGTGACCTTAAATGTCAGTCTGTCTGCATGCGAGGGGGCGTGACGATAAATAACGGTAGTCCTACAGTTTCTAAAAGGTGTGAAAGCTCTCGTCTGTATAAGTGAATTTCTAGGAGCGAAAATAGGAGCAGCTATTCATACTGGCTCAAGTTTTTGAGTGTTTAAGCTGACTTTTATTGTCCTTACAATGACTTCTGTGAGTTCCAAACTTCAGTAGAAAAGCACACATCTCAGCCTCCTCAAACAGTTTCTACCCTTGAGCCATATAACAATAATCCAACAGCACTACATTTTCCAACAGTGTATAGCATGTACAAATAAGGCATCTCCAAAAATGCACTCAAAGCTATGTATTTCCTCCCAAAACAGCCACTCCGGTCCGTTTGTTGCCTCTCAATCCTCTGTCAGATCTTCAGAAAAATACAGAAATAAAGGTCTGTTACACACAAGCTGTTTTTGTTAAGAGTCAGACAGCACAAGAGGCCGAGCATGAGAAAGAGTCAACTGAAAACAAAGGAAACAAGGGCTTAACACTGATACTGAACCCTTGAAACAGTTTCAACTTCTACCATCCCAGCTCCCTCCACCCCTCCACATTCAGCCTGTCTTACCCCCAGTTCAGCACACTTACCAATATTCATGCGCACATCTGAGCAGCACAGCAGTCACACACTGTCAGGGTCAACAGAGCAGAGACATCTACTCACAGCACAGTGGAAACATGTCCTCTGTCATTGGCTGAAACACAGCTGCTTCTTCTTCGTCTCTCTTTCTTGACGTCACCCTCTCTCTCTCTCTTCTTGGTGCACCCTTTGATTGGTTTCCTGGTTGCAGCCAGCCAAACAGGTTTGTTTTCTTTGCTCTATTGCTCGGGCAGGCAAGCAGAGAGACAGAGAAAGAGAGACAGAGAGAGAAATGGGTGGGAGGAAGACAGGGAGGTGTGAACTCAAAATTAAACATTTACTAAGAATGAAAGCAGTGCATCAGACCTGAGTGACACGTAATACAGGTGGACTGCCTACTAACAGACAGGATGCCTCAAAGCAAAGTTCAATGGTCAGCAACTCCAACAGTTTGGATAAAAAAGAATTATCATCTTCACCTGACTGTCAGCAGGAAGCAATGTTTACTGTGAAGTTAAATGGGTTTTGTCACGTCAGTACTTTGCTCCATACTGAAATATTTTAAGATCTGTTGGTTGGATTGACATGAAATTGTGTACAGATATTCATGTTCCCCAGAGGATGAATCCCAATGACTTTTGTGATCCTGTGACTTTTCCTCTAGTGTCACCGTGAAGTTTTTATTTGTGATGTCTCAACTACTGCCATTAAATTGCGTTAGTCATTAGTTCAAGGTCCACACAGTTTATTATATTTAGTGTCATACTTGTGTTTGACCAGGTCGTCGAGCTAGCTACTTCAAAATAAAAGATATGTGCCAGAAATTCACCGTACTTCAAAATAAAGTGTCTTCTTTATGAACCTGACACCTTTAGGAGTCATTTGTGGTCCATTCAGAATGAACCAGCGACCCACTTTTGGACCTTGACCCACCGGTTGGGAACCACTGGTCTAGTGTGTAGGATTTATGTCATCTAGTTGTGAGGTTGCAGTACTGAAACTAAAGAGCATGTAGGAGAACTATGCAACTATCTGTTGGGCTACTGTAGAACAACATGGCAGATTCTATGGGAGAAGACCATGGATGTATAAAGAGAACTAGACGCAGCACTGGAGGCAGGGCCCTGTTCATTCCTATGAAAGTTGCCATGGAGTTGGCATGAAAGGAACATGAAGCCAAAAAAGTTTGACTTCCTGTGTGTACAATTACCCATTCATTCCGCATTCCCATAGAGCAAGCGCTCTAGAAACTGCCAGTTTCGGTATCTTCCGGTTTAGCCCTCCGGTTTAGCCCTCTAGATTTAGATAGACTTTATTAATCCCTGAGGGGAAATTCAATTTTTTGCCCCCACTCTGTTTTCATATACACACAGCCTGAAATACACACATGCACAAACAGGACCTATGCATGCACTGGGTGGGGGGCTGTCGTGGGCGGGTGCCCCAGGCAGTTGGGGTTTGGTGCCTTGCTTGGGGGCTCCTTGGCAGTGAGCTAGCGCCTCTCCAGCTACCAGTCCTCCATACTGGGTTTGTATGGGGACTTGAGCAGGCAGCCCTTTGGTTCCCAAGCCAAGTCCCTATGGAAAGAGCTGCTGCCCCAATAGGGAATAGGGATAAAATGGTTCAATTGTGCAGCTTTTCTAGACGTTAGACATGTTGTTGGACTGAATGGATCGAATACACAACTAGACATCTTCCTTTGTATAAAACATCTCGTGGTCGGTTTTCTTTCAAATAACGTGGAGCTGTTTTATGGAATGAAAATGTTAATTCACTGGATTCATCTGTGTCACTGTCTTTGTACAAAAAGAGACTTAGAAATGCTCTGCTGTCAAAATCATTTGATTTACAAAATGATTTATCAATGAAACTGTTGTTCATGCCGTTGGCATACCACTTCAGATTTAAATTTTACTGAATACTTATATGGTGATTTTTTTTTCTCAATTCTAGTATTAAAAATGTACTGACAATTTTGATGGTTGTATTTTACCACTTCTATGTCTTCTGTATGGTTTTCATCAAATTCAAATGATTTACAGACATTTTTTCACAATGTAAGTTCATGGGAAGAAGTCTTTTTGGGGCCAATAGCATCCATTACAGACCCGTAAGTTGAAATTCCACATTAGGCTACTACGTAACATTGACTTTAAACCTGGCGCTGTTCCTGGGGGCATGGAGAGGACCCGCTCCATATGTAGATATGGACTAATCAACTCATCCTAAGGTAATGAAAACACAACAATGATTATTTTGGGGTTATTATAAACTAATAAAAAGACAGTTATGAATACTAGATGCCCCTATTGTACTCACTAGACCTTTAATATGCACATTTGAGACCCACAAAGGATGAATTGTTATTACTTAGGTGGCTCTTTCTTTAGCACCATCATCAGGTCAAAACTCTTTCATTTTGGTTTCTGATCAAATATTACACCTGCCCACCTGCCCTCCCATCTCTCTCAGTTGAACTTTGTGTTTGACAGTAATGTTAGGCCTACATGTAAGATACATGACTCTTGGCAAATGACAGATTACTAATTTAAACATTATTAAGTTGTCCCAATGGTATCAGAGGACATTATCTTGAATAAATGAAGCATTTAATGATGGAGTTAGCCTATTTATCAACATTTTTAAAATGTAAAGTAGCCTATATTGCATTTCAGAATGAAACACCCAAACAAAGAAGCTAAATAATGTTATGAATATATTTATAACGACCATCTGTTTAAAATCATGCTTATCATGTGGTTGTCAGCCTGGGACCCTCTTACCTGTAAGTGTATGTCTCCTCAACCAGGACAGCAGTGTGGCCCTGCAGGTTTCTGACCTGTCATGGACTCTCAGGTAACTTTACTTCATGATTACATAACCTTTCCTTCAGCGCCATCGTCGGGTCAAACTTTTTATTAGTCTATATCCTGCTCTAAGACCAAGTACCAGTATAATCAATGACATTTCCATTTGCCTCGGCCCTCGACTGTACTTTGTTTTCTGCTAATTTGATAGTTAGCATGCTAATACACCAGTTAGCTAATACATTTGCTAGCATGCTAATACACCAGTTAGCTAATAAATTTGCTAGCATGCTAATACACCAGTTAGCTAATACACTTGCTACCATGCTAATACACTAGTTAGCTAATACAGTTGTTATCATGTCACTACAATAGTTAATACAGCTGTTAGCATGCTAATACACTAGTTCTCTAATACACTTGTTAGCATGCTAATACACTAATTATCTAATACAGTTGTTAGCATGCCAATACACTAGTTATCTAATACAGTTGTTAGCATGCTAATACACTAATTATCTAATACAGTTGTTAGCATGCTAATACACTAGTTAGCTAATACAGTTGTTAGCATGCTAATACACTAGTTAGCTAATACACTTGCTAGCATGCCAATAAACTAGTTAGCTAATACAGTTGTTAGCATGCTAATACACTAGTTAGCTAATATATTAGATAGCATGCTAATACACTAGTTAGCTAATACACTAGGTAGCATGCTAATACACTAAACATTGGCAAAGACGTTGAAATAACAAGATGGTGACCGTGGTAAAGATTTTACCTACTTTTTACCTACGTGTGTTAGCATTGCGATTTTGGGAATGCCAGCACGTTGACCCCAAACTGTTCAAAAGCTTATTTATCTTTCATACAGTCTCTGACGCTAACGTTAGCTTTTAGCTCAAAGCACCACTGTGGCTATGTGCAGCCTCACAGAGCAGCAAGCTAGCATGGCTTTACAAAAGTTTTTAAAAGTAAATTTGATTTTGTTTCATGGGTTATTAACTACCTGTACATAAACTATAAACATGTAAATGTCTTACTTTGAAGAACTTTTTCATATCTTTTATATACTAATGTGTAAAAGACATGAGAAGAACGCTGCAGATTGTATGATTTCTATCAACAGTCAGTGCACTGCTAGGCAAGGCAGCTTTATTTGTATAACACATTTCATGCACAAGGGCAATCTAATGTGCTTTACAGAGCAATAAAATATAAAACACAATAAAGCATACAGAAAATAGTGAAGAGAAAAAAAGATATGAAAGGTCAATTCAATACTAAATGATTTACAATTTTAAAAAATCAAAAATTAAAGTGCAGACAAGAGGTGCAAAGATAAAAAGATAATTCAAAATGATTTCAAATTGAGTTTGAACATAAGGTCGCAGTCATTACAGGTTGAAGAAGGCAGTGTAAAAAAGGTTTTTAGCTTTGACTTAGAAGAAGTCAGAGTCGGGTTTTGTCTAACATCATCTGGGAGGTTATTCGAGGTTTGTGCTGCATGATAAAATGCTGCTTCGCCGTGTTTTGTTCTGGCTCTTGGGATGGTCAAGAGGTCGGCCCCAGATTTACTCAGGGTACTAGAAGGTTCATATGTTACAAGCATGTCAGAGATAAATTTGGGTGCTGAGCCACAGAGTGATAACTACTAAAACCCCACACCCACAAGCCAGATACTTTGCATCCAGAACTTGAAGGCTATTCTTTATGTGGGACACACATAGGGTACAAATCATCAGATATTTTCAGGATTGCAATGGATAAATTATTAATGTCTAAATACCTTCAGTAAAGGATACATTTGTCATGATTATTTCTTGTGTCTTTGGTGCCACTAAAACATCACATGGCACGAGCATAGCACACAATCTGCACCATTAGACTGAGTAAACCAACAACCTCTGCTTCAACATCCACAAGAGGGAGACACTAACTCAACCACTGCTCAGCCATTTCACTGTTGCCACTAAAATATGACTGTTTGACCCATTTAAATGCCCCCAAATCCGTCTTAATTTAACTTCACTGAAGGGCATATATGTGCTTTAAAAATACTTTAAAATCTTAAGACTCAACAAAAGTACTTTGCTGGATTTTCTCTAGTTGTACATGCTGCAGTAACAGCTCCACGGCCTGCTGTAAAATACAAATATTAAAGCTACTAATCAGCAGCCAAAAAGCAGCAGTTTGCTCTGTATTGTTCAGATGTAGATTAATTATTTTGGAGATGTATTTCTAAATGCTTAGTTCAGAGTCTAGCTGCATCCTGCTTGCACCTTTGCTCTCCTGGCACAAGGGGGCCTCATGTTACCTCATGATCTGCATTGTTATCCTGCTACAGTGTCTCAGAAATATGGTACCCCTAAATATTAAAGGGGTATGGGTTTTCTCTGTGTACATAAATGTGCTTTTAAAGATTGCGAAACCTCAGTTAATGTCTCACTCATTAAGCAATGAACTCTGTCGAGTGTGTGTTCAGGTTGAGACTGGCCGTTATAGAGGTGGGCCCATAATTATATATTTATAAACAATGATACTTAATGCCAGGGGGGACCATAATGGTTGAGTGCCTTGACAGCTGCAGAGCATGTTTGTATAGTCTCAGGGTGTTTTAGGGACTTTAGACACCAAGCTTGACTTTCTGTTGCCAGCTCCACACTTCAGTGGAAAGAGGAAAGTCCCAAAGTGACCCTGGTAATCAGACCCTGGTCTGAGGGTGGCTCAGGATAACGTTAAGGAGATAGATGTAATTTGTGCGTGGGTGCATATGCAGGTTTATACGTGCATTTATGGTTTGTATTGTGATGTGGTAACATGGCCACACACAGGGCAGCAGTGACATTAAGTCACTCTGTTGAAGAGGGCATCTTCTCTCTGAATTCTTCTTCTATTCTCCTTATTCCTGCTTTTGGGAGTGCAAGTTTAGCTCTGATTCTGCAGCTTGGTGACATATGACCAGCCCGAGGCAACAGATGAACTGACTGACACTGTGTAGCTGATTTACTGCAACGTGCAAAATCTGCATCCTCCAAAGGAGACTACTGTCAAACATTATAGAGTGAAGCATAAAGTTTACACGAGCTTTTACGTCTTGTTTATTCATAGTGATATGAATTCACTTGATACAGAACATGGAGCATTTATGAGTCTATTTATGAGCTATTACCAGAAAGCTGTCATTTGTAGACAAGTATAATCAGCTGTAATGTGCCACAACTGAGACAATATTGTCTGCTCTATAATGAGCCTGAGGTGTGAAAATCAACGTTCTCTCTGCTGACTTAAGGCACTGAAACGTGAACAAAATAACATTAAAAAAATCCCTTCCATGACATCAAGAGGGCACAGAAAAGTTCAGAAAGGAAGTTTAAGTTTCAGTGCCTTTCTGTTTTTGTTTGCCTACTCTACACTGATCTGACATTAACATGACTTAAGCATGATAATACGCCCAATTCAGAATAACAGTATCATTTTGCAGACTGCATGTTGTTAAAGTCTTTTCCTTGTTGCGTTCTCTATAAAGTAGGAGTGGGACAGTTTGTTTCTGCACTAAAGCAAAGAAATAGACTTTACATTAAGTAACACTTTGGTGACTGTATTTGCAAAAGACTTCTCTTCATGCTGTGTGAAACTAGTTTATGTTAAGTGCTCCTCATGTTTGGGAAAAGCTAATTTTGCATTTGGCATCTTGACTGCGTTTAAATTTATTCCTGAAGCTTTTATTATTAACATGACTGAACCATTCAAAGCAAGAAATAAAAGTGTGCCTTTGAACACATTCAGCTGAATTCATGTTAATAATTAAGAGTGCATTAAATTGCAGATGGGGTAAACGTTAAGAGTAAAAACCATTGACCCAGACTGAGTCATTTTCTGCACCGAGACATGACCAAAGCACCCGAACCGAGAAAAGCATCGATCCTTGAACTTCTTGAGAAATTCAGCCTTAGTTGTTTTGAACTTGAATGCAAAACAGGCAGATGTCAGAGAGGTCGGAAATGCAGAAATTATTATGAATTCAACGAAGTGTTGTCTCTTCTCCTTCCTGCAGTGTAATTTGCCCTTGAGCGCTAATCGCTTTCAGTTTGGGGAAAGCACCAGTCAAGTGTCACTGTGCGTTCATTAAAAGATGAGCGCTGCACTGTACCTGCAGTTGTTACCATAGGTGCGCTGGGATACACATTAGGAGCTATCTACACCAAACTTCTATTAGCTCTTCTGCGAAAATACATTTGCACGCTTATCTAAAATACTTAAGTGACACTAATAGGAAACAGTGATGATTTGATCGCTGCCCATTTGATTTCATGGGGATGGGAAAGGCGCACTATTGGCCACTTTGGATGGAGTGATCCCATAAACTGTCACTGAACGTCGACAAGTTTTCTTCACGCGCACACACCTGAAGCTTCTTCAGATCCTGAGCGCCCTCGCCCCCCGGTTGATGCCGAGGATCATGACCATGAACGGTGACCATCCGTCGGTTGCCACCGCGCCGCTGGATCTGCGCACCACTAACCGAGAACGTGGGAGCGCCGGGTCGAGGACTCCGGACTGTAAAAGCTGCACCAGCAGGGACGCTCGGGTGACGGACGGCTCACCTGCACCACCCACGTGCACAGGGACGGACAGTTTGGAAATACGCAGTCCCACGGTCAGGAGCGTCCCGGGCTCAGAGACCGGTGCTCCTCGCAAACGGCCAGCGGACAAATCTTCCTCCAGGCTTCCTTTCAGGAAGCGCCCGTTTGTTGTCGAGCCGGAGACCCAGAGACAGTCACCGGCTCCATCAGAGAGCGCAGACCGCTTTTCCCCTGCGGCAGAAACGGACTTCACAATACGAGACGGTTTTACTGGGCGTTTGGAGAGAGCCGCGGATGAAGGCAGGTTGGGAGCAGCAGTGATTCCCAGGCGGGTTGACGAGGCAGCACAGAGTCCAGATAGATATCCCATCCGCTTTTTGCACCAGTTTGATTATGGTAAGACATGCTGGCCAACATTCACTCTATTATATAACTTTTTTTTATTATATTCTTTAAGTGTTTTTACCCATATATGTAATAATCGGGTGTTGAACTTTGTTACACTTCAAAGGTTTCATCTATAGCACTGTATTTCTAAGGAAACCATAATTTTGTATGTTCAAAATAATCAAGCTGGGTATATATATGTGCATAATGTGTGTCTGTGCACCCTGTTGAGCGAATGTTAAGTGGGAGATGCAGGAACATCATGACACAACCTGCAGGGGCTCTCTAAATTATCTTATTTTGGTACATGACACTATTTTGGTTTTAAGCAACACACAGCACACGCTCCTCCTTACTTAACATGTTGGGTCACATTGTAACACTGTGGTAGAAAAGGCAGCAGAGTTGCAGGTGATGCAGCACTGCCACTGAATCAATGGGAAAATGTCCAGTCAGCTATTCTGCAGCTTTTCTTCTGCATGGACAAAAGTAGCTCACTGGGTCAACTCACAGCCTAACTGAATAGTATGCACACACACACACACACACGCACACGCACACACACACACACACACACACACACACTCCTACATGCACAGTTGCACACTTCCTTATTACAGAAAATGGCTTGTGTGTCAGGGCTGTGTTTCCATTATTATATGTATTTTAATAATTTTCTCTTTTTCTTCTTCCTCTTTGCCTCTCGACTTTTATGTCTCACTCTCCCCCTCTGTCTCTTTCTCTCTGTGTCGTTCCCACTCAGTTCCATACCCAGTGTACTGTTTGCCCCATGTCCCAGAGCCGCACCGCCCTGTGGCCCACCCAGCTGAAAACCTGCTGACTGCTATCAGTCTGGCTACACGTCAAGATGAGGATGGAGACACGTATGTTAATGTCTTTTAAATGGCTTAAGTTGGAAGTTATGCCACATATCCAAGTCACTGATGCATACAGTAAACTTAAAGACTACTGTGATTCATCCTTTATGTTACATTACATAAGTAAAACTGGGATTATACTGCACCAGTTAAGTGAGTTTGTAAACAGATGTTTTCATAAAGACCCTTTTAGGTCCACCATCACAACAACGTCATTTCATTAGCTGGAGGCAAAGCACGACTCTCCACCACAGGGCTGTAGGCTACGTAGGACTTTTAAAATGTCATATTGTTGTGTTATTGAGAGCCAAAATAGAAGGAGTCATGACTCAAAGCTTAAAATTTATTACATACCAGCCGCCACTGCCTGTCAACAAAAACAAAGACGACTATGGTTAAATGCGATGAGACGAAAGGACTGGACGGAGACGATGATCAAAAATGCTCTCATGTGCAGCACACACTTCATATCAGGTTAGGGAAAAAGTATTTCCTGTTGTAGGGATAAACAATGTTGTGCGTATTAAGGGTTATCATGTCCACCTCATCAGAAATTGGGGAAGTATTAAGAGGAATACTGTATTTCTCTGTAACGCTAACTTTTTAGCACATTAGCTAACATTAGTTTCAATAGCAAAACAAACCGTAGGAAACCGTTCAGGTGTTGTCTCTCTTTGTAAGATTGGCACAGTAATCAACCACAAAGCCGACATCCTGTCAAATCATCCATCCACTGAGTGAGAGCATACGGGTCGGCTAGTCTGGTCCCATTGGTCAGTCTTTACTTATTCAAGTAACACTCACAGTTCTGGAGAGTGAGTGAGTGACCTGACATGGTGCGTTCGTAGATTCAGTGTGACGCTCTACATGAAAAAGAGAGCCCTGTTGGACGAAGAAACAGAGCGTTATATACCTTTATAAATTGACTAATGGTTACGTAAATCACACATTCACTCCACTCAGCGCTCTGCTGCTACGTCTCCCCGTACAGAGTTCCGGGAGTACGCTCTGCTGCTCCGAAAGTGTGGTGCTCAGGATAACCAAAGGGTACATTCAGAGAGTGGTTCAAATTTAGGAACGGTGCAGTTTGTGCCAAAGTGCGCTCTGACACTTGGAATGAGTATTTCTGAATGCATCATCTTCTGCCATTGCCTAAAACAAGCCAACAGAACTAGCTAACTAGCACTAGCTAATGTCTGTAGAGAATTGTTTTGCCTCCAGCTGAGCGACGCCCACCAAAAAACATCATACTGTTGACCAGTTTTGCTATTGTTTAACGTGAACACATTCACAAAGTTCATGTAACATGGTGTGATTAACTGATATACATATGGTCATTTAGGGAGTGAAGTATTCCTTTAAGTTTTGTTTTGTTTTTTCTTTAAAGTGGTAACTATTCATGTTTAAAGTTTCACACATAATCTATGTGTGTTCATGGATCTGGTAAATCTGTCTATAGAGCTGCATCCTCCTCTGTGCGTGAACCATTAGATGTTTTCCACAGCAGACATTTTAACTTGTAGGAGTAGGTATTACTATTATTAGTATTCAAACGTCCCTGTAAGCCGTCATACTGTGACACTGTGCTCACTACCAGGATCCTGAAATTGCGGCAGCTAAATGGAATTCAGCCATCATTAATTTTATTCTTTACACCTCATCTTTTCCTACTGTGACGTGTTAAAATGTCTCACATGATAAAAGTTCTGTGACATTTCAGCTGGCATCATAGCTCCGTACCAGCCAATAACAGACTGCAGTTCTGCACGCTGCCTCTCTGCAGGCCTGACACTTTTACTACTTGAACTATCTTCTCAAGGGGAGACCGTCGACACGGTCATAAAGAGTGAAATTGAAATGGTCACGTAAAAAACAAGTTAACACAAGTGAGTCACAGGGATACACCCATAAAACACCAGTCTCAGCAAGTGAAGATCTGACCTCATAAACAAACTTCTGGCATTGCGCAACCTGGATGTGGTTTGTGAGGCATCTGTAATATCATCTCAGTTTATTTGTTATGCTCCCTGTGACTCACCTGGTTGTTCATATTGAACAGGTACAGTCAGTGCCCCCTTTATATCCAACTGTTGTTTCACTTCCTTTAAGGGAACCTGGTACAGTGTAGATCAGGAATGATTCACAAAGTGTCAGTGAAGGTTTTGATCAGTCACGTTAACCTGGACACTGTAGCAGATGAGTCCGTGCTGCTTGAGTCTATAATTTTGAGTCTCTCAGGGCGTAGGATTGAGAGTACCGTACACAGGACACTGGAGGAGTTCTCGAGACCACATGAATGCAAATATTAGGCTTTAACGCATGGATACTTAACTTTGTGTAAAGTTTTAACATCCACCCACACACTAACTGAAATGTCAAACTCATACAAGAGTGCACACACACATACACACACGCTCACACACGCTCACACAGAGTCATAAGACTGGAAACATAGCATGTCCAAGAATTAAATGACTTTGATGTTGCGGTTTCAAAAAGTATCAGCATCATTTGCATCCATTCTCGTGATGACCAACATTTAGCAGAGCCATAAGTCCCGTGACAAGTCACAGCTGCTTATTGTCCCATATCTGCCCGAGAAACTCATAATCACCATGACACATCCCCTATTAACAGATAGTGGCAAGGAAATAAGTAGAGTGCAATGTTAACTACGCTAACACTCACAATAGCCATGATAAACGGTACTTTTTTTTGTTTATATATACTTGTATTATGACAATAAATTGTTGACATTCCTCTCTGGAGCGTCATACGAGAATGTTATCCAAATTTGCAATGCAGACACAGATCTAAATGGAGATATTTTATTTATGAGATTTAATGCACCAAAGCTGCAGTGCAAAGACTTTTCAAAAATCTGGCCCCTTTGCGATGAAGTGGAGACCTCGGCAGGCTTCTGCAGTAACTACTTGTTGCTCTGTGGTCGTCTGAAACTTTGTGTGAATTCTACAGAAAGAAACATTCTCAGCCCCCCTGTACTTTTCACACCGTCTGTATGTACATGAGTGTGTATGTGTGTATGCGTGTCAGCATAAAGTGAGTGACGGGGAGCGTGCGCGTCCTCTTACGTCAATAGGGCGTTCATCGTCTGTTCTCAGCGCTGCTGAGCCCCTTAGTTTCGGGAAAACCAGTGAGTGCTCAGTTTTTAAACACGATTGCGGTTTTTCTCAGGTGTCTCTGTCTCTCTCTCTTTCTTCTCTGTGTTTTTAAATGAATGGGCTCAAAAAACCCAAACATCCGTTCCTCACTTCCTCATTTACCGCTTTCTTTCTATCAGATTCATCTCTCTCTCTCTCTCTCTCTCTCTCTCTCTCTCTCTCTCACCTCTTGTCACTTGCTTATCCACGCTATTATTTGTACACGAGATGTGCTGATTGTCTTACAGCTCCTACAAATAAATTCCTTAGGTGCTTCCAGTCAGTCAGTGCATTTACATGCATAAAAACACTTTTATATGCAGAGTTTGGCAACACTCTGATGATTGAAACTGTCATCTAACACCTTTACTGAATCATTACCTTACTTGCTGACTTGGATCATTTTAAATCACCATGTCATGTAAACCCAGAACTTTGATTTTTAATGATGTTGTAATTCTGCATATGCTCTTAACCACATGTAAACTTTTAGAAAAGACACAAACACAAGAGACTAAAAGTCTATAGCCACACTAGTGGTTCTGTAAGGTGAAACCAGGCCCCTAGGAAGTGAGCTGGGCTTTCAAGACAATTTTCATAGAGGCCAAACAGTGGAATTACATCTTCGGGTCCATCATGTGATGCCATTGGGCCCCAAAAGACTTTTTTTCCCCCATAGATTCAATGATATATTTGATCCATTTAGACTGACAACATTTCCAATGTCAAGAAGAGCTGCACAATCAAATCATTTAACCTCCATTCAAGTTAGCAGAGGGCTAAACTGTAAGTTAACCACTCTTACTCTGTGGGCTCAATGATGTGGAAGATACGGGGTAATTTCAAACAGGGGAAGTGAAACTGTTTTGGCTTCATGTACCTTTCATGCCAACTCCATGCCACCTTTCATGGGAATAAACGGGGCCTTGCCTTGAACGCTGTATCTAGTTCTCGGTATACATCCATGGGGCGTACACATGATTTGAATTAAATTCTCATGTCAGCATGGCAACGTGCTCACAATTACAGCGCTAACTTGCTGATGTTCAGTGGATAATGTTAACTATGTTCACCATCTTAGATTAACATGTTAGCGTGCTAATATTAGCTAATTGGCACTTAATGTAAAGCATATTTATGGTCGATGGAAATGCAGTTTTTGAAATGAAAGGTCAGCAGATCATCAAAGCTATTACTGTTTATGAATGTGTGTATCAAATTCCATGGCAATCCATACAGTAGTTGTGTACCTGAGGCCCTGATCACACAGAAAGCATTTTAGCAGCTGGAGGCGGGTTTTTGTAATAGTTTTAAATGAGAATGAACCTTTTTGTTCCCAGTTTTTGAGTTGTGATGCGCTTCGTGTTTCTGCACTCTTGGGGCCTTTTGCTGGAGCGAGTTGAACAAACTTCAACTCAGAGCGGAAAAGCACCCCACGTCATCACAGCTTTTTCCCCATTGTCCAATGGGATGACTTGAGAGCTGGGCCTTCTGTGGTGGTCACAAGTTTATAGTTGGTGTACAAAGGAGGAGAGATTGGTGGTAGCGGTTGCTGGGTGTGCAGAGCTATACGGCCCCTGAGTCATCCTAAAATATGCCTGGAAATGGCCATCATTGAGGAGAAGCTCCTGGACCAAGTTGTGGTACCCCCACGTGATCCACCCTCTTTTTCGGGTCTCATTTACCCACACAGATCTCCGTTTCCCTGTGTCCGCCAAACTACTGGGTAGTACCCTCTGCCTGTCCATTTTAGTAACAAGCTACTAATTACTGTGTAATAAATAAATGAATAAATTCACGGCAGATTGATTACATGGTGGCATTCAATTTTTAAAAAAAAAGGCAGTGCAGTGCGCCTTTCTGTGTGATCAGGGCCTCATGGCGCCAGAGGAAAAGTTATTAGAATTCATCTTCTGGGAACTATGGCTGTCTGAGCCAAATCTGATGGCAGTCCATCCAATAGTGATATTTCAGACTGGACCACAGTGGTTGCACCAACTGACTGACATTACCACCATACAGCCACGCCACTAGCATGACCAGAAACACTCTATAACGGCAAATAACTGAACACAACCTGCACACATATCAACACAGCAACTTACCACCAGAAATGGAACTCTACTTACTGCCTCTTAGTTCGCAGTGCGTGTTCTGCAGACTGCCACACATCCTTTAGGGCACTAATCTGATCTAATGATGGTACTGATAGTAATTAAGGTATTTCTGTTGATTGTATATGTTCACGTATATGTCAGACAGCCAGTCACTCGTTCCTTTTTCACACACCGAAGCAACTACATAGGAAAAAGATGGTGTTTGCTTATGGTGTGAATGAGTCCACAGTCCTCCTCCGACTTGTTTTGCTATCATCCAGCAACGCTCAACTGTGGCATGAAAGAGTGAATCATACTATCTGTGAGATTGTGTGTGCTGTGCTTTGAACTGCTTTTGCGAGCCCAAGTTTTCTGAGGAGCTTTCCGACCTGAGATGTGTGCAGATTAATGTTCAATATCCTGTATCATCCAAGAATGGAGCTCATATAGGAGCTTCAAAGGGCTATCACTCACTCACTCACTCACTCACTCACTCACTCACTCACTCAATAACTGTCTGAATCAAGATTAAAACTGAGCACATTACTGTAAAATACACTATGATTGCTTTTGACAATGAGTTGTTACCGTTATGATGGAAAAACCCCAGATCCCACCATACAACAAACTGCTTGCTCATCCAGGTTTCCCCCACGACCACTTTATCCACAAAATCTGGAAGTCGTGGCATTCCTTGTGACGAGCATAGCGGACTGTAAACCGTCATTTCTTGTTAACCGGACTGTGGGGCGGGCTCTCTGCTTCTCTTTTGTTTACTATTCACACCACTGACACATCACCTCATTGCTCAGCTGGTCCACAGACCACAGCATATGTTAAGGCTTAGTCTGAAGTTCAGCTGCGTCCTTCACCCTCCATACCAAACAGGATACCGCACGATGCTGCCTTCTCTCTCAGCCTTCTTCTTTTTTTTTCTCGCAGTCTCTTTTCTTCTCACTCTCTCTCACACACACACACTGTGACTGTCAGTAACGCGGCAGGCTCGGGACTCCTGTCTGCGTCAGTGCCGCTGTGCCTGGGGTTATCTGGGGCTGTGGTCTGCCCCACTTCCAGGAACTAGAAACAGCACAGTTTCATCTTAAGAGAAAAAGAGAGAGATGGATGCAGATAGAAGAGAGTATAACAAGAGAGATAGAGTCACTTTAGAAGTAGGGGTGTTGCAATATACTGGCACTGACGACATTTAAAAATTAAATATTAATATCATGTTAATAAAACACATCATGATGTCATGTGTAATCCAGCACCTCTTAAATCGTTTGTCTTTTTTTTATCCATTCTCGCTTTGTCTCCCTCCTCCAATGCTTCTAGTTGCCTTTTCACCATCCATTAAGTGTAATTGTTCTTTTTATATGATTTCATACAGTTATGGTTACAGACTCACTCCACCTCCCTACACTTGTATTTTGAGTGTAATTAATTTGACAAAAGACAGAAAATATAACAAACAGAGTTGAAGGGGCTGTGGATGAAATTCAGAGTGTGTGAGTTGTACACGGTTCTCAACATGGAGGTGGCTGAGCTATGCTGCTATCACCATAAACAGTGCTGACAGAGCTAATGGTGTTAACCATGCAGGAACCAAAGGGTGGGCTGCTGCCGCAAGAATACTGTCCTGATATCGGCGGTACCTGCTGTGTGATTGCAGTGCAAAGCGGTTGCGATGAGCTAGCCAATGTAAGACACATGCGCTAACATACATGTGTGCCCGGACTTGGTTACCCCAACAAACCACTGAGGTAGCTTGACTTCATTCTCTGCTCAGGACGTCATTACTCTGCCGTATCTTTACATTGCAAATAGTGTTCTGCTACACTGATGCTCTGAATGTTGCGTACATTCATTTAAAGATGAATTTTACCGGATACCATATTTTTTCAATTTTATGTATAGATGTCATAGGTGGCACGGTGATGCAATGGTTAGCATTGTCGCCTCACAGCAAGAGGGTTCCTAGTTTGATCCTTGTGGTGGGGGAGCCCTTCTTTTCAGTTTGCATGTTCTCCCCTTGTCATTGTGGGTTTCCTCCAGGTACTCCAGCTTCCTCCCGCAATCAAAAGACATGCAGGTTAGGTTAATTGGTGACTCTAAATTAGCCGTAGGTGTGAATGTGAGTGTGAATGGTTGTCTGTCTCTATGTGTCAGCCCTCTGATAGGCTGGTGACCTGCCCAGGGTGTACCCTGCCTCTCGCGCAATGTCAGAAAATGAATAGATATCATATATAGATATTGCGATAATATCGTTGAAGTGAACTCTTTTGGCCACAATAATCATGTCGGCTCTAATATGAAGGCAACTATTGACACATTATTTGAGCTCAGTGCTTTGAGAGATAAGTATCTAGGGTGGTAGTATGATTTATCACACCATTTGCAAAAAGATTTATTGCTGAGACTCTGCAGGGGCTTTTCAAGGCATGTGGTAGGTGCCAATGAGTGTACAGTACATGTACAGTAAATATGATTAATAAATCTTGTGTTGTTACAGATTTATTCACAGTGCTGAGTTCAGTTACAGGAACACACACCAGCTGAGGAAAGAACCATCACACTCCCGCTCCAATGTGCAGTTCTGCTTTTTCTGCTGTTCGCTCTGATGTCAGGTGCAAATCATCTGATTGTTTATTGCAGTTGCAGCTCTAACCTGCTCGTGCACATCAGCATGTAGTTGGAGAGTTGATGTCCTTGCTGGCTCATGCATGTGCACTTATGCATGTATGTGCACATGCACACATTTTGCACTTATTTATTGGTTTAGTTGAGTTATATGCACCGACATAGCAGAGCCTTTGTTTTTCTTTCCCTGCAACCACCAAGTGAAGGTTGGCACATGCTTATCCTTCAGTTTAACAAACCGGAGGCATTATTCTGTTCATACTTGCCTTCATCAAGTTGCAAAGAATCTGAATGTTTCCACTGTGAATATAGAGATTATGTAAGATGTTTGGTTTATATGTGGTTGGAAGAGATAATTACAGTAATTTGATACTGTTAATAAGGCACATAGATAGATTCCTTGAACCAAACACCAGCCGTGTGTAAATGCAGAGCTCAGCACTGTATGTCTGGGTGTCTGTTGTTTGCTCAGAGAGGTCTCTTTAATCTATATTTTTTTCAAGCAGGAAATTACCATCATTAATGACTCCATGTCAGTGGAAGTGCTGCAAGTGCTGTTGTCATTATAAGAACTTATTTTCTGACCTCAAATTCTGTGCAAGGGTGCTTTAACTTCTCAAGAAGCGTCCCTGTTTCCTGTGACATGATTATACTATACGTCTGATTTTGACTTCCCCATTGGATGAAGCTTACTGAGTGTACATACAGAAAGCCCCTGCAAAGTAGGTTGGCTGAGGAGTGCTACTTCACACATGCAGGTATCAAGAACAGGTGCTCTTTGGATCCAAGGACATATGTGACCCAAAAGGAGGGAGAAGTTAGACTTGTACTTTTCTTTGTGATTAATAATTCATAAACAGAAAAATATTAATGCACACTGCTTTGCAAAAGTTAAAAAGCCTTTAATATTTCGGCATGATGCCCAGATGAGGACTGTGAGTTGAAATGCGTAGGCGCTAAGCCCATTTATTAAAGGCCTTTTAACTTTTGCAAAGCAGTGTGCCTTGGTTTTTGTCTGGTTATGACTTACTGATCACAAAGCAAAGTACAAGTGTAACCTCTCCCTCCTTTTTTGGTTACAGAAAGCCCCTGTCAGAAACCATACAGCTTAATGGCTGGATTTCACAGCACACAGAGCAAGATAAAGAATGCTGCCATTGTTACTGACAACAGGAAGTGACATAAAATCAGTCTGGCTCTTACTGGAAGCTGCTTCTTCTGACAGCATGAAAAGAAAAATGTGAAAACTGCTATACGGTGTTCTTTAGCATGCCCTCCCCCCGCTTAGTTTCCTGCCTTTCCCTGTCCTAAACTTTGGCCTGCGTTTGTTCTTTCGCTTCACGTATAGACCATAGATAGTGGTTTCCCCTTTAGTCTTGATAAGGGTGTGATAAGGGTGGTGTGACTCATGCCTGTACATTTGTGGAGCTCCACGGTACAACTGCCGTGGGATAATTAAGAGCAAGCAGAATTTGTTACTTCTGATTTCAGAAAAACTAAAGTCTTTCGCCGGTTAGATTTTAAAGGCGAGAAGAAAATGTGTGATGTTTCATCAGCATGAGTGATATAGCTATATACATTAGAGCAACAGTTTCTGCATATCTTAGATCAGGATAAAGACAGAAAGCAGAAGAAACCTTGCCTGACTTGGTCCAGGGGCATCAACATCGGCCTACCAGCAAATCAAAAGCTGTCAATAAACATGTTGTATCTCATGAGTTCAATCCATACGAAAGCCATGTATGTGTAAAACAAACTTTTAAAAAATTTGGCGTAGCTGTGAGGTTGCCAGGTAACTGGCTGAGACGTCAAGAAGACATTTTGCTTCTAGTTTCTAGATATAACTTGAGCTTTTAAAGTGCTGGTGTGGGGTTTTACAGTCAGACCCACTTAAATATCCTTTTGCATAATCTCTCTTTCAGCTGTTGTAGAGTAAAATTATTTGTGTCTGTTGTTTTTTTGTGTATCCATTACAGAGCCCTCCATATAGCGGTGGTGCAGGGGGAGTTGGCCATCGTCCGCAAACTGATCCAACTCCTGTTGTTGGCTCGCAGAAGCCTTGATGTCTACAACAACCTCCGTCAGGTAAACCAAATGCACTTTTGATACGCATGTGTTACATTTCTGCAGCACACTAAACAAAAATGGTACTAAACAGTACCCAAAGGCAGCTATTTGGCTCCGGGAATCTGTTTGGTGCTATATGGCACACATCTTAAGGTGCTATACAGCAGTGGTTCCCAACTGGTCCAGCCACTGAGTCCAGCTTTCTCTTAAGTCATCAGTTCAAGGTCCACACAATTTAATATATTCAGCATCACACTTGCATTTGGCCATGTCATGGAGCTAGTTTGCTGTCTCTGTCAAGTAGCTGTCCGTTTGTCACTGACTCTACAGCAAGAAATGGCACTTAAAAAAAACAGCTTTGTGCCTCCAATTCACTGTGCTTTAAAATAAAGCATGTTTTGTACAAACCTTCGCAAGTCACTTGCGGTCCATTCAGAATGGACCAACAAACCACTTTTTTTTGTACTATGACCCACCAGTTGGGGACCACTGCTGTATAGCACATTTGTCATATAGTTCGACTACATAGAGCCATTAGAGGTGGCAAATACTACTATATTGTTTTAGATTTTTGAGATTTTCTGTATGCATGCAGTACTAAACTCTTATTGAGGAATTCAATATGTTACCCTTTCAAGCCTGGAATATTAACGTTCATGTGGGGCAAAGGTCAAGAGCCACTCCTTTCATTTGTTATCCTCTGAAAATACACCGTTTGCAGGCTATTTTAATGTCATGTTTTTATTTTTTTGTCCCAGTCAAACTAAACTCAACTCAACTTAAAAAGTTGTTTGTGTGGCAGCAGTGCTATATAGCACCTCAACCCACGCAAAAGAACTTGTAAGGGACCAACATTTTTCTGTGTGCTATGAAAACATACATGCATGCACACATAGCTGCTGTCATTACATTTACAAATGCAGAATTCAAAATCAATAGTTTGACATTTGTGGGAAAATATTGCCCTCCTTTCCAATCCACATTTTTTTTTTTAAATGTTTCAGTTCTATTTCGCAACACATATGAAAGAGGTCTCGGTCTCAGTCAGTATAACATAATGAAAGATAGAATAGAAATGAGAAGGGAACTTCTGCCCCAGACAACCACAGTGTGTAAAATACATTCCCCGTGCCGCCTCACCCTTCTGATAACAGTAACATGGAAAAGAATGAAAGAGGAAGTGCCTTGGTTTCCTCCTTGCCTTGCACTGTGTTATCACACTCTCTTACAGTCATCGCTGCTGATGGTTATGCAGTGGAATTCACCCTTCCTGGTTTCTCCACCTGCACTTGCCTCAAGCCAAAGCCAAGCACATGCCCGGAGGGACTACATGTGTTTTCCAGTGTTTTGTTTTATTTTGTACATGGTTTTCTAGTGTTCGGTGTCCCTGTAGGTAGGGATTTTTAGGTTTTGCATTTTGGATTTGCCATGTTGTGAAATTCAGATGAGATGATTAAGTGGTGCGAAGTGTGACTCCCATGAACTCTCATGAACCCAGCATTCATATCTCATGTCTTGGCCTCTTAACTCAAAGCACATGAAGAGAGTGGAGAAATGACATGATATCATGTCACTTTAAACTCATATTACATTTGCTTTTTTCTTGACTGACTCTTTGTCCAGGGCAACTTTGACTAGTTACAATGATAATAATGGGCAAAGGGTCTTTAAACTTTCACTTAGGAGAGTAGTCTTATGAAAACTGACTGTACCAGTTACAGTGTACCTTACTGGAATGTGCACAAGGAGTAATCTTTGAGTGTTTCCCAATCCAGGGCTGTCCCGACCACTGGCCTCAAGCCAGCACTCTTCCCCTCTGTTGTCTCCACCTTCTCTGCATTCTGCCAGCTTTCTCTTTTTCATCCTTCAGCAGAGAAAGCACCTGAGTCGTGCAGAGCTTTAGTTCTCAATGCTGGAGTTTCACACCACACAGGACACCACAGGCTCGCTTACCAGAAATAACGCTTGTGCTATCATTGGTTGTTGTCTTTCCTCATCGCTGAGGCTTGACAGAATAGGTTTTGTGATATCCTGTGTAAACCCTAGTATGAAAATGCATGCACGCGACAAACACACACTCACAAACCTTTTTTTCACACACTCACACATATTATGCCAAATGCATTTCCAACCCAAAAAGGGAGATTTTCAGGCCCAAGTCCCATCACAGTCATTTGCCTACCAGATTGTGTGGTTTTAACTACCAGGCATAAAGACTTCAAAAGGGAACTTTCTATATTTCAAAACATAAAGTTTACCAGACAGACTTGAAAACACTTTCTGGCATCAGCCAACTTCCCAAAGATATAGTAAAAAATAAAATACAGCTCCTCCAATGTTGATGACAAATCCTGAGTTTCTGTGGTTTTGCGTATGGAACTTTTTGACAGAGTGTTACTATCAGTACTGTAACTGAACAATAGTGCAAGTGTCAGTGCTTGATTTGCCTTCCACTCCATGAACTACTATGATGGTAGAGACAGCTGTTTGATACTCCCACACTGGTCATGCTATCAGTGTGGCTGCACAAACACACAGCGTAGTAGTCAACGTTTCGCTGCTCTCCCCACAGCTGATGGTGTAGTGCGTGGCACTGACACTAGTGGGGTTTGGGGACTGAATCTCCAGGGGCCACCTACACGAAACATACTGTTATGGTCATGTGCTTTAAAGACATCCACCAAAGTGCGTGTGTTACTTCTGCAATGCAGCATGCAGATGATCCGTAACAATTTATAATCACTTGTTTAAAAACATTTCTGCAAATAGTCACATTCACTGAACTGTAAAAATCTTTTTGTTCAGATTTATATCAGTTCTTTTTTTTCCCCAGCTTTTATGTGCTTGCTGGTGGCATGCCTTTTTTTAAATGTGTGTGTGAGTGTGTGTACACGAGTGAGACATCTCTGTGTGTTTGTGTGTGCTTTAGTATCCTTGTTCCGAGAAGTCACATGACTCCCCCCCCCCCCTCCCTTGCTTTGGGCTGTTTCTCAACATACCTTGGTTCAATGGGTAGTTTACGGGGACTTTCCCTTGCTGCGCGTCTCTCTCTCTCTCTCTCTCTCTCTCTCTCTCTCTCTCTCTCTCTCTGTCTCTCTCTGTGCTTTCTCTATCTGTCTCGCTCTTACTTCAGTATCTTTTCTTACATCTTTGGCCGCATATATCTTGACATAATTCAGGGTTTGTCACCATAACTGATGAACTGACTGGTGTTATCAGAGTAACGTCAACAACACTGACGTAAGAGCATGTGATGTTTATTTGTGCAACAGGACTTGCTTTACGCTATACTTTTCACCACAGAAGAAGACTCTCTGTCTGTTGCCTTCCACCTCTCTTTGTGTTTGGCTCTGCCTACAGCCCGGGGCTGTTCTTCGTGCCCAGAAACCTCCTCTCATCTTTTCACCTCCCGAATGTTGAGCTGCTCATTTTGCAGGAATGCAAGTGTGCAAGGACAGACCCAGGGGAAAGAGAAGGGATTTTCCCTTGTTATCCTGTCTTTCCCCTGGACTCCCCTCTGCCGCTTCCGCCTCTTCCTCATTCCTCCATCTCTCCGCCCTGCGTCCCCCCCCTCACTCCCTACCCACCCTTCCTCTTATCTTTGCTGGATTTTTGTTTGAGTCACTCTGAAATCCTTTACAGGAAGCCACAGCTAGGCTCTGCCAAATTTGAGAGGTCTATTTTTAAGGCCTTAAAAGGCCTTAGTGTGGAAGGTACTCCTGGATTCTACCATACATGTTTCATTAGTGCTGTGTGGGGTCAAAATAGTAGTATGGCTGCTATTCACAGTGACTGATTATAGGAAGTTCAAGAAATGTAGATTTTATAGGGGATATGATTGTATGTGCGTGTGTGTGTGCTCTTTTCTGTGTGTTTCTGTATCCGTAAGTGTGTGTGTGAGTCATTGGATTCAGGGAAACGGGAGATGAACACTGGCATTGACACACTTGAGGAATTCCACAAAGGCACTCTCCCACTGCTAGACTACTTTTTTTAATAGTCTTTACTGGAACAAATGCCCAGCACGCGCACGCACACACACACACACACTCACACACACACACACACACACACACACATACACACACTCACATACAGTAACAATAAAGCAAAAGTGAAACTTGGAACAACAATCTGTTCCCGATTGCTGCGCTGATTGTGTAACTTGAATAGCAGCTAAAAAAGTCCAGGTTAAAAAGACTTCCCTTTATGACTGAACTGTTGCGTTGCTGAATTTAAACAGAAGTTTTTCAGTGACTGGAGTTGACATAATTATCGACAGGATGATACATGCTGACCTCACCCAAAGGAACATCCTAGATTGCTCAAGTGTATCCAATCAGCACGTCCTCTTGCAGGCAAACACCTAATAAATGTTCCTCCTTGTTTGGATATACTCACACAGTCTCATGCAAGGGTTGTTGTTGTTTGTTCTGTGATATATGGTGCAAAGGTCTCATCTTTGACAGTCTGCTGTTTTTTTGGACTTTGATTTGGTTGCTGATGACTATGAATATTGGCATTGTGGGTGGGTGTGTGTTGTGTGTATATGTGGGTTAGGTGTGTTTGTATATATGTGGGAATAGGCACGGCGCACACATGCCTGTATCTCATGATCTTCTGATGTTTAATACTTCTAATTTTAGCTGACATGGTTCCTCCTTGTTTATTTATTTTAGGCGTTGGCCCGTCCTTACAGGCATTGTTGCTTTTGTGTATCTGACCTTTAACCTGTAGAACAGGTTAGAGATGAAAGCAGGCCTTTACTAGAAATAACAGCACTCTTCCGCCAACCTCACTTACGAGATGTGCTAATTGTAAGATTTTGTAAATTCCTACCTTGTTATTTTTCCTGTCTTGTATCTGTTACTGCCAACACGGATCTTATGATGTAACTTCTAGTTAGTCCGGTTGGCAACAAGATATATGAAACACTTGGCTTTCTGGCTGAGCTTTAGAGATCATACCACACTCAGGTCTGATCAGTTAATATGCAGATATTTTTTCATACCTTCATACCCTCCTGGCATTTCACCAGGTATACAGTATATGACGGTACTTGTGTTAAAAAAAACAATAACAACAAAAACGTAAAAGCTGAGCTGCTGGTGATAGAGGTCATATTAGTGTGTATGTCATTGTCTAGCCTACAATGCTGTGTTTCTAATATGCAATTAATCTACTTAGACAAGTCTTACTTGGTTTAAATACTCATGTCCCATAGAATAATGAATAGATAGGAAATAAGCGCCCTACTTGCCGGACGACCTGATGACACTTGTTGCTGTGGCGGATACTGACACATAAGATTCAGATTCAGATGTCTTTATTGTCATTGTGCAAACATACAGGAGCAGAATGGAATGATCAGTGGGCTGAACTGAGATCATGTGTTGAATAAAATGATGTTGCTAATTAACTGCTTTTGTAGTAGAACAACGTGACCTAAAGATAATGTTATACATGGCAATTCCCCCACATAGGCACAGAGGCATATTTCTTTTTTACTAGTTCTGTAACGTTATCCCCACCACTCGCAGTTGACGTCTTTCTTAGCTCCACTGCCTGTTCCATCAGTGGAGATTGACCTCTTGTGGCGCATATTGTGCACTACATCACATCAATACAGCATCTCTGTATCAGTTTGAAATTGAAAGAGGAGCAGGAGAGGAGAAAATCATACCTTTGGAATTTCTAAATACAGTATAAACAGTAATACCTTGATACCACCCAAGCATAATGCAGCTACAGCCATCTGCCAGTTATCTTAGCTTAACATTTAAACTAGAAACAGTGGTCCAGTGAGAGGGCTCTGTCCAAAGGCAATGAAATCCAACTACCAGCACCGAGTCACGAAATACTCAGGCATATATGCCTGTAAAATGATGATTTGTTGTTTTTACACTTTGATTAAAGAAACAAGATGTGATAATTAGTGAGATTTATAGGTGTTTGTCAAGTTTTGTTATCTGCAGGCAGTGCCAGGCTAGCTGTTTCCCCGTTTTCAGTCTAAGCTAAGCTAACTGTCTCCCTGCTCTCGCTCATAGACTGTATCAAATAGTGGATGTAGCTACCATGCCGTCACCCATCGGTTTGTGGACTCTCATTTTGAAGCCTCAGATTTTGGCGTTTTGGCCGTTGCCAAAAGACTGTGAATCTGACTCATAGATTTAACAATGCCTTGCAAACATCCTGTCACTCAAGCAGCCCTGTTTTTGAGTTGTAAGAAAATTCACCCCCCATACAGTTGTCATGAATGTTAAAATTAGCTATAGAGACCAAAGCCGTTTGTTGTACCAGGCTGTAAACCTTGTTTATTTCTGCTTTCTGCATTTTAACATGAGTGTCTATGAGGACTAACTCGCTTAAGAAGCCAGGAACTGCAGTTTTGGCACTTCATGTTAGCTTTGTTTTTCAGCTCCAGAGGTTGCCTCTTGCTGTGGCTTCATGTTTGCTACATGACATTTTATTTTTATTTATTTATTTATTTATTTATTATTTGTACACACATAAAACTGCAAAAAAAAAAAACAGTTTAGTAAAAGAAATAAGAAATGTGTCAGGAGAGGTCAAGAGCCACAAACTTATACAAACAGACCTCCCCAACTTGAGGAGAAAAAACAGACAATGAAAAATTAGTGACAGCAGACATGATATCTTCTCATTTAACTCTCCACCAGAAAGAAAAGCGTATTTTTACAAAATGTCAAACTGTTTCTTTTATGGATTTGTAATTTTGAGATTGTCAAAAAAAGCCTTGGGAGAGGAACTATATTAGCATACAGTAATTGCATTTGGTGAAATTCAGGATCTGGGATTTCCACTATTAGATGAGCATTTTTAGTCAGAACAGTGACACTAACATAGAGACTTGTTTCGAAATAATGGCATCCATGCAGGGTAACAAATCTATTTATCTCAAATTTTAAGAGATGGGAATAATGTCTTGGAGCACTGTTCAGCATTAGTGGGGGGTTTACGCTTTTTGAATGCCGTCTACTGTGCGCTGCAGTGTGAAACATGAAAACTATTTTGAGACACTGTGTATTGGCTTTTGTGGTTATGGACCTGAATAAACTGGTTTGTCTAAACTGTCGTTTTTGCTGTCATCCTCCCCCTCAGACTCCACTTCATCTGGCAGTGATCACCCAGCAGGCCAACATGGTAGAGGCTTTGTTGAGAGAAGGGGCCGACCCTGCTGCCTTGGACCGTAATGGCCAGACGGCGCTCCACCTCTGCTGCGAATATGAGCAGCGTGACTGTCTATCTGTCTTGCTCTCTCGCTCCTCATCCTCCACATGCCTGGAGATCAGAAACTATGAGGGTAAGTTGGGGTCTACAGAGGAGGCCCCTCAGTCTGTATAGAAGTTGCTCTCAGATGACTGACTCGCTCTTCTCATTACGTTATTTAATCTGATAAAGGCTTGTGCTGGACCATTTCCTCCTTAGTGATTTTTATGTGTTTAATTTAATGAGTACAAGCAAAGCCATTATCATTACGCTGAAGTTTTGGGCATCGTGGTCAGCTGCCTTTTTCTCACTACTCCATATGTGTGTAACCAAGTTTATATTGACATCTAGAAATTGCAGACACTTTGACATCAGGTCATTTACAGTACATGTGTGAGCAGTAAAATAGTGAACAGCCACAGTCTACCTTACTAGCTTGTTGGGGGCTATAAGAGATGTGAAGCCTTTTCAGGTAGGTGTGGGGTTGGTTGCTTTTGGGTGTGTGGGCAGGAAGAGAAAAGGACGTGTCCTTCCTTTGTGGTCTTGTGTAGTCTCACATTGTCACATCACCAGCGTATGCCTGTGATGTTAAAGCACAGGAGACATTAGTGTGAAAGTAACAAGTCTGGGTACAGAAGAAAGTCCCCAAAATACACATAGGCTCGTCTCTCTACAATTCTATTTGTGGAGCAGGGATCAGATCTAATTACAACAACTTCAACCAAATAGCAAAGTCTACTTTCATTTTAATGTAATGGAATAATTTCCTGTCTAGACAACACAGCTTTAAGAGTTCTAACAAAGGTGAAGAAAGGTGAACATATCACACCAATACTCAGGTCTCTTCACTGGCTTCCTGTGTACCACATGATTCAGTTTAAGATGCTCCTGCTAGTCTATGAATCTTTCAGTGACAGAAACCTCTCGGCCTGGCTCGCCATCTGGTAGCAGTCTGCTAACCAGTCCCAAAAAAACATGGAGAAGCTTTAAACTCACTTTAAAGGCCCAGTGTGTAGGGTTTAGGGGGATATACTGGCAGAAATGGAATATATTATAATAAATGTGTTTTCTTTTATGTATAAAAGTATGTATGTATAATCACCTGAAAATAAGGATCGTCGTGTTTTTGTTACGTTAGAATGAGCCGTTTATGTTTACATAGTGAGCGAGTCCTTGTCCACGGAGTCTAACATGTTGCACTGCCATGTTTCTACAGTAGCCCAGAGTGGACAAATCAGACAATAGCTCTGGAAAGGGCCATTTGGGTTTTTGCGTTTGGCAATGAACTGAAACAGCATCGGAAAAACACCCATTTTTACGTGAAACTGCCTTATTAAGTGTTTTTACCGGTTTAAATCACCGGGTCCATGTGCTTTGGAAAGGAGGAGACCTTTGCGGATAATTCAGCTCCTGCAAAAAAAAAACAAAAACAAAAAAACAACAACTCCTGAACGTTTGGATCTTAAGTTACCAGAAAAAAAAAGGTGAGCACACATTAGCATGTGCTGGGCTAATGTCAGAGAAACCCTGATTTGTAATGGACACTGCTTTATTCAGTGTTTTTACAAGTTTTAATTACCAGGGGTCACCAGGCGTGTGCACAAAACGATGCCTAAAAGAGGTGTGCACCACTTCCCATGCAGAAGCTGCGATCTATAAAAACAGAATTGATGGGATAAACTTTGACCCATGCTCACAAACATTTTGGAGACGGGAAATTGGTGACACAGAAGGTGAGGTGGAAGCCTGATTGTAGAAATGGTTGAATATTTTTTGATGCACGCCACTTTGGCTTTTGTCCGTACATACATTTGTAGTATGGATCTTATGCACTATATTATAAATAAGACACCTGGTCTGTTTGTTTGGAGAGGAGGAGGCCTCTGTTGATAATTCGGCAATGAACAGTGAAGGAATCCAACTGGCAGTTCACGCTTGGGTCATGGGAGGCGTTTCAGCTAGTTGCAATCTGCAGTTCTCGCTGCTAGATGCCACTAAGTCCTACACACTTAAATGTTATGCCACACACTGCCTGTGTCTCTGTGTACTGTGTGTGGAGGCAGTATGTGTAATAACAGGTTTACGCAGGTGTGTGTATATGCATTTATTTGGACTTATGCCCATTGTGTGTACATGTGTGTCTAAATTGGTTCAATATGAAACTCAGGTTCTGCTTCGTCCCTGTTCTCAGGTTTGAGCCCTCTCCATCTGGCGGTGCTGCGGGGCCATAAAGATTTGGCCAAAATGCTGCTGGACGCAGGCGCTGACATCAACGCTATGGTCAGTCCCTGTGCTGCACTGACTCAGCACTGACTAAGTTTCACAACTTCACAAATTTAACATTTACCGTCTGTGCATCCTCTGACTTTTCCGATGGTGTTTTTTTATACTCTCATCAGGACATCAAAAGTGGCCAGAGTCCTCTCATGCACGCGGTGGAAAGCAATAACGCAGACATGGTCCACTTCCTCATTGAGGTAATGAGGGTGTGTGGGCAGGGAGGAGGGAGGGGAGAGAGGGGTTGTGACTCAGCTCTATTTGATAAGTCTGGTTTTCTCTTTCCAGCTCGTAAGCTGCATACTAAGTTACTATTCTTTTCTCGTGTATAGATAAGGCCTTCAAAGAATCGGAGCAAAACATTAATAGTATAGCTTTATTATCAGAGCTTAGCAGATGTGTTGTACATGGGCAGAATTATCTTCTCTCCTTCCTTCATCTCTCCTTTTAAAGCTTTTTCTCCTCTTCATCTCTCCTATCTGTTCTCACTCACCCTCTCCATGGATCTGTCTTCTGTTTCACTTTCTATGCTGAACTGCGTCTCCTCTGGCTTTCTTTGTGAATCACATCTGTGTCAACTTCTCGTGTTTTTCTCTTGCAGAGTGGCTGTGATGTCAACAGCCAGTCATACAGTCGGAACACAGCCCTTCACAGTGCCTGCGGCCGGGGTCAGGTGGACACGGTGCGGCTGCTGCTGAAGAGTGGAGCTGACAGCAGTCTCAAGAACTACCATAATGACACCCCTGTGATGGTGGCCAAGAACAAGAAAGTGAGTGAGGGGACAACAGAGAGACAGAAAATATGCAGTATGAAATAGACCTAGCTGAAATGCCATTCTTACTCTATTGTTTGTCTTTTCATGGTTGTGAGTTGCGGCATCAGGACAATTTAGATAAAAAAAAAAAATTAAAATGAACTCCCAAAAAAAGGTGACCAAAATGACTGAACGACTTCTTTGTGATTGTCCAAATTTTCATTCACACACTGTAATTTTACGATGGAAAATCCCACCAATAGTTCAGTTACGTCAGAACAAATGCAACCATTGCAAAACCCTCTTGACTCAGCTCTGGTTAGGATAGTCAAAGACATGGTTGAGGCCAGATGGGAAAGAAAGTGTGTGCATCCTTCCCTCTAGAGGACAAACCTGAATGGTGCAGTGTTTTCTCCACCAGTGTTACATGCTCGTTTGGCTCAAGAGCTGTTTGTTTGTAGATCAGTGTGACACTCACAGGTCATGCACACAAGGTTGTAACAGAGTGTAAATATTTTTGCAGATAGCAGATGTGTTACGAGGGAGAGGCTCCAACCAGATAAGAGATCAACACTGTGTGTCTGTCTCACCACATCGGAGCAGCATAACAGAAAATGGTAAGAAAATGCACACAGTTAACACACACACACACACACACACACACATACACACACACAAGTACACACAGCCAATTAAATCCCAGCATTTGATTTGTACTCTTTGCCTCTTCTTTAGGGTCCCCATCCCCCAGCCACAGTCATGGGTGTTCACCGTCGACTACGCCACACACCCCTCATTGCAGCAACTCCCACTCTCCAAAGACTCCATCCATGCTTGTATTTCCATTTTACTAGCTCAAAGTTACTGTCCAGTGCAACTTGCAACTACCTCTGCACAGCCAGCCAACAAAGAGACTTCAGTGCCCAAAAGGGATGATAGGCTGGCAAAAGACTGCAGCTGAAATACAAGCTAGTCTTCTTTCCCAGAAAAGACAGTCACAGCTGCAATCCCTCGTCGGGTTTTGATGCCTGGACATAGTGTCTGCAACCTCTCTCCTCATCCAGCCACTGCTGTGGGCACCCCAGTTGATGACTGGGACCAAACTAGTGACTGACAAGCTGCTGCAGCGCTCAACTGGATTTCTCCATATGCATATATGTAGTAGCAGAAATGTGCCACTGCATGCAATGAAGGCTGAACACAAAGGAGTGCTTTAAAAACTGCCTGGAGATTTCAGTTAATGGTGGAGCTTTTTTTTTTTTTTTTTTACAGGGGACAGAAGAGTGATGACAGGAAATGAAGGGCAAGAACATATTTAGACACCCTATGTAAAATATATGCAGTCTGCTTACTGGAACTGTAACTTGACTTAATATTGCACAGTTTAAATCCTTCTATCTGTCATTTTAATAACCCACTCTATGAGCCTGTGTGTGTGTGTGATGCTATATTGTAAAAATGTGTAGCTATTTTTATATAAAACGTGTCCAACAGAGTTGAGTTTTGTCTTGGTTTTTGCAGCTTGTCTCTCAGTAACATTTGAGAATTTGAAAGCCGTGCTGTGATTGGTCGGTGGGCGGTCCTCTGGGGCAAACAACCGGCCCAAAAACGAGCGCGCGGCCATGTTGAATTGTGAATATTCCGAAAGAAGAGACAAAAGAGTTAAAAAACTCGGTGGAATTCTCGAAACAGCGAGTATTTACCGAAACTTAATTAAAACTGACGCTATAAAGTAAAGCAACGACACAACTGGGAAAACTTTGGGTGGATGTAGCAAAGTGAAGGTAGCATCTTCCTCCGACTGGGTAAAGAGTTATTTCTCAAGCATATTGATTAACCCTGCCGTGTACGTTAACTCCGGCTAAGCTAACGCTAGCATGATAACTTAACCGTTTGGTCAGGTTGAGTTAAACGTTAAAGTAACAGACTCGAATTGAAATGAACCACGCAGGTTTGCTTTGTTCTCATTGTTTCTTGGTGAGAGGTTTGACACACGGTCCATATAGCAAACGGGAATACGATTAAAAGTTAGCGTTAGCTTGCTAGCTGGACGGTTAAAGCCACGTTGCTATGCCTAAAGTTTTACGCTGTTTATAGGTGTGCTACTAAGTTAACTTCTTCCCTGCTAGCTATGCTTTCGACAGTGACAGCGAATTATTTATGAAAGAAGATACACACGGGCAGTACTCCAGTGTTTTGCTCTACTTTACGTTTTGTTCAAGAAGGGTTTAAAGTTTAGTGGCCAACTAGCTAAGCTAACTTTGAACGTAACTTCGTCAGTTGGTGTTAGCTCGCAACTCTTACTACGTTAGCTTAAGTTAGCTTTAGGCTAGCTTATAAACCAAAGGTATCAGAACAAAGCCGCACTGGCACGGTTGTTATTACTTGCTATTTCGTGTTAAAAATGAAGCTGTTGACGCCACAGTTTCGCCTGTTAACATTAATTTGATATTTTATTACCAGGTCATTTTTAAATTAAACTAGTTTTGCGGTTGAACCTTAGCATTTGTTGCTGGCATTTGATGGTTTTGCTTAACGTGGCATTGTTTGTAGCATATCGAAGGTGGTTTTTGCACCCATCTGATATGTGTTATTGATCGATAGTAGCTAAAGTTTGGGTAGCCCTTTGTTATTTTTTGTGCCACTTGCTCTAAACTAACCACCCACGATTGTTTATGGCCTGACAGGTAACCTGGACTTCTTGTTGATCGGCAATCCCCCAAGCACTTTGCAGACTGCTATCTCAAGTTTTGCTGCAGGAGTAAAGGAAACCAGAAAGACATAACCACAGACTTTCAAACTGAACTGTCCATGTGAAAGACAAACACAGTGCTGGAGTGACTTTTTTTTGAGCCAGTATTGAGCCCTAGAGAAGAAGACTTTTTGATGTCACAGGAACAAATCGTAGTCTGAGACGTGACCAAGAAGATCGTATTTTACTACTGGCCATTATGAATGTATAAAAATAGCACTTGGACTTAAAAAGCCAAGATTAACGAAGAACATAAAGAAAATTTTGGATCATCAATACAGCAAGAATAAGAGTACTCTGACAAGAAAAGAAAGAGTCTATGTTTTGGTCAATTTATTTATTGATATAAATGTTAATTTCTCCCTTTTTTGGAGAGTTGTCTTGTAAATAGACAGAATTGATAGGCAGGCTTCTTCTTTTCAAGAGGTCTGAACGTCAGATTGTGTACGCAATACATTCTTTAAAAAAAGAAAGAGAAAACAGTTTTTTTTTTTTTTTTCAGCTTTTAGTTTAAATTTTTTTTTTTACACACTGGTGCATTAAGTAAAAGCAACCATCACAAAAAGAGGCAAATAAAACATACTGAGGATTTTTGCCAGTTCAAGTGTGTCGAATCCATGGCTACAGCAAGAACAGCAAACCCAGCAGCAATGATTGGATTGAACAAACAAGCAAATGGGCAGCTCAGAGGACAGCCGGGACTCCTTGCAACTGCCCAACAGCCTAGTGCTCTCCAGAAAAAGACCAGCATTCCTCAAAGCAGTGGGGGCATCAAGTAAGATCCAGTGACATATATTCTCTCAGCTAATCTGTATTGAAAGAAACGCAAGTTTTGTATCTGTGAAGCTCTGCTGGATACAAAAAATCTCCAGATTATAAATATAGATACAAGTGTAATTTCTTGTACAAAACTTCTAATGGGTATATCTTGCACAATGAAGTTGACCGCAAACGTATTTTAACAACAGCAATAGTTTACCCTAATAGTGGCTCCATTGTGTCTTGCTGTTGTGCACTTTGTGTTCAGTATATTTCAGAGCCCTCCTTTGTCTGTGTGTGTTGTTATTTATTCAGACATAACAACGCAAATTCTTACAATTAGGTTTGGAGATGACTGGAAGAAATGCCTGGAACTTCCCCCAAAAGACACCAGAATGAAAACTTCGGTAACGTAACTGTTGATTTTACCAGTCATAATTATTCACATCCATTGTTTATAACTCTGAGATACTTTCCACATATTCTGTTGAATTTTTATATGTTTTTGACATGCTGTCACATCAACCTCTGGATCCTATTAAACAATAGTCTCATATGTTTCTGCTCTGGTCTTCCAGGATGTGACATCAACTAAGGGAAATGAATTCGAAGACTACTGCCTAAAGCGGGAACTACTAATGGGAATCTTTGAAATGGGATGGGAGAAACCGTCCCCTGTCCAGGTAAGTAACTATGTCAGAACTTAGGGCCCCGTTTGTTTATGTGAAGGGAGCTTGGTTTGTGTTTTTTGCAAACCACCTTGAGACTGAATTAAAACGAACCTACCAAACGTTCTCATGAATCAGACCTCTAAAATTGACTCACCAAAACCCAGAACAGTGCTTTGTTACCTCAGTTTATGTTTCAAAGTTGAGACAGTTCCAGATTTGACTCACTAAAATGATCCATTTATTCACTTCAGGCATCTTTGTGAAGCCCAGTTCAGACCAAACATTCATGATGAGAGGAGTTGAAACTTGCAACTATTTGTAATGTGCCGGTCTGCAACGTTGTGAGAACCTGCCATTTTAACAATACGACTAGATCAGATGGTGTATTGTCTCCATAGCAACTCTTGGTACTTCCGCTTTGATTGTCAGGCTTATTTTGTAGCTGAAGATAATTTGTAGCTTCCTTAATTATGATTGAGAATAGTGAAAGTGAGTTACTTGCTTCAGTTGCATTTCCAGTTCTGATGAAACAGAATCAAAATATAAACAAAACAACTTGCATGTCAGATGGGCTGTATTCATAATAACAAATACACCACAATAATGTAAATAACCATGGCAGACTAATCAGTCAACGTGTGTGTGTGACATGCGAACATACTTTGGGGAGCATCAGTGACCCACTGCCCAACACCACCACACTGAGGACAGAGACAGATGCACATGACAACAGCTGCGGGGATGTAAATGAGATGGGCTTGGCGAGGATGGAGGGCTGTTGTCAAGGAATGGCACAGGGAATGAGCACACTGCCTGTGGACAGTTTGTACCGTACTTGGCCAGCAAACTTTGCTACAAGCCAACTGGCTGTTGAAACAGGTGATGTGCCTTACGTTCTAAAACCAGTCACTGGCGACTTGTCAAGCAGAGTCGCAGGTGACACCATCAACCAGTTTGAGAGTCCAGCGGAGGCTGGCCAGTTCACACTGATGCAACTTTTCTGTTCAGCGTTCTAAAATGGTTCTGTTTGCTGCAAAACTTTGGTCTGTACTGGGCTTTAGACTTCATTTGGCTCTCTGACAAATGCATTTGACTATCCTTCACCCTAACCTGTCATTGTTGCATGTGCATGTCAATGGAAGAGAATTTGGGGCCTGTCTTGAAGCCTCCTTTAGCCAGCCACAGGATCCCATTACATGTACATGCACTCCTACAAACCACTTCTCAGTTGTATGGTCTGAAGGGTTGTGATTTTCCCCGTATCCCCGCTATATCTGAACAGCAGATTGCACAATTTTAAATGAGGAAATAATTGCAGTCATGGATGCTCTTCTTTGTAGCACATATTGTTGTATTGTGGTGTGATGTTAAGGCCCTGTTGTGGATTCGAAAGGGTCAGGTATAGAATATTAATTTGTGTGTAGGTCTGCCTGATTGTTTGCCTTATTTCCAAGTCAGTGTCATGTCCAATGAACCTTGCCCATTGTACTGACGGGACTTGTCTGTCTGTCAACAGGAGGAAAGTATCCCTATCGCTCTGTCAGGAAGAGATATTTTGGCTCGAGCCAAGAATGGTACAGGAAAAAGTGGAGCCTACCTCATCCCTCTCCTGGAGAGGATAGACCTGAAGAAAGATCACATCCAGGGTGAGTTTCAGTTGACATCTCCTGAAAGCCAAAAAAAGTAGGGGTTTAATGAACCACTGATCTGAATTGATACACCAATTCAGTGATCAGTGATCTAATATCATCAGTGCAAAGTGAAAACATCGATCAGTATCACCATCTTTAGGTTACGGCTTTGTAAAATTCTCTGTCACTGTCTAACAGCAGCAGGCAGATGGCAAGCAGCCAAGTGAATGACGATGAAGATAACATTATTTATTCTAGCATAAATCAGCACTGTGGAAATATTTTAAATTTTGGGGGAAATACAGGTCAACAGACAAAGCACATGGCATAAACATTGCAGTTACAAGATTAAACAAGATAAGGTCAAGTCCATGATAACTGCACCACTCTGTCTCAAATGTATTTATTTCTACTGTTGGTTAACAGGGTTTTGGGTTAGAATACGTGTATTTTGTTTTTTTTTTTTTTTTCTATTTTCTATTTGCAAGCACCACTTTATTTATTGTCTCTATGCATCTCATCAACCCTGGCATTTCATCAGCCCTTCCCATTTCTGTCTCAATCCAGCCATAGTGATGGTGCCAACGAGAGAGTTGGCCCTGCAGGTGAGCCAGATCAGTATTCAGCTCAGCAAGCACCTAGGAGGGGTCAAGATCATGGCGACTACAGGCGGTACCAACTTGAGGGATGACATCATGCGCCTCGATGAGATAGGTACTTGTAGTTCCATTAATATTCAAGATAGAAAGAAATGGAAAATTGTAGATAAGTAATTCTTTCTGTGACACTACTGACCAGTGTTTCATGGAATGTTTTTATCCTGTTACTCTGAGGTCATGGCACATAAGATCAGGACAACTCACGCTTGTCCTTTTTGTTTTTTTAATTTTTTTTTTTTTTTTTTCATTGGTTAAAAATGTGCAGCTGTTCTCAGAAGTTGTTGTGATATGTTGTTTGTCTCCTCCTCTCCCAATAGTGCATGTAGTGATCGCGACACCAGGCAGGATACTCGACCTGATCAAGAAGGGTGTGGCAAAAATGGACCGGGCCCAAATGATTGTGATGGATGAGGTATGTTTGGTCTTTTAATTACTTAACCCTAATGTCAGTATTGTTGACTGTGTTTATCATTAAGTTTTCTTTTTAATATTTGTATTTTTCAGGCAGATAAGCTGCTGTCCCAGGACTTTGTGGTCCTGATCGAAGATATAATAAGCTTCATGTCAAAAGATCGTCAGATCCTGCTTTACTCTGCCACTTTCCCCATCAGTGTGCAAAAGTTCATGGTGAGAACCCTGTATTTTATTTCTCCGGAAAAAAAAAAAAAAAAGATATTAATTAAAATCTTGTTTAACAATATACCTGTGAATGATTTTTCCAGAGCAAGCACCTGAGGAAGCCTTATGAGATCAATCTGATGGAGGAACTGACCCTGAAGGGCATCACTCAGTACTATGCCTATGTGACGGAAAGACAGAAGGTCCACTGTCTTAACACACTCTTTTCTAGGGTGAGTTTTTAGCCCTTATCAGTTGGATATTAAGAGCCTAAAAGTTTCAGGGAGTTAATCGATACCAGGCAAAAAAAAGCAGCACTACCTCTCTGGTTTTAAGTTTCAATGCTGATTATTTTATTCACTAATGTTTTTACAATTTAAAATAAGATTTTACAGAAAATGTAGTGTATTATCATATGTGCATATTGATACCTCAATATAGAATTACATATGATTGAGGATTTTATACCTATAGCTGACTTGAACTTGTAAAATATGATCAAAAGTTTGCGATTAGTCCTCTTTGAAGTGTGCATTGTTATTAATTTATTAATTCAAGACACCAGCTCTCATATTAGGACAGTGATGTGCATATGTCATGAATAAAATTTGATTCAAAATGAAATTAAAAAGACAAAACAGGATAAGAAAAGAAGAGCCACAAATACACAGGCAAATAACCAGGGAGTGGCGTGCAGCTTACAGATAGTGGTTTGGCCTCCTTAGAATAAACTGTAGCCAAAAGATACCTGAGACAGGTAGCATAGTACAATAGCAGGTTATTCTTTCAGTCATCAATAATCATAAATCTGTATATTTCTGTTACAGCTTCAGATCAACCAGTCTATCATCTTCTGCAACTCCACCCAGAGGGTTGAGCTTCTGGCCAAGAAAATCACCCAGCTGGGTTATTCCTGCTTCTACATCCATGCGAAGATGATGCAGGAATACAGGAACCGTGTGTTCCATGACTTCAGGAACGGACTGTGCAGAAACCTGGTCTGCACAGGTGGGTGAAGAGAGTTTGCATTTTAAAATGTAAAGTGCAAATTTAAATTAATAATGATTGACTAACATACATATTTTGTTGTAGACCTGTTTACTCGGGGTATCGACATCCAGGCAGTCAATGTGGTCATCAACTTTGACTTCCCCAAAAATGCAGAGACCTACCTGCATCGCATCGGCAGATCAGGTAAGATGAACTATTCAGAATTTTTCACACTTTTAACAGTTTTGTTTACAGTTACAACTTGCAAAATCTTTCATTACACTACAAACCACAAACAATAGCTAAATGATGTCTCTCCTCTTGCAGGGCGCTTTGGTCATCTGGGTCTGGCCATCAATCTGATAACTTCAGATGACCGCTACAACCTGAAGAACATTGAGGATCAGCTGGTCACTGACATAAAGCCCATCCCCAGCAGCATTGATAAGAGCCTGTATGTGGCAGAGTTTCACTCTGTCGACCCAGATGTTGACGGAGACGATAAGGGTGGAGCCTTAAACAATGAACTGGGGGCGATCTGAGTGAATGGTCAGTTCTTTCAAGAGCTCAAAAAACAGACTGAAAAAACCCTTCAGGATTAAATGTACTTATGAACCCAGCTGAAGTAGTTTTATAGGTTGGTGCTGATTAACGGTTCTAGTAGGGGGGTTTTCTGCTCTCAAAAAAAGCTGTCACGGTGAAGGAATTTCCCCTGTGGTGATAAAAGGTGGCTCAACAGTGCAATATGCAGTATTACCACCTTTTTCTTTCCTTTTTTTTTGTTAATACTGTTTTTGCACATTAATTTGTCCTGATTTCACTGTGTTGTTGTTGAGCTATTATTGGGTATATTGGTGCTTTTTAAATGACAGAGATTTTTAAAACAAATACAATGCTTGTTCATTGGTGATGCAGAACACAGAGGGCCACTGAGGCATTTTTTCGGCCGAGGTGCTTTGGTGTGCTGTCATTACTTACTCAACTGCCCAGCTATGAATTGCCAGTCCAGGGATTGACTGGTTGCCTTGAACCCACTTTGACATTCATAAACAAGGAATATGTTAAATTAGGTAGATAATCTTGGAGAAACTTTTCATTTCCACATTCTGGTTTAGGTTGATTTGTGAGTATATGAATGAGCATTTTGGTTCATTAACACTAGAAACAAGTGATTACTGTAGCTTGAAAGAGAGCAAATACCAGCAACCTTGCTAATGTGTAATATCCTCTTTCATCAAGAAGATTAACTGAAGTTTTACAGGATTTAAAGGTGAAGGGTTAAGGGCTGTTGTCCTCGGGCTGCACAACAGCAGTCAACTTAGATTTACACAGAGCTGATCAGCGCACACACAGCCAGCTGTCTGCTCCGCAGGTTTGCTAAAGCCGTGACTCATTCATATGGTTGTTTGCAGACACACTAACTTGTCTTGTTTGGTTTTTTTTTTCTTTTCAGGAGAAAAACGGCGCCTGGCATTCATCACACAATATTGACTACGCATCACACAAGATCCCAAGTGATGATTACTGCTCCCTATGTTGCCACCAAAATGGTCTATTTTAGATGGCTCTTTATTTCCAGTCTGAGTTTACAGCATTTTCCAGTTCTGTCTGTCTATATGTTGGTAAACTGTTATCTTCCCACTATCGCTGCCGGAGATGGTCACTGTACACATGATTTGGGCCAATGCTTAAGTCTGTCATTGAACTGTGCCACTCTTGACATTGTCATTGACTCTTTGTTTTTTTTTTTGTACTTTGCTGTAAGAATGAAAATGTGAAACCAAAGGTAGACTTGGATGATAGAGCCCAGCTCACATCCTCGCTGTGCAGATGAACTACACATCCTGTGTGCACATCCTGCTGACAGGTCTTGAGCACATGCTTTAAAGGAAACCCACATTTTTTAACATCTTCACTCAGTGGCTACTTTATTAGATTCTTGTTTTGGTACTGGATTGGACCCCAGTGGCATGGATTAAACAAGGTGCTGGAAACATTCCCTCGACAGACCTGTTCATGTTGACATGAGAGCCTCATGCAGTTGCTGCACATTTGTCAGCTGCTCATTCCTCTTGTGGATTTATGTTGTGTTGGAGTGAGATCTGGTGACTCTGGAGGCCATTGGAGGAGACTCATTGTCTCTTTTGGGATGACGTGTTCACTGATCTGGCATTATGTCTTGCTAATAAATACCCATTTGAAGATGGCAGGTTTGGATAGTAACTTCTATCGTCCACCTGCCACTGTGGCTGATGGATTCCCAAATCTGTCAGCAGCTCAATAGATCATTGTTTTTTGGCTGGTGAGTGAAACAAATTTAGCAGCCACTTGCATGTTTTACCAGCATTTGGCTGGTGCTGCTAATTTCCAACCCTGGTCGACTGGCCAACAAGGGATGCACAGACATGGTCAGCAACAACAGTCCAGAAGGCACATTTAAACAACGCTCAGTTTGTGCTAAGTAACCAAAACTGCCATTATTACACTGCTATGACCAGCCTGAAACCTTGGACTCATGTTGTTAAACCAAATTTTGACCATACCATCTGCATGTTGCTGCAGAATTAAAGATTAGCAAGACCAGGCAACGTTTTTCCACCTGCTGTACAGTGTTGGTGAGCCTGTCTCGCTGTAGTTTTCTTTGTCCACCTTCCTGTCACCTTGAACCGGTCCGGCCATTCTCATTTGACCTCTCTCATGAATGAGTTGCTTTTTGTACCCCTCAGAGCTGCCACTCTTGTTTGTTTTGCCTGTCAACATGTAGACTTGTGTGAAAATCCCCAGGAGGTTAACGCTGACTATCATTTCACAGTCACATTTCCTCCCCCTTCTGACATTCAGTCAGGTCAGACCTCAATGGTGTTACCATGTCTGCATGCTTCTACGCATTTAGTGGTTGACTGGTTGTTTGTTAATGAGCAGGTGTTCCTAATAATGTGGCCACTGAGTGTTACATTTTTTTTTTTTGTTGCTTTTGCCATCATTCCAGGTTGGTTATAAAAACAGTTTGCCCACCAACTCTTGGTGACAGTTGGTGGTGCAGTGTAAAAAAGACTGATAATACACATATCCCTAGTTAAACCAAATTAACATCCTTCAAAAGGGAACCAAAGTTGGGAGAGTAGACAAAGAATTACAAAAGTAAGGTAGAGATGGCTTCAGAAACCAAAATGACCACTTGCTCTGACTGGGCTGCTGCGGTGCTCCAGTACAGAGCACCTGAAACCGTATTGCTGATAGTGGACTTTATTTTATTTTAAAAGTGTTTACTGCAGAAATAAAACATTACATGACAACAGTGTAACATCAGTGACACTGTAGTGCATTTTATTACAGCACAGATCCAGTAATTACAACAAGTCAGTATTTAACTGTAAAGTTTCTTTGATCCCTTTACAGTCGTTGCACCAGGCAGCATTTTCTTAGGTCTGACAGGATGGGAAGAGCCTGAACTCAACATATTGAAACCAGGCAACTTCGTCAGTCATTTTAACGTAGGTTCTGTATCCGCTCTTCCCTCTGAAGTGCCTTAGTCTAACGTCAGACTCCTACTGTATCCCACATTTGTATTATAGACAAAATGGCACCCAAACCTTCCCTTATTAGTTGGTCTTGAAAGCACAGTCACTGCCAGAAAGGATTTTCAGCTTTTCATTGTTTTGCTTATGACAAACTGTAAGTGTGACCAGCTGTGTGATTATCTTACAGCCTCAGACTTCTCAACTTCAGTACAATGTCACAAACTATATGTATTTCAGATTTAAAGCAATCATACTGTGAAATTTCCAGCTGACCTCTTCTTGTTTCCTTGACCGATATGTTACTACAAAACACCAGCAGAGAGGGGACCCACGTGTGAGCCCTCTTTCCTTCTTCGCGTCTGCCTCTCGAGTGCCCTTGTTGATGATAGATTTTGGCTTCCCCTATTTTGTAGCCTCAGTGCAGGCAACATTTGAATTAATACATGACCATTTTCTGAGTGGGTTTGTAACCTGAGACCATTTTGTCCCATCACTGTATCCTGGAGAAATTACTATCTTTATGACTTGATGTCCAGAGGCTTTAAGTAGAAAGACAGGCAGCAAATTTCTGTTGTGTGTCAATGCCAGCGCCTTAATAAAAGTCCAACTGACGAACTCCTCATTTCAGCTTGTTTTTAATTTAATCTTCTTATACTTGTGCTTTTGTAAAAGATGCTTCAGTTAGTCTTGCACACTGCCAGTTGGTGTACGCTTAAGGCTAGTTCACATTACACGATTTTCACCCCGATTTTACGTCGTAGAGACTATCGTAATTTTCTGAGTGTTCGTACCTGGCGATGTGTGTTTCTGTCATCGGGAGTCTCTCCAGCTGCGTTACGACCTGTGTGCACACCATAAGATTTCTCCACAGAGCCCTTGACGACAGAGCCCCAGATAACACCTTGGAGAAGACACATCGTAAAGGCATGGATATTCTTCCCAGTGTTGAATCAGATCTGCCTCCAGGGCCTGGGTCCAAACTCAATTCGCTCCCTGTGATCCTGTGGACGCTGCCATTGTTGTTGCTTGCTGACTTGTCAGTGTTGCCTGATCTCGGGAGAAGAACAAGCAACCAGGGCTATGGAAACAAGCCCAAAAGAAGCGACAGAGAGCAAGCCCAAATAAGCAACTCCACATTAGAAACAAGCCCAAAAAAACGCAAGCCGCAACTACCAATATTTGTAAGTGACTTTACAAAAAACCGAGCCCAAAGTCGCGGCTAATAAGCGGACCTGGAAAACCCTGCAGCTTGTCCTCCTCACATTTCTTCCGTCCTCCTGTGTGCCGACATGGGACGTATCCATAGCTGATGCTCTTTGTCGTGTCAGACTTGTTCAGTTTCCTAGCATTTCTAGTCACAGACTAGGGGGCGACTTGCTTGTAGGCTTGTTCGAACTTGAGGACTCATCGTGTCAGACTATTTGCTGACTCGCCTCCAACCCAAGGTGGCTCTCAAGATCCTTGTGACGTCAAAGTCGAGCTAAAAATTGTGTAATGTGAACTAGGCTTTAGAAAGCAGGATACTTTAAGTGTAAATGTCACATACAAAAAAAAAGTTCAGTTCAGGTTTCAGCTGTTGTTAAAATTCTCTGCCAATTTTTTTATTATTTATTTAGTGATTGCTTTGGAAGGTGGGGCCCACTTTGAAACCACAGACTTTGCAGAAATTTTAATACTGCTTTTTTCTGCTTTATAACATTTGTCAAATGCATGTGGTGTATTCCTGGACATTATCTTCTTAAAAATGTCCACAAAAATTCCCATGCATGCCTAGGTTTTATTTATTTATTATTTAATATTTATATTTACATACTACTGCAGTGTAAGTATACAGTTTGTAAATGTAACCATACACTAAGGGCCCTAAAATAGGTGTACCCTTGGAATGTCATTCAGCAGAGATTGAATGAAACCACCGTTGAGCGAATGAGCCCCTTCATACGTCATTTAAAGGGGACGGTCCCAGCAGCAAAATCAGCCAATAGCGTTTGAGATGAGATGTACGTCAGCCAATCGGCGGACAAGTATCTGAAAATAGGCGGGCACTGGTCAACTACGGTCAGGGACGTTGTGGTGAACTTTACCGGTGTTGAACTACCCCTGGACCCAAACCGTCAGCGTGAGTAGCTAAACCGTTAAATTGCAGGAATATTTTTTATAATAAGGAGATAGTTGGGAGTGTTAACCCGCTATATATCATATTCTTAGTTACTGTGTTTTAAACATAAAGAAGAAGAGATCTCGTGGTCGACTCCACATGGCTACCTAGCCAGTTAGCTAACCAGCCTACCCTGCTAGCTTACATTAGCCTTCACAGGTTAAATACTGCCAGCGGATAGTTTTGCCGGCTTAGCTTCAAATGTGGCCTCTGTAGCAAACCACGAATCGCAGCTCGATATTTCTTGTGGTTATCAGGCTCCTTTTTAATCAATTATATATATCATGAGTCTGACTGAACTGGGCCTGAGCTACAGCCACCCTGCTGTAGGACAGATCAACCACTGGAGCTAGCCAAGTTAATGGTAGCTGAGTAAGTGAGCTAACGCTTCTGAAGCTAGCTGTACCCAAGTGCATTGGATACATTGTGAGGAGGTGGTGATTGTATGCTTAGTACAGTGTTAATATGTTTATATCAAACCTTGCAAGTCATGCCGTGGTGGAAAAAGTACTCACATCTTTTAGCTAAGTAACAGTAGCAGTACCACAGTGTAGAAATACTCTGTCACAAGAAAAAGTCAAGTCAATTTTATTTATAAAGCACATTTCATAGGACAAGTGTAAACTCAATGTGCTTAAGATGCATCATGCACGACAAACATAAAAATATCTTAAAAGATAAAATAATATTACATATATAAAAACAAGCAGGACATTATAAAAACAAACAAAATAAGAAGGTATTATTATTCTCGAAAAATGGGGAGATAAACAATAATAATAATTCCTAAAACAAATAAAAATGTACTTAAGAATCCAAAGCTTGTGAAAAAAGATTTGCTTAGTCCTGATAAGCAAATATTTTATATAATGACTAAAAGCACCATGAGCTGATTCAGAGTTGATTTTACATACAGTGAGTAGACCTTTATTTGATAATCTAAGGCAGGGACGTCAAATTCATTTTAGTTCACAGGCCACATAGAGTCCGATTTGATGACAGGTGGGTTGGACCAATAAAACCATTGCATAATATCCTATAAGTAACAAACATCCCCATATTTTCTTGTTTAAAGAAGTACATTTTAAGAACGCTCATCGATTTATAAAACAGATGACGAAAAGCCTATGATGTCTTCAGAAAATTAAATTAAATTTAAATTTAATTTTCTTAATGTCAACTACTCACTGTGCAAAGTGAAAGAAAAGAACTGTACGCTGGTCAGGGTGGAAAAGCTTCTCACTGTTTAACTTGCTCCTGAAACTTGGTACTTCCTAACCTTCTCAAGTGCTTCACCATTAGTTGTACAAAATCATCCAGCGGGCCGTATAATTGACGCCCCTGATCTAAGGGATCTCTCTGTTGTGTACTCTGTGAGCATGTCAGCAACACAGTAGGGAGAGAAAACATTTAAAAACAATAAGAAGTATTTGAAAAAAGATTCTCTGTTTTATTGGGGGCCAGTGAGTTATGTACTCGGACCTTTTTAGTATTTGTTAAAACTGGCTGCTGCACTCTGAATATATACAATAGAAAGTAGAAGTCATGCGTTTAAATTGCACATAACTAAAAGTACAGAAGTCTAAGTATCAAAATACTTAAAGTACCACAGGGGAACATACACATTCTTAAGGGACCATTTCGGAGTAATGGAACGTGATATGATATGGTTTTATTTAGGGCTGCAACGATTAGTCGACTAATCGATTATTAAAATAATCGGTGACTATTTTAGTAGTCGAATAATCTGAGTCATTTTTCATAGAAAAGTACTATAAAAGTACCCCAAAATACTCTTATTGCAGCTTCTTACATTCAGATATTGGCAGCTTTACACGCTCTCCCATGACGGTGTACTAAAACCCTTTGGGGTGAGTACGAAACAAGACATTAGATGACATCATTTTGGGGTTTGGGAGAGACAGACCGACATTTTTCAACATTTTAACACATTTTTTGATAAAATGATTAATTGACTAATCGAAGAAATAAGTGACAGCTTAGTCGACAATGAAAATAATCGTTAGTTGCAGCCCTAGTTTTATTATAAATACGAATGCACTGATGTGTTCATCACGTGGAGCCAATTTTTACTACTTTGTATAGGCTATAGCAGTGCAGCTTGTAAATTCCCACCCTGAGGAACAATACATACTTATGTTAATCTATTATCATAGTTTATTTGTTAATTGTATTTTGTATTAGTGTGGTAAAAAAATATCAGTTTATCGATACTGAATATTTAAAAAAGGTTTCAATACCCATTTTCCACAGTATCGATACACTGGCACCAACTGTGCCTTTATGCTCTCTCTAATTGTTATTGTGAAGTGCAGTCATTCAGCTGTTCTATGCCAATAACCAAGGAAGGACAGGCCATTGTTGTCACTTTATAGCCTTGTCATAAAGGTACTGATTTATCTTTTAATAAAAATCTATGCTCTCAATGTCAATATTCTCCTTGGTCTTGAAAATGCTATTGGATATCAAGGTATTGTATCAAAGAAAAAATTACAGTATCATGACAACACTATTTTGTATTATTAATCTAAATATGTTATTCAATTTCAGCTGATTACATTTTATTTTAAAGCCCAATATCTCAAATAACAAGTGCCTCAGATGGCCTTGTAACTAAACTTATCACAAATGTATTGGATTAAAAACTCCCAGATTGCAGTGGAGGGGAGGTGTGAGGTAACATAAAATGAAAAAACTTAAGTACAGTACTTGAATAAATGTACTGTACTTTCCACCACTGGTCAAATGACACTCCTCCAATTTTGACTCACACCTTTTCAAGGATTATCTTAACAGTCAGCAGCCTGCAGCTGTGTGATTGAATTACGCTGATATAATTAATGAATCACATAAATTATTCACCCCCCGTCTATCTCTTCTTCCAGTCTGTTACAGTCTCAGAGTATGGGCAGTGTGTTGGCTGCCGCCTCCCCCAGTCCTGCCCCAGCTGCAGCTGGAGGTAGTCAAGGGGTCCCAGGGTTGGTGTCCGTCCCTCCAGGGTTCACTATGCCCTCAGTGTCTTCCGTCCCTCCAGCATCTGGATCTGGCCAGCAGTCAGCAGAAGGAGATTCCCCGCTCCCAAACCCAGGCACATATGAGGAGTGCCACCGCAAATGTAAAGGTCAGAAAATCAGTTGTTGAATTGTGCGAGATGTGCAGGTTATTCCTCACATTTGTTCACCTTTTTAAGTAATAATTTTGGGATTGTTATAACAGTGTTATTATTGTCATATGATCGTCTGATGTTGAGTTACAAAGATCTTTTTGTCCCCCTTTCCTGCTTTAGAGGTGTTCCCTCTGCAGATGGAAGGGGTGCGGTTAGTGGTCAACAAGGGCCTGAGTAACCACTTCCAGGTCAGCCATACTATTACCCTCAGTACCCTGGGTGATTCTGGCTATCGATTCGGTTCCACCTACGTCGGCAGTAAACAGACTGGACCAGCAGAGGTAATGATAGTTTTCCCATCTGTTCAACAAATCCCTAAAATGCTGTTTATATATAGAACTTTTGGTTTGAATCTTCTTGGCTATAGTCAATCTGATGAATGGATGAAAATTAATCAATAACTCAACCTTTTAATACAGATGACAAGACTTCAAATGTTGTCTACATGACTTGAAAGCTGATGAATGTGTGTTTTGTCCCCCTCAGTCATTCCCAGTCATGGTTGGAGATATGGACAACACTGGTAGTCTGAACGCCCAGATCATCCACCAGCTCACTTCTGCTGTACGCTCCAAAATAGCCATCCAGGTATGTAGACTCGTCGTTGTCTGTGTGTCTTCTCTCAGCTTTTCAAGTGTCATTGACGTGGTCGTTCCCCCATCATAATTTTTGTTGTACTTTTTGTGTGCTGCAGACTCAGCAGCATAAGTTTGTGAACTGGCAGTGTGACATGGAGTATCGTGGCGAAGACTTCACCTCTGCTGTGACGCTTGGAAATCCAGACGTGCTTGTTGGATCTGGTACGTTAATTTTCACTAAATTGTACGTGAGGTTTTGTTGTATATATTGCTAATAACAAGTTCAACAACAGGTATGCTGTGTGTGAGATCAGTGATAAGATATAACCATGGTTTACAGCTGGGTGATAGGGCTGACATTAATATCGCATAATAAGTAGGGATGTCTGAGTCAAGTATTTTTCTCCCTAATCAGTCCTTTAATATAGATTGTCTGTGGATACAGTCTTTTTTATACACATGTATGTATGATTTTTCCCCCCTTTCTTACCATGCAACAAACAGAAATAAAAGTATAGACATGACAGAATAGGACAAGACAAACCAAACTGCCAACTCACAGAAAAAGTGCACGTATTCATTTCAATCCACACAATGACTGAAATGAGGGTCAGGAACAGAGGCAGTGTAACCAAGACCAATTGAGGTCGAGGAACGCCCAAGATAAAGGCTAGATAACTGAAATCCTGGCAGATCAAAGCAACACAACAGTACAATGCAGTCCAATAAAGTTAGTTCACAGATTGACACATCTCTCTTCTGACATGTTCAATAAAGGGGCCCCAGATTTTAAGAAACTTGGGGTGGGCTTTGGATATATATGTATACCAGATTTCTTCAGTTGAACCAGTACTTGTTAAAGCTTACCTAAAAGCCAATTAAATGTGTATCTGACATTAAAGTAACGGCCAAGCCTACTAAATCTGACGCACCTTATTTTTTACAAACTACTCAAGCCAAATACCAGAAGCTCTGGTCTAAAAATATTTATAAGCTTAGATTATTGATATGAATGAAAGTTTAACTGAGAGAATTTCAGGAGGGGTTCTGCTAGAAAGAAACTGCAGGAACATTCATTCTACTTGCAGCTGTACAGCAGAGTTACACTAACAAGCTGTGGCTGAGACAGGCTTCAGAGAGCACTTTAATCAAACCACAAGCACGTTTAGTCTTGGCCTGTCAACAACTTAGTCATGGAATTACCGTTAATACGCGGCAGGTGTTGAGGATTACTGGTGAGCGACGTTTTCATTTTAACTGTTAAAAATGAGAGTGTGATTTAAATGTTCTGCACATTGTACATCTTTGCTATTAAGAGGAGAAATGACAGATAAGGGATTTGTTGGTGTCGGAGCAAATCTGTGTCTGAGCTCGCTGTGTAGAGGGAAGTATCAGCAGTCTACACAATGTTCAGACACTTCTATACTAAAAATACGGATGAGAAGGGACTACACATTATAATGGAGACTCCTTTACTACTTTCCCACAGGCATTTTGGTGGGCCACTATCTCCAGTCGATCACACCAGCACTGGCTCTGGGTGGTGAGCTGGTGTACCACAGGAGACCTGGGGAGGAAGGAGCTGTCACCTCCCTCTTAGGCAGATACACAGGTAAATCTCCACTCTGTGTGTATTGAACCATGCACTGCACTGATTCCTGAATTCATATTTTACTGTCTTGCTTTGTTCACTTAATAATTGTGTATTTGTCAAATTATAATTGTGGTTAGTTACTTTGCTGTTCTGTGACCTGGATTTAAATTGAGTGGTTCTTAATTCCATCTCATTGTTTTATGTTGTCAGTGTGATAGATGTTTAAATCCCCTTTTTCTCCTCAGGGGAAAACTACGTTGCGACACTGACTTTGGGTGGAGCGGGAGCTCATGCTACGTACTATCACAAAGCCAATGATCAGGTACCTAACATTAGTGAACGTGTGTGGGTATAGTTCTGTTGGTCATGTTTTGTCTTACAAAACTGCTCAAATGCAGTGTTTTGGTTCCATCCCTGCATATTTGCTTAAAGGAAAGGCTTGCGTCTTTTGAAGTCTGTCTTAAAACAACACGCATGCCTTTATTTACACTGAAACAGTATGTGGTCACTGTGAAGCCCAGTTCAGACCGAAGATTTGCAACGAGATGAAGCCATTTTAGAATGCTGCAGAGAAAAGTTGCATAAGTTTGAACTGGCCGTCTGAGCTCGGCTCAAGCCGGCTGATGTTGTCACCTGCAACTAGGGATGCACCGAAATGAAAATTTGTGGCCGAAGCCGAATAATATTAAACGCTTGGCCGAATACCGAGTACTGAATACCGAATATCGTTGTTTAGTTTTTGCAGATGAACCCCCTCCAGATTAGTGTTGTCATGGTACCAAAATTGGATCCCACTGTACGATACCAATGAAAATATCATGGTTCTGAGTAGTATCACGATACCACAGCGAAAATGAGACAGATGTGCCTTTTGTCATTTATAAAAAGATAAATCACTTTTCTATAATACATCAATGATATTTCAATGGAATAAATTACTTATTGACTTGTTCATACTTCAAAAACAGCATCAATAAGTGATTAACATAGGGGGGATCAAAATAAATAAATAAAATAAGAATCAACCAGCCACCCTCCTCCTCTGACAAGTCCCTTCATAAGTAAAGAACAGTCCCTAAAGTGCGGTGAGGTTTGAGGGCCGTGAACGGCTCGTTTCTCCTCTGACACCTCACGTACCTGTGTTCGGCTGGCTCAGCTGTTCAGGTTTTGGGCAGTCCACACGCCAAGAAGAGCCGACTTGTCCGTCGCCGCTAAGCCGATGGCCGTTGTATTTGACAGGAATACATTACTGTCTGTGTCTGTGACCCCCGTTCAACCCACAACCGATGGGATTCGCCTTTTGTTTCTGCTGCTGGTTGAAATCTGTAGGCTGCTCGCACAACAAATGATTTAAGCCTATTTTGCTCGCTCAAAACTATTTTTAGTCGCAAATGCGAGTGTGGTAACTGATTGATCGCCACACTGCTGACATTTTACTCCGCCCATCATGGCACGCTGTTTGTTTGCGTTATCAAAACATGCCGCTATTATTCGGCCTTGCTTTTAACTTACTCCACTGCATACCGAATGTGTGTTTTTTTGCAATATTCGGCCGAATATATTCGGTTTCTGAATATTCGGTGCATCCCTACCTGCAACACAGATAGTCAAATTGACAGCAGCAGCTGGTTTTAGAACGTAAAGCACATCACCTGTTTTCCACGGTCAGTCAGTTTGTAGTGAAGTCCCCTGGTCAAGTGAAAATGACTGCAGACGGCATGTTCACTTGCTGCTGCCAGTGCTCCATCCCTGCGGAGCCCTCTGTTTTTGTCCTCACGTGTGTGTGCCTGACTGCTAACTTACAGCATATTATTGTGGCCTGTTTATTATGAATACAGTCCATCTGATTCTCGTTTTGTTTTTCACCACTACAAATATAGCCACAGCCATAGCCAGTATCTCACTATCACTATCCTCATTTATATTTTAAGAAGCTACAAATTATATTCAGCCACAAAATAAGACTGAAAAGGTAAAAAAACACAGCAGAGGTACAGGGAGTTGTTGTGTTGGGATGATACACCATTTCATCTCGTTGAATTGGTGTGAACCGGCAGGTTTTTAGATCGTTGCAGTCCTTGTTCTATGCAGAAAAATTCTAAAGTTCGGCTGAAGGTAATGTAAGGCTTTATTAGTTTGGGGTAAACAAGTCAAGTAGTTATCTTCCGAAGTTAAAGTCCTTGTAGGACAAAGAGTTCTCCTGTGTGTTAATAACTCTCCTCTTGCAGCTGCTGTCTGTGGAAACACAAAGAGGAAATGATGTGCTAAAAAGCAACTGTAACTTTGGAAGATACCACTCAGAAGCCTCACATTACGTAGCTTCAGTTGATTTTAAAATAACCTTTTCTACATTAAAGGAAACCTGTGGATTTTAACCCCCAATTGTTGGCAGATACGGACAAATTGGCAGACATCGGATGAGGATGAGATTAAGGAGGATGATTTGCTAACTATTTACGGATGAGAGAACATGATGAGCCTCATTTAATGCAATGAAAGAGTCACCATCAATGATGACCTTAAGACAAGATTGGTTATGTGCCACCACTGTTCAAAAGCTAGGTAGGCCTTCCTGACAGTGACAGACATTCACATATCTCTGCTGCACGTTTATTGGAAAGGTGTGACGTCAGTGGTGATGGATTGTAATTGGCAGTTTTGTAGAACTGTAAATGGGAACTGGCCTGCACTCTGTCAGTGGACACCTCACTAATGCTGTGTTTGGTTTATACCTTCAAATACTGCTTGGAGTAGGGAGGTAGGAACTATGAGCAGGGAGCTGAGAGCTCAGGCTAAGAGGTGGGAAACAAAACTGAGAAGTGATTGCATTCTATTGATATTGGCATGTGAGTATTGTATTAAGACAGGCTCACATCTATTCAAGTCTACCCTTTAACTTCTGCTTTTTAATACAGTTGCAGATAGGAGTTGAATTTGAAGCCAGCACAAGGATGCAAGACACCACAACATCCTTTGGTTACCAGTTGGACGTTCCCAAAGCTAACTTGCTTTTTAAAGGTAAATAGAGTATAAATACACCAGTAGCTACGTCAGTTAAGTGACTATTTATTTTTAAATTGCTAATTAATATCAAATGTCCTGAAATTCTTCTACGTTGTCATCTATCTCTACAGGCACGGTTGACAGTAACTGGGTGGTTGGGGCAACCCTTGAAAAGAAACTGGTGCCGCTGCCTCTCACACTGGCCTTAGGGGCTTTCCTCAACCACCGTAAGAACAAGTTCCAGTGTGGCTTCGGTGTCACCATTGGCTAGAGGTGCGAGGGGCTGCCTGGAGCCAGCTCGCAGGCCACAGCTTGGACCGGCACAGAGACACACAGGAACCTGGACTAAGTTTTAGAAATTGGATTCAGAGACTCTCTTACAACTGTGATTTCTGGGGCAGACAGAGAGACAAAGACAACTACCAAGGAGCCAGGACTGGCCAAGCCATGCCTACATTCTGTAGCACAAATGTCTTTCCTTTATGGTGTATTGGAGATACCCAGAGGCTAGAGAGATGTATATCAGAGGGCATCAGTGATGCATGAGAACATGTGATGTGAAATCAAAGTAAGTGGGTAGACCTAATATATGGTGAACATGTATGATGATTAAAATAAATGTGATTACTTTTTGTAAAAGTGGGTTGTGATTTATATTAAAGATACTATATCGTGCCATCAAAAGTCATAGTATAGTAGGTCAGAAAGAAATGTTATATTAAATGTCATGGTATATTAAGTCATAAGGAAACTAATGAAAAAAGTTCATATAAAAAAAGTAATATAAAATGTCTTTGTATAGTATGTCATAAAATTATTGATTAAAAAGATTGTACTATAATATGTCATAAGAAATGTAATGAAAGAAGTTGGAATATAGTAGGCCATAACAATCTTGTATAAAAAGGTCATTGTATAATATGCCATAAACATTTTGTATGAAACGTCATAATACATTATGTTGTCAAAAAATGTGATGAACGTCATAGTATAGTATGTCGTCAAAAAATGTCACCAAAAACGTCATAGTATAGTATGTTGTCAAAAATATGATTAAAAATGTCATAGTAAAGTAGTGATGGGCAGATGAAGCTTCATGAAGCATTGAAGCTTTTCATCAAATTGGTTCACTCAAGGGCAAAGCTTCTTGATGCTTCATTTGCTCTACTAAGCCATCTACTGGACAAAAAAAGCTATTACACTTAGTGGTTTGTATATATAGATCTGAACCACTTCCCGAACCAGTCACGTGGTACAGCCGGCCAGCAAGGCTTCGGACGTCACCAATGACATCACTCGTCTGAAACGACACAAGCCTCGATACACACATTGCGGAAACACTTCCTGGATTACTCGACACGCTTCGAAACCTCGGCACGGCAAGTCACATCACTATAGTTAAGTATGGCATCAAAAAATGTTATAAAAACATCATACTATAGTATGTCGTTAAAAATCTTATTAAAAACATAGTATAGCATGTCATTAAAAATTTCACCAAAATGTGATAGTATAGTATGTATAAAATGTCATAGTAGTATGTCGTCCAAAATGGCACCAAAATATCATAGTATGGTGGGTCGTCAAGGATGTAATGAAAATATCATAGTATAGTATTTCTTCGAAAATGTGATAAAAAATATAGTATGTCATCAGAAATGTCTTCAAAACGTCATAGTATAGTATATCGTAAAAAATGTGACAAAAACGTCATAGTATTGTATGTCGTCAAAAATGTTAAAAAAAGAGCCATACTATAGTATGTTGTCAAAAATTTGATTTAAAACGTCATAGTATAGTATGTCGTCAAAAATGTGATTAAAAACGTCAAAATATAGTGTCGTCAAAAATATCACTAAAATGTAATGCGTGTAATCAAAAATGTCACCAAAATGTCATAGTATAGTATGTTGTCAAAAATAGGATAAAAACATCATAGTATAGTATGTCGTCAAAAATAGGATAAAAATGTCATCATATAGTATGTCATCAAAAAAAAGATAAAACGTCATAGTACAGTATGTCATCAAAAATGTGACCAAAATGTCATAGCATATTATTTCGTCAAAAATAGGATAAAAACGTCATAGTATACTATGTCATCAAAAATGTCACCAAAATGTCATAGTATATTATTTCATCAAAAATAGGATAAAAACGTCATAGTATACTATGTCGTCAAAAATGTCACCAAAATGTCATAGTATAGCATGTCGTCAAAAATAGAATAAAAATTTCACAGTATAGTATGTCGTCAAAAATGTCACAACAATATCATAGTATAGTATGTCGTCAAAAATAGGATAAAAACGTCATAGTATATTATGTCATCAAAAATGTGACAACAACGTCATAGTATAGTATGCTCTTAAAAAATGGGATAAAAACGTCCTAGTATAGTATGTTGTCAAAACTGTGACAAAAATGTCATCTTATAGTATGTCGTCATAGTATGTTGTCAGAAACAGGATAAAAACATCATAGTATAGTATGTCGTCAAAAATAGGATAAAAATGTCATAGTATAGTATGTCGTCAAAAATACGATAAAAACGTTATAGTATAGCATGTTGTCAAAACTGTAACAAAAATGTCGTCGCATAGTATGTCGTCAAATAAAATGAGAAAAACGCCATAGTATAGTATGTCGTCAAAAATGTCATAAAAATGTTATAGTATGTCATCAAAAATTTCACAAAAACATCATAGTATAATATGTCATCAGAAATAGGATAAAAACATCATAGCATAGCATGTCGTCAACAATTTCACCAAAATGTCATAGTATATTATGTTGTCAATGTTGAGATTAAAACATCATAGTATAGCATGTTGTCAAAATTGGAATAAAAACGTCATAGTATAGTATGTCGTCAAAAATAGGATAAAAACGTCACAGTACAGTATGTTGTCAAAATTGGATAAAAACGTCATAGTATAGAATGGCGTCAAAATGTCACCAAATGTCATAGTATAGTATGTCGTCAAAAATTTCACCAAAATGTCACAGTATAGTATGCTGTAAATTCTGAGATTAAAACATCATACGTAGTATAGTATGTTGTCAAAAATAGGATAAAAATGTCCTAGTATAGCGTGTCGTCACAACTGGGATAAAAGCGTCATAGTAAAGTATGTTGTCAAAAATGTCACCAAAATGTCATAGTATAGTATGTTGTCAGTGTTGAGATTAAAACGTCATCGTATAGTATGTCGTCAAAAACAGGATAAAAATGTCATAGTATAGTATGTCGTCAAAAATAGGATAAAAACATCATAGTATAGTATGTCGTCAAAAATAGGATAAAAACATCATAGTATAGTATGTCGTTAAAGATAGGATAAAAATGTCATAGTATAGTATGTCGTCAAAAATGTGACAAAAACGTCATAGTATAGTATGTCGTCAAAAAAAGGATAAAAACGTCATAGCATAGCATGTCGTCAAAAATAGGATAAAAACGTCATAGTATAGCATGTCGTTAAAGATAGGATAAAAATGTCATAGTATAGTATGTCGTCAAAAACAGGATAAAAACATCATAGTATAGTATGTCGTCAAAAATAAGATAAAAACGTCATAGTATAGCATGTCGTTAAAGATAGGATAAAAATGTCATAGTATAGTATGTCGTCAAAAATGTGACAAAAACGTCATAGTATAGTATGTCGTCAAAAACAGGATAAAAACGTCATAGCATAGCATGTCGTAAAAATGTCATAGTATGGTATGTCGTCAAAAATTTCACCAAAATGTCATAGTATGTTGTCAAAATTGGAATAAAAACGTCATAGTACAGTATGTCATCAAATATAGGATAAAAACGTCAGAATACAGTATGTCGTCAAAATTGGATAAAAACGTCATAGTATATAGTATGTCGTCACAAACAGGATAAAAACGTCACAGTATAGTATGTCGTCAAAAACAGGATAAAAACGTCATAGTATAGTATGTCGTCAAAAATGTGACAAAATTGTCATAGTATAGTATGTCGTCAAACACGGGATAAAAACGTCATACTATAGTATGTCATCAAAAACAGGATAAAACGTCATAGTGTAGTATGTCGTCAACATTGGATAAAAACGTCATAGTATAGTATGTCGTAAAAAATGTGACAAAAACGTCATGGTATAGTGTGTAGTCAAAAATTTCCGAAAAATGTCATAGTATAGTATGTCGTCAAAAATGTGACAAAAATTTCTTCGTATAGTGTTGTCAAAAATTTCACAAAAACGTTATAGTATAGTGTGTCCCCAAAAATGTGATAAACACGTCATATGTCTATGTCGTCAAAAATGTCACAAAATGTCATTGTGTAGTATGTCCTAAAACGTGTTAGAAATCATAAGAGAGTATATCGTTAAAAAAAATCAAACAACACAAAACATTTTGCATGCATTTTCTTTTATTCTTAAATATGCTTGTTGAATCAGAATCACAGTACAGAAAGAGCTACAGAATTTCACCTCCTATCATAAACCTAGAGTATGTATGTATTTTTTCATGAAAAAATAAAAGGGCTCAAAGTAACCTTTTTATTAGCCAGTTAAAATCAAGTTTTTTTTTCGTTTCTTTGATGGTCTACTATTTTGTAAGAAATCAAAGTACAGTTTCAACATTAGCCCAAAAAAGAAAATCCAAATATGAACAAATATATGGTCCAAACACCACAGTAGTACAGACATTTCATTACCGCCAATACACAGCATCTACAATGAGTTCTTTACCCATTCCTTTTTTCCTTTTATTAGTTCAAGTTTTTATTATATCCACAGAAACCACAAGAAAAGAAGAATAAAAAATAAAATCTGCTGAATTTCTCAGCCAGTGGCAGATCTTCTGGTCCTGTTCATGTGCAGAGGTGAGATGTGCCCGGGAGGAGACGTACATCAAGGTATTAAAAGCATCAGTGCCAACAAGAGGGTGAGGACAGGAGAGCACACCAAAGCAGCAGAGGAGCCAAAAATGCTGCAGCAGGAGGAAAGGAATGGATTATGGAATGGATTATAGTACTTTGGAAAAGGCCCTATGACACCTCACTAAAAAGGCTGCTGTGGTTTATAGGAAAATAGTTTGTGTAGTCTGCAGGTTACTAGTAGCTGTGCGCCGATCTTACTGTTATTCTGCATTGTATTGCAATCATATATCTACTTACTGCAGCCTTTGTTGCACTGCAGTGTTTCTATATTTTTTTTTGCTTAATATGAACATACACACCTGTTTAGCCCCAACAACATCAAATTAAACTTTTCAAGCCCACTGTGTTCATAACTAACAGTGAGTTGCAAGTGTATGTGTGAGTAAATCTGAATACCTGTCATCTGTTGTTCTAGGTGGATGACGGGTGATCTCTGGATGAGTGGTGATTTCTGGATGAGTCGGGGGATATTGAGGAGTGGTGTTTTCTGGATGAGTGGTGGGATGTGGATGAGTGGTAGGATGTGGATGAGTGGTGGGATGTGGATGAGTGGTGGGATGTGGATGAGTGGTAGGATGTGGATGAGTGGTGTTTTCTGGATGAGTGGTGGGATGTGGATGAGTGGTGGGATGTGGATGAGTGGTGGGATGTGGATGAGTGGTGTTTTCTGGATGAGTGGTGGGATGTGGATGAGTGGTGATTTCTGGATGAGTGGTGGGATGTGGATGAGTGGTGCTTTCTGGATGAGTGGTGGGATGTGGATGAGTGGTGTTTTCTGGATGAGTGGTGGGATGTGGATGAGTGGTGGGATGTGGATGAGTGGTAGGATGTGGATGAGTGGTGTTTTCTGGATGAGTGGTGGGATGTGGATGAGTGGTGATTTCTGGATGAGTGGTAGGATGTGGATGAGTGGTGTTTTCTGGATGAGTGGTGGGATGTGGATGAGTGGTGGGATGTGGATGAGTGGTGGGATGTGGATGAGTGGTAGGATGTGGATGAGTGGTGTTTTCTGGATGAGTGGTAGGATGTGGATGAGTGGTGTTTTCTGGATGAGTGGTGGGATGTGGATGAGTGGTGTTTTCTGGATGAGTGGTGGGATGTGGATGAGTGGTGATTTCTGGATGAGTGGTAGGATGTGGATGAGTGGTGTTTTCTGGATGAGTGGTGGGATGTGGATGAGTGGTGTTTTCTGGATGAGTGGTGGGATGTGGATGAGTGGTGTTTTCTGGATGAGTGGTGGGATATGGAGTAGAAGTCATTTCTGGATGAGTAGTGGGTGATGGAGGAGTGGTGGGTACAATCCTGTAAAATGCATAGCATCATTTGAAAGGCATATTAAAATCAAATAATTTTCATTAAGTTTTGTTTTAAAATGAGAAGTTGTTCAAGTGCTGAAAGTGTACTCAATTTGATAACACAATGTCCTACCGTGGTGAGCACGGGGCGTTATCCAGATCTTCAGGCGGATGTGTCATCATCACCGGTTCCACTTGAGGACATGGAAGAACACTTCCATTAACCAGAGGAGTAAGATCTAGCATAGGAAGGAAGTGTCAGTAATGATATACAACAAAACGTCCACTTAGGTGTACAGTAATGTTTCAAAGTTAGTTGTAGAATTCCAAGCAAAACAGTTAGACGGTTAAACAGTAAAAAAAATAAAATAGAGTAAAATAAAATATTTGCCTTGGAAGCTGAAGACAAAAACGACACTCCCTCCCTTGAGGAAGTTTCTGGTTTGTATTTCCTCAGAATCAGCAAAATAAAGTTTGCCAAGCAGAGGTCCGACAAAGATGGTCTCATTATTGTCATCTACATATGAAATTCCAATCTCACGAGGATTGTCCCATAAATAGGTACCTGTTTACAGAAAGCATACAGAACATTCAAGATAACCGGTGAGGAGATGCTGTTACTGACTTTTCATTCAAGAGTTAATGATTTTTTAACCATTTCTTCGTGCTCTTTAAACTTACCATCATCGGATGTGCCTAGGTCAGTGGTGATACTTGCTTGTTTGGACATCTGCAGCTGGATATTGGGGTTCTGATCCAGCATTTGGAAGGTCACCTGCCTGTTTATGCAAGGCCACTCCAGATGGTCATCATTTTCACCAGACATCAGTTGCACAAACAGTCCAAAATATGTCCCATACAGCCCAACTCCAAATGAGTAAGCATAGCCCCCACTGGAGTAGTGCCGAGGGCTGTTTAGAATGGTTGCATATGCACTCGTGGTCAAAAGGTTCTCAAAATCATCAATCTGCATGGTTACGTCTGGACATTCAAGTTCAGACAGATTGATGTCATCAATTGAGAAGCCGCCTGATGATGTTCCTGCTCCTCTACGAACCTCAAACTCCACCCGGAAGTGCTTGGTGGCATTCAGGGAAACATGGTGGAGCTGCCAGTGAGATGTTGGTTGACCTGGAGGGAGAGTTTTGTGATGACTGTATTACATCACTTGAATACTAATGGGTGATATATGAGGTAAAGCTTCAGTCTTAAATACTTTTAAGAGCAGATGATAGCAGACAATCATATAACTTTACATTACCAGTGATCTGTCCCATGAGATGGAGGGTTCCCATGGGGTCCCATTCATCTTGAAACTCTCTGATCCAGATGTTCAGCTGGTCTGACTGGTTTCCGCTATGGTAGTAGTAGAACTGGAGACACTGGACATGACAATCTCTATTAGGACTCATTGTGTGGGTCTCCAGCCGGGCTGAGTCTCCCTCCATCCCGCCCGCTGTGCTAGCATGCATGAAGTAACCTGTATCTTGACCTGGAAAATTGTTGTCCGGAATGAAAGTGTTATGGCAGATCTGCATGGAAAAGGTCCCCAGCTGGTTGGGAACCATATACTGTATACAATAATGGAAGTAGCTTCTATGGACCTGTTTTGAAGCCTAGAATTCAGCCTTTCGGCCATCACTGTCTTGATTTTTTTTGGAGCCAGAAGTGAATGAATTTGGACAAGAGGATGGAACTTTGGAGCAGCGAGGGGTGGATCTGACTCTAGACTGTGGTAACTTCGTGCAGACAGCCGGTCACATAAAACAGCCCTGTGCTTAATTTTGTGTAACTGAAAGCATTACTAAAATGTAAATGGGTGCGTTACACTATATGGACAAAAGTATTTGGCCACACCTGTTAATTATTGAATTCAGGTGTATAAAATCAACCACCTCGCCATGCAGTCTCCATTTGCAAACATTTGTGATACAAAATGGGTCATTCTGAAGAGCACAGAACTCAGGAAAAGAGTTTGACACTCAGACGAGTCGACAGTCTGACGCTGGCTGATTTGTTAGTTGCTTTGAGTCATTGAGTTAGTGACATGTGGTTTAACCAGTGGCTGCTGTGCTCTTCAAGTGTGGTACTGTGATAGGATGCCGCTTTTGCGATAAGACATGCTCGTACTCGTACTCGTTGTCCTCTGCTTATCTGGGTCCGGGTCGCGGGGGCAGCAGCCTCAGCAAAGAAGCCCAGACAGTTCTCTCCCCAGCCACTTCCGTCAGCTCTTCCGCGGGAACCCCAAGGTGTTCCCATGCCAGCTGGGTGATGTAGTCCCTCCAGCGTGTTCTGGGGCATGGACATGCCCGAAACACCTCCCAAGGGAGGCGTCTGGAAGGCATCCTTACCAGATGCCCGAACCACGTCAACTGGCTCCTCTCGATGTGGAGGAGCAGCGGCTCTACTCCGAGTCCCTCCCGGATGTCTGAGCTCCTCACCCTATCCCTAAGGCTGAGCCCAGCCACCCTGCAGCGGAAACTCATTTCAGCCGCTTGTACTCGCGATCTCATTCTTTTGGTCACTACCCAGAGCTCGTGACCATAGGTGAGGGTTGGAATGTAGATCGACCGGTAAATTGAGAGCTTCGCTTTCTGGCTAAGCTCCCTCTTCACCACAACGGACCGGTTAAGCTCCTGCATCACTGCTGACGCCGCCCCAATCCGCCTGTCAATCTCCCGCTCCATCCTACCCTCACTTGTGAACAAGATCCTGAGATACTTAAACTCCTCCACGATAAGACGGCTTGTAAAATTTCACCCCTGCTGGATATTATTAGAAAGTGGAAGCGTTTTGTGGTCTTCCACAAAGCGGAAGACCACATAAAATCACAGAGCGGGGTCAACGACTGCTCGGGCGCATGTTGCGTAAAAGTCGCCAACACTTTGCTGATTCCATCGCTGAAGAGTTCATGGAATGGGTTGCCATGGCTGAGCAGCTGCATGCAAGCCTCACATCACCAGGTCCAATGCCAAATGTTGGATGGGGTGGTGTAAAGCACACCAACACTGGACTGTGGAGCAGTGGAAACGTGTTCTGTGGAGTGACGAATCACACTTCTCTGTTTGGTAGTCAGATGAATCTGGGTCTGACTGCAATGTGCCAACTGTGAAGTTTGGTGGTGGAGGGATAATGGTATGGGGCTGTTTTTCAGGGTTTGGGTTAGGCACCTTATCTCCAGTGAAGGGCAATCTTAATGCTTCAGCATACCAATACATTTTGGACAATGCTATGCTTCCAACTTTGTGGCAACGGTTGGGGGAAGGCCCTTTTCTATTCCAACATGACTGTACCCCAGTGGTCAAAGCAAGGATTATTGATGAGTTTGGAAGAACTTGACTGACCTGCACAGAGCCCTGACCTCAACCCCATTGTGCACCTTTGGGATGAACATCAGTGCCTCACCTCATAAATGCTCTACAAAATGAATGGGCACAAATTTCCACAGAAAAACTCCAAAATCTTGTAGAAAGCCTTTTAAGAAGTGTGGAAGCAGTTATAGCTGCAAAAGGGGGATCAACTTCATATTAAAGTATATGTATTTGAATACAATATCATTACAGTCCCTGTCAGTATAATGGTCAGGCGTCCGAATACTTGTGTCCATATCATGTAAATTCACCCCCTGAACAGTTATCATAAATGCTGACATTAGCTGTAGAGACCAAAACCATTTTATGCACCAGGCTGTAAACATGTTTATTTCTGCTGTAAAGTTGGGCATTTTAACATGGGGGTCTATGGGGATTGACTCGCTTCTGGAGCCAGTCTTAAGTGGGCCAATTACGGAAATGCAGGTTTTGGCACTTCAGCGTCGGCTTCATTTTTCATCCCTAGAGGTTGCTGTTTAATGGAAACAGGGAATATTGTGGTTCATGGTCAGAACCTTAACCAACAGACATGAAACCCCAAAAATTGTATTTCATTAAACTTTTTACAATAAACAACTGTAGACTTTTAACTTTAAAATTCTGAAATCTTACTATGATTAGAAGTGCCACTGGGTAGACTGGTGTGGTCAGATGTAGGACCCCCGGGAGCATGTGTTACCATTTCCCAGCCACTGCCACTCTGTGAACAGCCATTCATTTGACACATGTTCCCGTCAGAGAAGCTGCAGTGCATCATAAATGCAATGGTTGAGTCTGTAGAGGTGAAAAAGAACACAGAAATGACTATTATTCATTGAACAGTGAAAGCATCTCAGTTTATTAAAGTCTGTAGCAGATGAATCAGTGGATGATCTTTATAGCTGCAGTTTGAGCTTAGGTTGTCATTAATTTATTTAGACTTTTACACAAAAACCTTTTAGGAACCCCTGAACTTGCTGTGCACCACAGCCATCACAGTATAACCTTATAGTTATCCCAATTAATCAACCTTAACCAATCCCAATTATCCCAATTAGTAGACAGAGGGGTCTACAGTCTGTGTTTGAAGGATATATCCAGGATGTCAAACTGACTCAGCAGCAACAACAGGTTAAAAAGACAAAGATAGTTAGAAGCTAAAGCTGAACTATAGGCTACAGATCACAGTGTAAAAGTGAACCACCACATCACTGCTGATCGCCACACAAGACAATGAATATAAAGGGAAACTTTGCTGATATTGAACCAGCTGTGTGGCATCGCAGTGTGTGCAGATGAAAGGTGTTTGGCTTTGCCCTCGTGCTGCTGCCAGGACCTGGGCCTCTACCGCCAAATGGGCAGGGATTCCAGGGGAAGTCAAACTATGACGATGACACACAGGTTGTTGAATATCAGCAAAGTTTCCCTGCTTCTCTCCACTGGTTCCTGTACAGCAGGGCCGGTCTTTTTTCACTGTTATAATAATTAAAATGCAAAAGCAGCATGTGTATACATTCAGTAGGCTGTATCTTCAGTAGCTAGCTAGCTAACCCTACACTTTCCAGGGTTTGATTTTGGTTTTGGAACAGGGAAGAAACGTATATCTTTTTCCAACCTCTCCAGGTAACGAGTGTCATTAATACACGACGTGCCCCAGGCACAACATTTAGCTCCAAATCCACAAAACCAGCCTGAAAATGAAGGAAATCTGAAACGATTGCATTAGAGTCAATGGAGCACAGCTGTGTTGTTGTCAGACTCAGGTCAGAGCCGGCCTGATGCTACATTATGATTGGCCAGTCTGCGTCTGGGGGCAGGACATAGTGAAGGGTCAATTACTTTTTTAGTCACAGGAATAAACAATACTTCCAAACACTTACTGCAGCTGTAGAGGAGGTTCAGCTCCTGAACATCACTGGGACTCATTTCCAGTCTTTGACCAATAACATCCTGGAACTCTGGGTCAATGGTGATAATTGTTGATCCATTGCCATTGCTGAATGCATCTTTGCCATAATGCATCACTGAATTGTAGTCATACGGGACTCCATGGGTGGTGCTGGTTTCATTGCTGACTTTATCAAAATTATGCTCACGACCTAGATAACACATATAAAAGCCAAACATCAATTACAGCATAATGTAGGCCTATTAAAAAATCTCAAGAGCAGCATAGGTGCTTAAAGCATAATTCACTTATCACTGTTTCAACCAGTGGTTCTCAAACTTTTTCTTAAAATAATGTACCCCCTTTGAAAAAGTTTTTCAGCCATTCAACATTTTTGGTAGAAAAAAATAAGCAGGTACAATTCAGCAGAGAGTCAGAGTTAGGAAACAACAACCTGAAAACACTGAAATGATACATTTAAAATGTTCAGAATCCATTACAAAATTCATGGCAAACCATTTTTTTGGAATCATGCAGTGACACTAAGAAAGCATCATAGTTTCATTAAACTGCACCCTTAAGTTGCACTTTCACTTTGGTGATATGATTGTTCTAGGAATTATGAATGATTAATATTAAAAAACAAAACAAAAAAAACAATCTCACATACCCCCTGCAGTACTCCAAAGTACCACTAGGGCTACATGCGTACCCCTTTTCAGAATTGTTTAACATATTAATTTTGACATTAATTGACTGATTAATTTGTAAATACTCTTGATAATCCTGCTTATAGTTTAACAATTACTAAACTGATTACAGGTTAATGAACGTATTGCTGAATGAATCTATTCAAGGTCCTTCATACACCTTGATGTAACACATATAAAGAAGAGGAATATTATAATGAAAGTCTTAATGAAACCTTCTTCGATGTTCTCGTAGACAATGGTCACATGCTCATCTCTGTCATGTCTGGACTGTTCATGGTAGAAGCCAAAAGCATGGAGGAACTCATGTTCAACGGTGGAAATTTCATCACAGTACCTCCCGATGGAAAGGACCTGTCCGTTGGGTAGTACTCGGCCAATATATGAAAAACACCTACAATGGAAAAAGCACTCATCAGTAACAGCTCATCACCTTTAAACCTTAATGTAACTGATCTGACCAGGGTCTTTATTTATCAAAGCAAACGTAGAGTGAGTTAAACATCTATGCATGAGAACTTGTTCAGTTACTTGTAGGCAAAAGTAGCAAACAACTGTCATTGGAAAACATGCAAAGTAAGAAAACCAAACGTACCCGTCTAACTTTTGGACAGAAATGTAATAGGCCTCAGAGTCCCTTGGTTTGAAGTCAATGCATGACTTTAACCTGAACTGGTTGAAGGCTCTCAGGGTGACTCCTTTGGCATTTAGCTCTTCCGTTGTTCATGGACGTTATGTTACAGGAAAGAACAAAGAAATGACAATGTAAATGTAATGCAATTGATAATCCTGCGTGTGTGCATTATTCTGAGACTCTACTCTCACAAAATTCCTCTGTGTATGCTCAGGTGGAGGGGTGGGGTGGTTGTGTTGCACAACAGGATGGTGTGAAATGATGTTGACATGACAGTAAGCCACGTCGCTTTGTTTAAATCAATGAGCTGCTGGTTTCTTTCTCCACTGAGGGGCATTGTTATGTGGCTCCTCGCTGGTTAAAGCTTCCAGCTGATTGATGCCTATTCAACCATACTGACTGGTGTACAATCGATGTCACAAATTTCAATAGTTACGTAACATGTCCCAAAGACGTGCTCCTCCTTAAATTTAGACAGACATTATTTGTTATAAACCAGAAAAAAATATATTTACCAAGGCCATTGTCCAAAACATATGCGACTGGGGAATCCCACAGGCTGTCCACATCAGTAATGGAACTCCTTTGTATCCCTGGATTCTAAGAAGATTTATAAGAAATGTGTGGGGTGACACACACAATCACAGATACATGTTTATCATTTAAGTAATTCACTACAAACTAGTCCATACCCATTGGTAGCTTTGTCACCTTCTACCTATGCCAGTCCTCAGTGCCTATGTGCAGTTTCACATAGATTGACCACGTCAGTGAGTAGAAAAACGTGGGACAGACAGAATGACTGACTGACAGAATGACACACTGACAGTTTCCGTGATTATGTACAACATACCATACCATGACTTAGCCTAAAACTTAGAAAAAAACCCCAAAACATTGGGCCACAGGGGGAGCCACAGCGATTGGTCACATTTTAGCCATGTTTAAGCATTTTTCTGTTGTTATAGCGCCACCCAGTTGCCACTTAGAGTTAAATTTCTCCAGTCACCTTGAGGCGCCCTGTTCTACATATCTACCAAGTTTAGTAAAAATCGATATGGTGGTTAGGCCTAGATAAGCAATTAGCTCTCTAGTGGCCCCATTTTGTTTGATGGGGTCAATAATGGAGGGGTCCCCTCAGATTATGTGTGGTCATATGTCTACAAAGTTGCGTGGTGATCGGTGAAACCCTTGAGATGTTATACACCTTTATGTGATGAGCCACGCCCTCCTCAATATTTATTGCCTTATAGAAGCTCAGTTTTAGTAAGTTTTCCAACTTTTGCCAAGAGGGAACTTTAGATATTGGTCCCTAGATTATGTTCACAGAGTTTCATGCAGATCGGTCAAACTTCCTAGGAAGAGATCGATCTGAAGTGTTTTTCAAAAAATTCAAAATGGCGGAAAATCTATATAACCAGAAGTTATTGAGGCAAATTTGTTCCTCGTGAGGAGAGGCATCTCTGTGCAAAGTTTCATGACTCTACGACATACGGGGCATGAGATATGCCCATTCAAAGTTTGCAATTTCAATCGGTTGCTATAGCGCCCCCCTTTGGCCAATTGATGTAATATTGCTTCATTCGCATCCTTCCATGACCCTCTACCACTGTGCCAAATTTCACATGGATTGACCAAGTCAGTGAGAAGAAAAACGTGGAACAGACACACAGACACACACATAGACAGACAGAGTTTTCGTCATTATATAGTAAGATAAGATATGCTAAACTCACCTCCAGGATATCATCTTCCAATGAACCATCTGTGTTTTTTTGAGCAAAAAAATTAATAACTAATAGTTCACAACACTGTGAAGCCACAACAAAGCTGCTCGGCCAAACAAAACACAAAACACTCTCACCACATGAACTATTTAATGATACAAAGATTGTTGTCCTCACTCTTGTTTGCTGTTATAATGTCCTTGTCTTCACCAATATCTACAAAAAAACAGATGAGATGCTGCCTTATAATGATACATTGATTAAATACCAATAATTGAGTTGAATTAATTTTATGAAACAAAATTAATGTTAAATAATGCAACTTACTCTTTATGAGTGCTCCATTCTGAAAAAACAAACAAACAAACAAACAGATTTATTGCATCAACATATAGCAATGTAATTCTCAGATATACAACATGAAATATGATGAATGGCATGGTAAATGGACGGCACTTGTATAGCGCCTTTGTTGTCATATGACCTCTCAAAGTGCTTTTTATACTACGAATCACATTCACACACCGGTGGCCGAGGCCGCCATACAAGGTACCACTTGCCACTTGTGAGTGCCAACACACTCACATACCAATGGAAAAGCCATCAGGAGCAAACTGGGGTTCAGTATCTTGCTCAAGGATACTTTGACATGCGGACTGGAGGAACCGGGGATCAAACTGCTGATTAGTGGACAACAACCTCTTCACATGATTGCATGATTGCATTTCTGTGCTACGCTGGTCTAAAATGAAAATGTACACAATTTGAAGTCAGGCGGCCTCAAAGCTCATGATTCTGAAGTTTTTCAAATGTGTCATAAAGTCCAATTTTCCATCAAAATAAATACTTTGTTATTCATTCATTAAATTTAAGGTAATAAAAAGTACTTAAGAAAATGTGAAATTTGTAGCATTAAATACGTCATAATTTATGCTGGTCTAAAAGGAAAATGTACTCAATTTGAAGTCAGACCGCCTCATAGCTCATGATTCTGAGGTTTTTCAAATGTGTCTTAAAGTCCAATTGTCCACCAAAATAAATACTTTGTTATCCATTCATTCAATTTTAGGTAATTAAAACACCTAAGAAAATGTGTAGGATAAAATACGTCATAATTTGACAGAAAGCAAAACAGTAAAGTCACTCTTACTGGGTTTGGGGAGAATGCTGCTGAAACTGCCAAGTTCACAACAAGGAAAATGCAGCCTTTCATCCTTGCAGTGCGTCTTGGACCAAACTTAAATCATACAACAGAGGTTATATGAAGAAACATGAAAACCTCAAAGACATATTTACTATTACTGAAACACAATAAAGCATCTATAGATTTTTCATTTAACATCATCTGAAATACCCGTTGTTTAACTTGTATCTATAGAGGATAAAAAAAATGCCCATCAGTATTTACCTGCAGCAGGCCCGATGGTCTGTTCCTCAACTGCACGCAAGATGCTTAGGCTGTGACAAGGGCTTTTTAGTGGGCATGGCGAAAACAAAAAAAGGTTTTATACTTCCCGACAATTGTAGACAACTGTAGTCCTGCAGCATTGTTTAAATTCTTTCCAAATACAATGGCTGTTGTAGTTGCAATGCTGTCAAGATTAACATCTTTGTCATTGTCACTCGTCAGGCCATGAGCTTCCAACACATTATCAGAACCAGAATCAGAATTGGTTTTATTGCCAAGTAGGTTTTCACATGAATATAAAATATATAAAAAATACAGAGTAATTAGAAGCATACGTATAAAAAGGAAATAATATAAACAATTAAATATAAAATCGGAATGCAAATAATAATATAAAAAGTAGAAAAAATATGTACACTGTAAACATGAATAGGGTCGCCTACAGCCCTGTGGTGGTGAGTCGTGTTTTGCCTCCAGCTAATAAAATGACATTGTGACGTTGGCCTTTAAAAGGGTCTATTAGACTTCATAGAAGTGGAACTCTTACACTCTTGTCACAGAGTAATGCAATAGACAAGCAAAAGTCAATTGGTGTTAAAATATCTGTATACACCACCATGACAAACCTGTGTTAAGACTCATGGCTAATAGTTTTGGTATTTGGTAAGGTATTATTTACTGAGAGGGTGTCTGAATGAACAGGTCTGCCAACTCTTCAGCTTAGTTTGTAGTGAGCTCAGGGTATCTGTGAAGTCATTTTATGAGTAGGCCTTCTGTGACATAACCCACCACAGGGGTCAGGATCATCACTCCAAAAAATCATGACCAGTAAGGAGTAAATATGGTTGATCAGTTTAATAGCCATGTCCAGACACCATCGGCTGATTGATGATGCTGAGTTCATTTAAGAAGTTGAAACCAAGCGGCAACCTCCAGGGCTTAAAAATGGAGTCAACACAAAAACACATTCTCACCCCAACCTTGTCACACATTGATGTTCTGGTCATGGACCTTCCACATCCTAATACTTCGTGCAGGGTGCCCCAGGGTGTGTTGGTTGTTGACATTCTGGGACACAGTGTCAAGTTCTCTTCTTCCAAGAAACACTTGCATTTTCACAGGAAATTTACTGTTTACATACAGTCTCTTTCAAAGTAAATGCACTACGTTGGTACAACACAGCAAACTGACTTTTTTTCCCGTCAACAACAAAAACACGTGGTTAGGTTTAGGAAAAAGAATAGGGTTTAGCTTCAGAATGTTACAGGATGCGAACACCACTCTCTCGGGTGAAAGTCAGTGTTTGTTGGACCCATCCACCCCCACTCGGACTTTCACCGCCTTAACTTTCGTCCTTGTTCCACCATGTTTCCCCCTGATGATATTATGGAACACCTTTTTTCGTTGGTTTCTGACGCCGCAAGTCACTGCCCAAGCGCCGGATTTCAACGACTTTGCAACTCCTGTCTGAACTTTTGCTATTTTTAATGATTGTTTTTTTTAAATTGTAAATCAAGTAATTTTAAGTAATTTTTCCTTTATTGTTTTATTGTAAATCTGTATTCTTTATTATGTTTATATTTTATTGCTCTGTAAAGCACTTTGAATTGCTCTGGTGTATGAAATGTGCTATACAAATAAAGTTGCCTTGCCTTATGTCTAAAGGTGCAGACACACCAAACCGACATCAAAGAACTAGTGGCGACGAAAGCCAGCTGTTGTGTCGTCTACATCGCCTCACGTCCCCCTGTGTCAGTTGCATATGAACACACTACACGGACTACATCCGATGGCCAAGTAGCATGTACGTTCTGTGCCTGCGTGAAAAAAGCGGAGTGACAGAGTGGTACATCCTGTCAGCTGAGGGGTTTCCTGTTTGTGCAGCCGAGCACCGCAGCATCTCCATGGACTATTACATCCAGACGGTCCCGGTGTTTCCTCCGCACGCTCCACTTCACTCAGCTTCACTCAGCTTCACTCAGCTGCCCGATAAACCCGCTGCTTCTTTCCACTTTAACCTGAATAACAAACCAGGGCTCGGTGCTCCGGTTGGATCCAACCGTCTGCTTGGTGTGTCAGGGCCTTAAGCTTAAGAAACAGGAGAATGGTCTCAAAAGAACCCTTAATCCTTCGGTTTATCAAAACAAATAGAAAAAGAAAGAAAGAAAGAGAGAAACAAGGATAACTTGGGTGACATGGGAAAAATAATTTGTTTAATAAGGTTTGTACAAAACAACTGAAAATAGTGAAAGAGAAGAGTTAAAGCAGGTGCTTTAGCATGTCCAGCTATAATAACATTAAAAAACAAAGCCTTTCAAATGTCACGATTTATTACTTTTCTATTCTATGTGTCATTATGAATTGAATATATTTGTGTATTCGAGTAGATGATCAGTCAGACAGAGGTAAAAAATGAAGGAGTGGTGACTGCGCTTTTTCCCATGCCTTCAGAAGAGGTAAGGGTTTTTACTGGTTTTGTAATACAAGATTTTCCACATTCTTTGGCTCACAGTGTCCAATGAACCATTACATCTTTCAACATACCCATATGTATTTTGTTTTTTTCTGCAACCTTTGTCTGTCAGCTGCATCTCTGATGGCTGGTTTAGCCGGGTGCCCCTATCATCTTTTCTGCATCGCAGTCACATGACTCAGGGGGTTAGGCTCAGCCAGGTCTCAGCTGCTTAGCACAAGACTTGGTAAAGCTGTAAATCAAAGAAAGAAACAGGTGTGTCATATTTCTAGTCATATGTTTTTTGCTTGGGCTGATGTCAAAAAGATAAACATGTCTTTAACATGAAATATTATTTGTGAAGAAATTTCAGGCCAAATTACATGAACATGTAAACATGCAAAAATGAAGATTATTTCCCATTTGATGTAGCAGTGCAGCTTTAACAACAAGCAGATACATAAAATATCCAGTGTAACTACTGTACTGTACGTTAAAGGTGCTTAAGGGAAAATTTAAGGGGAGGCCTGGGTTTTTTAAGTACTATAACACATACTCTTGAAGCACAGCATGAATTTCCATCAGCTCTCATGGCACTGAACCACAGAATTTTAATGGATGCCATGCTGTATTTCCTTCACATGATTTAAATAGTGTAGACGATTAAATGGCATTTAACTAAGCTATTCAGCTCAGGTCTAATTTTAAGACAGTAGGGTCAGGATGCAATTGCAAGTCACATGATGGTGCAGTGGTTAGCATTGTCACCTCACAGCAAGAGGATTCCTGGTTCAAAGCTGGGGAGGAGGATGCGAACCCTGGGGTGGGAGTGCTTGCATGTTCTATCTGTGTGTCAGCATGGATTTTCCTCCCACAGTTCGGTTAATTGGTGACTCTAAATTGGCTGTAGGTGTGAATGTGAGTGTAAATGGTTGTCTGTCTCTATGTGTCAGCCCTGTGATAGTCTGGTGACCTGTCCAGGGCGTATCCTGCCTCTCTCCCAATGTCTCCCTGGCGACGCTAAACGGATGAGTGGTTACGGAAAATGAATAAATTAAGTTTTAATCTGAGTGTGGCAGTGAAAGAGTACTCAAGTTGATCTCGTTGACGTCAGCAACACGTCGGATGACACTTCTGAAGAAGACTGGAGTCACAAGCCCCTTTTACACTGCTGGATTTTCTGCGAATGTTGGGCCATTTTGCCGGCAAGCTGGGGGTCATGGAGCCCCTCCCAGCTGACATTGGGCAAGAGGCAGGGCACACCCTGGACAGGTCGCCAGACTATCACAGGGCTGACACATAGAGACAGACAACCATTCACACTCACATTCACACCTAGGGGCAATTTAGAGTTAACCTGCATGTCTTTGGACTGTGGGAGGAAGCCAGAGTACCTGGAGAAAACCCACGCTGACACAGGGAGAACATGCTAACTCTGCACAGAAGGGCTCCCCAAGCCCAGGTTCAAACCAAGAACCCTTTTACTGTGAGGCGACAATGCTAACCACTGCACCACTGTGCCACCCCTTCTGTGTAAACTTAAAATTAAATTGAAAAGTCGAAAAGTCAAAAATTTTCAATCATAATAATATTTTATAAACTTGCTTGAACTGCCCCATGCCACACTGTTAATGTTGCTCATGCAGCTTTGTGTTTCATGCCACCTGCACCAGAGTATGACTCTGTACACATATCCCGCTGTTGAAGGACAGCTTTAAAAACCTGTTTCGGCTTGAACAGGACCACAAACAACAAATGTGGGAATACAGCCTTATCACACCACCACTCACACACACCTGACTGAGAGCAGTCACAATGACTTAAACTGTTCAGTTGTTGATGACCTGCTACATGAGAAACATGTCAAACGTCTTCTCCTGTAAGCCTGTTTCTTCATTTGATGCTTCCAGTGAAGTTCCTTTAACTGACCCTGACAAAGAAATGCACAGTATTAATTCTCATAAACAGATCTCAGGCAGGTCAAACACCCTGCACCCTCTCTGTTCTAAACAAAGCTTTATAAAACACCAGTAACATATATACAAATGGACCAATCACTATATAGAACATATGAAAATCCATCGTGAACTAATGTGTAATTTTCTCCAGCTGACTTCTGAAACATGTCATGAGATCAAAATTATGATAATTATACATTTTTTATAAGCAATTATAATACAAATAGAGATGGTTGTGAAGTACCAAGCTGTTGTTGGCCTTTGTTTCTCTTTCAGAGTGGCTGATGTGTGAAAGGAATGAAAGGAACAAGAAGTTACAATCAGTACATCTGTTACAGTGTCTTTATGTATGAAGGTTTGTCATTCTTATTATTCCATTTATCTGTGCAAACGGAACGGCTAAGGCTTGATGTTTTGCATTTTCTTGGACAGGAGCTCATGTTGACAGAATTATCTCTCATCCATCTCACTCTTGTTTGAATACTGATTAGACTTTGCGTGCACTCCTTCTGTACATGTCATAAGACTGAAACTTGATATGATCAGTATCATACAAGCCTTTTCTTCTGCAAACTGCTGTGTCATTGCTTCAAACTCACTGTATCACACTAATATAAAGATGTCCTGTGGTCACATTCTTACCAATCTGCCCTTAAACCCCTCAAAACTTCGTACAAAAGCAACATTCAAGGTAAAAGCTGAGAAATCAATGCTTCCCTAGGTATTACTTATTTAGAGTTTTACAATCAGAACTCAACTAATCAACTTCATTGGGACAGTGTGGGTGTGATTTGATCAGATTTTCTGTGGCAACAACAACAAACAACTCATTAGACGATCGCAGATAAAAACACATATCAAGAAATCTAGCATTTTTCACATGATGACTAAAACATTAACTGATGTCAGCAGGAAATGTCGTGTTCGTTCTGGAACACAGCGCTCCTAGTTAGGAGCTAAGATATAAAAACTCAGCTAAAAATTTCCTTTGGTACAAAGACGAAAGAAAGTTACTCGTACTCATACTCGTACTCGTACTCGTCATCCTGTGCTTATCCGGGTCCAGGTCGCGGGGGCAGCAGCCTCAGTGAAGAAGCCCAGACACATCCTCTCCTCAGTCATTTTCGTCAGCTCTTCTGAGGGAATCCCGAGGCATTCCCAGGCCAGCCAGGCGATGTAATCCCCCCAGCGTGTCCTGGGGCGGCCCCGAGGTCTCCTCCTGGTTGAACATGCCTGAAACACCTCCCAAGGGAGGCGTCCAGAATGCATCCTTACCAGATGCCCAAACCACCTCAACTGGCTCCTCTCGATGTGGAGGAGCAGCGGCTCTACTCCGAGTCCCTCCCGGATGTCCGAGCTCCTCACCCTATCCCTAAGGCTGAGCCCAGCCACCCTGCAGAGGAAACTCATTTCGGCCGCTCGCGATCTCGTTCTTTTGGTCACTACCCAGAGCTCGTGACCATAGGTGAAGGTTGGAACGTAGATCGACTGGTAAATTGAGAACTTTACTTTCTGGCTAAGCTCCCTTTTCACCACAATGGACTGGTTAAGCGCCTGCATCACTGCTGACGCTGCCCCAATCTGCCTGTCAATCTCCCACTCCATCCTACCCTCACTTGTGAACAAGATCCCGAGATACTTAAACTCCTCCACCTGAGACAGGACCTCCCCCCCGACCTGGAGTGGGCAATCCCCCCTTTTCCGGCTGAGGACCATGGCCTCAGACTTGGAGGTGCTGATTCTCATCCCAGCCGCTTCACACTCAGCTGCAAACCGTCCCAGTGAGAGCTAGAGGTCACTGTTCGATGGAGCTAGGAGGACCACGTCATCCGCAAAAAGCAGGGATAAAATCCTCCCGTCACTGAACCTGACCCCCTCCACCACTTGGCTGCGCCTAGAAATTCTGTCCATGAAAGTTATGAACAGAGCTGGTGACAAAGGGCAGCCCTGGCGGAGTCCAACCCTTACCAGGAACAGGTTCGACTTACTGCCGGCTACGCAAACCAGACTCACGCTCCTTCGGTACAGGGACTGGATGGCCCTTAGCAAGGGGCCACCAACCCCATACTCCCGGAGCACCCCCCACAGGATGCCCTTGGGGACACGGTCTTAAGCCTTCTCCAAATCTACAAAACACGTGGACTGGTTGGGCAAACTCCCATGCCCCCTCCTTTGTTTGTTTTTTTCAAGAAAGAAAGTTAAATTGAACAAAAAGTATCATATGAATGGACAGCAAAACAACAACAACAAAAAACAAAATGCTTTTATCACACTTACATTGTTACAGTTATTAACTGGATATTCTCCCTTTACATAACTCTCACAGTGAGTGATACATTAAGATCAAAAAGAGTCACAGTTTATTAAAGCTGGTTATTAAAGCTACAGTGACATAGGATTAAATAAATCAGTGTATGGGGAACGATGGGTTACTGTATGGGACGTGTGCATGGAGCAGTTTCCATTTGTTTGCAGATGATACTCAAATCTATTTAAGCTGCGACTCAACAAGTGACTCAAAAATCAAAAACATGACTAACCTGTTAAGTTGCATTCACAAGAGGATGTCACAAAATTTCCTGCAGCTTAATGCTGACAAGACAGAGATATTGATCATTGGACAAGATGCAAGATGTGCAAATGTTCAAATATCAAACAATCTCAGTTCCTTGTCCTACTTTGTCTGGCTTCCATCATCTCAGAAATATGCCCAGAATATAATCATTCCTTATCAACAAACATCTGGAAATTGTTATTTATGCATTTGTAACCAGTTGTTCAGATTATTGCAGTTCCTTGTTCTCTGGTATCAGTAAAAAAAAATCCCTGTCACGCCCCCTGCTCATCCAAAACTCTGCTGCTGCCAGAATCTTAACTCGCACTAGAATCACAACTTCCCTACACTGGTTATCTGCTGCTTTTAGAATTGATTTTAAGATATTATTGATTACATACAAAGCCCTGAGAGGCCTTGCCCCAAGTTATATAACAGATCTTTGATTGCCCTTTGTTCCTTCTCACACCCTGAGATCCTCAGATGCATCTTTTCCTTTTGTTCTAGAGGACTAGATTAATTCACAAAGGTGACAGAGCCTTTGCAGTTAGAGCTCCTTGACTGTGGAAAGACCTGCCTGAGGAGATCAGGGCTAAAAACTCTGTCTCTTCTTTCCCCCCTGAAAACCTACTTGTTCAAAACTGCCTTTGGTAATTTTAACTGCATTATTATGTGTTTGTTTTACTCTGTTATGTGTATTCTATTTTTACTACATTCTTTTATATACTTTATTAATCCCCCTTAGAGAAAATTCAATTTTTTCACTCTGTTGTCATATACACACAGACCTGAAATACACACATATGCACAAACAAGACCTATACATGCATTAAATGGAGAGATGTCAGAGCGAGGGGGCTGCCCATGGACAGGCGTCCTGAGTGGTTGGGGGTTCAGTGCCGTACTCAAGGGCACCTCAGCAGTGCCCAGGAGGTGAACTGGCACCTCACCAGCTACCGGTCCACCCTCCATATTTGGTCCGGGTGGGGACCCAACCCAAGTCCCTATGGACTGAGCTACTGCCGCCCCTGCATCAAATCGACGCCATACCTGCTTCGATGCAGAGCCTACATCGTACCCTATGCTGTAGCCTGATCTGCACCCCCCCAGAAATGTAACTATACTTCTTGGTGACGCAGACTTCCTGTCTGTTTTTGTAAGCTGAATAAAGCGTGGGTTTTCTCCAGGTACTCCGGCTTCCTCCCACAGTCCAAAGACATGCAGGTTGGGGATAGGTTAATTGGTGACTCTAGATTGTCCGTAGGTGTGAATGTGAGTGTGAATGGTGTCAGCCCTGTGATAGTCTGGTGACCTGTCCAGGGTGTATCCCGCCTCTCGCCCAATGTCAGCTGGAATAGGCTCCAGCCCCCCCGCAACCCTCAAGAGGATAAGCGGTTACAAAAATGGATGGATGGATGAACAATGAAGCCTCCACAAAAATAGCAGTTTAAGTCTTGTGTGTAATTTATCCTTCGGGGATTTATACTTGAGGATTTATCTTGGCTCCATATGAGCAGAGTATCTTATACTTGTTTGGAAAACGTGTTTAGTATAAGTCGGTTGTTTTGTTGGTGAACCTTGTGAGTTGTAATGGAGCTAAATTTTGTTTGTGCTAATAACATTAGCATGTTGTATTTGTAGGGAAAATGTGTCCAGATAAAGACAAGTGCTTTGTCTGTGAATGCTGCAAGTTATGATGAAGCTGATTTGTGTACTTGTGTTTGAAACTGTCCCTATTGAGCCATGTTTAAATTGTGTTTTGGGTGTATTCTAATCAACTAAACTTTACAGCACTTCACAGAAACCTCCATCACCAACCCAAGTCCCTATGGACTGAGCTACTGCCGCCCCATTTATCTTGTTTTATTTGCTTTGTCTTTTCATCGGGTTTATAAAACACAAGGTTCCATATATATAAAGAATATTATCATAATTATTATTATTATGCCTGTGGTCGCCTGGTGGGAGGGTCTTTGGACAGAAAGAGGAGGGGGGAGCTGCAGAAAGAGGGTGTATATTAAAAATCTGCCTTTTTTGTCTTTTTTTTTTCCAGATTTCTGCCTATTATTTTTATTTTTTTTTAAATTTTTTGCTGATCTTATTTAACGGTTTTAAAAGAGCTAATCATCAATATAACACCATACAGCATGTTTTTAATAAGGTAGCGAAGTGGTTAGAGTGATCTTGAATGGTGATTGCATATAAATTCAACAACATAGTTATTTAGCTGATGCTTTTTAACCTAAAAATCCTACTATATAAGTGCAGTCAACCATGTGGGTATGACACAAAAAGCGCAAGAATCATGCAAGTACATCCATTTCATCAAATATGCCAACAATACAAAACGCTATGCTACACAAATTCTAGACATGTGACTTTAGTAAGACAAGTGAACCTCTATCTGCTCATGCCTTCTACATTTTCTGTCCTGACACTGTGAGATCTTTATTCACACTCAAGACCTAAACACTGCTCTGTCACTGTTTCACCACTGGGTGGCAGTGTAGCCTCTTCTATTGGCACAGAGAACACTGGCAGTGTTGCATGATAAATCACAGAGTGATCAAAGATGAATTCAAGTCATTTACTTGAGTAAAAACAGGGACACCATACTATGGTAGTACTCTATTAAAGCACAAGTCCTAGTCAAAATTCCACTTCAGTAAAAGTACAAAAGAATCATCGACAAAATGTACTCCAAGTATCAAAAGAAAAAGTGTTAATTTGTTAGAATGGGTTCTGCCAGTGTTGTATCATTATATAAGTGGACCATTTTATTGCTGCATTAACATTTAAGGTTATAGGTGGAGCAAATTTGAAATGCTTTATATGCTTTTGGGTGGTTAAATCTATAACACAACATCCTGTTTTCTGTACTGATCATATGTTTTGTTTGTTGTAGACTTATATTGATCCAAAAGGTTTATTAGTGACTACAGGTGTCAAATAAATGTAGTGGAGAAGTGCAATATTTGCCTCTGAAATATAGTGTGGTAGAAGTATAAAGTAGCATACAAAATACTCAAGGTACAACATATGTACATAGAAACTGTATTTAAGTACAGTACTTAAATAAATGTACTTTTTTGGAATCATTTTATATGAACTAACACGTAAGCACTACTTCAATGTCGAGTTGGAGCAAATTTTGACTGTTTCTCAATACTGGTGGGTAGTTCATCCCAAAATAATATATCATATCTTATAAACCAATCATTAGACCACATTAGAACCTTTGCCATTACTGTGCTAGTTTACTGCTTTAACCAGTAAAGCAGAGATAAAGACACAAGCCCCACCTGTGGAATCCCCAAAGCCACTTTCTAAATGATATTCACCCCTGCTTTTCTATGGCCACATACATACAGTGCTGAAGGACTGCCACCATCACCAATCTGTCCAATTCACATGCTAATTATGTCTTTAATATAGAGGCAGCTTTCTTGACAAGACACTCATCTACCAAACTCAAACTTATCTAAAGCTACAAGTTCCCTGACGACTGGACAACAGCTTTGGTTACCCCTATCTTCAAGTCAGGTGCAGCAAACCTGGCAACAAATGATTCCTGTACTTTCTATAGTCTCCAAAGCAACACATTCTCACTTTGACATCATCACATATTGACATTTGGTCATGGACTTTCTACATCCAGATACGACATGTAAGGTACCCTGGGTGCGTTGGTTGTTGACGTTCTAGGACGCCATGTCTAGTTCTGCCATGTTACATGCATTGTCCTCTTTCAAAATACACTTCTGTTTTCACAGGAAATTTAACGATGACATACAGTCTCTTTGAAAATAAATGGTCTACGTAAGTACAACTACGTCCAACTACGTCCTCCAACAACTAACGCACATGGCTGGGTTTAGGCAACAACAACACATTGTCAGGTTAGGAAAAAACAACAGGGTATGGCTTTCTAAGCTTACAGGACCTGAATGCCGCTCTCCCAGGTGATAGTCGATGTTTGTTGGACCCACACACCACCCCTTCGACCCCCCAACTCAGATTTCGCCACCTTAACTTTTGTTCTTGTCCCGCCGCGTTTCCCCCCTGATGCCACCGAGTGCCGTTAAACTATAACGGCAACCAGTGCGACCATGCTGATGTCAAAGGACAGCTTTTTTGTCAGTGTCTGATGCCGCAAGTCACTGCCCACTGTGCCAGATTTTGAGAACTCCGGAGTGAGACCGAGCTCTCCAAAGTCTTAGAAAAGATTGTACCACAGTAATTAATGTCATATTTGGGTGATAATACTCTGCACCCAAATCCATTTAAAAAAATCTAAAGCTTTTAGGATCAGGGGAATGTAGTTACAGCAGTCTTTCTAGACCATTCGATGAGGTGCCCATTAGCTCACCTGCTAGAGCAGGCGCCCCATGTACAAAGGCTCTGTCCTGGCCACGGTGGCTGTGGGCTCGATTCCAAACTATCGCCCTTTGCTGCATTTTTGGCCAAGACACAGCAACATGAGGCGACGCAGCAGGAGGCTTTTGTCACCGCTAGTTCTCCGAAGTCGGTTTGGTGTGTCTGGGCTTCAACACTCTAGGACATCAGAAGGAAACTGTAGAATCAGATGCTCTAATATTTCCTTTGCACAAACTGCCTCATCAATAAAAGGAACCAACCCCTGGAATTCCCGACTTGCTGGCTCAAAGCAGGTTTAGGATTTTAAAACGTTTACTACAGCAGCTGATTTCTGGTTAAAACTTGAGTTTTAACCAGTTATGTGGGATTCATTCATCTGCATTGAATAGGCTCTATGTCGATGTAGAGCCTACACCGTACTGAACGCTGTAGCCAGACATGCACCTCCCTAGAGATTTAACTGCACGTCCAGTGACGCAGACCTCCTGTCTATTTTTGTAAGCTGAAACTATTTCCCTCAGTGGTAACGAAGCTTTTATTTACTGTAATTTCACAGATAAGAAACAATAAGTTTTGAAGATAATAAAGCCTCCACAAAAATAGCATTTTAAGTCTTGTGTGTGATTTACTGTGACTGGCCTCATATGAGTAAAGGAAATCTCTCTATGCTAATTTACACAATGCAAATAACGTTAGCATGTTATTTGTTTAGAAAACGTGTTTAGTATAAGACAGTAGTGTTGCTGGTGAACCATGTGAGCTGTAATGGAGTGGAATTTTGTACCATTACCTTTTTTTAAATGTTAGTTCTGTCCCTGGCTTCATATGAGTATAACCGCTAGGCTAATTTATACAATGTAAAATGCCATAGTCTTGTGCTAAAAACATTAGCACGTTGTATTTGCGGGGAAAATGTGTCCAGCAAAAGACTTTGTCTGTGAATGCTGCGAGTTATAATGAAGCTGATTTGTGTACTTGTGTTTGAAATTGTCTCTATTAAGCCATGTTTAATGTGTGTTTTGGTTGTGTTTTGAATTAACTAAACTTTACAGCACTTCACCGAAAACCCTGCCACCGACTAGTGTTTGGAGGTGTAACTGCAGAGTGACACAGACACACGATCACACAAGTATAAATGCTGAAGGTGTAGGCCACGTGCGTAGGCCCCAGATAGAGGTCACGCACAAGTACACAAAGTGTCGACTTGTTGGAGATGAATAGTGTAAGCTGATTCAGGAAATACAGGGAAATGGATTGATTCATAGCACACTTTTAAATAACCTACTTATGGCCAAGCCAAGGGTTCAAGTCCAAGTGAAGTCAGGAGTCATTGGTCGTCCAAGTCAAGTTCCAATTTGTCGATTGCTGAGATTGCTTGAGTCTAAAGACATCAACTTTGTGTACCCAGTCTTACTTGAGTCCTAGTCATGTCCACACCTCTGTCTTCAGCTACATACACATGTACATTACATTAGACACTGCTTCTACAGCTGTCAGTGTGTCTCCAGTCGCATAAATAAACTCATAATAAATTAATGATATTATGTTATTAAACTATACTGTGGTCTAATGTAATTGCTCTCCAACAAACACGACCTTTGTGAAGCTCACAGTGGTCAATTTTTGTTTGGGCTGTTGATTAAAGGCAGAACATTTTGATGCTATCAATGGAAATATAGCTCCTGTCACCGTTTCAACAAAGTTTATACAGTAGCTTTACATATTTCTTGCACAGCTGTTGGATTTACTTAAACTAAAGATGTTCGCCTCCCAAAGAACATCATCTTACCATCCTGTCCTCTCAAAGAGAACAACAAAGGGGAGCAAAGAACACATCCTATGAGCATTTACAAGACCCACGGACACAAGACAGCCATCTTTTCATCTTCACAGGCACTGATCTGCTTATCAAACCTGCAGCGACAGTCTAGTAACAACCTCTCATCTACATCAAAACAACACTGAACCTCTGTTTGTCACTGCAGTGATTAAGGCAAGATGTGTCTTGTTCAAAGAAACTCATGTGCGTCAAACAACACCTCACTCCTCTCAGTGGTCCGTGGTGAGGAGTTTGAATGGGGCAGACGTCAGTCTAGCCGTGTTGGAAAGTGGCTGTTGGGATCAAGGCCTTAACGATTCCTTTTGGCTGTTTCGACTGACAATGCAGTGTGAAGAGCTTTTCCCGGTGCTCACACAAGTGCTAATCAGGTGTGAAACAGGCAAGAGCATGAAAATGTGAGATCAGATTTTGCATTTGTAAAGTCTCAGGGAGCTCTGCAGGGCAGATTGAATTGTAGGAACTTTCAGTGCAAATTCAGGCTTTATCCTGTAAGTACCTAAATTGTTACTCACTGCAGTCTTTTGAAGGATCAGTCAAAAACCAAAATTATTCCCTGATCTGCGCTTCTATCTTCAAAAAAAAAACAACCTCAATCTACCACACAAGATTCAACTAGTGATTCTAGTGATTTGAGATATCCAGCTATTTCAAGAATGACCCTCCCCCCCTTTTTTCCATGCAGTGTTTGCGGTGTCTGTTTTGATGTAGCCAGGGAACAAATATGCATTGTATGTGTGTGTGTGTGCATGTGAGTGTAAATGTAGTATTGTCGTTGGACTCTGAACCTCCACGTTGGATACTGGCACTGTCAACAGAGGGAGGATAAGGCTTTGTGTTGCATGTTTACATCAATAGGAGGTTTTGCAATTGTTTTTTTTAATGACAGAAGGAATTCTGTAGTTTTCAAAACACCAAAACACGTCATTTTATAGAATAAAATAAGAATGGATCTGATTTTTCAGAGCAGCACACATTGCTTTATCTGAAATCAAATGGTATAAATCCATATGTGACTTGTCTAGACGTCTCCCGCATCACGTTGGTCACCCACGTTTTTCCCAGCCACTTCTCTATTTTAGTGTTGACACCAGGAAAGTGCAGTTTCATGGCAAGCGTTGACAAGTACCAGGTTTAGAACAACAGTCTGCCTCTGGTTAAAAGTCAGAGACGAAACTGTGACTGGAGCCAGGACATGTTAAGACACGGGAGACGAAGTGAAAATATTAATTGCCTCCTGGGAGAAAAACAGCACGTGTCCCACTGCGGCTTGTGACCACAGTAGTCCCACTGCATGTTTATGTACTTTCATCAGTAGTGTGTAACGTCAGGATGGCGTGTCAGCACACTGTTTACACTAATATAGGCAGTGTTGTAGAAACAGATTTCTAGTAGACTTACATATTTTGTAAAAGACTGCAAATAGAAATTAATATTTGCCAGATTCATCTATTTATTTTTGATAACTTACAGAAATTACAAAACAAGTTACAGTTTCCAACTCAACAACACACAGTAAAAACTTTGTATTTACATTTCTGGCAAACGCAGAGATTTGCTTTGCACCCAGCAATAAATATTAGTTTAATTTGACTTACAGTACAATTCAAACATTTTATGCTTCAAACAGAGGTAGACCAAACAAGGCCAGCATCTTTATAAATGATGGAGCAGGTGTGGAAGTTGTCTTAGTTGCCTTTGACAAAGGACTGGTAGAGGGACATCAACTGGGCCTGGAGGTCCTGAGCGTAGGGGTCCAGCTTTTCCCTCAGGTCCTCAGCGTAGGGGGCCACCATCTGTTTCACCAGATTGGCTCTCTGACTCAGCTCAACCTGGACCTTCTTGGTCAGGGGGGCCACACTTTCCTGGAAGTCCTGCAGGTGCTGGTCCACCTTCTGCTTCAGGTCATCGGTGTAGGGCCCCAGCTGAGATTGCAGGTCCTTCACACTCTGCTCCAGGCTGGTCTTCAGCTCCTCGCTCTTCAGTATCAGGGTGGTCCTCAGGGCCTCAGAGTCCACGGATTCTGCGTAGGGGGCCAGCTCCTGTTTGAGCTGCTCCACCCTCTGCTGGATCTGGGCCTTCATGTCCTCGGTGTAGGGCTCCAGCTTGTCCTTGACGGTGCTCAGCTCCTCGGTCAGCATGCTTCTTAGCATGTCAGCCTCTGAGCTGATCTTGGTCATCAGATCCTGGGCTGCAGGGGGAAGCTGCTTCTGCAGGGTGACTGCATACTTGCTGGCTATGTCGGTGCTGTCTGCCAAGCGGGCACTAGAAGATAAACAAAGAAATGGTCAGATAATCAGAGGTTTGACTAAACCCATAGGGATCTTTATCACCATGTAACACATGTCACTATAACCCTATTCACAGTCCTGCGTGTCACACAACTTACTTGACTTCCTGTCCAAACTGTGATTTCCTGATCATCTGGAGGGTGTCATCCGCTGTTTGGGTGGCTTTGGCAATGTAGTCCCAGAAAGCATCAGTCAGCACTTCCAGCTGTGGCTTGGGTGCATCGGCATAGAAGAGGTTGGCATGACAGCCTGTTGGATTAACAGGAGAACAGGTTGAGAACAGTGATTTTTAGCAATTCAGTTCATTCTGACTGCTCTAAGTTGCTCAGTAGGGCTGGGAAATATATCGATATTATATTGATATCATGATATGAGACTGAATATCATCTTAGATTTTGGATATCATAATATCTGTGTTGACTTTTCCCGAATTTAAGGGCTGTAGTACAGTAAAGAGGTGTTCCAGCTGTTCTGTTATTTGCCTTTACAGCCATATTACTGCTGATTATTTTTCATAAATCTCTTTATTTAAACATTTTGTGAAAGCACAGATAGTCAACACTACAATCCTGTCCCAATATAGATATTGGTGTGATGTTTGATTTAGTCCATATTGCCCAGTAGAAGAGTAGAAAAACACTCAGAAATCCAAAACAAAAAGCTTGCAACTTACCAGACAGCACTGCAACGGCTAGTACAACGAACACCTTCATGACTGCGTCAAGCTGAAAAACATTTATAACTAGTTAACAGTCAAGGTGCATTACAAATGCTGCAAGATTTAAATTTGTTTCCTTAAGTTTGTTTTGAGATAAAGTGTAATTCTCACCTGTTTTTGCCCTGTGTATCTCTCAAGGTTTGGCGTGTTTGTGAGCGTGTCAGACTGGCGCTTCGTCTCCGCGTATATATACTGATGCCGCATGACAGTTGTAGTCGAGAGCCCAAAGTCCAGGAGTCCCTTCCATGTTGTCACAATGCCTTTGCTTCTCCGGGCTACACATCACATGGCCGCTACCTTTACAATGCAAACACAATCTTAACAGGATATTACGCGGCTTTCCAACACCTTGCTCCAGTTCCCCTCTGACCCCAGAAAGCCTTTAGGAAGAAGTAATTAAGTATCCACGTTGTCCAGTTCCAACAGTTTGCAGATAACTCCAGATAACCTTGGTATGCTGACACCTGTGGACTCTGTGCTTGGGTCAAGCAGCGTTAATAATAAAGCAGCACAAGGCACTAAGATGTTTTTGAATGTTGTTGTAGTGAAAAAGGGTTCACACAATCACACAGTTACTAAACTATCCAGCAGTTTATGAGTCAGTCAGTAAATCAGTCACTTGCCCAACCTTCTTTCAGAAACACAGATTTTCCAGCTGGCTGAAGCACTGTCTTTCAATTTCAGGCCTTCATAATGGAACTCGTCAGATTGTGAAAGACATTTTGCCAGCGAGATTAAAGAGGACCATTTATTTTATAAGAGCACACAGTGGTCATTCTCTGTCTGAGACGACGGCATAAATAGATAAGGGCTGTAAAAAGAGAGAATTACCAGACAACATTTTTTTTTACAGGTTTTACACTACTGAAGTAACACAAATCTGCAGGGACACTGAAGCATAACCAGGAGCTGGCGCAAACCACTGAAACAACTTCACAGTGACAGAACACATCACACAGAAATGCATTTTTCCTTTCACATCAAAACAGGTCACATATGGACGTCTATGGACAAACTGTATGTTTGATGATTTAAAAGGGAAAAATGCTCAATATAATCTCAAAAAGTGTGAGAAGCAACCAAATATAGACTAAAGTCTGATTTGCTAAATATACTTTATACAACCTACACACCCTGACAGTGAATAAGAAACGGTTTTCCTCTTTAGTGTCTTCTTCAAGATGGCTGTCCCTACTGCTAGCCTTGTAGTCACATCATTTTAAACAGACTAAATTAGCTACTTTTGTATTTGCAGCAGTTCGACAAACAAACTGTGTATTAGTCTCTTGAACTTAGCTTAATAGAATGTGTCAGTGTTGAAGTGGATTTTATTTGGATGTAGCTGCCAAAGACTGTGGTTTCGCAGGCTTTTCCATGATGGCTTGTTTACACTTAGTTCTTTTCAGGAAGTGGGACACACTGTTAGAAATTCCAGATCGGAGTTACTGTGTGAACATGACATTAACACTATGGGTGTTACGATCCATCCATCTGGATCGATATATCGATTCAATGATCAACGATCCAGCATCATTCATGCAAAGTGAAAACATCAATCTAAATTGTCATCTATTGGATAGCTGTGTCACTGTCAAACAGCGGCAGATGGCAAGAAGCCGAGAGAAAGATGATGAAGGTATTGTTATTTACTGTGAGCATTGCTGGTTATGTAGCCTGACAACAGCGGACAGGAAGGACCTGCGATAGCGTTCCTTCACACACTTTGGGTGAATCAGTCTATCGCTGAAGGAGCTCTCCAGAGCTTTTATCTCCTCCTGCAGAGGATGGGAGTCGTTAGTCCTCAGGGATGACAGCTTGGCTGTCACCCTCCTTTCTCCCACCACCTGCACAGAGTCCAGAGAGCATCCCACGACAGAGCTGGCCTTCTTGATCAGCTTGTCCAGTCTCTTCCTATCTGCAGCCAAGATGCTGCTGCCCCAGCAGACCACTCCGTAAAAGATGGCTGATGCCACCACAGTGTCAAAGAAGGTCTTCAGGAGCGCCCCCTACACTCCAAAAGACCTGAGCTGCTTCAGCAAGTAGAGTCTGCTTTGGCCTTTCCTGTGTAGTGCTGTTATGTGATTAGTCCAGTCCAGTTTATTGTTAAGATGAACACCCAGCTACTTATAAGATGTCACCATCTCAATGTCCTTTCCCTGGATGTTCACCGGTGTTGGGGGGAGGAGTCTGCGCCTGTGGAAATCCACCACCAGCTCTTTGGTTTACTCCTGTGTTGATCTGAAATAATAAATCGGCAGTGTGGAAATAATTTGGATTTCGGAGAAAATACTGGTCAACAGACAGAGTACATGGCATATTTTACAATGCCCTTACAAGACAAAACACGATGTAATGTTTCCTGCCTGGTCGGGAATCTCACTCTGCTAACTTCTTCCTACGTCAACATTAGCTGCTCTGTTTCAACAAAGTTCGGCTGAAAAAACATGCGGGCAGGCTGAAATTCAAGTGAGCTGTTCTGTCGGGAGATGTAGTGACTTAAACCAATGGTGAGCAAAAACAGACATAATGTTATCTGTAATTTGTCATGCTATAAGTAGAGGAATAACGAGGTCCACTAGGCGCTAGGCTAATTTATGCAGTGTAAACATGCCTAAGCTAAAAATGGGTCACTATGGGCAGCTTCTTCTGTACCAGATTGTGTTAAAGGGGCATATAATATCGTGTCATATCGATTGCAGGCCCCTAAATTGCATCGAAATGAAATTATATCGTGGCAGGCATTGTAATATCGGCAAATATCGTATTGTTGTCCAAAAAACTGAAATAAAACTGGTGATATATAACTCTAATTACTATAGAGCTAGTGGTTTTATATTTCATTCTTTTCCTTTTACTCTTACAGACTCAATTTGTCGCTGTGTTCCACATTTAAAGCTGTTACTTTATATGATGACTTATGGTTAACTTTGAACGATGATATTCTGTTTATGTCTAACATGAAGCCCAGTGTAACTAATCTGACAGCTGGTCTGTAACTTTATGAATGCAAATTCCTTGTCAGTGGGCTAATTCAACACCTTTGGTTTAACTACTGTTTATGGTTATCCATCTTTTTTTTCTGATTTATTATCATTAATTGAATATGCTTTCCAGTAACTTTATCACGTGTTTACCAGTGTTTCCAGGTGAGCAAGCAGCTGTCTTCAGCCTTTATTATTGTTTGGCTTGCTGCATAGCTGTGTACCTAAATAGGCAGAGGAGTAGCCAAAGTATTTTTAGTCATAGTCATATCAATATTCATTGCTAATGCCTTTTAGAAGTTTCGTGTCAAGACTGTCCTTCAAAATACAACCACATGGGCTGTTTTTACAAGCAGAAAGTACAATCCATCTTTATGTTTTTTTGTTGGGTGGTGACCTCTATTGGCTGTAGTGCTTATTGCGGGAAAAAAGGAGAAGGTCAGGCAACAATATAAAGAGCGAGAAAGTCCACTTAGGGTGGGAGGGAGTTGAGGTGGATAGGTAAAACATGCACCGGACTTTCACCAAGGAGTTAATTTAACAACAAAATGTGTAATGTCATGTTACGGATTTCACATGATGTCGCGTGAGATAGGTTACCTTACCTCAGTAACAAACGTAGTTATTTTATGTCAAACCATGATGTTTTATCTAAACCTAACCCCATAGTTTTGGTGAAACTGTGACTGGTTAGCTACGTCTTTAAACTGCGACCATTAACAGTCATATGCGCTATTCTGTTCCATCAGTAGGTGAGCAAATTTAAGGGTGCTTTCACACCTACCCTGTTTGGTTCAGTTCAGTCAAACTCAAGTTCGTTTGCCCCCCAAGTGCGGTTCATTTGGGCAGGTGTGAACACAGGGTGCACACCAAAACAACTGGACAGAGACCTTCTTGAAGAGATGGTCTTGATCGGGTTACAAACAAACTGTGGTGCAGTTCGCAACTGCAGTCACATGACACATTGTTTGGGTTAAACATGAGCATGTTACAGTCCTGGAGGATTATTAATGTGCACCTCCTCCTGTACTGCCTTAATATGCACATTCAGCACATCCAATGCATCAAAACATTGTTTTCTAGTTGGAGCCGCGCCTCGTTTTCAAACTGTATGGTTTGACTAAAATGAACAATGGCAGCAATATAGTCCACGATGAGCAGCGCTAAAATCAACCTGCGTAGTTGTCCCTCCATTGTGACATTAGAAAGTGTCACATTTATCGTGCAAGTGTACTCTTCTTCAACGTTTGGTTTACTTCCTGGAATTTTTCCAGCATGGAAATTCTGACCAATCAAGAGCAGCTTTCTCAAGTAAGACATTTTATGTGGTCCACTTGTAAATGCTGCCGTGAGAACACGAACCAACTCTAAGCAATTATGCAACTTTGAAACAAAATTAATCCCTGATTCGGACCAAAGCAAGACAACTCTAGGTCTGAAAACAGCCTAAAAACACTCCTAAAGGTCACTTGGTTGTATGGGTTGGAGGACTCTTTGATCATGTTAGTATTCATTCAGTGGTGTTTCTAAAACTGCTTTAACCTTCAAACTGTTACCCTGCACAATTTATCACTGAGAGGAATAATTGGAATAAGTCGTTGAGAATCGAATAATTAAATGAAGCAGGTGATAAACTGATTTCAGCACACTTGCATAAATGTCTTGAAGGACTCTCAGGGCAAAATGATTGAAATCTTTTCAATAAAATGTTCGAGCTTCAAGTATGAGATACTGTGAGGATCTTTCCTCGTCTGAAGAAAAAATAAATGAAACTGAAATGCTGCTCTTCCAAAGTGGGTTAAAGACAAGTGAACTTTGGTATCTCTACTTTGTCCTTCAGAAGCTGGATGTGTTTGAGTGGACCAACCTTTGGCCAAACTGACACATAGGAAAAAGCATGACACAGAAACTAGAACCATGAGTAACTGTGGCGTTGGCTGGCAAAACATCAAGCTAATAGAGACAATAACACACCCACATATCTAATCAAAGCTGGACATGAAAGAAATAAGGGAGAGAGGCTGTCTGTCTTGGCAGAGAGTTATCTGTGGCTACTAAAAGCTAGCAGCTAAGTGATTACAGACAGGTTTATGAGGACAAGGTTCATTTTAGGTTAAACGTCAGGATTTTGTCCCATCCTAAGACTGAATCGCAGCAGGCTATAAACACCAAGTAAGGCAAATAAAAAGCTATTTGGTAGATGTTCACTAATATATATAGCTGTAGAATATTGATTATATACTTAGCATGTGTGTGTATTGGTGTAACAGTGGGTCTGTGCATGTGTGCCGCGTGGATTCCTTGGCACAAGGTGTAAGTGAGGACAGCAGGGTGAGGCAAGGTGACAGCATGACACGAGCACCTGGACTTTGGGATCATTACAGTGTGGCTTGCTATAAAAGCTGCAGAATCTCACCAGCTGAACACAAGCGCTTCCAAGTGGATACACTTGCAAACTCAGGTAAGATGATGACGAATTAGCTCAGTGTAGCATCTGAGATTTTCATTTCATAAGTACTTCTTGGTGACCATGCTTTGCTAACCAGAGATACATGTCCATGTTATAGGATTAAACAGCCATGAAGGTCCTTGCTGTGCTCGTCCTAGCCGTTTTCAGTGGTGAGCATGTTCTTTTTTTGGAGCTTGAAAAAGTATCTACTGATATGATCAAGATAAATAACTGAACCTTAAATCAGGCTGTTATGCATGGCTGAAACATTTCTAACTGCTTTTGTGTCTATCCAAAAGGCTGTCATGCCGACCTTTTCTATGCTGATGCACCCAAGCCACAGCTGGAAGTGCTGACTGATGCCTTCTGGGACTATGTTGCCAAGGCCACCCAGACAGCTGATGACACCCTCCAGATAATCAAGAAGTCTCAGTTGGGACAGGATATCAGGTAGGTCCAACAAGACCATGGTGATTATTGTCGGCATGCTTATGATGTTAAAATAAACAGTGGTAACTGACATGCAATCACTCCTGACAATGAACTAAAGACAAACTCATTCTCTTGTCTAGTGCCAGTCTGACAGAAGGTGCTGAAGTGGCCAACAAGTACGCACTCAGCCTCCAGGAGCAGATTTCCCCTGCAGCCCAGGACCTGATCACCAAAGTCACCGCAGAGACTGAAGTGCTGAGAGAGCGCATGAAGCAGGAGCTGAGCACCGTCAAGGACAGGCTGCAGCCCTACACCGACGACATGACAGCCCAGATCCAGCAGAGAGTGGAGCAGCTCAAACAGGAGTTGGTCCCCTACACAGAAACCGTGGACTCTGAAGCCCTGAGGACCGCCTTGATGCAGAGAAGCGAGGAGCTGAAGACCAGCCTGGAGCAGACTCTGAAGGACCTGCAGACTCAGCTGGGGCCCTACACTGATGACATGCAGGTGAAAGTGGACCAGCACCTGCAAGACTTCAAGGAGAAGGTTATGCCCCTGACCGAGAAGGTCCAAGGCGAGCTGGCTCAGAGAGCCCATCAGGTGAGAGAAATGGCTGCCCCCTATGTTGATGAGGTGAGGGGAAGGCTAGACCCCTATGCTCAGGACCTCCAGAGCCAGCTCACCTCCCTCTACGAGTCCTTCGCCAAAACCAACTAAGTCAACCTCCACCTAAACAGAGAAAACTGTTTCGTATCCCTGGAACACGCCAATGTTTTAACAATGTGAAAACACAAGATCACCAGTTCTGAATGTTGAAATGTCTTTAGATATATTTTTAGTATTAAAACGAAGTATTAAAGATAAATACAGACTATTACGTGTTGGTCTGTGACCACACACTGTGTTCTTTTCCTTTATTATGGAAATAAAAGTAAAAGCAAAACATGAACTTGTGAGTTTGTTGTGTTGTTTGCAAAGTCCTGATGAAATTTTAAACGAGTGTCCTTCAGGTTTGAGGATGCAAAATGTGTTTCTTGCAAAATGAAGCAGGTGAAGACAGAATATCCTTTAAATTCAAATGAAAACAGACAAAAAACAAGTGCAAATCATCAATATGAAATATGGAACCTAGAAACTGTGTCTCCAATGTGGTCACTCACACATGCATGATTGACTAGATTAGCTTTAAATCTGTAAAGAATTAGTGCCATCTGGTGAACATATAGAGTCACTTCATCGTATGTGTTCCTGTGCAGATATGGGCAGCATAGCGGCCTGCCATTTTCAGTGCTTGCATTTCACTTTCGATAGTCACAAGAAAGCAAGACATGTTCTAAATCAGCTCCACAGAAAAATAAGTGGGGAATAAATCCTTTCCTGTTTGTTCAGTTCAGGTTGCAAAATCTTGCCCCCCTGCCACGCCCGTCTAAGATTCAGTTGTGGGTCTTGGACGGGGCATGTTCAGGTTTGTTTCTGCAAGTCTGAAAGCTCACATAAACACATCCTGCTTCCACCTTGTTTTTTAGTTTTCCTTTAGTGCCTCCATCCCCGCTGCCAGATCGCTCCCACGCTGCCTTACCCAGTGGCAAACAACATTCCTCTGTTCTGCCCCCAGCTGTCACAGACTACGCTCACCGTTAACCCTCAGAGCGCACACTCAGCTCTGATCTCTCATTATGTCCCATTATGTGAAGCTTTTTGGTTATATTCCAAATCTGCATGTTAAATGTTGTAATACCTTTTTGGTGTATTAATATAAATGCTTACAGGGTTTTACTGGACTAAAGACCCACCTTTCCCCCTTTCTTTTACTTTTCTTGTTCTCCTCTTACAGTTGTTTGGATTGGACCTGCAGCTTTAAAATGTGAGGATTCACGAATTAAGAACCCCATTATTACATAATTATTCAAGAAAAATAACTTTGTAGATTCTGAAAAGCCAATCTAAGGAAATGATGGCCAGATAAAATGAAGAAAGACAAGTGAAAACTTGCATGCCATTGTGGATCACTTATAATTACTTGTGATGTTGTGCAATGTAGATTCTCAAAGCAAGAAACTCATGGCTTTGTTTATGACAAAATAATCTGCTGGTGAATGTTTGTCTTTGTCATATATGCTGATAAATGTATAAATCAAAGGAAGAAGATTTGGAGTACACTGGCATGTTTTGGATGAGTTACATCCTTTTGGCCCTGACGCACCAAACCAGCATTGAAGAACCAGTGGCGATAAAAGCTGACTACAACACATTTGTATGCCAACTTTGTCACATATCGACATTTGGTCATGGATTTTTCAAGTCCAGATACAAAGTGCGAGGTACCCTGGGTGCATTGGTTGTTGACGTTCTGGGACGCCGTGTCATGCTCTGCCTGTTACATGCATTGTCTTCTTTCAAAAAACACTTTAACATACCATTAACATACAGTCTCTTTTAAATAAATGCACTATGTCAGTACAACAACGCGAATTGATGTTTATTTTCCTCCAACAACTAACGCATGTGGTTGGGTTTAGGAAAAAAAAGAACAAGGTTTGGCTTTATGATCTTATGGGATGCTGACCACCACTCTCCCTGGTGAAAGTCGGTGTTTGTTGGACCCATCCACCACCACTCCCACCTGCCCTACTTTCGCCGCCTTAACTTTCGTTCTTGTCCTATGGTGTCCCCCTCTAATGCTGCCAAGCACCGTTAAACTATAATGGCGACCAGCTGCGTATCATGCCGACATTAAAGGACGGCTTCCTCGACAGTGTCTGACGCCGTAAGTCACTGCCCAAGCGCCGCATTTCAGTGTCTTCGGAGTGACACCAGGTTGGTTGCTTAGCCTCATGTCACCTGTGTCTGCGCACCTACACTTGAACACATCGCACAGACTACAGCCAGCTAGCATGTACGTTCTGCACAAGCGTGAGAAGAAATAACTCTATATCCACAGGCGACAATACTCTATATTCGTCACTCAAAAGGGGAAACCGCAAGACCGACCAGATGGATTCAAGATGCTAGTTAGCTAGTTAGCACATTAACATCACAACCTGGTGCGAACAATAACACAGTTATGAACCATTGTCGCTAAAGAGCTCAGTGGCTAAAAAACATGATTAAATCTAATATAACAAGGTTGTTTTGGTCTCGTGCCCTCTTGACTTTAGTTGCTTCTTTGCTCCCCTCACTTCCTTTCACGGTGATTTCATTCGCCGACGAGCTCTGCCTGTGTCTGCTGCCGATTCAATGTGCTGAATTGGGCGAAATAAAGCCGTCATGGGTCGACTAGAGGAAATGGCACAGGACACAGTGCAAAGGTTTGGGTCTGACATTGACCAACGGCTGACCTTCGGCTCGGTGCATCTGGGCCCTTTACTCTGTGTCTGAGTATAAATCAGTCAAGTTTCATTAAATTTTTTCAACTGTCAGAAAATTTATGAAAGAAAATGCACGAGACAAATAGCTCAACATTTGGGGAAATTAACTTATCAGCTTTCTTGCAGAGAGTCAGATGAAGATCAGTTCCACTGTCCTGTCTATACAATTAATATGAAGCATGAAAACAACTTGGTTCTGTCCGACGCTAAAAGACACACCTATTAACAAGTTATATCACAAGTATTGGATCCAGGCTAGCTGCTTACCCCAAGCCCCCAGGAACAGTGCCAAACAATACTTTCTCCCATATATTAACATTGTGAAAGAGACGTCTGTTTATCAGTGGATACATTTTTTTGAGCGTCACCACCTGCATGAAACAACTTGTTTCACTATCAGACTTTGATCCATTTGGTCCCAAAAGATTTCAGCTGTCCAGAAGAGCTGCATGGTTAAATCATTTTATCCCCACTGAAGTTAGCGGAGGGCTGGGAGTTAGCCGCTTAGCAACCACAAGTCTCTGGTGCGCTTGCTCTCTGGGCCCCATGGTGCAGAAGATCTGGGTAAATTCATACCACAGAAATCAAGCTTTTTTTGGCTTCATGCACCACTGAGCAACTTTCATAGGCATGATCGGAGTCTGGCCTCAAATGCTGTGGCAAGTTCTCTTTATACATCCATGCTTTCTGTCTTTGTGCTAAGCTAAGCTGACTAACTCTTGGCTGAAGCTTCATTTTAACATAGGCAAAAGAGATGTATCAAATGTATTCCTAAAATGTCAAGCTATTTCTTTAATTAAATGTAATCTATACTAATTTAAAATAACATTCGGCCTAATAACATATTTTAAAGGAACATGTTGCCAACCAACCAAGTTCCTGCACAGCTTGAACTCTTCAGCAGACATGAGGCTTTTGTTTTTTGGCCTAAAAGAATAAGCACACAATTATCCTGCCCTCTTACCCTGAGCACTGTACAGGGAACAACAGCAGGCAGCAGTGTGACTCAAGGTTACCTTTGTTGATGGACACGCATGAGCTGCTGCATGCATTAAACCTGTGACCCCTTCATTACAGCGAGACAATGCTATAAACACACATCAGCCCCACTCAGACATTTGGCTCCGTTGGCACCCCTCCCCATCAGCTGATAACTCTGACTCAGAACTAGATGATGGGGGGACGCTACAGGAAAAACACTCAATTGTGAACTTGGACGTCCAGTTCAACAACTTTCAACCCACAGACATTAACTGCAGTAACCTCGCTGACTCGTTGAAACAGATGTTTGCCTGTTCAGAGGGATGAGATCATCCAGACATAACCAAAAACCAAAATCTTCCACAGAACAACATCATCAGGCCGGGGTTACTTTTGTTCACACTATTTTAAGATGCCCTTACACACACTGGCTCACAGCAGACATTGGACATTGCGTCTGGTGGTGTGGAGCAAAAGGAGAAGAGAAGCGGCTGCAGTTTAGATGACTGTGTCAGATTTTTTTTTTTTACTGTATTACCTCACGGTTCTTCTTGAGTCTAACTGTTTCACTTCCCCGTCTGTCCTCTGCCTCTTTATCCTGGAGGTTCAGCAGCAGAAGGTACGGCATTGTGGGTTTGTGTGCTGTGGCCTGTCACCTTCGTTGGTACATGTGTATAGCGTGGTCGCCATGGTCCATCAAATCTGCACAACACAAACACACGTTCAAGTTTATATCTGTTATCTCCACAGTGGAAATGCATCTTGGTAGCTAGTGACGGTGAACGTTTTACACAAGAGAGTAAACATGTTCCTAACATCTGATTACAGGGTGCAAAAAAATCCTAAAACAAAACAAAAAAGAATCATTGCGTGACAAACTTTATGCAGAATGGTGGGATTATACTACTGATCTTGATTTGTTTGTGTGCTTGAACTGGACTGGACTTGTTATCTAGCTGAACATGCAGTATGTCTCTGTGTGTGACACACCTCCTGCAGTGACACACACACTATTGTCGTGGAATATCAGCGTCAAAGGTCTTGTTTTTATCACCTAAATGTCTTGACTTTAAACTGGAAATTTTATATTTCATCTAAGTCTTGATTATCATTTAAACATTTTCATTCCTACATAGCTGAACGATGCATTCAAGTACAGCCTCCTAATCACACAACACCGTTGACCCATGCGGGGTTATCACACAGTCATGTTATCATGCTGTCAAACTAATTACCTGACCATGCCAACCGATTTAAACTTTGTTCCTGTGTAAAGTTGGGTTTCTGTGAAAAATGACAACAAAGAGGCCAAGTCCTAAAGGACAAAGGGTATTACATGCGGGCTGTGATGAAATCAGAGCTGTTGTTTTATCATAACTAACAGCAGAAAAACAAGGGTAGGGTAAACATGTGGTGCTCTATTTAAAGTAAGTCACTTTACAGTCATCTTACAACATCAATTCACAAAATATTACTGTTCATATGGCAGAAGAGTTACAGTATATGACCCTACCTTTAATGTGCTGCTAACAAGAGCTCAAGGCTGTATTCATACAGAGGTGACAGTGGTTCAACATAAGCTCACTAGTTTCTGGTTTGATGTTATGTGTGATCAAATGGTAAAGCTCACACTGTGAATAGGGAAGTCGGAGTTTGAGTTTGTGCAATCTTCGTCAGAACAAAAAAATATATTTTTTTTGCTCATGTTCTGCTACTAAACAAATGTATTGCTCAATAAGCTGAGGTCAACTCTTTCTTTCTGCATCAAACATCCCCTTTCCTGTGCCTATTTCAAAATCTTAGAAATTTCTTCCTCAACATCAGAGCAGATGTGATTTCAGTTTTGTTTTTGTAGAATTACTTCTTTTGTTCAGCGTCGGGTTTACAGGTAATAAAACACTTCATGTTCTCTGTATTTTATTACCTGTAATCCTTCTTTTGTAAAGTGGGCTCGCTGTACCTGAGTGTCCCCCAAGCCCCAACATGCCCACCTCGTGCTGACAGCTTCAGGCGCTAACTGGTAATTTAAAGCTCTGTGCTATGAAAAAGTACAAATACAGTACATAGAAAATACTCTCTGGTGCACTCACATATGCACCATCCACAGCTTGAAATATGTGAGTGGGATTGACATGCAAAGAGGCCATATGTGTTGGGGGTTGTGTGTCTGTAGGGGGCGGATAGGTGGGGTGTCAGTAGTCGACGCTGCATTTCAATATGGATTGAAATGCATGTGTGAAAGAGTTGATGCTAATGATCTGGCAACAACCTGCAAAGTTGTGGTCACTTGGCAGAAAACCTGTGATGTTCAGAAGCAGGAGAATGGCTCAAACAAGTTACCTGCGTAAAAGTAGCCATACCACCATAAAAAAAATAACATTAACTCAAATTACACTTTAGTATCAAGAGCACAGATGTCACTTGTGAAATTACAGTTTTGGTCACACACTGTTGCTAAATCCATGTCCTTTATATACAGTTGCATAACGCTCTGAATCATTCCATCACGCTTAAAAGTTACTCATTCATCTGATAAGTGTAAAAAAAAAAAAAGTCTTTTTTTAGTTTTCAGTGACGGACTGTAACTACGTACATTTACTAAAGTGGTTTTATTTTTTAGCGTGTGTCCTTGTTATGCATTTTATTAATTTTTTCCCCCACTTTGTTGACTGGATTTTCAAGTAGAACAACATTATAGGATTATTGCACTTTTAAATTGTTTGGCAAAAATGGAAAAATAGAACATTAACAGCAGCAAATGAAACAAAACCAGACAAAAAACAAACAAAACAAACAAAAGATTTAAAACAAGAATTTACAGGTCAGTTAGATCAAAATTTAACAAGGCAGGCCTCTTGCATAGACAACAGAAGATGTATTAATCTGGAGAGGCATTTACTCGAGTATTGTACTTGAGTAGACTACACATGTAAGATCACTGTGGTTTAAATGAGTGTTTAATTTTTATGCTATTTCCACTCCCCAAAGGAAACATTGCGCCTTACACCGCACCACGTCGATTTTCTTTATTTGGCAGCCTTATAGTGACTTTACAGATTCACACAAATCACGTGCTCCGCTTGAAAATAGTATATAAGCAGTGATGTAATGTAACATAGTACTTAAGTATTTTTTGAGAGCATGCAACTTTACTTGAGTTTTTATATTTCTGTCACCTTTTACTTTTACTCCAATGCATTTCCCTAAAGGATCTTCATTGCTTATTGATTGCAAAAAAAAGGAGGGAGGGAGGAAAAGAAATGAAGGAATGGAAAAACTGGATTTTGTTTTTTAAATTCTTTAAGTTGTGAAAAAGAACCTTTTTTTCTTGAAGTATAATTTAGGCTCCATTTTAAGTAAAAAGAAGAAATGAACTTCATAAGTCTTCAAATTCTGACCGCTTGCTTTTTTATGAACAGCTTTTACTTGTACTTCAAATTTCAGTACTTCCCCAGATATATATATGTAATATATATAATATTGTAAGGCAGGTTTCTGTCTCCTGTCTTACCTATGAACATACCAGTTACTGAATTAACTACCAAAGGAGGTGATGTGAGAGAACAGGCACAGCTCCTCTGTGTAACTTGATCCACTTTAACGTCCCAAAAAGAATGTGGGACAACTGAACATCTACAACAATAGTGGCATCTCACATCTTCCATATATCACTCCGCCAAACTTCCTAACCTAACTCTCATTACCTGCACGTAAGGTGCACAATATTAAATAGTTCCAAATTTAATGTAAATGTATCTGTACTTTACAATTAAATAGATTTAATATCTTAGTTTTGATACTTAAGTAGTTAGTACTTTTACTCAAGTAATATTGTAAAAGGTGACTTTAACTTCTACCAAAGCCATTTTCTGGTAAGATAGCTGTATTTTTGCTTTCAATTTTAAGTAGATTTAATGTCATAAAATTAATTTTGGTACTTAAATACAGTAAATATTAGATACATGAATACTTTTACTCAAGTAATATTGTAACATGTGACTTTAACTTCTACCAAAGTCATTTTCTGGTAAAATATCTTTACTTTTATTTCTAATCTTAAGTAGATTTAATTTTATAGAATTAGTTTTGATACTTAAGTACAATAAATATTAGATATATTAGTATTTTTACTCAAGTAATATTGTAAAAGGTGACTTTAACTTCTACCAAAGTCATTTTCTGTTAAAATATCTGTACTTTTACTCTCAATTTTAAGTAGATTTAATGTCATAAAATTAATTTTGGTACTTAAATACAGTAAATATTAGATACATGAATACTCTAGTCAAGTAATATTGTGACATGTGACTTTAACTTCTACCAAAGTCATTTTTTGTTAAAATATCTGTACTTTTACTCAAATGTGGCGTTCAGGTACTTCATCCACCCCTGTAAATAAGGCTGTTCAGGTTCAGCTCTATGTTGAGTAGCACATCTCATGTATTTTCATCTCTGAGTGGACTAAAGAATAAAGCAGCACATAAAGTATCCCTAATTACTTTACCAGAACATGTACTTCACTACTTTCTACATCTGGCAGCAACACATGAAAGTTTCGCTGCTTTTGAAACTTTGTAAATTCCGCTGTGTTAAAAACACAAACACTGAACGTGAAACTTTCACCCTGTCACTCTCGTTGCAGCCTGATTGCTCAATCACCCGCTCACACAATGCAATGGAAATGCAAATCTGTGAGAACTTCGGACGTGGTGTTGGTGCTGGCAGGTTGCGTGGAGGCAAACAGGAATCTGTGCGGACAAATCATCATCACCACGTGAACGCGCGCCTCCTCCCCCCCTCGCGCCACACGCGCAGCAGCAGCAGCAGCAGTAGTCTCCTGCCACTGTATAAAAGCCGTCAGTCACCGTCCAGGGAGCACGGAGGAAGCTCAAGCTCACAGGTGAGTGGAAGGAGCGCATCGAGACCTCGCGGCATTTTATTTAACACCACTCTATGTAGAAGCTTTCTGTCTAGATTGTCTTTTCTGTTTAATGCTCAGATAGAGGCTGTGTTTATTTACATCTGTTAAAACTTTGACTGAATTGTGCTTTCTATGAAACATTTTCTTGTAGTTAGATGGAGTTAAAAATCCATCTCTGCTGCATATACTTGCATCGTTGTTGATTGCTCACATTTCTCCTGCTTTAATCCACAGGTGTATCTGTCCAACAATCATGCAGGCTGTTGCTTTGATCCTTGCTTTGGCAGTCATCACAGGTAAGTGCACTACTGATAGAAGACTAACATTAACTATTTTTATCAAATCTGATGTCTAACCACTTCACATGTTCCCACAATAGGCTGCAATGCCCGTGCTGTGCGCCAGGCTGATGCCACCCCAAGCTGGGAGGACAGCGTAAACCGCTTCTGGCAGCATGTGGCTGACCTGAACGACAAAGTCGAGGGAGCTGTGAAAGACCTCAAGGCCTCTCAGCTCAGCAGGGAGCTAGAGTAAGTGAACTTCATCATCCTCTTGTCGACTTTTCAGTGAGCTTTACTTCCACGTCTTCTCTTTCCTAGTTTATACATTTGTCTCTGATTTCCAAATCTTGTCCTCCCTGGCCTCTCGGTATGCTTACATTTGCCCTCATGTCTGATCATCTTGTTTTCCTGCTTCCAGGACTCTGATCAATGACAGCATGGCAGAGCTGACAGCATACAGAGATGACATCCAGACCAAGCTGGCCCCCTACACTGATGCCTCCACCGGCCAGCTGTCTCAGGACCTGCAGCTCCTGGCCAACAGGCTCCAGAAGGACATGGTCGACGCCAAGGAGCGCAGCACCGAGTATCTGGGTGAGCTCAAGACCATGGTGGAGCAGAACAGCGACGACGTCCACGGCCGCATCACCACCTACACCAACAAGCTGAAGAAGCGCCTGAACAAGGACACAGAAGAGATCCGCAAGTAAGTTTTGCGGAGGCTTGTGCACTTTTAAATCTTTCTTGTCTTTGTTAATATGAACTCTAAATGTCTTTTTCTTCTACCCCCCTCACTTCAGCACTGTGGCCACCTACCTGGGTGAGCTCCAGTCCCGCACCACCCAGAACCTGGATGCTGTGAGGGGACAGGTTGAGCCCTACGTCCAGCAGGCCAGTGAAACCGCCAACCAGAAGCTGAGTGACATTTCAGCCCTGCTCATGACCCAGGCTGAGGGCTTGGGCCAGCAGCTGGAAGTTCAGGCTGAGAGCATCAAGACCCAGCTGGAGGCCACCGCCCAGGACCTGCGCACCTCCCTGGAAGGCAAGATCGACGAGCTGACACAGATGCTCTCCCCCTACGCCACTCAGTTCCGTGAGCAGATTGAGAACGTCATGGATAAGGTCAAGGAGACCACCACTTCTTAAAGACAGACTCTGATTTCTTATCACCCTGGCAAAGAGGGGGGAAGAGGGGGAGTTGAGAGTTACTGATGATATCTTCAGTGGGGTGCTTTTTTGTTAAGGATAAGAGGGTTGATGAGCTGAAGGAGGGAGGATGAGGTGTATCTTTTACAGAGCAGTCAGCAGCTAAACGTCTGTTTGGGTTCTTCTGCACAGTCACCCTCTCTTCTCTTATCAACTCCCTTCATCACTGAACACAGGCACCCCAGTCAATAACAGCCTTTAATACACAAACAGGAGACAATTATTTGTAATATGCTTCGCTTTTCTACTTTTAATCAACTGTTCTAGCTGCCCCACCCCCCCAAAACGTTTTGTATTGAATTTTCTACATTTTGTTTGGTTGTAAATATAACTGCTGAGCCTCACAGGCAGGGATCCAAGCCCATATCATCCCTAAATGCACCAAACACAAGTGTCTTTCATTTCAATAAATGCACTGAATAATGCTGACGATCAATCGATACATACAGTAACGTGTGTGTTTTTTATTTCTAAAGGTGAACCACTAAAATGCCCTTCTGTATTGTTTGCATTTCATGTTGTGCTTCGCAGAGAAGTGGAATGTAAAATGACTCCATGCATTTCTGACAAGTGTAATGCTGCCTGTCTGTTCTTCAGTCTCTCGTGAGTCACATGTCATATGCCCACCATGCTGCTCACTGTAAGTACACTGTCGGTGCGCTGAACAGTGCTGAGTGAATAAAAAACCTAGAAAAAGACGCTCTGCTTCCACTGCTTGTTTTTCCTCTGATCAAACATTAAAGAGTGATCTATTATTTAGGGTGAGGTTCAGTTACACTTACAAGTCTTCACAAAGCTAATGCTGGTCCAGTGGTGTATGTTTAGCCTCAAAAGCAGTTTGAATATGTCTAAAATAATCTCAAGAAGAATTGCAGTCTTAAAGGCACTACATGTGCTATTACTATAGCTTGAGCAGCCTATGAGTTATGAGTTAAATCAATACAGATTACATTTATCACTTGCTGGATATAATGTCAGGGGCTAGTTATATAAAGCATGTACCTGAAGCACTTACATACCTCCTAATGCACACACACATGATCACAGAGGCCCGTGCCTTCTTTGCTTCATCCAGTCTTAACTTTTGTGACAGGAGCAATGAATCTAGCTCTCTGTACCTGTACTCCACCCAAAGTTTCGGTCTGCTCTCCCCATACAGACAACCCCCCCACAATTTCTCAGCCTGCTATTTCTAGCCCAGACTTGTAAAGATCTGTTCCCAGATTCCTTTCTCTTGATCCATGCAGGCTTTTAGGAACACGCTGTGCCCTTCATTGAATTCTCATTACGGGGACACTATCATTTCCACCTTTATCTCGGCTCAGATCACATTATAAGCCTTGCATCAGAGCATTTACAAACACACAGATGTGCTCAGACACGCCAATAAGATAGTCCTACGACCACAGATAGGGTTTTCAGACAGTGTGCCCACATGCACGTTTAAGTTTGCAAGCATGTGCATCCTGGTGGCCTCGAGGTTAAGATGCATATCATTAAACTGCAGTGTTAGTTTCTGGAAGGAGTTTGCTGTCTGTCTTCCAACTGTCAGCTATTGAATAAAGGCAAAGTGCCAAAAAAGGATATGTTTTCTGACAGGTCTTACAACCATTAAAGGAAAACTTCACCCACATAATGAGCCTTTTTTTTTTATATCAGTAAGGCCCAATCCCAATACCCCCCCCCCCCCCCCCCCGTCCACTACCCCATAGCCCTTGGCCCTACCTCTAGCCCTTGCCCACTACCTTGGGGTAGTGGGCAAGGGCCTCGAAATGAAGCAACGATGGGTAGGGGTTGAAATCACGTATACGTAACTATTTTAAACAGGAAGCTGTGAGCCATCTACATTTCCATCTACAATGGGGTCTCCAGGTGAGTCCATCCTACCGATTGCGTTTGCTGTATTCATCATACTTTGTTTGATGAATGACAGACGGCGAAATGACATGTACAACAGGGGACTTCTGCTAGCTAGCTAACCAGCTAACATTACGAGCGCTGGTGTGCTATCATAATGTAAAAAATCCGACAATTTTGCAGAACAGGACAGATGACAGATGCCAGATAGTGCGAGCTAGCTAGCTAGCTAACAAGCAACCTGACGACGGTGAGGTTAGCTAGCTGGCTAGTTTTCTGTCAACTCCAATCCTGACTAGCAATAAAAAATTGGTATACCGTTCTCTACACAAATACACAGTTATTCGAAAACGTTTTCACAAAAGTTCCATGTTTATTTGCGAAATTATACGTACATGCATAAACTTTTTTCCCTGTCTCTTGCTCGGTGGTAGCCATGGCGACGTCTACCCCTCGCTGGCAAGTCAGCATCTGTAATCCCTCGCTCCGAAGAGCTAGTTTCATATCCACTACCCCTCGTTATGCCCCCTACCTCTAGACGCAAAAAGGAATTGGGACACCCTTACCCCTCGCAGGAATGCGCAAATCTAGGGGTAGGGCCAAGGGTTAGGGCTAAGGGGGGTATTGGGACGGGCCCTTAGTCATGGTGTGCTACTGTAAATACATACAGAAAACTTGAATTCAAAGTATGACAAACGGTTTATTACATAACATTATTAAGTACCAACAGTGAAACTATATAAAAACATCTGTTTACAAACTCTCACACAGCTCGTGCAGTCTAACCCAAGTCTCATTTATCCAGTCGGATGCTCAGTGCTTCCCAAACACATGCATTATCACTACAAAAACCCTTTCACTGGAGTCTGGCTGTGAAGAGAGCATAAATAAGTTTCCCTTTCAGCCGAGTCTTAAGTAATAAGGTTGGAAAATTCATGTGTTTGGGAAGTACTGAGAAAACAAGTGGATAAATGGGACTTGGACTTCTCCATGAATGCAAGGTTACACAGCATGACTAAGTGACACACAAATGGTCATGTTGTGTGTGAAGCATTCCTTGAAGAAACAAATCTGTCCCCAATCGGAAACCTTCCCACACAATAGTGACTGCAAGGGATATAAATCCAAAAGAGATTTTAGGCCTGCTACACATCTGAACGTGCATGAGAGGAAAAAGATGGCTATGATTGTCCTAAACTCAGATCACTCACTTGTCCAATAAAAAAAAAGTTATGCTTATGAGACCCAGCAGGATTTTTCCTTTGAAGTGCAGAGCAGAGGCCAGCAGAGGACACCATTTGTCCCTTGATCATATCCTCTCCTCTCCTCTGACCCCTCCACTTGAATCCATGCCGCACCAAGATGCAGCTGTGTTTTCGTTTTTGGGAGATAAAGTAAACTACATTCACCTCATAAAGAAACACAAACCTTGTGAGTTTCAAAAGCAGAACACACATACTTTTCCAGAGATTTTAATCAAGGAGCTAGTGACAGTTTAAAAGTCTCTCTGAGGTGTGTAAAATTAAGATAGAAGTATGAAATAAGAATTCATGACAACTTGAGAATTAGTCTAATAAAACTGATACTTGCATGTCATGATAGTGAGTTTGAGCTGGGCTGTTACTGTGGCCTGAGGGTCTGCTACTGAACATCCATAGATTGAATCAGACTGGAGACCTTTGTTGGATATCAGCCGTCTCTCTCTGTCCTCACATTTCCTGTTAAACTACCTACTGTATGATATCAAAATTAAAGGCAAATGCCCCAAAATAATCTTATGTAACATGTATATGCTAAGTTAGTTGCACATTGGTCTCTGAAGTCAATCATTTATTAATATAAGCCTCTCTCCTTTACAAAACAACCTCATCGTGTCGCAAGAAAACATGTTTATCCTTTCTATCTGTGTTAAAGGGCACTGCATGTAAAGTGAAAGAATGACTAACACCATGACTATGTGTTTGTGCCTTATGATATCATTCCTGTCAGGAACCTGTGTTTATATAGAAACAGACAAGTGAAACTCCTACATTAAACTGTCTGTTGTTGCAAGGAGCAGTCATGGATGGTAAAAACAGGAAAACCACAAGCATCCTGCCAGATCAGCACTTCTGCTCCGTCTGCTCCTATAGGGTGTCTGCACTCTGAGTACTGCCCAGCAACTAATAAAAAAAAAAAAGTCCCAGCAAACTCGCAGGTGCTAGCTAGCCCATGACTGCAAGTAACCCTCCCAAAAACACCCCATGCAGAGATTTTACCTCCTATTACACCCCCCTCTCTTCTTTCCATCCTTTCCCTCCCCTTCAGAGCTGGCACACAAAATCAGTCACCACAGGAGCCCTCGGCCAAACACAAAAACAGCCTCTTTGTAAGCTTGTTATTGCAAATTGGGAGCACGCAAGACGTGCACTTTCACGCTGTGTGCCTCCTACAATTATTCAAGAGAAGCTCATATGCACGCAAGCACAAGCTCATACATAAACTCACTGGCCACTTCATGACAAAAGAGATGGAGATTTAGCCTTTCAGAGGTAATGTGTGGGTGTTGAAGCATGTGAAGGCTCGTTTAACTGTGGGCTATTCATCATAGCGTTAGCACCTTATAGGCCGAGTCATCAGCAGCAAATGGGCATTTGGCCCTTTGCAGCAGACCACTCGGTGTGAAAACAGATATGTTAAGCAGTGATGAAGCCTTCCGACCATCAGACACAGACTTCCTGGTGCTAACTCAGGTAACACTTGTAATGAGAGGTTACTGCAGTTCATCTGACTGTACTGTTTTTCTGTTGCATGCTAACTTACAAGATGGACCATGGGGCATTGTCTGACCTGCTTCCCTTTAAAAAAGGGAAGGTCTGGATAAAAAAGAACTTTGAATGAGACAATGGGATTCTTAGAAGAACAGCAAAGGGACACAGTACAGCAACACAGGATAGCAGTCTGCTTCAGAGTGAAGACTATCACCTCTGCCCCATTAACATTCAATACATTCAATACATGCAATACATGCAATACATTCAATAAGGCCAGGGTGTAAAGTAACTACATGCTGTGGCCTACATTTCCAGGTGCTTGTACTTTACTTGAGTATTTCCATTGTATGCTAATTTATGCTTCTAGTCCACGACATATCAGATGGATTTATTGAATTTATACTACATAGCTACCAGTTAATTTTCTAATGAATATTTTACAAACCAGAATACCATCATCTTACTGCATAGTCACAGATTCATTCATAATTCAGTTGAATTTAGCTCCACTTTGATCAAATCAATATTTTGGTATTGCTTGCTTGTAGTTATTGCATCTATAATAATGATACTTAAACCTCCAATCAGAATCAGCTTTATCGGGCGAGTATGTGTACACATACAAGGAATATTTTTCAGTAAGCAGAGTAGACATACAGCTATAAACAAGGACAACAAGCTATTACTAATGTCATGGAAAGGAACAACAGTACCAACCTACAATATGTGGCTACGTCACCTAACCAGCACACTACATTTAGAAAGGATACGATGCGTCTTACACCACAATCTGGCATCCTCTCATATCACACCTCGCACAAAGTACAGTTTCTGAGTTGTAACCCACTTCTCTTCAGTATTCTATTCTGATTATGACTCTATGAGTGAGGCAACAGTGAAGGATAAGGGAATAGAAAGGGTTAAAGAAGTCCTGTATCTAGACTCCCCTTCATTTCCCCACATTTCCCCAACATGTATGCACTAACTAAACAGCTAACTACTCGCTGGTGTCCTTTTACAGATCCACAGCCGAGAGCATCCTCTCATGCTGTATTTCTGTGTGGTTTGCTGGGTGTTCTGTTGCAGACACAAAGGCTCTTCAGAAAATCATCAAGACAGCAGAGAAGGTCGTTGGTTGTCCCCTTCATCTCTCTGTCTGTCACTGCAAACTGCTGCACTCTCAAGAGCCAATAACATCATTAAGGACAATACACATCCCAGCCACCACCTTTTCGAACCGTTACCCTCTGGTCCATAGAATCCAGAACCACCAGATTCATTGATAGCTTAATAATTTTACTAAACAAACATTGTTAAACAAATGCAGTCCACTCACTGCACTTTATCGCATTATTGCTCTTTTGTGTTGTATTTATTGTATTTATATGTTGTACTGTATGCACCATGGTGGAGAAACACTCCTGATTTTGTTGTATTGTAAAGTACAATAACAATAAAGGCATTCAATTCAGTTCAGTTCAACTAATATTAGGTCACATGGGTAGACAAAAACCTGGTTTCATATATCCAAAAAACTTCTATAAAAATGAACTGCTTGGCAACCAGACCAGGAATCTAAGCGCCTGTTTATGTTCAAATACGAAAAAGGTAATCTTTAGTCGCGTTGCAGCTGATCGTTTACATGACAGCGGCGTTTTGGGTGCCTCAAAACGTAACGTTTTGAAAACGGGTTCCAGAGTGCAATCTTTTGGAAACATTACCGCCTCCGCTGTCATGTAAACTTGCAATATGCAATTCCTCTGAAAACGGAGACTTTTCGCACATGCGCGTTACGGTTCCAGTCACTAGGCATGCGCGAGAAAGTCGACCATCACAACAACAATGGCGGACTCCCGAGCTCTGTTTGTGCTGCTCACCCTGTTAAATTTATCAACGCTTCTCCAGCAAAGTGTAGATTTACTGTAGCAACTCCATGTCATTGTCCGTCCAGACAAACATTTGTGCGGTTGCCATTTTGTGTGTTTATACATCGCCGCTCTGTAGAAGGAAGCGCATGTTCACAGGCGCCTGTTGTGTCATTACAAAGTCACACTGCCAGCTACTGGCCTGGCATGTATACTATAGCGTTTTGGTCATTTTTGCGGATCAGTGTGCAAGTTGTTGATTGTTATCAAAACGTTGTCGTTTGAACTGGAAATTTTTTTCAAACAATTGCGTTTTCAGTAGATTGTTTTCGTGTAAACAGGCCGAAATGAGACAGGTGTTTATTGGTCAAAATGTGTAGTCACATCGGGCTAGTACAAGGGACTGGGCCTTTAATTGGGGTTTTACAATATGCATCATTCTCACAAACCTACAGCTTCAGGCCCAGGACGCTCAAATCTGGCTCCGAAGCAGTCCAGTTGCTTAATATAAAACATCTTGATTAGCCATGACCAACAAATGTAAGACTATCTGAGTTCATGCTTGGCTGGCCAACACTTCAGGTCCAAAGGAGCTTCCAAATAGTTCAGGTCCATTGGTAATAATGTTATCAGTGCTGAACTATGTTCCTCCTGCATCACATCTCACCATATCTATTGGCACCATTACAGCTGACAGATAAACTCTGATCACATCACTGTTTTATGTTCCACTAAATATGCAACAGGGACACATTTCTGATAATAAAATCACCCATCTGCTGGTCTCTATTCACACCCATGAGTAGAGACTGCACACAGTGGTGGTGGTGGTTGATGACTTTAACCAGATTCCCCTCATCAGCGTGCTGCATATAATCTCACCGCATTATGTAATTAGGCACCGCGCTGATTTGCTCCGTGGCGTCTTTATCATAATCATTATCTTTTAATGCAATAACATCGGCACTGGTAGTGCTGGTCAGTAAAGGGGGCAGTGACACCTCAAGGTCTCCACGTGTACATGTTGACTGAAGTCTGGTGTTGTGCGTCACCCTCCATGAACCGAGCGCGCTTTATAAAGAGGAACACACACAGGCGCTCCAACACACTCGATTGTTTTCCTCCTCTGAGACGGACAGCAGGTATGTCTGACAATTTCATTTGCATCACACCTACAGCTGCAACAAAATATTCTTAACTTCAGAAAAGCTTGAAGACAAACATCAAATTAGAGTTTGTGTTTGTCCAAAAGTTTGGCTCTGATGTTACTTATTTCTGCGTGTTTGAAGGAGTTAATAAGGTTAAAACGCAATGAGGAAAAAGCAACCACAAAGATAATAGGCTTTTAGATGTTGGTCATACACTTATAACGGGATGGCTCGACGCAAAGGGCGCTGTCCAGTCGCTGTGGTGCTGACGCACGAGGGCGCTATTTTAAAAGAAAAAGTGAAACCCTTTTGATCCTTGTGTCATGAACCTGTGTCTGTCCTCCCTCCTCACAGAGCCACAGCCAAGATGAGACTGTACCTTGCAATTGCCGTGCTGATGCTGGCTTTGGTCGCATACACAGGTAGGTCTTGTGTTAGATACGCCCTTAAAATAACACGTTTTTGTTATTTTATTTCTTCTTTCTCGTTGTGTAACTGTGTCTCTGTCTGTGGCTCTCACCTGCAGAGGCCCAGGAGGAGACCATCGAGCAGAAGATCACCAAGTTTACCGAAAGTCTCAAGGCCAGCTTTGATGATTTCCAAACCAGCGACATTGCAGTCAATTCAAAGTAAGCGCGCCCACACACACACACACACACACACACACACACACACACACACACACACAGAGGTATGCACGTGCACACACTGATTCTGTGATAACGCAATTTTTGTCCCTTTCCTCATTAGGGCCCGTTTCGATGAGTTTATTGAGTGGATGAAGACAAAATTTCAATGACTCAGACAGTAAACAGGTCCCAGTCTCCAGCCTACAACCTGCCCTCTGACCGCTGACCTCTTCACACAAGTCAACGTTCTGCTCACCACAGAAAATGGTTGTGTTGCCTCTCTGTCAGTGTTTTTTGTAGATTAATTTAAATGTAATCTTTTTGGAGGAAACAATGTGAAAAAGTGCAATAAAGACATCAAAAGAAAACATTTTATTATTGTTATTTATATATCCATTTTTCTCACTGGAAATAATATAAGAATGAAGTGTATTGAAAAAAAAAGTAAACAAACACACAAACAGTTCTGGTGTATAACAGTATGGCCTCCATGTTTTATACAGATCACTGCAATTCTTTTCATTCCTAACTGATTAAAAAAAAAATAACTGGTGAGTTGAAACTATCTTATTTTTAGACTTAGACTTAACCTAAATGTTCTTTGAAATTTCATTAAACAACGGAAAATGTATGTAGGAAAGTGGGATGGACATAGCCAATTTACAGATTTATTTGTTTATTTCAAATATTACATTTTACAGCCAGCAAAATAAAACTTAATAAATTAATATTTACAAGATATTTATCAGATATTGTGGGGGAAATCAGTGGTGCCCTAAAAGAGGAGGGATATGGCCATCCAGATTACTATTTTAAAGAGGCTGTGGCGCAATCATTTTTAAGCAGTTGCAAAGGTAGTGGTACCTTGTGAAACTAGCCAAAGTCAGCAGCCATTGGTACCAACCATATTGGCATAACTTGACAGGAAGGAGGCTAAATAACGTTCCAAATTCAGGCTACATTTTAGCAAGAGAACAACTGGCATGACTATTTTCTAAGTGGTTCTTTGAACTCTCACCTCAGGATGTGTGATTGAAACGGGGCTCTAAGGATACCCGCGAGTCTCCCCTAAACTTGATAAGGCTTGTTCCCAGTAAATGTTTGTTTCCTGTAATTACAGTATTTAAATGAAATAAAAATGCTTTGATTAAATTGCCACATAATTAAACCACAGAGTAAACAAGTCCCCATCTTCAGCCTACAACCTGCCCTCTGACTGCTGACCTCTTCACATGACTCATCGCTCTGCTCAACACACCAAATGGTTATGTTGCCTCTCTGTCAAGAGATGATTGTTTTTGCGACATAATTTGAATTCATACCATGGTCTGGGTGAATACTTGATTCTGATTGTCTGCAGGGTGTCCGTTAAAACCTGACAATGGACAGCCACCAAGTACTCCCAGTAAAACTGTCTGTTGACCATTCTAATTTAATACGCTACCTACGTAATAGTATGAGTAACCATAGCAACTGAGATGAAGGTAGTCAAAACCTCTGTGTACAATTCATATGCAACACTAAGTGTAATCTTCCGTGCTTCATCACAGGATGGAGACTTAACACACAAGCTGCAAGAAAAACACACGCCCTCTGAACTTACTGATACTTTGTGCACATCTGCGACCATCTCACAAACCATTAGCCATTCAGCTCGCTACTTCAGGCTTTTTATGGCAGCAACGTATCATTTGTACGTGAAATTCCAACACATTCTCACTCCGACCTCGTCACATATTGACGTTTGGTTTTCCATGTCCACTTACGATGTATGAGGTACCCTGGGTGTGTTGGTTGTTAACGTTCTGGGACGCCGTGTCAAGTTCTGTCTGTTTCATGCATTGTCCTCTTTTGAAATACACTTGTTTTCGTGGGAAATTTATTGTTTACATACAGTCTCTTAAAAAAAATGTACTATGTCGGAACAACACAGCGAATTGAAGTTTTTTTCCCTTCAACAACAAACACACATGGTTGGGTTTAGGCAACAAAAACACGTGGTTAGGTTCAGGAAAAAGAGCAGGGTTTGGCTGTAGAATCTAACAGGACACAAACACAACTCTCCCGGGTGAAAGTCCTGGTTTGTTGGACCCGTACACTGCCCTTCCCGCCCGCTGCACCTGGACTTTCGCCACCTTAACTTTCGTCTTTGTCCCGCCATGTTTCCCCCTGTTGTTGCCAACTGTTTCCTTTATTTTTCCTTTGGAAAATGACCATGGAATAAACAGGATCGTACACTTTGAGGTGTCCATAATAAAGAATTCATGGCCTTTGAGGAGCCACCTGTCCTCTGCTGCGCATTGGACAGTGCACATCAGCCATTTATTCCAGGTAATAAACACCTTGTCTGGTATTATCACTTACATAATCTTTCTGAAGAAACAATGTGAAAAAAGTGCAATAAAAACATCAATAAACAAAAGTTAAAAGATATAAATCCTGTGTTAACATCGGTATCATCAGTGAGTGTACTGGATGAATAATAAATGAACAGGACAGGACTTAACAAGGCTGGTTCCTAGTACGTGTTTTTTCCCTTATAATCAGTGTACTTCTATTCTATTCTATTTGAAGAACAGTGAATCATATAACATGTAAAGATGAGCCCGGTCTCACTGAGAAGTCATCGAAATCTGGCACTTGGGCAGTGACTTGCAGCGTCAGACACCGATGAAAAAGCCGTCCTTTAACATCGGCATGATACGCAGCTGTTCGCCGTTATGGTTTAATGGCGTCCAGCGGCATCAGGAGGAAACATGGCGGGACAAGGACGAAAGCTAAGGTGGCAAATGTCCAGGTCACACTTCACTCGCGAGAGCGGTGCTCACCTCCCATAAGATTCTACAGCCAAACCCTGTTCTTTTTTCTTAAACCTAACCACGTGTTTTGTTGAACGAAAAAAAACGTCAATTCACAGTGTTGTATCGACGTAGTGTGTTTATTTTGAAAGAGACTGTATATAAATGTTAAGTTTCCTGTGAAAACGTGTATCTTGAAAGAAGACAATGCATGTAACAGGCAGAACTTGACGCGGTGCCCCAGAACATCAACAACCAACGTACCCAGGGTACCTTGCATTGCAACTCAAAATGTTTACTGTACCGGTGTAAGTCTATGCACATCAGATGATTAGTAATATTATCTGTAAAATAAAACAATAAAGTCTGTCAACATGGAATTCCTTAACTCTTTCAGTGACCCCATCTGGCCACCCCTGTTTAAATGTTCCTTAGGGCGCCACAGGCTGGAATATTAGCAGATTAAAAGAGGCCTTTGTTCATCTCAGACATATTTCAAGGGTTGCAGTTCATTATTTAAATATGTCCCTTAATGCAATCAGAGGACAATCATTGTTATATTAAACCCAGGTGCATCTGTGTTTCATTGCACTAAAAACCTGACAATGACAATAAAGTCCCATTTTAGCAGGATTTTTTTCTGTTTTTTTGTGTGCTTAAGAGCAGACCTGTAAGATATTAGTCTTCTGTGCACAGATATTCTAAATAAATAGACAATTTTTGCAATGATCTCAGCCTGTTAACCTTTTTTGTGGCTGTCCATCTCAGTGGTATCGGTGTGCAGGTATCTCCTCTGCTGTCCTAACTAAAGTTCTTTTGATGCTGTATTTCTTACCACCAACTTCTGAACATCAAAAAACAAGTCTTCCCTGACTGAAATAAACAACCAACCACTGGCTGATCACAATGTGATTAAATGAATTTACGGAACTTTAACCAAGTGATTAATTTAGACTATGAATGGGCAGTTAAGCTGATCACGCTACCAAAGAATAGCCAGCAGCATCTGGCAGGTAACAGTTAATTTGTGTCAATAGCTGGTACCAAAGGGCAAGTGCCAACACGGCTGCTTTCCTGACAATTTCACAACTCCCGGGCTAAAGTCACTGTTTATGCTAGGTTAATAATCCACCAGTCATCCGAGTTCGTTGAAATTTGTTACCATGAAGAGAACAGAGTGACAGGGGGCAGCAGATGGTGTGCAGAGGTCACAGATTAGGATAATATTGCATCAGATGACATTAACTTTAAATCACTTTCACTTCAAATGGTTTACAATGCCAAGTAAACTGCTACTTCTTGGTTAGTCACTGAGCAGACTTTTCTAATTACAGAATATAATCAAGTCAAGTCTATTTTATTTACCTCAATATTACACTCTTTCCTCAAGGGAAGTGACAATCTGTACAGATTATGACACCCTCTGTCCTTAAACCCTCTTTCCAGATAAGGAAAACTCCCTTTATAATGTGCATGTTTAGAAAAAATTCTGGTTTCACTGTTTCATTCGGTGGAAAAAATACTTCCCAGTGTGGCAAACTAAAAGCACCATGACCCTAAACCAAAGATGTTTTGTCTTGTATGTGAATAAACACTGCTCAAAAAACTGAGGGAACACTAAAATCAAACATCAGATCTTGATCATTCAAGCTGAAATTTTTTACTGATGTGCATTGTATAATTTGTTGAGAACAAAATGATGTAACAATGGTCAGTGGAAACCAAAATCATCAACCCACTGAGGGCTGGATTCAAAATCATTCCGAAAATCAAAGTAAAAAATTTAAATCACAGCCTGATCTAACCTGTGTGATTTTTATCACAGCAACTCATAATGTGACTCAGTAGTGTGTGCACTCCTGACAACGTCTGGGCATACTGCTGATGAGTCGGCGGATACTGTCCTGGGGGATTTCCTCCCAGGCCTGGATCAAGGCATCAGTGAGCTCCTGGACAGCCTGTGGTGGTACTTGGTGGCATTGGATGCACCGATACATAACGTCCCATAGGTGCTCAATTTGATTTAGGTCGGGGGAACAAGAGGGCCGGTCAATGGCATCAATGCCTTTGTCATACAGGAACTGCTTACACACTGGTCACATGAGATTGGGTATTGTCCTGCACCAGGAGGAACCCAGAGCCCACTGCACCAGATGGAACCCAGGGCCCACGGCACCAGATGGAACCCAGGGCCTATTGCACCAGGAGGAACCCAGGGCCCACTGCACCAGGAGGAACCCAGGGCCCACTGCACCAGGAGGAACCCAGGGCTTACTGCTCCTCCTGTTCCTCTTCACACAAAGGAGCAGATAGCGGTCCTACTGCTGGGTTGATGCCCTTCTACGGCCCTGTCCATCTCTCCTTAGGTAACAGCCAGTCTCCTGGTATCTCCTCCATGCTCTTGAGACTGTGCTGGGAGACACAGCAAACCTTCTTGAGATCGCACGTATGGATGTGCCATGCTGGAGGAGCTGGACTTCCTGTGCAGCCTGATTGGGCTGCAGGTACCGCCTCATGCTACCAGTAGTGACGAGGACACTAGCAGAACACAAAACTAGAGGAGAATCAGTCAGGAAGGATAAGGAGAGAGCAACTGTCTGTGACCACCACATGTAAAACCATTCCCTTTATGGAGGTTGTCTTGCGTTTGCCTCTCCATTGTACCTGTTGTCACTTTCATTTGCACCAAAGAAGATGAAACTGATTCACAATTCACTTTTGCTCAAGAGGTAGAAAACCTACAACTACCAGAATGCACTGCACCACACCGGGCCAATTAACACTCCTGGTGGTGAGTGATGTAATGCGTGCTTGGTCATTTTTCCACAGGAAACAATATGGTAACAAATCATCACAAACTGCTATTAAACAGTCAGTAAAATATGTTTCTGAAAGCATTTTAATTGTGAAATAGGCAATGCGGTCAGAAAATCTTGGGTTATATTTGATCAACACTGCTTAATTCTACTGTTTGATCTCAGTTTTTTCTAGCCTCCATTTTTACAATACAGGAAACAATATGGAGAAATAGCCAGCAAAGTAACTGAAACTTGGTTTAAATTTAATCAACACTGCCTAGTTTTACCATCTGATTTGCATTTGAGAGTGAAAGAGAGAGGGGGGAGGGTCTCTCTCTCGATCCACTTCTATACTCTTTGTTTCTGTGGTGGTGGGCATAGACAGCGTGGAGCAAAAATCCCCTGGATGCTGGGGCTAGTTTATCTACCAGATGCTGCTGGATATTTGAGCTGGGAGAGAAGCAGGGAGATCTGGATGCTGGTAAGATGGAGGGAAGTCTACTACATTCATTTACACATACTACCTCCACTGTGATGATGCAAAGCTGGTTGAAAATCTGCAAAGTATGCCTTTAATAAAATGTGAATGGTTATATGAAATTCGCCCCTGTATACTTGTCATGAATATTGAAATTAGCTATGGAGACCAAAATCATTTTTGTACCAGGCTGTGAACATGTTTATTTCTGCTGTAAAGTTGGTCATTTTAACATGGGGGTCTATGGGGACTGACTTGCTTCTGGAGCCAGCCTCAAGTCACCATTCAAGGAACTGCTTTTGGCACCTTTGGCACTTCATTATTCACCCCCCAAAAGGTTGCAAATTGTCCCACAATCAAATGACAAAATTTTAAAAACTTAACCTGGAGTTAAAAACCGATGACCTCATTTGGACTTAAGTCTCTTGACTCGAAAATAATTGATGCCTTCCCCAAAACCCCAAGATGAAAAAGTATGTAATCTAAAAAGTGTGCCAGGAATCAATTCATCAATCCATTCACCTTTAACACACAGTACAGAGGTATAAAACTCAACACACGATGTAAAAACCAGGAACCCCGTCTGTTTAAACAGCTGTGAGATCTGGTTTGTAAGTGTCATGTACTTCTAAATTGTTGAGTTGTTCTCATTCAGGACATGCAGCAAGCACAGAGCCTCAGTACTGACTAGATTAAAGTGATTTTGCGGTGGACTCTGCCCACAAAAATGCTCTGCTTGGCTGAAAATCTTTATCTTATCCCCCCTCCCCAATACACTCACACACTCACACACACACACACTTCATTAAAACCCATATCTCTCCTGCCAGAACAGAGGAACAGAGACTTTGACTGGTCTGTATACATATCAGCACCCACCGAATGGGTTGAGACATCTGATCCAAAGGGCGCCCGGACAGTTACTGAACTCAGCTTATGTTGATCTTGAAAAGATTTCAAGAGGTCAGGATCAGCAGAGCTAACATTTACATTGCCATACAATGAAAAAAAATTGAAGAAAAGAAAAACTAATCACACCACTATCTGTGATGAATGAAAGCAGCTCTCATGTGACTCAAGTGAAGATCAAATTTCACATCAAACTAAAGCCTTTAAAATGTGTGTCTCTGAAATCTTTAAAGAAAACTATTAGTCAGAGGGGGGACCAAGTCAGGATAAGTAGGTCTCAGGTCTTTGCACTCAACTCCTGAGTCAGATCCCAAGTCAAGGCCAACAAGTCCAAGTCCTACACAAGTCATAATGCACTCTTCATCACATGTAATGCCATTTTAATAACAACAGAGTAAAAAAATAAAGTTAAAAACATCATGAATGCTTTTAAAAATTAATATTTATTTGCTAAGACATGTTTGTTTAAACAAGTGTGACTTGTGACACCACAACAGACTGAAGCTTTTGTATTACTGTGAACTTCTACTGGAAGAATGTCCATAACTTTCCCTTCCCTTCTCAAGTGTGTATATTTTGCTTTGTGCCACAGAAAGATATTTAGCCCATCCGCTCATATGAGAAAAATATTTATAATTTTTAAATAAATCCCTACTTTGTCTTTGTAGCATTTTAGTCAAAGACCTGTTGCTTTGCTGTCTCTCAGATGTTCATCAAAAAAGTGATAAAAGAACAGGACTATGAATGGTCACCCGATCTGGACCAATGTTCACGCGGCTGCGGTCACCTAATACAAATAAAGCCACTTGATAACACTTGTTTGATTCAGCGTCTGTTGACCAGAGCCGGCGGAAAAGGTAAAAATACACTTTGTCACTTCTTTGCACATATTTGCTGTGAAGTGAATGAACACATTTGATTTGAAATCAGGGGATTTTATCTGACATTGTGCTGATTTTATTGCTGAAGAGAGACTGAACTGATAAAATAACGTGCTGAGAATACAGTAGTTGTGACATCTAACATGAAGTGCAGTTGGGTTGACTTGACAGACAACTTCAGCCTTATAAAAATAATATCATGACATATAAGCTGCTGACGGTTGTGTTTCTCATGGCAGATGCATGTGAAAGAGCTTGTTTTCGGTCTCATCTTACTAATGCAAGGTATGGCTTTAAAAAGTATCTTCCTTCATCTTCAGTCTCACTTTCTTTAATTCTGAGCTTGTCACATCTTTGCTCTTTCTCACTGACAAACATCTGTGCAGCATGTGGCCCACTTTTGGCCCAGACAGCAGCCCCAAAACAACCCGACTCTCCAGGATTACTGCAGAGGCTGGCGGAGAAAGCCAGGTATCATTATAAAAATCATCGTCGTTAATGCAAGGCACGCTGGGCCAGTTTTCAGCGCTGTCAACATATTTTGTTTGTGTGCACATCGATGTGTTTGTGTGTGCATGTAATGTGTACCTTGTTACCCATCTGTGTGCTTGTGTGTCTCACAGGGAAGCCAAAGCTACGGTCCAGGGCTGGGGGGAACCAGTGCTGGGCTATATTGATGCTTACTATGAAGACCACATCCATCCAGTGACCGACAGCTACGTTAAATGGGCCTCTGATGTCAAAAGCTCTGTGTGGGAGAAGATCCAGACAACCATTGACAACTACAGGCAACTGAGAGCAACTAATCCAACTGATCAACCCTCTCAAAGCTAAAGAAGAGCTGAAAATCAATAAATATTCTTACGATTTGATATTGAAGTGATCATGTCTTAAGGTTTCATTGGACTCTGCTGGTTTATCAAATAAAGACAGAATCTGTAATAAACCTCTGAAGTAGATGTCTCTGTATGTGCCTGGCTTGTCCTGCAAGAAAAGCAAAGAGTGGGAGGTAGAGACCATAAGAGATGATATTCAAAGGTAGCAATGAGATACAAATGTGTGATTAGGAGGTAATTCATCAACATTTTGTACATGATATGATTCCTATTCAACAGTTACAAATAAAATCTGCAGTTTCTTAGTATTAACATGCACATTTCCTGTAGGTGGCATTTCCCTGGAAATATATTCAGTGAGTTACATTCAGTTCTGCCAATGAACAAATAAATCCTACTATTTTCAGTGGCCGCTGCTGTTAAGTGCTAGGGGTTCCAAGTGCATCACCATATGAATACAGATATAGATAAGCTTAAATTTGAGTAACACAGTCATATTTCAACAAACAATATTCAAAGTGAACATCATGTACACTGGCATTTATTTAGGGGAACGCGTGTGTGTGTCACTGCATGTGCACACATATGTGTGTGTAGGTGTGTGAATGCTCATCAGATGACGTTTGTTTGCAGTCCCCCCCTATATCAACCTGTCCAGATGTGAGCTCTGAGTTACAGACAACTCACTTGCAGAGAAGATTGTCACATCTTGGATCTGTACATCCAACACAGCAGCAGGTAATCACTCTTGTCACTGCAGCAGCCTTTGCAGCATCTCTATTTTAAAAAGATTTAGGTATTGCATTTAGTGTTTGCAGTTTTATCAACTTGTTTATCGTCTCCTGAGGTTAAAATGTCAAATGCAGAAAAGAATATTGATTCACCAAACGGAGAGATCAATTTTAAGTTCTTTTCTTTTTCTCTTTTGTTACAGACATGAATGCAAAATACGCCTTGGCGCTGATCCTCGCTCTGCAGGGTAGGCAAAGTACCAATGCAACCTGAGCTGTTATATTGTATGGATTTTGTTCTCAACTAAAGCTTAATTATGATGAACATGTCTTTATTGCATTCACATTTGTTGCACTTATTCAATGGACACTGTTGCATGGCTGGCTCCTTCTCTGATTTATCTGTGACTAGCATGCAAGATAAAGACTGATTTTTTCAAGAAAACACTGAATACTGGTCAGAGAAATCTGAGATTTGATACAATCACCAATAGTGAGAAACCAAGATATGCCAAGCAGCTTGTCTTTGGTTCTTTGATGATTCCTCCAAAGCAGGAATTTACATGGTTAGCTTTTTCAAATTAATGTCTCTTGGTGCTCTTTTGACTTATTCTCATCTGGTTTATATTTTCACAACACTGGCTCTATCCTAACAATCCCACCATTCTGATTTCATTCCAGTCTCTGTGAGCCTGTGTGAAATTCCCGCACCATCGCAGGAGCTTGTTCAGAAGTACGATGAATTGAAAGCTACGTTTTACAAGAGGCTGCTGAATCTCTGCAACAAGCTGCAGGACGCTGCTGCTCCTATGGTGGAGAATGTCGGAGACGGTGAGCAGGGACAGGCTGTTAAGGATTGCATTGAGGAACTGCTGGCTAAGCCTGAGCTCCAAGCCTTCGTCAAGGTTCTCACGTGAGTGTTCACTGAGAAATATCCCTCTGGTGAAGATCTTTTATCATTGACCCTGAAACTGACAGAAAACTTTTCTCAGCTGCTAATGTTAAGAAGTGTGTCCAGGTCAACTGCTAATTTGCTGTGAAATGACATTTTCTATTGAAAATAGGACCTGCACATAAAACATAGGGATTCTCCAGGTACAAGCTACGTGACGAGTCTTTTTATTTGGATGATTTCTTTAAATAATCTGTCTTTACTCATTTGTGCAGTGGCCTGGGCCAGGAGGCAGGTCCTCTGGTGGACAAGGCCCGTACTTCAGTGCTGGGTGCGTACGAATATTACCTGCGTCCCTACATCGGCACCAGCCTGAACGACAGCATTGATACCGCCAAGGTCTACCTGGACCAACTCCTGCCTGCTGAGTAAAGAAGACCGACTGGAGGAAGCCATCTGTCAGCAGCCTGTAGTAGATGATAGATATAGATCATAGAAACAAACACCAGTTTAGGCTGAGAAGAGCAGTGCACAATGCAAAAACCATCCTTTGCCTCTTTTCAAATCAATATCTTTGCCAAAACATGCAACTTTAAAAGCAGGGCAAACAACACCTATGCAGTTTGTGCATGTACAGTATTTTGTGTTTGACACACTAACCAAAGTCTCTGTGTGATTGTGTATGTATACGGTTGAATGTGTTCATTAAAAACGAACTGGAAACTATTTGAACTGTGTTTCTTCATCGAGTGATTCATGTTGAGAAAAAAAAGTAATCCTAGTTTTTGACCTTTACAAACACATTTGCATTCTAAGTAAAACACAACGCCTAAATACTTTGATTTAAATATGCAATTTGCAATAAGTCTTAAAATGTGTATATGTGATGTGTATTAATGAAATGTATATATTTTAGAATAAATATAACTTTTCTGATGCATAATGGGAGGCTGCAGTCATGTCAGGGACACACACACACACACGCACCTTTGACACACTTCTGTAGCACAGTACAGATCTTTAAAACAAAACACACAAATTAAAAACAAGAAAAAATCTTGGCCCCATCTGTTTAGACAGCTGTGAGATCAGGTTTGTAAGTGTGATTGTAGTTATTCAGTTATAAACTCTAACATCTGAGTGGTTCCCATACGGAACTTACATTAAGTACAGAGCCAAAGAGATGACAAGATTAAATTGATTGAACACACACACCCACCCACCCACACACACTTCATTAAAACCCATATCTCTCCTGCCAGAACAGAGGAACAGAGACTTTGACTGGCCTGTATACATATCAGCACCCACCTAATGGATTGAGACATCTGATCCAAAGGGCACCCGGACCGTTACTGAACTCAGCTTATGTTGATCTTGAAAAGATTTGAGGATCAGCAGAGCTAACATTTACATTGCCATAAGAAATGCAAAAGAAAAACTAATCACACAACTATCTGTGATGAATGAAAGCAGCTCTCAAGATCAAATTTCACATCAAGCTATTGCCTATGACATCTTCTTTAAATAAAACTATGAGTGTTTCCTATTTGTGAGAATATCAAGACTAAGAGACACTTAGAGAGTGAATAAATCCCTACTTTGTCTTTGTAGCATTTTAGTCAAAGACCTGTTGCTTCGCTGTCTCTCAGATGTTCATCAAAAAAGTGATAAAAGAACAGGACTATGAATGGTCACCCGATCTGGACCAATGTTCACACGGCTGCGGTCACCTAATACAAATAAAGCCACTGTTGACCAGAGCCTTTGCACATATTTGCTGTGAAGTGAATGAACACATTTGGTTTGAAATCAGGGGATTTTATCTGACATTGTGTTGATTTTATTGCTGAAGAGAGACTGAACTGATAAAATAACGTGCTGAGAATACAGTGGTTGTGACATCTAACATGGAGTGCAGTTGGGTTGACTTGACAGACAACTTCAGCCTTATAGAAATAATATCATGACATATAAGCTGCTGACGGTTGTGTTTCTCATGGCAGATGCATGTGAAAGAGCTTGTTTTTAGTCTCATCTTACTAATGCAAGGTATGGCTTTAAAAAGTATCTTCCTTCATCTTCAGTCTCACTTTCTTTAATTCTGAGCTTGTCACATCTTTGCTCTTTCTCACTGACAAACATCTGTGCAGCATGTGGCCCACTTTTAGCCCAGACAGCAGCCCCAAAACAACCCGACTCTCCAGGATTACTGCAGAGGCTGGCGGAGAAAGCCAGGTATCACTATCACAATCATCGTCGTTAATGCGAGGTACGCTGGGCCTCTCTATGAATGATTGCCAGTTTTCAGAACTGTCAACATATTTTGTTTGTGTGCACATCGATGTGTTTGTGTGTGCATGTTATGTGTACCTTGTTTCTCATCTGTGTGCTTGTGTGCCTCACAGGGAAGCCAAAGCTACGGTCCAGGGCTGGGGGGAACCAGTGCTGGGCTATTTTGATGCTTACTTTGAAGACCACATCCAACCAGTGACCGGCAGCTATGTTGAATGGGCCTCTGATGTCAAAAGCTCTGTGCGGGAGAAGATTCAGACAACCATTGACAACTACAGGCAACTGAAAGGGACTAATTCAACTGATCAACCCTCTCAAAGCTAAAGAAGAGCTGAAAATAAATAAATATTCTTACCACATGACATATCTGCAATTCTCACCACTTGATGCTGAAGTGATCATGTCTTAAGGTTTCATAGGGCTCTGCTGGTTATATCAAATACAGAGAGAATCTATAATAAATCTCTGTAGTGCCATCTATATATAAAAATGGTGCTTCAACCCAACCCTTCTGAAACATACTGATTTCTGACATTCTATAAGGGATCAAATCAGATTGTTCCAAATGATTTTAATGACTTTAAAGGCTTTTCTACAAGGTCAAACTGTGTCATAAGCATTTGGCCTCAGAGAGAAATACACAGCAGAATGATCCCAATTGGAGAAAGTTATTGCTCCATTGGATCAGCTATAGAGAAACATGTGGCTTGCTGGTCGACAAAAAGCTCAACTACAACCCTCTAAGCACTCAAAGGGCATTAAGAGCCATTCTTAGGTCTAACCAGAAATATTATGAATAGGGAGATAAAGCACACAGGGTCTTGGCTTGGCAGCTGTCAGCAGAAAAGCAGAGGAGAACACAAGAACCATAAAGTCTCTTCGGACAGATGAGGACAGAATAACATCCAGTCTTGAGGAAATTACCTTTTTTATTTATCCTATTCTCTTCTTTACACTCATCTCATCACTGACTAACACCTCAGAGGTGGATACATTTTTTTTCCCTTGTAGAATTGCCTATCTTTGCAGACAAGGATTGTGATAATCTAGATTTACCTTTTATGGCTACAGAAATAAATATTATGGGATCCTCTCTACAATCAAATAAATTCCCCCGGTAATGACGGCTTGCCCTTTGAATTTTATAAGTAATATAAAGACCCGTGAACTCAAAGCCTGCCTGAAACATTTTCCACATCTCTTATTACTGTTATTCATGAAAAAAAAAAAAAAATAGGGATAGCGTGTAGTTTATCACACCTCAGGGTAGGAAAGGTGACAAAGTTTGGCCGATTTAAAATTCCATAGCCCTGACCTAACCTCATCCAAATTACATCACCACTGTTAACACAACAAAAACAAAGAACAGTTCTGACTCTTCAAATGTTCATCTATGTTTCATAGCAATGTGCTGGAACGGCCATATCTTTTTTAAGTCCTCACTGGATTCAAATTCGGCACCCCATGTATCAAACTTAGCTCCAAGCCAAGATCAGCTGGCTTGGGGCTCAACACATGTTTTCCCTTTTTGGAGGCAGCAGGCAAGGTTGCCCGTTAAGCCCTCTTCTCTTTGCTGTAGCCATGGAACACGTAAAAAAAAGAAAGCCATAGTACAAATAAAATAAGTTTCTTTGCAGACAATATTTGTTTGTTCCTTACCGACCCACCGGGCTCTCTTAAGAGACTACTGACATTGTTGGTTTGATAAAGCTCATTTCAGGACATTAGATCAACGTGGACCAGAGCAAAATTCTCAACCTAAATGTCAACAACCTAAAGAATCTCTATAAATTGAACTATCCCATCTTAATTCAAAATGTGGAAGCAGACCTGAACAGATGGATAGACTTACCTTTAATGTTAACTGGGGAGTTGTATCAAAATGGATGTTTTACCAGGATGATTTATGTATTTAAGTCTTTGCCTATACCTATACCTGGGTCCTTTTTAAAAACCTAGATAAGAAAATGTAAAATAGGTGAGAAAATGTATTTGGAGCAACAAGACTCCAAGGATTAGATAAACTAATATGGGATGACAGCCTTGGAAGCCTTCATCTTTCAAACTTCACAGTGTATTAATGGGCATCACAAAATTGTTTCCTCTTTGTTTGAACTTCATCCGGTCCTCTCTTGGACTCAAATAAAATTAAACTTGGTGAAACCTTTGCATGTAATATTATATACAAATTGAATTCTGAAAATATCTCAGTTAAAACAAAGAATCTCCTCACAATACATTTCTCAAACTGGTGTGGGATCTGTAAATTCTTCGGCCAACAAACAGACTGGTTGCCTTAAACACCCTTATGGTAAAACAAGCCTTTTTTTTTTACCAGGGGTTTTTGATAACAAAATATTTAAATCTGCCATGAAAGGAAATAACTCATTCAAAAAACTGCTAAAGGTGACTCTGTCATTCAAGCAGTTAAAAGATACCTACCAACTTTCTAATAAGCCTTTCTTTACCTTCCTGAGACCCGAACTTTTGTTTGGTATGAATTTTTTAATTTTCCTAGCTATTTGGGATCAGTAGGACCTGATAAGTATAAAAAAAATCAACATTGTCAATAATAATTAAGTCACAATGTCCCCAAACGAATACTTTATAATTAATAGTGTCTTATCTTGTTACTGTTGGTAAGATTGGTTAAATGTGTTGCCACATCAAACTATAAACATTATTAATCATAAGTAAACAAGTTTTGACCATAAAATGTGATCAGGTTTGGACCTTGTCTGCTTTTGTGTCGGGATCGGCTGCAGACTGACTTGGCAGAGATGGCTGCCATCTTGGTTTCACATGGATTAGTGTATTCTGCTCTTACAACCACTAGATGGCACAAAAAGTGACCATGAATGAGGACAACAGGTCTAAGTTAAGTAGAATGATGTATAAGGTCGAGTAAACCCAAAATGTGATGTCCTCATATGAGGACACAGGGTCTCATATACTAACGGATACTATACAGACTCTCTCAGTCAGCGATTTATTGACCCAGGCCTGATGTAGACACATGACTGTCACTGTGATAGTATCTCTTGTGGGTACCCACCTATGTAATGTCTCCCATGTATGTTTTGTTATGTCTTATTTTGTTTTATTTATTTGACCTTGTTGACATTGTTGACAATGTGACTTTGTAATAGCTTGTTTGCAATCACGTGACTATTAGCCCACGATGCACAAAATTCAGATGGAGGGCAGGAAGTGATCAATCCATGTACTGTGTGAATTGGACATAGAGGTGAGTGAATAAATGAAACTGTTGGATGCACCTGCTGGCAGCAGGTCGTATCAGAAAATTGAGACTTATTTTGGATGTGATCCATACAAAACAAAAACAAGTTGTTTTTCTCATGACTTGAGTGATTTGCCCGGTGTGGAAAGGATCGTCGTCACAAATAACCTCATACTCCAGACCTCCTAGTGTTACTAACAATACACAGAGAACCGATGAAAGCGTACAAGACTCTAGAGGACTATGACTTTTTCGTGTGCAGTTGTGTCCATGACTGGAATGAGTGCTGTCTTGTTTTTGGCCGAAGGAGTAAGTATCTTAGGTATATCTCTGTTTTATATTTCCACTCTGTACATGAATGCGCTGCTGTCAGGCTAACATTACTAACATTAGCGGAGCTGAGCTACTACTTTCTAGAGCATGGTCTCATTTCAAAGTCATCGAAATCCGGCACTTGGGTTTTGACTTGCGGAATCAGATACTGACGAAAAAAGCCGTCCTTTAACGTTGGCGTGATATGCGGCCCGATGGCCGGTTATAGTTTGAAGGCGCTTGTTGGCATCAGGGGGAAACGCAGCGGCACAAGAACCAAAGTTCTTGGGTGAAAGTCCGAGTAGGGCAGGTTGGAAGGGTGGTCCATGGGTCCAACAAACACCAACCTTCACCCAGGAGAGAGGTGTTTGCATCCCGTAAGATTATAAAGCCAAACCCTGTTCTTTTTTCCTAAACCTATCCACATGCTTTTGTTGCCTAAACCCAACCATGTGTGTTGAAAACATCAATTCAGTGTTGAACCATTTATTTTGAAAGAGACTGTATGTAAACTTTACATTTCCTGTAAAAACAGAGGTGTATTTTGAAAGAACTTGCCACGGTGTCCTAGAACGTCAACACCCAACACACCCAGGGTATCTTGCACGTCGTATGTGGCTGTGGAAAGTCCATGACCAAAACGTTAATATGTGACAAGGTCCGAGTGAGAATATGTTGCTTTGTACCTACTAGGTCAACTGTTCCCAAAGGTCTGTTGAAACAGCGTTAAAAATCTGGGTCGTAGCTAAAAGAAGTTGAGAAGTTGTCACAGCACACTGTAAAAGCATACAACTCGGGCGTGATTAATACAGCATTATAACATTTCCATTTGAAATTAGTTGACTCCACTCCTCCAGACTGAAGATGGAGATTTTTGATCCACGCCTGTCGCTGTTTCTCAATTACTTTTTTTCACATTTTTTTCCATTTTACATCCTACTATTTTTGGCACTCTAAGTGACCTTCGTTTTAACCAAATTTGACCAACTGGAGCAGTGGTTAAGCACTAATCACTGGCATATGTGCAGTGCTGGTAGTCTTTGACTTCAGTTGCCTGCCCGCCATCTGGACAGCACACAGATGTATGACATCATATGCAAAGAAGCTATAAACAGAATCAGCATGACGCCGTGCTAACATCAATCAATCCCAGGTAGAGAAAAGGCAGTTGAATTTATTTGTGGAGCTATGTAAAATCAGCAGTCTTGTTGATTTATGTTGTTATTTTCAGCTGTTACTGTTTCAAAGTATATAGTTCAACACTGTGATCCAACCTGTCTGACTCTTCTGCTGTGCTTATTTTATGTACTTGCTTTGCTGTCTTCTTTGATAAATCTGCTGGCACGGAAGCACTACAGGGCCACAACAAAAACTGTCTCTTGTAGTTGTGTATTCTTATTCTGTTGCTTAAATTTGAAAATAAGTTTGGCCAGTGTGTTCCGCCTCTCCGCATGGGGTATTAACCTTCATTAAATCATGACTGGTCAATACTACTCAGACTACAACTGGAAACCAGAAAACTTTTCATCCCAAAAAAAAAAGATGGAACAAATACAGTTAACACGGAAGACAAAGTAAAACCTTTAAATCATTATAAAATTGGTCATTTATCACTCAGCTTGGAGGCTGTCTCAGGGTATAAGCATAAAAGGTGAAGGTAGAAATCCCAGCACGCATTGCTCTGGGTACAGTACAATGTGTCTAGACATGACCCAACTGATTGGCCTACTAACCCTTTGACTCTGATCTATCTCTGAACAGACGTCATACAGTGATTCTGACTTAAGGTCAAAGAAATGTCAATTAGCACAATTTAATCTACTCAAAAATATCTTTCACTGCCAAAGATAATATCTTTTAAAAGTTTTCTGCCATGTTAAGCGTGATGTTTATGACATACATGCACTGTGACATTTTGCCAACACAACACTTACGCAGTATTATCAGGAGGGCTCCAAGTGCATCGCCATATGAATACAGATAAACTTGAATATGAGGAACATTGCATAACCACTTAGTCATATTTCAACATACATTATTTAAAGTGAATATCATGTACACTGGACTTTGTTCAGGTGTGTGTGTGTGTGTGTGATAGTGCATGTGCACACATATGTGTGTGTAGGTGTGTGTATGCTCATCAGATGACGTTTGTTTGCAGTCCCCCCCTATATCATCCGGTCCAGATGTGAGCTCTGAGTTACAGACAACTCGCTTGCAGAGAAGACTGTCACATCTTGGATCTGTACATCCAGCACAGCAGCAGGTAATCACTCTTGTCACTGCAGCAGCCTTCGCAGCATCTCTATTTTAAAAAGATTTAGGTATTGCATTTTTGCATTCAGTGTTTGCAGATTTACCAACTTGTTTATCGTCTCCTGAGGTTAAAATGTCAAATGCAGAAAAGAATATTGATTCACCAAACGGAGAGATCAATTTTAAGTTCTTTTCTTTTTCTCTTTTGTTTCAGACATGAATGCAAAATACGCCTTGGCGCTGATCCTCGCTCTGCAGGGTAGGCAAAGCAACCTATGGATTTTGTTCTCAACTAAAGCTTAATTATGATGTTAGTATGTGAACAAATAGAAAACTTACAAAACACAGAGAGCCATTTGAAGCAAGCAACAAGAAATGTAAATGCTTTTCATTTCTTGTCATTCCTTGTTGTAAAAAAGATCAGATTGAACATGTCTTTATTGCTTTCACATTTGTTGCACTTATTCAATGGACACTGGTGCATGGCTGGCTCCTTCTCTGATTTATCTGTGACTAGCATGCAAGATAAAGACTGATTTTTTCAAGAAAACACTGAATACTGGTCAGAGAAATCTGAGATTTGATACAATCACCAATAGTGAGAAACCAAGATATGCCAAGCAGCTTGTCTTTGGTTCTTTGATGATTCCTCCAAAGCAGGAATTTACATGGTTAGCTTTTTCAAATTAATGTCTCTTGGTGCTCTTTTGACTTATTCTCATCTGGTTTATATTTTCACAACACTGGCTCTATCCTAACAATCCCACCATTCTGATTTCATTCCAGTCTCTGTGAGCCTGTGTGACATTCCCGCACCATCGCAGGAGCTTGTTCAGAAGTACGATGAATTGAAAGCTACGTTTTACAAGAGGCTGCTGACTGCTTACGGCAAGCTGCAGGCCGCTGCTGCTCCTATGGTGGAGAAAGTCGGAGACAGTGCGCAGGGACAGACTGCTAAGGATTACATTGAGGAACTGCAGACTAAGCCTGAGCTCCAAGCCTTCGTCAAGGTTGCCACGTGAGTGTTCACTGAGAAATATCCCTCTGGTGAAGATCTTTTATCATTGACCCTGAAACTGACAGAAAACTTTTCTCAGCTGCTAATGTTAAGAAGTGTGTCCAGGTCAACTGCTAATTTGCTGTGAAATGACATTTTCTATTGAAAATAGGACCTGCACATAAAACATAGGGATTCTCCAGGTACAAGCTACGTGACGAGTCTTTTTATTTGGATGATTTCTTTAAATAATCTGTCTTTACTCATTTGTGCAGTGGCCTGGGCCAGGAGGCAGGTCCTCTGGTGGACAAGGCCCGTACTTCAGTGCTGGGTGCGTACGAATATTACCTGCGTCCCTACGTCGGCAACTTCCTGAGCGACAGCATTGATACCGCCAAGGTCTACCTGGACAAATTCATGCCCACTGAGTAAAGAAGACCAACTGGAGGAAGCCATCTGTCAGCAGCCTGTAGTAGATGATAGATCATAGAAACAAACACCAGTTTAGGCTGAGAAGAGCAGTGCACAATGCAAAAACCATCCTTTGCCTCTTTTCAAATCAATATCTTTGCCAAAACATGCAACTTTAAAAGCAGGGCAAACAACACCTATGCAGTTTGTGCATGTACAGTATTTTGTGTTTGACACACTAACCAAAGTCTCTGTGTGATTGTGTATGTATATGTGAGAGTGTGTTCAATAAAAAATGAACTGGAAACTATTTGAACTGTGCTTCTTCATCGAGTGATTCAAGGTCTACCTCCACAGTTGGTATCATAAAGCTTCATTCTGTGGTACAAGTTGTCCCATCGTATTACTTTATGAGCAGAACAAAAGCCCTTCTGGACCCTTCTAATCACTGTGTTATATCATCATAGCTATACATTGTAAGTAGTCTAAAAAGATTACGGTGATATTTAGCTCATAAGATCAGCTGCTCCCTTGATACAGCTGGAGCTGAAAGCTTTACACTACTGAACACAGACACCACTGATAAAACATTAAGGTGTCTCATATTTTCAACAAGTACATTTGTCATCTTTCTCTCAAGAGAATCTTTTAAATCTCAGGTTCACTTTGGGCCCAGTAAGACAAGCACTGACCCCAGAACAGTGAATGCCAACAACCTGTTTATTCATATGCTAAAATTATCAGCAGTGTTGGATGTAAGAGTAATCTGTAACAGTTGTCTGTAACACAGTAATGTAGTAACTATTATGTAATTAACTAATTTACGACAGAAATGTGTTAATCAATCACGTTTGATACTTGCATAACGTAAATCCTTCAATTAACTGCATAACGGGCAGGAGGAGAAGGATCATCAAATGTGCTCACAACAGGGTGCAGACTTGTGCTGATTCAGAGGTTGTTAAACTGGTTGTTTGACAACGGATTTGAGGATCTCTTCCTCATGAGATGCTTTAGTGAGTAACACGTCAAATAAGATGGACTGGTCTACCATAAAGCCATGGTTTCACGAGTGAGGGACTTAAGAGTGTTTCTTTCCTTTTCAGTCTTTTCTGTCTGCCTTAGAAAGGCCATACATATTATTATCCTATACTACTGTAGAAATGATTATGGGCGCAACTTCCAGTGAGACAGCGGAAGTAGCAGTTAGTCCCATAGACTGTCTGTGGTTAATCCCAGTGGCTACTCTTGGTGGCTAACCATCAGCACTGGTTCTTTTCGAAAGTAATTTGCCTTCACTTTAGCAAATACTGATTTATTTTTGAACAAATATTTAACTGATGTTCACTTAGCTAAAATGTCTTTGCGGAGCTCTGGTACCTGTTGCACTGTCGGTGTCTGTAACAGCTAACAGCCAGTCTGAGCTAAATTTTTGTCTTCAGCAACTGTGTGTTGAACATGTAACCAGAACAAAAAGGGATTGCTCCTGCTGCCAGTGGTACCATTGAGTTTCACGAGACATGGCGGAAAAGTATTACATCAGAATTTGCAGAAGAGAATGACACCTAGACTGACAGGTCCGTCACTCAAAGTTAGTACATGATATCCCGGTCTTTCCCCGTCTGACTTCATTCTCAACCTACATTAGAAAATTGCTCGTTATAAAATAAACTCAGCAACATACCTTGAAATATGTATTTAGTCATCAGTGCTGAGAATGTGTTACAATTGAGCAGGTATATGTACACAGAAAATGAATTACAAGAACAAGACACAGCTGGAGTAGGAGGACATGGGCATCAAGGGTGAAGCAAACAAGACTGATACAGAACAGGTGTGAAGGGAAGACTCTGGGAACAGGGAGGGACTAATGAGACAGGTGGGACAGAAAACAGGTGGGGAAACATACAAAGACAGGAAGTAAAACCAGACATGACACATGAGGAGAGAATCTACAAAATAAAACAGGAAGCAAATTAAGCATGAATAAATGCAATGTATATGCAGAAATCCCGAGGTTAATTTCAATACCTTTTTAAGAATTTTTTATGACCTTCCAAAAAAACCTGAAGACCTCATCGCCACTTCAAGCTGTTGTTAGCAGCAACACATCTTTAACTTACTAAAAAGTTGTAGTTTGAAGCTAAATCTATGGAGCACAAACATACAACAGAACTCAGATAAGATGAGATGGATTTTTTATTGTCTTTTGCTCCTCTATTTGGCGCCTGGACGTGTGCTGTCGTGTGATGTCGCACAGGTATGCACACGGCCCCGACTGGCAGTCCGAGTGCGCCTACCTACACATCGTTGTTTGTAATAGTCGTGAGGAGGAAAATAAATTATACATTCATGGATACTTTGTGTCAAAGCTTGAATGCCAAGAAAATTTAATACTTCATAAAATTGCGATTAAGACTTTTTAATACTTTTTAAAGGGCCTTCATTTTCCGACATTTGATTTATGAACTTTTAATACGTTCAAAGACCCCATGGACACCCTGAAATAACATGAAACAAGGAACACAAACAGAAACCTCCACAGCAAAGTCCATAGGATAAGATCATGACATCAACATTGATAATTTGCGATGTCATGACAGTGCATCTTAAACTTGATTGTTGTTAGTAGTGTAACGAATCACAAGCAATTAGGTAAAGTAATGCATTGCTCTATCTATAAGTAATAAGTAATGTGTAATATGTTACTTTCTCTGAGTAGCGACCACAACACTCTTAATATGTCTTATGAATCAAAGTACAAATCCACACAGATTATTCCTTCATAAGCATTAAGTTGAAGTGAAGGTGCTGAAGAAGACTCCTCAGTGTTGTTACGATGATCTCAACGAATCGCAACTGACTGAAGCAATTCTTTTATTTAGTTTTAATAGACATTCCCAGTTGGACAAACCTGCTGGCATACTGTGTGAGAGCAGCAGGATGTGCTCATTCTTCACTTCTACCTCATTTCAGACATTCTGGTAAAAAAAAAAAAAATTATAGATAAATATACAAATATCTCCACTAGGTAATTACAGAGTTGAATTCATGAGGACATAGAAAATCACATTCATTGCCTCTGTGAGCAATGACACTTCAGTTATGCTGCTTAATGTTGTCTGCAGCAGAGGCGAGTCATCACAGCACTGTATCAGCTGGATTTAATCAAAACACCAAGCCCTCTGACATCCTGAATCCCACTGCCGCCCGCAGCTGTACTCAAACTGACCGGAATTCTCAGGTCACGAGCAGCAAGACATGTGAGGCTGGATCACATGTTTACTTAGGACTTGATCAACATGTAGCCATTACAGAGAAAATGACAAAAACATGAAATCCAAACTGAGACAACTCTTAAGAAATCAAAAAAGAGTCAAGAATCAAAGTTCTTGTAAACTATTGCAAAAGCCTGTTGTTGTTCTCTGTGATTTTGACAGTTTGACAAACACAGCTAACAAAAACAAACATGTGACCGTTGCTCACCAAATCGTGTACAAGTGTTCTGCCACTGCAAACAAAAAAGCATGTGTACTTATTAATGAGAACCAAAATATTTGCCGACCTCAAGGCCAGAAAGGACAAAACAAATGCAAATTGCCTAAAAACCCAACAAAACACACCACAAACAAGAGAAAATAAACAAATGGTCTGCACTTTGTACTCATGGTTTCATCTGAAATTAAAAAAAAGTCCTGAAACACTTGTTTGTCCATTTCTGATCGAGAACACACTGATGAGGTTGTTTAGGGATCTTTTACACAGACAAGGGAAGAGGTGTTATTTTTATTAAGTCCTTGCTGTGTATGTCAAACATTCAATTCAACCTTTATTTGAATTCGGAGGATCATTGAGAGCAAGCCCTCATTTACAATGATGCCGAATGTACAACAGCCATAAAAACAATAGATAAGAACAATACAATAAAAATAAAACAGAGACAAATTAAAAGCAGTTACACTCATGAGTAAAATGGTCAGCAATCAAGGATTTGAATTGACCAGGCTGGACAATTGTTTCCAACTTCAGTGCATGCTGCAAAATGTTCCAACTGTGAGCCGTAGCTAAATGCAGTTTTTCCAAATTCAGTACGTGGACATGGTACTGCCAGCATAAGAAAATCAGAGGAGCAGGTCGGGTACCTACCACCTCGCCGCCTCAATAAGGAGCTAAGGTAAAAAGGAAGCCTTCCAATAAGGGCTTTATAAACAAAGAGAGACTAATGCCTATCAAGTCCACCCAAGTTTTTCATATAAGATACAATGGTGAATAGAATAACTGTCACCTAACTTTATAACTATGGTTTAAAAAGATGCTTCACAAAAATGTATCATTATTATTGTTTTTCATTTCTCCCCTGAAAACAGAAAAAATAATGACAAATAAACTTCCATATAAAGAGCAGCAGGTGTCTTTTAACTGCTGCCCGATCAGTGTCATGTAGCTGGCCTAAATATTTCGTAACCTGAATTGGCCGGATGACGTGTTCAACACACTCTAAACTCGAGGCCATGTTAAGGACTTAGGACTATTGTAATGTTACATGAACGCATCAGCACCATTATGCAAGTAACAAGTGCCCCCTCATGGAGGTTGTGAACTGGGCAAGGTGTAAGAGCGGGCTGCAGTAATGAACTAACCTAATCAATGGAAAATGATTGATTGGAGCGTATTCAAAGTTAGCGTCTCACACACACACACAGACACAGTGGGATATACACCAACATGCTGCCTCCCCATCAGCCACTGTGCTTTGAAAATTTAATCAGTGGGTTTTGATTAGGTTTAAAACCCCTTTTGATTCTTTATCCACATCCTTGTGGCTATGTAGGTAACGATAATGTTTGTTTTATAACGACACAATGTCACACATGTTCCCACAAACACCCGACGAACAACAGTGCAGGTTTATCTACCCCAGAGTGCACTTTGGCTCTTGGAGCGACAAGTCAACACATTCAGGCTCCTATATAACAGGCTGAGCCAGGTGCCTCTTACACTGTTTTCTGGAGAGGAATAAAGTGAGTACTGACACTTCAATTGTACTTCAATTACTGAATGAGATAGGGTGTAATAGTCTTAGAAATGCATGGGTGTTGTGTTATATATGAGAGCACTTGAAGGAAAATGTATATGTTGAGACATAAGCAGCATGTTCAGCAGAGCTGCATGTTAGAAAGACTTTTTATTTTCATGCTAGAAGAGTAACAAAGACTCTTCATTCACAGACATCAGTAATATCTGTCAGCTACAAGCGAGTGGAGAAATGTATGACAATGTCTCACCCTGGTGGATAAAATGAGCTAAGCTCTGAATCTCTCCCCTCACAGATACCAGTGACACCATGAATAAGCTACTGGTCATTACTGTGCTGGTTGCACTTCTCTCTCTCAGTAAGTGCATGCCATGAAGTTGAATTCAGAATAGTATAAATCAGCTGTTTCCCTGATGAATGTGGCACCGTTTGACCCCTCTGACCTGTTTTGTGCAGGTGCTGAAAGCTTCCGCATGCCGAGGCAGGCTGAGGCTGTGGAGGAGGAGGAGGAGGTAGGGACCCTGACAAAGGTCTCAGGCACCATCAAGTCCTACTATAATGATGCTGTCAACACTGCCAGTGGTTACCTGGACAGCATCAGGGGACTGAAGATTGAGGAGAAGGCAAAGTAAGAGATTTTAAATGCAGAGTTTGTTTGATTGATGCAGTATAAAAAAGTATGGATTCATATATAAACTCCTCTTTTTCTGTGTGTTCCCACAGGAATTTTTACACTGAAGCTACCTCAGTCATTACCACCTACGCTGGCATTTTTAACGACCAGATATACCACATGTTGTACCAGAAGTGAACAAAAACTGATTTCCAATGACCTAAGCCACATTTTCTGACAGCGTGAGAACTTTGAAGCTCCACACGAAACAGTCTGAACTTGGACACATCTCATCTCACCCAAGTCTCCAAATCTACAAACAGCATTTTCACAAGTGATGGACCCTGTGCTCTTTGTGGTGCTGTCTTGGACCACTGCACTGATAGTAAATGATGATAACTACCTAGCGGGGACTATAATCACTGAAAAAAACATCTAACAGCTTGCATAAAGGAACAGGACAGAGCAACTTGGCGGGCTCAAGCGAAACAGCCCGCCAAGCCCCTGTCCTAAGCCCCTTATCATGAATAAATACATTGCTCCCTTGATCTCAGAGTTGAGAAAAAAACAGCCATGAAAATAATGTGAAAACAAATGATCTATCGCCACCTGTTGGTGATTTCAGTCATCACACCTCCTAAATATTTGTGTCATATGAAATAAAATATTTATACATTAAAACTGGTGTCTGTGGTTGATAAATGAGAATTCAGTTTCCTGTTTGATATAATAAATTGTGCATGTTTTCTCCTACACATCCTTTTATCTCACTGGTGCAAAGGATCACGCGCTTGTGTCTGTACGGATCTGCGATGAGGCGCCTGCTTTTATCAGAAGAGGCAGCGCATGAACAGAGGCTTCTGTTGCAATTAATAATAGATGAAAGGGAAACAACATGTAAAATGTGAGCGCAGAGATTCCAACGGAGATAAATGAACAACAGGCTGCACATGTGAAGTCTGTTTTGTGGATTCTGACAAGCAGTGATGCAAGGATGTTGCGATTTTTAATTAGTGCGTAATTCTGAAGCTTCAGCCGGCACAAACAAGAGAGATACATTTGCAGAAAGCCTCATCTTATTTAGTTGTTACTAATGATGTAAACAGTACCAGACGGATGCAGGACAAACTAGATACTTATGTAGTTTAAGGACTATGGTATTCTAGCACTACTGCTGCCATAGGTGTAGATTTCAGGGGGGACGCAGGGGACAGGTCCCCCTCAACACTTACAACATGTGCATATGTCCCCTCAGTAAAAAACATAAAGTAGCAAAGGACTTTATTCTGACAAAATAAGACATTGCCATAAACTGATGCAGAAAAGGAAAAAATAGTGCATAAATATTCACCAGAATGCAGCAAATTAAGTAGCATTTGATTCTTTAAATTTTCTGTCAGAAGGAACCCAAACCCTCGTTTTAAACCTGTTTTAAATATGTAATTTAGATTTTGTGCCACGTGCAGATCCTTGTGTTTGCAGCCCTGCTATATTCAGATCAGGATCGATTTGAGTGGAGCTGCATTCTGTATTTGATGTCCAAATGTTTGTCAGATGTTTTCTCTCAACTGACTGTGACCCGATTTGGCTTTGACACTAATATGATTTAATTCATGGGCATCTGCAGCTGCTGCAAAACAGAGACTACAAACACTCAACATCATAAAGCAAGAAAAAAGCTTATACTGACGATTACTTCAATCAATATCATATTAATCTAGTTTGTCCTATGATGACCCATCTTTGTCATGTTTTCTCATAGATAAGAAAAACTGTGTTCACTCGTGTGTTTATTACAGTCCATGTTAAAAAGGTTGAAAGTTAGTCATCGCTCCCTGTGGATGTTTCTCCTGGGTCCCTGTCTTATCACTGAGGTCGGCAGAAATCTCTCCCCTCTCTGTCCTGAGCTCCTCCCACCTGACGACCGTGGAGGTATGCACGCACTCATACAGTAGCCCAGTGTTTCCCATTCTCTGATTTCATGAATCTTATTTTATTGTACAGTTGCACAAAGCTCATTTGCTCAGTTCCTCCTTACCCCTCTCTGTTTATCAGACCACAAATGAGACAAGAATTAGCAAGGCAATATTACATAGACTATAATGGACATAGCTACTGTGACATCAAAACAAAACCATTTTTTGTACTAGGCTGTAAACATGTTTATTTCTGCTGTAGAGTTGGTGGATCACTCATAGACTGTAGCAACACTTGAATATAAATATGCATAACTTTAAGCCTTAATAAAATGTAAATGGTTGAGTTGTATAAAAATTCACCCCCTGTTTTTCCATTTGTGCTGGCCAAATTCAAGCTACTAAAACTGCTGACCTGAAGGTCCGTCTCCTGAGGTGCTTCCAGCTCTGCCCCCAGGGAAGCAGTTCACAGTGGTGGGGAGCAAGGGGAAGAGACGGTGAAGGGATGGAGGGTGGCTAATCAAGCGGCAACCTCTAAGGCTGAAAAATGAAGCTAACGCTGAAGTGCAAAAAACTGCAGTTCACTGAATGGCCACATGAGGCTGGCTCCAGAAGTGAGTCACTCCCCATAAGACCCTCGTGTTTAAGTGCCCAACTTTACAGCAGAAATAAACATGTTTACAGCCTGGTAGAAAAAAGCAGTTTTGATGTCTATGGCTAATTTCCTCCTTCATGACAATTGTATAGGGGGTGAATTTTTATATAACTCACCTGTTTAAATATTATTATGGCTTAAAGTTATGCATAATTAAAGAGGCAACAGATAGGATTTGTTGTTTTTTTTTAGCTTGGCGCCACCTAGCATCAGTGGTGTTGCATCGCACTGTCGCAACGACCAAATTGACCATGGGGATCAGAAATAATCAATAAAATGTAGGCTGTAAAGCCACCAGTATACCTCTATGTATGTGCAGAATGAGAAGGTGTGTGGACACTCTACTAAATAAATGAGTAAAGAGACCGAGCAACAATTATCAGATTTATCTGAAGAAAAAAAACAAATAGTAATGCAAATAATTATAGCAGAATGTACAGTACCAGTACAAACACCTCACAGTAAATTATACCAATATGTACAGTATCAGTACAAACATTGATTCTAGAATAAACGCTACCATATGGAAACAATGTGGCCGGTTGGAGCTCAAATTGTATGGGAAACAAAGTTCAGTGTTCACTTAGCTGGGCGTAACTTAGCTGGGTGATGTCCATCGATAGCTGCCTCCATGAGAAGAGAACAGAAGGAAGGGAGGGGGGTATCACTGTCCGAGGGCTGCCGTTGAATGGCAACGAGGATGTCAGCCGACCAACACTCGCTACCCGGTCCCTGGTTGCGGCAATTTGCGATGCTGGCCAGCTAGGAATGAACTAGCAGCCAGTACAGTACAGTCCTCTCTGGTCTAGCTAACATTTAGCCGTGTTACTTACTGATCCATTAGAAAGAAAGCTAGCTGGACATCGGTTTTGAAGCCTCTTTGGTCACGGAGCTCCCTCCATCTCTTGAGCACCTGACTGAGGTTTAACATTACTCTTGTTTTTCCTCTTCTTTTATCACTCTCCTTTTTGCTCTTCTTTGCCTCCTCAGACAGAGGAGCTCGTTCTCTTTTGCTAGTCCGTTTTTCACTTTCCCAACTCCTCATAAGGACCGGCTCCAGTCCCTGATTGGCTGACCGACCATTTTCGCAATACATGATGCGTTTCCTGCCGTAAAGCAGATTTTTTCGGCACCGGTGGCAGAAGCTTATTCCAAAGACTGCAAAGCCACTAAGTAACCTATGTAAACGCTGATAGTCTGATTTTACTGTGGCGACTACCCTGTGCAACCCACATTATTTTCATAATGATATATTTAGGAAAAGATGCTATCTGTTGCCTCTTTAAGGGTGGGCTGCTTTAAGTGCAACCAGGTCTCATTCCAAAGTTGTCAAAATGTGTAGCTTGGGTTGTGACTTGTGGTGTCAGACACTGACAAAAAAAGCTGTCCTTTAATGTCGGTATGATGCGTGGCTGGTTGCTGTTATAGTTTAGCAGCACTTGGTGACGTCAGGGGAGAACGTGATGGGACAAGAGCGACAATTAAGGCGGCAAAAGTCCGAGTAGGGCAGGTGGGAGGGGTGGTGTATGGGTCCAACAAACACCAACTTTCACCTGAAAGAGCGGTGTTTGCGTCCCGTAAGATTCTAAAGCCAAACCTTGTTCTTTTTTCCTAAAACCAACCATGTGCTTTTGTTGTTGGAGGGGGAAAAAAAGTCAGTTGGCATTGTTGTACCAAAAGAGACTGTATGTAAACATTAATTTTCTTGTGAAAACCGAAGTGTATTTTGAAAGAAGACAATGCCTGTAACAGGCAGAACTTGACACAGTGTCCCAGGACGTCAACAACCAACGCACCCAGGGTACGTTTCACATCGTATCTTGACAAACTGACTGTGCTCTGTATGAAACGATGATTCCTAAAGTGTCCACTTAACAAACAATCATATAAAGATCAGCAAATCATGTCACAAACACTCAGCTCATGAAATGTTAATTTGCTTTGTGTGAATAATTTAAAAAAGTATTTTAAAAGTCATTATTTATCAACTGACGAGTATGATTTTCAGTCCAATCTTTAGCCACTCAGACTGGAAGAGATAGCAAATATCGTGGTTTCCCAGAAGCCCAGTCAGAGCTGTGCAATCTGTGATATTTTTAAGACAAGCCTTTGAAAATTGCATCATGGTAAAACATTAACTTTATAAACAGCAGTGGGCATAATATCTCCACTCTTATCTCCTTTAGCACTACCAAAGCTTTGCTCATTTATCTGTGACACCATTATTCATTTGAGAGTGCACTAAGCACAGACTAACCATAAAAAATGGCTTTAATAAATCCTGCTAAGCCACAAGAATCTGTGCACAGCAGATTCTTGCTGTGAAAAAGACATAAACTTTGCCAAAACACAAAAACTCTAACTGGAATCTATTATGTCGGAACAATATCTATCACCATAAATGAGGGTCTTGCTTGTTCCTCATAAACAAGGTGTGTCTGTCTAACTGAGCATATTGTTAAGCGGAGGTGTTGAAAAATATCTCTGATAAGGTTATTGCAAAGGTTGGACTGGAAATGATGCTGGATAGTAATAAAGCAGTTTGTTCCTCCCACTGTCCTAGACAAACCTTGCAGGTATAAAAAAGCCAGACTTGTCAAACATCGCACATAATCAGAGCTACGGAAGAAATAAAACAGAGTTTCAACATGAATCTTCTCCTTCTGCTGGTTGCTTTGGGGCTCACAGGTAGCTCTTTACCATATCATGTCTGAAATAAAATATATTAATATTAGAGTAGACATTTAGTTTCTCTTTGGTCTTGTTGGTGTGTTACAGGAGCATCTCCAGTAGTGGACCACAAGGTGTGTCAGCCTCACTCCAGGCCCTGGCAGGTCTATCTGCAAGGTAAAGGGTGCAGTGGAGCTCTCATCGATGAATGGTGGATAGTAACTTCCTTTGACTGTGCGCCCAAGTAAGTACAACTACTAAGTACGTACTCATTTATTTGAACTAGCAAGAGGGTTGTAATGTAACTGGTTGTAACAGTAATGTGGCCTTTAAAACAAGGGAACAATATGATATCACAAATGTTGCCCGGCCTTGAGAGCCAACATATTTTCACATCTGACATGGTGAATTAAGGGTTTATTTATCAGACCATAGTTGTTGTTTGTTGGAACTAAAACATGTTGAGTTTGAATGATGTTTCAAACGCTAGTCTTAGTTCTGTGAAAGAGGCAGAGTTGAAAGCAGAGGGTCTACAGTTGTATTTTTGTATCCTTTATTAACATTTGTTGAGTTTATTTATTAGACTTAAAAAAAGCAAGGAGAGCCTGTGGAACATAACATTAGTGAACTTGCTGCTTGAGCACATCTCCCAGCTGCTCACACCTGTGCGAATATATCGGCAACATAGATGTATTTAGGTACTGGACCCCAAGATGCCACCTATTTGTTACAATGGGATTGCTCACCTGGTGCATACACAAAAAAAAGCGACTTCCTGCTCGGCTCATAGAATTTACATTGTGATGACATAGAAATTGTATTAGCTTTTTTTTTGGGCTTGGGGAAATTTTGCAGTTCTGATAGAAAGAGTACTATCCAACCTGTTTGCAATTTATGGTGTCCTGTCAACAGTTTTATGACGTCTCTTTGTAATGGTGGTCTATGGGGGAAAATGCTTTTGAGTGACAGGGCTTGGGCTTTTTTGCAGTGATTTTGATTTTATTTCAGGATTCTGTTCTGGAGGTAAAATGAGAAAGTTGGTTCGGCTGGTGGTCAGTGCTTGGTACTTCAGTAGACTGCGACCAACATGAGCCCCGTTTCCACCAAACACTTTCGGTATGGTACCTTTGGAACCAAAAGTAACCCTTCAGACGTGGTACCTGAACCCTAGCGTTTCCACCACTAACAGTACCCTTAAATGGTGGCAGGGTTGTTGTCACTCACTGCTCCGTCTAGCACTCACTGTATTTCCTCCTTTATCAGTCTGCACCTTGTTTATTGTCCACAGAACGAGGCTGCACGCCGATATTATCAGAACAAAACAGAACAGGCTGCAGTGAGAGTCTCTCTCCATGGGATATTTAAAAATAGTTGGTTTGTGCATTTAGTCCTTCTCAGGCAAGCTCAGGGGTTTAATGTTGCCGGAGCCACAGGAACTACGCTCTGTGACGCTTCTTTTTTTTCTCAGAATGAGGAATAGAATATACACAGTTCACATAACCCGACCAAAATTAATATATATAAACACCTGAGGATCCACTCATTACTAAAAAAACAGTACACTAAAATATGTTTGTGAAAACATCTGAGTAGATAAATAGGCAATGCAGTGACAGAATCTTTATTCATATTTGATCAGTGCTTCCTTATTTGACAGTTTGACCGCATTTCAGTTATTGACGCTATAAGCTGCTGCGTTAGAGGCCCCTCAGCTCTGATTGGCTGTTTTTGGTGCGCCATGGTAGATCCTGGCAAATGCCATTAGAGGCAGTAGGAAGAGGAGGGACGTGTTTTTTTTCACAGTCCGTCTCGTGTAATTCTTTGAGAATATAGTGACACTTTCACCAAATATGAGAAAGTTATTTTCATGAGTAACCAACTGTAGCTTTAAAGTCAGATTTTCTGTGTGTCTTACACCAGTGTGGTGAAACATTTTTATTACAGTCACTCAGTCAAGAGTCAAAACAAACGTTTACAGTAAAAAATTGTTTTGGTTAAGCAGCAGAATTTTCCTAGTAGCAGTACATCCAAAACAAAACCTCAGCAGTAAAATCACATTTGAGCTTGTTAAAACCCAACAGAGGTGCTTGATTTATTCTGCTTTGTTCCAATTCAACCATGTATTATTAAAAGCTAGTTTTTTTTCTTCTGTTTCTTACCTGTAATTGAACTGCTGCTGCTTTTTCAGCGTGACCTTCAGTCTCCAGCCTCTCTGCTGCTTGGCACAATTTTTCCTGAGGAAATAAAAAGCAGACAGATTTCTATTTTTTGTTTCCCTCACGAAAGAGAATCATGAATAGGTCAGACATAATTGTCATTGGGTTCTACCATTGTGTAGCAGTGCACATGCTGTTCTAATAATCAAATCTTAAAAAAATATGTCAAGAGACATATAATCTGTCCTGACAAGGCAGGCTCATCTTGGGTAGTCAGTGTTTGAAAGACTGGATATTGTTGGCTGATCACTGCAAATTTCACTCCCGTTCCTCTTTAATTAAACCACATTCATTAACCTGCTGCTCATGTCTGATTAAGGCTTGAAAAACGTCAGTCATGGGCCTGTTTCCACCTGAGGCCTGAAAAATCCACCTCAGCTTACTAATGACAGCCTCTCTTCCCTTGTCCCTGCAGACCCTATGACACCATTGCAGTTCTTGGGGATCATGACCTGACTGTGCATGAGGGCACCGAGCAGCGCATTTATGTTGCTGACGCAATCGTTCACAGTCCCTACCGCTCACCCTTCCACAGCCTCACGCTGGTCCGTCTGGCGACACCCGCCAGCTTCAACGAGTACGTCCAGCCCATCCCTCTGCCCAGCCGCTGCCCACTGACTGGGGAGACTTGCTACGTCAGTGGCTGGGGATCCACCACCCCGAATCAATGTAAGTGGATTTAAAGAAGCTACTGTGGCTTTTACACCTCATTAACTTGTCACCACATTAGAATTTAGTATAATTGCAGCAAAGCCAGTGTTCACTAATCCAGTCTGTCAGTATTCCCCGTCCTACAAGCCTTAAACTCCAGCTTTCCTATGAATATCTGATCCGACTAAAGGCCTCCCGTAGAGCTTTTATTGTAGTAGTTGTTTTACATTCAGTGTTTCTCATCAAAATGCCTTGTGTGTATCTGGGAGGCCTAAAAAAAAAAAAAAAACACTGAATGCATTTGCAAAACCTTTTTTGGAATGTTTTGAAACCTGCTTTGAATTTCAGAGATGTCTTCCACTACAATGGAGATGAAAATTTCAACAGACCTCACAGTGGACAGTTTCATACAGCCTGTCTCTGCAGTGGAGCATAGTCCCTCGAAATTGTAGACAGATGATGCTGTGGATTATGTATTCAGCTGTAGCTCCTGTATTTGGGAACTGATGCTGAAAAGCAGTGCTGAATTTTAAATGTTTTTGTAGAAATGCTGTGAGCAACAAACCAAATTAATCTACAACCCCACAACTGTCAACTGACCCTTTAAATAAGGCCACTGTGTATTTGAGGGAAAGAAAAACTGCCCCAGAATGCCAGCTGTGTGACAAAACCCTTTGATTAACATTATTATTATTCAAAGGAATCCAATCCATGATGGTTTATCTAAATACGATAAGTTATGGGACAATGAAGTGTACCTTCATCTATGATGCCACTATATTGCAAACACCGTCAGACTTTGAATTTAAGCAGCAGAGGGAAAATGATAAACTTGATATAACAGAAATATTTTTGACTTTCCTAAGTAAAGGGATCAGACTTATAGTAAAACAAGGAGTGAAATATAATAATTAAAAAACATTTCTTTTAAAGGAGCAGTGTGTGGGATTTAGTGGCATCTAGTGGTGAGGTTTGCATATTGCAACCAAACGAAATTTACCTGCGGAGTCTTTTCCTCTCCAAAACAAATGGATCAGGTGATTTGAAGCGATAAAAACACGGAATAAAGCAGTTTCACATTACATATCTATGTTTTTCCAACACTGTTCGGCATGTCGCTGATGGGCTGCTGGCCCTGCACCTGCTAATATGTGCTGACCTTTTTCTTCTTATAACTTAAAACCCAGGTGTTTAGAGGGCTTTCACTGGAAGTCAAATTATCCGCAGAAATCTCTTCCTCTCCAAGACAAATGGATCAGATGATTTAAACCACTAAAAAAACTGAATGAAGCAGTTTCAGGTTAAAAATCAGTATTTTTCCGATGCTGTTTGGCTCATTGTGCAGGGGCAGTTCTAGAGCCAGTGTTTGGTTTGTACATTCTGGGCTATTGTAGAAACATGGTAGACATGATGGATTTTTAGGTGATTAAATAAAACATACTTTTTATATCATCCTGAGACCCTACATCCTCATTATAGGAAATCAAATTTTGGGTTTACTTTTGTCCTCGTTCATGGACACTTTTTATGATATCTAGTGGTAGTAAGAGCAGAATACACCAATCCATGTAAAAACACGATGGCAGCCATCTCTGCCAAGTCAGTCTGAAGCCGATCCCGATAAAAAAGTGGACAAGATCCAAAACCTGATCACATTTTATGGTTAAAACTTGTTTATTTACAGTTCATAATGTTTGTAGTTTGATATGGCAACAAATTTGACCAATTTCAGCAACAAGCTGAGACGCTGTTAATAAGGAAGTACTTGTTTGAAGACATTAGGACTTTAGTATTGTCTCGTTTGAGGACATGGACTTAATTATTGTTGACTATGTTTAGTTTTTTATACTTATCGGGTCCTCCTGCACAAACTAGCTGGGAGAAATTAAAAATGTATACCAAACAAAAGTTCAGGTCTCAGGAAGATATTCCAATTCTCCCGATATTCCCCCCAAAGCCTACACACTGGAAAGTCCCACACACCTTAGTGGCCCTTTATTCCACAGAGACACTTTCCTGTTTGATTTAAGTACATCAGTACAGTGTTATAGCAGTGTGCCAGCTTGCTTTGCATGTTTAAATGCTTGCTCTTTAAAACTAATGCACATGGAGTGACACTGGGCAACAAGTAGCACTCACTTCAGCTGATAACATTTAGCAGCAAAATGCACTACTTTTACATTTTCACAGTGACTCAGGGAAATTCTGATCAGCAGGTGGGCATGGAGTCACTAAAAAGCTCATCAATATTCTGGTCATTGTGACGCTAACAAGGCATGAACGTTCTGTTTTAATAACGGCTAAAAATGGCTTTCTTTAATCAGAGCGCTTTCTAATTGCCTGTCAAAATGCCCAGTCAGTGATCAGGACTAATTAAAAGAGGTAGACCTTGAAAATAGTATTTACTCAAGGTTTAGACCTTAATGCTCCGGTGCAAGTGGTAATGCATAAAGATGGGAAGTAATCCACAGACCTGGAGAGGGAAAGGAAGGAAGCTTTTGTTGAAGAAAGAGTGACAGATTGATGAGCGGTGTACAGAATACATCACAATGAATACTTTATGTCACAGATTCAGATACCTATGACTTTAGTTTTTGAACGAATCAGAGTAACAACCCACCTTCTTGCTCTTGGAAACAGATGAGCCCCAACAGCAACTGAAGTGTCTAACTGTGCCTGTTGTGGATGACCAGACTTGCGTGAACACCTTCCCTGAGTACTTGTACTGGAGCCACGGCATGGTCTGTGCTGGACGAGCAAACACAGATAACTGCATGGTGAGCATGGTCACAACCCAAAGAAAGTGTGGCTCACACTTCTGTATTCCTCTGCCTCCCACTGGATCCCAGCCTTTTTTTATTTCACTTTAACTGGCTAACCAATCTGCTTACTGCACATTTCCCCAAAAACAACCCAAACAGAGTCTCTTATTCTTTCCCCTCTCTCTACAGCGGAATAGAGGCAGCGTGATGGTGTGCAATGGCCAGCTGCAGGGTGTGCAGTGGTTTGCTCACGGCTGCGAAAACCCAGCCAACCCCACCGTCTACACCAAGATGTGCATATACAATAAGTGGATCAATGATGTGAGGGACCGCTACATACCAGAAACTCTGCCAACCACTCCAGAGATGAGGACATGAGGCAGCAGAGAGACATTTATTCACAGATTTGATGTAAACACTATAAAACACTATTATAAACATTACTCCTCATTTTACGGACAGGGGTCAGTGTTATGAATACTATGTTTAAACTGGAAGGTTGGGGTTTATTACATTTAATGATGGTACTCTAGTGAAGATTAACTGACATAAATATACAAAAGTATCTATGAACATTATGCAGCAGTCTCAAATGCAAATCCTATGCTCAGCTACAAAAAATCAAGCCAAAAAATCTGTATGCAAACTCAAAACTGTACATATAAACAACAACAAAAAATAAAATGTCATGTGTTTCGAAGGCTTAATGTTTTATTCATGATTTTTAGTGCACCCTTTACTCTGTGATTCCTCCTTTATCCTCATTTGCTTCAGCAAAAAGTTTCCACAGCTGGCTAATAGCTGCTGCAAATTAGCTGTGATTTTTTTCATATCATAATTTCACACATGCTGCTGCATGTGACACTGACGGTGAATTAAACATGACAACGAAAAGTTGTTTTGTTCCAACTGTTGAACGGTAAAACCATTAAATCTTGTGACTAATGGCTACTGGATTAAAGGCCTATCAGCTTTTTTAAATTTGTGAGACAAGTTAATGTTTTGAATAACAACAAATGAGTACAATGCCCAAATTGGTACTTAAAGGGATAGTGCACCCAAAAATGAAAATTCAGCCATTATCTACTCACCCATATGCCGATGGAGGCTCAGGTGACATTTTAGAGTCCTCACAACATTTGGCGGAGATCCAAGGGGAGAGGAGGTAGCAACACAACTCCACCTAATGGAGGCTTATGGCACCCCAGATTCAAACGTCCAAAAACACAACAACTTTTTATATCAGGGCTTCAGGACACTTGGATCACTACGGATGAGCAGTATAGTTATATTTTGTGGTTTCAATTATGCGTTTTTGGACGTTTGAATCTGGGGCGCCGTCAACCTCCATTAGGTGGAGTTGTGTTGCTACCCCCTCTCCCCTGGGATCTCCGCAAGTGTTGTGAGGAAACTAAAACTTCACCTGAGCCTCCATCAGCATATGGGTGAGTAGATAATGGCTGAATTTTCATTATTGGGTGCACTATTCCTTTAAGGCTGCTCAAGTCTGTATTTTTAGATAAACAGTAGATCAAATGACCAGTGGCGTCCTAAAAGGGGGGGCCAAGAATCCCCTGATAAAATTGCTGGACGTGGTGCACTCAGTTATTGAGCTAAGCAAAGGAAGTGGTATCTTCTGAAACTTGACAACCTAAGGCATTCATTGGTACCAACCAGGTTGGCATAGCTTGTTGGTAGAGGTTAAATAATGTTCCAAAGTTAGGCTAAATTTTGGCGAGGAAAATCTCACCTCAACACATCTGTATGAAAGTGGATTCTATTTTTAACCACAAGTCTCCCCTCAATTTGAAAAGGCTTGTTTCCAGTAAATGTTAAACAATAAATGTACTCCTTCAAATTAAAGCTGTATGTCTTTTTTAAAGGAAAAGCACAACCAGCCTATTTGAAGTACAGTGGATTGCCTGTTACATGTATCTGCAGATACATGACACATTAAAACAGAATTGTTGTGGAACTCAAAATGTTAACTGCACTGGCATGAGTCTATGCACATCAGGTAATTAGTTATATTGGGTCTCATTCATGAAACATGAGCAGAATGAATTTGTGTGTAAACTGTTTGCAGAAGGAAATTTATGTGTATTTTGGTATTCATCAATATGTTAGTAGCTCCAATCTACACCTGCCTCTGACTGTTCACAGTGCTTGTACGCAGATGCCTTTGAAACACCTAAGTTAAAAATGACAAAATATTACAAAATATTACAAATATAACACATTTGGTTAAATTAGTTGGAAATTAGCGCATTAAATCTTCAGATTAGGTTTCTTAAAAATGTGAATGAGTAAATTAAATGGACTTATTAGGTGTATTTTCTACATTTGTGGCATCCCGTTCCCACTTGAATCAATGAGGAGAGAGAACTCACAAATGTATCTTCTGTTTGAGTGGCGAGACTGTGAGACCCATGTCACTGACCAAACACTGAGCTATCAGTGATGGCTGTCACAATGTAATGATTTAACACTTAATATAAGACATACATCACTGTACCGTCTGAGTTTGCTATTGACTGCTTCAGTGGAGGCATGTCGATGTCTGTGTCATATTTCCTGACAAAGAGGTCTCTCTGATGATTCAAGCAATGAGCTCATCTGCAGCTGTGACTGGGTCTCCTCCTGTAGCTGCTATGTTGTTTTTTTTGTGCATGTGTACTTTTAAGTTTTTTGCATCAAGTTTCATATCAAACCCTTTTTGTTTAACTTCTTGGCCGGTTCTTACAAAATAAGACATGGAGTTAACAGCATCCATTATCTCCTTCCAAGCCTTTGATTTACCTGTCCCTGTCACACCACAAATAATGTAATAAAAAAATCAATTAATATAAAATATTATACGTATCTCAGCACTGAGATGCTTCTCTTTCTCTTTCTCTCACTGTCTTTGTTTGCTCCATGCTCGCAGGTCGACAGGATGCAACGATCCATAGTAATTATCACCTCCATACATGGCAGTCACTGGCTATTCATGGGTGAGGATGTATGCTTATTGCTGACTGGTAGGAGCATGCTGTCAGTTTATGATTAATTGGCATTCATAAACATACACACGTGCATACGATCATATCTGAATTTTCCATGGCATTCAGGAATTTGGTGTCGGTTTTTAGTACTGTTTTTTTTATGTGCAAATCTACTCAGAGATTTACTAACAATTCATGAATAGACTAATTAACTCTAAAATAAGAAACCAAAATATATCAGCATTCCTTAACTCTCCATATTAACACTGTTTTCAACTAACCTACATACTTAAACAGCATAAGCGAAATTCCTGATATTCAGTTATGGTTTTTGGTTTTGGTGTGCCACCCAAGATCTTTGGTGGCATCTGACCCTTGCACCATTGCAAATGACAACATGTAATAAAGAGGCCGCTCATCGTGAGAAACCCACAGAAAATTATCACCCAACTCTGAAGTAGGCTACTTGTTAGCTCAGTGCACCTTTCGCATCTTTTGGCACATTGTTTGGATGTTATTTGCAACTTAAATGTTTCGAATTTGGCGGAATTTATACATCTGTGTTAAACTGATGATGTAACCTGCGCTGTAGCCTGATGTGCATCTCCCGAAAAATTTAACTACACGTCACAGCAATGCAGGCTGTCTATTCTTGTAAGCTGAAACCATTTCCCTCAGTGGAAACGAAGCTTTTATTCACTTTTATTTCACAGATAAGAAACAATAACTTGTGTAGATAATAAAGCCTCCACAAAAATAACACATTAATTCTTGTGTTTGATTTATCCTGGCTTTATATGAGCAGAGGAAATCTCCGCTCATCGCTAGGCTAATTCATACAATATAAAATGCCATAGGCTTGTGCTAATAACGTTAGCATGTTGTATTTGTTTGGAAAACGTGTTTAGTATAAGACAGTTCTTTTGTCGATGAACTTCGTGGGTTGTAATAGAGTTGAACTTTGTAACGTTACCTTTGTCAAATGTTGCTGTTGTTTGTGGCTTCATATGAGTAGAGGAAAAAGTCAGCTAGCTGCTGGGCTAATTTACACAATGTAAAATGCCAAAGGCTTGTGCTAGTAACATTAGCATGTTGTATTTGTGGGGAAAATGTGTCCAGATAAAGACAAGTGCTTTGTCTGTGAATGCTGCGAGTTATAATGAAGCCGATTTGTGTTTGAAATTGTCTCTATTAAACCATGTTTAATGTGTGTTTTGGTTGTGTTTTGAATCAACTAAACTTTACAGCACTTCACAGAAACCTTCACCGCCAACTAGTGTTTTGGAGGTGTAACTGCAGAGTGACACAGACACACCACCACACAAGTATAAATGCTAAAGGCATAGGCTAAGGTGTAGGGTCTGCCGCACAAGTATAAATCCCGCTTTACTCTCCCATTACAGTTGTTTTCATCCACAGCAGCAGCAGGCAGCTGTTTTCAACCAAAAGCTCCACTGCAAACTACCTGCCCAACACCAAACAGCAGACGGACAAAGTTACCGACTAGCTGGTGAACATAGTGAAGCATTTAGCAGCTGAAGAGCCAAATGTGTCCCTCGGAGCTCAAAGGAGACCGAATATCAGAGCTACATTTGTGAGGTGGCTGGATTCTATGATTACAGCTTGCTCTGCTGCGGCCAAAAATACAGAACAACTTGGTCCTAATTGATAATAATGTCATCATCAGCAAACTGACCTTTAAGTTATACAAGTGTGTAATTGGCATTTTTGCAAATAATAGAACTGTTATTCTAGAATTAAACATGTTATTTCTATTTATTATAGTTTCTTAATTAATTTCTAACAGTAGAATTAAATCAATTCAAATAAAATGAGCCTGATAATGAGGCATTCATGGAGTTTTGCATGGATGCAAATACTCCTACATGACAAAGGCTGGGCAGCATTAATATCAAGCACCACTAGATGGGGGTAAAACCCAATGATAAGGAAACACATTGTGCCAAAGTGCCAAAGAGAGAGAGACAGAGAGAGCCTCTGACAGGGTGGACAGGTGACGTGAATCTTACATTCTTTGCGAGGTTTTGTATGAACTCTGATCTGAGATCTGAGCTCTGAGCCATGACACAAATATGATCGCACAAGTATGTCACAGCAGTAAACATCTAACGCAGCTTTACCAAGACACAGTGAGTACAAAGGAGCTGGAGAACACATGGGGGAGTCAGAGACACTGCATACATAGACTAAAACATATACACACATGTGTGCACTCACACTTACATACAAAGTGACTGACAGCTGTGTCCATAATCACCCAGGCAGCTGAACATGGGGGCCACTCTGCCATCTGTTCCCACCATTTCTCTCCAGATCCTCCGAGTCCTCACCCCCTCTTCTCCCACCTCTGCGGGAGACAGAGGGAACACTGAGGGGCTGACTTTAGTAACTGGGATGTCACTTCATAGAACAGTGTGATATTAATTGGTGTGAGCTTTAAGAGCTGCTGCTTGGTTTTTTTCTGTCACTTTGAGTAGCCTCTGTTTATAATTCCGAGGGATTTGACTGAAATTAGTTTAATGTAACTGCCACTATGTGAGTAATTATCTTTTGTAACAGATACAATAGATACTCTATTCTCTCCCTCGGGCAGGATACCCAAGACAACAAGGCTGAAATCCTGTGGGATTTCCCCCAGATTCCTCCTTGGTCTCCTTGTGTACTGATTCCCAAATGATCTGCAGTTTGTTATGGCTTGTACATGTGGTCTACTTCCCTCCAAAGAAGACATGGTTCCCGGTTTACCAGGCTGCATCTCCATAATTTCCACCTGAACTCCCTGGTAATTGAAATGGGTTATCTCCTTTGCTTGTGCAAACACCACAGCCCATTTCCTTCCTTTAATTTCTAGCTGGAATTCAACCTTTCATTTCCTGTGTAAATATAGCGAGTCAAAGCCATTCAATAAGGTTAAACAGTGATATACAGTAGAGTCGAGGGGGAGATGCCTGAGATATAACAGACAACTGGACTAGAAGACTCTAGAGCCATGATTCAGCTCTGTGAGGCTGTACTTAGGCACTGTTGGGCTTTGTGTCGAATACTAATGTCAGCATAATACTAATGTCAGCATGTTCACAATGACAGCGCTCACATACTAATGTTTAGCAGGTGTTATGGCAACCATGATCACTATTTTAGTTTAGCATGTTCACATTTGCTGAGGCTGATGGGAATATCATTAGTTTTGCAGGTATTTGGTCATAAAGCAAAGTATTAGAAAAATAAAAATGTTAGCCACATGATGGCACAAGAAGTAAAGGTAGGGCAGTGTGTCGGATTAAATGGCATTTAGAGGTGAAGATTGCAGATTGCAACCAGCTGAGACTTCTCCCAAGGCCAAGCATGAACTCAGGCTTAGGATTCCTTTAGTGTTCATTGTTTTGGAGAAGCCAGATTATCCACAGAGGTCTTTTCCAGATCTGTAATGAAAACAGGTAAAAACACAGAAAAAAGCAATTTCAGGCAGTGTTCATTTCATTGATGAAAACATTTTCGTCAACAATCTTTTTGTCCATGACAAAAATGAGACAATGATGAGCTAAAGATAGATCTTGATAATAAAAACTAAGACAAAATCAATGCTTAATTTTTGTTGACGAGACGAGACATGACGAAATGTTAGTGGTGGACTGTCATCAATTCTCTTCGAATGCCGCATGTAGGAGCTAAGTCTTATACTTCAAGCTACTGAGATGCTTGACCCAGAGTAACCTGGTTGACACGCCTTGCTAACTTACTGGTTTCTCACACTAACGTTACCGTTCTTGATGCTCAGTAAAGGAGTCCAGACGCTGGTCTTCTGATGCAGTATAACTAACATTTCCGATTTCATTGATAACTGATCAAACAAAGAAAACGCCGGCAGGTAGTGCTACAGCGGTCAAAAACCTTTTGCCGTTCCAGGTCAAACACCTGACGACAACAGTGACGTAGCTACCTTTATACCTGAACCCCATGTAACTACACAGCGACACCCATCATACACAGAGTGAACAATAATTCATTTTTCATGATCACAATAACACATTTGGCTCCTGTACTGCATGAGCGACAAGCTGGTAAAATCCAGTAAATAGTCTGTGCCAGGATGTTTCGCTAGCCAGGAAAAGCACACATCGAAGCAACGTCAGCTGTTAGTGCAAGTTGTGAGCTGTAATTCACCAGTAAATAATCAGCCGTGTGTGCCTGACTGTGGATGGTGAATGGATTGGAGTGGAGTTTGTTAGTTGCAGCGGTGGCTGTTAGCAGTTAGCGCCACCTGTTAGTTGCTGAATGGCAGCGGAGCAAGCAGCCACTGGCCGCTGGACTCCACTCAGTCTGGACTGTCTCGGGAAGATTTATGGTTTGATGCTGTTTGACAGGCAGGTAGGAGGCTCAGTTATCTGTCTAAAACTATGATTGATGAAAATCACTAAAATATGACTAAAACCAATAAGTATTTTCGTCTCAAGACTAACACAAAATCTAAAATTTTTGTAAATCTAAAATAGCTGTCAATTTTAACACTGGTTTCAGGTTACAAATCAGAGTTTCTCCGACGCTGAACGGCTCATTGCAAACAGGCCGCTAGCCCAACACCTGCTAATGTGTGTTCACCTTTTTTCTCTGATAAGACCCAGACGATGAGATTTTAACAGGAACCGAATTGTCGCGGAGGGGCTGCTAACTACAGTGGCCAATGCAAAAATGTGAATGGGCCTTTCGAGACTCAGTGTTTGGTTTGTCTGTTCTGGGCTCAGCGGTGCAACATGGCAATCTCTGTGGACAGAGACCCGCTCCTTATGTAGATACAAATGGCTCATTCTAAGGTATCGAAAACACAACAATTCAAATTTCAGGTGACTACACAGTGAAGAACACATACTTATATATGATATTCAATTTCTGCCAATTTATTACCCTAAATCCTACACACTGGACCTTTCGGCATCACCAACGTCATTCCAAATCACCCTGAGAAGACCATAATTGTTTGTACCAAATATGGCAGCAATCCATCTTATTCAACTGACTGACCGACAGAGTGACAACGCCATCCCTTGAGCCACGCCCCTAGCATGACTGAAAAACTACATTTTATGTCATAAATGCTGTAAAAAGACGGATAAACTAAGTTCCAAGTATTTCTAAGGACTGATTAACTGACATCAGGAGGAGTTGCCATCAATTACATTCCAGCTAGCTCCACATGTCTTTGCCTAATGGTCTAAAAGGAAGTCTCAATCCTCTTGGGGCGTGTGAAAAAAGAAAATCTTACTTTATAACAACAACTGTGTTTACAAGCAGCACAGTTGTGCGGTTTCTCTAGAAAGTCGGCTACATTTAAAATTACACATTGCTTCTTGGCCTGCAGAGGTCAGATGCATCTTCCACAGCTCCCACTCAGAATTTAATGGACTAACATAATCAGAAGTTGTAAAGATAAGATGACCTTTGTGTGGTCAGAGGGATTTTTATGCCCTGAAATGAATTCTAGACACAAGTCAGACTTACCCACTGAGCAGCTCCTCTTGTCTGCATTTCTGTTTCCACCCTGCAGACAAACTTGCACACATACAAATTGTGGCTGGACTGTGAACGCCTCTCTCTCAGCCCACTTAGCAATAATATGCTTACATTTATTAATGGTTAACCACCGCTTCTTTCTTTCCTTCCCACCACACTCCCTCCAACTTTCTGTAAATTATTTCCCAATTTCTAAGTGTCCTCCCTTCAACCTTCTCTCTCCACTGGCTCTCATAACTCAGGCATGCACGCACGGCCCGCACCGAAAACAAATATCATCCTCAATTGCCCAAACACCGTGGCATAAACTGATTAATGAGGGAATTAAAATGAACGATGATCCATTGGGGGAGATCTTTTTCCCGGGCTGTGACAGTGCTTATCAGTGGATGGTACAATGCCTGTAGAGTAAACGCAGAGGCATCTCCCTCCCTTCTTCCATTTCCTTCCATCGCTCTGTTTCCCTGGCAAACTATCGCCATCACTCAACACCGGCTTACATTCCCAGCATTCCCCTGTGGCACCTGGCTCATGAGAGAGGAAAAGTGACGAATTCAAACGCACCTTCTCAAACAGAGAGAAAGTGCACACCGCGCGCGCACACACACACACACACACACACACACACACACACACACACTCATCCCTCCATCACACACTGTCTCTTCCAAACAACTGACAGGTCTTTTCACAAAGATGTAAATGAATATGGGAGGCTGACTTACATTACCACAGGTCTGTGCATGTGTATGTGTGGTTATATACAGTATGTGTTTCTGTTCACTAGGCTAATGGCTCATTGAGAAGAGCACAGGCCAAGTCAATCATGCCGGATCTCTCCCCGTCGTCCCATTGAGACCTGTGGCTCATCAGGGGAGATAATTAGACTGAAGAGCTTTAATGATACTATCCTAATAGCTACAAGAGCACACTGTGAGGCTGCAGTGTGTATATGTGGGATGTGTGTGTGTGTGTGTGTGTGTGTGTGTGTGGGTGTGTGTAAAGGTGTGGGATGTGTATCTGAGAGGCAGTAACTGAGTGAATAAGTGATTAAAATGATGTTTTGTTAATAGGAGTATTTAGGCGTGTGTGTGTGTGTGTGTCTGTGTGTAAGGCCGATGGGATAATGAATATTGTGGCTATCAGCCTCCACGCTCCCTCTGCTTTTCTCCTACTCTCTCCACTATAGTGGAGCGTATTGTGTGTGTGTGTGTCTGTGTGTGTGAACCCAAACACACACACCTAAGACTGTGTGTGTATGTGTGTGTTCATGAGACAGAAAGAAATGAGGTGGGGGAGGCATTATGCATTCACATTGGAAATTGCTGTGAATTTAAATGAGCATGTGCACTTTGGTGGACACAAGCTGTTTAGTAAATGTAAAGTGCATTGCCTTGCCATGAGTGCTTACATACAGGGGGGTGGACACAATAATGGGAACATTTTACATCGCACAGTGGTGTCACTCTCCATACATCAACACAATTTACAGCTGCAAAAATTACCATAGAGCTACGTCGACCCTCCTCTGACACAGTGTGGCCATAAATAATAAGAATATTAATTGTTTTAGAGCCGTTGGAGCTGTGTTTTTTTCATATGTATCATAATAGTCATAAATATAAACTAATAAACGTTCTTTGAGGGGTCCAGCGTGTAGGGTTCAGGGGGATATATTGGCAGAATTTGATACATGAAGTATATTTTCATGAGTGAATAATCTTCTGAAAATAAGTGTCGTCATGTTTTTGCCACCTTGGAACAACCTGTTTATATCTACATATGGAGTGGGTCCTTATCACCATAATGCACCGCCATGTTGTTTCTACAGTAGCTCAGACATACAGATCAAACACTGATAGGGACATTCACGTTTTTGCATCAGCCACCATAGCGAGCAACCCCTCTGTGATGAGCAACATGGTGGAGGGGCTGCTAACTATGGTGGTTGAAAGCTGATGGTTAGAATCAGCGGGTGTTTTTGTTTTGGAGACGAAGAGACCTCTGATAATTTGGCTCCTGGTAACAACCCCTCTGAATGATGAACAGTGGGGGGCTGGGGCTCCGAGGCAGAGCAGGTCGTCCACCAATCGGAAGATTGCTGTTTCAATCCCTGGCTGCCCCAGGCGACATGTCAAAGCATCAAGATACTAGAGCAACCTTGGGACCTAAAATGACCTTACCTGTGCTCAGTGACATATGGGGGAAGTGTACCAAAAGCGTATGTTCTGTAGGGTTGCATCAGGGATGGGAGTCTGACCTGGATGTAACAATAGATGCAGAGTTTTGGTTAGAACTACAGTACAGGCCAAAAGTTTGGACACACCTTCTCATTCAATGCGTTTTCTTTATTTTCATGACTATTTACATTGTAGATTCTCACTGAAGGCATCAAAACTATGAATGAACACATGTGGAGTTATGTACTTAACAAAAAAAGGTGAAATAACTGAAAACATGTTTTATATTCTAGTTTCTTCAAAATAGCCACCCTTTGCTCTGATTACTGCTTTGCACACTCTTGGCATTCTCTCCATGAGCTTCAAGAGGTAGTCACCTGAAATGGTTTCCACTTCACAGGTGTGCCTTATCAGGGTTAATTAGTGGAATTTCTTGCTTTATCAATGGGGTTGGGACCATCAGTTGTGTTATGCAGAAGTCAGGTTAATACACAGCCGACAGCCCTATTGGACAACTGTTAAAATTCCATTATTAATACTAGAAACAGACTGATCCAGTATAACTTTCTTCACCCACTCTATATAACACCACAGAGATTGCATACATATAAACCAGACAGACTGTTTAGATGTGGTATAGAGGAGGGCTTGTTTTTGCATTGCACCTGGTCATGTATAAAGCTCAACACATTTTGGCAAGACTTTAGTAAAGTCATGACAAAACTTGATTTGCTTTTCCATTGGACCCACAAATTTGCCCACTGGGAAACTTTACAGCCCCTAGTGCTTCTTTATAGATCTCCAAAAAGAAGTTTTTGGACATAGCTTTGATAGTAATGTCGTGGAAGTCTGATTCCCATCTTCCCAAAGCCAGGTGGTTTTTGGAATATATTGGTACTTTACCAACACCTCTATCAGATTTGTTACAAAAAAGATACCAGATTGATACAACATTAGTCTTCTGATTAAGCCATTATTATTTATATTGCCTCTTATTTTCTGTTGTATTTATTTATTTTATTTGAAATTTCATTTATTTACTATACTGTTCTTTTTACGACTACCTACTCCTTTTGAGCTAGGTCTTCTTTTGGTTTGTATGCGAGGGGGGCAGGGAGGGGATCTGGAGCCATGTTTGTGTGTGTGTTCTGTATGTTTTGTTAAATTGAAAATTTGAAAATAAAATATTTTTAAAAAAGCATCAAGATACTGAACCCCAAATTGCTCCCAATGGCTGTTCCATTGATGTGTGTGAGAGCATGTGAAAGGTTACTGAGTAGCGGGTAGCGCTATGTACGGTAGCCTCGGCCACCAGCGTGTGAACATGTCGTGTAAAAAGGCTAGACTGATGCTATACAGGTGCAGTCCATTTACCATTACACTGAAGGAATTCTAACCAGAAGAACTTTCAGCTGGTTGCAATTTGCAGTCTTCACCATCCCCCTAGAACTTACAGTGTTCCTTTCAGGCAAACCCAAGGTTTGCAGTGTCCTCAACATGCCAAAAAAATGATCAGCATGCGATCAGGTTGCACCACTCAGGAAAAGAAATTCTGTCATACCATTTGAGTTTACGCTTTAAAGCCACACCATGAATTTCGCGATCCAAATGGGAATCAGTCCTTGGAAGCGAAGGTGCTTTTGTGCCGCGAAAACTCCTACACAGAGAGGGGATACAGAGAGTTCACACACACATACACACACACACAAGCACAGGTGCATTTTTCAGTAATGGTTTTCTGAAAAAGGGGCCACAGCTACAAAGAAGTAAACCCCACAGGGAATCCATTTGCCTTCCCTTGCAATCATCATACACTTCTCTAAAAACACCATGGACCGGCACCGTTGCTATGGATACACACCGCTTCATCCCTCCCTCTTACTCTGTCATTTTTCCGATGTATCTTTCTCACTCTGGAAGGCCTGTAATCTCTGCAGGTTGGTTAACACTCCTGCTACATACCAGAACATGTTGTTTCCTGCATGTACGAATGTCTTGAAGTGTTTTTGTGTGAGGAATGTGTGTAAGAAAGCTTCACCTGAGGGCACACTTTGCTTCAGGGAGACAGAAAAATACCACCCAATGATCCCACACTAATAGATACCCGGTGTGTAATGCTGCTAACAGCTGCTCGCTGCGGTGAACAGACGATATGGAATGTATACTGTATGTTTTCTCCAATACACACAAACACAACCCCGAGAGGAGAGAGAGATGTCCCATCGCTAACACCAGGTAAGCCTGACAAACTCCCCTGAGCTAAGCCGGGACTCATTGATAGGTCTGTCACACAGGGGAGAGAAGTCGACTCATATATCACTGCAGACCTGGAAACTGCCCGCCTGCAGAAAATGTCATCCACAGAATACTGAAAATGCCACAGACGGTGTTACTTTTTGGAGAGTTAACAAAAGGGATGTCGGGTGAACGGCTGGCTGATCATAGTTTATTTCATCTCAGTGGTCCTGCTGTAGCAGAGTTTTCCTGCTTCACGCCTGAGAAACATAAATAATAAATCATTAGATTCTGTTCGTACACTGAGCAATTCATTTCTGCAGAAACAATGACATACCATCCTTTGAAAGTGCGAGATTGCCTCGGTTTTAATGTTGGAATTGGGTTTCGTGGAGACAAATAATTAAATTGGGAGAACAGACAACTTGCCGGTGTAAGTAATAGGGAACAGAGTGTTTGTGGAGTAAATAATTTACAATAACATGCAATCATAGAAGTTGAGCTGGAGCAGAGTAGAGCAGATTTCACCTTACAAAACCAGAGAAGTATCTAATTTTGACACCCAGTCCTGATCCTGTTTGTAGACATGTTGGAAAAGCAAACTCAAAGATGTATCATTAACAAACTTGGACATCCAACTCAAGATGATGTGTTTATTTGCTTCTTGTTGCTCAAAATACTCTGGAAAAACTAAAGAAAATAACTCATCAGAGTCCGATCCAAACTGATCGCTGCCACTTAAGACAATTCTTCTAATTCCAGCAAATGCACCGCAGTGTGTTTCCGAAACACACCATAAGCTAATACGCACCTCGTCTATTATTGACGGAGCTGCGGTGCATTGCACAGAGCAGATTGATTTCTCCTGCTAACGGGCATTGTATTTGAAATATTGATAGCCTCTAATGTAATTATGAGGATGTAGGCTTTGTTAATAAATAAAGAAACAGCCACAAATCTTTGTTCCGTGTCGTCTGGCAGTGGACTTTTAACAGTATTAACTTTGTCTCATTGTCTGTAGGCTACAGCACAACAAAGTAGGAAATATCTGCTACCTTGTGGGACTTTTGTTGGGATGTTTTTGGAGTAGCGGCTGTCACTGTCCGCAGCCCACTTCTTCTCCTGCTGTAAGCATTTTAAACAAACTGCTGTTGCAGTCACATGGATTAATGCATCATTTCCTGTGCAGCAAAGGATTTCTACTTGAAAAGACCCGTTCCCCTGAGGACTATAACAAGCAAATGTAAAATCTTTCATGAGCTGAGCATGGATTGAATCAATGTTGCGCTACATCTTTTGCCAATAGAGCAAATGTAGCACAACCGATTCATAGGAGCTTTGTCACAGATTATTATCTTTGAAATATATATTTCTACATGTCAAGACACAGAAAGTACGTATATGCAGAATTACAGTCAAACAAAATGTCCCCTGATATGACCCCTGACCTCGCTCTTACTGTAGCGAAACAGCCAACCTTTGAAACGTAAAACCTCACCCCCAACGCTGACCCTGTGTGGCAAAGGTCGACTTCACAAACGCATGTCTTGGCAGCAATTTCCCAAACTATTCTGCACCACGAAGCACAAACACAGGCATAACATACACACACATAGTGAGGGAAGGGAGGGATGGGGAACACATACAATTAGTGAGGAATGTTAGCCCCTCTTGCCCCACCCGTGTTGCCCCTTACCCTGCAGCATGTGGCTCAGAAAAGAAGCACGCCTTCAAACAGTTTTTCATACAGCACAGGTCACGGCCAGAGGACCAAAAATCCGTCTTGCGATTCTCTAAAAGTGTTTACGTTAAGGAAGCTTTATGCAGTTGTGCAGAGGTCAAAGTTGTGGAGAATGAGTGTAGGAATGGAATATATATATATAGTGTGTGTGTATGGATGTTAAGAGACAGACACGGCCAGGTGGTGCAAGGAAGAACGAGGAGAGATTGGCGATTTTGGAAGTAAATAATTTACACTAACACACACACATTTACATTAGTCGAGCATCTGCAAAACATCTCACACAAAAACACTTATCCTCACTCACTCTTACACACACATACTTACACACATGCCTGTTTTTCTCTGGTGTGTGTGAAGCTATGCAGAGCTACGTCCTCTGTTCCTGCATCAAATAAAGTGGACAGGTCCGATAAGCTGATAAGGGTGCAGCTGAGAGAAATACCAGGGCTCCTCACTCACACACACGAAGAGGTGATGAGAGAGAAGGAAAACCTTGACACAGGTAGATACAGCAGCTGTCACACAGCAGCTGTCAGTGACTAAACACTGTGTTGTGTTTTCTATTGCTGCACAGAGCAGCTTGATCAGCCTCCTCTGGCTCTGTAATAAGCAGGGCTCTCTCATCACTCGCTGGCTGGTAGTGTTTTCCATTAAGGTAAAGGAAGTGGGGAAGGTCACAGGAGTGAATGAGTGGTACACAGCAGTGCCGTCATTTTAGAGGTGCTGGTAGGCATACTGTTGATGTTTGTAGCCAGCAGGGCCTGCCGGTAACACTTTACTTGAAGGTATCTACATAAGAGTGACATGACACGGTCATAACTATGACATGACACGGTCATGAACCTGTCAAGAACATTATATACATGTCATAAAAGTTTATGACTGCTGTCATTAAGTGTCATTCGGTTTTTGTAATGACAAGTTGACATTGTTTGGGATGTCTTGATTATGACAACTTGCCAATAATTAAAGTGACATTACCAGAAGATGTCTTTGTCATGACAAGTTGACATTGAATTTGTTTGGGATGTCCAATGACAACTTGATATTGACATACAGACATCTTCTTGTAATGTCATCCTGGTTAATGTCAAGTTGTCATTATAAGGACATCCCATTAGCCTGCCTAATCCCCATTGCTTCCACTCCTTATGCTAAGCTAAGCTAATTGCCTGCTGGTTCTAGCTCCATACATGACGCACCGCTGTGAGTGGTTATCAATCCTGTCTTTTTTCTTTGACCATCACCAAAATCATTTGCAAACCTTAATTAAGAAGTTTAGTTGCCTAAACTTTAACCAAAAAACTGTTTTGGGGTTATTTTTGAAGCCACAGTGTTTTGTCACCTCTTAACCTTTAATTGTTTAAAGGTAGAGGAACTTCATATTTACTCTGTAGTGGTTTTAATGTAACAGTATTCATTTGTATTTGACCATGTACATTAAAAAATACAAATGTAGCATAGGTGCAGATACATTATTTACATCATGAGACACTTAAACTCTCTGTCCAGCGACATTAGGGATGATTTCAATCATAGCGTCTCTATCTAACCTTATCAACTGTTGGCAGCGTTGGATGGCTGATGATGATTGTAATTATCAATACTCAAAAATGCTGTTTTATTTCAAGGATTATAACTTGTTGACAAATGATCCTGAATGATCCTGTTTCTATTCAAAACCAGAACTTTGTAAATTAACGATTTGCTCTTATATTCATCCTTAAAAACAAACTAAGACAAGCAGACTAGAATGCATGGTGTTAATTTTCAAAGGTTTTATTTCTGACAACAGATTCTTTAAAAACAAGAACAGAAAAAAACAACAAAAGTGGAAATTTAAATTTTTTACATTTTTATTTTTTAATGTTTTATTGAATTTTTTATAGAGTTTGAATGTGTCTTGAAGAGTCTCAGGTGGTTCATGACTCCTCTTCCTGCTTCTTCTTCATCATCTTCTTCTTCTTCTTCCTCCTCCTCAACCAATGCAGTGCCTTAATTGTTCTCAGGCTTAGGTTGTCTTTTCTTTCTTCTAAAGCTTTTCCTCAGAGTGATCGAGGAGCTCAACTTCTGGTAGATCATGGAGGAAGTCCTTTTTCTCCTGCACCTTGATCTCGTGCTTCTAGTCTTCTTTAAGTTTGGCGAGTTCAGCTCAGAGGTCCTGACAGACCTTCTCCTTAGTCTGGAGCTCAGTGACCAGCTCCTGGTTGGTTATGGCCCGTTGTTCTTTTGGGTCCTTTAACTTCTCTTTCTCAGAGGTGTTTTCTTGAGGCTCTGAATCTCCTCCTTCATCTGTTGGACCAGAACGTTCTTCTCAAACATCAGGTCTCCCTGCTCTTTGGAAATCGTCTTTTTCTCAGAGAAGTTTATCTTGAGGGTCTGGATCTCTTCAACCATCTGTTGGACCAGTGTCCTTCTCAACCATCAGGTTCTTCCGCTCTTTGAAAATCGTCTCTTTCTCAGAGAAGTTTCTCTGCAGGGTCTGGATCTACTCATACATCTGTTTAATGAGTGTCCTTCTAAGACATCAGGTCCTCTAACTCTTTGAAAGACATGTCTTTCTCAGACATTTTTCGTGAGGGTCTGGATCTCTTCAACCATCTGTTGGACCAGAGTGTCCTTCTCGGACATATGCTGATTTGGTATTAAAACAGTTGCTGTTTATCATCTTGAATGCATTTTTGTTTAAAACATTTATTTATTCCAGCTTTTATCTTTCTGTGAGGACTGTAAAGAAAGTAATGACCCGACTCTCAGCTGCATTTTATCGGTGATTCCTTGCCCCCAATTTGTTCTTTGTCTATAACAATTTTGCTTGTAGTTTAAATATTTAAATGTGAAACACTTTGTGATGCTAGAAAGTGCTATGCAAATTAAGTTTTACTTGCTGCTTATAGAGACTGAGTTCAAAAGGGGAGATCGAAAATGGAAAAGAGGGAATAAATGAGGAATAAAAAAAGAAGATGACCTTTCCAGATTGTTCCAAACACTCTCGCCCTTGTTTAACAAAAACAAGTGATACACACATGAGATCCTGTTTGAGAGACGAGGGCTAATACGTGAGCGAAGGGGGAAAAAAGGACAGGGTGGGATATAATAGCAAAGCTCCATTAGTAAGTCAGTGGAGCGTATGATAGTAATTATCAGGTGTACTCCTGGGATACCTTAAGTCGCTCTCACTGTCACTGCTATTATTGTTACAACACGCAAGGGAGGCAAACTTTTCACTGAGTGTGTGTGTGTGTGTGTGTGTGTGTGTGTGTGTGTGTGTGTGTGTGTGTGTGTGTGCACATATACGTGTGATGGAAAGCTAAAGAAGAGACAGACCAGTGATGGAGCGATGTAAGCTGCCTGAATGATGTAAGTGTAACCACTGTTTTTCTTGGATCTGTGCGTGTATTTGGCCCCAGGTAGGTGTGCGTGTGTGTGTGTGTGTGTGTTTGTTTTAAGGTGTATCGGGAGTTTGGAAACAAGGTCAAGTGCAAAGAATGTGTTAGTCTTTCATTACGCTACGCACCTCAACATGCTTCTAGGTATGTATGCCATTTCAAGAGTTTAACACACACACAAGTACACATTCAAGATAGGAGGTATATGTGTGTGTGTGTGTCGATGTGGGGATGCTGCATTTTTGAGTGTGAATCATCAATGTGTGTGTAAGTATGTGTGTGTGTTTTATTCTCCAGGCAGCTGCTGTGCTGTAATGTTAGCCAGTGGGAGGAGCCTGTAGCATGTACAGAAGTTCTCCAAGGAGCTGCATGCAACAGCTGCTCTTCAACTCCTCCGGGCTTTTCTCCCTCTTTCCTCATCTTTTAACACTGACTCTCCTTTCTGATCCTCTCTCTGTCTCTCTCTGTCTGTCCCTCTCTCTCTTTCTCTCTGTGTCTCTCTCTCGCTACTGAGCCTCAGGGGATTTTTTTGCCTTTAAATCCAGCATTCCACGGTGCATGACTGCGTGCAAACACATATATATCTACAACATACAGTATTCTTAGAATACAGCATGCTGATGAACGCAGCACAGTTGCCAGAAAAATGTTAAACATTACATTTGTATGTTAATTTGTAACAGATATTAGAAACTTGATGACTTGATGTTTCAACAACTCTGTGGTTAACATGTGGTCAGGTTTAGGCGCATCATCTGCAAAAAGCAGAGATGCAATTCTGCGGTCGCAAACCCGGACCTTTTCCTCTCTCTGGCTGCAGCTTTAGATCCTGTGCATGAATATCACAACAGGATCGGTGACAAGGGACAACCTGGCGGAGGCCAACACCAACGGAGAACGTGTTTGGCTTTATGCAGAGTATGCGGATGCAGATTTCACTTTGGTCATACAGGGACCAGAGGAGGTTGGGTGCACTGTGTGATGGGCGTTACAAACTAGGTCCACCTATACTAAAGAAGTCGATTTTAAAATGCATTTTTTTTTTTAAATTAATGACATTAGGCCCTTTTCCACTGCAGGAACTTTTCTCATTTACCCAGGATTTTGAAAAACCTTTGCACATTTCCACCGAAATTACTCAGATAAAAAACTTTCCCTCGGCTTTCCCTGAAAGTACCTAGTGGAGAAGTAGGTCTTTTCACATTACCCAGAATTCTTGAGGCTGTGTGCTGAAGAACGCTGATCGGTTGAACACACACTTGCAGCGTTCCGCTCTTCTGTGTCAGTGTGGCTGCAAACTTGTTACAAGTTCTACAGGCTTCACTTTGTTTGTGTTTTGATGAAGGATGGGTACCAAAACCTGGTACTAAATTAGCCCCGGGGCTACATTATCAAAGACCGTAGTATTGATAAGCGCTCATCTGTTCTTTTGTGCCAGCGCTGAACTCCTCCACATACACACGTCTACATGACATGGTCACCGGTGAACAGCCGAGCGGCCGCAGTGGAAACAAAGTGAAGATTATAGATGCTGTGCAGCGATGGGTCGGGTCCGGGCATTTTTAGGCAATTCTGAGCAACCTCTGGAACCTAAGATGGTCATCTACCACTCTGAGCTAATTGGCAAGTAGCAACTCAACAGTGGCTTCACAAACTGAGTAAGCCATTCACTGTTGTGTAGGAAAGCAGCCATCCGTGCATGGAAAGGCAGATTTGAAACCACTGTAAAAAATTCAGTTATTAAGACAAAAATCTGAAAATACACATATTGCATCTAGACAGCATGGAGATGTTGGTAATTTGTTTGTAACAATGATTGATTTGCTCCATAAATGAAAAACTGATGTTTAAACTTGCCATTTTTACATTGACTCCAATTGTTCACATTAGAGCAAAATTCAAAATGCTGTCAAAAATTCAGTTTGAGATAAAATTCTGAAATTTGCCACACATCATCTACCATGACTCTAGAATTTTGTATTTTTTTTTTTTTATGAACATTGAAGATTTATTTTGCAAGAATTTGCATGTATATGTTTACAATGCCGTTCACAGTCAAACATTTTGATGCACTGTAGGCTCAATTTTTGATAAATCAAAAATCCGAGAAACATAGTTTTTGTAGGACTGTCTGAAGATGCTCTGTAGCAAGTTTGGTGTCAATCAAGCAAAAATTGTGGGAGGAGATAGGTTTAATAGGTTTTACAGTTTTTGAAAAAAAAACAGAGTGATGAACTTCATAATTTTTAATAGGTTTAAATGTACAAAAGTTTCTTCAGTATTGGGGCTACAGTCTGATGAAAGTTGTGAAGTTGTAGCACGTATGGTTGATTTGTTATGAATTTCTGAACTTTAGATTCTTGCTGTAGCGCCACCATCAGGACTATTGGCTTGAGTTTACAGCTGAGGATATCTGGCATGAGACTGGACCTTTGTGCAAAGTTTGGTGAGTTTTCACCCATGGGAAGTATGATTTCTTCGGAAGAAGAAAGAAGAAAGAAAAAAGAATACCTAGGATTACAATAGTGTCCTGGCAGTTTAGCTGCCCGGACATTCGAAAATGACTCCAGTTGACGGCAGCTGCACTCGTTACTGTAAGTGACATTAAACCTTAGTGAGTAAGAAGCCAATACTTTGTCAATACATGTGTTCAGCAAGCACGAACATGTAAACATGCAGACAGCGATATTCAATATGCTCCGTCCATTGTCTTACACAAGGACAGTTCGCTAGTTCAGCTGATAGAGAACTGTTACTAATAAGCTCAATTGACAGCTGTCTGTATGTAGAGTTTGACACTTATCTTAAAAGACTTTTAAACCGAGCTGCTGACTGAGACAAACAGCCCCAACTCTCTACACCAGCATACCCCTGAATCATCTACAGTACGCCATCAGCCTGATTTGAATAAATTTTCCAGAACTTTGAGGTGCCATGGAAACGCAAACCAGATTACCAAGGAATTCTTTTACCGGGGTAAATACATTCCTGGTAATAAAAGTTCCTGGGAATGTTGGTGGAAAAGGGGCTATTTTGAAATGTCCAAATATTGGCATGGATGCACGATGATGAAGAATGTGCCGTTCAGTATTTTTGGACATAAGTGTTTGGACAGTTCCGGTTAAAAATAATCCTGACCTTTGTGTTATTAATGGTTTAAGTGAATCATCCGGTTGACCTCAGCCTGTCATGGAAAATTTAAGTGACCTCTGACCCCTGCGAACTGACTCACACACCACATCATGCCATTACCTTAAATTAACTCAGTGGGAATGATGCACACAAACACAGCCCTCAATCTCCCATCATGTTCTTGCTTCTTCACATCAGTGCCACGTGTTTATAGTTGTTTTTACACTCTTTAGCTTATAAACCCTGCTGGAAATTCCATCTCCCTCTGTCGTATTTGCCTCTCATTCCCTCAGACACAACATAATGTAGCCTAGCCAATTAAAATTAAAGCACGCCCAGCTGTGTCTTAATAACCAAACATCCCACAGGTGGCCTGGCACTCCTGAGTGACACACGCTCACACACCCGCTGAAGCTCGGGCAGCGGGGGATCGGCCGCCACTCAGTTTAATAGCACACTCACAGATATAATCAATGAAACAAATCTTCCGTGCTGCGAGATAGGTATCAGGAATACAGCAAATAAATGCAGGCTCACACAGGCAGGTGTAACACACACATACTTGCTGAGCACACACAGGCACCGTGTCTCCGTTCAGTCTCTCATAATCGCACCCAAACAGTAAACACATTCAAGCCACACAGGATATTAAACCTTAGAAGTGAGGGAGATAAACACATTTATCACACAAGCGCTCTTTCAGTCTTTATCTCTGTCCACCCCTCTTCTGTACACCTTCACTCTTTACCTCCCTTCCTCTTCTTCCTCCCTTCCGCTTTATTTCTTCAAAGTCCATATCTGTTTAAGGACCAATGCAGATTTATGACTTTAACAAGGCATCTTTTGTTTCATCCTTCGTCACCAATCACTACTTTCATTCCCTCCCATCCTGACCCCTCCTATACTACACCACCTTCCCCTTCACTCTGCTCCCCTCCCCATCCCGCCTTGAAATCCATTTTCACTCCATCTAGATTATTCGCTTTTTCTTCTCTGCCTTTTTAAGACTCACCATCAATTATCTTCTTCCTTCCCTTCCTCCCTTGACACTGCCCGTCCTCTATTAATCTCTACATCCCTGCTGAACTTCTCCTTGCCTCATCGCTCCTGGGGTCATGCGTGCAAACTGCATGTGTGTGCTGATTATGTAGGATGATGGAGCACATATTGTCAGCGAGGCTGCCACCAGAGCTCTGGTCAACCTGGATCCATCTCAGCACTGCTGCATAAAGAGCAGTGTGTCTATTTCTGTGTGTGCTGGGCTGAGTCTGAGCCAAGCGGTACTGAGTAGCCATCAGATCCGGGTCGAGCGGGCCGAGGGGACAGACAGTGGTTGTCATCCCTCAATAGGCTGACACTAAATGGCTAAATCAGTTTAAAGCTACTGTAACTAAACCCAGCAGGAGAACTCACAGTGGGTAGAGGGAGGGAGGAGGAAGGAAGGGAAGGACACGGGGAGGAATGACAGTAATCCTCCTCATTGTTAGCAAGACTGAAAAGCACTGATCCTCTCAGGATCTCTCTCTCACACTCGCGCACACACACAGCAAGCTGCTCAAACACACACTTACATGGCACACTTTTTATCCATATCACACATGTAGGCCTGTTGTTACCGTATTAATAATCACATTTCCTACAATTGCTCATCATCACAGAGAGCACCATTAAAGGTCCAGTGTGTAGGATTCAGGGCCATTTACTGGCAGAAATGGTTTATTATATACATAACTATACTTTCATTACTTTAAAATCACCTGAAAACAAGAATCGTTGTGTTTTCATTGCCTTAAGGTTTTGCACCCTGAGTGCATTTTTGTCATCTGAAATTGTCCCACATCTAAAATTAAATATGACCTCATGTTGTGTTAATCTCATTAGCACACTGAATCCGAAACTTTCGTACTTCATTTAAAATGTCGGAACAGGTTCGATTTTCTGTGTTTTTTGCATCTGTCAGACCCCTTTAGAGAGGTTTGACCAAGAATCAGTGAAACAGGGCACACAGAATCATTTCGTAACTCAGATAGCTCACTTTCTACAGGTCAGATAGTAATATTCCAGTGGATGATGATGATGAGATGAAGGATGTGGACCGCACACAGAATGTGGAGGACGGCTCCGCCCCTTCATGCAGCTGTGGTGCCAAATGCAAGACAGAGAGGAAGTGGTGACAGCCAGATAGGTAACTCCAGTGGAGAGAGGCAAAGGAGGAAATATGTCTTTTCATTTTGTCATGTAGTGAGACTTTTTGCACCAAAGACAACAATGAAATGCATCAGAATCAGTGTGCAAGGTTTCTGTGCGTAAGAATCCAAAAAACCCCGACTCAGTGTTCAAAGGCCTTTGGAACGAGGAGTTTATATTTAGGGCCTACATACTTAGAAGGTCCTCTTCCATCGAGTTCGCCATGTTGTGTCTACAGTAGCCCAGAACAGACAAATCAAATACTGGTTCTGGACAGGACAATTCGAGTTTCTGTGTCAGCCACTGTAATTTTCCTACATGTTTTGCATTCATGGAAGCGTGTTCAGTTTGGTTATGTCACTCCTAGATGCCACTAACTCAAACACGCTGGATCTTTAAAAGTTTTAAAAGCAGCTTGCGTGGGCTAATGTTGGCAAACTTTATAGGCTATAGCTGTATATCATTACTGTGTCAGTTACTTAATAAATTCTTTCAACTTCTGCTAGCTTCACTACATTTAGCTACCCCCAATGAAAAGAGAACAAATGCAACTCCAGTTTACTCAAAAGTTGTTGTTTTTTTGTGTGTGTATTCTTGTCTAGCTTGCTAATGTATCCACTGGCTGTCATTCAGGAATCACCCACAGTTTTGCTCAGCATTGTACAGTGTGCAAAGCAGCTGCAGCTTCACTGTGACAATGGTACTTTAGTAGTGTGCAGTGCTAAGTGCTAAGCTAGCAGGTGATGGGCAGGTAATACCTCCAAAATGGCTGCTTATAAAACCACAGTGTCTTACTTACTGTTTCTACACTTAAAGGGACAGTTCAAACTAAAATCAGAAATACATAGTTTTCCTCTTACCTGTAGTGCTATTTGACAGTCTAGACTATTTTGGTGCGAGCTATCGAGTGTTGGAGATATCGGCCACAGACATGTCTGAGCTGCACTCGGCTTGTGGTGCTAAAAGCGCCAAAATATACATTTGAAAAAGCAATGTGTCTTTCCAGAAATCACAACCCAGTTACTCAAGAATCAACAAATCTTGTTGTGAGAAGTTTCACGTAGGAACTATTTCTTTTTACCAAACTACACCCGCCGACGGTAACTTAGCTCAGTGGTGCTAGATAAGCTAGCAGAAGATAAACGCTTCTTTCTGCATAGTGATACAGTTGATGGGTGTAGTTTGGAAGACAGAAAATAGTGTCTACCTGAAACTGCTCACAACAAGGTCTGTGGATTATCTTGAGTAATGGGGTCATGATTTTTGGAAAGACACATTGCTGCAACATTGGAGAGAGGGCAGATACGGCTGATATCTGCAACACTCGGCAACTCACACCAAGCCAATCTAGAGTGATGAACAGCACTACAGCTAAGAGAAAACAATATGTATTATTGATTTTGGGGGTGAACTGTCCCTTTAAAATGAGTAATAAAAATAATAAGTAACTCAGAGTAGCCTAGCTAATTACATTTTTTAAGTACAACTCTGGTCACAAATGAACTTTTTAATCGTGTTATCACAAAAGTAAACAAAACTTACCTCGTTTGTTGTTACTTGTAGCAGGTCATCAGGTGGACTGATGATGTCTTTACAACAACAGACCCCAGGGAATCTTGGGAAATCAAGGTCAAAACGGCCACAGTGGTTGATGTTCAGACCAAATTATATAAGCTACTTTAATCACTATTGTACCAATATATGATACACTCACATTGCTCCTTTCGAAAGTGGCAAAGTACAGACTGACTGGTAGGCCTATAGGCTGTATTTCGTTGTGTGTTAACAGTGCCTGTAGATGCCATTTTGTGTATCACTGTCCATATATATTTTTTAAATCAAAGCCTGCTGATGCCAGAGACACTCTACATTCCCTTTATATGCATTCGTTCTATGTAAGAGATTCCTTCTTTTGTAAAACAGCAGATGTTTGCAGTGCAGCTTTTACAGTCTAAAAACCCCTGAAGATGCTGACATGCATCCTCATGTCCGTCACATCAGCAGTGAATGACACTGACACTGTTATTTACAATTTCCATAAATTTCTCCCATCCACCACTTCGCTCTTACAGCTTGCTTCTGTCTCTGCTGCTCTGTATTCGAAGCACAGATCGATTTCTGCCGGTCACATTGATGGGAGACTTTTAATTTCCTAATGGAAGAGCCAGCAGAGCAGAGTGGGGGTGTGTGTCAGGACAGTAGCAGTGATTGGCCTGTAACCAGAGAGCCTGTGTATATACATGGTGTCAGAAAGTGGTACAAGGTTAGAGCAGTGTTATGTAAGCGTACTGTTACAGGGAGGGGAGATTTCTTTTTTATATGCGGTGAATAAAACAGCCTAATTTAGATTTTGAGAGGAATTCTTTCATCCTGTCTCTTGATCAACGTTTGATTTTGATATATGGATTTTCAAATAGCCAATTATGATTATAGCTGCTATTGATAAGACTCATCCCACTAACTGTTACCGATCAATGCACAAAGCGGCACGGCAATTTGCCGATGATTGATGGCTTCATTTCAACTCATTTCTAAACATGAAAGTGAGTGGAGAGAACGCCGCACCGTGAAGTTGGCAGTGAGCCCATCCCTCCGGCAGTTATCGATGCAAAACAGGAGCTTCCTGGATTTTTCTGTTCTGTCACAACAAATCACGGGATCAATCAACATGAGGGGGAATTTACATAATGCCGGTTATATCAAAGAGATTAAATTTTGGTGCAAGCTAGGAATCAATTTAGATGTCATCTTCTAGGAAGTGTAAGGGAAAACATACACGGATGAATTACATCAAAAGCTATTTGATTTCTTATTTGCTTTTAGTCTGGTGTGTCAGGATTTTAGAGATGATGTTCAATGGCGTGTGAGGGTTTCATTGCCTTATCATATGGCCACACACACTTTCTTGCTCCTGTACAACTTTGTGTTTCTTAAAAAAGCAGGAAATGTTAACACAGATTTACTCCTATTTGTGCTTGTGATAAAAAAACCAACAGTGATATCGATAAGGAAATCACAAAACAGCTTGTTCAAATTGCCAGGTGCAGAGATGGGAATAAAAACACGAAGATTATTGTGTTGTGATTGGTTTTCTTGGAGGTTTGTTTCATTATAAATTCTACACAGCTGGAACAAAATAAAAAGATACATCAACACACCACAGAGGTCACAACAGTGTACCACAAAATATACAGTATACAGTACAGAGAGAGAGAAGTAAAGCACTGAGAATATCTTATAAAAAAAAAAAAAATCCTAAAAAAAAAAATTCTCTCTTCTCTCAGAGCGAGTGGAAAAGCCTGGGAAAAATGAAAACTCAGTAGTTCCAAAATTAAGAATCCCCTTTTCTAGAAAAACAACTTTAATACCACAATATTTTTTATATAAAACAAATAAAAATTAAAAAAAAAACGATGCTCCAAGTTCACTTATCTATCTTCACCTGCCATCACAGGTTCGCTAACAGTCAATATGGCAAGATCAGTAGACAGACATCACAAAATAAAACAAGCCTTGTGGGCGGAGATAGTGGTTTGAGGTGACATTCTTTAAAAAAAATCAAGGCCATTGGTTCCAGTGTACAACAAAGTAAAAGGGCAACCCGCTATCAAACCTCTCTGGCCTGCCGACAGTGTAGGGGAGGAACAGAAACGCCAGTATCGCGTACCTAAACACAGAAACACTCCTGCTGTGACACTCACAAACTCTTCCATTTGGTAACAATAAAAAGTACATCACAAACTCCAGCAAGAACCCACCCCCGATCCCTCCCACACCTTCCCCTTCCCTTCCCTGCTTCTATCAAACTTGAGTGAACCTGCGCCGGTGATTTCTCCTAACAGGTGAATCTGTGACTACTTCGCTGCAGCTCCCTGAAAGTCTCATTTTGTTGTCACGGGGAGAAACGACATCACAGCAGGCCACAGTTTGAGATTGTCGACCATTTCGCAGAATTTCACCAATTTTACAGTGAAAGCTGATGATAATTGGGGCTTTCTGAGCTGAATTGTTGCGAGCTGCATTTGTAAGAATGGTTTCATCCCAGCGTACAGGACTGAAGGGCTGCAAAAGACTCGGTAAGAAATGGTGGCAATTACAGTCCCGGACCGGCAGCTTAGTAACCACAGTAACTCCACATCATGCCCAATACACCTACTGCTTGATAGACAGGGTAATAGTAGTATTTGAATTTACAGAGAAAACAGGAGAGCAACGTCAACAATTGATGTACTAACATAATATACAAGTATGCTGGAAATGGCAAGAACAAATTTGTACAACATAATAGCTTGCTTGTTTGGTGGCTTTTTAGCTGGATTTAAAAAAAAAAAAAAAAGGCAAGCAATTTAAGAGAAAGGATTGGCGTTATTAAATGCCTGGGCTGCTTCTACGGAAAGCTAATTAAGGATATGGGGGGAAGAAAAAAAACACAAACATTCACAGGTGGCAAAAATGCAATTAAACAAACAGCACTAAAGCAAACACAGAGTGTCTTTGAGCGGAAATGTTACAGCCGTGTGTGCCAAACAGCGTGCTGCCGAGGGATTAAATGTTGTGAGCGTAAATCATCGCTTGTTACTGAGGTGAATAAAAACAGAATGGCACCATGTGACATTTCAGAGAGCACAGAATTTAAGTGCAGACTCCAAGGCAGAGTAGACGTTCAGTGTAACACTTGCACGCTGGCACACAGTCCAGAGCAACACTGTGGCTTAATGGCATTTTGTGTTTCATTTGGGGTAGATAAGAAAGATTCTGCCACAGTGTTTGGACTGTGCCAGCCGTGCCTCGCTGTGCAGCTCTACTCTGCAGAGGAGTCGAATCAAAGATGCAATTGGTGAGGAAGAATCAAAAGAAGCCATGATAATAACAATAATAATAATAATAATGTCATCCAGTGATGTCACATTGTGATTTTGCACGTGTATGGTTTTAAACCTGTGGTAGCACATATGGATGGAGTTTCACCTTAACAGGCCACCTTGTCACTTTAACAAAAAAAACAAAAACAAAAAGAAAACCTCCATCCAAAAAAGTCTACTCCAGGTTATAAAACAAGCACAACTGATAACAGACATAGTGTGTCGCCCAAGGTCCCCAAAACAAACCAAAGTCCATGTTCCACCTCATGTTGTCCCCCAGTCTTGTGTAGTGAATAAAAATTAGCCCTGTTGTCTTCATAATTGTTCTCCTCCTTCCCTTCATCCCTCTGTCGGTTACTTTCATTGTCCTCTTTCATCACTGTCAGAGAGAAAAACACACAAAGAGCAATATAAATATCACCAGTGTGCCATCATTACACATGGATATTTGCTTATAATGATAACAAGTACTGTATTCACAACTTATCGTATAATTATCTGTAAAAAAAAAACTTCAGACATGCCCCAAAGAAAACCGAGTGAAGAATATTCCCTCTACATTTTCATTCACAGCTTATTCAACAGTTTATCAGGTGCTAATCACCTGTAGGTAACATTTTAGAGCACAGTAGCATTATAACAAGTGCAATCTTTATTCATTTTCCATAACCGCTTATCCTGTTAGGGGTCACAGGGTTGCTGGAGCCTATCCTAGCTGACACTGGGCGAGAGGCAGGGTACACCCTGGACAGGTCACCAGACTATCACAGGGCTGACACATAGAGACAAACAACCATTCACACTCACATTCACACCTACAGACAATTTAGAGTCACCAATTAACCTGCATGTCTTTGGACTGTGGGAGTACCAGTAACCCTTTTGCCGTGAGGTGACAATGCTAACCATTGCACCGCCCCGTTGCTGCAATCTGTTTTTTCTCTAACACACTGAAGTAAAATGGGTAAACAGCTGGACATTTGTGGTCTGTATATGAAATCTAAATGAGTAAATAACCCAATGATTATACACGTCTCATCTTTTACAATTTGTTACATATCCTACACATGAAACTTCAAAAAGTATTTTGGGACATTTAAAGGTCCAGTGTGTAGGATTTAAGGGTGATACACTGGCAGAAATGGAATATGATATATTAAGTATATTTTCTTTATAGTATAATCACCTGAAAATAAGAAATGTCATGTTTTTTGTTACCCCTGAATAAATTAAATATCTACATAGAGCGGGCCCTTGACCACAGGGTCCGCCATGTTGCTTGTCATGTTTCTACAGTAGCCCAGAAAGGACAAACCAAACTATGGCTCTGGATAGAGGCTGAACAGTGTTAACATCAAACTGCTTTATTCAGTGTTTTACTAGTTTAAATCACCAGGTGCGCGCGTTTCGTTGCGGATGATTCGGCTACCACTAAAAATCTCCTGAACATTGAAGACTGAAGGAATCCTAACCAGGAGTTGAAGCTTGGCACATGGGAGAAATTTTAGCTGGTTGCAATCTGTAATCCTCACCCCTAAATGCCACTAAATTCAACACACTGCTCCTTTAATGCCTTTATTAGACAGGAACAAGAGGAGACGTAGGAAATACAGAACATTTGATAACAGAATACTGTATTTGAGAGCACTAGATCACTGTCACGTGTTCTGCAGCTGGGACTACAGGCTGTCAGCATTATGAGCTTGTGCTACTGTACTTGGTGTAGTAAGACATTCGTCTCAATAAATCTGTTGTAAAATGTACAAGTCAAGATTGGAATTTCAGAGTAAAATTAAATCTGTCTGGGGCTGAGGCTGCAGCCTTTAAGAAGACAGCTTACGGGGGTGATCATTTTTTAATGACGTCTCAGGGAAGCAACATCACTTGATAGCATATGGAGAGACCGACTTTTACATCTTCTCGTCATATCCATTTCAAAAGCGAAGAAAATGTGTCTGCAATCTCCCCGCAGTTCTGAAATGTCACGCAGTTTTGCTGTCAGCCGGCTCAAAAATCACATAAAACAAGACTCGTCTAAACTGGCTTTTACATTCCCGTCAAATATGCCACTGCCATAAATTTCATGATGAAATGTTTTACATTTGTGATGACATTTTTAGATGACTCTGTACAGCTGTCACACTCCATCATTTGAGCTACGGGGACAGCTTTCTCAAACCTGCTCTCTTTGAACTAAAACTGACTGTAGACTCTCTGCATGACTGATGTGTCTGAGGATATTTCTGCAGAGTGTAAAGCTCGTGTTTATGTTTAAATAATCGCAGTCACTATGAGGGATCTTTGGAGGCACGTTTATGTCTACATGGCCATTTTCAGCCTTGTGCAATAAATCCAATATATGCTGCTTTTTAGTAACTGTGGCTTGCTTCTAGGGCTGCTCCCTCACAGTGGCCCAACGTTCGTCGACCAGAAGGGTCACTAGCTGGCAAGATTTCAACAACAAACAAACAAACAAAAGAAACAAATGTGAAAGTCTATTAGGAGCTGCGCCTTGTCAAAATAAACCAAAACCTATATGACTGGTCCATGTGGGAATTCATTTTGAAAGGACAGACACAGGAAATGGCCATGCTAATACGTTAATAACATGTCGGGCAGGAAATCCACAGTGTGGGATCATTTTGAGAAGGTGAAGGATGAACCCAAGGTAATATGTAAACTCATCTTCATTGGTCGACTACAAACATGACGTATCATCTGAAACATGTCAGTAGCTACATGCCCATTAGCCACTTAGCACAATCATTACTGCTTTGCTGACAGCGTCATTAACAGGCGGCTCGCTCAGTGTGTGACGTGCACTTGTAGATAAAATACAGGCCTATATTAATGAAGGTTCATTAGTACGGTTTGTATTTCTCTGTAATGTAGCACAGTGTTAACAATGTTACTGATACTATTCTTTCTCACACCTTCAACTCAAACCATTGTGTTGCCCCGCCCAAAATATATCATTTAATAATTAAATTATTATCATAAACATGTGGGCGACTAGTCGACTAATGGCCCTAAATGACGACTATTGGTCGACTAGGAAATTTTTTAGACAGGGGCAGCCCTACTTGCTTCTACACCTCCAAATAATTGTAATGTACTTCGTTTACCTAAAAAGGTTGAGCTGATTCCCCCAAAACATGATAACAAGCTCTACAGAGTTTCTTTTCATCTTCTGTGATAAGACTCTGTATCTCACAGGCAAATAAAGTGCCTCACTGGAAACTACTATTATGTGAGAAACTCATTCAGATCAGGAATGGCTTTGTTTTCATCCACTGCAATGTCCTTATTAGCTGAAGAGTCCTTGACTTGTCCCTGCATACCATCAGTCTGTACCATCATGAGTCACATTCATGAATGCAGAAGCAAGAAAGCTCTCTGTTGACCGAAACCCCGGTCCATGACCCTCTTTAACCCCGTGCTGCGTGTGTCCATTGGCCTGACCTGTTCTGTGGACGGTCTCTTGTTGAGGAGACCGGCCTCTTCGTTGGCCTTGTCTGTCTTCATCTCCACCACAATGTCGTTGTTCACCTCTCCGCTGGCCCTGCAGAGGGAGCGGGAAGATGTAAGAAAAGATGTAAGAAAAGTGGATGATTATTACCTCATGTATTTCCTTTGTACAACTAATGGGTCTAGACATGAGGAGAACATGCTGATTGCTGTTTGAGTACTGAACTCCTTTAGGGACCGTTGACTTTTAACATTCTATTTACAGTGCTCCCAATTTCTCTCCAATGATTTGGTGTGGGAGTCACCAGAGGCCCCATGATACGATATTATCGCGATACTTAAGGCATATTATTGTGGTTTTAATGTTTTGTGATATGCTGAGTATTGAGATAACATTTATTGGGACATTTATTACCTTTTTTCAACTGCAAATTACACCGATCAGCCAAAACATTAAAACCACTGGCAGGTGAAGTAAATAACATTGATCATTTCATTACAATGCAATGTTCTGCTGAGAAACCTTTGGTCCTGGCATTCACGTGGATGCCTCTTTTCACTCCACCCATCTAAATGTTGAGATAAACCAAGTACCCCCACTCATTGCAACAGTGCTCCCTGATGACAGTAGCCCCCCAGCGAGGTAGTGCACCATGTAACACTGCAAGAACTGCTAAGGAATGGTCCAAGGAACGTGACAAAGAGATCAAGGCATTGACCTAGATGATCCCAATCTGATCGAGCATCTGTGGGTCAAACCGGTATCCCAGAGGTCCTTTGTCCATGCCGCGACGGGTCGGAGCCAAGTCCAATCTACGTAGGAGCTTCTGACCTGTCAGGGCATGGAGACAGGACCTCTGGGGGTGTCCTGTGTTGTCTCGCACCAAAGTGGTGTCGACGAATCCTTTGAGTCCTGTGGGTTGTGAGGTAAGGCACCAGCATGCCCAATGAATGTTCGATCGGATTGGGATCTGGGGAATTTGGAAGCCAGGTTGATGCTGAGCTCTTTGTCAAGTCCCCGGTGCCATTCCTTAGCAGTTTTTGTGGTGTGGCATGGCACATTGTCCTGCCTGGGGGGCCACTGCCATCAGGGAGTGCAGTTGCCATGAGGGGGGTGTATTTGGTCTGTAATGGTGTTCGGGTGGGTGTTGCGTGTCAAGTGGCATCTACATGAATGCCAGGACCCAAGGTTCCACAGAAGAGCATTGCATTGTGACAAAACGATCCATGTTATTCACTTCACCCATCAGTGGCTTTAATGTTTTGGCTAATCGGTGTATGTCGCCATGGGAAAACTTTGTCAATATCTGTATTATCTAATAAGATAAAGTTTCTCCTTTAAACCATTTTTATTGCAGCAAAATGTGTCTAATGGATTGAAAAAGCAACTAATTTTATTATTCTAGTAGTCTAGGAAAGGTTTAATTTGTATATGCAACATTAATTTTTTATGTAATGAAAAAGAAATCGATCTATAATATTGCCCAGAGAAATATCTCGATACTATGCTGTTATCGATTTTTTCCCCCACCCCTAATAATTGGGGTTCGCTGTAACTCCATTTTAACTGCCTTTTCAGATAACTAAGATATCCTGAGTAAAAGAAAACAAACTTCTATGTATCATCTTTTTGAGGATTATTTTCCAGTCAACTTCCAAATCTCCAGACTGTAATTTGCATACTGACATGAAAATGCTCAAAACAGGCACAAAGATGATATCAAATGGAAACTGACAAAATCAGATTGTGAGTTTATTATCATAGATGGAACATGATGACACAAATTGTGAGTCTGAGGAAGCTTCTCTGTCATGCCAGAATTAGGCTTCTTTGAGACCCAACATGTTGCTATGCAATCAGGACTATTAGCAGCTCTGTTATACTCTGATACTATTAAACTCTCATCCAAGGGTCTCTTAAAGGGCCAGTGTGTAAAATGGGTTGAAAACAGTGACATCAGTGGTCAAATTCTAGATTGCAGGGCTCACTCGCTCACCCCTCCCGTCGGGTAAATGACGGTGGCCTCGTAGGGACAAAAAGCCTTGCGCACGAGTTTTTCAGGAGTAGGTCTATCAAGCGACGAGGTGAATGTTTAATTAGAAATCTAAACCATGTTACAATATTTTAATGAATCCCTCACGAGCAGGAGACCAGAGGAGCATTCGGGAAAAAGGCCAGTTTATTTGAGCACTCCAGAAACTCTGGTAACACTCCAGGGGATAAAAGACTCCGTCCCAAACTCTGACTCTTCTAGCGTAACACACACACACTTCATACACACATACTCGTTTACCATACCGAGTGGGGACCCCCCTCCCCTCTCTGCTCCACCAATCTCCAGCCCGCACACTGACTGACAGCGTGGCCGGTAAACAGAGCTCAGCTGTTTATTTAGCCTAGCGATATCTCCGGACTATAGTAACTGCAATGGACGACTTTGAACGCGATTTTGAAGAGTTTCTTGTAGCGGACACAGACCCAGAGCCATACCTGTTTGAGCCGGAGCATACAGATGAGAAACTCCATGTGTTTGATGCTGAGCGGGCGAGAAGAGAGGCTGAATGCACAGAATGGGATTCGGTGATCGTTGGGGAGATATATCATCAGGAGGAAAAGCGCCGCAGAGAGTGCATCACAAGGAGTGAAGTTGTGTCTTCTTTTCCTCGCAGATGACGGTTCAGGTTCATTCTCTCCTGTTGCGTGGTAAGTGTGGTCCATTCGCAAACTTTATAACTAAAAAAACTTTTCACTACTCTCTATCAACGAACTACTAACACTCTGCTGTTTCTTCCTCCTTCTTCCTTCCTTCCACTGTCTTCGTTGGTTCATTTATACACGCGAAACGCGTTCTCTGGCTGGCTGGATTGTCTGCTCGGTCTGCCGTACATACATGGCGGCGCATGATGGCGACCTCTCTAAAGAAAGGCCCTTGCTATATATATATATAAAGCATAATTATAAGGCTACGAAAACCAAACAAATTTTATTTTATAGTGATTATACACTTATATAAACATATTAATGGGTAGAATATTCAGATTTAGATTCAGATTGACAATAAACCATGCCAAATATTACACAGTGGCCCTTTAAGTTCACCTATAACTTTCTGCTATTTCTGCTGGATTTAGTTTTTTATTTATTTGTAAAATCGCGTGTAACTTTTTTCTCTTTATCAAAATGAATCTACTTCAGAAGTGTGTTTCCTTACAAAAGTGTAGTTTATCATTATTGAGTCACATGAGGTAATCACTGCCAACATTAATCCCCTCTGTCCCCCTATCTCTCCCCCCCATCTACTCACACTTCCTTCTTGTCCTTCTTGCCGCAGGGCAGCTTGCTCTTCTTGTTCAGGAAGTAGATGAGAGCCACCAGCAGCAGGAGCAGCAGAACACACACCACCACGGCTATGACCACCCCGCTGGAGCCTCCCTGCTGCTTGTCAGCTACAGCGCCGCAATGGAGGGACACATGGGGGGGAGGGATGGATGATGGGATGGTGGAGGGAGGACAGAGGTGGGAGACGTGGGTGGGGAGTGAGGGATTGATCACAGTGGAGGAGGTGGGAGGAAGACGGGAGAGTTTGTGATTTTGAGGGGGCAGTGGTGGGGAGAGGGGGGAATCATGGCGGGTGTAGGGAGGTTGGTGGTGTTTGATTCGTGGGGTAGAAGAGAGGAAGGCAAGGGGGGAGGGAAATTCATTTGGGTTACCACGAGAGGGATGGGGAGGGGAGGATGGAGAGAGGAAGAGGGCGGGTGCCCAGATAAAGACAATGGGTGGATGGGTGGGTAGAGAGGAGAGGGAGCAGGGAGCAGGGAGTTGGGATGTGGAGTTAGTCTAACTTTTTGAATGCAATGACTGAAAAGTGATGGGACCCAAAAATGGGGCCTGAATACTCACAGATAATACTAGACAGCTGACTAGAGCCAGAAAACAACACTGAGCATACTCACCCATCCACCTACACTTGTATTACTATACCTGTGAGGACATGACACTACAATAACACTAACAGAGCTGATGTTGTTTTACATAAACCGAAACGTTATGAGTAATTTAGCAAGTTGGTGTTGCACCAGTTTATACAACGCTCATAAAGAATTTTTTTTTTTTTATTGACTGGCTGGTGTTTAAAGTAATAGTTCAACATTTTGGGAAATATGCTTGTTACTTAGAGACAGGTAGCTTAGATTAGCATAGAGACTGGACACAGGGCGAAAAGCCATCTTGGTTCTGTCAAACAGTAGCAAATCTGCCTGCCAGCACCTCTAAAGGTCACTAATTAACACATTATATCTCATTTGTTCAGTGGTTTTACACTGGGTTATGCAATGGACTAAGTCTTAGTGGGGAGCAGTGACTTGCTGGGGTCTCCATTGGCTTGGCAACTTCACAGTGATAACAAGACTGCAGGAAATGTCAGGTTATTCCCTTAAAATTGTACCTCAGGCATAGCTGTGGTGAGCAGTTAACAATTCAAAATCAATGCACAAAGTGTATTAAAGTGATGGTTATCATGGTAACAGCAGTTCACTGAGATAAGAGAGATTTCAGACCTAGAGTTGTCTTGGTTTGGTCTGAATCAGGGACTAATTTTGTTACAAAGCTTGCGAGAGAAAGCTGCTCTTGATTGGTCAGAATTTCCATGTTGGAAAAATCCAGGAAGTAAACCAAACGTTGAAGAAGAGTACACTTGCAAGATAAATGCGACACTTTCTAATGTCACAATGGAGGGACAACTACGCAGGTTGATTTTAGCGCTGCTCATTGTGGACTATATTGCTGCCATTGTTCATTTTAGTCAAACCATACAGTTTGAAAACAAGGCGCGGCTCCAACTAGAAAACAATGTGTTTATGCATTGGATGTGCTGAATGTGCATATTAAGGCAGTACAGGAGGAGGTGCACATTAATAATCCTCCAGGACTGTAACATGCTCGTGTTTAACCCAAACAATGTGTCATGTGACTGCAGTTGGTTCACATCCAGGTCGGAACATGTTCTCAACACAAATGAACTGCAGCAGAGTTCGTTTGAAACCAGACCAAGACCACCTCTTCAAGAAGGTCTCGGTCCGGTTGTTTTGGTGCGCACCCGAGTGCGATTGCTGTGTTCACACCTGCCCAAATGAACTCCACTTAGGGGGCAAAGGAACTTGAGTTTGCTTGAACTGAACCAAACAAGGCAGATGTGAAAGCACCCTTGGTTAAATCAACTGAAAATGGATGCAAATTTAAGCAGGTTCTCTTCCTCTCTTGCTTGTGATAGGTGACTGTAGTGGAAACTTGCCATGATGCTCTGAGGTGTCCTGACGAACAAAATGAAGGGCAAGGTGGAGGAAAGGTTCTTTGCCTTCACTTTGTCCATTATTTTCTTATAACAGGACACCTGATACCTTTCCACCAAAACCAATGTCATAGTAAACTGATGATTTAGGGGTTTTGTACAAAACAAGCAGTCAACTTTGGCTTTAGAAGTTTGTAAACGGAAAGTTATGATGAATAAAAGTACCTTCCTTTTTTTCCCCAGAAGTCCTAATTTAAAGTCCGTCCTCTCAACTACAGTAATACAAGTACAAGGACACAAACACATCAGCTCTTGTAAACACGAAAACAGTAACTTGTGTGTGCACACAGACATAAATACACACACAGTGACTTACAGTTCTGGACGAACGCCATACACATGTCAATAGGGTTAGCGATACAGACCTGACGTAAGCACAGGGTTTCCAGAGAGCAGCACTTTGAGAGAAAGAGAGTTTCTCAGTCCCATAGCATGGCAAAGCAACAACCACAACACAAACACCACTAAGAGCGTACACACACAAAAGCTAAGGTTACTAAATCCTACACACACACACACACACACACAGCACCCCGGCGAGTGGAAAACGGCGAAAAGGAAATAAAGCGAGAAATAAGAAGGCAGTCGGAAAGAAGAGGTGACCAAAAAGGAGACACAGTGAAGGAACAAAGAGAGGAAAGGAAGGAATAGAATAGAATAGATTCCTTTATTGTCCCCAAGGGGCCACAAAAAGTTGTAGTAGCATCCACAAAATATTGGACAGACATCATACAAAGGTGACAAGAGAAGAAGAATAACAATATACAATATCCACAGTGTTCGGTAGCAAGAGGGCAAATATACAAGATTACAGTACAGCAGAGGGAATTGTGTGTGTATGTGTGTGTATGTATGTGTGTAAACGTGTGATGGAGGGGCCAGGGCAAGAGGAGATGGATGGAGGGGGGGATTTCTAAGTTACAGGGTCTGTACAATAAAGAGTCCTGAGAGAAGGAGGGAGGAGAAGAGGAGGAGAAGGGAGAAGGCTCTACCTCTGTCGGCCGAGTTGTCAATTGCTGCAAGCGAGGAGAAGAGAAAGAAGAAAGGGTTTAGTTTGCAGATTATGGTGAGAAGCAAAAGAAACCTGGATTTGGCTGCACCAGCTAATCTTGAATCCACTTCTAAGGCTGCACAGGAAGACCCTCCTGAGCTCTTAGCAACTACTACAACTAAAGCCTAGTTCACATTACACGATTTTAACCGGGATTTTGACGTCGCAAAGGATCTTGAGAGCCACCTTGGGTCGGAGGTGAGTTGGCAGATAGTCTGCCACGACGAGTCCTCGTGTGTGAACAAGCCTACGAGCAAGTCGCCCCCTCGTCTGCGACTGGGACTGGATATCTGGCATGCTAGAAAACTGGAGAAGTCTGACACGACTGACAAAGAGCATCAGCCAATGAGAGGCGGGATACGTTCCACGTCAGCACGCAGGAGGACGGAAGAAATGTGAGGAGGACAAGCCGCAGGGTTGCCAGGTCCGCTAATTAACCGCGACTTTAGGCTTGTTTCTAAAGTGGAGTTGCTTATTTGGGCTTGCTCTCTAAACGTCGCCTTTCTCTATATATATATCCGTTGCTTCTTTTGGGCATGTTTCCATAGCCCTGGTTGCTTGTTTCTCTCCCAAGATCTGACAAGCAAGGCAACACTGACAAGCCGGCAAGCAACAACAACAATGGCGGCGTCCACAGGATCGCGGCGAGCGCGTTGTGTGTGGACCCAGGCCCTGGAGGCAGATCTGGTTCAACACTGGGAAGAACATCCATGCCTTCACAATGTGTTGTCTCCAAGTTTGGTGACGTCACCGCGTTATCTGGGGCTCTGTCGGCGAGGGCTCGGTGGAGAATCTAGTGGTGTGCACACACAGGTCGTAACGCAGTTGGCGAGACTCCCACTGACAGAAACACATGTCGCCAGGTACGAACACTCAAAAGATTACAATAGTCTCCGCGACACAAAATCGGGGTGAAAATCTTGTAATGTGACTGTAGGCTTAACTGGTTGCTAAGTAACATTAGTAGCGCTGTTAAGTCAAATGCAGTCAACTATGCAAACAGAAAGTCATTGTAGCATCACAAGCCGTAGCATAACTTTTCGGTGGCCGATGAATGAACGTTATAACTAGGCTGAGTTTGAACTTACAAAGAACTTTGTGCAGCTGAGTTCTAAAACAATTTCCAAAAAAAGTTCCTCTTGTTTCCAAAACAACTGGTTTCATTAAATATTTTCTTGTCTCATTTGGAAAGCACTACATCACAACCACACATCAAACGCCCACAGTGAAGAAAACATGAAGGGGAAGAAGGGAGATAACGAAGCATCATCGCTGCCGTCATCTCCTGACACTGACCTCTTTTGAGAGATACCAGGATGGTCTTGCTATCTGTTCCGTGGTCATTGGAGACCTCGCAGGTCACCCCGTTCTTCATGACCTCGGCAGTGGCTTGTAGGGTCACGGTGCTTACTGCCTTGTTACCTTCCACTGATACTGACTAGCAGGAGCGACAGATGGAGGGAAGAGAGAGATGGAGGAAAGACGACATGAATTTCAACACATTCCCTGACTTGTGTTTTAAATCTGTGGCATGTTTTCCTGCCTGGTTCTGATCATACTGCACACTGCAGTGATGCCTTATTCCAAATTTCTTCCCATGATTCTCTACATCAAGACTTGCTCTTAGAAACGGTCAGTGGTGCGAGCTCCAATATCTCTCCTCTTTGATCTAACACACATCACTATTTGCTTCTGAACTTATCACATCTTTCAGGATCATGAAAGTTTTATTTCATTTTTAACACTTTATTTTATGTCATATTATTATGAAGTTGTATTCCCCCTGTAAGTTTCTTTAAAGCTGTTTCATATGGGATTTTCTTTTCAACTATATCGCATCAATACGAAATATTAGAATGAAATATTACTTTCCAAAAGCCCCGGGAGCTGTTTCTCTCCCTCCTTTTTTTTCTACTGCTTTTGAAGTTTAACAACCAGCCTCCCAAGAAGAAGATCCTCAGATGTTACGAAAAATCCTGCCTCAAACTTTCCCGTTGACCCAAATGAAAATGCTGATAATGATAGCTCTGTTCATTTGGAAAACATCTTCACCTGTTTTTATAGTTTCACTTGTGCAGTCGCTTTCAAGAAAGTCGCAATTACATCTGTTTACTGAGAGATTCCATTAGATCAGGTAATACGTGCTGTGTTTTTATCTCTGCTTGTCTCAATTGTGTTTTCACATTGTACCTCTTTTCCTGAGGGCTTCCAGGTGAACTGAGGGGCAGGAGAGCCGTGGGCTGAGCACTTCAGAGTCACCATGTCTCCTTCCTTCCCCACCTCTCCAATGGCTGGAGCCTCGATCATAGGCTTTCCTGGAAAGGGTGGGAGAAAGTCAGTGAAGAGGGGAAACTTTTAAGCATAAACAACACAGCGAAAGATCAAACACACATGCACACACACTGTAAATCATATGAGGCTGGTTAAAATTGTAGCATAAGCTTCCCTGCTGTCTTAGAAATGTGAGTTAACTTAATGTAATATGAATAATTGGTCATCAAAGTCAGCTTGAGTTGTAAAAACATGAAACACACTGGGTTAAGTTCGCTCAATTTAAGAGTCTGAACATTTGTATAAGTATAATAAATTAATAAATAAATTACAAATGACCTTCTGATTGCTTCAGACAAAGGACTCGTCTCTGTACTTGTTTTATTAGATCTTAGTGCGGCGTTTGACACAATTGACCATCAAATTCTACTGCAGAGACTGGATCACTTAATTGGCTTAAAAGGTTCAGCACTAAGCTGGTTTAAATCTTATTTATCTGATCGTTTTCAATTTTTTGACGTTCGCAATGAACCATCCTTACGTACTAAAGTTTGTTTTGGAGTTCCGCAAGGTTCTGTGCTCGGACCAATCCTGTTTACTCTATATATGCTTCCTTTAGGTAACATCATTAGAAATCACTCTATAAATTTCCATTGTTATGCGGATTATACTCAGTTGTATTTATCAATGAAGCCAGAAGAAAGCAATCAATTAACTAAACTCCATAATTGCCTTAAAGACATAAAAACTTGGATGAGCACCAATTTCCTGATGTTAAATTCAGACAAAACTGAAGTTATTGTTCTTGGCCCCAAACAACTCAGAGACTCTTTATCTGATGACATAGTTTCTCTAGATGGCATTGCTCTGGCCCCTGCCACTACCGTAAGAAGAAACCTCGGAGTAATATTTGATCAAGATTTGTCTTTTAATTCTCATTTAAAGCAAACCTCACGGACTGCATTTTTTCATCTGCGTAATATTGCGAAAATTAGGCCTATCCTGACCCGAAAAGATGCAGAAAAATTGGTCCACGCTTTTGTTACCTCAAGGCTGGAGTATTGTAACTCTCTATTATCAGGTAGCTCTAGTAAGTCCTTAAAAACTCTCCAGCTAATTCAGAATGCAGCAGCACGTGTACTAACAGGAACTAATAAACGCGATCATATCTCTCCTGTTTTAGCTTCTCTGCACTGGCTCCCTGTAAAATCCAGAATTGAATTTAAAATCCTACTGTTAACTTATAAAGCTCTAAATGGTCAAGCTCCATCATATCTTAGAGAGCTCATAGTGCCATATTATCCCACCAGAACACTGCGCTCTGAGAACGCAGGGTTACTCGTGGTCCCTAAAGTCTCCAAAAGTAGATCAGGAGCCAGAGCCTTTAGCTATCAGGATCCTCTCCTGTGGAATCATCTTCCTGTTACAGTCCGGGAGGCAGACACCGTCTCCACATTTAAGACTAGACTTAAGACTTTCCTCTTTGATAAAGCTTATAGTTAGGGCTGGCTCAGGCTTGCCCTGTACCAGCCCTTAGTTAGGCTGACTTAGGCCTAGTCTGCCGGAGGACCCCTCTATAATACACCGGGCCCCTTCTCTCCTTCTCTCTCTCTCTCTCTCTCTCTCTCTCTCGTATCCTATTACTGCATCTAGCTAACCCGGCCATTCTGGATGTCACTAACTCGGCTTCTTTTCCGGAGCCTTTGTGCTCCACTGTCTCTCAGATTAACTCGTATCGCAGCGGTGCCTGGACAGCGTGACGTGTGTGGTTGTGCTGCTGCCGTGGTCCCGCCAGATGCCTCCTGCTGCTGCTGCCATCATTAGTCATTAGTCATACTTCTTCTGTTATTATACACATATGATTATTGTCACACATGTATACTGCCAGATATTAATACATACTTTCAACATATTGTACCGCAGTAACCAGAACTATAACTATAATATTATTACTTTCATTAATGTTGTTGTAAGCTACTGTCATTACCTGCATATCTCTCTCTCTCTCTCTCTCTCTCTCTCTCTCTCTCTCTCTCTGTGTCATATGGATTACTGTTAATTTATTATGCTGATCTGTTCTGTACGACATCTTTTGCACGTCTGTCCGTCCTGGAAGAGGGATCCCTCCTCAGTTGCTCTTCCTGAGGTTTCTACCCTTTTTTTTCCCCCGTTAAAGGGGTTTTTTTGGGGAGTTTTTCCTTATCCGCTGTGAGGGTCTTAAGGACAGAGGGATGTCATATGCTGTAAAGCCCTGTGAGGCAAATTGTGATTTGTGATATTGGGCTTTATAAATAAAATTGATTGATTGATTGATTGATATAAGCACATTTTTAAGGCTGCTCCCGGTACGCTTGATACATTCAATACTAATCGTTATTGTGGTTTAAATTGTTTCCATTGTTATGAAAAGAAACATATAGTTCCCATCAGGTCTGTTCTCTTAAAACTGCTAAATAAATAAATAAATAAATAAATAAATAAATAAATAAATAAAATAAAATAAAAAACTACATAAATTAAAAAATAAAAAAAAATACAAAAATTAAAAATTAAATTAAATTAAATTAAATTGAATTGAATTGAATTGAATCAAGTTAAAAAAAATTTTTTTAAACAAAAAAAAAAGGTCTCGAGAGTTTTAGCACTGAGTGCATGCTGGTAAATCTGCTAACAACTTAATTTAATGAGTCAAGATAACTTCATTCAAGTCATCATTTCAAGTCAACAGACACGTTGGCCTGAAAATAAAATTTAGTCATTTAAATTTGACCTTGAAATGACTGAAACTTGTATGTTTACATTTCGGACAAAAGATTAGTTGATTCCACTACACAGCTGCAAAATGTTTTGCAGTGCGCTAATGGTTTCATCCCATATTGACACTAAATTGTCGACAGAGTAGGGAGCCACACCTTCCCTCAGCTGCATCCAACTGTACAACTTCCTTCCTCTGACTGAAACAATAGCCAGCACTCCCTAACACTGTTGTTATGAAGGATTGATAGCAACCATTGTTATTATCCTGTGTGTGTGTGTGTGGTTGTGGCAGAGGCTGGGTAATTTGGAAAATAAACGATAACTGTTCTCACAATAAAGTGTGAGCTGCAATTTATTTTGCAGCCCCTGAGCAGAGGATCCCATACTTCCACAAGTTACTGCCAGCGGACGAGGCTTTGTGAATTTAGCGTTGGAAGCTGACTGAGTGTGTGACTGTGGAAAGATGTAATTGGAATCTTTACTTTAGTCTTGTCCAGACAGTTTAGTTGGTTTTCCTGAGGTGCTGCAGGCTGTGCATGTGCATGTGTCTGTGGGAGTGTGTTACCTTTGACAGTGAGGTTAACACTAGCCTCGGTCGTCAGTCCTGGCACAGATGGCACGGCTCCAACGCACATGTACTCTCCAGCTTGATCATAGGAAACACCCTTTAATGACAGCGTGCCGTCCTGTGACAGCACCTCAGAACCCTGGAAGAACACACACACAGAAATAAAACCAATTGGAGTCACGCCATCAGCCCTCCCAAAGTCTTTCCTTTAATTGTCTGTGTGTGAATATGAGAGCAGAACAGCATTGTTAATATCTAGTTTGGAGGCACGCAGCTATGCTGGGAAAGCAGAAGGAGAACCTTCACGCACACTGTTCCAAAGCGCAGTGATAACAGATCAAAGTCCATCCTCCATGATGAACCCGTCTCTTGCAATTCCTCTCAACTTCTTCTCATAGGAATCCTTCTTACTGAGAACAAACACGTTCTCTACTCAGAAAACCAGCAGTCGGTGAGTTTCTATCACACCCAGGAGACACAACAATAGATACACAGGATACAACAACCGGCTTGACACAGGAGGAACATTCTGCACATAACAAGTGGAGGAGAGGAGATGAATACCAAGATACAAAAAAAGCACCGCTGCTACAACCCTGATTTGTAGTTTTACGGTCAAACAAAACGTCTTTCCGTTGGTTTGTTTACTGTTGAAAATAAATTTAGAGCACGTATTTTGTTTACCAGAGACAAGACACCAGGAAGAGTGTTTTTCATTGCCATTAACTAACTTTAGGGGCTGTACACATTTTTGTGCCCTCAAATTTATTGTTTTTTAACGTAGACGTGGAGCAGCCGCGCTCAAACGCCAGAGCAACGTTGTCTTGGCGCGCACATGTTCTTGAGTGCCTATTTTTCAGGGCACATCAGCTGTGCCCTGGAATAAACTGAGTTCAAATATTGGAATACAGTAGCGCACACCACATGTCATGTGATGAGGACCAACCAATCACAGCCGACACATACCTTTCCTTTCATCTGTAAATATCAGTCTACGGTAAATATGGAGAAGTTGATCATTTTAGTGCAGGACTGCCAGAGCTTCCCATCTGTCCCAGCGACAATAGGCCTACACACAAACAGCACCTGGAAGAACATCACCTCTACACTCTCAGGTAAATAGGCTACGCTAAGGTGCTTGTTAAGGTTGCTTGGCAACCTCAGACACAACCTGCCAGGATATGTTTGGATATCAGTGGGCAAAACCTATGATTTCATTTCCAAAAAAGGTTGGGGCGGAGTTCTAACTCATTCGCCTTGTCCTTGCCGTACCTGCCCCCTTGTTAGTGGTCCAATCCAATGTGAAGGACACTGCTGCTCAAAAAATCGTGTTTCACTGAGAAACACTCACAGTGCAGAAGCTAAAGACGCTCTAACATCTGTTTAACAGGGACTTTAATCGTGTACAGTATGTGTTGGTGTTCACACCAAGTGAAACAAACATCACTGTCAGCTCTCCAGTTGCTGCGATTGGACACAACACAATGCTGCTTATGTAGCAGGGTCACAACTGTCTTTAAAGGGAGCGATGCATCTGATCCAAAGGCTCCAGTGTTGCATGGCAGCTGTACACTAAGTAACCGTATGTTTCACATCATGAAATTTAATCTAGTCCAATGAAGAAAGGTAGGGTTGTTAAAAACTTGAAGTTGAACCAAAATGACCAAAATTGGAGCCTGGTGAAGGACTGAATTCTTGTTCAACATCCAGCCAGTGCTGTTAACACGTAAGAATGATAGGTTTGCATTTTAAACATAGTTTTCAAGGAATGCTTGGAAATAATTCTGTGGACCAACTCTATTCTTAGAAGTACACCACTTTTCCATGAGTGACGGGAGAAGGGAAGGAAGGTTGAGAAAGAAATGAAGCACACCTTTTTCCACTGGACAGTGTGCGAGGTTGAGGCCTTGGTCTTGCACTGCCACTCCACGTTGTCTCCGAGCATGACGACTTGAGGTTGGGCAGGGGTCACGCTCACCGGGTCGATGTCTGACAAAGACAAAGAAAAGCAACTGAGAAAGAGAGAGGGGGGAAGACGCATGAAACCTGAGGCCTTCTATACAATCCAAGAAGTGCCACTTGAGATCAGAATGCTTCACGTCGCTTAAACAACCATGTAATAAGGCTTTTAAAACAACTGTGCTAAGCAGAATATCTATGTTTTTTTTTAAGTACAAAGCTAATGTACTTACTCTGAAGTTAAGCCCATTTCGGAGCCCGTGTTAAGCCTATTCCATGCTATTTCTAGGCTATCTCCACTTAATGTGTGTGATAAGATCAAATTAGGGAGTGTAGTTGGGATAACATTAAAGTAACAGATGAACTGTGAAAAATTGAATTGGATATCGGCCCCCTGAAAGGATTCCATTAAAGCTCATTCCATTCTGAGCCTTTTAATTCTATGATTTACTGATGAAACGAGGGGCTTACTGCAGGGACGAAACCGCACAAACAAGGAGGTAAATTATTCTTTATGTGTGTTTACTTGATGCCACAGTTGTTTGTGTGTGTTTGGCTCACTCACAGTTGACATTGAGGGTGATGGTTCCAGTCAGGTCAGCGTCCAGGTTATCGAAATCTATAGCTGTGCACTTGTACAAACCACTGTCTGTGCGCTTGACAGATTTCAGCGTCAGGAGCCCTTCCTGACCAGTGATGTCTTTCCCCTGAAGGTGGAAGAACAGTGCCGAGTGAGAGAGTAACAAAGATTAGCATATTTTTATATGAAAGACTTTCATTCTCAGACAAACAAATGAAATGCGCACATACGTCTTTACTGAAGTCAAACTCAGGCTGAGGGTTTCCATCAGTCTCACACTTCATGTTAACAACATCGCCCTCTTTGACCGGATCAGTGTTGAGTAGGGAAAAGGTCGCTTTCTCAGAGGGATCTAGACGGATAGGAACAGACATGGAACAGGTGAAAATTCCTCCTTTGGATACATTTACACTGTGATACAGTATGTCATCAATCAGAGATGTGTGCAGCATTCCAGAAGGAATGTTTTACTTTCCCAGTACCTCCTCTTTCCTTGCCTCATTCTTCTTCGCCTGAATATTAAATTCCACTACAGTGTTTCACAGCAGGAAAGATATGCAACCAACAAAGATAACACATTGTTTACAATGTTTGGTTTAGTCTTGCCTGAATCAAAAATCTGTTAATTGACTCCAGAATGTACAGACCTCAGCTGCCAGGCTTTTAACCAGAACCAATGGACATGATCACATCACTCCAGTTTCAGCCTCTTTACACTGGCTCCCAGTATGTTCTAGAATAGATTTTAAGGTTTTACTGATTACTTTGAAGGCTCCTCATGGTCTCTCTTCCAGCTTTATCTCTGACTTCTTAGTGCCATACACGCCAGAACGTACTTTAAGGTCCTCAGGCAGCAAAGGTCTTTTGTCTGTTCCAGAGGCTTGGCTGAAAACTAAAGCGGATGTAGCATTTGCTGTCAGGGCCCTGAAGCTCTGGAACAATCTGCCCAAGGAAATCAGGTTGCCCGAGTCAGTGATCTCTTTTAAGTCCCTTCTTAAAACATACTTTTATCGGAGAGCCTTTCTTGATTTTACTTGAGTTTTACATTCATTAAGACTGTCTTTATTTCCTCAGTTTTTATATAGAGAAGTGTTTTTATCAGTTCCTTTATAAAATTGTTGTTTTCATGTCTTGTCTGATATGTAAAGCATTTTGTAACACTATTCTGTAAAGCGCTTTGTAAATGAAGATTATTACTAGTTTCAAAGGGCATTTGATTTTCTTAAAAAAGTCACATAAGGATAGAAGACAGAGAGACTACAAAATAATGCATCTATATTTTTGTCCAAACTAAACTAATCTCAACAACTATTGGATGGGTTGCCATAAAACTTTGTACAGACATGTATGATCGTCAAAGGGTGTACCCTAATCACTCTGGTGATCCAATTACTCTTCCTCTAGTGCCAATTTTAATCATTGACTTTTTATATAGGACCATCTTTATGTCTAAAGTATAACCTGTCCAACGCAAGCGGCAACCTCCAAGGCTGGAAAATAAAGCCGACAAAGAATTGTCAAAAACTGCAGTTTCTCTGATGGCCACTTGAGGCTGGCTCCAAGAGCGAGTCAATCCCCACAGGCACCCATGTTAAAACTTTACAGCAGAAATATGCATGTTTACAACTTTGTACAAAAAACAATTTTGGTCTCTGTAGCTAATTTCAACATTCAACATTGAGCTACAAAAATCATAAAGGTGGTGTTCTTTTGTGAAAATTATCCTGCTGGACAAAATCCAGTGGAAAAATCCCTTTTGCTTTTGTGGAGGGAACCATGGCAACGCTAACTTCCCCATCGGCTCACACAAAACTTCTTCCCTGCAGCACTCTTATCCAGTGCTTTTATTTATGACTAAATAATTGCAAAATAAATCATTCCTTCAGGCTCGGTTGTACTTTGTCATTATTGCTAATTACCGAATGCTAGCAGGTTGATACACAAAATTAAGATGATGGACATGGTAAACACTGCAGCTAGCATGGCTGTTGACTCTTATTATTATCATATAGAACAAAGGCAAGACAAGTGTGTACATTTTCATGGCATGGACTAATAAACTGTATTATGCAATTACTATATTGTGCATTGCTCTTTTTATATACCAACACAATCATAGCTCATGTACCCATAAACAAAAAACTTCTACTGGAGTCTTTGTAAGTAATTATAAACCCCAAGAAGGCATTCAGCTTTTAGTTATCTGTCCCTTTATCTCTTCAATCCCACATCTGCATTGTCTTAATCACCCCTGTCTGGTGTAGCAGAGGTGCAGCAAACTGGTCTGATAAGAAACTGTCCCTTGATATCAAAGCAGCTAGCTGAAGCAGAGCTAAAACAAGTTTAGAGGTCCTCTGACATGGTGCTGTCTAATCACTGCCATCTGAGGCAAAAGTTTGAAATTTGGGGAAATTCGCTTCTTGTGGAGAGAAACTGAACTCTCAAGTTTGTCCAGCAAATGTAAGGCTAAAGCCGGCAGCCGGGCTGTTTAGCTTAGCATAAAGACTGGAAATGGGGGCTAACTCTCGCCCCTCCACTCACAGTTGAGTTCGATGGTGATGGTGTCGGACATCTTCTGTTTGATCTCGTCTCCTGGCATGCTGTACTCCACGACACAATGGAACACAGAGTCCTTGTCTGCCTTGGTGGGCTGCATGTACAGGATGCTCTTTGCAGTGAAGAGACCGGAGGCCTCCTTCACCATAGAGGGAACCATGTGGGGGCCTGACAGAGACAAGAGACAGAAGACACACAGATCATCCTCTGCTTTGTGAAACATGTGATATTAGACTATATATTTGCTCATTCTAATAAAGAGTCGGAGGATACATACTCTCGTTCTTATCCTTGACCTCAGCAAGGGGCTGGTCATCTTTGTACCAGATGATTCTTGGCTGGGGATGTCCGTTCATCGTCACACAGGTACCAATCTGATACACATGGGACAAAAGTATATTGACTGTAAATGTGTGTCTTCAGTGTTCATATGAAATCAGAAACTCACTGACAGGATGAAATGATAGAAATTGTGTACACACCTCAGAGCTGGTAGTCCCTCCCACAGAAATGGCCTGACTACGTGGTTTCGTGAGTTCTGGCTTCTCAGGAGCAACTGACACAGAAAAAGGTAGGGGATGTGTCATTATTATATCATTATGATTCACTAGAAGGAAAATCCTTTCACGCAGAGCCAAACACACACTTTCCACTTCCATACATGCAGTCCAACCCACATGCCTGCTGACCTTGTTAATTAAGTTGAGCAGTAAATATCCTGCTTCACATTATTCCAGTGTGACCCGGTTCACAGAAGCTGATATGGGTCAAATAACAAAAAAAACCCCACTCCCCCTCTCTTTGGCTCACACAAGCACAGGTGTGAGTGTTCCCTCTTGTTTCTCTGCTTTATTCCCTAGCTCACTTGTTCACATGCAAGGTCATCTTATCACTGCCTGCAGCTGTTGACGGCTTATAAAAATAAACAGTGGATGGGTATTCCGCTCTCTGTCTGTCTCGCTCAATTCTTTGTGTACCGTTCTTTTCATTCCACAGCTCCCAAAACTGCTGAAGCATTCCTATAGCCATTACTTTTCAGCAGGCATACGTACTCACAGTAATTCCGATGTACAATACATGACTAAAACTCTCTTTTGCAGCCTCTTACATTCAGACAAGTAAAGCTTTTTAGTGCACGCTAAGTCATTTAAATGTTAAGAGAGTTAAAGGCTAAATTCAGTATTTTCCAACCTGGACCCTATTTTCCCATGTTTTTGTGTCAAAGTGACTAAAGGGGTCACACTTTTCTAAACTGGTCCAATATTTAGCTGCGGCCAGCAGCTGCAAAACAGGCTGCAATGTAACCACTTGGGGCATTTGTGCACCATCAATTTACATCCACTCAAAGGTCTTTTTTAAACCACTGATAGGCTCAGATTGTCATTCAAAGTGTCTAACAATATTATGGAAAGGATCCCAACAGAGATAAGACCTTTTTGTTTAAGAGTAAGATCTTTTTTTTGTTTAACTAGAAACAGCCCCGAAATCGTTATCGCCAAACCAACCAGGCTGCATTTTACTCTTTAACAAAAAATTAATCTCTGTAGGGATCCTTTCCATACTGCCAGACACCTCAAATAACAATCTGAGCCTGTCAGTGATAAAAACAACCACCTTTATTGGATGTAAATTGACTAAGTTTGGCGACAGCGATTTGGGGCTGTTTATGGTTAAATAAAAAGGATCTTAGTCTTAAACAAAAAGGTCTATCTCTGTCGTGAGGATCCTTTCCATACTGCCAGACACCTCAAATAACAATCTGAGCCTGTCAGTGATAAAAACAACCACCTTTATTGGATGTAAATTGACTAAGTTTGGCGACAGTGATTTGGGGCTGTTTATGGTTAAATAAAAAGGATCTTAGTCTTAAACAAAAAGGTCTATCTCTGTCGGGATCCTTTCCATAATATTGTTAGACACTTTGAATAACAATCTGAGCCTGTCAGTGGTAAAAAAAAAAACAAGCATCTGTAGCGGATGTAAATTGACGGTGGGCAAATTTACTGTTTATTTAAATGGAGTCTGGTGGGTTTGGCAATAGCGATTTTGGGGCTGTTTCTGGTGAAACAAAAAGGTCTCTCTCTGTCGGGATCCTTTCCATGATATTGTCAGACACTTTGAATAACACCTGTAGCACCTGTAATGGATGTAAATTGACAGTGCACAAATTTACTATTTATTCACATGAAGTATGGTGGTTTGGCGATAACAATTTTGGGGCTGTTTGTGGTGAAACAAAAAGGATTTAACTCTTTAATAAAAAGGTCTATCTCTGTAGGGATCCTTGTCATAATATCGTATATGAATACTTATGTATATGATACGTATATGTACGTATTGCATATATGATACTTTGAATAACAATCTGAGCCAGTTGTAAAAACAAGCACCTGTAGTGAATGAAAATTGCAGGCAGGGTTATTTTCATTCTGTTAAAGTGTGTTTTTTGCTTTGAAGACATACTGTTTACTCTCTACTGTAGGCTTCCCGACAGAGAGAAACCAGGCTATCACTGCTGCAGCTCAACCCTCAGGAGACCTCATAACTCAGTCCTATTAAGTTAAGCCAGGACAGGCACACTATAATTCAACCCCAATGAGTCAAGTGGTCAAATGTGGACCAAGAATGATTGCTGGTTTGCGAGACAAGCTGTTTTCTTACATCTGTGGGCTTTATGTGTATTTAAAAAGGGCTTTTGTCAAATAGCACTGCGTTGAAGTATTGTCTACCACTCACTGACCCATTCACAATTAATAGCTCATTTTATGAGATTGCTTTAAACCCTCAGAGTGCGTAAATGTTAATGGTTAACTTTCAAGCTCTTTTTACCAAGTGGGGGCATGACTTAAGAAAAGGTCGTCTTCCTATTCTCCCGACACAGATTGTCCCTCCTCGAAGTGACTGATCAGTCCAATCCAAAATGCAAATGAATCGTATTCATTTTGGTTAGCCCGCTAAATGCTAAAAGTATGATTGATGTCTGCTCAGAGGGCTGCTGTGGGAGGGGAAAGGACACAGCGGCCTGCAGCAAGGGTCAGCCCTCAGCGCCTTGGTGATAAATCTGGACCGTTATTAAGGTGAGATATATGAGACATGACAGGTGTGATTGAACTATTCATCAATTGTGTCAAGAGTGATTAGATTGTGACTAATTGACCTCTGGGGAACTTATCAAAGAAAACTGGTAACCCCAGGCATTGGAAAAGGTTCCAAAGTCTTACACATGATGAAAAAAAATATTAGCTGAAGTCTTTTCTGCTCTTGACACATAAAGACGATTGTGACAAATCACATGTTATGATGCTATATATAGGTTCTTTAAAGAGGGCTTGCATGGAGTTACTGTGTGAAATGCAATCAGCAAAATGAATTACATGCATTAGGTACAACTAACCACTTCTAAATGACAGTATGCATGAACACGCAGATCTAATTAAAGCCAACCGTTAGTGGCAGTGATAGGAACAAACTAAGCCATAAATTCTAAACATCAACAACGCATGGGAAAGTGACGGGTTCTCGCTGAAAAGGTCATGTTGAGGTCATAAAAAGGCCAAAGGACACTGGCCAACTCACAGAAGACTTTGAGCATAGTGGCGCCATCTCCAACCCCAGAGGGCCCACCAGTGACCTGGCAGTAGTAGACGAGCTCATCGGAGGGTTGAACAGCGGAGATGGTCAAGGTGGCGTCTGCTCCGATGGTGACGCGGCCAGTCAGAGGGGTGCCGTCATCAGCCTTTCCCTGGCCACCCTGAGAGAAAGCCACACGCTGCCTTTTACCCTGCTCCTCCTGGATGTATGGACAGAAGTGGAAGAATTATGAGGAGTAATGGAAGAGGTACAAAAAAAGACAAAAGCCAGCACTAAGTAAGAGACAACAACTTTTTACAGTGCTCTCCTTTATAAAGTACTCTCAACAATTGGATATGACAAATGTTCCCCAGCAAAAACATTTCCTCTCAAAATAGCTGATTGAACAACATGAATATGTGGAAATGACTTACAATGTACCACTCAATGACAGTGCTGCTCGACTGCGGTGAGACGGTGTATGTGCAGGGAAGTTTGGCAGTCTCTCCTTTCAACACCTCCACTTTAGGAGCCACCTTCACGGTCACAGCCCCGCTACAAACTGCAGAGAAAACACACGCGAAGACAGACAGAAAGAATATGATTAGAGACTCAAGCACAGGAAGTCACAAGGACTGGCAGTAATATGTTTACATATTATATCAATACCAGACATGACAGACTGGTATATGAACAGTATTATTATTGGTAATGCTCATATACAGAACAGTAACTGGAAGGGACGCAAGCTCAAACAAGTTCCTTATTGTATATTGCATCTCAAAAAAGGACAGGACATCGAATGTTATCAACCCATTAAATCAGTTGTCATCGGTAGCATGGATTTGTAGTAGTATGACCCTACTTTATCTCCGTCGTGCCCATCGTCATAATGATGGGAGCAAAGGAGGAAGTCAGGTGGTGTAGTATCAAGAGTGACAAAGTCTGCATGGGGAAGAGGTTGGGGTGGATGGAGGACTCGAACAAACACAGCGTTTTCACCGAGGAGACCATTGTTTGTGTCCTCTATGAGATCAAGGGCTCTAGTTTCACAGACCAGGCGAGGCGGAGGCGCAGCCAACTGGGTGTGGACAGGCGGATTTTCCAAGTTTGGCACACTGTGCACCCGGCGCAGCTACTCCTCTATCCCACCTCCGTCCCTCCTACCGGCGCAAGTCAGAAAGAGGTAGGAGAGAAGGCATGGAGTGGGTTTTACACACATCGCACCAATCAGATGAGCCCCTCTCCTCGCCTGTAATGAGAGTTTACTCAATTCGCCATGGCAGAAGAGAGCAGCAGCGTCAGACAGCCAAACTCCTCCCAGGAGGAAACTGATATTTTGGTCCGGGAGGTCCAAGCTTGCAGTGTCTGAATATACGGAACTGTGAGCAGACCTCCACGGGCTGATGATGCAAAGGTAGCCTGGGAGGAGGTCAGCACAATTGTAAATCAATGTTGCGTTTCTCTCGTGCGCGCGTGCTCTCTCTTTCTCTCTTGCAATTTCACTTTGTTTCTTTTCTTTTGACTTTTCTAAGATGACAGATGCTGAATATATACTCCCTATCTGATGCTGTGGCTGTTTGTGGTTGGCTGAGAGGGATGTGAACTCATCAGGTTGGGTTTCCATTACGCGTGCCAAACGTGCCAATCCCCTTTGATCTGACATCAGATGTGACGGGACAGTTGATATAGAGATAAATTTATGTGCTGATTGCCGATAGTTGCATTGAATAGTGTTTTTTGGGTATTTATTGCATCGTTAATGTGCCTGACATTCTGGAAACCTGCCTGTGAGGTTTTGGTGACATGTGCGCACTGTCCGCCCGTCAGCCAAACTTTGGCTTACACCGGCTGCGCTCCGCCTGCGCTGACAGTAGACCTGGTTTCAGATGGCGAGCTTTTAGCGCACCTTCGGCAAAGCCTTTTGGCACGAAACTGTCACTGCGCCAAACTGGATCTGTCGACACCTCCCCCTGCTGCGCCATCACACCCATCTCAGCGCACCTCGGTCTGCCAAACTACCAAACTGAGCGCGCCTCGGGTTGCGCTGCTCGAAACTAGCTCTGCGCAGGGTTCGCCACCCTGCGCTGCGCTGGGAAACTAGAGCCCCAAAAGTCAACATTGACCTAGCGTTCTTAAAGGGATAGTGCACCCAACATGAAAATTCACCCATTATCTACTCACCCATATGCCAATGGAGGCGCAGGTGAAGTTTTAGAGTCCTCACAACACTTGTGGAGATCCAAGCGGAGAGGAGGTAGCAACACAACTCCACCTAATGGAGGCTTACAGCGCCCCAAATTCAAACGTCCAAAAACACATAATTGATAATAACTTCACCTGAGCCTCCATCGGCATATGGGTGAGTAGATAATGGGTGAATTTTCATTTTTGGATGCACTACCCCTTTAAGTTACGTTATGTAACAAACACATTTATATATTTATATTTATAAAGCCCAATATCACAAATAACAATTTGCCTCTGAGGGCTTTACAGCACATGACATCCCTCTGTCCTTGGACCCTCACAGCAGATAACGAAAAGCTCACAAAAAAACCCTTAAATCGGGGAAAAATGGTTGAAACCTCAAGAAGAGCAACTTATTTTACCCTTTCCTTAACCTAACCATGTAGTTTTGGCACGTAAATCTCAGAAAAATTGAAACTAAACCTTCAAAGCTATTGACATGCACCCTCCGGCCTGCTGATAGGTGCTGTTTGCCCCATCTGCCCCACTACCTAATGTTAGTGATGACACCTGATAACGGCCATTTAATGGGCTGATAAAATTCAAATATGTTTGGCAGGAAATGACAAAACAAAAATAACTGCAACTGTAAGTGAAACTAGGTTTGCTTGGTATATAGTAAACATGGATGGTGTTGCAGGAGTGGCTTCAGAAGTTTTCATGGATGTGTTGACATGTTTTTTGCCATGACTTTGGGTCTCCATTGGAATCTATTGTTACAACTGGAGGCGTTAAGTGCAAAGGGAGCAAGTCATAAGTATCAGTATTCCCTTAAAGGTGTTTGAACAGCAGTAAAAACTGTTAAGGGACCCAGAGGGAGACTAGAAGGCCCTCATCACTGTCAGTGTTCTCCATTCAATAGAGACATTAGGATGCACAAAGTGTCCCAGATATCAATGGGAGAGAGTGGCAGCTAGGGCACATGATGGACCCAAACTGCTTCCAGTGGGAATAGGCAACATTATAGCTCTCTAACTCTGTGCAATCTGGCGATGGAGAGACAACGTGACAAGGAGATTGCATTACAGAGAGGAGAGGCAGGACGGAAAGCTGGAGGAAGGGAAGGAGCTCCATTTCTGCTAATGAAGTCACTGCAGCACATACACTGTCATAAATCTTATGGTACAGTAACACATGGAGGCAGTGGATTCCGCTGTGTTGTGAGCGTGCGACTCTAATGTGTAAATGAAAGGACAATGTTGTTTAAGTGACTGGAGTTAAACTGCCAAATCAATTTAGAAATCCTTAAGTCATCAACACACGGTCAGCATATTTCATTTTCTATGCAATTAGTTACGCACGTACACTTTCCTGAAACATAGCCCATGAAACAGGCATAAAACACTTTCAAGTAGAACTGGAGAGATATTTTTATAGAGTAAATAATGGATGCATCTGGGACGCAACAGTAAACATCCCTAAAAATCTTTCCATGCTGCCAGCACTCTAAACATTAACTTTTTAAGTATCATTAAAAAGCCAGAGATCTAAACTCAAATTAATATTCATATTCTGGACACATGTGTTGCTAATGAACGACCCAGCCCCACACTCTGTATGATGACATTAATTAATCATGTCATCAATTTCTGGACTACAAAATCGACACTTAAATAATTTATTTGTTGTGAGAAACGGAGAGATAAGAGTGCGGATAGAGGATGGACCTCTGGGAATCGCAGTTGTTTGACGGGTTAGTTTTATTAACAGGGCAGAGAGATGCAAACGGGGGGAAGATGAAAGCGTGTTTGCTCAAAATATCTAAAGAGAGAGGAGAGGAGAGGAGAAGATGGCCACCTTGTTATCACTCCACTGTGAGGTAGAGGAAGAGCAAAGGATGGACCGGAAGGAAAGAAAGAAGGCAGGGTATAATAGGGAGAGCTGTCAAAAATACAATTTGTGCTTCCTCAGTTGTTAGTGAAACACATTCCACCCGGGTCAGATGCTGTGATTCTCTATGACCCACAAACCACACAGAGGTCAAGGGTCAGTCAAGCGTTGACATTTGATGAAAAGATCTCATGTCTCTCCGCTGCTGTATTCTTTCACTTCCTCTTAATTTACTTTTCCACTTCCCTTTCTTCTATTTTTATCCCACATCTTATTCTCCTTTCTTTTCTTTTGTTTTTTGGATATCTGTATCCCCATCCATTATCTCTGTCTCTCTAAATATTGTGTTCTATTAGCTCAGCGGCTCTCAGGAGAAACGACATTAGTTTGACAAACCAAGTCTCATGTTTCGAGTGTGTAAGAGGGATGTAGCCCAGAAGAAAATCCTCCTCTGTTTCTGCGCCAACACAAACAGCGAGCCAGACAAGCAAACGTTCAAGAATGTGCGAGTAAACCAAGCGCTGTGCTTTTAGGCAGGGACTCAGGATTTAAGAGTCCCGTTAAGTGGTGCATGGGAAAAATACACACTCGCACACACACCACATTAAATGACACACAGCCTCGAGGAATTTGGCCTTTGAAAACACATGTAAGCATTAATCACCAGTTTAAAGCTGGAGCTGGTAACTTATAAAAATGACTTTTTGGCATGTTTGCTTAAACTGTCACTATATCCAGGGAGAAAAACACGAGATAATCTGTGAGGAAAACAACATGTTTCTCTGCTTCCTTGTAGCACTTCTAATGACATTTGCTAGAGTAAAGGAAAACAACACATTAAAGCCGAGGAGTCATGTCAATCAATGCTTGTAAACTGTGTTTAAACTGTGTTTTCAGAAACATATTTTAGTGTACTGCTTAGTATGGGTGAAACGATCCATCGATCTGGATCGTGGGAGACTATGATATCAGCAAATATCGTATCCTTGTCCAAAGAATCGGTATAATATTGTACCATGATGAAACCAACGATTTACACCCCTACTGTTTAGTTGTAATATGAAAAAGTTGGTGACTCAGCCGGCCAGAGCAAACGTTCTCATGTTACAGCTAAACAGTACACTAAAATATGTTACTCAAAACATCTGAGGTGAGAAACAGACAATGCAGTAACAGGATCTTCATTCATATTTGATCAGTGCTGTCTAGTTCGACAGTTTGACGCCAGTTCACGAGCAGTGATCGACATGACTGGCAGCTGTGTTTGAGACTCCTCGGCTCTGATTGGTTGTTTTCCTTCAGCTGCGGTTGATTCTGGTAAATGAAGCTCAGCGTATGTTCGATCAGGTGGACTTTCTTTGTGCTCATCCATTCACGATTCTCTCCATCCCACTCCCACTGCTTCCTCTCCTCAGCTGACTATGGGTGTTCACTCTTGTAGTTATCCAATCAACTTCGTCCCGATCTCTCTCAGCCAATCAGGATGCTACTCTGCTGCTGTCAGCTGTCATTTTAGGCAGAATTATCGCACCCTCCTCCACCCCATTCGCCTCCAGCTATTGTATCCAGAGTCAAGGACAAGCTCAATGAAGGCTCATTCCCCCACTCATCTAGATCATCAGCACTTCTCCATCTTCACCAGTGTCTAGACCCCGAGGGGGGAGGGGGGTACCTATTCGACTACGGATTCATCGCTCTCCTTAAATCATACCATTTTAAAGGGGTCTAATCGCCACAATTTTCCCATTTTTTATTCTCGTGTCTTAATAAATATTCTTTTCACCATAAAAATGAGTCTCTCCTGATTGAAATGCTGTTAGAAACACTACAAGGAGGCCGAGGAACATTTTTATCTGCCTCACGTACAGTTTCAGCAAATATGTGAAGTTACCTTTATAAAAATTTCCAGCAGTTGCTTTAAGGTTAAAAATGGCCTGTGAGAAATCTAGAGCAACAAAAAAAAACAAAGTTAAAAATTAGTGTAAAGCCATGGCATTTCACGTGAGCAATCATGCACTTATCTGCTGAGTACATTTTTTTTTAGCTGTGCAAGTCACACAGTGCTGCTCACATGCACTGCCTGTAATAGCTGTGTGTTCTTCTGGGGTCATATTCTATGCACATTTTTCACAATTTGCCAGACATAATGGGATATAATTAAAGAAGCTGAGTCGTCACTTTTAGAGCAGCTTCCAGCCCCAGTTTTGTCTTTTATGGGATAATAATAGTCACCTACCAGTCTGTGCAAAAAGTGTTAGCGCAGAAGCACAGAACAAACGACCTACTGAGGATGTTCGGGTGGTTTTGAGGTCTATATTCTCATCACTCAGTATATGACTGTTTTCCTCTCAGTCAGGGTTTGCTCAGTTGCTGGGTGAGTAGGCGCATGTGAATAAAGCCACTGGCAGTTAAAGCAATATGTGCTGAAAATGTACATCAACAGGGTCCATCTGTGGCACATCTTTCTTTCCCTGCCAGCCTCTCCCTCTCACCCTCCCTGCCTCTCATTTGATTTCATTGTCTCACTCTCACCCTTTTCTCTTTCACATCATTTGGTGTCATTCACAATATGTTTCGGTGCAGAGTGATCAGTCAGGCCGCTGCTCTGTGTTTTAAACACGAGGCAGCTGGATGGACAAGAGACAAGAGCATAATTAGGGGAGTCCTCTGTCCAATCTGTGCCCAGAGCAGTGTGTGTGTGTGCACAAGTGTATATTAGATACACATGCTGTTGGCTGTCACTGTGTGTGTGTGTGGGTGAGAGAGAGAGAAAGAAAGAAAGAGAGTGGCCTGGGCTGTTGGAGGAGGGGGAACAGCTACACGGGGGTCTCGTTAGCTGACGCAGGCCAGATAATCGGATTTAGCCAAAGAGAGGGAAAGTGTGTGTGAGGTGGTGTGTGATGGGGTGCGTGACCGGGTAGGGAGACAGATGGGGACGAGACGGTCAGACTGTGTCCTGTGTACACACAAACACACGCACACACTCACTCTTACAGTATATCTATAATGCATGCGATATTTATGAGCCAACCCAAAAAGCCACAGTTAAGTACAGTGTGCGAAGGAAAGAAAAGATCCAAGTCTGCAGTCAAAGCAGCGGAGCAGAGTGGAGGAGACCCAGAGAGTCGTGTCAATCCCACATCTACTGAAAAGTTAATGTGAAACCATCTTTAATACTCTCTCTGTGTCTTTCTTTAACTCCTCTCTCTGCCTGCATCTCCTTCTCTTGCACATGCACACCGACGCACACGAGGCGGGTGCCCCTCATTATGAAAAGAACCAGCTGGATCCTCTCTCCTGTCCTCTTTTTCTCCCTTGCTCTCCCCTCACCTACTGTCGTATTCTGGACATCAAACCAGGAACCTCTTTCTCTCTCAGACTCCCCTTTTTATCCCTCATTCTCAAAGAGCATTCTTTAATACCCAGAGCACAAACTCGGCCGTGTGGCTCGTCTGCGCATGTGTGTGCTTGAAAGACAGAGAGGAGAAAGACGAAGGCAAGAAAGCAAAGAAAAGACATGAAGGAAACAAGGGGAGAGAGGGAGAGTAAGAGAATTTAAAAAAAAAATAATAATAATGTGTGTGTGTGTGTGTGTGTGTGTGTGTATGTGTGTGTGTGGGGAGACAGCCTTACCTATATGGCTGTCACCCAACCAGAACCTCTTTATACAGCCACCATGGTACCGAGGGTACCTGCTTGTCTCCTCACTAACCCAAACACCTCCCTGATTAAGATTAATGGATGCTGTGGGTAACTCCTCTTTATGTAAGTGTACTGTATACACCTGGATGATGGTGCTAGGGGTGTGAGGGAAGTGTGTTAAATTACAGTCAGCATGCATCACAGATACAGAGCATAAAGATCTGCACCAGGGCCAACACTGTGACGAGACGTGTACGCAAGACTTGATCTACGAGGTGAGTGCAAAGCTGAAAAGAACAAAAGGGTGGCAATGTGGCACCTCACAGACGAGGAATGTCAAAAGGTGTGTGTGTGTGTGTACCTGTGTGTGTGTGTGTGTTTGTGTGTGGTCCAAAACATCCTTGGCCTCTAACAGGATTAGTGTGTTTGACTGTTGGCAAAGCAAACAGCGTCCAGCCGCAGACGACACAGCCTTCAATGTCACGAGAGCTGAGTCACCTTCAGCACGTGGTTATTAAAAAAACAACACGTAACAATAACTTCCTCATTTTTATTCATCGCTTTCCGCTGATCGGCACCTCTTCTAGGATTATTTCTCAATCTCTTTACAGCTGCCTCTGTTTTAATCAACACTGCTGACACATCGGACTGCATTTATGCTTACTGCATTTATGCTTACTGCATAAGGGCTTATGATGTGGCTATCGGGGCTCTGTAGCAAAACCACAGCTAACACGCACTCAAAGAATGTTGAGCTCCAACTCGTGATTGTTTTAATTACTAATCAATCTTAAGATTATTTCTCAGTTATTAAATTAATTGTTTAGTCTATAAAGTGTCAGCAAATAGTGAGAAAATGCCACACAACATCATGCCTATGTTTCCATGCACACTGATATTCCACTATCATTCTAAATATGACAATATTCTGAATTTGATCCAGGTTAAGACATGTGGGATATGCTGGTGTTTGTTGGGGTTTAGGAGCATTGTGGACACATATACAGCACATTCAGAATATGCATCTTAAGTAGGGTTTTGCCGATTGCACGTTGTGTGTTGCAGTTTGCGACACACAACGTGTTGCCTGTTTACAGTCAGCTTTGTGCACTGTCATGGATGCCCTGAACACAAACCAAACAGTTTGCAAGGCTTGAGTAGAGAAGCCAAAAGAAAAGCCCACATTTCTGGTTGGAACAAGAATCACACCCGCTTTTAAACACTGTACGACATGGATATCAACAGGTTTTTGGATATTTTGTAAACTGTTAAGATAATGGTTGAAGGAACGAGTCCGTCACTGATGGAAAACTTCCTACAAAGCCATTTTTTTGCTGGCATTATATGTAATTTTAATTTTGTATCATTATTACATGGTCAATTTGATCCTTATTACAAAGTAGTTTGAGCTACTTTTTCTGAGTAGGTAACCAAACTAGATTTTCTGGAGTTCAACTTCTTTCACTGTGAAGTAATTGGTAGCTTGCAAAGCAATGCTTTTAAAGTAGCTTCCCCAACACTGCACACACTTCACAAGAAATCCTTTGAATAACTTTTAAGGATTTTCTTTTGCCCAATAACACATGGATGGGAGAACTCTAAAAAATCCTATTTTGATGCATTATAAACAAAACACCAACAGCTCCAGTTGTTCCACTTTTGGTAGGTCATGTTAATCAGAATATGCACGGCTGCATGTAAACAGGCATATTAGTGAAGTATTCATTTTCTTAGTCAGGTAAACAGTTTAGTAGGAGTATTATCTTTTTTTTTGGAATTAAGGCAATAAACAGAATGTTTTGTGCATGTAAACGTAGTCACTTTCTTGATGCTGAGGTGATGCCATCAAGTTGCTTGTTCTGTCTAAAACTCCAAAACCTAAAGCTATTATCACACAAGACAACTGGACCTATGATTTTTCTTCTAATATCATCAAAATACCGGTCATTGCAGATTATTTTTATTTTGTCCAGCTAATCATTTCAGCTCCACTTGTGTTTTTTTCTCCTAAAACTTTCAGATGGCAGTGGAGACTTTTCATAGTGAAGACTATATAAAGGAAAAATGGCTCTGTAATCTTTATATTTTCAGCCGCAGCAGACACTTCTGGTGATCTCACTGAGCAGAGTTCACCAGGAGTCTCCCTCTCTATCAGGAATGAAAGAATGTAAACACAGTTATGTCGGGAAAGCACCGCACAGCATGATACATCATCGTTGTGCTGCTGTGGTGGTTCCAATGAGTGAAATGAATTGCTGAGCTATAAAAGTATACCCACAAGTATAAATGTGGCTTCGCTCCGGCCACATGTTGTGATGGCTACTATGACCACAGACATGATGTAACACACTCACATCATCATCATGAGGTGTGTGTGTGAGTGAGGTTGTGGCAGCAGGGCGTGGCAGGTTGCCCTCAGCTCTCTCTCACACTGATAATGGCCTGTTAATGTTGCGGACTGGATACGACTCAAATCTCGTGTTGAGGGGCCTTTCACATTTGCGCAGTGCTCACATTAGTCTGCTGCACTGCAGGATGGGAAAAGAGGAAATTCAGTTTGTTTAGTGGGTTTCATTTTAGGGGACAGACTTGATCTATCTTAGAAATGTACCCAAGGAGGTCGGCTGTGAGGCGGAAAAATAAACAGTTAGAGGCTCTTCAGTGGGTGCTAATGTGGCTAAAGCTACTGTATGTTTGTGCCATTTGCAAATAATATTGTTGCAGTTGGACTCTGCAGAGACATAAAAAAGCGTAAGTTAGATCTGTGCAATTCTGTTGACGCAAGTTTGAGGAGCTGACAGTGTGAGATGAGTAGTGGCCTGAGTGTATATATATATACTGTATATATACTGCATGATACGTGTGTGTCAGTGTGTGTGTGTGTCTGTGCGCGTGTGTATGTTGGGGGCAGGCTGGGTCAGACTGCCAGTGTCGGGGTGGGTCCATGTAAGGCTTGGAGTCCGTCAACGCCTGACTGATGAGACAAGAACAGGTGCAGCGCAGGAGCAGCTGCTCACACACACACACACACACACACACACACACACTCACCAACAATGAATGCCACATGCAGAGGGCAAGGGAGAAAATGAGAGAGACAGGCAGAGTGAGACACACAGAGATGACAAATAGACAGACAGACAGAAAGAAGGAGGAAGTTCCACATCTGGCATGAATACACAGAGCCTTTCCATTTGAAGAAGTAAAACTTTTGGCAACTAAGGAAACAAAAAAATGAAAACATATGAAACGCAGACAGAAATAGACACGCTGTCTGTCTCCTTGGATACTCCTAATGGCAACTGTATCCGTACAAGGGCCATGTGAGCAGACTGAGTGCTGCGATGATCTGTTGTTGTCCTGCTAAGTGCTGACCTTTGAGGGAAGCGCTGATTAGCATCTGATGCTAATTAGAATCCCACTGTTGTTTACTGTATTCACAAGGTAGGACAACAAAGAGAAATGGCTGGAAGGCGAGGAGGAACACAGAATAAGGAGAAGACAGAAGAGGGTGGAGACAGAGAGACATGGGAAGACAGACAGCAGGATATTATGTGCCAGGAAGAGCTATAAAACACTGCAAAGGCCATGAAAAACTGCACCACCTAAGCCGCATTCCCACCGCTGCAAACATTGCTCGCAGTCTGACAAAGCATGTAATATCCTGTTGCAATGACATTCTGATCCTGCACACTACAAGTGCTGCTTGTATAAACAGATATTAATACATCCGCTATTGAAACGTCAGACTACACCAAATAAAGCGGATGGCCAGGTGCTGATTCAGCGTAGAAAATGATTCAGTAATGAGTTTATTCACAAAGCAGCGCAAATAATCATAATGGATTCGTGGCTGACCTTTCCACAGACATGGCTGCTTGTGCATAGACAGTAGCTGCTGTTTGCTCTTTGTATGAATCTCTTGTGTTTGCGACTGTGTCTCATGATGTTCCATGAGAAAGAACGTTTCCCCAAGTGGGATTGCTAAAGTATTTCCATAGTCGTCATGCTAGCGTCATAAGAGTCCCTGAGGAATTGTTACCAAGACAAATTCCTAAATATCTGCTGTATTTTCCTGATAAAATGACTAATTCTGGCAAAGAGGGGTTACTGCATCTTCAGCAAAGATTTTCCAGTAATTGACCCTTCACTAAGTTCCTCCCCCGGACGGGATTTGGAGCTAAATGTTGTGCCTGGGGCACGTCGTGTATTAATGATACTCGTTACCTGGAGAGGTTGGAAAAAGATATACGTTTCTTCCCTGTTCCAAAACCCAAATCAAACCCTAAAAAATGTAGGGTTAGCTAGCTAGCTACTGAAGATATAGCCTACTGAATGTATACACATGCTGCTTTTGCTTTTTAATGATTATAACAGTGAAAAAAAGACTGACCCTGCTGTACAGGAACCAGTGAAGAGAAGCAGGGAAACTTTGCTGATATTCAATCAGCTGTGTGTCATCTCAGTGTGCGCAGATGAATGCTGTTTGCTGAATCCTGATCCTGTGAGTTTATCTTCTCTATCTCCTTTAACTTTAGCTTATATTGGAGTTATGCTATGTAGCGTGTGAGATAGGGTATGGTGAATGTGCAAGGAAAGGTAGTATCGCCACGGTCACTACCTGGAGCTCGCATAAATGGAGCCTGGGTTTGTTGAAGGTGGCAGTGCTGTTTGGGCTGAGAAAGCCATATGTAAGTAAGGTAAAGGAGGTGAGACCTGGCATTAGGGGAGTGTCTCTGGGACGCCAGAGATCACTGTCTGGCCTCCCGGAGGTGTCGTGGGACCAACTAGACGAAACACTCGTGAAAGGAGGTTCCCACCTGATGACCCCAAAGACGTGTTAGTTATCACTGCTCACTGCCATAATAGCTTATCATGGGGCTTAGGAGGTTATTCACTGAGTGCTAATCCTTTCTCTAGAGCACAAACTTCTTGTGTTTATTTGAACTGACTACCCCAGGAATCCCTGTCCGTTCTACGGCAGAGGTCCAGGTGTTGGCAGCGGCCTAGAGGTGAAGCAAAACGCTGTTCATGTGCACACACTGCGATGCCACACAGCTGGTTCAGTATCTGCAAAGTTTCCCTTTTCTACCAAAACAACAAAGACAGTGAATACAAAAGTAAATGCAGGTCAGTAAATTGATTGCTGTCAGAATCTTGCTCAGTGCAACCCCCCACCTGGACTCTAGGGTTCTGTCAGGCAGGTGTCTGACTGATGGACATTGTCTACAAAACTAAAGCTGACAGTCCTTTTACTTTCCCACGTATAGTGGTGTATGCTATGTTGTAAGTTAATGTCTGACCTGTGAACAAGTGGGCAGTTAAGTGGCTTTTTTGCTGGCATTATATTTAATTTTAATTTGGTATCATATGGACATTGTCAGTTTGATCATCATTACAAAGTAGTTTCAGCTACTTTTTCTGAGTAGTCAACCAAACTAGATTTTCCCTCGGGTTGCCTTTCTGGAGTTCAACTTCTTTCACTGTGAAGTAATTGGTAGCTTGCAAAGCAATGCTTTTAAAGTAGCTTCCCCAACACTGCACGCACTTCACAAGAAATCCCTTGAATAACTTTTAAGGATTTTTTTTGGCCCAATAACACATGGATGGGAGAACTCTAAAGTACCAATTACAGCAATCAGAGAATCAGCCTCAGTCTTGTAAATCTCATCTGACCGTTCACAAGCCAGTCAAAAACTTCTGCAGTCATGACTCCCCGAGCCGACAGCGGAGGTCTATTGTGCTGCAAAGATGATATCTGGGATTCTAATTGGAGTCAAACACAATAACGTCCTCGGAGCTCCGGTTTTATTGCTCGGTGAAACAGGGCGCCCTCGTGTTTTTTAATGGCTTGCCTATTTTTTTTATGAGGGTTCTGTGTGATATGTGTATGTGTTGGCAAAGGGCGGAGGGGATGGTGTCTTGATTAAAGGTGAGATAGACTGAAGCCGGATGTTCAGATGCCACATGCTAAGCCCTTGCACCGCAATCACAGGATATGGAGGGGGCTGTCTGTCTTCCTGTCTGGGCTTGTACTGATGTACCACCTGAGTGGAAGTAGAATTCACACCTGGGACCCTGCGGCAACACACACACACACACACACACACACACACACGGGATGCAGCTGGTTGTGGAGGTCATATGAGTCTAGCAGAAGAGACCGTTTTACCACTTTGTTTATTTATTGGCACTAAAACCACCAGCTCTGTGTGTCTGCTGTAGATGGAAGAGATGAGACGAGGGAAAGCAGAGACTGTGAGGGGAAAACAGATTTTATCATGTGTTAGATAACCTTTTATTGTTCTGTTCTTGCTCCTCCAAAGTTTTTGTATTAGCCCCATTTGTCTTTTCTGTCAGGTTCTTATATCAGCCTTCCTGCCTGAGATCTGTTTCCTCACTCGTGTCTGACGTGCGAAGCTTTGATTGAAGCTGATATGATTAGCAAGTGGAACACGTTTACCTTAATTTGGATTCACAAGTTAAACTTCATTTGAGATGAGTAAGGAGAGACAGAGGACACCGCCGGAAGAGCAAGGACACGAGTTTAGAAGACGTCTGATGTTCCCGGGGACTTGACGTTGACGTAATGCAGCTGAGTCAAACATAAGGCTATTAGCAATTAGCCTGGGTACACATCAGTCTTCCCCACAATATCAGCATCTGCATCCTCCTCAATGCAATCAAATGCAGAGCAAAGTTCAATGACTCGGCAAATGATGTCTGCGAGCCAAGCAGCGGGTGTGTGCATCTCTTTGTGTCTGTTGTGTTCGGGTGGAGGGCAGAGAGGTAACATCACAGTGTGCGCGGTTGCGACAGATAAATCACAGCTTTACTGGTGTGTGTGTTGTGTCATCCCACTGCAGTTTAGGGGCTCAAGACAAACAGTGTGAAGTGGGCAACAAGGTCGGCCCCTCACACACTCTTTTGTCTCGCAGGAGATTCCCCCTGGTTGGTCCTGTCGTCCTGGCAACGGGGTGAGAAGTCAACCCCATTCAAACAGGAGAGTTTAGAGCTGTGTGGTCAATGAGTATGTGTGTGTGTAGGTGCGTGTGGGTGCTGGGACGGGGAGTGGGTGTGTTTGTCCTCTGTGAACATGAGCCAGTGAGTCAGGAGAAGAAAATGAGGACAAGGATAGATGGTAGGAACGAGGAGGAGGAAAAACAAAAAGGAAAAAGCGGAGACAGAGTACATGAGCAGAATATGAATTTGCGGCGCTGACATTGCAGTCCTGCGCCCTGTTATGCACAAAGCGACGGTTGTAAAAAAAAAACCCCAAAAAACAAAGCCGAGACGTCTTATAAAGAGATTATAAATAGAGCCACGAGTCTTGTGAATTTTAGTGCTGTGTAAGTGCTTCTGCAAAAGTAGCTTTGATTCATCGTCTCACTGATAAACCAAAGTATTCTCTGAGTGCCCTTCCCCATTAGAGTTAGCCAAGTAAAATTGAAATCATCCCTCACACAGAATATCTGGGGCCATTTATAAAGCTAATATCTTTAAACTGACACAATCTGGTGCCATTATATGTGACTCCATTAACACTGAGTTAACACGACAATAGCCAGTGTCTTGCTCCTATTAGAGCTCACTTTTGGGTCTTAATACAGTGGAAGTAACAAAGGCAAAAAAAAAAAAAAAAGGCGAGGCCATCGCAGTGAACGGCATGCAAGATCAGATAAAAATATCAAGAGGAATTTCATTACTTTTTGAATCAAAGGGCACAAAACAGAGAGGGTCCGCCAATTACCGCACTCCGTCTCCTCCTGGCTGCCTTTCATTTTCAGGGGAAACTCAATTTGGTGGAAGAGAGAAAGGAGTGTGTGTGTGTGTGTGTGTGTGTGTGTGTCCTGATCAACTGAGCAGGAGAACCCAATCAGTAGATGTCACTTAAGGGGCAGAGATGAGAAAAGGTGTTAATATTTAATGTTTCAGGGCCCCTGAATCTGGGCCTCCTTTCCCTCTTCTCCTTCTTCCTTCCACCCCTCTCGCCCCAGGCACTCCAATTAACACACCCTGTCCTTTTCTTCCCCCCTCTCTCCCAGCCTTTCTCCCTATTCCCTCCTTCCTTGAAACACAGCCCCTGGCGAGAAAAATAAAAATTTAGAAGCCGAGTGGAGGCAGGAATGGAGGGATGAGCAGAAGGAAAGTTGGACTGGGGGAGTGTTTAGCAGTGCGATGCAAAGTTTGGATGAGTTGAGAAGGCTAGAGGGTCTCATAGAAGAGAAGGAGCAGACACAAGAGGATACTGATGCAAATGCAGGCATGAGAAACCAGAGAGAGAAAACTTGTGCACAGAAGCCCTGCGTAGATGCAGGAGTTTAAATTGGAGCAAGGAGAAAGATGAAGTGAGGGAAGGAGAGGGTCCCCTGCGTCTCTTTTCAATTCCCCTCTGCCTCTACCTATTTATCAAGGTAAATGACTCACTTTAATGGGCCAGAATGATATGCAATGTTTGGCGGAGGCAATCTGCTTGCATATGTTGCCGCTAATGTCGCCGGCGTCTATAATGGGATATCCTAATGAGGTGCATTTGGTGATGAGAGAGGCAGTAAAGATTATAAATTCCTCTCAAGACCCTCATAAGGTCGGGAGCAGCCCTGAAAATGATGATGATGGATGGATGGATGGATGGATGGATAGATGGACGACAAGGGACTGACAGCTGAGGTAGGGCAAACTGGGACTGTTGAACCGTGTCTCACTGCTGCACACTGTCTTTTTTTTTTAAGGGCCACCTCCACTGATTTAATAAAACTGGATGACTCTCAAGTGCCCCAAAAACCCTGGATCCAACATTTTCTAAAATGCAAAGCACTGCATTTTCTTACACGCTTCCTGCCTTAATATTTCAAGCTCCATGCACTTGGGCTTTACGTATTTGTAGTCTTTAACACCACCCTGAGGTAACCCTAATGACACCACTGGGAGAATATTTTGTATGCTACCTGAGCCACACAAAAAAATGATACAACTCTTTTTACTTGTATGATAGCATTCTGGCAACTTTAAGTTTTGATGAAATTGCTTTTTTGCCTATGATGTCACACATCCGTACACCGTCCAGATGGAAGGCAGGCAACTGAAACAAAGACTACCAACTAAAGTAAGGGCCACTTTGAGTCCCAAAAATAGTAGGACGTACAGGGAAGAAGTAAGTAAAAGAATTAATTGAGAAACAGCAGCAGATTTGGATTGAAAACCATCGTCTTCAGTCTGGAGGAGCGAAACTAACTAATGTCAAAGCCTTGGGTTGACACTCCTCGAGTCGGATGCAAATACAATGTGCTGTGACAACTTCTCTTTGCTTTTATCCACAATGTAGAATTTTAACAGTGTTTCACCAGACCTCTGGAAATGGTTGTGGGAAAATAGTAGCTAAAGTTAGCTCGTAAAGTTAGCCTGACAGCGGTGCATCCATGTATAGAGTTGAAATAGGCCTATAAAGGGAAGTTTTACTCAAAAACAGTTATTCACCCAACCAAAAACAAGATGGCAGTCGTTTAGGTCGTGGACCCAAGTTAGTTATAGTCCACTAGACTCGTGTTCGCTTACACTGAATCATTAACGTGTAATGTTAGGAGTGTAACGTTGGGAGTTCTGGAGGAAGAAGTCATTTGTAATGGCGGTCGTGTCCACATCGGGCAAATCAATCAAGTGGTGGGGAAAAAAACATATTTCTCTGTTTTGTATGGATCACATTCTGGATGAGTTTCAATTTTATGACAGTTCCTGATTCCTGCAGCTTCATCAAACCTTTTTATGTCGTCACGTTCCTCTATTTCCAGTCCAGGCAGTATATGGATTTATCACTTCCTGCTCTCCATCTCAATTTTGCATCAGAACAGTCATGTGATTTCAAACAAGCTATTGACTGCTGGACATTAATGTATTGCAATGTCATAACGTAACTGTATGATATATGCCAGTGAAGGAATTTCATTGTGGAGCACTCTTAGCATTACAGTGCCATCTGTCCTCTGTATTTTAGGTTTCTTTGTTTTTTAGATTGTGGTCTGTGCATATTGTAAATTATATGTTGGGACTACAGATAGAAATTAGCAGTTATTGCTAAATCTGGTGCAACCATCTCCTCATTTCTTGTAAATGATTAATGCTATTGCACACTGTCCCTTGATAAACTGCATAAACTAATCTGATTATGGACACTTAACTATCTTCAATGAGGATATTCCAAATTTTTCAAATATCAAGCATGCTAGGTTATGTAAATGTTACTCCAGGAATGCCTTGGTATGATGATAAAAAAAAAGCATGTTTTCAAGCAAAGACGTCCTCAGGACTCACTGTCCTTCCCCTCTGTCTTTATCAAACTCACATGGTTCCAGGTTGTTTTGGATTCATGGCACAGAGCAGGGTCACTGCTGTTGCAGCACTGCTCTCATTGTGCTGCCGTTTGTTACTGTAATGGTTTGAATTTTTCAAAATGAAAACTTATTGACACCTCTGTCTTTTAAAGTTGGGACAGATTGTCAGGGAGGGGGCGAGAAGAAAGGCTGACTCAGGGTATAAATAAGGGTGGAGACATTAAGGCTACAGCTAATCTCACTAAAAGGGTTAGGACAAAGTGCTGCCGCCGCTGCCGTCTCTCTCGCTTCCCCTCTCCCTCTATCCTTAAACCAATTCATTCTGCAAGTCATTTCCTAGCATACTGTGCAGATAAATACTCAGCGTAGGGTAGCTCTTATGCCTAATTTACTATAATAAACAACCCACTGGAATGCATCCATTACGGTGTTTGGATATGTGTGTGTTTCTTTAAGAGTGCAACAGCTCACGGTGTGTTTGATTAAGATTAAAAAACCAGACCCAGGCACTTTTGTTCCAGAGGGGAAATAAGATTTGAGATAAGGTGTAAGGTGAGGAAAAGGTGAAAGCTGGCCAACATGTCTCTCTGCGGGTCTCAAATTTCTGCTCTGGAACCCTAAACACACAATCACACACATACAGTAGAGGCTGAAACAAGCTGTCCTGCCAACCCGTGTGTATTTTAATACTGATGAGTCGAGGGATGAATGTCTCAAGTTCTATTTACAGTAGCCTATTTACAGTATGATTACTGTTACATTCACAAACGGAGTGAAACACACGCACAAACACACCTGCCTGCCCTTCATATCTCAACAGCTCAATTCCTCAAATGCACACACTCCCACTTCCACCCACCCATTTCCCTTTTTCCAGAAGTCATCTCGTGCTGAAATTGTAGCACCAGAGTGTTTTGTTGGTCTGACAAAGGGGGCTGTTCCTGAGTGGACGGGTTATACACACACTGCAGAAGCTGATGTAAACAAAGAGAGGGCACAGAGGGACTATGGGTAAATAACACCAAGATGCTACAGTGGCTTCCCTCCTAATCCTGATCCGTTTGAAGATGACTTAAATACTTGAGTCAAAACTACTGTATGGATAGACTGAGAGCAGAGACACACTTATGAAATACAAAAGGACATCTTCTCCTCTCCATTTCAGATTTGCTGCTGTTTTTAACACCTGAATCTGAGCTTTTTGAAAGATGTTGTCCACGGCGTATGATCACTCATATTATCAATACACTTTGTAACATTAAAAAAGGTTAAGCCTGGCTACCAGATAGTATTCATGAACCTCGATAAAATCACTAATTCAGCTTTATTAAAACAAAATAAATGGTAATAGAGATCACCACGAGACAGATCAAAGGTTTCCCCGGCTGAGAGCCAGATTAACCAGCCCTGTGGGCAGGGATCTTCCCGAAAGACGTTAGCATAGATGGTCATTTTTATAGGAAACTGGCATTTCCAGACTTAGGGCTCAGACACATGCTGGTCTGTAACTGGATGGAAATGCGAGTTCGGGGTACAGGCTGCCAACTTTCAAGGGTGCAAAGGCAGGTTGCCCTTGATATTGCTAAGCACCCTAACCAGCACCGTATCATGGCCTACTTAAGAGAAATCCCGAGTTCTGACAGTCTGACTCTTCCATCTTCACTTGTATCAGATGCATTTATCAAAATGTAGGGTTGCCCCCTGAAAGCCAAAGATTCAAAGCATCAGTCGCGGACCCCTCTGTCGACCGAGATTCTTCAAGTTTTCTTTTGGTCCGTCAGTGTGCAATGTACTTCTGGGAACATTTTGGTCCCCAGATTAAGCTAAACAGTAAGTGCTCCTTGCTTTCACGCTGCTGTCTGGTACAGGCAGCTGCAGACACAGACCCAGGTTGAGTCTGAGTGAGATGGAGGCAGCTGCCTAGAGGAAAGTCAGGCTTGGAGATACTGTTATCTTCCTTTAAAGTGGCAGCTCAAGCAACTTAATACAATTTCTGGCTTTTGTTTGATATCTTGTATAAGCAAAAAATGTTGGTGCATATTTCCGTCCTATTACAAGCGTAGTTAGCACGCATTAGCACGGAGGCCTAACTTTGCTTACTTACTATACTACACAAACATCACTTTAATGTCCATTGATCCCCATTCTCAAACTCTATATGGAAAAAAATAACAAATCATTGAATAATCGTACTGAAAAGCCAAATTACATTTGACTGCCATGATTCTGAGTCAGGTACAGCCCTATCAAAATGGTGAAACTGTTGTTGCCTGTATATCGTTTTATCCCCCTTTTTTGCTTCACTCAAGCTAAATCACTGTCTGCATTCTCCCTCTGTGATGTGTCCTCTTTTGCTGTCTTTCTCCTCCTCTCTCTTGTCTCTCATTCTCCCCTCTGTAGGAGTGCTGAGTAGCACTCTGCCCATCTCATTTAGAAACAGCCCTCCCTTCACTTCTAATGAGCCTTCATTTTGGCAGAAGAGGGAGAAAAGCCAGAGAGAGGAACACCATTTCCACTACTTCAGCTGACAGCAGTTCCCTCTTGAAGCCCTCTTCTAATACCCACATGGGACTATACAAGAGGGCTGGAATAGGCAGAAAATGGTGGAACAAATGGATATCCACTCTCCCTATTAGCCTCCATTATCCGCAAGCATCATTTCATAACTAGGGACTAACAAGGCTTCTGTGTATGTGGCGGTGCCCCTGTTGTATGTTCGAATGTGTGCCTTGGCTGAGCTAGGATACACAAATCTGGTGTGGACAGCTCAGAAACCAGAGAGAATTGCCCTTCTTTGTGCCCAAGCTGAAATACGAGCGTGCTTGCTGAATAAAGGGGGTCTTATAAGGGGGCGAAGGTGCTCCTTAGGGGGCCAGTCAGCCGGGCGTGACAAGCCGGTACCGCTGTAATGAGATAACAGGCCACTGGAGTACACGTTGATTTGTTCCTCCATTCTTCCCTTTCTCTACATCCCTTATCCCTATTGCTGTTTTCTTATCCATCCATTGCTCCATTTTTTAAAAAAGAGGCCATGGTGCTTAGCAGGCTGGTAAAGCCCGTGTGTGAGGGACAGATAGAGGGATAGAGAGGAAAGGGTGCACACACTGGCAGGGAGATAGGGTAAAGGAGAAAGAGAAGGGCACACGGGTGAGGAAATAAAAGCTTGAAAAGGAGCGTGTCTCTTTGTGCATGTGCTGCTGGAAACATATTCAAGCGCATGTTAACAGCAGCTTTGAAATCAAGCGGCAGTGGAAAAAAATGGCCCACTTAAGAGATGGAGGACAGGGAGCAATGAAGAGATAGGGTGTACATACAGTGCGGGTCACTGCCTCCAGACAGGCTGGATAAAACCTACCTCCACTCCTCCGCCATCAGAAAATTACCCCTGCACCTGCTTTCCGGCCCTCCTCACCCTCCCTCTAACCCCTCCTGTCTTGGACAAACAGTCTGATACAGTGTTGACAGTGGCAACACTCAGTGGGAGGTTGAGAGATATGGGAAACCCCGGCTAAAAGGTGAACTCGCTCATTGTGTGCTAGAAATATATGACTTTTAGCCCATAACAAAAGCCTCACCACATGTTTTTCTTGCTCCTCCCATTACTTGTGCTAATTCATTGCCACTGCTGACCTCCATGTGTCAGCTAAACCACAAGATTCCCACTTATCTTTCTCACCTCTTCATACTCCACCAATGATTCATTCGTTCCAAACAAAAAAAAAGTTTGCACCTCGTCTCCCCTCTTAAATCAGTGTTTTCTTATCGTATTTGGGTAGATTTATAGTTGCGATTGCGAAGGCGGCCAAAGCCATGATTTCATCTCAACGACATGAGCTGTCTGCCTGCCTGGGCTATCAACACTCGCTGTCCCAAAACAGCGTATAAGCCGAAGATTTAGAACGGTCTGTCTAGCCCTAAATCTGTAGTCTCCTGCCTGGCATACCTCACACACAGCAGACTGTTACACACACACACACACACACACACACTAAGAAACACACTACCTTTTGATGCTCCGCCTCCCTACCCCTCTTGTTTCTTCTCCCCCTACCTACCACTCTCCCCCACTTTCTGTCTTTTTGCCTATTATGGCGGATTAACTTATAATGCTTGGATGAACTTCAGTAAGTGGGGGGTACAAAGTCACACATCAATACACACAAAATCGCTGGCTGGCTGGCAGATACGGTCACAAGCCCACTGGCACAGACACATGGAGCCTTCTGGAGTACAGCGAGACACATGCGGTACACACACACACGTTTACATAGAGGAACCAGACTCCCATGCTGAAACAGAGTGAAAGGTGCAGAATCCAAACCAAAGCCCCTATTAATCCCCCTGATCCCTCAGAGATAGAATAATTCAGAGTTAATTACTATTCTCCTGCATTCCTCCCTTTCTTCTTCCTGATTTCTAAATCCACTAAACTCCTGATTTTCCCTCAATCCGGCAAGCATTTGAATATACAGTCTACTGTAGATCCGTCTTTGTCTGCTCTTCCACATTTCTATTTGTTTTCCCCCGCTGCTTCTCTGGTGCCTTGGCAAACTCTCCTACACTATGTCTTGACAGAGGAAAATGAGGGGTAAATATGGTTATGAGCTCCCTCAATATTTCTCTCTTTCTCACACACACACACACACACACACACACACACACACACACACACACACAAACCAACGCACAGGTTTTGGCAGCAGCTGACACAGAGTCTGGCACTGAGGTTGTGTCTCTCTGGTTGGAGTTTGGAACCACGGTGAGTTTAATTAGAGTGGAGGGGGACCACATGGCTGGCTGACTGGCTGGTGTAAGACCGGCTGAGAGGCTGGATACTGGAAGAGACGCACTAACAACCACACCGTGAGTGAGACGCTAGCTGCAAGGAGAGTGCACAGAAAGATCTACACACCAGTGTGCACACACTGCTAATATATTTATAGATATAGATACAGTAGCTGCACAGTCATTTGTATGCAGACAGCTTCCTTGAATATCTCAAACTGATGCCAACAGTTTTCTCATGCAGATAACTTATTATAGAAAGATAAAACAGCCTTTGTGGTACACACTTAAAAGCATCCTACATCATTTCCCATGTCACACTGCATTATCTTTTGTGTCTCATGGTATTTTGTTGCATGTGAGGCGCATATTTTACACAAGGGAAAGAAAAAGGAGAATGCATTCCCGCAAAGTAGTTTCTATTTTCTGCATCAACACTTCAAGACAGGCCAGCAGATAAGCTGGAGACAAGGAGATAGTGAGGGGCTGACTCTCGTCTCGCCCGTACATGGGTAGGGCGAGGAGGAGGAAGAAAGCTATGCACACACACACACATGCACATATTTACACACCCCATGTGCATATTTCAAATATCATTGAGCATATGGACAGAGCAAGCACACATATCCTAAGTGGCATGCAGATCACGTATTATGCACACATATTTTAACGTAAACCCGAGGGGAATATGAGCTCGCGCACAAATATGCATTGGAGTTAGCCAACTCCCATCTGTGTTAACCTTCCAGCATTCCTCACTAATCTGCGCCATAATGGCACACCTGTCTTCTTCCATTCTCGATTACCTCCACAGGCATACAGTGGTGGTGTGAGGGGGAGCGGGAAAGGGTACGCACTAACATATTCATGAACAAACAGCTAATCCATCCTCTCTTTTAATTCTTTCTTTCTTTATGCATCCCTCTATCTGTCTTCGACCCTCCCTCTCTTGATCTGCCTCCACGGAGGGCAGTTTTTTTTTTTTTTTAAACAAAGGGAGAAGTGGTCTATGCTTTAGGGGGAGCTGTATGTTACCACGGTAACAGACATAGAGGTTACAGGCATTATTGGTAAAAGTGGGAAGGCCGGGCAAGAGAGGGGTGTTTCCAGGGGCAGGGTGCAGGTCAGAGATTGGAACAGCGCAGGCCGGGGGGTGAATAACTTAAGCAGTGGGCAGGCGGGGTAGATAGGTAGGTCACATTATTATTGATTGCCTGACATTATGTGGACAGCAGGGGAGTCCGCAGAGACAGACAAATAAATTGTGGCTTGACATCAAAGTCAGGCTGCTGACATTGAGCCTGCAGGGGACAGAAGCAGCCCGAGGCTGGATTAGAGGTGGGTAGATACACAAAGGCACGCACAGACGCAGACACAGAAATAAACAGACAATGAGAACACTGTCCTCGAGTTACCTGATAAAATGAACGTTGTAAAGAGAGAGCTCCGAAATGACAGAACGAAACCAGAGGAAATGTCAGCCATGAATAATTCCAATTCCAAGCTCCAATTTTTTTTCATGAAGCCACTTCACATAAATTGGACATTTTTCTGAATAAGACACCAAAACTGTCTAACTCATTTACACATCAAGGCTCACCAGAGACTTTCAGAAGGTGCATTATCCCAATCCTTAGAAAATTTCAATCTGCTACCCAGTACATTTTTCACATCCATTAATGCTTCATTAAATTATTATTCATAGCTTGGGTGGTGATGTAATTAGAAAAGAAATGGGAGACAACAGATGAAACAATTAGGGAAATGAAGCCAAGATTTAAATATTCAACATTCACTCTCATTGTGACGGATTCCAGGGACACTTGTCTGGTGACGCTTGCAGAGCAAAACATAAAATGTAACTGACAGCAGAACAGAGTCATCTGAGAAGATAACTGCATGAGCGTCCAGCATGATGTAGGTATTATCTTAAGGCCACGCCTGAGCTGGCCTTTCATCTGTGGGCACCAGGCCTGACGCAGAGGGCACCATCCGTCATTGTCTGCTAAGTGATTGACTTCCCCCGTAGAGATGTTTATCAGCTTCGCTAACTGGAGTCAGGAGATAATATCTGGAATGCGTGAAACCTGAGAGAGACAAAACAACATGTGTCTCAACCTGCACAGACCTGCAACTCCACGAGATGGAAGATAGAGACACTGTGGGCTGATGAAGATGTATGGAAGGGGAGGAGGGAACGGGTGGTGTAGGTAAGGGTTGGAGGGTTTGCTGGAAGAGACAGCAAAGTCAAAAATAAACAGACAAAAACAGTGGGTCGTAGTCATGGATGGAGAAAGAGACAAAGACGGGTGGTGGGGGCTGAGAGGAAGAGGGTGGGGGGAGAGAGGGGGAAAAGGTTAGACTTAGTAATAGACTGAAAAATGTCTCAGCCACATTCTACTGCACTACCAAACCTCTGAACCTCCAAACACTCACACTCTCTCTAACACAGTGGACCCAACAACAGATTTTGATCCATTCAGTGCCACAGTTTCCTCCGCTTGCACACTACCCATGTCCTGCTTCTCAGGGAAAAACACCATCAGCTCCTCCTCACCTTTGAAGTGTACATACCCAAGGTCATACGCTGATGTGTGATGCCACTGGCCTCCCATGGGATCTCACACCAGATGGGCTGGCGACCCTTCAGGTTATGCTTCCTATGGCACCCACACACACAATCATTCACTCTGATTTAAATAAAGCAAATTTACACTTCTATAAGGTTTCCCACTGACATCTCATCAATACTGTGGCCCCTCCATTTTAGGTCACTGACGCCTCTTTTACTGGCTGCCGGAGACCAAGGGCAAGCCTGGTTAACAAGACACAAGACAGTTCCTCTTCAAGGAAGGAACCTAGTTCAGAGAAGATTAAGTCAACTTAAGTATTTGATAGGACTGTTTAGTCAATGGAAAGAAAAGAACAGGTACCCCATAGATTCTTTTTTGAAAGATGACATAAAAGTCACCATAATGCTAGTGCACTGTGGGTTTTATCATTTTCGTTGCCTTTATTAGATGGGACAGTGAAGCGTGAAGGGGGAAGAGGGATGGGACGACATGCAGGAGAGGGCTGCGGGCAGGAATTGAACCCTGCACCGCTGCGGCAAGGATGGTGCCCCTGCACATGGGGCACCCGCTCCACCTATCGAGCCACTAGGGGCCCGTTTGTGTTTGCTATTAAAGCATACAGCAGGAAATAACTTCAGAATAATTATATCGTACGAAAGAAGGAGGTATGATTGGAAAGATTTACTCTTCCTACTCCTTTTTGAGTGCTAAACGGTTAAAGATAACCTAATTTTGATTTAAAATAAATGGATAAAAGAAATCCTCAGAAAAGTCAGTAAAAGGTTTCTCAATATCTTCATGCTTCTCTTGTTGACAACTTTTAATTCCTGATTAATCTGTCACAACATCACAAATATCGAAAACAAAATATATGGCAATCTTTTTGTTCACTATGCCCTGCCAAGTAAAATACAAGACAAAATCGTTGGCTCCATTCGGCGAGGCAATGTAAGCAAGATCACAAGAGCAATCAATCTTTAACCAATCACAATTAGCAGGGCAATTAGCTTGCCTTGCTCTGTCAACATATTGTTCAATGTAACAAAGCCGATTGCCTACTGTAAATATCTACACCTTCTAGAAGATGATTTATGATGCCTTACGACTGGAAAACATTTAACGTCATTTGGTATTAATTTTATCTCTGTGTAAAGGGAGAAAACGACACAGTTAGCACCTGAAAGAATTATGGTAAGTCAGCCAGCTATCGGTGAAATGTACGTGGGCTTCAAGAGTTTCTGAACCGTTCATAGGAATACACAACTATAAATAAGATAGTTGGTACGAGGTTGGAGGCAACAATGCAGGGTTAGCATTGTTCCAACTTTTTGCTGTAAGGTCGGAAGGATCAGGGTTTTTAATAGATAACAATTCTGCCAAATTACGGTCCCTGACTTCCTTGTTGTGTTTGTCTCGGTATGGTATTCTCTTTGTTTACTTCCGCTTCTCCGGTCTGATGGGTTATTTGGGTGTGTTAAATCATCTTGTTTACTGCGCTGCCCTGTGACGTCACAGACAATACACACACATGACTAACAGAGACAGATTGGGGCCCTAGATGAGTTCGACCTAAATTCCATTTGTCTATTATACTGCAGCAGCCACTGGCCACAAACATATCAAGAAAGGGATCTTTTTCTTTCACCTATAATATTACGCCTCTGTGCATTCATTCTAATGCAAGCATGTCCAGTTAAGATACTGTATCAAGAACACCATTCAGAATAGAATATAGAAGAAATAGAAGAAACAAAACAAGAGATGATTTGACGATGGAGCCTGACAGGCAGAGATTACAAGGATGACAGATGTTAATATGAAGGAGAAAAAAAAAAAGCAAATGTGGCGAAAGTGGCATGAAGATGCGAAGCTGTATGATTGCCAGCAAACCAAGATCAAAGGAGAAATGAAGCATACAAAAGGAGTGTGTCAGGGTGTTCTTGGATCACTTTAATCATAGCTACTGCATACCACAGAGGCAGACGGTATAGAGACCAGTTTATTCCCCTCCTTATTATTAATAGAGTGTATCTTTGAGAACCAAAGATGTTTTGTCTATGCATTTATACCAGACATAAAACATAACTTCAGGGTTAGCATAGCCCCGGCTTGCATTAAAAATAAGTAAAATACAGTCAAGCATTGTTCACCAAGCTTAGCCTGCGAGAAAACTCTGGTTTCTGTCCAAGTCGATGAGTCGCGCATGTGTTTACAGGAGCAGATGGTCCAGGTAGGCGTCGCAAGTGCTGCTTGTTTAAGATAATGGAGAAAATAAAACATCATATGGTCGTAAGCCAAGCAGGATGATTGCCTGTGCGTGTGTGTATATCTTTGTGCATGTGTGTAAGGACGAGGCTTCTGGAAGTTCATCGGGGCGTTGAAGCTTAGCTATCAGCACCTCGACTACCCTGGCACCATCTCATCCACCTCCTCCATCTCCAAGCATCTGGTAATAATGTAGGGATGTTTGAGCATAGGAAGGTAGAGGGAGGGAGAGTCGGTGCGGTATGGAGGTGAGGAGAGAAGGTTGGGGTTAGACAGAGGGTAGTGGGCAGGAGATAAAGATGGAAAAGATAAAACTGCCTACTTGCATTCGTCATATTTTTAGCCATTTTCGAAAGTGGCACAAGAAGAGGAAATCTTTGAATAAATAAAGTGAAACAAAATGAAGTAAGAAGGGTGATATGAAACACATCCTGTATACTGCTGGACGTCTGATCATATGACTATATTCATAGCTGTCAGCCTTTGCTTTTCATTACAAGTGGGGGATGGAGAGGGAGAGGAAACAAGATGGAGATAAAAGCAGACATGATACTATTGAACTTGTTTCAATTAGATGAACTCAAAGGCGGCCGTGGCGCTGCATAGCTGGACCTCCCATCCAGCGTCATTCATTCATTATTCATAACGCTGTGTTCAAAATCACAGGCATGCTTGTGAAAGATCTTTTTTTTTTTTTTTAAAACAAGTCATTCAATTTACATTTCCAGATTTTTTTTCGTTGTTATGATGTGAGTCACCAATGTGAGTTTTTCCTCAAAGACCATCCTCTTGAGTCTGTATGTCACTAAATGTCATTTGAGAACAGCAGGCTTTTGTAATGCTTGGGTTAGAATTACACACATCCTGCAGTTGAGTTGGGGCCCTTGGGCGAATTTTGACATTTATGGCTGGGTGTTTTAGAGGGGTTTGCACAGGCAGGCAAAAGCGTGTCCTTACAGGTATATGGCAGGAAGGAGTAGAGTGAGGGGGAGATGGGAAAGGACAGGACAGGAGGGTAGCGGGGGGGGGGGGTTCTGTCAAACCCAGGAGGAGGTGAGATGAACTAAAGCGCTGCTGTGAGCTGAGGAATGTGGAAAAGAAGTAAGCCAAGTTGACGGACAGGAGACGTGGAAGCTGTCTGTCATCAGCAGAGCTCCAGAATTTTCCATGACTTCAACTCAGCATCTCCAGGCACAAAGGTAGCTGGGGGGCAGAAAAGCCAGCCCTGTATCTCTATATCACTATAATGAGCTGTGAACCACAGGCTGAGGTGGCAGGGAGACACATGGAGGCAACACTTGGAGGTAACACTGCAGCTTAAGTTTCAGCCGTGCACAAGTGAAGGCAGATGGGACTGGAAGACCCAGTTGATCGGTGGAAATGTGTTCCCCAGATTGAAGTGGCGCTATATACGTCTAGCATACCAGAACCCAGATGCTCACCACCCTCTGTTGTCGTAAATCACGCCAACTGGTTGCTTCATTCATAACATTTTGCAAATAAGTGGCCACATATGGGAGCTATGCCACATTATGTGCACCTCGCAAGATTTTATACAACCATCTTATCTGCACAAAGTATCGTCCGTCAGCAGGAAACTGCCTCGATTGAGCTCTGCCTAAATTGTCATTTGCAGATGCAGGAAGTGAGGACACAAAACTCACTGATGGCTGAGCATGCTGAACACAAGGGAAAAAAAATCTGATTTCTGCAATTCAAACTCCTCTTCCCACCCACATGCATAATAACCGTATGTGAAAACAACCGATAGCAGCTTCTGTATTTATCTGATAAATTGTTCCATTTTGGATTGCACTACACCCAAAGCAGCTGCTGCAAACAAACAGAAGCACTGCAGTGTGTCTGTGTTACTGGCTAATATGGTTTATGGGCAGACCTGTGGACCGAGCCTGGCTCAAGCTGATATGGCGGCTTGTTTCCACGGTCCAGAGCCAACCAGCCAATCATTTGGATATTGTCTCATGTTTGTACTGGAGGCTTTGGCTGCCCTCTGTGAGTCAACTGACTGATAATCCACTGCAGGGGCTCCGACCAGCAAAGTCGAGTGGGAACAGACTGACACAAACAAGAAAAAAAAGACGCAGCAGAGAGTGGAGGCAGTGGGATGTGATATGAGAAATCGAATGCGCAAAAGACAGAATTCGAGGAGATTGTCGCTGGTAATAGCAGTAGTGAGAATAGAAACCAAGAACCCAAGAGGAAGTGGAAGGAGGTGAAAGTGTCAGAAAACAGGAAAGAGTGCGGAGACAGTGAGTGGCAGAAATGAGGCCACCAAGAGAAAGAGGTGCAGACGGTGGTATAAGTGAACACGTGAAACACTACCTCGAGTCCATGACAGTACAGCTGTCTCTCCTCTTTCTCAGCCACTGCCACCATCTCCTTTGTCCTGCTAAAACTGCAAAACTTCCCCGATGGGAGAAGGCAAAAGAAAGAAGCGCAGTGTGGGTGGGGGATGGGGGCCGTGTTTCTATGAAGGACAGGAGGTAATGTTCAGATACTTGGATACAGCCAAAGCGAGGGAGGAGAGAACAGGTGGGTAGCCACAGGAAGACAAGTATGCCATTGTTTGGCAGGTACCAATGTAACCATAAGCTCCACATCTCCTCATACTGCACCTAGCATGTAGCATCTCTCACTGATTCACCTGGAGAAGTTAGCATTAGCGAGGGGTCACCGCTGCACACTGAGCTTTGACTTTGTTTGCCCCGTCATGCCGATGGTGGGCCTGGCTTTGATGCTCTCATGACCCGTCACACCAACTGCCCCTAAACCAGCGCCAAACGGAACATACACACACACACACACAAACAGATGGGGCGAGGTGGGGAGTGTGTGTGGGTGAGGGGCTACAGAAAAGGGTGTAGGCAGTGGATGGTAGATTTTTTGGCTGGCTTTACCTTGCTAACTTCCTTGCCAAGAGAGCAGGCTCCAATTCTGACAGCCTGTATCATATACCACCAGCTGGTGAACCAGGGGCCACAACCATGGCAGCACAATATGACACAACGCAAACAGGGAAAGGAGCTGCTACCAATTTAAAGGGACAGTTCACCCCAAAATCAAAAATAAAGATTTCTCCTCTAACCTGTAGTGCTATTTATCAGTCTCGATTATTTTGGTGTGAGTTGCCAAATGTCGGCAATATCAGCCATAGAGATGTCTGCCTTCTCTTCAATACAATGGAACTACCAACACATCTCACTCTGACCTCGTTGCATATCAGCGTTTGGTCATGAACCTTCCATGTCCAGATACAATGTGAAAGGTACCCTGGGACGCCATGTCAATGCATTGTCTTCTTTCAAAATACACTTCACCATTTACATACAGCCTCTTTCAAAATAAACGCACTATGTAAGTACAACAACGCAAATTCACGTTTGTTTTCCTTCAACAACTAATGCACGTGGTTGGGTTTTGGAGAGAAGAACAGGGTTTGGCTTTATGATCTTACAAGACATGCACCCCACTCTCTTGGGTGAAAGTCCGTGGTTGTTGTACCCTCTCCACCACCCTTCTTTCACCAACCTTAACTTTCATTCTTGTCCTGCCCCGTTTCCCCCTGATGCCGCCAACTGCTGTAAAACTACAACAGTGAATGGCTGCGTATCATGCTGCTGTTAATTGATGGCTTTTTCCGTCAGTGTCTGACACCACAAGTCACTGCCCAAGCACCTGATTTTGATGACTTTGGAGTGAGACCGTGTTGGAACTACATGGCACTTGGCTTGTGGTGCTAAAAGCGCCAATAAATAAATAAATATACCCAAAACTCAACAGCAATGTCTCTTTCCAGACATCATTCTCAAGATAATTCACAGACCTTGCTGTGAGTGGTTTCATTTGGGAACTATTTTCTTTCTACTTAACTACACCTGCCAACCATATCACCGTGCAGAAGGAAGTGTGCATCTACTCATGAACATTAATAGCGTCCTACTGGTAGTAGCTAGTAGATGCACGCTTCCTTCTGCCTTATGATATGGTTGATGGGTGCAGTTTGGCAAAAAGAAAATACTTTCTACATGAAACTGCTCACAACAAGGTCTGTGGATTATCTTCAGCAATTGGGTCAAGATTTCTGGAAAGAGACATTGATGCTGTGTTTTTTCTTTTTGAGCTCTGAGGACTACAAGCCGACTGCCATCTAGTTCCATTATTTTTGAGAGAAGGCAGACATCTCTATGGCCGATATCTCCAACACTGCAACTCAAACCAAAACAATCTTGATTGATAAACATCACTACAGGTATGAGGAAAATAATATGATTAATAAAGGAAATAGTAAAGCTACATGGAAATACAAGAAATAAAAGCTTGATATCCCCCATTTTTGCCACAAATATCAACTTGGACACATTATTTTGGCATAAAGACCATCTAATAATGACCTCCATTGAGAGGTGGTTCTAGACATGTGAATGTGAGGCCCCCCAAGTGTAGTGGTGGGCTCTCCTACAAGTCCACTACTGTCCCATCACCAGCTGGTACTGCCATCGATGTGGGATTGGACACACACACGCACCTATTTATATCCTCCGTTAAGTCCGGATTCCAGTTCACATTGGGGTTGCAGTAATGTTCACATGCTCCTAACAGCCCCGACTGCCGCAAGTGACGAGTGCCCACACACACAGCCGAGTCCTGTCCCACACCCACAGCTAACTCTCTGATTTGTCACACGCACACACACACTGCAGTGTTAGGGCAGTTAATGGGGTATGCATTCCAAACACACATTCAAATACGCCAGACTCCCCTCTTTCACAAGCATGTAGATGGACACACACGTTGACACACTTGAGCACCTGCATACAGTTCATATATGTACTCATCCATGTGTGCAAAACACACACACGGTTTAAACATTGACGAGTACCACCGTTGGTCAGGCTCTCCCTTTCACTGCGCCTCAATGTGCTGCCCTCCTCCACTCTCTTCACTCGACACCTACTCTCTCCTTCCTTCCCTCTCCTTCTCCTTCTCCCTCGCTCACTGGTGTGTGGGTAATCAGCCCAGTATTAATACCTGCATTCCAACAGCCTACAGGAATGTCTTAACAATGTAGCCTTGTTCAGGTGCAGAGAGAGAAAGATCTCACTGAAAAATACATTTTAAACAATGTGCTGCAGTGAGGAGTCCCAGGGCTACAGCATGTGTGAAGTAATGCACTCTATGAGTTGAGATGAACACTGTTGAGTGGTGTACACTTGGCTCTCCTGCTGCCCCCAACACTTGAGGGCTAGTTCATAAGAAAAAAAAGACGCACACGAACATGCAAACATAGAGCATATCAGTCAAGTGTACCATTTGCCAACTCTTAGAGTCTATAAGCTCAGTATGCACAGGATAAAATCACCATGCAGCTGAGCAGAGTGATACGTCAGTGTTACAGTTCATTGATTTTCAGTGGTATGATATTGTGATGACAGGCTGCATGGTGGTACAGTGGTTATTACTGTCATCTCACAGCACAACGGTCCTGGGTTCGAATCTGCCAGCCAGCTGGGGCCCTTCTGTGTGTTCTTCCCATGTTGGCGTGGGTTTTCAGCGGGTTCCCCGGCTTCCTCCCACAGTCCAAAGACATGCAGGTCAGGTTAACTGGTGACTCTAAATTGCCTGTAGCTCTGAATGTGAGCGTAATTGGTTGTCTGCAATAGTCTGACAACCTGTCTAGGGTGTACCCTGCTTCTCACCCAATGTCAGCTGGAATAGGCTCCAGCCCCCCTGAGACCCCTTAGAGTATAAGCGAATGAACAAATTAATGTTTTACAAAGTGGTTCAAATTATGGGTGCAAAGACTAGTTGATTATTTGAATAGCCGGTCCGTAGAAAATTAATCTGCAACAATTTCATATTGTTGAAGTCATAATGTGTCCTCTTTGTGGTCCATTATGTTTTCATCAATATAAAATTTATCTTTTGGTGTTTTGGACTGTTTGTTGTAGGGTTGTCCCTGGCTTTATATGAGTAGAGGAAAAGTCTGCTAGCTGCTAAGCTAATTTATATAATGTAAAATGCCATAGGCTTGTGCTATTAACATTAACATGTTGTATTTGTGGGGAAAATGTGTCCAGACAAAGACAAGTGCTTTGTCTGTGAATCCTGTGAGTTATTGTGAAGCCAATTTGTGTACTTGTGTTTGAAATTGTCACTGTTAAGCCATGTTTAATGTGTGTTTTAAGTGTGTTTTGAGTCAACTCAACTTTACAGCACTTCACAGACACCCTCCCACATTTTTTCCACATTTTATGGCGCAAACAATTTAGTGATTTAAAATAGAAAATAATAAGCAGATTAATCAATAATGAAAATAATCATTAGTTACAGTTTTAGTCCAAAAATAATTAAGCAAACTAAAATTCATTATTTTCTACATGACTGGCTATACTGTGATTCATTTCTGTGTGGGGAAAATATTCCTATTACTATAATGATTTTGATTTCCAGCCATAAGAAGGAGCAAGACATAATGAAAAGCAGTGACACACTGGGTGCTCCATCATCCTCCCATCCTCCCTCCATCCCTCCCTCTGCCTGTCCCCCTTTGTCGGGCCTTATTATTGAACATGTGTCCTCTCTGCCCCTGCCATTAACCAGCCCCACCCTCGCACACTGCTTTCAATGGACAGGCACACACACATACACACACAACTGCTAATTGACATGTGGAGTCGGTGCATCTTTCATCATCCTCCATAGAGACAAATCTTGAAGTGTGTGTGTGTATGGGGAACGGGATCAAAGGGGGTCCTCTGGGCTGCCTGTCCAAGACCTCTCAGCTTTTCTCAGCACTTCACGAGGCAGCCAGGGAAAGGCCTGATCTCTACCGTAGTCACCCTTCACAAGTGCAGTTCATCTGACTTCTCCTTGATAATCATTCAGTACGAATAATTGTTAACTAAATTTAGTCTTGCTGCTGCAACACGCCCGCCAGGGCAGAATGCAAGATGCTCCCAAGGCAAAACACTGGGGTTATAATTACTTTATCCCCCAATAACAAGAGGCTAAATCAGTTAGGCACTCTGTAAGTCTAACATTATCCACACAATAACTATCCATCACGTTTGTTGTTCTGCAGATTGCACTGACATGTAATTTGGAATCATTTAGCCTGATGGAGTCATAACCCAATTGAAAGGCATTGATTTTGGATGGAACGGGAGCAAGCTTGTACTTTTTCCTGCTAGACTGAATCAAAATTAAGCTATGAAACTCGACTCTTCTTGTATTACTGGAATATGGACACAACTGATGAACAACACAAGAGATTCTGCTTTGAATTTGCCAATGGAAACAAATCTGAAAAATGCACTTTGCTTAATGGATCTGCAAAGAAAAAGAAAACTGTTCACTGCTGCTACACTGCACTGATGCAACTTTGTAACACTTGCTGGAAGTGATTGCAAGTTTTCTTGCCTGATTATCGTCATTAGATGAAACCTAAGTCAAAAATAAAAAAGAAAGACTACCTTCCTCTACTGCTCAGAATCACCAGGGATTTGAGACACCCTGCTTCTAGTGGTTCCTTCTGTTCAGGCTATTGTGATGATTAGACAACACATGGTCAGTAGGATGCATGTATTTTGTGCCGGTTCCCTGGCAGTGATGAGAGACAGATGACGGATGGAGGGTGAGGCAAGTGAGACGAGGAGGAGGAGAGACAGATGAGTGCGAGAGATGGGGAGAAGAAAAACACTGATAAAAGTGATGATTCACAGAGCTGGCCACAAAGTAGGGTGTGGTAAAGAGATCGACAAGTAAACTCCTGGGAAAAATGTAACTACTCGAGAAAAGAGAATCAAACTAAAGTTAAGAACAAGATGTGACTTGAGGAGAGCATTAACAGTCAGAGCATGGTAACTTCACTCCTCTACTCAAAGTCAAGTTCACACAGGCAGAGAGGAGTGGGGGAACTTTAGTGCTGTGGTCGTTGTTTCAGAGGGGCTCAGGTAAGTGAAACCTCGATGAAACAAAGACGAGTTATGTCCTTAGGCGAGTTAGAAGCCCTGAAAGCTGACACTGGATCTGTTCAGTGATGACACTCATGGCCTCGCTCTCAGGTAACGTGGGGAGCCCCCTTTTTCTCACAAAAACAGACATGAAGTCATAGCAAACATCCAACACACACCTCTAAGACAAGCTGTAAGAGTATATTAGGGTACTGTAATGCAAACACCACCACCAAATATCACACACAAAACACCTCCCCCTCCTCCACCTTCTGATCCTCCTCTTCCTTCCCTGCATGGACGATTAATGCTCTCACTCCTGTCTCCCAGGTCCCCTCGGCCCAGTTAAAGCAATAAGATCTCATTGTCAAACAGTGACCAGCCTCTCTGGAGAGGTTAACCACCGCTGCTTAACCATTAACTAGATTAAAGTCGGGGGTGGGGGGCGCAGGAATGTTCTCTGACAGATGGAAGGAGGAGATTGGACATGAAAAGTGGTTTCATAAAGAGAAGAGTAATGGCGGTGGTTTGGGCCAACCTTTGTGTCAGCGGTTTGAGTAAATTTGTTCTCACATGTGTACGCGTATGTAAACATCAAACATTCTGTAGCCTAGTGAACTTTAAGTCACCCTTACCTCCCATTTATCATTGTGCGATACAGATAAGGGAGGAAAGAATCCCTTAAGACTCCACCATCATATTTCTGAAACCACTCCTTGGGAGGAAAGAATTCCTGGGTCAGAGGTGCATTCAAGTACCTGAAACATGCTTGAAATTTGGTGTAGGTAACATGGGAAGCATTCAGTAATTTTAAAGAAGCATGTAAGGCAGGGTATCATTTAAAACAAATACAAGTACCAATACCCTTACAGTGATACAGATACCACTAGTGTGATTCATTCAATACCCATAATTTGAATGGAGTGTAATATAGCCACACTTTAGAACGTTCTGGCAGCATCTTGGCACATTGACCTGCCAACTCCATCAAATACACCGCACTCGACTTCACCACACAGACTGTATGGGTTGTAGCTGCTGCAGGAGTGTGAGCTCTGCACCGGGGACAGTTGAGTCCACCAAGCTGCACACACCCAGAGACAGGGCTAACTGTTAGCATCAATAAGCTACGTCACTAACAGTTATCAACAACAGAGTCTTGCCCTTAGTTTAATGGCTCAGTGTTGAATGTTAGCTGCTACTTCTGTGTTAGCTTGTGCTAACTGAGAAGATTTTGAACTGACCGGAGACGGCAGCAACAGAAAGTCTGATCTGGCGGGGGGTTGGGATGGTCCAGGATTGGATCCCTGGTGCAAAAATGATTGAATGCAGGTATCACTTGACCAAAAACATTTTGTTATTACTTGGTACTGGGTTATTTCCGTCAATATCTTGAAGGTATCTACAGTGGTGTGATAATAGGTGATGAGGTGGGTAGATTACAGAGGAAGAAGTGGGTATACATTCATATATATTTTAATGGCTTTTAGGCTAATAGGTGAGTATACTGTAAACGGCTAGAAAAAGAATTGGGAATAACCCTCATACCTGGGTATACCCTCCACTACACCCCCGGGTATTGATACCCACTCAGCCGTACAAGCATGTCAGAAAGGAACAGAGACAAACAAATTAAATCAGGGGTGCATTCACAGCAAACATACAATTTTACTCTCTCCTTTCCCCACACCAGGCCAAGCCAGTGGTGTGGAAAGACATGAGGTGGTAATGGGACCCCAAGTCTGTGTGTGTGTGTGTGTCTGTGTGTGTGTGTGTGTGTGTGTGTGTGTGTGTGTGTGTGTGTGTGTTAAAATGAGGGGAGGGGGTGGCAGGGCTTCTTGGAGGGGTGCATTCAACAACTGCTGCTGAGGCAACTGTTGATGTCTGAAAAGCAACAGCTTGCGGGGCTCCCAGAGGACACTCTGCCAGCCAACAGTCAGATGGAGGGTTTAGGGTTGGAGGGGCGCAGGGGTTAGGATTTCTTCTCCACTGCCAGGAAAATGATCTCCTTGGCCCAAGATCCAGGCTTTTCCATGACATTCCCCATTCCTAATTGGTATCCCTCAATCCTGACGTACTCCGCCTGTCTGATCCTCACTGCTGCTATCTCTGCCTGTATTGCCTTTGTTCATTTGATCCCCCCCTCGAAGGCCGCGTAATTGATCAAAACAGCTGGACACGAGATCTGTGGCAGACAATAAAAATGTAGGCCATTGTACTTTCTTGCTATTTAATGACACACATTTGTACAGCGCATCTCTATAAAAGCTGGAGTCCATCCTGCTGTTTTGTGTATTCCTACAACAAACTCATTCAGAAACAGAGGCTCTTATCCGCATCTTGCTACAGCACTCTCCTGCTAAATGGATTGGCAGCACTTAACCTCGTCTCCCGAAAGAGCTTTGTGAATTTTCAATTTTGCTCCAACCCTGAATTGCCTCCCCCACCGCTCCCACCATCATCACATACAGAGACGCAGAGACAAGGACACACATACAGACATGTAGCCTCTTTTCAAGGCTGCATCTGAAATTACCCATCACCATCATCTTCCTCCCCCGAGACAAGAACAAGACTGCACGGTGGCTCCACAACAGTCAGCTGTAATCATCTCTCATCCCATCCCTTGATCTCTTTTTGTCCATCCCTTCCTCTCCACTTCCTTCCTTCCCTCCCTACAACTCCCACTAATGACAAGACAGCATCCTCAAAGCAACAGATGAAACCAAAACAACTTCTAGCCAGCTTCTTTTTCACCTTTCTCCTCACTTTTTCCCTGCTATGAAACTTTAAATCCACATCCATACACAGGAGAGTGGCAGAGACAAACACCATACTGGAATGTTTTCTCTCAAAAGTGGGAAACAGTGAACGTGCCAAGCGGGGGAGGATGGTCATTCTTATTTTAAAATCACCAATAGCAGCCATAAATCTGCCGAGGAACGTCTCTAGGGATGGGCGTAAAAGCAAACAGAGCCCTCTTCCACTAAAAACACAGTGGGCGATCTTCCTGATGCTATGCAGGGTTATTAACTGTGAACCGTGCACAAAGCAGATTGGTTGACTCAGGCAGAGACGACACAGTAAATCACAGCGAGCAAACACACGCACAAACACAACTGAGGTGTTGTTAAGGACAAAAAAGAGAGAAAGACCCAGGCAGAGCGATGGGCAGACAGACAAAGATAAGAAGGAAAGAGATGGGAACATAGACAAAGCTAATCTGGAGAAACACACCTTTTGTTTATGTATGAGTACCTGTGGAAGTGTGTGTAATCACAGCTTTGGCTGCAGCTCTTTTGAAGCTCTTGTGGGGATACGAGGATGAAAAAGCGAGGGGATAAACTTTTTCCGTCTCCGCTGTGAACCACATCATTCTTGCTAACTGACTTCAAACCAGGATTAACCACGTGCGTGCAACCTGCCATCTGTGATGCCCAGTTGCCTGTAGGCGCTGCAGCTCGCCAGCCAACATCAGTGTGCTATCACACTGCTCTAATTGACTTTAATGTGTCATTCACCGCAAATAATAAACACTAGTGTGTATGGGAAAGGCTGGCGAGCTCAAATTGCCGTCTCCAAGCTCAATGAGTACATGCACTCCTGAACACGAGTCAATCACAGCATACCCTTTATTTTTCACTGACTAATGTTTAACTGGTGCCCCCTGCTCGCTCGGGCCAGTGAAACCCAGTCAAACCACAAGAATGCACCCTGGCTGTGAACAGGCTCCAGCTTTGCACCTATAACACTACCGCTTCACAGTGAGATGGATGCCGCATTGTGGCCGCTTGTTTGTATGTGGATTACTGCCTACAACTTGTGGTGAGAGCGGGTTGTAAAGCGAGAATGGAAGCCCTCTTCTATAGAATTTGGAGTGATGACAAACAAATACACACACTTTACAGAGCGAGCTCCAACATGTCCGGAGGAATGCCAGTCATTCCGTCTCAGTGCTTTGCTCCATCACTGTCACACACATGAATCACCCCAATAATTACGAACCAACCATTTCAAGGCCCACTCCCCCAGAGGGTAAATGACAAGGGGGCAAACATAGACCTGCTTACCCAAAGCAGCCACTATCAATCAGTCACTCATTCCTATATGAGCTAAGGTTTCCAGAGTTACGTAACACCAGAATGCCACAGTGAGGGGCTCTACATATGTGTGCGTCCATGTACGGTGCATATTACGTGTGCATGTGTGAGCGCCCCATTCCTGATTGGTGAATGTATGCTACCTGTGCATACCTGTTAATGTTTTGCATGAATGTAGTCAAGAATGCACACAGGCATATGCTTGCAAAACACTAAAACCCAGTGCCCCAGGACAGTTGTAAAAGAGGTCCCCTGGCTTTTATCTCCTTGTGGCTAAATGGCTCTTTTTCTGGCCTAATACCATAATAATTGCACATGTCTCCAGGGGGTGCACTTTTGATGTGGGGCGCTGGGGGGGCAGAAATTAAAAGTGAGGAAATGACTGTTGGAATTAAGGCAGTGAGAGACAAAGAGGCTGACGCTGCGTGTTAGACTTTAACACCTTGAACTCAGCTGATGCTTGTCACTACGATTCTTTCCACTTGCTCCTGACCACTTTGGAGTCTCTACAGTTTAGCTCAAACTCATCTGACCATTTGACTCTCCTTTTGTCTCTTTACCTTAATGTCACTTTGTTCTTTTTATTCCCCCGAAAAGCGCAACAATCCAAATTAAGGGAGAAGGTAAAGTAGTGCTGTTGAGTGAAGTTATTGCTTTGATAAAACACTGGCTGTGTTTTATGTAACCTTGTAACTAGGGGAAAGCGTTGCAATAGATTTTCTTCAACATCTGCTTAGAAACAGTGTTTCTAGTTTGGAGAAACTGTGTTATCGCAAATATAACACACCTAAAATTAAATTATATTTCAGCAGGTTTCGTTGTTGATAGCTGTGCTGCAATGGAAAAAAGCAAAGGCATCTCAGGAGCGCAGAAGAGGAGCCATTTACCAACATGTCTGGGTGAGTGGGTCAAAGGGTCAGCGGCGGTCCTGGGTACAGGCATGCCGAGCACCTTGGGGCACCCCAGGCTATCAGGCACCACATATCCATGTGTCACAACTACACGCATAAATACCAGCACACATGCTCAGAAATATGTCGTCACACATACAGGAGATGACACACCGGTGGCTCTATTTAGTGCACTTCTATGCTCAGAACTGACATAGCTGGAACCTGCCAGTGTGTGACCAGTAATTGTGAGAATGTGGGTCTGTGTGACAGAATCCCAGTGAGACCCAACAAGAGCTGCTATTATTAGACAAAACTATGCTAGAGAGAGAGAGAGATGACTAGAGAGACGGAGGCCTCAGCAACAGAGGGATTTGGCAAACTTTCTCTTTGAAGAAATCAACATTTGTAGTACTAAAGTGAAATAATGACCTTCCTTCTTCCTCAGACTTCAGAGCAGCATGGGGAGAATGAGGGGAAATCAGCACCTGGAGCTGAGCCTTTAAATCAATGCACCACAGCTGTACAGAGGGATGTGTGATCTACACTGCGTCCATCAATTACAGGGCACTTTTTTTGCGCAGGCACCTGTTAAAAAGCTCCATGAGGGACAGACAGCAAAGCACAACTGTCTCTGAGGCCGCAGAGACTCGTAAAAGGAGATCTGGGGAATGAAGTGGCGCAAAGAGGAGAGGAAGAACAGGTAAATGTGGACATGGATGCTAATAGAGAGAGCTATGCTTGTATAAAATAAAAAGAAATTGCAACACTTTGAGGCGAATTGAGAAATATACAAAGAAGCAGCGAGTACACTGAGAGAGAGGGGAGTCGCCCAGCGCCACCAGCCCCGCCCTTAAGCTCATCCTGCTTCAAACCACTGCACTGGCGAGGAATTAGAAATAACTTTCACAATATACCCTGAAAGCATTTTAGCAAATTAGATCTTGACAAACACAGTCACACACTGAAGCCTGCAATATATATTTTCAAGCCAAAAATGTGAAAGACACAAACATCAGCATCAAACAAGTAATTTATTACTCATTTCATAAGCACATTAAAGAACTTAAATTTTAGTGCGACACTAAAAAAACAGTACAGCAGGACCATAATCTGACTAGCCGCGCTGTAAATTCTGATGGGACAGTCAGAGGGGGAACATGGGAGATAAATCTTCATGGCAAATGTAAAAAAAATGAGGTCACTGATAAACTTGTGGTGCACCACAGCACAACTCCTTACATGGATAGACTTGGTTTTAGTTTGCAATCAAAAACTTTCTCTTTGACCATCATATAAGGCAAGTTGAATTTAACTTGGCTTAGTCTCTCTGGCAGCACCCAGGGGTGCTGAGGGGTGAGGCGCGCTGCCAGCAAAGGAGACGCAAATCCCGCAGATCAGACATCAAAGCGCTGGAAACTGCGCCCAGCAGCCAGACACAGCAGCGTGGATGAGACAGAGACGGGCAACGTGGACTTCAAAATAAGAGCTTATCATTTCTCACAGTTAGAGGGGGGGAGTGTTTGTGATGTCCAAAATATTTTTAAGAATATTAAACATTAAATAAACACTTTTTGAAGCCTACATGTGAGCATGATTATTTTTAATTGTGTTTTATTTTGACAGCTCAGTGTGTGTTATTGTGGCAGCGTGGCAGAGGTGCTGTTTGGTGTTGCGCGTAAACAACGATGTGCCGCAGTCCTGTGCGCAAAGAAGTGCGGAGCTGCGACTTACCGCACAACTACAAAGAGACATTAACCCGTAAAACATCCCATCCGTGTAGATAACCCGTATGTTGCTGCTGCACAACCTGACCCACCACTGCTTTTTTTTTTTTTTTTTTTTATAACCACTTGGCTTCTGTTCAAACAAATGCACTTGTTCGATACACTTGATTTCGGGTTAAATCCAGTTTTCCACCTGCTATCGGCGACTTTTTGGCTTATCCGCGCAGCTGGTAACAGGTTGCTGAACATCAACCAAGAATAAAAAGCAAACAGAAACCACAAAGTGTTTAAGTAGAGCAACTTCATGCCTGTGTGGCTGCGGCACGCACAGACAGGTTTGTCCTGTAAGCAGCGGACCACTTAACTGGAGAGTCCGCGCAAGAGGAAAGTGTAAATCTGCAGCCTGAAGCCATGAAAAACTCCCCGGCACCGTGTCCAAAGCGTTATAAAGTTACTAACACGGGGTGTAATTTTAAATAAATGTAGCGGAGAGTATCAAAGAGACTTACCTTGAAATGCCCACAGCAGCAAGGTGCACAAGAGCGACGCGCGTCCTAATGTTATCCCGTCCATGGCCGCTTCTTTCTAAACTTTTTCAAGCAGGAGTATTCACTTTGTTTTTGGTTGTGGAGAGTGGAAATGTGGCAGCAGCGACTCTTCTTTCTTCTTTCAATGCTCCAAAGCTTTCTGGACTTCTCTCCCCTCTCTCTCTCTGTCTCTCTCTCTCTGCAAAAGGAGTGCCTCTCTGCCTCACTCACACACACATACACACAGAAATCTGATGCTGGTGGCAGTCTTCTTGGTTGATATATTTGCACAAAAGGTGACCCCCCCCTCTCCCCTTCCCCTCCTCTTCCTCCTCCTCCCAATACAACCCCCTCCTCTCTCCGTCTCTCTCTCCACCTCACTTGCAGTGAAAAGACCTGCTTGACTAATCGCGTAGGTCCACTGGGGCCCGCAGGATTTCTTTAAAGCAACTTAAAAGTGATTTTATCATGAGGCTCTCTGACTCATTGCGAGTCCAAAAGCGTACCCTTCATACAAAATAACTAAAGTTTTATCAGGATGATTCACTGCAGAGAATTCACTGAAGAACTGGAGGGAATGTATGAGCTCACATCAGATTTAATATTGTACCGCAATATATTTTTGTCCCCATTAACCCAGAATGTTAGTTACAGTTATTTTTAGACTTATTTAAGGTGTTAACATGGCACAGTTTTGCTACATGTGAGGGGACCTTAGGTCACCTTTTCTGGTCTCTAAATTCAGGAATTTCTGGGTGGACATCTTTCAATTGTATAGTAACATATACTCACCTGCCACTTTATTAGGTACACCTGTTCAACTGCTCTCTAACACAAGTAGCCAATCAGCCAGTCACATGGCGGCAACTCCAGCATCAGAATGGAGAAGAAAGGTGATTTAAGTGACTTTGAACGTGGCATGGTTGTTGGTGCCAGTACTTCACAAGCTGCTGATCTACTGGGATTTTCACACACAACCATCTCTAGGGTTTACAGAGCATGGTCCGACAAAGAGAAAATATCCAGTAACAGCAGTTCTCTGGGTGAAAATGCCCTGTTGATGCCAGAGGTCAGAGGAGAATGGCCAGACTGGTTCAAGATGATAGAAAGCAGAGCATGTGAGCAGAGCGGAGCTGAGCCGGGAGCGGATGATTTTGTATTGAGCGAGGAGCGGCTATATTTTTTTTTAAAAGGTGGAGCGGAGCCTAATCTCTCGCTCCAATTTCGTTCCGGTCGCTCATGCCCCACCCAGAATGCATCTTTGCACCTGCGCACATCCACACTATTTTCTTTTCAAAACTATGGCGTTTACTGTGTACTTCAGAAAAGAAACTGAGAAGAGAAGCAGCGGTACCCTGGAGAACGGTCCCTAACTGCGGGGAGAGACGAGAGGGCTTCCCTGGAGGTCGGCCGCTTAACCTGGTCCGTCTCCTCCACACTTTGACTTATTTCCACCCTGCCAACAGCGGTACCGTGGAGAACGGTCCCTAACTGCGGGGAGAGGGCTTTCCCGGAGAATCTACCAAGCTCATGTTTTATTTGTGAATAGAAGATTACAGGTTAGGGTAGTACGATGCAGTTTTTTTTGAGCGGAGTGGTGAGCGAGTGGAGCGGGATAAAATTTATGATGGAGTCGACCGGAGCGGAGCGAAGAATGCGCATGAGCGGTGCAAAGTGACAGGTCTGCGAGCAAGGAGCGGAAATTTTTTACCCGGTCCGCTCTGCTCACATGCTCTGATAGAAAGGCAACAGTAACTCAAATAACCACTGGTTACAACCAAGATCTGCAGAAGACCATCTCTGAACCAACAACACGTCCAACCTTGAAGCAGATGGGCTACAGCAGCAGAGGACCACCCCAGGTGCCACTCCTGTCAGCTAACAACAGGAAATTGAGGCTACGATTCACACAGGCTCACCAGAATTGGACAACAGAAGGTTGGAAAACGTTGCCTGGTCTGATGAGTCTTGATTTCTGCTGCTACAGTCAGATGATAGGGTCAGAATCTGGCGTAACAACATGAAAGCATGGATCCATCCTGCCTTGTGTCAACGGTTCAGGCTGGTGGTGGTGGTGTAATGGTGTGGGGGATATTTTCTTGGCACACTTTGGGCCCCTTAGTACCAACTGAGCATGGTTTAAACACCACAGCCTACCTGAGTATTGTTGTTGATCGTGTCCATCCCTTTATGACCACAGTGTACCCATCTTCTGATGGCTACTTCCAGCAGGATAACGCACCATGTCACAAAGCTCAAATCATCTCAAACTGGTTTCTTGAACATGACAATGAGTTCACTGTCCTCCAATGGCCTCCACAGTCACCAGATATCAATCCAATAGAGCTCCTTTAGGATGTGGTGGAACGGGAGATTCACATCATGGATGTGCAGCTGACAAAGTGGCTAAATGACATCGTTTCTTGTCCACATCTTGACAAAATCCGGTACACTCTGTTTAACTCCCTCATCAAGTTTTCTAAGATTTGGGGACCTTTTATTGAACATATCATAAGGATTCAGAGTCAAGCTGACTAACCACATTGGACTACTTCCTTGCAGTGGACTGTACACTGTGCTTTAATCTACCAGAACTCTATGTCTCCGCTGGAACTTCCCTGACCACTTATTGTCTTTATCCCATAGATGCTATCTCTCTGCCTCAACCTTCCTGTAGACAATATGAACTGACATGTAATTGTACTGTTTTTTCTATAGCTGGCAGTTTGTTTATTGCCCTGTATTTCTTATGTCTGTGTTTTTGTATTGTTAGTGCTAAAAACTGAGAAATAAAACCTATAGAAAAACATGGCACAATTTGATTTCTTTATTACTTGGAAATTATGGAGGTAATGACACATGAACTCATACTAACCTTCATAAATGATCTGTAGAACAATTAACAATTAAATGGGAAATTGGAGCAATTTTGCAATCGTAGACATGGAAAATGATTTTCATCTGCTCTAGCTGAAGGCTAGTAAATTAATCTGGCAGGCTACTAACAATCATTCAGAGGTCTTGATCCTGCCCAAAAACTAATTAGTTGGTAAAACAGCTACCTTTCTTTAGCGACTTTAACACAGAGAAGATGGAGGTTCTGGTAATTGCTTCAGATAGTATAGCTTCAAATATTGCCCAGAGTATTGGGTCCCTTTCGTCAGCTATATGGTCAAATTTTAGGAATCTTGGTGTTATTTTTGATCAGGCCGTGTGTTTTAGTCACTTAGTCAGTCTCAGCTAAGAACTAAGACTTGACCTGGAGATGATAATCCATGCTTTTGTGTCGCAACTGGACTACTGTATTTCTCTTTTTACTTGTCTAAACAAATGTTCTCTGAATCATCTTCAAATAATCCAGAACGCTGCTGCTCGGCTGTTAACCGAGCCCAGTCTCACTCTGAATTCATCAAAATCCGGTGCTTGGGCAGTGACTTGCAGCGTTAGAAACCAACAAGAAAAGGTGTCCTTTAACGTCGGCATGATGCGCAGCTGGTTGTCGTTATAGTTTAATGGCGCCCAGTGGCATCAGGAGGAAACACGGTAGGACAAGGACGAAAGTTATGGTGGCAAAAGTCTGACTGGGGTGGGCGAGAGGGATGGTGGATGAGTCCAACAAACACAGAATTTCACCCAAGAGCCCGTCCCGTAAGATAAACTTCTTTTTTCCTAAACTTAACCACGTTTTGTTGCCTAACCCCAACCATATGTTTGTTGTTGAAGAAAAAAAAACGTCAATTCAGAGTATTGTACTGACGCAGTGTGTCTATTGTGAAAGAGACTGTATGCAAACAGTAATTCTCCTGTAAAAACGGAAGTGTATTTCGCATGACAATGACAATGCATGTAACAGGCGGAACTTGGTCAACCCATAACACTCCCATTTTAGTTTCTTTACATTGGCTTCCCATTAGGTTCGGGATTCACTTTAAGAGGCCGTTTACACGTTGCTGGCTATTTTCATAAACGGACATTTCACCGTCTCCGTTTTCAAAGAGATCTTCGTTTACTCTTACCCGTGTATATATACACAAGAGCATGCCAAACCTGTAGGTGGCAGTGTAACGAGAAGCTCAAGCCTTCCATGTATCCATTGTCACCATAGCAACATAGGTCGCACTTTTGACACAGGCGCAAGTTCAGGTGCATACTGTGACGTCGGCTGCCTATAACTCCGTTTATCTCCGTTTACATGCAAACGCGCAACCAGAGTTTTCCAAAATCTCTACTCTGGCCGGAGTTTTTAGAAAGACTCGTTTTCAGAGGAGAAATCTCCGTTTGCGTGTAAACGAAGGGCACAAACGAAGGAAGATGTCTCCGTTTATCAAAATCACCGTGTATGTGTAAACGGCCTCTGAGATACTTGTTCTCACGTAAAGAGCCCTCCATAGTCAGGCACCTGAACACATCAGTGATCTCCTCCATCCATATATCATCAATAGGACCCTTACGTCTTCAGAACAGGACCTAATGGCTGTTCCCTGCTCTGGACTCAAAACAGAAGGTGACTGTGCCTTTAAAGTAGTGGCTCCAACATTATGGCGCTCTCTATCATTATGTTTACAATCTGTGGTCTCTTCAGAAATGTTAAAAAAAAAACAACCAAAGACCCATCTTTTCAAAATGGCCTGTATGTTTTAGTTTCTTTTTGTTGCTTTGTTTTATTTGTTATATTGCCTTTGTTTTTACTGATTGCATGTTATATTGTTTGATCGTATTTTGTGAAGCACTTTGTGAACTTCATTTCTGTGAAAGGTGCTATCTCAAATACATTTTATTATTATTGTAATTACTTTGCTCCACAGACAAATTTCCTGCCCTGGTTTGACCTTTAACACTGCATTTGTCTCAAATTATGATTTTCATTTTCAAAACAACTGCAGGCAATTTCTTGGGAGTTGGCCTAAACTGTCTCGCGTTGACAGACATACCATTCATTCCTAGACATGTAATCCCCCCAGAATCTGTTTGGGTATGTGCAGGGTATGGCACAGGGTATTTGCAGTTCAGATATACAATTATCATGAGGGGCTAAGTGGCTTATTCTCAATGCTATAATACCAGTCTGAGTGCTCAGAGTGGCTATTGCGTGATCTATGACGTTGAATTAGTCCAAATCCCATAAACTAGCAGTTGGAAAACATAAATAGATGTCAATCCCCTATAAAATGGCTTAATGGAACCACTGCCCATCTAAGTGCACAAAACAAACATCTATCTCCTTGTAGTTTCTTTCTCGCTGGAGACTGTTTGACTGTGGCGCAGCAATCAATATTCGGCACACACCCTGCAGGTAATAATAGCCCCTTGCAGAGCAGTTGTATTCAAAGACACACATTCCAAACACAGTTGGTCCAAAACAGCTGGTTATTATTTTCTCAGTCCCGTTCAAAGAGGGGAGGTGACACTACTGCAGCATAGGACACTGATAGCTGCCTGGAACACACAGCTGTTCTGCACACAGAAGAAGACACTTGCAGGAGTCTGACAGGGCAGAGGCAGCTAGTTTACGCTCACACCATTTCCTTCTCTTTCTCTTTGTGTATTCCTGGCAATGACAACAGGAGAGGGAAAAAAGCCTTCCCGCTGATCTCACATCAATACAGCCACTCATCCCTGATATCGACCCAGTCATAATCATCTCTCTATGCTGGAGAGACATCAGATCCACTAACAAGTCTTCTATCCTGTGGTGCTGCGCAACCCCTCGCAATGCCTTACATCAGACCTGTATCACTCTGCATAGCTGTGGCCAGTGCTGATTTAGCTGAGCGTGGGGCATTCTTACGTAAGGTCTTTTAGTCATGCAGACGGTACAGTAGCAGTGATTTACTGTATCGGCTCATTACCTAATGGAACTGCAGGGAAGGAGAGGAGAACGAGGTTGGAAGAGGACAAAGAAAAACACAGCGGATGGCAGTAAAAGGAAAAGGAAAGGAGATTGAAGGGGAATCGATAAAGAGATTGTAGGGTTAGCGAGGCAGGGAGGGGTCAAGGATAAAAAGGTAGCCATTTCTTGACATAAGCACCAAAGTATTTGCTGATGTTATTTATAGTGATAAAAAGACTTCTTATTGTCACAGAGTTGAGCTAGTCACCACAGGTGGAACAAAGGTAAAGCATAGGTGGGAACATCTTAGGGAGGTAGCCTCTACCTAATTTGTAAAAGTGGTGTCACACAGTGAAATAACAAGGTTGTCATCCTTCTTCAGACACACTGTGTTTTGTGCTCTTTGACATAATCCACCGAGTGCAGAACACTGTTCAAATGCTATTATTTTTCAACCACGTCCCCCATACTTGGCATAAAGATTATACGTCTTCAAGTGTATTCTCACTTGGCGTAAACAAAAGTAATCATACTGTTGGCACAGTATGGTACATATTATGCAAAATGTCAAATAATACCAACAAGCCACTCTTTCTTCACAAACATGCCATTGGTGAATTTCCAGTCTTTTTTTTAATAAGCACATTTACCTCAAAATATTGCCAATCATAGTTGATGACAGATTTGAATTCAGTCATCCATCACCCTATGTTATTCAGCTCACTGGGTTCCAGGTTGCAATTGGAGCAGACGAAGCAAAGTAGCCCACAGGACTGTCTCCCCAGCCATGTCCTCCATCTCCCCACAAGCACCATGGTATATTCCCTCGCCAGGTGGGTTTAATCCCCCCACTGTGCTCTGGGTTTGCCACAGTATCTCCTCTCAGACAGACATGCCCAGAATACCTCCACAGAAAGACATCCAGAGGGCATCCTTCTCCGATGCCTGAACCACCACAACTAGCTCCATCTAACACGAAAGAGCATCGGTCCTACTCCAAACACCCTCTGGATATCCAAGCTCCTAGCACTGCAAAACTCACTTGAGCTTGTTTAATCAGTCAGTTCATTGGACAGCAGCTGGCTTCCAACCTTAAGAGGGCAATCCACTATTTTCCAGCAGAGTACCATGGGCCTTGGAGGTGCTTTGACTGTTGACAGGACACCTCAAACTACAAACAAGGTCAATTGTGACTCTTTCTATTGTGATTTTTTGTTCCATGAAGGCTTTACATCTGTAAAAGTCACAGTCAAGAAATGCAATAAAAATCTATGACATCATCACAATGTAAAGTCTATGGTCTGAGCAGGAACTTGCAGGCAGAGCTGGAGGCTGGAGAAACACTACTGCACATATTCAGTGGGCCACATACAGTATACCAGGGGTAAATCAGGAAGCTAGACAACTTTTTTTGGCGAATGCACCACCCAAGCAGTTCTCATCGGACTGAACTGGCGCCATCTTGGCGTCCAGTATACGGATTTAATAAAACATCCAGGGCTTATGCTCATCTCAACCACTTCATCAAGGCAGAAAAACAACCTGTTTGGATCTTAAAAGATACTGTCTGATATGAACCAACAGTAAATACCAGAGAAGAAATGCTGATCACCTCTGCTAGAGATTATTTTCACTGACGACAGCGTTAGCACCAAGACACAACCTTGGCAGATCCCACTGTCCATAGGGAGTGCCCTTAAATAGAGTATGCACACAGCTCTTGCTCTGGTTATATAATGACCACATGGCTCGTACCAATCAGCCCAACATTCCATGTTCCCACAGCCCCCTGAAACAAGAACCCACGGGGGACACAATCATAAGCCTTCTCCCAAGTCCAAAAAATGCATGTAGATGGGATGAACCCTTCCATGAACCCTCAGTATCCTTGCAGGAATATAAAGTCCACTTTGCCACAACCAGGATGGAATCTCTATCGCTCCTCCTCAATCTGAAGCATTCTAGGAACGCTCTGACAAACTGGAATAAACTTTTGTGAGGAGGCTGAGTGGTGCTATAACAGAAACCTGCCTTCTGGTCCCCAAGTTTTTAAAATTGGAGCCCCTATCTGCCACTTCATAGACACATTTCACCAAAATTTCTGGCTATCTAATCTGATAATTTAGCAGATGACTCTTAAAAACAAAACTCCAATGTGTCCACTGCTCCAAGAGTCTACTAGGACAAAGATGTCTGATTTTTAGCCAGGTGTGCTTGCATGCGTACATTCATTAATTTTCTAGACACAAAATACACTGAAGGCTGGTGGGAATGTCATTTATTTTGCAGGAATTTGAATAAATTTTTGATGTAATAATGGTAGGGATGCACAATATAAGATTTTTTGCTGATATCCGATATGCCAATATGTGTATTTTTTTCCCCCTTGTTAAAGGAGTTTTTCCTTATCCGCTGTGAGGGTACAAAGGACAGAGGGATGACGTATGCTGTAAAGCCCTCTGAGGCAAATTGTTATTTGAGATATTGGGCTGAACTGAAAAGTTAAAAGCCTATTCCACTGGTTTAGCATTGTGAGACTCATTAAGGGCAGTTTTTTTAAAATGCAAAACAACTCATCAAATTTCACACAACTTCATCTGGAGCCACAAAAAGCTCTAAACAATCTATGTCAAATATGTAGTAGTGGTAGTCCCAAACACACGTCAACAAATTCTGATGTACGCAGTCAGTGGAGTTCCCCTCAAGGGATCACCACGTTTACTACAATTCATCCCCAGGGGGACATTACTGTCTGCACCAAATCTCATGGCAATCAATATAATAGCTGTCAAGACACTTCGCTCAAAACCTCTCCGTCAGGTAAACTGACCAACAGACCGAGACATCAACACTGGCATCCCCAAAGTCTTTTTTTTTTTTTTAGACATTTTTCATGGCATTTTAAACATCACTATGACAGCTAAAATTACATTAAGGTCATAACACGCAAGCAGAAGCTATCTGCTAGCACGGAGGCTTGTCAGCATTTTTTAGACTTCAAGAGAAATAAAAATCACGCAGTTATAGGACTCGTTGAAGGTCCTTTTAGGCAAATTGTCACACCTTGCAAAATATAAATCAGACAGCCCACTTTATAGTCCCTTGTTTTAAGTGATTTACCACCCCCACCCCGTGTCAAAAATTAGGCTACCTGACAGGGAGAATATCTGACACGTCAGCCTAAAGCAAGGGGATAAAGAGAAACAGAGACATGGAGGCACTACAAAGGGAACAGAGATGTGTAATGAAAGAATAATGAAGAGAACAGATTAGAAGTGGAGGAGGGGAGAACTTTAATTCCAAAGTCAGGGGATGGGTAACACACAGCCCCGGGGAATAATAGCAAAGTATAGGCAGGGAGAAAAAAGAGTGGGAGAGATAGAAAGTGAAGGTAGCTGTAATCTTGTATGAATTCTGATGTCTGGTCCCGGCATTGCAGGGAAGAATGAATGAAAGATGTGCCGGGGCTCCATCCTTCACATCCCCCTATGATTCTTTGATCTATCCCTTTGTTTCGCTCTTTTAGTCTCTCTTTCTATACATGCCCTCCATCTCTGTCCACTCTAATCTCTGCATATATCTTTATTACCCCCCTCCCCTTCCCACCCCCTTCAGGCTCCGTCTCATTCTTGGCCCCTTTCCTCTTGGCCGAGCTACAGACGATCACACAGCTGTTTTCCAGGCATTGATACATGGTGGAGCGTGAGTCACAGTGTAGGATTTGTGCAGTCATGTAGCTATTCTCTGGGAAGTCAACACTACTGTGTGTTATGTGGATAGCTTACATTTGCTGCCAGTTGGCTGGGATGATCAAAAGAGTCACTAAAATGAACTAATCATTATGATTCATCTGAACATCACGATCTGTTTTCTATCTCATTGGTTTTACCTGCGTTAGATGTAACAGATTGGACCACTCACTGGGCACGACAACAGTAGTTACTGCAAAAAGCTTTGTGCTCTCCAGGCAGTGTGCATTTGTTGTGTTGGTTATAACAGGATCAAATGAGCTGCTGCTCTTTGTTTATGTCCCCGGAAGAGTTTCACTGGGACCGTGTCTTTTAATGTGTGCTTGTGTCTATCACAGTGGATTCTGCCAGGCACAATACCACCCACTCTGGCAGTAAGTCTGTGGGAGGGAAATCTGTCATGCTCACGATAGACAGGGCCAAGCTACAGGAAATGGTGCTGAACAATATGGGTGTCACATGCCTGCCTCTGTGCCTATAGAGCGGGTCACTGCATCATAAAGGTCATCTGTGTGGTCAAGCACTGGCAGCGCAGTTTACAAGAACAGGGTGGTATTCAACAAGAAACAACTTTAATATACCCTCTTTGTTTGTCATGATTTTTAAGGGAAGGCCAGCCTAGAGAATGCACACCAGAAGTGGGACCAAGTCATTGTTTTGCCAGTCACAATAAAGTCTTTGCAATCAAGTCCGAAATCAAGACAGGCTAATCTCAAGGCAAGTCCTAAGCCAAGACTGAAAAGCCCAAAGTTAAGTACCAAGTCCTAAACCTTTAGTTTTGAGTACTGAACAAGTCAGAATACGCTCTTCCAATGCATTCTCACTCCGACCTCGCCACATATTGACGTTTGGTCATGGGCTTTCCACATCCAGATACAACGTGCAAGGTACCCTGGGTGTGTTGATTGTTGACGTTCTGGGATGCCGTGTCAAGTTCTGCCTGTTACATTGTCTTCTTTCAAAATACACTTCCATTTTGACAGGAAATTTACCTTTTACATACAGTCTCTTTCAAAATAAACGCACTACGTCGGCACAACACAGCAAATTGATGTTTTTTTCTAACGCATGTGGTTGGATTTAGGCAATAAAAGCACGTGGTTAGGTTTAGGAAAAAAGAACAGGGTTTGGCATTAGAATCTCTCAGGACACGACACCACTCTCCTGGGTGAAAGTTGGTGTTTGGTGGACCCATCCACCACCCCTACTGCTTGCCCCACATGGACTTTTGCCACATTAACTTTTGTTCTTTGGGCGCTAGGGATGTCCCGATCCAGCTTTTCACTTCCGATCCGATACCGATCTGATCCAAGCACGTATTATACATATTCACTTATTTTGTTGTCAGTCATGTTAGAAAAGGTTTGATCAAGCAAAGAACAACTACTTAATCAGGTTAGTTAGAATGATCCACAACAGTTGGTATGAGAAACTGACTTGTTTATTGTTAACAGGGTTAAATAAACAAACTTAAACTTGAACATTAAATAAAAAATATAGCTGGTTTGCTTTGGCTGCTTTGGCCCCTTAATAAATAGAAAATGAATCAACACAAGAAATCTTTAAAATGTCTAACAATGAAATTAAAATAGCAGCAAGACTCAACACACTTGTGTTTGGCCCCCTAACAAATAAAAAAAGATTGACACCACAAGACATTGTTGGCATTTAACAAACAATGCAGCCTTTCCTTTTCAGTTATTTTAGTAGTGTTTTTGTAGTCCATCCATGGCTCCAATTTCACTAATTGTGCCCAAAACAATGCCATCAGTGCTCTTTACTTAAACAGTAAGAGTGTAAACCAAATAAAAATATCACTCTCAAAAAACCAGAGCAGAAAACAAATAGTCAGTTAACTAAATTGACCGCTACTCTTCCTACCCTGCCGTCTGCATGCTGGCCTGGTGGATTGATAGTAAGAGCTGGAGCGGATCACTGGAATGGACTGCTTGAATCGCAGAGCGCTGGGCTGGCACGGATTCTGTGAAAAACTGGATCGGAGTTCATGGATCGGCATTTTTCCATGCAGTCCGATCCGATGCCGATGCCCGTTTTTTGCTAATATCGGCGGCCGATACCGATCCGAATATCGGATCAGGACATCCCTACTGGGCGCCATTAAAATATACGGCGCCTGGCTGCATATCATGCCAACTTTCAAGGACAGCTCTTTTCAACTGTGTCTGACGCAGCAAGTCACTGCCCAAGTGCCGGATTTCGACGACTTTAGAGCAAGACCAGGTTGACTCTTCATCAAATGTGATGCTATTTCAGCAAAAGAATAATAATATATTGATACATACAAGTCATGAATGCTTTTTAAAATTTGCATTGCTTTATAAGCACAAGTCTGTTAAAAAGTAACTTAGCTATTAAGCTAGCCTTAGCGAAGCGTTAGCTTTGTGCAGCGTTGAGTTCTTTGTGCAACTTCAGATGACAAACTAAGTTGGAAGTTATTGCGTCTTCATCTGATGTTAGTTCTTAATGGTTCTCTCTTCAGCAGCATCCTTTTTAGACTTTGGGCTCAGTGGGTAGTATTAAGTATTTTCAAGTCAACAGGCTCAAGTCCAAGTGAAGTCACAAGTCATTGGTTCAAGGTTCAGTTTCTTGTCATTCAAACATGTTAAAAAACATGAGGGAACCAAATTCGTTACGAAGGTCCAGCAGTGTACAGAATAAATAATATTTAAGAATGACCTATAATGAAAAATTAAATAACCTAAAAGCCTATAATAAATATAACACAGTTATAAACCAGGCGGCATTGGTGTTAAAGTCTTTTGTCAAGTCTAAAGTCATGTGACTCAAGTCAACACTTCTGATATAAACACTCGTGTCATTTTACAGCTCAGTTTGAATTTGTCAGTTCTTAAACTTAAAAGGAAAGAGAGGAAGATTGTGGTGATAATGTAATCGACAGCCAAATCCTGGAGCTGCTCCGTAGACAATGAATAATGAAACCACTCCTACACACTGTGACAAAAAGCCATGATTAAACTGGGATATGGGGACATTTTATGATTCACAGCTGTAAGCCCTACATTCCAATAAAACTCATGTCGTCTAATATCTCAAACAAAAATTGTCTGATCCCCTAAAGTCACTCACTAATTCATTGTCATAGAGCCGTTCCCCAGCCTTGCAGAATATCATTTTCGGCGTAGCACAAATAATGCATTTTATAATTCTATTTATTCTATTCAGATATGTTCTGCATTATTTGTACTGTGAGGCCCGTGAGGAAAACAGCTGTAATCCACTGAAAATCACCTTTGTTGTCTCGCTTTCCTTGAAAGACTTAGCCAGTGTTTTGCATGTTGTATTCCTTCAAATCCAAATTTATTTTACATCAGTGTCAACACATTTTCCAATCCATTTTAATACCTTGTGAAAATCAATTTGAGATCATATTTTTCAGGTATAGGGCCTAATCCATACCTGGAAATCTATCTACTTGAAAATATTGGTCACAGTCAGCAGGGGAAGAATACTCAGATGTTAAACTTAAAGGAATACATCACCCATAAAACATCCATTTGTTAATCAATTAGTTAGGCTGTGTTACCTTGATTTAAACTTTGTTTTGCTCACATGCCTCAATGGAGAATGGCCAACATATTGATTTATTGATTGGGGACGACATTTAACAGCTAAATAAGATCAAAACAACCCTTTACAAACTCTCACACAGCTCTTGCAGTATAATCCAAGTCTTGTAAATAACTTCAGTTTTAAATAGTAAGGGATTGGTCAAAATGCATGTGTTTGGGAAGTACTTTGCTGTTGTTAAGTGTGGACCCCAATCAGTCAATAAATCAATATGTTCGCTGTTTTCTGTGGAGGCATGTGAGGAGTTTTCTTCACCACTTTAAGGTCACAAGACATGACTAATTGATTAACAAATGGTCATTTTGTGGGTGAAGAGCTCCTTTATAAGGAGAAATCCTGGATTCAAAATGTTACACAAAGGAATACTTAGCCCACAAAATATCAGTTACTCACTCCATCTTATGCTGAATTTATTAAGTTAACCATGGAGGCATGCGAGAAAATATTTCTTCTCAAATTTAAGGTAACACTGGGTGAGTAACTGATACACTGATTATCATTTCGTGGGTGAAGTATTCCTTTAGGTAAAAATACAGATGTATTATCAGCAAAAAGTACTTTAAGTATCAAAAGTAAAAGTACTTATTATGCAACAAGGACTACATGGGAGTCTTAAAATGTTGTCACACCTCATCAGAGGGGGGAGGTATTAAGAGGAATGTTGGATTTTTCTTTAATGCTAACTTTTTAGCGCATTAGCTAACGTTAGCTTCGATAGCAAAGCAAACTGGAGGAAACCATTCAGGTGTCATCCTGCTTAGTAAGACTGGCACAGTAATAAATCACAAAGCCGGCCATCCCACCTTCAGCAATCCTGTCATATCATCCATCCGCTGAGTAAGAGCATACGGGTCGGCCAGTCTGGTCCTGCTGGTCAGTGTTTACTTATTCAAGTGGTCCCACAGAGTGAGTGACCTGACACGGTGCGTTCATAAATTCAGTCTGACACTCTACACTAAAATGAGAGCCCTGTTGATCAAAGAAACATAGCGTTATATTTCTACATGAATTAACAAACGGTTAAGTTAATCAAACAGCTTGGTGCTATGCTGCTCCTTCTCCCCAGATAGAGTGCCTAAAGTGTGCTGTGCCACTCCGAGAGTGCGGTGCTCTGGATAACCAAACATTACATTCAGACAGTGCTCTGAACTTATGAACAGTCCAGTTTGTGCCAGAGTAGTAGAAGATAGAAGTATAAAGTCACATAAAACAGAAATACTCGAGTACATGTATGTCAAAATTGCTCTTAGTGAATGCACTTATTCCACCAGTGGTCACAGTTAACTTATTACATGGTAATGGAGTTGAAAATACAGTTATCACAACTTCAACAACTAAGGGGGGATTTATACTTGTGCGGCAGACTCTACGCCGTAGCCTACGCGCGTTACCTACGCCGCTGTGAGCATTTATACTTGTGCGGTGTTGGGTATGTGTCACTCTGCAGTTACACCTCCAAAACACTAGTCAGTGTTGTGACAATTGCAAACACAAGTAGGCTAAACAAGTCAACTCACTGCATTCACAGACAAAGCACTTGTCTTTATCTGGACACATTTTCCCCACAAATACAACATGCTAATGTATTTAGCACAAGCCTATGGCATTTTACATTGTAGCTATAAATTAGCCTAGCAACTAGCGGAGATTTCCTGATATGAAACCAGGGACAACAGCAACATTTAACAAAGGTAACATTACAAAATTTGGCTCCATTATAGCTCACAAGGTTCACGGACAAAACAACCGTCTTATGCTTAGCACATTTTCCAAACAAATACAAAATGCTAATGTTATTAGCACAAGTCCGAGGCATTTAGCCTAGTGACGAGCAGAGATTTCCTCTTCTCATATGAAGATATATCACACACAAGACTTAAAATACTATTTTTGTGGAGGCTTTATTGTCTTCCCAATTTATTGTTTCTTATCTGTGACATAAAAGCTTTGTTTCCACTGAGGGAAATGGTGTCAGCTTACAAAAATAGACAGGAGGTCTGCGTCTCAGTGACGCGTAGTTACATTTCTGGGGAGGTGCACATCAGGCTACAGCGTAGGGTACGGCGTCAGTACAGTGTTGATTCGATGCGAAAATATAAAGTCCACCTAAACTGTCTCCTGACATAAACATACGTTTTGATGCTGCCTAATTAAACAGTCAAAAATGAACATAAACACAAAAACAACATAAACTCAATATAAGGGAAGATTTACTGAGAGAAAACTGGTATCTGCAATAACCACCAATATGAGGCAGACCATCATGAGCATCATTTTTAATGTGAGTGTCTATTTTAAATTAAATCTTAATCCCCAGTTTATTAATTTCATGCCATGTTGGGCGTCAAAATTAAACCTGATTGAACCGATATTCCTCATTACAGTGTTCTCAGTGTATTTTGACAATCACAATCTGATATGAAAATACAAATGGAATTTTATCTACTTGGGGGGAAAAAGTCAGGGTGTAAAAAGTAAAAGGATGAACAGTTTAATGAGTATAATGAGTTTCAAGAGCACGGCCATATAAAAATAACTTTCCTCCAAAACTCTAAATGAATACAGTTTTATATTATATTTTCAAGCAGCTTACTCTTTTATGCTCTTGAACCACAGTTGGCTTTTCTTCAGACGTCTTTTTCTGTAATGCATGTAAATGTAGCTTTCAGAGGAAAATTAATTAGGAATCAGCTCTTTGCCTTCAAAGTCTCCAACGTCTCTGCACTGCACTTTCTGTTGCTTACAAACATACACACACACACACACACACACACACAATCCTCCATGCCCGTTGGGCTGTGTGGACTTTATCGTGCCTACACCAACTCGACGTTGGCGTCTTCTCTGCACTCAAACCCGCAGGCTTTGAATATGAATACATAAACCTTTTTATAGAATATTAATCATCCTTCACCACTGAATGAATTGCAGGCAATTGCATTTTCTCCGTGTCCGCCCCGGGGGTTACAATAGGACTGTGAAAGTGTTACCACCTCTGTCAAACTTAAATGGTGTAGTTATATGAGTGAGCACATTCTTATTTGCATGTTTTCGCTATCCGGCTGGGTTTCCTGATGTGACCTAAAGCAATGTTATCATGCAACTTAAAAGCCTGTTTGCAGTGTACACGCTCAAATATGCACACATACGCTTGTGTAACCACTAACCAGTCAAACATATTGTGCGTATTCATCTAGCAAAGAACAGTTTTCATCCAAAATTAGCTTTTCAGTACGAGAGAAAAGCTGCTCTGACAGAAATTGATTGTAAAATCACATTAAAGGCTGCAATTGAAGTTATCTAAGAGAAAATATTACTTTAACCACCATGTTATCTTCTTAAAATATTGATGCTGAAATTCTGAATCAGCGAGGAAATATGAAATTAAGGCAGCCAGAAACACATAAAAGTGTTTTTATGATTTCGTAGCTTTTAAGTTGATGAAATATTGAAGCTTTTTATTCCAGAACTGCTGTCAGCCGAGTCTTTCAATCACAATCAAGTCACTCATTATCTGAGCATCTGAGCTCTGACTGTATTTGCCTCCGTGCCTCAGAAGTGCTGCCTGATCTGTTTTTCCACCTGTGTGTTTCTGCTGCAACCAAAGCGAAGGACCCATCTGTGTGTGTCCAATGAAGCCTGAACCATTAACATCTCTACATCTGTGGGCTCACCCACCACGGGAGGCGAGAGCAGGCCGTCCCCCTGAGACGCACAGCCCCAGACGGTCTCTCTCACACACCCACCCACACACACCCACACAGTCCCATTCATCTACTGACCAGAAAACCTAATCCTCAAATATCATTTGCTCTTTTTCTCTCTCCTCTGTCAAACTCCAGCATCTTCTCCCTCACTCATCTCTCCGTCCATCTCTCCTCACATCCACTCCCCTCCCTCCCGCCCTATCCCTCCCCCTTTGAAACTACCTCTCTTACCCATAATGGGGGGTAATTATGGCATTACAGCCACAATGACTGTGTAGTGGGGGCTAAGAGAACCGTGACACACGCTCATGCACCGTGGCCAAGTGTTGCCATCGATACAGACTTCTGTGACTCCACGGGAGGGCATTAAGATAGAAAGTGGTGGAGAGGAGAGGAAGGGTAAATGAGGGGTGGAGGGGGGCAAAAAAATAAGAGAGATTAGGAAGAAAGACAGCAGAAGGCTGTCAGAGGTGTGGAGAGTCAATTAGTGTAAAAGCAGGACGGAGGGCAGGAAAGGAGCCGTGGGTTGCTAAGATGTTTTAAGGGTGGAGAGAGCATGAAAGACAGAAAGGATAATGTAAGTACAGCCGGGATCAAAACATTGAGTAAAAGGAAAGCGAGGGGGAGACTGATGTGTTTCAGTGCTGTGAATCGACCCGGGGCAGGAGATGGAGAGAGGGAAAGTGGAAGGCGCATGGCTGCAAGAGAAGGTTTCTGTCAATAAAAGCAAAAGTGAGCACTTGCAAGCCCGCGGGCCCCCTCTGACCGGCCGTGCTGTTTGTCTTGCTTGGCCTGCTGGGCCGGGCAGACCGCTTGGCATGACGAAATTTAATGCAGCTCTGTTGTGGGCTGCAAAGGGGAGCCGCTTGGGTAGCAAGGCTGTTAATAACACTGCTGTGGCAGAGCGTGGATCCAGCCACGTGCAGAGACAGAGAGGAACTTTCAGTGACATTAATTTCGAGCTGATTCGCCCACGCAGACAGCGGGCATGCGCTTTCTATTATGTTATTTTAAGAGGAGAAAAATGTTATTGTAAATCAAAGGGTGAACAATGACATTAAAGATTAAATAGCCGTATTAAGTGGTCAACATATTTTGCCACGCCTCATCGCCTCCTTATGAGTGAATTACTTCTGCTGCCCAGCTTGCCCGTTCAAATCAATATCAGTTCTTGTAATCAATTGGCAGCAGATGGTTTTTCCACATAAATGGGATTCGACTGAAACTCGAGTGGCCGGCTACTCTGCACTTGAGCAGAGTGCATTAGGGGCCCCGTCCCACAACAATAACATCAATTAGTGTGTATGTTCCAGCGCCTGTTTGCATCTGCACCCTATATAATGGACGCTGCCGGCAGATCATGTGACTGCTCCAAAATCCCAAAACAATCCTCCATATTCACAGATCGTCAGCCCAATATGACTCAGCTTCTACCGCTACACAAAACTCTGATGTCATCAGCAACGGCCCGATGACCTCGTGGTCATTTGTCATCGCTGTCAGGATATGAGGGAGGGTGACGAAGCACTTGACCGCTGGCAGGGATGAACAGAGATATTCTCTGATCATAAATGTGTCACAAGACACATGAGCAGGAAGAATATGAAACCGAATCCTCTTTTCTTTTTTCTTTTTTTTTTTTGGTGTATCGACCTGGTTGTTCAGGCAGTGAGTCAGCTTTGTGCAATTCTGTACAACACTGATTATTCCACAGAAATCATGTTGAAGGTTGAAGGCTTCAAGAATTTTTAATTATAAAGAACACAGGGCTAAAAATGTCCTCCCTGCTTGTCACATTTTCTTCTGTTTTTAGTCGACTCTCAATGATCATAAGCAGATTTTAAATTCACACATGGTCACATTGAGATATGTAAGCATGAAAACAGTTTGAATCATCTACATGTTTCTGAGAAATACTTAGATGAGAATGTGTGGTGTTTGTATCTCACAACAACTGTAGATAAATCCTGTCTATATTCTGAAAAGATCACAGGGTTACTTTTACTTAAAATAAAAAACACAATCCTGATTCTCTTCCATCTGACACACAACCAGCCTTACTTTGTTTTATACTACTTTGTTTCCTTTGATCGCGCCATGACCTGTCGTTTGACTGACGGACTGAATTTTCTTGTCATTTCCTCTGGTTTTTGTTCTTGTTTAGAGGGTGTTGTGACCCGCAAAAGCGATTCATCTTCCCCTGTGCACTTGTGCAAGGTTGAATGACAATGGAGTCGAATTGAATCGTTTCTCTCTGTCAGCAACTGTTGCTTTGCTTCATCACATAATCTTTCATTTTTCTACCTCCGGTGCCCCTCTCTTTCTCTCTCTCTCTCTCTTCCTCCACCTCCTCCTCTTCCTCCCCCTCTCCTGCCCATCTCTTGTCTGAATGTATGCTCCAGAAAAAAAGTCAACTCTTGCTCATCTGCATGCAGAGCGCCTTGGTTCCAGCTGTGAACAGAGGATTGAAATGGAAATGGGAAGGGGAGAAAGAGCAGATTACGCTCCTCAAACGGCGTGCACTGCCTCCTGGCTGGCCCACCAGCTGAGTAGAGAGAGGGAAAGGAACATGGGTGGGTGTGTGATGGGGACTAAGAGGGAGAATGGAGGAAGCAGAGTTAGACAGCAACAAAGTGAGGAGAGTGGGAGTAAATGTGGGGAGAATTGAGGAGGAGGAAAGTCGGTAAAGCAATTTTGGGCAAAAGTAGAAGATAGAGAAGACGGGCCTGGTGGAAAAATCCGCACTGGAAGGGCTGCAAAATGGTGTAAAACTCAATCAAGACTGTCTCAAAGACATCAAGTGTTCTCGCTCAGACACAAAGATGACCCCCTCCTAAACACGCAGAAGCTCTAATGGGCCAGACGAGATTCATGTGAATAAACTTAGGCTGACCTTTGAGAGGCCAGACCTTGAACTTCAGCAGGTTTGGAAGGGCAGACAGACAGTGGCTGACAGAGACGATCAGCTGTGTGTAACCTTATACACTATACTACAATAAACACAGAGATACTCCGCACCTCTGACAAACATGCAAGGTTTGTCTCAACGATCTTAGAAGTTAAAGGACACTGAGAAACAAGGTTATTACTCACGCCTCGTTTCCACTTACGCATGGTTGCAAGGCAACCAGAAGTCCATTCATTCCTTCGGGAATTTCCAAGATATCCAGTGTGCCTGCAACTGCTCCTCTCCGTAATATTTTGGTCTGGAATTTGCCTTGAGTTTGTTAAAAAAAATTGCAGTGGATTTCAGAGAGATCGTATGACAGTGTGCTAACTTACCTAAGGGTCCATGTCATTGGTCCGACAGCCCACTGGTCCGACATCCCATTAGTCTGACGGTCCGCGGTGCTGAACGGCTCCCGGTGGGCGTATTTCTACCTTGATGGTGCGCCGCGACCGGCTCTGGGTCAGCTGGGAAAGGCTTGAGGCGAAGCAGGCTCACAGCTTATGTGCTTGTCACTTTCTTTTTCATTTTAACCCACACCATGATCTAACCCTTCCTCACCCTAACCAAGTGGTTTTAGTGCCTAAACCTAACCAGACCTTAACCACAGGGCATCATGATGATTTCGGAACGGACTTCGGAACAATGGGTTTAATATGGTCGGAACAATGGGCTGTCGGACCAATGGGCAGTTCCCCTCACCTAACAGGCTGCTAACTGGCTAACAGGCTATTTTCTTCAATTCAGTTGCCTGTGTTGATTGTCAGGTGAGTTTGTCTGATTAAAAACAACTTATTTATCGGGTTCTGACACATTGTGAATCTGAGTAATGTTATTCTGTTAAGGTTATACATTATATACTGTACAGTCAGCAGTGTTGGGCATTAACACATTACTCTTCACGTTACTTTATTTTCTAGTACTGAGTAGTGTAACTAATTTCTAATGAAATTTCAGTAATAATATTACAATTACTTCAACACCAAACAACTCGTCACAACATTACTTTTGTTATCACAACACTACTGACTTGAAATACAACAGTCACATCAGCTGACTCATTTTCGTAATCACTGTGCTGCGCATGTACGTTAAAAGCAGCAAGCTAGTTGGAAACGCTTCCCTTAGTGGCTGGAAACATTCCCATTACTTTACTTTTGTCAGAAGGAAAGATGACAAGAACACTACTGATGCAGGTAGTCGGACTTAAACTTTATCCATTGCAAAAAACACGTCCCCAAACCTCCGGTCTGAAACACCTCGGCTACTATGACTGACAGCACAACAAGGTGAAGCTCAAGGAAATACACCCCACCAAAGGTGAGCCCTCCTTGGCAGCGGAGGTCGACTGTAGCCTTCCACTGGCTAAACAACCAAAACTGGATTTTAATCGTAGACAGCTGTAGCTACAGAGAAGTAATGTAGCTTGTGGTGGATATGTTGCGGATGAAATGTTACTCCATGAATGACTCTCTATCTTTTGGTCAGAGCCTTGAGAAAATACTGAAACAGAAAGCCCCCAGGTAAATAGAAGCTATCTAGCATTAGCTACACTTAGCAGTGATTAGTCTGACATTCATACAAAGGCACACATCTCAATTTTGGGGAGACACACAATTGGCAGGGAATAATATGTAAAGAAATATTACTTTTAAAAAGAGTAATGAGTAATTTATTACATTTTTAGAGTAACAAGCCCAACACTGACAGTCAGGTTGCCATTATGACTCGTCATTTTAATTTAGTATTTCACAAAACATGCCACGTACCTGGCAGGTTGTGTTTTTGTCCTGCTAACGTTCCAAGTGTGTATTCCAAACTACTGGATGGTGAAAAACAGACAAAAATAGCCTGGCTCAGGTAGTTTCCATCAGGTTTCTAGAAATCCCTGAAGAAATGCAATTCCTTGAGTTGGACACTAGAGGCATCATACATATATTTATGAATCTATGGACACCAGTCACATGTTACAGTAAAGACTTTAAACAAACTGAATTAAATTGAAAACAAAAATGAAAAATTTAAAAAAAAAGTAAACATTCCGAAATATAATAAATCTGCTGAGGAATGACAGCGAACAAAAAAAAAAAAAGGTTTATTCCTGAGCTAAAAGGTATGACAAAATGACATGATAGGAAGTGAAACCTTATCATTTTTAAATAAAGTTCTCAATTTCATTTAAACAGATTGAAATGAAGATCCCCTTTACATCACAATCAAAATATTAAAATGAACTTCAGTTTTACACGCACTTTCCAAATGTCAGGGGGGCCCGGCAGTTTGGTACATTGCTATTCATGAGATTCCTGTGTCCTGGTGCTACAGCAGAGTGGTGGGTATTGACCTCAGCTGGAACAGCCAGATGGGAGAAAGACAGAGAGAGAGGAAAGGGGGGAAGGGGAAGAAAAACTGTGTAATGGAAAAATGAAAAAAAAAGAAATAATGAGAAGAGAAAATGAGACAGAGAGAAACCAGGAGAACAATTTCTTTATCAGGACCCAGAGAGGCATGACCCTGTGATTTGCTGCCTGCCCGTATTCGGCACGCCCGCAGGCTAGTGCATAATGTTAGCCTAATGTTGTACCAAACCTCTGCCACAGCAGGACCCGGTCGTCAAATTAAATGCTCTCTCAGAAGATGGGTCCCTATGGTGTACGCCTGGATTTCCACGGAGGAACACACACAGCACAGTTTCTATGTGCGTTGTCTGTCAAATGCAGCATTTGGTCTCAGTTTCTCTCTCTCACCCTCAAGTCATGAATCCAACAGGTCCCACATGGCACCTAATCACGGCTCACAAACCAGCACAACTGCAAAATATTGCATCCGGTATCATTATATTTAATTGGAAAATGGTGTTTATTTTTTGTGAAATGTGCAGAAATGTGCAAAATCTGCATTTGCACTGGTTTAAAAAAACACCATTAATTCCTGGCAGGAGAAGAAGTTTCTCAGGAGATGTTTTGACGGAGAACCGTGGGTATAGTGAGGAGGAAGCTTTGAGAACAGCTCAGCAGTTAATAAGATTTCTGCTAACACAACCTCACCTCTCTGTCACACTATTTTTGCATGCACACATTTACACAGGCGGTGTCTAGGATTTTCACTCTCGCGCTCACACACTTTCTCTGTTTCTCCTCGCCCACACACACACACACACACACACACACACACACACACACACACACACACACACACACACACACACACACACACGGGGAAGACAGTAGGCCCATTGACAACAGTGAAGGATAGGCAAGTTTATCTCTTCAGGGAGGTAAGATACAGAAACAAAAGCCCACTGACAGACTGAAGGGTTCCTGAGTCCAAGGGCACATATTTATTTAAACAACTGTGTGCTTGCAATGAGGCAAAATAGAAAATGCAGGCAGAAACATGCAGCCAGCAAGGGGGTAAAGAAATCAGGTAAGAATAGGGAAAACTGTGAAGTATAAAGCATAAATATAGCAGTGGTACAGGAGAGTAGGAAGGAAAATAAGAAGAGACAAGGCGATAGAAGAAATAGTAAGACAGAGGGGAGGCTGAGCAAAAGGACATGCTGGAATTACTGGTCCAGAGGGAGGGGCGAGGACGCTGGATTGAGACGCGGAGGTCACTGTGTGTAGGAGACGAGTATAGCACACAACAGCAGGCTGAAATGAGTTCCCTAACCTCTGCAACCTCTGCACCACAAACACACTTACACACTCACATGTACACATCGAAAACACAGCACACCTGGGCTGGGTGTCGTGAGTGAAAGCCCTGCAAATAGCACACGTACAGTAACTACAGTCGATCTGGTACAACGCGGTGGCACGCTGCTGAACCTGTGCGGCTCGACAGCTTCATCTCGTTACTCGCCAAAATTCAATTGGGAAACATGTTAGAAAGTCACAAGATGATCACACTGAAGCTACACACACACACACACACACACACACACACACACACACACACACACACACACACACACGATGCATGTGTGGAGTCCCTGTAGGTTTGCTATCTTGATGGAAGCATGCCATGTGGAAATACTGGTACAAAATAAAGTCAGCAGTCGCTCCCAGGTGAGCCAAACTTTAAAAGAAATGGTGAACTTACATCTCAAATGTCACAGTCTTAAGACTGACTGTGATATATTTTAAGTGCAATACCTGTAATAGCTGTGCACACAGTTTCCATGTGCAATGATGGATTATTAGATACATTTGGGTGCACTTGCTTTGGGTTTCAAATCCATACTAAATATTTATTTGGAGGTGCAGTGTGTGGGATTATGGGGCATCTGTTGGCAGGAACAGAATATAATATTAATAAGTATGTTTTCATTCGTGTATAAACACTTGAAACTTGAAAGAATCATTGTGTTTTTATTTCTACAACAACGCAAATTTTTCCCTCTAACAACAAACACATGCTTGGGTTCAGGCGACAAAAACATGTGGTTGGGTTCAGGAAAAACCCTATGGGATGCGAACGCTGCTCTCCTTGTTGGACTCATCCACCATCACTCCCACTCACCCTACATGGACTTTTGCAGGCGTAACTTTCATTCTTGTCCCCTGTGTTTCCCCCTGATGCCGCCAAGTGCCGTTAAACTATAACGGCAACCGGACGCGTATCATGCCGATGTTAAAGGATGGCTTTTTTCATCAGTGTCTCACAACACAAGTCACTGCCCGAGATCAGGATTTCGACAACTTCGGAGTGAGACCATGTTGCTCCTACACAATTAGCACACAGGAGACGATTGAATTTTGCAACCTCACCACTAGATATCACTAAAGCACACAGTGGACCTTTAATCTGGCTAAATTGTTAGCAATGGTGGAAGCAGTAATCGGATCATTTACTTCTGTAAAAGTAGCGATACATCGTTACAAGTAAAATTCATTCATTTAATGTTTTACAATACAAATAAAGAAGTATGCTCAAAAAATGGACATTAAGTATCAGATGAAAAAGTACTCATTATGCAGAAGAATAGCCCCTGACCGCTGCGTATGCAATCTCAGAACCCATCAGCTTTCACTCCTCCTACTCCTCCTCTGGGGGCATCAAACAATGAACTGTGCCTTTGAACTGTCACTGAGTAGAAGTTTAGAGTAGCCTACAATTAAAATACTCAAGTACAAGTACTGCAGTAAATGTGATTACTTTCCATCACTGACTGTTTACAATCTGTCTGATCATCATGTTTCCTGCCCCTGCTGACCGTCACTATAGTCACATGGCCATGTTTCCAGATCTCCTAGGTGGGTACAATGTTATCATAATGGATCAAAACTACACAAATAACCTCATTATAATAAATCTAAATTATCATTTGAAATATTTCCAACATTTGCAACAATTCTGTCAGTGAGAGCAATTAATCCCAGCTTCTTATGATTTACTGAAAAAGACAGATGTCCTGTTAGTTATTAAAACACTGAATGCATAATTTCCAAACACCCTTTTGAGACACTTCTTGATCACATTTTACTAATGAATGACATGGACAAATCTACTTAGTTTTTACTTGCTTTTCATGTATTGTTGCGCATCTGCATCCTTTGATTATGTACTAATATATGTGTATAAAAAATCTTAATCTTCATTGGATTCTATGTTTGATATGACTTAAGGATGTGCAGGGATTTTCAGGCAGCATAGAACCTTTTTTAGTTGAGGCAAAGCATGGTACAAAGGCAATGCAAGAAGCTCAGAGGTTTTAGCCCTGATAACGAATGGTAAGGCAGGGGGAAGGGGGTAGTAATGGCACTAAGGGATAAAGGATAAAGGGTAATAAGGGAAAAAAGATAGCAGAGAGAGGGGGCACATGGGCATACAATAGGGAGGTTGAAAGAGGGAGATCATTAGAGCGATGAAGTGAGAGTCTGTGGGATTGTTTAGATTGGAGGAAGGAGATGGGGGAGAAAGGGCCATGGACTGAGTGGAAACAGAGGAAGGAATGAGGGTGAGAAGTCAGGAAAAAGTTTTCTTGTTTAACTCTCTTCAGTCTTAAAAACTGGAGTGTGCTGAAAGACACACTGCCATGGTACCGCCTGTGAGTCTGCACTTCATCAGCTTGTTAATGTGTTTACAATGAGAATGTTAGCATGTTGATGTTGAGTAGGTATAATGTTGGTTTAGCCTGTTAGCATTTGCTAATTAGCACTAACCACAAAGTACAGTTGAGACTGGTGGGAATGACATTAGATTTGCAGGTGTGTGGTCATAAACCAAAGTGACAAATTTGACCAGATTATTGTGTTACATGAAAAACAGGAGATCAAGATTGTTACGGTAAATCCTCTGGGGACTACGAATTTGAGTACCATATTTCACAGCAAACCATCCAATAGTTATCAAGATTATAAAAGAATTTAAAAGTCAACCTCATGGTGGTCCCAGAGGAAAAGTCCACCAAAGTCAGCAGGATACACTGTCTGGGTACCATGGATATCTGGACTGTAATTTTTTTTGTCAATCCATTGAGATGTTGAGATACCATACAACTTAAAAGGGATACTGCACCCAAAAATGAAAATTCAGCCATTATCTACTCCCCCTCATGCCGAGCGAGGTTCTGGTGAAGTTTTAGAGTCCTCACAACACTTGCGGAGATCCGAGGGTGGAGTGGGTAGTAGCACAACTGCACCCCTAATGGCTGACGGCACCCCAGATTAAAACGTCCAAGAACACAGAATTGAAACCACAAAATATCTCCATACTGCTCGTCCGTAGTGATCCAAGTGTGAAGCCCCGACATAAAAAGTTGTTTGGAAAAACGTAATTTAAACTCTGTTTTTAGCCTCATTGTAGCCTGTAGCTCTAACTGCCTCTCTGTACACTGCGCTGACGTGTGTGCGCAAGCAGTATGGAGATATTTTGTGGTTTCAATTCTGTGTTCTTGGACGTTTTAATCTGGGGCGCCGTCAGCCATTAGGTGTGCAGTTGTGCTGCTACCCACTCCACCCTCAGATCTCCGCAAGTGTTGTGAAGACTCTGAAACTTCACCAGAGCTTCCCGTGGCATGAGGGTGAGTAGATAATGGCTGAATTTTCATTTTTGGGTGCACTATCCCTTTTAAATAAAAGCCTAGTCTCAATTAAACTTCCAGTTCCTTTTACTAGCCCAGTGTGGCTACACAATTTGACAAATAAACACCTGTCTCAATTAGACTCCTGGTCTGGTTGCCAAGCAACTTCTTTTTTAGAAGTTCTTCAGATGTATAAAAGCGGGTTGCTGGCTGGAGCCTATCCCAGCTGACATCGGGCTAGAGGCAGGGTACACCCTGGACAGGTCACCAGAATATCACAGGGCTGACACATAGAGACAGACAACCATTCACACCTACGGCTAATTTAGAGTCACCAGTTAACCTGCATGTCTTTGGACTGTGGGAGGAAGCCGGAGTACTCCACAAAACTCATGCTGACATGGGGAGAGCGTGCCGGCTCCAAACCGAGGGGCTCCCCCACCCCAGGGTTCGAACCCCTGACCCTGGACCCTCTGGTTGTGAGGTGACAATGCTAACCACTGTATCACTGCGTTGTCCACTCGTGTTTCAAGCCTGAGCCAAGTTTATAACAAATGGAGGCTCTTCCCGTATCTCAAGTATCTATTCGGACAGTTTCTTGTTAGTGTTTCCTCAGCAGTTGGTTGTATCTCTTCATTGCTAAGTAGCGACTATAAACTGTGGGGAGAAAAAAATTTGTGTGCTTTAAGTATCACCTGTCAAGACAGTTGGGGTATTAACTGCAATTTATACACACTAATATTTCAGGCATTTCCCCACAGTGGTTTAACACACACACACACACACACACACAGATTCAAGCCTTGCTAATTTGATAAATGTTAGTCCGATGTGTTTAGATTGACTCATTAGGATTCATCCTCTGGAGACCATGAATGTTGACACAAAATTTCATGGCACATTATCAAACAGTTGTCGAGATTTTTCAGCCTAGACCAAAGTGGTGGGCTGACGGACTGGCATTGCCCTCCCTTGAGCTATGACCCACATGGCTAAAAATGTGATGTGTCTGGGTCAGACATGACTGGTATATTTGTCATATCTGTGGAAGTAAAAGAATGAAATGATCTCACTGTTTTTGCCATGCATGAACCATTTTATCATTTATATATTTGTATAGATTTCATAACTTTGTAATGCTGCTCTTTACCACGTTAGATATTTGTAGATATCCTAGAATCTATTTTTTCCAGCTTCTTTCTGCCATTAGCCTGAAGCAAACAGCTTTCCAGTCAAGTGCTCATGTTTACAGTAAATCAAACATGACATGAAACTCAAAAGCAAAAGGCCACGGAGTGCAAGGTTAGCTCATCCAATCACTGTAAATGGAGCCTGCTGTAAAAGATCTCAGCTATCTTCTCACACATGCACTAAACCTCGAAAATGTCTCTACAGTGTAACACGGGAAAGGGCTCTCTCAGGGCTGTCGATGATGGGTAGTCTTTTTCGTAGATACTGGGCCTGGTGAGCCAGTTGAGGCTGCTCTGTTGGTCAAGTTCATCCATGTCTCGGTCAGTTTCGGACACCTCTGCTTGGCATTTCTTTGGAGATTTCTCCTCCCTCCCAAGAGCACATGCACAGATAGGGGAGGACTTGGAGAGATAGAGAACTGATGAAGCACAGAGCGACAAACACACTCTTCCTCCTATCTCAGTCTGTCACTGAGTCAACTATCTCCACAGCCATTTGGTGTCATGCTGGTGTCTAGCTGTCTCCCTCTGTCACTCTTTTGTTCTGCGCTGAAGAAAGCGCCCGGCCAGAGCATCAAAGTATGAACGACTTGAAAGCTCTGATCTGAAGGTGCATACACAAGCACAGCCACATCATAGAAGGAATATGGCCGACACACATACACACATACAGGAGACACACTGTGCAGCTCAGTCAGTTCGGCTGGCTTTGTAGGCAGCATCTGTTCTGCGCCCTGTCATCCTCCCTTTGCACCCCACCCTCTGTGACAGGTGGAAGGGATTCAGACCCACGAGCTATGGAGACACACACACAAAGCTCACAGAGACCCCAAGTCACTGACACATGGTTAGTGTTTTGCCTACACACACACACACACCTGCTGTGGGGCAGTGCTACAGTGCCCTGTGGTGCCAGGAAGGCTGAGCGGCACGTTGCGTGTTTATACCACCTGCTCTCAGGCCAAACAGAAGATGAGGGATTAACGCTGACAGCACACAGAGGAACAGCAACACACATACAGTAGACAGATGTATAGGAAACCCTTTAAACTATCCAGGAAGTCAGCAAGGTCAAACTTATTATTTCTTCTCCTCACACACACACAGACGCACACAAAACACAAACCCATCCATCAATCAGCTTTTACACACCCCCTGGGACAGATAAGTGTGTAAACCAGGCTCCTTGTGGCAGAGTTTTGTTGGAATTGTAATGCAGAGGGCATCAGCTCAGCTCTCTGCTATAACAACACTGACCTTTTGGCCTTAGACTAATTTCTATAAACACACTCCTGCAGACTGGGGCTGACCCTCGCCACACTGCATCAACACACCATAGGAAGGACTCCGCACTGCAGCTGCTGTGTCAGTTTAAAGGGGAAAAGTACCTAAATTTGTTATTTCCATGGCCTAGGAAAGTTAAGTTAATATACATAAAGATGAGTCGCTGTCTCTTAAAGCCAGAAACCAGAGAAGTTAGTCTCAAACTTGTGATGTCATCAAGTCTGGAGCTGCTCCATAGACAATGAATTGGAGACTGATTTAATGATCTGATGCACCCCCCTTGTTAACTTGCAATCCCTCTCCATCCAGGTCTGGACCAAGACACTGTTTGAAAGGGGAAATTCTAAGCTTTTGAATGATGTTGGTCTTGTTTTTGTTTTCCAAATATTAACCAAAATACATCACATTACAAAACGGCTGTCACCAAACCATGATATCGAGAAAAAGGTCTTCCAAGTTGGGCCACGAAGATACATGATATTAGGCCTCACTCACCAATATCCTTGTTCTTAAGAAAAGTCTAAATCAGATTTACAACTTGTTCTTAAATGGCAGAATTTGATCGCACCTGTGTTCTTCTCATGATGAATCCCACTGTCCTCGAAAGCTGCCAGTTGATCCTAAAAAGCGTAGGTAAACTCACACAAATCCCCTTAAAAGGACACGAGACTGCAGAACCGTGTGCACACAGGGAGACTGGAGAAGGAGGAAACTTGAGAGAACTATGTCAAGAATGCCCAAGTGAAAGTCTGAAAAAGGGTGAAGCACTGGACTACATAAAAAATAGTCTGTCTTGAAGTGTAGGTGATTCCACAGAAAGTGAACACATAACGAGCTGTCATATTTAGTAACATCTGGAGTGGATATGAAATACAAACAGATGCACTGGATACTAAAAGTACGTGTAAATCAGCCACCCGACCTGCAAACTGCAAACTTTATGCATTAGCAGAAGTGTCAGGACTGAGGACAGAGACGAGCACTGCAGCACTGTTCAAGCTGCGCCTGTGTGTTCAGAGAGAAACAGAAAAGAGGGGGAGAGAAGGTGAGTGCGGACTCATGCATTGTGTCTGTGAGGTGGCCTATTAATATGAGAACTTACTCAGAATGCTGCTTCATCACTTTTTGTCCCACCTGCCCGACCCGCCGGGGATATTTTCTGCCATAATCAATCACTAATTACTGGATGCCGTGGTTTGCATTAATATAACTGATGTGAACTGAGGAGTCAGTGTAGTGTTTATTTTAAAATGATAAAAATGATATAGTCCTATAATATTATACACCAGTAGAACTGGAAAAAAAGAACTAAACAATTATTGTGCACAAACATGTCAGCACTAAACGTGCATGTGAGTGCTCTTGTGTGTGCGTTGATTCTGTTCTTACCTAACAAATCCCAAATAAGCAAACATTGGTGAATATCGGAATCTTTGCGAAAACTACATAGAGTAAGTAGGTTTTCTGAGGACAGCTGGTGAATGAGACCCATTGACCACTGGCCTTCTAAGCTAGGAGCGCACGCTGTACTCTGGGAGCTGTCTGGGTTGTTTACGTCAGAACTGTGTATTCACAACTTGGATATATATATATATTTTTTTTTTTTTACACGATTTTCACCCCGATTTTGCATCGCAGAGACTATCGTGTTCATACCTGGCGACGTGTGTTTCTGTCATCGGGAGTCTCGACCTGTGACCTGTGTCCCACATTTCTTCCGTCCTCCTGCGTGCAGGCATGGGACGTATCCCGCCTCTCACTGGCTGATGCGCTTTGTCAGTCGTGTCCAGTGTTGGGTACTCCCCCTACTTTAAAAGTAATCAAAGTTATCTTTTAAAAAATTAACCACTTACTTTACTGCGTTACTCCCTGAGTAAAGTAACTCAATTACTTTAAAAGTACTTCCAACGTTACTCCCTGAGAAAAGTAACTCAAGCACTTTTAAAGTACTTTTGAGTATTCTACATTTCCTATTGGGCAATGGACCACAGGGCGCTAAGCCTACATTTTTTGTCTCCAAAATTAAAGTTGTGGACCACTTGCCCTTCACTGAGATCCAATTCTCCCATCACAGCCGTCACTTTGACCAGTAGAAACACACAACGATCTGCTGCCGTAGACAACTGTATGACAACAACACCACCCCAGCGTTTTTAATATTTCCTCTAGGGATGTTACCACACAGAGTAAATGGGGGAAATGATGGTGTGAAACAGCAGAGGCACTTTGTCAACCCGCTGAGTTAACGTTACTGTCATTAGCATCAAGCTAGCAAACAATGGTACATCCTCACAGTCGGACATAAAGTAATAACATTAACAAATAGCAGCGGGGCTTTTACTCACCACAACTGCAGAGGCTCCCAACTTCATTTGAAACAAATTACATTATAGACGCTCCATTATTTATTAATCCCTCTGTGTGTTTATATATTTACTTTTTATGCGCTCCGTTGTCTTTGTAAAGTTAACATATCGCACCCTCATTTCAAACTCAACACTTGTTTCAAATTAAAAGCCCCTTATAACCTCGGCTAGAGAATCCCTCCATTTTCTAAATAGGCTTTTATTCTGAAACATTTGTCAGAACTTCCTGTGGAAGATACAGTAGCTTGACAGTTTACGTATGGCGCTTCAAATGTAGCTCCTGCCATCTGCTGACGCTTTTGTGTGACAACAACAACAACAACATGTCAGCTGGCACATGAACAGACACAGTTCTGACTCAAATAATAGTGAAAGTAATAAAAATAGGACAAGAATAACCCGATGACATCACACACGCCGTGAAACACGACCGGGGATAATTGGTGAGCGTGTACCAGGCATAATGCAAGTCCTGAGTCTGAAATATGTTTGTCAGGGAGTCCTACTCCACCTATTTAGACTCCACCATAAACAGCGGCAGCATTTCTCCGACCACTTAGCGAGCCACAAGCTCCGTGGTTTCTTTCAGACTGACAGGTTTAATGTTATCTCCGTTATTAGAACCAAACGACAGCCGTTGCTGTTTCGGAGCTGAAGGACCAGCGTTCTAAAAGTAACAGAAGTAACTGATGTCTTGTTTGAAAATGTACTTAAGTATTTGATTACTCAAACAGCAATCTAGCGCGTTAGGTTACTCGTTACTGCAAAAAGTAATCAAACTACTCAACTACTTATACCCAACTCTGGTCGTGTCTGACTTCTCCAGTTTTCTAGCATGCCAGATATCCAGTCCCAGTCGCAGACGAGGGGGCGACTTGCTCGTAGGCTTGTTCACACATGAGGACTCGTTGTGGCAGACTATCAGCCGACTCACCTCCGACCCAAGGTGGCTCTCAAGATCCTCTGCAATGTCAAAATCCCGGTGAAAATCATGTAATGTGAACTAGGCTTTAAGGACTGAGACAAACAGTCTGCCCTCACTCCCCCTGTTAATCGCCTACTATCTGTAATGTCTTTCCAAATTATTTTTTAACAAAATGCACATTAACATGAAGCCTTAATCTTAATAGTGATGATGAATCAGCCTATTTACAAAAAAAGGCTGCCTTTCACTTTGTTGTAGGCCTAGTTAAATATAAAACTCATTTATATATGAAGTAGCTCTTTCTTTCTTTCAGCTTTCAGCCTGAAAAACATTGGACTCCCAGTCTATAGAGCAGTTCCAGACTTTATATTTGATGACATCACGAATTTGAGTTTCAGTACTCTAGTTTTTGGAGTTGTGAGCGAGTTGTTCATGTTTCTCATATTTTTGGACTGTCTCTGGACCATAGGAATAACATGTATGAGTTCTGAAAATGGGTGTACTTCCCCTTTAACCACTGTCCTGTACACTAAGACTTAATTAAGGCCTAAGTTTTACAACAGTTTAAGGACAAGGACAGAACTAAATACTTGAGTTTATACGATGTCTACAAAAAACATATTTCAGCACACAAGTGAATGAGATTGGGGTTTTGAAAGTCCACAATAGCTGTTTAGAAACAAAGGATCATGCTTCTGATAAGAAGGCAATGTAGTTTGTGAGGAAAGCATTGTGTTGTGCGACAGGAAGGGCTGATGTTATCTCAGCTAACCCAAAAGCGTATTCTGTGGGATCTGTGCCAGATTCTCCCAAAGAAAACTCAGCTAACTCAATATGCCAGAGACCGGGAATGCTGGGAAACTTTCTGAGGTATGTCTTGTCTTCTGGGGAAAACATGCCAGAGGGCATGAAGCTGTGGGTTGACAATGTGTATATGTGTGTGTGTAGGAGCGCTCCTGATAGTGGTTCTATTTTAGAGAGACTTGTGCAGCGGAGACATTTCTTAGTTATCTGCTGTTTCCAGCCCTGAGGAGGTGAGAGGCAGGTCTGCATCCATTCTCAGTGTGATCAAGCTGAGCTGCCAAAGAATTGGGAGAGTGGGTAGGTGCAGCCACCTCCACAAAACACACCAGGCACAACAAACCACTTGGATGTGCATTTGTTAAAGTGGTAATTGTTCCACAGCGGTAATTGCTATAGTGACGCCTGCTGATAATTACGCTGCACACAATGACAAATCGGTGCACAAACAAGTTGACTGACTGGAGCTGAAATCACATTAACAGCAAATGTGGATGCACCAAGCACACACAGGTGGGCACGCACACACATGCACACACAGAGCTGAAACAGTAGCGCATGAACAAACATGGCAGACCTCCTCTGGTGGATTCCACACATTGCTCTCTACCACTCAAGGACATGTTTATCCTTCTCTCTTTTGCAAATTACAGGGTAGAAGAAAAGGAGGGATCATAAAGGGGGAGGGAGAGACAGGTTCAGGTGTTCATGAAAAAAACAGCTGGCCTCCAAATGAAAAAAAAAAAAAAAAGAGCGGGCGGACAGAGGAGAGGAAGATGGAGATGACGGAGACAAGGTGTATAAAAAGACCAGAGCTGAATATTTCCTGAGAGACGTGCAGAATAATTGATGAAGACTCTGGTGATTGACATGATAGATTAGACAGCCGTGTGCTCAGTTGGACAGGGCAGCGCTCCACACTGCATTATGCGCGAGGTGTGTTGTGTGTACTGTACACAAACACATACAGTGGCTGACAGACTAGCAAAGCACAGCAGGCTCATTGTCCAGGGATCTGCAACACACGATATCTTGCAAACACAGGGACCAAAGTATAAGCTCACACACACACACACACACACACACACACACACACACACACACACACACACAGCAGGCTGTGGACAACAGCTCAGCTCTGTCGGCAAACAATGCCTTCTGGTTATTGTTCTTCAAATCTGGACATGAATTGAGTCAACAATATAAAAGCAATCTGTATTATCTCAAAGGGGACACAGATATATACGTGAACACACCACACTCCCCCCCCCCCCCCCGCCCATTCTCATTTGGTTGTGCTTGTAGTTTTGTTGCCTCAAGGCGAGTTGAGGAATGAGAAGGAAAAAAAAAACCTGCACATGAAGCTCCACTGGCCCAAATTGAAAATGAGAAAGAAAACAGATTGGATGTTTTACAGTCAATTGGCCCGACGCATTACACTTCTCTGTGGAAGCTCCTGAAGCTGTTACTATAAACACAATAATGTTGGAGCTAAACAAATTTAGAGGGAAACTGCAGACAGCAGAGAATCAAGTAACCCTCATGACTGCGCACCCATCTGCATCTCATATTCAGCGGCTAAATTGTCAGGCTTCTTTTTAAATACTGCATCCATTTCCAACAACTGGCTTTTTACTGTTACTCAGAAACAGACCGCTGCCATTATTTAACAAGTGTTATTGCTTTTAGTACATGAGTAGGCACCTTAGAGGCAATCACCCCAAAGTGCATATATAGCCTGATAGATATTCTATAGGCTTTGGCACCCTCTGCAGGATTTCAGAAGCACCGCCAAATTAAATCAGTCAAGTGCTCTCGCTGATTGAGCTTTGTGCAGCAGAACGTGCATGTCTCCTCAGAAGAGGGCAAGACATTGCATCAGCTCAACTAGACTGAAACCAATATTTCAAAGCCATATATTTTAGAAAGGACGGTTTAAGTCTCACCCATACTCACATTCAGTATGTACTTTTTAATGAGGCAAATTAGGCACACATGAAGTGGCAGTAATGGCCGGCTTTAAATGAGCAGCGCACCACCCACACACTTTAAATAACTACAGGCTGAGCTTCTTGAGTTTTCCTAAACATCCCATGCATCTTGCCAGCTACAGTGTAAAATAATAAATGTACAGCATTTGATCATTGCTATTAACGTTGTCAAGTTGGTTAAGGAAGCTGCTGCTGCTTGCTTCAGTCTCTAGGTGGCACTGTGGCCCTGAATGAAACTGCTAAATCATGACATCATTCCTTAGCAGCTATTGAACTGTCAACTGTGTTGGTTATGGAAATGTAATCATCTGCCTTTATTAACTGAGCAATTTTCCTTGGTTGTCATGGTATCGTGGATCAATCTGTACAAACTATGTGTGATACATGAACACAGTGGCAGGGGTTTAAAAAAAAAAAAAAAAAAAGGCTTAATAAGGGAGCCTAAGTGTATTGTGACAGGACAGCGTTTGGCCACTGATGAGAGGCTGTATTGGCTCAGTGATGGAGCAGCTCCCAGGAAGCCTTTTCAAACTGCTTAATGAAACCGCACCCTGCGGTGAGCTTTTGCTGGTTAAAGGATATGAGGATCTGAAAACAACCAGTGGCCATTTGCTGCCCTTTCCACTAAATGACATTTAAACCAGGCAGCCAGAAACCAACTAAGGATGATTTCATGCAGCGGCTTGCTTTCCTCCAGCCAGCTGAATTCCAAGTGTTCACTTTAGCGGAAAATAGCTGATCAGGTCAACTATCTCGCCCTTTTAAATTTGCTCTCCCTCGCCAATAAATTTGGCTAAACCTGAACAACTCCAGTGAAATATGAGCACAAAGACCGATTCAAGCAATTTCTTTCTCAGACAAGGTGAGCGGAGTAATTCAAAATACGGCGCAGACCATTAACGCCCTCAGGTTCATCATCATTGTTCAAATAAGTTAAAAACAAAGAGCACACAGCATTTGACTTTCTCCAAAAAAAGATTTATTAAACAGTTTTCTTGTTTGCAGCTGCGACCTGTGGAAAAACAAAAACATGAGGCATAAGTCAAGTCCAAGAGCAGACAAGGTGTTGCAGTGTCTTTGAAAACTTGTTCTCCTCAGAAAGAACAAATTGCTGTGGAAAAGGAATAGCATTTTAATGGTTTCATCATGCTGCCACAGTTGGTGCAAATGATCCCAACTATTAAAACTCATTTGTATCAATCACAATCAAACAAAACTTCCCATCTGCTTAATATTCAATTGGTTTACTGTTTACTTGTAAATTTCTCACCACATTAAGGCCCACTGCAATACTGTGTTTGAACAGGAAATGTGCAACTTAAGGAGGTAAGATGCTATCAAAATGCAATTTCATGGGGACTTGAGTGAACACAGTTTGGAGGAGAGACTGTTTCAGCTGCTGCCAAAAACACTATGAATATTCTACTGACGGTACATGGCAGAGAGTGTGCTTGCAAACGAAAATGCATCAATCTCTTAAAAAGCCATCAGATTCTACAACACACAAGGGGGATTTGTGGAGAGGTAACGGAGCCACACCAACATGCTTTGTGCCAGCTTTGTGCAGCAGGTAGGCGGGGCTGGGCCCAGGTCTGCTCATCTGCATACTGCTCATTAGCATGGGTAAACAAGGAGAAAACTGATGCCATACGGCGGACTTGCCAAGCGTGAAATTCCCTCCACATGTTTACCCCTTTTACCCTTGGATTATCACAACATTGCTGCCTCTCCTGATTTTTGACAAGGCCCAACTGCGATTTGTTTTTTAGTGAAGGCGAACAAACAATGCCAGTAGTGTGCCACAAAAGACACATAACTCACTTGGCTGGCAGAGGAAAATTTGCCCAAGGACAAGTTCCTTAAAAAAGCCTTGCATGCTGAAGTCACACTGGGGCCGTGTACTCTCGTAACAGACAAGGTGTCGCATCAAAGCAAAGGGATGGTAATTCTGTGATCACACACGCTTAAGGCACCACCCCGGGTGCGTCTGAACATAACATAAAATGCCACTGTGTGTCATACGGAGCCAGCCACTGAAAAAAAAAAACAACAACCTTTGCCTGGCCAGCGTGAGGTTGAGATGAATTCATTCAACAGCTCGGGAGCCTGATACTGGACGATTTAAATTCTGCCAGTAGGTTAGAACGGGCTGTAGCATACATACTGAAGCTCCTTGGTACAATAGTAACTATTTAAAGCAGTGGGAAGTCCACAACCCTTTGAGTTTTTCATTATTGAGACAGTAGGAAACAAGTAGAGGCACAGATAGAGGAATCCGGTAGGATTCAATTTTCTGCCACCAAACTGTTTACAGCTGTCAGACAAAATGTACAACAACTCAGCTACATTCAGATAGTGCTCTTACTGCAAATGTCACGTTAAAACATCCAAGGCCACGATCACAATACACATAACTCCTTCCACAGACCTAGGTTAATCTCCTATATGTACTGTGTAAAGCTTACTGTGGCTCAGTTTGTTATTTGACTGTTGATTCTGCACACTGGTCACAAAGTTGAATGCAAAGCAAACTGAAGCATGTCATGGTGGTGGCGGAGAAATGGCGAGGCACAGTGAATGCATTAAACAGAGATATGCAAATCAGTTTCATGTCACAAGTAGCATCACGAGTACAATACAATTTGTTATAATGTGCACGCATTTGAAGCAAGATACAGATAGTTTGCATTTAACAGTATCAGAGCAGATGCCGCACATTAGTATTCATACGAAACATCAGTAAAGGGACCTGTCTGTTTTAGATACAACAAACACTCACTCCAAATGACACTGTCCTTGTGTAATCAACATCTTGCAAAAAACATGTCTGTTACAACCGGTTTCTGCATCCCTCCCATTGTTTTCTGTCAACCTTAATTATTTCAGTCTGTCAGGCTTGGCCCTTTGTGCACCACAGGCGATGAGTGCAAAATGTTAAAATACTACACACCGTACAAGACATACTACTATGAGTAAATGCACATTGTTGCAAGCATATGTTTATACAATTTTGGGTGCATTACTACAATACCATTATTTACTAATTTATAGGGGTAGGACAATTGTCTCACTGTCCAATTCAATACCATAAATACTTGGGTGCTGATTCGATATGTATTGTGATTTGTAAGTATTGGAATTCTACAAGTTTCATGAGCCAATATTATGATTTCATGCAATTAAGGGGAAAAGTTGAAACAGCGTAAAAACAGTATGTCATGTTCCCTAAAAATACACATTTTGTCAGTCTTTTTTCAGCAGCTGCATACACTTCACAGTGAAATAAACTAAAAAATATTTCACTGATCTTATTTTAAGCACTTTTATTCCAGTGAAGTACTTCGTGACATTGCTCTGTTCAGGGTGCTTTATTAAATAAATTTGCCTTTTTACATCTTTTTAGAACTTAAAACGCGCAACATCTTATTCCATTGTAGAGCTGCATGCAGTGCATTGATTCACTCAGCCCCTCACACTGCCCTCACCGTCTCCTTCCATTTATCAGACCACAAATGAGAGGAATTAGGAAGTTCACGCACCCCATGGTCTTTCTGCCTCACTCTGTGCTGCTAGGAGACTATTAGCCAGAGGATAAGTGGACGGAAGCTCCAGAGACAGAGCTCACAGTGGCAGCTGTAGCCACACGAATTCATCCAGCGCCAGGGGTGACAGCAGGCTGGGTTTAATGTGTGTAACAACAGCAACAGAAAGTTTGCTGCCTCAGCACGGGGTTCACACTGGGCTGGCTGAATTAGCGTTGCTATTTAAGCGGCCACAGGTCCGTCTCCAGATCATCTGCTACCATCTGCTTTCCCACTTCGGCTTTGTTTTTCTTGACAGATATGACATCATATTACTCACACTACCACACTAAAAGCTGCAACTTCTTCAACCTCTGTGCGTAAATTCTATCAATTCAGGCATTAAAGAAAGATTAAAAAAAAAATCATGGTAGCTAAGTGTTTTTTTCCCCACCCCTTCATTTATTTGTACTTTGATCAGTTCACTGCACTAGTTGTTTCAAACAGTACATGGCACCTAGGATAATGAAGTTGCATCCAGGACAGGTGTAATAACCAAAGTAGAAAACAATATAATTAGGAAAGTTAGGCCTTTATGTATGGTTTTGCGCAGGCTTTTTCTAAAATCCAAGTACTCAAATACTCAAGTTAATTTCATGTGTGTATGTCAGCTTAATTAGTGACAACAGGATAGTTTCTCACCTGGCCGGCAATTCTATCCAGGTCTCTGGTTCCCTGGGCGGTAAGTCTGCGACCACTGAGAGAAAAAGAACAGCAAAAATTAAATAAGAAAATGAGGAAACATAACTTTGTCAAAAAATACACAAAATGCTTACGCCCTCAATAACTACTTCTTTACGCCACATTGACCACAGTTTCACAGTCAGGGAAAGCTACATATCAAAACTCTATCCATACACACTAGCAAAAAAAAAAAACCCCCACAAAAACACTCATTATCAACCCTGTAACAAAGGCAATTCAAAATGTAATTTCATTCTTCTATCTAGTTGAACTGAATAAACCAAGCCAATCAATTAGTCCCCTCGTTACAGTGTGATATTCATTGCTGAATCACAAAGCAAAATTTAAGCTTATGCATTTAGAGGTTTCAGTCATCCTGCATCACATTAATGGACCTTTTTTTTTTTTTTTTTTTTTTTAACAATGCGGTTCTTCAAAAATTAAAACTGCGGTGTTGCAAGAATGAGTGACCACATGAGAACAAGGTGTCAACTACTGCACAGTCACATACCACAAAACACACCACATCACGCATATGCCAACTAATACATACAGCTCAGACTACATATATAATGATAATACATGATGAGTATACAGACACAAGATTAACCTGCAAATACAACTGTGTGTTCCTGACACTAACTGCAACTCAAACGGGCTCTTTTCAACAAATTAACAGTTAAACATGTCTAGCTTTAAATGTAACATCGTATCTAGTGGATACAACAAGTAGAGGCACTCACCCATTGGGATCCTTCTCAATCATCTTGAGTAATTCAAGGGCCTGCAGCACCTTGCGGGCCACATTCTTGGATCCTACACTGTAATGGGCAGGGCACACGCCGTTCCTCTGGCGACTTCCATAGATCTTTGTCATGGAGCCAACACCAGCACCTCCGCGGAGGTAGAGGTGGCGGACTGTGGATGCTGTGGGAGCAGGAGAGATGAGGGTGTTAAAATGCGGCACCAGTAACAGTATGCTGCGTTTATGTTTCCCTCTCAAAATGGTAAAATAGAGCTGTTTGGACAAGTGAGCTTGTGACCTTACTAAGAAGACAGGAAGATAAATAAGTAGTGTGATTTCATGTTTCATAAGCAAGCCACTGAAGCCAGAAATAAACAGTGAAGAGCTTCACTTCATCATCCCCAAGCAGTGAGCATTTAACGCTACATTTAGTTACACCTTTAAGATATGGCATTAGATGAAATCACTTGAATCTTAACCATCTTGGAAATGGAAGCCAAATGATGAACATAAATGATCTTCCCCATCATTTCCTTTTATTTTCAAGGTCTGAATGCACACACATTTTGAGAACATGGCCTTGGTACACCATCAGCGTAGTTATTAGGTGTCAGGTCTCATTTGCAGACATCTAATGTAAATACCACAACAACTTGCATGATTTTGTATCACCAAGGATAAGTGGGCTATTTGAGGTAACTGTTTAATCAAGGTATACTCCTTACACAAGCTGTCAATCAATCCAGGGGCTGCTAAAACAGTCTTTAAACCACCATAAAAGGCACACTGAATTGGCAATCAAATCACAGCAGCTTTGTGCTTTGAGCCAGGTAAGCCCATGCTACATTCATTACAGCCACCAACTGCTATGTGAACAAATTTCTATACATCCTTTAGTGAAATGGACATAAATATGTGGACTCACCAGCTCTGATGTAGAACCAGTTCTCATCACTGGGGGCCAGCTCCTTGTGCTTACCCAGTTTGACAAGGTCCACCCAGTCAGGCACCTTCAGCTTTCCTGATCTGGGAGCAGACAAGAAATTTCAGATAATACTAAACCACAAAACCAAATATACACATTTGGTTTGAATGAAGTATCCTTTGCCATGACACATCACTGTGTGTTAGCTCTACAGACAACTACACATTACATTTTAGTAAATTATGGATGGGACCAAGTCCACTGAAAACTACAGAGACTGTATGATTTACAAAAATAATAACACTCACTTCTTCAGGAAGGCTGCCAGGGCACGGACAAACTCCTGCTGGTTGACGTCTTTCACTGTGACACCTGGCATCTGAAAAAGATGTGGAAAGGACACCAAAATTACATTTAACATCTTCTGACACACTGGAATAGACTGAAAGTTGGTTATCATGCACACAACTGTTTTCTTATTAAATGATGCTATTCACTATGTGATACCAACAACGTGACCTGACATTGTACAGTAAATGCTAACGGCTAATAACGACATCAGTTGCCTCTAGTTATAAATCCAACTATGATGCGCGGGCATAACAAACCCACTCTGCTTCACTACTGATGTGATAATCACGAAGTCGAAATACTAATTTGACAATCCAAGTACTGATCCAACAACTTTAAGGCTAACATGTGGGCTGGCTCTCAGCTACACGCGTTTAACCGGCATTAGCTCCCCTTACAGCAGGGGTGTGAGCGCCTATTAGCTGGCTAACGCTATCGCTCCGTCTCAGGCTAAGCTCTTTTCAGTCGTGAACCCCAGCCATTTTCAGCAGACAATTCACTGATATCACAATACAATTCAAGAGTAGTCCATTTTGACACTATCCATTTTTACTTTACATTTCTGCAATACACAGACGGCTAACGCAGGACCGCTAGCCACTAGCTAGCAGGCCTCAACGAGGTAGCATGGGGGCAGCCATTACAAACAGTACTATGCTATGAGCGCTACATTCTGGTATATCTTCGTAAAAATAAAGTCAACACGTCTAACACGCTTGCGTTAAGGTCACCCATTTTATTAATCTGACCGTTATACGCTACCAGACCACTTCTGGGGTGTGAATGCGAGATATTTGAGGTAATTTAACGCCATATAGCCGCGGAAGAAATCTAGCGCTTTACCTTGCTTGTGGACAGCGAAGGGAAGAGGGTGGAACGGGGTTTCCAACTGATGTTAAAACGGGCAGATCTCGTTCCGTATCGCGAGACTGGAGCGTTGTTTTTCTCACCGGTGCCTCCCAGCTGAGAAAAGTGATAGATAGATATTTGCTCTCATCCACACTCTCGCCTAATTGTGACAGAGAAGAAGAAGAAGCTGCTGATTTCCCTTATTATTCACCGATGTACAGCCTTTACTGTGTTAAGCCTACATAAGCAGTTAGATTTGGAAATATGCTCACACAAAGAGGTTATTTTAAGTTAGGATACATTCTAGTACCACACGTATTATCTTTAAACTGAGGGCAGACAGAAAGGATGAATGTAAGCTACTATAATTATGTTTACTTATTATGATTCTGCGCGTGTAATCTGTATGCCCCCTGGCCTCAGGGTCTCCACTTCCACAATTAAGCAACAAGCATACTCGAGCTGTATTTAAATTGCACCAGGCAAAAGTTTCTAATGTCTGTTTCTGATTTGTAGCTATTGTTCAACAGAGCCCCCCTCAACTGGACTCAGCGTGCCCCCGCCTGGAGCTTTGCCCTTTTGGCAGACAGTGGGAGAATGATTTGTGTAAGCATATGATGCGCTTGAGTGATTTTTTTTTGGAAATATAGACACATTTTCTAGGCCATAACTGTTAGCCCTGCAGTTCACTGATGCTGATTTGCATTTAAAGACTAAAGTAAACACACTGAGCACACAAAAGTCAGTTTTCAACCAATTTTCAATGGAGTGGCTTCAGGCTTTGTGTCTTAGATGCCAGTGGAGCTTTATGCGATTTCTCCGTTTGCAGTAGAGTATAATGTATTATTGAATCGTCCATCTAAGATCACAGGAATAACATGGATAATGTAACGTACACGCCTAAAGATATATTATTTATCTTTTTAATTCCCGTTGTGCAGGTATCCTGGCAATACTACAGTGGTGTTGTCTGCTTATTCCGTTTCATGGAACAATGCCTTTAGATAAGACTGTGTAAAATGTCTTTGCTCGTCTGTATCATCTCGAGCTTATGCCCACTTGTTCAAAAAGCACGTTGCTTTCAGAGCTAAGAGCTTCTTTTTATTTTCCTTTGTCTCTTTGCAGTTAAGAGAAAACTGGAGGAATATGAAAAAAAATAGATCTGAGTGAAAATGTTTTTGCTGAGAGCAAAGAATTAGCCTTATTTGTGTGTATGTGTATGTGTGTGTGTGTCCATGCTCAAATGTGCATGTGTGTGTGCGTGCTGTATTTACATATTTCCCTGGCTGGCAGTGGTTGTGTTGCCCTTTGCACATCTCAGATGGAAAGGGCAGCCGTGCTCCAACATTGACACAATTGATATGTTTGCAGAGACAGGAGAGAGAGAGATAGAAGGCAGGTGGATAAGCAGAGGTTTATGAATCAGGTTTATATAGGGCAGACAGTTTGGAGTGAGAGACTGCGAGATAGAGATCCTGGAGGAAAATAAAAAGGCAGCCAAGTCATACAGAGGTTAGATCAGAGAGGCTTGTATAAACTACCTGTGTCCTCGCAGGGCTTCACATCAGGTAATGGTACCTTTTTTTTTTTATTATCCTAATTTACTTCTTTGATGTTATATCAACATCCAGGCACCACTGACTCTTCATCTCTCTGAAGCTCTGACCATGCTGCAAGGTTGGGCCCTATAGCTTAAATGTTGTTTCAAAGAGTATAATTGATTAATTAAGGCAATTAATTACACTGGGAGTGACCAGCCACCAATTTGAATGGAAAACTCACACAAGGTGGATTAAACTCCATTAATTACTTCAGTAAATCAATTTGGCTGAGGCCCTTCAAGTGGTGAGACAGGAGACAACTGTGTAAAGTGATTATGAAGTGGTGTAAAGAGGTTATTTCAGCCAGTCACGATTATTATGGAAAAGCAACGACCAACACTGAATGTTCTGGAAAAGGTCAAACTAATTACGTGGAATGGACAGGTGTCATATTGCTCTGGCAAATCTGCTGTTTCCATATTCATCCACTCCGCTTTATGTGAGACCATTGTTTGAAAATGCACTAAAATTAGCTGCCAATCATTTTTGAATGCATTTGCTGGAAATGATTCACTCGGGAGAGAACGCGTGCTTGTGTGATTGAGTGCAAGCCTTCATGTATTTACGCATAAACGTCTGGGCCTATTTGCGTTTCAGAGGGTATAAGAGTGTGAATGATGCATGGTGGGCCAGAGGGAGAACAGAGGCAAAACAAAGAGCGGCAGATAGAGGCGAGAATAAAGAGTGTTAACAGTATGTTGCCACCCAGCTTGGCGCTTGTTGCACTGTGTTTGCATGGTGCTCACATCCTCAGTGGAAAAGTTCTGTCAAGTCTGGTCTGGCCTGACCTTTTCACTCTCCAGGCACGTCTACAGCTCTCCAATACCTATCAAAATATCTACTCTCCCCCTGCCCATCTTTGTGCCACTAGCATGAACTTGCATCACACTCACTATCACTACCCTTCCACATCTGTGCTTCCCTCTCCCTCTCCCTTGCTGACTGTTTATTCTGACCCACAGCCCTGTGTTTAACTTCAAAATTCTCTCCTCCCTCCAGCCTGTATTTACATTTGTATTCCCTCTATTCTTTCACTATACTTATTTACCTCGTAAGTAAATATTCTTTCTCTAAATCTCATCATTTCTTTGACAATGCAAGTTAACGCTGCAGGGGCAATCTCTGCTGAAAGAGCCATGTGGGAACACAGGGCAAGAGTGGCAAATAGCTGCGAGTAAATGAGGCTGTATATGCATATTTTTTCTTAAAGTTTCACACTTTCATATCATCATCAGTAATGAATTTTCGAACTGAACTTTTTGCCTTTATCAGTCTCCATCTCTCTTTTTTTTAATCTCCCCCAGACATGGAACTCATGTGGCTGTACTTCCTGTGCCAGTGTATCATATCTGTGTCTGTAATTGTGGTGAGCGTGAGGTTGTGCATGGCAGTCAACGGCAGCGGTACAGTGGCTGACATCCAGGAGGGAACCCAGGGGGCCAGGCCCCAATCCGGGAGCGTCTTGTGCTGTCTTCAGTTGTGTCTGGGCTGGGTGGGGGCTATAGGGGGTGCAGTGGGGGTCCCTTTGAATGTGTTTCTCAACCTGCGAACCCCACAATGTCTGTACACATGCATAACTTTGGTGTGTTGCCCCCTGCTGGTCAGGCAGTTTACCATGTTCCTGTTGATGATGCTTACGCTGGACGCACACCTGCAGCATCGCTTCACAGACAGGTGAGTCTAGATGAGGGTTGAATTGTTTTAAGCAGCAGACAAATAAGTATATAAATAAGTGTAGGTTAAAGTGGAAAATAACTGTTAAATCTTAACATGGTGCAAAAACATTCACCAGCCACTTTATTAGGTACACTTTGCTAGTACTAGGTTGGACCCCTATTTGAGTTCAGAACTGCCTTAATTCTTGGTGGCATAGATTCAACAAGGTTCTGGAAACATTTCTCAGATATTTTGGTCCATATCGACATGATAGCATCACACAGTTGCTGCAGATTTGTCAGCTGCACATCCATGATGTGAATCTCCCGTTCCACCACATCCCAAAGGTGCTTTATTGGATTGATATCTGGTGACTGTGGAGGCCATTGGAGTACAATGAACTCATTGTCATGTTCAAGAAACCAGTTTGAGATGATTTGAGCTTTGTGACATGGTGCATTATCCTGCTGGAAGTAGCCATCAGAAGATGGGTACACTGTGGTCATAAAGGGATGGACACGGTCAGCAACAATACTCAGGTAGGCTGTGGTGTTTAAACCATGCTCAGTTGGTACTAAGGGGCCCAAAGTGTGCCAAGAAAATATCCCCCACACCATTACACCACCACCACCAGCCTGAACCCTTGATACAAGGCAGGATGGATCCATGCTTTCATGTTGTTTATGCCAGATTCTGACCCACCATCTGACTGTAGCAGCAGAAATCCAGACTCAATGTTTTTCCAACCTTCTATTGTCCAGTTTTGGTGAGCCTGTGTGAACTGTAGCCTCAGTTTCCTGTTGTTAGCTGACAGGAGTGGCACCTGGTGTGGTCCTCTGCTGCTGTAGCCTATCTGCTTCAGGGTTCAACGTGTTGTTGGTTCAGAGATGGTCTTCTGCAGACCTTGGTTGTAACCAGTGGTTATTTGAGTTACTGTTGCCTTTCTATCATCTTGAACCAGTCTGGCCATTCTCCTCTGACCTCTGGCATCAATAAGACAATTTCACCCAGAGAACTACTGCTCACTGGATATTTTCTCTTTTTCACACCACCTCTGTAAACCCTAGAGATGGTTGTGCAGGGTCTGCCCATTGTTCCGACAGCCCATTGGTCCGACATCCCATTGTTCCGACCATATTAAACCCATTGTTCCAAAGTCCCGTTGTTCCGAAATCATCATGATGCCCTGTGGTTAAGGTCTGGTTAGGTTTAGGCACAAAAACCACTTGGTTAGGGTTAGGAAAAGATCATGGTGTGGGTTAAAATGAAAAAGAAAGTGGCAAACAGATGAGCTGTGAGCCTGCTTTGCCTCAATCTTTTCCCAGCTGACCCAGAGCCGGTCACGGCGCACCATCAAGGTAGAAATACGCCCAACGGGAGCCGTTCAGCACCGCGGAAAGCTCCAAACACAACCCGGACCCCAGAGTTAATAACAGGAGGTTATGGTGTTTCATTCTCTCCTCTCTATGACACTTGTATCTCGACCAGTAGCCTACGTTTGCTGATTCTCTATGGTACACAAATACAGTATAGCCTAGTATAATCACATATCGGAACAACGGGACGTCGGACTAATGGGATGTCGGAACAATGGGGTGTCAGACCAATGACATGGACCCGGTTGTGCATGGAAATCCTAGTACATTAGCAGTTTCCATGCCACGTTCAAAGTCACTTAAATCACCTTTCTTCCCCATTCTGATGCTCAGTTGGAACTTTAGCACGTCGTTTTGACAATGTCTACATGCCTGAATGCATTGAGTTGCTGCCACATAATTGGCTGATTAGCTATTTGCGTTAACAAGCAGTTGAACAGGTGTACCTGATAAAGTGGCTGATGAGTGTAAATACCAATCCAATAACTTACATAAATGCATACACAGATACTTTTCTTGGAAATATAATAAAGAATCACATACTGTAATGTACAATTACATACAATGCTTTAGTTTCCTGTTTGTGTGTGGGTAAGGGTGGATAGGTGGCAGGAGTCCACACTCTCGAGCATGCTTTCAGCAGTAAAGGAAAAAAAATCAATACAAGGGTAAAACAAACATGTCAAAGTTATATGGAATATTGTTACATCAAAACTGCCTGTTCGTTCAGTGCTCATAAGGCGGCTTTTTATCACACGCTGCTTATACTGCCATCTTAGAGACCCGGGGGTGAGTAAATATCAATAGGCTCTGAGGCTCTTGGATGTTTCATTGACAGTGACCTACAAATCCAGCCTTTCAGTGGAAGAGAGCCAGCATTATGTCTCTCTTTTTTTAAGGTCTTCAATTGCTTTTCACCTACCCGCTACCCGGTTGGTATAAGTAAGATGGGATTTTTGTAGACAGCATTCAGAAAAAGACAGATCTCTTCCAAAAGTCAGAAATGAATTTTAAAATTAAAATGCCCTTTTCCCTGATAAGATCAATGTGAGGTATTTTATATTTTTGGTGTTACTGAGAGATGAGAGTCGAGGCGGTATAGGACCGTAAGAACTGCTCATTTCTTTCTTTAGTTTAGAACATTTGAGTACAGTTTTTGTGTGATTCAGATATGTCCACACCCATGTTTGTGAATGCCAGGTACTCTTCAGTGATGACCCGTCAGCGAGCTCTGTGTGTGGTTCTGCTCTGCTGGGTGGGCTCTGTTCTGTCCTCCTTCGGCCAGTTCATCGGCTCCGACGTCCTCGACGCCTGGAGAAGTGGCGGGACTGGCCCGGGCACAGCTGGCCTCGGGCTGGATGGCAACTGGACGACCTCTTTACCCCATCTCACCCCTTCCCCGCCCCCAAAGTACCACCAAGACCGCAAGGTCATTGGAAAATATCTACCATACGGTGGCTTCCTGTCAAAGTTTTACGTGGAAGACAAGCACAACTTCACCTACGCTGAGATTCACAGCAGCCACTGGGGAGTGTGTGCTCCTGACATCATTCTCAGTCCCCAGTTTCTAGTCTATGTTCACGGGATGACAGTGTTCATGCTCCCTTTGCTTTGCCTGCTGGCCATTTACCTTGACCTGCTTTGCATCAAGCCCAGGAAGACTCCTTTTAGTCATGCAGACCCCCCTAAACATGACTCCTGCAGGGTGCGCTCACTGGCTCTGTCCCTGTCCCTTTTAGTTCTGCTGTGCCTGCCGCTCCACATTATCCATGCACTCTTGCTTTTCACCCCCAAAACCAATCTTCCTGCCTGGACTCATGCAGTTGCCATGCTCCTCTTCCAGCTGTACAGCCTCATGCCCCAGATCCTCTTCACTCCTCCTAAAAAACAAGTGGGGGGAGAACGGGCATCCTTTCCTCTTTCTGTTGCCCAGCTTCCACCTCCAGTAGCTCCGTCCAGAGGAAAATCTGTCCGTATGGCCCTGTGCGAGGCAGTGCAGGCAGCTCCGTGGTCTTCAGCCAAACACTCTCTTAAAGCCAAAGTGTGCCCAGAGGTCTGAAGTCTTCACAAAACTCAAGATCTGGCCTGCTGTTTTTTTAAGTAAACTTTTGTCATCATCTTTAAGCCGTTAAATTAAATCAATTTTCCTTCCGTGTTTTGTGTGCCTGTGTGTAAAAAAAAAAGTGTTTGAAACAAACAGCTTGCAGACTGTAGAAGAAGAAATCTTAGCATAGCATATTCCTCCTGTTTGTTGTTGGCCCGTTAACTAATCAGCAACCTTGTGCACAGACGCTAGGAATAACTCGCAAATGAAAAGGCCAGTTAATTATCAGGTCCCACACCAAATGTCAGTGAGAAAATTAAGTCTCCAGATGATGACTACTATCCTGATCACAGATGTCTGTTTTCTTTGACTGCTCTTCCTGCGGGTCTTATTCTAAGCCTGTTTTAAGTCTCTGCTAAGCCAACCACCGCTAATGTAGATCTATGAGTGACAGCGTTTAATTAAACATTCAGTAATAACATGTGGTCTTGAGAGGACGGGGCGTCGTAGGAAAACATCATTAACCTGGTTATGACACAATCTTCATGGCTGTTTTGATTAAACTTGTAAATACAATGTGATGCTCTGGTAATAAAGAGGGCCTTGCTCACTCTAATTGGATTGTTCATCTTGAAGCGTGTTGGTGTTAAAAAAAAAGGAGAAATCCATCTCTTTCTGTGTGGAACATTGACATGACATCCAACACGCTTTCTCTTTTCTTTTTCCTGTTTTTATCCACGATCATAGAGCAGCTCTTTCCCTCCCTTCTTTTCTCTCTCCCTTCCTCTCAGGGTTTGTTGCTCAGTCTTTTGCTCCGTTGATCATTTTGCAGCTCTTTCTACAGATCTTGTGTCTATTTTTCATTTATTTTCACGCTCTTTATGCCTCTCTCTGCCTTTCTATCTCCTCTTTAAGCACTCAAAAAAATACACAGTACAGTATGTGTTCCATCACTACAAAGAAATCCCTGACTGGAACACATTATTGATAGAGAAATCTGGTGAAGGGGGGAAGAAAAAAGATTTTTCTCCAGCTTCCTTGGCGCCGGTGCCCATTCAATTGTTCTGTCTGCCTGAAAGCTCTCTGCTTCCTGATTATGCTCGGCCTCGACACACTCAGGCACCTCAATCAATGCCTCATGCTATGCTGCCACTCTGTACACACCTCCTTGCCTCGCTTGGGTCACAATGCCAAGACCGGGGGAGCATAAGCTGCGTTCACCATCCTGGGGTCACCAGGGTTGGTTTTTACAGATGGATAAAACAGTGTCTAATCCACCATGTAGCCACCAGAAATATAAAGAGTTTGTGTTTGGATGGACTCTGATATCCACTGCAACTCGTAGAAATGAAATACGACTGTCATAAATGGGTCATAAACAGAGGAATTATCTGACGTGAACCCGTTCCAGGACGTTAATCGGTAAAACTCGCATCAGGGAGCGAACGTGTGAGTTATTCATAGACTCCTTGCTGTCATTACTGGCCAGATTATGCTACATTCGCCGCATGTCATAAACTGGGGGAGGAATACAACCGACTGTTATCTGGCTCGTCCCGGTCTCATTTCTGCCTATTGTCTATTGATTCGATAATCACCCTCTATGATCACAGTGGTGGTCTGATTATCATTAGGTCTAGCAGCTGAATTGTAACATTGTTATGGCCAGATAATGGCCGGTTTCCCAGGATGCACCAGAGCAAGCAGGAACACAGCATTAGCAGCGATCCAATAATAAGTCCTGTGAATCTGAACGTGATTGAAATCTTTCTTTGGAGAAACAAAATAGTGTTTGAACTAGAAAGTTTACTTTTCTGTTGTGTGTTTTTTTTCCCTGTGAGGAGAAGCAGAAATAACAGTATCAAACAGCCAACAATCGCAACCAGACTGAGTGCTGTGACTCTCACAGGAAAAACAACAGATGAAACCTTTGTTTGAAGGACGCACACTTCTCGTTTGAAAGGAACAATATTCTCAGTTTTATTACCCATCGACTTCTTTGGGTCTGATAGCAGGAGCTTACCTCGGCTACCTTTGCGTCATCATAAACTGAAGATATGTTTGATGTCGACTCGTGTGTTTGTTAGAATTGTTTGTTGGCCGGAGTGTCAACTCCTGCTGGTAGCGGCTGGCAAGTCCATTACTTTGATTGCCGTTTGACAATCTGTCTTTATGACAGGCGACCATGGAGCCTTGCCATCGATGGAAGAGAAACACATCGATCTATCACCCGGCGACCTCCGGCGGCTTTCAAATTTAGCCCTGCGCACAGATGGACATGTTGAGTGCTTCTCGACAGAATCGGGTATTGATTGTGTGGAAGTTAATGGCAGAGTCATATTTTTCTGTGTGCATCTGACTCAACCCTCCTGTCGCCCTTTCTTCCCCCCGCTATCTGTCCTTATGATTCATTAGTGGCGCCACAGAGCCTCCTGTTTTGTTTATTCTATTTATTCTGAATGAGCTGCCAGTTACAACCGGCTCCGTCTCCTTCATCTTTATCTTCCCACCTATACCTCTACTATTCCCCGTTGATCTAATCATATGCTCCGACTCCTCTTCCCTTTTCGCAAGGATTTCAAAAACAGCACCTGCTAATTACACAGTAAACACACACCCAAAAACCAGTCTGATCCCAGAGGTTATTTTTGAATTCTTTTTTATTTTGTCGTGCTTTGTATCTTTCCCCTATAAAGAAATAGTTAGCTATATATCAACAATGACACATGGACTCTAAAATAAACAGGAGTGAAAGACAGGAGAAGAGACGACTAGGCACAGGAGACGAAGAGAGAGAAAGAGAGAGAAAGACTGCGGAAAGAGAGGAAAGGTAAGAGTGAAAAAAGACAGCAATTTCTCTACAGTAGAACCAAAAACAAACCATGGGAAGTGTACATTTCTTTAACATTTACAATTATAATAATAACAACGGCAATAATAATAACATTAACAACAATCATAATTATTCAAATAATAATAATAATAATTAATAAAAAATCAATAAGACCTCTGGTTTCTCATAAAGACAAATGATTTTTTTTATTCTTTTTTTATTCATTTTCTTTAAAGATCACTGGACAGTGGTTTGTTCGGCTTTGCACCTCTATAGGCTAATATTCTGTGTTAGTATAGTTGCTTCATAATGCGTTTCAATAGTAAACTGTTTTTTTTTTTCATTTCTTAAAAGTTTCATTTAATTTATGTTGCTGTTCTTTTTTTATACAAATAAGGAATTCAGAGATATGTATACTTGTTCTGTCAACATGTTTACTGTACGTATGAATGTGTGCATGTATCTGCATATGTGTGGTAGCATTCAGGGAGAAAAAAAATACCCTTCCATTTTTTTATTTTCTCATTCATTCACTCCCCTTGCCCTTCTTATTAAGACTTTTAAACCTTTTTATCCTCTTAATGACATTCTAAAATAATTAAGCTTTTCTTTAATGCCTTAGCAAGTCATATTCCTTTCTTCTTTGTCGGGAACGCAGCCCAACACTAATCCTTTCATTATTAGGAGCCAACAAAGGAGGAGCGATAGAGGGGGGACAGACAGAGAGAAAGAGAGATATAAGGGAGAGGGGAGAGGATGGTAACAGGTGAACGGAGAGGAAGGACGAGATGGAGAGTTAATTAAAAGAAAAGAGAACCACCTTTTCCTCACTGTTGCGGCGAGGGGGGAGAAAAAAAAAAGATGGTTTCTTTTCACAAATTATCGGCAGGCCACCCAACAGGGATTGCAAAACAGGACAGTTATCTTGGTAATAAAGTCTGTATACTTCCCGGGACTCTGGGCTGAAACGCTCCAGTGTTGTTAGGGAATTATATATGAGTAGTGCTCTGCAGGAAAGATGCTTTGGCAATTTTATAAAATTTCAATTTTCTTGTGTCTAGCGCTCAGTAGCTCCTGGTCAACTCCTGCCCTCCCACCACCCCCTCCCTCCCTAACACACTGCTGCCACTGTCTCCATCAGTTAAAGATTGCGCTTTGTGAAATAGACGGTTTTCTCCAGGCGTGGAATTATAGCAGTCATCTGCCTGTAATTCCCCCCTTCCACTTTGGCGGCTGCACGGGCAGAGTGCCTGTTTTCTTTGTGCTCCCTGCTTCCCTCTCGATCAAAAATAATTATGGCATCATTTCGTTATTGTCTACATTCACCTCACCCTACCCCCCCCCCCTCCAGTGCTCTCTCGCTCTCTCCAGTTTCTCCGACTTACAGTATATGGCACAGTCGTTAATGGCTGGTGGGTCTATAGGCTCTCTTTTTCTCAATCTGTCTCCGGGTGTGAGTGTGTGTGTACATGGAGGATATGGAGTGGAATGGAGCGGGATGGATTGGCTGTGTGCAGTATCTGTATACAGTCGTTTTCAGAAGGCCGCCTGTTATGGCGCTTTGTATAGAAGTGTGTGTGTGTGTGTGTGTGTGTGTGTGTGTGTGTGTATACTGTATATAAGGTGGGACAAAGGGGAGAGGACGGGATACAAGGGATGAGGTCAGAAGAGAAGGGGATAGGGAAGGAGAAGGGCTACAGTAGGTACTCCTTCTTGCCCTGGCTGGCGTCGTTCCCATTGAGGAAAGCCTCCTGCACCTCACCATGTTCATCCAACCCACTGGCCTCATGGGTAAGATAGGAACCTGCGAGAAGAGACAGAGAGAGAGACAGAGCAGGAGGGAGATTGGAGGGGGCAGGTTAGGTGGCAAAGCGTCATGATCATTGCGGCGCCATGCAGCATAATCAAACCAATCAGCGCTAATATTACTGAGTTCCATACCTGTGACTGATTAATTCATTAGTTAACTGATTGTTAGGTCAGTACCAAGCAAGAATAGGCTCTCGTGTACGGTACGAGCCTACCGGCGGAAATTAAAGGTAGGGGATGGATGTGTGAATAGAAGAGGCAGAAGAGGAGGGGCAGGTGGAGAAGAGAATAGAAGACAGGGAAGGGAGGGAGGAGAGATTGGCAGAGAAGGGTGGAGGGAAAGGTTAGGTGCAAAAGAACAATGGCACGTTTGCGTCACTCACAAAACCCATCACACACATTTTAACACCCCTCTGGTCCGTATGATTAATGATTCAGTGCAGTACAGGTTACAGGGAGCGAGAAATGCTCAAGTCATCTTCCCGCTCGAGTGTCCCTTCACTCCGGGGGTGAGTGACACTCTAATTCTCCTTACCGCAGAGGTTGACTGGCAAGCTGACAGTCTCAGCAGGCTGAAGACAAAGCCCTAATGGCTCTGTCTCAACATGGTTTGGTTGTAATGGTTCTGTCTCTGCGCTGATTGGCGGTCAAGCCATACTGAATGTTGACTGACGGCTCGTAACCATGGTTGCTGCTTGCTACACTGTTCTCGGATCATTTCTTGGCAGCCCGGGGCGCACAGTCGAAGGCTGCCAACATGGGGGCACTTAAAAAGATAGGGAACGCGGAGAGGCTGCTTTTAATAGATGAGCCTTGATACACTAACACACAGTCATAAAACATGGGGACCACACCTACATTTCCCACCCCACCCTATCTCTTCTGCTATCCTGGCCAAGGTCGTCCATCATGGACAGTGCCCGCCTGGAGAGGAGCATCCCATCCTGTCTGCCTTGCGCTGACAATTTCACACCTCAGTTTAAAAGACTATTTTCAAAGAATCTGGGTGTAACTGGCCTGCAATGATTTTTTCACAGCTTGTAACGCCAGAAAGTGGCGAGATGAGAAAACGCGCCTGTGAAAAATGTGATAAAACGCTCTGATTGCCAAAACGTGTCCCTTGCTTGTGAAAGAAACTTTTGTTTTACTTAGTGTGTGTGCGCGCGTGAGTGTGTGTGTGTTACCTTTCTGTCGAACAGAGCACCAGATGGTGACGATGAGGACACAGATGACAGTGAAAACCAGCAGTGCCAGAACGCCACCTATCACCGCATATGGTACTGCACTGTGAGTCTCTACCACTGCACCGGGATCTGAGGAAGAACAAAAGAGACAAATAGTGTGTGTGGGTGGAGTGTGGGGGTATATAAAGGGAAATACGTAGATAAAAGGCGAGAATAGTGCAGGCAAAGAAATGGAGACAAAGAGAGAGATGGATCAAAAATGAAAGCAGGAAAGATGTTGAGGGGGAAAAAAAGATATAAAAGTGAGAGAAAAAAGCACATTAAAACGGCAGCGTGGGAGAGGGTACGGGGAGCGAGACGGCAGAAGAGAGAAGTCAATATCTTCCACCCAACTTGCATTATCACCTTTCATCACCCCCACTGCACAGAACGGCAGACAATCAGAATGGGTGAGGAAAAAGGTGGAGAAATGAGGAGAGTGAATAAAAAAATAAGTATGTCAGCCTCTAAAAACCCACTCCAGCCAAGCACCTGTCAAGACCACAATGCATTTTGAATGAGGGAAACTTTGAGTGTGTTTACACCCGGAGTGGTGCAGCCCTGGGAAATGAAATCAAACACTTCACCGCAAGATGAGTGAAGAGAGATGAAAAGATAAAAAAATAAAAAGGTGAGCTAAATTCTGTGACATTTTGTAGTATAAAATTGCAGCAGTGAGGAATTATTCATGTCAACCTCACCTTTCACCAACTTTACACTGCTTTAAAGTAAAGGACAAATACTAAAAGAAAAACAGACAAATAATGAAAGGAAGCGTCAGTTAGTGTTGAAAGGATTGATCGATCAGGTAATCACTCAGCTACCAGAAACACTTAAACTGACAATTTTCATTTCAACACATTATATTCATTCAAGCTTCTGAAATGTGAGGGTTTACTGAAAGTTGTAATCATCAAATTTTAGTAGTCTATTTATGCATATTATTGAGTATCTGTACTCTACTTGAGTATTATTACTTGGAAACATATTAATTTGCCTCCACTGCATAAGAATGACAAATATTGTACTTTTGACCTCACTACATTTCTATGAAGGCTCTTGTTACTCGTTACATTTGCTTTGAATTAGATGATTTTCCTTCTTTTCTAAAATACAAGAGTCCATAAACAGTGATCATGCAGTTTTGCATGTGGTTTGTTTGTCCAAGTGGTGTTCCCGTATCTCTACCATGCACTACTCAGACTGGGCAGCTCATCGGTACAGACAGGTAGAGAGGAGAGGTCATCGGCAGGTGGTTGTATTTTGTTATGCGGTGTTACTATGGCTACAGCAGCAGATAGAGAGGAGGATTCCCCGCCAGATCACCCATGGCCATACCTCAAGTCCACGTTTGAAGTTTTTAGGATGAAGAATTATTTGTGTTGTTTTAAATGTTTGCTTTGTTTAACACAGAAGCGTATTGCATTCACTTGACAAATAAAAAAAGCCCTGTTTTTTGGTGTAATTTTTTCTGTTTTCTGTTCTGTCCCTGTTTTTCGTGGTAATTTTTTTCTGTTTTTCGGGGTGTTTTTTTCTGTTTTTCGTGGTATTTTTTTTTCCTGAAGGAGGAGAGGCTCCCACCTGACACCTGCAAGTGACCGGTGCCTGGGTAAAGTCGACAAACTAATGATAACACCATCTATATGATTTAAAGACAAGAGTATCTCCTAGTGTCTCAAACCCAAAACAAAGTAAAACTGGATTAAACTAAACAAGCGGGTCATGTCTGCTTCCATTATATCGAGCTCTCAAGAAAGCAATAAAAGTGTCTGTTGTTCTATTGCTCTCTTAACTCAAAAATGCTCAGAAAAAACAGAAAAAAATTACCCTGAAAAAAAAAACCAAAACAAAAACCACGAAAAACAGAAAAAAAATATACTGAAAACTGAAAAAAATACTCAATAAAAAAAGGATTTTTTTTTTTTTATTTGTCAAGTGAATTCAATACGCTTCTGTAGTTAAACACGTGCAAACTTGATCACGGCCTACAATGATCTGCATTCAACCTGAGAAGGCATGTCGAGGTAAGTCAGTGGGTTGTTTTAGAATCATTAGGTTCGGTAAATGCACTGTGACAATATACAACAATGCATTAGGCAGTGTCGCTTTACAGAAAAAGGGTTCCTAGATGGAACCCAGGGTGCAGGGCGTAAACCCTGGGGTGGGGGAGCCCTTCTGCGCGTTTTCTCCTCGTGTCAGCGTGGGTATTCCCAGGGTATTCTGGCTTCCTCTCACAGGCCAAAGAGGTTTGCTTAAGTGGTGACCCTGTAGGTGTGAATGTGAGCGTGAATGGTTGTCTGTCGCTGTGATAGTCTGGCGACCTCTCGCCTCTCACCCAATGTCAGCTGGGATAGGCTCCAGCCCCCTCGCAACCCCAAACAGGATAAGCGGTTACAGAAAATGAATGAGCTTTTATTTATATTGGAGTAATATTTGACCAGGAGTATCTATACTTTGACTCAAGTAATAGAGTTGTGTACTTTGTCCACCACTGTGTTTTAGTTGCCTTTATGAGCCATCTGTATCTGCAAAGGGAGCTGATCCTCATCCATGAAGCCCCCCATGTTGCGCTGCCATGTTTCTACAGTAGCCCAGAACAGACAAACCAAACACTGGCTCTAGATAGGGCCATTTGCATTTTTGTGTCGACCACTGTAATGATAAGCCGAACAGTGTTGGAAAAACACAGATTTTTTCACCAAACTGCTTTATTCAAGGTTTTCATGAGTTTAAATTACTGGGTCAGTTAGTTTTGTAGAGGAAGAGACCTCTATGGATAATTCGGCTCCTGATAAAAACCTCCTGAACGTTTGGATCTTAAGTTATCAGAGAAAAAAGGTGAGCACCGATTAGCAGGTGGTGGGCTAGCGGCCTGTCTGCAACGAGCTGAACAACATTTGGGAGAAACACTGATTAATAATGTAAAGCTGTTTCAGTCAGTGTTCTTACTGGTTTTAATCACCTGATCTGTTTGTTTTGGAGAGAAGGAGACCTTTGTGGATAATTTGGCTTCTGGTAAAAACCTCCTGAAAAACAAACACTAAAGGAATACTAACCAGGAGCTCATGCTTGGCACACGGGAGAAGTTTTAGCTGGTTGCAATCTGCAGTTCTCTCTGATATAAGCTACTTTATACCAACAGTTTGTGGAGTAAACAATTAATCATTACTTAGTGGAAGAAATGATCAGCAGATTCAGTTAGTTGCAGCCCTTTATACGCAGTTCATAAAGCAATCTTAAGACCAAGCATGCATCTAGGCACATTTTCACCAGTAAATACTCTCAGGCAACATAGATTGATAGAGTGCAGGGGTGCAGAGACAGAAAAATAAATGGTTGGTGAAGGATGAATTCAGGTAATCTGTGCTACAAAAAACAGCTCTTTGAGTCTGGATTTACAGTGTCTGAGTTGCTGACAATAACAAAGATTTTTTTTTTATAGGACTGAGGGGGTGTAGTGTAAGAGCTGGTAAGGCCAATAGGAGGCAAGGACACAAAGTTATTGATGCAACTCTTGAACCTTGACAGAGTGGAATTAAAACATGAATCATTAATACAGTGCTAACACAGAGAGATCAGGAGAGAAATAGAGAGTGAAGGAGGAGGAAGAGCACTGACTGACAACTCAAGAAAAGAGTTCTTGTGTATGTCTTTGAGAAGTGTATCATTGAACCCTGCGTGCATCACAATCCTGCTTATGTTCATGATCAAATATCAGCGTGTGTGTTTGTGTGTGTGTGTGTGTGTGTGTGTGTGTGAGATAAAGTGAGAATCGGTGCATTTGCAGGCACACAGGACATGCGCGATTCAACTGCGATAGGATCGAATAGCAATATTTCACAGGGGATGAAAAAGCAAGAAGTCAAGCGCTACACCTTTCCCTCGCGCCACCCTAATCCACCGCAGCCCAAAGCGCCACAGGAAATGAATGACAGTATTGAAAAGTGTGCCGTTCCTCTGAGGTGCCCCTGAGTTGATACATCAACATCGACTAAACGTTCACCAAGCTGCTCAAGCCGTCGCTTTTCCTGTGACTCTTTATGACATCTCCACACATGCCCAGCGGGTGAACAACCTCTACCTGCCACAGACGGTGGCGGCGGCAAAAGAAGAACAAGAGGGTATGCTCCCGCTCCCGCTGCTTTATCTCTCCTTTCAAGTTACAGAGAGGAGACAGAGCAGCCGAAGGTATGGAAAGAAAGGAGAAGACGGTAGGCGTGTGTTTGTGTGAGCGTATGTATGAGATAAATAGATTCTGTAGATAAAAACAGAGGGAAACTAGTGTAAGCGTGTGTTGTTTTACACACACACAAACACGCAGACACACACACAAGGTTGCAGAGCAGTGCCAAGCAGCCTTTTTTTCTCCTGCTGTGTAACATCACCATCAGGGAGAACATGGTTAGACACACCTTGATCCCTGATCTTTCTTTCTTTCTTTCTCTCACCCCACCTTTGTGTGCCATTGTAAATGTGTGTGTGTTTGTGGAAGTATGTGTGTATGTATGCAGATAAATAAGTTTGTGTAGCATCTCCTTGGCCCTCCAGAGGCCAGTGTCAGTCCTTGGTAGTTCCTTAAACTCTTAATGCAGATTCATTAACAGTACCCACCAAGCACCAAGAGACCCGCCCCGGACCACACACACACATATGCACACGCACACACACACATACACAAATGCTGACTGGGTAATGTGTGTGTGGGGAGCATCAAACAGCCAGTGATAAGAAAGAGGGAGAGAGTGGGTGGTTGCGCACGGTGCACACCCAAGCGTCTGCAGGCACGTACGCTCATGGAGATGCAGGGCAAAGGAAGGTTGCAGTAGAATAAGTGTGTGTGTGTGTGTGTGTGTGTGTGGGCCACCTGAGAGTCATCAAATGAGTAGGGGAGTGAAAGACACCAAAGGAGAGCAGGGAAGGACGGAGAGGGAGATGTAGGGTAGCAGAGGCAGAATAAAACAGTGTGTGTGTGTTACCTTTTGAGTCCGGAGCGAAGCTGGGTGTTAGGAGGGTTGGGGTGGTGGGATGGGAGGTGATTGGTTGGGTGGTGGTGGGAGTAGTGGGAGGGACCGTGGTAGTGACTGACACATTATCTACAGACAGACAGGGAATGGGATAACACACACACATACACAAATGCTATTATCTACAACATGCAGTGACATTTCAACAAAAGCGGTGCAGGGTTTTATAGCAAAGTTACTACAGCCTATAAAACATGAGACATGCTTTATTATTGCTGGATAGTAATCGAGTTTCTAGGCTGCCCCGCTTCTGCATCCTGCTCACTAATCATTGGATGGTAGTCTCAAAGACAGCTCATCTGCTCCAATGAGTTTTGAGAAGGTGGAGAAGCTGTAAAATACAGGAAGACAGTAGCGCCCCCAGAGGCTTGTTGGGAAGGAGGCTAAATTACGTTAGGAGTAAGTTAGGAGCAACTGGCATGGCCACTGTCAAAGGGGTGTCTTGAACTCTCACTTTAAAATGTCTACATGAAAATGGGTTCTATGGGTACCCACTATACTTGAGCGAATGTTTTGCTCCTTACCATAGACTTAATATAAAGACAGACAACATGACAACTCCCCAAAAGTGAAGCCAAAGCATTTAAATCACCCCCTGGTGGCTGGTTGCAGTATAGGTCATTAACCCCACCCCCTAAATTATACTAGATGGGACATGAGCCAAACTACTGCCCAGTTCAGACCAAAGACTCAAGACAAATGAGCTGAAACATGCAACTACTTGCAATGCACCGTTCTGCAACGTTCTAAAAACCTGCCGGTTCACACCAATGCAACTAGATGAGATGGTGTATCATCTGTATGCAACAACTCTCTGTACTTCCGTTCTGATTTACAGCTTTTCAGGCTTACTTTGTGACTAAATATAATTTTTAGCTCCTTAAAATATGAATGAGGATAGTGATAGTGAGATACTTGATGAATGGTGAAAAACGAAACAAGCATCAGATGGACTGTATTCATAATAAATACGCCACATTAATATAAGTAAGCAGCTCCAACTGGTTAGTCAATGAGAATGTGTGTGAGGGCATAACCACATACAACGAGCAGCAGTAGCGACCAAGGGCTCAGCAGGGACAGAGCACCTGCAGCAGCAAGCAAACACACCGTCTGCGGCCATTTCGACTTCACCAGTGGACTCCACTAGAAGCCGATTGGCTGTTGAAACATGTGACAAGCTTTACGTTCCGCAGGCGATTGGACCAGCTGAGTTGCAGGTGACACCATCAGCCGGCTTGAGTCGAACTCAGACGGCCAGTTCACATTGCCACAACCTTTCTCTGCAACATTCTAAGTACATGTCAAATAATTTTGCCCAAAGATGGTTTCTGTCATTTTAGGTAGTCCTGATCACGCTGTCATATGTTCAAGAGTTCGTTTTTCTGAAAACACTATTGATGGTGCTGCTTGTGATTGGTCGGACAGGTGTTTGGGTGGGATCTCGACACCGCAGAGATCGCTACTGCGCAAACTCAGGCTCCAAATGATGTCACCAGCACAAAACGGCAGTGACGCATTGTCCATCTCTGTTCCTTACAATGAATGTACTCCTTCGAATTAAAGCTGAATATTTGTCTCAAGAAAAAGAACAACCAGCCTATCTGAATAAAAATGAATTGCCTAACGTGTAGATATTCAACACGTTGTTAAAGAACTCAAAATGTTAACTGTACCAGCAATTTTCAGTTGCCCCATGTAGCCACCCCTAGGAAAAATTGCCCGGGGGGCGCCACTGCTGGAGGAAAGACTTATTCCAAACATGCTGATTAGCAATTGAGGTGGATGCCATTTCGATACCAAAGACAAATGTTACTAATTATTTTCCCAAACTGAGCGTGTGTGCAAAATGGAATCGACCTCGACCCCTGACAGGCGATAAGGACAAGGACAAATGATGTTCTGCGGCGGCCCTCTATGCCAGCTCAGGGGGGGTTAAAGGAGACGTTTACAATAAGGAAGACATACTTTAAAGCGGGGGCTGAAGAGAATCATACCTGGCAGACTGACATTCATCTATGAGGCAATTGGACTATACAAGAACACATTCTCTATCACTGACACATTTTCTATGGTACAATGGCAGGAGAGACAGAGACATTGTCTGTGACAGATGCATTCCCAATGGAGCAGTGCCATGCAGGGACCGTCTCATTCAATGCAGAACAATAGCTTGGATCTTGACACATTCTCCGAATCAATGGCTGAGACACAATGGTAGGTAGAGGTAGAAAGAGACAAGTTCATATTGCCGTTAAAGACAAAAATAATGGCTGACAAGAACTAAAAGGGAGATGGAAGAGCGGGTGTGAGAGTGTGTGTGTGTGTGTGTGCGTGTGCATCAGCACTTTAAGAGTGAATAACATGCCAATTCATCAAACAATCTCTATAAAACCGCAACGGGCGAGGTAGTCTATGCACTCCTAGTCTCAGGACACACACACACACACACACACAGCTTGTTTTTAAAAATACATGCAGGCTTCCGCACTCCAATACCCAGACCACATGTTCATGAACATTAACACACAAACGCATAATTGGCCATGCACACACACACACTTACAACACTCACACAAAGGCATAGTGATACAGTATACACACACACAGAGGCACACGCGCGCACACACACACACTGCCCTTTCTGCTCAGGAGTAATTTATTGGTAAGTATTCCTCTGTCTCTCCTCTCCCTTTCTCCCACTGGCCCTGAGATCATCAATCTCTTTTTGCACTCTTCTTATGTCAGCACTATACCTCCCCCTCTCCTGATTCTTTTTTCTCTCCACAAGCCCAGCCTTGGTCCTCTTCTCCCTGTAAAGAAATGTTACATGATGCGTAGTGTATTTTGTGGGAAAGACAAAGAATTGAGCAGAGTTTTCTGTAAGGTGAAGAAAAGGAAGGGAGACAGGGCCAGATTGAGGGAAGAAGAGATTACCAGACAATTACATAAGTATGTGTGTCTGTTGCTCCTGTATGAATGCACATATGTTGCATGTGTGTGTGTGGATCCACGTATGTGTGCACGTGGTTGTCACTTGAGCCTGAGGATTAATGGCCGGGGTTGCTGCACTAATTAACTGGACGCTGATTAATTTCTCTTGACTATCACGAATAACCTAAAAATAGTTCTTTCTCACTTTTTTTCCAACTTGTTCTTATCTTCCCACCGTCATCCCTCACTTCCTTTTCTTGTTCCTCTTCAACCAAACTTTCTTCCCCTCATTTACACGCCCCCCCTTCCCTCCCTCACGTCCCTTCATTCGGCTGCCTCTCTGGTTTCACTCCTCTGTGACTATGTTCCCTCACTGCCTCTCTCTTCAACTTAATTAAGGAGAATGCCATACAGCTGTCGTTCTCTTGGCCGATAGCGTCCCTTTTTTTCCTCTACATCATATTGTTATTCATTAACACTATATGGCTGCCAATCAGGCACACAGCCCATGTTATTTCCAGGGATGGATGTGGCGGCACTTGCGATAATGACGTTTCTCCTCGTATCTCATTCTCACAGAAGTGCGCCTGAGGATACTGCGGCGCCATTTTGGATGAGCCCTGTTATTCTTTCATGTTCAGTGTTCCTGATTATAAGGGGCCTTGCCCAGAGCAGTGGTAGCTCCGGCTGTCAATCAGTGCACAGAATGCTGGACATTAGTCAGAGGTCCACTTGCTGAGGCCATTAAGGCCAGCACTTATTGGCTGAGGACTCATTCAAAATTCACCCAGACGCCAATAAAGGTGCGTCGTCATGTGTGGAGGAAAACTACAAAATTGACTCGGCATTATCTCCGTCTGGCTTCCTCTGCCAGTCGCCCCCAACCTTTTTCCATTTTCACTCACATTCGATGTTTTTTGAAAGTCTCACTTCATTAAATGGAGGACTATGTTTTTCATTCCAATTATCCTGACGGCTCATTACAACAGGAGAGGAGACACAGACTAATCCCTGGTCACCTAGCATCCTCCTCCATCTCACTATTCACCCATCCTTTCATCTCTCTATCACTCCCCGATGCTTTCTATACATCTTTCTATAAAACCATTAACATCTCCATTTTCCCCTGTGCTCACTTCTGGCTCTGCTTTGCTCAAATATACACACACACTTGCATACACAAGCGTATACGTGTGTTACATGTATGCAAAGTGACATTTCTTATCTCCTCATCTGTACCTCTCTCTCTCTCTTTTCGTTTTCTCTCCATCTCTCACATTCTCTCATGCAATTCAATTCTAATGGGTTTTATTGGCTTGGCGATTCATCTGAGTGCAGCAGCTCAGTTCAATTACATAAGGGAGCCCTCCGGGCTTTCACCAGACAATCAGCAACGCTCTCCTCCCAGTCACATGCACACACATTCACGTGCACCTTTGCGTACACACACACGCATAAAAAAATCCAATTTCTCCTTAACAATGGTGGCAGAGAGATGAAACAACTGAAAGAGGCCACATCCTTTTCTCATTCTGCAGATACTTGCGTGTGTGTGTGTGTGTGTGTGTGTGTGTGTGCTCTCTGTGATTCATTCAAAACAATTTCTCAAATTTATATCATTAGCGACTTTCTGAAAGTTGCAGAAAGTTAATTTCAGTTGTGCGTACACATCCGTGCACTCTTCCTCCAAATCATAAACATGTCAAAGTGCATGCACACACACACTCACACACACACTCATACTCACACACAGAGTTACATGCACACACAAGCGTGACCAGTCAAATAAAGCTCAGCTTCAATGCATCACGTCTTTGCCACGGCCCGGGCTCCCTGGAGAGCTTCCCACCTCTCGCTCTCTGTTCTCCTTCGCCAGCATTAAGCTCCGTCTCCGCTCATAAAGTGACAGCGCCTAAAGCACCTGTGACAAATTGGCAGCCACTTTTGCCTGAGTTTGTACTCTGTGTACAGGCCCTGATGGCAGATAACTTTAGCAGAGGGGAGGTTGACAAGGAATGAGAAGAGGAGAGACGAGACAGAGCACTGGTAGTTTTTCTGCACCTGCAATAAAATGGTTTCTTTTCTGCTGACTCATCCTTTATAACACACATCCTCTGGCGCTCAGTTGTCGCCACCCCTCCTCCCCTTCCTCCTCCAGTTCCCCCAGTGCACCATGGGATCCCCTCTGGGACGGCTTGGAGCCAACGAAACTGACACTCGGTTTATCTGACAGGCTGTGGTACTGAATGTTAACCTGAGTTCGACCTCCATCGTCCTTCTTCTCTACCTTCTCATCCCTCGATCACCTCCCCCTATCCTCTCTCCCTCCATCTATCTCTCCCCTCACCCACTCGGTTACACTCACTTCTCTGTGTGCCACATTCCCGCAAACCTGGGCCGTCTCTGAGTAAAGACACTGAACTGTGGCTGAACCGAGAACGGAGGGCAAACTGGTGGCAAGTGAGAAACAGTTGAAAGGGTGTGGGAGGAGTGGAGAGAGGAAGAGGAAGTGGACAGGAGGTGTAAAAGAGGCGAGAACAGCGGGCAGAGTAAAAGAGAGGACGGATGTCGAGGAAAGTCGGGGGAGAGAAAAGGAGAGGAGAGAATAACAGAAGAGGACAAAGAGAGACAGGTTGGAGGAGAAAGTAAGAGAAGAGACTATTTTTTTCTGACACCAAATTCTTCAAGAACAAGTGAAAAGCTTAGTTACAAAACAAGACAGTCACTGTTTGACACCTACAATAACAACGTGGGTGCTGGAACGAAAAAACAAAGCACTCTGAGTTAAAGTTATGAGTCATCTCAACATATTGAGTGGAATCATATTCATTTTCCATATTGACTGATGAACTTTGTATTTAATCATCAGATAGTAGCACTTCACTAACACCCTATTAAGCCACCTTTGGAGGTTATTTGCAGTGATGTATACCGCACACACACTTTTACATTTAAGCAACACTTACAAAGACACACATATCACTGCAACAGTATAGCCTGAATGCAAAAGGGCTCGTTTGACATTTCATGCGAAAGAATTAACACCACATTAGCCAGATTATTAGCTGTGGCGTGCAGGAAAATCAAGAGTGACATTCAGTCGTCGACAGATTAATATGATGGCTGAATCAACAACTCTGAGCTCTTTGAGATAAGGTTCGAAACAATCTGCCCAGTGGGCGAGTACATATTTTTTTTGAAGAACAGCAAACCACCACTGATATGCGGCTACAGCAGGAGGATTTAAGAAGCTGATTGCTGGATATCCGTGGTGCAGAGCAGAGGAGTTGGAGCCTGGCTTATGTTGGTTGTGTGGATTCTTGGTCTTTTATGGATTCTGGTCGAAGCAAGATTCCTTACTTTAAATGTAGTCCATTTTTTCATAATAAGAGAGGATAAGAGGGGGGGGGAAAAAGCGAGATAAATCAAATTAATGACCAGCGCCGAGCAACGGCATGAAATAAAAAAGATAAATGACGAAACGTAGGAAGGAAGAAATGGCACAGAGATGAACAAATGAAGAAGACAGCTAAAAATGGTGAGGGAGGAAGCTGAGGAGGAGGGAGAAGACAGAACATACAGAGGTGGCAACGCACATCAAAGCTCAACATGTCTAACCTTCTAGGATAGCGAGGGAGAAGGAGAGAGACAGAGGGAAAGAGAGACAAAGGGAGAGGGAGGGAAGTAGGTGGGGATGTCACCTTTTATCTTGCTACCGTTGCCACCCTTGATGCCTGTGGAAAGCTGCCATTATGCGTGCCGTTTGATGCTAGACATGCTTGTACAAGAGTGTGCGATTGTTGTGCGCGTGTGTGAGGGAGAAAGAGAGTGTTAGTGGGATGGATGGATGAGGGGGCGCTCGCCAAAAGCAGCCGAAAAATGTTACATAAGATATCATCTCTCCATCGCCTCCCTCTGTCCCTCTGCTTGTGATCATCAATTCAGGTGCTGGGGTGCAGTGACAGGAGCAGCCAGCAGGGGGAGATAAACAAAATGGCACACCTGCTGAGTGACAGGACTGTGCATGTAATTAGGACAAACCACAAGCTGGTTGGATGTGAAACAGTAGAAGCCTCTAATGATGAGCTAGCTGTGCGATTTAGCTTTGCTGCTGTCCCATTAAAATCTCACAATCCCAAATTTGTCCCTTTTTGACTGCAGGTTTACTCTGTTGTTTCATGAGTGGATTACATTAACATGCATCAAAACCCTTGTTTTCAAAATGCGCTTCAAACTCAGAGGGAAAGTTGGCCAATTTGTCACATTTTCTGAGAAATAACTTTATCGTGAAACAAGATTTTCATGTGATGTTGCAAGCTCCGCCGTCATCCGGCTTTGAGCCACGGTGTGCAGTCTATCTGGGTCAACCTTCATTAAGTATTTAGCAACCACCAGTGAATCGAGGTGCAACATCTTGGAAAACTTGTAAAAAAACAAAACAAAAAAAATCTGACAACAAAAGCCTCTTACCCACAACCCCCTCCCTCCCCTCTGATGCCTTTGCTCAAACAACAAGCAAAGTTGATTCGCCTGAATTTTAAATGCAACAGATGTTCTGCTGTTGTATTTTGCCAAATGTCACCATGTAAAATGCAGAGTTCCAACAGATTCAGCATTACATTAATACTCTGCACTTCTGTTGTCTTTGTCTCCTACGTGTCAGCTGGCGTTGTGGAATTCATTTAGTTGTCAAAACATCTCATATCTTTACTTATTGCACTTGACGATTAAAGTTACTCTGAATTCCTGGAAGAGAGGATTGGGTCACAGGGGACAAGACAAATTGGTTCTTTACAAGAGATAGCCTGAATAATGATGCTGGTGACTAGTATCTGAGCACGGTAGCCTACGTCTTCCTGTGGAATCAATACCTCTGTTGAATCAATTGCACAGGAGGGTTAGCAAAGGTTTCCTGCTGTGTACTGAATCAGAAAAACAAATAAAGCTGAGAGACAGATGAGACAAGCATCAGGATTTAATGGGTCTGTTGCCCAGTGCCAGAATAGCCAGCCTCCAAAGACACTGGGAAGATAAAAGGATCGATAAAATTTAAAAGATTTCTCAAAAAAAAAAAAAAAAATCATCCAAACACAGGAAGAAGAAATGTGACAAACAAAAGATCCATTGAACATGAAATTATTCTGAACAGTTAACAATTACCTGGGATAATAAGACTGGAAATGAAAACAATGGAGAAAAAGAATCAATGGAAGAAACTTTTCAAGCACTTGTGAAGAAAACTTGCAACATATAATTAGTTGTCCACTGTAGTTACTCACCATACACCAATAGGGTGTAATGATCGGCAGCACGTCCGTAGTTGTTCTGGGCCTGGCACAAGTACGTCCCGTTGTGTGATTGGCTGAGACGGGAAATCTGAAAGGTGGGGCCGGAAATCTCTGCCCTTTCAGGTAAAGTGTCGTTAATCTTGGACCACTGAATGTTCCTGGGCCTGGAGGGAAAGGACAAAGACAAAGGTTTAAAGGAGCTATATGTAAGAAATCTAAAGCAAATAGTCGTAAAATCCTCCTAATATGTCACAGAGACTAAGGAATAATGTTCATATAACATACTGATCTCACCGACAACAATAGTACAGCCAGAATATTCGCATTTAAAACATTTTTTTGTGGTCTGCAAATCATGTTCATGTTTTGAATTTGTGTTTTGGCCTGTTGCGCCACCCACCACTGTCTACCAGTCACGCAGTCAGTAGAGTCTCAGCATCAGTTACAGTTACGACTGAGCTACAATGGCTGATGGTGCGACTAAACCCAAACAACCTCATTATGATTCCCAAAAACGCCAAGACAAAACTCGAGGCAAAGCGAGGGTCTATATAGGAGATGCTTTTGAACGGTGGAGACGGTTGAAAGCGGAGAAGAATTTGAAATCGGATGTCGAAGTGGCTACTCTTCTCCTCGACAGGTAAGCTTTAGCCAAAGTTGGCTAACTAGCATTATAGCTAGACAGGGATGGACATTTCGAATACTTTCAACTGTTATTCATTTTTGATCATACATTGTAGCCCATGTGCAGGTGGGTCATTTGACCCGAATGATTTTTTTGAGAAACAAATGTTAGGAGCACGGCAAGCAGCGTTAGCAGTGTCCCGGTACATAGCATTAGCAGCCGGCTCCTCCTCAGCTGTATCCCGTCAGCAGCGTTAGCAGCAGAGAAGCCAGACTTGCTCGAACGGTCCACTGGAAAACCGAAGATCAACGACGATGCGACACGGCCCTGCCACGGCAGCTGCCCGTGGGCAAACAAATCAGTCTCCAGCGTGCTACTGTCCAGCAACCTCGAATCTGTAGGGGAGGGGGAGCGGACACGACTCATGGCAGTATTTTGAATTTGAGTGCAGTAACCGTTTTGGCCACATTCTTACATATGGTGGCTTTAATTGTTGATAACGCAAATATGTCAATGAATATTCTTGGTTTTTCTTTATAACTGATTTAATGTTAAAGTCATGCACTGTGAAGATTTTCTGCATTCCTGTTATATATGACAGTAAAATGAATATCATTTGTTTGTGCTATTGCTTTGACAAAGCAAGTAATTTCAGTAAGGTCATCTTATTTGACATTTCATAGCATTTATAGAAAAGATTTACTGATAAATAAAATAACTCGTAGCTGCAGCCATGAAATTTTAAACTGCATCTTCAAAAACGTGACCCTGAGTCAATGTTACATAAGCTCATGGATGCATTCACACTCATATATGCAATAACCTAATAATGTTGAACCTCTAAACCTTTATATTTAGCTATAGTGTATATTAAACACATAATTACTTCTACTAGTTTTTCTAACCTCTACAACCACAGGTGTTATTTAGTTATGTGTTATTGTAATGGCTTTATTTTCAGTAACAAGAACTGCTTTTTGAATTTCAGTTAAAGGTGAAATGGTGGCGCAGTGGTTAGCACTGCCGCCTCACAGCACACTCACAAACCTGAAAGTTTGTTCTCCCCTTGTCAGCGTGGGTTTTCAGCGTGTGTGTGTGCAGTCAGAGCTTGCAGGTTAGGTTAATCATAGACTCTAAACTGTCCGTAGGTGTGAACATGAGCATCAATGGTTATTTGTCGTTACGTGTCAGCCCTGCATAGTCTGATGACCTGTCGAGGCTGTACCCCGCCTCTCGCCCAATGCCAGCTGGGATAGGCTCCAGCACCCCCACGACCCTGAATATGATAAGTGGTCATAGTGGATAATGGATGAGTATTACAGTTAAAGGTCCCACTACTTTGACAGTGTGAGGGTTGGTTTGCACACCTACAGGGAGTTTGAGGGAGGGTTTATATCAGTTAAGTCTCAGTGGAGAGGTTGGTCCAGGATGTGTTAGCCTGTCACAGTGGGGGAGGTGTGGGAAAGCAGTTAACCTCCATTTTAAAAGGAGAAACGGCATCATAACTTTTAAGTTGTCTGGTTTACCTGGTAACATTAGCCTCTGATATACCTGAACATTCACCTGTTTTTGTGCAGAATTGGAGGGAGTGTAATACAGGACTATTCAAAAACTTGAATTATTTTTGTTTTAAGAAAATAAGAAGTTGGACTGAGTGATAAAGTATGGACCAGTTTTATTTGGAAAGCTTGGAAAATTATGCAGTCTAGACTGAATAATACACACACATGCAATATGAGATCAATTTTATTTATTGCAGGTGTACCAGCAGTTATGTTACAGGGAGCTGCCCCCCCAACAGTCAACCAGAAAGGCCATTAATCGTCAAAATTTCATTGGTCGCTTATTCGCAGAAAAAACAAATGTGAAACTCTATTAGGAGCTGTGCCTTGTCAAAATAAATCAAAACCTACATGACTGGACCATTTGGGAATTTAATTTGAAAGGACAGACACAGGAAGAGGCCACGCTCAGCAGTCACACAGGAGTCACGTTACAAACCAATCACAGCTGACAGATATCTTTCCCTTCATCTGTAAATATTCAGTCTGATACATACAGAAAAGTTTTAGTGCAGGGCTGCCCAGAGCTTTACATCTGTCCCATGGACGACAGGCCTACACACTTATAAACAGCACCTGGAAGAAGATCAGCTCTGTACTTTCAGAGTTTCAGGTAAATAGGCTATACGGTGCTTGTCCAGGTTTCTTAGCAACCTGAGATGCAACCTGCCGCCGAGCTCCTGAAAGCCTGCACAAAAAAGGCACAAGAGTAGCACCGAGCACCTGACCTCGCATCTTCCAGGCGGTTAAAGACACAGCATGTGTACGGCCTCTAATTTCCAGGGCTGGTACCTGCGGTTATTCCACAGGCTAGTTAATAACATGTCGGGCAGGAAATCCAAAGTGTGGGATCATTTTGAGAAGGTGAAGGACGAACCCAAGGTGATATGCAAACTCATCTTCATTGATTGACTACAAACATGACGTATCATCTGAAACATGTCAGCAGTTACATGCCCATTAGCCACTTAGCACAATCATTACTGCTTTGCCGACAGCGTCATTAACAGGCGGCTCGCTCAGTGTGTGACGTGCACTTGTAGATAAAATACAGGCCTATATTAATGAAGGTTCATTAGTACGCTTTTGTATTTCTCTGTAATGTAGCACAGTGTTAACAATGTTACTGATACTATTCTTTCTCACACCTTCAACTCAAACCATTGTGTTGCCCCGCCCAAAATATATCATTTAATAATTAAATTAATATCATAAACATGTGGGCGACTAGTCGACTAATGGCCCTAAATGACGACTATTGGTCGACTAGGAAAACTAGCCCTACCAAAGTGTATCTTTGTAAATCAACGACCACAAAAAAAGTTTTAATTAGGCATAATGTCTCCTCTAGATTTATCCTTTGGGTTAAGGCAAAGACTAGGTTAATAAACAATGTTTCAGGTTATGGTTTTGCTATCCAAAATTGCAAAAATGACCCAATGCCAGCTGACGAGACAGCACATAAGGCACACAACATGCTTTGCGATGCAGGACATAAGGCAAGGCCCCTGGGTGAAATACCAAGTTTATAGGAAGTCCCGTGAAGCCCACATATGTCATAATAAGTGCCTCGCTAACTAATGCCACAAGTAGACTCCCAGTCTTAAACACATTTAGTAAAACCTGAGGTGCTAAAGGATATTAAAAACGAGGAAGTGAAAAGAGACAAGGGACTGAAGCAAAGGCACCGGGGGATACTATAAAAAGAGAGGTGAAGAAGGAGAGTAAAGCCCACAGGGGGAAGATGACATGAGAAGAAAGCATAAAAGGGGTTTGAAGGAGCCAATGGCAGCAGAGGGCTGCATCCTGACAAATTATGAGGAGACGGATGGTCAGAGGGCGGCGATGGTGTGAAGGGGTTGGCAGGAGGGAGAGGAGGGCAGATGAGAGAGAAATAGAGTGTCAGATGTGCAGAGTGGAGAAGAAGAAAAAAAAAGGCGGGCAGGAGAAGTGTCACTACAGGTAGAGGAGAGAGAGGAGAAGAGATGGTGTGCCGGGAGATGAAGGGAAGGAGCAGGCAGACAAAATGAATTGGTCATGAAAGACGGGAAGGCAGAGCAGACAGGAGGTGCGAGGATTACAGAGACATCCTGGCGAACAACACTGTGTGTGTATGTGTGTGCGTGTATATATGTGTGTGTCTGGCTGAGTGTCATGGCTCATGCCACCCTGGCCAGATTACAATCCTGACTCATCTGGGTTCTAATCCCTCAGGACGTCTAATTAAACCTCTTTCTTGCTTAGTCACACACACACACTCCCTCACTCATCCTACACACACTAACAAAATCTCCCCGTGTCTCTCTCTCTCTCTAACACACACACAGATGCGTACTCGCACTCCCACACACACTAATTCCTTCAAATACGAACACACGAATAAGAAGGCAATTAGGCAAAATGACAAAACGTCGTCTCCATCGCTCCTCCTAATAACAGACAAACAATGAGTGTACCCCTCCACCAAAAGGAAGTGGCATATAATTGGTCATTAATACTTAACAGGCAGTTAACAGGGCCAGGGAGCTAGCAGGAGGGCGACAAGGGGACTTTAATGTGTGTGTGTGCGTGTGTGTGTGTGTGTGCAGTCCAGCGTGAGATGAGGGTCAGAGTCCAGAGTGGCCTGCTGTCCCATCTCTCACTGTCACATACGCGTGCATTCACCACACAAACACACACACACACACACGCAGAGTCCCCAACCAGCCGTTACAAAGCTTTAGTGGGGCTATAGCCAATACGCTTCTCAGCCAGTCCTCACTGTGGGATTTCACTTAAGTCATCACACACACACAAACACACACATGCACACTTTGGCTGCATGAAGCCTTACTGGGGAGCTTTAGTGGACTTGATGCCCACAGACAGACGGACCATCTATGGGGAGGGTTTAAGAGCTTAGGACCCAATACCCTTCTGGAAAGTGCACAAAGGGCTGTGAACACACTAGAAAAGGGCTTTGTTTCAAATCTGGCTCTTAAAAGTGTTGACTGCTGATTGGGTTGAGAAGCTCTATCATCACACACAGAGTCACATACAAGTTTATGATATGTCCATTTTCACACCCTTCTGGAAATCTCTCCGCCGTCTCCTTAAGCTCTCTTCCTTTCTGTCCTTCATGCAATAAAATACGGATCAGGTGGTTTTTATCTGTCTGTCAGACTTTAAATGTCAGGTGATGGCACAGATACAACTTTCCTGAATGTGATAAAACTTAGACGCAGAGTGCATCTTATGTTGTATCCTAAATTGGTTTGGAAATACTGTAAATTTACATGTGATATATTAGACACTCCTGGTTTGACTTCAATTAGAGTTCAAGGGATGCTGCACTTGGGATTGAATGGCCCATAGGGGGTCTGCATCATCTGTGGAGGCCAGCATGTGGTCGCGCTTAATTTTGACAGTCTATTTCCTAATAATTTCCTTGAAAGGAGTTGATTTGAAGTTCATTTCTAAGGACGGTTCCTAGAAAGCACCAAGATATCTTGCTGTAATTATAGGGAATATATTGAAGTTGCTGGAGATTAGTAGTACTTGGTAATTACTTGAAGTTCCCAAGAAAAGGCCCCTGGAATTATGTGGGATAGTAATTATATAGAAAGAGGTCAACTTAGTGTTCATTTCAACAACACATAATCAAGAGAGAAGGGGTGAGATCTCTTGTATGCAGCTGGCTATTTTAAGCTACTTAGGGGGGAGAAGCTCTCATCCATTTTTTTGGAACCTGCACTGAGGGCTGATAAAGCGCACATGTTCTCCTTACAGTGATGCCCTGCTTTACTCTCACACATTTGGTAATCGTCCAGGAAAACCACTGTTTTCTGCTGCGGCCAGTAAAAAGCTCCACTGGAGCAGGTAGAGGTTACTCAAGGACGTTTCTAAAGCAGCTATTAAGGAGGGAAAGATTTTTTTAGTGCAAAGTGGAAAGTTATTACTTGGAAAATAAACAGAGTATCATAAAGTAAAGCTGTTTGTGTGATAGTCACTGATTATATCTCTGATTTATCTCCTTAGCTCATAAATCAAACTTCAGGCAAACAACATTTTGGTACCAACAAACGGTGGTATCTTTCATCAGTGTGTTAAGTCGGTAGACTGTAAAATAATGGATGTAGCCACCGTGAAGTCACACATTGGTTTGTGGACTCCTGTTCTGAAGCTTGAGTGTGGCATTTTGGCTATCACCATCTTACATCACAGGAGCCAGAGGTGACCCGAGGTGGCCATATTTGGACACATTTAAACAAGCGAGTTTGATAAAATTATCCTTTGCACAGTTGTGAAATGGGAAATTAGTTACAAGGACCTGAAGCATTTTTGTACCAGGCTTAAAACATGAAGTTGGGCACCTTAACATGGGGCTCTATGGGGATTGATTCAATTTTGGAGCCAGCCTCAAGTGGCCATTCAATGAACTGCAGTTTTTGGCACTTTCATGTTGGCTTCATTTTTCAGCCTTGGAGACTACAGCATGTTTTAGACTCTAAAAACTCTTCTGTTTTTTCTTATGTTTTCACTGTTAATGAAAATTGCCCTAAGAAAACCCAAAGACACATCACCACACACTTATAAATCTAATCAGTTAAACTGCTAAATTACTCTCTCCAGTCTGTGGTCACAGTAATGAAGACCTATTTAGTTTAGTTTAATAGGATCCTCATTAGCTACCGCAGTGCTACAGCTATTCTTCCCTGGGTTCATAACAGACTAAACATGAGTCCCATTCCGGTATAGTATCTTTGGAACCAAAAGTAACCCTTCAGATCATGGTACCCAGACCTTAGCATTTTCACCACAAAAAGTACTCTTAAATGTGGGTGGGGCTGTTGTCACTCACTGTTCCGTCAAGCACTCATTGTATTTCCTCCTTCATCAGTCTGCACCTTGTTTATCGTCCACAGAATGAGGCTGCATGCTGACATTTTCAGAACAAATTAAAACAGGCTGCAGTGAGATTTGTACATTTAGTCCTTCTAAGGCAAGCTCAGGGGTTTAGTGTTGCCGTAGCCCACAGGAATGACACAGTTCACATAATCCAGTCGAAATTAAAATATATTTTTAAATGCTGTAAACGAGGATCCACTCATTATTAAACGTGTATGTCAACCAAGAGAGACAATGCAAACTAAAAAGTAAGGGTCAAAGTTATCACAGGAGTCATCAACCTATACATTGAGTAACACTGTAAGTAAATGTTCAACCTTAAAAGTTGCCGGCAGTCGGCCCAGTGAATTGAGTTTTGTTCTCGGTCTACAGCTGCTGTAAGAGGCAGCAAAAAATCCTTTTATTTATATCCATTTTATAGTTACAGTTTATTAATATATGTAAAACTCCACAGAATGAATAGTGGTTACATCACAACTCAGCTTGAGTAGAGTTACCATCCGCTATTGACTAATGCCTACAGCTGCTGTGAGAAGCAAAAACATCCTTTCATTTTATAGTTACAGTTTACTGATAAATCTCCACGGTATGAACAGTGGTTACATGAGCCTCAAAACCAGCCACAACTCAGCCCTGAGCAGAGTGACCGTCTGCTATTAACCAATCAACAGACTGCAGTGTTCACAGCTCCACCTTTTAGTACCAGATCTGTGTGCTAGGTACCCCAACAGAGGAGTAATTAAAAAATGGGGACGGTACGGAACGGTTCCAGTGGTACCATCCACAACTTTTCACAGTGGAAACCGAAAAAGAGTATTGAACTGCATCAGACCATACTGCTTGGTGGAAACGGGGCTAAAGCAACAATGCAACCATTACAACTTACAGAGTACACACGACAAGGCTGAACATCATAGCACATTGTGACACATAGCTTAAAACATACAGCATTACAACATAAACAGGACAAGACTAGAACACACACAAACAAGCTGCTGACAATTCTATTATCAGCTTAAATTAAAAGTCACATAATGTCTCCTACATGTTGCAACACACATTACTGCCCGCTTCACTCTAGTAATCAGTACAATAATCAAAATATATGAAATCCAGTATATCTGACACTTTGCAAATCATAATACTGCTGATCTCAGTCCAGAAAGGAGCACAATAATCAAAATACACCAACAAAACAACAACAATAATAACCTGTTTCACTCACTTCAGTGTTACCGATCCACAGTCACAAGACACATAAACTAATCAAATTCACCTCTGTAGTCTATTTCATTCAAAACTTAGTCCACATCTTTTCGACTTCTCTAGTAAAACGATGCATTTTTAATTAAATTTTAAATCAAGTTTTACTGTTATCATGTGAGGTTTCTCAAGGGAGTAAATTCCATTCAGATACAGCTCGGTACCTGACAACTCCTTTGATTGCTTTTGTCTGCACTTTTGGAAATGTAAATTGGCCTTCTACAGCATGTTTGGTAGCCATGTCTATCTGAACTGAATGACTGAATAGAGTAATCTGTTTTTAACAAAAAGACAACAACAATTTAGACAGTTGTGCACTGCAACAACAATTGTCCTGTATTCACAACAAAGCACTATACGCACCACCCTGCTCTGTACCATATGTAATTTCTTTATGTTATCCATTGTCGCATTGGCTCTTAATCAGCTTTTGCAGTCATTCTAGGTTGTTGAATTTAAGCTTATTCTACACGTATGCTTAAAAAAAGGTGCTCTGGGTAAATGTGTGTACTGAACTGAACTGAAGCCAACAAAAATTTGACCCTACAAACAGATTGCCAGAGTGAAAGTCGAGCCCTGTAGGCTTGTACCTGTCTGTGTTGTTGCCACCTGCAGCTACCAGCTGTTTGGTGATATTACAACCTAAATGTCATTTTCATTGCAGCTCAAAAAAAAAAAAAAAATAAAATAAAGCCTAACCTGAATACTTGCTGTCTCGTATTATCATTTTGTATGACAATGTAGTGTTTGTAAGGGTTGACGTTGAACTTGGCAACCTCCCGCATGTCGCCGCCAATCAAACGCTTTCTGTGTCTCCTTAAGCCGATTTGTCAGGACTCGTTGCAGCTTTTCAGGCACAAATGCTTTGTTGAGACAAACCTTTTATATTTTCCGATTATTTTGTCAGGAATTCATTATGGATTGAGAGAAAACACATAAACACGCTGCTATAACGATGCAATAGAGCTTCACAGGCAGCATTTTGTGCCAGCTGGTTAATGTGCCGGATTCATCTCCTGTTGAAGGTGAGGCTGAATGCTTCAAATTCTTTTTCAAACTCCAAAAAGCTGTCATTGCTCCTTAAACCATGACCTCAAATATTCTTTTATGTACTTTTTTTTTTCCCCAGAAAAATAGGCTGTCATTCCAAAAGTCCAGTAAATGGAACGCATTATACAGTGCATTTCAAGTTTTAGCGACCACTCAAAGGGCTCTACAACGCAAGCACCATTCACAATACATTCATACACTGGTGACCGAGGCTACCACATGAAGTGCCACCTGCTAGGCAGACAATCCTTCATACGCACTCACACACCAATGATTTTAAGTACTATATCGCTATATCATGGGCAACTGGACTTGCTTTAGTCCAAGGCCGAGGCTTCTTCAGTTCAGAACTGAAGAAGCCTCTTAGATGAGAGAGGACGCGTCTTCAAGAGACTCAAGCAAGTCTAGCTGCCTATGATATAGCACTTTAGATTACCATGACTGAGAATCTTCACCAACATCACACACCAATGGCACAGCCATTTGCAGTTTGCGGTGCCCAAGGCAAGGACCCTTGGACATTTAGACTGCAAGGGCCAGGGATCGAACCTCCGACCTTCCAATCGGTAGACGACTACTCTATCTCCTGAGCCACCATAATATCCACCATAATAATCAGATTCTGTGGGAACAAGGTAAACCATTGTCATTATGTTACGTGTAAAAGGGGGGCATAGATAGTAGGCTTGGGTGGTATCACGATATTACGGTATACCAGAGTATTTAGAAATCCAGGCGCTATGATTTTCAACACAGTCCAAAATACAGGCACTCGTTTTTCTATTAAACTCACCAGAGGTGCTGTATTTAGGATATATTGTATGTAGTGCACATCACGTGTCACCAGAGGTCAGTCTCTACCGGTGTAACAGGAAGCTGCTGGCAAACATGGCAACTGCAAGTGGTGGGCATAACATATTGATAGACCTCAAGATGGTGCCCATTCATTCCGAAGAGTTGCTAGTGTGGTGCACGTGCAAAAGAAGTTTCTAGACTCCAGGTTTACCTGTGTGGGATGCGGCCCACTGAATATGTGCAATAGTATTTCTCCCACTGGCCCTGCCTGTGAATTCCTTCTCGGCTCATGGACTTAACATCGTGATGACGTTGCAGACCTTTGAATTGTTTTTCTCCGCTCAAGAAAAGTTTAACACAAAAACTCTATAAATCAAAAATTCATAATAAAAAGTGTCTTGACCTTGTTTGTAGTTTGAGTTGTCCTGTCAACAGTTTTAGAGATGTCTCTTTTATAATGGTGGTCTAAGGGAAAAATGTTTTTTGGGTTGCAGGGGATTTTTTTCACTGCAATACTGCAAGTGGCCACGAAGAAAAATTGGAAGCAAGGCTGAGCTGCTTTTCGCGGGGCCTAGGGTAACTTGACAGGACTACAAAGAGCTGGCCAGCAGTGGCATGGAAAAACTTGTTATGTCTTTAGCCCAAAACTCTAAATGGGACTATTCCTGGTTGAATAAAGGTTAGATAAAAATTGAATTAAAATAAATAAATAAATAAATAAATAAAAATAAAAATAAGAATTAAATAAGAATATAAATAAAAATAAATACGAAAATAAATATGAAAATAAAAATGAAAATAAAAATGAAATAAATAAAATAAAAATTAAATAAAAATAAAAATGAAAATGAAAATATAAATAAAAACGAAAATAAATATGAAAATAAAACAAAAATAAAAATGTAAATAAAATGAAAATAAAAACGAAAATAAAAATGAAAATTATTTTTAATTTTTTCACTACAACAGTTTTGCTGAGTTTTATTTTGTTTCTGTCAAGTTTGAATGCAGTGTGTTTGCAATGAGTTAACAAGAAAGCAAGTTAAGCTGAGGAAAATAAGGGAAATAGGTGTAAGAATATCATCTTTCTTGACATTTTGTAATTTTTTTTTTATTAGACTAAAAAAGTGAAGCGAGCTTGAGTAATGTAGCAAACTTGGCAGTCATGTGGGAGGTTGGGGTGGGCGGGGATTAGGTTTTGCCGCACACACTATACCATTGTATAGGTTACCATATACCCAGTCAAAATATCAGGAAGGTATGACAATGTGAAAAAATAGATATCACCAAAGGCTAACAGACAGCATTTACTGAAGGCAGATCACAGCAACACAAACAAACACACACACACACAGACTTACAGAGGGTTCCCAGTGACGGAGCAAGTGAGGCTGAGCGAGTCACCTTCCCGCAAAATGCCGGAGGGAGGAACAATTCTCACTGTTGGTGCAACTGTGGGGAGAAAGACAGAGAGAAGGGGAGGTGGGGGAGATAAATGAGTATGCATGTGAGGGAGAAAACAAGAAAGGCACAATACAGAACAAAGTTGATCAAAGGGATCAAAACGGAGCGACAATCAGAGAGGACGGGGGGAAAAATCAGGAATGAGAGAGAGTGAGGGAACAAAAAGAAGGAACAAGGGGAAACGTGAGAAAGTGGCGGGAGAAAGGGTCTTTAACATCTGTTTCCAAGGCAACCAGCCGACAACTCTACGTTTGAGACACCTGTTATCATAAGCAGCCCACCGCTCCAGCAGCTGTTGTACCGCACTTACTTCTGTAAGAGAGCGATGGGAAGCCAAATCCACGCTGACAGTTGGTCATTATTACCAGTTCTCGGGCTGGAGGAACAACCAGCTCGCAGATTGACAAAACTGTTGAATATTAATCATTGTGATCTATCAGCAAACATTAGTGTACATGTGGCAAATTAATTGTACCCAAAGACCGATGCAGAAGAGTGCTGAATATGAATACTATCACCAACGGCAAATGTTTGTGTGTGACTGTGGAATGTTTGATCATCCAAAATGATTGATATATTGTAGATAAGAATCATATTGAACTGACAGGAATACTAATATGAGGCGAGAACAAATAGAGTAATTGGATATTGGCTGTCTTGAGGAGAAAAAGAGCTTAATTGTAGTAGTTTATATATCAACTAATGACTGGAAATCTGTTTCCGCTCAGTTGATGTGTTCCTGTGTTGTCTGTATTTAAAAAAAAGGATTTGCAGACGCAATAAAACACATAAATATTATTATTTAATATTAATCATCACTAAAATTGTAAGACATTGACAGTGTGTTTGTCTCCCATCAAAAACAAAAGACAGAAATGTCCAAATTTAAGTAGCAGAAGCAAACTTGACATGTTTGATGGGATTAGAAGCAAACAAAATGGATTAACATTTCACATTAATACATTAAATGATGATTTTCAGACTCTTCCAAGGATATAGATTATAGCTGTCTGACATTTTCAAGATTAATCCCACTGAACCGTGCACAGATTTGTGAGAATATTGAGAATTCATCTTAAAATATAAAATACGGTTCTATCTGAACTTGTTGCCCTGAGTGAATATTAGACTTAAGCCAATTATAAATTTAAATCTCTCAGTATTTTCCACTGTTTGCTTTTGCCTGCCTCAAATGGACATATGTGCAGAGATTTCACAACTTGTGTAAATAAGCCAGCAAAATCAATCAATCCCAGAACAGTGCCGGAAACATTACCCATACTAATGTGACCCAGGTTTTCTCAGTTGATGTTGGTTAGCTTCTTAAACCACAGGCCAGGACCCTAACCTGGCCACAGGCCTATTTGCCGGCTCTCTGCATGACAGCATTTGTATGTATTAGGTTTTAATGAGAGCAGGTCTCATACAGGGCAGCTTATCACTGTGTTCAAATCCTGGACTGTGTATAAATGAGCTTCACTTTAAAATGAGATATCCACCATTTGAAGAATGAGGCTGCAGCCCTGACAAAATTATTGCTGTCATTAAAGTAAAACACTATAATGAATAGTACTGAAGTAGCAACTTAAGTGACAGCAATACAGATGGAATAATCTATGTTTTTGAAATATTTGGCAATGAACATTATGTTACTTCATTTGTTTCCAAGACGAATAGAAAGCACTTTGATATAAAGGACGCACACACACACACACATAAACACACTCACAATACACATCCAGGCGGTAGTGTCGAATCCTCTTCTGCCCGCTGAGTGCTGCGTGGAACGCCTCACAGCTCAGCGCTGCCCCATTGTCTTTCCTTTCTACCGGGATCCGGATGGTGCTGGACACGCTGAACGTCTTCCCGTTGTCCTGCTGGGATACCACACCTGGGGAGACAAAGAAGGGATGAGATGATGGAGGGAAAGAAGACAGGTGGGATGGCCAAAATACAAGCTAGCAGCCAAAACCTGCCTGTTCTTCCTTTGTCCCTGCTGAGACATCACACCTTTGGTGGGAGAGGTAGAGAGACAGGGAGGAGGACGGGAGGGAGAAGAGGAGACTTTCAGAGGAGACCACAGAGGTGGATGGAAGAAGTGAGCAGACAGAAAGATAGAAGAAGTTAGTGACTGATGAATGAGGTTTTTTAAGGCAGCACCAGATACCTGTGGAGGGGAGTATGAGTGGTAGAGGCCAGAATAAGAGAGAGAGTAGAGAAAGCAATTTGCATCTATATTTCATGGCAATTATGAGCAGCAGAACTGTTTGTTTGCAGATGGCAAATCAACTGAATATTTTGTGTGTGTGTGTGTGTGTGAGCGTGCGTGTGTGGGGGAGAGGGAGGGATAAAAGAGAGAATATGCATAACCGAATTGAGATTTTAACTGAGCCAGACACAGAGAGAGAGGCGGTGTCAAAGGACCATGGTTAGAAGACAGGCGAATGAGAGACTCATAGACAGAGAGGGGAGCAAAATGGACATGATTGATGGGGGAAAGGGGTGGGGGGTGGGGGGGGCGAGAAGAGCTGCAGCGAGACAAGTCCAGACATGAAAGAGGACGATAAGGGTGCCAAGCCAGATGCAGAGTGGAAGAAAGATGCGAGAAGAGAGGAGGAGGAGAGACATAAGGAGAGAGGATGAACAGCGGGGTGACATGGTCACGTCTTGGGAGTTTGTGCTTGTTGAGGCAGAATACAACAATATTACTTATATCGCGCTGAGTTTTCAATTATTGCCGGTGAGAAATGAGAGCAGGCCCAATCGAAGCGTGAGAGAGGACAGCGGTGGGTGCAGATGAGCAGGAATAAGGCAGCGGTGGGTAAGATAGTGTCTTAATTAAAGAGTGCTTTCCCGTATCTGTTGGGATCTGCCTCTAACCTTTAGTGTCACAGTTCATTTACCTCAGGGCCAAACGAGAAGGGAGGGGTGAGGAGATGAGAGGAAACAGAAGGGGGAGATTTTCATTATGCTAACTTATTCTTCCTGGCATCCTTTCTCCTTCCATGACCTGGAAATCATTCCCCCACTGCTGTTCGTGACTAGATGGTGACCCAAAATTTGCAAAATTCTCAGGAATTCCTGCTACAAAATATTTTTGTCTTGCTGTTTTATGGCATGACAACACTACAGTTAGGTCCGGTTAGGTTCAGGCACAAAAAGTACTTGGCTGGGGTTCAGGAAGTTTAGCACCAAATTCTGGGCCCTATGAAAAGTAGTCTCTGAGGTCCCGACATCCCCCACCCCTGATATCGTGGGCCATGTCTCTCATGCACATTTTTTTTTATCTTTTTAGCAACCCTTTCTTGGAGACTGTGAATTTTAGCACTGTTTCCACCAAACACTTTCAGTATGGTACCTTTGGTGGAACCAGAAGTAACCCTTCAGACATGGTACCTAGACCCTTGGTCCGCTTAACATTCCCACCACAAACTACTCTTTAATGTGGATGGGGTTGTTGTTGCTCACAGAACAAAATAAAACAGGCTGCAATGACAGTCTCTCTCGATGGGTTATAAAAATAGCGGGTTTGTGCATCTAGTCCTTCTCAGGCAAGCTCAGGGGGTTAACGTTGCCGTAGCCCACAGAAATGACGCTCCATAACCTTTTTTTTTTCTCCGAGTAAGGATTGGGATATATGCAGTTCACATAATCTGGTTGAAATTAATATATATTGTTAGAGACAATAAACAACTAATGAAATCGTCAAAGTTGTCACAGTGAAATTTAAGGTGAGCTGATGGACTCACATCATCAGCTCCTGCATTGGGTAACATAATTCCACCTCAAAAGTTGCCGACATTCCCAGTGAATGAAGTTATTTTTTCTCAGACTCCAGCTGCTGTAAGAGGCAGCAAAACATCCTTTCATTTTATAGTTACAGTTTACAATTTATGTAAAACTCTCCACAGTATGAACAGTGGTTACATGAGCCTCAAAACCAGCCACAACTCAGCCCTGAGCAGAGTGACCGTCCTCTATCGACCAATCAACAGACTGCAGTGTTCACAGCTCCACCTTTTAGTACCAGATCTGTGTGCTAGGTACCCCAATAGAGGGTATGGAACAGTTCCACTGGTACCATCCACAACTTTTCACAGTGGAAACTTAACAAAGAAAGCGTACCGAACTGAACTATACCGCACTGCTCAATGGCAACGAAACATTTTGCACCTGTAAAGGGTGAAAGGGAACTCAGAGAGCTTCCACTATTTTTTATACAACGTTGAGTGTTTAAACCAGGTTAGTCAGCCAATTTTAATTTAGATACGGCACTAATTACTGCTAATTACCAAACTTCTCCTTCCAGACTTTCCCAGGTTCCCCCTCTCACTGGGGCCCACTTAATCAGTCCTACTCCCCCCTCACAATGGCGCCCCTGGGTAAAGATAATGGTTTGGGTTCAAATGATTACTTGAAACACAGAACATGAAATCTCGTGTGAGTTTTCTCAAATCTGGGGTTGCCATATGGATCCGACCCCCCCTTTGCCATCATGGAGGATCTTCCAATCCCTTAAATGCACCTTGAGGAGCGAGGAGGCTTCTGTAGAAGCTTAGAGCGATTAGTCTGTATCCTACGTGTCTCTTTCTTGCATCTCTCTCACATCCTCGCTGGGAGGAACTAAGACATGAAGACGAGACTAGAGTGAGAGAAGCTAGAATAAAGAAAAGCACCCAAGGAGAAGTAAGGAAAAAAGAGGAATGAAGGGGAGAGGGGAAACAAGAGAAGAAAAGGGGAAACAAGAACATAGGAGGTGAGGAGCGTTAGTAAAAAAAAAAAGATGAGGCGATAGAGACAAAAGTGCGGCCCCCTCTCTGTCTTTTGACTATTAAAGCCCTTTGCAACCAATAACCAAGCTGAGAAGCGTCACGTCTTTGTCACAAGTGAAATCTGAGGCAAAAAAGAGAAAGGGAGATTAGATGAAAAGAAAGGGAAGGAGCAGAGGGGAAGGACAGAGAGGGGAGAGACAGAATGACGGTGACAGGCGAGTTCCGACAGAGAAAAAGGGAAGAGACTGGATGAAAGAGACGTTGAGTGTCAGACAAAAATAGAAAGTAAAAGAGACGACGGCTGACATGAAGTTTGAAAGGGCAAAACATTGCTCAATGCGTGTCCCAAAAACTGTTGACACCAGATTATCTCACGCTATTTCATCTGGTCCATGTGAGTTATTTGAGGGTGGAGAGTATGAATTAATGAATAATGCAGCGCGCTTGACAGCGATTTGTACTTTTAAACAATGTTGTCTGTATTTATTAGAATCTGAGATTAATTGAATAAAAAATAATAGCCATGAGCCTGAGCGATAGACGCTTTGCATAAATTAGTCTCCAAGTTTGGTCTCATTCGTGCTCAGTCAAGTGTTCAAGGTTTTTGAGGAATTCACATCAGAACGGAGCATTATACACAAATGCTGATTTAACGGCGGGGCGCGAAAATAAGCGACTTCTCAGGGGTTAAACAGACTGAAGGCAAGGAAAAGATCGGTCTCAGATGTATTATTGAGTGAAGTGCCCCTTTAACTGAGAGAAGCCAAGGGAGACAGAGAGTTAGAGGAGGATAGATCAAGGTAACAGGCTGATGGATGGCTCATAGATTTATCAGAGGCAAAGAAGTAGGGAGAGTGAGATGATGGTGAATTAAAAAGTGTTTCTTTGTAAGCGTGTGAGAGAGGTAGGGTGAGAAAAGGGGAAAATCTGGAGTGTCTGTAGCATCTGTGCTTTCAAGTATTGGTTTACTTGTCAGATTATGTACAAATAAAGCACATTTGAAATAGAATTTTCAAGCATGAGCACAGAGACAGAAATATTCAGAGAGGGGGGGAGATGTGAATCTGTTTTGAGCGGGAGAGACTTTGACTAGTGGACGCATTAAAAAGACAGAAGAGCATTGAAATGTCTCTAATACTTGCTGTTGACATCCGTCTCCTCAACACACAGATCAAGACACATACACGTAGATGTATGTTTCTTCTATGAACTTTTGACTCGTCCTCGAAGGAATGGAGACAGAAAAGTTCACATCTCGAGGAGCGTGTTTGATCATTTGAAACTAGATCGTCGCCTATAAATATTGCAAAGAACACTTGATCAAAATCATGGAAACAGGAGGAGAATAGAGATTTTGACAGCCCCACAGCCCAAACCTTAATTTTCTCCACCCATTTATCCATCCATCCATCTTCACCTGCTCCCATCAACTGATCCATCTGCCATTCCCTCTGTCATTCCATCAATCACCCATCCATTCTTCTTTCATCCACTCAATTTGGGATATTATCCACCCATTTCACTTCACCTGCCCTAAATTCCCCCATTAGCTCTCTCATTTATCTCTCATAATCATCAAACCGTCCATTAGTCCATTGTCAGCCACGTCCAGGTACCTGGTATCTCTCGGCCGTTACGGATCCAGCGCAGGGTGGCAGCTGGCTTGCTGCGAGGTGACATACAGGTGAGCTCCACCTCACCGCCCTCCACGGCCTCTTGCTTCACCTCCACCGTGGGCGTCTCCGGGGGCACCAAAACAGAAAGCGTCGCCACCTGGTGGTGCGTAGCATCCGTGTAGAGCTGGCAGAAGTAGCCGCCCTCATCCGAAACACTGACGTTGGTCAGCGTGATGCGCACCAGCCGTGGCGTGAAGAGCACCATCTGGAAACGGTCGTCCTTCAGGGCTGGAGGTGGATAAAGATGATGGAGAGAGTGGAAGTGCGGTGGAGGTGGAAGTGGAGGGCGGAAGTGAAACGGCATGGAATGGAGTTGGGGAGTGGGGAGAGGAAGATGAGGTGGGAGGGAAAGCAGAGAGGTGTGATGGGAGAGGAGGTGGGGGGTAAGAGACAGGAAGACAAGGAGAGGGAAGGTGAGTACATCAGTCACTGGGAGAAACATCACAATCTGTCTGTGAAGTGAGATCAAATTAAAATAAATGCTAAACACTGTATTCATGTAAAAAAAGAGTAATGACAAAAACAGAATATATATATTTCATTCTGGGTCAGTGTAATTGATTCATTTTTTGGAAAGCTTCAGGGACAGGCAGAGCTTTAAGAATTGCTGCTGAGTGTCATATTAAAGAAGTTGCTTCAACACATTTTACCAACGGGCTTTTTCCTGCTTCATTTTTTAATTTGTTTTCAGATGAGAAGCCCCTCAAGAAGTGGGTTTGTACCTCACACATAAATTGACTTATTCCCTTTTAGCAGGCTGCAGGTTCTTTACAAAGGGGAGTTCTCTGGTCATTTACAGAGCAAACAGAGCTAGATAATCAGACTGGAAATGCATCTTTGGTCTGATGTGTATGTAAGCTGCTGTAGAAAGTAATTACATATGGATAATGAAGGTATGATAAACCCATGGCAGTGGTTTAGATATTTTTAAAAGCTTCAATGCTTTAAGACACTGCAAGAGCAAGACCTTGTAGATCAGTGGTTTTCAAACTTTTTGTGTCCAAGGCACACCTGTATTTATATCTGCGCACAATAGCTTCTATAATGCGTGTTATCACTCTTATCACGACATAAGACAATAAAAATAAGAAAAAAATAAGACAGGCAGCTTTTGTGATACTGTCTACTTGTCTTTTCTTTCGGTGATAGGTATTCACTAGTGTTTTGTTGTTTATTTTCTCCTTTTAAATGTTATCATACCTCACACTGGCTGCCAATCAGGGCTTTTGATGTGTCACGCACTTGATTCCCACACGCAAACTGCGACAAACAGGTTCCCAGTGAAGGTTTTCTTTTTAATTCAGTTCAATTAAATTACATTTTTTAGCTAGAGTTTGTCTCTTTATTAGGAAACGGTTGTGTACAGCATACTGACACAGTCAATTAAAAATTCATTGAATATTGCGATAATAATGTGTGGTTATTACAGAATCCCACGGTGCACATGAATTGGCATCACGGCACACCATTTGAGAACCACTGTTGTAGATGTTTAGACTCCAATGTCAGACACAGCTGTGTGTGACATGTGAAATACAGTATTGCTCTTTTACTTTACGTTTTTGGTATGTCTCTGTCCATGCACGTGTTGTGCCAAAAGCCTCTCAGATCTGATTTGTGTTGTAATAAGTCTATTCAAGTAAGAACAATTGAGGCTCATCAAGTTTATTTTATTATTCATCAAGTTTACTTCATTATTCATCAGAGTGAAGAATGACCAAGAGTACAAGTTTTTTTCTCTGCATCTTTAGCTGTTTTCTGATTCCTGGAAAGTTGGTCTTTTGCCTGAACCGTTCAAAAGTAAGTGATGAGTCCATCCCACTGAAACAGTTGATGAGCAAAAATCTGTTATAAATCCAATGGGTTTCCAAGGTAGGAATGTAAGTTAGCAGCTGATGAATGTCCGTTACGAGTAGGGATACATTCATTCATTCATTCATCTTCTAACCGCTTCATCCTCTTGAGGGTCACGGGGGGGCTGGAGCCTATCCCAGCTGACATCGGACGAGAGGCAGGGTACACCCTGGACAGGTCGCCAGACTATCACAGGGCTGACACATAGAGACAAACAACCATTCACGTTCACATTCACACCTATGGACAATTTAGAGTTATCAATTAACCTAGTCCCCAATCTGCATGTCTTTGGACTGTGGGAGGAAGCCGGAGTGCCCGGAGAGAGCTTATGAGCAATGAGCAATGAGCTTATCACAGTGCGTATAGCCATTCCCATAGAGTGCCGAAGTCACGCCCCTTCTGGTGAAGCTCATGGGACCTTAGATCAGAAAAAATATGAATGGCAGTGAATGCGGAGAGAAATATTATCTTTTGGTCCCGTTTGAGTTGTGACATGAAATCCAAATATGTCGTTAATGAATTTAAAACATAAATTTTAAGGTCAAGAAAGTCATACTTTGTGGTAAAACTGCTGAGATATAAGCTTTTGAAAAAACGTTTGACTACACAGGAGGCGGTCGCGTATGTGACGTCATAGCTTTCACTCGCTTCCAGCAGCTTGGAGTGACTGCAACCTGGCACAAAACACACAGACATCTTCAATCATAAATCGATTAATCATAAAACAGTGGAATTTCAGCGGGGAGGCCAAGCTGCAGGAAGTGAGCGAAAGCTGTGATGTCACATACGCGACTGCCTCCTGTGTACTCTTGAGTCTTTCTAATTAAAAAGCTTATATCTCAACAGTTTTACCACAAAGTATGACTTTCTTGACCTTAAAATGTATGTTTTAAATTCATTAACAACATATTTAGATTTCATGTCGCAAATCAAACGGGAACAAAAGATAATATTGCTCTCCCCATTCACTGCCATTCATATTTTTTCCGATCTAAGGTCCTATGAGCTCTAATGGAAGGGGCGTTACTTCGGCACTCTATACAGACGGACATTCTCTGCCTGGACGTTCATTGAAATGCACTACAGAAAGCCAGTTTCGTTCGGTTTTATGAGCTTTTTCTGAGATTTGAAGTTTAAAAATGGTCAAACGGTGTGCATGGGGTACATGCAACTCCGACACAAGGTATCCTGAGAGGCTGGGCGACCAGGTGTATTTTTTACCCTTTCCTAAACCACATCTCAACCGAGAAAAGTGTCTCATTTGGATAAAGTTGTGTGGTAACGTTAGACCACAACATCAACTCAACGTGAATAAGATTAACAATGATGTCTACATCTGTTCTAAGGTAAGTCAACATCGTGTTTGAGGCAACATATTGTCACTTTGCTGGAAAGAAATATAAAGTCTAATATAAAGTCTCTATAACATCTCTAGCTAACGTTAGCTAAAGTTAGCCTAACGTTAGCCTAACGTTAGCTCCTAGCTGCGTTGTTCATCATGTCACCTTGTTTGCTAGGAGTTCATTAGCCTATTTTGTTTTAGTTTTTGTACTCTGGTGATCGTACATCATTGTTAGCTGTTGTCCAAAGGGTTCTAGTTAAGCTAACGTTAACTTCTGGAGCTTAGCATCATTAATTTATCTGTAATCGCAGAGTTAACAAAGGTTGGCAAATGTTATACTGAATGATTCAGTGTAAATACTGTAGCACCAAACTAATGGAGAGACACTCTTGGTAAAGATGGTAAAAAGGCTGTTATCCTTTTCTCATATTCTGAGCTGAAAACCTTAACTTCAGTGGCACTTTGATGCACAAAAAAAAAAAACAGGTTAATTTAAAAACAAACCTAACTGACAGATACTTTCCGTCTGTTTTCTCTCCATGTTATGATGGATGGATGTAGCTGCTTTAAAGCTAACTCTTGACAAAGCTATTTTGAAGCTAATGCTTGGCTTCTGGCTTGTTTGTCCATCAATATGGACATAATTGCCACTGATGGCTAATTTAGTGAGCTAAAATTTAGTGAGTTACAACTTAAATGTCCCCGAGGGGGCAATTTGACATAGTCATGAGTACAACAAAACAGACAGTACAGTACATAACACAGAGTATCCAGTACCACACACTGTCAGGGGAAATCATGGAAAATGAGTGGTCACTGCTGGTTAAGATAAGCGATAGCAGACGGGGCAAAGGACAATCTGTAACGCTTAGTGCTGCATTTAGGGAGGCAAAACATCCGCCCTGATGGAAAACTCAACATGGAGAGGATGTTGAGAGTCTGAGCTTTAGAGGTGACCCTCTCTTCATACAGACACTGTAGGTTATTTAAAGTAACACCAGTGATCTCACAGTACAACCAATTTTTCCAAGGCTCAGATTACCAAACCAACAAACAAACGAAAGAACAGACTCACGATTTCATGATTGTCCTATCTACATTGAAACTCCTCAGCTAAAAAGAGCAGGCATTAGTTTGCTTTCTTGCAGACAGTGGTCACATCAAAATACAACTTGTCATCAAAGACACTGCCCAAATACTTGTGCTGCTGCACTGCTGCCACTGGGTCCCCCTTGATCACACAAGGAGCAGAAAGGCAGGGCCTCCTCTGGTAATCAATAAACTCTCATTGGTCTTAATGTGGAGGAAAAACTGGTCACACCAATTAGCATTCTTCCAGTACTGGACCATGAAGAAGGCTTACAAAACAGTGATCCGCGGACTTAAGGACAAATCTTGATACATGATTACTCTGACATTCATTTGTGTGTAAACAAATAAAAGAAGAGAAAGAACACAGGTTGTGGAGACAGTGGTGTATAACAATAAATTATTTCATGCCGTTTGTTAGCGACAGTCTAAAGTAAATCCTTTATTTCTACAACAGAAACTTCAGCAATAGCTGATTAAACATTTGTGACAATTCCTTTTAATTCTTGGTGCATGGCTGCATCTTTACTGTCCATTTATCAAATCCCACTTCTTTTAATTACAGTGGCCTACTTACTTTTAAAGTAACATATATTTGATTTTCTTATGATTTTCTTATTTGCAAGTTGTTTAAACAGAAGATTGTACAAGGTGACAAGAAAAAACTTTTGTTTGTTGAATAAAATGCCAAAAAATTAAGCTTTTTTTTTTATTATTATGGGGTAATAACAGATTAATCGATTATCATAGTATCTGTTACTTGCAGGCCAAGTCAGTAACAGATCCAGCAGTAGCTGAACATGGCATGTGAACTAGCTGGGTCGGCAAATTAACAGGTTTGCTCAGAGAGTAGGTAGCTTGCCTTTGATAGTGATAAGAAAGAGATAAAATCCTTTAAGACTGCTGTCTTGTGACGAAATCGGTTGTTGGCTTTGACAAAGACATAGGCTCTTGCAGCAGGTCAGTGGTCCTTTTTTGGCGTGTTACCTGCACCATACTAACTGGCTTGGTTGTTTTCTAACCAGAAATCAGCTGTCAATGACTACAACACCAGGGATCAGTAGAGGTCTGGTGTAGAGGTTTGCACTGTCCTCAAGAGGTCTAGAGCTAGAGGATAGTGCAAACATGCACCACCTACTGAGGAGTCATATCAGTTTTTAGCAAGTGGAGGGAATTCACATCACCTGTGGATGTATGCTGATGTTGCCAGTTCACAAGACAAGAAAGTGACAGCTGCTGCAATTGCTTGCACTTCTCTTGCTGATAAGGGTGCAGATTAGATTAAAACTACAGGTCCAGAGTTGCAGGGCTGAACATGCTGCTCTGCAGTTGAGTGACATTAGCCGGGCCTGGTTGCAGGCACTTTGCATCACTAACAGCATGCATTCATGTTAATTAATGTCTATATTTACAGCATATTTAACATTTTCTGTTTATCTTTGAAACTATGGTGCATTTAACTTTTCTGCAAGGGGTAATTGGCAAGTACATCATGTACAAGAGAAGCAAGGGCTGCTTTAATTGAGTGGTATGACATTTTCAGCTTTGGAATCAGTCATTGCTAAGCCTCAAGATAGTTTGCTCTGCATTAGCAAACAGTCGTTTCTATCTCCCACAGTCTGGAACGGGAGGCGAGTTTTCACCACCCTCTAATTTGTGATGTCACTCCGATGGACAGCACTGCAGAGGAAAAACTGCAAAACACTGGAGAAATAGTGGCTGTGACAGTACCCCGGACGATTTTCTGGAATTGATAGTGCTGCTAAATCTAAAGCTCAGTTTGATATAAAAAGTTCAGAGAGAGTTTGCAAAGTCAGTCTCGATGGAGCAGCTCCAGGCTGCGCATTGATACAACATAACAGATGTCTTGGTTCTCTCATTTCCAGCTTTGAGGGAGCGTGTTGTTCATTTTCCCGAGCACTGATTGGACTATCCTAAACTAGAATGTATTCATTCATTCTCTTTGTAAGTGCTTTGCTTTATTCCTCTGTAAGCCCATTTCTAATTAGTGTCTGGCATTTTTATTGTTGATCTTATTAGGTTTTAATCATTATTGTTTTACTCGCTGTGAAGCACTTGGTAACTCTTTTGAAAACCGCTATGCAAATAAAGCTCATTGCACAAGCAAAAATTATTTTAGGAAAGCGATTAAACTGAGCAGTGCTGCTCTTTGAGTCAGTGTGAGACAGGCTAAATGCTACAATTGTACATAGCGTAAACACTGCAATCTAGACTATGAAAATTACCCAAAGATTGGAAACAAAGAGTAAAAACACATCAGCTTTCTAAAGTCTACAGCCAAACATGGACCTCAGCCCAATGAGCTGCACTTGCTAACCCCATAATGCACAAAGGAAAAAGAAAAGAAAGCACAGAGAGGATGAGAAAAGTTTAACATCCAACAATTTTTCTTTTGTTACTCAAAGAAAGAGTGAAATCAATGGCGAGAAAAATGCTGATAACAAATAACGCTAATAACAGGCTGTGGGTGACAGTGGCTCGATGTCCATAGATTCTCATCGGAGACTCACTTTGCATCGACTTGACTGTGAAACCTCTCCCTCACTGCCCGCCTCTATTCCATTCGGTCCCTCTCCTCACTCCTTTGTGTTTGCTTTGGTTCACGCAGGGAACGGCACACACTTCCCTGATGTAACAACCAGCCATCTCACAGCATAATTCATCACAACACAGACACTACAGTATAGATATTGGCTTTGCGTATTCGTGCGTGTGCCAGCGAGAGTGGAGGAGGAAGAAAGAATGAGAGAAATAGTCTAATACAGCCACATAATGCGGCAGGCGGGAAAAAAAATTATATAGATAGAGACAGAAATCCACAGGGGACTGAAAGAGCGGCCTGGAGCGATGGAGTCAGTCCACTTCTCCTGGAAGTACACCACACTAATCTCTCCACCCCGCCCCCAAAATTTCCCCTCCACCGGATGACGGCGAGAGCATTGTCAGAGAGCTATTCCCCACAGATAGGTAAATCTTTTTTTCCCTCGCTGCACTAAATGGCAACTAAATGTCAGACTTCTGTTCAAGTCCAAGTTCACCTTTATTGTCCTATCTCATTTGCATGCTGAGGAGAGTTGGCAATAGGGGGAGAAAGAGAGATATGGACCACTGAGGAGAAAGGGTCCATTTGGTTAGTTCCACCACTCTATTATAGCTATCAGTCCCCACAATCTCATAAAACACACCCCTGGCTGGTTGCTCACTTGCAAAACAGGCAGCCTAATTCACAGCACTTACAGCAGCACCTCAATTTGGGCAGTTAGAGTGGAATGGCTCGGCACAGAAAAGGCCTCAGTTTGTTAGCCTGATATCTGGGCGCCAGATGGGCAATAGGCAGAAATGGAAGAGCCCTACAGCGAGTGATGGAGCAAACATGGAGGTAGAGAGAGCCAGAGTGAGATGTAATTTACGCTCCCAGAAAATGTCCCCCAACGAGGCTTTTCAGTGCTTACGGGAGCCAAATTAGTTACGGGAAGCCATCTATACTTTATACCTTGCCTAACCTTTGGATCATTTCCCAGTGCTGTCTCTCATTCTGCGTAGCCTGCTGCTGCTTTTCCTTATTCTCTCTGTTGCTGTGTCGTTCCTAACCCTCCACCCATCGTCTCATTCTCCCCCACTCTTTTCTTCATTCTTTCTCATTTTCTCTTTCATTCTAGCTTTCGCAGCCCGTCTTCCTCCTCGCTCTGATTAGGCTTTGTCGCGCTTTCCGAAGGGTGCAAGTCCGTGTCTCGTGGGAGAGCATACGGGGCTGCTCTGTTTAAATACTTAATGGAACTTACCAGCAGTGCTGATCTAATAGAATTGGGGGGAGAGTTGAAAGTAAGGTTTCCAAAAGCAGCGACCTCAACTACCCAATTAAGGCTGCTCCGTGATCGAGGAGACTAACAAGTGAAGAAAATGTGTGTAGAACAAAAGTATTTGAATGCCGTACCAGTGAACAGCGGTAGCACCTCTTTTGTCTTTGGTATTTTTAGTCTGATCTCGGTGTACTGAGCAGAAAATTTTCAGTGACTACCGCTTTGACGGAGACTGTCCCCGAGGGTGAGTGGGAGTCTGATTGTCGAATAAATGTAATTACAAGTGCTGGAAGTTGTAATGATAAGAAATGGGAAAATGTGTGGAGTGGAAATTTTCACGTACAAAAATATCACATCATATGTTTAAATATACATCTCTCTCTCTCTCTCTCTCTCTCTCTCTCTCTCTATATATATATATATATACAAGCCCTTGAGTTGCAAGACCTTGGATGGATTTTCTGTTGTTAAAAACACAGGTTCAAGTATGCTGGAGCAGTGCTTACACAGTCTGAACATGGTCTATTTTCATATAGGATAGTCAAGTAAAAATATTCTCCCCTCTGGATCTGTCATCTGTTCATCTTTTTGAAACTTCCACAAGTCATTCCCTTTAACCACACTGCTATCATTGAGCATGTCTACCTACGACTACATCACAGTACTTGCACTTGAATTTAATTTTCCATTTTATATGCTGGAAAGATAATGAACATGCAGCCATGTTAATACGATATTCAACCAGCTTTGCACCATCACAATGTGAGTAGTGTGTGTAAATGAGCTATGGTAAGCTACCCTCTATCTTACCAATGCCCAGATCTCCCTGCTCATCTCGCAGCTCAAATCTGCTGGATGACACCTTTTGAGTTTCGCTGGCTGTAGGGCTGTTGCTTGAACTACAGATTGTGCTTCCACATTACCGTACCCCTGCCACCGTGGACACAAAGAGTAAAGATGCTGATCTAGAGAGAGACCCACTTCTCTCTCTTTCTCTCAAAGGCAAACCAAAGTCTGATAAAACTGCAAAACTAGGCAGTTCTGATCAAATATCAACCAAGTTTCTGTTACAGTATTGCATATTTCCCTCTTAAAATGTCTTTAGGGACATATTTTAGTGCACGGTTTGGCTGTAATAGGAGAGTTTTTGAACAGGAAGTGTTTCTTGTGTTGTAAAAATGGAGGCTGAAACAACTGAGATGAAGCAGTAAAAGTAAGCAGTGTTGATCAGTGTTGGGCAGTAACACGTTAAAGTAATAATATTACTTTTTTTCAATAAGTAGTTAAACTAATTACCAATAACATTTCAGTAATAATATTACAGTAACTCTAAAACCAAACAACTCATTACTCGATACTTTTGTTACATCACTGCTAACTTGAAACATCACCTTAGCAGACTCATTTTAGTAATTTGCACTGCGCAAACACGTCACAAAGCAGCAAACTAGTTGGAAACACTTTAGTGGCTTGAAATATTCCCATTAATTTGATTTTGTTGGGTGGAAAGAAGACAAGAACACTGCTGCTTCAGGTAGTTGTACTAAAACTCTTTCCACTGCAAAAAACAAACCCTAAACCTCAGATCTGAAACACTTCAGTTACTACGTCCAACAGCACAACAAAGTGAAGCTCCAGGAAATACATCCCACCAAAACCAAAGGTGAGCCCTCCTCAGCTGCGGCGGTCGGCTGTGGCCCTGCAATGGCTCAGCAACCAAAACTGGATTTTAATCGTGGACAGCTGCAGCTCCAAAGAAGTAATGCAGCTTGTGGCTGGATATGTTGTGGATGAAATGTTGCCCCATGGCAGAGCCTTGGGAAAATACTGGTCACAGGCAACAGAAAGCCCCCAGGTAATTAGAAGCTATCTAGCTTTAGCTACACTTACCAGCGTTTACTCTGACATTCACACAAAGGCACACATCTGAATTTTGGGGAGATGCACAATTACCAATTTTATGGGGTGTAACAGAAAAGTGATATACAAGTAGTGTAAGGAATTACTGTTGGCAGGGAGTAATGAGTAAAGTAATATTATTACTTTTAATAAGACTAACAAGTAATATGTTACGTTTTTAGAATAATGAGCTAAACAGTGGTGTAGCCTTGGACCAAGACGTTCATTGCATGAAATTTTCTTCACCCCTTCTTCGTCCTGCAATGAATGGGTGCACCAGCTTTCTACTGCGCCACAGCGCCACTATAGTGGTTGGGAGGTGCACTGCCAATGTGCAATACACCTCCCAAGAGGTGGGGGTGAAGAAAATTGCAAGACATCCCGAGATAAAATGCATGTTTATTGAACAATAACGGATATACAAACACACGGCAACCCCCGTACCCCTTCCTAACATCTGTGCCTATGAGGTGAGTACATTACATGTTTGATTTGAAAGTTTATGGAGACGTGAATCGGTCTAGACCGGGAACCCCCACACGAAAAACGGAGTTCGTTTTCAAGATGTTCATGCAATGAATGTCTTGGTCCAAGGCTAAACAGTGGTGCTGATCAAATATGTGCCAAGATTCTGTCACTGCGTTGCCTATTTACTTGCCAGCTGCCATACTGCTTCCTGTGTCAAAACAGCCAAGCTCTCTGTTTTCCTCTGGTCATGTAGCACCATTTTTCAAAAAGTATTTGCATCTTTCCACTGCATAGACAGCCCAGTTTTATGAAGAGACAGTTTTCTTTCCAGCAGTGAAATACTTCTTTAAGGCTGAGTGAGGCTGGCACTTGCATGGTCCTTACAGCTGAGGCGTTCTTTATTTATCACAAGCTCAAAGCCATGAGACAAATACAAACACCATTATATTTGGAACTAAAATTTTGGCTGTCTGATGCTGTCGTCAGTGCAAATCAATTAAATCCAATTACACTGAATTCTTGAATAACCGTTCAAAAATATGGCCTGAGCAACAGTAGCAGATTGAGATTAAAATAATTATGTGCAACAGTATATTATAAGCGGCTCTGGAACTCAGCAACATTCAGCCCGAGCAGCTTGAGTGAAGTTAGCTCAGCAAACAGACTCTCTAAGAGTCTAAATCACGCTGGGAAATTAGCACCTGTCACGCAATTACAACAGCAGAACAATCCTTTCCGGGATTGTTACTAATCAAAACTATTTTTGGAGCAGCGTGTCAGCACTGACCATTCAGTGAACTGAGAGGATCAGATCTTGGGATGAAGACAGAAAAGACACTGTTGAAGAGTTTGAACAATGCCAAGCTCCTCGGATCACAGGTGAGCAGCTGCTCTTTCAACAGGATTTGGGGAATCAGGTTGACTTCTGTGCCAACCTGTTTGAGCCTGTCTATGCAGAATCACTTCAGCTGTGTTTTGATGTAAAACGGGAAAAACCTTGCAAGAGAATGGCATTATTAGCATACAATACAATGTGAGCTCAAAATCTTGCGTGTGTGCAGATTTGTGCTGTTCCTCATAGCCTCAGCGTACTTATCAAAGATTTAGGTGATAGGATTTTGTTACTGTTTGCCAATTTTATGCCTATTTGCATAAGTCAGTGGTGTTAACATGAAATAATTCCCACTAAATCCAGCATGTGCTTTGTTTTTATGCATATTTTTTGCATACAATATAACATGCACAGCCAATTAGTGGTATTACTGATTTGGCACAATGTATGAATTATTTAAAACCAAAGCTCTGATTGAGTTGCTGGGCTGATGTTGTCTTTTAATGCTATAGTTGGTACCTTTTGTGAAAATACTTTTAGTCATTGTTAGAGCCATTTCTAGGAAGTCCTTGTTTCTTATTATTTTTAGGTCACACAAATGTGTCACCTGACCTGGCATCTTGGGAAACTTTTATTAAAGGCAGGTGTGCTGAAGTGAGTGTAGAACCTGGAAGACACCACAGGGGTACAGTCTTTAACCGCCATGTGTTTGGCCAATCTTAGTTTTTATTGTTTGCTGAAGTCGCTTAATACCCCATTGATTTGAACTTTGTTTTTCTAAAGGCCTCTTTATTTGGGGATTTTTGTTTTCATTATTTTTTTTCTTTGAAAGCGACAGTCAAGACAATCAGTCCATAGCGTCCTGGATCATCAAACAGTGAGTGAAACTAAACCAAAGAGTGAGTTCATCATATCTCCTGTTATGGTGTCTGTGGCCATCCATATTTGCTTAAAATTGTCACTACATCCATCAAGTATTACATGACACAGATAGTCTGAAAATCATGTATGTCCTCCTCGTCCTATTGCCTCTATGGCATTCACTAGAATCTATTAAGGCTGAAAGAAAACAACCAAGCTGTCAATCATGTCAAATGTTTTCAGGAACCTATTTCAGTGCACTGTTTAGCTGTAGAATGAGAACCTTCGTGACTCGGTTGCCGTGATGGAAATAGTCAAGCGACACATCAAGCACTGCCCACCGGGCAGTGCAAACATTCTCATTCTACAGCTAAACAGTACAATAAGATGTGTTTATGAAAACATCTGAGATGAGAAATAGGTAATGCAGTTACATAAGCTCTATTTAGATTTGATCAGCCTAGTTTGACAATTTGACCGCAGTTTATGAGCAGTGACCGGGGCAGCAGTAGCTCAGTCCATAGGGACTTGGGTTGGGAACCAGAGGGTCATTGTTTCAAGTCCCCATCCAAACCAAATATGGAGCATGGACTGGTAGCTGGAGAGGCGCCAGTTCACCTCCTGGGCACTGCAGAGGTGCCCCTGAGCAAGGCACCGAACCCCAACAGCTCGGGGCGCCTCTCCAGGGGCAGTCTCACTCTGACATCTCTCCATATAATGCATGTATAGGTCCTGTTTGTGCATGTGTGTGTATTTCGGGCCTGTGTGTACATGACAACAGAGTGAAAAAACTGAATTTGCCCTCAGGGATTAATAAAGTATATGAAATTGAAATGTATAGGATTGACAGCTGCATTAGAGAGTCCTTGCTTTTATTCACGTGTGGTAAGGCTACTTGAAGCAATATGAGGCAGCAGAGGAATCCGATTTTTTTCATGCACTACTGTGTGGCTGTAAGCTATTTTATTTTATAAAAGTTACCACATTTTCAAACTTGAGCATCCTAAACTTTTTGAATGTATCCAAATTCACCCTCTTGCCACACAGTTTCAGACAGCCTTAAGCCCGAGCTAACGTCTACAGAAGTTTATTAAATAGATTACATAGGACATAAACTATTGCTACACTAAAAACATAATACAAAATTTTGCTCCAATTAAGCTGCCCACACGTATTTCAAAGGCTGTGTTTAATATCCTTGAACATTGTTCTTATGCTCAAAGGTTTCCTAGCAGCACTAGAAGAAAATCTGGCTAAGGTGGCAGCTTTCGCCTTTAATTAGTTAGGAAAAAACAAGTAGTGTTTGCCTACCCTGAGGCCCTCAGTGAAATCTGCCTTCATTATAATATTGGTTACAATGATAATTTGCCATAAAGCTGCCTTTAAAAAAACATGTGATTGCCAAGGCCATGCTCTAATGAGGAGCTGTAATAAGTTCTGATCTCATCACAGGGGTTAAAAGTGGATTATGCAGAGAGCTTTGAACTATGCTTTTAAAACAGTTAAAGCAGTCACACTGTTAGGGCTGAGAGGAAAACCATCATCCAAATTAACTCTGGGGTTATCTGACTTTTTAATGTGGAATCGCTTCAAAGGCAAAGTGAGGACATTTGCAATAAGAAAAATGTAAAGTGCAAGTGTTGGTGAGTCACTGCTAATGTGTTTAAAAGGCTGGCTTCAAATGGAACTGGGGGCAAATGCACACACAAATGGATTAAGTTTGTCTGCAGAGACAAATGTGCGCGCAGCTACACACCTCGCGTGCCGTTGAAGAAGAGGGTCTGCCGGCGGGGATTCTGGATAACCACGATTGATCCATCGTAGTTCTGCAGGCGGCAGGAGATCTGAGCCGTACCTCCCTCCAAGACTGTCACATTCTCCGCCTGCACCGCCTGACAACGGGCTGTGGGAGAGAAAGATGGACGTTAATGTAGTGACACAGAGGGTGGACGACGGAGAGGAAGAAAGAGAGGGTGAGGAGAGGAGAGGGACAAATAGGAGGAACAGATGGGGAGGAAAAAAAGATGTTCAATCTGCACTGCATTTGAGACAGAACTTTTCAAAATAAGGTAGTTAAAGCATCTTTCATCTACTCGCTATTCATCATATGGACACAAGGAGAAGGGGAGGAAAAGAGGGGAGGAGATAGAGTGATGGAGATAAAAAGATTGAAAGCGAGAGAAAAGACACTGAAGGACTCAACAAGTAAAACACGGTCCTTATGAACAATGTGTTCTCATGATTATAATAGGGATGATTATAATTACTGTTATTCATCTTGATACGTGCACAAGCGTAGACACGCAAACAGGCCTACTGCCGCTGGCTAGTCTAACAGAATGCATCAACACACACATTTGAATACATAATGCCTTATTAAATCTCTAAGTGGCTGTCGGTCTTGAATTTAGACACACACCAGCTCACACACACATGAATGGACACACACATGGGCCGACGCACAAGACGATGGCGGGTTGGACTGCGGCCCTGCCACCACCTGTGTGTATATTAATAGTTTATACTGCGTGTCATGGTATGAAACTGTGATCGCCTTGGTGTGAAAGCTGGCCAGAGAGCAGAGCGGTGGGACCATGGTGGCAGCCTCCGATGCACTTCACACATTCTTAGTGCCATTTCTCATCCAGGTGCTAGCTAAACCAATTGATTACACTCCATTATCCTGATGTAATGGTTCTTATTACAGGTATTTGGAAAGTGCTGGGAGGGGATCACTCACCATTTACATCCATACACACAGACACCTGTATGAACATTCTTATGAGTGCAGCTGTTCTCATGCACATACACCACAATTCATATGTAACCTGCATGATGTAGCAAGTCATGTATAACCTCAGGAAGGCTGCTTTTATGTGAGTGATGACGGGAGTAAAGAAGCCAGTTGTATGAAGACTGAAAGTCCGCTTAGGGAGGCAGGTTGGGGTGGTGGATCGGTCAAATAACACATGCGTTCACCCAGGAGACACTCAGTGTGTTTGTAACCATGTGAAACCCCTTGGTGGATTATGAGAAAGTGGCCCCCTGGACACAGATATGCAACAGGCCCCACAGCCTCTCCTACACAGGAACAAGACACACAGACTTTGTGCTGGTTTTGCCTCTTTTTTGTTGTTTTGTGTCTGTCTGAGGGAAGTTTGTGTCTTTTTGTAGTCGTTTGGTGGCTCTTTGTAGTCATTTTGTGTTTATTTGTAGTCACTTTATAGTCATTTTGTGTTGTTTTGTAGTCATTTTGTAATCATTTTGTTTCTTTTTTATAGTCATTTTGTGTTTCTTTGTAGTTATTTTGTGTCGTTTTGTAGTCATTTTGTGTCTCTTTGTCGTCATTTTGTGTTTCTTTGTAGTCATTTTGTGTCTCTTTCGTCATTTTGTGTTTATTTGTAGTCATTTTGTGTCTTTTTGTAGTTATTTTGTGCCGTTTTTGTAGTAATTTTGTATTTCTTTGTAGTCATTTTGTGTTTCTTTGTCATCATTTTGTCTCTTTGTAGTCATTTTGTATCTTTTTGTAGTTATTTTGTGCTGTTTTTAATTGTCATTTTGTGTCCCTCTCTAGCCATTTTGTGTCTTTGTAGTCATTCTGTGTCTCTTTGTAGTCATTTTCTGTCATTTTGTACTCATTTTGTGTCTCTTTGTAGTCATTTTGTTTCTTTTTGTACTCATTTTGTGTCCCTCTCTAGCCATTTTGTGTGTCTTTGTAGTCATTTTGTGTTTATTTGTTGTTATTTTGTCTTTTTTTTTCAATTTTTGTAGTTACTTTGTGTCTCTTTTCAGTTCCTTTGTATCCCTTTTTGGTCTTCTTGTGTCTCTTCCTGGTCGGCGATTTGAGTGACATTTTGCAAATGAAGGCCAGGGGGGTGCCTGACACTTTCGGCCCCTGGGGCCTGTTCAGTAATCCATCCACGGTGAAGTGAACTTTGAGTTAATTTGATGTACGTCATCACCATGTTTCTTTTCTTAAACCTGACCTACGTACATTCATGTGAAGTACGTAACATCATTTGTCGGGTGCTAATTCGTTAGATATCATGCATCACTGTTGACGTAGGTTATCATATGAAACATTGTATGAGGATGAGTTGGCATATGCACATACTCCAGCAGGCACATACTCACAAATGAGGAAGCACACACGCTGAACTATGCATATATGCGGGCTGATGCAAATACTCAGAGAAACTTTCAAACATTATCTTTCAAACAAACTTGTCTGGCCCCTAAAACCAATATTTTTAGGCAAGGGGGCTGAGAAACAGCAGGGAGTCTCTTTGATGTTGCTGACAACCCAAGAGTCAGTAATGAGTAGGTTGATTATGCTCTGATTGGAGCACCCTCCATGTTTGTGGGTCAGGCTGTTGACACGTCTCGGCTGAGTCACACCTCCCGCTGAGCACAATGGACACCGGGCTATGCCATATGAATTCAAATGATTTATGCACAATTAGCCATAAGGCTTCAGCCAGCAGCGGAATGTGATTGCCTTGAAGAGAGTACCAGCTTGCTGGGCTCCCTAAACTAGTATTTACCAATTTGCATCCCCATTTGCATTCCCTCTCTCCCTGGCAAAGTGATGGCCGTGGGGAGGATTTAAAGCAAGAACGACATCAATATCGAAGCATGATGATGAAGCAGGCAATAAGAAGTGCCGATAAAGACGACACGACTATATATATTTCACTGCTGGGTCTAGCAGTGTCTCTGAGCTCTGTAAAACACCTTCAGAAGGCAGGAAATGTTGTGAGACAAACAGATGGTGGCTGCCATAGCAGGAGTTGCTGACTTGACTGCTTTGGGCCAAAATGAATGTCTATATCTGCAACTGAGTGTGTCCTGAGTTTCAGCGTGTGTGCGTCTGTGTATGCACAATAGGTGAGCATGTGCATCGGGTGTGCATATGCATTGGCTGGCATATTGCAATTAAGCTGCTTTGACATCATCTGATCCCGCCAAGTTCATCCAAATTTAATTCTCCCCTCGATTTTAATCTCTTTTAATGAAATACTCAAAGCCTACATATTCATCACATCAGGGGAAACAGAGAGACACAGTGGATATTGAACTAAAGACGGAAAGAAACCAAGAGGGGATAAAGACAAAGGGGACTCTAATACTCTATGGAACGGAGAAAAAAAATCTTGACAATTACCACTAATTGTAGTCATTATTGCTCCCATTCTCTGCATCAATATTGTGATTCATATCGGCGGCCATCAGGGCCTGCCACCGCCATCCCAATTATTTTTCTAATGGCTGTTATTACTCATCACCGTGGCAACCGGGCAAGGCCGCCATTGTTTTAAACAGTGTTAATTGTAATAGTGCTGCTGTGCATCCTGACAAAGTCAGTGCAGCGCCTGTGTGTGATTAGTGACCCATCAGAACCGATGGAGAAAGAGGTCTTCAAGTGGAAGAGTGACTCCAGACAAAGGAAGTGGCCAAAAGTTTGTTTCTGGGGAGAGGCCAGAAAAACTAATTAGCCGTCCATTTGCACACCCACTTCTCATGACAGCTGTCACCCCTTCAAAGGAAATTAGCTGCAGTGGCATCGCAGTAGAGCGCAAAGAAAAACGTCAAAGAGAAGTGAAAATAAAAAAATCGACGCTGTTGCAAGCGGGATGGCTGGCATCCGTCGCCTGCTGAGAGATGCCACCCAGAAACACCTGCTGGCTGCTGCTGGATGATCAGTCTGGGCAAAGAGAACAGAGGGATGGAGAGACGGTGGGGGAGTGAGGGCTCTAACCAGGAAATGATAGCAGGGAGTTAGGAAGCGATGGCTTGGGTATAATAATGCAGCTGGCAGGGGCTGGACGGAATATACGAGAGATGACGCATATTCTCCCACTCCCGCTCATAACGCAGCTGGGTACAGCACTTTAGTTTGACTGTAGGTTTTATAGGCTGCCATTCACATCAAGGCCATGCGCCTGTGCTTCTGATCAGCAGCATAAGTATAGTACAGAGAGGGAATGAGAGGGAGGGGGAGGGAATCAACCTCTGTGACAGAGGTATTAATCTGGCCCCCATTAAAATCTGCGCCCATAATAAAATACTCCACAAGCGTCGAATCATATTAAGAGAGAATGCTGAGAGCAATCGATACCATGGTAGTGCACTGACTGCTATGATCAACGGATAAATAAAACAGGAGGGGGAACAACAACAATCACTTCTCTCTCCAACCAAGCGGGGGCAGTATTTCATAGCAGTGAATTGGTGCTCCTCATCATCCGAAATGCCTCTACCCCTGCTGTCACTGGGAAAAAAAAAGGAGCCTTTATTTACAACAGCAATAGAGATCCGAGAAGGGCCATCATTTCAAAATACATAAACAAATAAATAAATAATAGGCGTGCAAATTCATAAGACAAGGCTGTTCGGGGGCCCCTCCTAATGGTCCCGCAATGGGGTTGAGTTATAAGCCGAGGGAGGCAGGGGATAGAGGGACAGAGGGAGGGGATGAAGGGAGGTGTGGAGAGTTAAAAGAGGGGGATTTGGGAGGCAGCCAGGTGGACTGCTGGCTCACCCTTGGTCACGGTAAATTCTAGAAACTGCCTCACTGGTGCAGGGTTAGCGGGCTGAATTACCGCCTTGCTGCGTCTCTCTCCCTCCGTTACACTCTGCCCTTATTTCTCTCCCTCTCTCTCTCTCTCTCTCTCTCTCTCTGTGTCTCTGAGAGTGAAGAGAGGAAAAGACAGAACAAAAAAGGACAAGCCACATAAGAGATGAGCTGTCTCCATTTGCCCCAAACAAGCCCCCATGTATCCTTGAAGTAGTGCAGTCACTGTCTCCCTATTCATTATCTCTCATTATCTTTCAATTGGACGGGGGCCAAGAGCTTGTGTTTTCTTTGCATGCTGGCCACGGATTTACAAGGGAATCGATGCAGGAGAGTACAATGCACAACCCCGCATGCTATTACTGCTTTAATTAAAACAATAACAGCGGCTCATAGTTTCCACTCTTATGGGGTCGTCCGTTGGCATCTTCTCCATCTCTTCCCATCTGGATGTACATTTTTCCTGTTATCCCCCGAGCCTGCGAGGCGAGCCGGTTTCCACAGTATGTATGCAAATGAAGTTTGCGATGTTTATGTGTGTGTGTGGGTGTGTGTGTGTGTGTGTGCATGCACACTTGCTCCAGGTTAATCACAGAGTTTTGCGGTGTACTGACTTTATAAAATAGCTGACTTTGAGGTTCTTCTCCTCCATACCTCCCTCTGCAGGCCCGCAACTCTCCCCCCCGTCCCCTCTTCCCCCCTCTCTCTCCTCTTCCCAGTCTAAAATTATCACTCCATCTCTCTGAGAGAGCCAGAACTCTGCCAATCAAATCCAGAGCAAGGGGAAAAAAAATGCTCCCTCTATAAATAATACATAATCCTTTACAAATCTCGCTCTCGTCTCTCTCATTACCTTCGTTCTGTCGCTTTCTCCTGTCCTCCTTTTCTTTCCTTCTTATTTTTTTTTAGAGTAATACACCCCCATCCCCACACCCCTGCCTCCACTTAGTCCACAACTCATAATTCTCTCCTCCTGCTGCATCTGTGTCTAATCTCATTCTCACCATCTTCTTCTTTTTCCTTTTATTTAAACCCAGTCTCTCCATCCCTCTCCCCCCTCTACCTCCTGCCTGATCTAATCCTTGATTCCTCCTCCCTCCATCAGTCCCTTCTCCTTTCTTCTTGTCCTCTTCCTCCTTCTCTACTGCCTTATCTTTCATTGCATCGCTCATCATGCATCTTCCTCATCAGCGCTGTCCTAAAGATGATCTCTTCCTCTCCCCAGGCCTCAGGAGGATTCTCTTTCTTTCTCTCCCCCGTTAGCTGCTGTCTCTTTGCTCTGTCTCTTCACTCTTGTCCCTCCTTCCTTTTCTGTCTCTTTGCCCCCCCCCCCCCCCAAACCGCAATAGTTTCCTTTCAAGCTGCAATAGGCTTTCATTCCCCTTGCAATCTCTCTTTCTCTTTTTCTGACTCAGTGGGAATCTTTTCCTGCCTCTCTGCTGGTTCTCCCTCCACACTCTCCTTCGCTAAATGTGATTTGTTCTGCAGCTCAAGTCTGCAGCATAATCGCGCTGTTTTTATAGTGTGCCGGGAGAGCGGAAGAGTGGAAGCAGGGGAAAGACAGGGGGGGGAAAAAAAGTGAGAGGAGTGAATGGGACAAGAGGACAAAACAAATTATTGAAGCGGGAGACTGAATATCTCCAGTTTCTTTCTTCCCTTTTTCAACTTCTTCTCCACTTTCTCTTCTGTTAATTGCCAGTTATAGCTCAGCCCTCTCCCCACTTTCCATCCCTTTCTTTCTGTCTTTCTAAATCCCTCCCTCTCTTTGGCAGGAGCTCCAGACCCTCTCTCCATCACCCACTGGTGTTCTGTGAGCACCGAACTGCTAATCAGCAAAATCAGCATAACACTGTCTCTGCTCACTCTTGACCTCTCATTAGAAACATTTACTTTCATTCATTTATATATTTCACATCCTGCCTTTAACAGTCTGGCTTTGCTCCCTGGTCACACCACCTCCATCCTTAGCATTACAATTTGTTGTCTTCTTCCTCTGTCTCATCACCTTTTCCTTTTACCTCCTCCCCTCCCCTCCCGTCTCTCGGATCTCTCGTTTTGACCTTCGCATCTTTATGTCTCTCCGGCCCTTTGGCGTATTTCAATCACCTCTTCCCTCTCTTCCCCCATCCCCTCTTCTTCCCTCTCCCGCTGCATTGCATCTCCCTGAGCGCTCTCCTTTCCTCTTGTCCACCCATCCCATTACTTATTCTGCTCTCTTATTCACCTCCTCTTACCCTTCACAAACCACCGTCATCCTCCCTCTTTCCTTTCTCCCTCTCCTTCATGCCTCCCCTCTCCCTTTTTTCCTGACAGTTAAAGCTGGTTAGCTCTATCTACTGTGCAGCGTTTTATGGCCCGGGTCTGTCACAGCCTCAACAACCCTGCGACAATGGCCACCACACACACCCCAACAGCGGCTTAAAGGAAATTTACAGGGCTATTACGCGATGGCTACCACACTGGAGATTCACCACAGCCAAAAGAACTGGTCTTAACACCCCTTCAAAATCCAGCACATGGCTGCCTTTCCTTTTGGTGTGTATGTGAGGGAGAGAAAATGTACGAGCATGTGCATGCGTTTCAAAGTGTGTGCATGTGACGATTGTGTACGAGAAAGTTAATGTGTGTGCACATTCAAGGACCGACACAAAACTGCCCTACTGGCATGAATTACATAACAACGCTGGCTGCCAAGACACAAACTCATTCTTTCTCTGTATCCCTCGCTCCCCTATTGTCACCCCCACCCAGCATCCCCCTCAACATCCCACAAAACACAATGTCCTTCTGTTGATCTAATATGCAAGGAGAAAAAAACTGAATTGAGATTTTGGCTGGCGCAGAGGAGAAGGTACTGTGCACAGCGGCACAACACTTGTTTACCAATGAGCAGCGGGGAAAGAACACCTTCCTGTAATAGATGCACAATAATAATAATGACAGGCGGTATTAATAGCACCTAGCAACTCTGCCACTGATCCCACTCCACTTCATGTACTGCTCTTTCTCATCTCTGCCTCATGTTCAATCAATCTGACGACTCTTGGTTTCATATCTCGACCTCATGCAGCTCTTTTTAAAGCCCATAGTCTCTTGTTTTATCTCCGCACCCCGACCCTCCATCTCTGTCTTCCTTGCGCACACACAGGCTGTGTTGTTCTCCATCTCTGTCTCGCTATTCCTCTTTTTCTGCCTCTGCTGCTCCCTCGCATTCAAGTTTCTGTCTGGCCATCCTTCTTTCCTTGTGTCAGTCTGTCTCTCTTTCAATATTGGTCTCTTGCACTGCACTTCTCTGCCCCCCCAATTCTCCCTCTATTCGTCAACCTCTACATTTGGCTTGCTATATCTCTCCCACTCTGGGGTCCAACTTTCTTTTATTATGTTCTTCAGAGGAGAGCTGAGAGAAAGGCTTCAGCCGCTCTTATATCTCTCTGTCTTTCTCTGTTTTCATTTGTGACTGTTCCCCTTTAAGTCTTTGTGTCCATCCGTCCAGTCTCTTTCTCTGCCTGGTCTCTCACTCCCCAGTACTGTCACCTCCTGGGCATATGCTCCTTGTCTTCCTATTCTCTCTATCCTGAATCTTAATTACCAATTCTAACTCAATTACGGGCATTTTGAACAATTCATCTGGAGCTCTCATTCCATCGCGAGCTATTCCTCCCTTGGTCATGTGCTGGGCACTGCACTGGATCACATTCTGTATCAATTTACACCAATTAGTAACACATACACAATTGTGTTCTCTTTCTCTACATGAAGGCATCGCATTACAACATTTAGAGATATATCTGCAGGGAGTTTAAATTAAAAGAACAAGGAGCCTGTGCTTACGCTAAATTGCCAATTCCTGTCTGTAATATGAAATGAGTGTGCACATGTGAACATTATGTGCTTGTTTCCCTGACTTATTTGGTGTTTAATGACACCTGAGTTTCCCTCTGGAATCAATACTGCACGTCTCATTTAATCTGTGTATGTGTGTGTGTATGCACATGTGGGTGTTCATGCGTGCATGACTTACGAGTGATGCAGAGCAGGAGCAGGACCAGGCTGCGTAGGGCCAGAGAGAAGGGGGCAGGGAGGAGGCGGCAGAGGACAGAGCTCCGGACAGGCCTCATTGTGTATTGAGAAGCTGTGTGTGTGTGTGTGTGTGTGTGTATGTGTGTGGATGTGCACGTTTGATCAATGGCTCCTCTGTGACCCTGCCTGCACCGCTACAGACAAACTAGTCCACACACACACATGCACACACTCCGATTTGTTCTCGACTGCAATGCTGCGGACACGTGCACACGCTAACTGCCCAGCTTTACTTCAGTGCAATCAGACAGAAGTTGTTGTTTGAGGACAACACTTAGAGAAAGGACTCTTATGTGCTACACTGCATCACAGCACATGCACAGAAAGTGCTTTAGCAGCGAAGTCACATAGAACTGAATTGTAGCCTGAGCTTGCACGAAATCCACAGCAGTTTGGCCAGAGCTCAGGGCGCTAACAGAGCTAGCGATTTAGACACTTTATCACAATGCACACAGAGATGAGCTTAGAGAAACAAAAAGCTCCACTGTTGACTTTAGCACCTTGTGCTGCTTAGGAAGAACTTATGACATGCATTGTCTTAAATCCATACAGTGCCGAGGCTTTGCCGCTACAAGGCAGTACAGGAGCTCAGGCCCATCTAACCAAACTGACAACAAAGCAAACACTGCTAGGCTAGCTATTTTCTACCACAGTGCCTCGAGCCTCCTGAGACCAAAGCCCAAGACTCTGAGATCAATAACGCAGAAAAAACAATACCAGAAGTGACTGAAACAGACCTGCAATACTGAGTTCTTTATCAGGAAGGGTATCAGTAACAGCAGCTCTGCAATTAACCAAATGAGGAACAATCTAATTAGCTCATCACTGACTGTACACTGCAGTGTCAAACTGGCAGCTAAGCTAGTGGTGAGCACCAGGCGCCCAAACAATCAGCCACACAATTAACCACAACACACCGCCTGTCTCGTGTAGGTCAAACCACACGACTCGGAGGAACTGAAAATGTCAATAATATTATATTTCAGTGGGATAGAGGCTGAGAAACTGTCTTCCAAAGCAAGTCAAGTTTATCTCCACTGATGTTGACAGAATGCTAACTTTTGAAATAGAGCTACCTACATTATTGTGCCCTGGAGGACGGAGAAATCTGGGGCAACAATGTTCATTCTCGAGCACATTGTATTTTAATGAGTCAAACAGGGTTTTTTGCACTTCTTCACTCGACAAATCAGCAGGCAGAAGTCAATGTTCCTTTGAGCTATAACCAAACTGGCCAGGCCTCTGGAGAGATGGAGACACTATCACACTACAACTCATCTGGAGATAGCTAAGGTTAAATAAAATCCATTCAGCTGGAGTGCTGCTCTATAAAGACAGAGAGTGGAAGTGCTTGCCCCGTGTAGAATAACCAACCTGCAAGGGGTTGAGCAAACTGCAGTCTGACGCTTTAGTCTCAGATATTACACTTTTTAGTCTGCTATTTCACCCCAGAGACTTGAACATTACTCGCACAAGGTATCTGCTATTATTCGCTTGAATGCTAGAACTCTTTTGATACGCTATCATGTATACTCTGTAGCGTAAACGGACAGTGATTTTACATGGTAATCTGAAACTCCTCAGAATAATCACAGGCTATCAGACGGTGTAATCGTGCAGCATCGACCTGCCCAACTCTTCCTTTCCAATATGCTCCACTGGGTGCACTCCAGACACACACTCACTCATACCCACTGATCTGATGCTGTGGTTCAGGTCCGGACAGAGTCCCACTGATTGTCAGGATCTAATGCATCATCGCTCTCTGGGAGTGTGTAGCTGTGTTTGTATGTGTAAGTACGTGTGTTTAATATGTGTGTGTTTGTAGTGCAGAGACAAAGCGTGATGGGCTGCACCACACACCTCACTGAGCACTATCTGATGGAATAAAGTGCGGGTGTCATCCTTAGATTACTACACACTGCCCTGCTCTCTCTCACTCTCCGTGCCACTGCAAACACAATGAGCTCTAACGGCAATGGCCCTGACACTTCTGGCAAAGCCGAAAGCGGATCATCGCCAATCTTCCCTACGGCGCTGACTTCTCCGGTCAACTGGCTGATGCTGAGAAAATTACTCTGTGTTGGTGTTCACCAACAACTCAGGCCTGGCAGGTCTGGGGACTGGCAGCAGACGGACTGCCAAAAAGAAAAAACTCTATTCACTTGTTCAAATTGATCTCCTCAAATTGTGTTTAGTTTATCCGTTCTGCCTTCTTTCTCTCTCTCCTCTTCCTTCAGTCCTCCAGTCAATCCGCAGCAGCTTGTTAGTTCCTACAAGTTTGTCCTCCTTTCGCTTCACTTCTTTCCTGTTGATCTATGAAAATTGCTATAATCCCAATGTGATATCGTTGTTGATCACGTCCATCTGTCTATCCGTTTTCTGTGTTCCACTTGTTTATATAACCCTGGCTACCCTCCCCTTGCAAAGAATGTGTGTGTGTCAGTGTGGGATCAGTGTCTGCATATTTTGCATCCTATTTTGTGAAGGTTAGAGATGAGTGTGTGTGGATGGACGCAGCGACAATGGTTCTCTTTCAGGTCAACACACAGTGGCGGTGTGTGTGTCTGAATGTGCTCGTCTGTCCAGTGTTGACTGAAGCAGAGTGTACATTTGGCTGTCTGTTTGGCCCTTTCACTATCTACTACCCATTAATTTATCCTTGCAGGCACACACAGAGGCATCATAGTGCCTCTTTATGTTAAATGGCCGTTTTTATGGCTGCAGGGATGCGCACGGCTGTGTGCTGACAAGGACTGTGTACATGTTTGTGTGTGGCGTTTGTAATTCAAAGCGGATGTGGATGAAGCAGAAATGAACGTGACTACAACTGTGTCAAGAGTTATGCTGATGCAGGCCGGGCTCAATAAAAGGCAGCAGCTCCATATTTTTATACTGATGAAACAGAAATCATTGCTAACAGCCAGTCCCACCTGTCAGTATGTTTTGCATCAACACATCGTGCATAATGCAATTCCTTTGTTCGTGCTCATTGCCACATGTACTAACATCACTGCTACTGGCAATAAAACTGGCAATACAAAGCCAGTGGTGGAAGCTAACTACACTCGACTCTGTGTCTGTGACTTTCATTGTCCTGTAAAATGCGAAAGGCAACACAGCCTTGCTATTATAACAGCACCTCTTCTTGTTCTTAATCAACCGATCGTAAACTATCACTTCTAATCTGCCACACGCTGTATTTACAAACATCTTTACGCATTCAATTTGAAACATGCTGTTCCCTATTATCAAGTCAAATAAAGTCAAATTTATTTATCAAGTGCTTTCAACAAAATAGGGTCATCACAGAGTGCTTTATAGAGCAACAAAGCACATAATTACAGACAAAAAGAAGAAGGCATTGCAAACATTGCACTGCTGGCGAGTTTGTGTGTATAAATGTGTGTCAAAGTCCCTGTGTGGGCAACCCCCTGATGGGTGTATTTGTTTTTGTCGCAGTGTGTGCGGAAGGAAGGGAGGTAATGGCAAATTGTGTCCCCTGTCCCCCTTCCCCTTTTTCCTCTCCCTCCCTCACTTTCTCTCTCTCTCTCTCGTCCAAATCAAATTTTTAATGGGCTTCATTGGTGCCACCGTGGAATAAGTGTTGCCAAAGCACTTAAGGGGCTTAAGTCAGCAGCGTGCTGAAAATATTAAGCACTCAAACAGCCTTACAAGGATCCCTGCCTGCTTAAGTATGCCGAGGAGGTCGTGCCAGCATTTAATACCAATGGTATTAAAGCACTCCGACATGGGAGAGGAACAGAAATATAGATATGTACAGTATGTTCCAAAACTGGGAATAGATGAAGCGATAGAGGCTGGTGTGAAGAATGGAAAGAGGCGGTGGAGGCATGCGGCGGGAGACAAGGGAGAGTCAAAGGGATGGAGGGAGTAACAGAGCAAGTAGTGAGGTGAAGAAAAGAGTGCAGCTAAAGGACAAAGGAGAGGAGTGGAGAGTGAAAAGAAGTGGCGAGGCAGACTGAGAGATGGCAAGGGAGGAGAGGAGAAGAAATTTAGAAGAAGAAAAAAACAAGCAGTGTAGAGGAGGAGAGATGCGAGGGAATCGGGCCAAGGTGTGGGAGGTAAGGGTTGATGGGATAGCTGTGAACCAGCAGCAGAGGGCTAATGCAGAGATTCTATCGGGAGGCTTATCCAAGATTAAATTTCTCTTTGTCCTTAAGGCGCTTCTTGGGTAAGCGGAAGTGTCGAATTTATTTCTTATGTCTCCCTTGAGGTTGTGCGGGCGAGTGGGCTGGGAGAATGTGCGTGTGTATGTGTGTGTGAGCGTGTTGTGGGGGTTACATGTGTCTGTGTAGGCGTGAATCTTGAGGGTTTATTAGTTGGCAAAGTGTGAAGGAGGGCATGTGTTCCTGAAAGGTAAAGATAAATCAAATGAACATCTCCCCAGGGGTGTTTCAGCACAAGAGAACATCCAAGTATTAGTGCGGTTACATTAACGTAGGCATGTGAGCTCATACATATAGATATTCATGAATATAGATTGTATATATCCTGAGTGGATTGCAAAGAGTAGTTTCAAGTTTTCTTCTTTTCTTGTACAAAAAGTTTGTTTTATGGAGTTGCCACAAAGTTCCCGAAAGTTTAATCACTCACAGCAAAGTATTATCTGAACTGTCCTGATTGAATAATCTCTGGGATTCTCTCCAGTGTAAACAAAATACACAACACTCTACAACTGCTGTTTAAGATACTGCACAACCTGATGCTTGATTCCTTAGATGCCATCTTTAATCTTCCTGTAAGTGATTTTCTTCACAAAAGATCCGAATTTGAAGCATATTTTAACACGTTTGCTCGATCTCAGAAGACGAAACCATGGACTATCTATTTTTTGAATGTCCGTATGCTAGTTTGTTTTGGTCTATTATTAATATTCACAACTGGTTGTCTCTGAAAATAGATAATATCCCATCATTAGTTACTGTGATATACTTTATTTTATGGACAACCTGGATGCAAACATTTCAAATACTGTTAATCCTGTGAATATTTTGAGTAATTTTGCCAACTAGGGGCGGCACAGTGGTGTGGTGGTTAGCACTGTCGCCTCACAGCAAGAGTGTTCCCGGTTCGATCCCGGGCGTGGGAGCCCTTCTGTGCGGAGTTTGCATGTTCTCCCCGTGTCATCGTGGGTTCTCTCCGGGCACTCCGGCTTCCTCCCACAGTCCAAAAACATGCAGATTGGGGACTAGGTTAATTGATAACTCTAAATTGTCCATAGGTGTGAATGTGAGTGTGAGTGTGAATGGTTGTCTGTCTCTATGTGTCAGCCCTGCAATAGTCTGGCGACATGTCCAGGGTGTACCCTGCCTCTCGCCCGATGTCAGCTGGGATAGGCTCCAGCCCCCCGCTGGGATAGGCTCCAGCCCCCCGCTTCATCCTCTTAGAAGATGAATGAATGAATGAATGAACTTTGCCAACTACTTCAAGTCGTTAAAATACATGGAAAAAGTTGAATAGTAAAAGCAAAAAACATGTTTAAATCTATATCTACGTCTTTACTCTTTTAACTGAACATAGTGTTACTTCAGGCAGGACACGATGTCAAACTCAGCTCACATCCCAGCTCCATCAGCTGATCTCAAACAGCCCAATCAACTGATGGAGCAGCTGATTGATAAAATCATATCACATGATACCTTTCTATGCAACCAATTGGCAAATCTCATTCAGGGTGCCCTATTAAACTGCTCTGGCCTGCCTACTGTTGCTGCTTCCTCTGCAAGCCGCTTTGCAACCCACCTCCACCCCAGCTCCTCCTTTTGTATGCTGTGTCTGACTTATCAATGTCATTTCTGTTTGTCATTGATGCTGCTCTATTCTGTTCCCAGGGGGTCTTTGCAGCTGCTCTCTATGCCTTAGGCTTTCCATGTAGGTGCATGGAAGGGCAGGAGCTTTGGTCTCTCTGCCCCAGGCTTTTCTCCTTTGCATGTGGAAGGGCAGAGAGGTGTGCTGTCTCCGCCTTAGGCTTTTCATGTTAGCGCATGGAAGAGGCTTTCTGCATGGACCTAGAAAAAGCAGAGGCCCCAGAACAGAGCCATGCTGCCACATATAATCCTGCAAATGGAAATTAAGTTTTGTCCTGACTTAATTTAAAAAAAAATCTTTTCCCCTCTTGAATTTCAATATACCTCTGTTGTTTCTTTTTGTTTTTGACCGTTTTGTAACATCATTTCCACCATTGTTGTTAAATTCTGTCCTTTGTTTTGATATATTGATTCCCATATTTGCTTTGTATATTTTTCTTCTACAAGAAGAACATTATAAATACCCAATTATGGACCTTTCCAAAAATAATGATAATAAAAACAACTATTTTGATCCAGGTCTGTGCACATTCACATAAGAGCTGGCATGCCCATCCCCTCCCTGGCCCTCCTCTCTCCTTCCCCTCTCGTCTCTCTGATTTCTTGTTTGTCTGACTTGGTGTTAATAGCTAGCCTAGAGCCATGCACTCGCTAATCCAACTGGGTTTGGCTGTGAACTCTCTAATTAGAAAAGTCACAGCTCCTCGATCTATGGACACTATCAGTGACTGCATTTTCTGGAGGCACGGCTCAGGCTACTTCCTGCTCACCTCATGCTCCTGGGCACAGGGATCAATATGGCCCAATCATTTGGGTACATTTCGAGTGACACCAGCCGTCTTCCTTCACCCAATTTAGGATTACAAAGTTTTGATTTTCTTTATTTTTCGACAGACTGTTGACAGTGGGGCCTGGCAAATAAATACAAGTCGATATGGCTCACATCATGACAGACTAACAAGAATACAAAACAGACATTAGTATTTGAATCACTGGCTGCCTGAAAATACATGTTTTGGAAGGGAATACATGACCAGACGGTGTGTTTTTTCATATACTCCTACTCTGCCTCACCTTCCTCTACAAAAAACCAGGAGGTTAAATTCACTCTCTGGCAGACAGCAGACTTGGCACTGTCTTTTCACTGGTTTTACAGGGTGGAGGGAAAGTCATAAAGGCGCTGTGGTAGCCATTGTAGACATCCTATTATTAGTCTCATCCCATTATGCATTTACCATGCATCAACCGTGCTTTAAAGGGGGACAACTTTAGCTTTTTCTGTTCGAGCCTGGCGGAGAACTGAGCATACATTTTAGAACAAAACACTCTCAAGTGACAGACTGCCAGAACTGAAGATGGAAACTTCTATTGATAGCTGGTGCTCGTGTAGTTGAAGAAGCCTGTTGAAGCTTACCACTTCCATAGAAATGCTCTTCGGTTAATTCACTGCATTGAGTTCACTTAATCAGATAGAGCAGTTATTTAACAAACACAGGACCCTGAACAGCTCTCACAAGCCAGAGGTGCAATTTGTCTCAACAACAGATTCAGGGGGAATCTTCCTCTTAGGTGCCAGTGCGGACAAAAGCTTTAAGATTCTCGGGTCTAAAACACAAAAAGAAGACTCCTGGAAACTGCTCACACAAACAGACGAATTAAAGGGCCAGTGTGTAAAATGGGTTGAAAACAGTGTCATCAGTGGTCAAATTCTAGATTGCAGGGCTCACTCGCTCACCCCTCCCATCGGGTAAATGACGGCGGCCTCGTAGGGACAAAAAGCCTTGCGCACGAGTTTTTCAGGAGCGACGAGTTGTATGTTTATTTAGAAATCTAAACCATGTTACGATATTGTAATGAATCCCTCATGAGCAGGAGACCAGAGGAGCGTTCGGGAAAAAGGCGTGTTTATTTGAGCACTCCAGAAACTCTCGGTAACACTCCAGGGGGTAAAAGACTCCGTCCCAAACTCTGACTCTTCTAGCGTAACAGACACACTTCATAACTTTACACACACATTTGTTTACCATACTGAGTGGGGACCCCCCTCCCCTCTCTGCTCAATCAGTCCGCACACTGACTGACAGCGTGGCCGGTAAACAGAGCTCAGCTGTTTATTTAGCCTAGCGATATCTCCGGACTATAGTAGCTGCAATGGACAACTTTGAACGTGATTTTGAAGAGTTTCTTGTAGCGGACACAGACCCAGAGCCATACCTGTTTGAGCCGGAGCATACAGATGAGGAACTCCATGTGTTTGATGCTGAGCGGGTGAGAAGAGAGGCTGAATGCACAGAATGGGATTCGGTGCTACTGCTACCATCGCTGGGGAGATATATCACCAGGAGGAAAAGCGCCGCAGAGAGTGCATCACAATGAGTGAAGTTGCGTCTTCTTTTTCTCGCAGATGACGGTTCGGGTTCATTCTCTCCTGTTGCGTGGTAAGTGTGGTCCATTCGCAAACTTTAAACTAACTAACTAAAAAAACTTTTCACTACTCTCTATCAACGAACTACTAACACTCTCTGCTGTTTCCTCCTCCTTCTTCCTTCCTTCCGCTGTCTTCGTTGGTTCATTTATACACGCGAAACGTGTTCTCTGGCTGGCTGGATTGTCCGCTCGGTCTGCCGTACATACATGGCGGCACAACACTTGTATAAACATATTAATGGGTAGAAGATTCAGATTCAGATTCAGATTGACAATAAACCATGCCAAATATTACACACTGGCCCTTTAACCAAATTGGCACAAATTAGATCCTTTTTATCCCAGCATGGATTTATATTCTTAGAATATAATCTGGTGTCTTAATACCAAAACAAAGCCATCACTTTTCTCACAACAGAACACAAATCCTGATCTCCAGTGCCAAAGTCCTGTGCTTTGTACACCAAAATGAAGCTCAGCATAAGTTCAATCAGGTGGACTGTCTTTGTGCTCATCCAGTCTCTATCAACCAATCAGGATGCTACTGCAAAATTTAAAATCTGCTCTCTCCTCTGCTGCTGTCAGCTGTCATTTTAGGCATAACTGTCACACCCTTCTCCACCCCGTTCACCTGCAGTCATTGTATCCAGAGTCCAGGACAAGCTCAAAGAAGACTCATTCCTCTACTCATCCAGATCATCAGCACTTTTCCATCTTCTCCACATCTTCTTCTCATCTCATCTTCACCACATCTACCAGCACCAGCATCTAGACTCTGTGGGATTCCCTATTCAACTATGGATTCATTGCCCTTCTTAAACCACACCATCTCTATGGGGTCTAATAACCAAAGACTTAGACTTAGATATTCTTTTTACTAGCTCAATGAAGACTCATTCCTCTACTCGCCCAGATTGTTGGCACTTCTTCATTTTCTCTTCATCTTCTTCTCATCTCATCATCACCACCTCTACCACCACCAGCTTCTAGACCCCGCAGGGTTCCCTATTCGACTATGGATTCATCACCCTCCTTAAATCATACCATCTCAATGGGGTCCAATCGCCAAAGACTTAGATATTCTTTTTACTGTAAAAACCAGTCTCTTTTGATTAAAGTATCTATATTAATGTCCTCCCTGTGATGTCTGTGCTATATAAGACAGTCAAACTTCCTGGAGTGGAAAAAACCTTGCTACTAAACGTAATCCTCACAGCAATTACTGTCCCCACAAAACGTAATTGGCAAAGCAAATTAGTATAAGTATTTGTAAGAGACAGGGTTGCATTGTGAATGACTATCGGGTCAACTGTTCAGGGACAAAAACAATAACACCAATGGCACCTATAGTTTAAACAGCCAAAGAAAACACAGCCACAGCTGCAACAGCTATTGTACAGGTTATGTGTGAAAAAGCCTTGGCAACAGTCACTGCTGGTGTGAATAACATCTGTAACACAAGCAGCCAAGACAGAGACAGTGGGATTCAAGGTAGCTGCAGGTTTTTTTTCATTTGCTCAGATAAAGAGAACTGCAGGATACAATGCGTTTGAGTATATAGTCCAACAAGGGTGGATGGTTTTTAATGCAGGCATGACACTTTCATGTGCTCCTGGCCCTTCTCATACATGCATTCATAAAAAGACACCCAGTTTAAGTATGCGAACGCTTTACATGCATATTATATTATGCAGAACCATGTGAGCCCCCCACCTGTTGGGATGTAACAGAACGCTAAGCTCAGTCATCCCTTATTCAGTAAGATAAATGCAAACAGTGTTACCTGCCAAGTTGAGAACGTACTGTCTGAGCTTCCTAACGAGTGTTTCCGTGCGAGCTGTGAGCCACACGCTACACAGCTACCTGCTGGGAGTAACACTCATTATCCATGTGGCATCATACCTCCCAGTGACAGGCCACGACTCTCTGCTCACTGTTTTCTCTGCTGCAGTGCATGTGTCAGTCTCTCTTCCTCTGTTCCCCTGTGCATGAGCTAACATTTGCACGTTACACGCATGGAATTCTCCTTTGTTCCCTGATGTGTGTGTGTAGAGACAGGTTTGTTTGTCACTGTGCCTATATATGCATGCACCCAGTTCAGTGCCTTGCTCTTAACTTCCAGGTATACGTGTGTGATGTGTTATTGATGTGCATATCAAGCTGTCAGGCCGAAGCTTCTGATGTTTCATTTCCATGCGCTCTGCAGGAGGACGGTTTGTATATTTTGGTGTAGCTGGAAGCAGGGTCTGGACCAGGTTAGCTGTGTGCTGTCGTGGTGTAGTGTGGGTGACTAGAATTGAGTGGCTATGAGCCACCTCGCCGGGGGGGTACCCTGCCCACCGCCATGCCCCCATTCCGCCAATTCACAAACGCCTAACAAAGGGATAATTTCTCCCTCGCATGATATAATCTTTCCTTTCACCCACTGCCTCAATGGAACCCTTTATGGCTTTTTATCACATCTCTCTTTCCCTTCCCACCCTCCCTCCATCTCTTTCTGTCTTTCTCACTCTGTTGCTTTCCCGACCCCTCCCTGCTCGTCCGTCTCTCTCCCCGCTTGCCCTCTCTCTGCCTCTGTTGCTTTTTTCCCCGATCCTTTTCATGCTCTACTCTTCTCTCACTCTGACCTTACAGAGGGTCTTTGCACTGAAGTCACTCTTGTTACTCTTTCTCTCCCTTTCTCTCTCACTCTCTCTGGAGGAAAATCACACACTCATCAGTTTGCCGGCTCTGCTCCTGACGAGCAGGCTCGCAAGGAGAATATTAACGAAGCTCCTCAGCCAATTAACACCTAAAGCACATAACAACCTTTTATGCCAGCAGACACACTCGCATGCGTGTGCGCGCGCACTCACACACACGGACGTGCCGCTGCGCATGCACAGACACACTGGCTGGAAAATACACACATTGACTGCCACAAACAGTCGGGCCTGTACACACCTACTCATCCAAGCAAAAGGCAACAGAAACACACACACAGAGGCCTCAAAGCAAGGATGCGCTCACACACACACACACACACACACACACTAATAGATTGCACTGATGAGTGTGGGTGTGGAAGGAGGGGGACATTTATAGGAGCAAGGGGAAGTAATGTAGAGAGAAAGGAGATGCAAACAAAGTGATGAGCAGCGGTGAGGCAGCGAGGGAGAAGGAGAGACAGGCAAGGAGAGAGGGAGGGAAGTGAGTGCGAGGAGAAAGACAGATTTATGGAGTGTGAAGAAAGGCATAAAGAAAAGGGGAAAATCGGTGATAGAAGGTTAACGTGGCTTGGCTGCTCCTGACATGGTTCATGCTAATTTGAAAGGTTTAATAGCGGATGGGTGCACGCACACACACACACACACACACACACACACACTCACACACACAGATATTGAACACTGACTTACACATAGTTCGCTAGGACAACACAATGCATAAAACATGGTGGTAGAAAGGGCATTAGCAGTGAACCTTTGCACACACACACACACACACATTTTTGGACACATGTGAGGCAGTATCCTCGTATGCATAAAACATGGTGAGAGACAGCAGGAGCAGGGGGCGTGAGGGAGATAGGGAGAACAAGTGCGAACGGACAAAAAGTGTATGGTAATGACCCGGATAACGAAAGGCTGCTGCGAGGGGTGGAGAGTCAGAGAGAGTGAGATGGGGGGGACAAGTGTGCATGTGATAAAGTAATGGTGAGGAGGGAGAGAGGGGGAGAGAGAGAGAGAGAGAGAAAGTTTCCTCACGGCCTGCTGCTTTTGGATTGAACAGCGAGCAAATGAAAAATGGAGATGAAATAATTAGACAGGCTGACTAGAAGCGCTCATCTAAATATGTAAATGCACTTAATTTTACTTTGATTTGCTCCACTGCTTCCCTATCACTCTCCCACTTCTATCTCCCCCACTTTCTTCCTTCCATTCTCTCCCTCTCATCTGCTCCCATTCCGCTCTCGCTTCATGTTTTTCATCTCCTCTCTCCCCCTCTCTCTGTCTCCCTCTCCCTCTCCGTCCGTCTTTCCTCTCTGTTTTCTCTCTCTGCATATTAAAGCTACAGTATGTTAATACACTGTAGGTATGTCAGCTCGATTATTCACTGTTTTATGGACTTGCAGAAGAGTGTGTTTAATTAGTTCATTCACGCCTGTCTGGCTCTGTGATGGGGCGTGCATGCCTGTGCATGGTTGCACACACAGCGACATTCGTGTGTACATATTTGCTGTAATGGATAAGTTTGGATAGGTCCAACTTAATACAATACTCACATGCCATAAAATCATTCCTCCTGTCCAAACTGGCAGTGAAGTAATCCCTGAAGCTCAGCAAAACCAATATGAAGCTTCAGCAGTCTGAGTTAACAGAGGTTAGTCTTCTCCATACAATATTTCCTCTTAGTGTGTCCACAGACACTCTTGTGATGGAGGGATACCTCCTGACATGAAGGTTTGTTCCTGGGCTGCAACTGTGGCAGTAAAGCTAATAGCAACTGCTTGGATGAAGATACCTGCTTAATTTGGCTAACTAGCCTCATTAGATGGTAAATGGAGATGCATTTTTAAAGCGCTTTTCCAGTCTGCTGAGCCTTCAAAGTGCTTTTACACTACATGTCACATTCACCCACTCACACACACATTCATACACTGCTGGCTGAGGCTACATTACAAGCTGCCACCTGTCACTCACTTAACCATTCACATGTACTCACAAACCAACTGGGGCTCAGTATCTTCCCCAAGGATACTTCCACATGCAGACTGGAGGAGCTGGGGATTTAACTAGTGATCTGGTGGACGTCCTGCTCTACCTCCTGAGCCACAGCAGAGCAGAGCAAGTTTCCACTTCGATTCATGTTTTGTGAATCTGACCACTGCACTGCTGTGAATTTGTGCAGTCTGCACTGGTTCTCCCCAAACAGCGAGTATACCAACTGTACAACCATTAGCTGTAAGCTGGCAAGACGCTAGCATCTCAGCCTCTGACTGATCTCAGAACTCACCGGGAGCTCCTGTTCTTTCTTTCATGTCCCTGCAGTGTCTCTATTTTTTCTTCTCATCTCTGTAAATATGTGAAGCAAATGCATAAGGCGCAGGGATAAACTCAAATCTTTCATTCAAGCTGAGACATTTGCAAGCCGTGTGGACATGTCTTCACCAAAAGCAAATTTGAGGGTATCATTCACAGACAGTATAAAAAAAGCGATATAGCTACCGTGACGTCACCCGTTGGGACCCACGTTTTGAGGCCTCAGGTTTGGCATTTCAGCAGTCGCCATCTTGTTTTTTTGGAGCCAGAAGTAACCATACATATTTGGATGAGAGGGTCGAGCTTTGGATGAGCAAAAGGTGGAACTGAGTGAGAACCTGTGGACACTACGTCATGGATGAATAAAGAGACCTGAATACAGTGTTGGAGGCGGGGACGCTTTCATCCCTATGAAGTTGCTCAATGGCGCAAAAGCCCAAAACGTTCAACTGCGTATAAAATTACCTAGTTGATCGTTGTTGCTTCCGCATCAATGGCCAATAGAGCAAAAGCACCAGGAAGCTGACTACTACTTCCAGTTTGGCACTCTGCTAAACTGAATAGGGATAAAATGATGCATTCATGTGACTCTTCCAACTAGACTTTCCAAATGTTATCAGACTGAATGGATCAAATCTGGATAGTGAAACAAGTTATTTCGCTCAAAAAAATGTATCCACTGATTTTACAGACATCTGTTTCACAGTGTAAGTCTGTGGGAAAAAGTACGCCAGGCATCAAACCCTTTCTACACGTATACATATTTGGATACCTGTGTGTCTGCATGTGTGTATTCCTGGAGATAGTCTGACACCCATGTTGTGATTCATACAAAAAGGTGGCTCTTGTAATCCCCCAGTAAGAAGATAAGGCACAAAGCATTTTATTTATCTCGTTCTGAACTTTTCTCCCAAAGCTGGCCATGTAGTCTGAATCTCTACTGTCTTTTTTAAAGTCCAATAATTATGGTAACACTTCACAGATCCTGTTCTAATTAAATACATTGTGCATAAATTCCAAACATGACTGGTTTCTGCACGTTGTAAACAAAACTGGCTGCAAAGCACTGTGAAATTAAAATCTCCCCTCCTCTCGTATTTTCAGAGAATTTTAATAATTGCTTTTTTAAGTGTATGTTGACTGAACATGTTATTAAATTAGATTGTGCATTTTCCATTGTCACTCGCAGAAGTTTCTCTCGAAACAGAGATCTCAATTTTAATGAGACTACAGTACCTGCAAGCGTAAGTGAGAAATGAAAGTGTGAGCCAGTTTGTGTGTGTCTGTTCGTGTGTGTGTGTGTGTGTGAGTGTGGATTATAGATTAGAAGTCACCGCGGAAAAAGGCAGCTGTCTTTCTTAATGACAATCTGTCAGAGCTCTTCTCCAACCGTTCCTCCTCTTTCATCCGCCTGTCTTCTCTTCCTCCAACCCCGTCCTCCTCTCTTTAGTCCGACTTGTACCAAACATCCCTCACTGGGACACTCACTTCCTGTTCCTGCAAGGTGACTCTGACAGCCGTCCTCCTCATTTTACTTCTTTGTGACTCCTTTTGTGTCTTTTGCTTTCTTTCTGCCTGTCGTTGTCTTTCTATATCAATTTGAACACTTCTTTTTAGTACATCTTTCTAGTATGAGCAGCTTGATCTGTGATCTATACGCATTAGCTGTTGTATACATCATCACAATATATGTATATTTTGCATTTATTTTGCACTGTTTTATCACTCTGCAGTGCACTTTGCATGACTTTGTGCTCTACAAATGAAGTGGTACTTCAAGGTCCACCTACATTTTAGCTTCCCACATCACAGTTAAATGATCACATCAGACAAATGATGATTGATGCAGACAAACGACTTTCACACTAACTGTGACACATGACGTGGCCGCTAATTGTGGTTTAAGAGGCAATGCTTGGATTAAGGTAATGATTACTGATAGAAAAAACACATATGATTTATTGGATCAGAGCAAGTTTATCACTTTTCTTCAGGCAATAACTTTGCTCTCTTTTCCGCCATCTGTCTTTCTGCCTCTGTCGTCTCAAGTCCAGGAACATGAACTGTCTTATGGGTTTTGATTTGATTCCTTTCAGTCCCTTTGTTGTTGTTTTTGAGGCGTTGTTATTTTTCTGTTTTCATGTTGTTGTTTTCCCCTCGCAGGAGAAAAACAAGGGTGACATTCTTTGTGCTCGAAGTTTGTTACTTTTCCTGACATCAGATAGCTAAAGGTATCAAATGCTGCATATTTTTTTCCCAGTCCCTCCCGCACTAACACTCACCACGCTGCCCACATGCATGAGTGCTGTGCTGAACAGCCAGCTGGCATGTTCGAGGTAGGCCTACCTATTGCTGCCTCCACACAAGTGACCCTGACACTGCACTGTTTTTATTCATGAGCCCTTTCCTCCTCTTCACCTCTCTTCTTCACGTCGTCCTGCTTGAACTACCCTCAGGCTCTGTTTACTCATTTATAATAAGCCACCGCTGTTTTTACCTACATGATTGGTATTAGTCTTTTCTCACACTGGACTGAGCAATGAACATATGGCTGTCCAAACACACTCGAATGCATTTACCACCATTAATGTGTGGGAATGATTAAATTGACAAACCCACAATGCATTAGTCATACTTTAATAAGCCGAGAGGTCCAAATGTATACACACACTGGCAGACCTTACAGTCCCCCTCTGCTCAAAAATGTTTCTCCCCTAAAATGAATAACCTTGAATGACTTGTATCTTTGTAAAGCTTGTCATGAGAGAAGTGTTTTCACATTTGTTTACTGAAGGAGGAGATGTCTGTGCACTTCCCCTAAAATCTGACATTCAAGCGTAAGCTACATTAGGCATGTCACCAATACAAAAGACAATATCTATCTAATACGGGAAACATGTATCAACAACATGGATGTATAAAGTGACCTGGATACAGCATGATGGAACAGAAGTTGTTGGCCACTATGACAAGTGGCATCACAGCCAAATGCAACTGTTCTCTTCTTCAAGTGTACTCTTCTGCAACGTTTTGTTTACTTCCTGGATTTTTCCCACGTGGAAATTTTGACCAAGGCGTTTTATCTAGTTCGTTTGTAATTGCTGCCATGAGAACACTAACGAACTCTAAGCAACTTTTTAACACAATTAGTCCCTGATTTGTACCAAAACAAGCAACACTAGGTCTGAAAGCACCCTAAACTTAAAGATGGTTAACGCACTTACCATTCTGAAATGTCTGCTTATCACAGATTTGGTACACAACAGACTTCTCCTCTGAGTCGGGGTCTATATGAGGCTCAAACATGTATGGTTGGATTTCTCCAATGTTTTATCTCACACTAATGGCAGCCATTTTGATGCACACTGCTCTTTCACTTATAAACCTAGCATGGGCTGCACTGGAGAAAGTAGAGTGTGAAAGCGAAACTTACAGCAAACAAATTTGTCAAAGCAGGAGTAGGAGTTTATCTGCTTTCAGCCACTTTTCTAGTATTATACTTTAAAACATGTCTGCGGAGGGACTTTAACAAAGACTTGTGTCTCCAATCTGCTAATTGTTTTTCAACTGGACTTTTGATTTAATATTATGAGTTTAATGATTCAAAAAAAAAAAAAAAAAAAAAAATCGTATTAAAAGCTTTTACATCCTACTTTTTATAAGGGCTTTCAATCACACACAGCACTCAGCGGATCACAGCTGGGACTGTGAGGAGCAAATGATGGCTCAGCCTCCATCCATCTCATGCCCAAGTGAAAGAAAGTAAAATTATCAATTCTTCCATGAGAATTTCTTTCCCTCGTTTACTGTAGAGCGTGCTGCTGGGCGCTGTTTGCCTTTAACAAGCAAATACTTGTTCAAACTGCTTTAACAAGCCAATAGCACACCGTGCCTCACAAAACACACAATCATGGGCACACACACACACACACACACACACACAGACACATGCACGCACATTCCTCTATTTACTCCTGGACGACTCAAAGTGGACGGAGAGTCCGCAAAGCCTCAGCAGAGGGATCCACCAAATGAGCCGAAGTAGCTCGGAGCAATTAACCAGCCTGAGTTTTATACACCTCTCGCCCCTTTTAAAAAAAATTTGCATTTCATTCAGCTTCCCTTCAACAGCACGGTCTGTTAACTAGCTTGAGGGAACTTGGGGGATTTGAGACCTTTTAGAGACTAACCACAAGAAGAAGAATTAGACCCCAACTAGCATGACTAACACTTGTAACGCTGCTGCTATCAGGCAGTGTTTTATCTGTGAGGTTCCCAGTACACCTGTTGGTAATTCTAATGAAGAGAATAACACCCCCAGCAGGGGACTAAATTAAGCTGCAGCAGTCACAAACAGGCCTAATAAGGCACGATGTGGGGCCCGCACAGGCGTACGCGGATCCCAAGCTGTGTGTGCGTACAGTATGTGCGATATCGATGGAGGGGATCCACTTTTATTACATGACCTGCGGAAACTCTTCATAACCAGAGGCGTGTTTGCATAAGTATTCTATATGTATTCATCTGCCCTCCTAACACACACACACACACATGCACACACACACAGCTTTTTACGGCTGCTGTGGCTCTGACAGCAGCCCTCCTTTAATTTCCTTTTAGTCTTAAATGAGAGCTTCAGACCATGGTTTGGTAATGATAGTTATTACATTGCTCTGCCTGCAGGAGGCTATTGCACTGACACACACACACATCCATAAACACACACATACACTTTTACACGCCATTTAATTGATACATTTGCAATTGTGCAGTTCAATCACAGAGTTATATTATGGAAGGAACCAGCACAGTAAACCACACAGCAACGCGCTCATGCGTGCAAACACATAAAAAAAAATACACACACAACCCCCACAGCATCACACACACACACACACACACACACACACACACATTCATAGTTACACACAATTATCCTTTGCAGCTGGTCCTTCCTCCACACCCAGCTACTCATACTAGCATCCATCGCCTAGCAACCGCCTATCAGAAAACCCGCTCACCTCCGGACCTGAGTCGCCTGCCCCTGACAGGCAGCCAATCAGGTGAGTTGCTCCCCTGGGAAAAAACTACTGTGATCAAGAGGAGAGGGGGAGGGGAAGTGTGGAGGGTTAGTCAATAAGGCTTCAGTGTCACCAGCACAAACCTTCCTCTCTTTTTCTCTGTCAAGCTCATCACTCTGTTTCTGTTATGTTCTTTTGACACAGTTACTGATGTTGGAGCACTCGAACTTCTTGCCAGCTCTACTCCTCTGTCTGTGTGTAGGAGGCACTCTGTCACTTTAAAATCCAAACCTATATTTTATAGATACAGTGCCTCGGATGCATGCACAGAGGATTGTGTTTTATCAGTGTGCTCACAGACAGATTAGAGGAAGATGAGATACCGCTCTCACAAAAATGAACAACAGTGTCATTTGCAGGTTATGGATATTTTTGAATTCCTGTCTCTGGTTTATATTTCACCAAAAAACATTTGCATTGCAGGAAATTCAATTTCCTTGTCATTGTCTCTGTTGCCGCCATTGTTTTCTAGTCTTCATCTCATCAAATGTGGCTTGAAATTTGCTTCTTACACGGGCTAACAAAGATGCCTCAAATAACAAGACGTGGCTGTGACGATATTTTAGATTGTGACAGTGTTTGTATTGCAACTTGTTTTGAGAGGGATTATGCCCCGCCAGAGAATTTCATTCCTTCTCGTTGGTGTCAGGTGATTGACAGTAAGCGGAGCACAATGTAACTTGGTGATATGAAAGCACTCAACCTGGGGACTCTCTGGCACAATGAGATAATGATAAAACAGAGCTCTAACAAGACCAAATCAAGGCTTCATTTTTTACTGTGATGGATTTTCTGTCTTAGGCAATTTTCAAGTCTGTTGCAAGTTGTTTTTCCAAGCGGAGTAAAAATGGCAGCGAAAATGGCTTCTTCTGATGGTTGGAAAATGAACTATTTTGTCTGCAGCTCTTTTAATACACTACTGGGAGAACTATAAAGAACGAGAGGCACAAACTTAAACAAACAACAATATTATCTGTCGACAATAAAACTGAGATGATCCCGCTGGCTTCTTATGTGACACTGACCTCTAATCTCTCAAGAACTCACTTGATCCAATGAAAGCCCAATCAAAACAACAATGGAGGCAGAGGATCAGTCTCAGAGAGCTCAGCCTCACCTCACACAGTAATAAACTCTGCTCTGTCCAAAGGCTGGTTATTGTCGGATCTACAGTTGGACTGAATCTGTGACAGGATTTGGTCCGGATCTGTTCAGATGTTGGGTTATAATTATCAGACGTGTTTGACATTATTAGGTAAGCTTTGCAGGGTTAACTGAAATTGAACCCCCCGCACTTTACCAGATAAATTTGGGCTGACCACTGGTCCTGATCAAGCCTTTGATCCAATTGTCCGGGTGGGAAAATCTGCTGTAAATCAGCCTGATAATCCTCTGGCATCCCACCAGCCCCACTCTGTCTCCCTTATTCCCTTTCAGACTCTCCTTCTCATTCCGTGCTGCACCTATTTTAGGGTGACAACCACGCTGTTATTATTCTGTTGCAGGACAGCAGACGTGATTTTGAGAGACAATGCGAGACACGCTTGAGAGAGAAATAACCATTTTTCAGGCTATATAAATATTGATTTTATCTTAGATGTAATGCATCTTTGAAATGGTGTTGGATTTTAACCTGCTTTAAATCGCGCTGGGCTTTATGAAATAATAAGTCTACTGGCACTGGACCTGTTCGATCTAATAAATATAATGAAGTGAATATAACAGCCTTATATTTTACCTCACTAATTTTATGAATAGTAGATAAGGAACAGACCAATATTTCCAAGGTAGAGACTAAGCAACTTTACATAAACTAGGTAACCGAAAGATTAAATGCGTTCTTACAAGATTAATGCTTCTTAACTTGTACAATTTGTTGCTTGGGGCAATTTTGAGCTGGGCCTTCTCCTTCAGTATGTGAGTCTAGAGCTGCTTGCAGGTGCAACTGGGAGGCTATCACTACCACTTATGTTTGCTAACTTTCTAACAAGTGGCTTTAGAACGTTAAAAAATGACAGCTGCACAGATTATAGTTTTTAAAACAATCACAGATTCTGGTGGGAAAAAAAACGTGGGACGGTAATTACAGGAATGTAATGCAGTGGCGGCTGCTTGTCTTTCAAACGCGGGGGGGGTTCACTTTAAGTTTACATCATAAAATTTGTCATATTGTAGTGAGGCAGTAACTCATAAAAGGAACATTTAATTAAAGCCGTTTTTCAACCACACTCATGCCAAAGAACCACAGCAAAACACTCCTCAAAGATTTTCAGATGGGTTTAAACACCTGAACTGTACTGTTCAAACGGTGAAAATGAGCTATATGGCTTATGGAAATAAGGAACTCCGGACGGCACTCTGTCAGAAGACTCCACTCGTAAATATCCGCATGGAACTGAGCTCGAAATACGAAGCGCTGTCAGACGATTGTTAGACAGTTCCTCCAATCGTCATGCATACACCGAGCGTCCTCTCCCCCGTACCGCTCCATTAGGTCCCAGGGAAGCTGAGCCTCCCTGGAAGTGACGATTTTGTCGCAATTATCCAATGAGCGTCTCGCTTTGCTGCATGAAAAAAACCTGCACAGCGCTGTCTCATAGGAATGCTTGGAGGCTCCGTGTCCACTGTGCTGACACGAGAATGTATGACAAGGAGGTCGCGTTTGAAAACTGGTGATGATGTTAGACGCATCCTAGCGCACATTTAATGCAATGTAAATTCTTATTTTAATGTAAATTCAATAGCAAATATTTGACCATTTCTTCTATGAAATTTTAGGGGAAGTTCAGCCTCCCTTGTCGCAACCGCCCCTGATGTAATGCTTTGACTACAAAAAGAAATAGGCCTGATTATTGAAATGCAAGACATTTGTGATGATTTTCCCTCAACAATGCTACTTCGTTGGGTTAAAGAAAAACATCACAGCACTGCAAAATGTAATGTGTTCTTAAATACAAAATGCATCATGTGAGTGACTGCAATGTGTGATGACCGCACACAAATTACATTATGTTGAGGTAAAACAACTGACTTTTGGTTTCACACATGACATGAACTATGGTCACCTAGATGAAAGTCTGCTTTGCTCTACCAATCCACCTATGCAGACTTTCTTGCTCTTTAAACTACCTCAGCTGCTCTCAGCGTTAAGTTTTGCCATGAATGGGTTTGCACTGGATTTAGTTGAAAGCCCAGTGTGTCTCATAAAGACACCATAGAGTGCCTTTGGTGTCGGGATCACACTCAGAGGGGCCTGACAAAGCGGCTGTAGGCTATTTGATGCCCTGGTAATGAGAATGGGCTGGGCATACAAGTCCTGTTCATTTTCTGGAAAGATAATGGCAGGTACAGGAAGACGAGGCCTCTCCAAACTCTCATGATTAAATAATCTGAGCAGCTGCTTTAGAAAAATATCTGGCTTACTGATACAAATAAAAAAAACGTATAAGCCTGTGCACATATACATGTGCTTTAGAACTCCCAGGGTGCATTTTAGTGAGAGGAAGCCAATCACTGAGCTAAAAGTGATGTTGCACACACAGTTTATGGCTGAAATACATGGCGCATGGACACAATGCATCACGTAGTTGGAGCAGAGCCATTTTATTTCTTACCTGTCTCTGCAGCTTGTGGTTACTGCCAGCGTCACTGTGTGCTTATTAAGTTTTGCCGAGCGATAATGCAGTTTATGTCAGGTTTGGAAGCGTAGGCTATATTAACTTGGACTGAATTAATTAACTGGATCGTTTTAACAAAGGGATGCATTGATTTAATTGATTTATTTTAATGTGAAATGTAAAAAACACACCCACAAGGTTGCTCTGCTACTTTGCTTTGCCTCTGGTACAATGAGGTATTCATTTTAATCATCACGTATTCATTGATAAAATACACCAGCCATGTAAAAGTAGGGCTGAGGAGAGCTGTTCCCATGCAGGCAAGCGGAGCTCCCATGGTGACTGTAGCAGCTTCAGTTGATTATAACAGTTGCACTCTGCTGCAGGCGTGCTGTGACAGACGTGTTGAGCCGCGTCCGCGTCCCATGTATTTTGGCCCTTGCAGTGGAAGCTGAATATTAAAGGTTATGGAGCCATTATAATACAACCACCAGTTTAAATCAGATCACTCAATTCTGGATGAATTCAGCAATAACATGGTGCATGCTTTGTTCCCAATTACAATGATTTATTGTTTTCTGAAGTTTACGACCACGGCTGGCTTTTCCCCCACTGTGCTGTGGCCGAGGCTCATGGGTACTGTAGTATCGAGAGCCATTCGCCACACGTAAAAAAGCTGAAATAATTAAAACTGATAACCATATCTTAAACCTATTATTACTTTTAATCTGCCTAGTAAACGTCAATGTTTCTATAAAGAGGAACAGAAAGGATATCATTAAAATTTACAGCGGTGACAAAAACATTTCTGAAACTGGCAGCACCCCTCACTTTAAGGCCGCTCCATTCCCACCCGGGCCCCTCACGCCAATAAAAATGTATGTGCACAGGTGTGAGGAACTCTGGCGACGAGCATCTGTCAAGCACTATGTTATTATGTTACCATGTCATCATTTCAGGCAGCGGGAAACACTGAAAACCTCCTGCTTTTTGTCTCACTCCATCCCTCCCTCTGCCCTCCTCTATCACTGTGTCTCCATCCGTCTGTCCCTGTGCCTCAGCTGCGATCCTTCCATCATTTCTATCTCTCCCGGGTGTGCTGTGCTTTTTCGCCTCATCGCTTCACCAGCCCCCCCGTTCCTCCCTGGCCCCCCTTTTTCCTCTCCTCTTTCCCTCTCTTGTTCTCGTTCAATACCCCACACACCCGCTTCCTGCTCCCCCCCCTCCTTCCATCAGGCTACCTCTCCTTGACTCCATCCTTTTTTCTCCCACCGCCACTCCCTCCTGTCCTTCTTCATGTCACCATGCATCAAGCCATTTCTTATCTGTTTGTCACATTCTGCTTCTTGCTGGGTATTCATAATCCGTTACACTATCTCTCTCTCTCTCTCTCTCTCTCTCTGTGTCTTTCTTTCTTTGTGTCCTGTGTTTCATCTCCTCCACATGACGCAATTATCTGGCTTTCATCGCTGTCCTTGTCGCTCTCTCCTACTTACATGTGCTGAAGCCTCGGTGTGTTCTCGCTCCTGTATGCGCTGTGTCCACATCTAACACATGTCTATACGCTGCTGGTTGGGGGCTCATTATTTCCCATTTTTTATTTTTCAAAGAAGATGATTTTATCCACTTTTTTTTTTAAATAAAAGGAAATATCAAGAATGCAAAACTCTTGGTGAATACCGGGTAATAAAAACAGCATCAGTGTTTTTTATTCTCTTATTATATTATTGTTTATTACTTCCAGGGGCTCTTGGAGGGCCGATCTGCAGCATAATCAGCAGCTTGTGCATTTTTCTCCTCATTTTCACGTCTCCATCTATTAGCACAAGCATATCCTGAGTTGTCTTTGCCACAGGAAGACCTTAGCGTGCTGTAATATGTGGTGAACACTTTCCTCTGGCAGCAGGAAACAGTGAAACTTTCTGGCGCGTGGGAGCATAAAATTCAACTGAAAATCAGTTTGAACGGATGTGCTGTGTTCGTTTCAATAAAACGCTGGGTGTATTTTTTTTTTTTCAGGTAGAAATCGTTAAGAACTGAAACTGATGAACCTCGTGCGTGTGTGTGTATCTGTGTGTGTGTTCCCAGAATCAAATTGGTATGGTCCCTGAGTCCGGCCGTTGTTGCAGTGAACATTGGAACAGAGTTCAAAGAGAGGACAAGAGAGGGGAGGAGCTAGGTAGGATGCACATACACACACACACACACACACACACACACACACACACAAAGGGGAACCACAATTCAAAGTGATGGCTCCTGTATAATATTGGAGCACAGGGACACACACACAAATTATAGCCGCACACAGATGAAATGTGAAGCAGAAGCTGATGATACCTTACAATGTACTAGAGCCGGGGGACTTACACTCATGCACAGGCGGGGAGCAGACAAATGCAAATTAAAATAGCTAATATCCCTGTGTGGAGTCATAGCATGGACACACGCTCACACACACACACACACACACACACACACACACACACACACACAAAAACACAAGCTTGCTGCATTCAAGAGAGCACTTTGATAATGCCACAGCCCTTCAGCCAAAACTGTCCCAGGGAGATCACCTCCCTGCTGCTTTGAGTCAGCATCTTAAAATCTGTGTGTGTGTGTGTGTGTGTGTGTGTGTATGTGCGCTCCTTTAAGGCCGGCGGTGATGAAAGCTGCCTGCGGTGACAAGACAAGCTTCACCATGACACCAAACACACCCTGGAGGACTGTAGACACCCTGCCGCTCATGGAGGAGCGAAAGAGGGATAGGGGGACGGATGAGTGGGGGAGGAAAAAAAAGAGAGAGCACGGGAATGGGAGACGGAGGTCAGCGAGGGAGACAATTGTGCGCTGAGAAGGAGAGACTGAGAGGGGAGGTAATTTGTGATGACAGAACGAGAAAGGGGGGAAAACACAGAGGTAGAGAGAGAGACGGAGAGAGGGAGGAAGCGGGAGAGATGTGCAGCGTGATGGATAAGAAAACACAGAAACAAGAAAAGATGAAAGGCGTCAGAGAGAGATGGAGGGAATCTTCATCGGTGAGGAGGAAGAGGTAGAAAGAGTATTTATCTAAGCCCTGAGGGGAGGAGGAAGAAAAAAAACAGAGCGAGTGTGGGAGACAGAGTACACAAGAAAGAAAGCAAAAAGAGGAGCGAGGGATGAACATGAGCAATGAGAAACGCTGAAGAGGAGCTGCCTTTTGAAAGCTATTTGGTCCTGAGCCCCCATTAATTCAGCCCGCATTTAGCTCTCTCTCTGTGAAGTGCTTTAGTAACAATGGATTCATCAAGCAGCCTGCATGATTTGAATTTAACTCCAGGAAGGGAGAAGGGGGTGGAAAAGGGTTGAGGGGTGGGTGGTGGTGGGGAGGGTCTGAGTGGTGGCATAGATGGAGTTACAGGGAAGGAGAGGAGGGACGGGCCGAGTGTGTGGCGCTCCTTCATTGTGTTGAGGGCCATTCATCGCGAATGGATGCTCATGGGAAGGGCGGAGTGTCAACTTTTATTGTCACAAAGATGAGTTATTGTTTATTCACCAAGACGGACACAAAGGGAGGCCGGGAAGATAAGGGCGCCTTTGTGTGTGTATGTGAGTTTGCAAGTATGCGAGAGAGTGCAAATGCAGCGATATATTGACGCAAGTACACGTGTGTATGTGGGCAGAATCCATCAAGTGCAAGGAAAATGCAGCGCAATTACTACAGATGGGGAATCGAAATAATTACATGCAATTTATTCCCTAGAACATCATGTTTAAATGTCATCTCGGGATGTTTCTCTGCAATCTCGTGCAGAGTAGGCTACCATGCTGCATTTTCGGAAGGCCGCACATTTCTGACATACCCCATTCCCCACATAATTGACTATACACTCCTCTTCTCTCCTCCCCTCCTCGGCCCCCCCCCCCCCCCTCCTCCCTCCCTCCCCTCCACTCCACTCATCTCCCTCTTCTGGGATTATTTACCATTTACAGTACGCCGCTGCATCATCTGTCACTTCTGTCTCCTGCTCGTCTCTCCTACCCTCCCTCCTATTTTACTTGTCAAACACTGAGGTCATTGTGAGCTGTGAAATAACAGCATTCTCTCTTTTTCTCTTTCCATCTCTCCCGTCCTCCATTGTCTCCCTCTTCCCTTCTTCTTCTCCTGCTCCCATACTTATCTGCTGACTTTGAAACCCGGTGCGGAACAACGGAGGCCAAGTAAGCGCCATAGGCTGAGATAACAGCACTCAGCTAATACGGCGACCAATAAACAATGCAGTAAACACACTGCAGAGTTGTTTATCCATATCAACAATCAGAGCCTCTATAAAGTCACACGGTTTATCACCTCTGTAGTCCCACCGTTTTACACAACAACATGGGAAAGTCAAAGACATTCGAAGCTCATTGTCTTTGGTTCAAACACCCAGATTTTCTCAAAAAAAAAAACAAAAACAAAAAAAAAACAGAGTTTACACCTGTATTTTTAGATCCCAACACATTCACAAATGCTGCTGCGGGTCGTGTGGTAAAAAGACTATGAGCGCTGCTGTTTACAGTAAACGAGGTCCTTTTGTGAAGAGACAGCTCAGAGAATGTTCCTGTAATAGAAAGTGAAGAGACAAATGGGTATAGAATGCAAATGAGCTGCAGATTATGCACCAGAGTCCCTCTAAGTCATAGGAGGATTATGCGATGATTGTCCCCTGAGTATGGATGTGTAAAAGCCCCCCCTCCCTTTTCCAAACTTCGGTGGCCAAGTGACCACACAGGTGTAGACTTTTTTTTTTATGTCTTCTTTGTAGAGTCAAAGTGTCCATATTGCACGGTGTCACTACAGAGCGGAGGACCTACTGTAACCATTCTACAGAAAGCCTGAAGGGACAAACACACACCGACTCTTTGAAGGTGTCACAATGCTTTCTTTCTTTTGGCTACTTCAAAGAGAATATGTGGGCTTATTTCTTCAGTTTGTCAGAAAGACTTTTTGCTTTTTCACTCCACAATAAAAAAATCTCGCTGTCAGTTCACACAGAAGCTCTGGCTTACATTGGTCTCCTGCCCTATTGGGCCCCTGGGCTTGTACACAGTCAGCCTGACTGACAATCAATCCATGCTCTGGATAAGTTAAGATGTAGAGTTTAAAAAGGCTGTTTTTATCATCTGATATTCAGGTTTTTATACTATTGATTCAAGTTCAGATCATTTGCCCGAGAAGTATTAACTGCTGGAAAGAACTGAGCTGTCTATGCAGTAGAGAGATGCAAATACTTTTTAAAACTGGTGCTACGGTACATGACCAGAGAAAACAGAGAAAGGGCTGTGGCGTTCGCCTACCAAAATGCACTCCGCCAAACCAGACCAAATAATGCTCCCACTGGTGGGTGAAGCTGGTTAAAAAAGATTTCATTTCACAGTTTAACAGTAAGCTAAAGTGTGTTTCTGAAAACATTTGAGCTGAGAAATAGGCAACACAGTAACACAGTCTTGGTTTATATCTGATCAACACAACTTAGTTTCACCATCTGATCTCAGTTATTTCAGCCTCCATATTCACAATACAGAAAACAATATGGGGCTTTCTTCCTGTTCACCTTTTCTCATATTACAGCCAAACAGTGCACTAAAAAATGTTTTAAAGACATTGTTGGTGAGAAATGGGCAACACAGGGACAGAATCTTGGTTTATATTTGATCAGCACTGCCTAGTTTTACAATTTGATCCAAGTTTGAGAAGCAGGAGGATGGCTCTCTCTCAATACACTTTTATACTCTTTGTGTCCATGGTGGCAGGACTACAACAATGCAGACATACAATCTGTCATTCCAGCAACAGCCCTAGAGCAGGCAAAAATACTTGAGATGCGTCATCGGACAGATTTTAGAGCTGGAAGATGAACAGAGAGGTGTGGGCGCTGGTAAAATGGAGAGTAGTTTACCAGCAACACATTCTCATTGCAACCTTGTTGCATATTGATGTTTGGTCATGGACTTTTCCTGTCCAGATATGACGTGCAAGGTACCCTGGGTGTGTTGGTTGTTGACGCCTTGTCAAGTTCTGCCTGTTACATGCATTGTCTTCTTTCAAAGTACACTTCTGTTTTCACAGGAGATTTACCGTTTACATACAGTCTCCTTCGCATGTGGTTAGGTTAAGGAAAAAACAACAGGGTTTGGCTTTATAATCTTATGGGATGCTGAACACCACTCTCCCAAGTGAAAGTCAGTGTTTGTTGGACCCGTCCACCATCACTCCCGCCTGCCCTACACAGACTTTCACTGCCTTAACTTTCATTCTCGTCATGCTGGGTGCCATGTATCATGCCAACATTAAAGGACAACTTTTGTCATCTGTGTTTGATGCCACAAGTTACTCCCTAAACGCTGGGCTCCGATGACTTCGGAGTGAGACCAGGTTGTTACCATTTACACATACTACCCACATTGTTATGATACAACAGTGAAAATTGGCAAATTAACCCTTTAATGCCTCATATTACACAATAAAATGCATATATATTCCCACAGGTTTTCTTTATACAATGAAAGTATGCAGTATATTTCATAATGCTGCAGATATGCCACAGATAAACTGGAGAACATAGTGGGGAAAAAAAATGCACACACTACAGGACCAGTTAACTTACACATCACTTGGATATACATGTACTACACACGTTCACACACACACACAAACAGATGCACACAGACACGCATGCGCACACCATCACCCCTAACCACAACAACAACATCAATACAGCTACTGTACATTAATCGAAGCTGATTTGACAGTCAGGCCAACCTCCTATTTATTCTCAACATTGGGCCTCGTTACATCAGCCTATCATCAGTCTTTCTTGACCCTTATGCACACACACACACACACACACACACACACACACACACTGCATGTCTCAGTGACACAAACAGAATTCAGAAAACCCCAGAGAGAGTCAGTGTATGAAAAGGCTCTCCTCCAAATGGCTCATGTATTCAGCCCGTTCCCCCAGTGGATCTGCCCTATATTGACAGAGCAGAATGGTGAAGGCCCTTGTCAAAGTATGAGACAGAACAGTGTGACACAGTTCTCACACTACCTGAATGACACGCCAAATAATACAACACAGTGTCCCCTCCCTTTTGAAAGGCCAATTTCACTCAATTGTGGCAATGATCTCATTGTGTAAGCGACCACTGTGAAGCTACATTTAAAACCCTCTAAAGGTGAACAAACAGCTTAGATTCTGGGGGAATGAAGCAGTGTCTGAAATATGGATGCGGTTTGAAAATAAAATCAATGCGGATAACACGGTGAAAGAAAAAAAGCTGAAGAAGCAGTAGTGAAGTGTTATTCTTACCAAGAGCTTTTATCTAACTTGTCAACCTTGAGAGCCATACACAGTGTGTGTGTGTGTCAGTGTGTCTGTATGTGTATTTTCAAATACCCAAAAGTGTGTTTTGCTGCTCTTACTTGTTGATAAAACAATAATTTATCACTACACATTTCATAAGAAAGGCTTACATTTGTTGTCATAGGTAAGGTACAGTAAAAAGCAATATATTTGTGGATCTTTATATAGCTGGTGTCACAAAGTACTCCTCAAGCCAATAAAGCAAACAATGCCAAAGACAGACTTCACGCAGTCAAACACAGTCATTGATAAAAGGCCAGTTTGTACAAATAGGCACTCAGACGCACTTTAAGAGTCCAGCCCACCTGAAGGCAATAAGAAGGCTTCTGCAGACCCTCAACAGCAACTGAAACTTGACTGAGGAACGGCCAGTGAAGCTCCTCCAATATGAAAGGTGAGGGGTTCTCGAAATATAAGCAGGGCCCTGACAGTAGTGAGACCTGCAAGTTTTAAACTGAATCTCGAAATCAACATTGCATTTTACCAGCATTCAGTGACACGAAATCAAGAACAGGGGCAATATGTGCCCTGCGGCTGATTCCACACACAAAAAAAAGTCTTGCTGTGGCATTCTGAAGTAGCTGTAATTTCTGCAGCGCCGGCAGCCAAGAGAAACCGAAGCATATATAATCAATTCTAGCAGTTGTTTTGAAGCACAATAGGCTCTAGTTTAGAAATATTTCTAGGATGGAGAAAGCAGAAATGGAGCCGAAGCCCCTAAATGAGCTGTTTAGAGTTTAAAGTTTTACTCACCAAAAACATTAAAGCTTATACAAGATTATTTTGAGTTAATCAATAGCGGGGCTATTGGCTTTAGGAACTATTGGCTATCTAATTCTTATCAGCTCCTATACAGCCTTGTAAAGCAACAACAACAAATAAAATGCCTCTTCTAAAAACATTGACGTAACCAGTGGAGTATTTAGAGCAGAGGAGGCAGTGAAGGTTGATCCTCTGTTAGTTTTGAGGAGTAAGAGGGAGATTAAAATATAAAAAAAAGTAAGTGGTTGAAAGAAACTATTACCAAGTGTTCATATAATTTGAAAAAATACATTTTCTCTCCTCTTTAGAAAAAAAATCCATTATTGAAATTCCGATTAAAATGCTTCAACAGCAACACTTACAGAGCTGGCTAGAAGGGGCGGCAGTCTGTGTGATGTGGTGGTGGAGGGCAGAGGAGGACGGATGCCTGCTGTCCTCAGTAAGGCAGCATCTCTTATATCATGTTTTTGCATGTCAGTTTTTCATGCTAGTCTGTTTCTGGCCAAAACATGTGAAATGATGCTCCAACGGAAGACAACCAGAATACAATATTGGTATTGTGTTGGTCTAATTATAATTTCCAAATTTCATCTTCAATCTTCTACCACTGAATTGTACCTCAGTGTGACAAACTGATGATAAAGCGATAGATTCATACAGTAGCATATTCATCATCTTCGTCTTCGTGTAAATTTGGAGCTACTTTATTCAGTCCAAATCGACTTTTGTCAGAATTACATTTCCCTCTCTTTATGAAACAGTAGCTAGCTACTTGTGTTAGTCATCGTAACAGTTAGCTTGTTGTAGCAGCCCCGAAGGACTGTTATGTGGAATTCATACTTATGTATCAAATCGTATGTATCGCCGTACGTAGGCTCTGTGTCGATGTAAAGCCTCCCTAGAAATGTAACGACACGTTGCAGCAACGCAGACCTCCTGTCTATTTTTGTAAGCTAAGGCCATTTCCCTCTGTGGAAGGGAAACTTTTATTCACGTTTTTTAGATAGTTTTAAGTCTTGTGCATGATTTATCCTGGCTTCGTATGAGTAGAGGAAATCTCTGCTCGTCGCTAGGCTAATTTATACAATGTAAAATGCCATAGGTTTGTGCTAATAACGTTAGCATGTTATATTTGTTTGTGAGTTGCAATGGAGCTGAATTTTGTAATGTTACCTTTGTTAAATGTTGCTGTTGTCCCTGGTTTCATATGAGTAGAGGAAAAGTGTGCTAGTCGCTAAGCTAATTCATACAATGTTAAATGCCATAGGCCTGTGCTACAAACATTAGCATGTTGTATTTGTGGGGAAAATGTGTCCAGATGAAGACAAGTGCTTTGTCTGTGAATGCTGCGAGTTATAGTGAAGCTGATTTGTGTACTTGTGTTTGAAATTGTCTCTATTAAGCCATGTTTAATGTATGTTTTGAATCAACTTAACTTTACAACACTTCACAGAAACCCTGCCAACGACTAGTGTTTTGGAGGTGTAACTGCAGAGTAGAAATCTCGCTTCAATGGCAAGAATGGATTTGGACTGGGGGGCGGGGCAGCGACAGGACAGAGTCGGAAAGCAGATGGAGAGCTCTGCTCTGCTGGTGCAGCCTCTGTCCTCGCTGCCCCAGCTGTCCGGGCTGGACCCATGGCGGGACTACAGTGGTGTGTGGTGGCCCAACGTGCTGCTGCACTCTGCTCATCCATGACTTAATCTCAGTATGGGCAAAAGACCGCTGCACAGACTGCACTGACACATGAAGCACACACACAAGGTTGATTCTCATCCAGAAACCACAGTGACTGTTTTTACAAAATATTTTCAGCCACTATTTTACTGCTTGATTTTTGGTTAAACATAAAAAAAGTACAGGTAAGAAGCCAACAAGTGTAAAATAACAGCACGTCCTTGGTTGGTTTTCTCTTTGTCCTTCCAAACTTATTGAGCACCAGCCATCTCTGATTTGGAGATATGTTCTTTTTGAGTGGATCCTCATTTTGTTAGCAGCTTTTGGTCTACTAGACAGATACACAGACACAGTGCCAACACTTTAACACTATTCTACAGTCAGGAGGTGTTACTATGACAAGAAACTTAATATAGCACCAATACTAGGTGTAAACTGCTAGCTGGTGGAAATGGATGTAAAGCATGAGCCATTAATTCAACATGTTTATTATAGTATATATATTATATATATTATATAGGAAATACATGAACAACTAAATGACAGCATGCACAGGTGAAAAATGCTGCCAAACAAATCAATAAATAGATTAGTAATAAGCTCAGGCACTTCCACTTTCACTATTTAATGTTGCCTGACAAATCAACTTGAGCTCAGTAACCCCTTTCTTAATCTAAAGTGTTATTGGAGTAAAATTGCCAGGGAGGAGGACATTTTCCCTGTTATATTTTCAGTCTCTATCCTCGTTTGCTGCTGATGGCCGGAGCGAACTAGAGGAAAGCGGTGAGGCTGAGAGGTGGGAGGGAAGGACAGTGGGTGGGGAAGAAAAGTGGTGCTGCGCTGATGGGACTTTTATGATGTCCTGTGTCGCTGAAGCGTGGAGCTGGAAGAGGAGGGATAAGGGCCAAGAGAAAGGAGTGTCAGCAAGGATTCTGGAAGGATACGCTCCAGCGTGAGCGCCTGGTGGGTTTGGAGGGCTTAACAGAGTGGGACAAAGACAGAGAGAGAGTAACTCCAAATGTGTGTGTGTGAGAATGAGCTTGTGTATGTGTGTGTGTTCCTCTACACTATACTCTTATTTTTAGATATGCAGGATGAGAAACTTTCTGCAAAATGATTTCCTCAGAAGTTTCACTTGGGTTTGGGCTTTAGGTTTGAAGCACCATGTAACAGTAGTGATGCACAAAGTTGTGTTTTAAGTCAAAAGGGAAAAGCATTTCAATAAGTAATTCACTGCAGTTCTTGCTGGAACAGATGTTGGTGCTGCACGAGGCAGGGATGAGCACAGAAGAAGAAAATATGTCTTAAAATCTCCAAACAGCTCTCTGCATGAAAGTGACTTCTCACACATTGAAATAAATAGATAACAGCCGCACACTTGTGTATTTGGAAGACATAATACACCTGACATTTGTGTCATGACAGAATAAGGTAGTGTATGTTACGCCTCATCTTGCATTTAAACCTTGGAGACACGAAGGGGTTGGTTAACCTCTTCCACCCTTTGGAAGAGAATAGAAATGAATAGAAATAAAATGCACAATTTTCTATTCATGTAAATGAGTCACTTAACACATGATAGTTTCTCATTTCTTTCTCGTTTAAGGAAGAGGCCATTATTACAATAGTGACAAACTATCCAATCACACTGTGCAGCAGCCCTTGACATTGCTGGCACATTACGAAATTCTGCACATGCACAAAAGGATCAAAAATCATGCCCTGTGACTCTTTGCTCCCAACGGAAATGTGTCATTTCTGTCAAGACACATCTGTGTCAATTTACAAATGAAGTTTCAGAAAGTCAGATCAGGCGGGAGCAGCCCGTAAGCATGGACGGATTGCTGAATGGGCCTACTGGGCGCAGGTCCAGGGGCCCAAAGTGTCAGGGGGCACTCTAGCCTTCACCTGCAAAATGTCACTCATATTAACGCGGACCGAGAAAGAAGAGACTCAAAATGACTACAGAGACACACACAAGGAGACACAAAATGAATACAAAGAGATGCTAAATGACTAGAAAAACAAAACAAAATTACCTCAGAGACACGAAACAACCACAAGGAGGGACAAAATGACTACAAAAAGACACCTAAAGATTACAAAGAGATGCAAAGGAACTGCAAAGAGTCAAAAAATATCTACAAAAATGAGCTAAACAACCACAAAGAGAGACATAATGACTGTGAAGAGGCACAGCCACAAAATGACAACTGACAACAGGGAGGGACACGATTATCACAAAGACACTCAAAAAGACCATAAGGAGATCTCAAGTGACTGCAAAGAGACAAGAACAACTACAAAATGGGCAAAACAAAAAACACAAAGGCCTCGTTTCCACCACACAATTTTGGTGTGGCACCTTTGGAACCAAAGGTAACCCTTCAAACATGGTACCTAGACCTTAGGTCCGCTCAGCGTTTCCACTGCAAACAGTAGTGTATCATGTGGACGCGGTTGTTGTCACTCACTGTATTTCCTCCTTTATCAGCCTGCACTTTGTTTATCGTCCACAGAACGAGGTTGCATGCTGACATTTTCAGAACAAATAGAACAGGCTGCAGTGAGTCTCTCTCAGTGGGATATTTAGGAATGGCGGGTTTGTGCATTTAGTCCTTCTAAGGCAAGCTCAGGGGTTTAGTGTTGCTGTAGCCCACAGGAATGACACTCCACAACACTTTTTTTTTTTTTCTCAGAGTGAGGATTAGAATATATGCAGTTCACATAACCCGGTCGAAATTAATATGTATAAACACTTAGATCCACTCATTACTAAAAGTGTGTGTCATCCAAGAGCGAAAATAAAAAATAAAGTAATGGTTAAATTGTCACACTGAAATTTAAGGTGTGCTGATTGATTTATGTTGTCACCTCGCAACATAACAAGTAAACATTCCACCTTAGTTGCCGGCAGTCGGCCCAGTGAATTAAGTAATTTTTGTCACAGACTCCAGCTGCTGCAAGAGGCAAAACATCCTTTCATTTTATTGCAATAGTCTACTAATATATGTAAAACTCTTCACGGTATGAAGATTGGTTACATGAACCAGCCACAACTCAGCCCTGAGCAGAGTGACCGTCTGCTATTGACCAATCAACAGACTGCAGTGTTCACAGCTCCACCTTTTAGTACCAGATCTGTGTGCTAGGTACCCCAACAGAGGGGGGACCAAAAATAGGGATGGTAGAGAACGGATTCCATTGGTACCATCCATAACTTTTCAACGTGGAAATGGGAAAAATATGTTGCAAACTGAACTGAACCGTACTGGACTGCACTATATTACCTCAAAGAGATACAAAATAACCACAAGGCAATACAAAACGACCTTAAAGTGAAACAAAATTATCAAAAAAAAAAAGACCCCAAAGAGACGCAAACAACTACAAATAGACACAGAACAACCACGAGGTGACACAAAAACTACAAAGAGACACCAAATGACTACAGAAAGATGCATATCCACCACGTAGTCTGTGTGTTTTGCTCCTATGTACAAGAGATGCAGGAGCCCTCTGTATTAAATATGCATGTAAATATGCTTCCACTCTTGTCTCTTCGAAAGTTATTTTCATGTCTTACCTGATGGATTTGATTGTTTCAGAAACGGTATTTGGATAAAGGCCTAACACAGAAAATGAAAATAAAAATAAAAAATGTAAATATTTCTGTTTTCATGTTGAAATCTATGTGTGAACTATGTTGAAATATCCTTACACACACAGTTTCCTGCCTTCTGTATTTAAAGTTTGGGCCTTGGTTAGGAAAGATGAGTAGGTGAGGTTAGGACGAAGGCTGGGTTCAGGTTAAGGTGAGTGGAAACACAAATTGATGGGAAAACAGACTTTGACACAACACCAGCGCGTCCTGTGAGGGAGTCAGCGCTTGAGAGAAAATGTCTCTCCATCTCATGAGAGTTGGCGTGTGGTATGTTTAGGGGTCAGTGAATAAGGCTAATCAATGAGAGGTAAGGATGAGTTCACAGACACGACGATGAGTGTGCTACCCCAATTTACCCATCAAATCATGTCTGTGTGTATCTCCGTCTACCTGCGTCTGTATCGTTTGTGTCTGTGTGTGTTCACCCATGTGTGCATGATGCAGTGTTTGGAGGTGCCTGAGTACATCTCTCGCTGTGTGCAATCTGGAGCCGGTCTGTGGTTGTTGTATTTTTTCTTTCCCCTTCATCCCTCCGTTGGCTCTTCTCAAATGGCAATTTGTAAAACACGGCCCTCTGTTAGCCCTCTCCCTCGCCTCGCAGCCCTTCCCTGCACGACTGCTCCCCTCCCTCATCTGTCCTCCCCCTTCTCCTCTTCGCATCACTCGTTTTACTTCCTTCCCTCACTTTCCCTCCTTTTTCCTGTCTCCCTCCTCTCATTTCCATACCTCCTGCGCACACTGCATCCTAGGCCATCTCCCTCTCCGTGCCTGTTTATCTCCCTCTGTCGTTCGGCCTCTTTCTCATTTGCCCTTCGTAGTCTGTGTGATTTTTCTTCTTCATTATCGCTGCCTCTTTTTTTGCTTTGTCCATCGTTGCCGCTGCCACTGCTGCTGCTGCTGCTGCTGCTGCTGCTGAGAGTCATTACCTCCTCCAGCTTGCCCTCCTGTACTTATTTTATGCCTTCTTTTTAGGGTTCTCAGTTGGCTTCTTACTCATAATGTAATTAAGAGTTTGTTTCTCTGCATACAGTATCATATTGATATGCACATAAAGATGCATGAATCTCCACTTTAAACTGCATACTTTATGAACTGCTGCTCACTCAGGCTCCATTCCCAAGAGGAAGTGATTGGGAACAATAAAAGTTTTGAGCCGCTTTCACTGTCACTCAAAACTGAAAGGAGTGACCTGCAGACTGTGTTGGCTGAGTTGTTGTCGGTATAATACTTTGGCCTTTTTTGAAAGGAACACTCACGGGAAAAAAAAACAAAAAACAAAAAACACCTGCAGTATTGCTTGTAGACTGATCCAGGAACACAAAAGTATATGATGAGGGACTTGCTCATGGCTGCCAGTGTGCATGCATGCGTTTCACTTAACAGTTAGAGTACCTGTAGTGCCTAATGGTGCTTCAACAGTGTCGGACAAGGCGGCTGTTGCAGAGATCGAACCTTGAAAATTGAAAGAGGAATGGCTGAGAGCCGCAAAGTGTGGAGGGAAAGTGATGGAGGATAATGCATAAATGGAGGAGAGGAAGAATAACCTGAAGGACGGAGGAGGAGGAGAGAGTGATGAACAGACGACACAGACGCTCTCCTCGATCAGGCTCGTCTGCTTCATATTACTCCCCTTCCTCTCCACTTGTCTTGTCTCATTTTCCACCAATAACGTCAATTGTTTACCCTCGCCGATTATTCAGTTCACCTCTATTAAATTTGTTCCAGGATTCTCCAGTATTTTGCGTTATTGGCCAGATGCAGCGCCGCGTCCTCTCCCTGCTTAACTCCGAGGTAAACAGTCTCACACTCTTTCATCTTCATTAGCCGTCCGTCCACCCCTTCCTTTATATCCCCCTCCCACCCCCTTGACCGATCCATCCATCCAGCCACATGCCTGCACACAAACACACACACGTGCGCTCGTGTGTGTGTGTGTGTGTCACTGGGCATTTCCATGACAACGTCAACATAGAGACCGCCCCTCTCCACCCGCAGTTTAGCTCATTTGCACTTCATTTGCATGTTTCTCAAGCGACCGGCGGCATTTGACTTTGACAATGGTGGGGAAACTGGCATGACCCTGTCGCTCTCCCTCTCAGTGTGTGTGTTTCTCTCTTGCTTCATCCTCTAACCCTGTGTTTTTGTCACTTAACCTCTCAACTCAATCTCCACTCATCCCTCCTTTCCCTTTTTTTACCCTCCCTCTGTCCACTGCCATAATAGTGTCAGTCACATTCCCTTTTTCCTCCCTCCCCTTCCTTCCTGTTTTGAAAACACACCGCTTTTACTTTGTCAAATTGCACGTGTACCTCCTCCTTTTCCTGCTTCTCTCATTTGTAAACATTTTCCTTCCATCATTATCCATCCCTCTCCATTCCTAACACCCATCTGAAAGAAGCTGCAACATTAAGTCTTTCATTCCTCCTCTGAATAAGAGTCACACTTGCGGCTTATTTGCGATTGGACAAAGAGCTTTCCATCCATTTCCTTTGCAGACAAACACAGCTGCTGCTAAAGACTCGTGTGCGCGCACACACTTCACTATTGACACTGCATCGCATTACAATTATTGACAGTCTATAGAACGAGAAACATGCTGGCACGTGTGCGCAAACAGACATCCAAGAAAAACACACATACATCAGCGGCGGCGAACAGACACAGAGACACGCGCATACACACAACTACAGTAATGCTATTTACACTTCTGCAAACACCCACGTTCACAAAGACGTCCCCAAGTAGCTGTGAAATTAAACTTTTTCAGATCCGACATGTTGAAAAATCTTTTGAGTGGTTAACCAGACACAAAAGCACTCGCCTTTTTTTCCACTTAATTTATTTTCTGTTTTTTTTTCTCCTCCATCATGAGGATTTCCAATTAAACAAATTCTCCATAACTGAGATTAGCATCACTAATTTGCTTCCTCCACTCCACAACAAATTACATGCCAGCATCAACAATATGGCAAAGTCACCTCCCATTCCCCCCATATACTGCCGGAGACACGTCAAAGTTAAAGTGATGTGAGAGTATAACAGAACATGGCTGTCGCACGACTCTGTCTGTTCACATCCTCCGCTGTGGAGAATTTTAAAAGCCATGCTCGGGAACCTTGCTGTAATTGGCTGTGCTGTTGAAGAGCAGAAGTGTTCACAGGCTTCATTACTGGCAAGCCTACATGAGGCATGTCAACGGGGTAAAAATTAGACGCCATCACCAGTCACTACACTGTGTATATATTGTAAGTGTGTTTTGCTGTCTTTGCGAGGAACCAATTGTGTGTTTGGCATACATAAAAGACAGCATTACCTGTTAGTATGAGTCACCAAATGTATGTGCGTGAGCAGGGGCGGATGTGATGATGTTTGTGTGTGTTTGTGTGTGCAGGAGCAGAGGAAGCATTCATTAATGTAAGAGTCTGTAAGTGTGTGTGTACTTACTCGGCTGTGTTTGTGAGAGGCAGAGAGAGGGACATTGTCTGTTTCAAAGGAAAAAAACTGCTCTCTGGCTCTCATTTGACATTTTAAAATCCAGCCGGCGAAGGACAGAGAAAGTTTTTATGAAAACAGACTAACTGTCCAGCCGAGATGACAGGCAGCGAGACAGCCAGGCAGAGAGAGACAGACGGGCGAACAGAGAGACGGGGGCGAGAGTATTCAAAGAGGGAGACAGAGAGGGAGAAAACGCAGCAGGAGGGGAAAGTATTCAGAGAACGAGAGAGAGAACCGTATTCAGAAAGTCAGGGGGAGAGGAAGGGCCTGTGCAGTTTCATTGATTTGAACCAGTAGGAGGGGAGAGAGCGGGTACAAGGGGAGGCTCGGAGACAGAGCGGCTACTGTAAGAAAATGGCTTTATAATACAGTTAAAGAGCAGCACAGAAGACACAGAGTCTGACAGACAGACGGGCAAAAAAGGGACGGCATAGAAGTTGCAGAGAGGAAGAAACGGGCGAAACAGATGGCGAGCATTTCATTTTTATATTTGTGCATATTGGACTTCTCGAATTCTGCGATCCACGTTCATGTAAACAGCTGGAAGCGTTATTAACATTTCCAAGTGGCAATCTGCGGTCCTTCTCACACTTCATACGTCCCACTTGTGATGTCTGATTAATGCTGTAATTGTCAACAGCCCATTTATTAGTGTAAACTTACAATTTCCAAACAAGGATCAACAAACTGTCATCCGTTATGATAAAGGTCACTGAGTCTCCCTGATGTTCGGAACAATGAGGAAACAGACAGCCGTATGTCATGTGCCAGACCTAGCACATTCAGCACCCTGGGCAATTTCAGCCTGCTATTTTCCTTTATGTTAAAAAAATTGGCCCCCAAATTGGCTGCCTTTGTCACCTATAGAAAGACCGCCATTATCTGTAAAGACGTATTTATTCAACCTCAACTGAGATGTATTGGTGATGTGACTCCCTCACGTGCTCAAGCAGTGTGAGAAGGATTTAATCATGTCAATAAAGCATCTTCAAATTTATTCAAACTGGCCAGAGACAGACGGGGGAGAGAGAGAGAGAGAAGTGGTGAGAAAAAAAGAGAGGAGAAAAAGCAGTGATAATAGAATAAGCCTGGTGAGATTTAATATTTTTTTCTTATTGTTAACAAATTCTATGAAAAGATCAAAACCAGTAATGAATGTATCCTGCTAAGTATTGTCAGTGTAGCCAAAGCCTGATGTAGCTTATTCCTCTGTGGTATTGTTGCCGAAAAACTATTAAAAACACATGAATGAGCCACACCGCGGCACTGGGTGACATGTTACTTCATTACCATGAGAGGCACTAGATTATTTTGAGTCAATACCACATACATCATCCTGCTGCTGTGTGTGTATACACACTAGGGCAATGAATGTGTATGAATCCACAGCTATAAAATAGCCCCTGACAGATGTACCGTTCAGTGTTGTCTGTGAAATGTTTGCTGAAACCCATCAGTGTCCAGCTGTTTTAGGAAATTACTTTCTCATTTTAAAAAAAGCCTGATAAAATTTGTGACCTGTTTATAGAGATTTATGACATCAAGAGAAAACAGATGAGGCAAATATAGCCTTGTGTATCTGCATGATTTGTAAAGGTGTGCATGCTTGCTTGTTTGATCTAAACTGAGATGTACTGGTAATGTGATTTGCATTTGTACTTTGGCAACAAGAGAAGGACGTGATCATGCCAATAAGCCATCTTAAATAGATCTGAACTGAGGTGAAACAGATATGGAGTGGGAAGAGGTAGGAAAGTGAATAAAGAGAACATCAGAAAGTGATAAACATAGTGTTGATTTGGTAGAATTAATTGCTTTGGCAAAATAGTCCATTTCCCTGCTAAAAACACCATCTGTGGAATATGTATACATCAGGGGAGAGACAAGGAGGCTGTAAGTGTGATAAAACCTCTGCCAGCCAAGCCAATACTTTATCAATACATGTGATCAGCATGTAGAAAGCCATATTTCAATCTGCTCTGTCCGCAGTCTCTCATTCACCACTATTATGATTTACCATCGCGGTCGACACAAGCACATCGCACTCGCGGTGCTAACAACAAACTGTTGAAGACTAGTCTCTATACAGACTCTACATTCAGTGAATGTAGAGTCTGGAGGCAAACCCCGGAGATCTTGTCTCTGGAATAAGAGCAGAAGAGCCCTGGTTTCCGGTTGTAGGCTGTTTGTAGTCCGCGTGATATTGACCAATCATGTTTGAGCCGGCTGCAGTTGTTGCCAGGTTAAACGGTCCGTGCGGTGAACTAACGAGATGGAACATAATTGGCGTCACTGCAAACTCTGAATCCATCGCAATGGTTCAGCATATTTACGTATATATAAATGGAAGTTGGAAAAGGAAATTCGCCTCCTCCGCCCAAATCAAACCGGAATGCCAAAAAATTGGTGGTCTGCCCCCAGAGGCTGTATCGCCGTCTGCCAGAAGTCAGACCCCTAACCCCAAACTAAAATGAAAGCTGTCTGTATGTAGGCTAACACTTTATCTGAAGATGTACCTGAGGCAGCTGACCTGCAGACAGTGAGTCTCCTAAGCAGAGGGTAACAGCAGTAACAGCGCCAGGTCACTATTGGTCCACCATCCCTCCTCCTCTTTCAGCTCTCGCCAGCGTGTGAAACCCGGGCCAATATTGATCCTTGTTCGAGCTCTTGTCTTATCACTCTCCCGTTTTCTTTTCTTTGTCTCCTCGGACAACACGTTCACTTTCTTCCTTTTCTTTGTCGCATCAGCCATGACAACCACATCTAACTTGGTTCACCTCGGTTCGGCTACCCTACTCTAAAGAGAGGAGGGGGATATGACATATGCCGTAAAGCAGCCAAATGTTGTAGTCTTTTTTGTGTCCGGGTTCCTACCCAAACCCCAAAACTGCATAGTGCCAGTGCAAGTGAAACAGACACTCTCAAGCAATGACGGAGGTGTTATCCAACCTATTGTGAGTTACTGTACCATCACAAGGATCTTGGATACATATTTTGAGGGCTCAAAATCTTCATTGTGTTGCTTTAAACGTGCTCTAGGATGCGTTTAATATCGTGACTATGACGTTCAAACGTCAGCTGTTTATCACCAGTTTTCAAACGCGACCTCCCTGTCATACATTCTCGTGTCAGCGTGGCAAGCATTCCTATGAGACAGCGCTGACCAGGTTTTTTTCATTCAGCAAAGCGAGATGGTTATCGGATAAATGCGACAAAATCGTCACTTCCAGGGAGGTTCAGCTTCCCTGGGACCTAATGGAGCGGTACATGGGAGAGGACGCACGGTGTATGCATGATGATTGGAGGAATTGTCTAAAAGGCTGAACCCCTTTGTGACTGACAGCGCTTTGGAAATACACACCGGCATCGTCACATCTCGAGCTCAGTCCCATGCCGATATTTGCAAGAGGAGTCTTCTGACAGATTGCCGTCCGGAGTTCCTTATTTCCATAAGCAATACAGCTCATTTTCGCTGTTAAACCCATCTGAAAAATCTTTGACAAATTTTATGACGTAAACTTAAAGTGAGTTTCCCCTGTTTGAAAGACCAGCAGCCGCCACTGGTATACATGTAGACATGTAGACATGCAGTCTAACTGGATACAATAGAGAGGACAAGCCAGGTAATCAGACATCCAAACAGAAAGACAGTGCTATGAAGCAGCAGTAGGTCAGATAGCTAAGTGGGGAGAGAAACAGAGAAACAGAGACAGACAAAGAGATGAACAGATGAGCTCAGAGCACCAAGGAGTAAACAAGCCCAAGCTGCACTCTGTCGTGACCTGCGGTGACCCCATGACAATGTGACTAATGGCCTTGAAACATACAAGGACCAGGAGACCAACCGCTGATGGAAGCACACAGCAACTCACATAGACAATGCATTGTGTTCAGGGCCGGAGCAGCTCCAGAAGAAAACAGAGTGCAATAGAAGTAGAGTTAGAGAGAGAGGGGGAGATAGAGAAGATAAAAGCACTTCATGGCTAGGAGTTAGATTTGTCTACTCCCGCCACACTGCAGGAGAAAAATGAGCAGAAATATCTCTTTAACCCTCGTTTAGGATAGCTTAAAGGTGCTGCATGCATCATTTGAACAACAGAGAAACAAAGACGAGCTTTTACCAGCTTTTAAAGTCTGTTTTACCTTTGAACCAACAGGAAACCTGCTGCAGGGGAATAATGCACAGGAACATGGTTTACAGCAAAGAGTTCTTCCAGTGTAAACCGAGATGAAGCTATCAGTGTTTGCATTGCAGCAGATGGTGGATCACACTGTACAGTAGTGCTGTTCTGTAGAACACATAATCCGATTGTATTATGAAAAATCATTGTGTCATCATCTTACAATGTGTACTGGCATTGTTGATAACAGATGTGGAGAGAAGGGGAAGAGGACAAAGGACGACATGACAACATCTGGAGTCCAGGGTTGAGTAGAAAAAGGGTAGAATACAACGGTATCACTTTTAATCACTGCTACCTCAGATGGGTTTTACTCTGTTTGTTAATCATGTGGCTGTTTTTCTATCGCTTTACTTAGTGATGTGCACGTGGGCGGATTATTAGACAATGAGCCCCTGGGCACAGACATGCAAAAGGCCTCACCACCTCTCCTACGTAGAAACAAGACACACAGACTTTAGATCTTTGCACACCAAGTCCGTATTGTTCGTCAAAATTGTTGCCTGTCTATCATGTTTGCACACAGCAAAACTTTTGTCCCTCATTAAAGTTTTTCATTTCAGTTATCTATGTTTTTTCACGTCCGTCAAAAGCCTTCAGAGAGTTGTTTGACTAAGAAGCAGTGAAGAAAATGTGGCACATACATCCGCAACAAGACAGAGGAATGGTTCCCAAAGTATTCTTTCATAACTCAAGTGACCTACTTCAGCAGGTCAGATGGTAATATTCATAGGATGATGATGACAAGGAGGAGGATCAGGACCGCACACAGACAGAGACAGAGCGACAGTGTGGAGACAGAGGGAGGACAGCTCAGCCCCTTCATGTAGCCACGGGGCAAAATGCAAGACACCAGTATAAAGTGGTGACAGCCAGATTGGTACCTCCAGTGGAGGGAGGCAAGGAAGGAAATGTGTCTCTTTTATTTAGTCTCATATAGCAGAAGAACAATAAATGCATCTGCCTCAACTTGCAAGCTTTCTCTGTGTAACCTTGTCTTTTTTTTCGGATAATGGATTTAAAAAATGCATATGAAACAAAACATACTCAGTGTGCAAAGACCGTTTGTCTTTCTTGCTGTGTTTCCATCTCTTTGTAGTTGTAGGCATTTTTTTGTGGTTTTGTGTCTCTTTGTGATAATTTTGTGTGTCCTTGAGGTTGTTTTGTGGTTCTTCGTAATCATTTTGCATCTCCCTGAGGTCAGTTTGTGAGTCTTAGGGGTATATCTGTGTTGATATTAGTCGATTTGTTTCTCTTTGTAGACGTTCTGTCTCTTTGTAGTTTCTTTGCATGTCTTTATTGGCATTTTGTGACTCTTTGAAGTCATTTTGTGTATCTTTTATGGTCATTATGTGTCTCTTTGTAGATGTTCTTTGCCTCTTTGTAGCTCCTTTGCATCCCTTTGTTGGCGTTTTGTGACTCTAAAGTCATTTTGAGTATCTTTCATGGTTACTATGTGTCTCTGTAGCTCGTTTGCATCTCTTTCTTGGCATTTTGTGACTCTTTGAAGTCATTTTGAGTATCTTTTGGTCACTATGTGTCTCTTTGTAGACATTCTGTGTCTCTTTGTAGGTCCTATGCATATTTTTGTTGTCGCTTTGTGACTCTGTGTCTGTATTTCTATTTCTACTTTGCACGGAGCATTGGAACAAAAACAATTTGCCCCCGGGGATTAATAAAGTATTGTGAATCTGAATCTGAATCTGAATGTCTTTTTGTAGACGTTCTGTGTCTCTTTGTAGCTCTTTTGCATCTCTCTGTTGTCGTTGTGTGACTCTTCGAAGTCATTTTGAGTATCTTTTATGGTCACTACACGCCTCTTTGTAAAAATTCTGTGTCTCTTTGTAGACGTTCTGTGTCTCTTTGTAGCTCCTTTGCATCTCTCTGTTGTCGTTGTGTGACTCTTCAAAGTCATTTGTGTATCTTTTATGGTCGCTTCATGTCTCTTTGTAGACATTCTGTGTCTCTTTGTAGCTCATTTGCATCCCTTTGTGGTCATTTTGAGTCACTTCCTGATCACTGCATGTTAAATTGAGTGACACTTGCAAGTGAAGGCCAGGGGGCTCCTGACACTTTGGGCCCCTGATCCTGTGCCCGATAGGCTCATTAATCCATCTATTATACTGAGGAACAGTAGCAGCTAGTGCACCAGATATCGTCCCACCAAATTCTAATGCAAAAGTTTTTATACCTGTTGGGGGTCGCCACACTTGCTGGCAGGATAAACAGCCAGCGGTCATGGAGAGGAGTAGGAGGCAATAACCTTTTAAATATGGGAATAACACTCCACATTTATAGACAGTCTCTCCTGGAAGGTATTCATAGTGTTGCAATCTGTTGTGTACATGAAAGGTGCCAGAAGTAGTTCTGCGAGGCACGAAAAAAGAGATCTTGAGAGGAAAACTTTTCTCACCACCGCACAGCTGGCCTATCATCGTGTGAAGTTGGTGCGAATGTCAGATTGTCAGTTTTGGAAAGTTGCGAGATGCTACCTCCCACCACGAAAGATGGGTTTGTACTTAACCATTAGGCACCTGCTCCGTGTTTTCTATGTTGTGCAGCACTTTTGGAGTAGTTTAAAAGAATCTCTGATGGGTTGAGTAATGTTAGCAATTCTGTAATTAAGTAACTATCGGAGTAATGTCATTATTTTTGTCAGAGAGTAATAAGTTATTGATTACATTTTTTACTGTTGAATATAACAGAGAAGAAGCAAAGACAAAAATGAAGAAACAGTGTGTTTGTCAGGGGCAGAAGGCAGTGAGTCAGGATTAAATTCATAGAAAGATGGGGGAAGGATTGAGATTAATAGAATGATTGATTGCCTGAGCCTAAGAAAAAAACCTCGGAGGTGGCCTATTTTTCATCACCTTCATCTTTTCTCTCATTGAATTTCATTCCCCCCTCTGTCTTTCCTCCTATCTCTCAATCTCTGCATCATTTTGCCACTGGGCTCTCTTGCATCTCTCTTTCTTGTTTGTGTAACTTTGTCACTGTGTGTCTTCCTGCATCTCTTCCCTGTCTTACTGTATCTCCTTAAACATCAAATCCCTTTCAATCTTTACACAGCTTTCCCTTTCTCTGTCTCCCTCTGTGTCTCCGTCTTTGTCACGTTGCTCCCTCTCACTCTCTCCGTCACTCAAATTATACAGTATTGTCGGTGTCAGTTAGGGATGTCTCGCTCACCGCCCACGCTCGCAAACACACCATTAGCTAAGCAAGCTTGGATTGACGTGCACTTGCACACACGCGCACACAAGGTGATGTCTCGGAGAACACACTGTTTCAGTCACCATCAGTAGTGATCTGTCACACTGTCTTGACACACTCTCAAAGACACATGCACAGGGGGCACGTTTCAAGACGGCGCGTGTCAAAACAGGCCTTTTCAACACATTCAAACCGCCGACAAAAGCTCCTCCCACTCCACAACTTTCTCTTTCTCTCACTGTTTTACAGTTTCGTTCTCCCTCTAGGCCTCCGTCCTCTCTCTTTCCCTTTGTCATCCCCCTTTACTCTTGGGAGGCAATTACTGTTTTCCCCTGGACTCAAACTAATTAGCTTAAAAACTCCCACAAATAAATAAAGCATTCTGTGAGTGTGTTTGTGTGTGTGTGTGTGTGTGTGTGTATACTGTTTGTGCACCTATCTGCTTGTGCTTGCGTGTAAACGAGTGGAAAATGAAGTTGAATATATAAATACTAATATGGCACAGATTTAGGCGAGGCTAGAGCCTGTTAGAGTACGCCTCCTAAAAAACTGCATCAGCATGCAGTGCACGCACATATACACACATGCACACACACACTGTCATAGCTGCTCAGTATCGATCAAAAGTATGTATGCCAAAAGACATGCACATATCTGACAGCTTAAGTGTACACTTACACAGAGTAGCCTATATACAGTATCTGACAGCTCATTTTGCTCCAGATGCGTTGCTACTGAAATTCAAAGTCAGTCATGGCAGCCAGCTGTGTCGCAGAGACATTTCTACATGTCACTTTTAATGATTCACTGATAAAAACACACTCCTTTTCAATCAGCACTCAGTTGAGCTGTAAAAATAATTCAATAAATTGATATGAAATGGAGTTTGAAACAGCTACACACAAACTCAGGTGAAGGTTGGTCTCTCCAACAACAGGGCTAACTTATCACCCCAGGGGGCTTTCCTGGAGGCTGGTAATTCAGATACATGTAAGCAGGTAATCACGCCACTTATCTGGGCTTAGGCATGAAAAATTCACAAGCAAAAGATGCAAAAAAAAGAGACTGAATTCGAGACATAACATACGGGGAAAAAAAAGATTTTCAGGTTTTGTATTTCTTTCGCCGCTTGAGCTTTGTGCAACATTCAGCCCACACATATTATACACATACACACACAAGCAGAGTAATGCACGCGAGAATAAGCGCACCTATTTCTCGGAGCTCTAAAAGATGCACTTAGTCACAGGCATGCACATACACACAGAGAGACGCACAAATAATTCTTGATTCATTGATTCCTCCAGGGGAACACGGGGTTACTCTTAGTAATAGCACTGTCTCTCTGAAGCCCAAATGAACATCAACACACACACACACACATACACACACAAAACACGTGGCACCCTGGTGGCGAGGGGAGCGTGTCCCATTTTTTAATAACAAAAAAGCTCTGGGGAGCCGTGTGTGTTGATAGCTAAATGACACTTACAGGTTGATGTGCTGTGGAAGTGGCAGGGAAAAATAACAGGCTGCCAGGCACAAGGGGAGGGAGGCCAGGCCTACATAGGGAATTCATGCAGCAATGAGGAGCTGATTAAAGTGCCTGGCAGAAAAACTGGCAGCGCTGCAACTAGACACACTAGATCAGGGCTAGCCAGGGAGTCTCAGTTCGCAGAGTAACAATACTAATCCCTGCAGGCACAAATATTGTGTTTTAACAGCCTGTGCTTCCACTGAGGGTCTAAAATAACATTTTAACTTCAACAGTTTTGGAGCAATTTGAATGATTAACCCATTTTAACTTGGGGAAAAAAGCTTGTTTAACTAGCTGGCTGTCCTCATCAATAGCTCACTTGCTGGGGGAAAAAATCCAATACAACTTGCACACCTGAGGCAATTCCTACCCTGCTTGCAAATTACACTTACAGGAAACATTTTCAGTGAAACAATTATAAACATGTGGGAATGCAGGCTATAACTTCATCTACAGGTGGCACAGAGCAAGCATACAACGTCGGTGTTAAAGGAAAACAATGTGGCTTTATTTCATTTGCAGTAATAAGCCTTTTGTGTGCTGTGTTATAGGTAAAGCATTGAATATAAAATGAATGAACGCATTACACTCAAACGCAGAATTGGAAATGCCTAGGTTTGCACCCTGCTGCTACCCAGGCAGCTGTTAGCAGAGGTGCACCACCTCCGCTGTATTACTGACAGCCCTCGCTAACGCCAGAGGAAATTAACGCACGTCTATAAAATCAAACCGGAACCTGCAGGGGAGACACAAAAGCAGAGGTGCTGCTTCACACAGCAAAGGCAGTATAGTTAATGACTGAGGCTATTGTTTACACTTCCTCTGGTAACTAAATTGATCACACAGACGAGATGCCATAAGGACCTGTCAGGCTCAGCTCAGCAAATGACAGTGATTGATCAGGTTTGGACATGATACAAATGCTTTAGGTAATTATTAAAAGCAGCACGTAACAAAAGCAGAAAACCTGTTTTTTTTCCTCGAGCCAGACAATGATGAGGTAAATAGTTTAATCTGTCACAATCATCTGGAGACATGTGGGACGAATTAGTGATGGACACAAGAGAGAATGCAAGTAGCCCTGTTGGACGGACACCAGACTGGGGTTAGGATAGTTTGTTCATGACTACCAGTGATGCTGCAGAGCAGGGTGTCAAACTCACTTTAGTTCACGGGTCACATACAGTCCAATTTGATCCCAGGTGGGCTGGACCAGTAAAACCATTGCATAATATCCTGTAAATAACAAGCTCCTCCAATTATTACCCTTTTTTGTGTAAAGACGCACATTTAAAAACATTAATCCATTTACAAAACAGCTGATGTCTTCAGAAGAATAAATGCAATTTCAACAATATGTCTCAGTTTTTCCAAATTCGGCTACTCACAGTCATTTCATGTGCATTTTTCTATACATTTCCCCTCCTGTGTAGTAATCCTGACATCACCACACCAAAAAAAAGTGAAAGAAAAGAACTGTATCTTGGTCAAAATCCCCCGAAGCAGCGTTTAACTTGCTCCTGAAGCCCCGACACCTCTTAGCCTTCACATGTGAATCACTATTGGGTGTGCAAGGTCATCCAGTGGGCCGGATTGGACCCTTTGGCAGGCCAATTCTGGCCCCCAGGCTGTATGTTTGACAGCCCTGCTGCAGAGCATTGTTCCAGTGAGTGAAATTGTTGTTTTTGTATTCTAACTTTCCAACACTGCCAATCTATTTTGTAGAAAAATAAACTGAATGGAGAGCCCAGTCTTGTAGAAATATGTGAATTGGTTAAGAACTCCTAGCAACACATTATGTGGTGGTGGTGAGAACAAAACAACAACACATGGAAGATGGCAACAACTGCAGCTGCAAATGCTTGGTGTAGGCAGATCGTTAGGATTAATAATACATTCGCAAAACCAGTATGCAAATAGTGTCATCGAGCTTTTCAGACAAAAGGAGGGAACAACCGAGTGAAGCACCTCAGAGACAGACATGTATGGTAACAACATGCCAATGCTCCTTATCTGTAATGTTCAGATGGATAATGAAGTGGATAAGTACATGGGAGTTTGTTGTTTTTACCATGGTATTGAGCAGAGTATTGAGAATTGTGGAAATTCACTGGTATTGGTATCGACTACTACATTTTTGACACTCCTAGAATGGACTGTAACAGGATTATAAGCCTGTGAGGTTTCCGTAGCTCATAAAAACAGATACCAACACTGAGCTGATATCACCACACACATGCTGTATAACCCCCAAGCACAACAGGTCCCAAAGCTAGTTGATCATGTTAGCTGTTCAGTGTGTGTGTCTTTTAGTCTCAGTTCATATGCGCAGGCTGAGCAGCACGGGGCTCAATAAAAGATTTATACAATCTATATGCTGTACTGTATTGCACAGCATGGAGCAAGCCTTATCAGGTTTATTGGCGCAGAGAGCCACATGTGTCACCTATGGCGAAGTAGGTGATCTGTACATGTACAGTGTGTGTGAATGTGCGTGTGTATAATGTGTGTGTGTTGTGACAAGGAGGGGAGGAGTAGTGACTTTGCTCAGTGGTGACAATGTGTATTACTCACATCTGATTACAAGAGAAAGGGAGAGGTGGGAGTTGGAGAGATGGAGGGGGTGAAGTGAAGCGGGAAAGAGGGAATAAAATGAAAGAATATGGAGGAGAACCAAGGCGGTGTGTGTGTGTGTGTGTGTGTGTGTGTGCGTGTTGTACTGTCTTGGCTACAGGTAGTTTATCATTAGAGATAGAAAGACAGAGATCCTCACTTACTGCGGCGGCGTCACACACACATGCACACAAACACTGTCTACCTGTTCCTTTTATGTCCATCCTTGTCTGTGCACACACACACACACACACACACACACACACACACGCAGAGATGGACCATGGACACACACAGCAACAGAGCTGTCAGTCCAAGCAGGCGTTTGTTTCCCAAGGTGGAGGTAGTTTGTCCAACAAGCACCACCGGAATTAGCCACATATCTGCTGGTATGGATTTTTAATCTCTGTCAACATCACGATTATATTTAATAGCTTTACTATCTCACCTGAAAAATGCTTTTAATAGAGGGACACGCGCGCACACACACACACACACACACACAGGTGTACACATTAGCCCCTTAGCCCCTTTTTCCATTCTCTCCCTCTCCCAGCTCCACCCACGCCCCCGCCATATACATCTCCATGGAGACTGCCGCCTGGCAACAGCTGGAGGAGAGCCAGTTGCCGCGGCGACGCTAACGCCCGGCGTGCCCCTACAGTAAGGAGCAGTGATGTCACTGGGTGGCCAGGATGGGCAGACTATAACAGGCAGGCCAGATGATGACCATTGTGAGAGTTAAACACTCGTCTTGTCCTTTATTGCCGCCATCTATCAGCCATCACTCCTCTTCAGTGACAGATCCACTGTGTTGTTCATCTTCATTAGAGGTGTTTCTGTGCCGTCTTTGTTCATCTCTCTCTCTCGTTCAGTCTCTCTCACACTCTTTCTGTTTCTTTCCCTTCATCTGTCTTTCTGTCCTCTTGTGTGTCTCTTTCTACTTTTTTTTTCCAACTCATTTGCGTCTCCCTCCTCCTTTATTTCCCTCCTCAGGTCAGTTCAACTCAAGAAGCTTTAATGACCTGTTAACATTATTCATATAAAAATGCAAAACACATTGCCTTTATGCATCTCCATTTAGATTAAAACAGACACGACTACATGGCTGGTATTATAAAATCAGTATTATGCTAACACATGCAAGAATGATAATGTTTACTTAACTCATTATTCACAGACTACAAAGGCCCTTCACAATGTATATACAACTATAGCTGAATTTTCCCAGTGAAGATGAACAATGGAGAGTTTAAGTAGAAAACATCTTTGTACTCTGATCATTTATTTACGTAAAAAAGTAACAATACCAAGCCGTGAAAATAAAGGTCAATACATTTTACTCAAGTAAAAGGGAAAGTATTATGAGCAGTATTCACACAATGCACTCAAGTATCAAAACTCATTATGTGGATGTGGTTTCTTTCAAAGAGTTATGTCATACATTTTTTATTAGTGTATTATTGTTATTGATGCATTTACATATAAGCAGCATTTTAATGTTGCCGAGGAAGTTCCAGTTACCACTTCATATACTGTGAGGCAGTTTAATCCACTTCAATATATCATATTCAACAAGTTTATCACAATGTTATGTAACACTTTGTTAGTGTTACATGTACAAAGCATCAGGTCACAATAGCTGTGACTAAATGTGGTGGAATTAAAGTATTATTACATTCATAATATTTTGTTCTGAAATCTAGTAAAGTACAACTATAAAGGAGCAAAAAATGTATATACTAAAAATAATTATTCAACTTCATGTCATCTGTAGCCATGTCTCAGATCGAAGGCTACATTTGAAGAACGATTGCATCAAATTGGCGCACATTAAAGGATAACTGTGGTATTTTTCAACTTGGGCTCTATTTCCCCATGTGTATGTGTGCGTATGATTCATAGGTACAACTTGTTTTAAAATTGGTTCAGGATTGAGGGAGGCGGATGCAGCCGGCAGCCACGAAACGAGCTAAAATGGTAACGGGGGCAAATACGTTCTGTATAAGTTTGCGCGTTAAAAGTGCTTTTTTTCGCCACTGACCGGTTCAGATCGCCAGTGCTATCTCTTTAAATAGCATACTAAGCGTTTCCCTTACCATTCACTTCCTGTGGACTGTGTGTGACGTCCTCTCGCGAGAGCTTTGCTTGTTGCCGGAAGAAAACAGAGAAGCCATGCTGAGCGCCGCACAGAGTGGCGCTGGTTGTCCCAGAGTACAGTTGAGAGTTTTACTGCATCGGTATCATGGCTGCATATTTACCCGATTTCGAGAATGAGGATGAGCCCTTTCATTACGATGGCCGCCTGTACTTATTTGAGCCCGAGTATACGGACGAGGAGTTCCTACAAATTGAAGAGCAGATGAGGATAGAGAGAGAGGGCCAACAAACAGACGAGGGTGAAGCAGCGGCTGCACGAACACGAATCTCTGAGGACTGGTGGTGCTCCTGCGGTTGCTGTGACTCCATGCCCACAGAGGAAGAATGTCTGTGTTGCAATGAGTGGGACCTGCTGCCCAATATTCATGGTCTCGATGTGTCCTGGGATGATACAGAAACTACCAAACGCTGTGTAACTACGTTAGAGGATTTCCCCCCTCTGATCAACAGGGCAGTGCTGGATACCTTTTTTCATGTGCCCAAAATAAATTGGAGGAGGCGGCCAAAACCACAGGGACCAATTGGTCAACTATAGATCGAGTAAGTATAACTAATACTGTATGTCTTTATGCATGTAATACTGATACCTAGAATTGTCTCCAAGACGCACATTTACTGCTGCATACTTTGCCCTCGTATATATCGTACCTTGTTTTCTTCCGTCAACAAGCAAAGCTCTCGCGAGATGACGTCACGGCCGGGAAGAGGCGAAGGGTCAGGGAAATGCTTAGTATGTATTAGTATTTACAGAGATAGCACTGGCGATCTGAACCGGTCAGTGGCGAAAAAAAGCACTTTTAATGCGCAAACTTATACGGGACGCATTTGCCCCCATATCTACCTCGCAGCTGCTGGCTCCCTCAATACTGAACCAATTTTAGAATGAGTTGTATCTATGAATCATATGCACACATACACATGGGGAAATAGGGCCCAGGTTGAAAAATACCTAAGTTGTCCTTTAACTGTGATCTTTTCCTCACCCTAATCAAGTGGTTTTGTCACCTAACGGCCAAAATACTTGGGATACAAATGCGGCTCAACACGTCTGTCACAACAGAGCGTGTTTATCATAATCATCTGAAGCTGCTACGCTCACCACGCATAGGCACAGCATTGCTCAAATCTATTTTTACACAGCTAGTCTACTTTTTTCCTCTAAACGTGGCTCCAACTACATAAAACTGTGTAAAGAAATGAGTGCAATCTGTTTAAAAATGATTCAAATGAATACCGCATTGTACCAGAGGCAGCAGACCAACTTTGTGGGTGTTTTTACATTTCACATTAAAATAAATAAATCAAATTAATGCATTCTGTGGTTGAAACAAACCGGTTAATTAATTTAGTACCAGTTAATATAGCCAGAACGCCTCCAAACTTTGCACAACCAACTGCATTATCACTTGGCAAAACTCACCATGTACACAGTGAGGCTCGCAGCCACCACACGCTACCAAGACAGAGACTGTGTTGAAGGTAAAAAGCCTCACTTCACCCCAGCTAAGTGATGTATCGAGTTTGTGCCTGATTTATTTTAGATGTCATTCATGTGGATTGACTCATGGGACTTAGTGATGACCACTTTCGCATCAAGATCTGCCGACCTTTCTGCGTCAAGATACAGGGCCAAATGTTTAATGCTTGGGGAGAAGCCCCAGGTGTCATTTTACTAATGCTGGGAGCTTCTGCCTAAGCATCAGTTTAAGTAGGGATGAGATCGTGTTGTTTATGTACAAGACCATATGTAAATGCACTGATGTTTTGCTCCATCTGGATTATGTGTGTTGAAAACAAGAAGTGCACTTCACCTGGCAGCCCCCTGGATTTCTGTGTCTCTTGTACAGTATGTGAAAAGTTGTGCTGACAGAGCCCGCGTGTCCCCTCTGATCTGAAATGTTCACTTGTGTTCAGCAATCTGCCACTCCACATGTTGCAAAGTGGCAGTTTAACATGTAACAGAGCTTCACTCCACTGCAAATGTAAATGAAGAGGCGCTTGCTCCAGAGGGTTTTTTTTTTTTTGATTTGAGGAAGAATTTTTGCCTGAGGCACATGTGCAATCAGCTTCAAACAGGACTACTGACATCTTGTATTTCTGACCAATTACGATAACTACTAACCCCCCTCATGTACACCTAGTGGAGAATTTGTCATATCACTTACAGAGCTTCGGATGATGTACGCCACTGTCGTCATCTCTGCGGAAGTCAAAACCACTGATTTTTGGGACTACTGTTTTGGCTGCTCCTGCTGTAGACAGAGTTATGATAAAATGCACCTGCACTTGTTTGCGCACTCCTACTTTGTATTCACCTTTTTCTTGTCACCACTGCCGCTGCCACCCATCGCTCTCCTCTGTTGGACAGCTGTCCTACACCCTGCCTCAATGTTCCCATCCCACTTTCCACTTCATCATGTCATCCATCCCTCTCCCTCCCTGCATTTATCCACTGCACAGCCCTTGCTCCAATCAAAATCGAGCCACTAGCAGAACCGCATCTTATTCCATGCACATAAGCTTACAGGCATGCACACACAAACACACACACACCCACAAGGGTAGAAAGATAAACCCAGCTTGCAGGGGTAAACACTGCGGATAATGACAGAGCTGCTCTTTGTGTCCTATAGCACATACTGACACACACAGCTGGACATTCATTTCCCGGGCCTTAAACTTATTATTAATCTCTCACTGTTTCACACTTAGCTTAACCTGAACGTGATCCTAATCTTGAGCCTAAAGTAGAGTCATAACCCAAACACATGTTCCAATGACAAGGGTCTAAATCTTAATAAAAGCCTCTCACATGAATAGAAACACAGCACACAGACAGTTCTCTTGCTTGTCATGGTTGGCCGGTGACCCCGGGAGAAAATGAGAGCAGAGGAGGCGAGGAGACAAAGAAGTAAAACCAGAGAAGAGAAACAGGCGTGTGATGAGGGAGGCAACAAGGCAAGACAGAGTGGTCCTGCTTCAGTTAGCGCGCTAACGTGATCTGAAATGCTCTGTGCTAAAAACAGACTTAATTAATAGGGCAGCACAGCGCCTATAGCTAAGCTAATGCTAAATGTAATGAAGAAATGAACACGGAGGCTAATGCTAGTGAAAGTGCTGGAGACAGTAGCGTCTAGTTACTGGGGCGGAAGAAATCAGTGCTAAATGGCTTGTGAATTAAGTAATTTGCTCTTGAGTAACTGATGTCCTTGTCTCGTTGCAGCTGTGGAGGCCTGGGAGAATGCATACTGTTGGTATACATCAAGACTGGTACAGTATATATACAAAAAGACTTCGCTCTAAGCAAACATGTTTAAATAAAATGAAGGGATTTAGTATTTCTCCCTCAAACGTTTTCCAATCCAATCTTTCTGGCTGTTTGGAGAATTCTTTGAAACAGCATTTGGACCATGTTAAAAGGAAATAGAATCTACAGGAAGGATCAGTTAAATGACTAAATAAAAACTCTTTGGTGTCTAGGCAAATACTGGGGCTGCACTGAAGAATGTTTGGACTCCTCAGTATTTTTATAATCCTGGACACAACCTTGTGTCCTTGACCACGAAGGTTGCCAGGTGTGCAATTGAGAAAATGTGTAAAGACATACAGTACCGAGATGCTGGTGTTTCAGAGCTCAATAGCTCTGAGTGGATATAAGGGTGCACCCCAACACGTGATGTGCATGATTATTACATGTGTGTCTCTGTGGTCTGTAACTTGTTGTGAGGCCGATTTCTCTCCCGCCTGTGAGCCGTCTTGGGGATTAAACGCTGACTTTGACTGCTTGGCCCTCTCTGACACTTCTCTCATCCCATTTTCTCCCTCGGCCTAACCCCCTCCCATCTAATCTGTTCTTCTTTCTCTCTGCCACGGGTCTTGTTTTTCCTTCCACTCCATTTGTTTTCTGTCCCTTTCGCTCGCTTTTCCTGTTCGTCTCCCTTCTTTCGCTCTCTCTCTCTTCTGGCTGCTTTGTGAATCTAAATAGCCTGACACAAATTAACAGCGAGAACACCCCCCCCACACTCCCTCCACTCCCCCCAACCCTCACCATCACCATCAGACACACACCCACACACTCTTTCTCTAGGCAGTTGCTAATGGTATAGTTGGACGATTGATTGCCTCCCATCACCAACATTGGTTATATATAGATAAGGGCGCAAACAATCAGGTACAAATACACACATACACACGAAAGCGAGTAAACAAGCATCCCTCAGGCACGTTAAACACAAACTGGCTCAAATTTGCCTTTTCTGCAACAACTACTTGGTTTTTTTTTTGCTCTCAAACTGCATCAACACCATAGAAATAGAACGAAAGTAGAACGCACTTTCCCATTCAAATCAGCATAGCAGAATGGTCAGAGCAGTGGCCATTTTTATGAACTGTTGCCAAGGCAACTGTTGTTACTTCCATATGAACTTTGGTATAAACAAACTAACTTGCAGCAGATTGTGAACACACTAGTAGTACATTTTCAAATAAGCAATTTATGTTAAAAATGTTACCATAACTGTTATTCATTAATTCGTTATTCATTTTCCGTAACCACTTATCCTGTTGGGGGTCACGGGGGCCTGGAGCCTATCCCAGTTGACACTGGGTGAGAGGCGGGGTACAAGGGTACACCATGGACAGGTCGCCAGACTATCACAGGGCTGACACAGAGACAGACAACCATTCACGCTCACATTCACACCTACGGACAATTTAGAGTCACCAATTAACCTGCATGTCTTTGGACTGTGGGAGAAGGTCAGAGTACCCTATTTCCTTACGAACCCTCTTGCTGTGAGGTGACAATGCTAACCACTGCACCACCGTGCCGCCCGTAACTGTTATTTCTCTGTTTATTTTGTTGCTATTAATTGCATGTTTGTATCTGCCTTCCAAGAGCGAGGGAGAGCTGCTGCTCAGTAGACAACTGAGAGGCAGAAAGAGACGGCAGGGATAAAGAGTGCCCAGAACAGCATGTTTTCACATCTAACTCTGTGAATCAAGGGTTTATCACGACCATACCAGACTTTGTGATAGTTGGAAGAGTGGACTAGCTAATGAGATGACTAACAAGACCAACTTAGATGATTTTGGTGTTTTATTTTGTTTTTATTGAGTTTAAATGAAGCGTGTCTCATGATGAGCTCACAAGAAAATTGAGCTAAGGTTAGTCATTGTTTGGTCAAAGACAGAAACTTGGACTGGAGTAGACTAGCACTGTATTTCTCTGTTCAGTAAGTCAGTCTCAAACTTGTCAGTCCTGTGAATGTTGTCACCATAATAACTGAAAACGGTCACCATTTCTCTTGTGCTAGTCAAACGACCACGGCAAACAGGTCAATGTCCTTTCTATTCAGTCTATTTCTATGGTCCACACTAAGCAGGCTAAATCTGTAAACGCTGTTCACATGTGAAATCAACTTAAGCTCACATTAGTGTTGTCAGGTTGTTCACGTGAAGATTTCCTTACACACTGAAACACCTTTCTTCTCTCTCCTCTTTGTGTTGGCTAACCAACACGACTGTGAATCACAGTTAACACACATGTAATGTGTGCCAGCCAGGTTTCATTGTTATATATAAATAAGGGGCAAACAATGAGGAGCAAATACACACTAAAGCACATAAACAAACCTCCCTTAGGCAGATTGTTTCCTGAGTGTTACACACAAACTGGCTCAAATTTGCAATTGTTTTTGTCTTTGCTCTCAGACTGTGTCCACCCAAAGTAAGCAAAATCTGTAGACACTGTTGACGCGTAAATTTGACTTAAGTTCACAGTAGTGTTGTCTGTTTGTTTATGTAAAGATCTCCACCCACACTTAAAAACCTTTCTTCTTTTCTCCTCTTTGTGTTGGCTAAGCAACACAATGTTTAAAAAATGATGAGTGACAGCCAAGTTATTTGTCGAGTCCCAGCTGGTTCATGCTCCTTATGTCAGTTGCCACCTATACCATGTTTCAGCGCAGCCAGATCAACAATGTAGCTGCTTTCATTTACATCTTTTTCCATTTCTTCTGTTGAACAACTAAACAAGCAAAAAATTATGATTTGATCAAGGCCCATAAAACCCTGCATTGCGATGAGATCACAATGTTCTGATGGAGGAGTCATCAAGATAAAAATAAATACAGAATAAATACTTTACTGTGAGATAGGCCATGTTGACATTTAAAGCGAGTGATTGCAGAGAAGGTTAGGGGCAACTGAAAGTCATGTTCTTAACTCTGCATACAGTCCCAAAACACGTCTCAGCAAACTTACATCAAGCTACATTTTCCCTGACCGCAAGACAAACGTTTCTGGATTTATCCACACCAGAGAGCATTTTTAAAAAGCTTAGTGTTTGGGTGTAAATATTGCAAACTTGTAGTGGTAATGGGTGAAAATGAAGACACAAAGGTTCAGCCAGCTTTAGGGGCCAGTATACTCCAGCAGAACTGCGTCTCAGGTGGTCAAATAGCTTTGGGAACCTCCTCCTCCTTTCACAGCTTTCCAAAACCATCAATCCAGCATCCACACCCACATCATGCCAGGATTGGCCAGCTGTGAGGAGGTAGGAAAGTAGCCAGCAGATAAGCCTCTCTCTCTATCTCTGTCTTTAATTTGTTTCACAACTATTTCCATCACCTTTCATGTGAACAACAGAGTGAAACACTCGATCTTCTGTGTACGGTTATCCCCACATTTAAACAGTATCACATCTCCCCCTTTCTGTATCTCCGCCTTCTAGTGTGACAACTCCCGAACAGCCAGAAACCTCTTTTGATTCCTGACGTGGTCGGACAACAGGACGTTCAATTTAGTTCTGATCGAGCATAACCCAACCCTTAGGGTGGATGTAGTTTAGCTCTGTGCTCCTCTGGCCCAAAGGTCGGCATCTGGGTGAGAACTTGATGGTTTGTTGTGCTGTGAAGTCCCACAGAGAACAAGGCCGAGGGACTGAGGGAGCAGGGTGAGCCAATCCATCTACTGTGGTCAAACACAGAGACAGAGATAGTTGACTGAGCTCACACACATCCATGCACACACACACACACACACACACACACACACACACACACACACACACACACATACAGTACTGCACACCCGGCGATGGTATTCAAGCCTAATTAAAGTACAGTTGACACTTCATTTAAGATACATGGGTGTGCTTTGCAGCCCTGGTCCATGTGTGTCTATGCATGTCTGTGTGGGTGAGAGAGAGAAACAGAAAAAGGGAGAGCGGGGGATTATGTGTGTGTGGGGTGTGTGTGTGTGTGTGTGCACTCAATCTTTTAGCCTGTTAATGTTTGAGTGGGGTGAATACACATGGGAGAGCCAGCCTGTGTGTAGGCAAGAGCTCATTACTGCATCTGTGTGAATCAAACTATCTCTAAAAGGATGTTTGACTCCTGTCTGGCTGGAATGTGTGTGTGTGTGTGTGTGTGTGTGTGTGTGTGTGTGTGTGTGTTTCTCAGTGTCTTGTGTGTGTGTCCCATTATTTATGAACTTTATTTATTAACATTATAAATTCACTTTGTCCGTTCATTCACTGTCCACCTGTCCATCCATCCCATTCTCATGAACATGATATCTCTAGGAGGTCTTGAGGGGCTTTCTTCAAATTTGGCACAAACGTCCAGTTGGACTCAACAATGAACTGATTAGATTTTGATTGTTAAAAGTCAAAGGTGAAGATCAATGTGACCTTGTCTGTCTCATTCTTAGGAATCTGAAATCTCAAGAAGGCCTTGAGGGAATTTGTTCAAATTTGGCACAAACGCCTACCTGGACTTAACAATAAACTGATGAGAATTTAATGGTTAAAGGGTCAAGGGTGAAGATCAATGTGACCTTATCAGTCTCATTGTTAGGAACCTGATATCTCAAGAAGGCCTTGAGGGACTTTCTTCTAATTTTGCACAAATGTCCTCTTGGACTCAACAATGAACTGATTAGGTCAAAGGTCACTATGACCTCTCAAAACAAGTTTTTGGTCATAACTTGTATTTATACTCTAACTATGACAAAAGTGTGTGTCGCTTCTTTGCAGCAACACCCATACTGGAAGCATTGTCTTCTGTCATGGCTATATATGAGTCTGGACAGACATGGATGTTAAATAACTTCAACTTGACTGGTTTGTGGAGGCATACAACTGCAAGCGGCAATGCTAGTGTTTTTTTTACATAAGGTTTTATCTCTACAGGGACTTCTTTCACTGTGTATTTAAACTACTATTCTACCAGCAAGTGTAGCTCTCAAAAGATATGTTAGAGTATGTGTTCTTGTCATGCTGATTAGTGTGAGGTTAAACCTTAAACACGCCAACACGGGCACCATCTGCCTGAAACAATTCTCTAATTCAAGCTCCTCTTCTACCACCGCTTCGCTGTCTCTCCTTCTCCTCCTGTTCTCATCCACCCTTTTCTCCATCTGCCCCCTCCTTTGCTTTGCTGTCTGACTGGCATGACAGGAAGACTGACGGATGCACAATGACAGACAACCCCCCTCTGCACATTTCAAAGGCCCCACAGAGACAGGCACAAACGCACACAGACAAGGCTCACACGGACATGAAAATACTGTAGGCATGCACACAAGTGCAGACAGAGACACACACACACACATCACGAACAAACAAAAGATCCAATAAACAGTTAAATAGGCACAAAGACTGGAAGAAAAAAGACTCACAGATATGAAAAAAGACACATACTGAAACTCCCACACATACATATACACATACCATGTGGCCAGACTGAAGAATCAGGATGAACACTGGTAGGATGCCCAGTGTGTGGGATGGTTGGAGCGTCAGAATGTAACAGCTTTATAAACTGACCAACATGACTCGCTATGATGAACCAACTGCTGACCGTCTGTGTGGTTTCACCAGCCCTCTCCTTTTCTGAGTGTGTCAGCTTGCCAACGGCACACACACACACCAAACATAATGCAACCTAACGCAATAATTGCTGCTATGTTTGTGAAGGTTTTGATTGTGTAATATATACATCCATCAAGCCTGCCAACAACATGAACTATAGCTCAACAACATCAGAAAATGTTGTAACGATACTGGAATTTTTAACTTCCACACAATACCTTGAAACATATCAGTGTCCAATACCATTTTTGATACTGCAATGAAAATTGACACTGAGGGCATACAAGTTAAATTTATTAATAAAATATAAATATAACAAAGTTATGACATGACAATGGGAATCTTTTACTGTCTTGGTTAGAAGCACAGAACAGCAAAATGACTGTTCAAGGATAAGAAAGAGTGAGAAAGTGCAGCTGTTGCTGGTGTATCAATACTGTGGAAAACAGGGTTGGGTACCAAGCTCCACATGTTTTTAAAAAGGTACAGATTGACCTACCTTGGTACCAAGAACCAATTCATGTTAAATCCATTGGTACCAAATGTTGATACTTGAAAGCACATCTGCATGAGAACGCCGGATTTAGACAAGAGGCGGAAATGCCGTGGAGCATTCCGAAGCCTGGAAGCCAGCCACAGCACTCTAAGGTCTGCAACCGAGCTCCACGGAGACAGCGGGTTCAACTTTAGATAGGAGACAGAAGCGCCTTGAAGCTGGGAAGCCTGCCATGGAGCTCGGCGGCCTCTCTGTCAGCTTCCCAGCAAGCCAAATTTATTGCTGAAGCGCTGATCTGCCATGATAGTTTTGGTGTCTAGTCTATTTTCTTTTTCTATATTATTATTATAATAGCCTAGTATCAATGCTTGACGAGCAGACACACACACACGGAGACAAGTAGACAGGAAGATAGAAGAGAGAGACAAACAATTAGCTCTATGTGTTATTAGAAACGAGCAGAGGTGCAGAATTGCTTTTGGGTCAACTACCTCACCGCTGCAGCTTGTTCAAAATTTACATTTTGCTGTGACAGAGACAAAAGATAGTGTACTGTTGGGTGCCGGTATCAAAACCAGGTACTGGAACCAGTACCAGTATTGGTTCAAATGTAAACGGTATCCAACCCTAGCAGGAAATGAGCATTGAAACCATTTTAAAAACTCAAAATAATACGTATCCATAAATTAAAGTTTGGTGTGGAGACAGTGGTTAGCATTGCCGCCTCACAGTAAGAGGGTTCCAGGGTTCGAACCTGGGGTGGGGGGTTCAAACCCTGGAAGTCTCCAGTAGGAGACTTTGCATGCTCTCCCCATGTCAGCGTGGGTTTTCTCGGGGGACTCCAGCTTCCTCCCACAGTCCAAAGACATGCAGGGTAGGTTAACTGGTGACTCTAAATTGCCCATAGGTGTGAATGTGAGCTTGAATGTCCACGGTGTATCTCGCCTCTTGCCCAATATCAGCTGGGCTCTAAAATTTTGACAACACTGCCAGAAAGTACTAAAGAGCCTACAAAATAACCAGAGATGAATCAAGATTGAACACTACAGGCTTCATTTATTGAATGGTCATTGCACTGAATTGCTTATATTTTAATGTTTCCGCTACATTACAGCCAACTGCTACACCTGCATTTTCAACACTAAAGCAACCTACAATGCATAATATTGCTCTATGTATCACTTTTTGCCAGACGTCACTCAAATTGCCACAGCAGGAGCCCTGCTGTTTTCTGCTCTGTTTTGTACATCAGCCGTAGTAAGCAAATGTTTCTCAATACAAATCTAACACTTCAATCGTGCTACACAATAAATCCATTTCGTTTGTGAGAAAGAGGAAGAAAAGAGATGAAGCCACGCATAGGTGAAGCTGTTAGATGAAGATGTGTAGAAGCTTAGGTAAACCTCAAAAAGTTTTAACATAAATGATCATCGGCAATACCGTCTACCTGCTGTATCTGCCCTGTGGACACAGAGAGGGCAGAGAGGCCAGCGTTGCTGCAGCATCAGCTCTAATCACAGCTGCTTGCGACAGATATGCGCTGTTTTGTCTGTGAGGTCTGTGTTCAAACACAATACCAGTAATCTTCCAGGAGGAACTGTGTGTGTTACATTGATTAGACAAGTTGGACATGTCTGCCCACGGCTCAGTAAAAAGTTATCTGGTGATGGTGTCTGGAAAAAAATGTTGTGTTCATGTGGCTGATTTTCTGTACATACCCACACTCCCATTATCATACTGTGAGAATAACATCTAGCCGGTAACAAGGAGTGTCAGGGTTACACTCTCCTGATATTTTTGTCCTGCAATGCTTTTTCAGTTAATGACTAGACACCAATATGAAATGTGCAAAACTAATCAAAATGTGTGATGTGCTCAGGAGCTGGCAGCCAGAAGATGTTAAATGATGATGGTGATGATGCTCAAACTGTTATCAGTGGGCCAAAACTGAGACATATGGTACACAAAGCACTGCATAACTGTATTAGTGTTCATAAAAGGATTTCCTGGTCTGTGTGCAGTGGGTATTGGATTTCAAGTGCAGAATTGCAGTACCTGGCCACCAAACCTAATGAATGCAGCAAGCTTCCAAAGTCATTATTGGCCCATGTCGTATTATGTAAGAATCTCATTTACTGTTGTACTTGAGTGTGCCAGTAGTTATTGAGTAGCAAAGTAATTGATGAGGCAGGGCCGGGAGGATCCTCCAGGACATTGACAGCTACAGTTGTGCCCTGTGTTAAACAGTATGCAAATTGCGATGACATGTATTTTAGTACCACTGCTATTACTGGTACCATTACCAGCTCTGCAATTTTAGTTTTTATTGAACAGAATCAAAGTGCAGGAAAAAGGAGACAAGCATCGAAGAGAAAAGTGCCACGAAGGCTTTTGTGAAAACATTCCAAAACTACCTATGAGGAATCATTACAAACACAGTTTCAAGCGATTAACACTTTCTAATCACACTAAGAGAGTAAGGCAATGCAGGGCAAGTTTGTCTGTGTAGCACATTTCCTACAAAAAGGCAATTCAAAGTGCTTTACATAATGATTTAAAAAAAAAAAAAAACACAAGGAAAAGAAAAACAAACATTAAAGAATTAAAATGCAAATTAAAAGAACAGAACTCTTTTTAAGGAAATTAAAAAAGTTAAGAACAGAGAAATAAGATGGTTCATGATTGGTATTTAAGGTTCAGTCAGAGCATAAAAGCTTTAAACCTGGATTGAACAGTAGTCAAAGTTGGTGCAAGTCTAATATCCTCTTTAAGTTTGTTCCAGCTCTGTGGTGCACAGTCACTAAATACCACTTCTCCAAGTTTACTTTGCACTCTGGGAACAGTTAGAAGCCCCCAACCTGATGACCTGAGAGGCCATGAGGGTTCATATGGCAAAAGACAGCCAGAGATGTATTTTGGTCCTAAACCATCGAAAGACTTACAGGCAAGCAGCAGTACTTTTAATTCTATTCTCTGAGAGCCCTGAGAACTAGAGAAATGTTTTCACTTTGTTATTATATTTTTTAGGACTCTAGCAGGAGCATGCTAAATGAGCTGACGTTTTTTTGGGGAGAGCTGGGAAAAGACCATGACAGTAATCAAGCTGGCTGAAAATAAAAGCCATGGATTGCCTTCTGAAAGCCTTGCCTGGAAAATAAATCATCTGATTTTTGTTATGTTTTTAGGTGCTAAAATAAAGACTTTGTAATTGATTTGAAGTGGTTATCTCTGAGCTCAAAATTACAAGAAGATTTCTGATTTTTTTTGTTTTCAGAGTCAAAAGGTTGAGAACTAACCTTGAGCCCTCCTTCTTTTGGACCAAAAAAGAAAATGCAGGCCCATCCAATCATTTTTTCTTCAATGCCCTTCCAGAGAAAATCTATGGGACTGTAGTTGCTTGGTGACAGAACAAGGTAAATTTGTGTGTCATCTGCATACTTACTGATGTTACTGTGTATAATGTGGTCTAATGGAAGCATGTAAATATTGTCCAAAAGAGGACCAAGGACAGAGCCTTGGGGAACTCTACATATCATGTTGATCCACTCAAAGTACATGTGTTCAAGTGCTGTCGGAAGAAGTTTTCCTTCAGGGCTTTCTGCTACAGAGCCCTTTCTTGGTTAGGTTTAGGTAAAAGATCGTGGTTTGGGTGAATATGAAAAAAAATATGCGAGAAAACGCTGTCTAGCCCTGAAAGCAAACTTCTATCCACTAAGTGGGCAATTACTGGTTCATGATTTTTTCCTTGGAGACTATCTTAAGTTCCAGATGACGTCAATTTGACTTTGTCTGCATAATGAGAAATACTTAAAGTACTCACATGCTCACACTGTTCATGCTGAGAAACTAAATATGTGACGAGTCCAGTCGAGCTCCATCTGAGTTACTCAGTGCTGCCTCCCCCCACACTAGCATAATGATAGTGCACTCACTTATTCTCACTAGGGCACGCATGCAAGTAAATGCAAGCACATGCACACAGGGGCCCACAAACTCATCACAAAAGCGTATAACCCACTGCCTAAGCCTCTCTCTCACATACAGGGTTGAATCCACCTATACCCTTATTTTCCCATCTAGATAGAGTAACGCTACAGTAGCCTCCAATTCCATTTTCTGCACTGACTATCGCCGAACCCCTCCCTTCCCCACTGTTCCCGTCTCTCACCCCTTTCCACTTTCTCTCCCTTTTCCTCTCCACATCTCTTCCTCGCCTCTGCATTCCCGTCTCCTCCCGTCTCGTAGGCCACCTCTTATTTTTCTTTTTTCACTCTCAATCCCAGTCTGTCTGTTAACAGATCCCTTGTTGCATTTACTCTCTATCTCGCTCTCTCTTTCTCTTTCTGTATGGTCCAGCGGGGCTGCTGACAGTAACCACAGTACAGTAGGTTGCAATTAATCTTTCAAATAATTCTTTCTCACCACACAGCCAGCGGACGCATGTGCAGAGGGGGGCGAGAGCTGAGGTAAAGAGGGATTACAAAAATGCAAGATAGATAGCAAAACAAAAGGAGATGCCAGAGAGAGCAAGTTCTATTCTTGCATTATAAATATGATGAAAAAATAAACTTGCTGCCCATGTGTACATGTAAGCCCATTAATTTTCTTCTCTTCCCATTATATTCAGAAACTCCAAGCACAGAGAAGGGGGTGCAGTCGCTGGCTGCCAAATCAGTTTCAACACGTCACAATCTCAGAAGGGATAATTAATCAGAAATTGATGCATTAAACATGAAGTCCACATTTTTAATATACACCATGGCTCCATTTTGACTTTCATTGTTTAATACAGAGGCAGCCAATATATTTTGTTGAGTTGTTGGTGAAATAAGACATTCAAAAATGCTTATATTTGAAAAGCTATTTCCCTGCAATTGAGACAGTGTACTGATTGACAACAACTCAAGGTTTGATGGAAAAATAATTTTTCTTCCACTGCAGCTCTCTTTTTAGTAATGGCTGAGTATTTTATGTTCACAGCATTGTGAGCAAATCCTTTGTAGTCTTTTTCATGGGTCAGACAGTTAGCGTAAGCTTTTCTTTGCTTGTCAGGTAAGTTTTCTGGATCTCAGGAAAGTGACTGAAGGTTATCTTACTATTATACACAGCCCACATTTCTCTGTATATCAGGTACATGTCTACACGGTGAAGTTATGTAAATCTACAATGAGTGAGGCATTTACTCTGAGTGTAATTCCAGTTAGCAGTGCACTTAATGACAATGCAGCATGGATGTATCTGTACAGAATTGACATGACAGCCATGAGATCATGAGAGCTTTCATGCTTTCCAAGTAATTACTCTGAAGTTTAATGTCATCACCACTAACTCAGCACCAGCTACAAGGTCTTTAGCTACTGTTGTAGAGCTCTCAATCACTAACAATGAACTTCATCAGTAGACTCTCCTATCCCAACAAGAAGGTTCAAACCTTAAAAAATTTAAGTTTCAGCCCTTGATTATGACTCGCTGAGCTGCATTTGAAGCCATTGTAAAATACTCTATGACCGCATTACAATTTCAGTATTAATGTGCTAATTAGTAACCTATCATTCATAGTCATTTATCATCCACCATGACGAGAACAGTTAGAGGTACGCAACGCTGCATTAGATGCCATGAAAGAAACAAAGAGGGCCTGCAGGGATTTATTCATTGGAGAAATACCTGTCGCTGCTTCCATGAAATCCATCAACCTTTTGTCTTCATCCAAAGTGGAAAAAAGTACACCATCGATGTACAGTAAGATCACTATAACTTTAGCTGGCTTGTAGTTTTTGTTTGTAGCCTATTATGCCCACTTTTCTTGAACTATGTTGCACGTGTATGCCCGTCAACATCTATAATTCCATGACAACTAAATAGACTTAAAAATGTACCTTGTGGTGCAACACATCTTCACCCTCATTAAATACCATGGTCAGCAACCCTACATGTCAAACTTTGACTGTACCTTTTTAGCAATAGTTTTGGCTGCTCTGGGATGGTGTGTCAATTAATGCTCATAACATGCCTAACATTTTTTTTTCACACACATAGTTTCTGATACAGTCTCTTAGAAAAATAAGCCTATAATGTAGGTAAAAACATTGTCTTTAGGTTTACTTCTTTAGATTACGGCAACAAAAGCACGTGGTTAGGTTTAGACAAAACATCATCGTTTGGCTTAAAGTAAGTATGTTTGTTACTAATGTGATGCAACGTTACATGACATACATCACTAGGTTAGTATACCACACATATTAGTACACAACCTAATCTTAAAAAAACTTGATTTTTGGCTTCACATGGGAAATGAACTGTGATTTCCTGGGTGAAAGTCCAGAGTTTGTTTGATCCATCCACCTCCCCTCACACCCGCCTTATGGAAACTTTCTTCATACTGTGGCAGTTGATTGGAGTGTCAAAAAATGCAGCTGCGCAGTGCCTCTCATAACACTGCTATAGGGTGCCTCAGTGTGTCAGTAAGTGACACCAAAGGCCACTAACCAGGCATCAGTATTTGATGAGTTGGGTGTGTTGTGAGGTTTTTTTCTCCATCTCATATTTATCTAGAAGATGTGCGTATATCACCAATTCAATTTTGAACACAAATACAAAAATATTTGAGGCCAAACTATTCCTACAGGCAAAATAAAAGTTATTGATGATGGTAATGTGTATTTATATGTTCAGTTTTGGCAGTTCAGATGCAACTTCTGATCAACTTCTCTGGGACTTGTAAAAACAATCTGCCAATGTTACACCAAATTTAAAAAAAAATTAAAAAAAAAATCATATCAACGTCATTCAGAGAAGCCACGACCAAACCTGTCAAACTGTGGTTTGGCAGCATGCTGAGTTGTGCTAAATTGTGCATGACCATCTTCCCGACTGTGCAGTGTCTTTTAATCACACTGTTTAATTAGTGTTTATCCCTTTAGACATATTGCCTGAGTGTCTTGGCTTTTTGTTACAGTGAAATATGCCCTTGTAACACAGAGTCATTTCCCCTGCTTGCCAGTGAAGGAAGAGTAATTAACTCTAATTTTGATTCATTTAATTTAATTGGAGAGGTAAACATACAGCCAAGAGTGGATCTTTTAAAAGGCTACATGAGATGAAAGTGAAAAATAGAAAAAAGGAAAGGACAGAAGGGGTGGTGCGATGGTGAATGGCCATCCAGCTCCTGTAACAAGTCCAAAGGGAAGGAGGATGAGGAGAGAAAAAACAGCGTGCTTTGTAAAAAGGAAAGGCAGAGATAAAAAGAGGAGACTAAGAATGAAAACAAGAGGCGAGACCAAAAACCAGAATGAGAAAAAAAAAAACAGGGAACAAAGAAGAGTGGAAGAAAGAGGGAGGGGTGAATGAAAAAACAACAACAAGAAAACAGATTAGCAAAGAAAAGAGTGCAAACAAAGAAATCAGCTATAGGGAACGGAGCAGAACAAGACAGGAACAGTGGAATGGAGGAGTGTGAGGAGAAGCAGGTGGAGATGAGGAGAGGGAGAGATGAGGGATTACAGAGAGATAGTGTGAGACACAGAGATGCTGCAAGAGGTCACTCTTCGCTCTTATTGTCTGCAGAAGACAATCATGGCTCACAGTGAGTCTGTATGTGTGATGGTGTAATGTGTAAACATCTGTGTGAGTGTGTGTGTGTGCTGACAGCTCCTTTACCATCACTACAAGGAACAGTAGGCGTGAAGTTGTACAGAAGGAAAAGGCAAAGAAATAACGCCAACAGGCAAGGAAATGAACAATATGGTCTTGTACATCAGCTGTAAATCAGAGAAAGACACACAAGAGACATTTAGATTTTAGGCATCTGATCAAGGTTCTTGCTCAGAGTAACTTTCAGTGAGTACAATAGATTGCCAAAATTCAAAACATCCAATCCAATGGAAGGAGGCCAACAGAGCGAAACAGACATTGTTTGCTCTCTGTGCCACAAATTTGTCGAAAATAGGCAAAAATTCATCTCAAGTAGGATTTTTGTCTGCTGCAATAACGTGCAAGACAGTGCCGAGCAGGGAGCTTTCAAGGTATCCATAAATTTCTCCCTCCAGTTTGTATTATACTGTATATAGCAGACGTTTTCAAACTGTAAAGGAGCACCTCCCCAGGGGCGATGGAGAGATGTGAGGCAGAGACTCTGTGTGAGGTGAGAGGGACAGGTGCACACGGCAGAAAACAAATGGAAGTTAGTTATTGTAGTTTGTCCAGCTGAATTGGTCCACACACCGACACAGGCAGCAGTTGGAGGTGCAGCAGTGGCTGTGACACACAGATCATGGAGGCAATTAAGGTACTTCAAAACACTTGGTGCCTGACTGCCACAATTTGCGTCAAAAGTTGCACTTTTCCTCAGTCAAAACTCGGTCAAACATGGAACACAGGCATGAGTCACTATTTTTCACTTTTTTAAATTTGGTTACTTACACAATGATGTCATCATTTCTTATCCATTGTAAACAAAAACCTCTATAAACCCAAGATTTGCCTTATAACTGCAGAACTTCCCTGAGAATGATCATGTTTGTATGTTTTCTTAAGTATGAAGGTAATCCAGCGGTTGTTACCTGCACATTTATGAGTACACTGCAAACAGAATCTGTTTCTAGCTGATTTAGCATACGGTTAATGGTGCCAAGTAGATGGTCTGAGTACGTCTCACAGTGTCAGACTTTGCCCGTTTTAGATAGGAATTGTACAAATTTGCAGGAAAGCCCAATCAGTCTTTTTTCAGCCTTGGCAGTATAAAAACAAAATCGGGGAGTGCAGCAAAATGCCGCCTACCTCATTTTGTTTATACAGAATGCACCTTTTTCGGGGCAATGGGGGACATGAGCAAGTAACAAAGCATGTAGCTCAGCGTGTGACGTAATCAGTGATGTGGGAGGGAAGCTGCGGTTCATCTGATGGTTAATGGCCTCTTTGTTTGCGAGGGCAAGGAGGGCGCGCAATTCCTTATCTCCCCAGTTGCTCATCTTTACAGTGTCTGTCAGGTTTGCATTTCTGTCTTGCTACTAGCAGCTCGCTCATTCCTGCTATCAGCTGTTTCCTGTTTATCAACCGCCAGTGGCCCGCACATGCGACGTCATCAACAGCTCCTCCCACAAGTCCCTCCCATTGCGGAAGGCCACCTCGGTCTGTTTAAACTAAAAGGGTTCCGCCAATATGACTACCCTACAAGACAGATCAACTCGCAATTCCGCCTCTATGTGTCTAAACGCTCACAGTTTGCCGGCAAAATGGCAAAACGGCACAACATTCATGGAAAATCTGGCAGTGTAAAAGGGGCTTTTGAAAACCCTTGGTATACAGTAAGAACAATAGCACATCAAGCCCCCAGAACAGCACTGGCCTTTAAAGCCGATTTTACACAGTGACCAAACATGGAATTACAACTTCTGGGTCTGTCATGTTATGGACACAAAAAGACTTTTTCCAATAGACTTAAATTATGAAAGTGACGACTATAAATGAGTGGATACATTTTTAGAAGCATCACAGCCCCCGCAAAATGACTCATTTTACTATCGAGATTTGATCCATTTGGTCTGATAACATTTTTAAAGCAGGATTGAATTATTTTTTAACCCCATTCAAGACAGCGGAGGGCTAAACTGGAACTTAGACACTCAGCTGCCGGAAGTCTTTAGTGCACTTTCTCTATTGGCCCCATAATCAAGGTAATTTCACATCACAGAAATCAAGCTCTTTGCAACTTTCAAAGGAATTAATAGGGCTTCTCATCCAATGCTGCATCCAGTTCTCTTTATACATCCATGGTGTACATGATTGATTCTTATTTGTGTCATGCACACTTAGATGTGCCCAATCCTCATGGGTTTACAAGACACCATGACAATGATGCTGCCGTAACAATCAACAGTACATGTTACCTAATGACTCAGTCCAGAAATAGAATACTCCGGGGCGCTGGTGGCTTAGTGGTAGAGCAGGCACCCCATGTACAAGGCTGTTGCCACAGCAGCAGTGGGTTCGAATCCAGCCTGTGGCCCTTTGCTGCATGTCACTCCCTCTCTCTCTCTCTCTCCCCCCTTCACGCTTGTCTGTCCTATACATTAAAGGCTAAAAAGCCCCCAAAAATATCTTAAAAAAAATACTCTGCCTTCTATTTCTTCAAAGAAATAAACGTTCCCCTTCTGAAACAAAACCCCAATTTTTCATGTTTATCCAACCAAAAGAAATCAGCACAGACAGAGGTCATCTTACTGAAAAGTACATCCCTTATGTCTTCATATACAGGACAGTAAAACAAGAAGTGAACCTCACTCTCAACTTCACAATCTTCCAGTCTCTGAGCCTAACGGTAGCGTTCCTGAGCACAACTGTGCACACAGGGACTTTTGTCTTTTGTTTGGATTACACTTCAGGTAAGGTTCCACTGTTCTTCATGAGACAGTATGTTCGTAGTTTTGGTTTATAGCATTTATCAACAGACCATTTTTTACTCCTGAATATCACAAAGTAATCTGTTCTGAAAAATAAGCATATGTGCATGACCATGTGCTGCTTATGGGGGGATTACTGATCAGATGCATGGGACATCTCCCACAGGAGTCCAAGAGGTGAGGGGGCCACTAAAGTACAATTTATACTTTCCATGTCTGCACTTAAATATAAGTGATACAAGCTAAATTTCCTAAAAAAGAAGACTTGATGGCTGCCAAATCTGACATGAAAGTGTTACATTGACTAATACTAAGGCTTTAGTTCTAATTAGCCTGACATAAAAAGACCACTAAAAACTGCTACACTAAAAACTACTACTCTTATTTTTTCTAATTTCAGATTCATAATGCAAGTAAACTTTCACCTTACTTCCTGTGTGAACGCTCAGTCAGGTGTGCAAAGGTGAGAGCCACACTGACCTCACCAAATCTGGAAAAATAATATTCTTGTATTCTCGGAATGAATTATAGAAAAGGTGGAAAAGGTCATCTTTTTCCAGCAGCAGAGCCAGAGACGTAAGACAGAGAGACAATGTCGGCAACAGTATGTGGATTGATTAATTAAAGATCTTTATCTTTCATTCCACTGACAGAAAGAGAAAAAGGAGACTGCGCTCCAGAAAAAGAGACACTGTTGGACAAAAGTGAGAGGGAGAGATGAGGGAAGCTGGGAGGTAAACCGAAGGAGTAATAGAGAAGATGGAGAGATTCCGGAGGGGCAGAAAGAAAGTGTCGAAACAAGAAACGTGACGGTGATGTGGAAACAAGGAGGACAGATGTGAGTGGTGAGGGAGGAGGAAATGAGGCGACGTGTAAGGATGAAGGAAACTGTGAAAAGATGGAATGAAGGTGCGGGAGGGATGGTGGGGCAAGTCGGGATGAGAGGGATTTTTACCTCTTTCCAGTGATGGAGTGACGAGAGGTGGGAGGAGGAGAGGGGAACAGAGGCTGTAATTAATGGAGGAGACAGCAGAGGAGGGGGTGGGCTGAGGGCTTGAGTCTCTAAAATAAGAATAGCACAAATCTTCACCCTCTCTGAATGGATGTAAAGGTTGTCTACTGTAAGAGAATTTTAAAATAATACCACCTTATTCCAATTATACAAATACGACCTGCACGGTTGCTTGCATTTACATCACCATGTAACAAGTGGTAACAAATTATCCTCATTTGCACGGCACTTTAAGTGTTCAGAATTCTGTTTGCATTATAAGTAAGCTTGTGTTCCTATGCAGTCAGGTAATAGCTTCATGGGCACAAACACTCCATATCATTACTACAATTATCCCCTTCATTACGCTGTGATATTATTGCAGTCTCTTGCTTTGTAGAGCAAGTGGATATTTCTAGTGTATTTATATAAACACCTGTTAATGGCCGGCTCCTTATTCTGGCTCGCAGTCTTCCAATGTTTTACCCACAGCTTAAATTTTTGTCTGGTTTGTGTAATAGCAGCGATGTGCTAATTGCAAAACACAGGATGTAATGTAGCTGAACACCTCCTTATGTCATTATCGAAGCCAAGCGTTTACACAGCAATCTGGCTTAGATGACAAAATGACAAGGTAAGCTATGCTGGTTTTTTAAGCTGCCATCACCCATTACAGATTTTTCCACAACTCCTACACAAACACGCAATTCCAATATTCACTGAACGCTCTGCAAACACTGTCAGCACTTCTCAAATTTACACTTACCTGTGCCTCAGCCCAGAGGACTGCAAAAGACAGTTCTAAGCATCAACATCATGAATCTCTGTTCTACTACCGGCTGACTTTGCTGCCTCAAATGCGCTCACTCAGCAGCTGAAGAAACAGCATCGTACAAACAATCAATGTCCAAACTGATGTTTGACCCTGTTGGTTTGAAAACGCTCACCTATCAGCTCAGAGGGTTGAAGTAACTCTGCGAACTGTGGCGTCTTTCTACAAGCATCTGAGGCTTTGCTCAGACTGCAAGACCAGATCCATTTTTTGGCATATCCAGATTGTAACCATATTATTTTTAGAAAGTCTGAACAGCAAAAACACAAACACATGAAATGTGATTTTTGCAAATCAAAAACACATTTGGAGGTGGTTTTAAATGCAACTGTAATTGGATTTCTACAGATGCGTCAGACCCCTGGACGCTCAAATTGGATTTCTTTCTCTTGTCTTTTACGTCACTCACAGCGCACCACACAACAACATCATCAGATCCAAAGTGACGCAAGTGCTGAGCAGAATCCATGCTGCTACTAGCAGAGCGCTACGAAGAACAACATAGAGAACAACAGTCCGTGGGCAGACACTAAAATAAATTACCTGCTGGCACTGTCTGCACCAGCCTGGTCTCATTCCCAGAGTGTCAGAGCACGCTGCTTGTGCAGTGCCCCCGGCTTGACTATAATGACGCCTGGGGCACCTTTTAGTGCCCGAGTGAGATGCACCGGGCTGTCCACCTACTCCAGTGTAAACCCATCTGCATCATTATTAGACGCTCAGAGAAAGAAATGTAGTTTAAAGAGAGTGAAAATCTGCTCAAGGTGGGTGGGTCCAACAAAGACTGGACTGGAGGCAACACCTCTGCCTTCCAGCAGTTCGTGGCACCCAAGACCACATTTTTTTTGCGACATCCACAATCTTTCCTAATCATTACCAAGTAGTTTAATTTCCTAAACCTAACCACTGCCCCTTCTTACTTTGGCAAGGTACAAAAGGCAAAAGGTTTCCCCCAAAATCATTTTAGTAATGCTCAGGGCATCTGTCCAAGCAGCAAAATATGAGGAGCAGGGCTGAGATCATATTGTCTTCACCGCAACTTGACAGGACGATTGTTCAGGGGGCAAAATGATGGACCTCCATTTCTCATGCATCACCAGCGTAGCAACACAATCACTCCTACGTTGTTACCACGGCAAACCATGCAGGTAGGTTTGTGTTGTTTGGACACACACTCGATCTTATCATTAGAAAATAACAGCATGGACAGTCTGCGCTTAGGATCTGATTTGAGAAACAAATCTGATTTGCCTGTGGTCTGAGTATAGCCAAATATGTTCTGGAATTACTTGCAGCTAAAGTTCAGTATGTCCTCTGAAGCTGAAGTATATAAATACATAGCTGAGGACATCAAATCGCTCTCCATCACCCCCTGAGCTCTCAGTGTGCTTGTTAATGAATGGCTTTGTGTGATGGGTCCAGAGGTGCTACAGGAGTACTTAGGATTCAGGTCAACATCACTTGACCCATACGAGCAGCCTGGCTGAATAGCCGGGTAATAAGACTGCGGGTTGAATGAGAAAAGTCATTATAAAGAAGTAACTGGCAAGTCAGAGGGAGATGTTTTGATACTAAGGCTCTGAACTTGCTCTCCTCTCACTCTCCTGTCTCTCAGCTCCGCCTTCCAGATTCACGCTCTACTCCACCTCTGGCATCACTTGATTCACTTTGCTCATTTAATCCCGCTCCTTTTCTTGCTCTTGTGTTTTGGCTCCTCAGGTTATCTCATTTGCTCGTGTTCTGTTTGCGCCTTGCAAAGATCACTCGTTTACATGCCTCTTCATCTTTATTTTCATCTTTCTTCGTTTCTCCTTCTGCCCTTCATCAATCTCTCTCTCCCTCTCTCTCATTATACTTCTCTTCTTCTCTTCATTTCATTTTGTCTTCCTCTCTCTCAATCAACTTCTCGCCTCTGGCCTTTTTTCCCCCATCTGCAACTGCGCCCACGACTCCCTTTCTCCTTTCCATCTTGCCTGCCGTCGTCTCTGGCAATTACAGATGATGATGATGTTGATGTGCAACACTTACTTAATTCTTACAGGAAAATAAAAAGTCACCAGTAAATGACGGGAAGTTTCGTAGTGACATCAGGAAGTGAGGGAATGGAAAAAGTTAAATAGAATATTCTGCAGAGGTCTCTTCTTCTCCAAAACAAAGAGACCCAGTGATATAAACCAGTAAAAACACTGAATAAAAAAGTTAATGTTAAAACTCTTTTTTTTTTTCTGACCATGTTCAGCTTGTCGAAGCAGGGTCACTAACTACAGTGGCTGGTGCGAAAACACAAAAATCTAAATCTTGGTTCATCTGTTCTTGGCTACTGTAGAAACATTCTGTGGACAAGGACCAGCTCCCTATGTAGATAGAAACCACTCATTCTAAATAGACTGCACTTGTAAACCGCTTTTCTAGTCCTCTGACCACTCAAAGTGCTTTTACAGTACATGTCACATTCTCCCATTCACACACACATTCACACACTGGTAGCCGACCATACCTGGTGCCACCTGCTACTCAGTAACCATTTACATGCACTCACACACACAGATGGAACAGCCATCAGGAGCGATTTAGAGTTCAGTATAGCCCCATTTCCACTGAGCAGTACGGTAAAGTTCAGTTCACTTCGGCACGCTTTCTTTCCATTTCCACTATGAAAAGTTGTGGATGGTACCAATGGAACCGTTCCGTACCGTCCCCATTTTTGGTCCCCCCTCTGTTGGGGTACCTAGCACACAGATCTGGTACTAAAAGGTGGAGCTGTGAACACTGCAGTCTGTTGATTGGTCAATTGCATACGGTCACTCTGCTCAGGGCTGAGTTGTTGCTGGTTTTGAGGCTCATGTAACCACTGTTCATACTGTAGAGACATTTATTGGTAGACTGCAACTATAAAATGAAAGGATGTTTTGCTGCCTCTTGCAGCAGCTGGAGTCAGAGAAAAAAATAACTTAATTCCCCGACCCAAATGCCGGCAACTTCTAAGATGGAACGTTTACTTGTAATGTTACTCAATGCATGAGTTGATGATCTGATTCCATCAACTCACCTTAAGTTTCACTGTGACAACTTGGACCATTACTTTAGTTTTTATATGACATACACTTTTAGTAATGAATGGATCTACAAGTGTTTATGTATATTAATTTCAGCTGGGTTATGTGAACTGCATATATTCTAAATCTCACTCAGCGTAGTGGAACGTCATTGCTGTGGGCTCTAGCAACACTAAACCCCTGAGCTTGCCTGAGCAGGACTAAATGCACAAACCCGCCATAGACTCTCACTGCAGCCTTTTCTATTTTGCTTTGAAAATGTCCGCGTGCAACCCCGTTCTGTGGACGAAAGACGAGGCGCAGTCCTCCCTCTGTGTCACCAGTAATGTGGAAAATACAGGGAGTGCTGGACGGAGCAGTGAGTGACAACAACCCCATCCACATTACGGGTACTGTTTGCAGTGGAGACGCTAGGGTCTAGGTACCATGTCTGAAGGGGTACTTTTGGTTCCAAAGGTACCATACCAAAAGTGTTTGGTGGAAGCGGGGCTTATCTTGCCCAAGGATACTTTGACATGCAGACTGGAGGAGCCCGGGATCGAACTACAGATCTTCGAATTAGAGGACGAGCTGCTCTACCTCCTAAGCATCCTGAGTCACAGCCGCTTCTAAGGTTACAAGAACATGGCAATTCTTATTTTCCCGTGATTATGCACGAAATAAAACATACATATTATATTATATTCCATTTCCCCCTAAAAACATCCCACACACTGAACCTTTAAAATGGAGATTGTCACAATATCTATATAGCTGAACTGTATAAGCATCTTCTTGACTCATCCTTGTCTCCCTTCCTTTGTCCCCCACTCTCATCCCTCTATTTCTACCCCCCCCCCCCCCCCCCTCCTTGCTGCAGGGCAGGTGCCAGGTCTCATTAGACAGTTTGCAGACATAGCCTTCTCACTGAGCTCACCTGCTGTTTCTCCCTCTCCCCCTTGTTCCATCATGTCCTGACCTCTCACCTGTCACAGTGAGAGAAAACACTACTCGAGCGACACACATTACATTGCCCGAGAGTGCTGATAACCAATGTACAAAAACGAACACGGTGGTCCCAAACACACACACAAAAAACACTCGTACTTCATCTAAAACCGCTGCTTGAACCCTCCGGTTCAGATATAACAACAACACAGAGCCCAGCAGCATCACCTGCACGCACAGTAAATTGCACATGAACAGACTGCTCATCCAAGATCACATAAACACGCTCTGCACACAGACACACACAAAATCTCTCTATACACCCTGTGACCACAGCTAATGCTCGACCCCTCGGGCTCAGACAGTGCACCGCCAACAACCTCATTCTGAAAACTAGACTCAGATACAGCTCCACTGCCACCCTCCACGCACACTTTCACTGTGGGCCACCGACTCAAATTGGAAGCCTCCCAGCAGCAAGGTCAGGGTGGGTGTAATATGATTACACAGGCGCAAAATAAACACACCATATCGGCCCATTACAGCCAGCAACCCCTTAACGTTCTTTACTAAGAGTTTCATATTAGGTCCGAGTTCCCTAAATGCATCCTTGTCCACTTTACTGTTAAGATTTTAAAGGTCACAGTAGGATTAGGAGAGGACTACTATCTACTCGCCTGTGGTTCTGAAACGATGAGATTGTCTGTGTTGAGATGCTTCCTGACCAACTGAAGGTCACTGATTTGATTCCCCAGATCACATACGCTTCGATATTTGTTTGGATGGAGTTGGGCAAGAAAGCTTCCACTACCATTTTTTTTCCTGGAACAGACTTGAAATTGACTGAGGTCTGTTTTCAAGGAGTCTTTTTGCTTCTCTGACTGTAATAACAAAATTAATTTAAACATAGATGGACGGTTTTGATAATACTTGGGCAAATACCTTTCTCTGTAAGTCATTAAGCTTACATTCTGACATCTTACTATATAATGACGAAAACTCTGTCTGTCTGTGTGTCTCTTCCACGTTTTTCTCCTCACTGACTTGGGCAATCCATGTGAAATTTGGCACAGTGGTAGAGGGTCATGGGAGGATGCGAATGAAGCAATATTACATCAATTGGCCAAAGGGGGGCGCTATAGCAACCGACTGAAATTGCAAACTTTGAATGGGCATATCTCATGCCCCGTGTGTCGTAGAGACATGAAACTTTGCACAGAGATGCCTCTCCTCATGAGGAACAAATTTGCCTCAAGAACCCATAACTTCCGGTTATATAGATTTTCCGCCATTTTGTATTTTTTGAAAAACACTTCAAATCGATCTCTTCCTAGGAAGTTTGACTGATCTGCATGAAACTCAGTGAACATAATTTAGGAACCAATATCTAAAGTTCCCTCTTGGCAAAAGTTGGAAAACTTACTAAAACTGAGCTTCTATAAGGCAATGAATATTGCGGAGGGCGTGGCTCATCACATAAAGGTGTATAACATCTCAAGGGTGTCACCGATCACCACGTAACTTTGTAGGCATATGACCACACATAATCTGAGGGGACCCCTCCATTATTGACCCCATCAAACAAAATGGGGGCGCTACAGAGCTAATTTCTTATCTAGGCCTAACCGCCACATCGATTTTTACTAAACTTGGTAGATACGTAGAACAGGACGCCTCAAGGTGACTGGAGAAATTTAACTCTAATTGGCAACTGGGTGGCGCTATAACAACAGAAAAATGCTTAAAAATGGCTAAAATGCGACCGATCGCTGTGGCTCCTCCTGTGGCTGAATGTTTTGGGGGGGGTTTTTTCTAATTTTTGGTATGACTAAGTCATGGTATGGTATGCTGTACTCAATGGGTATGAACTAGTTAAAACAAAATAATGATACTCATCTCCCACACGATCATCATCACAGAGGTTGCAGGTCCTGTGGTTTCGGTCCAGCCCTTTATATCTTATTCTGGTGTTATTTACTCTGAAATTACAAATACCCCTCTGCATTTTTGGTTTTCATGCAACAGACGCTTCTCCAGATTGAACTCTTGTTTAATTTTGACATATATCACATGATGTCATACTTCTGAGCTCACTTTTGTATAAACTGATCTTTTAGCCCCTGTTTAAAAGTTAGTTTTAACCAGCTGATGTTATTACACTTTTGTGTGAGCCAGAGGTGAGACAAGCCACATTCATCCAGCATCTGCTTAACCTGCAAGACCCATGGTGACACATATACACTCTTATTATGCAGGCTGGGCAAATAGTTATACATTATTCGACTGAGTTTCTTTACCCTCTATCAGCCTCTTCCAGTAGTATAATTCTCTTTTCAACTGCAATACAGAGTGGATATCTTCCTAACTCCCAATGGACCATATTATTGCAGGTTGTCATTTTAACTACAGCCAATAACTGTATATAAGGATGAGAGTTGTGTCTTCACTTCCCCATACTGTACAAAAATATCCCGGATACAGCTGCTGCTATCTTGGGCTAGTGATGTCATCTGGAACCAGTGATCTCCACCATACTGACGTCCCCCTATCTGCCCAATCACGAGCGTGCTGTTGACCAGAGGCACTTGATTGGCACACACAGCTATCAATCATGATGAAAAATAACACTTAACCAGCTAATAGTTTAGTTTGGCACATGAGCCACCCGCTAACATGAAGGGGGCGGGGTTTATGACCTATACATGAGTTAACAGTAAGGGGGGATCAAGATGTTTTGGCTCCACTTTTGTCATGTTGTCCATCTTTATCATACATACAGTGTAGCTGGGTACCAAATTGGCACTGGTTCCTACACAACCAGTACCTAGCAGACTGAATCACAACGTAGATTTCGGTGCCACATTGTATACACAGCAATTGTGCAGTCTAAAGAGAAAATAGAGAGCATCTCTGTGACGGTTGTGTAGGAGAGCAGTGAGCAGTATGAAGCTGCTGTGGCTCAGAAGGTAAAGCGGGTCATCCACTTATCAGAAGATCAACAGCTTGATCCCCGGCTCCTCCAGTCCGCATGTCGAAGTATCCTTGAGCAAGATACTGAACCCCAAATTGCTCCTGATGGCTGTTCCATCAGTGTGTGAGTGTGTTAAAAACTGAGTAGCAGGTGGCACCTTGTATGGTAGCCTTGGCCATCAGTGTATGAATATGTGTGTGAATGGGTGAATGCGACTCGTACTGTAAAAAGCGCTTTGAGTGGTCAGGGGACTAGAAAGGTGCTATACAAGTGCAGGTCCATTTACCATTTACCAAGTAGCAGTGCAATGTGTGAACCGTTCAGACTGCTTCTCAGTGAACAAATGTACAACCCAAGCCAAGTTCCTGTGTCTTGCTTGCCACCTGCTGATTAAAGTGAAGGTGGTTAGCCCTGAAGTTAGCGAGCAAAGTTAGCTTCACATTGGAAACTGACCAGGCTGAGGTGGAGTAGCTATTCTCACTTTAGTGAATGGAGAAACGACTCTCCTGAATTATGAAGACAATTAGTAATCCCAACTCAAAATCAATTTTGCTGTTATTAGAACTAACGTGTGGAACGGAGGTGTTGTGGGCCTATCATGGAAACACCAGTGAAGGAGGGTACCCACTCTATGGCCCCAATGAAGCTTTTACCCTCCTTAAACCCCTCCCCCTCTTCCAGCATTGCTCCAACTATCACTCACAATCGCAACAATCAATCAGTTAAATGTCACCTAGATTAAAGTTAGGTACGTTTTTATCCTTTTACTTTCTTCTCTCTTCCTCATCAAAATGAGGGAGAAGGGAAAGGTAGAGTGTACGGTCCAGTCCGGCGGAGGAGAGTTCTTTCGGCACAGACATCTCTCCTTGGCTCTGCCTTCCCTATGCTTCCTCTTGCTTTTCTATCCACCTATGCTCTTTCCTACTTTTCTATCTATCTAATCATAACCCTTTGGCTCCCACTCAGAAACCCCCAGACGGCACTATTACTCCCACATAGTCTCAAGTACGAGCATCAAGGGATTGTAACAGCCAGTCTTAAACTGAACTAACTGTTATTTAGTGTTAAACTATTGTAGCTGGCTTAGGTTTTATTTAGCAGATAAATCTGTTATGGGTATTCGAAAGTTCAAATTTGCTTTTGCAATTAAAAAAAGGTTGTTCTTTAATGTCATTGACAGTTTTGCGCTTTATTTTTCTAATGTATGGGTTTAGGCACTGTTTAGACATCGATGCCATTTTAAAAGCAGTGTTTTAGGACCAATATTGGGAAAACCCCAAACAAAACCCAACCCTAATGTCTATGTCTTTACCCTTCTTGTAGTGTGACAGCTGTCTTATTTCTTTATGGTCTAAGTGTTTATCACATATGCTGCCCTCCTGGTCAGGTCTCACTTGGAAAAAAAAGGAGATTTTAACCTCAAAGAGACGTTTACCTGCTTGAATAAAAGGAATAGAGGAAGACCTGAGCAAATAATGGTCTCCGGTATTTACACTACCATGGAGGCTCTCATGAGCAAGCACTTAAATTCAAATGTAGCATTATATTTGATACGATGTGTGTTGTACCATAGGGGTACTATGGTGGGGGGTTTTACATCAGCAAATACATCTTTTCAAACTTTCAATTTCGGTCTAAAAATTTGTTTTTTATGATCACAACGCCTGTGGTGTGTATCCAGCCAGGGGCCTTTGTTGGATACTGTCTGCTGTTGCATAAAGGCGAAATGGCCAATCCGTCTACTGTAGTTTTTTTCGGATGTAAATGGAATTGACAATATGACAGTCCGTCTCAGTGCAAGAAAGGCTCCTGCTACCAGACAAGTCAGTGTATAAAGGAGCACCATTATTGCTCTTTTTTTCTTAAAGATGGCTGTTACTGTTTCTGTCTCCCAAGGGAAAAAAAGACAACTGAAAGTATTTCACAGTAAAAAAAAAAATATTACCAGTGTGACCAGATCTGAGCCTTTTACTCCAGGCTAACCAAGAGCTAGTATCAGGTGCTGTGTCCAAGGTGAACAGTCCCATCATAAAAGAAAAACAGGCCTGCACTCTGACAGTAAAAAACCTCTGAGAGGCTCTTTAGAAGCAAAAAAATATCAATTTATTTCATGCACCAAAGGTGACAATGTAGAGAAAAAAAATTTGAATGAAAGGCGAACATTTTATTCATATCGGGGCAACATTAAATGGGCCGGCAGACAAACAGCAAGGGCCAATCAAAAGACAGACGGAAAGAGGTAGAGGGTGTATAAAACCTTTTGCCTCTCTTCACCTCTCTTTTTATAATCTCGTCCCTTTTTGCATCTGAAAAGCCTTTTCCAGCTCTTTGTCAGAGCATGTGCCTTTTGATGGACTATTCTTGTAAGAATCATTTATTTGTTTGTTTTTTTCCCCACAATGTAATTTTTATTTGTATCCCAGATTGTGACAGTGTTATTCAACTTCCTAAATCTTTTCTTTTCCTTTACTATGATGATCTTGCTCTGTTGATAACATCATGTGCTTTTTGATTTCTTAATTATACCTTTCATGCATTCTTGCTTTTTGGCTATGCATAACATCTCTTCATTCCAGAAAACAGATTACAGTCTTTGAGTCCCGCGACTGTTCAGAAGAAAAAGAAACGGGTAATTTTTCAAAGATTTCATTTTGGTGGCACAGTGACTGCAGAAGTGAGATTTCTAGTGTATGATAATTACATCTGGAAAAAGGCCCGGGGTGTCAGTGTTAGACTTTTGGGACTTGGTTATAATGTAATGTGGTGCTGGTTAGGCAGATAGGCAGGGTTTTGGGTCTATGAGCTTGTCTCAAGCCGAGGACTGGGTGGCAGCTCTTTCATGCCGTCCTCTAACTGTCATCGTCACGCACCCACTCACGCGGAACCCAAATTATAGCAGCATGAAGCCATGTGAATGCATGGATTTGTGCAGTGTGTGTGTATGAGAGAAACAGAGACTGCGAGAGAGTTATCAGCGTGTTCCTTTTAATATGTGTGCGCCTATGTACGAGAGAGAGAGAGTGAGAGAGAGAGGAAGATGACGAAAGGTTAGGGCTAAACCACATCTCTAAATTTGGCATGAGCTCAGATCAAAGGACTACGATGGTGGAGAAAGAGAGAAAGAGGAGGGGAAACGATACCCGAGCAACAAAGCTCCAGAGTTCTCTGCTCCCCACTCCATCTTTTCTGTACTATCATTTTTTCTCCTTTAAAATTCCTTGATTTCTGCTTTTAGAGCACTCCCACAGCAGGCCATATTTAAAAATGCATCTTTTGTTTTAGCCCTCCGTCCACACTTAAATATTTCGCACCTGAACATAGAACATTTTTTAAAATGCTACCCAGAGAAGCTATTTTAAGGTTCCTCTGGGCAGTATGTAAGTAAACGTTACCAGGGGTCATTAAAGCCTCGTTCCTTGTGGATGGTACCAATCAGACTGTTCTGTACTGTCCCCATTTTTGGTCCCCCCTCTGTTGGGGTACCTAGCATGCAGATCTGGTGCTAAAAGGTGGAGCGGTGAACACATTGCAGTCCATTCACTGCTGGTCAATAGCGGACAGTCACTCTGCTCAGGGCTGAGTTGTGGCTGATTTTGAGGCGACACTAAACCCCTGAGCTTGTCTTAGAAGGACTAAATGCACAGATGCTGCTATTTTTAAATATCCTGAGCTGCAGACAGATTGTGTCACTGGTAATGAGGAAATACAGTGAGTGCTAGACGGAGCAGTGAGTGACAACAACACCGCCCACATGAAAGAGTACCGTTTGTGGTGGAAACACTAGGGTCTAGGTACCATGTCTGAAGGGGTACTGTTGGTTCCAAAGGTCCATACCGAAAGTGTTTGGTGGAAACAGGGCTTTAGGAGACATATGCATGCCTGTTTCTTTGTTTGGATTCAAATGTTCTTTCTCATTTCAAACCCACCACCTAACAGAATGTGGATGAACTAATCGGCTTGCGTAACACTCAGGTTTGCACAATGCAGTGTTGAAATTTGGAAAGTGTGATGCAATGTGGTCCATCCTTCGCTGTGTGGATCTGCAGGTGCATCTTCAGAGAGCAGTAACTCCATTCTTAGTGTGCACAGGGAAAATTGATCAAGGACAAGTTTCAGAGTGAAAATACTGGTCCCGATGAATGCTGTTTTCACACATAAACAGTATTTTCAAATTTAGCTGCAGTCATCGTCACAATTTGCCTCTTGGCTCTTTTTCTCTGTCTGCCTCGTTCCATCGTTTCTCTTCCCCTCCAACCTCTCTGCCCCATCCCAACTCCCAAATGGTTATGTAATTCATCACGCTCCCTCTGTCTCTCTGTTTCCCTCTTTTTCGCTCTCTCGCTCCCCATCTGACTCTCTCTACACGGGTGGAACAAATGGAGATCAGTCGGACTAATGCTGAGTTAGGCCCCTCGTCGCTCTGACAAAGCTATGGCATTACCCCTCTCATTTAACCAGCACTCTGATCCACAGGCTTACACACACACACACACACACACACACACACACACGCACACACACAGATATATACACTTGAAAGGGCACACTTTATCTCCATTTCTCTCTTGAGCACCCTTACACACACAAATTGCGTGTACACACATGTCCATAGAATTTCATGCATTCCTGTCATGCATAAGTGACATTTCAGTCCCTGAATGGTGTTGCTCGCAGTGTTTCCATGCTCAGGTCAGCCGTGGTACTCTGTCTGTCAGAGCCAAGTGTGTCAGAGTCTGGCTGCTGTCTGTCATCTTGGATCACGTTCTTGAAGGATAATTATAACAACTTGGGGTTTATTTTTGTAGCTTTGGCCACTGTTTCTACTGGTAACTACTAGAAGGAAACCGAGAGTGCAGACCTCTGCCAAGGCCCAGTGCCCTATCTCACAATCTTAATGAAAGTGAAACATAATTTGTGCATCAACTCAGATTCGGATACACTCCAAATTTTAATAGGTTCCTCCTTGGCCCATGTTCACCCTTCCACCAAGTTTCATGAGAATCAACTGTGTACTTTTTCCCCTAATCCTGCTGAAAACAAACAAACCAAAGCAAAATCAAACCCTGATTAGTGGAGGTAGTGCTGGGTATTGTTTAAAAAGTTACAACACCAGTACCCTTAAAGTGATGCCAATACCAGTGGAGTACTTTATCGATACCTATAATGTGAATGCAGTGGCATGTAGCATAGCCATACTCATGAATGTTTTGGTGTTATCTCAGCACATGAAATGCCAAAGAGCCAAATGCCAACTCCATCGAGTACACTGCGCTCGACTTTACCACACTACAGACTGTATAGTTTGAAGCTGCTGCTGCAAGAGTGTGAGCTCTACGTTGGGGACAGTTGTAAGAGTCAGCCTGCACGCACACAGTGACAGAGCCAACTATTGGCATCGCATTAGAGTTGTGCCAATACCGATACCAGTATGCCTCCGATACTGCCTAAAATGCGGTATCAGGTATCGGCAAGTCATAACGTCATTAACGTCATTACGCATACGCACGCTACAGGCAAATGAAATGGAAACGGAGCGGAGTTCAATAAGCATTCTACTGTAGCCTTTAAAATGTCTTTTTTACCAAATTGTGTGGCTGCACTTTAACCTGTGTCTTCATCTGTGTCAACACTGGACAATAATAATAATAATAATAATAATTAATAATAAAGTTTTATGGCATTAATTCTACTATTATGTATTTCTTTCTTAATATTTTACATAGAGTTTTAGGAGTTGAGACATACAACAATTCATATCCCATCCATTTTTTTTTTTTTTTTTTTACACGCTGGCATCAGATCAGTACTCAGTATCGGTGGATACCTAAGGTTCAGGGATCGGAATCGGTATCGGGAAGGAAAAAGTGGTATCAGTACATCTCTAAATTGCATGGCAAACCTTACCTAACGATAATTGACGTTAGCAACAGAGTCAAGCCCTTTCGATGTCAGTGAGAGTTTGTTGGGACGGTTCAACGGTTTGATGTTAACTGTTAGCCATTGCTGCTGTGTTAGCTCAGGCTAACTGGGCAGATGTTGATCTGACCATGACACGGGAAGAGAGCGATTCTGGAGCTGGCAGCAAAAGAAAGTTTGATGAACTGGTGGGGAGTCGGGACTGTCTAAAATCAGATCCCTGGCGTACAAAGGATTCAACGCTGGTTTCATTCAACTGGAGACAGACGGACTAAAGGCAGCAAAGATTTGAACAAAGTAGTCACAGATCACAGACCCCCACAGACTTCATGGCTAGACTTAAACCATGAAGTACTGAGCTTTCTGCTGTTTTGTGCACACAGTTTTGACATTATTGACATTTCAGATGTGCTTACTTAAGGTTTTGTCTCCAAAGAAAATGGTGCAGATCATATAGTTAAACTTGTTTGATCATCTTGTGTTTCTTGTGTGTTCAGACTTTGTTGTAGCACTGTCATCATGTTCTCTGCTGCGTACAGCCGAGCACAATGTTATCATAACCGGTAGAAACCACACAAAACCCAAGTTGTAACAAACAGGAATTATCCTTTTAGAACATTCAGTGTGTCTGCACACACCTAACAGGATTTACCCTCATTATCACCTCTAGCACTGCTTTTCTTTGTTCTGGCACCAAATCGTGTCCTTTCCCTAACACGGTTCAAGCGTACGAAAAGGCACACACCCACACAAACTCACCCACACACGCTCGTACTCGCGGTCACACTCACACATTACAGCACAACAAAGCATTAGTAGGAGTCTTGTACTTCAATCAGCCAATTAACCTGGAGCAGAGCAGAACAAAACATTTGGCATTTGCCAATAGGGCAGCAACCTTCCAGTGATAATTACTCTTTGTGAGAGCACACACACACACACATACATATATATATATAGAGAGAGAGACACACACTCCCCCAGCGCGGCATCCATCACACGTCATGTTGTAGACAATGGCGGCTATACTTCCAGCATAATCAATTATTTATCCTTGTCTACACATGAGCGATCTTGAAATGTCCACACATAAACACACTCAAACACAGACGTACACACACAAAGTGATTGTTGCCAAAGTTGACATCAGCACGCAGAGAATATGAATTGTGTGATTCTGAGCAAATGCCTAAGGCCATCAGAGTACTTCATGAAATGGAGGGCCTACACACAATCTTGAATAGAGGCAGGGTAACACTCGTATACACACTCGAGCACATGAATACGCCCAACATCGTGTGCACAATTGAGACATTTTTCCTGGAGAGAGAGAGAGCGCCTTGGTTTTGAAATGTCAAGATAAAATGCTGTGACAGTGGCGGAAGAAAACATGAGCGAATGTTTGGAGGAGAGAGAAAGAGAGGGAGGCCTCCAAAAAAGCCCATGTATATTTGATTGAGAAAGGAAATGCAGCGAGATGAAAAAGGAAAATGAGAAAAAGAGAGAAAAGATGATGGAGAGTTACAGTAAATTGGCAAGGCCGCTTCTGAAAGCACGCTCTAGGGGAGAGGGAGGGAAATAGAGTGAAAGACAGAATAAGAGGCAGAGGCTAGGGAGTTGGAGAGGAGTGCAGCAGCAAGAATGGATTGTTAGCTGGTAAACGACTGTCACTTTCTTTAGGCAGATAAACAGATTTGACACCTCCGCATTCTTCTCCTCTTGTCCCTTCTTTTCTCTGACTCTGACACGGCCTGACAACCCTTCAAAAAAAATCACTTTCTGACTCTCTCTCGCTCTCTGTTCCATGCTGTTCTGTACCACCTCTCACTCCTCCGCTGCGTTCTCTTCCTCCCGTTCTTCTCTTTTCTCCTTGCAGATACGTGCAACAAACTTGCCCTTCCGGCAAAAAAGCGGCATATAAGAAGAAGAAAAGGACTAGAACTACATGAACAAAGACCCCATTTTTCCATTTTCCATACGCTCCTTTTCTCTTCCTCACTTGCCAGGGCCTTGTGACAAGATTAGATGAGGGAGGAGGGGGGGAATAAAAAATCAAATGAAAGAGAGATTCCTTTTTCGACATCTGGAAGAGGTAGAAAGGGATAGAGAATAGACGGGAGCAGGCGAGATGGAGAGTGTAAACGACACAAAGAAGAGGATCAGAGAGGAGGGACGCGTGGAGAGTCGGAAAGGGGGAGATCAGTGGCGAGATGAAGAACAGAGGACTTAAAGGAAGACATGCGTCGATGCAGAAGGCTTGTGATCAGCTGTCACTTGGGATCTGTGGGCCGAGAACGCGTGCGCACCTGCCCACACACACACAGACACACAAGTCGTCCTTGCTTGCAAAAATACGTTTTAAAACTTGCGTTGTTAATCATTCCCATCATGACCGCTGCCTTCAGAGCGAAAGCAGTGTTGCGGACTGGCACTGACCAAAGAGACAAACACACCAAAATAGATATGAGAAATAAACAGAGGCTTGTTTTATCAGGATGAAAGAAACAAAATGGGAGAAAAGAGGGTAGAGAGGGAGAAACAGAGACAGAATAAAAAAAAAAAGATGGAACAGCAGCAATCATTCAAATAAATGAGAAGGTAAGAAAAGATGGAATAAAGGAGGTCTGAATGCATTAGAGCGGTATGGTTTCTGTGTTCTCTCCCTGTGATGAAGGAAGTTGCTCTGCTGTGATAGTGAGGCCTCTGGAGGAAAGATGGGAAAATCTAAACAATGTGAAAATTAGGCCATGCAAACACTCTCAGACACACGCGTACAAACACACGCACGTGTGCTCTTTTGCTCTGCACGACACGTTACCCACTCAAAGGGGGATCGCGAGAAGCACAAAGCGAGCACTCCACTCGTCTGCGAGTATCTCCACGCTCCCCACAAACAGCCTCACACACACATACACACGCATTCACACTCCGGCTGTTTATGTAGGCAGTGGTAGGAATAAATAAAAGGCAAGCATCTAACAAATAAAATGAATTTTTAATCAATGGAGCCATTTGAATTAGCTCTGTCATTAAGTAAACAGGAACAAGGCAGAGTTTGAAATATTCATGTTGGGGCCCTGAATTCATTAGGCTGTTAGGAGGTGTGGTCCCCCAGGAGGCCCCATTCAGATCTGGGACAACAACACCATGGGACGATGAAATATATACAGTGCATACATGCTGTTATAATGGAGGGGAGGAGGGGGTGTGTGAAAAGAGAGACAGGAAGCGAAAACCAAACTGTTCTAATACACTCAGCGGGCTTTTTATAGATTTTTAGGGAGAGGGGGTGGTTAGCAGGAAGATGAAGGAAAAGTGTAGAGGAAGCCTGGAGAAACTGCAAGAATGACAGAGAGGAGAGTGAGGGATTAAAAGAGGAAAAGAAAACCGTGGGGGAGAGGAGGGGGATTAAAAGACGACAAGAAACAAAGTTAGTTGAAAGGGAGGAGGGAGCACAAGACGAGGGATGGGGCGAAGCAGAACACAGCAAAGAGCCAGCAAAAATCAAAGCAGCAGGTACAGGGGGTTGAAAATGGAGAGAAAGACAGCCAGAGAGCGAGGTAATTCAAAGTGAGATCATAGGAGGTATGGATGACAGATAGAAAACAGAGGTGGGGATGATGCATTGTGGCTTAATCTGTGGAGAACAGTACAGGATTTACATGTACATTTCGTGTTATTAAGGCGTGCTGCGCGCAGGGAGGGGAAGGTAGATAACGGAGGAAGATGGAGAGATTATAATGTGAAGCAGGGAAAAGAAGAAAGAGACAGAAGCATCAGAGAAACAGAATGTGAAGGAAATGGGAGGCTGCGGAGACAGATGAGAGTGATGGGAACAGATTGAAGCGAGAATAGAGATGAGATGAGAGGGAGAAAGTGAAGCAGAAGAATGTGAGAAAACCAGGAAGACTGAGGCAAAAACAGAGGGGGAAATAAATATATCACTTTGCGATATTTTCCTTACAGCATGTGACAGACAGCAGCGAGCATGAGAGTATGGCAGGAGAGGAGGAGAGAGGGATGCAAAGGCAAGAGCGAACGATTGAGGAAAGGAGGAAGCATGGGCGATTGCGTAATGACTTTAATGAAAGCACTGAATTCCCAACGGACACTTTAGATATGACTCCTGGGGACTGACGACGGAGGAAAAAAAGACAGAGGGAGGGGTAGGAAGAAGGAAGGAGGAGGAGGAGGAGGAAGGAAGGAGAAAAGGGCCTGTGAGTAGCGGGGAATGAGAAAAAAAGATGCAAACACAAAAGCAGATATTAGGTTGCATTTTTAGAATAACAAATTGAACGTTGCTGGAAATACAAGATCCTTGTGTGTGTGTGTGTGTGTTTGTGTGTGTGTTTGTGTGTGTGTGTGTGTGTGTGTGTGTGTGTGTGTGTGTGTGTGTGTGTGTGTGTGAGAGAGAGAGTGAGTGCGTATCAGGGAGGGATTGGCGAATACAACAGAACATATTATAGAATTTTAATATGATGAAAGCTCCAGGGGGTTTGGCACTGTGTCTTACAAATAAATCTTCCGTCGCCTCGAGCATTTATGGGAGTGTGTAAGGTATTCTATTTTGCCTCCGCTTTCATTTCCGAAAAGGAAGGGAAAAAAGTGCTTTTGTGTCCCTGTGTCTATTTGTATATATGCAATTTGGGGATGGAGTGACGCACAAAAACATCTTGTCATCTTGTTTCTAATCTCATGACAGCTCTCTATTGATTGCATAATTCCATAAACCCAACCCATCAGGCCTCATTCCTCACACTTTTAGTCTTAAAGGAGCAGTGTGGAGGATTTAGTGCCATCTAGTGGTGGGGATTGCAGATTGCAACCCTGCTGAAACTTCTCCCATGTGCCAAGCATGAACTCCTGGTTAGGATTCCTTCAGGGTTCACTGTCTGGGAGGTTTTTACCTGGAGCTGAATTATCAACACATTCTCACTCCGACCTCGTCACATATAAACGTTTGGTCATGGACTCTCTACGTCCAGATACAACGTGCAAGGTACCCTGGGTGTGTTGGTTGTTGACGTTCTTGGACACCATATCAAGTTCTGCCTGTTACATGCATTGTCTTCTTTCAAAATAAACACACCACATCAGCACAACAACGCAAATTGACTTTTTTCTTCCTTCCAATAACAAATGCACATGGTTGGGTTTACGCAACAAAAGCACTTGGTTGGATTTGGGGAAAAAGAACATGGTTTGGCTTTACAATCTCATCAGACACAAACACGGCTCTCCTGGGTGAAAGTTGGTGTTTATTGGACCCATCAACCACCCCATCCCCACTTGCCCTACTCTCTTCCTCCACAAAAAAATGAACCAGGGGTCTCATTTATAAAACAGCACTTAGAATCCATGCTAAAAATGTATGTACGGACAAAAGCCAAATATGGTGTGTACCAAAAAATGTTCGACAGGTTCTACAGTCAGGCTTCCACCTCATCATCTGCAACAACTGGTGACAATTTCCTGTCTCCAAAATGTTCATAAGCATGGGTCAAAGTTGCTCCTATCAAGTCTGTCTATATAGATCACAACTTTTCCTCGTTTTGTGCATTAGCAATGTTTATAAATAAGACCACAGGGGATTAAACCACTGAATAAAGCAATTTCAAGTTACAAATCAGTGTTTCTCGGACATTGTTCAGCTCGTTGCAGCTCAGCACCTGCTAACAGAGCTCACTTTTTCCTCGGATGACATTCAGGAGGTTTTTAGCCAGGACCCAAAGTATCTGCAGGGGTCTATTTCTCCCCTAAACAAACAGACTTAGTGATTTAAACCAGTAAAAACACTGAGTTAAGCTGTTGCACGTTAAAAAAAATCTGCGGCTGCTGAACACTGTGGCGGGCGCAAAAACGAGAATGACCCTATCTACAGCATGTATCTGGTTTGACCTTTTTAAGCTACTGTAGAAACATGGCAATGCAACATAGCTGACTCTGTGGATAAGGATCTCGCTATGTAGATATAAATGGCTCAATCTAAGATAACAAAAACACAGCGATTCTTATTTTCTGGTGATTATACAGTGAAGAAAACATATTATATAATATTCCATTCCTGCCAGTATATCCCTCTAAATCCTACACACTGAACCTTTAAACAAAATCCTCAGCCTCATCTAAAGGCATTTATTCTGCAGTCCTCGTCTCACCTTAGCAGTGAACCCCACTGATTTTGCATTGCATTCCTCTAACATCATCAGACTCAGGATGGGTAGGTTTTTTTAAAGTATCAGAATCAATGCAGCAGAACCAGAGATGGGGTAGTTTTTATTCCACACATTCTTCTTCCTTGTCAAAACTTGGTTCTGACAGTACCCACAATGCATCTCTGACCACTGACAGTTCAGTCTGATAGTTGGCTTTGCTAGCAGCAGCTAATGTAGCCTGGAGCTGTGAGCCTCCAGCAGAGATGAGGAGCAGAGATTGAGAAAGTTCACTCCTCTCTAATTCCACTAACTTTTTTCCGCTTTCAAACTCGTAGTCTTCGGGACTCAATGGGAGCTGACCTGAGTGACATCACTTGTGGCAATTTATCCGACTTCACACGGCTCCCTCTGGAGCCACAAAAAGGCTCGTTTTAAAAAGGTCACTTCACCCAAAGTGGACACCCATATATTTTCACTTACTCCTGCTGGCAAATATCATTTGGGTTTATCTTATAATGCTTTAAAATATCCATCTGTGAGATTTCTGCCTCCTACACTGACACTGAATATGACATTCCCGTGTGGCGCTCACAGCATCGAAAAATTACATTTAAAAAATTCAGAAGGTAGAGTGAGTCGACCATTAATCACAGGTTTGGTGGTTCCATGCCTGGCTACTCTTGTCCACATGTCCGAGTGTCCTTGAGCAAGTCACGGAACAGCAATTCCTCCCGCTCAGGGCAGATCCACAACCATAACTGTGAGTGTGTGTGTGTTTGTTTACAATGAAAGGCACATTGCAAAGTGCTTTGGGCAAAAACTATCCATTTCCAAAATCTATTTTCATATATTTATTCTGGATAATCCACACAACACACTTTTTAAATATGTGGAGGCTGAAATCTCAAAATCTGGGCAAATAAAGTTTCAGAGGTCGAGAGGTTTTTCTCCCAGTTTGATTTTTGCTATGTTCTGTTTTTGTAATTTGTGCGCACTGACCCTTTAACTGAGTTTACATCAAACTATCCTCACTTGCCTGAGTTGTCCTCGCTCTCAAGGTCTGGAGCTAAGATTGGTTCTCACAAGGATAGAGGCATGGAGAACACACACACTCATTCACACTTGCTCCTAAACCCCTCTGCAACACAATAACATGGTTTGAAATCCTCGGTGTGTCTGTCTCCCTCTCCGTCTTTTCCTCTTTTTTCCTCCCTCCCTTCCACTGCCTGAGGGAATAAGACAGACTGAGGCAGACAGAGGGAGGCTGGAGGTTAGACGGGGGTTAATTTAGTCTTTTAAACAGGACAGCCGATTGGATTACCGGCCCGGCGGACCAGGCAGCCACTCTTAGAATTAAAAAGGACACACCTCAAAAACATGGACAACCCGAATTAGACTCCCAGCCTCTCGCAGTCCAATCACTATGCAGATCATGGAGCCAAGTGTTTGCCGGGGCGCGTGGGGAGGCCAAACTGGGGTTGCTTTGTTTTATCGGCCCCCTCCACCTTAAGCAAATACCAAGTGATTTGTTTTTAAAGTGGATGGGATTGAGCCTCCCAAAAAGAACAAGGGAGAGCACAAAAGAGGAAGGTTGAAAGAACCACCCCACCGCACGTCACGACAAGATGAAAGACGGGCAGACGGGACGGAGGGAGTGATTGATTTTCATGCTGCTCTAAAGCGGATCCCTCTGGAGGCCTGGATAACGTGAGAGAGAGAGAGAGTGAAGGAGACAGAGAGAAAAGAGGAAATTGAGAAACACAGAGGAAAAAGAGAATAAAGGAGATAATAAAGAACAAGATACTTTGCCCTACTCCAGTTACCAGCGAGTCCTTTTCTCCCCCCTTTCACTCCTTAGATCTGTCTTTATTTTGTCTTTCTATTCTTCCTCTTTAGAAATACACAGGGCTGTCTTCAGAGGAACCCAATCGCTTATTGAGAAGAAGAGAAGAGAGAGAAAGAGGAGGAAAATGACTGGAAGAGGGAGAGAGACAGATTTAAAAGTGGAGTGAATGACTGCATGGATGCAGGGAAAGAAGTCAGGGCGGGGAGAGTGAGAGTTGGTGGCTGAAAAAAAAAGTAGATCAGAGGGACCAAAAATCACCACAGAGATTGGAAAGGAGGTGTGTGTGTAGGTGTCTGGCCGCCTATCACCTTGTCAGCATGTGCGGCGGAGTTTTTGTGAGTGTGTGCGTGCAAGAGAGGACAGCTACAGAGAGGAAGAGAGGGGTGGGGGCAGAGTGGGATAAAGGGCTTTGCAGCCATGAATGTCATACTAATAAAGCCCAGTCGGATATTGAGGTTCAGCCTGTGAGGTGAGGAACGACAGGAGGGAAAAGAAGAATGCAAGAAAGAAAGATAAGAGAAATTGAGAATGGAAGAAAGGGGAGCAAGAAAGATGGAGGGAGTTGTACGAGAGCAAAAAAAAAAAAAAATGACATCGCTCAGGCTGACACATTCGCACAGCCACTAAAACTTCCTCGGGAAAAGAAAGAACAGGTCGTTACAAAGGAGGTGAGAAAGTGAGACAGAGGGGTACGGAGGGATTAGGGAGGTGTGAGGAATGAAAGAGGGCAGAAAAGTGAATAAGAGTAAAAGTGAAAGCACATGAGCGAGGGGTATAGAAGAAGAGGATAAAGGTGGGAAGGAGGGGAGGGTGACAGAAGCGAAAGAGAAACGAGAGCGAGGCAGAATGAATGTTTGTTGATATCCCATTTTCCACAGAGGAGATGAAAGAGAGAAAGAAGGAATAAGAAAAGCGTGGGCAGAGGAGAGGAATGAGCTGGTGATAGAGAAAAAGAGTGAGGGGGAGACACAGAAAAAAAAAAGAACGACCAAACAAGTGATGGAGGGTTAGGACGGAAAGAGAGAGGCAGGGGAGAGTTTGATTCTGCTAATCAGCAGCATGGGGGATGTTTGTGACGTGGGAGAGTTATCATTACTGCCATCTAAAAATAACATTGGCATTGGGCGGCTGTGGTCTGAAAAATGGGTTGAGAGCAGAGGAAGAGGTAATTACAGCAGGCCTATTAGCATGCACGCAGCCCTCATTAAATATTCACACAGGAAACTGGGACTGAGGAGTAATGCTTCTGGGAAAGTGCCAGATAGACAAGCCTGCCAGCCTGCCAGCCCCACAAACTATTTGGACATGCAGACGGCAACAAAGACAGTCAGAGGCTACCTATGGGTATCCATGCGTTCATTCATCAACTCGGACCAAAAGTCCACACAAGCCACCAAGACTCATAAATGTGGCCATGCATTCAGCTGTTCCTGGGTATCTGCAAGCTTTAAAGCTCAATTTAATGCTTTTAAATGATACCAATCAAGAGACAAAGTCAACTAAGGCAGCCTGTTGCCGTGTAACTGAATTGAAATTTTAAACTGTACATTAGCATTATAAACAAAAGGACACCAGGGAATTGTTGAGGCACATTAAGTGCAATTGCATTCCGTAATGCAGACGCGATTAAAAAGATGTTTATGGTACTCGTCGTCCTCTTCCTGAATAAAGAACTCGCACGGGGAAAAATAAGGTCTCTAAACTGAATTGAATGGAGGACATTTTCATTTAGACAATTTAAGATATTTTCAGGCTTTCAAGCACCCAGAGATACTGTGATCCAAGCAGCCAACAAGCCATAAAGCCTATTAGCCAAGCAGACAGACACGTAGCCAGACGGAGAGACAGTGTAATGAACAGCAGGGAAAAACATGGCTCAGAGCCTGCTAACAGAGCCTCATGTACTCATCCACTGACTGACTGACTGACTCAGGTGGAGTTGCTGCAGTGGACATGCATGTAACAAGCCTCACACGTGCACACAAGTCCACTCGTGCTTGCATGAAAGAGACAAACAGATGAAAATAGACACAAATGACATTGTCCCCACGCACATGCATTTGAAAAAAATACTTAACCACAGACATTAATCTAAAAAGACATTTTGACATAACATTTCCCTGACACTCAAAGCCATCTAAGCGAACATAGACACTCACACCCAGTGTGCTTAAACACTCGCTAACTCAGTGACGTTAATCCCGGCTGACGTTTTGACACGAATGCCGAGCAATATAAATAAACATACGTCCAAAACACATCTCACACCCAACATAACACCTCTGGCACTGATCCGAGCAGACAGTCTGACACAGAAACACACATTACACTTTCTCCTTGACTCCACAAGTAGCACACACACACACACACACACACACACACACACCCCTTGAACTACACAGGAAAGGAATAACACACGCATGCCACTGCAAAATAAACAAACGTACAAAGTGTCGTGGCGTGCTTTCACACATCCAGCCTTTACCACACGTGTGAAAGCATAATGGCATTTTGACATTTCGCAATTCATGTGTTGACAATAGGGGTGCAGCTAATGATTATTTTCATTGTAGATTCATCTGCCGATGTTCACGATGAATAATTTGGTGTACGGAATGTCAAAAAATTGTGGGAAAAATGGCAATCAAAATTTTGCAGAGCCGAAGATGATATCTTTAAATATGTTGCAGTTTCCACTTATATATGATGAAGAGAAGCTGCAACTCCTGCCATCTAAAAAGCTGGAAACTCAGAATGTGCAACCTTTTTTCACAATTTATCCTTGATGATGATGATGAAATTATTAACCAACTACAGAAATAACAACTAATCAAATCATTTCAGCACTAGCTAATAGTGTCAGTAAATCAGGTGCACAATTTATGACAAAGGGCTCACAAACCTCAGAATTGCTCACATTATATAGAAGACAATATTTCATCTTTGTGTGAAATTCAAGTCATTTCAATTGTGTTTATATAGTCCAATATCACAAATCACAATTTGCCTCAGGGAGCTTTACAACATCTGACACCCTCTGTCCTTGGACCCTCACAGCAGATAATGAAAAAATCCCCCAAAACCCCTTTAATGGGGAAAAAGACGGAGGAAACCTCAGAAAGAGCAAATGAGGAGGGATCCCCCCGGGGTCAGGCAGATGTGCAATAAATGTGTGAAGCAGCAGCGATCAACTGCTTCATATTAGCAAGGGAAAAACTGACGATGAAAGTGGTCATTAGTATTGCTGGACGCATAGAAAAATATGTATCACCCTACTGTGCAGTTTATCTCAGCTTTACGTCTTCAAGCTCTTTGTTTTGGTCTTAAGGCCTGCACCTTTGCTGTTTTGGTTCAGTCTCACTCCTCTCATCAGCTCCATTTCTACTCACAGCAGGCAGCAGAAAAAGCTCTGATAAACCATATGCACCACCTGCCCAACACCACACAGACAGAAAAAGTCAGCAACGAGTATTAAGTGTCACCATTTAGCAGCTAAAGAGCCAGAGACTTCCCTCAGGAGTGGCTGGACACCGAGACACCAGCCCTGTCTCATAGAAATTACATTTACACACCTCTAATTTGAAACGGCAAATTCGTTTTGAGGGAAATGTAATGCAAAGCAAAATATGTTTTCTATTAAAGTGAAGAGGAAATGTTTCTAATTAATGTATCTGGCAAGTCACCAACGTAGCAGCAAAATGATCACTGACAACATATTCAGTTGTTCTCCTCCAAAATAGGCAACCTTGCATCCATCAATTTTCGTAACTACTAATTCTCTTGAGGGTCGCAGGGGTGCTGGAGCCTATCCCAGCTGACATTGGGTGAGAGGCAGGGTACACCCTGGACAGGTCACCAGACTATCACAGGGCTGACACAGAGAGACAGACAACCATTCACACTCACATTCACACCTACGGATAATTTAGAGTCACCAGTTAACCTGCATGTCTTTTGACTGTGGGAGGAAGCTGAGTACCCTGAGAAAACCCACGCTGACATGGGGACAACATGCAAACTCAGCACAGAAGGGCTCCCCCACCCCAGGGTTTGAACCAGGAGCCCTCTTTCTGTGAGGCAACAATGCTAACCACCACACCACGTGCCACATACATACTATATTCAAACTAATAGTGACTACACAGTAGAGGGCTGCACTGGGATTGGGTCCTGCCGGGTCCCGCGGGAGCAAACCCAAATCTTGCGGGAGTGAGCGGTTTGAACTTTGCTGCGGGCGGGAACGGGCGGCTAAAACAAACACTGCGGGATCGCGATGTAGCTTATAGCAACAGGATGGAGTTAACAAATGATGTGGAAAAGAAGCTCAAACCAGGTCTGAAGGTGCACTGAGCCCTCTACTTCCCAGTGCGCCTTCAGAGCGGGCCTTTAGTGTCTGTGGGTGCATCTTGGAAGAGAGACACACGGGATTGGGACCGCAGTCGGTCAGCAACATTCTCTTCCTCCACAGCAATATTATGGCCAAGTGATTCATTTGTTAAATTCATTCGTATCATTATCATATCATATCGTTAACTTTGTTTATTTATGTTATTTATTAGTGTTATTTGAGCCACTCACAGCCTACTCTCGTTGCTGTTTGTTAATTACATAAAGAGGTGTGATGATGCTGGTGTTATTGAGCATAGGCTTTATCTTTATCTCATTAATGTTTCTTATTCAGGTCTCTCTTAGAAAAGAGACCTTAACCTCAATCACTGCGTGATTATATAAAGGTAGAAAAATAAATAAATAAAATACAGAAGAGGAGAACAGAATATGAAACAGCCTTTATTTCATGAAAAACTAAATGAAAACAACGAAATAGGAGCGCTATTCCTGACCAGCGCGTCAAAAGACATGCAGGCCAGGGAAACGAAACAAACAACCCCATGAATCTCTTTATTAATAGCCTATAAAATGACGTGTTTCTCCTGCGGGACAGGAGAAGACACAAAATCAATGCATCTCTATTATTGTGCGGGCATAAATTCTCAGAGTTTTGCGGGAGCGGGCGGGAGTGTAACACACATGTTGCGGTTGTGGGCGGTAATGGTCAGAAATTCAGTGGGAGTGGGATGAAGAAAACAGTCCCGCGCAGGGCTCTACTACACAGCGCTCGGCAGTGCAAGCGTTTCACTCGCATATGCGACTAGAAATAGGTGTGTGCAAAAATGTAAAAAATATTTAGGGGCACATGTGCGCATAAAAAAAATCAGCCGAAGCAGCCTATATTTTTGTCAATAAAAAAATATGATAATCTAACCGCAAATGTTGGAGGAACTCCAGCTGCCTTCCCTCTTCCCCATGTGACACGGTTATGGGCGGTTTTTCAAGCCACTGTCGGCACAATGAATATAAGTCCCGCTGTCGGCAGTCAAAGTGTGGAGGAGACGCACGGTTAAGCGGCGGACCTACGGGGAAGCCTGCTCCATTCTCTCCGCAGTTAGGGACCGTTCTCCACGGCCAGGCTGTCAGCTGGGTGGAAATAAGTCAAAGTGTGGCGGAGGAGACGGACCGGGTTAAGCGGCGGACCTCCGGGGAAGCCTGCTCCATTCTCCCCACAGTTAGGGACCGTTCTCCACGACCAGGCTGTCAGCTGGGTGGAAATAAGTCAAAGTGTGGTGGAGACGAGGGACCGGGAAAAGCGGCGGACCTCAGGGGAAGCCTGCTCCATTCTCCCCACAGTTAAGGACCGTTCGCCATGGTACCACTGCTGGGCAGGGTGGAAATAAGTCCTGCAGAGTTTCAGAGGACCTGGAGAATGTTTTAGGATAGTAATAACATTATATAAGATAATCATATTGCAAAGATAATATATATAAGATAATAACATTAAAGACAAAATTAAATTGCAATACTTTTTCAAAACTTGATGATTTTACGGTTCTGTACATTTTGTATACAAATTCATTCAATAATTTTGCTTGTAAATGTCTATTTGCATCGTGTTTATTACGGAAAACACATTATTTGATCAATCTACATTGTGCCCCTAAAGCTCTTTGTGCGCTCCTTACTTTTTCACCTTAGGAGCACATGTGCCCCTAAGGTGAAAAAGCTAGCATCAAGCCCTGCTACAGTATCATTCTGCTTAGCTGAGTCAGTATTTTGTTACATAAAAGAGACATCGTCTCTGCACATCATCTGGGCAGCAATTATGTTGCCAAGGAAATGTAATGGAAGCAGTTTAGTAACATACAAACATAATTTCTGGGAGACAGGGTTGAAAACACAGCTAAAAAGGGAGAAAATATAGCAGTAGTACTGCTGTATATATGTATTGTATATATAATATAATGTGACTAATGAAGCTCTAGTGAAAGTTCAGTCAGGAAGACAATACTTGTCATGCTCAGGCTGTAAGTGTCTTTCTCACCCTGCCATTGGACGTATGCTCACTCACAATCTCTCGTTGTCATTGTCTGGATTGGTCAGTTGAGTCATCAGCTGATTCACAATCAACCAAAAGCACAGTGACACACCTTCCCTGTCAGCCTATCATCTTACTGCTCCTCATTTAAATATGGTTCTTTCCTGCTGCCGTCGTGCATGCCCTCCGCCTCCCCATCACCACCTAGTCTTAACAGATTCATCAGCCTCATACGCCTCATCAGGCATCAGCCTCAGAGTCATCAGCCACCACCTCCAGTGTCTGGACTCCACGGGGGGGATTTATCCTGCTGCCGCTCAGATGTCCCTTGATCACAAAATACCTCCCTCTGGTGTCCAAGCACCAAAGACTTCTGTTAAATCTTAATCAGCACCAATCATCTGTTAATGTGTACACTCATGTTCTGTATTGAATATTAGATTTACTTAATTCTTCTGTCTCTCCTGTTTGAAATATATATAAAAGGTATTCAGTTGTCAATATAGCCAATTAATGCGACTTTAAGAATATGGTTACAACGTTATGAGTGGCTCTCCAACTGGTACGGAGTGACTGATTGGGTCCTTCTTCTCCTGCTGTACATGATGGACGCAGTCACAAAGCTGTGTGACATCTGAGAGAAACAGTTATAAAAAAGCTTCTCTCTTCATCTGGAGGAAAATGATGTGTGCCTGTCTCTACATGGTTGGAGTAAACTGGATACAGCAATTTAACTGACTGACTGTTTGATGTCGATGCTGTATATATGATATACTACATTGACTCTTGTGGCTCTGTCTGTGTAAGGTGGTGTATGAGTGGTCAGGTTAAGATCAATTTTGAAGGAAACTCACGTCTTTATTATTTTGACAATCTTAAATGTCATCTCTATTTACAAAACCAAACATTTTTCAATTACAACCAGAAGTGGCTTGGGAAATGTCATTTTTTTCCCTCTGCTTTTGCAGGAGCAGATAGCGACAGACGTACAGTACAGGAGACATCGACAGAGAGACAGACACATGTTGTCAGTAAGGGAGACAGGCTCATACTAAATTACCCAGAGTCACACCTTGGCACACACTCACAGCCGGCTTCCGAAACTAACAAGTACAAACATGACCTAGCCTTGTCCCCGAGAAAAATCACACTGGTGAGCTGGCATACAGTGAAACAGCTCGATGCCAAACATAGACACCCACACACGCAGTGTACCTGCAGCACAGTGACACGAACATGCAAATAGAGAATGCTGGGAAATGGAGAACACTGGATGTGAATAAGCAATTGCTGACTACAGTTAAGAGTTCAGATTGCAGGAGTTGGATCTGGACTTGAAACTCAGCTGCACACATGTACACCTACACCAACGCAAGGAGCACCACACACACACACACACACACACACACAATAATCAGAGTAGCTGACTGACATCGTAAAGAGTTTTTTGTAATATGTTTCACAACATTCTATTGATTCGCTTTTCAACCCTCAAGCACCATCCCTGGCCTTTGAATGCTTTCAGGGCATGTTCACATGCAAGTGGCTTATTCATACTCTGCATCATAACGCCTTCACTTTGATCCATTTGTGTAGGTGACAACAAAGCCGATTTAACTTTGGTGCCAGTGAATAAGTGCACTGAGAGCACCTGTAAATGTGGGTCTCAGTATTCAACCAAATGAGCAGCGATGCAGACTGCTACAGTATGAGAAGCTGAAACGACTGCAACAAATTACCCTCGGATGGTTTAATGGAGAGAGATGCTGGTACAGTATCTAATAGCGAGTTCCTAACTTGGAGAGGCCACCCTAACGGAATGACCTACTAGAAAACTCATTCATATTTCATGTTCGGGCATTTGTTGGGTGTGCTTATAGGAAAAAATGTAATAAATCAGTATACTTTTGCAAAACTGTGCCCATTCCCAGGGTGTCAAATACAGCAGCCTGGTCAGAGGCCCTTGGCTTCTGTTACCGACACACACGGCACGTTTCAACAGCTGTATGAGACTTTCAACTAACTCTTTCTGCTGCAATAATATGGTAGAAAGAATGAGAACATATATCGGACCTTCATCAAGCAGACTGGTGTTCATGTCCTGCGTGAAACCAAAAGTCAATTTCAGTCAGGAACACTTAAGTCAAAGAAAACTTTATTTCCATTTGCAGTATTATGTTTGGCGGCTCTGGGCCTCTAGGCCTTTCCTCAGACCGACGCAGAAAGCCTCTTCCATGTGCTTACATAGAAAGCCTAAGGCACAGACAGCAAACCTCCCTGCCATTCCATGCGCCTCCATGGAAAGCAGCAGCAAAGAGCCCCAGGAACAGAATAGAGTCAGGCACAGCATGCAAAAGGAGGAGCTGGGGCGGAGGCAGGTTGCAAAGCAGCTTGCAGAGGAGGCAGTACAGTAGGCAGGCCAGAGCAGTTTAAATAGGGCGCCCTGAATGAGAGTCACCAGTGACTGCATAGAAAGGGATCACGTGATCTATCAGCTGACTCCCTTCCATTGGTCAGCTGCTCCATCAGTTGATTGGGCTGTTTGAGATCAGGTGATGTACATTGTGTCCTGCCCAAACTAACGCTATGCTCAATTGTGTTGTATTGTGACACACTCATTAAGTTACTGTCACAAACATAATTATTTTTACCCAAGCCGTTTTGTTGCCTAAACTAATAGCAGTTTTGGTGGCAACACTGCAGATTTCTGTTAAATATCATGGACAATCATATACAGTGCAAGGTTTGGAGTTTGTAGGGTTTCTTTAAAACAGAGACTACACCAGGTATCAGTTATGCTACACCTGTTCGAACCTGCCTTCTGTCACTCACAACCTGTGAGCCAGCAGACAAAAGAAAAACACTCTCACCAGCTGTTCCTGTTAAACCAGACCAAATTAATGCTTGACTTGAAAGTCGTGCCCTTAAACAGCTTCCATCGTCTTTACCAAGAATATTGTAATATTTTAGGCAATTATTGTCTCCAGATATTTACTTTGAAAGAGAACCGAGATGAAGGACATGAAAAACACTTTTTCCACCGTGCTTCAGAGGGTAACAAAAGAAAATGAAAACTTAACCCCGAGTCCAAGAGCTCCTCTTAACATTTAAAAATGACAGGATGTCTTTCTGTATACAAACTCTCATATGAATAGAGAGGCATAAAATATCACACACACACACACACACTTAACCAAGATCAGACCAATATGGGCTAAAGGAGGTCGCTGCTTTTTTTCTGCTACAGTGCTGCTACAATTCCCAATGTTCCCCATCCACAGGCCAGACAAAGACTGACAGTACAGCTCGAGTCTCAGACATTGATTACGTAAATCTTACATAACAACTCCACAAGGATAAGTGTTTATTTGTGTGTCGCCTGAACTGGTGAGTGTGTGTGTACATGCATGAGAGTTGCATTGTGTGAGTAAGTCCTTGAGTGTGTTTATGAGTGCCTGTGTGCACGCTTCAATTGTTTATCTACCGTAGGTGATTTTTTTTCTGCATTGTTCGACATTTGTGCAAGTCTGTTTTTTTTTTTTTTTTTACATCTGTACGACCCCATTCACAGACAGCTGTGCTTCAAATACCGATCCAATAAACGACACGAGCAAAGGTGCTAAACCTGGAAGGGTGCAGAGGTCAGCCAAACATATTTACAAAATGTAGTGGAACAACAAACAACAAAAGAAGCTCCACATGAATTTTCCTTCTTTCTAGTTCATGAAACCCCGGAGAGAGAGAAAAATGCGGTGTGTTCTTTCGATCTACAGAACAACAGTCTGGCTTGTTCCCCCCAGTTCGTGCGGATGCACGCAATGGCTGACTGATGGTTTGAAAGGACAATGTAATTGGGTTTTGGAAGCGTCTCTCTCCTGGGAAATGGCTCCATGTTTGCCTCTGTGATATTTGTGACGCAGAAAGAGTTTCTTGTTGCAAAAACAGTGACATTTGAGATGAGAACAACAACACATACTGTCAAACATAGTAATCAGCACTGTGGTAGATAAAGGATGGGTAAGAGATGACATCCACTCAGTGATTATCATAAGGGCAGCATTCATTAATAGAAGATAAATGAGTGATTTGTATTCAGGGAAGTGTTGATTCAACCTTTTATATATTCATAAATGTATAATTTATATTACTTTGATGCTACTTAGAGTAATTTATGCTCTGCACAGATAAAAGCAAGTAGGATAAAGTGGCATAGGGTATTTAAGAGGAAGGTGAGTAAAGAGTCTTTGGTATATTGGCAAGCGTGTACTTGTAGTAGATACACAAGTGGGTACAAGTGTGTCAACAACTATAGATATAGTTGGCATCCATAGGAATGCCCACAAAACATCCTGTAAAGCTGAGGGGGAAATAAAGCATTGCTCAAGAGATGCTTTGTGTTTTTTTGCATGCCAAATAAACTTAAAAATCCAAAATTATAGGCTATTTTTCAAAGTGGATCCCATTTTTTCATATTTCTGTATCTAACTTGTTAATTGAGACAATGTTTTTTTGAAATAAATCTAGTACTGAACAGCAGCCAGGCTGTAATGTTAACACACAGAGCATGTTTGCACCTTCAGTGTGCATCCACTACAGTGCTTGTTTTAGTCACAATCATGGTCAAACTGTTATTCTAAGCGTCTGACATTACTGAAAGGATCCCTACAGAGGTCGACATTTTTGTCAAGGAGTAAGATCTTTTTGTTTAACCAGAAACAGACTCAAAATTGCTACCATCAAACCACCAGACTTTGTTTAAATAAGCAGAAATTTATAAACGTAAACACACTTAATTTTAAGTCGACAGAAACAAAATAAAACTCACAGAAATGATCTTGATTCATCTTTTCATTGTCTTAACAATCACAAACTCTGGTTCACCCAGTTAGAAGTGAAAATATGCTGGCTGTACACATGCTAAAATGACTGTTTATTTACATGGAGTCTGGTGGTTTTGGCAATGAATTTTTGGGGCTGTTTCTGGTTTAACAAAAGGGATCCAACACTTTACGTTATAAATGCTAGCTTATTTAGCCACTGGTTAAGAAAAAAAAAAAAAGTTGTGGTACTTTAAGGACTTGAAGGTCTTCAGGTTTGAGGTCTGTGTGATAACGTTATAGCATGCTCAGTCTCACTCTGAAGTCATTGAAATGCAGCACTTGGGCAGTGACTTGCAGCATCGGAACCTTTAACATTGACAATGATACGCTGCCGGTTGCCGTTATAGTTTAATGGCGCCCGGTGGTGACGGGGAAAATGAGGTAGGACAAGAAGAAAAGTTAAGTCGGTGAAAGTCCAACTGGGGCAGGTGGGATGGTTGATGGATGGGTCCAACAAACACGGACTTTCACCTGAGAGAGTGGTGTTTGTGTCCCGTAAAATTATAAAGCAAAACCCTGGTCTTTTTTCCGTAGCGTGTTTATTTTGAGAGAGACTGTATGTAAACGTTCATTTCCTGAGAAAACGGAAGTGTGTTTTGAAAGAAGGCAATGCATGTAACAGGCAGAACTTGATACGGTGTCCCAGAGCGTCAACAACCAATGCACCCAGGGTACTGTTTCATGTGTATGTGGACAGGGAAAATGCTTGACCAAATGTCGATATGTGACAAGGTCGGAGTGAGAATGTGTAAGTTAACGGCGCTAAGTCCCATTTGCGCTGCTAGACTGTCTCCAAGCGTGCATGAAATTCACTGAAACATGCTCGTCTATTACATCATAGTGTTAATGACTGTAGGGCACTGATATTATGGGAGGTTTAATTAATAATATATTTTAATAGTGTCTCTTATGTGACTATAAAAACCACACTATCACTGCATTTACAGGCTGGGTGAAGAGACTGTTTTCCCCTTCGCTGACCGAATCCCCGAACCACGACTAGACACCAACTGTATCTATAGATCCTATCATATTAAACACTACAGAGTGAGGTGCACTTTTCTCAGTGAGGCTATATTCATTCACATTCACAGTTACTTGCCGCCACACCAGGGAGCTACCCAGTACAACTGCAGTCTTCTAGTATAACACCAAGCAGGACCACTGGAGCAGCAGGAATGTAACCTTGGTGATGCTTTAAAGAGGTGAGGACAGCATTTGTCTTCTTCTTCTCCTCCCACCTAGATTTTACCTAAAGCCGAGACTCAAACACCTCACGTTGTCAGACACATTGTAAAATAAGGTCAGATTAGTGCAAATAAATCCCAATAGAAATCAAATACAGGAGCCGCAGGGCTTTTTAAGCGAAAGGAAGATTTATGAATCTTTGCATTCAGCCACCTGCTGTTCCTTAGATAGAGGGTTAAAAGCAGCCCACATAGGTGTAATGGCAAAATGCTGCAGTTATCATATCTGGTCATACAAAATGCACGGTTGTCGCCTTTTTACGTTATTTTGATAAAGCCGTGGGGCGTTGCAACGGCCAGAGGTGTGGGCGGAAAAAGAGAGAGCCACGCAGGAGGGGAAAAAAACAGGGAGAGAAAGAGCGAGAGAGTGTGAGAAGCCCCCAGATATACAGAGAAGTGGTTGTGTTTGCACCAGATAAGGCCAAGGAGCTAAATCACATAGTGAGCGAGGAGGTATGCTATTAACCAGGACAAATATGCCTATTCAAACAGCAACTTTCACAGCCCAAATGAAAATACGTTAGGGCAAGAGATGGAGGGGGAGGAGGCGGGAGGGAGGGAACAAGAGACAGGGAGGGAGGGAGAGTGGGAGAGAGACAAGAGGGAGAAGACAGGGAAGGGTAAAAGGGGCAACGGAAGGAAGGAGCCAGAGATGGATTATGCCCAACAGAGGGAGAGCAAAGAGAGATAAAACAGGGAAGGCGCTATTTCATTTGTCTAATTATATTTATCTATCTCTCGCTCGCAAACAAACAAAAGAGACAAATGGTGCTGACTGAATAAACTAAAGCTGAATGGGTTCAAACAGGCACTCAAACACATGCGCAAAGACACACATATTAACCAAAGGCACACAGCAACAACAAAACAAATCCGAGGAGCCACCGAGAGTGAGGAGGAAAATATGGGGAACTGAGAAAAGCGGTGGGGAAATGAGAAAAGAAGCTGAGAGTGGGGAAGATAGTAGGGCTAAGGGCACAAGCCAGATTGACACTGAAAAATTAATGCGCAATTGCAAAGAGGGGTGCGCGTGAGCCTGAGATGGAAAGAGAATGTGTGAGTGACACAAGGACGGAGGAAGAGAATATTGGCCCCAACGCTGACAGATTTAAGGTTATGGTCTATGCACTCCTTCTCAACCAGACACACACCTTCACTTTCTGCCACACGCTCTCCTCTCATTTCTCCTTCCCGCTGACTGCGTCTCTCTTTTTTTTTTTCCATTCTCACATCCTCTTCCCCCTTCTCTCGTCCTCCCCCTCACTCTTTCTTCATGCATGTGTGCGGTGATTTGGCTATTTGTCTACTGCATGTCACATGCAGGCGTGTGTATGCACACATACACACACAAACACACACACACACACGCACACACACACACACACCCTCCAACGACTGTTCATCTTCGTAGATCTGATTGTGTCAATTTGTCTCAGTGTCACGCCACTCTCCAATTTGCCATCTGCCTGACAGGATCTTATTGATTGGCCCACACACTTGTCATTCTTCCAGTCTCTCACCCTCCTGTCCAATCTCCACATCTCCATATGAGAATAGTTTTCAGACACCCCACTCCTTCCACCTCCGTATATTCCTGCCTCCATTCTTTCATTATCACACCTCCTCCAACACTTATATCTCTCAATCTCTCCAGCCTTCTCAACACCATTCCCACATCCCACTTCACGTTTTCTTTTATTTCACTCCCAGGGCTTTATAGCGCACACAAATCAGGGCTATGGGCTTTTATGCTGTGATCAGTAACCCAAATGGAAACGCAGGCATAATAGTGATTACCTGTCATAGCCTGGCTTAGCTTATAAGCAGTGCAGGAGCATCCATCGCCGACTTGAAACGGCAGACTAACAGTCTTAACAGCCTCTGTAATTCAGCAGAGGTTCCCGGCAGTCAGAAACTGTGTTGCTCTTACGCGCGGCTTTGAATGCCCGAAGAAAACTTTGGAGTCATTGAGAAGTTTGACTTCAAAAGACAAACGCGCCAAAGAAGAAAAATCAACTTGAAGGAAAACACCGAGGTTATTGAGTTTTTCTTTCTTGTTTATCTCAACCATTTTTCTCACCACTTTTGACCCACCTATGCTGTCATTCAGCGCGGAGCGGTTTTAAGCTATTTTTTATATTCCGAGCCGTGTTTGTGTGTAAGTGTCTGTGCGCGTGTGTGATTTAACGTCTCGGAGGAATACACTGAATTCAAATATCCTGCTGACAGACAATCTTGTCAATCTGCGGCTGCAATCCATCAATGTAAATGCAACATGTTCATTTTATTCGTGGAAGGGAAAGCTTCCTTTCTCAGTTGTTCATTTCAGGCAATGACTCTGATAACTGACGGTGAGTTTACAGATAAGTACTTTGAAACAATGTGCTCAGCAGGAAACCAATACAATTTGTTCATTCAGACAGACTGGTGCAGAGACCATATTGACTGTCATTTCCTGTTCTTTTCCCAAAAACAAACTGAGTTAACAGACAATCACCTTTGTATCTTTGTTTAAACGTGTGTCACTGAAGCACTGGAGTGATTTGGAGAAGGAAAGAATGATGCAATGATTAGAAACCATCAACAGAAGTCTACAGATTCAGTCCCCACAACATCTAAGGTGTTGTTTAAATGCTATGTGTCTAACTGAGCCTCTCTCAAACCGAACCATCCCCCACTCCCACTCTGTCACGGACTTTAACTCGAGGACTAACTTTTGGATAAACTTCCCTCTCTGCAGCAGAAAGAGGAACTGTCATAACTTTTTATAAGGGAGAAATAAAACTGATTCTAATTATATTTATATCCCTTATTTCATCTGTGTTTGCTGCTGCTGTTTACTTGAATTGTCTATTATCCTTTTGTCACTAAAATAAATAAATTATTTGATCAATCAATCAGTTAATCAGTTGACTGAAAAAAAACTTAGCCACTAGCTCCTTTGGGGCATTTCACAGCATCTCAGTTTATCTTCCTGATATTTATAAGATGCTTGATTTCTTGCAGCAGTCTGTGTAAAGAGCCTGACAATCATGAACATGACTGTTTTCCAGAGGCTAGAGAAGGGTATATTTTGATCCTTCTTACAATGTAGCATTTAAGTTGCTATCGTCAACACATTCTCACTCCAACCGTGTCACATATTGACATTTGGTCTTGGATTTTCCACGTCCAGATACCATGTGAAAGGTACCCTGGGTGTGTTGGTTGTTGATGTTCTGGGACATAGTGTCAAGTTCTGCCTGTTACATGCATTGTCTTTCTTTACATACAGAGTCTTTCAAAATAAACGCACTAGGTCGGTACAACACCGCAAATTGATAGTTTTTATTTCCTTCAACAAAAAACAGATGTAGCTGTATAGGAAAAAAGAACAGGGTTTGGCTTTAGAATCTTACAGGACATAAACACAGCTCTCCCAGGTGAAAGTCAGTGTTTGTCGGACCCATGCACCAGCCCTCCTGCTCACCACACTTGAACTTTCGCCGCCTTAAGTTTTCTTCTTGTCTTGCCACATTTCCCCCCGACGCTACCGGGTGCTGTTAAACTATAAACGTCTTGTATCATACTGATGTCAAAGGTCGCCTTTTTTTTGTTGGTGTCTGACACCGCAAGTCACTGCCCGAGCGTTGGATTCCGACGACTACGGAGTGAGACTGGGTTGTTATTGTCTTTATGACATTATGAAATGTCAGTCTTAGTTTGGACAGTTTACCTTTGTAAGGATAGGTGCAAGGTACTTTATTTGTACAGAGCGTCTTGTGCGACGAACACATAACAGCAATACATATGGTCATAAAGTTGGCATCGATGCAGGCTTGCTGTTGGACACAGAGGTGTGGACTTGAGTCATATGATTCGGACTCAAGTCAGACTTGAGCCACAACTTTGATGACTTTGGACTCTACCTGACATAATCATAAATGACTTGCAATTTGACTTGGACTTCAACACCAACGACTTCACTTGGACTTGAGACTTTTGACTTGAAAATAATTGATACCTTTCCCCTGAGCCCAAACATTAAGAAGTATATTATTCTAAAAACGTGTGTTGTTTATGAAATAGTGATGATGTGAAAGTGATGGAGACTCCGCTGACACCGTCTTGCTTGTATACAGAAAGGTTTATTACAAGAAGTACAGCATCAAATCAAGCACCTAGGATTGCCTGAGAGACAGTTCAAAGCCAATATGAACTGCTCTGAATAATAGCCCCAACTACCCTGCTCATTAAGGTTGGGAATCTCTCTGTGAAAGACGATTCGATACGTATCTAGATACACGGGTTACGATACAATTCAAAAACGATATATTTTTAATACAGAACGATTCGATACGATTCGATACAGTGTAGGACCGATACGGTTCAATACGATTCGATTTGATACAATTCTATGGTTAACATTTGTTGATGTAGGCATTAATCATACATTATGGGGCGGCAGTAGCTCAGTCCATAGGAACTTGGGTTGGGAACCGGAGGGTCACCTGTTTGAGTCCCCGTCCGGACCAAATATGGAGCGTGGACTGGTAGCTGGAGAGGTGCCAGTTCACCTCCTGGGCACTGCCGAGGTGCCCCTGAGCAAGGCACTGAACCCCCCAACCGCTCAGAGCGCCTGTCATGGGCAGCCCACTCTGACATCTCTCCACTTAGTGCATGTATAGGTCCTGTTTGTGCATGTGTGTGTTCGGACCTGTGTGTAATTGACAAAGAGAGTGAAAAATTGAATTTCCCCTCAGGGATTAATAAAGTATAAAAAATATATATATATATGTATATATATATATATATATATATATATATATATATATATATACATATATATATATAAAATAAAGAAGCCAATTCTATAAAAGTGACATTCTTACAGTATTTTCAAATTTGTAAAAGACCACATCCCCAAGCATTGTTGCTGTATGGCACTGGCAAAAATAAAATAAAAAGACAAACAACAACAAAATCCCATGTCAAATATATTTATTTTTAGACATGGACCAAAAAAAGTCTTGCTGAATGAACATCATTTTGTTGGATGGGATCAATATAAAAATGAGAAGAAGTTTTAAACTTTAAGTGAAGTGAACTTGAAATAAAATTTAAGTGTTTTAAACCTACTTGTTGTGTTGTTTTTATTGTATTGTCTGTGTTTTTGTATGTATCTTATATGGACTTGAATCTGGAATAAAGTTTATTATAACGCTGTACAATATAAACATAAAGTAGAATAAAATAATAACATGCAATGTAGGGGCAGAATCTGACATCTCCTGTTATTAGCTGATATCATGGACGGTGATGACTAGCAGCTTATCACTGACAGCATGTCAGACTATTTCTCTGTGTTTGCTACACTCTGTGTTAAATCACTTTTCTATAATATATTATATATTGACTTATTCATACTTCAAAAACAGCATCAATAAGTGATTAACATAGGGGGAATCAAAATAAAATAAATAAATAAAATCAAAATCAACCAGCCACCCTCCTCCCCTGACAAGTAAAGAACAGTCCCTAAAGTGCTCTGAGGTTTGTGGAAATGTGAACGGCTTGTTTCTCCTCTGACACGCCACATACCTGTGTGCTGCTACGGCTCGGCTGTTCAGGTATTTCTGGGCAGTCATGACACCGACGAAGACTTCTTGGACCGGGCTTCTCGGTCGCCGGTAAGCCATTATCTTGCGCCGCGGAGCACTATGGCCGCCGTATTTGACAGGAATAGATATTTCTGTCTGTGTCTGTGACCCCCCGTTCAACCCACAACTGACAGGATTTGCGTTTAGTTTCTGCTGCGGCTTGGCTGCTCCCTGGTTTATCCAACCAGCATTGGCTTCAGTTCCTCAGCTCCACCGGTCAAGCTGGCGCTGATGTTTACGTCCATTATCATTGTCAGTAATGCCTGCTACGGTCCGGAGCATGCCGCCGGCTCTCGCGTTGTTTTAAAGATGCAAACTGTTAAAGCCAGTCAACCGATTGCTAGTCTCGCGATACCCGAATCCAAGACTCTACAATTGATTCATCTAAGGATTCTTGGCTGATTCGTATCGATTGAGGAGGCTGCTACCGACGCAGCTGTATCTCTCGCTTGTCAAAACGGATATCCGGTCGTATCGGTTAATCGTTCCCAACCCTACTGCTTATATAGGTTGGTTGTTAAGACAAAGTGAAACAGATGACAGAGAGACACCCTAGTTGGACTTCACCAATCCTTGATCTTGGCCATAAATACCTTCTTGACCCTGGGCCCCTAACTGGTCATCTGACCCAGAGCGTCACATACCATGAAAAACTTCAGATACTACACGTGCAACAATGCAGTTTATTTCTTGAATCAACTGATATTAATGCTAGTCATTCACAGCAAGTTGTTTTTAATTCAAAATATTATAACTGCATTTTTAAAATGGCAGCATATTTGATTAAGAGTGCATTATGACTTGTTAAGGACCTGAAATTTAAAGGTCATGACTTGGGTTTTCACTCTGGACTTGAGTCAAAGACTTGAGACTTACTTGTGACTTGCAAAGCAATGACTTGGTTCAACCTCTTGTTGGAGGATTTTATGACCCACTCCCTGCTAGTCGGTTTGGGGTGGCACTTAATGTAATGGACCCTCCATGAGAACATGGTAACAGAGTGGAATTGGCAGGGAGAGGGAGTACGCGGTGGTCTCCATCACTTTAATCTACACATATATAATGCATGAAAAATTTAGGAATAGCTTTGTTCCTCTTGTAACATAGAAATGAGATCCAGAAAGTGAGACATGCACTTATGTTTTTTTCCCCTCCCTTTCCTCGGTGTTGTTTAATTTGTGAAAATACTTCCACTGTGTAAATATCCACTGTAATTTCTTCTTGGTTGGGTTTTGTTGTCATTTAGTTTCCTCTACCCAGTTCAGTAGTGCTTTTGTCATTTGGCTTTTTGGTCCATTACTTTTGAAGTGTGTTGTTTTATAAGCCTCTTTCCTTTTATTATTTTCTTTTCTATTAATGCTACCTCCAAAATCCCTTTACCGTTTTGTTCCCCGTGCTTTGTCATATTTATTTGCTGAAATAAAGCCTACCACGCTGAAGCTTTCTCCAGGAATGGTGGGTTTTACAAGCCGAGAAATCTCCTGCCATGATGCAAGCTCGCACCCTTTGACTCTGACTGCAGCTGCCATAAAGCACAATGTAACCATACAGAGGAGACGCGCAGGAGAAGACATGTCATCATGATCAACCACAGCGGGGGAAGACGTGCAGGGGGAAACTGATGTAGGCCCACATGAGACTGTCAAGGCTGCAGAGTCAGATGAGTGCAAGCTCTGTCTGCAGTCAGAGCTCAGGAGCTGTCTGGGGACTGTTCAGAACCAGACCGACAAACCAACCAGCACACCGAGCAATCAGTGTTTCATCTGCTGAAAGAGCAAAGGTTTATCAATCTTTCTCTGACAAACTGTGTTGTTTTCAATTCCCCAGACATGATGAGCAGTTCTTTGCATCCATGCACACATATATGTACTTTATTTATTCAAACTGAGCTGTTTCAGTGCAAGAATAATTACCATTGGGCCAGCAGATGCTTGCAGACACACTTCCTAGACTAATTTGCTGCCCTCAGGTCATTACAACATTGGTAACAAGGTAAATTGTTTATTTAATACAGGCCATACCATCAATGTACATACTTTGATCCATATTGCAACATTCAGTAACATTCATTTATACAATTTTTGTGTAAGGCATGAATGAAGGCATAACTCCATTTAGTATGTAGAGCCATGTTCATGTTCTCAGTATGAGCTGAAAGTCTACATCAAAAAGAATTCAGGATTGGTCAATATCTAGAAATTAGATTTGTTGGTAAGAAAAAAATGTTATTTTTTTGCCAGATGGAGCTCAGTCTACAGAATCTGCACTTTATTATATTATCTCAAATCTGACATCTCTCCTACATCTTCTCTCAGTACAACTGCTCAATATGTGATGCTGCAGTTTTTAAAAAAGGTGGAATAAGCAAGACCTTTGCTGATCAATAAAATAAAATCAACATATACTTCTGCAGGGGTTTTTAGGGGGTTGATCAATACCAGTGTCTCAACATTCACTTTGTCTGTTCGAGAGTTGTACGGTTTTTCAAAACCCATTTCTCTGTTTTCGAGAAAAGAAAAAAAAAAATCTCCCCGCTTGTAATTTCAAGACTCTACACAAACACTTCCTTTGTTACAAACTCTCATTTTTTAACTCAGCTCTTCTGAGATTTTTCTGACAATCTTTCCTGGCTTATCCTTGGTTTGCGGGGCATAATGGAAAACACTGATTTCGGGAGAGGAAAAGACACAGCTGTGCGTCTCTGAGCCGATCCGTCAGCTGCACGTGGTGAACTGCATTTGATTTTGGAGAGCAGCGAGTGGAGATAATCACACATCCTTCTGCAAAATGGAGTGTTTAAAAAAAAAAAAAAAAAGCTTCAAACATTCACAGGGTGTTGAGGTCAGTGATTTGGGGGGGGGGGGGGGGGTTAATATGAAAAGGAGAGTGGGGATGGGAGGGAAATAAAAGATTAACTTCATCGTATAATCAATCACACTTGTTCCCTACCATTAATCAGCTCTTCTCTGCTCCTCAAGTGCCTCATTTTCCCCTTCCAAATTCATTTCACAGGCTCCGTTGTGCGTGAGCTACCCTGCTTTTTGCTTTTCACAGATCAAGCCTTTTCATTATATTTCATGATCTGCTATATTTCATCACGTCTCATAAAAGTGAAAGCAAAAACTAAGAATAGCCAGACATGTTATGAATTGTTTTCTCCCTGCTGCTGGCGGATCGCATCAGCAGGTATTTCCGAGACACAGTCCTCCTACAGAATTTAGATGTATGTACTTGGCAATGGTCAAAGCCACTTAGCTCAAACACCTCTCACTGAGCACAGCGACGACACCTGAGACAGCCGACTTTGAACTGAATGTCATCCTTTTGCCAACAGCTGCTATTTATAAATCGCATTTGCATGAATGTCCAGTAGCACCCTCGTCCTATGCATTATGAATAGGCTCCCTCACTCTAACCTGTGATAGCACCTCACAGGCAGCAGAAAGGGAAACCCAATGGAGAATCTGGAGTGAAGAAGTCCTCAGTTTTACCAAGCAATAACACCCACACACACAGAAACCCTCCTTTGCTTAACTTCTTTGCCTAAGTTATCAATATTAAAGCGTGAAAATCTATAAAACCTCCTCTCCTTTGAGACCCTTGAAGGTTGTCAAATCTGCTGTTTCTTGCTCCTCACAAGACAAACAGGACTTGGCTTGGATGAAATTGGCTTTGAGCTGTTTGCAGCAGATTTCATCTCACTGTTAGTGGAAGGAAAGTTGCCCAAGGCAGGGCAGGTGATCAATATTATCAAGGTGTATCTTCCAATGGAATCAATCACATCTGACGGCTTTCCAATAGAAGGGCAGAAATGAAAATGTGCCTTTCTCCTGAGAGAAAGTGATGAGAATCCCAGCAGTCACTAACATGTCAGTTTCAGGTCACCGGTTTGGACCTAAACCGGAGTTTTTTGTGACTATATTCCCAAGGGTAAATGTTAAATTATAAATACTACCAGCTTTTATCGCTCATTTGGAGTGCTCTAGTTCTACTTTGTTTGCACTTTCAGAGACTAAACAGTGTTGATGTTTTCATGAATTTCACTCCAAACTAAACTATGCAATGCAGTTTTATCTAACTCTGCCCTCGGGCCAACTGATATTTCATATTTCACACGATAAAAAAGAAGATTTATCACTTAAGATTTTAATGCTTCACCCGTGCCCTGAAAAGTAACACCTAAGGGCTGTGATTGCTGCCTGTAATCATCCCCAAGTTTTCTTTCTTTCCGAACAAGCGCCACACTTGGAGGCTTCTGATGAAACAGCAGGCTTTCTAATTTGGCATGTAATGTGCCAGCAGGTGGCAAATGAGTCTCAAAGCCTGGGATGGCAGCTCCACCAGCATGGCCACCCACTCTAAAAGAGTGACCATCTTTGATGTAGGCAGCCAGAGGCCTTGCCATTGACCTGTACTGTGTGTGTGGGGTGGCCAAGATTGGCTGGCTCTTTATGGGAGCCGCGTTTGATGACAGCAGCGCCGCTAAATGGGTGCGGCTCCAAATTATGCCTTAACTACCTCTTTTATCATTACCCAACTATCCTTATCCCCCTCTTCTCGCTCCCCACAGGCCTCTGCTGTGAAGAGAAAGGAGCCCGGCCAACCGGGAGACAAATCGAGTATGCCTGAATTCTGTATTTCTTTGTGTGAGCGTGTGCTTTTGAATGCATGCAGGTGTGCATTTGTGTCGACCATGCTTCCGTTCATCACTGAGCCCGGCTCTCAGGGCACTGCTGGAGACATAGGTTGTCTCTGAGGACACTGATTGGCTCAACAGGGGACGATGAGCTTGAGGTAGATGAGGTGGAAATGAACTAAATCTGACCTGCAGCGCAGGTACAGACTGTCTATCTCGCACACACACACACACACACACACACACATCACTCGTGTTTTTTTCATGTGCACCGACACAAACACTTGTACACATAAAAGCTCCTCAGATATGCTTTGATAGAACATTTCATTTACACTTAAATTAAATGCATACAGACCCATTTCATCTGTACATAAATGTATCCCACAGCTTGACGACGCCATATGACGGCTCATCACTCTCTTGTTTGTATTCCCTCTGGTCTTGCTCTGTGTGTGTGTGATGTTCTTACATTGTGCTCTTAATTTTCTACATCCCACCGTGTACATGCACATCAGGTTCACGTTTCTGTGTGAATTTCTGCGGGTTGCATATACGTGTGTCTGAGAGATGTTTTATCTCTCCATGTCCCACTGTGTGTGTGCCCATTTTTATGCATCTGTGTTTGGCTGAAGATAGCAGTGCGCTTTTGATGTTTATGTATGCATGAGTGTGAATTGTGTGGAGTATAATTTCTACCTATGTTTGGGGCTGCTGTAGTGTCTTCTCTCCCTTGTGTGTGTGTGTGTGTGTGTGTGTGTGTGTGTGTGTGTGTGTGTGTGTGTGTTTATACCTTTCTGAACCTCTCACAGGTCTACCATGCCTATAAAAGATTATTTTTAGCACCCTCTGGCTTTCCAAATACTGGAACGTTATGTGTATCACTTACATCACCAAGACTAAATTCCTGCCAGCACAAAATAAATTTGGGTACCTTGCCAGCACTGTTCCAGTGTGCCTGCACACAACACAACTGCACAATGTGTAATGAAACACATATATTGCTTTGACAGTGTGGTTATGGCACGTTACACTTAAAGATTATTTTTGCCCTTTTCGTAATAACTCATGATTAATGTAGAGGCGGTGTGTGTGAGTTAAATACTTGGTTCACCCTGCCTGCACTTTTATACTTGACGCAATCATAGATCAGAGATTTTTTTTTCTTTTCATAAAGTCTGGAGGGGATTTTTGTTTTGTCTCCCCTCTGGTTACTCCAATGGCTGAATTAGTTTTGTTCCCCTCAGCAATACAGGAAGTCCTTGCAGCTATATGTCTGCTGGGAAACACATGAACTGTAAAACACAGACATGCCATTTGTGAGGTTTCTGAGGAGACATATTGAAGGCTGGCCATTTTTGTCTGTTCATTCCTCCTCAGTTGCTATTCCTGGGGTTTCTTCCATTTTTTTTCTAGCCTTTTCTGAAAAGAGGGTCGAAGGGCAGTTGGTGTTGTGTGCTGTACAGACTGTAAAGCCCCTCAAGGCAAATTGGTTTTTGTCATAGGGGCTGTATAAAAAATTGTACTGACTTTTATTTAGGGCTGCCCCAGACTAAGAATTTTCCTAGTCGACCAATAGCCGCCATTAGTCGACTAGTCGCACACATGTTTACAATATTAATTTAATTATGAAATGATATATTTTGGGCGGGGCAACACAATGGTTGGAGTTGAAGGTGTGAGAAAGAATAGTATCAGTAACATTGTTAACACTGTGCTACATTACAGAGAAATACAAAACTGTACTAATGAACCTTCATTAATATAGGCCTATATTTTATCTACAAGTGCACGTCACACACTGAGCGAGCCGCCTGTTAATGACGCTGTCAGCAAAGCAGTAATAATTGTGCTAAGTGGCTAATGGGCATGTAGCTACTTCCATGTTTCAGATGATACGTCATGTTTGTAGTCAATCAATGAAGATGAGTTTGCATATCACCTTGGGTTCGTCCTTCACCTTCTCAGAATGATCCCACACTTTGGATTTCCTGCCTGACATGTTATTAACGAGCCTGTGGAATAACTGCAGGTAACAGCCCTGGAAATTAGAGGCCGTACACATGCTGCGTCTTTAGCCACCTGGAAAACGCGAGGTAGGGTGCTGGGCGCTACTCTTGTCCTTGTGCCACCTTTCAAGAGCGCAGTGGCGGGTTGCGTCTGAGGTTGTTAAGTAACCTTAACGAGCATCATACAGCCTAGTTACCTGAAATCCTAAGTACTGAGCTGATCTTCTTCCAGGAGCTGTTTGTAAGTGTGTAGGCCTATCGTCCATGGGACAGATGTAAAGCTCTGGGCAGCCCTGCACTAACATGATCAACATTTCCGTATTTATCAGACTGAACATATCTATATCTATATATCTGTATTTTCAGCACAGACTCTACTCTAGTAAATATAGCATATTCATGTATGGCGTGTCAGTGTCATATTTTTGGATTGGCACTATTTTCTTGGAAAAAGAATCAGATTCTGATTCTTGATGCTGACACTGTGCTGCAGTCTGTACATTTGTGTTGCCAACTTTTAGCACTAGTCAGACAGAGTCATGCTGAGTAAACTTTGATAAGCTTGTTTTATAGCTTGTTAATAGTTTTACTGATAGAACCAACACCAACACACATCAAGTGGCGACTGTACACCTGTTATACTGGCTTGTCTTCCAGTGTAAACCTAACCCATCCATCCTGTTTGGGTGGACATACCAGGTTTAAATCACGGCATCCTTCACTATCAGCATGCTTCCCTATTCGACTTTGTTTCACGTGTGACGGAAACCGATAATTCATGCTGACCCCTGCACAACACAGCACAGCAAGCTGATTCAGGGCTATCTCCATGCTGTTTGCTACTACCGTGTAATGTCTGTTATTACAGTCACCCTGCCATCCAGCGACATCAATTATGTCAATAAGACGCCTCCTCTGCCAACATTTCACATACATTACGGAGTGTTGACACATCAGTTTTCACCCTTGCACGACTGTGGCGGCCGGTGTTTTGCTCGCCGCACAGGGAGGGAATAAAGCTTAAAAATGAACCTCGTACAGATCATTAAAGTGAGCACAGGGATCAGTGCTGCTGACTTCACCGCTTTCAGTTGTTTTTTTTTTGTACTTGTGTTGTGAAAATAAGCATTATTTTCCCGCAAAAAGCAGACATTTCAATAAAAGGTCACTAACTGAAGAGAACCTACTGAATGGCTATTTTCATCCTGGGAGAAACACATTACTACCAACATGAAAAGGCACTTCAAAGACCACTAAATCCTCAAAATGAAAAGCTGAGGTTCTGTCAATCTCCCAGGGCACTCAAATGCTGTTGGGGTTTTTTTTCCTAGGCTTGCTCACCATATGAAATTCTGAAACTTTTGTCAACATTTCTTGCTCAGAACTGATTTTCTTCACCTGGCTGTTGTATGTACAAGACGTGCAAACTGCAGGTGGGTGCGTGTGTGTGTGAACCATAAGTTACATAAAAGCAGACTGCCACAATGTGTATTTATTAGGGTGGCAACTAACGATCATTTTCATCATCAATTAATCGGTTATTTTCTCGATTCATTTTCTACTTCCTTGGTCTGTAAAATGTCAGAGAATAGCAAAAAATGCATCTTCATATTGAGTATTTTATCTCACCAACAGTCTGAAATCATGTTAGACTAAGAAAACCAGCAAATATTTGCATCTGAGAAACTGTAACTGTAACTTTTTAGCTTGAAAATTTCTTACAGGATTGATCGATTATTAAAATTGCAGCCAACACATTTGGTGTCAATCACATAACTGCCTAATGGACGAATTGTTTCAGCTCTAGTAATTCTAATTAAAAGCCTCATTTTACAGAACATCTGTCAATAGCGTAAAGGCTATTAGTGAGAGAGCTGACCTCATGAGCTGAGTAGATAAACCACCCTTGCCCTCTGTCGCTATCAATCCCTATGGCCACCAGCCCCACGCAGCCCTCCTTAACTCCTGCTGACATTGAAGCGGAGCGGAGAGAGGAGGAGAAGTGATAAAGTGAGCTAGGGTGGAGCCGAAGTGAAGGTGAAGAGTCAGCTGAGGTGGGGTGAAAGTAAAGGTCAGGGCGTCGGAAAGATATAAATAGGGGTGAAAAATGCAAGCAGTAAACTAATAGGCGCCCTATACAATTCCTTGTACACACCGGGAAGCTACGGGAGGGGATGAAAAAGAGGAATGGTGTTGCTGTATGGAGGAAGGGTTGAAAAATGACGGGGGGAGAGAATGATGCGCGTCCTGCGGGCTTAGAAAGGCAGAGAAGAGAAACGCCGTCAGGCACTGAAGGAGAGAGCAATTAGATTTATCTGCTCATTAACAGAAGGGATAATTGACTACAAGAGTCTGCAGCGATACACTAGGAGACAGGGGGAGAAGGAGAAAATGAGCCAGGGAGAGAAATGAGAGCAGGTGGAAGGAGAAAAGACAGGAGGCAGGCAGGGAGGGATTGGGAAGAAAAGGGAACAAGGCAGGGGAAATAAACAAGGGAAAAGTGAAAAATGAAAAGAATGGGGAGAAAGGAGAGAGAAGGATGGAGGGGGGGAGAAAATCAGCCCACAGAGAACACTGAGAAAAAAAGGATTAGTGAGGGGAGAAGAAGAGTAGGAGGGGGAGGCAGGAGGAGTAAATGAGGATAAATGTACAGTGTGGTGTTTGTGCAAGAGCGTGTACATGTTTGTGTGTGTGTGTCTGCACATTTCTTAAGTTTCTGATTTCAGGTATCAAGGCAAGTTCTCACACATCCTGGTATGTTTGCATAGTCTTGCGGAGTGCGTCATGTCCAAGAACACGTGTAGAAGACAGATGAGACTGGTTTTACAGGACTGGTAAGATGTACTTTTCTTCTGCCAGCACTGCCAGAGTCACCTCAAAAGACACTCATTTAATCAGAGCCGACCAAAGCCATATCATTGTTTACCTGCTAATAAGTACCCATTCTCAACAACAGTTGCAATCAAGTCCTGACACAGTGCTCAGAACGACACAGAGGCCTGCAGATTGGCATGTACATCATTAGCGCTTTGTGTTTGCCAGTCAGTCAGTCACACAGGCATTTATTAGTGACTGAAGATGGAATTGCAAGTGATGATGGATAACACCTTTTATCTCTTACACAATTACGTGTTGACAGACTGAAGACAAATCTAACAGCTTTTATTTCTCTTTGATCAACTGGTCACGCTTTATTTAGGTGGTTCAATCATGCAAACGTGTCTTTTGAAAAAATGAGTTTATATACGACTTATAAAAAAATTGTTTTACAGGAGCTGTAATTGCTGCATAAATTACACTCACTGGTATTTTTTTTTCTATTCCAGGAAGTTTTATGTGTTTGTACAAAAATGTGGGCTTTTGTGTTTTAAATATGTCAAAGTTTAAATGTTAGGTTTTAAATCAGAAGGACCTTTTATTAGCCCTGCAAGCGGGGTGGCTCACTCACTGCACCACTTTGGTCCGGGTTGAAATATCTCAACAGCATATGGATGGATTGCCGTGAAATCTTCAAATATTCATGTACCCCTCAGGACAAACTGCATTAACTTTGGTTACCCCCTTAACTTTTCATCTAGCACCATCATCAGATGAAAAATACTTCAGTTCATTCCCATTAGCCTGAGCCACACTTAAGATAATGACCATGGTTGACATTATACTTGCCAAACATCAGCATGTTAACACCATCACTGAGACCAAACCAAGCAGCAACCTCTGTGGCTGAAAGCTAAGCCAAGTAACAAAAACCACAGTTCCTCTAATGGCATTACAGTACTTTACAGTAGAAACTTTACAACTTTACAGTAGAAATAAACAGCCTGATTAAAAAAAACAAACTGTTTTGGTCTTTATTGCTAATTTCCCCTTTCATGACAACTGTACAGGGGTGGATTATTTTTTTACAACTCATCCATTTACATTTTATTAAAGCTAAACTCGTCACATATCAACGTGTGGTCGTGGACTTTCCACATACAGATATGACGGGCAAGGTACCTTGGATGCGTTGGTTGTTGACGTTCTGGGACACCGTGTCAAGTTCTGCCTGTTGCACTGTCTTCTCTCAAAATACACTTCCATTTTCACAAGACATTTACATACAATCTCTTTCAAAATAAACACAATACGTCGCTACAACACCACAAATTTACATTTTTTTTCCTTCAACCTAACAAACATGGTTAGGTTTAAAAAAAAAGAACAGGGTTTGGCTTTAGGGTCTTAAGGGACACGAACACCACTCTCTCGGGTGAAAGTCGGAGTTCGTTGGACCCATCCACCACCAATCCCGCGCGCCCCACTTGCATTTTCACCGCCTTAACTTTCGTCCCTGTGCTATCGCATTTCGCCCTGGGCAAAAAGTGCACCTTTTTTCGTTGGTTTCTGATGCCGCAAGTCACTGGCCAAGTGCTGGATTTCGATGACTTCAGAGTGAGACTGGGTCAGGGCAGGGTCACTTGAGAGACAGGCCGTCTGCTAGGTGCCACCACTGTCTTGGATTTAGAGCCTCCCCTCACTCCTCCACAGCCCCACCCTCTTGTCAAAATATGGTCACTTGTGGCTCCAAAAATCCAAGATGATGACAACGGAAATGCTGAACCTGGGGCTTCAAAACAGCAGGCTACAAGCCAATGGGTGACGTCGCGGTGGCTAAGTCTATTATTTTATTCAGTCTATGGCCCAGTCAAACAAAGCCTCACAAAGCTGCTAGCCACTGGTATAATATTAGTCTTATATTTAATTCTCACAGTGTGGGCAGTGTGTGCAAATTAATCATGTTTGGCTTACCCCATGCCGCAAGTGCCCAGAGCTACCCGCTGATCCGCTGGCTGGAGTCCCCTGAGTAACGTGAAAGTCCGCCAACAAATGAGCAAGGAGTTTTGAGCACTCGCAGCACAGGGCAAAACCAAGCACCAACTCACTGCACATACTGCGATCACACAGAGGCTGGTTGAAAATCAGCAAACTTACCCTTTACTTAAAATAATAATCTCCCCCTGACTTAAATCAAGTGCTTTGAGTTCCCTACACATAACCACAAAACCATTAATCATGCTTTATTTGCCAGGACCAGATGTTGGTAAAACTGAAATGAAAATTAAATGTGTTGACAGTAAATGGTTTTCAGACATGATCGGTAGAAAGGTTCCCTCATTATGTTGATTAAAAACGTACTTAGTGAAACATAACATATCATTTAAAGAAAAAAGAGTAGTAATTATCAATGAGCATTATTTTTAGAAGACAGGAAGGATTAATGAGGATAATCTAGGTTTATCTAACCATCTATCTATCTGTAGTCAACCATCTATCAATCTATTATTGTCCCTACAGAAGAATAACGCACCCCCCAGAAATCTACGGCAGCCCTCAGCCACCCGGCTTCTCCTAAAAGCTCTGTGGGATTTAGGATTTAAGAGACAAAAGCTTCGAACATTTGACTCCGTGAAGCAGCAGTCTGACTCTGAGCCAGACACGCAAGAGTTTCTGGGATGGCTAGACATGCGTCAACATGTGACGTACCATTAATGCAACATCACGCCTTTGATCATTCAGAGGTGGACGCAATCCACACAAAGTAGGAGGTAGAGATGGGGAGAGACGGGGAAAGGAAAACATATCAGGAACGAGGGAGAAAGCCACCCTTCGTCACCTCCTTCATCAGCCGTTATTTTTTTTTTTTTTTTTTTTGATGATGACTCAATGAATCTCCAAGTAAAGCAGCCGTTGCCCTCAGTTGCATCATGGATACGGCAAAGATGAGAAAGAAATAAAAAACATGAGGGGGGGAAGGTGAGAGAAGGCGAAGAAAACTCTTGACTCTTCACCGCTCCTAAACTTGCACAATTCCATTTTTAGTTTCACTCCCCTCCAACCCTCTTGTTTTACTCACCTTCTCTCTTTCTCTTTACTTCTCCTCATGCCTCAGGCGCTAAAACTGTGTTGAATTACTCGTATCTTCATTCATTCTGAATTGAAAAATGGCGTTGCATCACTCTACTGCAGATGGAGTGTGTTTTGATGGCAGTCTTACATGAATTGGATTTATTCCGCTAATGCAATTATGCATACTGGTAATCAAGTGTTATTTATGGAGTTTTTAATTATGACACTATGCCAGCCTTTAATGAAATACATTTATATTGTAGGTTTGAGCCACAGTTGCACACAGTTTGTTTATTTATTTGGATCCCATTAGTCACTACCAAGGTAGCAACTACTCTCCCTGGGGTCCATACAAGCCTTGAACACAGTTCAAGTTCTCTATGTTTATGTTTACCTCATTCTATGTTTGAAATCTTTGCAGTGCCTTTTTAATGCAATATGATTGACTCCCATTCATATCCAAACACTACAGGAAACAATTCAGGAAACATCTTATTCAGTCTGAGCAAAAAGCCATCAATCATGCCTTGCAGAGCTGCATAAAATATGAAAACGTTTACAGTTTGAAATAAATTTCACTGACTGTTACTTATAAACATGAGCATGCATATGAAATTGAAAAGAACTGCAAACACTTGGTCACCCACTTTCTCTATTCTCTTTTTGATTCTGCCTTTGATGCCGCATTTCTGTATTCTCCAAAGTTCTTCCAGTATTGCTGCAGTTTAAGGATTTTACGAGAAGTGTGATTGTGAAAATGGAAGTGAGGTTTAGCCTCCAACAGTTGGCCTGCTCTCAGCCTATAAGACTGTGAAACTGCCTGACAACGCAACTCTCCATCCAAACACAGGCACACACCACAGACGTGCATGCACAAACACATACATGCTCCACACTAGTATACCTCCATGCTTGACAGGAAGAGGAAATGGCTTTTCTCCATTTGGAGAGCCACAAACAAGAGGTGCTGCCGGCCCATTTCAGATAGCAGCCCTCTTAAAGAGCCCCTCTGTCTATGAATATGGAGATGAGGATTTAGGAGAGAGGGAGAGGAGGAAAAGGGGGAAAGTCAAGGGAGGGAGAGATCAGAGAGTGAAAAAGAGGGAGCAAGAGAGAGATTCTATGTCTCTGAGGTGCTTTTCCTGCCTGCCCCGTGGCCCTTGGCTGGATTTACGCACTGGATTTAGAGTGTGTATGTGTGTGTTTGTGTGCCTATGTGCTGCAAATGAGAGGGTCTGTGTAGACACAGAGCCAGAGGCGACAGGTCAGAGAGTAATCACACACACGCATGCCTATAGTCATGGGACGCACAAACACTCACACACCTTAATCACCTCCCCACTCCTCATCTATTTTCTCTTTCACAAAATCCCCCCCTATCTTCTCCACTCCGTTAAACACTTCTGCAATCACACACTCACATACAGGGCACATACAGCCACGCATCAGCTGAGTGCACAGCGCCTCACTTCTCCACCTGGCTCCCTCTCATCCTTCTGTTCATCTTTCCCTTCATTCACTCCTGAGCCAGCATTCATTGCACCTCAGATAAGCCTATACGGTTTTCCTTCCCGCCTGCGTTCATTTATATGCAGCTCTCCAGCAAAACAAACAGCCGTCCGTGCACAGCAGATAGCATCTCGGTATCACCATCCAGCAGCCACTACACACCACATGAATTATGGATCGGTGTAAGTGTGAGAAGGAGGTCAGACAGGAACGGCAAAGGGCAATCCCTCAGGCCCTGTTAGATGATTGACGACATTGAATGTAACACTTAATTTTCTTCATTATCAACGTGCTGCTGTGGTAATGATAGAAACACTTGTGAGAGAAAACAACCTTTGTGTACGTGAGCCGACCGACGACCTCGGCAAAATGAAATTACACGCTCTGAGTGACATCATTGTTATCATAACAGGTGCCCGCACTACCATTGCTGTCATCGCCATAACTGCAACTGATCATATTACTGATGCTCTACGTAGGCTTCACCCGCCTCATCACCACTTTAATTGAAACTTTCACCATTACAGCGATTATTATGCATCATGGGAAATGTTGTCATCATTGCCATATACAGTAATTAACAAATAAAGACATTCATCTACTGACGGAAGACATAAACACCCCCTCCTATAATCTGTCTGTCTTTCAAGTGTGTCTACAATAATGACATGTTTGTATTCCAAACACCGACTATGAATCTTCAAGAGTTTGAGTTAGCTGAACGCAGTAAGCATTTTCCAAAGCAACAGTCTTTCTAGCTTAACATTCACTCTGGAGCAGCCAGGTGGCCCAAGGGTTTAAGGCACTGACCATGAAGTGCAGCGTCCTCGGTTTGAATCTGTCTGAAGACTTCTGGTGCATGTTGTTCCCCAAATCTCTCTCCCCTGTCAACTCTCTAATACAGGCATAAAATAACCCCAAAATACTTCAGGAAAAAATCCCTCTTTGTGTTTCCGTCCCCACACTTCAGCAAAGCACGGAAACGCTGTCTGGGGAAACACAAAGAAGGAATTTTGCACTAAAAAGACTAAATTTTGAAAATAACCACTTTATTTGTCCATCTCAGGCTGCTGAAGCCTCATTTTAGATTCAGCTGAGCTTATGAATCCTTTTTTGCACAGGAATAGGACTGTGTCCCCCTTCTTTTAAAGTGTAATCGCATTAGGAAGGGAACCTTTAAGAGCCAGAATGGACAGGAGGAATGATTACAACTCTTCCAATGTGCGTATGGGCATGGGAGTAATGTAATAACATATGCTCCATGCACCTATCCTTTAAACAGGCTCTGTGTAAAATTCAGAGTGTATGAGTTGTCTGGACAAGGTTCTCAACAAGGACAAAGGCCGGTTGCTAGCGGCTAACTGTGCTAACCCCGTAGACAGTGCTAACAATTGCTTTGAACAAAAGCTGCACCAACTGGGCTCCGTAAATTATGAAGGGATATTTTCACACTCTGGCATTTTAAGATCTAAACCAGTGTTTCTCAAATGGTGTGCCGTGATGCCAATCCAGGAGTGCTGCGGGATTTTGTGATAAGCTACCATTATTATTGCAATGAGGCAAACTCTAGCTAAAAAATGTCATTAAATTTATTGTTACCTTCACAGGAAACCTATTTGTTGCCGTCTGCATGTGGGAATTATAAATGTGTGACACATCAAAAGCCCTGATTGGCAGCCAGCATGAGGGATGATAACAATTAAAAGGAGAGAGCTGTGAGTGGGACAATGGATCTCTTTATTGTACGGAGCAAATTACAACAAAGCACCAGCAAAGACGACCTACCACCAAAAGAAAAGAGACAAAAAATTGTCAATAGACAGTATCACAAAAGCTACCTGTCTTATCTTTATTGTCTAATGTCGTGTTAAGACGCTACAGAGGCTACTGTGCACAGATATGAATACAGGTGTGCCTAGACATTTTGGCCTGGGCACAAAAAGTTTACTAAACAATTAAATGAGAAAATGATTCACAGATAATTCATAAATAAATAGTGAAAATAAATGTTAGCTGTAGTCCTATATAAAATCTAATAATAATGCAGCATGGTAGGAGAAAAGTCCTGTAACCTTTGTTTTTGTTTGCAGGTGAAATAATAATGCCTGGATACTGCATTTTAGACTTCTGCTCAGTTTGGACTGAACCCAAAGAGCACACTGACTCCTCAGACACACAATTATGTGGAACATCCGAAAACATTGTTTAAATTTAGCTTGGAATAATTAGCTGAGCAGGGCAGCACAGGGGCTCCAACTCTCTCCAACAGCCCAGTTCAGGTACAGTTCAGGTTCAATTAGAAACTCCAACGGCATTAATGTGAGCGCACGACTATACTGTACGTGACAGCCCTGTGATATACCTCTCATCTCTCACCTAATGCATGCTGGGAAGGGCTCCAGCCCTCCTGTGACCCTGCGCAGGATGAGCGAGTATAGAAATTGGATGGATTGATAATTAGCGGAACTGACAGCACTGGCAGCCATGACACTGTCATCACATTTATCATCAGCTCTATTACTGTAATCATAATTCCAACCATCATAATCATAATCAGCGTTACCACTGGTATCTTCATCACCATCACCCCCCACCCAGGAGGATGGTATCTTACATTATTACCTCCACCATCATCATCATAATCGCAACCCTGAGCAACGTCACCGCCGTGCCCGCCCACAGCTTCATCCTCCCCATCCTCCTCCTCCTCCCTGGTGGTTACATGGACCTTGTCAGGTCTCATTTCTTAACAGCAGCACCATATAATGAGAGCCATAACCATTATTGTCCAAAGGTCTCCTGTTCCAATCCTTTACTTTACCAAATGACTTTCCCTCGCCCCGGCTCTCTCCTCGTCTCTATTTCCCATTCCCCTGCTCTAATTACACACTGTTTGTTTGGCCTCCTGGCTGCCCCCTAATGCAGAGGAGAGGCGTCATTAAAATGATTTACAGATGTAATCCCCCCTCCCTCCACACTCTCTCTCTGACTTCCTCCCCCTCCCTCTATATTCCCGCCCCCTGGCACCCCCCAAATATAACTCACCCTAATATCACCGGCGGGATTAAAATCCGTTTCGATTAATCCCTTTTGCTCGCTGCCTCTCTCTTTTCATGCTTTCTCTCCTACTGCCCTTTCCACCTCGGCAACTTTCTCCGGCGTCGCCCCCCATAACTCCCAACTTTGTTGGTAAAAACTGTTTTTATGAGCTCACACTCTGCCTCCTTCATTCTTTCCTCACCTCTCCTCCTCACCCTTGCTCATCTCTCCGTCTCTCTTTCAGACACATAAACATTATTCCTCTCTGTAATTATGTTATGGTTAGAAACTGCAATCATCCCGGGTGCCTGCCTCAAATGTTATCTGCTTCCATTTACTTCAAACACAGAGAAAGGAAGTGAGGCAAATAGTTCCCTTCCTCTTCTTAACCTGCCATCACACCCCCGATGGCTTTCACTTTCTCAACGCCTTATTTGACCTGCTGGAACACGCGCAAGAACACACACTCCAGCCCACCCTTCAAATTTAAGCATAAAATGTATACAACAACAAACAGACACAAACAGCAGGATTAAAATCAGATTCAATTAATCCCTTATTCCCACTGCCTCCCACTCAGCGATTCTCCCTTTCTTGCACACTTTCCACATCGCTAACTTGCTCATTTTATCCTTCAACCTCTATCTTCTCAGGTTAAAATGGGTTTTGCGTGTGTGTGCGTGCGCGTGTGCGTATGTGTGGGCAGGTAAATAATTTTTTATTCAGCTCCCTGGCTCCATGTTATCTCCCTTACCTGATTTTCCCACACCTCCACTCTCTGCTTTTAATTAACACTCTTTATTTCACAGCTCTCCCTGCTAATCTCTCCATCAGAGGCCTATAGCACTAGAGGCTGAGCTTTCACTCCCACCGCGGGCTCTTTGTACTCTTTCAAAACAAAAACAGCAACAAACACCCAAGTCTGAGCACGCACACGCAGATAAATCCCACACACACTCACCCACACACACTCGCACACAATCTCTTGAAACACATTAATACACTCAAATGAAAAAGCGAAAGTAAAGATGCACGGCGCAAAATATCTGTCATCTGATTTACAGTGAGAAACGTACTCTCTTTCTCCCTTTGTGCTGTGTGTTTCAGTCAGAGAATAATGCTGCTGTATTAACAGTTCTGGGGGATAACTGATGCGTTTCAACTTCAAATAAAGTGGGTCATTTCTGCACAGCCAAGGTAAATCTTTGCAGACTGAGATCCATACTGATTAGCCGCTACTTTACCGAGAAAAAGGAGTGGTAATTGTGTGTTTGTGTATGTATGTCTTTTATACGAGTGTGTCTGCGTGTTAATAAATGTGCAGACACATACTTGGGATTGTGTTTATGCTCTCGCGCACATATTAGATTGGTTTAAAGGAGCCAGTACTCCATCAGAGCTGCTTGTCCGATAGCTTCGGAAACCCCCTCCCTCCAACAGCTTTCTAACGTCGGATAAGGGAGACTGTGTCCCAACATTTCTGTAACTTTCCAAAACTGATGATACGACATTCACACCCACTTCACTCAGTGATTGGCCAGCTGTGCAGAGGTGATAAAGAACGCTGACTTTGTACTTCTCTCACAAGCTGTTTTTTTCATGCGGTACAAATTTATTTGTGGCGTGTTTCATGTGAACAACTGAGAGCAACACGACAAATGCCTTCAAGGAGAGAAAGTTTGGAAATGTGTGCCAAGATCCCAATATTTAAAGCACACTGCCTCTCCCCCCCATTTCCGTGACAACCAGCTTTTCAATCCGTCTTCAAGTTCGGCTGCTCAGAGCAACTGTACTTTGGCTTTCTGATGTGCTCAGCCATTATGTTGTACATAAACCATAAACAGACCCTTACACTCTTTCTCAACTGAACCTGATGTTATATATCGGGGCAACTGTGGCTCAGAGGTAGAGCAGGTCGACCACTTATCGAAAGATTGGCGGTCCAATCTCCGGCTCCTCTAATCAAGATACTGAGCCACAAACTGATCCCAATGGCTGTGCCATCAGTGTGTGAGTGCGTGTGAATGGTTACTGAGTAGCATTTGGTACCATGTATGGTAGCCTCGGCCACCTGTGTGTGACTGTGTGTGTGAAAGGGTGAATGTGACATGTAGTGTAAAAGCGCTTTGAGTGGCTGGAAGACTAGAAAAGCGCTATACAAGTGCAGTCCATATAATTCACATAAACTAGTAAGACTAAAAGACCCATAGTGCATCGGCCTTTCCCATTGGCCAATTCATCACTGACTGCCAATGTTGGTCAGTGACGCATTGCAGGTATAACACTACTGTTTCCAGTAACATGTAGTGTAACTAATTACTGATAAAAATTTCGGTATCAAAATTACAGTAACGCCAAAACTAGGGATGCAACGATCCGATATCTGGATTGAATATCAGCCCCGATATCATCAAAGTAGATGGATTGGGTGTGGGAAAATGCAACCTATAACTGAGGCAATCCTTTCCCTTTAAATCTATTGCAACGCGAGCTACGTCATATGTGGAGCGAAGGAGAGAATCTGCTGTGTGGAGGTATTTCACACTATTTCAACTGCTGTTGCACAATTGTTGATTTTTGTTAAAAACAAATAGTTCATCATTGCATTAATCTGTTTCATCTCGTTTCATTTTATCTTAGGAAAGAACTGTGTAGTCATCAATGCCTGACGCCTCTAGTCTTTTCTGTTCTACATGTAAAGGTATATAGCTTTTTAGGTCAACCATGGTATCAGATCGGTATCAGGTATTGGCTGATACTCAAAGCCACAGCACTGAGATTGGTATTGAAACTGAAAAAGCTGGATTGGTGCATCTCTACCCAAAACCAAGCAACTCATTACGATGTTACTTTTGTTATCACATCGTTACTGCCGTGAAATACAACATCCCAGGTACATTACAACACAGCAAGCCTATTAAGAAGATGCAAATGCTAACCTTAGCAGCTGAACATCCCATTTCATTTTGTCGGGAAGAAAGATGACAAGAACACTGTTGCTGCAGGTAGTCGGACTAAAACTCTTTCCACTGCAAAGAAACATCCTCAAACTTCTGTCTAAAACACCTACTATGACGGACAGCACAACAACATGAAGCTCCAGGAAATACATCGCACCAAAGGTGAACTCTCCTCGGCCATGGGCGTCAGCTGTAGCTCTACACTGGCTAAACAACCAAATCTGGATTTTACTCATGGGCAGCTGCAGGCTACAGAGAAGTAATGAAGCTTGTGGCTGGATATGTGGTGGATGAAATATTGCTACATGAGTGAGTGAAGAGCCTTGGGAGAATACCAGTCACAGGCAACTGAGGACCCAAGGTAAAAAAAAACAAAACAAGAAAAGTAAAACATCATTAGCCTTAGCTACACTGACCAGCGACTACCCTGACATTCACACAGAGGCCCACATCTGAATTTTGGGGAGATACACGATTACCAGTTTTATGAGGTGTATCGAAAAAGTAATCTAACAAGTAGTGAGTAATGAGCCCAACACAAATGACCGCTTTGCACTGCGCTCATACAGTGGTTACCGCTGATATCAGGACGGTGTCCTCGCAGGAGCGTAGCGTCAACCGTCCAGTTCCCCACTGGTTAATACCGTTAGCTCTGTCGGCTTGGTTGCTTTGTTGTTTACCGCTGTTTAGCACTGTTAGCTGCTAGCTGCCAGCTCAGCCTCCATGTTGAGAACAGTGTGCAGACAACTCATACACTCTGAATTTGGCACAGAGCCGCTTTAATCATTTATTCTAGAATCAAAGAAGACAACTTAAACAGCTTGTTTCATTCAACCAAAATTCAAAAACTCATCACATGAAAACAAAGGAAAGCAACAAATTCTTACAACTGAAACAAGTTGTTAAGTTAACCATTGCTGCTGCAAACAAAAAAAGACTTCACAGGACGCTCCACAAATTTTACACAAGATGGTCTTGTCTTGTCGAGCCTCGTCAGTCTTATTTGCAGGGCTTGACAAGAAGGTCAGTGTCCTCCTCATGGTTCGCACTCAGCCTTAGAAAACAGTCGCATAATGTCTTGTGTGTCGATAAAGGAGCTTTGTCAAGTTTAAGAAAATGACCCCTCTTGATGTCATAGTGATGTCACCAGGGTTATCTCAGCTAACAGACAGCCCGTGTTACAAACTGGGACTAAAAGTCAGGATATCTGGCCCTCTGCTGCTTCAGTTTTAATCAGTCTTTTGTGAGTCATCCAACACAGACAGAGTCACAGGCCTTTAAAGGCTTAATCCATTTCCAAAATAATTATCGATTAATCTTCTGCCCACTGACTACTCAATTTATCAAGTAATCGTTTCAGCACTAACCTCCACACATGCTCGGCGCCGCGCTTACAAAGACCTTCATGAGCACTCTGACTTGACTGTGAAATAGCAGATGTGGCAAAGAGAAAGATAACATCAAAGAGGAAATTTGGGCTTTGGGCTACATTTTATTTGGAGCCTTAATCTTTCCAGCACATCATGCTGTCGGTCTCAACACATTTTCAACACGGCTCCGCATAACATTCACAGATGAGTGCAATAACATCGTACTCTCTACATGATTTCATTCTTGTGAAGGAGATACATGCAGCATGTTTAAAGTGGGCTGTAATGTGGGAATAACATGCATGAGATTATGTGAGATGCACATGCGCCGTGAGTAGGCAGTTAAGGCTCACAACATACCAGTGTGTAATGGATGTGTGTAATTACAAGAATGACTGCTGTGGAGCTGTCAGAGAATGTTGCCAAGGCCAGATTAAGGACAAAACAAGTCTGGTTTATGTCCAAATAAGGTCAAACAGGGATTTGCTGACATCCATTATTGGATAATTGTGCGAGCAGGCATCGTGCGTGTGCCCTTGCACAAAAATTTCACACCTACTTGAGATGAATTTGAAAGAACAATACGCACACAGGGGTTCACACAACTGGCAGCGAGTTTGCACATGCAAATTTCTGCTTTTGTGTGATGTCACAGACTTTTGGTTTTGAATCGTCTGGCCCCCGGAGCATCGACACCACACTTGTCTACACCTGTAAACACCTGCGGGCCAGATTCATCAGTGCTGACAGCGCTCTGCTTCTGCTCAATAGACTTTGTGCAAAATGGGCAGCATGAGCTCCGCTTAGGAAACTAAGCTTGCTGAGCTGAAATTCTATTATTAAACCTGTGGTTTGACTATTTATTCTTCATGAGAGATATTTACACCAAATATCAGATGTTTCTCTTGTTGTTGTTGTTGTTTATGAAGGCAATCTTTTTGATCTGTAACAATAACTCATTGCACTGGATGTTAGAAAACAAAGACACAATTAAACTCAAGCTGAAACATGTTTCTCTTAAAGGATACGTCCATTTCTCCAACCAATCTATCTCTCATCACTTGACTATTTGTTTTTACAATATTAATTATTTTGCTTTTATTGCTGCAGTGCTTTGTATGGGATGGATATTTTGTTCTTCTGTTCTCAGTGCAGTGCAGACTTTGTATTGTCTCGGTTACGGGAATGTTATCCAATCAAATGCCACTGAGCTTTTCTGTGCCAGCATGCAATAAAAGTGTCTGCTGGTTATAAAGTCTTTCACAAAATCATTAATGGTGGCAGAGGGACGCCGGTGGTGATGTCACCCCATCATATCTGGCATCTTTTCAGAGGGGGGAAAAAAAAGCTAAACATAAATTGTGTTTGTGTCAAATCACCAGCTACAGTCTGAAGTTGCTCTGTACATAATAAATATATAGATATACAGTGTATAATGCAGTTAGATGCTGAGCACAAGTCATTTCTGTCCAAAGATAAAATTACATGTGTGATAGAATGATATAATATTATTGCACTAATGTTATGACCGAGGGGACATGACGCTGGCTGGCATCTCCGCTGTTAGTTTATGTAAGTCATGTGTTGGTGTGATGCATAACAGATAATAATACTGAAATAAATTATAGTCAGACTGATGCAGGATTTTTGAGTCCAATGTCAGTATTTGAGTTAGTTTTTTTCCTATATTCAACATTCATTTCCTTATGCAAATGTTTTTCATAAGGATCCCTTCATTCTTATGGTGTTTCTAAGTTACCTTAAACATCTTTGGCATTTCTGTTCTGCAATTTCTTGTTAATTATTGGCCAGCAGATTCACTGACACTGATATGCTCCATCCAACTGTCAACCTGCCAATATATTGTTCTGGACATGTTATCAGTCTCACTCTAAAATAAAGTGTTTCTGGTAATGCACATGTACACAGACACATTTCTGAGCAGTGTTGTAATCAAGACCACCTAAACCAAGACCAAGTCATGACCAAAGCCAGAGTGTATCGAGACAGAGGCCAAGACCATGACTTTGAGGGGTTGAGACAAAGGGTGCTTTCACACCTGTCTTGTTTGGTTCAGTCCAATTGAACTCAAGTTTGTTTGCCACCTAAGTGCGGTCCATTTGGGCAGGTGTGAACACAGCAATCACACATGGGTACACACCAAAATGGTGGCACCCGCATGGAAATTCTGCCAAATCAAGCTCAGCTTTCTTGCGCAGGCATCTTGTCTGGTCGGCTTGAAAATGCTGCCGTGACAACACAAACTAACTCTAGGCAATTGTGCAACTGATTCTGATTCTGAGTCCCTGATTCGGATCAAAATAAGGAAACTCTAGGTCTGACAGCACCCTAAGTCAAGACCAGTGTGAGTCCCCCACAGCATGACAGACTTAAAATGAAATGTGCAACATACAAACATTGGCACTCCTCAAACTGATGTGAGAGATCCACATTCACACAAAAACACCAGCAGAAAACAATTCAAGATTCCTCTTCATTCACATCTTTTATTGCCATACTACTATATATGCTATACTACATATGTGGGTGGATGATTATGTTTGCCATGAGGAATGCCTTGATAAAATAATCAAAAGGCATTGCAGAGGTGAACTTTACATGTTGGAATTTATCTGTTTTCTATTAGCAAAAAATACAAACACCGAGGAGCTGAAATCAAATCAACAATCTTAATTTAATGCTCCTTTTTTGCACAGGCAATTTAGTGATATCGCACTTGTGGTCGTCACTGGTCTTGAAATAAAATCCTGAGTCCTCTTTGTCTGAGACTTAAGTACTATTCAGACGGGATTACTTTTACATAGGTGTGTGGACTAATGTCAGTGTACCACAGGATGTCTGTAATATAAATGTCTGATTCGCACAGGACAAGAAATCTCAGTAACTTGGTTTGCGCCCTGGCGTCACCTCCCTGTCGGCATGTGCATGCTACGTTGCTTCCTGTATGTGTAACAATGAATGATTAACCCAATATGAAATATTGCCCATGATCAGGATTGTGTGTACACATCGATTGGCAATATGGATTTATATTAGGCCCACCTAACACAACGGGAAGTCTCGTGGCTCTGAAAAGTGCTTCCTTCTCGACCTTTTCGATTGGTCTCCCACATAGGGCGATCATTAGAAGACTGTCCACTATCATGCCTGCCGACAACACCGAATGCTTCTTCATGCGCCTCCATCATCGAAAAAACACGGAAAACTAGTTGTAAATGCAGAAAAATGGTTGTAAACAGGACGTGACGAAATATTTACATACATTTTTACAGAGATTGCGTTCACACAGGATTAATATTACCTGAGGTATTTTCTCTGGGCCGTTTTACAGAAGGTAAAAGTCGCAATAATTTTTACTGACATTATCCGTAATGATTACAGGCAATTACTGGTAATAATTACTTTACCCCACGTCTCCACGTTAAACTAATCCTGTCCGAATAGGGCTTAAGACAAGACCATTAAAAATGTGGTCAAGTCCCCACAAGACTAAGACCTTAATTAAAAAGTGTTCTCGAGATTGATGTCAAGTATTGCAACACTGTTTCTGAGGATGTGTTACCGCAGGTTTAGGTGTGTGCATGCAGGTTTGTGAAGAGCTGGCATGTGCCGTAACAACTCGGAGCTTAACAATGAATTGTCATTAACGTTACTTAAAGATATACTGTGAAGGAGTTTCCACAGAAACAAAGAACAATGTATAGACTGATACAGAAGTAATCCCTCTCAATTGTCACTTATGACCCACTAAAAGTGTGTGGTGCTGTTTTCCTCCAACGACTCCTCTGCCCTCTGCCTGTATTTCCTTCTTATTTTCTCTGTTCGGGACGTTTATGATCATGTACCCCCACAGCGCTCAGATAAGGTTGGGACTTCATAAAAAGGTAGTGTCCAGGTGCCAAACAGTAAGCAGCAGGCATCCAAGAGACACAGCGCAGACAAAAAAACCCTTTCCTTTGGCACGAGGTAACATGCAACACAAGGGTGAATCTGGGGTTGGCTTTTCATTTTCACTTCTGCTGGTGAGCGTGTTCACAAACAGTTACGACAATCCTGCACACCTTTAACAAATACATCCAAATTCTTGTACTTCCTCATTGTTTTATGAGTGGAGGAGAAAATAAGAGGAGACGAGGGAAAATGGAGAGGAAAGTTGGGAGCAATAACCCGGGCTGAACTAACACCATGCAGATGAGGTTCTGTGACTGCTTTATCTCTGTCATCCACCCTTGAGATGTCTTTATTGCAGTGAATTACATTACACCGCTGTGCTATGTTTACACAGGGGAGACACATCACATAATTGAACGAGTGTCACACTCGGATCCAGACAATTGTTAAATGTAAATATAGCATTGCCAAAGTGGCTGTGAAACCCATGTTGCATTCATAACAGTGAATAGCTCCATATTTGTGCTTCAGGCTGAGTGCAGCAGTTAAAGCGCAGCTGATTTCCTCGAACCTAACTCTAATGGCGTAAAAAAACAAAACAATGTTCTATCACAGGTGCTCTGATACGATGTTGAGCGGCGCAGAGAAAATCAGTGCTACCTTTGAGTGAAGACATCAGGTGTTTAATGCCGTCACATACTCTCTCTGCCTCTTGTCTTGCCTTTTTTTTTTTTTTACGTCCCGTTCTAAAGACAGTCCACTCTTTCCAATCAGGCCTTTATTGTCCCGTAATGAATACATTTCCCATAAAAGAAAGGCGCTGTGGGAAAAGGGAGGGAGCGGGAGGAAGAGTGATAAAGAAAGACCCAGAGCAGAGAGAGGTAAATGAGGATAAAAGTGGAACGAACGACACACACAAGCAAGAGTGAGTGTGCCAGGAGGAAGGGGGGAGGGGGGTGAGGAGGCTGGAAGGGTTTTGGCCAAGATCTTTGCTTTTTCCGGCACCTTCATATTTCACTCCCATTGTTTTCACTTTAGTATAAAGGGAGTTTTGTCAGACTTTGGTTTGCTCTTGCAGTTGGAAATCAGCATTCAGTTTGCTGGTTGCTGTGTGCGCCTGTTTTCTGGCCCGTTAAATAACCCTCATTAAAGGGCAGCAGCAACTAATAACAATGTCCGAGCTGCACCAAGTTTGTCCCTGTGCCCTGTCCCCTTCTCTCCTTGTTTAATTTCCCCTTAAGCCTGCTTATTGATTTCAACCCCTACATTCCGTAACTCTTTTTATTAATAACACAAAGCAATAACAAGAGTGTCACAACCCCCGAGTTTCGCACAAGCAATTAATAAGATTAATCTAAAGCTGGCGGATGTGTGTTTGCGATGCTCTTTACAGTACGGGTCTCTCCTGGCGGTGTGCCTGACCTCAACTTTTTTCCCCTCCCCTCTCCTTCTGTAGGCTTCCCCTCCATAAATCTCTGCCAAGTCACACTTCTGAGAGAAGGTGCAGAGTGAGAGACAGAAAGAGAGGAGCAGAGGTTTGGGCCAAGTACAAAAGAATGGGATTTGATACTGAGACTGAGCAAAGGAGACGATGACGGAGAGAAAGGGAGGCCAAGAGGAATGAGAGGAAAAAGACACAGAGGGAGAGAAGAGCAAGGGCGGGAGAAATGGAGGAGGAACTGCCAAAAGGCAAGCCTTGGTGGTAAATTCAGAAGCGGACAAGGTGGGAAGAGAGGGAGACAGGGGAGGAGGCAGAGAGAAATACGGATGTGCTGAGGGGAACAGAAATGAATAAAAGATGGAGGGAGACAGATAGGATCGAAAGGTAGCCGAGGTGAGTGAGAGAGCTGCTGGAACTATTAGATTCTCAGTAGGCAGTCGCTCCCTCTCCCTACCTCTGCTGTAGTTATCAAGTCTAGCTCCATGTGATGCTGTTAATGTGACTACTAAACTGTCACAGTGTGACGCGTGCGCAAATTCGAGTAGGTGTTCACTCATCCGCCCATCCACCTGCCTTTGTGTGCGTTGCATGCACCCTCGTATACACAGACCTCCATCTGTTGGCTTGAATCTCGACACGTGTGTGGGAACGCAGAGCTCGGAGGAAACTTTTCAGAACTGCATGCGTACATTTATGTGTGGGCGGGTATATGGCAGAACATCACCGACTACAAGTATGTGAAAGTCTTTCAGGTCCATGGACGGCAACAGATCGTCTCCATTACACAGCTACATTTTAAATGCTCCCACTGAATACATTCCAGGTAAATCACCATACCTTTGGAATGGAGTTACATTCTTTGACACTCCAGTTAAAAAAACACCACCTGTACCACACAAACAAGCCGAGATGGAGCACAATTGTCAGCTGTCGAGCCCTTTTTTATATATTTTTGGTAAGCCTGCCAGGTGTAACCCACTAACTGTCAGTTTGTGAACATGCCCAAGGCTGCCAAATATCAGAATCACGAACACATTTCTGTCCTCGCTCAGTGAAATCTGCAACCAGGGACGGGTACTTCCAGTTGATGATTCCAGTTTATTACAACTTGGGTGTTGTTTATGTAGCGTTGGGCCTAATTTGGATTGGTTATGATAACACAGTGCTCACCAAAGTACGGAGCAAGAAACACAAAGGGGAAGATGGTAAGACAGGTTGTAAAGAAGGCAACTGCTCAGTCAGATGATTTAAACACAGCATTTATCTTACTATATAATGACGAAAACTCTGTCTGTGTGTGTGTGTGTGTGTCTGCTCCACGTTTTTCTCCTCACTGACTTGGTCAATCCATGTGAAATTTGGCACAGTGGTAGAGGGTCATGGGAGGATGCGAATGAAGCAATATTACATCAATTGGCCAAAGGGGGGCGCTATAGCAACCGATTGAAATTGCAAACTTTGAATGGGCATATCTCATGCCCCGTATGTTGTAGAGACATGAAACTTTGCACAGAGATGCCTCTCCTCATGAGGAACAAATTTGCCTCAAGAACCCATCACTTCCAGTTTATAGATTTTCCGCCATTTTGAATTTTTTCAAAAACACTTAAAATCGATCTCTTCCTAGGAAGTTTGACCGATCTGCATGAAACTCGGTGAACATAATCTAGGGACCAATATCCAAAGTTCCCTCTTGGCAAAAGTTGGAAAACTTACTAAAGCTGAGCTTCTATAAGGCAATGAATATTGCGGAGGGCGTGGCTCATCACATAAAGGTGTATAACATCTCAAGGGTTTCACTGATCACCACGCAATTTTGTAGGCATATGACCACACATAATCTGAGGGGACCCCTCCATTATTGACCCCATCAAACAAAATGGGGGCGCTACAGAGCTAATTTCTTATCTAGGCCTAACTGCCACATCGATTTTTACTAAACTTGGTAGATATGTAGAACAGGACGCCTCAAGGTGACTGGAGAAATTTAACTCTAATTGGCAACTGGGTGACGCTATAACAACAGAAACATGCTTAAACATGGCTAAAATGCGACCGATCGCTGTGGCTCCCCCTGTGGCTGAATGTTTTTTTTCTTTCTAATTTTTGGTATGACTAAGTCATGGTATGGTATGCTGTACATAATCACGGAAACTGTCAGTGTGTCATTCTGTCAGTCAGTCATTCTGTCTGTCCCACGTTTTTCTACTCACTGACGTGGTCAATCTATGTGAAACTGCACATAGGCATTGAGGACTGGCATAGGTAGAAGGTGACAAAGCTACCAATGGGTATGGACTAGTTTAACCTAAAGCAAAGATATATGAAATATCAACTGTGTACATGTTAAACGACAGTAAGTTAATGAGGAAAGTCATCTCCTGTCTTTTGACTGAGTTTGGGTGACCTGAGAGTCAGTTTACAACCTGTATGTTTGGTCTAACGGCTTTTCTTTTGCCCCATTGGACTTTATAGCAAGGTCACCATGTTCCCCAATCGTGGAGTGCATAGAGAAAATGAAAAGGCAAAACCCATCTGGGGCGTGTTGCAAAAACAAAAAGAAGACAAAATTTGCACAAATGTAATCTGTTTTTTATATATCTCTTATAATTGTTTGTTAACTACGTTGTTTCGTTGTGTTGATTCTTCATTAACTCTTGTTCTTGTTAGCACTAAACACAACAGCAGAGGGGGTTTGCTTAGGGTGCTAAATGTGTTGTCAGGCACTGCAGAGGAAGACTGTGAAAGTAAGATCTTACTTGTGATAAATCAGAGTTATCTACTCATTCGGTTTAACTGAAAAAGCCTTATCTATGTTTGGGTTAAAAGCACGACCCATCTCTAGCGACTACGAATTGATTTTACAACACGAATTCATACTTGTTTGTACAACTTGTGAGGAAGTAGGCAGCCATGTGCAAAGTGTCGAGAACATATTCAACCCACTGCATTAAGAATGGCACTAACAACATCAGGCGAGGTGTCGGTTATATCACACATAAGCCCACACACGCAAAAGGGAGAAGGACAACAGATGCATCCTGGGCAAATGATGCACTATTTTGTGTGATTGTGCTGTTGGTCCTCTAGTGTGGGTGGGTGACCAAATCATGCAGCTATGCCGCAGTGCCAGTGACGGTCAAGTGTGTGTGTGAGAGTGTGTTTGTTTGTTTGTGTACAGAATATACACTGTGTGTGTGTGTGTGTGTGTGTGTGTGTGTGTGTATGCTGAAGGCTGAAATGAAGGTGGGCTGTTATCATCTCCCACTGCCTTCCTCCCTCCATCCATCCCACCTCTCTGTCCTCTCAGTGGCAGGTCCGTGTAAGTTGGTTACAGCCACATAATTTTCAGGAGGGTCGGATGGCAGCGTTTTGCTCCCCGACACCCCCCCCCCCCTTTTCCCTCCACTACCCCTGGCCATTCTCTGCACTTCACAACTGGATGAGCAAAGCAGCAGCGGCTACCTACCTGGCTCTGTGATTGACTGCAGTGCTGCTGAGCGCGCCTCACTGTATCTGTGCCGTGTTTATTGCTTCTTTCACCTTCGCCGTAATTGAGTCCCTTCCCCATGCGAAATATGCACAGTCAGACGGGCGGATGTGTGTGTGGAAGGAATCTGTCAGGGGTGTGTGTGTGTGTGTGTGTATGTGTGGGAAGCTGGGAGTTGACTGACAGGCTACATAACTCAATTCAGCAATTCTGAGGGAACCTGATGGCTGTTTTTGTGTGTGCGTGTGTGTGTGTGTGTGTGGGTGGGTGTGGGTGGGTGTGCTCGTGTCTGTCTATGTGTGTGTGTGACCGTACACAACCCTGTGTGCAGCTATCTGACAGGAAGTGTCACCTGTATATATATGTGGAAGCATATATGTGGGCTTCTATATAGCTCTGTGGTTTCACAGATGAGACCCTGGCATATCTGTAAAAGGAAAGTGTGTTTAGGTGTGTGTATTGAATTTGAAAAATGCACCCAAACTATTTAAAATTACATTTTCCAAGAGCACATGCTTGCTTATGCACAATTTAGTCCCAGGCTGAGCCAGCCAGGAGTGTGTTTGGCATGACAAAAACGCCAGGACAACGATTCATGTGTATGTGCCTGCATGTGTGAGCCGAATACTACTCAGCTTCCCTCAAACACACACCTACACAACAGCACACACAACTGTAAAATGGCCAATATGCCAAGAACAGGCCAAGTAGAAGAGGTGAATCATGATTTATAATGGATAAGTGAGATAAAGTGCCACAGAGGTTAAGGGAGAGAGATGGAAAAAGGTAGAGGAGGAAAGAGGAGAGTGATGAAGTGTGTGTTTGTGTGTGAGTGATGGCCTGATCGGGAGAGATTGGTAGGAAGTAGATGAGGGAATTAAATATGGAGGAGCTAAAGTCTGCTTTGCTGCAAATAATGGGAAAACAAAGTTATGCACAGGCTTGGGGAGAAATGAAAGGAGAGAGGGGCTGAAAGGGGGAGAGAGGAGACAGGGTGAGTTAAAAACAGTCATGGGAGCAGGAGAAGGTGGGTTGGAGATGAATGGAGATGGTTGGGGGGACTGCACGGTCTCTGAAGTGCACGTACGGTGAAAATAAGCCTCCACCTCCAGAATATTGCAGTGCAGCATATAACTATAAAATGCACAGTTCAGCAAGCCCAGAGCAAGAAAGATGGGGAGAGAAGGTAAATCTGGAGGTACGGTAAAAAGGCAATTGTCTATAAAAAGAAAACAGAAAGTTAAAAGTAAAAAGGAAGGAAGTGAAAGTGTAACTTATTCAGAGAAACAAGAACAGCGGTGGGAGGGGAGGCGGGGAGAAAACAAAAATAATATTGGAAATAAATCGATGCAGCGTGTGTAACTGGAAGGAAAAAGTGAGGAAAATAAAGAGTCAGACAGAAGGAAAAAACCATTTTGTCTATGCAAATGAGAAGAGGAGAGCAGAAGCACGGGCGTTCAAGCTGGCCACCTGGGCCCTGTCAATCCTCTCTCACTCCTTTTCTCTTCCTCTCACTGTCTACCTCTCCACACCTGGCCCTGGCATCCCTATAGCCTGCGGCTACAGTATAAGAGGTAGATAGGAAGAGGAGGCGGGAACGGGGTGCAAGCAGCAGGGAGGCAAGAGAGACTGTTCGCCAAAAGATCCATCAGCCAGCAATCCTGGCATCGAAAAGCACCCCCCTCCTCCCCTTCACCAAAATCTGTCTTTCCAACTATCATTGAGTCTCCCTCTCATTGCAAACTCTCTGAAACAGTTGGAGCAGATTCACGCGGACACATGCACCTGGAGCACACAAGTGGAGGGTGTGCATGGACATGGGCTTTGGCATTTAAGTAACAACAAGGTTAGACACCGAAAGACAGGCACACAAGGAGGGGGTAGTTGGGATAAAAAAGCTTTTCAGTGATCATGGTGAGTACAAACAAAAAGACACTAAGTCACCGCTGAGGCCCTTGAACCTGCTCCACACTGCGGGAGAGTTGAGAGAGAGAGGGATCAGAAAGGAGGGAGGGGCTGAAGGGAAAGAAAGACAGATGGAGGGGGAGAAAAAGAACAAGGTATAATAAAAAAAAAAGGCAGGGAGAGGAGAAGCAGTGCAGCAATCGAGAGTGAAAACAGGTTTCGTTTGAGAACAAAAGGCAGAAAAAGGGGTGCTAGACAAATGGCTGAAAACATCGTGTATGTGTTTTTGTGAATATGTTTGTGTACTTGAAACGCAATCACCAGGTGTGTCCCTCTATTTGTCAACACTATCCTAGGGAAGCTCATAAAAAAGCAGGCCAGAGAGGGTACATGGCATTTAAAAAGCACAGAGCATCAAGGCAAAACGCGCTGCAGTAAATAAGTTTGGAAACTCCAAAAGGTCTCCACAGTCTCCCGAGTGCCGTGTAATGTTTGTATTCATGCGTATGCAAATAGGTGTGAGTGTATGTGTGTGTGTTTGTGTGCAGAAGCCAAACTGGCTGTCTGCTTCGGCGCAGATTTGCGCACACTTCTGTAACACGGCCAGAGATTTATACATCAGTCATCATTTGGGATCAACCTGCTTTTTAATTACCTATGGTTTATGTTTGTTTTTAATTTTCCCCCATAAGCTCATAAATCGCTTTCCCCACAGCACAACTCGAATCCATCTCCATGGTAAATAAGCATCAGTTATAATTGCATATACAAGTAGTGTGCGCTGTCACAAAACTTAATTTGACTCCCCCCTTACCAAAGCTGTCATGGTGTTGAGTGAAGTGCTTTAGAAGCTACGGGAAAATATGTGTAAGTTATGATAAATATCTGATAATGTTGGTGTTGTTATCATTGATCTACACAACTTATCTAATTAGGATTTGAGGTTTTGTACCTGAGAGCTATTGATCTGAAATTACAATTAAAGGGATACTTTGATGATTTTTAACCAGCTTTGTGGTAAACCTCACTCCATTATAGCAGCGCCCAGATCTCACTGCTCATCTCAAATCCACCAGATGATGCAGTGATTTTCACTGGCTCTAAGGCTGTTGCTTAAACTACAGATTGTACTTTTGCATTTTCATACCCATGCCAGCAACCACAGACACAAATAGCTGTGATAAATCAATATATCGAGCAAGAGCCCCGCCCCCAAATTCAGATCAAACTCAAATCAAACAGCAAAAATAGGCTGTGCTGAGCAAATATAAACCAAGATTATGTTGTGATATTGCCTATTTCTCACCTAAAATGTCTTCAGAAACATATTTTAGTGCGCAGTTTGGCTGTAATACGAGAATTTGTGAACAGGAAGTAGGCGCCATACTGCTTCCTGTAATGGTTATTGTAAAAATTCATTTGGATCAGAAGTTACAAATTAAAACACAAGGCAAAATTATCCGTGGGATGGCACGGTGAAGCAGTGGTTAGCAGGGGCGTCGTTTCAGCAAAAGCTAAGGTATGGCAATATGACATGACGTCACAGAGCTACTGATGATGGAGTTTCAAAAATATAAACTTATATAAATCTTCACTTTGGTCTTTGACCTGTCAGAAGGACATACTATGCTACTGAAAACTGTTTCAAAGGACATGAAGCTGTTTCTCACATTCATAATTCCTCATGTCTGCATGTAATGCACGACTTGGTGAGAGCAGTGAAAACATCGGACCTATTTCGGAGCATATTTCAGCACCACGGACAGCAAGCGGACGTTTAATTATCATTAGTCATGTGTTTAACTTCACAGAAAATAAAGAAAATAAATTAATTACAAGCTTATTTCTAGAAGATAACCAAGGGGTCCGGTGTATGAAACACAGTAAAACAAAGGCCAATTTGGTACAATACTGTATAGGCGAATTTATTGGAGTGTCTCCAGAGACCGAAAATACAAGCTCAACATGCCGACATGAAGAAAAAAACCCCACATACAATCAGACAGGCTTCAAGACATCATTTAGACAGGCTGTCTACAGCAGCAGAGCAAAATTCTTTTACAACACACAGATAACTCACATAACTCGCGGAGGAGCGAAGTGGCGAACAATTTGATTCAATAACACTCGTATTCACTGATGAGCATATTATTGACCTATTTAAGTGCAATACAATGAAAACAATCAGCCAGTGCGCCTCGAGTAAGATGACTACAGAACCTCTTTTTTTTTTTTTTCTCCCGATTCCAAGGTATGGCAGCTGCCATACCTCGCCATGCCTAAATGACACCTATGGTAGTTAGCGTTGTTGCCTCACAGCAAAAGGGTTCCTGGTTTGAACCCGGGGAAGGGGAGCCCCTTTGTATGGAGTTTGCATGTTCTCCCAGTGTCAGCGTGGGTTTTCTCTGGGTACTCCAGCTTCCTCCCACAGTCCAACGACATGCAGGTTAATTGGTGACTCTAAAGTTCCGTAGGTGTGAATGTGAGTGTGAATGGTTGTCTGTCTCTATGTGTCAGCCCTGTGATAGTCTGGTGACCTGTCCAGGGTGTACCCTGCCTCTCGCCAAATTTCAGCTAGAATAGGCTCCAGCCCTCCGCGACCCCTAACAGGATAAGCTGTTATGGAAATGAATGAAAATTATCAGTGTGAATATCAGTAATTCTTTTTACAAAGAACTGAATTCATTCTTTTATTCATGTTAATGATAAAATAATGATGAGAAAGTCAGCATTATTAAGTGTCCTGGTGGCAAAATTTTGCTTTTGCTTTTATTTTAATATTTACAGTCTGCACAACACATTAACAAATCATCTACGAGGAAGTATTGAGCTGTTTTCTCATGGACTGACTTTTTTTTCCAATTTCAAAATTGCTCCTTCTACACTGATTGAATTTTTTTTCATGAAAGTTAATAAAACTTTCATGTATCCAGAGTAAAATGTTTCAGAGAAAGTTGTCCAAAATGTCAAATTATGCTTTGTTCCGTATTTGGCGGCGTTATCTAACCAACAGTGACACATTAACCAGATATGGATATCGTCTCCTCCGTTATCTCAGCTGATCAAATCCTGACGTTGATAAATTAACTTCTGGTCATTTTTGCAGACTCACACTTCCTCATACAATCTTCCCTCGGATTGTTGAGTCTTCATCTTTGCTGGCAGCCTCAATTTCCTGCCTTACAAAGCATGCATCAAGTTTTCGCTTCACAGTGCCCTGACATAACCACGGATGCATGCAATTTACGTTTACACTAATGCTATGCGAGACTCATAGGATGATGCCCTGCTTTTGTAATCAGAATGTCTGTCATTTTATGTTTTTTCTAACACTTAATATTTATGATGGAAACTTTCATACATTTTAGTAAAGTCATGTATCATGGGTCATTTTGGGTCAGATATGGAGGAAACTGGAAGCTTGGTGGCTTGAACAGCAGGCAGAGTTGCTCTGATAAATGGGAGGACAGATGGCAGCCATCTTGGCCCTTGGGAAGAGAGAAAATAATCAAGAATGAAAGAACATTCCCCCACAGCTTTCTTTTATTAGTTTCTCTTGCAATAAAGTATGTTACTGTATATGCAGTCAAGAGGCGACGGTGTCGTGCTGTGTGTGCTGTGTGCCTCTCCAAACTGTAGGATCTATATTGCAGACACAAAAACCTCTTGCTGTCCACGGCTACAGAGTCCACAAAAGCTAAAAATGACTTTGGTACCGGCCACAGATCCCCACTGGCCTCTGCAAGCTGCTTCACAGCTCAGTTCACCAGTATGGCCCAGCGGGTAGCAGTTGCCATGAACCACCGTTTCCCCGCAACTTCACCCAATGCCTAAGGCTTGTGTCAAACTCGTTCAGTATCACAGACTGTATGGCTGTTCCACTCCTCTACTGCAACGGCCAGCACTGAGAGACATGGTCCTTCTGCAGTCCGTGATAACATTATTCAGCCAACAGATGGACACGGAGATAGAACACGTCTGTGGACATGAGTCAAAGCGCTGCTTCAGTCTGCTGGTGCACTTTATGGGTGGCGGGGGGGGGGGTGTACCTGTTACCGGCCATAAGGTGAATCAGCAGTCGTGCACTTAAATGCCCCTTCAGCTGCACAGGAGAAAATGAATCTGGGGAGAGAATCAGCCAGAGCTTTCCTCAAGGTCATTGGTGCTTGGCCACTTTTTAAGTGGCCTTGCCAACTGTAACAATCTCTGCAGAAACAATCGCAGCACCAATCCAATTTGGCCCAGCTTCTTTTCTTCTCTCTTTACTTCAGTGCAGACGGCTGCATAGCCTCACTTTTGTTTTGCCCTGCTGAAAGCAGAGCATGAATTGATGACCTTATGAATCTCAAAAGAGCCCGGCAAATCATTGCGGTAAATCTCGCCCCAGCACATTAAGCATGACCGCAGGCTTATTCCCCTTCATTTTTTCTTCTTTTCTTTCTCCTGTCTTTGTCAATGTCTCCTTCTCTTTCATTCTTTCCTCCCTACGAGCGCTTGGGGGTCTTTGAGAGCGGCCAACTTCTCGAGGATTGTTTTCATGTGCTGCTAATTAATTGCCTATAATTAATGGTTGTTTACGGTCTGCTAATGAAGTGGATCAAAGCTTACTACTCCTGATGTTGAAGCTCTCGTCTCAGGCCTGGGAATGAGATAAAGAATAGTCAGATACAGACAAGCAGCGGCGGAGAGTGTAAGGGTGTGTCTGGGAAGTATCGTGAAAGCTGAAGTAGATTTCTTTTTTTTTCCAGTGGCTGTGTCAACAGTCACTTGGCATCTGTCCAGAATGAAGTCGAGCAATCTGGGTTTGATCTATTGGCAGCCGCTGTTATCACTTGTCCTTCGTTGAGTGATAGCATTTGGTTTTTAAAGAGCATACAGTAAAGCAGAGTGTGTAACATTTGCAAAGATCATCTGTGATGATCTTTTGCACACTAAATACATTCTGTTCAAGCCAACGTCCTCCTTTTTTCTCCCAACATCAAATGTTCTTTCAAAATGCTTTAAACATTCATTAATGTGATCTAATCAGACCTGATTGCACTTTAATAAAATACAGAAAAAAACATGTCCTCACTGATGTTTCTGCAAGTGACACCACCACTTTATCAATGCCAGACGTGATCATAGCTCAAATGGATTTGCCACTCGTGAGGGAGACATTTTGAGAGTTTTCTAAGATAGAAAACTCATCTGAGACCTCTTCAGCATTGTTGTGTCCGCCTTCTGGATATCTCTGTCTGATTTCCCAGTAGATAGAGCGCTGCTTTGACTGGCAATTTTCAGCATCCGACAATCTCATCAAAGCCAACCTATTAATGGCGATGATACGAAGAATGATTCTAAATGGCAGACAGATGAATAGCCCTGTGCGTGTGTGGGTGTTTAATTCTCCGAGCCGAAGCACCGTGCCGCTTCTCTGAAAGTGGGAGGACTGGCCATGAGCTGCTGGGAGACAATTTCAATACTTGTTTGCCTGTGTGTGTGTGTGTGGGGGGGCTGTTGTGGGTGTGAGAGTGTGTGTGTGCGTACTGTGACCTCATCGATCATGACACCTTGTCTCTCTGGTGTGGTCACCTACACAGTGCTTGCCCTCTCTCCGTCTTTATCTCTGTGTATCACCATCCATCTCTGTGTCTCTCCTCCTCCTCACCCCCATCCTCTCCTCACACCAGCATCCTGTACTTTTCTGCTTTGGTCCCACCTTCTTAATCTCACCCTTACCTCCTTCCTCTATTTTTTGGCCTTCTAAATCCGTCATTCGGCGCAGCAGGGGTTGTTCTCTCTCCCCTCTCTCCCTTGTCTTTTTTTTTCACACCCTCCCATTTCAGAGCTGAAATCCTGCAATCATTCACTTGTTTGTTGGACTCCTCTTTGCCTGACTTTCTCCTCTGCTCCGCGCCTCTTTGCTTCACTGGGCTGTGACGCATGCCCGTGGCGCTTTCCCCCCCTCCTCGCTGCCTTCCTTCGCTCTTTTATACACTGTGCAGCAAGCCGTCTCTCCGCCTCTCCCCGTCTCTGTTTCACTCTACCTCTCTGACCCCATCAGTCCCTCGGTGCCCTGGCTAAGCCTGGTCACTCTTCATCAGCTAGCCTCCACCGGACACACAGACCTCCCAAGGGTAAGGGGAAATGGGGTCTTGTTGGCAACCTCCGTGCCCAGCCTTGACAGTTTCACCTGGGTTTAAGTCCTTCACTGATCCTCCTTACCTTGGACGAGCACCTCATTACCAGCCGTCCCCTCCTCTTGTCTCTACATCAAGTCTTCCAGACAGGATGTGTATTAGCCTCCGCACTGGCAGAGTACACAGTTTCCAGCGCTTCAATTTTAGGCACTTGCCCTTTTCAGCTCAATCAGCCTATCTCATCCAATCACAGCCAGTGAGGGCTCCGTCGCAGCGCCTGAGTGGGGATAATCACCTTGGTTACTGGCGCTACTGGAGGTCGCTGTCTGGCCAAGTTAGCGTGAGGCCCTGCGGGAGCTTCGGAGACAGGTGTCACCGCAACAAGGGAGGGTGTTAAACAAGCCCACAGCCAAGCAGGAGGTATAACCGTTTACTCTTAGTCATGGAAACTGAGTCACAAATAGCGAGGAATGCTCACCCCATGGTGTTAGTGTTTTAATGTTTCTTTTTTTCAGACTCAGGATCCCCTCTCTCTCCCTCCCTCCGCCTCTGTTCCCCCTCGACCACAATTCAACTTTGACTGGCTGAAGACATTAGTACACCTTGTACCCCAGTAGAAAGAATACATAGCAACTGCCTTTGTGTGCAGTGCCAAGAAGCAGAGTGGAAGGGAATCGCTGTTTACTGATTTCACACTCCCGTGGCAAAGACAAATATACAGCGAGAGGGGTCAGTGGCTGGAGAAAAGCTGCTGGCTCAGGGGACATCAGGTCACAGTTTGGAGAGCTGTACCCGACGAGGGCGTTTCGCTTTTGCACACAGCCAATCAGATCGTATGGAGTTAAAAGCGCTGGATTGATTGGCAGGATTCTGATGCCAGCAAATGGAGGAGACGTCCTTGGCATCCCACTCAGCATTAAAAAACTTCAGCGGCAAAGTTGGGGAAACGCCAGTTGTTCTCAGAGAGCGACACGTAAGGACGACATAGATCACCATTATGATAATCACAAGCGGCACTGTCTGGGGAATAGTAATGGGAAGGAGATGAGGTGGCAGCTATAAAGAGTGTTTCTACATTAGCGCTGGCCTGATTAGATTGACAGAAAGTTTCACTAATGGACTATTAAACAAATGGTCAAATGAGATATAAGGCTTCAATTACCAATCGGTGTCTTTGTGTGCCCCTTTCAATCATTGTGCCTCATGTATTCTGTTTATACATGAACCCCTCTGTGAGGACAAAACAGTGCCATAAACACGATAAAAAGGGATATGCGTTCGCCATGTCAAGTGATGTGTCCTTGCAGTGGAAACAAAATGACTCATCATTCATTATTCCTCTTTATTTCTGTTTAAGTTGATGTAAAAAGAAAATCCTCTCTGGACCTGGTCTGTAACGCCGGAGGGGGGTTATTGAGATGCAATCGTGCGAAACAACAGCAGTTCAAAACAAGGAGTTATGGATCGCATTGAAGACTTAGGGGCAGATTAGGAGATAATTACTGTAAAATACATCACCTGCACTAAACGGTGAGCCTAGGAACTTCTTCTGCTTCTGAGTAATGGACCCATAAAAGCCCAGGGGAGAATAAAACCAGCCCACACTAAGCTCCGTAACTCTCTCAGTCATGACTTGCCCAAAAAGCGACACAGTGCAATTTGTTTATGGAGCTTATGTGTGAGCAGTTGCTCAGCTGAGATAGTGGGCCACCCTGTCAGGACCCTTTAAGGCTGCATCGCTTGATCAAACAGGGTCGCGCACGACAGCAGTAGGCAGCGTATTTTTAAAAAAAAAGGCTAATTTCAGCTTCTCTTGTGTTGACGGGCATGCCAGCAATGTCTGCCAAGCTCAGCTTGTCCAATTATTTAGACCTTCAAAAGACAGGGAATCACAAAAAAAAAGAAAAAAAAGAATGGAACAATGAAATCTGATTGTGCGCCATGCTCGAATTTACGCCGTGAACCAGCAGATGGCGGGGCAGAGAGCAAGGAAGGAAGGTCTCGCTCTTTTTAATTAAACTGTCGACAAGTTTATTTTATTTGGGGGGAGAATTATCCTCCAAGGTTTGGATCAAAGGATAAACCTTGGCTTACTGTGAGGACTTTTTCAGCGCATTAGAGAACAAAGAAAGACGTTGAAATAGCAAGCCCAGCGCAATGTGCAAGAAAGTAAAAAGGCAATCTTGACTCGGGCATGATGCAAACTGCATTTGACAAGCATCAAAAACAGCAATTGGGCTCAGACAAACTTGCATTAGCAATCCTATTCCTATGTTCAAAAGAAACTCTAATGTACTTCGTAAGCTGTCTGTAGGCAAGGTGTACGTGTGTGTGCACATGTGTGGTGCTGCACCTACGCGTGTGCTCACGCGGGTCCTTATTTTTTTTGTTTTTCTGTGTACAGCATTTCCCTTGATGTTTGTGTTTACACGCCAGGCCTCCCTTCTGTGACTCACAGCGACATTGATTTATGCATGGCCCCTCTGTGTGTGTGCATGTGTGTGTGTGCTTGCGCGCACACATATACCAGCTATAATTGGTATTCAAATCTCCTCCCACAAGTACGTCCAACTGCTGCCGTTTTTCACCCGCCAGAGCCCCAGCCAAGGTCCAAACAGCGTGATGGGGAACAAGCTCAAAACGGATGGCTCTCATTGCACACATTCAAATAAACAAATGGAGGTGATTTAATGCACACAGCGATAAGGCAGGTGGTAATGGAGGCATAGGAGAGGAATGGGAAGGAGGTGGAAGAATGGAAGTGATGGAGGAATGCACGGTAGCGGTTAAGGGTGGGCAAGCAGCAGAGGTGGAGTTAACAGCATTTGTTACTGTACGTGGGGTGTAAGTTTGGCCCACAGCTGCGGTGGATCAGCCACCCCCACAAAGCCATGCACTCGGAGCACAAACACACAGCGCTGACTGTGTGTGTGAGTAATTGTGTGTGTCTATGTGTGTGTGTGTGTGTGTCCCTCAGGCCTGCCCGTCAGACACACTGTGAAGTCTTTCTGCCTTTCTTCTCCCACTCTTCCTCTCTCCCTCGTTACTTTCTGCCTTTCTCGCTCCCTCCATCTCTCCATCCCTCTGTCTTTCTTTCGCTTTTCAAAGGAGAGCCAAGTCTCCCAGCCTCGCCATCTTCACAGCACCCTCTCAATCTATCTGTCTGCTCATCCGTCTATCTGCCCAATCAATCTGTCCATCTCTATCCTGGCATAATAACAACCTCCAACCCCCATCGCCTCCCACCTTCTCTCTCCTTTTCCCCTTTCTGCTAGATTAGTTTTTGCCATTTTCGTCTCCGGAGGAAAACATTCTTATCAGAAACTGTTTTTTTAACACATGAATATATGTGCATCTGTGCAGGCTGTTCAGAAACAGACCATCTCTACACTTCCTTCCCTCCCTCCTTCCTCCATTCACCCCCTGCCTGTAACACCCCTCCGCCCCGCTGGCCCCCTGTCTCTCCCGGCCCCTGTCAGTGGCTAGATTAATGACAGTGATCAGTGAGCAGCCCCCAGCAGAGGTTGCCTGCAGCTCCGGCAAAACCCGGCACTGTAAGCAGCACACACACACACACACACACACACACACACAAACACACAGACAGACATGAAGCACATTTACATGCAACACACAGGCAAGTTCACAAACAGACACCCAGACAGACACACAGAGAAACCTCTTACACAGTACTCAAGTTAGACTGACATACAAACGCCTACACGCGTATGCATAAATCAGCCCTCCGCTGCCACAGGAGCAGACACACAAATACATCCACACAAACACACACAAGGGAAGAAATCAATACACAGGCCATGGTGATGCTGAGCACCCGGAGGAATGGCTATGGAGCAATGTAGCGCTCACTATGTAAAAGAGATATCATCACAATAGCACAGCACAGGTCTGATTGTGACAGTGTCCGACCCAGCACGTAACCCTTTCGCTGCCTCAGGTAAACAAAGAGCACAACAGCCACAGGATACAAATCAGCGAGGCAACATCTGCACGCACTTCCTCGCTGCCATTCCTGCTCAGCCAGAATCACTGAAGCTTTGGGTGGAATTGAACAAGGTTTGTTATGAGACTGTATTTTTACTACATCCAAGCAGATGGCACCAAACACCATGAGGCTAAAGTTGCTCAGAGTCATGATTGAGCCTAATCCAAATCCCTGTTTTCGCAGCAGATGCACTAGTGATCATGAAATATATTGTGCCTCAAAGGGAGCAATGCAGGACTATCCCAGCCTGAGAGAGGATCCAGTGGGGAGAGTAAAAGCAACAAAGGGCACTGCAGGTGCCATTTCTAGCCTTTGCAATTGATTGTTAGATGTTATTGTATCTGATAAGGTGAGGTCTCGAAGGTCCTTTCACTTCTCCACGCTGCTGCGGAAGAGGAAAGCAGTAACAAACACCACTGCTCTGTCTGGTGTGTGACACACGCCTGGTCCACTGCGGGCATTGTTATGAGCTCTCATGTGGCTGTCAGAATATTCAAACGGAGCTCTCTACATGCATGCACACACACACATACACACTCACACACACACACACACACACACACACACACACGTCTCTCAGGGATCCGGTGCTGTCTCCACCAGCAGCTATGATACAATAAATCCCACACACTGCTCTGTCCGGAGAAAATAATCAAAATGCAGTGACGCACGCGGGTCAACAGAGCATGGGATGTTTTCATAAAATATGTCTACGTGGGCAAAAAGTGACACGAGCATGCTCCTTTTACTTTTTGGTTTCATTTTTGGGGTTGTTTGGGGTCTTTCCAGCTTAGCCGCTCCGAGAAGACGTTAACACAATGACTCATGCCCCAAAAGCAATACGGATGTTGCCCAGATTTGCGCAATGGGCTTTGCTTCTAATTACCCAGCGGTGGATACTAACAGTGGTCCGCAGGATGATTGTAAACTGCACGTGTTTTTGTGCCGCGATGTTATTCCTCAGTCAGAATAAGCCCCGTGCATTTCTGCGCGTCATTCAGCTGCGTCTTGGAGGACTTAGGCAAACTTGCGGGGAAAAGCCACAACACACCGAGGCGGCGTAACACTCTTCTCATTCACATCACACTCATTCACTGTGTGGCTGCGAGACTTACCAGTGCGCACCAGGCAGGCGACGGTGATGATGGTGAGAGGGACGCAGTAGTTCCACACGGTCGCGAAAGCCATCGCTGTCGCTGATATTCCCCCCCTCTGATCTTTTCCTCGGTATTCCGCTTCCTTGGAGAAATCAGAGTGACATGAACCCGCAGGTTCACTCTCCGACAGCGCCTTCAGCGTCCGCGTGTGTGTGTGTGTGTGCGTGTGCGTGTGTGAGTGTGATGGCGCGCGGCGTGCGGACCGTGCGTCAACGAGTGTGTGTTTTGTCAAGCGCTCAATTGTCAGTGGCAGGTTTTTACATAGTAATGCTTCCTCTCTGACACACACACTCTCACACACACCCACTTTCTCTCCCTCTGAATGCCTGAATATGATGGCTCGGCCGGTTTTACTTGGTTACTTTACATTGTAAATATATTTCAAAGCTTGCCAATAGGGCGGGCCTGTGTGTGTTTCCGACCAATTGCAGAGAGCAGGAGCAGGTGGAGGGGTGTGCGGATGAGCGAGAGGGGCAGGGCTTTAAAAAGAAATGGACTACACAAGAGGAGAGGAGAGCAGGGGAGGGAAGAAGGGATGCATCTTCCAATTAATTGAAATCAATTCGCTCTAAATGTGATTGATAACCAACATTAATTTCCCGACGCAAATAACCAATTTATTTAAAATTCAGTGCCTCGGACCGAAGAGGATGTTTGGCACTATGATTAAGATGACGACACTGAACCAGATGTTCAGAGTTTGAAGGGACAATTGTGTTGCGCTCATTTATTGTATTGTGAAGTCAGTTGCAAGATTATTATGCAGCAAAGGTGTAGGTTTGGTTTCAATATTGGGGCGACACATGTTAAAGGTAAAGGTCAGGAAAATTTGAGCACCACGCAGTTATCTTCCTGCATTCTGGTTATTTGTATGTGCTTTTTCTGCATTAATTTCTGATGTAAATGTCTTTAATTTTCATTCATTCATTCATTTTCCATAAGGGCTTATCCTATTGGGGGTCGCGGGTCCGCTGGAGCCTATCCCAGCTGACATTCGGCGAGAGGTAGACAGGTCGCCAGACTATTGCTGGGCTGACACTTAAGCCCCTTTTACACTGCCAGATTTTCCGTGAATGTTGGGCCGTTTTGCCAGCAAGCTGCGAGCATTTAGACACACAGAGCTGGACTGGCGAGTTGATCCGAGGTGCCCCTCGTAGGGTAGACATATTGGCGGAACCTTTTTAGTTTAAACAGACCGAGGCGGCATTCCGCAACAGGAGGAGCTGTTGATGACACCACACGTGCCAGCTACTGGCGGTGGATAAACAGGAAACAGCTGATAGCAGGAATTAAGGAGCAGCTAGTAGCAAGAGGGAAACACAAACCTGACAGACACTTTTGCGTGCTCTCCTTGCCCTCGCAAATGAAGAGGCCATTAACCATCAGATGACGGAGACGGTGAAGAACGGGCCAACTTACGAGAGAATCGCCAAAGAACTGACCAGCCGCGGCTTCCCTCCCAGGTCACTGTTTACGTCACACACTGAGCTACACGTTTTGTTACTTGCTCACGCCCCCGACTGCCCCGAAAAAGGCGCATTCTGTATAAACAAAAGTAGGTAGGCGACATTTTGCCGCACTCCCCAATTTTGTTTTTATACTGCCAATGCTGAAAGACTGATTGGGCTTTCCTGCAAATTTATGTCCCCTGTGTCCCCCCTGAAATACACCCCTGTAATGCAGATTCAATATGCACATATATCATGTGTGCGGATTCATTTTATTGAACCTTTATTTAACCAGGAAGTCCCATTGAGACTGAAAATCTCTTTTACAAATGAGATCTGGCCGAGGTGGCAGCCAATCAAAACACATTTAAAAAGCAACAAATACAACATAAAATACAAATATCCACAATAAAACAACAACTAGTCAAAGATAGAGGCCTCTCAAGAAAAACACACACATATCTCTGTCACCACATTCTTTAAGCTGCCCTTAAATTCACCAATGGATATAAGTAAACTAATTTTAGAACACTTTGAGCATTGTTCCATCTGCATGTAAGAAACCAGGTGACTCACCTTCCTCTAATTTCAAGGCTGACATGGTGGCGAACAGAATTATTCTCTGTAAGATTATACTTCTTTATCAACAATGCCTATTTGGCGGTTAAAACTGGAGGGAAGGTGGTATGACTCACTGCCAAATTAGAACATGTGCAGCGGTCTTTTATTGAGATTAGGGGACATTTTGTAGCAGAGGCTGCTTTGTCTCCAAAATATGCACAGGACTCATAAAGGAGAGCATGGAATAGACCTGAGTGTATGCGGTTAAATCACCGTTCACAATGACGTTAATGGCCTGGAACAAAAACTTGTGCTTCGGACGCACCAGTGTTTCTGCTCATCTGTAGTCAGGGCCTATTAGGTACTGCTAAAGGGGCTCTTTAACTTTACCCTCATGCTGTGGCCACACTTTGCCCATAATTGTGTTTTCCAGTCAGAGAGCGCTGCTCCATTATGAAAATTGTTTCTCTTTCCACATCTCTTTTTTCCCCCTCCTAATCTACTGTTATACCATGGGCTTGTAGCCTCCAAGGCTTAAAGGCATCTGTTTTGAAACCATCTTTGGCGCCCCCTTCAGGCAACTTTAGGGATAGCATGTCATGGGTCTCAAATCTGCTTAGGCCTCCCTCTCATCTGACTCAAATCCTGACACTTGACACACACAGTTTGGTTCAAACAGTCAGGAAAAGTTCAAACAGGCAGCAAAGCATCAAAGCAGTCTATTAGCATTAATATTAATATATCTACCCATGACTTCCATATAGTTGCTTTGAACTCTCGCCTCATATCTGACCTCTTTTGCGTGGATCTGTGTGAAATCTTGAAGTCTTCAGGGCTCTCTCCATGTTTTTTTTTTTTTTTTTCCCCAACACAAGTTTTTAACCTTGTTGTTTTGGTGAGGGTAGTGTCTGCCCAACTCATTCCCCCAATTCCCATCCCATTTTTCCCCGTCAGCCTCTCTGCGAGTGTTTGTTCCCCAGTTGGCAGGGAGTCGATGGCAGCAGCTCCCTTGCACCAGATGGGGCATTGTCAGGAAGTAATGAGGGGAAAACACCTGCTTCTCCAACGAACTCCACTCCTTCATTTCCAGCCATTTGACACAACATATGCAGGATGCACACACAAAACCAAGTGACCGTAACGAGAACAGCAGTGGGCAATGGCATACAGTTACAAATGCCTGGCACTTCGTTGCATTAGTCAATGAGGTGACATGTTTGGTATAATTCACCTTTTCTTGTAGGTCAGTGTACTGAGGGCTGTCAGGATGTTTGCCTACCTGCCTTAGTGTTGACACTAGGGAGGAGTTGCCAGACTTTAATGTCACAGATCTGCATCCTTGTCCTGTTAGGACCCTGCCTGCAACAGACAAAACATCTCGGCTGCTCTGTATTCTCCGCACAGCTCCTGCATCGCCCTAAGCTGTTGTCCGGTGGTTTATCCATGAGGCACTATCAAGGTCAAAATGTCACTGTAAACTACTCTTCTCTCCCTCCCAACCACAGCCCTTTACCTCAGGGACAGCTCCACTGTGTGAAATTTCTGATACATAATCTTGTCTTTTCTGGCCAACTGGTTGAAGCCCCAGGACCAAAGCCCTCTGGGGAGCGCACAGCTTTTCACTCATGACTGACTCAAAGGCCAAAACAAGATGGTGCTCGCTGGCATTTCACATGCAAGAGAGCATTTGAAATTTACAACATTGTATTTTTTTTCAGCAGGGTGTGAAACTTAAAAAAAAAAAGAAAAAAAAAGTCTTTCAGTTTCGGTTGTAGTCCCGCTATCTGTTGTCTCTTTATTCCTGGGCTTCAGACATAAAGCATAAGACGAAGTTTGTAGAGTTGGAAAAAGAAATACATGGAGTCTGTAAAATGTTGCACGAAGGATGGCTGCAGCCGAGGCGAGCTGTACGGGGGGCTTGAATAATCAGTTTAATAACATTATCCTGGCTGTGCTCTGTGGCGCATGCACCCGTTAATGGAGTGTCATTGTTAAACTGCCGCTTCGCCCATTATTAACGACGGCCTACGGTCAACCACACACCGATAATAAAACCACATAAAACCCAACATAACTTCAACAGACAAGCGTAATGAAATTCTTTGCATTATGAGCTCGGTTATGGTAATAAGCGATGGTGCTGTGGCACGGCGTTAAGGGTTACAAGGCAACAGAGGAGAAAATTAAAAAGATGAAGTTGTAGTCTATGATGGTTAATTCGGGTGAGAATCAGATGAGACTAAATCGTGTTCTTATTGAGGTAGAACTAGCAGCAGCTAACTATCTGGGCAAAGTTTCAAGGTTATGATTATTACGGGAGACAAATTTGGGAGAGGAAATATTGCATGAGGTCTGGGGCGAGATTCTGGGAAGGCTACACAGTTCTTCTTTTTTGTGTGAAGCATGGTTTCTTACAATGGGAAGTGGTGCATCGCACTTAACACTCGCCTATCTAAGATTTTACATGGATGTCTTCCCAAACTATGACAGATATATTGGCTCTGCCCATCCTTGTTTAACTTCTAGAAAGTGAATTTTAATTCTTAATCTGATTTACTGGGCCAAAAGCTTGACCCTGATGCTTCCGGCACTCTCTTTGGGGTGTCAACCTCTTTACACTCTTTCTCTTTATTACAAAATAATGTAATCACCTTTGCCACTTTACTGTCTAGAACACTGATCCTGACAAGGTGGAAGCCTCCCATATCTCTGTCTCACACTCACTGGATTTAAAACGTGCTATACTTTGTTAAGTTGGAGAAAATAAGACTCTCCAAGGAAGGTCTACTGCATTTATCAAGGTCTGGGGCCGTTTTCTCACATACGTCAAGAATGCTAATTTCTTCAGATATTCCAAACTAATTAATTGTTGAGGGGGAAGTGTGGCTATGTGAGGTTTTTTGTTTTGTTTGTCTTGTTTTGTTTTAATGAGTCGAGGTTTAACCTTAATATACTGTTGAACATCCTCATTATGCATGTGTGTTATTGTCATGGGTTTAGCAGGGCTGGTTCCCACTTCTATATAAAATACATGTCTCTCTTCCCTGGTGGCAAACTATTAGAGATGACTGTATTGGCCCTTTTTGATGTTAGTAAACAGTATGATGTTTTTTTGGTGGGCGGGGCTTAGCTGGTGGCAAAACAATTCTCCACAGATGTTAGCTAGTACTAGCTAGCAAATTCTGTTGGCTTGTTTTAGTCAAAGGAGGATGATGATGTGAGTGGTGCATTCAGAAATATTCACTCTGACTGCACTCTGGCACAATCTGGAACGTTCCTAAATTCATAATGCTGTTGGAATAAACCGTTGAGTTATCCAGAGCATTGACTCTCTGAGTAGCAGAGCGCACTCTGGCAACACATTCTCACGGGGTCTGCCCCTATTGGTCTGACATCCCATTGTTCTGACCATCTTAAACCAGCACAAAAACCACTTGGTTAGGGTTAGGAAAAGATCATGGTGTGGGTTAAAATGAAAAGTTTGAGAAAGTGGCAAACACATAAGCTGTGAGCCTGCTTCGCCTCAAGCCTTTCCCAGCTGACCCAGAGCCGGTCATGGCGCACCATCAAGGCAGAAATATGCCCGCCGGGAGCCGTTCAGCACCGCAGAGAGCTTCCCACACAACCCCGACCCCAGAGTTAATAACAGGAGGTTATAGTGTTTCACTCTCTTCTCTCTGTGGCACTTGTATCTCGACCAGTAGCCTACTTTTGTTGCGTTTTCTGATCCTCTATGGTACACAAATACAGTATAGCCTAGTATAATCACATATCGGAACAACGGGACGTCGGACTAATGGAATGTCGGACCAGTGACACGGACCCATTCTCACTCTGATCTCGTCACATATTGAAGTTGGGTCATGGACTTTCCACGTCCACATGCGACTTGTAAGGTACCCTGGGTGCGTTGGTTGTTGATGTTCTGGGACACCATGTGAAGTTCTGTCTGTTACATGCATTGTCTTCTTTCAAGATACACTTCATTTTTCACAGGAAACACTACGATGGTACAACACTGCGAATTGACTGTTTTTTTCCCTTCAACAACAAGCACACATGGTTGGGTTTAGGCAACGAAAACCTGTGGTAAGGTTTAGGGAAAAAGACCAGGGTTTGGCTTTAGAATTGTACGAGACACAAACACCGCTCTCTCAGGTGAGAGTCAATGTTTGTTGTTGTCCTTGTCCCACTGCGTTTCCCCCTGATGCTGCCAGGCACCGTTAAGCTGTAATGGCAACCGGCCGCGCATCATGCCAACACCTTCTTTTGTTAGTATCTGACGCCCCAAGTCACTGCCCAATTGCTGCATTTCAGTGACTATGGAGTGAGACCGGGCACACTCTGGGCACTTTGTCTGGGTTGACAGCGCAGCGGAGCAGCAGAGCGCCAAGCGGAGTGAATGTGTGATTAATTTAACCTTTGTAAAATTATGTCGAAATATGACGCTCCGTTTCTTCAACCAACAGGGCTCTTAATTTAGTGTTTACCATGTTAGGTTACTTACTGTCTGAGGCCGTGAGTGTTACTTGAATAAATAAACACTGACCAACGGGACCAGGCTGGCCGACCTGCATGCTCTAACTCAGTGGACGGATGATTTGACTGGCTTTGCGGTGGTGGATTATTATGCCAAGCTTACAAATGAGTGCTTGAATGGTTTCCTCCAGTTTGTTTTGCTATTGAAGCTAACATTAGCTAATGTGCTAAAAAGTTAGCATTACAGAGAAATCCAACATTCCTCTTAATACCTCCCCAATTTCTGATGAGGTGGACATGATAACCCTTAATACACATAATGTCATTCATCCCTACAACAGGAAATACTTTTTCCCTAACCTGATATGAAGTATGCGCTGCACATGCGAGCACATGATCGCCTCCGTCCAGTCCTTTCGTCCTATCGCATTAAACCATGTTGTCTTTGATTTGCTGATGGGCAGTGGCAGCTGGTATGTGATAAAATTTAAGTTTTGAACACCAAATAACAGAACAAGACAACATTTTAAGACTCCTATGTAGCCTACAGCCCTGTGGTGGCGAGTCGTGTTTTGCCTCCAGCTAATGAAATGACGTCACTGTGATGTTGGCCCTAAAAGGGTCTATTGGTTTTCAATTAAACAAAATCGTAATCCTGTAAAACCCAATAAGAAAAGTTTCAAGGTTACCTGACCTTACTATTATTCTCACTGTGTGTAAGTGTGAGTTCTTAGTTAATGCATGCGTTCGTGAGCTGAACTGACTGTGAATGGGTTTGTGCCTGCGGGCAGATGGGGAGAAACACAAGCATGCACAGGCACAGTACTTGGACTAAAGGTCATTGCTTCAGAGTAAGGTCTTACAGACTGAAAGGGAAGGTTGGTAAACAAGCTGATGCAAGCCTGAGATGGCTTTGGAGAGGAGAAGATGTGCGGCCAAGCGAGCACACATGTCCAGCTTTCAACACGTTGTCAATACTCCCCAACCTCTTTTGTATCCCTGAGGTGGAACAAAATCAATGACACACAGGAGGGCAACACATAACATTTTCTGAAAGCCATTTAATATCAAAGAAATCCAAAATACAGTGAATTAAATAGTAGAGTGCAATGTGCTTGAGAGCTGTCACAGTAAAGAGATTATAATAACCTTCTCAAATATGCTTTGAGCTGCTTCTGCTTTAGGGTAAAAAAAAGGTTGAAAAGGGAAACAAAATCAACAAAATAAAACCTTGTCCTATCACCCAAATGGTTCATTCATAGCACACAGCTGAGTAATTATGTTTGTAACAGAAAAGAGAGAATTGCATTGAGTCTTCGCAGCTCTTACCCCACACAAGATTAATCTCCCATCGTTTTGCTAAGAATGTAGCTCACCATTTTCCACGCTGCAGAATAAATGAAGAGAAAATTGCCAACCTTTCTCTTCAAGATGCATAACTGAAGCCTACACCCACAAGCAAAGCTGCCTCTGTGTCTCTAAAGCAATCATTTGCCCTTCAGTTTTTTTTCCCACACCAAACTTGTTACTGATTTTGATTTTGCTCTGCCTTCCCTGCAGTCTCCAAGTATCCGTCGTTGCTTCCCTGCTTTCCTCCTTCTCTCCTCCCCCAATGTAACCATCCATAACCCTTTACCACCTCCTCCCTCTTTAAGTATCCCCTATATGCCATTGCTCATTTTCTGGCCACCCACTCCATCTAGCTCGCCTTTCGCTTCATCTTCTTCCTCCCCCCCACCCTCTTCATCCTTCTACTCGCCTGTGCAGTCAAACCAGAGGTTGTTTGTCTGCGCAGGTGGAGGGCAGGGACTCCACACTGGCTTTGTAGATGGGCTTTTTCTGAGACCGGTCATCACTGGAGAGAGAAGAAAGAGAGGGGAAAGACAGAGGAGCATTATTATCGGTATATCGACCTCCCAGTAGGCACTAGAAAAATATAAGTGAGGAAATTATAGACTAGAATCGAGCAATGGAGCAACACCTGGCTGATGATATGAAAGTCCATTTTTCTCTCTTTAGCTACCTGTCTCTCTCTTCATACACATATGCTCATACACAAATGGCAGCACATGCTCTTATGGAAGTTATGCCTTTTGAATTTTTTTTTCAGTCCATATGGAAAAGAAGTTAATGAACGAAGCTGCATGGGGTCATGGTGCACATTAACATGCTGTCAGCAATCGCTTTAATGGGACTTCTGCCACTGCTCTTATCATCGCTGTGGCCTTTTTTTCCCTATGCTTTATATACTATCACAGAAGTAAAGCTGGTGCTATTAGCCTTGGCTTTTCACAAGCATAAAGTGTGTGGAAACACATGGGAGAGGAGGGAGCATAAAAGAGATCAAGGATGGGGTCAAGTAGGTCACACCAGCTGAGATAGACTTAAATATTCAGTGTGAAGAGCACCTATTAAAAGCATACAGGAACTAGTCTGCACATGTGTGGAAAGGTTTTCTGCAAGGTAAGCAAGGTGTGTACTGGCACATGTGCCAAAACACACACACTTTAACTGAAATGGCCTCGGTCCTATCCCGAGACAGAATGAAATATTGCAGCCATAACCATATCCATAATATGAAGTCAAATTGCAGGAGGAGAGACTGAGGACTGAGTTAGGGAAAATAGGAAGTTGAGTGTGGATGGAGTGCAGTAAAGAAATCAAACAATCACACAGGCGCGCACAATCAGAGGCCCATTATCCATCAGGTTTTCAGTATGATTTAAAATGAAGATTAGAGGAAGTAAAGAGAAAAAGGCTGCTTATTATGAGAGAGGAGTGGACGCAAATACTCAAACAGTTGTTTCTTACATGGGTCCCTTGCTGGTCTTGGTCTGCTTGGCCCTGCGGCACAGGAATACACTCATGGAGACGATGAACACCAAGAGAGAGACAGCCGCTGCCGAGGTCATCAGGATGAGACGGCCATTACTACTCTCATACCAGGGGGCATCCTCTGTGGGACAGATCAGTCAGACATGAAGGGAAACATGCATCACACAGACTCCGAAATCAGCAAAACTACATGCTTCCCGCCTCTAGGCAAAGCTTCTAAAGGCAACTTCCTGTTTGTTTGTGGAAGAAAAGGGTCTGTGCAGTGTTCAGATGGCCAGACTGCTGTACACTGCGCTGATCTTCAAGAAGTCTGCCTTTTACAATTTTAAAAGCTGTCTGATTATCCCTGTTGTGCAAGGACGAAGGTTTCATTTCAGTTTTGTGGGAGACATATATGGAGTAGGGGGTTTGGGATCCTACTCCAAGAAATTTTGAGTGACTTTTCTGCACGAGTCTATTGTAGAAATTTCTTTAATTTTGTCAAAATGAAAGACCTCCGCTGAAGGGAAGAATAAGCACATGTTCTAAATACTGACGGGGACGCATCCCCCGCATCCCCCCTCTAATCTACGCCTATGCCTTCATGTGCATACATTCACACAAATTATAAACAACATTTGCTGATTTTTCAGGGACCTTTTGTTCTAAAACCTTTCTTTAGAAAAGCGGAAAAAGTAAAGATTATGGTTATGAGGATTTAAGGCAGCAACAAACATGTGCTTTGTATGTTCACATACACAGTAATTCCATATGTTGACATTTCATCCCACTCAGGAATGTGTGCGTACGGTTTGTACTCTCATTGTAGTGCAATTCAAAGCAACAGCAGTGACATGCAACATTTGCTCACCATACCTTCAAGGATGAGCAAACATTGTTCCAGCATCTAGAAATTATTGCTTTTTTAATTACTACATGTGCTTCAGAGAAAATACTGGAGACACTGAAGAGCGCACTGACCAACAAGTCAATTGCAGAAGTAATAAGACAACTCTACCATAATAAATAACATGCATTGGCTTAATTGCATTTTTAGAGGTTGCATAATTTCAACGATTGAAATCACAAGGCTTATGAATCCCACTGGGTGAGAGGACGGTGTTTAAAAACTGCAGTGCAATAACATGGTGCAGTCATCTCACAGGTCACTGATAAAGATGATGAAGACAGATGAAGTGCCGTAAATTGGATTAGCAATAATGTTGTAATGAAATTAGTTCTCCACTTGAGTACAGTCTTCACGTTTCATGATAAATAAGAGAGGTCATGGAGATTCAGACAAAGAAAAAACGGTCACTCTGTAGACGTCCACCTACAACGGCAATTCTAACTATGCTTCTAATCAAAGAGTGTCTGCTATCATCATTTGCTATAATGTACTTTACACTTTCTGATGACATTAGAAGGTCCCATGGCACCATCTGAATCTCAGAAGACAATACAGCATCATTTGGAACAAATAAAAAGAAAAATAACAAAAGCGCAAAATCATCAGACAAATTTCAGTTTCTAATGCCCCACGAGTGTTTTTGACTTCTCTACGCCCATTTCAACAATTCATACATGTTATTGCAATGGTATAAGACAGTCTTAAAATAATAGTAAATGTAAACAAGTTGCTCCCACATCCAAAAACTAGAGTGCTAAAACTCAATTTTGTGATGTCATCCAGTATAAGCTTAAAACTGCCCCACAGACAATGAATTGGGACAGATGTTATAGATCAGTGGTTCCTGGTGGGTTGTGGTCCAAAAGTGAGTTGCAGGTATTGTTGGAGCCACAACAACATTCTTTGTATTTGTTTTGATTCATGTTTAAACTAGTCCATACCCATTGGTAGCTTTGTCACCTTCTACCTATGCCAATCCTCAATGCCTATGTGCAGTTTCACATAGATTGACCACGTCAGTGAGTAGAAAAACGTGAGATAGACAGAATGACTGACTGACAGAATGACACACTCACAGTTTCCATGATTATGTACAGCATACCATACCATGACTTAGTCATACCAAAAATTAGAAAGAAAAAAAACATTGGGCCACAGGGGGAGCCACAGCGATTGGTTGCATTTTAGCCATTTTTAAGCATTTTTCTGTTGTTATAGCGCCACCCAGTTGCCAATTAGAGTTAAATTTCTCCAGTCAACTTGAGGCGTCCTGTTCTACATATCTACCAAGTTTAGTAAAAATCAATATGGTGGTTAGGCCTAGATAAGAAATTAGCTCTGTAGCGCCCCCATTTTGTTTGATGGGGTCAATAATGGAGGGGTCCCCTCAGATTATGTGTGGTCATATGCCTACAAAGTTGCGTGGTGATCGGTGAAACCCTTGAGATGTTATACACCTTTATGCAATGAGCCACGCCCTCCGCAATATTCATTGCCTTATAGAAGCTCAGTTTTAGTAAGTTTTCCAACTTTTGCCAAGAGGGAACTTTGGATATTGGTCCCTAGATTATGTTCACAGAGTTTCATGCAGATCGGTCAAACTTCCTAGGAAGAGATTGATTTTAAGTGTTTTTCAAAAGATTCAAAATGGCAGAAAATCTATATAACCGGAAGTTATTGAGGTAAATTTGTTCCTCATGAGGAGAGGCATCTCTGTGCAAAGTTCCACGTCTCTACAACATACGGGGCATGAGATATGCCCATTCAAAGTTTGCCATTTCAATCGGTTGCTATAGCGCCCCCCTTTGGCCAATTGATGTAATATTGCTTCATTTGCATCCTCCCATGACCCTCTACCACTGTGCCAAATTTCACATGGATTGACCAGGTCAGTGAGGAGAAAAACGTGGAACAGACACACAGACAGAGATTTCGTCATTATATAGTAAGATAGTAAGATCATGGTGACTTCATGTAAACTGATGCAGTTCATTGTTTGTACACAGAGTGGCGCACTAGAACAGGTAAGGCAGGTAATATAGGTAAGGTGCAGATGATGAGAAACAAGTGTGTGACGGGGTTAGCAAACAGTTTTTTGACTTAAATGTAGAGTTTTTCAATATAAAAACACATTTAAGGCTCTAAAGGGTGAACAGGGAGAACCTTCCGGTCGTGTGTTAAGTGTAACGGCACGAAGAGTTTGTAGCGTGGGAACTGGAATTGAGGGATGGAAACTTGGACACTGAACTATTTGAATGGACGCTAACCTGTGGTTGACTCAGACACTGTGGAAACCTACATGAGATTAACATACAGTGTTTTACCTGTGTCAGTTGAGCACGTGTGAAAGTAAATGGGTCACTGCACCCAAAGATACTGTTTTTTTAAGTGGGCCTTGTTTTTAGGTGGCTAAAAACTAAAGAACTGAGGCTCTGATTTGCTCAGTGTCATTTCATTCTATGTAAGTGATGCAGGGGTTTTTCTCCCTGGATGTTATTTTAAACTACAGTGGTTCGGTCTATATAGGTACAATTTCTGAGTTTCAGAGCTGAGAACAGTACCATAGAATAAAGCTCATTCAGGTTTAGAAAATAAAACAAACATTCTGTGGCAGACTTTATACCCTATGAAATCAAAAGTTTGAGACTTTCTGGCTTTGAGACAGAGTAACTCATATTCACACAATACACACACAATATTGGCTGAGCTTTCCTGAGCCATGGAAATACTTTAAAGCTACAGCAGGTAACTTTTATGAAAAAAACTTTATGTCATGTTTGCTGAAACTGTCACTATATCCCCAAGGTATTACATGAGACAGTCTGTGAACAATATCATGTCCCTCTTCCTCTTATAACTGCTTCTGATGGCTTTTACTAGAATCCAATGAAAACAACCAGTGAGAGAAAAGAAGTCGCTAACACAGCTGTCCGTCAGGTCAATAACTGCTTGTGAACTGCCTGCAAACTGTAAAAATACACAGTGCTGAATGAATATAAATCAAGACTCTGTTACTGCATTGCTCATTTCTACCCTCAAATGTTTTCAGAAACATATTTTAGTGTACTGTTTGGCCAGGAATCTCCTAGCCACTGGCTTGACCAACTTTCTCAATTTACAGCTAAACAGTTCACTAAAATATGTTTCTGAGAGCCTCTGAGGCTTGACACAGGCAATGCTTTAACAGAATCTTGATTCATAATTGATCAACACTGCCTGGTTTGACCGCAGTTCGTGAGCAGTTATTAGCATAGGCATAGTTCCCTATTAAGAGGAATTTAAAAGAGAAGTTAAAAACAAAGAAGTTTAAAAGGTGAAAAACACTCGTGAGGCATTAGAAACTGAACTTTTGTTATTTTACTTTCAGTTTTTATTTTGCTTCAAATGATGTTATATTGTCTTCTAACATTTAGATGGAGCCATAGGACCTTCTAATGTCACCAGAAAGTGTAAAGTACATTATAGCAAATGATGATAAGCACTACAAGGCAGATTTTCTGTCTCATTTAGTGCTGCGTGAATATAGTGACAGTTTCAGCAAATACGAGAAAAGCTTCTTTTTTTTGTAGCTTTAAAGGTCAGGTAAAATACCTGCTTTTTTAATATCTAATAATTTTCCTCTTATCCTTTAAAGTTGGTGCAGTTCTGTCATTGCCATTTATTTATGTTATTTAAAACGTATGCTTCCGCTGGTATCATCTTAATTATTTTTTATTTGACATTTTAAAGGCAATTTCATTTGGGACGTCTTTGTCACCTTTTTTCATTTAAATTGTTTTCATAAATGTCGTCACCTCTCTTTATTACAGCATCAAGTCTTTTTCCAACTTTTTATAATAATTTTCATGTGCAGATAAATCAAATCTTCACCCTGCACTGCTTCCTTAGAAATGCAGGGTTTTAAATGTTTCACACCTTGACAGATGAGACCATCTACATTTGCTCCTGATGACCTAATTGCACACAAGCTCCTGACCTTTCTGCTCACATTTGAGCAGCTGATTGAAGAGGAAATAGAGCACAATCTTGTTTTTTGTTTTTGCTTCTGGGGATTTTGACAGCTGACTTTCCCAACAGTTACTGAGAAACCTAAACTGTTTTTTAGAGAGAGGAAGTGGGGAAACAGCTGTTCTGCTCTCTGTCAGTATTAAAGACAATAGGATGTGTCTGGTTAGATGTATAGTGTTTTCTTACCAGGCAGCACGGTGATGCTGATGGTGCGTTTCTTGCTGAGTGACTTTATAGAGGGGTGCTCGGCCATGCAGGTGTACTCTCCCCCATCCGTTGCGCTGATCTTCCTCAGGGTCAGCGTAGAGGAAGGCAGGATCCAGTCGTCACCCTGAGAGAGAAAGATGGAGACTGAGGCATAAAGTAGAAGAGAAAAATGGCTGGATTGTTTGCAGCCCTTAGAGAATTGACAGACTCCTACAAATTAAAATTGTGCTGAACTGAGGGCATAAAAAGACAGAGAACAGACGATGCTAGTTGGCAAAAGACAGAGAAACTGTCAGACATGAAGAGTGTAAAACAGAGCAAGAGAAAGAAAAGTGTTATTTTGGCTGATTTGTGTATGAGGGAAAGAGAATGAAATAGAACAAAAAAGAGGGAGAAACAGAGAGACTGGCAATGGCAGTGGGACACAGACAGAAAGGCGGCTATATCTGCTGGTGCACGTCCCTCAGAAAACAGTCCCTAAAGTCCCAAATGAAGTGTATTTACCTGAGCCGTAATCCCAATGAATGAACACACATCGACACAAGTCAATAACCCAGATAACACCGTCATCCGCAAAGAATGATGCCGCAACAACAGACTGTTAACACAACCCATAATGAGATGGCGAGGGAGCGGGATGAATTGTTGACACAAAAATAGCAGCACTATTATGAGATAGAGCCCGACATGGGAGGAAACAAATAATAGGCCAAACACGAGGATTGGAAAACAAACAAATGTGGAGGAGGGGGTAAAAAAAAAAAAGACATTACACCATGCAAATGATTTGGCTCCTGGGAGCTGCAGCTCCTGCCAAGAAAGTCCATTTCAATTTGAATGGATCTGAATTAAGAGGATTTCCCATAAAGGCCAGGTCTGGCCAAAGCAGCATTTTGTATGCAAATCCACTGGCTCCCAAAGCAGTGGCCCGTTTCTGCCTCTGTCCTGCTGTCATTACCGGGGGCCAATGTGCCCACGCCGACTGTCTGTCAAAGTGGGCCATTCTGATGCCACTTTCTGCCCCATATCCGTCCTGTCATTCGTACAGTAAGCTCATACACACATTCATCATTCCATCTCATCATTTCCTTGTGTCATTCCTCTTTTCCAAAGGTTTTGTGACTTATGTAAATGGAGCACGAATAGATCGACAGGTGAATCGCCAGTGCTGGTGCACTAAATGAGTCCAGCTCCACACAGTGACGGACCTGTCAGTCACGCTGACAGTTATTATTATTCCTCGTCAAAGTGACAGTGCTGTATTTCCAACAAATAATGACAAAAACCCTAAAGCACTACATATGATCATGAGGAGGACAAACAGTATTAGCTGTATAAAATGTCCACTGAATTGGATTTGGGCTTGTAAGCCCATTTAAAACCCGGATTAGCAGTGACCCTTTAACAAGCACATTAACCCCGCTCTGACTTATCAAGAAGAATAACAAAAGGGAGAACTTGGCAATTATGTCTGCCGGTTCCCGTGGTATCGTCATGATTGCGCAGCTTCATTTCACCTGTGACTTGCTGGTGGTGGCAGTTGTAAGTGTAATACCATTTTCTCACCACAAGGGCACAGTGTATCTCCCTGCACATCTTCAAAACTTCTTTTTGTTCTACATGCCTGTTGTCACTATGGCATTTTACACAGAAATGTCTTAATTTCCCTTGGGCGAGGGTTCCTTAGCTCAGCGAAGAGCCCAGTTGAATAATTCAATACTGGTTAACCAAACACTAAAAAAATCATTAGAAATCTATCCACATAATTGTTTTCAGGTTGACTGGCTCTTGTCTAGACCTCATTAAACTATTAATCCTCTGTAAGTGGGCAAGCTGCAATCCCCAGCGAGCGGTGGGCCTAAGCCAACCGGTCACTTAAATACAGAGCACTTCTTCAGAGGAGGGGATGGAAAGACGACAGGCGGGGGGAAACAAGTAGCTTGAGAAACTCGGGGAGAGAAACAGCGTTGGAGGAGAGAAAATTAAAAGAATGCTTTGAGCGGAGCTAAGAGAAACAGAGGGACCTGAAGAGACTGGAACAAGACAGGAACGAAATAAAGAGGTCACGTTGAAACTAGAGGGAGGGAGCGAGAGAGAGAGAATGACAAGTTTCCAAAAGTGTAATGAGGACACCGCCACCGTGCACAATCCTGAGGCTTTCTCACGTCTTTATTCCAGAAGTAGTTCGGCTCCTCTGATGATAAGGTAGAGCACTTCACCACCACATCATCCCCGAGTCGCACCTTCAGGTCCTCTGGGACACTCAGGTAGCTGGTGTAGCCTTCCCTGGACAGTGATGGTTCGTCCATATCTAAAACCCAGGAAGCATGAGAAAGAATGACCAAGCATTAATGAAGCAAGGAATTTAATACGCTGAAGCAACCTCTTGAAGGGCTCGGGACGTGACTGAACACATGTTTGCAGTGGTGGCAGCTACTAAACACTCAGATCTTTTGAGTATATAGGCTCAAGTATGAATGCCTCCCAGACTGTACCAAGCAATCAATAATAATGATAATAGGCTTCATCTTATCGAAGTCTTTAGAGAGGCAGTGTTGTGAATAATGGCTCATTTTCTCTTCCATCTCAATAGATGGCCCACGTCCATCTAGCTCCTGGCTTCTCTCCCCCTCCGTCTCCTTCAGTCCTTTAGTCCATTCTAATCTTTGCCTCTTATTGATTCCCCCCATGAGGCTGAGGAGCCTATCAAACAGCATTACGGTCGATTTGATGGCCACTGAGAAGATAGAGGACACTGATAATCTGACTAGCTACGCCATGGATGCCGTTTCATGCAATTGTGTATCCTTCACTGATAACTTCAAACTTGAGTCCCACCAGGAGAATGCCTCTTTGTTTGCTTGAAGTGCAGAAAAAAAACAGGAAATGACTGTAGTCAGCCTATCATAGCAACACGATGTTTGCACTGGATCTGTACTTTTTTTGCAGTTGTTTTGTTGTACACCCTCTGCAGCTGCATTGCATAGATATATCTTGTCTTATTAAGTATTAATGTGTTTTTCTATCCCTCACTGTGAAAGAAACTGTGTCCACAGTGTGTGAAAAATTGTCTTTACCTCCTGCTGGTTGGAAACATGATGTAAATTGAAAGGTTTCAGGCTCTCTGTTCCGTCTTCTTGCCTAGACTGTTGTTTACCAATGAACAGTCAGGTGGGGTTTTTTATGCTTCCGTCTTTGCCAGTAATGTTGACATTCTCAGCTATACCCATTTCCTTATTGGAAAGTAAAAACTCAGAGGCTGTGTATCTTATTTGCATGTCACATTTTTCTCTCGCTTATTGTCAGACTCCGGCAGAAATCTCTTTGACCTCTGCAGGACACAGACAACATGAAAAATCTGAGGCTGCTATATTTATCAAAAGGGAAATAACAGTGTCACAGAGTGATTGTCTCAGAGACTTTCAGCAGACAGCTTCTACCCATAACAACACAGACACTCACAATGCACTTTGAGGGACAGCGGCTGGGAGAAGCGGTCCTGCTCAGTCACATTTTCAGCGTTGGACAAACAGCGGTAGGGCCCCTCATTGCCCCTTCCTACATAGCGGAGGCGCAGGACTGGTTCTTGTTCTTGCCACCCGAAATCACGAATGCACCAATTTCGGAAACTCCAAGCTTGAGTCCACCTCTGCATGTACTGGGATGGAAAGAAAAACAGAAAGAAATAAGACACATAAGAGACTTTAATTTAACCTTTAACACATTTTTTGTTATTTACTCTACAAACAGTGGGCGAACAATTGTTCTCCAAGTTTACACAAGGTTAGAGACTGATAAAGTCTACTGTTGGCTTTTCAACACCATTTACAAGAAATTTAGTTTATAGTGAAATAAGAACATATTTAATAAAGAGAGGGCAAAACACATATAAGATTATGGGGGAAAAATAAAATCACAGGTTTTTTTTTAAATTAATACTTGATGATTACTGTGGATAGCCTAATAAAGATGGTAGTTCGCTATTTAACCCAGATGTACCCTCTTGGTTTAAAGTTGACCTGTTATGACATTTGACAGCAGTAAAAACACCTAAATGCCTTTTTTAGCTTGAAATTTGACAACTTTTCCTTATGTGAACCAATAAAATTGTTAAAAAGTGTCATATTTTTGTGTAGGTGCTACAAATTGTTGTACATTGAGGCAGTTTGGGGTCAAATTTGAGGATTTTAGATCCACCAGTTTGGGTAAAATCAAGAAATATTGTGGTTTTATCCATAAAACTGCAAAACTGTACATGTCATGTTTGTGTATATTGTTTTTATGGGACAGTGGTGATAGAGTTCAAGGGAGACCTTGACTGTCACTAGAACTGCCTACATCCCCACCACATTGCCCCAGTTTTCACCAAGACAGGCACCTGTTAGTCTTTGATGTGTCACAGGGGAATCTTGAAACAGTGAAAGAGCAAAACAGCGTAGGCATGATCATGATGCACATGAGGAACAGAGGTCACAGCGTGCCTTACAACATAATCTTAAAATAAAAAAACAAAACCATCAAGTTCCAGCTAACCAACAGAAAGGTGCAAGGTACCCTGCACGTTGTGTGCGTTGGTTGTTGACATCCTTGGACACCATGTCAAGTTCTGCCTGTTACATCCATTGTCTTCTTCCAATGTGCACTTCCGTTTTCACAGGAAATTTAACGTTTACATACAGCCTCTTTCAAAATAAATGCACTGTGTCGGTACAGCACCACAAATTTTTCCGTCAACAACAAACACATGGTTGGGCTAAGGCAACAAAAGCACTTAGTTAGGTTTAGGGAAAAAGACCAGGGTTTGGCTTTAGGATCTTATTCGACATGCCCACCACCCCTCCCGCCCTCCCCACTGGGACATTTGCCACCTTAATTCTTCCTGAAACATTAGTTAAGGGTTAATCACTCATGTATTGATGTCAAAAAGGCTTTTTACATATTATAAATAGATCTTCAAAGTTTTGTATCAGCACTTGTTATGAGGGGATTCTTGGGGCCAATTTAGAAATGACCATACCATATTGTGAGGGTATAAAATATGAACAGTATGTAAGGGTTAAATGCATATTTTGAGAATATTTTGGAGCCAAATATCAGATTCAAGAGTAGTCTGAATATTTCATGTGTGAACAATGCTCTGTTGTGTTGAACTACATAGCAGGCAGCTGCTGGATGTGATATTTGCATAGGGCAGTTTACTGCTCAGCCATTGCAAATAAGTCCAGGCTATAAATGTTATGATGTGACAATGCTCAGTAAACATTGTTTTCCCATGTACAGTATCAGCCTCCCTGTAAAAATCAACTTAATAAACCATTTTCCTCTAGTCTCAGAGTTATTCACTCACTGAGAGTTTTACTATAACTCAATTAAGATAAAACATTTGAAAGCAAGCCCAAATAATGGTAGTGAGGCTCTTGAACTTTTGAAATGTACCTCTTCTTTCCTTTATTTCCTCTCACACCCAATGACCCAGTTATCCCCATGGCTCACCTTGGAGAAGATCTCAACATGGACCTGGCTGACGTTGAGCTCAGAGTCTTCGTACAGACACTCCAGTGTGACACTGTCTCCCTCCAGAACTGGCTCGGTGGGCCCTTTAATGAGCAAAGTGGCTGCGTGTGGACAGAAATTACACATGCATGTTATTGATCACAACATGAATAGGCAGGGTGGGAGGGGGGCGTTCAGCACTGGGGATCTAAGCTGCTGTTCTGCTGGGCAACACTTTGAAAACAACCGCTCCCTTTTCCTGACATTTGTTTTCAGGCTCCTGTGGGAAAACTGCCAACACGCTCAAAGTCACCATGACCACATGACCAGCAACAGGTTCTTCCACTTTATTGACAGTGGTGACAATAAGGCTGTTTGTCTGTCAACTCAGGCAAGGAAAAATGCACAACCAAAACAGTTTACATTATTTTTTTCACCGTTACACTGTGAGTATTATGTAAACAGGTCTCTTTATATATAAAGTGTGTATAAATAAAAAATATTTAATTGTTCTTCTCGTCAGTCCCTTGATAGTTCCAGCAACATTTCCTGTTTGAGTCTGAGTCTTGTAACCACCAGGGGAAACCCATCAGTGTGACAGAAGACAAAGTAAAGCTTTTTTCTCTGGAGGACATACGCACTCAGAAACAGACAGGCGAGCAGACAAACAGCCACACACACACACACACACACACACACACACACAAAACACACAAAACCCAACAGCAGCTGTATGAATATACTGTATCTGTGACAAAAAGACCAGAATCAGACCTAAAGATTGAACCAATAGCTCATTACAGAGCAGCAATACAATTAAAGCATTTGAGGAAATAGATAACAGTTCATTAGAGACAGAGAAACAGATGAAAACATATTTACCATAACTGCCATGAATCAAGGCAACCACTGCAGCAACTAGAAGTACCTTCATGGTTGTGAAGAGACCTTTACAATATCAGGAAAAAGTGCGTACTCCTGAGCAGCTTCTAATCTGAAATGAAAGTTTGCTCTGTATTTATAACCAGGCGTAGGAGGGGCTTGTGTTTTCAGGAAGTAGAAGGCTCAGAGCAGTCTCATATTGTGAAAGCACAACAAAACTAACCATCCAAATCATTATATTACCGAAAATAAATTGCTCAGTAAGCATTATTATACGTTTCTGGTTTTATGGCTCACTTTTTCTGAGAAGCATCAACGCCTGAAATATTAAATGTGAGCTGCAAATGAAGGCACTGCAGCTGATAATCAAATTAATTCCCTGTGCGTCATTAGTTTCTGGGAGGGTGTCAGGCCTATCAGGTTTTCAGTCTGGGCTTGTTGTTGTGGTTTGTCAGACGAAGTTCAAAAGGATTTGAAAGAAGTCTCGGCATGTTACCGCAGAGCTTTGCAATTTCTCAGTGTGAGATGTTATGCCAAATTGTGCCGAACAAGCAAACATTTTACGCTTCATTTGCTTTGACCTTTGATTGATTAGCTGTTAACCGGAGCTGAATAGGAGGCGAGATCGAAAGAGATTTGGTCTGTCTAAGGGCATCAGAGATCGTTTGCTGTACTCAGGCTTAAAAAGCTTACAGGGTCATCTTTTGGACTCACTTAGTGTCATACCTTATGAAATATTAGTTTTTCACTTTCAGTCAGACTCATTGCTGCATCCACCCCAGGCCTGCATACCTATAGGCTATTACTGCTAAAATCAGAACATGCTAAAAAGAAAATCATGTTTTAAAAAAGTCAAGAAAATGGTGCAAATACCTTTCAAACCATGTGTAAAATAATTAGGTGTTCATGTATCTAAAATCCATACACTGACTTTTATTTTTTAAACTATATTTAACTATTGGCTTCAAGTATAGAGGAGTATCTAAGGAGTAGGAGTATTTAAGCCAGAGGGTCTCTTATTTTGTCTGCACTGTATCATCTCTTTATGTAAATGCCCATCACTGCTCAAGATATTAACTACTTTCTCTAACTTGATTTTAAAGCATAAACCACATAGACTTCACACAACCAAGCCCTCTTGAAAGCCCTGTTGATAGAAATCTTAAACTACACTGGCCGAACTGACAAAGCAGATTAAATAAACTCCAGTTTATCCAGATTGCAGCAGCCAGAGTTTGAACAAAAACTAAAAGGTCTGAGCACATAACTCCCGTTTTATCTTCTCTTCACTGGCTCCCAATTAAACAGAGAATTGATTGAAAAATCATATTGTTTTTAAATGTTTTAACAGTTTAGCTCCTCCCTATGTAGCTGACACGCTCACAGAGTACACACCAGAGAAATCCCTTAGATCATCCAATAAAGGTCAACTCATTGAACATAAAATCAACTCTCAATCAGCTCATGGTGCTTTTAGTCATTATGGTCCTACTCTGTGGAATTATCTTCCACATGAACTACGGTCTGCTAAAACAGTGTTGTCTTTTAAAAGCAAACTAAAAACACATCTTTTTTCGTAAGCTTTTCACTACGTTTTTCAGTGTATTTTTATTTGTTTTCGGAAAATTTTGTTTGTTTTTATCATGTCCTCCTTGTTTTTATATATGTTATACTTTATCATCTTACATGATATTTTATATTTGTTATGTATGATGCATCTTAATTGATTGATTGATTGAATTTTTATTGGTAAAACCAAAAGGATAAAAACACAATAAAGCCTGGAGGCTGGTTTCTATTGTGGTCCTTTGGACATAGAACATATATGGACAGGGAACAAAGACAGTACAACAGCCAATATATATGACAAAGACATTACAATACATCAGCCAATACATAAGACAGACAATACATAGACATCACAGCATAGAGAGAAGACACATTAAGGAATAGCATATCAAAAATACATGATTTAGCTAAACTCTATACTATCATGGCTGATTTGTAGTTAGGATAGATTACTCATCATCCCACTTTTTAGTTTGGTTTTAAAACTTGCTAAGGAACTGGCTAATTTAAAATTTGTAAGTAACCCATTCCACAAGACTGCTGCTGAGTACAGGAACTTATTTTTCCCCATAGAAGTCCTAAAACGCCAAGGCACGAAATCAGTAGAGCTGCCCCTAGTGGAATACCCATGAGTGTCCCCAACCCTTACAAAATAGTCCCACAAATATTTTGGAACTGATTTATTAATGATCCTGTGAACAAGGCACAACTTGAACTGGGTTACTCTCTCCTCTACTCTGAGCCACTTCAGACTGATGAAGTGAGCAGGAAGGAGGTGGGTACTGGGATGGAGTTTGAGTATTACTTTAATGACTTTGTTATGAGAGGTCTGAAGTTTCTTTTTAAGACTCATTGAAATACTAGAGAACCATGATGTACATGCATAGTCAAAATGACATTGAACGAGGGCCCCGGCCAATATTTTGAGGGTAGGTGTATCTAAGGTGTGCAATTCTAGCAAGAAATTTAGTTTTAGAGCTTATCTTTGCTATAGCTTTAAGGGCCATACTCTCCCCTGATAGCCTGTTGTCTAAAGTACAGCCTAGGTAGGTGACAGTTTCCTTGGCTGTTACATCTGTCTCGCCCACTACCATTCTAAACCCAGAAGACTTCTTCAGTTTGGCAGTAGACCCAAAGAGGATTGATTCGGTTTTGCCAAGGTGGAGGGACAATTTGTTGTTAATTAGCCATATACTGATATTGTGTACTAAGTGATTTTTCCACCTCAGATTTATCTTTGTGAGACACAAGAAGAGCTGAGCCATCTGCAGAAAGAAATAAGTTGCAGTCAACAGCTGCCTTCACATTAAGCACATTGAGTTTAGGCTTGTCCTATGAGTTGACTTGACCTGACTGGCTGTAAGATGTCTTCCTGAGCATGATTTGTTAATTGTCATTCCAAATTTTTAAAAAAATACTATTACTTCTTTAATTAGTATTGGCTTTATGAACACATTTTAATGTTATTGTTTGTCATATATTTGTTGTCGTTATAATTATTACTATTATTGTTATTAGTGCTATTATTTCGTACATATCTATTTTGATTATCTTAATTATTGTTAGCAATGCAGTAGCCCTCTGTGTATTGAATCCATGGTGTTCTTTGTTGAATCCTGTTGTAGTTCCGCTAAATATCCAGCAGGTGGCAGAGTAGAGGCGCTATGTTGCCACAGGAAATAGACCCGAACAAAGCGGAAGTAGTGAAAGATAACCTCGCTCATTTTTCTAGCTTCGCCGACGCAATTTGAGGCCGCTTTTGTGTGTCAAACTCACCCATTGTCGTCGCAGCGACGCCGAAACATGGACAGATAGTGTTTGTTTTATTGGGTAAGTCGTCAAGTTAACGCGTAATTTTAGAATGTAGCGTGCGGAATGCCGCGCCGCTAGATTAGCTGCTAATGTTAGCTTGTCAAGCTAAATTCAAAGCTTGATAGCTGCTATTGTTTTTAGCACGTAACGTTGTGTTAGCGTCGGTATTATACACGTTTGCTTTATTCGTTAAAGCTGCACACCTGCTCATAGGCTACTTGTGTGGTCTTATTATTTTATGAATGTGCTGTTACTTTGCTAACTCGGTTCATATTTTCTGTAGATCACATAGCGTTGCTCCACGGCTAAGTTTCTGCATTGGTCTTGTAGCTAATGGCAATAACAGCAGTCATTATTTACACTGCACCATTCAAAGTTACTCGGTTAAAGATTAAAACATCAACACTGCGATGAAATAAAATCGGGAGGCAAAAGCAGAAAATGAAGTAGAGCTATATTAAATGAAATATGAGTGAGTTGAAATAAACCATGTGAGCAGATCATATATTGATCAGGATAAAACAACAGTTAAAAAGTCTGTAGGCAACTTTAAGCATGTTTATCAGCCTATTGCTTCCTTGACACTAACCTGTGTACTTCCTATTCTTCTCAGATTTACGGAGGTGGACATTGAAAAGGTAATCTATCCCATTTGTGCCCATCTTGGACAGTCACACAGGATTCTGACACACACCGGCACAGACACACAACAGCTTTGCCCCCCTTAAAAACTCCCGAGTCCCTCCAGCTTTCCTGTGGCCACCAGCATGGCTAACAGCACCGCAACAGCAGTGAAGGTTGGGACCCCTGGCCCTGCTGGCAGAAGTAGTCCAGAGGGATCTCAGGTCAGTCAGTGTTTTTATTCACCATATCTAAGGACTGGTGGGTTGCTACAGGAGCATCTGTGTTTGGGTAACTTAATACTCATATCTTATAATTTAGATTAAAAGCAGTAACATTTCCCCATCAAATCTGATCTTAAAAGTTGTGTGGGAAAGAAATCACTACTCTAGTACAGTTCCATACTTAATGTGCGTATTGATATATTGCATAGTTTCGATCATAACCCAACTTGTGCAGTTTTCTACCAGACAAACTCTTTACTAATTACAGTCTCTTATAAAGTCACCATTATTTCTTTGGTAAGAATAATTATCCTCAATGTCAGAGCTACCTGTGTGTGGGACAGTCCCACTGTGAAGTTGCTGTATTTATTTCTCCTCTCAAATGTTTAGAAAGGCAAAACATTCATTGTTATTGATCTTTTTTGGAACTGTATTGTGTTTGCATAAAGATGTTTTTCCATTGGTCTCAAGATATCATCGTTCATAAATATCAGTGTCAGACTCATGTTTTACCCTGTAACCATTTTGTGGTTCTGGACTTTAAATCATTAGACTACTGTAGAGAAGACACAATATCAGCACACCTGTTCTCTTATGTATTTATGAGACTGAATACATTTGTTTTCTCTCCAGGTGCTCAGTAAGAAGAAGCTGCAGGACCTGGTGAGAGAGATCGATCCGAATGAGCAGCTGGATGAGGATGTTGAAGAGGTCTGTCAGCGGTTTTAATTAAAATTTTAAATTGATTCTGCACTCAGATTCTTCGGTGTGTAATGAACACCACTTGCATCTTGCAGATTCTCGTTGCTCTATAGCTTTCCTAACCTAGCACTGCCACATCCATCATTTGGAAATCTTATTCTATTGAAAGCCTGGCTGCATGAATAATGGCGTGAGCAGCTGAGAATATGAGAGATTTGTCTAGCAGTTGTGCAATGTTGCTTTCCTTTACTGAGCATGATTAATGGTTTTCGAAACGCCCGTCTCTTCTCAGATGCTGCTACAAATTGCAGATGACTTTATAGAGAGTGTAGTGACAGCAGCCTGTCAACTGGCTCGCCATCGCAAGTCCAACACCTTGGAGGTGAAGGATGTTCAATTACATCTTGGTAAGTTGCTGATGGCTTTTCTGCGGGGCTGTGACACCTAATATTTTCAGAAGGGTGGATTTAGTATGTCTCTGTAGGTCACAGGAAAAACATTGAAAGTATCTGTGATATGGCGGTCAGCCTGTAATCACTGTGGGATAATTGCTTTCAACATCAGAATGATGTCCCAGTATATCATGTCAATGTAAGACAGGAATCATTTCTCAATTTAAAGTGATATCTCATTATTTTTTAGCCATAATCTGAAATTTATGTTCAAATCTGACAGTTACATTTGTTATAATTGAAGGGAGCAGATTTATTGTTTTTGGAATTTTACAGAAACTTCTAACAGTTGGCATCTCAAAGGGACGTCTTCATGGATTCATGATCTGAAGAGAAAACACAGAAACAAAGCTCTTTGAAACTGTTACATCAAAAAAATGTGTGGTCTTGAGTGAAAGTAATTTGCGCTCATTTTCTTGAGCGACTGCAAACAGAGTCAGAAAATGCAAGAGCTCCTGAGACATTTTCAGTTTTATGGTAACACAGCAGCCCAATCACTGGCAGGTACACTGTCATCTCTGCATTGCTGTGTTGAAATTATTTGTATTATAGCCCTGAAAACAATTTGTATGCATTGGCGACAGCTGTGGCTGGAGGCATTAGGTTTTTGGGTTGCCCGTCCCATTCTCTTGAACACGCTATCTCAAGAACGCCCTGAAGGAATTTCATACATCTGGCATAAATGTCAACAAGGACTCAAAGATAACCATCAAGATTTTGATGGTCAAAGGTCACTGTGACCTCAAATAACACATTTCTGGCCATTACTCAAGAATTCACACACTAATTATGACAAAATCTGACACAAATGTCTAACAGGAAAAAATAACTGATGACATTTTATATCCAAGAGGTCAAATGTCTGCTGAAACACTTTTCTGGACATTTTCAAACACCATAACTCTGAGGAACAGAAGGGCAGTTCTTGTTCTGCATTTTCTCTTGTCATGTTTACATATGAGTCCGGACAAACATGTATGTAACTGCAACTCGACTGGTTTGCGGAGGCACACAACGACGAGGCATTAATCCTAGTTTAGACACTGTGCTGACAGCCTGCACCCTGCTCACACTGTGCATTGCTTTTCTTAGAGCGCCAGTGGAACATGTGGATCCCTGGGTATGGATCAGATGAGATCCGGCCGTTTAAGAAGGCCTGCACCACAGAGGCTCATAAACAGGTACGCAACAGAGTGCTTTGTATCTGTCGGATACATTGAAATATTTCAGTATATAAAGGTACATGTATTGAAACTTGACAACTGTTGATAAATCTTGTTTTCATTTCAGAGAATGGCGCTGATCCGCAAGACAACCAAAAAGTAGCAAGACTGTACCAACATGTTCCCATTCTGTGTATTGTCTGTTCTGTTTTTTTTTTTCTTTTTCAGTTGAGATTTTTGAGACTAATGAGGCAAAAAGATGGTTTAGGTGTTTTGTTTTTTCATTAGACATTAGTGTTTCATTGTCATGTCTCCCTAACTTTTGAGGGTTTTGCCAGCACTCACACAATATTGTAATTCTTGTCTCTGGTTCTGTTTTGTTGCCATTAAGCTAAGCCTGGCAAAACTCTGTTCAGTGAATTTTTGTCAATAAACATTTACTGGAATACTTACGTTGGATGATGACCACTGCTGTATCCGGTTTGCCTTTTGATACTCGAAAGCATTTGGATGTGAATACTAAAAATCATGTTTGGTGTTAGCTTGGCAATAATAGATAATAACTGTGGAGTGTGAAGGAGATGATAGCTCCCTTGTTTACCCGCTCAAACAGTGCTGTTGATTAGATTTTTTTTAATAAATAGGTCTATAATAATAAATTCCTACCGTAAGTGTTGGCTACAAACACAGTACATGCTTTGCTTCTGTTAGACATTTATGTGCTGTTGTGTACTGTTACTGATTGTAATAGGTTTTATTATATTAACACATTTCAGCCATCCTTGTCATTTTTAATTTTTACTTTTGTATATTTCAGCAAAATGCATCTAAACAATAGAGGAAATGCTGCCCAGATGTTGATTTTTCACAATGGCAGATTAAAAAGTTAATAAATGACTGATTTGTGTTTTAAAAGAGGACACATTTTGGTGTATGGCATCTATCGCCACTGAACTTAGAGTCAGCCAAGAGTTCGACACACGTAAAAGGTTTTTTTTTTTTTTTTATTGTGAAATCTAGTCACTTTCTGTATATTTTCAGAAAACCAAGGTCACAAACTGGTGTACGGACAACACTTGAACCCATCAGGGATCATCTGGGGGGTCTTTCATCAACAAAATAAATAGTCTGCGTTCTGCTTGCAGAAACACAGGAGACCGTCCATCAGACAGATGGACAGTAATTGCTATGGAAACCACTCACAACATTTCAAAAGAACAATATCCAAAGGCACCCTAGAGTTGTTTCATTTAATTAATTTCAACAACAGCACCTGAAAACAATCACTCACTTTCAGCATGCTGTGCAATTATTAGTGATGCAACAAAAGCCTTTTTCCAGACGACCACTCAGGCCCGAAACATTAATTCACAGAGTCACGGGGGAACGTTTCTAATCTCACCCAGGGCACCCTTAACTGCTGCCAATCATTCACAGAGCGAGAAACATGGACACAAATCATAGATTTACGTGCACAGGAAAAAGAATGTCCTTGTAGTACAATCGTTCCCATCCTTTTTGTGACCCCTCAAAATAAACAAATGCCTACTTAAAGTCCCTTATTACAAGTTATGACCTTTGGTGTGGAAATGATTAGTGAGCAGTTCCTCCTTAACCATCACGCAACCACTCAGATATATCCGAAGACGTCTTGGGGCAGCAGGACCCCAAGTTTGGCGACCACTGTTGAGGTCTTGAGGTCCAAAAACCAATAGGAGAGAAGATGAGTCGTATCCCATCCTTGTAGATTGGATGCAATGGCAAAGTAGTCTCATCTTGAGCCAACAGCTTTGGCCCAATATGTCATCATTACAACCCCTGCCCCTCTGAACTGAGGTAAGCAATGACCTCATCAGTCCACGTTAGTCTGATCAACTGTGGGCCTTGAATCCCACACAGGCATGGAGTAAAGTCCCATAAATATGAAAAGGTATACATACTGCAATAAAATAACACTAACAGTTTAGAATTATGGTAGCAGATTTGTGACTATGGCACAATTTAAACTAGATGTGGATACTTTTATATCTTAGTTTGACCTGTTAGGGGTGGGGGGAAATGGATACAGCATAGTATCGTGTATCAATATTTTATGTATCGATTTTTTTATCACATAAATTATAAATATTCTAAATACAAATTGAACTTTTAGTAGTCTACTAGAATAAGAAAATCAATTCCTTTTTCAGTCCAATAGATACAGATTGCTACAATGAAAATGAAGAGAGATGAACTGACTGAAAACTTTTCAAAGTTTTTCCTTTGAATCACAATATATCTCAATATGTTATCCCAATACTTCAACATTTTTAGAATCGCAATAAAATTGTATTGTGACCTAAGTATCATGATAATATTGTATCGTAGGGCCTCTGGTGATTCCCACCCACCAACATTTGTCACGAAGTACAGCTGTGGCAGATTTGAACATCTTTAGTATTCACGAACCACAGAATTGGACAAACCGAAATTTTGACCTAATAATGGCGCTAAATGAAAAGCAAAGTGACCTTGAACACCTGCAGCAAATTTCACAGCAATCCATCGAATAGCTGTCAAGACATTTCACCAAAAATGTCAACCTGCTGGTGGTGCAAGATGAAAAGCCAGGGGATCACCAAAGTCAGCAGGAAATAATCCTCGAGGGCCGTGGACGTCTCTGCAAAATGTCACTGCAATCCATCTAACAGTATTTAGGTTTTAGAGATATTTCAGATTGAAGTGGTGGGCCAACACTGTCACGCTGCCATCGTAGCTAAATATATAAGTTTCTGAAGTTAAATCTTGTCAGTGTCTTGTACCTACAAAGGCATAACAATTTGTTTTAACCACTATCATAGGTGCAAAAAAGTGGTTTTCATAACAGTAAACTTCCACCACAAATCCAACTCTCCAGGGGCTGGTTTTGTTTTGACAGTAACTTGAGTGCGTGTGGGTGACCACCACCAGTCCGAGGTTTAAGCACAACACTTCTTGTTGTTCTTGGTGCTGGGCTGTGCCTGGCTGGCTCTCTGTAACTGCAGCGCCTGTGGTGCCGTGCACTTGACTCCATCCCAACCCTCTTGCAGCTCTACCTCTCCGCTCAGCAGACCCTGGTAGATCCGACGAGTGAGCAGCTCGAAGGCGTCCTTGACATTCTGACCCGTCTTGGCGGAGACTTCCACATAGGGCATCCCCAGCTGCCCGGCCAGTTTCTCAGCCTCTTCCCGACTCACCACTCTTTCCCCCTCGGCATCTCGGTCACTCTTCTGGCCCACCAGGATGAACAGAACCTTATGCGGCATCACTCGCTCGCATACCTCAGCATGCCACTCCTTAATATGGTCAAAGGAGGCTTGGTTGGTCATGTCAAACACCAGCAGGCCTCCGACAGAGTTGCGGTAATAAGAACGGGTCACTGACCTGAGGAGAGAAGAGAGACACGCAGGGAAAACAGAAAGAGAAAAGGTTTGAATTCCAGCACATGAAAACCACCAAAGCCCTCGCTGGGGTTGTGCAGAGTTCAGACTTTGTCGTATTTCCTGTTCAAGTGAGCAAATAATCAGCTGATTCTCTGCACTGTTTGAGCTGAATTTTTTTTAGATAAGCAGACTGACAGAGTCTGTTCCTTTGTAAGAAATTGATAGCCACTGTGTTTTTATCACCCTAATCATGAAACTGTCAAGAGGCATACGGTTCCCCTGTGAGTCAGCGACTGTTAAAACCAAAGGAAAGGCTTGGTAAACGGTCCTCCCAGCAGCCAGATGGTGAAAACTTACTTCTTCATTACCTCTTTATGAAAACAAACCGGATTTGGCTGAGTTTTAGCTGACTCATGTGGGATTAAGCAGGCTACAGATACCATGCAGAGAGGAGGTAAACACAAACAGGCACAGTTTGCAATTTGTTATGGTTCATTCAACTGGAGAAATGATTTAATGAATTTAGAGACAGAAAGAAACATGTTACTCTGAGTTTTTCTTTTTTTCAATAAATATGCTGAGCACTAAGAATAATTCCTTTTCAAAGATCTGCCTCTTCCACTTTAAGCAGTACACACACTGAATCTCTGTACACACTGCACACCGATCTTGTGAGGGTGACAGGGTGGATACACAGTGATAGCTGAGAGCAAACACTGATGAACAGCTCCGACGCGAATGGAATAACCAGTGATAGTTTATTTAGATAGCGCATTCGCATACACATGAGTCATTCCTTGAATATTTATCATTTGAATTATTTGTTATACTGTCTCGATGTCGTTGTGCTGCAAGGCCTGGTGCATCCTCACCTGAACCTCTCTTGGCCGGCAGTGTCCCAGAACTGCAGCTTGATGCGGACTTCTGGCTCCACCTCCAGGAAGTGAACGTAGAAGTCTACACCCACCGTCTGGTTGATGGACTCCAGGAACAAGTCTTCAGTGTAGCGCTTCAGCAAGGAGGACTTGCCCACTGTGGAGTCCCCCAGCATGATGATCCTGAACTGGTACTGCCACAAAGTCAGGTCCATTGTCGCTGGTAGTGGGAAAAACAAAAAGAGATGATGATGAATACAGCTTGTGGGGATGCAAAAGTGTAGTTGTGGGAAAGTGAAAGAAAATACACTGCAGGAATTATAAACAAGGCTGTAAGTAAGGTTAGGAATGATTGAGGAGGAATATATTGAGTAGCCGAGATGGTTCCAAGGGGGTTGGAGAAAGAGGTTTAAAAAAAGAGATGAAACCTGTAAGGGACTAGCAATCCCACATCAGCTTCCAACAAGTTGCTTCCCTAGCTTTGACGCTCCAAATGTTGTGAAACAGCCGCAGCAGCCACTCCTTATAAATCCCACAAATCAGTCAAGCAGGCTGTGTTTGACAGTCATCCCAGACTGCTGTGCAGTTGAGGGCCGCAACACAAGTCTCTCAGTCTCATTCCCATGGTGGTTGATCAAAATCTCTTCAAAAGCCGGTATGTGCAGGAATCTGTCCCACAAAAGTAGATCCCGGTGGAGCTGCAGCTCTCAGCTGAGTTGCTGATCTTAACTGGCACTGTTGCATGTGTATGAGAGGTGTGGACTTGAAAGTTTGCCTGTTGATACTTGACAAAAGGCGGGGCAGCACAAGGACACGGGGAGGGCTGTTGTGGAATGGGAGGGCCAGATGTGGGAGTAAAGGCAGTTTGATAAGGAAGTAGTGAATGCGTATCAAGGCAAAGCTTGTAGTTTCCCACTGTCACCATCTCTTAACTACATGTCATCTTTAATAATCATAGACAGTGTGGGTGAGTGTGCGCAACTGTTAGCAGCAACCCTTATCACTTTATGATCCTGTCTGTGGAGTGAACACTGCCACCAAAAAGGGGAAGTTGGGAACAATGCAGCTTTATATTCCCTGGGGAAACATTAGGAAAGGCTCAGGATATGTAATTATTTTTTCTACAATAGGTTTGTCGGACGTTTAATGTTATTTTTGTCATGTTTACATGTCTACTTTAATTTCGTCGTGGTTATTTCAGTGTTGAACACAGGTGCCAGTCATTGAAGGCTTAATGTGGTCAGAATGCAAACAGAGAACCAAAAAATAAACATCACTCCCAAACTGAGCTTTTCAAACATGATCATCCCCGGACAGTAATTAAACTACTATTAGCGTGCTATAAGTAATCATGTTCTAGGTCTGTTAAAGGTCTAATGTCGAGGATTTAGTGGTAACTAGTGGTGAGGTTGCAGATTGCAGCCAACTGAGACTTCTCCCATGCGCCTAGCGTCTAGGAGAACTACAGCGGTCGATGCAAAAACGCGAATGGCCCCAACTAGGCCCAGTGTTTGGTTTGTCCATTCTGGGATACTGTAGAACAACATGGCAGCGTCCATAGAGGACCCGTTCCATGTGTGGATTTAAACTTCTCATTCTATGGAGTTGTACACGACATGTCCTTAACCGCCTGGAAAACGCAAGGTCAGGCACTGGGCGATACTCTTGTGCCTACTCTGTGCCAACTTTCAAGGTTGCAGAAGCAGGTTGCGTCTGATGTTGCTAAGCAACCATAACCAGCACCAAGTCTGTACCATAGCCTACTTACATGACATCCTGAGTGCAGAGCTGATCTTCTTTCAAGCGTTATTTGGTAAGTGTGTATCAGGCCAAAAATACTGTCCATCGAACAGACAACAAATGATCAACTTCTTCTCCATATTTACGGAAGAAGGGACAGATAGCTTTCGGCTGCGATTGGCTGTTCCTTGTTATGACAAGCGGTGTGTGCTGCTGCACTCCAAAAGTTGAACTCTGTTTATCTCAAGGCCCAGCTGTCGTACCCTGAAAAATAGGTGCCCAGGAACATGTGCCTGCCGCAACGGCGTTGCTCTAGCGTTTGACACAAGGTGACAAAAACACAACTCTACATTTTAGGTGATTACACACTGATGAAAACATAGCTATGACCAGAGCCAATCTTGCCATGAGATCACTCCAGCTGCCATACAGCGATCCACGATTTAAAGCAAATGTCAGCCAAGGTAAAGTGGGGGGGGTCAATGGCCCCTTCTCTGCTTCTGGCACCCATCCTCAAACTACACATCTGTTAAGTTTTGTGAGCCAGGGACATAAAGTGGGTGGCCAGTGGCCACTTCACTACATCCTATCCCACTACTTCTGGCCTCCTTGCTCAGACCATGCCTATCTTTATAGTTGTGTAGCTGAGATCAAATTGAAGGCCAAGCTTAAGGTTTTGTGACTCTATTTTACAAAGTTGTGACATTATCACGTCGACAAAATCTGTCCACAGAGGGACCAACACCTGGCATAATACTCAAAATGGCTATGGTAGATGCCTCTACAGCAGGTGGCACCAGGACCACATTTCCTCATGATGACACACACAGACTTGCAAGGTGAAAAGAATACCAGTCATCACAACATCGTCCTGGCTGGTAAATATTCCATTTCTGCCAATATGGCCTAAATCCTGCAGACTGGTCTTCCAAATGTTTGCTTACATAATTTGACTAACCTTCTCACATTTTGGGTTTGTTTACATAATTTCAGTAACCTTTTCATATTGCGGGGTGTAATGAGTAGGACAGCCTCTAGGGAATGCTACAGCAGCATTTAGTTATGTATATAAATAAATACACCAGTGTGCTCTCAACACCAAACAACACTGGGAATAGCGCCATCAGTGAAGACAAAGCCTTTCAGTCTCTCATGTGTGCAAATATCAATAAATGTCTTCTATGGTTTTGCCTAAAAACTCATGTGTCTCAGTCGTTGGTAAAAAGCAGAAGTTGCCATCATCCTCAGCTCCACTAGAACAAAGGCCAGATTATCAAGAGGAATAAAAGTATATTTATTCAGAATAAACATCCATATTGCATCACACATGCATCCAAACTTCATAAATATAAAAATACAGCATGTTTTTCGTACATCTGGGTCACCAGATAAATAAAAGGCACTGGCAGCAATGATTTAACTATCATGGTCCACTAAATTTGTCAAGACTCCAAGTGAAAATGCAACTTGGAGGCTTGACGCTTATTTACACTTGGCTGCTACTGATGTTTGGAGATCAAATATTTAGGTTTTTCTTTTAGTTTTAAGTCATCAGTTTTATATGACAAGCTTATTTTTCAGTTAATACTGTTGACTCAAGGGTCACATTAAGGCGGCCGGATTGTCAGATGACTGTGCGTGAGTATCACTCATTTTAGGAAGTTCTGGTACAGATAGTGCAGCAAAGGGCAATGCGGTTCATAACCATGTTTGCTGATGTCAGCAGGCAAACCGGTCTCAAACATAAAAGCCATGCAAGCAGAACTGGTGAGTTCAGGTTTAAGGCATAACAACTTTAAAGTAGTAACACCCCGAAGTGCACAACCATTACGGCTTTCATGAGAAAATTGAAACCCATTGTCCTTGTGAAATCAGCTAATGCCTGAGCAATTCAACCTATAACAAATAACATCATATATATATATATATATCCCACAGTTACCAAAGCACACCATTGTGGTCCAGTTTAATCTCAGACTCGTACGGATTTGCATGCACACCCCATGTAATACAGTACAAGATTATTTGAAACCAGAGTGGCATGTAGCTTACTCACTTTTCTGTAGTAACCCTGAATGACAGTTAAGATATGTAAGACAGTATTAAACCTAAAAGCAGAAACACATAAAACTATAAAAAAAAAACACTAACAGATAAGTCAAAGAGGTAAATCTATCAATGATGTGTCCAGTTTTGTAGTGGTAACTGATGAGGTGAGTGTATTTCGAGAAAGATGGGTAGGTTACCATGAAGGGAGTGAACATACTCTCATACATATTCCTATATCATAGCTTTTTGGCTAATAGGAGGGTATACTGTAAACAGCCAGTAAAAGACCACTGGATGTGTTTGTCATGATACATGGGCAAATTTTGGCAACACAAGACGCAAACAACTGTACGAAATCATAATGTTTGCATACACTGGATTGGATTGATTTACAAGACGGCCGCCTCAAAAAGAAAACTGACTGCACAGACCCTGACTCCAAACCATCCATCTCCTCACAAATATATGATGATGATACGATAGTTTACCATTCATTCCTCACCCCACTCTTTTTTCATTCCTACAAAAAATTCTGCAAAATTCCCCACACACACTTCATCCCAGCTTCTGCTTATTCCAGCAACTCTTCACCCCCCAGAGTTAACAGCAAGACATCCCGCTACCTATAAACATAATATATTCACTACAGTATAAATTACTGTAACAAGACATTGTACCTATCAGTGTTGTAAAAACGATTTTACGGACCAGTTTTTTTTCTGGGCCTTGCATTGATCTGCAGGAGTGTTACACAACCACAACATCTACATGTGCTTTATTCTGGGGACAAAGAGGGGAACCTCAGCTCGCAGATGTCCGTCTCAGGAGAGCTGCTGCCGCTGCGGTCGCTATAAGTGTCCCTGCAATGAAAGATGAATACATAAAATGAGTGTTATAGCAGTGCTGCCTTACAGGGGTTGCTTTATTGTGACTGCATGTGGAATGATGACATAGTGTTACTGTAAACTGACTGTGAGAGAGTAGATTATGACACTGAATAAAAATGCGCTTGTAAATGTCCATTCAGGTTCACAAGTCAACTACATTTGGGTTAATTCAGTGATGCATAAAAATGTCAAACAATTTGTAGTGTAAAGGGTTTAATAAAAACAAAAATGTCTTTACTATATACACGACAGCTAAGGTTGGCCACGTGTACATAAAGTCCCAATCAAATGTAAATGTTTTTAATCAGTCAGCATTAATGTCAGTTCACAGATTAAATATGAACACAGATGCTTTTAAATGTGATTTGATGCCACTGGCTGTGTCGGAGCTTACCGTGGAGAGAGGCGACAGCCCTTGGACACGTAGCCCTGGAGTTTTCCAACAGCAGCCAGCAGGAGACCCAAGTATGGAGGAGAAGGTTTGATGGGCCTCGAGGTGAACTCTGGATGGTACTGCACTCCAACAAAGTAACAATGATCTAAAACAACAAAAGCAGGTGGATTAGCGCAGACATACTAACCTCCACTACATACACCACAGTTAACGCATGACATGGCACGTACTGTATGGCATTTGAGGCAAAGCATGTTGCAGAAACAGTGAATTGGTAAGAGTGAGTCAAAAGGATCAGCCAGGTGAAAACTTTTAGGAGATATACGGCATGTCACAATCATTAGCAGCAACAGCACATGAATGCTTGTTTTCAGTAACACTTTCCACTCACCCTCCAATTCAACGACTTCCATTCGCTCTCCTTCCACATCCTGGCCGACAAACTGAAGGCCCTTTTTTTCAAAGTAGTGTATCAGCTCAGGGTTCACCTACAATAAGCAATGACTCATGGATTCAGTAAAGGTTTCTGAGGTTATTTTATAAACACTAAATGTCCTCAAGTCTCTGCAAAGTGTACAGGCAGAATAACATACTGTACAGCAGGGGCCAGTTAATAAACAAAAATGAATAGTATTTATCAGTTTATATTAAACATGAACCGCCTGCTTTCAACCTTTCAGCATTTGCTGTCCCCACTCATCTTTGCCAAGAAGCAAATTCTGTTGCAGCAGCCCTGCACAGGTCAGCTGTATGCAGGGGCGTTTCTAAGATTTGAGGATATTCAGGGCTTAGCTTGAACCCCTTTTGATGCTTTTTAATGTACCTTATTTACGTTAAATGTACAAAGAAAATCCCAGCGTGAATCAATTTATTGTCATTGTGAATTAGAAAATGGGGGGTTGGCCACCTGGCACCCTAATGTCCTCATGTTTTTGCGTCGTAGTGAGTAATGGAGACAGCACTGTTTGAAACCGGTCCAGTATTGAAAGAGACTGCTGCAGCTGCAAGGTGCAATTTAATCGCTACAAGTAAAAGTGCTAGGTTTTGCCACCGGCAGGCTCTGATTGTTATTTTAAGTGTCTGATAACATTACAGAAAGGACCCTACAGAGAAGTTAAACATTTTTCTTTACCTTTTGCTTCCTCCGGTCTGTTTGTTATTGTGACAAAGCCAGAAAGAGACTTCTCCTTGAGTGATCGCAATAAACGGAACTGATCAGCGAAAGGTAAAGAAAATGCTTCATTTCCTTGACAGGCCTTTTCCATAATGTTGGCAGACACTTAAGAGTAACAATCTGAGCCTGTCTGTTGCAAAAACAAGCTATTTTAATGGACGGAAATTGACAGTGCACAATTGCAGCTGCAGCCTTTTTCAGCAGAGACTCTCTCAGTACTGGACCAAAAATCATTTCACTCCATTAGTCACTTAGAAACTAAAACATGGCAAATTGGGCCAGGTTAAAAAAAAGAACACTATGTTTCTCTTTAAGTTGAGTACCACTGCTGTACTGTATGTGTTTGTTTTGCACTCTGAATCAAAAAGCCTTGCTTTACCTCAAACCTGTGTCTGTGCCTCTCGTCAACATATTCCACATGTCCGTACAGTTTCCCTTGAACAATGAAATATCAGTCATCAGAAACACAGTCACTCACTCTAAAGACCAATAAGCAGACAGTCCACCTTTAATTCGGGGAGCATACATACTCAGTACACTGGTGTTGGATTTGAAAATGGTCCGCCTCTTCCCCAACCTCATAGTTCCCCCCATCTGTCCTGGGTTGTGCTCTGGCATATCAATCACCTGTCGAGATCAAACAGGATGTTAAAGCCATTCCGCTGGAGACTCCGCTGATATGATGTGATATGAGCACAGCAGAAAAAGATAACCTACCACAGGGTGACTGGATTCTGGATTAAATTCTGTGGAGTTGGCATCTGAAAAAGATGAGCAAAACTGATCTGAGCTCACCCTAACTTCTCATCAGGTCTTCGGTCCTTTCATCATTTAACTAGAAACAATAGGAATCAAATAAATGTTTTTAAACAGTGGCCTCGGCTGAACGGTGCAATTACTCACCCTCCCATCCGAGAACGTTGCGGGCAAACTCGCACACTGCCAGCTGCATGCCCAAACATACTCCTGCACAAAACAAGACCAGCAGGATTTTTGCATAATGAGTGTTATTGTAAGGACTCATAAATAAAGTAAGACTGAACAGGATCCCCACTGTGCAAAGCACTTATGTAGCTAACACTACTGTTTAAGCATATGATTATAAAGTACCTATAAAACGTATTCACCTCTACTTGGGACTTTTTCATTTATTATTTTACAACTTTGTATGTTCAAGCAGCTGTAATTAAAGCTTTTTTTTATGATAAACAATTCGTATATGTCAAAGTGGAACAAATTGACATATACGAATTGTTTGAGAAATGTACAAATATATCACACAAATAAACTGATTGCAAAAGTGTTTATGCTGCTCATGTCTGTATTTTTTACATGGGGCAACAATTTCTGCTTTGAAATACTTTGAATCAGTGGGTCTGTAACAACTTTACACACCCAAACACAACATTTCTGTCCTCATTTGTCATTACAAGATTCCTCAAACTATGTGAGGTTGCACAGAGATCCTCATAGTACAGCAATTTTAAAGTTTTGCCACACTTTCTCGATGGGTTTGAGTCCTCGGCTTTGACGTAGCCATCAAATACATGCTTTTCATCCTGTGTAGCTTTGGCTTTATATTTTAAGTTGATGTTTTGCAGGGGGAAAAAAAAAAAAACATTTCATTCTGAGTCACAGCTCTCTGGCAGACTGTGGCAGCTGTTCCTTCAAGATTTCTCTGTATTTATTTTGCCCTTCACAAACCTTCCCAGGCTTATTACACAGAGGCATCCACACAGCATGACGCTGCCGTACAGGCGATAAACTGAACATGCAACGTCTAAATACTGTGGGCTGTACCACTAATGATTCAAGTGTGTCAAAGCAAAGTGTTGGAGTACTTATGCCATCAATTATATTATGTTTTATATTTATAGGTAATATTAATTTAATAAGGTTTCAGTTGTGAAACAATAAAACAGGCTAAGGCAGAAAATAGCTTCCTAGAGACACTGCAGCTATTCATTTTTTATCCAAAATAATGCAAGTAAGAAGCTGCACACCAAAAATCCTTAACATACCTTTCTTGAGGTAAGTTGGGGTAACATTTTTTAAGTCTGCTCTTCATCAGGTTTGCTGTGTTCCTGCTTAACTGTACTGTGTCAAACTGGCGCGGTGCGGTAGGTTCAGAGCAGACAGAATACCTGGCATGTAAACTGATGCAAATAATGTGAAATCAAAGCTCACAAATGTGAGTTTCACCTGTAAACTTTCAGCTGTACAGCGTTATCATCATATGCCCAGGTTAGCACAACAATTGGATTGGAGTGAGTCAGTCACACTACGGGTAGCGCAAATGAAACGCAAGAACTGGAAGAGCGGTTTGCGAGTACCCGGTCAGCTACAACAGCAATGGAGAAAGAGTTGTTTGTAAGACGTGGATGATGTGTCAGTATTGCTCCGCCATTGTGTGCGTATATGATGGAAACACATCAAACATGCAGGATGCCAAATGTTGGGGTACTGATGTTTACATACAGTCACAGAGGAAATAATTCAAACACTTTGCCTTAGTTTTACTTTTTAGTATTATGTGTATTTTGCCATTTTCAAATGTTCAACTTCCATTTCACAGCATAAAGGGACCTGTGTTTGTAATGTTCCTTATTCTATAGTGAGTATAGTTTACCAAAGTTGCAAGAGAGCAAAATGTTACCTCAGTCTCCAGCAAGAGGATTTTGTCTTTGACACTTGAACTACTGTCTATTAAAAATATATGAAAAGAAAACGTATCCTCAGGCACTTTTTTTCCTCTGCTGTACTGAACTCACACTAAACCACGACTCTTAAACAGAGATATGAACCGAACTGTGACTTGTGTAGCGTTACATCCCTAATGAAGGAGAAGGCAGAATTTACAAGAAAGTAGTTTGAATCTCTCTTACCCAGGAATGGCTTGTTTTGTTTCCTTGCCCAGTTAATAGCCTGCATCTTGCCTTCTGTCCCTCTCACACCAAAGCCTCCTGGTACCAACACACCACTGTGGAAGGAAGGAAGGAAGGAAGGAGTGACAGACTTAATTTATTTCATAAATAGTCCAGATTATCTTTGAGACAAACATCACACAATATAAACACCTGTACACAGAGACACATTACTGATAACAGTGTTATGAATTTCTGCGGATCAGTCTGGTGAACTATTTCAATAACAAACTAATGGCTCATAATGTAGGATAATATCTAACATGCCTTTGTTTTGTTTTTGTATTTGCAAAACTTTGAGATACTACATGGCAAAAAACAATCCTTCAAAACCCTGTTTCTGGCCCCCGCTTTAAAAAAAAAAGCTTGTCTCACAAATATACTCCCCCCCCCAGTGCACTGCAGACATAATCTCTACATGAAGATGCAATAAAACACTGTGAATTTCCACAAAGCACAAGTCATTGACCATTTTATGAAGCCGCATAAATGACTGAGCGTGACGGCACTCCACTGCCATCATGTGGCCTACATAATAACCACATGTCACCAGAGTGTGAAACATCCTATTGACAGTTTATCTACTCACTCAGAGCTGCAGAGCTTTTGCCAGGCCTCATGATATTTCACTGGCTCGTCTTGCAGAGTGGTAGTCTCCAGGTCTGCAGAGTCTATGTACTGTAATAATAACAAACAGCATCATTTGGAGGGATATCAACATCACAGCCAACAGGCTGACTACTGTTTAAATATGGTCAATATGAACAAATGTTAGGCTTTATGCCAGTTTTCTGTGACAACAGTTAACACATAAACAGCAAAGCAGGGTTGAAAAACAATCCAGAAATAAATGCACAAAAGATAAAAATGTGAAATATCATACCTTAACCTCTAATCTGTGATTGATGGCGAGGGCTGAGTGCTCCAGGGCCTTGATAACGGAGGTGTAGGAGTCAGCTAACTTAGTGTATTTCCCAACCAGTGCTATGGAGACATGCTCCAAGAGACGGGCAGATCTGAGAAGAGAGGGAGATGATTTACAGTATTGACCTGGTGCAACGTTAAATCATAACGTTACAGCCACTCAAAGAACATTTCCGTGTCCAGCAATGCTACCTCAACACTGTGCTTGAGTGACTGAGGAACATTTGTCTTTTAGTGTTCAACTCTTTTCAATTTAATTCCAGGAAGTGCCTGAGTGATTAAACTGACTGTTCCATAACTGTGACGTAAATGATTTGTGTCTATTTCTTTGGTAGCCTTGAAAAAGTTAGCAGCTATGACAATCCTCCTCACCTGTCAGCCATCTCCTTCCACTTTGACAGCATCTTCCTGGGCCTCGTCACAGTGGGCAAGTCTAGCCGCTGACAGAAGTAGTTCACAACACCCTGGTCCTCCAGCAGCAGAGGCACTCTGTAGACTGAGGCAACATCTTGGACACAGATCACCTGGAAAGAATCACAAAACATGTTATTTCAGTTTATTTCATTGATAAAAAAGGCTGAGCAATGCTGACATAAACTTAAATGTAATTTCCCCCAGATATCTGATCACAAAAAAGTAGGCCTGTCACAACAACTGTGTTTTTATACCGTCCTAGAAATAATTGTGATAAAGGACGATTGTCATTTTAAATGGACTGCAAGTGCACCCTTTCAAAGAGCAATGTATTTTTAATTCTTAAGAATATTCAGACATTGGCGATGGAATATGAAAAAATATTGAACATATTTTTTTAAAAAGTAATTAACACCTGTTAATATATACAAGAAAGTATACATAACATGAATAGCACCTTTACAGGAGTAGCTCAAAATGACTCCAGTTTAAGCACCAGGAACTCCGCTTTTACCACTATAATCCAGTCCGTGTGCTGCAGTCGGCTCCCAGGGATGGATTTATGGAGTGGAGGATGAAATTGTTGGAGGAGAAAACTACAAATGACAGACTTTCTGGTTTGTTGCCAGGGGTTGGCAAGCTAACGACTACCTGCACTGTGCCTCTACGACTCCAAAGGTGCAGGTGCAGGCTACCGCTAAGCCACACTGCATCGACTGTGTCCTCTTTTAAGTGTTGTTTTATTTTTCTTTGGAATCGCACAAGTAGGCGGAAGTAGAGAGATAATAAAAAGGAAGAACCGCTAAACCCAAGTCTTAAAATAGTTGGGAATAACGTACTGTTTGTTCTGACATCATGTTGGCTAAAATGTTGGTGACATTACTATGTTTTTTTGATTTGTGGTGGCTTTTGTGATACTTATTTCATTTTTAAATATTTTAAACAGTGGAAGCTTTAAGTTTTCAAAACACATGCTGGAGTTTTATGTGCAGTCAGTGCCACAAACTCACACACCATCAGAGAACAACATCACTTATCCCTAACTGGCACTAGCATACAGTCAAGCAGCAGTTATACTTTTATATGCACTGTTTATCTCTCAGATTACCAAATACAGTAATACACCACACCCCACCACATCACACCTGCAGATGTTGGGGAGCAGCATGCTGTGCACATGGAGCTCACAGCAAGATTCTATTGAAAAACAAGTCAGTCTACTTCACCTGTGTGGGCTCCACATGACAAAACATGGAGATCTTCTCCTTAACAGCCGTATCTAGTGGTGATGCACAGCGGCACATAATCTAAAAAGAATCAAGTTGTTTATTTTTTATTATGATATACAACAGGACAAGGGTATAGTCTCAAAGGTTCCCAAGTAAACACCATCATAGTTTATTTAAGGTCGGGTTTTATTTGGTTGTGTACACCATGAGATAGATACATAACCAAGATTTACTGGATATAGATTTCTACACGTACAGTGAAAGCAGAGCCATGGCCTGTTTATATCTGGGGTACGGCTCTGATTGCCAAGTTCTAAAAGCAAATTGTAATCTGACTCACCAAATCTGGAGACAGGCCTAGCCCTCTGAGCTCTCGGACACTGTTCTGGGTCGGTTTGGTTTTCTGCTCTCCAGTGCTGCTGGGCTGAGAATAAAAAAGCAAATTCACTTCAAAGTGTGGCAGAGATGTGTTTAAAAAATAAACCAGTGGTGATTTTTACTGTTCTATAGCCTCTTTAGGCCCCTGTCAGGCAGGGAATGTGTTAGCAGCCTGGGGCCGCCTTTTGTAGTTGTTTTCAATGAAGTGAAGCATTTTGCTCGCTGCTTTTGAATTGCTGAGCGCCTCACTTTTTTCTGCCTTATGCACCTTGCATTTTTGCTGGACGGCCCTGAACGTGTCACGTTGAAAAAGGGCCTGATGTCACTGACATTTTTTCCCCACTGTCCAATCAATTCTGTGGTTGCAAGTATTAGCCTGTGTGAAGGTAACATTCTGTCGTCAACTTCATATGTCACCGTGTGCAAGCTGCAAGACATTTCTTACAAACTGTAATTAGGCCCGACAACTGACCGCAGGTTTTCAAACTGTCTGCAACTCATCCTAGAATAACCTAACTGAACAGCATCCAGACAAAGCTCCTGGACCAGATGGTGGTCCTCCCTGTCATTTCTTGTCTTTCTGAGGGTCTCATGTACCCACACTGATCTCAATTTCTCTGTGACTAACATACTTTTTGGGAGTGGCTTCTCACCCTCAATCAGAGCCAGAGCTGCAAAGCCCTGGTGGGAAAATAGGAGCTCTGACTGATCAGGGCAGGCTTCAACATACCTGGCATTTTATAACCTTTTTCAAATTAAACAGAAGTATTACAAGCTATTCAAATAATAAAAGTTAATGCAGATGTAGTGATCCCAATATCTGTGATGAATACATGAAATGTGTGTCCACCAGTAGGCCATACCTGCGGTACCAGGCTGACATGGATGTTGCAGAAGTTCTCCCTCTTCACCTTGAACTGGAACTGTCTGAAAGCCTCAATGAAAGGCATGCTCTCAATGTCACCCACTGTGCCTCCCAGCTGTTGACACAAAACACCTGCTTAGACCACAGAACTGCACCCATGAACACACAGGTTTGATCTCAGCACCTCATATAATACGACACACCCTTGAAAAGTACAGATTGTAATCAGCTTTATTGTGCCCATAATACTGTCAGAGATGGTTTTGATGTATGCCATACGAAAAGTACTGCTGGAGGGGGGGTCATAATTTAACTTCGCTTATGAGAATGTGACATGTTCAGCTGCAAATGTACTAAAGATGATATACTTTTGCAGTACAAGTTGTCAAACATTTTTTTTTAAGGTACAACACTTTGTTTTGTACAGTGCTGCAGAGAGAGCAGGGCGAACAGAGGGGGATAGTTTTACAGACTCTCCTCAACAAATCAATTTTAAAATCCTCTGATTTAGTAGTTTTTCAAAATAATGTTTGTTTTTCTGCTTCGCTAATGGACCCATTTGTGTGAGTTCAGCAATTTCTCCACTTGCTGAATCGTGCCAATATTTTTCATTTGCTTCAGGCAACATGCTTGGTTTCATTTCTGATCGAAAACCTCTTCCATTTCTACTCAACACACAAAAAAAACAGGTCACAAATCACTTAAGAGCTGCCCATGGGAGCTGCTGAAATATATAACACTTTTGACAAAGAGGGCTTTCAGTGTCTTATTGCATTTAGTGCAAAAATCAAGCTTCATTAGCATAAATTCCTCTTTGATGAGAACAGAGACAAGTAGTTGCAAGACAAACTTACCTCTATGACACAAACTTGAGGCTCCACACCATCTTCATCGACTGAGATCTTGGCCTGTTTCATCACCCACTCCTGGATGGCATCTGTGATGTGGGGTACCACTGAAAACAAACAAAAGTCACATAACACCAATTAACAGTGCTCAGTGAACATGCACATGAAGACGAATATAGCTCTTGCCACATTATCTGTTCTATAAACACAGTAGAAAATACAAATGGAAACAAGTGTGCTGCATGTACTGGCACCAAAAATGGGAGTGAAGTATTTAAACAGTTGAGGGGAGCTTCCATGTTTTGGAGAAGGTGCACTCACTCACCCTGTACAGTCTTGCCCAAGTAGTCTCCCCTCCTCTCCTTGTTGATGACTGACTGGTAGATCTTTCCAGTGGTGAGGTTGTTGTCTTTGGTGAGACGGATGTCAAGGAAACGCTCATAGTTTCCCAAGTCTAGATCCACCTCCCCGCCATCATCGAGAACAAAAACTTCCCCTGCACAACACAGATATAATATCCATTTGTCATAGGGTCAGAGAAACAGCAGATCCAAAACTGGTGGAAATGCAATGCTTTGCATGTTGACATAACTATCTAATGTACGAAAACACATGGTGACACCACGCAAGTCAGCTGCTGCCACACCACATCCTGACATATTAACGGCAGAATTTTACCACAATAATAAACAGCAGATGATACACCAGAGACAATACAAGCGACCTTATTTAATGCACTCAATTACTCACCGTGTTCATAAGGTGAAAAGGTGCCAGCATCAATATTGATATACGGGTCGATTTTGATCGCTGTGACACGAAGGCCGCAGGACTTGAGGATTGTTCCAATGCTGCTGGCAATGATGCCCTTACCAATACCAGATATGACACCACCGGTAACCAGGATGTACTTCATAGTGGTATGTGAGACTTAAAAAAAAAAAAAAAAAAAAAAACACACAAAGAAAATGAAACTACAAAGCACTTGCCCAACTTAACCTGTTCCACCACATGTGAGATGGAGAGCTGATGCAACAGAGACAATGGGACTCCCAAGTACATAATGTGGAGATGCTCCATTACTTAAGTAGATTACCGAAATTAAAAGTCTCAATTAGTTATATTTACAGCTGTAATGCAACTACATATATAGAACGTTTTATTGTAACGTTTCGCACTGGATCAAAATTGAAACCTGTGATCTGTTTCACTCCCTTAATTCCTGAATTTTAAACTTTTACTTTTTAAGTCCCCTCCAAGACACATTTTAACCAAATTTAAGATGGATTTTTGGACAAATTGTGTTTTACTGCAAGTAGTGTATGTGTGGTCTTGTGTGGAAGTAAGTGTTATGTAGGAATATGGTAATTAGAGTGAGTTAAATCAATTTACATGTTGCCAGCAGGTTGTAAAATGACAGTATTGTAGTTTTTAAAGATTTGTAACATTAGAAATGTGGACTTCAGGACTCATTTTCACAGAAATAAAATTTAAAATGTATAAAAGTAGATAAAATGTTTTAAGTGTTTAAGATCTCACAAATTCAAATTTAAGACTAATGACTTTGAATGCCTCATTGTTGCAACATTGCATTTAAGATATTTTAAGACTTCTTAAGGACCTGTACACGCCCTGTAAAACTTGTTTCAGCATGGAAAACATTAGACACAGTCAATCTGATGGCTGAAGGAGGGAAGGACTTCCCTAATTGTTTACATCTGGATCCCATATTGTGCTCGCATGTTAACTACACACATCACATAATGTGCAGACGCAATGTGTAGATCTAAAGCAGATCACAACTTATAATTACTGTGAGGGGAACACTGTGTTCAACCGTCAACCGCACGATATGAAATTAAAAGGCGGGAAACAGCAGCCACAGATATGAAGGAGCACCAGAGAGCTTCCTGCGTCACATCAGTGTTGTCAACATAACGCCAAGTCTGAACTAGAAGCACTTGAATACATCGGTATAATAAAAAAAACAAAAAGCTGTCAGACTGGAGTAGCTGGAGCAGTTTGACCTAGTTTAGCTGCTGTTAAACAAAGTACTGAAAGAAGTGGTTCAATATAACACGGTTTGCAACCTGGGTATTATTAAATGTTATTTTTTAAACATTTTAATCAAGGTGAAGTTAATATAACAGTTAATATAACAGCCATCGTGACGTACACAGCTAACGCTACAGTTTAAGCTAGCTAGCAGGTAAGTTAGCGAACAATATTAAAACAACAACGTCAAACTTGACAGCGTTATAAAACTGTTAACTGACTGCGTAGCTAGCACACCGTGAATGACTTTGACACCACACAAACTTACCTGACAGCTGAAAACAAAGACGTCAGCGTTTAGTCTCTGCAACTGCTGTGAATTTAATTAACTCCTCTTCTGTTTACGGAGCATCAGTCTCAACGTCTCTCTAGTGGTGGCAGGAGCACGTGCACAAGACGCTGCTTGATCCACTTGTCCCAGTCGGTACAGTTTGTGTCCTTCCGCGTGTCGTGGGTAAATATATGCCCTGTGCTCAGGCTGACAGGCAGACCTCAGTGTACCGAGGATCCACCAATCAGGTGGAGGTGGGTTGGGTCCTGAGAGGCTGCACTCAGGGCGATATATATTACATGATTTTCACCTTGTGATGTCACATGTACTGGAGAAACTTAAGTATATTTCAAGGTCCATATTAAAAACTCAAAATGTACCAATAAACATATAAAACAATGTTTTTCCTCTAAAAAGAAAATCTCACTAAGATTGGAATCATTTTAAAACTCACTAATATGGAAGGCTTTGTCTGTAATTCTGTATCTCTAACAAGATTAGAGAGATTCAAATTAAAATTTTTCATTTATTCGACCTTTATTTCAACTCGGAAATGCACTGAAGTAGAGACGTCATTTACAATGTAGCCGAATAAAACAATATAAAATAAAACCCTTAGACACAGAAAAAAAAGAAAAAAGAAACTTACATAAAAGTGGCAACAAGAAGTAAAAAGCACTAAACCACAATTTAAAATGTTAAAATAAATAAATAAATGCAACCATTAATGATGAATAAAACCTCTTGAAATGTAGAAGATACTTATCACACATTTATTTATTGTATATTACTGAATTATTGATATTATTCATATTTTTGATTATCTATAGACACATTGTTGTTTGTTTTGTGTGTTTTTTCTTTAACTGTGTCTTGTAAGGTGTCCTTGAGTGTTTTGAAAGGTGCCTATAAATAAAATACATTATTATTATTATTATTATTATTATTATTATTATTATATATGTGATATTGTTTAATAATGTTTTTTGAGTTTTTTAAAATCAAGGTCCATATTTAAGTGAGTATTATTTTAGCAAAATATTATACACATTTAATGACTTAGCTTGAAAGACTATTCTTTTATTTTTAAAGATACTGGTTTTAAAAAAAATACCTGACTACTATTGAAAAATTAAAATAATTCAATTAAATTAAATCAAATTATCTACCATTAACCTGTGGGGATTTTATATAACAAATAGTATATTTTGCATTCAAACTGTATTTGCACTATATTGTTGTTGTTAAATTAGACCTTTGTATTCACACTCTTCCCAGTTTGTAGTGTAACTATTGCACAGCAATTCCCCTTGGTATTAATAAAGTTTTATTTTACCTTATCTTAAAGAATGATCAGCCTTACTGAAACAAAATGAGATAATGATGTCGTCCCTGTTCTTTTGCAGCAAGCTGACATCTTTGCTATGACTGTTCATGGACACACGTTGTGATATCAGATCATATATGTGTATTTATATATGTTCTTTGCTCTTTATCCTCTTTTTTTTTTTTACATATAAATTCAAAATATCTGGATTGTTTTCCATCACAGTTCTGTCACCTGCCATTCTTTTATTTGCTCTTTCCAGCAGCAGCCTCCCACCACTAGATGGCACATAAGTTCCATGTTGCATTATTCAGCATCTATCTAGGCTAAATTGAGCTTTTAACATGCATGAGGTTATTCACACATATTGAACCCAGTGACTTTATGGAGAGAAATGAGGCATCAGATACAGCGACAAAGAGATTAATCCTGTAAGCATAGACACCCTTACAGATTCTGCTTTGGTCAAAGTGAGCTACTACAAAATAGAGCAATGATCCCTTTAAAACACCACTGATACAATAACACTGTCTGTGAGATATTGAAGTTTTCCTTCATGTATTCATTGTCGCACTGCTCCAGTTTTGCTGTGGGTAATGAGAGTGGTGATTCTAATTCATTTCTGTCCATGATCTTGATCTAATTAAAGACCTCATCCCTGCCACCTCATTTTCATAAGCTGTTCCCTTCAATTACATCTGACAAGTGAGCACAGACACACATTAACCTCCCGCATGAAGAGGTACTGTGCTTCCCTCATCTCGCTGCAATCTTAAAATAACAGAGAGGCCAATTCAAAGGTAGTTCCACCTCTTTGAAAACACCTTTCTTCTGGAAAACACATCTGCGGATGGCAGGGTCCATTACCCACCTACGATTTGATTATATTCTCTGAAACAGATGACAAGATAGCGCTGTACAATGCCATGTTTTGCAATGTGTTGTGGCCTATGTCTGACTGTGGCCAGAGTCAGATGTGACAACTTATCCTTGTTTGTTAATGATTGTCTTGTTTTGTTTTTTAACCTTTCGCAAAGAGCAAGAGAAGCCAGTGAGTCTGAACCAGCTACTGAATGAAACTTTATTCAAAACAACTTCAGGCTATACGACTTTCAGCTGAGTGACATGAACCTGACGTAAATCATATTGGAGCTTGTACAAAACTGATTGACTTTGCTACTATTAAAACAGACAGAACATCATATATAACACAGACAGATGTGTCAGTGACGGCAGACTGAAAATGATGAAATGTTTATGAACTCTTTGGAAATTTTCCCTTTTGAAGGCCTAGTTTGACATTTTGAAAAATACGCCTTTTTAAGATAACAGAGAGGACTGAATCCATGGAGCTAGAGCCCAGGAAAATATGTAATATTTATGATATATCTTATAGTTTCCTTGTCTCGAGCCAGGAAGCTTTACCTGGCTGCCATTTGCTGTGAAATATTTCCTCTAAGTAACTCCCCATAAAACCACAACAAATTTTAGTGTCTATGGGGATTAAACAAAAATCGAATGTTGTAATTTCTGAGCTTTATTGGTTTTGCTATGCTTATCTTTGAACTTTGAACATACCCAAGCTAGCAGTTTCCCCTTCCTCTAGACATTATGCTAAGCTAAGCTAAATTCTCCCCAGCATGAGTGTGGTATCGATTTCTTCAGCTAACCCTGCAGGATGTTCTCAGGCATTATTCGTATGTATACCTATGAAAAGTAATACACTACAATTTGTAACCCACATGATAATGAGCCAATACTTTGAGTATAACCCACTAAAGGTGGCGATCACGTGACTAATGCGCTGACGGAATTAAAGAAGGATGTAGTACAGAGACTGGGGGTGTGTTCTAAATCACATACTTTTTCTTTTTACTTTTAGTAGGTACTGCAGCTGCCCTTAAAAAGTACTACTGTCTCATAACATTATGCGCTGAACTTTGACCCTCTTACTTTTATATCCATTACCCTAGAGATAAATGCCACTTACAGAGTTCGCCAGAGACGGAGATCCACCTGGAGCGCTGCTGTTACTTTGCAATGTATGTAGTTCAACTTTAAAGTTAGAACTGCACAGATTGTAGATTTGAACATTTTATATTTGTGACAGTAAAATTACATCTGCGATTCTCTGTTGTCATTTTCACAGTTGTGTCTTATTGTTGTTTGTGATATTTATGATTATTTTGTTTACTTAAACAATCTATATTCCCATTATTAGTATTCCATTGGTCATCACTTATTTGAATGCACTGTCATCCATCATTGCAACTTCTGACTGCTGTCAATCAGCTGTCTATGAGCTGTCATCTGTTTGGATGCTGCACAAAGGATTGTGGGTCAGAATATCCAAAATAGCATGCTGACTTGTAGCAGAACATCATGGTATTTTTGGCATACTGCAATTGTCATGTATTGGGACGCACTTAATCTATCTCTGGCATACTATAAAGTATGGTAGTATGGGTACTGGAACGCACAGTGGAGGTCCACATCAGGAGGCAGGATGAGGTGGTAGATGGGTCACAAACACAGGACTTTCCCTCAGGAGACCTGTGTTTGGAGCCATGTAAAACCAAATGAACTACGAGTTATTTTAAGGTATGTTGTCACCATCTTAAATAACTTTACTTGTCTAAGCCTTACATACATAACTTTACATTAAGTATGTGATGTCATTCATGGGGAGCTATTTTGTTAGATTTTATGTTGTATGAGGATACGTTGAACCATATAGGCGAGAAAGCAAATAAACACATTTCCCCAAATATGGACCTATTACTTTAACATTTGTCAAAGTTCACTAACTTATAATTACTTCACTCATCTGTTTTCCCTGTAATATGCAAAAATTGACTCATTTTCTGTTTCCATAGTCTATTATAATTGACTGGTGCAGATTAGATAATCAGCGAGCACAAATCAGGAGAAGGATGTTGACTAATTTTCCCTGGAGCTAATGCGTAGGAGTTCTATTAAATAACTTAAAAAATATCTTAGCCTTTGTGACTGACATTTATATTTATCTTCTTACGCTTATCTCTTAACTAATCATTATGTTTTGGGAATAATAACTGAGCACCTGCACTTTTCTCTATTAAATTAAGACCATGTATTGCATGTAATGTGGTGGTAAAAACTAAACTGGCTCAAAACAAAAACATAAATGCAAATTAAAATGGCCACAAGTTAAAAGTAGGATCGAAACACTCCCACAGTGAGATATCAGTTAGTGTTGGCAGCGTTTTCCTCACCTCCACCCAGTGAAGTTAGATAGTACTGGGGTCAGATGTCATGAACTGCTTCACTCACCCAGACCTCCAGTGGGCCGGAGAGGTCTGACTCCCTGCTCAAACAGACACACAAAGAAACAGTAGCCCACATCCCCCGTACCCCATGCACATTATTTATGAATGGGAGTGGTGCCTTTTCCCTGTCCTTTTGTAGTTTTGGAATGCGCAAGATAGATCGATTTAAGACAGGAACACAGATGGCTCTTAAGACACAATGCAGCACACAGCCACTCAGAGGAAAAGTGAGCTCTTGGGCAATTAGTGTCATTATGGCTGCTCATGTGCTTGGTGGGCTGGATAAACAGTGGCTGTGGCGGCAAATGGTTAGGCATGTGGGTAGCATGGATAATGGTGATCAGCGCAGCAGAGTAAAAACACACACTTACCAATCCTAACCAGGTGATGGACAGATGGGTTTGTCTTGATCAGACAAATTATAAATCGCAGGGAGTACAGCAGGTGTTATAGGCCTGCATATAATCATGTATGTTTATCTAATCTGCAATTTATTTTAAGTAATCCAATTAGTCTCTAAAAATTATGGGCAACTTTTCAACGATGGTCCATTTTGGTCTGGAAGCTTTAAGAAAAATCTAACATATGTTCAGAGTAAAATATTGATACAACATTTTTCATAATATAGCACCAGCATTTCCATTACCATATGTCTTTTCTGTCACAATCAACAAAAACAAACAAAACAAAAATAATTATAATTAATAAATAATAAATAATAAAATTAGGCTGGGTAAATTTCTCAAATCTGGCTCAGGGACAAAGGAAATACAGCAAAAACCACATATAAAAGGCCACTTTTTATATTATAAAAAAAATTATACACTTTTGTATGATCATTTTGGTATCAAGTAAGCGTGACAAAAATAAAAATAGAAATGTGAAAGAAAGAAATGTGTTTTTGATATTGCCTCTTCCTTCCTTTCTTTTTTTCCATCAAGGACACAAAAATCACAATAGCTGAAGAATAACCCTAATAAAGAATGGCCATCACACTTCCCAGAGTCCAAGGTGTTGTTATAAAATTGCTTGTTATTGTCTAACCAATAGCTCAAAACCCCCAAGGTATTTCATTTTAGGAGATACAAAACAAAATAAAGCAGCAAATCCTCCCATTAAAAAAAAAAAAAAAAACTAGAGCCAGTATATTTGATTAATGTTCTTTATCAATCATTAAATGACTTTAACAATTTAATCAGTGATCAAAATTGCTGTCTATGGGGCGTCGGTGGCTTAGTGGTAGAGCAGGCGCCCCATGTACAAGGCTGTTGCCGCAAAAAAAAAAATTGCTGTCTATTAATTTTCTGTTGATCAACTATAATCAATCGGCAAATCATTTCTGTTAAAAGAACTGATTGTATTCATCATAATGCAATGATTAAATTATATTTAATAAACCATCTTTACCAATATGAGACTACACATATTACTGAAAAGTTACCCAAAGTTCTTCGGTGACACCCACACACACACCCACACACACACACACACACTCCCATTTGAATTCCAGCTACAGTGATGACAAACATGTGACAACAAGGTCAGGTGTGGTTGTAAACATGAGTGAAACAATGGTCTTACTGAGAAAGCCAGCTCACAGACCTCTGGGGAAACCCACACTCTCGGTTTGTTGTCATTGTCTTAAACCTAGTTAATACTCTGTTTATGCTATGCGCGTGCGTGTCTGTGTGTGTGTGTGTGTGTGTGTGTGTGTGTGTGTGTGTGTGTGCACATGTGTACGTGCCTGTATGGGAGTGTAACATCTACCATTCTCTCCTCATTGCCTAAGCCACAAGTTATTGAGAAAACAAATGTCAGTTGAAGGGCGTTGTCTGTTTGGTGTCTGCACTGAGAGTTAGTCTTTCCTCCCGCTACTTGGAGCAAATCTAATTTGATTATGAGCACCAGTGAAGAAAGGCATTGAGGGAAATAGTTTATTGGATAACATGGGACCAAGGGTGACAGTGGAGAGATGAGACGGAGTGAAATGGAGAGGAATAGAAATGGAGGGATTTTGTGAGAGAGAGAACGGGAGAGGTACGCTCAGATAGAGTGAAAGGGAGACTCTTCCCATCGGGGATGAGGCTCTGGAGCGTTGCCCGGTATGCCACTGCACTGTCATCTGCGAGCTGCCTTTGTACACGTATGGAGGCCAGCATATCCCATGATCCTCTGCTATTATCCCGACCCAACTCATAGCATGTGGCCTCCTGCTCTCTCCTGCCCATCCCTTATCTCCCTGCTTCCCTCGACCTCCCTCCTCCTGCACCTTTTCCCTCTTCCTATTTTATCCTTCCTCTCTCCTCTACCCCATACCCCCCTCACCCTCACTTCACGCTTCCTTTCCCTATTGCTGTCTTCTTTCTCCTCGCCAAAGCACAGCTAGAAGCTGGGCCTTTGCCACTTCCATGAAAACAGATGACAGTGTTTTGTTTTTTTCCCCCCTCCCCACTGCCGCAGACCCCCCTCCAGGAGAGGTCTGTCTGCCTAGGAGGAGAGGGGGAAATGAGAAGGATTGATTAATTTAAAACGCATGCTCTCCTCTTTTTTCTCCACTGAGCCCCCCTTCAGGAGGACATGCCTGCTCAATGAGAGATTGAGAGGACGATTATGGGAGCTCATTCATCAAGCCATGTATTCCATTAGAAATAATGTGTGTAATGTGCAAAAAAAGCCCCCAGTGTAGGGTTGTGGCCTTTGACCGGGGCTGCTATTATATGTTCTGTGAAGAGTTTTTTGATGGTGGAATGGCAGCGAGATTGATACGTCAAAGCCAGGCCAAACAGAGATGGATTCTTGTGTTGCTCTTACAATGAAAACACAGCTCCATATTCAGTTTTAATTAAAAAGCACATTGAAGGTTTCAAATAAAAACCCGCAGCCGTGTAAAAAACATCGTCACACATGTAAAAGAAGATGCTCCCATTCAGTAGTGTAACCTTTTCTCCACATCAAAACGCACTGAGAGATTATTTCCCTTTCCCAACTTAAATTAGAGTCATGCTCAGTGTTGCTCCCTGAAATAACTGAAGTGGCATTCACAACACCCTGGACATCGAGTACTCAACAGATCATACCAACAATAAGAAAGACATGCACCCTGATGCCTTGTGACCACGTGCATTAGCACTTCTAGACCACATGTCATTCTCAAGTCAGATGCTAGGCCGGGGTGAACAAGCAGTCCTTTTATCACAAACTCGGTTATTCAATGATTTCAACCTCTTCATGCATCGAAGACCGTTCAGCTTGCTTTCACCACTTATCTGTGGCAGCATCATTTAAAGGCTCTTTAAGAGGTGGGACAGGCTGCCGATACACAAGGTGCCATCAAGTTCAAAATAGTTCATGAACATAAAGTTCAGTGTCCTTTAGGTTATTTCATCCTCCTATTGCCCTATAAGACAGGAACATGTCCTCATCTCATTATAGGATGTTCTCACTGCTGCAAACATTTCTCTGAGGAACATTTTTTTTGTTGTTGTTTTGTTTAATCCTGCATTAATTGATTATAATGTTACTTTGGCCCCTTGGGGCAGTAGAACAAGCTGTTAACACAAGACTGCCTGCCTATAAAGTTGTTATGGAGAGACAAGCATCCAACAAACAATAAACTACATTAGTATTCATTTAAAGTTGTGTTTCTACTGCCGAGAGGATTTTGAATCCAATATTCACTCTGCTTTTATCTCGTTTTTTGTCTTATTGGACAGTATTGGACAAAATACTGTGCTCCTCACTGTTCAATCACAGTGGATGGGGGACAAAAACCACAAAGACCAACCATCACATTTTGGGGCCCTGACACACCAAGCCGACTGTCAGCTGTTGGTCAAAGTTGTACCGTTCTTGAGCATTTTTTAGCCCCCAGTTTTTGCAGTGTGTCTGGCACTGTTGACCCTTGTCAGCCCTTGTCGGCTTTTTTTTCTGTTTGTTTTGGCCGAGAGTTAACTGCCTCGAGCGTGGGAGTTGAAGTATCTTGGGGTCTTGTCCACGAGTGAGGGTAGAATGGAGCGCAAGATAGATGGGTGGGTCGGTGCAGCTTCTGCAGTGATGCGGGCGCTGCGCTGGTCCGTTGTGGTGAAGAGGGAGCTGAGCCAGAAAGCAAAGCTTTCAATTTACTGGTCCATCTACATCCCAACCCTCACCTATGGTCATGAACTCTGGGTAGTGACCTATAGAATGCGATCACGGATACAAGCAGTGGAAATGAGTTTCCTCCGTGGGGTGGCTGGGCTCAGCCTTAGAGATAGGGTGAGGAGCTTGGACATCCGGAGGGAGCTCGGAGTAGAGCCGCTGCTCCTTTACATTGAAAGGGGTCAGTTAAGGTGGCTCGGGCATCTGATCAGGATGCCTCCTGGGTGCCTCCCGCTGGAGGTGCTCCGGGCACGTCCCACTGGTAGGAGGCAATGGATGGATAGATGGACAGATGGATGGATGGATGGACGGATGGATGGATGGATGGACGGATGGATGGATGGATCAATGGATGGATGGATGGATGTTTTGGCCGATTCAGCAAGTTGAATCGGTGTCGCAGTGGTGGAGTCCATTGGTGAATGAAATCCCTCCGATTGCCAGTTCATCTCAGTGTCTGAAAAGACAGACTGTAGCAAGGAAACCAAAAATACCACTAATGTCAAGAAAGCATATCGCAACAAACTCTATCTGGTAAGATCTTTTATTCATTGAGCTTTTTAGCAGAAATAGTTTGCAATTGTTTGTCTTACTGTTCACTAGCACACCATAAATATCATCTGTTCTTCCAGCATCAAGTTGTGTTGTTCATGTGTTCAAGTGGTTGACTAGTATCTTAAATCAACCCTGTCAGTCCTCTTGTTCATTTTTTTTGAATGATGAAAACTGAATACCGCCGCCTGCTGGTATAGAGAATTTTTTTCCTCTCATGCAGGTGCATAACGTATGTGCTTGTTGGTCATTGGCTGTAGTCTTTGTGGAGTGTTCAAGTGCAACTTTTTGGCTGAGACACAGATGATGAGAAATGACGCAACAGTTGGCCATCATCGGCACTAGTTCTTTGATGTCAGTTTGGTGTGTCTGTGTCTTTAAGCTAATAATCCACTATGTTCACTAGCTAATTGCTAACTGTGTTTGTCTGCTGTTTGATTCTGGGCAGGTAGCGTGCAGTGGATTTGTTTGAACCTTTTCACCGAAAACTGGTAATGAAAACCAAAGCCATGAGCTGAAAGACACTGATAGCTCCACAGAGCTGAGGGGACCTGCAGAGCTCAGTGAAAACTGTCTTAGGTTTCACCACAAGAAATGTTTTTACGTAACTTATTATCATTGGACCATTCCAATGTAAAAATGATTAGTGTAAACGTAAGTTTTAATTTCCAAAGTCCCAAATGTATTAATGGCACAAATGTATTACAGCCTAGTTTTACATTAGCACCAGTACTTTTGCTTTCATGTTTACCCTGAAGTATTCCATAACTACGCAATGTTCCCAGTTCCACACACATGGCTGTTTTCATTCCTTTCCCATACCTCATGTACAGTTGTCAGTGTATTCTGCCCACAAACAAGCTACAGTATTATACGATGAACTATTCTATTTCAGTCTCCCTATCAATAGAGGATCTGTCCCTGTCAGCATCTCAGCCGCTTTCTTCATCTATGGGAAGTCTTCATGAAAGATTTCAAGGACAATGAATAACTTGATTAGAGGACACATTACTTTGGATCACATGTAGCCTATGGAAATATGCAGGAACATGACCAGGCTGGAACCAATGTGGTTTGGCCCTTGTGGATTGTGAACTGTTTGGTAACAAGCCTGGATGTAACGCTGACTTGCAACAGAGACCAAAGGTTCATCAAGGTCCACCATGAGACTGTACATCAAAGGCTTTTATGGGTCATTCCAGGCCAAAAGACTGAATGTGTTGGTTATCGTCCGTCACGCATTAAGGATTAGACACAAGAAGCTATTGACAGACATTTTCTATCCCCCTGTTGTTTCAGATCAATAGACTATAAAAATAATCATCATAGCCACTGTGACGTCATCCATTGCTTTGTGGACTTCCATTTTAGAACCATGAGTTTGGCATTTTCACTGTCGGTATCTTTGATTTTCAGAAGTGACCCTATTTGGATATGTTCTCAGAGTTGAGAAATGTCTGGAAAGCCTTTGAGCACAGCAAAAGAACTCCTGCTAGTGTATTCGTTTGCTCCCTATTTCTTCTAAGGGGAGAAACAGATTCAGATTTAGTAATGTCCAGATAAGAAGCTGAATTATTTCTGATTAGACAAAGAAAAGACTATTGTGAGCAGTCAAATTTTTCTCTGGGTTAGCCCAGCATTATTTTAACCTTCTGCAATGGCAGCACCGCATATTCACACTATGCTCACATGCCAGCAGGGGAAGCAGGTTGCAAAGTATTTCAGATGCCCCTCTCCCCAGCAATGCTTTCCAGCTCCTTCTGGGGGACCCCGAGATGTTCCCAGGCTAGACAAGATGTAACATAATCCCTCCAGCATGTTCTGGGTCTGCCCTAGGGCCTCCCACCAGTTGAAGTGCCCAGAACACCTCAAACGGGAGGTGCCCAGGAGGTATCCTGTCCAGATGCTCGATCCACCTTAACTCACCCCTTTCAATGCGAAGGAGCAACAACTCTACTCCAAGCTCACTCTGGATGTCTGATCTTCTTATCCTATCTCTAAGGCTGAGCCCAGCAGAGCACTACATGTTTGCCGTTTTTCTTTTCCTTTCTTTTTTCAATAATGCTGTGAGTTGACAAATGCTCAACTTAAAACACTGTGCTTCTAACTGTTGAATCACAGTGGAGGAGGGACAAATACCACAAAGACCAACTGTTAAATTTTTAAGGCCCTGACACACAAAGCCGACAGTCAGCTGTTGGTCAAAGTTGGGCTGTCGGTGAGCGTCTGTTTTGCTCTAGTTTTTTGCTGTGTGTCCTGCACTGTTGGTGCTCTTCAGCTTCAGCGTTGGAGACAGCAAAGCCTGTTGGTGAATGAACTCACTCTGACTGGCAGTTCAGTTCAGTGCAGGAGAAAAGACATGAAAGTGAGGAAAGTAAACAAACGGCTAAAGTCAAGAGAGTGTGAGATTAAAACAAATTAATTATATGAGGTAAGATAATTTTTTTTAGCAGAAACTGTTAATAATTGTTTGAGTTATTGTTCGCTAGTGCATAGTAAATATCATTTCTTCTTTAAACAAAGGGCTGTGTTAATGCTCTAACAGCCTAACTAGCATCTTTTATCACCAAATAAAAGTGCGTGTTGGCTGTTGGCCATAGTCTTTGCAATGTGTTCAAGTGCAACTTTCTAGCCAAGACTCAACGAGACAAGGCAAGAGGCTGCCTTTGTCGCCACTAGTTCTTTTAAGACGGTTTGGTATGTCAGGGCTTTTACATATACAGGTGCTAAAAGACTGTGGTACATAGCCTGTTAATAAAGATATATTGATCATGTCTAATAAGTGAGTGTTAACTAAAGGTAAGACTTCCTTAAATCATATCATAGTTGTATCATAGCAACCAGACGCAACCAAAGCGTTACAGCTGAAAAAACGCTGTGCCTCCAAAGCATTCTCATCTAGGCGTTTCCTGAGGCACGCCTGGTGTTTTCAGCAGGGAAAAAGCAACTTGGTGGAGACAAGGCCTTAGAGGATCTACAGCTTTTGGCTTGATTTTTCAGCCCCAGAGGTTGCCACTTGGGGCTAATAGTGCCTTAGCACTATTACTGGGTCTTACATGTTCCATATACAGTGTGCACTTAATCAGTTCAGGTTATGTTAATCTCTTCCATCCAATGTATGATGGACTAGATTCCAGCCCCCCGTGACTCTGTACAGGGTAAACAAGCTCTTTACTGCACACAGTGCCTCCTTATCTCTTGGTCAATGTTTATCAAGGAATCCTCCGTACTCATGTTGAGGCGGGGGTTCAATCTGCAAAGAAACACTTCACTTAAGATTGTTGACTCCAAGGCGTCGTGTTAGCTCAGCAGGTGCCCCAGAGTTTGAGTCTGACTCATGACTTTTGCAGCATACCTCCCTCTCCTCTGTTTTCCCTCCATCTTCATTGTAGGCCATCTAGTGAAGCATGGCTGCCATAAAAATAATCATTAAGGAAAGATTATCTCCCTCTCACCTCTCTCTCAATTTCTCTCCATCTCTCATTGAGTTTGGAATGCACCAGTGCAATCTCCCCCGCTGAGAATAACACTCATGTTGGGTAATTTTGTCTTACATAAGGGAGAGTATTGCACACAACAAGACATGTAAAAACAACATCAGGCAAGGCCAGAGGGAGAGAATGCAATCCTCAGCTATTTGTAATGGAGAACAGGGGAGGGGCAGAGGGGTGGAAGATGGATGTGATTTCACATTAATTGTGTGGGTTCACAGGAGTGTGCGTGTGTATGTGTGTAGTGTGTGTCCACATGGGGTGGGAGGTGTTAGTGGAATTTCTGAGAGCTATGCTGATTTTACAGGCACAGCAGGGACTGTGTGTGTGTGTGTGTGTGTGTGTGTGTGTGTGTGTGTGTGTGTGTGTGTGTGTGTGTTTGTGTGTGTTTGTGTGAGTGTGTGTGTGCACATGTAAGTCAGCATGAATGCATGTGTGGGCATGTGCCTGCATGCGTGTGAATTGGGGAACATGTGATTTTGTGGCTACATGTATGCATGCATGTGTTTAAATCAGTTAATGTGTGTGTGTATGTGTGTGTGTGTGTGTGTGTGTTGGGCCTCCACACTTGGCTGGGGGTAGCGAGTGGAATCTTCAGAGTGTGATGTTAAATTTGCAGTAGAGTCTGTAGAGCCAGAAACAGGCTGGTGAATCTTCCACAAGTCAGTTGCTGTATAACAATGTTTTTGTTGCTACAAGCAAAAACAAGCCACACAGGGAGGTAAATTAGCTTTATTAGCATTTGCTTTTTTATTGCCTTTTACAGCTCCATTAGTTGCCTTTTTTTCTCAACATCGAATCAAATTGGCATGTCATGTGAAAGTGGCGACAGGCCCACAGAGAATTACCACCCAGTTCCGCATCTGTTTTAGCCTCTTTCGGCTTGTTGTAGTTTTACTGCAGGCTACCCAACCAGCATGAAGACAGCCGACAGGCAAAAACAGGCTAGTTGGTGAACTAAAGTCAGACATCTATGCCCAAAATATTTTTCTTAGGAGTTAGTCAAAATCAGAACCAGTGATTAAATATTGGCCTTAAGGTCTTTGCACACTGAGTCCATTCATTCATCCAAAATCTTTGCACGTTTAAAAATAGATACGACCTCACGTTGTCTCAATTACGTTTGCACACTAACTATGAAATCTTCATCCGGCATTAAAATTTTCAGAACAGGCTCAATTTTCTGTATTTTTCGCATCTGTCAAAGACCTTTAGCGCAGTGGTTCCCAACTGGTCCAGCTATGGGGTCCAGGTGTCTCCTTAGTCGTAAGTTCAAGGTGCGCACATTTTAATTTATTCAGCGTCATACTTGCGTTTGGCCATGTTGCTGAGCTAGTGCTGTCTCTGTCAAGTAGCTGTCCATTCTACAGCAGGACACAGCACTTCAAAATAAAAGCTCTGTGGCAGAAAGTCACTGTACTTCACTTACAGTCCATTCAGAATGGACCCACAACCCACTTTTGGACCGCGACCCATCAGCTGGAAGCCACTGCTTTTGAGAGTTCTTTGGCCAAGATGCAGAGAGGCACAGTATGCTTTCATAACTCAGACAGCCTACTTTCAACCGGTCATATGGTAATATTCAGGTGGATGATGATGACAAGGAGAAGGACGTAATAGAGGACAACCGCACACACACAGACAGAGATGGAGAACAGTTCAGCCCCTTCAGCTGTGGTGCCAAATGCAGGACACTGGCAGAGAGAGGCTACAGCCAAGCAGCTAATTTTCGTTTTGTCTTGTATGAAGAATTTTTGCAATGAAAGAACCAACAAAACACATCAGGGTCAGTGTGCAAAGTTTCTGTGCATAACAATTTTTATCAGATGATCAATTAAAAAAATGCACCCGAACAAATCAACTGTGTGTGTTCAGAGTTGTTTATTTTCTAAATAGCCAGAAGCACAACTTTAAATTCATGCTTTTTGTCTCCAGTGCACGTTAAGGCCCAGACACACCAATATCAAAGAACTAATGGTGATGAAGGCTGACTGCCTCACATCGTCTGTGTTTCTGCTAAAAAGTTGTACATGAACATATCGCAAAGACTACAGGCAGCAACCAGCTGGCACGTTCTGCGCCTGTGTAAGAGGACAAAACTCCCCATACCAGCAGGTGGTGGTAGTCTGTATTCGTCATTCTAAAAGGGAAATTGGAAGACTGACAGGAGGGATTCAAGACACTAGTTAGCCAGCTAGCACACACGCATTCAATTCACCAATTTTTTTTACAGTGTGCCAGCGAACAGTAACACAAACAAACAATTTCTGCTTCAGAGTTCAGTGGCTGAAAAATTATCTTTCCTGATATAACACATTTGTTTTAATCTCACCCCCTCGGACTTTAGCTGTTTGTTTACTTTCCTCACTTCCATTTTTCTTCTTGTGCACTGAGCTGAACTGCCAGTCAGAGTGATTTCAGTCATTGACAGGCTCCACCGGCTCTGACACTGATTCAACATGCTGTATCGACCAAAAACAAACCAAAAATACCAACAAAGGCTGGTAGTGCCAATGGTGCAGGACACACCACAAAAACTAGGGCGACAGACACTTACTGACGTCCTGACAGTGACCAACAGCCATCCATCGGCTCGTGTGTCTGGACCATAAGAGAACAATTTTCTTAAGCATTATCGATGCTACACAGTAATAATAAAGGGCTGTATGTTGGTCAGTTTACAGAAACAAGCCTTTGTAAATATGCTGAATAAGCTGCTTAGAGTGAAATTGTCTTCAGCTGCTGCTACATACCTAGCATGCTTTGCAAATGCTGCATTCTGAGATCCAAGATATAATAGAGTACAAACATGTGACACAGAAAATGTGTGAAATGGAATATGCAACAGGTGAACACTGCTGAATGTATTGGCTAGCTCTGGGAGTACACATCCCATTTTTAAGGCAATGTTTTCATTGTTTCCTTCTTATATTTCCTTCTTTTGCATCCTTGTTTCCCTCTCTTTTCATCCTTTCATTTCTTTGTCCCGTCCGTTGTCTCCGTTTAGCCTTATTTCATTTACCTATTTTCTTCTTTCATTTTCGTCTTTCATTTCCTTGTTCTGTTACCGTGATTCCTTTCTATAGCCTTGTCTCCTTGTTTCCTTCTTTTAAACTTTGTTGTGTCCTTTTAAAGTTTCCTTCTTTTTTTCCCTTGTCCCCTACAGAGTGAGACAAAGGGATAAGTCAGGGCAGGGCGTGTATGTGTGAGGCTTCTGTATTAAATACACAGATGTTGGGTCATTTTTAGGTCACATCGCTTGACAAAATATGATGAAAGAGGTGAACTGATATCAGATAAGAACTCAGAAACATGCAAATGAATGTATAGGCCTCCAAAAGAGGTAAGGAGGGGTGTAGACATGTCATATGTTTATTGTTATGCTATTGTCTGTGATATTAGTTTTCTACATGGGGCAAATACACACATTTTAATCCTTAAATGTAATATCTTTAAGATGGGTGTGCACTGTGGAACACTTGCACTGAGTCACTGTATTTGCATCAAGATGAACATCTCACCTTGGGCGGGTCAGAAAACGGAAGTGTGCCTCCCTGGTGATAGTTCAAGTCAGAAACAGGAAGCGCTCCTCAAACTGGACATGTTTTCAAAATCAACTCGCCCATTCAGTGTGTGTGTGTGTGTGTGTGAGTGTGTGCACGTGTGTGTGCAGATATCAAACCATGACTTAGTTGTTTTTCTTGCAGTTGATTAACTTCAGTGTGACTGACACATCAACTCTCTTCTCTTTGTCTCTTAGTATCTGAAATCTCCTGGAGAACTGAAGCAGGTTTCTCATTATCAAAATCTGTCACACATTATTTAAAGTTTAAGAGTTAAAAGTTTTTTTTAATGAGTTGATCTCCTGGCTCTGAGTAAACCCCTTAAAATCATCTCTGTTCATCAAAATTACATATTTATAAGTATTTTCCATGAAAAATTCCTTGAAGGTGAAGTGTGTAAGATTTAAGGGGATTTAGTATTTTCTAGCACAAGATTTCAGATTTCAACCAAAGCTTTTCCCGGTTATATTCCTTAAGGGTTTATTGTTTAAGAGGTTTTTACCAGGAGCAGAATTATCCGCTGAGGTGTTTTCCTCTCCAGTTCTGGGGTACTGTATGACAGTGAACACGGTGATCTCCATAAACGAGGACCTGCCCCATATGTAAACAGCTCATTCTAAGGTAATGAAAACAAAATGATCCCTATTATCAGGTGATTATACACTAAAGAAAAAAAATAATCATCATATTGTATTCCATTTCTGTCAATACATCCCCTTAAATCCCACACTCTGGACCTTTAATGCTTTAAAATAACTCTTAAAACTCTTTTGCCTGATTTAGTATGCGCAGGTGTATGAATATGCAAATGAGCCCCGCCCTTCAGCTGTATCCCTGCAGCTCGGGCGTACCTGCTCATCAAACACACAAACCTCTGCTTGTAAACACTGACTGATAACACAAGCCGTCCGCCTGGCTGTGTTATCAATAACTAATAATATGCTGTGAATGACGGATAAACCTTGTTCCCAATCACCATTTCTGACAAGCTGAAGTGAAAGGGAAACTTAGCTTTCAAAATACGGATATATATCTACACCAGTAGCGTTATAGAAAGCCCCACCCAAAAGTCAGCAAGACTGCCTCCTTAGGTTTGTGATGAAACAAATCCTGGAAGTTTGAGTCCACGTTTCTGAGACTGTCACAGGTACACTGCAGCTCCAAGGGGGAAGTGCTTAACTGCTTATTCTCTCGTGATATGTCTTATAAAAAAGCAAGCCCTTATAAAAAAGCATATAAAAAATACAGTAATGGAGATGATAAGAAGCTTAAAAACCTCCATATTCACTGGAGGGGGTCTTTAATGTCAAGTCATGTGTAACTCTTTACATAGTTAACTTCACCCTTCAACTTTAAGGGTGAAATCAACTATGGCTTCAAAGGTGCATTTCTACATGAAACATCCCATCTCTAAGCTTCTGTTGCATGCACACTAGTAACTGACAATACAACTGACAGCCTCAGTCAACTGACTTTTATAGATTGGGTAAAATTAAGATGAATTCAGCAACTATGGTGCCATCGTACCAGTTGTTTTGAATACTGCTGTGATTCACACCTCAAACTGACGGTGACAAACAAACAGTTTTTTTTAAACAAAGTTAAAATAATGAAAACATGCTGCCATAACTTTGTCACATTATCAAATGAAATGGGAATACAGACAGGGAAATGTAAATCCCAGCCTTGCCCACTTCACAACTCTATGATATTTCTTGTGCTGCTGAAGAGGCTGAATTCTACCAGCTAATTAGCAGGTGTATAGTGCTATTTGTTTAGGTCTGGGGGCGCACCTACGATATGCGCATGCATGCAAATCATGGCTTGTCTCTAAGGTTTAGTAACTACTGTCCCTACAGTGGCAAGTTTACATACATTAGTCATCTACAGCTACAAAACTGGAGGATATTTAGCTGCTTCTCCATCTTTACTATTTAAGAGCTAGCTAGCGATAGACTGAGAAAAAATAATTTAATTCGCTGTGCTGATCAAAGGGTGAGTTGGCATTGTGAATTTATCTACACCCCAGACTACCCTGGAAATCCAGAGTTCTCGCGAGAGCACAATTTGAATTTGCTCAGCGAGTCACTCTGGCAATCAGTAATGATGCTCATTACCTATGCCCATGAAACCGAGCTGCACCAATCACATCTGTGTATCTGATATAGGCGGGCCAGAGGCGAGCTAAACAGATGACGACAGTGCTGCGACAACGAAGTCCGGAATCAGTCAGTAAACATTGCAAGATGGCTAGGGATGAGCACCAGTTGTTTGAAACGGCTTTGGTCGCTACAGTGAATGAGTTAGACTTGGCTTTTTCTCTAAAAGAGGAACAGAAGATGGCGACAACGTTTTAGCTGTTTTGCCGACCGGATACATCAAGAGTTTAATCTACCAGTTAGCTCCACTGGTAGCTAAGCATATACATCACCCCGCGTATTGTTCTGATTGGTCGTAGTGTTATCCAGTTGTGTGCAGTGATATTTACAAATGCATGCTTGGTGCCGCCCCTTGAGTTGGGCCATTTTCATTACTCAGGGCCAGACCCTAAATCTTTCTAGATTTGGGTCTGGATTTCCAGGCTAACCCCGACATGCAAATATGACAACTCTGACCATTGCATTTGTTTTTATTGTCTCTCTGGCATGACATACACTTAACTGATGATTGGATCTTGAAGTGCTCAGAAATGTATAGGCCTAGGACTTTCAACTCCATCATGTGAACTGGGCAGCATGGTGGTGGTCACCTCACAGCAAGATGGTTCCAGGTTCAAATCTAGGGTGGGGGAGACCCTCTGTGCAAGCCCGGCTCCAGGTACTCTGGCTTCCTCCTACAGTCCAAAGACATGCAGGCTAGGTTAACTGAGGACGATAAATTGCCCATAGGTGTGAATGTGAGCGTGAATGGTCTTCTGTCAGCCCTGTGATAGTCTGGTGACCTGCCCAGGGTGTACCGAGCCTCTTGCCCAATGTCAGATGGGATAGGCTCCTGCACCCCTAACAGGATAAGCGTTTATGGAAAATGTATGAATTATGTGAACTGTGAATATTCCATTTCCTCACCTGGAAAAAAAGAAGTAGTGGAGCGTCTTTCCCGTGTGCTCTGGGTGCACTTCACCCCTATTAGTTAGCCACTAGCTGCTAAAGCTAAGCTATGGAGATGACATTTTATATTACTCATCATAACCAGGCAGTATTTCAGCAACACTAAAAGGTCAACTGATCTTGTAGCCATGATAGAAAAGGTTGTTTCTTTCAGCTGCAAGAAGATTTTGAGACTTCCACTGTCACATAGAGCCCTCAGCGAGTTATCATGCTGCTCATCAGCTGGTTCAAAAATAAACTACAAGAAACAAAGAAAAAAGAGCAGCAGACTTCTGAGTAGTGTTTCCATATGCTCAAACTGTTTATCCATAACAGGTTATGCAATAGGATTGTTTGACACAATTGATAAACATGACTAGATAAGGGATCTTCGTTATTTCTGACCCTTGTGACACATCAACTTTTCTCAGAAGTGGGTTTCCAAGAAAGCCACCCGTCTATCTAACTTTAGAGACAGCAGTGCTAATGGCACAGAGATAAGGGGGCACGATGTAAAAACACACAGAACTCTGCTGGAATTTTCACAACACATTTTCACATATCCACCCACATTAGAGTGAGAGGATGACACGGCCCTTTAAATGCCAGGTGGGAGGGATTTGTCATATGTGGGTTGTAACTCAATTAAGTATAGTTTTATGTAAGATATTACCATGTAGCAGTCGCCTATTCACAAAACGCTTACTCAGATGTTTGTGTGGTAAGGCTGACACGTCAAGCTGGATCAGACAAACAAACAAAATCAGTATACCCAGGTTGACCCAAATAGTTTTTGACCCAGTAAACACAGAGGGTTGACACACTTTTGGACTTTGACGCCTCTGACACTGGCCTGAGAGATATTCTGCTCCTCCAACACCCATAAAAGAGCTATTCTGGACTCTAAACAGTGCCGCTCGACCAAACTGAGGGAAACATGGAGTCATTCCTGGAATTACAATGTATAAACTAAAGCTTGCCTGGTATTTTAGAAAACTGAAATCAACCCATTAAAGTTTGGCCTGTTCCAGCCAACAGTAAGTGTTTTTCTAAGTCTACAGTTGTGTTTAACTTCAGTCCTGCTGCAAAATGCCAGATCCAAGCTTTACTTTCTTGATTTCATTTGTTGTTTTGGATCCCATTCATCCAACTGTGCATAATATTTCAGGCTGGGCATAATCTGTCAGCGCTGCCTTTAAATCTAACCGGCTGTCTCATGAGATGATTGCGACAAAGTTTCAGCCCTGCTCCCCGAGAAATTATGAAAGCCATTTACAATTGATCATGTTTTCACTTTGTTGCTCCTCTCTCATGCTCACTCTGTTCATCTGTCACTCAATTGCCTTTTCGCACCCAGCATTTTGTTCTCTCTCCAAAGCAGAGGTGGATCAAAATGCCCAGCCCGGCATGCGGAGTCCACAACACTGACCTGAATTCCCCTCTTTTTCCTTTGCTTCCTCTGCTTCACTGTCTCTCTGTCACTGCCGCCCCACCCCTTCATTTCCTCTCTTTCTCTCTTTCTGTCCTCTCCCCAGCTGTCCTTCTCTTCAAAGTGAACCCAACGCACAAGGTGGTTTTGTTACTTTTTTCAGGCTGCTCTGTGTGTAATCACCACATTCCCAGCTCTTCACCTGTTTATCAGGATCTCACTTTGTGAAAACACTTGTACGCAGGGTGGGTGTTTCCAAGGTTACCGCAGAGGCACTAAATAACTGTGACAGCTGGGGACTCTAGTCAAGCAAAACGATATCGCCATAGATACAGATTACTAGTAAACAACTACATTTATTCCCCACGCTCTGAAAACAAATAAATTAGCATTATGAGCTCAAACAGGCATAAACACGCTCCCGATTCTTTTAACAGGTGAAAGCTTGTGTCACGTGTGTGAGAAGCGCTAACAGGAGGGTATTAAATAAACAGCACTATGGCAAGGTTTCTGGAACACCAGCCAGTGGCCGCCAATGCCAGCTCTTTAGGAAGAGACCCAAAACATATTCACAGCTAACGGTGCTACAAATCTGTCATTATATTACATCCACTTTACCGAGAGGTTAGAGGCAGAGGAGAATGCCTGGATTGTAATCTCCACAGTAGTGTGTCTGTGGCCATCTGTGCCGCAGTGTTAGTGTGTGTGTCTAGTGGTCTGCGTGACGTCTGTTCAGTGCCCATGCGGCTGGTGCTGCATTCATCTTTCAGTCACCCAAAAGCAGATGTCACCAGGACGATGGGGAGCGGCAGATTGCCGTGGCGACCGACCGGTGGCAGGTTGAAGGTGTCTCCGCCCCGCGGTGCCCAGCAGATGGAAGCTGAGGTCATTATCTGCTGCTCTGTTCATCTCCTTATCCCCCCATCCCCTCACACCCTCACACACACACACCCATGCCCTCTCCCTTTCTCCCTCTCACACTGCGTCACCGTACTGCAAAGAGGCATCAGATCAGTTACTGTGTGATTGGCATTAAATGTAAACACATTATTAAGTGCTCTACATCATGCAAACACATTAAGCAACTTAAACTGTTTGTTCTGCTGTCAATTAAAACTCATTATCACAGTCTTCTCTGTGGGTGTGATGAATGTTTCCTTGTGTAATGAGACCCAGCATTACAACCCTGATACCTGTGATGGAAAATGGAAGCACAGCAGTAGCCTTAAGTGTTCTGCGCCCCCAGCTGTAGAGCCACTCCATTTCCTCATAAACAGCAAAAGTAAAGGAAAAAAACAGCGATTAGTGGCTATTCAGAGCAAATAAACCAAGTCAACAACTACAGGCAGAAAGTAGGACAGCCTGGAAAGAAGCACTCCGCCACAGCAGGCAGCAATTCCTGGTTTATTATGTTGCCAGAATCCTTCTATAATAAGCTGTGCAGGCAGTATGGAGGACATGGGTAAAGCCATGTTTACATGCTTCATGTCATGTTCTTTCTGTGTGCCATGCTTCAGACAGCTGTCAGTAACAGAGGGTTTCCCTGACCACTGCAGCATGGAATGGCTATCCACTAAGCTAGGAGTGTCAGCAATTACCCCTCAAAGCGCCGCAGGCTACAGTATATTGAGCAAATTTCACTTCCTGTGTGCCTACTGCTCCTGCTGCTCAGCGGCTCTCTGCTGTTGGTTTTCTCCTCTCTTACAAATATGAGATGTGCGCTCCAGATGTGTGATGTGGTGCATTATTGAGGCCACGGAGTATTTTGTTTGTGTTAGCACAATGATGTTTGCAGCTCTGGCGCCTGTTCAAATGTGCCAAGTTATTCTTGTTTGTTTGCTCTCCTGGTTAAAGCAGCATTGTAACCATTCAACAACATATGGGCAGCCTCTCTCCTGCGAGTGAGCGAGTTGGGAGTGTTGGTCGTTTTACAGCCGTGCGCACATGTGGCACACAGACGTGCCGAACACCAGCTCACTGGGGCTGTCTGGCCGTAAGCTTCGTTTTATAGAGCTACTGAAATGATCAAAGGTTAGGCTTGTAGATGGCATTCTGTGCAGCTCATTTATTTTGTGTTCATCCTAGCTGTTTGTTTATTGTTGTCATAATATATTTGTGGATAAGTTAAAGCTGAAATCTGTCAAATTATGTCCTAATTACATTATTATCCTTATGAAAACACAAATGTTTTATGCAGTCTTCTTAATTTGAATACTCTGCACCTGTCAACGTGACAGTGCCAAAGCTGTCTTCTTTTATCACTTTAGTTAAAAATATGAGTATTCAGACACTAATTTCAAGCATGTGATGATGTGTTGATAATGTTTTCACTTCAAACCCACAACAATGAAGTAAAACAGTTTTAGCTACACTAGTTCTCTCTCACCTTTGCTGTAGTTTAAACTGTGCATCCCTGCAGACACAGTATTCAGGCAAAAAATTATCATGTAATTTTTATGTCCTCTAACTTGTAGGTAAGGCTTAAAAAAAGATAAAATAAAAAATAAATACAGTTTTATTTGGTTTGAACTGATTTTATGTTACCATGCCTCCAAAAGCTAATGTGTTTTAGTTGGCCTTTAAAGGTCCCCTACTGGAAGAAGTCAGATTTTCACGTCTTTTTTAATATAAAGCAGGTATAGGTGCATATTCAGAATTTGTGCCTTTAAACAAGCCGTCAGGACCATGAACTTGTGATATCACAGCTATACCATATAATTGCATATATATATATATAATATAATGTATTTCCATTATCAGTTAAGACGCGTCATGCCACACCGAGCCATGTCAGGGATGGACCTTTCTCTGGAGTAGGTCCAAAAGCTGGCCCCCACCCTCAAGTGGGTAGCAGTAACGTCCCACTAACAGCAGCCAACCCCCCTTTTTAACGTGAAAGAAGCATGTGTGTTGCGAGACTTTACTCACCCCTGTCTGTGCAGGAGACATCTGTGTGTTCAGCTCTCTGTACTTGTTGTAGCTTCTGACTGAATCTCTGTGTTTTGGAGTTTAGTACCTCTCCTGTGTCCAAATGATACGTTAGATATCTGCTTTATTTTACTGTTTCATGTTTGTTTTCAGCTATGTGGACTTGTGTTGAGGTACTACAAACAAAAACGTAATATTTCCTTACACAATAAGAGCTTTTATCTAACAAAATAATGGGGGACTTTTATTGTGAAGAATCTATGGGAAATGAAATGGGGTTTTCACTGAATTAGCACAACTTTGTTAGCAGCTTTTCTTCAATAAAAAGACATCTACCGACAGTTAGATGGGGAAACTGCAGACATCAGGCCCTGACGAGCCAAACTAACACATGGCTGTAGAAAAGGGGTGTGGGCCTGAATGCTGTTACATTCATTCCTCAGCTGCAGTGGTGGTGCAGAGATGCTGACAGCGCAGATTTGGAAGAATTGGAAAAAAATGACCAACCAAAGTAGACTGGGTATAGAGAGTTATACTTGTGTGGTGGTGTGTCTGTGTCGCTCTGCAGTTACACCTCCAAAGTGCTATAAAGCTGAGTTGATTCAAAACTCACATTAAACATGGCTTAACAGTGACAATTTCAAACACAAGTACACAAATCTGCTTCACTATAACTCGCAGCAGTCACAGACAAAGCACCCACAAATACAACATGCTAATGTTTTTAGCACAAGCCTATGGCATTTTACATTGTGTAAATTAGCTTAGCGACTACCGGACATTTTCTCTACTCATACGAAGCCAGGGACATCAACTACATTAAACAAAGGTAACATTATAAAACTCAGTTCCATTACAACTCGGAAGGTTCACCAACGGAACAAGTGTCTCATACTTAACACATTTTCCAAACAAATACAACATGCTGACGTTATTAGCACAAGCCTATGACATTTTACATCATAGCCTATAAATTAGCCAACCAACTAGCAGGTATTTCCTCTGCTCATATGAAGACAGGATAAATCACACACAAGACTTAAGATGCTATTTTTGTGGAGGCTTTATTGTCTTCACAATGTATTGTTTCTTATCTGTGAAATAAAAGTGAATAAAAGCTTTGTTTCCACTGAGGGAAATGGTTTCAGCTTACAAAAATAGACTGGAGGTCTTCATTGCCACGGAGGTGCACGTCAGGTTGAAGTTGTGGACAAACCAAACCGACATCAAAGAACTAGCGGTGACGAAAGCAAACTGTTGCATCGTCTATGTCGCCCTGTGTCAGTTGCATTTGAATACACTACACGGACTACTTCCGACGGCCAAGTAGCATGTACGTTCTGCACCTGCGTGAGAGAGAGTGGAGAGAGAGAGCGGTATATCCTGTCAGCCGAGGGGTTTCCTATCTGTGCAGCCGAGCACCGCAGCACCTCCACAGACTATTACATCCAGACAGTCCCGGTGTTACCTCCGCAGGCTCCACCTCGGGCTTCAGCTGCCTGATAAACCCACTTCTCCTTCCCACTTTAACCTGAATAACAAACCAGGGCTCGGTGCTCCGGTTGGATCCAAATGGGGAGCCGGGCCTAGCTCAGAGACTAGCGGAGGCTAACTGGCTGCGCTTCCCTCCGGTCATGCTGCGCCTAAAAGCTCTGCTAGCCGTTCCCAGCTAGCTCCGATTTGTTATTCAAGTTAAAGTGGGAAGAAGCAGCGGATCTGTGGGCAGCTGAGTGAAGTGGAGCCTGAGGAGGAAGCACCGGTTAGCCCCAGTTTCACTACAGGCAGATTCACTCGCTACAGGAGCGAGGAAATAAAACCTGAACAACCAATCAGAGTGATCTCCCTCACCGACAAGCTCCGCTGCTGATTCAACATGCTCAATCGGCCGAAAAACTGCAGACACCGAAGTGCTGACGGTGCGGGACACACCGCAAAAACTAAGCCGACAGACGCTCACCAACAGCCCGACTTTGGTTGATGGCCGACCGTCGGCTTGGTGTGTCAGGGCCTTAAGGCGTGGGGTATGGCCTAGGCTCTACATCAACGCAGAGACTACGTCGTAGGATCACTGTCGATTTGATACAGAGGTATAAATCCTGCTTAAGAAGGTAAGAAGGCTGAAAGATAAAAACAAGTGTTCCATTATTTAGTGCATAGTGTTGTTTGAACATTTAAGCATGTGAACATACTCTTGCATAAACCTGTAATAAAAGGTATATAAAATAATATAATATAAAGTAATCAAACATTGTAACAAGTGTTTAAAATCTAGCACTTGATTTAAAAACACAATAGAACTTTAAAGCTTTCCGTGAAACGGTGCCTGAAACAAACACAGAAAAGAACACTGAAAAAGATTAGATTGGATCCACTGCTCACATACGTGCATAGTCTCACACATTGTCCACCTGTATATCAGTGCATACACAGTCATGTCTTATATATAGTATACACACATTTTCATATGCATATACACATGCACATTGTCTGTTTTGTGGGTTCAGATGCTATACTCAAATTAAAACGAATGCAAAACTAATTAAAACACCATGTGGGGAACAGGGGCTGCAAAATGGATTAGATGTGAATTGTAACATCTGTTGCATTTCCTTTTCACGTGTAGCACTATTTATCAGCAGTGCCCTGTTAAATGAGTTAACTAAATATTATAATCAAGTCAAGTTTATTTATTGTATAACCCAGCATAGTGACCCAAAAGGCTTTCCAGTGTTTACATGCTTCATGTGACTGCCTACATAGTGACTGCCCACATCATCCGTAAATAATTCTATTAGGGTGGAGAGTGTTTGGTGTCCAGACGGAAGCTTAATCATTAACATAATTCCAGACCGTGAGGCACACTTCAGTCTGCGGTGAGGCTGTGTGTGTGTTTCCTCCCCCCCAGCAGTGCATCTCAGGGAAGCGTTTTTGGCCCCTGTAGCATTTTAGTGAGTAATCGTGGGCCTTTGGAGCTCTCAGTCATCCATTTACATGTCAAAACCTCCCCAGGCTCTGGATGTAAGGGACCCAATTTGGAATGACAAAGCTTGGCCAGAGACAGCTGATCCACAAAGGAGGCCTGGTTAAGTTCTTCCTCCCAGTCACCAGCTGCTCCACTGACCCATAGTACCTCTATTCAGCAAACGCACACAGGAGAGAGAGGGGAACGCTGCCACGCGCACTCGCGTGTAGCTTGGAGGAATGGTGCTTTATTCTCATAAATCACTTTAGGACATGCTGCCGAAACACTGTGGTTATGATTCAGGCCCAAAATGAAACATCCCAGCATGTATTAGGAACATATTCGTGGAGATGAAATGTTGCTTTTTCTTAAATTAACAACCTGATTTCAAACCTTTTACACAGTAAACTTTAATCAGCGATTGAGAATGTTTGCTGCCTTTTTTCCCTTCAACATCAAAGTGCTTTTACTACAAAAGCAGGTCGCACAAACAAATCCTCCCATGCTTGTGTCTGTAGGGTGTTGGTGACATTACTTCTTACTGATGAATTCTCACACATGCAGACTTGTAGTTTCAACCGCTTCATTTATTTATTTATTTCGCTTTATTTATTTTTTAGCTAAACAAAGTGTAGAACATGACAGGTGAAATGAACTGTCATTGATTTTTAACACAGCCCTGCGTGTGCAGCATCTGTCACATGGAGCGCCACTCTATTTGTGTCTGCATCTGACATAAAGTGGCTTAGGGATTTGTCACCTCCCTCCCTGCATTGTGCACTGGAATGACAGGATACTGGCTGGAACTTGTAGGTCACACCCAGCATGTTTTTCTTGGATTGCTGCTCCATATCCAAATGGAAACATGTTGCTCCTACTCCCTTATCCCGATTTCCAGCTCATGCACCTGACCTCTAAGAGCTACAGGAGAAATAAAAAAACCCACAGGCCTGAGTTTGCAAGACAGCAGTGACAGGAGGAGATAACTGCAGGATCAGGCCCAGATGGTAAGGTATGGCCAGCTCCTGTTGATGCGAGGAAGAGATTACATAAGTAGATTTAAACTGGCGAAAAGGGGGACGCGTTTCATTAGCGTCACTGGTGCCAGATCTATATTTGGAGCATGAGCCCACAGAAACAGACGTGCAGGGATGAAAATAGCCTTTAATAGCCCAGTTTGGGAGCTTTATTCCATTCCACTCTCCTGCCACAAGGATAGTGACAGACGGAGCGCACTCCGCAGAGAGCAGCTCTATTCACCCAATCACAGCGCTCCCTCGGGCAGGAAAGGAAGGAGGAGAGTGTGGGAAAAAGGAGAGGGGTGGAGGAATGGGGGATGGAGATACAGAAGGAAGAGATGTGGCGACAAGAATGAGCTCGGAGCTGTGTGTGTTGTGTTTGAAAAGCCATTTAGGAATGATACAACAAAAGAGCTGAGTTGTTGTACCACCAGGGATATTGAGTGAACAGCTTTATGTAACATACAAAGGGATGATATTGCTGCATATGCAAACCATTAAATTTATAACAATTTGCCTTGTCTATCCCATATTTATAGATTAAAATGCAGCTTAATTCTGCAGTGTCATTTACTAGAAATCCTACGTAATACAGCTTTTTGTATTGGTACTCTCTATATCCGAATTTGCTTGTAAAATAAAATTTTTGGCAATATGCATTCCTCTATTCCCCGGACTTAAGTGCAACAGCAAGGCACTTTCTAGTCCAGAAGTGGCCTCAGACAGACGGGTAGAGAGTCATAGTCAATGCTGCTGCAGATGCGTGGGGGGCTGGGAGGGAGTGTGTGGTAGAAACCCAATCTCCTCATATTGGGTGCCCATTGCCCCCAGAGAGAAAGCAAGAAACAAGAGGCCCAGCTGTCCTTAACAATGGACCTGCCCCTCACCAGCCAGGACTCAAAAGGACTCATTCAGTCCCCAGGCTCTCCAAGGGCTGCTTCCAGGGAGACTAGCCAGGACATGCTCACATTCACGGCAGACATGTCTGTCTCTGCTTTGGACAAGTATGTGTGTTTGTGTAAGTCTGTGTGCACACACGCTCAAGCATGAATGTGCATGTTATCATTCACCAAGAATAAACTAACACTTAAAATATAGAGTGGTGTGCATTATGATGCTAAATCCATGTTGTTGTTTGGTGGTGGGTTTTTATTCACACAGTAAGAGAGCCACCCAAAACCATCAAACAGACATGAAAGAACAAGTGGTGATGAAAGCCGACTGTCACCTCATGTTGCCTGTGTCTCGCTGAAAAAGTTGCACCTGAACACACAGCAAAGACGACAGCCAACGGCCGACTAGCTTGTATGCTCTGTGCCTGCATGAGAGGAAATAACTCCATACCAGCAGGTGACAGTAGTCTGTAGTCAAACAAAAATAGAAACCGAAAGACTAGATTTAAGACGCCAGGCGTCAGCAATCAATAACCCAAATAATTCTGAACTGTTTCTGCTAAAGGGCTCATGGCAAAAAATATAATTTAACCTAATATAACAAGTTTGTTTCACCTAACGCACTCTTGATTTTAGCCATTTGTTTACTGTCCTCATTTCCGTTTCTCTTCTCCAGCACTGAGCTAAACTGCCAATCAGAGTAATTTAATTCAGCAGCAGGCTCCACCAGCTCCACAGCTGATTCAAAATGCTGAATCAGCTGAAAAAAAAAAAAGCTGACATGGGCTGACAAGGGCTGTCTAGTGCCAACGGTGCAGAACACACCGCAAAAACTATGGTGACAGACACTCGCCAACAGCCTGACATTGACCGTCTTGATGTGTCAGGGTTGTGAGACAGCCTGAGATATTCTCCAAAGCTTCAGTGGCGTTTAATGGCAGAAAAATCACTCAGTTTCTCAAGTATTAACAGGGGGCTCAATAATCCTCAATGAATATCTGCTACAAGACTTTATTGAGTTGAAAGCGAACTTGTTGTGTCTGAGCTTTTTAGAGCCGACTTTGAAGCCAACAGAGGGTGTTTGATACTCAAATGATTTTAAGCGTTGTCACAGACTGTTCTGGGGTACCTTTTTTCATCAGCCTGCATCATCTAAATTGACCCAGTTAATGATTCACATGATCCACCATTTCCCAGAAAGTCTTTTCCCAGACACTGTACCTGGAATTGCAGATTAGGGGCTGCAGCAATTTCCAGAGGAAATAACAGAGGTCTGTGCACAACATAGCAGAACTAATACAAACACTTTCCAACAACCTTTGATGTTTACTGGTTTACAGAGATCTGGGATTCGATCACACTCTTGATATTAAATTCTGCTGGCTGGTTGGTGGCCCTGCAGGCAGACCAGATCGGTCAGACAATTCAAACCTCCCATGTTGCAGTGGGCAAAATCATTGTTTTGCTTGACTGAACATGCAGTCAGACTCATGCCGACTTGCTCAGCTGGCTGACCTGTCACCACATTAGGACACACTGTAAAAACTGCAGGTAATGGTCAGTCACAGAAGTTAAAGAACAGCCCAACAGGGCCAGCCAGCTGACTCTGAGGTAGATCATACCAGCCAGGGTCAACTGATATAAAAATGGGATTGGAGGTAAAATCAACACCTGATAATATTTATTGATAGATTTTTACTCAAAAAAGGCCAGTAGTTGATTTTAAATGTTATGAGTTTAGAGCCCTTTATGCCCAGTTCAGATCAATGATTTGTGATGAGACATGTTGAAATATGCAACTACTTAAAACGCGCCATTCTGCAATGTTCTGAAAACCTGCCAGTTCACACCAATGCAACTAGATGAGGCAGTGTGTCATCTCTATGCAACAACTCTCTGTACTTCTGTTCTGATTTCGACCTTTTCAGGCTTATTTCATGGCTGAATATAATTTGTACCCTTTTAAAATATAAATTAGGATAGTGACAGTGAGATACTGGCTATGGTTGCATTTGTAGAAGCGATGAAACAGCACAGGACAGAAATAAAACGAGCATCAGATGGACTGTATTCATAGTGAACATGCCACAATAACATAAATAAGCAGCGCCAATTTATCAGTCAATGAGAATGTGTGAGTGTGTGTTTGAGGGGGCACAACAACATACAGCGAGTGGCAGCAGTGACCCACCATCCAATACCAACACACCCTGCTGAGGGAAACAGAGGGCTCGGCAGGGACGGCGCACCTGCCACAGCAAGCAAACACACCGTCTGTGGTCATTTTGACTCGACCAGCGGACTTCACTACAAGTCGATCGGCTGTTGAAATAGGCGATGTGCTTTACGTTCTAAAATCAGACGCCGGCGAGTTGACCAGCTGAGTTGCATGTGACACTTGAGTCAAGGTCAGACTGGCTAGTTCACACCGCTGCAACTTTTCTCTGCATCGTTCTAAAACAGTTTCATCTCGTCGTGAATCTTTGGTCTGAACTGGGTTTTAGATTCAGCACAAAACAAACTTAAATTCACACAAATCTTGTGGTCACCATGAGGTTGCCAGGCAACCAGTGGATACTCCAAGAAAAATAGTTGCTGCATGTAAGTCCCTGTAAAACCACAACTTGTCATTTCTACACCTCTGTTTGTGTGTGGCTGACAAATAAGATATTGCTAAGATATTGCGTTTGCTAAGCTAAGCTAATTGTCTATTGGTTCTAGCTTCATACTTAGGCCTAGTCCACAGTGACATCGGTAATTTTAAAAACAGGGTTTTCCCTCCTTCATTCTCAAAAAGTTCCTGTCCACACATGCTTTCAAAAAAAAATTTCCATCCAAATGAAAACACAAAAACAAATTTGAAGTGCTGTCAAGAGTTGCCGAACCAACAGGCGTTGTTATAACCACAACCCTGAAGCCATGCAAAGCAGAAGATGTTGGCCAATCAGGAGCCTGAAAAAATGTTGTCATCAGAAGGCAGTGACCTCCTTAGCACATTCTGACACCTCTGTTTCTCAACATAGTGGAAGAGCAACTGCACATTTATGTGTAAAGATGTAAGTATGTTAGTTAGGTTAGAGCTACAACTATTTCGACCACGTCTGCCATTGAACGAAATGCAACATGGGCATGGGAAGGTGGGTGTTGAAGGTGCTGTAGCACCTCCTATTGATGAGCGATGGAACAACACAGTCTGTGAATAGCTGACTATTTTACCATAACCAATGGGCTATCTAATGTGCAAATTCCATGAATTCCTCCAATCTGACAAAACAATGCCATCAAATCAGGTCAAAGTGCTAGGGGTCAGGCTCATGGGTCCGCAGACTGGGGATAAGAGTTGCTGTAGTGAGAGTTAATCATGGAAGTATAAAATGGGCAGAGCAGAGAAAGACCAGAGAATTACCAGGACAGTTGTTTTGGATACTTTTAGATCCATAAAATATCTTTCACTGTGGGAGCATTGCCATTGGGATGGAGTTTTATGGCAGCTAATGATGGAGCGGACGTAACTTTATGATTCGTCTCGGGCATGTGAGTGGTTTTAGAAAAAAAACAAAAACTAGATGTTCAACAATACTCAAGATGAAATATTAAACATTTTAGCACATGCAGTCTGGAGAGAATCTGTGTCTGAGGCGAGGAAGCCCACATTCTTAGGACCAATGGCTGATAGAACCGCCAATGTAAGTACATCTGAATAGTTTCCCATAGCTCCTGTAAGCGTGTGCACATATAGATTCATGCTCACACATCTATACTGTGCAGCACCCTTCATCAAAAATATGTTGCCGCACATGAAATGCTGTCTCACTTGTGACACCTCCAGAAGGAGATAACAGCGCACACTCTGCAGGTGCAAGCCAAACTCTTTGTATTCCCTGTCTATACATTTGGTGGTATGGCTCTCTGCCTTTCCTATGCCTACGCAGAAAGCACACCTCTCTGCCCCTTCCACACTCCTGCATGGAAAGCCTGAGGCAGAGAGAGCAAACCTCCCTGCCCTTCCATGCGCATACATGGAAAGCATAAGGCAGGGAGAGCAGCACTGAAAACAGAGTTTCTGAATATCTTCGCTCCGGATAACGTTTTTGAAAAGGTGAAAGGCCAAAACAGATTGAAAAGCTACTTGTCCAGATATACTTGTGGACACATGTAGACAAGGAAAACTGGAATCAGTTGTCTCACCTACTTCTAAGCAAGGAACTGAATTAGCTCATTTCCTAATGTGTCTAATAAATCTCTTTCCATTCTTGTGCAGCTACTGTTAAAGGACTGCAGAGTCTGTAAGACAAAATGGCCTTTCTTCTACACAAAAGACAGTGTGTAATGCTATCAGAGGAAAAATATATTTACATGTGTAATGGGAACATTGCAAGTGACCCGCTGTGCATTTATCCTCCTCTCAATTTTAATTAAACAGGAAATGCCAAAGCTTTTTGGAGGTCTTTTGAACAAAATCGTGTTTGATACCATCTGTAGCATCTCCACTGTTGTGTACATTCCAACTCTACTCATCCCAAAAGACTTTAGCCTTTTTTATCATGTGGGGGAAGGGAACAGTAACTAAATCTGCACTGCCGGAGCCTGGCAGTTTGTCCCAACCATTCCATCCCAGAAACCCCAGGTTCGATCGAGGCCATATGTTATGATATTTCTCTCGCTAATGCCACACATGCATCTGTTTGTTAGGCACAGAGGCATTATGATCCCTCAGCCCAATTCACATGTTGCACAGAAGTAGCTAAGTTATTCAGTTACAAGTATTTTTGACTACCTGAAACCCAACCAATCTGGCGCTCCGAGCATGTTGTGAAAAATGCTATTATTTATTTGCAAATACAATGATCGGCATCTGCTCTCCATATTCATAAAGTGTTTCTCACGACCGTCCCCTTCGGCTGTCAGTTTACATTGTGCGCTAGCTGTTGATTGTTGATGTGGATGATGTGTCAGTGTTAAGTGTGTGCAATGGAGTTTGAGCAAATACATTCGGGAGATAGACGTGTGGGCGAGACAAAGAAAGGACGATGTTGTGTGTGATGGTGTTTTGTGTAGGTGATGATCCCTTGGGTATTTCCTGAGAGAAGGGTCTTTATTCCATGCTGCACAAACACAGTCAGCGCTCCACAGGGGAAAGTACCAGTCAGTCAGTTTCCAGGGCTTAAAGAGAAGGCTTCCCCTCCCCCCTTTACGATGATCTTCACACACATACACACCCATGGACATGGGCATGCATGCAAGCTACACATATGCTCAAAGGCATATAGGAGAATGCTTACACACACACACACACACACACACACACACGCAAAGGGTTGGCCTCTTTCTCCTTCACACACTCAATTGTCCTCAGTGCCCTCCCTCTGTTTATTCATGGCGACCCCAGTGCTGATACCATCTCATTCTATCTCAATTACATCAGCCAACTCCCCATCCTCCTCAGCAAGAACTGTTTTTCTTCTTCCCTTACGCTTGCACTTGTGCCCTCTGTCAGTTTCTCCTGTCTCCTTCAACCAGTATTTGGAGTTATATAATAATAAGGCTCCATATCCGCATAAATACAAAATAAAAATAAATAAAGACGCTATGATTGGCACCTGTGTCAATAGGTTTCAGGCATGAGCTTGAAGGCTTAAAGTCCAAACAAAAAAAAACAAAACAATGTGGATTTAAGACAAATGCGAGAGGGGTACAAAAACACGCTCCATGGGAAATGATTGGGTAGTTGCGTTCAATTGCATCACCACTCTTTGGTTACTCCAAATAATACGGCGTATTGGTCACACATTATAAACTCAAAGATTTGCAAAGCGAAGCATGATGTAATTTGACAAACATCATACAAGACATAATGCTTGTAAATGTGATTTATCACACGTGCTATTGTCTTCATGGTCATGTGCTCCTCTAATTACAAGTTTCCCCTTTTCCTAGCGTCAGGGATAATTTCTAAAGCCTTAAGGATAATCCTACATGCTCCTTACCTGCTGAGGTATGTCACACTCTGTGGCAGGAGGGTCATAAAGTGAAGGATTGTGGTCTCAGTGTGTCATAAATCACTTTTACAGATTTGATTTTTAAGTCCCCATAGCAGCTAAGGGTTTACCCTCACAGTCTTTCGCAGTCACGTTTATAAGTCACAGGTGTCTTGCTGCTGCAAACAATATCGTATATTATTATATTATCCAAACTGTTGTGTTGCTAACCTTTCTGCGTAGTATTTCATCACAACTCCAGTGTGAAGTATCAGACAAATAGCTTGATCATCCAGATTGTTCGCATCCCCACTGCCTTTTTTTATGCTCTCTGGTCAAGTGCTCGCATTGTATTTCTCGTGCAGCACTATACTTAATCAAGTGCCTTTTGAAAGTAACCTCTGAAGGATCTTCTGTAAATGTATTATAGTAAAATTAACTGTGATAATAATTAAAGCTGCTGTGGGTTGTGCTGGGAAGTGTATTACCCCACTGTGCTGCTTTTGATGCACAAATGATTAGTATAATGCTTACTGAGTGGGGTATTTTGGCAAATTGGCCCTGATTGCACATAATAAATAGTTGCACCGTCACATTTTGTTTGTTTGCTTTTTTACTCTGGACGTCTGTGTGTTTTTTTCCTGTTTCCTGGCTGTGTTGTGTAATCTGCGCCTATCCGTTGCAAAATGTGAACACACGCACGGGAAAATTGAAAGTCTGCCATTGAACTTCTGCAATGTAGTGGCCATCCACTTCCTGTGATAGACAATAACAGGAAGTGGTTAACAAGGTCTCTGACAGGCATCCCCACTAGTGGAATGCCCGAGAAAAAACAAAACACCAACAACATGGCTGTTGCAAACTGAAAGTCAGAGTCACAACTAAATGACACTCCTACAAAATGTATCTTGTTCACAGTAAAGCAGGATACAAACTGTGAACAGCAGGAAAAGGTGAGGTCTCACTTTTGGCCAGTAGCCACTCATGTGACCAAGCGAATAATGAGAGGAATGTATGTTGTAGCTAAATATGTAATAATAAAAGCCTGTTTTAATATAGCCTTGTAAATCTTTATTCACCCTTGAGAGATTTTCTGAACATGCGTGCAAATATATACAATAACAATGTAAACTACAGCAGATGTTATTGGTATATCCAGTCGTCTGGATTCATTTTATTGCTGGATGGGGTTTTTGTTTAGCCTTTCAGGATATTTTCAGGGTACCTGCAGCACAGTTTTGTTTTTGTGTGTGTATAGAAATAATATATCCATAAGGACTTAATGTCAGAGGTCTGGTGTTGAAACAAGATTAAGGGACTGCATTCATGCTGATAAAGCTCCAGATAAAGTTCAGTCAGGAATACTTTTAAGTTTTCTTTCTCAGCCTGCCATTCACTCCTTGCACACATGCTCACTCACTATCTCCAGGTGTCACTGTCTGGGTCTGTCATTTAAGTCATCAGCTGATTCACAATCAACCAATAGCACAGCGACACACCTTCTCTGTCAGCCTATCATGTTACTGCTCCTCATTTTAAGTATGATTCTTTCTCTGCTGTAGTTTGTTCTTGTTGCAGTCAAGCATTCCTTCCACCTCCCCATCACCATCTAGTCTTTATCAATTCATCATCCTCATCCGCCTCATCAGCCATCAGCCTGAGGGTCATCAGCCACCACCACCAGTTTCTGGAGTCCATGGGGGGCATTATCTTGCTGCCGCTCAGATGTCCCTTGATCACCCTCTAGTGTGCAAGCGCCATAGACTTCTGTTAAATCTTAATCAGCACAAATTATCTGTTAATGTGTACACTTATATTCTGTATTGAATATGACCTTTACCTCATTTTTTCTGTCTCTCCTGATTGAAATAGCTCTGCGAGGCTGTACAGCGGTGCCTTGAACGAAATGCTAACTCTGTATGCTAACACTCACAATGACAATGCTAACATATCACATCTTGGTGTGTTTGCATTGCTAACAACTGATAATGACACTTGCCCCCCAAAATCAAAAACTGAGCATGGTGTTAGCTCAGACAGGACACAATGTCAAGCTCAGCTCACATCCCAGCTACATTAGCTGATCTCAGACAAGCCCAATCAACTGATGGAGCAGCTGACTGATGGAAGGGAATCAGCTGATAGATCACATGGTTCCTTTCTATGCAACCAATTGGCTAATGTCATTCAGGGCGACCTATTTAAACTGTTCTGGCTTGCCTACTGTTGCTGCTTCCTCTTCAAGCTGCTTTGCAACCTGCCTCCACCCCAGGTCCTCCTTTTGCATGCTGTGTCTGACTTATCGGTGTCATTTTTGTTTGTCATCGATGCTGCTCTGTTCTGTTCGCGGGGGGTCTTTGCTGCTACTCTCCGGCTTTCCATGTAGGCGCATGGAAGGGCAGGGAGGTTTGCTCTCTCTGCCTCAGGCTTTCCTCATTTGCACATGGAAGGGTGGAGAGATGTGCTCTCTCTGCCTTAAGGCTTTCCACATAGGTGCATGGAAAGGCGGAGAGGTGTGCTTTCTACTAGGCCCAAGGAAAGGCAGAGAGGCCCCAGATATAATACTGTAAATGGAAATAAAGTTTTCTTTGACTAAAGAGTTCCTGACTGAATTACATATTTTTTCTCTTACCTGTTCTGTTCTGTCCAGATTGTTGTGGCGTGAGTTGCCAAGTGCTGGAGATGTTGGCTGTAAAGATATCTGCCATTTCTTGAATATAATGGAACTACAGTAGACGGCACTCAGCTTGTGGTGCTCAAAGTGCCAAAAAAACACCCTAGAAAAACTCAACAGCAATGTCTCTTTCCAGATATCATGACCTGGTCAGCCTAGATAATCCACAGACCTTGTTGTGAGCAGTTTCATGTAGGAACTGCTTTCTTTCTACCAAACTACACCAGCCAACCATATTCCCACACAGAGAGAAGCATGCATCTACTGCTAGCTAACCTGTAGCACCACTAAGCCACTTGACGTTACAGCTCAACCTAGGAAGATGCCATTAATGTTTACATCTCGCACTGTCATGAGCTTTCTGTCCATGATTAGATGCATGCTTTCTTCTACATGGTGATATGGTTGGTGGGTGTATTTTGGTAGAAAGACAGTAGGTCCAACATGAACCTGTATTGAAGTCTATGGATTATCTTGAGTAACCAGGTCATGATTTCTGGACAGACATTGCTGTTGAGTTTTCAAATTGGCACTTTGAGCACCACAAGCAGAGTGCCATCTAGTTCCATTATATTCCACAGAAGGCGTACATCTCTACAGCCGATATCTCCAACACTCGGCAACTCACACCAAAACAACTGAGATAGATAAATAGCACTACAGGTAAGAGGAAAAGTATTTTAACATAAAGCACATTGGAGACTGATGAGTATCACCTTAGTTTCACAGGTAATTAGTCACAAACCAAAGAGATGCCAACTCTTTCTTCGCAATATCCTCGATAGATCACGATTCTTGATTGCTCTTTCTTTCCTAATGGTATTTTTATTACTCCTTTCATGTCTATGCATAACCCACAGGTGAATGCAGAACCTTAGGTTGTTTCTTTTCAAAGATTGTCAAGAGGCAAGCTGTGAAAAGATGGAGATCTTCACCTGCAGTGGAATTAGATGAATAAGCCTTATCTTTCACCTGACGTGTATTAACTGTGTTATGTCATGTAAAGGACGTATCAGCTGTCTGCTACGTCCAATTTAATATAGAATCCTTCTCATCACATAGGTATAAGTGATCAAGCTTATTCAAGCTGTCTGAATCTTATATATGATTTTAAATGGTACCGGAGCAAGTATATTATCTACCATCCTTAATAAGCATTCATATGTGCAGCTTCCAGCGAAGAGATGATACTTCTTTCTTTCTCTCAGTCTGTAATTAATGTTCTTCGGGGGATGTGTAAATATAGTTGCTCAGTCTTTTAGCCAATTACGCAGAACAAAGACGGCGGATGTCAGCAGAATCCTCAGCGCTCTGGGAGCTCCCAGCACAACCAGGACTGACCTTCAGGCTTTCACTTCTTTGCCGCTCCTTATCAGCAAGCATTACTTTGTTATTGTCATCCAGGCTCACTGCGGTCTTCCAAGGACAGTTTGGGGTATGAATTGTGTTCGAAACAAACTTTAATTTTAAAGTTTTTCCAGCATAATTACCCTGCCAAACAAAGTCTATGCTGCTGACCTTTTACATCGACCTCTTTGCATGTCCTTCTCGTTCGGATGATCACTGATGGCATGATCTTGATTTTTTTTTTTTTAAATACTGCAAGAATAATTCATGAATCTCTGCTTCTCGCAATCCATTATCACCCTTTTCCATTCAGTGTGACTGCACCTACTTCTTGTCACAATATCTCACTTACAGGTGAGAATAAGAACTTCTTCTGCTGTTGTAATAGTTGTTTTTCACACTGGCCTCACTCTCTAACAGGTTTGTTTAAACTAGCTGTCCATTACAACGCTGAAATTTACATATGTGTACTACGTCAATCAGGATGAGCCTTGTTAATAAAATCAGATGAAAACAACACAGCGAGGGATGTTTTCATCTGATTTTGTGAACATGAGGTACTTAGCGTGCCCCGGCTTGGTCAGCACTGCTAGTGGCCATTGATCTTAGTGCTTTGGAAGCAAGCATGCAGGGGAAGTGCACTGACTGCTAAGACCACAAAAATAAGTAGCAGTTAAATGCTCTACAAAGCCATTTCTCTACCAGCCCGGCCTTGTCTATAAAGACTAAGCTCTCGCAGTAAACCTATCACTGATGCCACATAGGTCAAGTGGCTGAACAAGAGGAGCAAGCTACCTGCTCAGAGTGTTTCCAGTGGCTTGTCCGCTGCTCTCAGCACAGCAGTGTGCAAAGGTGACAACCATTCCTCCTCTGTCCATCTGTATCTTCAGTATGTTCCAAATATGCATATTTTTGCGCTAAGAAGCCATAGCCCTGCTCTTTAACCAGTGGGGACAGGGGTGTCCAAACCTTTTTTTTTTTTTTTTTTTAATGGGGGCCAGATAACTAATATGAAAATCCCAGGAGGGCAGCTGCTTCTTGTATCATGTGGGTTACTTAAAAAATCACATCTTAATAAGACAAAGGCACCTGTGTTATTTTTCACTGAAAAAGTATTTAATTTTCCAACATTTCTGTGGCAACCCTCCCAGTTGACTTTACGCTTCTTTTTGCTTCTTTGCCTCGGCCATGTCTGCTACCTTAAGAGGAAATGTCTGTCGTTAGGTAATTGTTCATTTGCTTGTTTACCATCTGTGCATTTTGTGTGCATAGTATCTACTTGGTACATGCCTATAACTGTATGATAATCCTGCCATTTTGGGGTTAACGGATAAGATGCAAAGTGAACTTGCTTAATTAACCAATACTTTGTGGCGGGCCATATATAGTATATTTTGAGAGAAAATACAATGACTGAGCAAAAAGCAGACTAATCAGGCTAGCTAAGATAACCAGGTTCTAACCAACATGGGAGCAGGAGGCAAGCATTTTAACATTCATACACAGGGTATCTTATCTTATTATATAATGACAGAAACTCTGTGTGTGTGTGTGTGTGTGTGTGTGTGTGTGTGTGTGTGTGTGTGTGTGTGTGTGTGTGTGTCTGTTCCACGTTTTTCTCCTCACTGACTTGGTCAATCCATGTGAAATTTGGCACGGTGGTAGAGGGTCATGGGAGGATGCGAATGAAGCAATATTACATCAATTGGCCAAAGGGGGGCGCTATAGAAACCGATTGAAATTGCAAACTTTGAATAGGCATATCTCATGCCCCGTATGTCGTAGAGACATGAAACTTTGCACAGAGATGCCTCTCCTCATGAGGAACAAATTTGCCTCAAGAACCCATAACTTCTAGTTTATAGATTTTCTGCCATTTTGAATTTTTTGAAAAACACTTAAAATCTATCTAAAATCTATCTCTTCCTAGGAAGTTTGACCGATCTGCATGAAACTCGGTGAACATAATCTAGGGACCAATATCTAAAGTTCCCTCTTGGCAAAAGTTGGAAAACTTACTAAAACTGAGCTTCTATAAGGCAATGAATATTGCGGAGGGCGTGGCTCATCACATAAAGGTGTATAACATCTCAAGGGTTTCACCGATCACCACGCAACTCCATTATTGACCCCATCAAACAAAATGGGGGCGCTAGAGAGCTAATTTCTTACAGGACTGACAGGACAGTGAAGCATGACAGGAAGGATGGGAGAGAGAGAGCAAGGAAGACATGCAGCAAAGAATGAAGGCCGGATTCCAACCCCCACCGCTGCAACAAGGGCTAGCCGCACCTTTCCCATGTGAACTACTAGTGTGCCCCACTTTTAAGTCAATACAACATATAAACACTTTAACTATCTGCCCTTCAACGTGCTACCTCAACTACTAATGTACAGTTTTAGCCCACCAACTATCCCACTGTTGGCAATGGTACTACTGTACTTTCAATAAAGCAATCGTACTATCAAATTCACAAAAACACTGTCTGAATACATTGCTCTTCTTAATGGGTTCAGTTGACTATTTAATCTGCAATTTCCTATGACCTGTATCCCAAACACACACCATGTGAAACTGTACGTGGGCAACTGTGCACTCAATGGGTATGAACTAGTTAAGCTATAATCTAGCCATAATTTAGAAGAAAATATGACAGTTGAAACACACTGAGCATGTGAATGAACAGTGGGAAAGTCCCAGTATTTTAGGAAGTTTCTATCCACCTGGCTCCTAGCCTCCATGATACCGTGCATGAATTATAGGTGCAGCGTCTGGCAATAAACCAGAACTGCTGTTTTTCAATGGTAGCTGAACAGTATGATAATCCTCTTTCCTTGAGCAATAAGGAAACACTCTACCTGTTACACCTCAGATGGGATAATGTGATTACCTCTGTCATCTCTGACAGCCATCTGAAAGCATTGGCTGCTTACTTTTTTAAACAAACGCGTTAGTGATATGCTTGCCCAGCTAGCTTGGTGGTAAACATCTACTCCTTTTAAAAGGTTATTTATGATTTCTTATGAGTCTCAACAGACACTAATACATTAAGCAAACATTTAACATAATACAGTATTAATTTAAGCTCCATGTAAAGTAAATAAACGTGATGTTTTCAGCTAATGCTACTAATGCGTCTGCCTTAATGACGCAGTTTTATAAAATGACATTTTTATAACTGCTGATTTATGAAAATGATATTCTACTGAGTGAAACATGACGCTGAATTTGGCAGCAAGCCTCAGAAATATCAGTAATATAATATATTAGTAAAATGAATAACTTAAGGCATTTATTTTATATGGTATGAAAGAACTATGGTAAATCAGTAATACATTCTCAGCAGAGATGACACACTATTCTGCTATGCTGAGTTTTTTTTAATAACGGGCAATTTTCTGATGTATGTTGAGAGTGCAGTCAGACAGACTGTTGAGTGACAGAGCTGTTATTCTATGTGTCATTCTCTTCCGCAAATTCTGATTAAATACCTCTCCGTTCTCAAAACTCTTTTGGTTTTATTATTTCTCATGTCATTCCAAGTATGTGAAAACATAGTGTGTGCATAAGAGTAGAGTGTGCACACAAATACTGGACAAAGCATGGTTCGATATGATACAATATGATATTATACGGTATGATACAGTATTATACGGTTGGCAACCTATTCCTCCCTGTAGGTAGGTGATAGGTTACAGGAACAGTCCCTTTTGTTCAGGGTGGAGGTTCAATACAATGTTGTTGAAGCTACAAATTTAGCTTGTTCCTAGTATTTAGCCTAGTAATTTATAAAATTCTAATTTAATGTTAGTTAAATTTCAGTAAAAAAACAATGCAGTATTTGCTAAATTGAAGGCAAATTACTTAAAAAAACTGCCATGGGCAAATAAACCACTGGGACTAACATTAGACAGTCAACATGTCTAAAAAGCTCACTAGAACTTCTGCTTTCTCACCAAAGGTTGCACCCACAGTTATTTCTGCAGCTGCACCCTCAGGAATGGTAGATAGACTTTTGCAAACCACAGATATGCAACATTTATAAATTATTATGCAGTGAATACGTTGAAAATTTATGGGGAATTTTCATATTTCCACAGCAATGTGCTTAACATGTAGCTATGTTAGCACAAAAACAACTTGGTTATCGTTCGGAAAAGATCCTGTTCTGACTTAAAACACCGTATTAGGTGGTACAATCGCTGCTGGAAATGCAACACACTACAGCATATACAGTACAGGCCAAAAGTTTGGACACACCTTCTCATTCAATGCGTTTTCTTTATTTTCATGACTATTTACATTGTAGATTCTCACTGAAGGCATCAAAACTATGAATGAACACATGTGGAGTTATGTACTTAACAAAAAAAGGTGAAATAACTGAAAACATGTTTTATATTCTAGTTTCTTCAAAATAGCCACCCTTTGCTCTGATTACTGCTTTGCACACTCTTGGAATTTTCTCGATGAGCTTCAAGAGGTAGTCACCTGAAATGGTTTTCTAACAGTCATGAAAATAAAGAAAACGCATTGAATGAGAAGGTGTGTCCAAACTTTTGGCCTGTACTGTATGTAATCAGACCAACATCACTTTAGGAGCAGTGATATGATATGTTTAAAACGTATCTGTGGTTTGCAAAACTATATAATACCAACACTTCCTTCCAGCGAATGGGCTGACATTTGACATGTTTTCTGATGAAGCTGATCACACTGCTGCTTTCTGTGGAGATAAACCTACGAATTCTTTGCATTAGATACATCCCTTTAATTGATTGTTTTGTTGGAAATACTTGGTACAGGAACGTTTAAATCATGAAAACTGCATAGGTCCACAGTGTATCTAAATGTGTGCTAAGCATTTGTTTTTGTATCCTGGGTTATCACAGGTTATTTGCATTATTTACATAGTGTAATTGATTCCATTTGCATAATTTGGACTAGCCCTACCCCTTTAGCACAACAATTTAATCACAATTATTAGATTTTTTTCATAAACTATATAAGACAAATTTTCATTAAAACTGTATTCCCTATTAAATCTCACAAGGACATGTGAGCCACACTACATTAGCTCCAACAAGGGCAGCGCCTCCATAAGAAAAGGACATTGTATCTAGAAGGAAAAGGACACGTGAACCCCTTGTCACTACTTCACTCTGCATTGATCCATTTCCAATTTACCCTCATGACCACAGACGATCTCACCACAATGACAAACAGTCAATGAGCACTGAAATGGCTTCAATCCACAGGACACATAAAGAAGTGCTGTGACCTGTGATGAAAAATCAGACGAGGCAGCCGGAGGTGTGGCTCATTGCCTACAGGATGTCTGAAAAATGGGTCACACGTGCGAGAGGACTGATCCTTGTGTCTGAGTTACAGAAAACAAAAGGATTCATACTACGCCACAGTATACACAGGGACCGTGACTCCCTCGGTGCTGATGGGATAGCACTGGGGGGCAGGGAGCATCGGTGGCCTTGTTTAATTAGATTTAGTCTTGGTTGCATCCAACCTGAGAGGGGGGGGCGCATGAATGTGCTGTGCAAACAAAGTGGACATTCATCAGTGTTGCCAATCACACCGGACGTGATTAAGTTACACACCCCGTGGCCGCAGCGCTGGGGCTAACGTTACACTGTCTGGTCGCCAAGGCAAACATACGCACGCCACACTCGCAGGCTCAAAGGTCAGAAGGTGTTGGACTCTGTTTTTACATGAATACCCAAAGAGGTCACATTAACATCTCAGTATTACACCCAAGGTAAATTATCATTTAAGTGTCGCGGCCACGTATATGTTAAAAGGTGAAACAGTAGAGGAGCTCCGTAATGGCATACTGTTATTACTGACATAAAACGTTCTACAGCCCATAAGCTGTGAAAAATGCATTAGTGCTGAGTTTCCAAGCAACCCCACTTCTTCTACTCTAACAGCAGTACAGAGAATACATTGCATGGATTGATTAACACTGAAAGGAACTTCTGCATTCATGTGTCTCACAAAAGGAGCCACATTTGCAAAGATTCTCACAATGAACTAATGCTGATTTAAATGTTCACAAAGTATATTGACTAATCTCATCAAGATCTGCTTTCAGTCACTTGTTTTCTTATAGGCAGAGTCACTTTGGATGTGATGATGTAAGCATGTGCTGAATTCCAGTCAAGCAGAGTTGCATCAGTTGAGTTTAATTGCTTTCAGCCTGAACTGTTTGGCTCCCATCCACTGAAATCATATTTGCATCATTTGAATGGGAGGGCAGGCAGTGTCTGTCACTGTGTGTGCAATACTGCGAGCACACCTAGTTTGATTCAAATCCCAACATGAAGTGAAATACAGCGGCTTAATTGGTAAGATTAAGCTGTTAAAATAATCAAGCAGTTGAGTAAAGTTGAGTAAAACTGAAGTGGTTTGGAGGATAAGAGGTGATTTGACAGGATTTTTATAACGCTTGTGGTGTACATCTTGAGAAAACTTTAAAGAGCCAACCCCAAACCAAATATTCTTCTCCTCTTCTCTTCCAGTTGTATCAAGAGTAAACAGGAAGCGTGTGGCATGGTGTGAGAGGGGGAGGGGAGGCACTGGCTTAGGAGGAGAGAAAAAATGTTGGAAGAAAAAAAGAAAGAAAGAAAGAAAGAAAGAAAGAAAGAAAGAAAGAAAGAAAGAAAGAAAGAAAGAACAGTTTTACACACACATGCAGGGAGTTTAAATATATAATTTCAGCAAAGACTGAGGTGGAAAAGGTGACAGACAGCTAAGCTCTGTGGCCACAAACATGTTGTGATGGACGCTTGACATCCGTGTGTTTTAAAAATAGTGCTCCAAAGAGGAAGAGAGAAACATGATGTGATCCATCTGACACATGACACGGAAACAGCAGCTCACTTTGAGCAGCGCGCCCAACACATTGGCAACACTCTGAACCTTCTGAAAATCAATAATGAAGGTAATTGAAAAGCTGAGTTAGCTCTGCGTTTTGTATCAGTCTTATTTCAGTGTCACAGACTTGCCTGGTATCTGTATGCAACTTGTTGGCTGGCACTTAATTGATCAACAGCACGCATTATCCTAAAAGAAAAAAAAAAAACCCTAAAGAACCCAGGCTGCCAGCCTCCCATCATTTGGCACAGGCACACCATGTAAATTTCATGACCACAGCATGTTACCGCTGCCAATTCTTCGCTTTGAGTCGGATTCACTAGGACACCCACAAAAGCCTGGGGCATTCATCTTTTATAATGCTGTTTTTGTCTTTATTTGACGGTCTCAATGAAAGATTTAGGGACATGCTTAATCCTATGGGTCTAGTCAGGTAGACGGATACTGCTGCTGCTGCTGTTGTGGTGATGAGACCCGCAGTGGAGGGATGGAGGGAGGCAGGGTGCAGACTGACAAGCAGACAGACAACCATGGCTGCTAATATAGCAGAGAGGGAGGTGCTGATGGCCTGTTGCCAAGGTGACATGGGCCAGCCGGGTTCTGTCTCATTTGCAGATGCAAACGAGACCTCGCAGCTCCTACCGACGCTTGCTAAGCCTCCTCTGGAGACACAAACTGAACCCCCCTCCTCTCCGGAGAACAGCTCCTGCATACACCTGAGCTGAGAGGAGAGAGGATGCGCAACTATTTATTTGCTTTTCACGTTTGCTTGTGATGTGCCTCCTTTGTGCCCCGTCTGTCTTGGCTCCTTTGGGAAAGACGGATTGCTTATAGTTTCTAAGTGTCCAACAACCCCCACGTTGACATCTTTCCTACTTGCCTCCTATTCCATTGATTCCCTGTGTTGAATTGGCCTTTTCAGAGAGGGGGGCTGATAGCAGCATGCGCTGTTGAATAACAGCCCTCAGCCGACGCAGCACTCCACCCCAGCGACAACAAAAAGGCAGACTCCTTTGTTTGGCTGGAGGTAAACAGCTGGGAACAGATGATGCTGGCCGGGCTGATTTACGTGGCCGCAGCTACCGTGGTGACAAGGTTTTGTTATGATAAGGACAAACACATGAGGGGAGAGGGAGGGAGAGGAGAAAGGCAGAGACAGAGAGAGAGCATGAGAAGTCAAGTCAGATAAAAAGATAAGGAAAAAATTGGAGAGCAATTTGGGCATTCGTTTGTGTTGGTCTGAAATCCCCTCTGGAGAGCACTTCCTGAACACACCTGAAAAAAAACAGAGGGCCTAACAATAGATTTATGTCACAGGTTTGAGAGTACACATCCAAACTGCAGCAAATTACACACAAAAGGGGAGAGAAAACACACCATCCCCATTCTTGTGTTTTCTCTCCTTTCAACAAACACAAATATATTTTGTCTTGAATTACAATAAGCAACAACTGGTAGACAGAGCAGAATTACTGCACGCTGTGTTGTGGTAATTTGGAGGTACAGAATACAAAACAACAGTAATGAAACTGCCATTAACAAGTGTGGCTGACGCGCACTTATGAGAAACGCCACATATGCCGCGCAGACCAAATCCTGAATGGTTAAATGGTCATGAATAATTAGGGCATTCTCTCACTGAGCAGATGTCTCTTTCTGCCAAACGCTGCTTCTCTCAAGAATGAACGGCTGGGCAAGATAAGCCCAGTGCAGGAACAGAGTGGGGGTCTCGCTGGATAGAAGAGGAGAAGGGAGGAAGATTGGATGCTGTGGCCTGTAATACAATATACCATGTGTGCACAAACACACACACACATACGGGCATATATAATGCAAAGTCTCATGATATGCACACAAGCGCTGATCAATGCCTGGAGCCTCCTGACCCTCCCCCAAAACACATAAGCACTAACATTATTTACGAGCATTCCCACTTAAAGTCTGAAGACACTAAGGTGGCAAGACCCTGCTCGGCTACATACCGGCTGTGTCAGTGAACCCATAAATTACTCACCCTGACCCTAAAATATTAATAAGGCAATCACCATCTCACCAATACAGTGGGAACACATCTTGTTCACGTCTTTGTTCGGCTCCAAACATGTTTTTACAGAGGATTGCACCTTTTTCTGTAATACTTGTCGTCAAAAGCAAAGATACCTCCGATTACTCATTGGCTTCATTTGTTTCCTCCCATGTGAAGTTGTTGCATCATACTGTTAAAGAAGTGGGGAGACTTTTTATCCATACTACAAAGAGTGGATAAACTCTTTAATAACACATATAGATACAAACTGGAATTGGATTGGATGTCTGGATTGAGTCATTCAGGAAAACAGTTTTTTCTGTTCTGGAGCTTGTGATTGTATCATATTATCTTATCAGTGGTGATGGAAATATAATTACCTTTTTTTCTTCAGGGCTACTTGTTCATGTCGTTTTAAAAGTGAACATTAAAGACAAGGTTGTTTTTGTCCAGGGCTGTTTCCAAGGTCAATAATCAATTTACAATCTCACATTTTTACTTTCTTTCTTGACCTCTCTTGTATATGTCTTTTCCCCCAACTTCAATAAGCCGCTCACATTTTGCCGTGACCTCTGTAAACCAATTATCTTGTTGCTGTTCTGTTTTTTGTTCCTCTCCGGGCCTCTGTCAGCTGTCATTTTAGAGCTTGATTGAGACAACCCACCACCACAAGTAGACCTCCCGTGTTAATCAGAGCTAGCTCCAGAGTGTGAACGAGCCTCAGGTAACATCCATCCAGCTACTCAGGCAAAGGCTGAAGAGAAAAGGTCAACATTTTGGGATATATGCTTATTTGTTCTTTTGCCCAGAGTGAAACAAAATGATCGATACCGCCTCTCATGTCTGCGCTCTCAATATGCAGCCAGCAGCAGTTAGCTTAACTTAGCATAGAGATGAGGAGCAGGGGGAACCAGCTAACCCAGCCCATCAAAAGATCAGAAAGTTGTAACATTTTTAAGCAACCGATGGACACTCCAGTTTTACATATAATTTCATTATTGTGAATCACAATTATTTTGGACAGGATAATTGTGACATGAAATTTCCATACCATCCCATACTTAGATTAAATGAATGTGTTATTTATACCCTTTTCAATGAAAGTAAGCGTGTATATGCAGGTTTTTTGAACGCAAGAAAAAATGTTAAAGAATAGGCAATAGATTCCTTAACCATTGCCAGTAGACCAGAGCCATGTCCAGTGGGAAAAGAGCTTTAGTGAGCTTTATGGCTCTGACATACCAAGTCAACAGTCAGACGCTGGTCAATGTCTGGCCATTGGTAAGCATGTTCTGCACCATTAGCTGCACTTGTCAGCTGGTTTTTGGCTGATTCAGCATGCTGAATTGGTGTCGGAGATGGTGAAGCCCATCTGTGGGAGAAATCACTCTGATTGGAGGTTCCACTGCATGGGGATACAGCAGACAATGCAACAGTTAGCCTCCATTGCCAATAGTTCTTTGATAAGTCAGGCAAGGTCAGGGGTAGACAACCTGCTGCTCCGGAGCCGCATGCAGCTCTTTAGACCCTCTCCAAGTGATCATTGCATTCTACAACTGTAAAAATGTGTCACCTATACATCGAATTAAAAATGTGTTAATGTTTCATCAGCTAAAATGTGTGTCATACATCTATGACCTGGTGCCTTTTCCTCTAACTGGTCTTAAGTAGTGGTGGCTAGCCTTGACTCTCACTAGCATGGCTAGCTATGGATTCCAAACCAAAAAAAAAAAAGAAATGTTTTGGAGGAAAATTGAGGATTTAATAGTGTGTGGAAAGTAGTAAATAATTATAAATAGCCGACTGCAGAGTAGCCACCTTGTGCTAAATCATTGTAATGAAAGCTCATTTAGACCTATTCGTAATGTTGATGGGCTTATTTAGAGTAAATAGGCTGTTACTTTTATTTAAATGTGTTTAATGGCTCTAGAGAGTTTTTTTTTGTTTGTCTTTTTTTGGCCAATAATAGCCCTTTTTAATTAGGAATTGTGCAAATTTGCAGGAAAGCCCAATCAGTCTTCTTTCAGCATTGGCAGTATAAAATTAAACTGGGGAGTGCATCAAAATGCCGCCTGCCTACTTTTGTGTATACAGAATGTGCCTTTTTCGGGGCAATGGGGAGCGTGGGCAAGTAACAAAACGTGTAGCTCAGCGTGTGACGTAAACAGTGACGTGCTCCAAGGGAAGCCGCAGCTGGTCAGTCCTCTGGCGATTCTCTCATAAGTTGGCCCGTCCTTCACCGTCCCCGTCGTTTGACGGTTAATGGCCTCTTCGTTTGCGAGGGCAAGGATGGCGCGCAATTTTTTTGTCTCCTCAGCTGCTCATCTTTACAGTGTCCGTCAGGTTTGCGTTTCCCTCTTGCTACTAGCTGCTCGCTAATTCCTGCTATCAGCTGTTTCCTGTTTATTATATTATTTATCCACTGCATGTGCGGTCTCATCAAGAGCTCCTCCCACAAGTCATCAACAGCCCCTCCCGTGGTGGAAGGGTGCCTCGTTCTCTCACAAAGATTCCACCAATATGTCTACCCTACGAGGGGGAAAATTGGGTACCTCGGATCAACTTGCCAATCTGGCTCTGTGTGTCTAAACGCTTGCAGCTTGCCGGCAAAACGGCCCAACATTCGCCGAAAATCTGGCAGTGTAAAAGGGGCTTAATGGCTTTTTCAATACTTAAGGTTGCCGACCCCTGGGCTAGCTGTTTCCAGTCCCAATGCAAGGCTAAGCTAATTGTCTCCTGGTTGCAGCTTTACATTTAGCATAGGCTACAGACGTGAGAGCTGTCAACTAACCATTGGCAAAAAAGCAACTATGCGTATGTTAAGCCTTTGATGTTCAACACCATTCATGGGGTCATACCATCCCATAAAGGCTGGAGTCTAATCGCCTCAGGACTCGTATATCTCCCCAGCTATTACGATACTGTGCAATGTTTAATACATAAATTCCATTAATAACTGTCTGAACCTTTCTTTCAATTAGTGTCTCCTAGTTGAACTGAACAGCTCTCAAATTTGAGCCCAATGACCAGCTGCATTTTAGCAGCCATGGACGAGTGGTTTATCCTGTATAAATGCATTAACAGTATCTAAAGGTCATGTCATGCCAAGCAGAATGAAGTGTACTCGGCGGTCTGGCACGCTGATTTGACTCGACTGTTATAGCTCTGTGGACAGTTATAACTGTCAACACTCAGAAACACAACTGCAGAGGCCAGCATTGGTGGTTCACATGTAGGTGTCTTGCCACCATTCACTCACACACACACATACACACACTGAGTTATGTATTCAAGCTCACACCTGCAAAGGTCAGCTAAGGAAAACAAGCGAGGCATCAATATATAGATTTGTCTCTTTGGAATCAAATCAAGGCTAGGGGACTCGAACACTGGGATTTGAAGCAGGGGAAACAATAATTGGCTGTTATTAGGCAGATTGAATAACACAGATGTAGATTCTACTCGATCAATGCCTTGCAAACAATTTAGCACTTGAAGCTTATTGATTTCCACGGCTTCCCATACATGCTGTAGGGACTTGAAAAGCCTTGATGGCTCCAGGTATGGCTGTATTATGACAGGGAACAAAGCAGTGAGTCAGATGGAGACACTGACAAAGACTCCTCTGCTGTGCTGTGAAGAATTTATTTTCTCCTGTATTGAATTCAGCTGAAGCTGCTCTAAACTGTAGCTCCTCTACTGCCTCATTGCTGCAAACCCTCTTATAGAAACTGAATCAGCTGCCAGTTTTGGAGATGAAATTGTCTGACAGTGAAAGAGCTTAATGTGGAAGGCACTCCTGTTTGTCACAGCGGAGTTGCTGTGACTAGATAAAGGGAAAGTGTTTTGCAGTTACAGGCTTCATTTTGTTTTCTTTCAAATGCTGCCTTCCTGATATCCTCAACTGAGTACAGAAACTGTCACTTTATCAGTCACATAAAGCTTGATGTCTGAACAAGAGAATAACTTACGGGTAGCCTGTGAACCGAGACAACTGTGACTGATTCTGAGTTGCCTTTGTCATTCTATGAATTTGTTCATGACTCACATGCATCACAAGTCAGTCATGGGCTCACAACTTAATAACTGGTGGCAGGGGAGTTGTGTTTGTCTGCCTGGCTGAAGCAGGATATAAGTCCATCAAAGCTCATCAAATAGGCAATGGTATTTTTGTTTGTGTAAGGAAGTGTGTGTCCCGATCACCACATCGCCAGGAAATCCCCACAGGAGGCAGCTTGTGGCAACTCATCCCATTACAGTGATAATGCCATCATTGTCTTTCTGGTAAGAGCTGTGCTCCACTCTTATGGTTGAATTGCTGCCACAGACAAATAAGGATGTCTTTGTCCACCATGGATCACCAATCCCATTGTTGCTTTCCCACTTCTTATCATGTATTTGTAATGATTGCAGCACGGCAGCATGTTTATGAAACATTAAAAGTGAACAGCAGCATTTTAGCAGTGGTTTTTCACAGCTCTAAACTGCAAAATATTTCAAAAGTGTTTTTGAAATTGCTCTAACACATCAGCAGTGTTGTTAGGTTTGTGTAGGTGTTTGAGCTCCTCATGGCAGAATGGCACATCACAACAGAGCGATCACAGTTTTTTCACAAGCGAGTGGAGTTACTAAAGCTGACTTGGGAATGGCTTCTACTTGTATTCTTCCCCTTGGCAGAAATGGCAAACTGACCTTGTGTCCCCATTTTTGAATAAACTTCACACCTCCCAAAATGCAACTGGAGGTGTGAAGTCATTTAATTTTCAGCAAAACATTTTTTTTGCAGAGCCAGCTGGAACAAAAAGTAAAACCGATCATTTGTTAAGTGAAAAGTCTTTGATAACCAGTGACTGATTGCTGCCCATTTTGATTTCGCAATCGCTTCCTTCTGCATGTCTCCACGACTAGAAGTATGATTTAGAATGTCCTCGAGCAAAAGTGTGCACCCTTATCCCCATTTGGTACATGCAAAAGACGGAGCTGTAGCAGAGACATCATATAGGCAATGGGACACAGAAGGACACTATAGCCTTTTTAACACAGAGGTCCCGCAGGAACGAAGACCCTTCATTAGCCTATGTTGGCTTTGCTTTTTGACACAAAGAACGCCATCATAATGCCACCACAGTATGTGATTTTAGATACCATGCCGGCATCCTGGAAACAAAAGAGGCATGACAGGCGTCACACAACACACACGTTGGGCAGTGCTACCGTCACAATTACGATGTCATGACACGGCAATAACAATAATTTGCTGTCCCTGTTATATGGCAGTTGAGCTCATTTGTTGGAGGGTCAGAGACTTCTGGACCTCATTGTACAACCTGGTGTCTCTCCCAAATTGTCGGACCTGGACGATTTGTCAGTGGACCTTGGTATCAGACACACCCAAAACACACATTAAACATGGCTTAAAGGACAACTTCGGTATTTTTCAACCTGGGCCCTATTTCCCCATGTGTATGTGTGCGTATGATTCATGGGTACAACTTGTTCAAAAATTGGTTCAGCATTGAGCGAGGCGGATGCAACGAAACGAGCTAAAATGGTAACGGAGGCAAATGCGTCCAGTATAAGTTTGCGCATTAAAAGTGCTTTTTTTCGCCACTGACCGGTTCAGATCGCCAGTGCTATGAGTGCTATGAGTGGAGTCAGCTGTCAGTCAGTGTTGGAGCAGAGAGGGGGAGGGCTGCCCCGCTGGGTACTGTAAGTGAGTATGTGTGTATGAAGTGTGTGTGTTAGCCTACGCTAGAAGAGTCAGAGTTTGGGATGGAGTCTTTTACGTGCTACCCCCTGGAGTGTTACCGGAGTTTTTGGAGTGCTCAAATAAACGGGCCTTTTTCCCGAATGCAAGAACAGGATGTTGCGCAACACCCTGTACAGCTTTCATAGGCTGCCTTTGTCGGACGGCGAGATGCTGAAGTTGTGGCTAGTTGTGCTACAAATGGATGCTCACACTCCTCCCCAAGATGACTACTGCCAGCCGAAGAAGAGAAGACATCCAATCCCAAAACACCTCTTCCTCAAGAAAATGGCTGTCCCACGAGTAGAGAGAGCTACAGACACAGTGGAGTAAAGCTCGTGACATCACACAGCCCAGAGGTAAGGGAAAGGCTAAGTTAGTATGCTATTTACAGAGATAGCACTGGTGATCTGAACCGGTCAGTGGCGATCACACCGGTCACACACTTCATACACACATACTCACTTACAGTACCCAGCAGGGCAGCCCTCCCCCTCTCTGCTCCAACACTGACTGACAGCTGACTCCATTCATAGCACTCATAGCACTGGCGATCTGAACCGGTCAGTGGCAAAAAAAAGCACTTTTAATGCACAAACTTAAAACGGGACACATTTGCCCTCATTACCATTTTAGCTCGTTTCGCAGCTCCGGTTGCATCCGCCTCCCTCAATACTGAACTAATTTTAGAACGAGTTGTACCCATGAATCATGCGCACACATACACATAGGGAAATAGGGCCCAGATTGAAAAATACCGACGTTGTCCTTTAATAGAGACAATGTCAAACACAAGTTCACAAATTGGCTTAACTTTAACTATGACAGGATTCACAGACAAAGCACTTGTCTTTATCTGGACACATTTTCCCCACAAATACAACATGCTAATGTTTTTAGCACAAGACTATGGCATTTTACATTGTATAAATTAGCCTAGCAGCTGGTTGATATTTCCTTTTACTCATATGAAACCAGGGACAACAGCAACATTTAACAAAGGTAACGTTACAAAATTCGGCTCCATTACAACTCACAACGTTCACTGACAAAACAACTGTCTTATACTAAACACATTTTCCAAACAAATACAACATGCTAATGTTATATGCACAAGCCTATGGCTTTTTACATTGTATATATTAGCCTAGTAACTAGCGAAGATTTCCTTTACCCATATGAAGCCAGGATGAATCAAACACAAGAATCTTAATGTACTTTTGTGGAGGCTTTATTGTCTTCACAATTTATTGTTTCTTATCTGTAAAATAAATAATAAAAGCTTTGTTTCCACTGAGGGAAATGGTTTCAGCTTACAAAAATAGACAGGAAGTCTGCAGTGCCACAGCTTGTAGTTACATTTCTGGGGAGGGGCACGTCAGGCTACGGCTTAGGGTATGGCATCAATTTGACGCAGAAGTATGAATCCTGCTTAAGATGCAATGGGCATGTGAATTTTTTGACGCTCCAGACAACTACTGTAGTATAAAGAGCAAGAAAGCTTCCATAAAGTGGGCAGAGGTGGAGGTGGGTGGGTCAAACAAGCAAATGGACTATCGCCCAGTAGACCACTGTTCATGTCCCGTGTAAAATTAAGTTAGCTGAGTTATTTTAATAACAATGTAGTATGCTGGTAGCATATGTATCATATGCCAGTTAAGTATGTCACATGATGTTACATACACATGCTTTTGTTGCCTAAACCTAGAGAAGTGAACCTAAAGACAACGTTTTTTTTGCCTATGTTCTGAATGTTTGTTTTTTAAAACAGACTGTGTGCATATAACAAGCTGAAACTATACAATTTTACGAGTTGGCAGTGAGAATGTGTTGCACTGACTCCCTAATGTGCAGACATTTTCGGTTGCTGTTCTTTTTTGAGTTAGGTGCTAACCGCTGCTAGCTGCTTTTTAAATGTCCTGGTAGTGTCCCGCACACATAACACATTGTTTAAATGTCACACTCATCCCTTGTGACAGTCGCTGAATCAGCTCTGTTACTTCATCTGCTGCCAGCTCTAAAGCGGAACAACTCTGACCCTCATTCTGGTTTCGTATCTTTTTTTAAAAAGTTTATTTTGGGCCATTTTGCTTGTATCTAACAGTGAAAGCTGAAGACAGACAGGAAAGGTGGAGGAGAGAGAGGGAACCGGGGCCACTGCAATACGGACCAAGCCTTAATGGTTTGTGTGTGTGGAGGGTAGGAACAATCCTGTCCTCAGAAGTAGTTGAACAATGTGTCATACAAAACAATTTGTTCCAAGCATACTGACACCTTAATGTGAGCAACAACTCTGAGTTACTTGCACAATGAAAAACCATATGTTCTCATTAGTTTCCCAAGGCTAACATGGCTTTGTGTCTGATGGCAGACCTGGCCAAGCTATATGAATCACTGCCAGGAGTTTTTCCTCTAAATGCCAGCATTCACTGAATCTTTCAGGTAAGACTTCAGAACGATCAATTTGATAAAGTGCACCATTACACCATGTACTATATATATTTTAAATATACTGTACATGAAGTACTGCAGTTTAAACTAGTTTTGCCCTATATCAAGAGCAGTAATGACTTCTGAACATTTGATTGAAGTGTACAATTTCTCTTACGAAAGTTAAGAACTACAGAAGGTATGTAGGCTATGTTAGGACCATATTTTGATTTCCAAAAAAGAGGACACTCGGCCGGCCACGACATAGCCTACTTAAATGATACTCTGTATGGATAGAAAATTCAGTTATATTACAAAATAATCTCTCTCAAAGAGAGAAATTCAGATAGGCCCCAATAGGGGACACATACACACACTAGAGTGTGGCGATCTTAGCCCACCGATACCCGACGGGTCGGCCGGGTTTGGTCAAAAATGTAGCTATAAATTGTATTCGGGCTCGGGTCGGATTCGGTCAGCTTTCAGTGAAAATATAGTGTAAAAATAAATAAAATCCTATTGTCTGTCCTGTTTATTGCTTGGGCACTATTATTTACGTGACAACACCTGAACATACACACACACAGACACACACTGGCTGTTTGTTTCTACTTCTCTCCTCGCTGGAAGTCTCGGACCTCCAGCTGGACGACAAAAGAGGATGTTTGGTCAGCCTAGCTATGTATTGATGCCAGTTTTTCTACACGATTCCATAATTACTACTAATGAACTGCGAAAACCAACAGGTGGCTGCTATGATTGGAGGGACGTCTAACAATCATGTTTTGTGAAAATCTAATTAGAAAGATAAAGAGTAGATAAACAGTAAAGGCAATAAACCATCCACATGATGAGTTTTGCCGCTGAATTCTTTCATCCAGTCTTTTAACAGTCAAGTAAGCAAAGGGTTTTTACCATTTTAACAGAGGAAAACAGTCACTTTTTATTTGTCTCTCAGGGAGAGTTACTAATGCAACTTTCACATACAACCACAGACTTCATTATAAGCCCTGTCACGTTTCAACATCAGTGAAAAGGGAATTTGACTATGAGGTTCCTTTTTATTCAAAAACCTTGACTGTACTTGGAACTTGGTTTTTGGTATATGTTCACTCATAGCCTGTCGTAATCTCTGCAGTTGCAACATCAGAAAATACCTCCATGTTTTCATAGAGTAGAAGCAACACTAATGGATTATACAAAATTAATACGTGCTGGTGAAGAGTTGACTTTGGTCAAAACATTTTAAGTCTGCATAATACACTGTGAAAACTTAAATTAACTTTCTCCATAGAAACTCAAGATTCAGAAGGCCATACGGACAAGGCTGACACATAATGTGTGTGTCACTGAGAGATGCTCAGCTATTTATTCCCTTGTGTTTTGTTACTCAACATCATTACAGTGCAGGTCCCTCCTCAATGGTCACTCGAAGTAAAATAAAGGTTAATAATAATTCAGTGAGTAGCACTTGGCCATACATTATGCCAGAAATAGAACCAACCTTGAGCAAATAGTATTGTCAAAGACAGCACTGCAAGCATACAGACATTTTTTAACTCCATGCTTTAGGTCGATTCACATAATAACACTCCACAACAAATAGAAATTATGGTTTAAATGTGACATAACAGCAGAGACAGGGAGTGCTTGCACAGATCAAGTTCAGTTGATTCTCTCAAATGCAGCAAGTTCACTGTTTTTCGACTAATTTTGTAAAATAGCAAAGACGAATGCAAATAGCACAATAAAAAGCCATCAATAACCCACACATACTGAAAAGCAGCAGATGATGTTATACTAGGGATATATATATATAGTAAGGAGGCACATTCAACACATTATTGTTGTGTATTTGCTTCAGAGTGCACCATGTTTTCAGCCATGCAGCCTTCACAAGCAGCAGCTAAACAAGTTAATCAGGTGCCTACAATCAAGTGATTATGCTCTGCTGTTGAACTGGGCAATTTAAAATGAAAAGGCTAAAGTGCAGTGAAGCGTGCAGCACTGGGGAGTATATAAAGCCATAATAAAAGATGACACTAGCCACTGAACATGTGCAGTGAAATGTTATTTTGGTCATAAATCAGCCATGTTCCTTTGCAAACATGCCAGTTAAAATTGCTGCAGTAAAAGCAATGCACATCCTACTGTGTTTTTTCAAGGAATGTGTCCATGAAATGTTTTTCCATTTGTTTCAGGTGAATGTCCTCTATAATAAAAAAGAAAATGCTCAGCATGTAGCTCAAACAGCCTTTACTCTACTGGCCAGTGCATTGCATAAAAACCAAACGGTGTCTGTTATGTAACAGTCTGATAGCTCTTTTTGAGCATGTGCTAAATGAAACCATTATTAACGTTATTTTTTTCTATGAGAGGCGCGCTCTGGAGAATGTTCTCAACAGAGTTCACTTGTACTCGTTCCAGTCCCATGCTGTTTTCTCCCCTGACTAAACACCATGCAGAAGGGTGGAGGTCAAGACAGAGGCAGCAGATAAGAGGGACAGAGGAGAGGAGGGAGAATGGAGGAGGGAGAGGAGGGCGTACTCCCTGACCGCAGAGCACAATGTCTTATCTTGTCCTCTGTCCTCCCTGTCGTTATCTTCCGCACATGGACGAGGAGACTGTACACAGCTGTTTGCTGCCCGCAGAAATTGGAAATAAGATTGTAATGTTTTATACAAATGAAAGTGTTCAAACAGTCAGGGTGTGTTATGAAAATAACTAAAGGTTAAAACTACATGTGGCCATAAAGATTTGAATGTGCGGTTGCTCTAAGTACAAAACAAGATGTCACATTGGCTCCATATATTCCCTCTTGAAAATGCAAAATGTGTGATTTGGTTTGGTCAACAGCCACGTCATAGTATGTTTTGTTTTAAAAGCCAGATCCTATTGTACAGAGCAATCATGTTTAGCCCAAAGAAAGGATTATTTTAGCCAAAATAAACAGTTTTAAGAGTAGTTTTAATGCCAGGTCAGAGAGAGGGCGATGGAAATCCATTTGAATGTCCATACAAAATAGGAGGTGAAGACATGGTGACCACATGTGCACTCAGTCGCTAACTGGACAATAATTTAAGGCAGACAAACTGACCATTTGCCAGGCCCTGCATACCTTGTAACCCCACATAATAATATGGTTAGCTAATGCTCCGCTCCAGGCTGCGAACTACAGGGGACCCAGGGAGAGCTTGGCTCCTCTTAATAGGACAGCTACCGTAAAAACATGGTTTGTGAAATTCTGGGGTAACCGCTTTTTGTTTTCACTGGAATATGTTATTTTTGCATCATCATTAATCATGCACGCTAAATACCCGTATGGAGGTTTATCATGTGATGACAAGCAGACAAGCCCCACCTCGCAGTTAAAAGGTGAGACCCACCAAAAGCCAAGCTATAGCCTACCCTTTTACTGTTAGCAAACAGTGTGATGTTTTGTGGTGGGTGGGGCTTAGCTGGAGGCAAAACAATTCTCCATAGACGTTAGCTAGCACTAGCTAGCAAGGTCTGTTGGCTTGTTTTATACCATAGAGGAAGATAACACTAGCCTCTCTGAATAGGGTGTGTTCGGATATGTAATTTTGAGTGGCAAAGCGCACTCTGGCACCAACTGGACCATTCGTAAACTTGTAGCACTGTCAGAATTTCCAGTTTGGTTATCCAGAGCATTTACTCTCTCAGTAGCTGAGCGCACTCTGGGCAATCTGCCTGGGGTGACGGAGCAGCAGAGTGTCAAGCGGAGTGAATGTGTGATTATCTTAACGGTTCATTAATTCATATAGAAATATAATGCTCTGTTTCTTTTACCAACAGGGCTCTCATTTTAGTGTAGGGCCTCAGACAATCTATGAACACACCATGTCAGGTCACTCTGGGGGTCCGCGAGTGTTACTTGAATAAGCAAAAAACACTGACCAACGGGACTAGACTGGCCGACTGTGCTCTCACTCAGTGGATGGATGATTTGGTGGTTGTTTACTATACCAATCTTACAAAGGAGAATGACATCCAAACGGTTTCCTCTAGTTTGCCTTGCTATCTAAGTTTACGTTAGCTAATTCACTAAAAAGTTAGCATAATGGGAAAATCCAATATTTCTCTTAATAACTCTCCAATTTCTGGTTATATGGACATAATAGCCCTTAATACACATAATGTTATTCATCCCTACAACAGTAAATATTTTCCCCTAACCTCATATGAAGATCACCTCCATCCAGTCCTGTCGTCTTATCGCATTTAACCATAGTTGTCTTCATTTTTGTTGACAGGCAGTGGCGGCTGGTATGCGATAAAATTTAAGTTTTGAGTCATGACTCCTTCTACTCTGGATCACAAAAACGCGACAACACGACAGTTTAAGACTCCTATGTAGCCTACAGACCTGACATTATTGTGACGTAGGCCCCAAAAAGTTTATATGATGCTTTCAATTTGTACTCGGAAGTTGGAAATTTCAACCAGGCCTCACCAACTCTGACCTCAAAATCCAATATGGCAGTTTAATGAAAGCTGTAATAATATGCTGTTTATTAGCACTTCTATCTTGTTTTTATCTCATTAAAACAGTTGTACACGCAGTCCCGTCCAACGTATCTATGGACATGCTGCTACTGTCTTTGTCAATGCACAAAAAGAGCATAATGCATTGTTATGAATTAGTATTGCTAACAACATCCTGGTTTTAGGACTTGCCGTACTGGAACGCGATCAGCTTGGGTGTGATGTCATTCCCAGCTCCTACCTCCGACTTCAGAAGTAAATGGAATGCAGAGATAGTCCCAAAATGGTGTGCCAGTGGCCTCTTTGGAAATAAACCTGTGGGTAGTAAGCTAGTTAGACTGGTATGCTAACTTTTGTAACTTATGTCAGAGCTTGCAACTGGTCAACACTGCAAATTCAGGTCCATGAAAGCTGACTAAATGCTACTTTAGTTTGCCTCTGTGAGGACATCAGCTGATCATGGCTACTACACTGAAATTAACCTGTTTTGCCAGTTTATGTATAAATAATTGTTCATATAACTGCACAATTGTATTCACTGGATAATGTTGACACAAACATAATGCTTGAATATGCAATTCAGGTATTTATTAAATCATTATCAGAAACCCTTATTTGACAGTGTCTTGCAGTGGATGGATATTGTTATGGATATATGACAGAGGCCTTTTGGTTTTTATTCAGTATCCTCTGTTCTTGATTCATGGTTTCAAACAGCAATATCCAGGGATGAGCCTAGAGTGGATCTTGGATAAGCCTCTAGCCCTTGGCTTAGGTCCCCACCCCCATCCCTCTAGTGCTTGCTCTCCTTCCCTCTCTCTTTCTCCCTCTCTCTCAAACAGACACACACACACACACACACACACACACACACACACACACACATATACAGGGACTCCAAAAGCACTGCAGACACTCTGCCAATTTAATAAAGAGAGACTTTGTCATGCGTATCTCTCCCACAGCTTCCTGGCCAGAGTGACAACAGTGTGGGTGAGTGGAAAAACAGGAAGAGGACAGGCAGACTATAGACAGCTCTAGCGGGCAGTGGACTGGCCTTGGTGTGTGTTTGTGTTTGCGTGTCTGTGCTGAAGCCAGTGCATGTGTACGTATGGCGTATGTGTTGACCCGCTAAGACATGTGCTCACCAGGACATTGCTCAACATTTAGAGGCGATGGTGGTGCAACACAGATAGGGCCCCCCACTCAGGAAGGAGAACTAGCAGTTTCCTGGAGGGGACGTCTAACTGTCAGCACCCGGGTAGGAGCGGGATATGGCTCCGACCATTAATAGATCTCATGATGGGAAGACCAATGGACAAAGGCCACAGGGGGAACTTCACCCAGGCACAGAGCTTTTGGGGCAACTCAATAATGCATGATTTGTGTTTTCTTGGTAGTACAGCATGATTGCTTTCCTGAATGTCCCTCTGGAGGATGAATATCTCTGAAAATGTACAGATCTCTCAACTGTTATTGAATACAGTCTAAAGATGCAGCATTGTGCCTTTTAGAGCTTGGCTGTACTTTTATCAGCACTCCAGGGACCAAAGGTAGACTGTTCTATCCAGTTTTGTAGCGTATGAGCCATCCACTGCTGTAACTCTGCAATATTTTCCTCATTCACCCACACTTTCCCCTCCTAATTATTTTGCTGCTGTCAACGATGTTGTAACCAACTGCTTGAATACTAACTGTGTGTCCAAACAGATTTCTGCTGAGAGTGAGTCATTTGGTAAATATAGGGAATGACAGCACTGACTTTCAATTTGGGCTCAGCTGTTTAGCAGTCTAGATGGAACACACAAACACATGAAGACGATGACAGATGCACGCACACATACACAGCTGTCAGTGGTTTGGGTGCTCAGAGAAGACATTTGAATTCTGCGGTGCTCACATTTAATAGATGAAATTGTGGCGCGCAAAACCTGGCATGACATGGAACCTTGGCGTGAAAATAGGTCATATCACAGGTTGTACGCCGTTTGAACTGCCTCAAGTGTTATTGCACCGATGTATCAGTAGATGAGACCTGCTTTAGCTTGACAGCCAGAGAGGCTCCCCAGATGGTAAACAGAAAAATGAAATTATGCCCAGACCATTCCAGATTGTTATTGTCCACAAAAGGCTGTTAGTTCCTGGTGTTTTTGTGGGGCTGAGCTACAGTCAAAACTACCTTACAGCTCACTGTCATATTTACACCTTACAATTTTTTTTGGAGAAGTGAAAAAAAGTCCACCCCCAATTCCCGCTACCTAACACGATCTGTTTACTGACGGCATGTGTGTGTGAGAGAGACAGAGAGAGAACAGACGGTAAGGCCACAGGTACATGTGCATGCATGTGCGCTGCCGTGTGCGCAATCTCTCCCTGCGTGCAGGGGTGTTTGTTTGTGGAGGGGAAAAGTGTCACCGGGTGCTTTAGCCCCGCCACAAACCCTACTCCTCCTGACATCTGTGAGTCAATTAGCTGACTGAAGAGAAAACATCCCTGCCCCCTCTCTCCCACACCCTCCCTTCCCTCCATGCATCCCTTCCTCCACCAAACAACTCCAACCAACCAGCCAGCCAGTTAGGTAGCGTAGCATAGCAGCTCCTGTCTGCCCTGCCTGGTGTGAGGCACTGGGGGAGGGGCGCTAGTCAGGGCCAGGGGGTGGGAGGGTAGTGGGGGTGATGAGGTTGGATGTCAAGAATGTGGCTCATGGTCTGCTCTTTTGTGTGTTTTGTGCAAGATGAATAGGCCCATGGCAGGCTGGGGTGCTAGCCGGCCACAGTTCCCCGTTGACTTGTGTGTTAGAAAAGCCTGAAGGCCCTGGCCTGCGCCTCTTGAAATGAGACAGACGGATAATGAAGGCTGCTGGGTGAACAACTTAAACGCCCACTACATATAGACATAACTATATCAATGTGTTATTTCCTCCATGGCTCGTTCTTGTCTCAATATTGCATATAGCTTCATTATCTCCATTCTCTTCTGTCTATCTCTATCTCTCTGTCCATGCCTCCCAGAGCCCCCTATCAGAATAGTTATTGTTTGCTAAGCTGGTGTGGGGGCTGTTCTTTTTTGTGCTTGGCGCATCCCATATTCCCTTCCCCACTCGTCCCCAATGCCCTCCACGTCCTCAGGCTACTGCTATGGAAATATGCTTCAGTCACATTGCTAATTATTTAAGAGTCGTCACCTCATTAACAGTGCTGGGAGATAATGAATGATTAATAGGTCATTCTTCACATCGTCACTGTGTTCTCCCACTCTCTCCCGCTCCCTCCTTCCATACATATAGCTACTTGTTTGACAGGTTGTGCTGGCTCTTGTTGTCCATCCACTCTATGTTTTCCCCCCGCACTCCTGCACTGCATGTGCATGTTCCTGGAGGTAACTGGGAACGTCAGGAGTGGCTGTAAGGCAGGAAGTGCAGTGAAGGGGACATGATTAGTGTTTGTGTCTACAATGATCCCTCAGGCTAGTAAATGCTGAAGAATGGTGTTGCTTGGAAATTCAGGCAGTGGGCTTGTGGTGCTGACTGTAAATGACTGACATTGCTTGGTAATGAGCCAGGACTGGATACATGAAACCAGGGAGTCAACTCCAGTTGTATTTGTATAGCTTACATTAAGTCAGCGTTGGGGTGTGTGAACACCTGCAGGCAGTAATACTACTTATCATGTCTTTGCTATCAGGATAAGTACGCTGGGAATTCTCAGCTGGAGCGGGGAAGTTGTTTCAGTGGTTATCTGGGGCCTCAGACATCCCTTCATGGTCTCAACTTTCTCAGCTAACAGGAACTCTGCATTCTTTAAGACAGTATTACAACACTTTTCCTACTGCCACTAAGGCCTCAGTATGCTTCAACAGTCATACGACTCATCATCTGACCATGTCTAATGGGTCAATGCGTATTCTGAATAGCCACACCTTGAGTTGTTGCCTGTTGTCACATAGAGGGGAGGGGTTGGAAAATGTAAGATGAACGAGACTAATGCAGATAACAGCACACAGTTTTGTACAGTCTCTCCTCTGAGGCTATTATAGTGTTAAGCTTGGTTGTATTTGTGTGAGGAATGACAAAACAGAGCTTAAGAAGGACGTTTAAACCTTGCCATACTCTATGATGATTAAAGTAGAAATAGACAGCTTTTTTTGCTTTAACTTATCATGAAGTAAATGTTCTTTTCAAAATGTAATGGCTATCCACCTTATTTTTCACGGAAACACGGAGGCAAAACAGAACACAACCAACTTCCGTTTTTTTGTGCGACACTTCCGGTCCAGCACTCTTACCACTGTGTAAATGGGAATCGCCTTGTTGTTTACCTTGCTGAGTTTAGCTATATATATGTATATATCACATTTTTCACGTCACTATATCACCGTTTAGATTAATCTGATGTTTGTAAAGTCTATAAACACAATGACTGAAGAAACATTAGTATTTTCTCTGTGTATAATTAATAACATGGTTATCGTAGATTAGCTGGGCTAACCGTTAGCTGTTAGCCGTTAGCCGTGTCTGTAATAACTCACTAAACTCACAAAGTGGCCCGTGAAAAAAATATTTTCTCCAGCGGATGTCTTAGTTACAACATGATTGAGCTAACTGGAGTAGTTTCATGTCGTGTCCGACAACGGGAGGCTTTTAACGGATGACGATCCTGATGTTAGCTTTGCTGCTAGTGTTAACTTTAGCTGTCCCTGTCAGCTGCAGCCACTGATGCTTTCTAGACATCGTGATTTCCCAAAACTGAATAAATACCACACATAGCAACACAAAACTGCTTTGCTAGCTCAATCATGTTGTAACGGCTGGATGGTTGATGCGTACATGCTGATTCAGGTGCTATCAGAGCCGATCCGCGCATCGCTATGGCTTAATGATCAACTCAGTCAATAAAAACAACCCGTCCTGTGTTAGGAGTGTATTTCGCTGACAGAAATAAAGAAAGAAAGAAAAGGGAAAAAAAGATAGAAAAGCAGCGTACACCTCACATATTTATTTCTCACAGTTGCGCACGCGTTTGGCTGGCATGCAGAAGCACCGTCTGTATGTCTGTGTGTCTGTGTGTCAAGGGTGTAAGCCGCAACTTCAGCTGCTCAGGTAGAGAGGCTGTGTAGCCCGGTGTGTTTTTTCACTGACCGGTTCTGCAGGTTCTCTGCTGGTACACTGGAGACGGGGATCAAGCAGGTTGTCTCACTCGGGATAGATTGTGCTTTTTTGGTTCATAGTTTATGATTGACGTGCGATTTATTTGCGTTTAGAGGGAATAAATTTCCGTTATAACGGAAACGTGGTCACAGTTAGCTAACGTTATACAAAATGCACAGACTAACTAACCAACTAACTAACTGATTGACTAACATAAACAACTGAAAACTGAAAAAAAAAAATTAGCTTGCACCGTTAGCTCCGGTAAGGGAAAGCATGAGGGAAAGCGGCTGACCGGAAGTCAAGCACAAAAAAACGGAAGTTGATCACTATTTACTTCCGTGTTTGAAAATAAGGTGGATAGAATAAGGCATTACGACTGGTCCCCTATAGAACGTTAAAAGGAGTCTTTCAGTTGCTAGGAAATGCCACTGTTCCACTTAAACTTCCGGACACGTGAAATAACTGGACACTGTCGTAAAACCAGAGTCTGTGATGCTCATTTATATTGTAAATTTAGCCTTTTTGGGGGAAATTACTGGACAGACACACAGATACAAATGTTCAGTTCTCCCTTTGTAGACAGTTGGCTAGCAATCGCTAGCTTGTACAAGCTAATAATTGTGGCTAGCGATTGTTAGCTTGAACAAGCTTACTGTAACTTTCAGTCCCTTTTACTAGCCTGGTGTAGCTATACATTTTGACAAATAAAGACCTGTCTCAATAAGACGCCTGATCTGGTTGCCAAGCAGTTTGTGTTTATAGAAGTTCTTTGATAAAAAAGTGAGTTGTTGGACACCCACTTAAGCTAACGTTAGTTAGCTGTTCAAATCACACAGAAATAAATGTTTAAACTTTTGTTAATATAGAGATGCTACACATTGTTAGCTTGGTTAGATGCGCCACAATTCAATCGTTGAGTTTATTTTACTGAAACCACGAGTGCCAAAGAATAAAGAAGCAATTCATTCAGATTGATTGGCAAGTTATTTACATTCATTTAGTTCATAAGGGTCCACTGATGAAAAGAATGAAAGGGGGTTTTCATAAAAATTAATCCAAGTTGTGAATATTGTTTTAACAGGATAAAGTGGTGTTGGGCTGGTATGTCGGGTGCCGTAATTCTCGAGCTCTGTAAAAAGAGTGTCATAACTCTCACTCTCTCCCTGATGCCTTGTCTGCCGGAGCTAGATTAAATTAATGATTTGTAATTGATACATTGTTTGAACCCTAGTTTTTATATTAGTAATGTTCATACAGGTTCAAAGAAACAATTTGGCAGTTTTTCCCATTTTGCTGAGCAACTGTTTTGTGTACAAGGAATTAAAGGCCTGTCCCAAATATAAGCTTTGTTGAGTTCAGGGATGTGAGCCAATAATATCTTGGGCTAGTAATTGAAGTTTTACTGCACTCACCAGTAATGAAATGAGCACCACAGACCCTGGAGTGTCCCAGACAGTGTCTAGTTCTTTTCTGTGACCACTGCAATCCATGTTTTGCGCTGGTTTGTTTCTTTACAAAAGCGGTAGACTTTTATTTCTGGTATCAAGTTTATCTAAGGAATGAGAAATTGTATGTTTCCACCTAAAACTGCAAAAAAAAAATGTTAAAGGGCGCTCAAACCCACGCTGTGTTTGAGTGTGGCTGCTCAGAACAGGTATAAACACTCTTGCCTTCTGTCGTGGTTGAATGGCTAGTTTATTGAGAGCATACTCCTTTCAGAGTTGCATGAATGTGGGTCTGAGCATTCATTTAATATTACTATATATCACCTCTCAGCAGAATCGGATTGTGACAGTATAATTATACCATAGAATCGGATTGTGACAATATGATTATACCGTCTTAATACTTGACATAAAAGAGTGTGAGCTGTGAGTTTTGTGCTTTGTAATACATAACAAGTGGAACACAGTTAACTACACTGCGCCAAAGTTTATTTTGTATTTTTGCTTTCATTGGCCATATTTTTCTACACAGTATAAAGATATTAGGAAAATATTCTCATTAATATTGTGATACTGATTTTAGTTATATTGCCCAGCCCAACAGTACTGGCCTAATATTCTACACACAGACAAATGAGCCCATGATTACCAAGTGATGGAAGAAGTAGATCCTTTACGTAAGTAAAAATAGAAATACCATGGTCTACCACTACAACCCCAAAAGTTCTGATTTCAAAATGCTACTTAAATAAAAGTACAAAGATATTATCAGCAAAATGTACTCAAAGTATAAAAAGTAAAAGTACTGATTCTGCAAAATGGCTTCTTTCACAGAGTTAAGCCAATTTTTCACATACTGTTCAAGTCGGGAATATCACACCTGTATGCTGCCTGGCCATGCAGTATATAAGGTACGACTGCCGAATGGGGGGACCAAACGGTCCCGCCTTTAGTCCGCCAAGGGACGTAGCAGCAGCTCTGAAACAGTGTCTGTATAAAGCCGACATTGTGTGGGATGCGATCACAGGCGGCACAGGTGTGACGTTTTGATAACATGTTATACGTGTGAGCCACCGTGGGACATTTAAAAGGTAGCTGTTAGCAATTAGTGGCTAACTCAAAAAAAGAACAACTGCCATAAATGTCCGTAATTTGAGAAAACAATAAGGTCTGGGAGCTCCTTTCATCCAAGCCATATAACAGCCACAGTAAATGACTGTTATGGTCATAGTAATGTCATTGTTATTGTTTATAAAGTGCTGTTTTATGTCGCACCAGAGGCTGATGCTGATGTGTCAAATGTTACGCCTCTTTTGATTCCACAAAGCAACGATGTAGTGTATAATCACACATTAGAGTGGAATGATGCCACCGTTGTTAGATTCTGTGTAAAAATGCAAACGAGGTATAAAGAAGGGCCTTTGTAATGACCCTATAGTGCAATCTCAGTGTAAAAGGTGGTTTTGTATTGTTATAAAGTATTATATTATTCTGTTATTATCACTAACAAATACATGAAAGAGCATTTATATCATCATATAGGTTAATATGATATTCAGAGTGTATCTTTAATTCGGAGGTTGTCTGCACATGGCTCTCAACATGGAGGTGGCTGAGATGGCAGTTAGCAGCTAATGGTGCTTACATCACAAACAGTGCTGACAATAGCAACAGTGCTGACAGAGCTAACAATGTCAGCAAGGAGGGAACCAGGGGGTGGTCACAACGCTTCTGCAATGATGCTGTCCCAATATTAGCAGTAACTGTCATATGGGCGCAGTGCAGAGCAGCTATGATTAGCAAGACAGAGAGATACACACATTGACTCACATGCACAAACACGTCTACCACAACAACCACCAGAGAAGATTCCAACACACACAAAGGCAGAGTTCATGTCACATTCAACACCTTTGATATTGTAGTTTCGTCAGTGTGAAGCCACTTTTAAATTAGACTTGACTTGGTAGATTGGTAGAGTGCTGCATTATATCATATAGGTATATGATATGTTTCTATATGTAAAATGTAGAGGAGGAAAAAGTACAATATTTCCCTCTGAAATGTAGTGGAGGTGTAATGTAGTGTAGTGTAGCAGTGTAAAGTAGCATAATATGGAAATACTCAAGTAAAGTACAAGTACGTCAAAATCGTACTTCAAGGTATACTATGCAGAACTGTCTGTTACTGTGTGAGCACACTTGACAGTGAAAGTGAAAATAAAGGCAAACCCCAGATTCACTCTTGTTTGCCTTTTCGCCCCACTATATTTGTGGGGGGTTTAAGCACTACATCTCCTGTGCTGCTTACAGTCTGGCACCTGGTCGTAACCTTACGGGCAGAGGGCAGGTACTCTGCAAAAAATAAACCACCACAGACTTCTAGTGGGTCATAGGTGATGATTGAGATGGACTAGTTCTATATGAGTCTGTGGGTGCTTTCACACCTGTAGTTCGGTTCATTTAGTCCTCACGAGTGAGCAAAATTGATATCTTGTTGCATTTTAGTTTTGGTTCTTGTTCACACTGACTTTTTCCCAAACGAACCAAGAGAAGTAAACATGAAGTGATACCAACTGACAGGTAAGTTATTGGTCGGACAGTTTTGGTGTTTCTAATCCTGCATCATCAGGGCCCATGTGGGGAAATCACATTACGGTGACATTTATGCAGCAGCACTTTTACGCCTCTTCTAAAGTGTTTATCTTTATGTTCTTTGGTTTCACAGAGAGCTCAGAAAAATAACTGATTGTAAGCATTATTTGTGGGCTGTTATTAGACTGCAAATCAATCGCATGTTATGAATAATGACATACATGGAGACAGGATGAAAAGAACACATCTTGTACAATAATGATTCGGGGCTCCACACTGTGGGATCACTGTCACACACTTATTTACTGGACTCAATGAACAGACAAAGAATACAGAGTCGAATACAATGATGGCAGTTTTAACAACATTTTAGACAGGGAACATACCCACAGTGACGTACATGTGTGTCACCATGGTTACATGTATGCATTAGCATAAATAGATTATGAGATATGCGTGGCCTTTCTAAGTATCAATTATGAGATCGTGGACAGATTTCACAATCAGCAGATGGATTTATCATTGGCTTAGCTGTTTTCTTTCACAACACAAAAGATCCACAGAGTCCGTTTGGAAGCGCACCAAAACCGACTTTTTAGGGTGCTTTCAGAACGAGAGTTTGCTTGCCTTGTTCCAAATCAAGGACTAATTGTTACACAGCTGTATAATTGCCTAGAGTTGGTTCGTGTTCTCACGGCAGCATTTACAAGCGGACCAGATAAAATGCCTTGCGAGAGAAAGCTGCTCTTGATTGGTCAGTAATTCCATGTGGGAAAAATCCAGGAAGTACACAAAACGTTGAAGAAGAGTACACTTGCAAGATAAATGTGACACTTTCTAATGTCACAATGGAGGGACAACTAAGCAGGTTGATTTTAGCGCTGCTCATCGTGGACTATATTGCTGTCATTGTTCATTTTAGTCAAACCATACAGTTTGAAAACGAGGCGCGGCTCCAACTAGAAAACAATGTTTTGATGCATTGGATGTGCTGAATGTGCATATTAAGGCAGTACAGGAGGAGGCGCACACTAATAATCCTCCAGGACTGTAACATGCTCATGTTTAACCCAAACAATGTGTCATGTGACTGCAGTTGGTTCAGATCAAGGTTGGAACACATTCTCACCACAAATGACCCACACCAGAGTTCGTTAGTAACCGGACCGAGACCACCTGTTCTACCACACTTCGATCGATTGAACCAAAACAAACAGGACAGGTGTGAAAGCACCTTAAAAGTGGTCCTGGTTCTGTTGTTTGGTCTGCATAAGGGTTGATTGACAGCTTTCACACCAGTCTAAACAAACTGTATTAACCCCGCAAACAGACCTGCGTTCGCTTTAACCGAACCAAACAGTTGTGAAAACACTATACATAGTTTTTTTTCTTTTATTTAAATTCTGCTTAGTAGACCTTTAAGTACAGTTTATGTACTTAGTTACATTTTACCTCGCCTCTTACCAATTGTATTTTTGGATCTTTCTCATTTGTAGTTTGTTAAAACATATATCAAGCTCAGGCCTATTAGGGCTTTTCAAGTAGTATGACATGAGTATGTATACACAAGCCAGTCAAGTGTATCAAACAGTGACAGACCACAGTTATTTTAAGGGGAAAAAAATGTTCATTGAACTTCACATGGAACAATCACGAAAGTTGTTGGAACGCTGTGGTGCATTCCGACCACCCCCCATTCTGCCAAATCACTACTTTCACTTGAGCTTCACCCCCACTTGTGGCCTCAGGTCTGTGAGTGGCAGTTACCAGGTTTCTCCCTCCCTTTCAAAGTCCCTCACCCACCTCTCCATCACAGTATGTTTGAGTCAGACCCTCCCCCGTTAGCCTTGACTCAGGCTTATTGCTCCCTCTCAGCTGCTCGGCTGAACAGTGACTGTTGATTGGTGGTTGAGGCGGAGAAGGAAGCCTTGGGAGTATTTATAGAGACTCTCTCATTTACCAGAACAATAACAACCCTCCCCCACACTGAGAGAAAGAGAAAAAGAGGCAAACTGACTTTTGGTTTCACATCTCAGGGGAAATGTGCATACTAGGACACACTTTGTCCCGTTGAATAAGGTTGACTGTCCATTCATGTTGACGTTGTGTAGCAGTTCTAACAGAGCAGGTTGAAAGTGACTCATAGTTGATTCATATCTTAAGTTTAGAAATATAGAGAGCAAACTTCTCGGATGTTTTCAGAAGCAGTTTACATATTATTTTAAAGTGTTAGAGTGATTACGTTCTTGTCTTGTTGACTCCTGTGAGTGCAACAACTGAAAAACACCACAATAAGAAGCAGCAGAATTAAGAAAAGTATTTATATTTCATGTGTTCATTGTCCTGAAACACTTTCCCTGTCACAACACTGTTTGTTAACTTTTCAGGTATTAAGACACACACACACACAGTGGGTATTAGTTTTACATGAGATTAGCCAACACATTGTAAATCAGGAATGGTAATACCCGCAATCCACTGATGCAAGTGAAACCAATTTATTTTAAGGATGTGGCAGCACTTCCTGAGTACTCAGACATATGGCTCCACCTCTATAAACGCACATGTCTGCACGAGGCATAGGGCTCTATACATTGCTAACATTGCCAGTAATTACTGGCAGAGACAGTGTAGGGAGGATTAGTCAGGTAGGTAGGATTGAGTCAGCTGGTCTTAGTTGATGGTGACAGAGATTAAAGATGACTTGGGTGATCGGTTCACTGTCCACAGGCAGATGATTACTGTAGCTCATAGAGCTGCCCTTTAGTTTGTCCATCTAATCCCACGCAGAAACCGGATAAGTCATTCATTTCAGACAGCAGAGCATAGAAAGTGGTATCACTGTAGAGCGAGTAGAGCCAGTAGAGTGGTGCAGGGATGAGGTCTGTTCGTAGGCCCACTTGGAAGTTAGCACCGCCCTGGTTCCCTCAATAGGATTTTTCTATTGGGTTTTCTATCATTGCAAAAAATAAGCTCTGTGGCAACCAAAAGTTTATGATACATGTTTTGTTCGGCGACATAATCTCCACAAATGAACACCACTTTTATGATTTTTGAGGCATAAAACAGCAGTCGCATGACTTCAATGACACCACCGTCACGAGGCTGTGTTCAGCGTGATGATGTTCTGTGGTCTCATTTAGCAACTTATTAGAAACTGTCATTTTTAAGCCACGTCAACGCTTCAGCATTCACTAGTGAGGTATTTATTGACATATTTTATGTCGCAAAACAAAATGTGAAAGTCTCTTTAGCTTGTGTTAACCACAGCCCTCATGTCAGGCCTCTTAACTTAACCCATTCAAAAAACCTATCAACATTGAGACTAGGGAACTGGGTGTGCTAAAATGTGAACTCATGTCTGGGTTTTAGGACTAATTCGTGCACCACTCTAAGGGTTGGGTTTAAACTTAGCAATAGACAATGTGGAAAAAACCCCTAGAAACTGGAGAAGCAGGAGATCTCTGTTTGTCTGTCGGTATGCCCTTCACATATCTTGAGAACCACTCATCCTATCGACTTCACACTTGGTGGGTGTACTGCTGAGGACACAAGGAAATCCAGTGTCAAATTTAGACATGTGATAAGTTCAGCACTAATAACCTTGGAATAAACAAACATACAGTGTCTGTTACTCTGTTCATCAGCGGTGGCGGGGCCTTGGGGCTCTGCAGTACTGAGTCGAGTAGTGTATTTCACTGGCTGCTAGGAGCCACAGCATCATAATGTTTTTCTTTGCCATGCCTTCTTTTAATACTAATAATGCTATGTGAGTGAAATACCTCCATGAATGAAATCCAAGCTCTGCTTTATAACTGTGATGGTGCAGACTGAGCTGAGCATGCCTTGACCTACAGTGGTGGAAAAAAGTTTTCGGACACCCTTAAAATTTTACACAATCTCAAATATTATCATGAAATATTTGTGGAAAAATCTTTTTTGTGTTTCAAAAGGTGTGGCTGCATTAGACAGATACAAACAAATACAAATTATATTTTTTTGTTTATTGTTTACAAGAAAAACTAACAAAACTAAATTCTTGACAGTTTCAATATGTCAGTTCTCAACATTGTCGGTATCAAAGTCAACAAATAACAGAGAATGTGTTCAAAACTGAACAAAAAATAAATAAACCATCACATCATCAAATTAATATTTAGTAGTCCTGCCACTGGCACGTAGTAGAGCTCTAATCCTGGCTGGCATGTTGCCCACGAGCCTTTCACACTGTTGAGGGGTAATCTTGTCCCATTCTTCTTGAATTACTGCTTTTAATTCTTCTAAAGTCTTTGGTTTATGCTTTGAAACAGACCTTTTGATAATCCACCACAGATTTTCAATGGGGCTCATGTCCGGGGATTGAGCTGGCCACTCTAAGACCTGGATACTGTGCTCCTGCAGCCAAGTTCTACTGGCCTTGGATGTGTGGCAAGGGGCATTATCTTGTTGAAACATCCAGTTTTTACCTCGACGGAACAGTGCACGCGCAGAAGGGAGCATGTGGGTTTGGAGAATGGTACAAAACTTGGTAGAGTTCAATGTGCCATCACAGACAGTGAGATGACCAACACCAGCAGCACTCATGCATCCCCAAACCATGATACTGCCTCCACCATGCTTGACAGTAGGTACTGTACATGCTGGAGATAATGCTCGCCTGGCCTTCTGCACCCTCACATTAGTAGGAGGAAGATAAAGCTGGAAACTGGACTCATCTGACCACAAAATCTTCTTCCAATTCCTGGCTGTCCAGTTCTTGTGTGCCTGGGCCCAACGACGCCGGGCTAACCTCTGTCTCTCATTGATCAGGGGCTTCTTGATAGCCTTGTAGGACCTTAAGCCATGATCTAAAAGTCGGCCACGTGCAGTGCGGGTGGAACACTGGACACCAGTTTGGTTTGACCACTGCTGCTGAAGCTCCTGTGATGTCATTCGACGGTTTTGCCTGCACATGCGGATCAGGATGCGGTCATTTCTTGCTGAAGAAACCCTTGGACCCCCAGATCTTGGTTTGTCTTCCAAGCTGTTGGTTCGTCTGTATTTCTGCTGAGTGTATCCAACTGCTGAAGGACTGCATCTGCACTTCCTGGCTATCTGGCGGCAGCTGTACCCTTCCTGGCTGAGAATCTTTATCTTCAGGCGTGTTTCCTGCGTTAGGTTCCTTGTTTTAGCCATTTTTGTGTCTGAAGAACTTTCAAATGTACTGGCTTTATGTAGACACGAAGCTTGGCAACAAAAAATGTGTCTTTTAACAAAAAGAACGACCTTCATCACTGGTACCAAAATGACCCAATACTCAAAATTTCTTATGTATTTTTATGGAACCAATCAATTTTAAGTTTTTAATGGCTTTTTTAGGATTTATTTAGTATTTTGGCTGTGACTGTACTAAAAGAAATTGCACTTGAAGACCTAAGAGTGATTCTTAATGCAATATTTCACAAATGCATGGGGTGTCCGAAAACTTTTTTCCACCACTGTACGTCCATTGAGTTAGTTTGTCAAAGATGGCTGCCAAGCTGCAGACCACTGTTTGAGATCAACAAACAACAAAACCACAAATGTAAATGTTGTTGAAATGTAAAGTTTCAGCATATCCACTACATAAACGTTACACAAACGTTACATATACTTGATTTGGAGAAATGTAGAATGCCAGCATTTATTCTGCTGATTTTGCTGAGTGTATTCACTGGTGTTTGAATCTGCAACAAAGCCAGTAACATGATGCGTATTTTTCACGTGCTCTGAAGGCCTTTTACATGTTATTTTGGGGTAGGCTACAATGAGTTACTTCTCCCTGTGCTGCTACCTTGTCATGGTGGAGAGACTTGCAGGCTTCCAAGACCATGAGACCAACCTTACCAGATTGGTCTCAGGCAAGCAGCCAGACGAAAGTCAGCACACTGGCTCTCCAGGCTTGGGGGTTGGGTGTGGTGCTAACAACACCACCCCATAAAAAACACACTGTTACAGAAACTACAATGAGCAAAACGACATTGACATCAGGCACATAGTAAACTCCAGCCACCATAACGGTGGCAGTATGACCACTCCTGGTAAAAGCCGAAAGGAAATCAGGAGTGCAAAATCATGGTCTACTAAAAATCCAAGATCTGCCTTGAAACATGGAATGTCCAAACCATGTCCTCAGTGAAATGAAGAGATACCACCCGCACATCCTGGGTATAAGTGAAAGTCAATGGACTGGCTTCGGATGCCAAGTACTGCATGATGGATGTATCATCCTCCATTCAGGCCATGAGAATATCCACACACACAGCGTAGCCGTCATTATCTCAAAGGAGAAAGCCAAAACCTTGCTGGAATGGGATCAATGGAACGGAACAGGGCTGGATCACAGGAGTCGCCTTAAGATGGACACCACCAGGCAAAAGGCAACCTGGAGGGCCCAAAACCACCTGGCTCAGAATTGTGACACCGGAGCTGGAAAGGTTGAACCTGTCATGGGGAGAGGTGCAACATGCTGCAGATTAAGGATCAAATGCAGTGGAAAGAGCCAAGTGAAGCCTTATGTCCCATAGGGGATGAAGAGGAGTAAGTACAAGTAGTTAGAATAGCAACATAATTCCAGGAGTCTAATATCTGAACATCATAATAAATCTATAGCTGTTGGGGGTCTAGGTGTATTGGTCAGGACCCAAAGAAACACAGTGTTGAGTGTGGAGTTGTTTGTATGAGTGGTTCTTGAGAAAGCTGCAAGTAGACCAAGCAATGGACCCATTCCCAAGAGGCATGTTTTGAGCAGGTTTCAAATGTTGCTCTTTTTTGTGAACAAGAAGACAACCTAACCTGTAATCACTGTAGCTTGTTTCTGATGGAAGGAATTCAAGGTGTTACAACTGTCCCATGTTACAACTGTCCCTAGTCTCCCCTACTATTATAAGCACATGGGATTTGATATATATCATTGCAAAAATCATAGTGGAAGTGTATAATATATTAGGAAGACTACTTACAATATGTATATCAAACAGGGATACAACAAACAGAGTTGGTATGCTGACTGTCTGCCAACTTGTTCCACCATTTTATTGTTTTTTTTTTTTAAAGGTAGACCATGCAGGATATTCCAGGATGACCATACAGTCATACAAAAGTAAACCCTCTCAATCAGTATTTAAGACTTGCTACAAGTGTGTGGTAGCATATTTATCTGCAGAGACTCCTCCCTGTGCCTGTAATTTCATATTTTCTTGTTTGGGGCGTTCCTGGGCACAGCACTCAGGACTTTTTAAAAAGCAGCATGCATCCAAAAGGAATTCAGAAAAATCGCAGACAAAGCACCAAAATATGTTGAACGAGAGTGAATCTGGGGTTGGCTTTCACAGGTGATACCTTTTACAAACAGTAACGACAATTCCTGCATAGCATGGGTGTAGATTTTGAGGGGGACAAGGAGGACATCACACTTTTATTTGACAGAATTAAAGACATTTACACCTTAAATTGATGCAGACAAGGAACAAACTAGTGTCTTAAAGTTCACCAGAATGCAGGAAATTAAGTGTTTTACACTCAAAATTTCCTGGGGCAGGATCCTGAACCCACCATTTCATGTGTTCCCCTCCCCAATGTTGAAACAAAATTGATGCCCTTGCTGTAAGGTATCCCTCAAAGTTTCTATAAGCTTCTCCTTTACCGACTTGCAGATGAAGCTGGTAGTCAATGCTTCTGTGGAGAACATCAGACTTCCGCTCCACTACAGGCCAGCGAGTACCTTTGCTCCAGGAGGCCTCTCCACACATTCCAAGACCCTGTTGCTGAGCAATAACCATGTCAGCTCCCTTGAAGTCTGACATGGAGGGCCTGGAAGCAGAAGCTAGATGTTTTGTGGTCTTTCTGGCCAACTTTATAAGCGCTAGGAAGGTTATTGGAGGTTGTGCCGTCACCTCAGACAGTGGGAACTACATGTGCAGTGCCTAGGCAGATGATGCACCAACAGATTAGGCTGAGTTGTACTCAGTGTTCTGACAAAACACTTATTAGATATGCTGTTGTCTGCTACCACTAAAAAGAGTCAATGAGGAATGCTGGACTCTTTTTATAGGGGGAGCTCATAGTGATTTCCTGAGAACACAGTTAGGTGAAGCCAAGCTACACGTTCTTTAGACGCTGTTTAGAGCGCAAAACCCGTGTGAAATCAACGGATCCTGCAACTGCCGCAATTTTATAGCATGTTTTACAGTGTGACACAGGGGTGTGTCCAAGCTGAGAATGGAAGCAACACTTCCAATCTATTGCTCCTATAAACACAGTCACATGAACTCTCTCCCTCCCTCGCTCTTTATCCCTGAAATTAAAACACACACTAACACACAGAAGTCAATAAATGGCTCAAAGCGAGCGTGTGTAGAGTCTCCTCTCCCAAACCATAGACCACAGCCAGAGATGTGAAACACATACAATAAACAGAAAAAAAGAGCCTTTAAGGAATAAGACTGCAGTGTATGCTCTATCTAATTACAGCAAAGCAAGCCTGCTCAATGGATATATAATTACAAAATGCATATCTTCCACTACAATCATGGCTGATTGCGATTTCATGCAAATATGTCGGGTTTTAAAGAGACGCAGTGATGTGATTGGTGAGCTCCAGAAGGTTGGGACACATTGTCTACGCTCTCTAATGCAAATGACACCATTAGGAGCTTTTGGCCCTGGGATAAAAATAAAGACTATTTTGATGCATTTTAAAAAGCAGGCTGCAGTAACCTTGCACAGAGCACATGCTCCACTAAAGTGCTCATGGCAGAGCACAACAGAAACTTATGTTGATTGTGTGTTTTCTTTGGACCGACTGGCTGGGTGAGTTTCTCAGATAGTACCCACACCTGGGAGTGGCTTATTAACACTAGCTTAAAGTGGCCGGACAATGTCAAACAATGACAAACGCCTGCCAGCGGTTGCCCATTTATAGTTGAATTCCCAGGACAATAGATTGGCTCGCTCTCCCCAAAGTGGTTCCATTCATTTGCAATTGCAGGCAAGAGGTCGTTGTCCTGAAGTGGGCAATCAAGAGATGTGTGCATCTGCAGAGTGGAGGTACACACGGAAACATATACACACACACACACACACACGTGCCTGCATCCACAGTCTATGCACGTCAAAAAAAAAAAAAAAAAAACACAGAGGAACACACACAGTAGTTACACTGCTGCTGGTGCAGCTAGTGTGGCCTAGAATAGCACACAGGCTACATTCCTCTGCCCTCCCTCCGCTGTCTCACTGAGGCGAACACACACAGCAGACTGGTGGGTCACATGGACCAACAGCGATCTTGGAGATGAAGTGTATATGCACATACCAGGGCCAAATAGATAAGTAGGTGCAGACAAGATGAGGGCATGGATTTCTACTATGCTCTGTGACACACAGGCAGATATGAGCATGCATAAACAAATACAGTCCCATCTATCTATCTAGAATAAAACTTATGATAGTCATGATTCACCCAACACAGCAGCAGTTACTAATGAAGACAAACAAGATCCAAATATTCTTTCAAAAAGAAACAGTGGGGAGGAGGGTATTTAAATTGGCTACTGTGTCACAGCTCTCCAAACAGCCCCCTTTTTTTCTACGCCCATGCACAATTATATTAAGTAGGGCCAATAGGAACAAAGAAGAGGCAGGACCGAGGCTCCACCTCTCCCCGACTGCCTTCCTCTGAGCTTTTTAGATGTACATAATCCCTGAGTTGACCCAGAAAATAGGCAGTCGTTTCAAGATCTGATGCGGCAGTCTTTGTGCACACCGTCCCCGCTTGAGCATGAAGCGTAACCCTGTGGAATACACACTGTAATTTCAGAGGAGCTTTTTTTGCCTTGCAGAGGAGGAAAACTGTTTAAATAGACGGAGCCGAAGCAAAGTCGCGCAACTTTGTGAAAACGTAGCGGATACGGGTAAGTGATTTTTATCGGGTTTATTTGCAGGAGGAATTGGGGGTTTTGGTCTGTGGTGGTCTCCGGGGCTGCTGCTTGCTCGCTTGCTGCTCCATTGTTTGCATCCTCTGTTTCAAACTAACAAAATGCGATAATATAATACCACAGCGGGCAAGATTAATGAATGCTGAACATTTTAAAGCAATCGGGTGCAAAGTAATCGGATAAAAGCGAAGCGCCTTTTGTTGGATTTTCTGCCTTGTTAGAAATGTGGTGATTCAGCTGTTGGGGAGATGTTGCATGATGTCAGTGTTCTTTGTTGCAACCTTACGTGCGTAAAATGTAACAGATTTTTCTGCCTCAGCTGACATGCAACATGGATGGGATTTAAAGCGATGCATTAGGCGATGCACGCGTTTTTTATTCCGTTTTGTTGATCCCGTCGTGCATGAATTATCTGGTTGGGGGAAAAAAATACCCAAACAATGTATGTTAACCTGTAATTGCGACCTGGGCGTTCATTCCTTGGCACAAAGAGGGGAGGTTTTAGGAAGACTAAACACACGAGTGTGGTTTTCAGTGTTCGCCAATTGGCACAACAACCATGCAGATATTTCTTTTCTTCCTGGAGCGTTTCGGTGGTTTAACTTGAGGTGGATATGTGACATTACAAGGAAAATTGTGCCTTTATTTCTCACTGATGGTGAATTGTTTGGTCACTATCAGAGAAGTCAGTTCAGTATAATCTCTTGCACTGCACATCTGACACATGGCACCATTAACACAATTGCTGTGCATCTTATTAGCTGATAGTGGTTTAACTGGACAGCTACATATGCTCCTGCCATGTCAGCGTTGATCCAGCTGCACCTCCCCTTAAATGTTTCTAAACATCTTAACAGTGTCTCCTCTCTGCTCCTAGGCAGGAGGCATGGCAGACCATCTGATGATGCCCATGAATCACAGCTCAGCGGGCGCCAGTCTCCACGGTTACAGGATGGGCATGAATGGCGGCCTGCAGGCAGGTCACCAGCAGCATGCCAACCAGCAGGGCATGCGGGCGCTGCCCAACGGCCAGATGATGCACTACGGTGGCGCCCAGGCCAACATGGAGACGGCCATGAGGCAGCGGCAGGGCATGGTGGGTGGACCCATGAATGGACAGCTGAACGGGGCCCAGATGGGTCACCACCAGATGACCTCTGGTAACATGATGTACAACGGCCAGCCCCAGCAGCAGCAGCATCACCCTCAGCAGCAGCATCACATGCACCCACAGCAGCACCAACAACAGCACCAGCAACAAGCCCAGCACCCACAGCAGCAGCAGCAGCAACAACAGTTCATGAGCGGAGGGTTAACATCCCAGCAGCTTATGGCCAGCATGCAGCTGCAGAAACTCAACACCCAGTACCATGGACACCCACTGGGGCCTATGGGTGGGAACCACATGGGGCCCACCACCCAGTACCGCATGAACCCGGCCCAGTTGGCTAACATGCAGCACATGGCCGGACCAGCGCTGGCTCTGAACGGCATGGACGCAGATATGATTGACGAGGAGGTTCTGACCTCGCTGGTCATGGAGCTGGGCTTAGACCGGGTCCAGGAGCTGCCAGAACTCTTCCTGGGCCAGAATGAGTTTGACTTCATCTCAGACTTTGTCAGCAAACAGCAGCCCAGCACTGTTAGTTGCTGAGAGGACCTGATTTGCAAAGGGGCACAAACGGAGACGGAAGAATGAGAATTATCCAGGGTGGATGAAGAGCGCTCATCTCTTCACTTTTTATTTAGCGAGCACCGACCCTGTGCGACTAAGCAGTGTTGTGGCGCAGGTTGCTCAGAAGAGAACTATGGATATCCACAGGGAACACACAGTGCTTGAGTCTCACATGTGCCAGTGGCCAGAGGGTGGCTGGCTCCAAGGTTGAGTTCCACCTCTCCCATTTCCTGGACATGAATGTAATAAAGAAATGCTGAAAATCTTAAAAAGCCACTCTGAACAATGCTATGACACTGTGTAGCCTCAAAGCCTGGACTCCATGACAGTTTACCAGTACAAAGGTGTATTTATTTATTCCTATCTGAGAAAACTGATATAAAGAACAACCACCTTCTCTATTTTGGGATGTGGTTCTTATGATTTTTTTTTCTGAGAGTAGGATGGGGGAGAAAATTCAAATTAAGTTTTCTGCTCATGATTTTTTCCCATTCTATTTGGCCTAGTATTTAAATAAGCTCAGATGACAAGGTCATTTAAAGAAGAGCCTGTATTTTCTATCATAAGTCAGACACGATAGAAGTACAATGCTATCTCATTTGAATGGGAGCCTCATCCAGATTTAAAAAATGGTTCACTTTTGGTAAAGTGCTGCCTTTTTAGATGTGATGTTCTCAAAAAAAAAAAAACCTACTGCTTTTACTGTATGAAGCTGTATAACTCCAACGTGTCCACACTGTTGTGTTCTATTGGAGATGTAGAACCGCCTTAATCGCGCAGATTCTTATTTATTGGTTGTTTATATTGTCCCCTTTTTTGTGGTCAAGATGGGGGGGTGGTCTTTGTGAAGGGGGTTTTGAGGATCAATAAAGATGGCCTGGATAGAAATGTGGCCTGCTTTTCCATTCATTGCACAGTTCTTCCCCTCGGGCAGTGGAGAGAAAGCTGAGTGCTTAGGTTAACCTGTGGGTGAAGAGAAACCTCAGTTTCTCTCCAGTCTGGGATGGAAGCATTTAAACGGATGCAATATTTATGCTTTTTGAGAGGGATATATACTTGACTCCAAATCTCCTGGGTTTCCAGAATCCTATATTTTCCTCAATTTACTGTTGTAACTGCTAATAAGGCCACTGATGTCACTGATAGAGACATGATTGACACACGGTCACAGTGACATGTTTCTCTGCTGGTTAGCAAAGTATGAGCTGCATTACATGTCAGTGTGCATCTGATGTCACATCCCAGATAGTGATAACCAAATGTGATATGCTAGTCAACATTTGTTCTTGATGGTTATCCAAGCAAATGCCAAGCACTGACATTAGAGGCGGTTACAATTTAAGATATGCAGGCGAGATATTCATTTAAAGGTTGTTGGTGTTACAAAAGCAGCATCTGAATAACACTGGTTCCTCTGCAGCACCACAAACATTTGTTTCTTTTCTGTGTGTAAAGAGTTAATGCAAGTGTGTGTGTCCGTGTGTGGTTGGGGGAGGTGAAAATGACCAAAGAATGCTTACCTTGATGGGGGTTTAACTGACTTAAAAGCTCGTAAGCTCCTGACTCAAAGACAGCACCGCTTTTCCTCAGCTCACCCAGCGGATGGTCAGAGAAACTATCGGCTCTAAATAAAAACAAATGACTTATGCAAATTCAGATGAACCCCGCTCAGGTCTGAGCCACAACCAGTTGGAGGAGTAAAACAATTTTCCTCATATAATTGCATTCATTATGAAATGAGGGTAAAGAGATTGTCTGCGGTGGCTGAGTTTGTTGGATTGTTTTGTGCCTGCAGGCTATGAAAACGCTTGATTGAGGTCATGTTGGGAATGTCATCGCCGCGTCGAGCTTTTTCACATTGTCAACAAAGGCATCTTTAGTGAGTAACGGGGGGAAAATGAGAGCACTGTGGTTCAAAACCAAGAATAGTGTTTGCTGATTGCTCAATTTTTGACTCAACTCTGTTCTTAAAGCGGCATCATCTCCTCTCATTTGTCCAATTGTGTTAAAGGCCGTCGTGCTCGATGTAAAACACGGTATCATGGATGATCCAGCCTGAAATATCCTGGCCTGAATGTGGGCTTGTTTCAAGTAACAGAGACTGCTTAAGGGTGTGTGTATGTGTGTGTGTGTGTGTGTGGATTTTCTTGGCTTTGCACTGTCAAGAGAATGGCTTATAAGTAGGCCAACAGCCTTGGCACAGTGCTTAGTAACGGTTGCAGGTCCCTTGCCCAATGCCAATCTGGTGAGATGGTCTTCTGGTGTGTGGCACATGGGGCACGTTGGCACTCTGTCAGAGCTCTGTCTCCTCATATATCTCATAATTGTATGCTGCACTGCGAGCTCCTTCTTTAGCCCCAATTAAATGCATGTTTTTTTGTGTCTTGATTGTGACTCCATAGACGAAATGGTTAACTACGCTAAACAGCCCTGTTTGCTCTCCCAATCCCTTGTTATGACTGCCGCCCGCCTCACAGAGGCCCGTCTAGACGCATGCTAAGCAGGGTGGGACACTCTGAGACGTTTACAGTTACTTCTGTTTTTCTTACTCTCGTTCTCAGCCCACCCACAGCAACTACTCAATACAACACTGTTGTCTTCCTGTGGCGGTGTGCTGTTTTCTCAATATAAGTCAGAGACCAAAAGCCACATTCTGATAGAGAGGCAGACATGCAAAGTGAAAAAGACGAGACATAAGAAGAGGGGAGGGAAAATGTCAGGATCTCTTCAGCTGAAAATTAGAAATTAGGTGGAGGGTTTTTTAGTTTTGTTGTGGTCCCTGGGGATTTCTTAGCTGGGTTTTCCCACAAGTCTTTTATGATTCCATTTAAAACCCTTCACGCGAGGTATGTTAAATGCAATCCAGATAACATTCCTCTCCTCTGCCACATATCTGTGTATACATACTGTATGTATCTGTACATTGAGCAGTGTCTAGTTTTCTGTTTCCAGGCTTTGGTCCAGCTGGTGCCAAGCCTGCGCTCGTGGTAATCTCAGGCCGTAGCGCCAATGATGGATAGGTGGTCATTTGCCGTTGTCACGCATGGCCAGGTCTTCACATGCGTACACACTCACAGCATCAGCACACAGTCTGATCAAACAGGCTAACAGGGATACCTCGCTATCAGTGTGGAGCCAGGGGAAGATAAAGGGTTTAAATCTCATCTGTGGTCATTGTGATCATTACACTACCAGTATGTTGGTAGATTATGGTGGATCCATTAGTGGTGTCAATGAGGGAAAGAACATCCAGAAAATATCACTTAAAGGTTCAGTGGGAAAGATTTAGGGGGATTTAGTGGCAGCTAGTGGTGAGGATTGCAGAGTGCAACTGGCTGACACTTCTCCTGGTTGGAATTCCTTCAGTGTTCATTGTTCAAAGGGGCTGCAGAGGTTTTCACCTCTCCAAACAAAGAACTAGGGGTCTCATTTATAAACATTGGGTAGACACAAAATGAGGTGTGAAAGAGGCAAATGCCACCTCCCATGCAAAAGTTGTGATCTATAAAAACAGACTTGATGAGAGAAACTTTGACCCATGCTTGCAAACACTTTGGAGACAGGAAACTGGTGACTCAGATGGTGAAGGGGAGGCCTGATTTTAGAAACTGATGACTATTTTTGGTGCAAACTATTATGGCTTTTGACAATTTTGACAATAGGTACAATTTTAGAATGGATCCTATGCGTTGTTTTATAAATGAGACCCCCAGGTGATTATAATTGGTTTAAAACACTGAATAAATCAGTGTCATGTCACAACTCAGTGTTTTTCCGACAATATTTGGCACGTCGCAGGTGGCCAGCTTGCCCTTATTTTCTCTGATAACGTAAAATCCAGACGTTCAGGAGGTTTTTATTGGTAGCAAAATTGTCTGCAGAGATCTTTTCCTCTCCAAAACAAACAGACCCAGTGATTAAAGCTGGTAAAAATGCTGAAGAAAGAAGTTTAACACTAAAAAAATCTGTTTTTCCAATGCCCTCGCCACGTAGGGGCTGCTAACTACGGTGGCCGATGCTAAAATGCAAATGATCACATGTAGAGCCAGTGTTTGGTTTGTTTGCTACTGTAAAAACATGGCGGTGCATTGTTATGATCTCAATAGAGGAGGACTCACTCTAAGATAACAAAAACACAAAGATTCTTTTTTTTTTAGGTGATAGTACACTAAAGAAAATATTCCATTTCTACCAACACACTAGACCTTTAAATAAAAAATCACTTTAAATTTGTAATTTCGAAACAGGTATGACTGAACTAAGCATTACCTTTCAAACTCTGAGATGGTATTAAAAGGACTCATGTCAAGAATCCCCCAGTGTGAGTAACTGTAAAGCAAAGAGTGAAATACACAACGAAAGTGAGAAACAAAGTGAGAAGAAAACTCGAGTTTCCCAGATGAGAGGATGAGTTATTTATTGACAACAAGGTGCACGTTTCTATCTGTGTGTGTGTGTGTATATTGTGTGAAGAGGGCACATGTTTGAACCTGTTTGCTTTAACAAGAGAGGTTGGAGGTTTTTGGCATGTTTTGTGTTAACCTTGTGTGTGTGTGGCTGTGTGTAGTGGTGTATGAGTGTGCGCGTGAGCCGGCAGGGGGCAAATAAACAGCAAATCCCTCAGGGCAGGGTTCATCCAGTGGACATGTTACTCAAGCCAAACTTCCTGATTTTCTAGCTGAACAGTTACCTTGCATCTCCACCTGACGTGCAGTCTTATTGGACCCCGCTCTCCCCCTCCCCGCGCATCGAGTTGCCATCGTAAAAACACAAACATCTCACGGATATTTCAATTCAACAGGCTTTGTCTAGAAAACATCAGTTGTTGCACTGTTGAATCCCGCTCCCGGGCTTTTTAGTAAAGCTCAGCGTCTTCTGAGCAGCAAAACCTTTCCTCTCTTTTGCACACGAGGGAAAAAGCAATATAATCACATCACACTTTCTTTCCCAGAGCCACATAGTTTAGCCGGGTCTCGGTAATTGTTTTGTTTTCCATATGAATCCTGCTGAGGAGGCTTTTAAATGCAGCCATGTACCTTGTAAATGCAGCCTCCAGAGGTAAGTTGCTGATTTTGGCATGTCGGGGCAGGTGACACAGGGGTTGCCTAGTGACTAGCAACTCCTCCTCCGACCCCCCTCCCCAAATCTGGGGTTGAATGGTTTGCCAGCTCTTTGAAGTAGAAGGAGGGGGTGTAAATAATTTATTTTCCTGCGCACAGCTGACACTTCTCCGTCGAAGCGGCTCAAACACATTGTGGAGTCCCAACAATGTCTAAAGGTGGTAAATATTTAAGGGCTGTGTGATTTACACAGTTGAGCCAAACTGAGCAGAGTTGCGGTTTCGCAACAGTGGCAGAAAGTTAACCTGGGTGTCAGCGCATAGAGCTAAAATGTTATATTGTTCCTTCCTTTTTTTAACTGCACGCATTACCAAATGAAAAGTGTTTTATCGTGCATTTCAAACTGATTCTGCTACAGGAATACGCTTTAATTATCCCTCCTTTTACCCGCTCCTTTGTTTTGTTGTTCAATGTGTCAAAATCTGCCAAGCATGGTACAGGGGAATACTAACATTTAACAGCAACACTTGTGCAAAGTAATACAATCCGAAACAAAAGCAAATAGTACCCATTTGAAACTTAAAATGTTTCATCGTTGTTGACAAAGTGTCGGCGAGATACTCCTGTCATGACACTTGACTACTCTGCAGTATCTCAAGTGTATCTGACAGTCTCAGTGAAGAGCACCGTAAGCCTCACAAAAGGTTTCATTTTGTTGCAAAGCTTTTTCAGAAGTTCATATTGTGTTCACCTCCTGTACTGGCAATTTTACTTGACTCCGGCTCGTTTAATGTGAGCAGGGAAATTATGCGGTGCTGCCTGGGAGAGTTACAGGTTCATAGGTTAGAATAGAGGGAAACAGTATTAGCACAGGCTATGTTCTGTACACAGTGTCTTTGTGAGCAGGGCTTTAAGCCTGCGTGCTAATCTGGCTACAGTGGCAAGCACATGCTACCAGAGACAGAATAACAGGCTATAGGCTGGGGGTGGAATTAATACAAGAGAGCAGTTCTTGTGAGGCTTTACAAGTGTTATCCTGCTGGTAGAATATCCATGTACTGTAATATCTATGTGTTAATGGCAGGGAGAATCACATACATGTCATAATCACCTGCGTATTTGTTGTTGTTTTTTGGGTGTGTTTATGTGTGATCCATGTTCTTTGCATTTGTTGAAAGATAATACCCACGCTGCCGTGTGACAAACATTTTCCTTGTAGGAAAGTCCTGACATTAGCCGGCCCACACCATCTGTAGGCACGAGGCTCACAGGGAAAGCGTGTTGGGTTGAGTGCTGTCAAGGCAGCGTTCTTAGCAGATTTTATCTCCCAATCAAAAGTCACTGGAGACAAGCAGGCGAATCAGGTCAGTAGCCTCATTTGTGGAAGGTGATGAAATCAGATTTTTAGTAAAATTTGTCACAAAGCATGGCTGTCTGTGTCATGTAAGACAAACTTTTTTTTGGGTTCAAAGATTCAATGTGTAGGAATGGAGCATAATACTGTAAAATATGAATTTTTTTTAGTGTATAATCACCTGAAAACAGGAACCATCATGTTTTGTTATAATTAACCTTTTATTATTTACATTGGACGGGGTTCCTTGTCTACGGGCATCACTGTGTTGTATTGTCATATTTTTACAGTAGCCCAGAATGGAAGAACCAAACACTGGCTCTAGGGCCATTTGTGTTTTTGTGTTAGATAGAGCGTCAGAGAAACACATCTTTTTAACATGAATTTGCTTTACTCAGTGTTTTTACCAGTTTAAATCAGCTGGTCCATTTGTTCTGGAGAGGAAGAGACCTCTGCGGATAATTTGGCTCCCAGTGAAAACCTCCTGAACCATGGAAAATGAAGGAATTCTAACCAGAAGATTCAGCTGGTTGCAATTTGTAATCCTCACCACTAGATGGCACTAATCCTCCTAAATCTTAGGGTGCTTTCACACTTGTCCTGTTTGGTTCAGTTCAATTGAGCTCAAGTTTGTTTGCCCCCTAAGTGCAGTTTGTTTGAGCAGGTGTGAACACAGCAATCACACTCGGGTGTGCACCAAAACAACCGGACCAAGACCACCTCTTCAAGAAGGTCTCGGTCCGGTTACAAACAAACTCTGGTGCAGTTCTTCTGTGGTGAGAACGTGTTCCGACCTGGATGTGAACCAACTGCAGTCACATGACACGTTGTTTGGGTTAAACATGAGCATGTTACAGTCCTGGAGGATTATTAATGTGCACCTCCTCCTGTACTGCCTTAATATGCACATTCAGCACATCCAATGCATCAAAACATTGTTTTCTAGTTGGAGCCGCGCCTCGTTTTCAAACTGTATGGTTTGACTAAAATGAACAATGACAGCAATATAGTCCACGATGAGCAGCGCTAAAATCAACCTGCGTAGTTGTCCCTCCATTGTGACATTAGAAAGTGTCACATTTATCTTGCAAGTGGACTCTTCTTCAACATTTGGTTTACTTCCTGGATTTTTCCCACATGGAAATTCTGACCAATCAAGAGCAGCTTTCTCACACAAAGAATTTTATCTGGCCCGCTGGTAAATGCTGACATGAGAGCACGAACTCTAGGCAATTATGGAACTTCGTAACAAAATTAGTCGCTGATTCGGACCAAAGCAAGACAACTCTAGGTCTGAAAGCACCCTTACACACCGGACCTTTAAAAAAGTAAGTAAGTAAAAGTAGGGAGTACTTTCCTGAGTTGTCATGCTTCCTTTGAAGTGTGATCTAGCGCTGCAGTGTTTAGTCAATGAATCGATTGGCCGATTGACAGAAAACAATTTGGCATTTTGGTAACTGGATAATAATTTAAGTAATTTTTTAAGCAAAAATTTAAGCCAAACATTTGCTGATTTATTTCATGCAGCTTAAAGGTCAAGTGTTTAGGATTTAGTGGCATCTAGTGATGAGGTTGCAGATTGCAACCAACTGGACCTTTAAATGTGAAAATGATGCTTGATGCTTTTCTTCGTCATACATGATAACAAAATGAATACCTTTGGATTTTTGGACTGTTGATCAGACAAAATAAACCTTGGGCTCTCTGAAATTAAGCTTCACAGAGCATGTCTCACTATTTTTATTTTGACATTTTATTGACAAAACAATTAATCGAGAAAGTGAGGTGTCTATTTTTTCTACACTGCTGGTGGAGTTAATCCCAGTACAGATGGAATGGCAGTGACACCAAATAAAACATTACAGCTTACACGGGGACATAACTGCAAAGATTAAAAACTTTTTGTGTGTCTATCAACTGCCAGATTTTGGGAAGAAGTTTGCAGCCTAATTTTTTTGATGCTCTGGTGATAATTCTGTTCATTATCTTTGCTGTGTGCCTGGAAGTGTTTCTATAGCAGACAGTAATCGATAGTGACAGGATGCTCTGGATTATGGCTGTGTAATATTGGACCAGTAGACCCTGCCTGACAGTGTTTCTTGACTTGTCTCAGGAAATGAAGTCTCTGTCGGGCTTTTCGTATTTGATGATTAGTGTTGAGGTTCCATTTCAGGTTATTGCTAATATTTGTGCCAAGAAACTTATAGTCTGAGTCGGTTATTGTAACTGGTTGGCTGTCGATGGGAATAGGTGCTTTTATTGATTGTTATGTTCGGACCAGGTCATATTACCTGCACCATTTGACTGGCCTCTCTACCCAGCTTCATCGTCCTTCAAGTAGTATCATCTGCGTATTTCAGAATCCTGATGGAGGCTGATTATGATCTGAAATTACTGGTAAGGAGAGAGACACACAGCGCAGACAGGACACATCCCTGTGGCATCCCCATGTTGGTGGTCAGGGGACGGAAAGTGATGTTATTGAATCTGACCACTTGGCTCCTATCCTTGAGAAAATCCAGGACCCAGAGGCACAATGAGATGTTAATGTTCATATCCTGGAGTTTCCTGAATAGCTTCAGAAGGCTGACAATATTAAAAGCGGACCTGAAATCGATGAACAGAATTCTTGCGCAGGCATATTTGGACTCAAGATGTTGGAGGGTGAAGTGCGGTGCCAGGTTGACTTCATCGTCTGTGGACTGATTAGGTCGATATGCAGGCTGTAGTGGGTCCATCAGGTGGGATGTGACTGATTTCACCTCTTCAACTCCCCATTCACAACCATTCTTTTTCTTTTTAAGGGGTGCAGGGGATCTTTAGGGGGAGTTTATAAACCAACAATATATGACACATAGAGGTGACATCATCTGAAAGCAGGGAATAGAGCATTATGATGGAAGTATACGATGGCCATCCCCATGCTCAATCATGTCTCATAAGTTGTTGCAGCAATTTTTGGGTTGATACCATTTGTGACACAGATTTAAGGCTAAATATAAGCTTTTTTTAATCAACTGTGAATTGACGAAATGGTAAAAAGATTTAGAGATATCTGTACGAATTTTTTTGGCAATTGGATGGCAATCACTTCTGATCTGGAAACTGCTAAGAAACCCTCTTGTTGTCAATGTATCTGAGGAAGTCAAACATCTTCTGAATGCTTGAGGTCTCTGGTTTGTGGCTGTGAAGTTTCACGAGGCTGTGACCATGCTAGAGCCCCCAGTAGGTCATTTTATACAGTGAAGTTTCTAAAAACTGTTCTAGCTACAATCAAATGGCTAATATGGAGGCTAACATTATCACATACAAATAAAACTGGGCTGATTTAATTCACAAGAGTCTGAGCTTTCTAATCATATCCAAGTTGATTCCATGTAATTCCAACACTGTCAATGGACTTCAGTATCCAGAAATATAACAACACATTTGCACTGCATGCAAAAAAAACCTGCATAGTATTTGTCCCAAACTGTTTGGGACTAGCACAAAGTAGGCATGTGAATGAAGAGGGGACTCATGGGTATCCGCACAACCCATTGCTGTTAAGATATCTTGAGGTCATCAGTCAAAGGGCCCCTGTGAAAATGGCCATATTTGTTTTTCCCTCACCAAAATCTGGCCTAAATTTATTTATTTATTTAACCGATTTCCCTTCAAGCTGGCATGACATGGTTGGCACCAATGGATTCCTTGGGTCCTCTAGTTTCATATGATGCAAGTATGGTTATAATGGTAGAGTTTTTGAAAGAGGCTGGCTTTTTTTGCAGGTTTTTAAAACATGGGAAAACCCGCTGAAAAATAGTTTAAGACTCCTTTCCCTTTGCCAGTACACCAGAGCTGTGTACATGGCTCTACAGAAGAAGAGTGAGTCTTTATTTGTGCTTTTTCACCCTTCATGGACAGGCTGGAAAACAGGTTAGTAAACAATAGAAAGCAGCATTTTAAACATCTCTTACTTATTCAGTGTCTTTTTCAAATTCACGTCATCACTGCATCTCTCCACTGAAGGGGCGAAAATTAATGCATTCACCGAGGTGTTGTTTTTCCATCAATGCCAATGGTGCAACTGATAAATACCTGTGACTACTGCAGTCATTTGACGCAGGTGTGAATGCCGATTATAACCTTTCCTATACCATTAAAAAGCAAGATGTTGGCGGGAGTTTAGCGAGTGTTTTTGTTGTTGTTTTTTTGGTAAAGACTGTGGCCAGTTGGTCTGAACATTGTTAAGGTAAGAAAAATGGGGTGATTGATAATGGAAACATTATTAGCTGCAGCCCTAGTGTGGTCACATACATCCTTCATTTTTGGGTTACATAAACCCCCAGAGGTTTTGTCTCATGACTAACCAATAACAGACAAAAGTGTCCCATACTGCAGAAGAATGTTGTATGTTGAACTCCCTGCAGGGCAAAATAAAGCTAGAACATATAGACATGAATAAATAATAATAAGAAACCCTGACAGTTAGTTTGTCGGTCCTCACAACTCTTGAAGGAATTAGATCGTGCATTTATTGCACAGCCTGGAAATATAATCCAAAGATCAACCTGACAAAGAAATTCAAGCACATTCTTTTATAACTGAGGGCTTTATAGACACACAGAGACCTGAGGCCAGCAGGATGCTCACCCCAAAGCACCTCAACTGTCAGCCCAAAAGGCATGCTGGGAATTCTGGTATCAGCTGGGGAGAAAGTGATGGACTGAGCACCTTATTTTTGTGTTGCTTCTCTCCTGCCGTGCCCGCACTTGTCTGCAGATTACAATGTGCCAGGCTGGTTCTGCAGAGAATATGGTATTTCCATGCCATATCATGACACTTGAAGCAAAGATCTGAGAGTCGGTTTTTTTCCTCACAGTTATGACTGCTCTGCAAGCCCGCAAAACTTCCTTTCATGCATACTGAAACTGTCTCACTGCTCTATATGGTGTTTGACTGTTGAGGCAAACACACTGGATGACTCAGGAGCAGTGCACAGCATTGTTGGTAAATATCAGGGGAAGAATTCCCCCAAAGGTGCTGAATACCACTGTATGTCATAACAATAAAGATAACCTATCTTGCTTGTGTGTTTTCAGACAACCCAGCCAGTCATGTTGAATATTCACCTCAATACTTTAACACCTTTGCCTGCTGCCCTTTCAGCAACACAAGAATGGCGCCTGATAAAAATCACTGTAGATTTAGGCGCTTGAGTAAAAACCCGCTTCACAACCTTCACAAACACAATATGAAGCACAAGGAGCTGTTATTTCTATAAATAGCACTGGCTTCATGCACAACACTTTGGCTACTATTACACATCAACAAGCACAGGCATCAGCCACGAGCTCTGAGCTTGTCACATGTGCCTGAGCATAACACACAGCACAGATTGTGAGTATGTGTCATATGCTCACACACAGAGAAACGCATTCATACTCGTCCATGTCAGTTAGAATCGGTGGGTTTGGTCACTGTTTTTCGACCTAACGTGATATGTTTTCCTGTTTTCGCAGGGAGGATGTGGTTAAGATTTTCTGTCTTCTGTTGAGTTGCTTCGGCAGACACAAGTAATTTTTCGCCCACAAGCTTAATAGCCCACTCATGTACTGACAGAAACAATGACAGCAATATTTACCAGAAGCAGCACGAACAATAGGTTAAGATAATCATAAAAGAGGAGGTCTTTAAATATTGGAGAACACGTTAAAATAACTGCAAAGCAATACAGGAGAAAATACTGACGCTGGAGCAACAAAATCACAACAACCACATGATAAAATCTTTACGTGGTATAAAAATATCACTGAGATTATCATGCTGACTCTACCAGATGGAGATATGGCCACCCATGGCAGTGCATGTCAGTGAGTCCCAAGGAGAAACAGCAAGGAGACATGACTGCAAAAAGGTAAATGAGGCTGTGCTGCCCCCTGTTGGTGAACTACTGTAAATAAAATTAAAAAAAATCCCAGTACATGGCAGTAAATGTATTCTTCAAAACATTGAAACCACTGACCGGTGAAGTGAATAACATTGACTGACTTGTCTGAGTGCAATGTTCTGCTGGGAAACCTCGGGTGCTGACATTCATGTGGAGCCAACTGACACGTACCATCCACCAAAACACTGTTGCAGACCAAGTACACCCACTCATGGCAACGGCACTGCTCCGAAATCAGGCAACGGGCCATGCCACACCGCACAAGCTGCTCAGGAATGGCCTAAGGGACGTGACAAAGAGCTCAAGGTATACAAATTCCCGAATTCAATCTGATCAAGCACCCATGGGACGTGCAGGCACCCCACCTTGAAACCCACAGGACTGGAAGGATCTGCAGCCAATGCCAGACACCACAGGACACCCTTAGAGGTTCTGTGTTCCTGCCTCAACAGGTCAGAGACCCCACTACGGACTTGGCTCTGACTTGTCGAGGCATGGACTCAGGACCTTTGAGGTATCAGCACGTCCCACAGATGGTTGATCAGATCGGGATCTGGGTCAGGTCGAGGCCTTGAGTTCTTTGTCACGTTCGTCGGGCTCTTCCTGAGCACCTTGTCGCATTCCTCAGGTCCTTCCTGAGCACTTTTTGTGGTGTGGAATAGCGTGTGGTCCTGCTGGTAGGGCGGCCACTGCTATCAGTGAGTGTCGTTGCCATGAGGGGGTGTAATTGATCTGCAGCAACGTTATTGTGGGTGGTACGTGTCAAGTGGCATCCACATGAATGTCAGCACCCAAGGTTTTCCAAGCGGAACGTTGCAGTGTAACAAGATGATCAATGTGATCACTTCACCTGTCAGTGGTTTGAATGTTGTGGATGTAGACAACCTCAAAATGTCAGACTTGTCAAACCTACATTTGTATGAGGCATATCATAAGTCTATATGAAAAGGTCAGGCAATTAAAAGCACATAGATAACGTACTAATTGAAATATATGTGGAAAAGTTATGTAAACACGAGTGTAAACGCGATGTAATCACAAATCATAGCTTTAAAGGCTGATGTTGCAGAACAAAAAGGCAGAGAAGATGAATTATTATATATTTATTGAACAAATTGCTGTTAAGTATGATAGGGCTCTCCATGTAGGAACTCTAATAATATAGTATAAAAATTAAAAAAGTACAAATAACAAAGACAAGACAAGGCATTGTAAACAACATCCAGAATAAGAATAAAGAAACAGATTTCCTCATGGCAGTATTTTCAGAATAAAGTTTTTTCTTGTTTCCTTTCATAAAACGTGTTCTTCTCATAATTAATATCGTTGTAGATGCAAAATCCTGCCTCAAACTGAGACGTTAACCAGAAGCCTTCCCAACTCTTGGGACGAATGTAGTGTTTTCTCTGCTTCCTTTAGGGTTCTTTTAGCATATTCCACACAAACCATCGAAAAAGGCAAAAATACATGTCCATATATCCATAAAGTACAAAATATGAAATGTACAGAATAAATGTAACATAATAAAAGCAGGCCCAAAAAAAGCCTTTTACAGTTAAGATGGCCACATATGACTCTTCAAGTTATACTGAAATGCAAAACTGGTGACGGACAAGTGGGTGATCCTACGTATCCCATGCTGCCTTAAGGCTGGATTGTGCTACACAAAATAAACATTCCTCATTGGATGAGGTCAGGACAGGGTTATGTAATACCAGATATGGTGGTCTGATGGAAGTCGCTACATGTAGATGGTCAGTATACGTCCGATATGCAGTGCATGATATACTGATCCTAGAACGGAGAGATGCGGGTGGAGTTTAGTCCTTTGGAAGGCTGCGATGGTCGGCTGACCTCCTCAAGCCCGCTTGAGCTTGTCGATGTGGAAGGTGAGTTTGAGGGCGGGACCGAGTTTCAAGCCCATGTATTTCATCATCATGTCGCTGCGCAGCAACAGGAGCGCTTTGCCGTCAATCTCCTGCAGCAGAGGGAGGGAGGGGGAATTAAAACAACTGTTTGTTTTTTTAACTGTCTTTTTTTTAGCAAAGCTGTTAGTCGCTCCATGTTCTATACTGTTCGCTAGTTACTGTGCAGAGGTTTGGGGCAACAACTACATAAGAACAATTCATCCATTACTTGCTTTGCAGAAGAAAGCAATTTGGGTCATTCATAAGGCAGGATGTAGGGATTATACAAACTCATTATTGCCTCTGTCTCTCTTTATGTATCATTTTGTCATATGAATTACTGTAAATTTATCATGTTGATCTGTTCTGTATGACTTCTATTGGACGTCAGTCCGTCCTGTAAGAGGGATCCTTCCTCAGTTGCTCCTCCTGAGGTTTCTACCATTTTTTCCCCCGTTAAAGTTTTTTTGGAGGGGAGTTTTTCCTTATCCGCTGTGAGGGTCTAAAAGGACAGAGGGATGTTGTATGCTGTAAAGCCCTCTGAGGCAAAATGTGATTTGTGATATTGGGCTTTATAAATAAAATTGAGTTTAACTGAATTTAAAGACAGCACAAATAATATTTAAAGGAAAAAACAATTTACTACCAGTAAATATTCAAAAATTATTTATCGAAAGGCAAGGACATTATAACTTAAGGGGAAAATTATTTTTTTAAGACTATCTGTGTGACATACAGACATAAACCAGTTTAAAAAGGATTAGGAGATGATTTTAAGAAGGTACAAGAATGAAGAATGTGTTTGACTATCAGCAGGTGTTAACTCTTAACTCTATTTATAGCCATCAGTTTTGAGTATGTGTATATATACATAGCTTGTGTGTATATACATAGCTTGTGTATATATACATAGCTAGTGTATATGTGCATAGTTTGTGTAGACATACACATAATTTGATGAAGAAAAACACGTCATGATTGGAAAAGGATATAAAGATGAGATTTTTTTCTTTAATAAGGTAGGTATATAGGAATTTTTGTAATTTTATATCTTGCTGAAATATTATTGGTAATTAATTTAATATATTAGAATAGGTCTAGGAGAATTAATTACTGTACAGCTTCATATTGATGGGGAGCTACATAATTGACTATTATTAATTTATGGAGAAGGGATGGGAATAAGTAAGTTTGTACTTCCCCCCACTCCTTTTTGGACATGTAAATCAAATCATTATATGTTGTTTTGGTAAATGGTATAGCGCCTTTCTCGTCTTCTGACCACTCAAAATGCTTTTAAAACTGTATGTTACATTCACCCATTCACGCACACATTCACACACTGGTGGCCGAGGCCACCATACAAGGTGCCACTGGTACTCAGTAACCATTCACACACTCTCACACCGATGGAACAGCCATCGGGAGCAATTTGGGATTGAGTATCTTGCCCAAGGATACTTCAACAGTGGACTGGGGGAGCTGGGGATCGAGCCACCAATCTTCCGATTGGTGGACAACCCGCACTGCCTCTGAGCCACAGCCGCCCAGTTTTCATGCTTCCTTTAGTAATCCATTTTCTTTTTTATGTCTGTTTACTACTATATGATTATTTTGTTTATTTGCTGCTTACATGTTTGAAATAAACTGCTACTAAATAAAGTGAAGATGTGCAAATGCACTTGACAAAAAAATTATGTTTAGGTTATTCTAAAAAATATAAATGTCATTTTAAGAAAAAAATATGGGGTTATATTTTCTAATGCAGGATACAGGTATTTTAGGTATCTTCACTGTTATGACAGAATACATACGTGTTTTCTGAATAGGTCAGCATGTGGCGCCAGCACTGGGTCGATATCTCTGATATACTGCATGACATCCTCCACCGTCCACAGGTTGGGGTCCTGACCACTTGGCCTCGGGCTCTCCCTGAAACTGCCTGAGCCTGAGAGTACAGAAGCACACACTCAAATCCATGATGGTCAATCATTGGGTATTTCATCAGTCATAATGTTTTCATTTTGCCAAGCTATAAGTGCTATAGTTTAACACTTTAGCTTGCAGTACTAAAATAGCATTCAGAAAATACAATATGTTGATCATCTAGTGTCGGGGCCAATTACACTCTAACTTATCAAAAAGATTGTACGTCTGATGGAGTTGTAAAACCTGCTTTTTCCTTTTTGACAAAACAACTGAAGCTCAAATTGCTATTTTGTCATCCGAATGACTGTGAGAGTACGAGTGACTTATCAGTCCTTATCTGCCTGCGAGGGTCTGAGGGGAACCCAGACTTAAAATCATGTGAACTGCAAATGCCAACAAACATATCTGAACACGGCCATGACACGGAATCTTGTATAAACAGAACATTTCACTGTTTATAGACTACATCTGCCCATTTACACACCCTGAGTAATTCCACCTGTTAGAGTTTTGAAAGCTTTCAATCTGTAAACGTTTTTCGTCTTGTAAAGATAGATTTTTCTATAATTCACCAACAATAATGTGACACAAATGTTTTTTGTTTTTTTTTTTAAAGATATTTTTGGGGGGGGCTTTTCAGCCTTTAATGGATAGGACAGACAAGCGTGAAAGGGGGAGAGAGAGAGGGAGCGACGTGCAGCAAAGGGCCACAGGCTGGAGCCGAACCCAGGCCGCTGCGGGAACAGCCCTGTACATGGGGCGCCCGCTCCACCACCAAGCCACCGGCACCCCATGTGACACAAATGTTTAAATGCATCATTACTATCAGCCTTCAAACATTACTGGTTAAAGCCTACTTACATTTGAGTCAATATGATTCTCCTGCTCAGGTGTTAGGCTGTGTGCAGACAGACAACAGCACTGTTGGGGGGGGGAAAACGCAGCCCCCTCAGTCATGTGAACGGGGGCCTTTCCAGCGACACAATAGAGGTGCCAACGCAGAGGGCTCCAGTAAATAAATGCAGGGTCATCATCCGGCAAGTGCTCACGGCCAATTAAATATGAGCAAGCGCACATTCCATGTAGATTGCTTTGTAACATATTAGTCATCTCGCAATCTTTTGTGGATCATGTTCCTTGTCTCACCTTTACTTAAAGCACAACGCCCAAACCAGTGCAGTCCATTGCTTATTTTTTAGAATACAGGGCTATTTTTGGTCTGATCGCTCACTTGGGAGCATTACAACTGCTACACTGAAGCAGTGAAATATCATGATGTACTGTCGCTGCATAGGCCACTGCAAGCTCTCTCATTGTCTCTGAATGGGTTTTAACACACTTATATGCACACAGGGCTGTTACCAGTAATCTTCCAAGAGCAAATATATATTTCCACATCCATTATTTTCCTTCGTTTGAGCTTTGAATAACACTCTTTGAATTAGAGTCCTGACTGGAGCATTAGCGACATCTGCTGTACTGCTCATCTCAATGAACCAACTCCCAATATTTGCTCAACAATAAGGGATGATATAGGGCATAAATTCACATTTTCTTTTGCAGATATTCAGATGAAACCTGTGCTACATTTGGATGGACATCCGACCAGTGTCTCTTCCTACCTGTGGAGTTGTTATGATGCAGCAGCTTGGAGGGAGACCTCAGCCCAGGGGTTTGTACCGTAGAGTTTGGAGACAGAGGGCTCTTCTTTAAGTGCTCTGATGTTGCGACACTGTTCTCCATGAAGGACTCACCTGGAGACGATGCACACAGAAGACTCACCAATGAGATTAAATAAACAAGGAACACTAGCCTGGGAAAAAAATGAATATAAATGCACAGAAATACAGTGAAATACTCGATGAAATGCTCTGATGATACTACACAGCGACATGCCTGTAACCCCCAGACAGTATTACAGTGATTTCAGTGTGTGTTCGGGCCGCCTATAAAAGTGTAAGGCCCTTTTAAGGGGCATATTACCCTTTTACATAAATCTCTTCAAATATTCCATTAACTTAATTAAAATCTAAGGAAATTGAAAGATGATTAAATGATTAACCTCCTGCCCCAGAACTAATACGACTGGATCCTGAGCCAAGAGCTTCTTCTGTTTTACTACCTCCCTTTACATGATTATATAAGGCTTTACTGGACAACTCAGAGCAGTCGATTATTAGAATTAAATGTCCTTCATAAAACATGGTGCAGCTTTAGAGCTGAGAGCCACTGATTATATAGACAAATACTGCATATTATATATATACAGAAGAAAAAGGAAAATTATGATACAGGCATTTAGAAACAAGACAAAACAGAACTTTACTAGCAAGAAGCTTCAGCATATGAACTGTGGTGGTGCGCAACAGCTTATCCTTCAATATATGAGAGAAATAGTTTATTATTGATCCAATAGTGGAATAAAAAAACAATCTCTAGCCCCTTTCACACATGCCCTGCAAATTGTCTAGACACTACCCGGAGGAGCTACATGTGAAAACGCAAATGTCCAAATCAGTTGGATCGACATTAAACACAAGAAGAAGGGTCGTTTACAAAAAGAAGGCAATGAAAATGTTCAACTGGAGAGATGACGAGATTCAGAAAAGTATGTGCAGGCTGAAGCTGAAATAGTCGGACAAATTAAAGAAACTGCAACAGAATGTGTTATTTTTGACCAAATTACAACGCGGCTATGTAACCGCAGTCATGTCATGTCCTGCCTCCCGCATGCACTACCCTGGCGCCACCTCTCACCTAAACCAAACCGAGTATCTCCAGCCAATAGGTGAGAATGTATCTGACACAGACAATCTCCCGTTGTGTGCTACATGTGTAACTCACAGTAAAGGAATACTACGCACATCTATTTCCAAACAGGTGCTTAAGAGAGGGACAAGCAGAACACAACTTGTAGAAAAAACTCCTGCACTCTGTCTAACTTGTGAACATAATGATTTTAATGCTGCAAAGTTTCGGTGACTACACCTTGATCAGGCAAACATTTTTCTCCAAGTTGTGTGCTACATGTGTGAAAGGGAAACTCCAGACAATGTAAAAGTGGTAATGCACTGCATTAATAAGGAATAAGCAAACTTGTGATAAAATCCAGTATCTGGTACTGACATGTGCTACGTTTACATGCCTGATAATATTCCAATATTATTCTGAATATGAAAATATTCTGAATTTGATCTGGGTCATGTTAACAGCATGTTCCGTTTAGATATTCTGAATTAGGCCTTTTTCTGAATGTAGCATTTTCTGATTAAGACGTGGGATACGCTGGTAAGAGGAGCACTCCTTGGACATGTATACAGCACATTCAGAATATGCTTCTCAACAAGGGTTTTTATCAGTTTCCGACAAACAGCCTCTTGCCTCTTAACAGCTGGCTCTGTGTATTGTCATGGATGCATTGTACAGGCTGGGCTAGAGGTGCATACTCAAAAGAAAAGCCAAAAAACATGCCTACTTTTACACATCGTAAGACTTGGATATCAACAGGTTCTTGGATATGCAAAAGTATCACAACAGCAGCCTTTTCAAGAAGATGGTTGAAGGAATGAAAGAGGGAGGCTGTGTTCTGCCATTGGAGGAAAACTTTGTAAGATTGCTATTTTGATGCAAGGAAGGAAAACAACAAGCTGCTTTAGCTGTTCAACTCTGCTATATTTTGACATGATAAATGAAATGCCGGGGCATGCTAATCAGAGGATGCAGGGCTGCATGTAAACAGTTATATTAGTGGACGATTAATTTTCATTAGCCATGTAAACAGCTTAGCAAGAATATTGCTAAGCTATTTTGGGGAAAAACTGAATATTTTGTGCATGTAAACGTAACCACTGTTCTGTGTTCAGATATGACTTCTGTCTGAGTGCTAATAATATCAACATCTATAGTCACAGAAACACAATTCTCACTCGCTCTGTCTAAATATAAACAAGCAAAAAATAAGTATTCCTTTATAGAACATGAAGGTACATTAATGAGGCCAACGGTGGATTACAATTTAAAAAAAAGAAAAAATAACTACGATCACAAAAGTAACATACCATCAGTGGAGTGCCGAGGGATTTTGGATAGTTTCTGAGGCAGCGGACTGTTGTAGTCCTGGAGGAACCGCTTGGTGCCTCTGCCCGGGCCTGTGGTTAGGCTGTCTCCAAAACTTCTCCTCTCTGGAAATCAGCACAGACGATGGAAGGAGACATGTGATACAGTTAGAGGTGTGAGAGTTACAGATAAGCGGAGCAGTCATTTGGTTACACTCTTCTTTTAGTTACGGACGCTGAATGGACAAAAGACGTTTTTTACTTTGAGCACTGGAAATATAGAACCTGTCAAAGCAGGAAGTGAATTTGGTTTGTGTCAGTGAATATTATGTCCTTTTAATCAATAACTAATAAGTTCAGGAAGTTAAAATGCATCAGCATGAACGCACTGTAACAGTTCAACCCTCTACATGATCACATTAGAAGGTTTTGACTTGTACAATCAATCAAAGCAGGTGATCACAACAAACACTCATCATGGGAATAACCAGAATATTTCATGCTTCTTCTTTCACTCCACTCCAATAAAGAACCTTGTTGTTACTACACCATTAATAATGGCTGTGTAGCTGGTAGCCAACAACATTTCTTTTATGTCTGATTTATCTTCTTCCCAAGAAATCTAAACTCCAGGCGTGGTACAAAGTTATTTGCCTTTTGTACAGCAGTGTAAAACATACTGTGCGGATACTCAGGGGAGGCCCACGGTGCACCTCCCCAGAGCATTTACAAGATTTGCTTCTTAGAAGGTTACTGCCAACAACTCCACATGAGCAAAGCACACAAGATTTTTTATTTATTTTTTGCTGTGGGGAATTTTCATCTTCTACAGAGCTTAGAAAAAAAGACAAAGAAAGGACCAACGCTGGTGCCCTAAAGCCTGGCTCAATAAGACATTAAGAGTGGACTCTGTATTGTTTTATTCTTGTCAACTTCAACTATACGTACACATGCAATCTAACAGTGATCTGGAAATGTGTTAAGGCTACTTTTGCTTTCAGATGTAATAAATCCTTGAATGCAACACCCCAGTTACCAGGTTTGTTTCAGGGTCCCTCCCCCTTTCTACTACGCTTTTCTTTTACGTCACTCTGAAGCACTTCAGTCCTCATTTCAGTCATGATTTATATTTATCGTTTTCAACCTTACGCTCATTTAAATGGCAACCTCCTGGTATAACATCGTCTGTTAGCCTCCCACTCTTCCATCAGAGGGCACAAATCAAAAAAGATTGTTGGATAACATATGTGCAAAGTGGCAAGCAAGCCTTGAGCAGAGTCACCTTCATTCAGTGTAAAAGGCAGTTAAAGAAACAAAATATATTTCTTTATCTAAAAAGGCAACTGTTCAGTCAGATAGTGTTTTATTATGAAAGTAATGCAGTAACAAATTCAAGCACTATATTCAAAATCCAAGTGCTTTTCAAACCTTGAAAGCCCCACATTAAAATTCAAGTGTCAGTCCTTGAAGAGGACAAATATCTCAACATGACTGCTGTAAATCAAATACGGCATTAACACTGTACCGCTTATTATCACTATGTAGATGGATGCATGTGAAGTCACAGTTAGAATACAGCAGCACTGACCTGTAGTGTATGTGTGACTGTCGTAGTGCAGGCCTCCTCTGGCTACAGGCTGGCTGCCAAACAAAGGATCGCAGTGAAGGTTGTGGCAGAGTTTTTCCAGGAAGCGGAGGACGTAAGTGACACTGCTGACTGTGGGCAGGGTCAGGGTGTGCTGCTGCTGGTCAAAGTAGGCTAGATGGGAAAAGACGGAGGAGTTCTGTTCAATGTAGCGCACAGTCTTTTGTTTCATATGGGAAAAATTAGTAGAGGATGTTTGCTAATCGGAGCTTCATGTGGAGGTTTTTAAACCTCACGTTTTGTGCTATACTACAACTACAACAGAAATAAACCCTCCGTGTGGTCTGGTAGTTTTTTGGTGGGGGTTCTTTGACAACAGCACAACATTCTGTTCTAATGGAAGATAATTGAACAAAGATGTGAACGCCACAACAAACAAGAAAGCAATAAAGCAAGAAACTCTTAAAATGCAGTTTCATGGGGACTTAACACACGAAGAGGAGAGTGATAGTGAAAACACACTCTTCTTTTTATAATGACAGTTTAATTCCCACCTGAAATGACTTCGCCTCCTTGTCCAGACTTGAGGCAGGAGAAGACTGTGCCCTGATTGTGGGCGGAGTCCACACAAGCCTGAACACACTGCTGGAGCACAGAGGAGGCCCGGCCTGGCCCAAAGTGGTCCGGGAGCTGCTGGATTCGCCGCTGGTCCAAATGGGGCCCCACCTTGCCATACTTGTTTAGGTACACACAAACTACAGGGGAAATCAGACAAAAGAGTAGTCAGTATTGAAGGTCTGCGACTTTGAGATCAACTAAATGGTATTGTAATTTCAAAAAAGGGACAGCTATTATTTTAAACCTTGTTTGCATGTATTAACAACTATTTGTCAAATTCTGCCAACACAGCACAAAAGGCAGTGACAGTGTGTGTCACAGCATGACAGATGCACTGAACATCCCAGCCAGGAATACCCATTAATAATATGTGGATGTCATGTACCTGTGGGGGCCTGTAGTGCAGAATTGGGGATGGTGGCATTGTCCAGAGGCACAGTGCTGGTGTCGGGCTCTGGGGTGCTGCTGGTGGGAGACGTGGGGACTGGATTAGGTACCACACGTGGTTTCCTCTGCATACAAACACACACATTCAGACGTTTACAGCATTTGTCTCTTTACTTGTTTGTTACTATTAGGAATACTTATAAATAATGTAGCATCATGGGTGACTTAGTTATTTTTATATTTCAACTCTAAAACAAAGTGCCTTCCTGTAAATGCAACATGGTGTACCATTGGAAAACAAAACAAACATCAAAAGGAAATTTCATGGCTCTGCCAAGTATTTCCATTAATCTCTCCTCAGTACATTATTGGGGCCTGACGAGCGCAGCCACCTGCCAACATTTGTTGTGGACAACCACCGTGTTTTCGTACCGTTGTTGCCTTTGAAATGGAAACCAGCTCAATCTGCCTGACTTCAAAAACATCAACAAACGGGGGATTCATTTATGAATTTGAACAAAAGACAAAACTGACATGTTGAAAGATAGACCCTTTTTCAAATTGCTTATTGTTTTGAAACATACTCTCCTGAGGTACGGTCCGGTCTGACCGGTCAGGAAGGTAGTGACAACAGAGAGGAGAGCAGGACGTGGCAGAGCAGAGATAAAGACAACAAACTTATCAACATGTGTCACATCCAAACAGTTATCTCTCTTTTATGTTTAACTGGGCTAGTTTCAGACTAAACAACGTGTCTAAGTTAAGAAGGTGAGCGATGGACAACAAATACTGGTGACTATCCAAGTTAGGGCTGCCCCCCTGAAAGTTAAAGATTCAAATCATCAGTCGAAAACCCCTCAGCCGACTGAGATTATTCAAGTCGAGCGTTTGTTTTTTTTTTTTGTTAGTCAGAGTACAGTGTACTACAGGGGAAGTTTAGTTCCCAAATCCTCACTTTGACACTGCTCTTCGTTACAGGCAGCTGCAGACACAGACCCAGGGTGAGTCTAAGTGACTCAAACTCTCAATCGATATGTGGGGGGAAAAAAAGGAATGAACTGTTGAATATTCGTTCTGATCACCAAATTCTGATTCGACTAACATAATTCTGAGTTGGGTAGAGTCATAACTGAAATGCTGATAAATGATGTATGATGTGTTTTACAATATACATCCAATAAATTCCTAATGTAGTCAAAATGCTATAATGTGATATTCTGTAGTTCAGTAATGCCTGTGTTAATGCGTATGTATTGGATAGCTACCTTGCTGCCAGGCTTGGGACCTCTTTTCTTTGGGATCTTGATGGGTTCTGCCAGAGTCTGGGCCTGCTGCAGAGCTATCCTCTGTGCCCAGTTGGCAGGCAGTCTGCCCCTGGTTCGCCCTGGGCCTGTCACCGGCCGTCCTGGGCCAGCCATGGCATCCTCCAGCCAGCCAGCTCTCTTTGCCCAGCCCAACTGCTAACCAAGAGCATAACAGATAAAAAAGTCAAGTGAGGTAACTCTTCATGCTGTGACACTTTATAATGATAATGCTCCCCCTATAGAGAGGAAGATGTGACACAGGGTCAAAAATGTTCACATGCCAACAAGGCTCATCAAAAAAATGCCTATTCAGGGTCACTCAGCTCATTTTGTTTTACCTCAAATGTTATTTAGCCATATAGATACAGTAGTTTGGTTTTGACACAGCAGCCTCTGAGATTTCTGCTGACACCCCAAAACACTGCAGTGGAATTCTGTCTGTGGTACTCATGTCATCGAAAAATTCAAACAGCAACATGTCTTAAATTCTCAAAATGTTTCCTGTGTAATCCGCAAACCTCACTGTGGACCAGAGAAATAGTCGTCTAGCTTTCACCTCTACTGTCTGTGAGAAGAGGTTGAAAACTTAGACATGGATATCAGAAAACCTGGGAGAATAAAACTATCTGCACGGCTAGACACCATTACAGACAAATGAAAAAATATTTTTACTCTTATTTGGGTAAACTGACCCTGTAAATAAAGGCAATCATTCGTCCCTGATGGCATCTGAACCTCTTCTCGCCTACCTTACTGCCAGGCTTGGGCCCTCGTTTCTTGGGGATCTTGATGGGCTCCAGGCTTTTGCTTGGCTGGATGTTCTGTGGTCCAAACCCTGGGCCCTTCTGGTTCCAAGGCCCTGTCACCTTGGTTTTCCTGCGGCCTGGCTTGCGTCCTCTCTGACCTGGAGGTCTGCCCACTGTGGGCGTGGGATGCATGGCTGGGCTCTCCACACTCCCGTCTGTCAATGCCCCAAGGCTCTTAGGCAACACTACTGCATAAGAAAAGATGGACAGATACACACAAAAAAGGAGACTTGAGTAAAAATCTGTGGCATAACAGCGACAAGTAACTAATTAACAATTATAGCTCCCGGCTCCCCCATTTAATCACAGGGGGTACGCAGAAATGTAATAACGTTTGATCAGTCACAGTAGTTATTTTCTCATTTACTGCATTTGTGGGTTTAGAAAAATATTCCTTCACCAGTGTGAGCGTTTCATCTGAAATCTAGACTACATTATGTGATGTGAGTGACAGCAGAAACAGGTTCATTCAAAATCACCTACACCACACTCTTGTCACATAACAAGCACATAACACAGCCAAATGAGTCATGTAGCCGTCTGCTCACACATCCAAGAAGCCTTTACGCTGTTGGCTACAATGTCCCCGTTTGACTCTAGCTGCAGCCAATCAACAAGAAAGTTGAGTCGAAACACTGTTTTTTATTCTCATGTGAAACTCCTCCATCTTGGCTGGAGATTGAAGTCTGTTAGCCTACAATTTCACTTGCATTTGTACTCTGCAGGTACAAAGAAACTTGGAAAACACAGCCAACCCCTGTGTTTTCAATATGATTGTCTGGCATGATGTGGAAAAATATTTCGGGCTCTTTCTTTAGCCCAAATCTGGGGTAATGATGACTTCGTGCCGAGTCGATCTGATGGAAGTTTGAGACTACGGGCCAATAACGGTGTTGCAAAAATCTAAGATGTCTTTAGACCTGATGATGGAGTTCTTGTGTCATTTGACCTATTGGTCTCTGGCTGCAGAGAATCCTCTGAATCAAGGTTATATGGCTCGAGGGAGGATATACAAGTGCAGATTACACTTGATGGATGGCCGAATACCAGACACAAGTTGCTACAATATCACTGGCTGATGCACACTCATGTTAGTCCAGTTAAATCATACAAATTTGACAGCAATAATCCAGATACAAGCATCAAGTGTAGCCTGGAAAGGGGGATGCTAATCCACTGTCTCTGGGACTGTGCCAAAATAAGTAGGGGGATAATCAGCAATGCAATTGTTGAGATGTTCTTGACCCAAAGGTTTTTACTTTGGAAGTGTACCCAGGTACCCCATGTATACAGAGAATTGAACAAATTCTTCTTCTTAATAGGTGCTTACAACAAGCAAGACCTCTAATTGCCCTTTCTGCGGAAAAATGTTAACAGATCTCGTATAGGTCATCGGCTGAGAGAAATTTCCTGCTGTTTTTCAACTGAAAAGATAACCTACATCATGAAGGGCAAAAAGGACTTTTTTATAACAATAAAGCTTGGGGACCATTTATAAATTATACTGGAAAAGGTGATTTGAATGATGTGCTTTTCTGGGGTAGAAGAGACACAGGATGGATAGGTCGAATGTCAGATGTTTAGTGATATCTTAAATCGCTAAGAGAAGAACCTTGAATGGGATAAACATGATGTTTGTGGATGCATAAAGTATTTCTGATTTGTACTAACTATGTTCATATTGATATGATATAACCATAGTTTGCATAAAATAATGGACACAGCTTCCGAGACATCAACCATTGGTTTGTAGACTCCAGTTTTGAAGCCTTTGTTTGACATTTCAGCTGTTGCCATCATGGATTTTTGGAGCTAGAAGTGACCATATTTGGACAAGAGGGTGGAGCTGTGGAGAAGTGGATCAAGGACACTACACTCACCAGCCACTTTAATATGTACACCTTGCTAGTACCGGGTTGGACCCCTTTTGCCTTCTGAACCTTCTTAATTCTTCGTGGCATAGATTCAGCAAGGTGCTGGACACATTTCTCAGAGATTTTGGTCCATATTAACATGATAGCATCGGCAGTTGCTGCAGATTTGTCGGCCCGTTCCACCACATTCCAAGGGTGCTCTATGTGATTGAGATCTGGTGACTGTGGAGGCCATTGGAGTACAGTGAACTCATTGTCGTGTTCAAGAAACCAGTTTTAGATGATCTGAGCTTTGTGACATGGTGCGTTATCCTGCTGGAAGTAGCCATCAGAAGATGGATACACTGTGGTCATAAAGGGATGGACACAATCATAACAATACTCAAGTAGGCTGTGGTGTTTAAATGATGCTCAGTTGGTACTAAGGGGCCCAAAGTGTGCCAAGAAAATATTCCCCACACCATTACACCACCACCACCAGGCTGAACCGTTGATACAAGGCAGGATGGATCCATGCTTTCATGTTGTTTACGCCAGATTCTGACCCCATCATCTGACTGTAGCAGCAGAAATCAAGACTCATCAGACCAGGCAACGTTTTTTCAATCTTCTATTGTCCAACTTTGGTGAGCCAGTACAAACTGTAGCCTCAGTTTCCTGTTGTTAGCTGACAGGAGTGGCACCTGGGGTGGTCTTCTGCTGCTGTAGCCCATCTGCTTCAAGGTTCAACGTGTTGTTGGTTCAGAGATGGTCTTCTGCAGACTTTGGTTGTAACCAGTGGTTATTTGAGTTACTGTTGCCTTTCTATCATCTTGAACCAGTCTGGCCATTCTCCTCTGACCTCTGGCATCAAGAAGGCATTTTCACCCAGAGAACTGCAGCTCACTGGATATTTTCTCTTTTTGGAACCATCCTCTGTAAACCCTAGAGATGGTTGGTCATGAAGGGGGAAATTAGCTAGAGACCCAAACCAGTGTTTCTACTAGGCTGTAAGCATGTTTATTTCTGCCGTAAATTTGGGCATTTTGACACTGAGGTCTACAGGGACTGACTCATTTCTGGAGCTTCAAGTTGCCATTTGATAAACTACAGTTTTTGGAACCTCCGTGTTGGCTTCATTAGTCTGCCCTGGAAGTTGCCACTTAGCTGTAACACTGCCCTGTGAAGTGACTAGTATCATCACTGAGTGAAAAATCAATACATGTATTGTTAAAAAAAAGTTGTATCATACACACATTACACACTCTGCAGTGTATGTGGTTCATCAGGTATTACCACCAGTAATCTACTCTGTAAATACCTTTTTCAAATAAGGAACAAGAATCTACCACTTCTTTTTCCACATACTTTCTCATCTGTATCATCAAACCTATTAAGTATCAAAAATCCTTGTTTTCTTCAAAGCAGAAATAAATCCAGACATTTAGTAACACCTGAACTTGAGTCTCTGCAGCAGAGAAGGTCAAACATTCTCAGCAGTGAAACATTTTTCCCTCACTTGAACTTCCTTCCTCAGTTATAAGCACGAGGATGTCACTTCTACAGCTCTCAGACTGTAGAGTGCTTCACAGTGAGACAGCGAACAGCCAGAGAGACTGAAAGAGGGTGAGAGGTTACATCGAGGAGTGCATGCTCCAGTTCGCTTCAGAAGACTGTTCATTCTGTGAATTTCAGCCTTCAAGTGAACTCAAAAGTTTTAGTCGGCTTTTTTCTGCATATAAATAAAGACAGATCTCAGAGTCTTGAGAAAATCACTGCAATGTGATTTCTCTAGTCAGATCATAGTCAGCAAAATAGTAGATGCAACAATAAATCATGATATACCATCTTGCAGTAAGACTGCTAATCATGGTGTTTTCTCTCGCAGTGATAAAGGTTAGCTCATACACATTACAAATAAACATGTTTTCCACCAAGCTCTGATGGATGCATTTGGTTTAAGGCTCAGGTTTTGAGAAATATGTCAATGGAATTTTGTTTGTGGTACTCACGCACAGGGTGGCAGGGTTAATCCCAGGGACTTATATCTAAAAACCTGAGCAAATAAAGCCCAACCATCTGCATGGCAGAATAACACTATGGTGGACTACAATATATCAGTACAGTACTACGTTTTGGAATCAGACAAATAGGCATTACCTGTGTAAACTATGATCCATAACAACCAACAAAAGATGAAGATGAAGCAGAAGAAAAACAAGGACTGGAAGATCTCAGGCAGGAGGTGAACGGGGGAAATAAGCGAGCTGTTCTGAAAGAAAGAACTGAAGTAATCAAAGTTGATTTTCTTTTGGTCTACCTTCAGATCCCTGCTGGCTAGAATATAAAGAAGAAATGTGCGAACACCTTAAAAGCCTGAGGAGTAAACCCTAATAAAGAAGTAAGCTGCTGACAGCTGTGAGACAGTCTAAAAATTTATCTCTCCGCACTCCCACCCATGAACACACACCCTTCCTTTCTTGACGGGAAGCATTTCAGAAAAATCACATGAACCGCTGAGGGAGCACGCACATGGTAAAATCATTTAGAGCAAGGCTTATATTAAATACATAAAAATAACCAAATAAGCCATGTACTTTATAGAAGCCAACATGGAGTTGGCAAAACTTCAAGAATGTGCGCAACTACCACACAGAGGAACCAGAGTATAGCCTGGATAGCTGGCTTCACATGCACCTGCAAGCCTACACACACACACACACACACACTCACACACACACACACACACAATGCACAAACTAAACACACCGGTATTCATCAAGGATTAACCAAGGACAGATTTACGAGAGGAGCAGCCACATTCATTAATGCAGGTCTTGGCCCGTGGGGCTGTATTTATTAAACACACGGGCACACCAATCAATGCAGAGCTCGTACTGCAGGCAACTGAGACTTTTCATAGTGCAGCTAAAAAAAAAAAAGGCATCTGATTGATCCTAAACAGATTGGACGAATCCTAGATAACATTTAAAAGGTTTAAAGGGCTCGAGGTTACATGTTCATTGATCAATGGCAGTGCTTGTAAATACAGCCAAACAAATGCGTAATGAGCAAAGCCTTTTTCCCCCCTCTCCTCTGAGTGCACTGAGTTCACTGAGTTCAAAGCCACCACTGCCAGCTTCACATTACAGGAAGATAACTGCACACAAACTTTTAAACTATCACTCCGGCTGCCTTTCTGTAATTTCATTCATCTTTACTCACCTCTCGAACAAAAGTCAAAAGTCTGTGGCTGTCTGCACAGCTGTCCTCAGATTCACCCTCTCCCCCTGTCCTGTCCTGCTCTCCCACTCTCCCTCCGTGTCGCTCCTCCTCTCTCTCTTTTTCCTCCCTCCTCGTCTTCTCTCCTCCCACCATCTGCTGACAATGTAAACAATCCACCTCTCGCAGCGTACGTCTGCCTTTTCTCTCCGTGTCTATCCCCACTCAATTCTCTCCGAGGTGTCTAATCAGAGCCTGTTAGCCAGGGTGCCAACGAGAGGCCTGTGCAGGGGAACCCAGGCTTGTTTCAACCACGTCATGGCCCGAGTCTGCCAACTGGGGGAGTGCCAGGCCTTCATAAAACACTAGCAGGCTACAAAGGCATGTCCTGCTTCTCCATATTCCTCCCTCCTTTTCCACTCCTTTAGATACTGTGGATTCAAACAGATGAGTACGGATGACCTTGTGACTGATAACCCCTGTATCCTCCTTCCTTTTATGTCTCTTGTATAACAAATTGCTTCCTCTGGTTCTTTATCATGAGACAGTAAACATGGCTACAACTTCTGAAATGCTTGAGCTTTTAAGGAGAGACTGACTGTTGTTTGCTAGATGGAAAATCAAAGAAACAATGTACAGTGTAGCTCTGTTCACCATCAGATTGTGTTTCAAATGAACGCTACAGGCATGCTACTGTATCATTTTACACACTGGACAGCATGTTACTGAATATTAAAATTTGCAAACACAGTTCAAAGTTATCTGGAGAGAATTCAACACCACCAGGAATTAAAAATAGCAAGCTCATGTTGATGACTTGATCAACTGTTGCTAATGATGCCTTCAGGCGGACGATGTACTTGCATCACACTGCGAACCGTGCTGCCCCAACCACACTCACAAATAGCACAGAAAGTAATGGTAAAACTCCGGCAGAATGTATTGATGAAAGCTGCTCATTATTGTGGCCAACAGTTGTTAAATTTCAAAGCAAAGTAGAGAGAAGTGAAACAAATACCACCACTCGAGGTCGTCCTAAAATAAGCACCACAATACGTGCTTGTTATGCACTGGATATGCTGCAAAATGGGTCTCAGATTTAGCTTGAATGTGAAAATACAGCATGTGGACAAAATAAAGCAAAATCTTTACAGTGTAAAGCAGTGACACCCCTTATGAAGATTAGAAGGTTACATTTTTGTTTCGACTTCGACATACACGTGTTAATTCAACTCTAGTTACTGCCATTTGGACACAATATACTAAATGTAAATATGTCTTAAAGCAACAAAATGTAATGTGTGTGTGTGTGTGTGTGTGTGTGTGTGTGTGTGTGTGTGTGTGTGTGTGTTCCCCTTAGGTTTAGTTAACCCTAGATCAGTGGTTCCCAACTGGTGGGTGGCGGTCCATTCTGAATGGACTGCGAGTGACTCCCAAACATGTCAAGTTTGTAAAAAAAACACTTTTATTTTGAAGTACAGTGAACTTCTGACACAGAGCTTTTATTTTGGAGTGCAGTTTCCTGCTGTAGAGTGAGTGACTAACGGACAGCTGCATCGCAGAGACAGCAAACTAGCTCGACAACATGGCCGAACGCAAGTATGACACTGACTATATTAAACTGCATGGACCTTGGACTAATGACTACAGAGAAATTTGACCAGTTGGGAACCACTGACCTAGATAAGTGGATCTCTCTTCAAATTAATGTTTGTCGGAGCTATGATGGAATTTTTTTGTGGTCGCCGATCTCAACACACCATTAATGATAACTGTGTAATGCCAGCCTTACACTAAATGACTTTTCATGCAGTTATAATTTTCTAATGTCGGAATTAAGTCATGATCGTTTTACCTCAGTTGGTGCGTGCTCCTGAGAACTTGATCATTTGGTGTAAAGTAGTCTTTTTCTCATCTTGATGTTCCAACAAAATCAAACATATTCAATATTATCGTATAAGTTTTTAGTCTTGGCTGGTGCAAATGCTGCAGTTTCATAACGTGAATTTGTCATCAACTAATAGCTGTGCTCTATCCTGCACCGAGCAGCATATAAGGTAGACAGTAAACAGTAAAGAGTCAGTGTTTAATTCTGCATCTATCTGATTCACCAACCACCGCTTATTCTAGTGAGAAATCTTGACTTTTGAAATGGTTCACCTCTCATTTCCACAGTCTTCTCCGACTAAAATAGTCCAGCTAACCAACAGAGGCTGGCAGCAAGTTTAGGCAACAAAATGTTTGTACGCAAATACAGTTTCTACATTGATTATATTGATGCTGAATTGACAAGAACATTGTCAGCATTTGACACCTTTTATCTTGTGTTTCTACAGTTATGTGTTTTTGTGGACATGTAAGGAATTGCTAAAATTTCATATTTCTTAAAGGGACTTTGGTGTAGCACTTTCCACCAGGAGCAGGATGGAAAATAATCTAAAAAATAATGTAGTTGTAGTCTTGGAAAAGTCTTTTGTCGAGGTATTCTAGTGTATGTGGTAGGCATAAGTTGTAACTGGAGAAAGAGGAACATGTCAGTCAAGCACATTCTGTACACACTTACACTGTCCTGAAAAGATCTGGGTCCACATGTTGAGCTTTTGAATCATGTGTCTCAGATGCTTCCACCTCTTCAACAACACAGTGGAGGGGAATATAGTTTTGTTTGTAGTGCTCATGGTGCCAAAAAAAAGGGCATGTAACATCCTTTGTCATAAAACCTCCCTCCTACCGTGAAGGTCCGTACCTTTGGTGCCAGGTGGCTGAAGGTTGTCTCCAGTGAGGGCGCACCAGCCAACAGGGAAGATGTCACGCGAGTCATAGCGGCAGTAGTAGTCAAAGGCTCCTCGCCAGCCATCAAAGGTGACCAACACCTCGACACCACGCAGTGCACCCACTGTGGCCGGGCAGATAAAGTGGGGATTTTTACGGTCCACCGCCTCCAGCTTCATGCCAATCTGGAAGGAGTTCTGCTCTGGGGCGGGAGGCTCCTGCTGGGGAACAGGCAGAGAGAGAAACGGGGTCAGGTTTACAGTTGGCAGGCATGAGTATCTGTACTGAGAGAGTACATTAAAATCAACCACATGCTGATGGATTTTTGCTATGATTGATAAGTTTTCTTCTACCAGACAGTAAGACATCTTTTGTGGATGAAAAGATTTCTCTCGTATAAATAAGTAACTGTGCCTTGTAAATAAGCATGCTTGAGTTCTACTTTTTCAGAGCGTGCTGAGCTTGTGAGCCTTGTACAGGTACCTTGTGAAAGATGCGAGAGGGGGCCATCTCAGCTCCATTTAGTGTTTTCAGGAGGAACATGGGCCAAGAGGACGCGTTGAGACGGAAACCTGAAGAGGAGGACAATTTTTGTTACAACATGGTGAAGTCCACATGGACAAATCAAGGGAAAACTTGAGGAGCTGCGATACATTTATCGTTTTGGTCAGTTTTCAAGCAGAAACTAAACAGCTATCTTTCTCTGGCTCCAGCTTTTTAAATAAGAAAATTTGCCATTTGCCATGGCTGTCAAAATAATGGATTAAATTTGATTAATTAATCACAGAAAAAATAACAAGTTCATAAAATGAACACTGATTAATCGTGTTCCATCGTGCCCTTTGACGTGGTGTGTCATAGAAGGCCTTTGTCACATGATGGAGGCAAACGAGACAACGCTGCTTGGCCCCATGAATAGAACATTTACATTTAAAAAACGCCCAGATTAAACTGTTGATAGGAGCAATTTCTGCAGTAAGGAATTTTCGTACCATTGAAGAACTTCAAGCCTGAAATATCACTTCCACGTAAAGCATTTAGCAGCAAACCCAGAGGTCCTGAGCTAACACAGCCTCCGATGCTAGCGCTAGCATCTGGCAGCCAGCCTGGCTGAGTCATAATCAAGCAGGTGTTCAGACGCAAACTGAGGAAGTCCACCTGTGACAGACTGACTAACTCGCTCACAAAATGGACTGCAGACCAGTTTGGGTGGTAGAGGACAGGGGGACAGCTGTGTCCAAAATCCAGCAACTTTATTACGACACATCTGCAAAAATTCATTTGAACTGAAATTTTTAAAATGTATGTATGTGATTAATTTAGATTAATAAATCACAGAGCATGAAATTAATTAGATTTTTTTTAAATCACTTGACAGCCCTACTATTTACTGTAAACTGAATATATTTGAGACTGTTGGTGAGACAAAAAAAAACACCTGAAGACGTCACCATGGCTCTGAGAAATTATGAGTTTTGGAACAAATGATTAAATGAGAAAATAACTAGCAGATTAGTTTATAATAAAAGTATTATTCAGTTGCAGCCCTAAAATCTATCAACAACACTTTGTGGTTACAGTCTCAGTAAGCAGCGTGCTCATGTGTTTTTCCCCATGTGTATTCAGTGCAGAAATGTCCTGGGTAGGAGGCTTTCTAAGCTCTGTCAAGAAGTTATTTATAGCATTAACATGACACATTGACATTCTGAGCTGTTAGTCACTGACACCTAGTGGACCAAATGAAAACCCCTAAACCCCCTAAAAATAAAAAACTGAAAAGACACTGTGGAATCAGTAGAGAAGATTTTGACAATCATTTACTCCGCTGATTAAAAAAACAGAGACGTCATATTGTGATCTGTGTGTGCGTCCTTACCCAGCGGCGGCTGCAGCATGCCTCCGTTCTTCTCACAGTTACCGATTGGCTGGATTTCGGAGGAGTCCACCAGGCGCCAGAAGTCGTTCTTGTTGTCAGATCCGTCCAGGCGCAGCCGCAGCCGCGAGCCTGTCAGGCCCACCACCGTAGCGATGCAGGTGGACGTCGTGTTTCGTGGGTCCTGGGCCTCCAGCTTCATCCCGGCCTTGAACTCGTTGAGCGGAGGTGTGAGGCTCTAGATGGTAATGACGGACATGTATTAGCTGGAGAGTGGCGGCATAATAACAGCAGTGGAGAAGGATTTCAGTGTGATCAAATAATCACAGGAGATGCTTGAGAGAGGACCTATCAGTCTTGCTTACCTGTCTGAAGCAAGTGGAGGGTGCAGCGGAGGCACCCGTCTCTTTCAGGTATTTCTCCCAACTAAAATGTCCTGTACAGAAGATAAAGAGCGACAAGACATTCACATCATATTACAGTAGTGTTGAGATGTGTGTTTCCAGTTGTTTCGCGAGCCCCAGCACAGAACAACAAAGACACAAGAAGCTTTAAAATCTGTTATCGACAATTGGAGCAAACTTTGTCTCGATGATTAATGAAACTATGCTGAAGACAATCCTTGGGCGCTGTTTCCTGTTGGAACTGCCCAAAACTGACTTCATATATCACCGCCTGCTGTGGGTTATTTACCTTGGTACTGTGAGGGCACCCGGGAGGGCCGTCCACTCCGGCCATGCTTGATCCTTCTGGCATCTTTCCACTCTATAGCTGGAGGAGCCAAGAAAGATAGAATAAGCTCTCAGCCACGGGTGATTTTCACATCAGTCACTACCTTGCGAAACCTGCCACACTCACTGCTCCAAACATTGTCCGTAATGACAGGACTATTAAACCATAATGTATGAATCTGCCTGCACAGAAAAATAAAGCAACTGGTTGGAATGAACCAAAATGTGCCACTTCTCTTCCTCTTTACCTGCAGGCTGCTATGAATACTGTTAGGGACCATATTGCAAATGGCATAGTAGTAAATTCTCACCTTTCTGTGGGACTGGTTTCCTCATGCTCCAACAACAACAGTGGCGTCCACTCTAAAGACAAGAAAAAAAGCCATAGAAGTAGCTGTGTGAACTAAATAGATTTTGACAATTTAATTTACCACATTAGAGACCCTTTTCTACAGCAGACATTCTGACTTGTCACAGCAGGAAAAGCTCAGGTATAAATAATGAACTGAATGACGGCTGAACTCTGTTGAGCTGCTTTGATTTGAGGTTGCAGGTAGTGTGCACACTTGCTCGCTAGAACACAGCCGTCGTTAGCATTATTAGTAACATCTGTGCGTTACCTGCTATGACAAGTCAAAATGTCTGCCGTGAGAAAGGCCTATTGTGGATTGCAGTCATTATCGCAACATCAAACAACAGACAGCAGACATGTTACCTTGAAGTTTGGAGAAATGTGTAGAAATAGCACAGAGAGAATCTAAAATATCAGTGCAGCCGTAAAAGAGCATCATCTAACCTCACTGACACACACATGACAAGCTAATGCTGCACAGCCACACTCTCTTCATTTAACTTTATTTCAAATTCTAGTGGCCACAGAAAGGATGGCTTAACTGTGGGGAAATGTTTAATATGATGCACAAGACATGTAAAATATTTAAAACTGATACAACAGTAAAGCCACAGAAAACTAGAGTCTAAGATCAGAATTTTATCACACATAATATAGGAGCTGTAACATGCTGAAAACCATTATATAAAAAGGCACTGTTATATGTGACTTTCTCCAACCCTAAACCAAACAAAATGCCTTGCTCTTTGAGGTTGTTTGGAATAGGGCTGCCACTAACAATTATTTTCATTGTCGACTAATCTGTCGATTATTTCTTTGATTAGTCGACGAATCATTTCATCGAAAAATGTGTTAAAATGTTGAAAAATGTTGGTCTGTCTCGCCCAAACCCCAAAATTATGTCATCTAATGTCTTGTTTCGTACTCACGCCAAAGGGTTTTAGTTCACCGTCACGGGAGAGCGTGTAAAGCTGCCAATATTTTAATGTAAGAAGCTGCAGTAAGAGTATTTTGGGGTACTTTTATAGTACTTTTCTATGAAAAATGACCCAAACCGATTAGTCGACTACTAAAATAGTCATCGATTATTTTAATAGTTGATTAGTCATCGATTAGTCGACTAATCGTGGCAGCCCTAGTTTGGAACACTCCTTAAACTAACATGAGACCCTGCAGGTGTTTATGTTTTTGGCTAAAAGGTCTATTTTGAGAGAATGGAAATACCTCCCCTCCTTATCGCTCGATTCTATGTTTTTTTAAATACCCAACATATGACTCATACTGTAAGGTTTGGGGTCCCTGATGACCGTCCCTGGGGTCTCTGACTGATTATATCAGCAAGCAAATTGACTTTCCTGCAACTAAGTAGTCTAAGTTGATTTTGTACCCTTTGAGTATGGCTTTTTTGCACATTTGTACATCCGCTGCGTGTGACAATGCACAGACAATCCCAGACACTAGAGATTCAGCATATCTGGGCATGCATGCACAATTATTTGCTTCTTTGGCGACCTTTTTATTTACCCAAATTTTGTTTTTATTACATGTCAGTGGTTGTATCAGGATGGGGCCTGTGTGTAGTTATCTTGTGTGTGTTTTTGTTTCTGTAAATCCAAAATAAAAGTCTTACAAAATGGGAGACATAAATGGGGTTAACGACATGGGTAATGAAGAGTGTAACCCAAGTAAGTGATCGCACTAATAAAACTCAGCGGTATTCGGACCTAAGGTTAGGCTACTGCATGTTAACTGTGCTTCATTTCAAAGGGAAACCAGAGAGCTGCCCTTGTTATCTTTGTAGCTCGCAGGCCTTCTCTGCAGGCAGGGGGTCGTCATGGGAGGCACAGTCCAACAAAGAGTCCCCCAGATCAGTGTACTTCATGTGGATTTAATTAGCTATTTCACACCTTAAAGATTCATTTAAAGATCAAAATGCATTACAGTTCCTGGCTTTACTAACGCCATGTGCAGACCAATTGATATAAATGAAGGGGACAAAATATTAGAAACACAGAGGCACAACTATAGCTTCCAAAATCACTATGAAACTAAGTTTTGTCAGTATCACTAAGCTGGAAGTGCTATTGTTATTCCACAGGATGACAATTAAACACACCCATGAAATAACAACATAAGAAAGTAAAGCTCAACATAGTTAAGCGCCGAGTTATACAGCTGAGCTTCTGACTACCTATACGCTCCAAGTCGTGACCTGAGATCCTCAAGCCTACCCTCAGTAGCAGCCCCTAGATCAAGGCTGGTAACTAAAGGTGGCCGAGCTTTTGCCATCGAGGCCCCGACGCTCTGGAATTAGGTTGGTTAGCGCTTTACCTGTTTTTAAATCATTGCTTTAACATATTTTTATAGGAAAGCTAATGCCTGATTTGTACTTTGTGATTTGTAACTTTTATGCTCTATTTCCTCTGTACTGTTTTGTCTTATTTTTCTGCACTTTGTGACCTTGTTTGGACAAGTGCTGTACAAATAAATATTCTTCTATTATTATTACAACATAAAAGAGTAAACCTATTATCATTTGATCCCTTTATGTAAAAGTTACCATGCTAAATGTGTACAAAACCTCTCATGAACAATCAGTGGACGAGGGTTTAGAGAAGGGAAACATGTTGTCAGGCTCAGTGTCTCTTGTAACCTAAACCCTGGGCTAACCAACATCACCAACCAGACACAACATCCAGGTCAATAGGTCAGACTGATACAAGACAAGTGCTCTAAGTGGCTGCTTCTCCAGCCTTACACCAACCATGGTCCACTGTGACATCTATTAGACATGACATGAAGCCAACTAAACCAGGATTATAATGAGATTTGGAGTGTATGATCATAAAACAAGACATGGCAGTGACAGAAAATGCATGCACGAGCAGGTATTGACACACAGAAACAGCCTCACTTGTTAACCATCAGCCAGATATTTGAATATGCCCACAGAAACACAGCAGCTTTATTATAAATTAACTGTACGCTCACATAGACAAACAGCAATGGTAGAGGACTCACAACAGACCTACCTTAAAACTTCATAACCGTTTAGCAGCGTCTCTCCACCCCGGATGATTTTCTTTTCAATGGAAGTGCGCCTTTTTCCTCCGCCGAGGGGGGTGGCGTCCAAATTAAAGCGGCCCGGTCCCTGTTTTTTCCGTCTGGGACAGTGACAGGAGGACTGACGTTAGAGAGCCCCAGCAGCCAGGTACACCTTCCTCCTGTTGCTAACCGTGCGTCCTACAACTCAACGCACAGCTAGTGCCACTTTTCTGACATGTACACGGGACGCAGTGGCCATTTTTATCCAAAATATCGCGCGTTACTTTGCAGAAATGTGTTGAGCTCCATTCATAACACAAAGCCAACACATGGACACCCCCCGCCCTCTCCTGTGCTATATTTGCATGCGCGTTAGATGCTCATTTGCCTGACAGCATCGCTAATTATGCTGCTCAGGAGTTAACATCACATTGACAGCCTCTCAAGGGTGTAGGTCAGACAAGTGTAACACAGAAAGGAAACCAAACACGCATGCAGCTAGTGCAGCCGTGCAGACACCACTTCCAGCATGCTATGCTACGCACGGCTACACAGAGTCATGCCCACTGCCCGGGATGCTAGTTAGCATGCTAGGCAGCTCGCTAGCTCGTTGACCTGATTATAAATATTAGCATTAGCAAAACGGGAGCGTAGTAGCACGCAGAGGCTAGCCGGTGGTAATCTGGGCTCAACGCCGAAGCCGAGCCCTAAAAGGCGACGTTGCTCGGTGTATCCGAGGGTGTTTACCTTGCTTTGTAACGTGTGTGTTTGTTTCTGATGTTGGCTTAGCGCTTGTCCGCCATTTTTTCCCTACACGATGAGGAGGGGGTGTTTTTGCCAACATTTCTGGTGGGCAGGCAGGCAGGCTGGAGGTTAAAGGATGGAGTAGGGGTGAAACAACGACCCCTGGTGGCCAAACGTTTTCAAGCATGGCAAAAAAAGAAAATGAAATGAAATATAATATACCAAGTCCCAGGCTTAACAAAAATAGATAAATAAAAATAAATAAAATAAAAATAAAAGAATATATCACTAATATTCCAGTGGTCTTTTATCTGGTATCTTTTGCACTGCAATACCACAACATCTGGGGTGAGTTCAGGTCCTGTGGGACATCAGGTAAAATGGGATCAATAAGGTTTTACATCCTGCACTTTTCACATATTTGCAGCTAATCGCCAAACATGTTATTGCATCATTAATACATATGTGCTTTACATGAAACAATCATTTTTGTTAGTCTGAGAAATCAAGGATGGGCACACCAAAGATTAAAAAACTCACTGGTCATAGCACTTGCAAGCTCAGCCATAAGGCATGTTGATTTTTACTTTTTGGTAGAGTACTGTAGCTAAAACATTAACAGTATAACGACAGAACAGTAGTAGGATGTTGTATATTATTAAATGTTTCACACTCTACTTTTTAAGGGGAAAGGGTTTTGCGTGAACACTAAATGTATTCAGGTAAATTTGGACATTTTTCTGATGTGAGAGCAGCATGTTTTAGGCTACCAGCAGCCATAAAATCATGACTTATGCTACTGTGTGCCACCCCGTCATATTACAGACATTTATAGTATATTTGTCATTTAAAAAAAAAAAAAACATTAAATATGATGCAGCAAGTCAATGTCAGCCACACTAGTCCAGAATTAGCCATACACATTACACATGTCCATTGTACACAAGCTGGCACCAGGGAAAGAGACAGTTAAAAAATTAGGGAAAGCACAGCAGAAAAGTTGGACAGTTATATTTAATGAATAGCCACAGGTCACATTTATGATTTAATTAATTAATTACATATCTGATAAATGGATTTAACCATTTAAAAAACAAACAAACATGACTGTCCCATTTTACCTGAACATGTCATGGCAGTGAGGTCAGGGTCTTGATGTGTTCGAAGGTCTCAAGTTTTTGAATTATTTTACTTGGCACTTTCTTAATAGAAATACAGCAGAGGTTCAACACTTAAAGTAGTATTCTGAGTTTTAGGTGGTTTTCTTAGTAATGTATCAAAAACTGTCCCAAGTTATCTGACTTTGCCGTACTGCCCTCACATATTTAGGCTCTAAGCAGACAGTACTTATAAGTTGCCAGTTTATTAGGCACACCAAATTAATGCAGTCTATAATAAATTCTACCCTCATAAACGTTATAACAGTCAGTTTATGAGGTGTTAAAGCTCTGGTCATTTTCAGTATTGGCGAGAAACCAGTTTCATGTCATTTACATGCAATTCAATAACAAAATAAGTTTATTGTAATCAGTTACAGGTACTAAGAAAAATGTGTAATTAAACTACATTTACTCATCACAATGTTGGTGATTGCAAAGGCGTTACATCTTAATATGTTCTTGTCAGTAAAAAGTTTATTTATAGAATATAACATTCATTCTGTTCTGCATTTTTTCACTGTGCAGGACTGCCTTCTTTTGGCACAGCCTGTTTCTGGACATTTTATAGCTTTATTGCCCTGTTTCAAACATTTGTAAGAAATGTAATAAGTGACATTACATCGATGAAGTAATTAAAATAGTTACATTACTCATTACATTTTTAACAAGGTAAATAGTAACCTCTAACTAAAGTTTCAGAGTTAACCCTCCCAAAACTGTACACAGTTCAATTTGTGTAATTGCATATAACTACATCATATTAATTTATAAGCAGAGTGTAGTTATAATACATATAGTCAGGAGCCAGTTTATTAGGCACACCTAGTTTAAATTAGTGCAGTGTAATACAACAGCCCTGCAATAAATTCTACCTTCATAAAGGTTATAATGTTCAGTTTTTGAGAGGTGTTGAACTTATGGTTATTTTGTTTGCTGCAGACTGACAACATTATAACCTTCATGGAGGTGGAATTTAATGTAACACCATTGTATTTGACAGCACTGGTTTTGCTACGTGTGCCTAATAAACTGGCAGCTGAGTGTGTATGTGTAGACCTACAGCGTATAGCCTGCTTATAAATTAAGAATATGTAGTTAAATGTTATTGCACACATTGTGCTGTATGTTACAGCACATATTTATATAATATCCCCAACAAACAATCTCTGAAGCCCCAACAAGCTCTGCCGAGGCTGCTAAATTGCTGCTAAGAACACTACAGAAATTGAGTTTTTCAGTTTCTATGTAGCTCTTTAATTTAAAATAAAGTCTCATTAATAATAAGCAGCCATTTTATCACACAATTTTGATAGTCATGATCATTAATTTATTGCAAGAATATTAAAAGAAGACAAAAGAGAGTGGAATTTCAGTAAACATTATTATTGCAGCATTACTGCCGTACAGAGTGCTGCTCTACTTTCATTTAAACTGTGCTCTACTTTTGGGTGTTTGACTAAGAATGTGGGGTATTTGCCTTGAGCATAACATGAATAAAATTTGATTATCAGTGCACACAAAGCTTAACTTATTAACCACTATTTGTTCCAGTTAAGATTATTATAACACTCGGAACAGAATCGCAGCAGTGTCAAAATGTATTACAAATAGTGACATTTAATATCTCAAACATAACGTAATCCACACTCCCAGAGTGAAATCAGAGCAAAATGCCACTGAAATACAGTCCGCCTGCCGTAGTGTAATAAACCTGGCACAGTACAATATCTCTGAAGATATTCCAGATAAATTGTGTGGGTGTGAAAATTAGAAATAGGGGCCATTTGGTAATGCCATGCCAATTACATCTGGGTAGCAACTGTAACTGTGTGATTTGGAGAAACACCCAGCAGTTCAATTGTGTGTAATGGTCACCTGGCAGCACTGCTAATGCCCATTTCAGCCTACGCTGGGCAGGCCATGGCCCAGTGGCCCCCTGCACCCCAGGCAATTATGTTTGGTTTCACACGGTGAAAAGGGTTAATTGGCAGTGCCCACGCGCCTGATTGGACCTGTTTCACGCCTGTCAGCCTTCATCGCATCAAAGGAAGCCCCAGTCCACCAGGCACCATTATTAGAACACACAAACACACACACACCTCATGCACACGCACTGTACACAGATTCTGTACTTAAATCTAATGTTCTCGTGGTTCGTACTGTATGTGGAGGTATACACACACATGCACTCACAGTATGACCACACATGCACTCACAGTATGACCACACACACACACGAAAGAAACCCAAGCAAACAAAAAAAAAAACGCCCACAGAAACACATTCGTACAGAAATATTAAGTATCCATCCTCTTCATGCAGAGACATAAGGTTGTTCACACTTGCATGCACACAGGCATTATGCAAATCACTTTCCGGATGGTCCTCACTAACATCACTAGGGGTCAGTGTTGTGTTATACAAAGCAGGGCAGGATAATGCTGCCACTTTCCTCTCCCTACATTCATTTCATCATGATTATTTTGTGCTTTCCTCTGAGCACAGCACAGTAGCACTCATAATTTTTTTGCCACTCACTATCCTCTTTAAACTCTCAGACTTCTATTCTAATGATGATTACGGATTTTTATTTCTTTTCAAGGAACATTTTCCCTTTTTTTATTATGCAAAATTCTTTGGTTTCGTTTCCTTTTCAGACAGTTCTTAGTCCGATGTATTTAAGGGAATAATCGTATTCTGTCTGCGTTATTGTAATTACAGGCAAACCGAGTGTTGTGCGGTGAAGCCGTGCCTATTTTATACTACGTGCCTCCCTGTATGTCAAGATCTCCATGTGCTTCAACCACCGAGCTACAAGCAGTCTATGAAAGGCCATCAGCCATTATACAAGTCAGTTTGACTGGCAAATAACGGCGACAGTGTGTCCCATCCAAGAGTCCGCACTTCTACAAATCATACTTTCCCAAGGTTCAACAAATTGTATACACAAAACACATTAGTAGATACAATTCTGAGTCTTGCAAAAGTGTTTTTGTGAAAGGAAAACTCATGAGTGAAGTGAGTGAGAGTCCTCGGATACATAAAGAAATTATAAGGTTTGAATTGCGGGTGCATTTGATTGCTGTCTCAGAAGAAATCTCAGGGATAATCTTCCTCTTATCTTGTTAGCACTGTTCCACACTTACACATAATACAAATACACAGAGAGCCTCTAAAAGACCAATGTTGGAGACAGACCTTTTGTGTCAATGCAAATGCAAATTCTCATATTAGTGTTTGCTCTTCTCTTTTGGCAGCAGCATCGGTTTTTGGCCTGTTTGAAACGTCTTTCTTGCTCTTTTCATTTTATCGCACTAATTGAATCTGGCTCTCGGAGCTGGCGACGTGTTTTTTTTGGATTTTGAAACATGTTGCTGAAGGTGTCCACTCGCCAATGGCATGGCTCCACCACCGTGGTCTGTTTCTGCACATACAGACAGTACAGCAAGGATCTTTTCCCACTGTGCCTCCTTGTCACTTTCAGCACTCTGGCATGCTCCAACAAAGTCGCCCCTCTCACACATGCACAAATACCCAGACTCACACAGGCATAAATAGACATGCGCGTGCACACACACACACACACACACACACACACACACACACACACACACACACACACACACACACACACAGCGAGAGTCAGATTGCGTGTGTTCCTTTCCGACTGTGCCTCAGAGGACTCTGCGCTTGTTCCACAGACGAGGACATGCATGCGCACACACACACATGCACACATAGAGTCCTGATACACACTTCCCATCTCTGCTGGCATCCTGGGAGGGACGTGCAAGAGAGAGAGCAAGAGCATATGTTGGATAGACGTTTGTTGAGGGGGGATATTTCTCTTTGGATGTTGTCTTACAAGCTCTGACGGCATGGCGCAGAAAGAAGGAATTTTTTCGTCCAATTTATTAATCCTTTTAGGCAATGTTCTCTGTTCAGAAATGCAAATTGAATCAATCTGAGGCTGACTTTAAGACTTTTCAAGTGGGATTTAATTAGAAGCCAGGGCCTGCAGTTTTTAATGAGAGAGGGGGTGGAGAGACGGAGAAAGAGGGAGAGAGAGAAAGAGAGAGGCATGGGGAGGGAGAGTGGGTTGCGGTTTTGATCTGGGGGTCCTGCTGGAGAAAGGATACACAAACACCCACAACATACGCGCACACAGACGTACACACATGCATGCACGCACACCAATGCACCCCGTAGAGCTGAGTATGAGGCGGATGCCCGCTGTTTGGTTTTTCTTTACTTCCCTCATCTCCGTCTTGTGAGAGTTCAACCAGAGATCTTGTTACTTCGGTATACATCTTCAACCCTCACGCCAACCTAGCATAGAGGGAAGCTTCATGCTGCTCTTCAGTATTGGAGCTGCTCAATAGTAAAAGACCTCAGGGTTAATACCGGACAGCTCCAAAGTGTCAGGGCATGTAAAGCCAATGCCATAAATGTGAAGCTGGTCTTTGCAGAAACACCAACCTAATACATTCCTATGCTCCCTGGATGAGCAAAAGCTTTAAAAACAAGTCAGAGGATGGAATCAAGACTAGTACATCAATAGCCCCGTTTCCACCAAGCAGTGCGGTACGGTATACTTCAGTTCGGTATGCTTTTTTTTCTGTTTCCACTCTGAAAAGTCGTGGATGGTACCAATGACACCGTTCCATACTGTCCCCATTTTTGGTCCCCCCTCTGTTGGGTTACCTAGCACACAGATCTGGTACTAAAAGGTGCAGACTTCCCTCTGTGTCACCAGTAATGAGGAAATACAGTGAGCGCTGCACGGAGCAGTGAGTGACAACAACCCTGCTCACATGAAAGAGTAGTGTTACCTTGTCTGGAGGGCGCCATACCGAAAGTGTTTGGTGGAAATAGGGCTATTGTTGCATGTTTTTGACCATGAGTGCCAATATGCTCGAGTTATTTTTACTCATTCTCGTTATTTGAACAGTTATAGATCTCCTCGTCACTCCCTTGTAAATGATTCTAGCAGACAGCCCTTCCCTCAAGAGAAAAACGCCTCCCTGGATTTATCAGAGATTTCACTGCCATTTGGCTATCACGTGCTGTGTCTGATACATTTTGGGGAAATATGGTGCTGTTAAAAAGGGTGAAGTCGGCCTGTGGTGTCGGGATGTGGTTTGAGAGCTCACGCTCTCCTCTCTACAGTAACTCTCTGCCATCTTTCCCTCTCCCCTCGCTGTTTCCTGTCACCCTCTAAAATTGGGGCCAAGGCTGGAGAGCACTGGCATGTTTTCAGGGGCTGTGTGACATCTTCACAGCCACTACGCTTGATTTTTCCGTTTCTGTATTGCCACTTTTGTGTCGGCCTCCACCGGGAGAAGGGAAGGGGAGGGAAAGGGTTTGACTCATTAGTGCTTCCAACTTGACCATTTCCACTTTGAGAGTTTTCTCTGTGCTGCTGTCTTCCATAAAAGCTGTGGTTTGTCTATATGCTGGAAAAACAGCAAAAGATAAATGTCAGGAAGATTATTTCAAGCTTGCGAAGCTTAATATAGGTAGGAATAAACATGAAATGATATGCACGAAAACAACAATTTTGGATGCCAGCGGGGTTGATGTACAGTATTGAAGGAGCAGTGGAAGGAGGGAAAAGATGTGAAGAGATGACTTTTAGGCTGCCACGGAGAGACATGAATTTACCCATTAAAGTGAGAACTCTAGTGTGCGCCTCGCAAAATGCTTGACGTCTAGTTGATACTGTCAATGTTTAAATAATACTAATTAATCTCCATTATTGAAACATGTAATTAATCTCTCTCTCACCCTCTCTGGCTGTCTCTCTGTCTCCTTCTCGTTCACATTTAATGGAACATGAAAGGGAAACCCAGAGAGCAAATGCTGTGTTGTGGTCCTTGCGGGGAGCTCATTGAGGGACTCACATCAGAGGAGAAGACAGGCAGAGAGACAGACGGGTGGACATGTTTTGACAAACAGACAGTTGGTCCAAAACTCCTCCCTATCTTACCACTCTGTGCCTCCTCTCTCTCTCTCTGTGTCTTTGAACTCAGGCCTTCATTAACAATCTGCTGATTAACAGGCTTGGGAACACGGGGGGTAGACGGATCAGAGGGGGAGAGATAGATGGAGGAGGGAGAGACAGAGATGGAGAGAAAGAATAAGAGTTAGAGTTTGTCCACAATAAACCATCCCGACCAACATGGAACTGTGTGGAGAAAAAACATAGCCTCCTCGTTCATTTCAGTGAGACCACCGGGGTTGGCACAGCTTTGGTACTGATGCAGAAGACTTCTGCACTACTGCCTCCTTGTATGCCTCGAGTTGCAGTTTACATCCATGTCTTTCCAGACTCATATGTAGCCATGACGGTAGATAATCCTTCAAATATGGATGTTGCCGCAAAGAGGCAACAAATTCTAAAACACAGATGTTTCACACACATCTTCAACCAAGCAGCACAGAAGATCTAAACAATCAGGACCAAATATGGGTGTCACCAATTCGGTATCGGACCAAATGTCTCCACTTCTGTTCCTCCGTTTTGACGCTAGAAAAGTGTTTTTGCAAGTCATGTCAACTTTATTTATATCGCACATTTCATACGACAAGCATAAACTCAATGTGCGTAAGATACATCCTACATGACAAACATGAAATATCAATTAAGATAATAAAGTATAACGTAACATTTGCGCAAATGTTTGTCATAGATAGCGTATGAATTCTTGAGTAAAGGGTAAAATGTTTTGTGAGATCACAGTGACCTTTGACCACCAAAATCCAATCAGTTCATCGTTGGGTCCTTGTGGACGTTTGTGCCAAATTTGAGGAAATTCCCTCAAGAGGTTCTTTAGGTTATCGTGCTCATGAGAATGGGATGAACAGACGAATGGACGGACAACCCAAAAACATAATGCCTCCAGCCACAGCTGTCGCTGGCACGGAGGCATAAAAATGCAAGGTCATATGTCAGAAAGGTTGAAGCTGGATCAACACAATGCAGTGTCATCCAGCAATGCAACATGGTGGCCAATCAATTACTGGACGTGCGAGCACACATTCCTGGTAGATTACTTTCTAATGTGAACACCATATTTCTGTGATTTAGTTCGCAGGAAAAAAAAGACTGTCTCCAGATTCATAAAATATTTCCTCATAATATCATAAGCGCTTTGAGTGGTCTTTCCAAAGTCCTCACCTCAACCCACTGAAAATATGTGGACTGCACTGAAAAGACGAGTCAGTGCAAGAAAACCAACAAATGTGTTTGAACTTTACCAATTCTGTCCTGAGGAGTGGTCAAAGATACAACCAGAACTCTGCCAGAAAAGTGTTAATGGCTACCAAGAGCATTTGGACGAAGTGAAAATGGCAAATGGGCATACAACCAAATTTTAGCTGTGCTAAAACTATTTGACCTTTAACATCTTCTTGTGTCTAAAAGACCTACAATTCATTTGTTAGTGACATGCTGGTGAAGATTCCCAATCATCCAGGTCATCTAATGTTAAGTGCTATATCATAGGCAAATGAACTTGCTTGAGTTTCTTAAAGACAATGGGATCCCTCCCCAGACGACTGAACACCCATATACTCCTGGACCCATCTCTCCTGATGACACACAGGATGTGACCTCAACGACTCTGTAAAGGTTCACACCCACACAGAGTTTAAAGCCTGCAACTCTGCAACCGTCTGTTAGAACTGAAGAGGCCTGTTGGATGAGAGGGGAAATGTCCTCAAGAAACTCAAGCAAGTCCAGCTACCTACAGTATAGCACTTAGGATTTGTTAATGACACCAAGTCTGTGAATGTTTTTCTAAATCATTTAAATCAATAATAAAACACAGCTTCACAAATAATTATAATACCAATAATACTAATAAACTCTGGACCCAGCTATATATACAAGGGCACATCCAGAGTTATAAATTACTCATGGTATTATGGACTGCGTGTGGCACGGTGGTACAGTGGTTAGCAGTGTCGCCCCACAGCAAGAGGGTTCCTGGTTCAATCCCAGGAGGGAGCCCCTCTGTGCGGAGTTTGCATGTTCTCCTCGTGTCAGCGTGAGTCTTCTTCTGGTACTCCGACTTCCTCCCACAGTCCAAAGACATGGAGCCTATCCCAGCTGACACTGGGCGTGAGGCAGGGTTCACCCTGGACAGGTCACCAGACTATCACAGGGCTGACACATAGAGACAGACAACTATTCACACTCACATTCACACCTACGGACAATTTAGAGTCACCAGTTAACCAAACCTGCATGTCTTTGGACTGTGGGAGGAAGCCGGAGTACCCAAAGAAGACCCACGCTGACACAGGTACAAAGGGGTTCCCTAGGTTCGAACCAGGAACCGTCTTGCTGTGAGGCAACAATGCTAATCACTGCACCACCGTGCCGCCCACAGTTTTTCAATGTCGTGCTGTTTTCAGTTTGAACGATTGGTAAGGTGGCCATTTTTGCCCTCCATCCATAAAAAGCTGATGTTTTTCAGACCCAGAGTGAATAAATCTAAAAAATCTGGCCTCACATTTTGGTGTGGAGGGAAAAAAACTGAGCTTTTAAAGAAACATGCGAGTCAGATGCTGTGTAGCAGTTAAGATAAACTGACATCTCTCTACAATTAAATCACTGTTTTATGCCTCTTGTCTGAACAAACTGAGACCGGCTGTATTAAAACATAGTGAAGGTGATGACAGAGAGCGGGAGAGGACAGAGCGGAGGATTAATCAGCTGAGATTCAGCAGAGTAACCACGCCGGGTCGGTCCCAGATGTTGGCTGTGGCGTTGTTTGTGATCTTACACAGGACGGCAACTAAGAGGAGATTTTGCAATTTCCCTATTGTTTTGGTGTTTGAGTGTGGAAGGAGATCTTTACGAAAATGGCCTGGAAGCTAATGTGGAGTTGGATGCAGAGCTTTTTTTTTTTCAATAATTCATACACTTGGTGTGGGCATAGTCGTGGCGATGCAAAAGAATGAGAACGCACTGCTGGGAAACTCTGGGAGAGCGAGACAGACTGACACAGAGTGAGAGACAGTGGCAGAAAGTTGGAGCTGATGGGCAGAGACAGACAGCGAGAGAACCCGTCTGATGGACAGAGAGAAAGAGACAGACTGACAAAGGGAGAGAGCGAGGGATGGGCCTGTTCTGAATTAATGACTGCTCTCATCAGAAGATGAATGTTCTCCCGCTCTCCCCTCGGAACCGAGCTGGCAAATAAAAAGAAAGTCAGCCCAACGAATAATGAATACACAAATAAATAAATAAGCCAATAAATAAATGAATAAACGTGACAGAACTCCTGAAAGACAGATTATGATCGATGTACAGTGAGCGGCGTGCGTTTGCACGTGCGTGTGTGAGTTTTTCTAAACGCATTTTTACTTTTGTGTGTTATGGTTATGTATGGGTATATATCTGCGCTGCATGTGGTTTGGTGTGTGCTAGTTTGGGGCTGTAAACATGCATGTTTTTATTGTGCATTTCCTGCTGTGCACATATGTGTAGTTGCTGTCATCCATGCGTGTGTTAAAAGTGTGTTTGCTGCCGTGTGTGTTTGTTGGTGCTCATGTTCCTGTGCAAGTTGTTCATGCGACTGTGAGTTTGTGGTTGTGAGTTTTTGTTTGTGTGTGTGTGTTGGTATTTACTTGGATGTGGGTTTGTGAATGTGGCTTTGTGATAGTGTGTGTGCACGTATCCATTTTTATTAGTGTGAGTTTGTGTGTGTGCGTGTGAGTGGGGGGCTCTCTGGTGAGTCTCCTTAACATCAAACAGCTGGAAGTAATAAAATATTTAGGAAGCGCTGGGAGTCTGTGAATATTAATACTGCCTTTTCCTTCTGTCTCTCAAATCTCCCTCTCTTTTTCCCCTTCTCTCTGTTTCGCTTTTTTTCCTCCCAGTTACTCCCCTCCCTCCGCCCTGACTCACCCAGCCTCTATCTCTCCTCCTCCGCTGCTCCATCTCTCAGCTTGTCCTCCCCCCCCACTTTGCATCCGTGGTCCAACCTCACGCTCTGACTCTCCCTCACTCTCTGATTCTGGTCTCTTTGACCTTGTTTATGAGGGAATCACAGGCACTTAATTGGGAGTCCGCTCCGACCGCTGGCGCTGAGGGTGATGGAGAGAGAAGAGAGGAGTTGACCTATGCCACTCTGCGTTGCTTGCGGCGTCCGCATTTCACTGTGTGGGGGATAAGCAGTGTCACAAGTCCTCTGTGCCACCAGGCAGCAGAGTTCACCACGCTGCACCCTGCCATGTCAAACATGAAACAGGCAGACGAAAGCACCGGCTCCTGAACAAGGAGCCACAAGGACCTCTTGGTTCGACCCCGATGCAAACCTGTGGCTCTAATTTTATAGGAATATGTCCAATTCAAACTTTTTGCACCTCACTGACATTTCTAGTGACACAAAATCAATGTTGCTGCATCTAGATTTACTTCAGCCACAGTACAGGAGCAGCGTCAGTGATGTGAATGTTTATTTTAAACGGGAAAGAACTGACATAAATCTGTCAAATATACTGTTAGCCTACTAACCTTTACTAAGTGGTGCAATCTATGAAGTCTGCAGTGCACCATCAGAATAATTCTATGCTTTAAGTGTTTAATTATGAGCAATTAATACATTGATGACTTCAGAAAAAGCAATTATAAATCAGTTAATTAGATTTGCATTTGATTTATGCATTAGAATAAGAAGACAATTACGTCTGACAATTAATTATTCAGTTTCCTAATTCTGCCTTTAAAATGTTGAATTAAAAATTGATTTTTTTTTAAATAGAATTGCAAAATTTATTGTCAAAAGGATTTCAACGTTTTATCATATTCCACCTCACAGTTCATCTTCGTCGACATACGCTTACATACATGTAAGCCTGCAGAAATAATGAGGACCCAAAGTGTTCAGTATTAAAATCATGAAATAAATAATCATACAGAGGGAAAATACTGCACAAACATGAAACTCTGAATGTTGCAATTAATGTTTAATGGTATATTATGCAGGATTGTTGGATACTGTTTGGAAACTGGCTCACCAGTGAAAGTGAAAGTAAAAGCCAACCCCAAATTCACTTAATTGGCATTTCACCTCGCTATGTATGCGTATTTTTCAGCGCTGCATCTCTTGGATGCCTCCTGCTTACTGTCCTGCACCTCGCTGCTACCTCTTTAAAAAGCCCCAACCTCACCTGCACACCAGCACACACTTCTAGTGCGTCATAAGGGATGACTGAGAGGGATTACTAATTTATGAGTCTATAAATTTTTTTCGGGGGAGTTCTAAGTCTGTTTTCATAATTATATTGCATATAACACACTTTATTTTAGGAACACTTTGGGTCTTCATATGTGGCAGCAGGAGCTCTGATTGGCCAACTGCTAAGCTGTGACCCCACACATCACTCCCGCCAACACAAAACACTTATCCAAATGCTGTAATGCGATGCTGAACACTTGTTGCAGTGCAGCATGGCAGGCTCTACTGTTCATGTAAACAATGCCCTGTGAACAACTGCAGACAAAGGAGACACCTGTGATGTAAACTCGAACCATCATCGACCCCCTTAATGTGTTGTTTTTGTTTTGTTTTGTTTTGTTTTAAAAACCTAACTGTTTTTTGTCATTGCTTTTAGATACACATCCAGATAAAGGTTGTACAGCTTTTATTAGAAAAATAAGAAATGTGTCTTGTCGTACATGTTCTGCATGAACACATCAACAGGAAAAATACTTCCTGTTGTGCACCCGACCTATTTAAAGCTGTAGTTGGTAACCTTTTGTCTGTATATCCACACAGCACTAAATGAGACAGATGATCTGTGGGAAAACAAAATCATATTCCTCTGCCTCCTATATTGTCATGTAGCCCTTCTAATGGCCTTACCACACCTGAACGGAAATGACCAATCAGAGCAGAGAAGTCTCCAACACAGCTGTCAATCATGTCAATCACTACTCATGAACTGTGGTCAAACTAGGCAGCGCTGATCAAATATGAATCAATATTCTGTAACTCCTTGCATATTTTTCACCTCATATGTTTTCAGAATCATACTGTTAAACTTCAATTAAAAGCCTAGTCCCAATTAAACACCCAGTCCCTTTTACTAGCCTGGTGTAGCAACACATTTTGACAAATAAACACCTCTCTCAGTTAGACACCTGGTCTGGTTGCAAAGCGGTTTATTTTTTTCTACAAGTTTTTTGGATGTATAAAACCAGGTTGTTGGCTACCCATGTGAGCTAACGTTAGTTAGTTGTTTAGTAAGTGCATAGATGTTTAAACCTTTAGCAGTAAGGAGATGCTACATATTGTTAACTCGGTTAGATTCTCCATTCCTCAATTACCCTGTAAGTTATTCATATACCTTTAGTCCGTAGGGGTCCTCAGATCAAAGGAATCAAAAGGGCTCAAAGTTTTAACAGGATAAAGTGGTGCTGGGTTGGTATTCTGTAGGGACAGGGTGCTGTAAAATGAGTGTCATACTTTAACCTGTGGTCTGCAGATTACAACTAGGTGTTTGCCAAATCTGGCAGAATTGTGGTGAATGAAAAAGAAGAGTCTTTTTTTCTTTTAAGGCATCCAGCTAAGACATTATTACAAAACTGTTATCTTAATTTAAAGACAAGTTAAATGTGCTGTGTCTTTGATTTAGATTAAATGAATTACTCATAACTTATGTTATCTAAAGCTTCATTTTAAACAAGTAATTTATACTGGTTCAAATAAACGACTTGATCGTGTTTCCCCATGTTTGCTGAGCAACAGTTTTCTGTGAAAGGAATTAAAGGCCTGTCCCAAATATACTCTTGATGTGTTCAGCGATTTAAGCAAATAATAGCCCGGGTTACTAATTGAAGTTTTACAGTATTTTAGTGTAATGTTTAGCTGTAAAATGAGAAAGTTGGACTGTTAGTGCTTCAGTTGACTGTTTCCAACATGGTGGCTGGGTCACAAACTGTCTCATTTTACAGCTGAACAGTACACTATAATATGCTCCTTTAAGCATTTGAGGTGAGAAAAAGTCAATGCAGTAACAGACTCTTGATTCATATATAATTATTCATTCATTCATTTTCCGTAACCCCTTAGCTGGAGCCTATTCCAGCTGACACTGGGCGAGAGGCCAAGACTATCGCAGGGCTAACACACAGAGACAGACAAGCATTTACGCACACGGCCAATTTAGAGTCACCACTTAATGTAACCTGCGTGTCTTTGGACTGTGGGAGGAAGCCAGAGCACCTGGAGAAAACCCACGCTGACGCGGGGAGAACATGCAAACTCCACACAGAAGGGCTGGGTTTGAACCCTCCACCCTGGGTTCGAACCAGGAACCCTCTTGCTGTGAGGCAACAGTGCTAACCACTACACCACCATGCTTTCTAATTTGACTGTTTGACCGCAGTTCACGAACACTGATTGACTTGATTGACAGCTGCGTCAGAGACTCTTCAGCTCTGACTGGTTGTTTTTGGTGCACCGTGGTCGATTCTAGCAAATGCCAATACAGGCAATAGGAGAAAGGAGGGACATGATTTTTTTCACATAATCTGTGCTATGTTCTTCTCTCAGGATAAAGTGACAGTTTTAGCAAATATGACACAAAGTTATTTTCATAAAAGTTACCAACTGTAGCTTTAACTGATTGAGCCTGAATCAGCTTTTGTGTGCTTCTTCTGAACTGTAGATGTGACTGGTTGAAAGTAGACCCAAAGGCAGACTTACAGGCAGGTGTTGTAATAGTCTTAGGATGCACAAGGTCAGCCATTACAACAGATAGTACATTCATATACACAAGGCAGGACAGGTACACAAACATGCGACAGCAAACACCCAAACGAGTCAGACAGGAAGCAGGACAAACAGACTTCGGCAGAAGGTTGTGAATCAAGGTCACTTCTTTTTTTCAGCTGTCATTCCAAGGCTGCCGTGCTCTTTTTCCCCTCTGGCGAAAAACAGCGTCCCTGTATGCCTGTGTCACAAAAACATGCAAAGAGCCGAGTGATTACACTGCTGATTACATGGCCGTTAAAAGAAACGCAGACAAAAAAAAAATACATGCTTTGAGACAGGAAACACAGTCAGACGTACAGACAGGCAGACAGGTAAGCAGGAAGAGGAACACGGAGAGGCAGAGCGAGACACGGGCAGACTGACTGTGAGACAGGCTTCGGGCAGGGAGACAAAGAGATATAGTCATACTGAAGGACAGGCAGATAGGAGGGCTGGATGTTGTCAGCATCAGTGACAACAGCAGCAGCAATGTAATTATAGGCTCTCTGATTAAAATCAATCTCATTTCTGCCACTCACAACACACTTTGCCTGCTGAAAAGATCTCAGCCTCTGTGACACCTCAGCTGGGGGAGAAAAAGAGGAGGAAGTCAAAGTGGACAGATGGGCAGGAATGGCAGCCATCTATGTTGAAGTTTCTCAATAGCCCACAATTTCTGCAAACTGGCTGCTAATAAATGATGAGCTGTGGTAGGTGGTGCTGTTCTTTTGTTAATTCGTGGCGACAATGGGCCTCACTTGCTAAATGTTCACAGAAATGTTCTTCCTTTGCACACAAAATAAGTGAGCACGCCAGATTCATGACATGTGCACACCAGCCATTTTAGTTTTTTTGGGTTTTTGTTTTAACCACCATGTGTATGTTAGAGAATCAGAATTACTCTCAACTGTTAGGTACGTGCCCGCTACTTCCACTCAGCATACTGCCACGCCCCCATTTCTATAAGGAAATACATTCCCAGCTAGGAAAGTGATGGTAGACAGGACTTGAGAAGGTATCGGGTGAGAGCTGTGAGTCTGATGACTTAGATGCCATTCCAGGGAATTACATAGCTGCAGCAAAACACGAGCCATTTGTCACTCTAATGAAACATGTTATGCAGGTCTTCAACGATGCGCTTTTCCTGTATGCACGGGGTGCATTATTCTGCAGCAAGGCTATATATGCCTTGGAGGTAAATCAGAAACTTACATTTTAGAAATTGTTACATTTCAATATGGATGTTCTTATATACTCCATCATTAGCTAGGATGACGAATTGATGATGATCAAAGGGCATCCATTTCATACTTATTTAGGCTAATGCATTTGGCCAGTACATTAGCCTACTTAACAAATGTTTAAAAGATTCACTCATTCATTCATTCATCTTCTAACCGCTTCATCCTCTTGAGGGTCGCGGGGGGGCTGGAGCCTATCCCAGCTGACATTGGGCGAGAGGCAGGGCACACCCTGGACAGGTCGCCAGACTATCGCAGGGCTGACACATAGAGACAAACAACCATTCACGCTCACATTCACACCTACGGACAATTTAGAGTCACTAATTAACCTAGTCCCCAATCTGCATGTCTTTGGACTGTGGGAGGAAGCCGGAGTGCCCGGAGAGAACCCACGCTGACACGGGGAGAACATGCAAACTCCGCACAGAAGGGCTCCCACGCCCGGGATCGAACCGGCAACCCTCTTGCTGTGAGGTGAGAGTGCTAACCACCACACCACCGTGCCGCCCTTGTTTAAAAGATTGTTGCCAATAAATCCTTATATAATGAATGCTGTTTTAATATGCTACGCATTTAGTGAAAAAGGTGTGTGCTTAATTTTTTTTTAACACAGCCAGGCCTTCACAATTTGTGTGTAAGCATGGTCTAAGACAGCTCTAAATCTGTATGCAGAGCACAAACAATTTGAGGTAGGAAAATGTTAATGAATCCTGCATTTATGTGTAAAATGTTTGTAAGGATGCTTTCACACCTGCCCTGTTTGGTTCACTTCAATTGAACTCAAGTTTGTATGCCTCCTTAGTGCACTTTGTTTAGGCAGGTGTGAATACATCAGTCCCGCTCCAGTGAACACCAAAACAACCGGACTGAGACCTTCTTGAAGAGGTGGTCTCTGTCCGGTATCAAATGAACTCTGGTGCGGTTCTTCTGTGTTGAGAACATGTTCCGATCTTGATCTGAACCAACTGCAGTCACATGACACATTGTTTGGGTTAAACATGAGCATGTTACAGTCCTGGAGGATTATTAATGTGCACCTCCTCCTGTACTGCCTTAATATGCACATTCAGCACATCCAATGCATCAAAACATTGTTTTCTAGTTGGAGCCGCGCCTCGTTTTCAAACTGTATGGTTTGACCAAAATGAACAATGACAGCAATATAGTCCACGATGAGCAGCGCTAAAATCAACCTGCGTAGTTGTCCCTCCATTGTGACATTAGAAAGTGTCACATTTATCTTGCAAGTGTACTCTTCTTCAACGTTTGGTTTACTTCCTGGATTTTTCCCGCATGAAAATTCGGACCAATCAAGAGCAGCTGTCTCGAGGAAGGCATTTGATCTGGTCCGCATGTAAATGCTGCCGTGAGAGCAAGAACCAACTCTAGGAAGTTAAGCAAATTTGTAACAAAATAAGTCGCTGATTTGGACCAAAGCAAGACAACTCTCACTCGGAAGCACCCTAAAACACAGGTTTGTGCGTATATATTGTTTGTGAATGAGGTCAGAAAGACAGAAAGATGAAAAAAAGATGAGAAAAACGTACAGATATATGAACAAAGGGCCAACGTCATGTGTGAGCGGGATCCTCTTTTCTATTGCTGTGCAGTATGTTAAAAAGTGTTGTTCTACTGCACATAGGCTGTGGCACTTTAAGATGTCATTATACTCAGAGCTGCTTGTCAGATGGTCCAACAGCTTTGGAAACCCCTTTTTCCCCGCACCTTTCCGATGTAGTATTAAGGGAAGCTGTGTCCGACCATTTCTGTAACTTTCCGAAGCAGACTATCCAACATTTGCACCCACTTTGAACTTCTCTCCTTAGCTCTCTCCTTTTTTTCATCTTGACACAACTATTTCTGTCACTTTTCATGTGAAGGACCAAGTGCAGCACAATGAATGCCTTCCAGGAGACACTGTCTGAAAATGTGTGCCGTTATCCCCATATTTATACGATAGAGCGTCTCTCCCCTCTCTGTGACAGCTGACTCATCACCCCACCCTCCATTGTTGCGGCTCCGAACAAGTACAAGTTTAAGAAAGTAAACTTTTGTTTTCGTATGAGCTAGTTCTGTTTGAGCAGACGCTGACCCTTACTGGCCTGCCACCTTCTCCCCTTTCAGAGGTGTTCAGAGTTTTTCGTTGGCCTTTGAGGTCAACTGAGCTCAGACAGAACGGCCTTGCCTTAAACCTCTACAGTGGAAGAGTACTGGATGAGACAATACACACAATGTTTAGTGCGCTGCTCCACAGGGTTGAGTGGGTAAGCTTACAGACTCATTCACCGGTTTATTTATGTATGTGTTTGCGTGTGTGTGTGTGTGTGTGTGTGTGTGTGTCTCTAGTGACACCGCTCCTTCTGCCTCGACATAGTTAAATTAAATGAAGGTTATGTAAGAGTGAAAGCACCAGTGTCTTAATTAATCTGTCGTTAACTGATACCTCTGACAGATTAAGGCAGTCTAGTGTAGTCTTAAAACACTAGTTTGAAATCGTGACATAGATTTTAAAATAATTAATAATGTTGACTTAATCATTTTGACACACCTCAACAGGACAGATGTGAAAGTGATGTGTAGTAATTCAACTACACCACTCTTCCCTAACTACTTTTTCTCAGAACTTAGTTTGCTAGCATATGATCACACTAACGCAAATACAGCTACATCTTTGAGGCCAGGGAACATGTGCTGTTTCAGACAGAGCAGGAGGAGTGTATGGAGTTTAAAATAAAATTGGTGGAGGTTTAAATGGAACGTAAGCTTTGAAATTTTGCACTGGAGAGGCAGATCTAGCACAGTCCAGTCAGTGTGGCTTGCAGGTTTGAGGACACCTAAGTGTTTGCTAAAGCTAAAGCTAAAGACCTAACAAAAATATTACAAAACCGTTATCTCAATTAAAAGACCATGGGACAAATTCTTAGCACAAAGCAAAGCACCCTGTTTTGTGCTGCCAAGCAAAGAGCGTCAATATTTGTGATATGAGACTAGATATCGTCTTAGATTTTGGGTATATCGTAATATCGTAAGTGTTGTCTATGCCAGGTTTTAAAGGGTGCATAACTGTAGTGTGAAGTAATTTTCTGAGCTTAACAGACTGTTATTGCTTTTCTATTATTTACATTCATCACTGTAAAAATCTCATCATGTAAACATAATATGAAAGCACCAATAGTCAACCCTACAGTGTTGTAACATTATTCAGTGTCAAGTAGAGCTTAGATTCTCTGCCCGAGCCCAAGCCCGACCCGACCCGGCCTGCGGGCCCAAGCCGGGTCAGGCCGAGACCCCCCCACCCCTCTGATGGGCCCAGGCCGGGCCTGGTCAGATATGAGAGAGAGAGAGAGAGAGAGAGAGAGAGAGAGAGAGAGAGAGATGGCTACAGGTTGGGGGTTGCAATTCACACATACAGAAAGAGAGAGGGGGGGTGGTAGAGATAAGTGGGAGGGACAGCAGCTTTCCGTGCCTCCAAAAAATATGCCCTATTCATTCAGTGTTTACCCAACACGCTCAATACATGGACATGCAATGACAAATTGTCATTAACTTATTATGTCATAAAAAACGATGAAAATATGGACTTACCCATGTCTAAAATGACCTGTTGAAGTGAAAAAAACGAGTACTGACGGCAGGAGAAATGCGCTGCCTGTGTGGACAGTCAAGCACCTGCAAGTACACTCGCAGGACTTCCGCGGCACTGACGCGCTCAGTGTGTCCTTAGCGTTAATCATAACAGCCAACTTATTGAAAAATGTCAGGTTTAAATTGGGCTCGGGCCCATAATTACAGTTAATTGGACGGGCCGGGCTGGTCCCGGACCTAACGTGCACAGACTCGGGGCCGGGTCGGGCTGAATTTTTTGGGCCCGATCTAAGCTCTAATGTCAAGGTATATGCTCAAATATAAGTATAAAAATACTATCGTCTAGCCCTATTAGGTAATATGCACACATTTGGGCAAAATTGGCCCCTCTCCATGCAAATAGGCCTATACTTACAAAAACAGTCCAATTCACTACGATCAGTACTTCTAGCCACGACCAGTTAATTAATTTATTCATTCATTTTCCATAACTGCTTATCCTGTTGGGGGTCGCGGGGGCTGGAGCCTATCCCAGCTGACATTGGGCAAGAGGCAGGGTACACCTTGGACAGGTCACAGGGCTGACGCATAGAGACAGACAACCATTCATGCTCACATTCACACCCACGGGCAATTTAGAGTCACCAGGTAGCCTAACCTGCATGTCTTTGGACTGTGGGAGGAAGCTGGAGTACTCAGAGAAAACCCACTGGGGGAACATGCAAACTCGAACCAGGAAACCTCTTGCTGTGAGGCGTGCCACCCCACCGTGCCACCTAAGGAATACCTCTCTACCTTGTATGTCAGGACCTGTGGCTCACCATCTGAAAACTTCAGTTTTTTCTTTCTTTCTGTCATTGTTCTGCCTACTGAGTTCTTGGTGCAAAAGCAACATGTATACTAAATAATAATTGCAATCAGACACCAGAAAGAAAGTCAAATTGTACTCAGGTGCTAACTGATGAGCAGTCCATGATGTTATCAGTGGCCACAGTCCATTTTGTTTTGTAGTTTGTGAATATATTTCAACAAGTAGCCAGTTCATCAGAATCTCCCGTACACATGCAAATTCCTAAAATCTGTCCAAAGTGGCACACCACAATGTTTTTGCGGAGGTTTACAAGTTAGATGCCACCACAGTGATTTCTCAACCCACCTCCAATTACCTCAAACTAGTCCACAGAGCCCAAGCTCATAGAACTAGAGGGTTACAAATTGTTCATGAGACTATTTTCCCAGCTACGGAAAGAGATGCGAAGTGGGTGAGTTAGACAGAACAGACACACACACACACACACACACACACACACACACACACACACACAGTGGGATAAGTAGAGAAAAGACAGATTGACAGAGAAAGAGAGACAGAGGGGAAAGGCGTCAGTGTGGAGAGGATTTATGAGTGGGGCCTGTCTGTTGGCTATGGGCCTGGTCCCTCTGTGGTCCACTCCTCTGTAATATTCACCGCTCCTCAGGCTCCCATGTGTCTGCCTGTGGCTGCAATGTACACACATGCACACACGCACACCCTTACATGCACATGGATACTGTAAAAACACAAGTCTATGCGTGCACATATAGACTGCTCGCTCCAGAGGAATACAGTCACTGTACAATTACCCCGCTGCTGTCACTGGGCAGTTAACATCTGCTCCTGCTTTTGTCTTTCTCTCAGTCCCTTCCTGTGTCTGCCTGCTCATCTCTGTCTGCTTATTATCCCTGACCATCCACCTGACTGTACGTGCAGACAGCGGCAGCTGAAGCGCACCACAGGCCGCAAGTCAGAGCAGTTAACCATCGATGAATTTAATTTGAATTTCACAAACAAACTGCTCTATTTCAGTACGGACTCGGCATGGAAATTTCATGTTATGATTGTTCTGGCCAAAATAATGACACTTCATGATATTATCCTGATAATCATCTAAATATGCTTTAAGCTCTTAAAATGGCACTAAAACTGTCTTTTGTTTTCTCTTCAATTGTTAGTACCCAGCCACAAAATATCTCCATACTGCTCGTCCGTAGTGATCAAAGAGTTGTTTGGAAAAACGTCATTTAAACTCTGTTTTTTGCAGTCAGAGCTACAGGCTACAATGAGGCTAAAAACAGTTCAAATGACATTTTTCCAAACAACTTTTTATGTCGGGGCTTCAGGACACTTGGATCACTACGGACGAGCAGTATGGAGATATTTTGTGGTTTCAATTATGTGTTTTTGGACGTTTGAATCGGATCTCCGCAAGTGATGTGAGGACTCTAAAACTTCACCTGAGCCTCCACTGGCATATGGGTGAGTAGGTAATGGCTGAATTTTCATTTTTGCACTATCCCTTTAAGGAATGCATCATTTATTACAAATGGTTAAACAGGTGGATTTGGTAGAAAAGGGTTTGTTCTTTGAGGGACGTTTCAAAGGGAAAAACATTTTAATGTCACATACAAAACTACAGGTGTCAATTACATGTTTCATTGCAATTCAATATTTTATCAATTCTTTTGAAAACTATACAATATTTACTGATGTCACAAAGTCTGCTATGACAGGATTTTGATTAAATTCAGTTCAGGGGCCTGCAATTGATATGAAACAATATCAGTAAATATCCTCATCAGTGCCGTAAGGTTGTTATGACAGGCCTTGGTGCATGCTATTGTGCACATATCGTCTTGTCACATGATCAGAGACCTGACATTGGTTAACATCAACATACAGTACATATTACCCAACAATCATTACTGCATATCTGTATATGCCAAAAAATACCAAAGAAAATAAGAAAATTTTAATTTAATTATTTTTCAAGGCTTCTACAACAAATGGTACTCTTTTTAATTTAATTAAAGTTATTTGAATACAGGCATATTTTGAAGTTGGCAATTACCCATAAGGGCCCATTCTCCACCCAACGCATTGTTGAAGGGCCCACTCTCTCTATAGGCCCCCCATCTCATGGGCCCCAGTGCAACTGCATTGTCTAAAATTTAAGCCCTTGGTCTTCATTATCTTTTTTTGGCTGCTTAATATTATCCACCTGGCACTAGGCTGCTTGCACTGTTTAAATGTTTAGGAAAATGCTTGGATGGAAACGGTGTCACAGACCTGCCATGGGAATTTCACAATAAAGGCATATCCTAAAAATGACAATATGTATTAATATACTTCAATATTGAATTGTTGTTCCTTGAATCAAAAAATCGATCCAGACTGATGTATCCTTACACCCCTACATAACAGCCATGCAAACATCTACATATAACACCTGTGCACGTTTGCTCATGTGCAGCTTGAGGAAGCAGGATCGAGCCTTCAGTGGCTGAGTACAGCGGCTGTCACTGTTCCAAACAAACTGTCAAAATACAGTATAAAATGTTTGAAAGCTTACAGCTTCACTGCACACATCCATACCTATGCACATTCATAAGAAAATTGCATACTCTATATCCACGTGAAGACAGACACAATACAAGTGCTTAAACGTCTACAGCAGGTAAGACTTATTCTTGTCATTCTTACCTTTCATGGATATGTGAGGAGGTCACAGACTGCAGAGCGAAAAAGTGTCAGGCCTTTATTGTCAGTGTTAAGTGTGACTGTTGCCATGTGCTAGACATGTCCATGTTGCACTGAAAGGGGGCGAGGCTGAATGGGGATTCCTTTGCAATGACCCCGGCTAGGCTGACCAACGGGATCAAAGACAGAGAGGGAGGAGTTACCGAGGCAGGAAGTGGAGGAGGAAGAGTGAGGGACAGATGGATGCGGGGAGGAACATGAGCATCTTAGGGAATGTTTTAAGGGTTGAGAGAGGGAGGGCAGAAACATTTAACAGAGACAAAGACAAGAAAGACAAACTGATGGAGACAAGGAGGAGGAAAGGTTAGAGGAGAAAAGGATAGACAGGGGGGACGGGAGAGAAGCATGAGCGGGTCAGGGAGAGGAGAGTATATCTGTGAGTGTTTGTGATGTGTGCGTCCACACGTTCAAAGAGAGTGCATGAGGGATTTGACAATAAGAAAGACAGAGAAAAAAGAGAAAGGAATATAAAAACATCAGTGGCATCAAAACAACAAAAGGAAGAAAAAAGTCAGAGGGACAACTGAAGAAAAAAAATCTGAGCAGAGAGGGTGAAGAAAACTTTGGAAATAGCCCATAAGATGTGTTTGTGTGCGTGTGTGTGTGCACGTGAGTCCGCCTCTCAGTAGTGTGTGTCCCCTGCAGCTGCCAGTGTTGAACCTCTCTCTGCCCAGGACACTTCTAGAGGACACCGAAGGACACACACAGTTCACTTGCAGATTTACAAGTCTTTTTGTTAGAAGTCTGGGACACTTGACTCATCTTCATACAAATCTGATGCAATGCAGTGGGCCACGTCGAGTCAAATTAGGACCAACGAAAAAGGATTATATTCTTTATAAAAATGAGGAAACATTAATATTGAGAGAAAAATAGCAGGGGCACTATTTCACACAGGAAATACTGTATATTGAATGACTGTCTCTATTGTTAAGGCCATCATCTACAAATTAAATTTATTTGATTAATTAGATTCAGCGTGGCTTACCACACTTTCCTGGAGAAAATCCTAATCCATGTTACCTTGAATTCGTGAAGAAAACTTTGTTCCTATCACATGCCCCCACGGAAAATGGCAAACATATTAATTTATTGATTGACTGGCGACCAACAGAGGTCGATTTTTGCTGTTTAACAACAACAAAGCCATATCAAAACTAGGGCTGCCCCCGACTAAGAATAGTTGACCAATAGTCGTCATTTAGCTCCATTAGTCGACTAGTCCTCTGCATGTTTACGATATTAATTTAATTATTAAATGATATATTTTGGGCGGGGCAACACAATGGTTTGAGTTGAAGGTGTGAGAAAGAATAGTATCAGTAACATTGTTAACACTGTGCTACATTACAGAGAAATACAAACCGTACTAATGAACCTTCATTAATATAGGCCTATATTTTATCTACAAGTGCACGTCACACACTGAGCGAGCCGCCTGTTAACGACGCTGTCGGCAAAGCAGTAATGATTGTGCTAAGTGGCTAATGGGCACTTCCATGTTTCAGATGATACGTCATGTTTGTAGTCGACCAATGAAGATGAGTTTACATATCACCTTGGGTTCATCCTTCACCTTCTCAAAATGATCCCACACTTTGGATTTCCTGCCCGACATGTTATTAACTAGCCTGTGGAATAACCGCAGGTACCAGCCCTGTAGATTAACATGACTCCTGTCTGACTGCTGAGCGTGGCCACTTCCTGTGCCTGTCCTTTCAAACTAAATTCCCGCATATAGGTTTTGATTTATTTCGATAAGGTGTAGCTCCTAATAGAGTAAGGTGGAAAATGCATGTGTTTGAGAAGTATTGCGTATACAACTGGATAAATGAGTAGTTATATATATAGTAGGGCTGCAACAATTAGTCGACTAATCGATGACTAATCGAATCTATTAAAATAATCGGTGACTATTTTAGTAGTTGACTAATCGGTTTGAGTCATTTTCATTTTTCAATGAAAAGTATTATAAAAGGTTCCCCAAAATACTCTTATTGCAGCTTTTTACGTTCAAATACTGGCAGCTTTACACACTCTCCCATTACAGTGAGCTAAAACCCTTTGCTGTGACATTAGATGACATCATTTGGGGGTTTGGGAGAGATAGACCGACATTTTTCAACATTTTAACACATTTTTCGATAAAATGATTAGTCGACTAATCGAAGAAATAATCGACAGATTAGTCGACAATGAAAATAATCGCTAGTTGCAGCCCTTATATATAGTTTTGTTGTTAAACATGGTCCCCAATCAATCAATAAATGGTTCACCGTTTTCTGTGGAGGCATGCGAGAATAACAAAGTTTTTTTTATGAATTTATGGTAACATGGTCTGACTAACTGATACCCAAATGGTCATTTTGTGGGTGTTCCTTTAATATATTTAAATTGGGCAAATACAACTGAGACACCATTTAAGAAACCGGTCAAAAAACCCCACAATAAAAAACATAAAAGATGCTCAAATATTAGAACACCTACGCACAACGACAAGACCCAACCAACTCATTTATCCTTGTACTTATGAGATCTTTCAAATCAGGCAGAGAGACCAGATTTCAAAATGCATTTAGTTTGGTTAATTTTGGTTTATTTTATCATTATGTTATCAAGAGTGCCAGAGTTTAACTACTATTTTGAAAGCTTAAAAAAAAAAAGAAAATTAAATTCAAAAATCGCTGGAGATTTTAGGTCAGATCTATACATGTCAAATATCGACACAAGCAAATGCCATGAGCCTAAATCTATAAAATCTATAAAATGTTGGTGCTTCCCTCCAACATTACATAACAGTGAAACCTGAACAGAGATGCTGTGAATGTGCGTCTCTAAGGAGAGAGAGGGGTCTATGAATGGGCACTGTGTGTGCGTGTGCGTGAGTGCATGTGTGAAGCTGGGTTCACTTATGTAACAACCACAAGACACAGACAGTGGGAGGTTGAATTAGGAATTACAAATCGAGGAAGAGTGCAATAAAAAGAGAGACAATGAGGCAGAAGGGAACCACAGACAGAGCATTTTATACGAATACATAGCAGAAAAAAAACTTCATTTGGGCCTCACAAACTACCACAATACAGGGAGGCATTGGTGATGTTGCCTGTGATAATTGAGCTGAAGCACAAGAGGTGGATTCACTCAACAGACAGACAGGAAGCCCTCGCAGAGAGTCTATGCTCAGAAGTGGCCTTCTGTGATCCCTGCCACTTCCAAACAGCATCAGGAAAGAGTGTTGCTCTGGCCGCCAGCCGGGCTGTCGCCATAGGGACCCAATTCAAAGAACCCCCGGCCAAACCATCTAAAAGATGTGGAAGGGGGGGATTTGAAGATGCGAAGGCACAGCGAGAGCGTGGACTCAGTGCTTAAACACCCCGTATTAGTGCTATCATCCGGCCCACTAATCAAAGCCCCCGGTTCTTCTTTACTTTCCCTGTGTTTTTGTCTACGTCTCTTTTTCTATTATCTGCATTTCTTTCCTTCTGTTGCTGACTTTAAAGTTGTTTAAGTGAGACAAGATTTGTTAATTTTCTCTCTGAGTTGACGTCTGTCTCTGGCTCTTTCCCTCTCCCTCTGTGTCTCGTTTCCCCCCTTTAGCTCGCAGAGAAGAATTCAAAGTGTACTCTTAATGGCTTACATGTGTTTCGATTAAGAAGCTGGCATGCACTTCCCATTTTAATGGGCTTTCTGTGCTCTTAGTTCACTGCTGGGCTAGGTTATGTGGTGGGGATTTGGAGGTAAAGGCTTTTAATTGCTGGGCTATGGCAGGAATGTGGTTAGTCAGATGGCAGGAATGTGGCATGGCAGACACACATATTTTTCTGCCTCCGAGACACATATGCGGGCACAGATGCTCAAACGATATGGGCACCACATAACGCGATCAAAAACTCTCTTCTTTTAAAAATCCCGTCCTTGGTCTATTCAGGAGTAGGATTTGCAATTTGCAGGATGAGCAGCGCTGTTGTTTCTTGTGCTGGCAGAACGCGCGGCATTGAGGCTGACAAGAGGCATCTTCACTGAGGAATCTCGTCCTCGCAAGCATTAATGACACCTGTACAGCAAGTGTACGGCTGGATTGTACCCTCGCCAGCGTTCAGTGAGCAACTCAGAGATTGCCAACACTATGAGATAGATGGTGTGAAAAGTGAAGTGAGGGAACCTTTCTGTAAATCAATCTATGTATGTCTGTGGAATGAAGGAGCAGTTCTTCTCAAAAGTGGGAAAATATTGGAGATGTTTCAATACCATTTTTTCCTTTCCAATACCTGAGCTTGCAATCAGCTGATACTGTGTATTGCTCTGATGCAATAAAATAAAAATAAAATAAAAATTAAAAAAAAAATAAAATATAAAATAAAATAGAGTTGTACACTACTAACCCATTTTCATGTCAAGAAGCCTGACCCAATGCATCCTGGGATACAGCTTGCCCTCAGTAGGCTTCAGCTAGCAGCTTAGGACAACAAGAACTGCTTTCAATGCATAAAAAATAAATAATCCCAGAAGACATTAATTGTTGGATTTATTAGTTTTATAAAGTCTCTATAACAACACTGCAGTTTCTTTCTCGATTACAAAGCTTCAGCTACAATCACACAGCAGTGCTAGTCTAAAAGCTACAATGGTGACAACGCTGAGGCTATTTAAATTGAGTTTTGCAGACAACAGCACTCAAGAGATATTCTAAATATAGTAAACAGAGTACTTTAACATTGTATGCAACATCAACAACTTTGGCAGGTCAAAGTTTATTACGTGGTGTCAGATCAGTGCATATAATTGCGCACTCGCCGGTACCCGATCCAGCATTTTAGTCAGCATCTGAGGTATTTCTGACACTGGTATCAGTACTGGAACAAATGGAGCAATGCCTGCAAGCTAGGCAGTCAACTAGAGCTGCACAGATTCATACACACACGTCATACGCCTCTCTCCATATGTCATCTACAAAACACACCCTCCCAAGCTGGCGGTCTATTTAAGCCACAAAATCCTCCCAGCTCTCCCTTTGCATTGTCTATGCCGCTGCAACAAGTTTCAGTCAAGCTGGCCATAAATCTAAAGGAGCTAATTTTACTATTAAATGATTATAATGAAACTTTTAATCTATTTCTAGTAAACATGCACAGCCAATTTAAAAATAAAAAAAACATTTATTGTATGTATAAGAATGTTAATCCAAGTGTAGGCTAATGAGTACAGAGTAATAATTGCTGAAAAAGGATGTTCAAAAGGTTGTTTTTACCTAATTATAGGAGCAGCTGCTGTTTGATTAAGAAGCACTCAACACACCACTTTAGTTCTTTTGTTTCTTTCCACACCTAATTTCTACTTTTTCATTTTATTTTTTATATTCTTGTTACATTTTATGCATTAATTTCATTACATTTCTTCCACAGAGTACAGTACTACACTGAGTATATAAGCTGCAGTACTCACGGCCTGCTCGCTCACTGTGTCTCTGTTTTTCTCCCTCCTCTCTCCCTCTGTAAAATACTTTGCAGGCCCAAACCACCCTGCGGTTAAAGAAAAAAAGAAAAAACACACTGGGTGTAAAATGATCCCAGCCCTGTAAAATTAGAAAAGGGGAGGAAGAAAAATGAGCGCGCCCAATGTGGCATGTGAACTAATGATGGGTTGGTGGGGTGTTGGTTTTAGCGGAGGAGCAAGAGGACCGGCGATGCATGTGATGCAATCATCACCTTGCCTCCAATGTATGGTTAAAGTGGGCCGTGGCCCGGCAGTTTGTGGTGTGCCCACAGGGTCATGCCAGGGCATGTGTGTGGGTGCTTGGTCGACGGAGGCAGGACGGGGCAGGAACAGGGCGGAGAGGAGATAGGGGGACAATCAAAGAGGAGGAGGAGCGGTGGGGGGTTTGACTGAGGTAAGTGTAAAAGCGGGTGAAATGAGGAGAGCTGAGGATGGACAAATGAAGCGAGGGAGGAAATGGAAGGAGCCAACATGCATATAAACACGTGTCAAGTAGGGCTGGGCGATGTGGAGAAGATAATACATCACAATATTTTTAAAGAAATACCTCGATATCAATATTGCAACGATACGAGGGCTGACTATTAGGGCTTTTACAGAATATTTACACAGTGAGATATCTGATAAATAATCATCAGTAATTTGGAACAGCTAGAACAGTCTGGTAAGTTGAGAAAACTACATTACTGTAATGCAGCCTTTAAAACCAGACAACACCAACAATTAGGGATGCACGATATATATCGGGCCAATAAATTATCGGCCAATAATGGGACATTTTTATGATTATTATAATTATTCCAATAATTTAAATTATTGCCAATAAATAGCGCTACTAATACGAACTGCTTTCACTGACTTAACTAGGGCAGCATCTCCACACCCGGCACAGTGGGTGGTGGTTCATGTACCTTTAAATTTGGTTTAAAGAACAACAACAACTGCAGCACGCTGTCGAGAAGGCAAAACATGTCGTGGTGTAGATGTCTTTTGCAATTCAAGAGGAAGACAACAGGATTGCACAGAGTCAGAACTGTTTGTTTTTTTGTGTTAGCAACGGAGTTGTTGGTTTGATTTGGTTCGGTCAGGGCTATGGAATATCTAATCATCCATATTTTCTCACTACATCTTAGCCTGTCTTACCCTCAGGTGTGCATAAACTACAGGTTATACACTTCTTTTTAAAAACAAAAATTGTGAAATTATCGGTTATCAGCCATGAGAAGCAGGTAATTATTTGTTGTGAGTAGAAACAATCCATATCGGTGCATCCCTACCTACAATATTATGATATCCAAAATCTAATCTCTCATCACGATAATATAATATCAATATATTGCCGAGCCTTAGCGTCAAGACACACACACACACACACACACACACACTCATGCACACTCTCCCAACCACTCCAAGTCACCCCATTATTATCATTATGCAAGTTTGACTGCAAATGGTCCCCCTGAGCAACAACAGGACTGAGCAATGAGCCCATAAACAGATATGGGCTATGGTGTAGCAGTGTTGGCATTTTTGATGAGGCAGCAGCCACACACACGCACATTCACTCACACATATACACACACACACACACACACACACACACACACACACACATACACTCCTCTTTGCCTTCGACCTCTGCTCTCCGAGGGAAGGCAGTGCGAGCACACAGCCTGCCGGAGGGACTGAGCGACAGTGCGCCCAGCTGCATGCCAACTGCGCCCGCGGGCTGCCCTAACCCATGCACCCAAGGGAGCAAACAGCCTCTACCGCTCTCTATATCACCATCTCTCCCCTTCCTTCTCTTGTCCTCCCTCTCAGCCTCTCGCTGTCCTTCTCCATCTCCCAATTGTTGTTAATCTCTCTTCTTCCTCCTGCTGCTCGTTCTCTCTTTCCCTTTCTTTCTCCACCTCATCCTTCTCTCCCTCTCACTCTTACTGCCAGTCCTAGAGAGTGAGTGACAGGCTGTGAATTGCTCTGAGGCTATACCCAGATAAAAAGGCAAGGAATGCACATAAGTACACACATACACACACACCCACACACACACACACACACACACACACACACACACACACACACACACACACACACACACACACACACACACACACTTCACTGGGAATCACATCCACTGTCACATAGATAGACACAAGTCCTGCCATCCTCGTGTTGGTGAGAGCAATACACACTCAACACACTGAATGTAGAGTGACAATCTCTTTGTCCACTCCCCCCTCCCAGATGCCTGTGTGCTTGGTCACTCACTGTAATGGTACCCAGCATCCATCTGTGTGTGTGTGTGTGAGAGAGAGCAGGGGAAAAAAAGTGTGGGTGTGAGACTGAGACAGAGAGAGACAGCGAGAAAGAGAGACAGATTGAGAAAGAGAGTGTGTGCGTGCATGATGTGCATACGTGTGTTTGTATGAGTGTGTCAGAGGGAGAGATATTGCGTCTCGCAGTGTGCGGTGTCAGGTCTGGCTGTGTGAGCTGACACTGATTATAGTCTTCACAGCTCACTCCCATCACAGGCAACTATAGCCACGGCCAAAGCCCTATATTTTCAAAAAGTTGCAACACTGTGCAGGATCCAGAATTGCTTTTATGCCTCCAGCAGTTCGGCCACTGGCTTCCCGGAACAAAATTTAAAAGCTATACCACCCGACTGTTTGGCATTAAAATAGAGTATTCAAACGTAATGGGACATGTTTTGGTAGAGACAAAAAATGTGACTGTACCTGGTCAGATTTGTAATCTTGTTTACCTAATCTTTGATCAGATGGCTTCTGATTTAAATCCGACTGTTTAAATTTAGTTAAGTTCTTGCACAGCTGGCTGTAGTTAGACAAAATGTAACACGTGACATTTCGGCTTTTGCAGAAAAAAAAAATCTTAGTATTTCTCAAGGTAAGGTATGAATAAATGAATTTTACCTGAAAAAAGTCTGAGGACCAAAATATAGTGAAAATAAAGTAAGTACAGGAGCACCCTGGTGGCTCACCTTGTGGAGCATGCACCCCATGTAGAGTCCTTCACAGTAGCCAAGATTCAAGTCCAACCTGCAGTCCTTTGTTCCATGTCCTTTTCTCTCTTTCTCTGTCCCCCTTTCATACTATCTGCCTATCAAATAAAGGCCAAAAAAGCAAAAAAAAAAAAAATAATCTAAATATATAAAGTGAGAACAACGTGTTAATACTTTTGCTTCTTTCACACTGAAACTGAGGAACTGAAAAGAAGCCTTGTTTTGGTATTTAGACCCAGGTATCATGTGGGTACTTGTGCAGCTGACTGGAATGTGTCAAAGCTTCAGTCACTGCCATAGTAATCAACATCTAAATCAGTGTTTGAACGCTTTGTTTGTCGTTTTGTTTTTTCACTGGTAAACTGGTTGAGGAAACTGAAGGAGGCCAGTGTCCTCAACACAATGACCCCTGCTTCAGGCAATTAAATTGGTTGTTTGTCAAGGAAAAGTAACAGGTGAGACAAATTGCAGATGGGTATCTGCGGCTGACAACTGCTTGCTTTGCATCTGTTGATGCAGCCCGACCTTCAGCATTCCAGCTATTAATATTTTACAGAAACATTGCATGCAATAGTCCACCTTCCACCTTTTCTGCCCCCTCTCTATCACTCACCCTCACACACGCAGCTGTGCTAAGTCTGACCAAAGTCAAGTGGGTTCATGTTATGGATTCACAGTAGGGCTGCCGCCCAATAGTCGACCTAACGTTAGTCGACCAGAAAGGTCAATAGTCGGTATGATTTCATTGGTCACTTAGTCGCAGGGAAAAAAACAACAAAGGAAGAAACGTAAAACTCTATTAGGAGCTGCATCAAAATAAAACAAAACCTATTGACTGGACCATGCGGGAATTTAATTTGAAAGGACAGACACAGGAAGTGGCCTCACTCAGCAGTCAGACAGGAGTCACATACATTTCCAGGGCTGGTACCTGCGGTTATTCCACAGGCTAGTTAATAACATGTCGGGCAGGAAATCCAAAGTGTGGGATCATTTTGAGAAGGTGAAGGATGAACCCAAGGTGATATGTAAACTCATCTTCATTGGTCGACTACAAACATGATGTATCATCTGAAACATGGAAGTAGCTACATGCCCATTAGCCGCTTAGCACAATTATTACTGCTTTGCTGACAGCGTCATTAACAGGCGGCTCGCTCAGTGTGTGACGTGCACTTGTAGATAAAATATAGGCCTATATTAATGAAGGTTCATTAGTACGGTTTTGTATTTCTCTGTAATGTAGCACAGTGTTAACAATGTTACTGATATTATTCTTTCTCACACCTTCAACTCAAACCATTGTGTTGCCCCGCCCAAAATATATAATTTAATAATTAAATTAATATTGTAAACAAGCAGCCGACTAGTCAACTAATGGCCCTAAATGACGACTATTGGGCGACTAGGAAAACTCTTAGTCAGGGGCAGACCTAAGTTGCAATATGAATATGATTGATGACTATTACACAAGCCTATGAAACAGACAGACTCAAAAAAGCCGCACCACCAGCTCCTAAAATGAGATTTTAAAAGATCATGACATATCGCCTTGCTCACAGTATTGCAATATATCCAATATTGAATTGTAATCCCTGTATCATGATGCGTATCTCATCGCTGGACTTCTGCCGATACACAGCCCTAGAAAATAATATATCTAAATACTTTACAGTGAAAATTTCGAATATAGCCGAAGTACAAATACAAAAATCATCCACCCCGACAGTTTTCTATGTAAAACAGCTCCGGCCTGCTCTTGTTGAGACACATGCTCCTGTCTTTTGTGCCAAATGATAGGCCGTACTGCACAGTGTATAATTATTGTAACAAGCCTTCTGTCTTACCCTGTATACACCAATGACGAGGAAGCATTCAGAAAAACAAACAGTGACACTGAAGACTGATGCTTACTCTTAGATGCTCACATTTAAAGGCTACCAAACCATGAGACCCTTTTCTGAGTATGTGGACCTTTTTTTTCTTCCTTTCATGTGCACTCTCTTTTCAGTGTCATTGACTGCTTTATGCCAGATATAAAAAGCAATGCATGGCCAACGAAGCGCATAATGGGCAGATTTGACTAACGTGTCAGTGCAGAGGAGTGAGGGAGGGGGAGAGGCAGGCGAGAGGAGAAGGGAGATAGAGAGATTGAAGGAGAGGAAAAGGAGAGAGAAAGAGGGGAAGAGAGACAGATAGAGGCAGAGGGGTGGTGACCTGTGCCCTATCCTACAACAGAGGTAGCCGCCCTGGCATCTGCAGGCACAGCAGGCATCAGAAGACATGCAACACGACTCGCAGGCTGTGACTGGAGTAGATTGGACCGGCACATTCATGCTGAGTCGGGGTGGAGAGACTTTGCTGTCACATAAAGTGACTCTCTGTCAAATGAAAACAGACGATAAACTGAGTGGACGTCCAGTCTGAATCAGTCTGAATCACGACTGAAGCAACTATGAGCCAGATCCGAGCAGGTTGAGTTAAAAAGCCCGTACGGGGCTCCATTGCGAGATCTAACAGAACAAGCATTGGGAGTCCGACCACGCATCCCCCCCTCAACCTGACTCACCCGGATTCGTTTGAAGCCGACGTGACCGATGCCGCGGACCCCATTGAGAATCTTTGCTCTGAGCCTAATTCACCACTCTGTCATGTGAATCACGTACACCATGTGTGTAGTTGACTCCGGCTGATGTGTGCTGACATGCAAGTGCCCATAGTGTGAATGTTAAATCCGGCACTGTGCTTCCATCATCCATGTGTAAACTCCATGCTGTGTATGTGTACAGCGCTAAGCCCGGCTGGAGATGATGTAACTGGAATTCAGCAGAGGTCAAGCGTTGTCCGTAGATAACTACTGGCTTGCCTTCTGCATAACGTAATGAGTCCGTTAATGTGGAATAAATGTCAGCAAAAGATCAACACACTGTAAATGCCTAAGGCTTACATTATTACTGTGTACATCAAGATGCTCCAGCGGTATATGGTAAAAATAACTAATTCTAAATATATATACGCTCCTTTGGCCCTGACCACCATCACAGATTATCTTTTATTACATCCTCCTATGACCTGATTATGACATACATGAAGCCTCAGCATAGTAAAGCTTATAGGCTTCAGAAACCTTGTAAACATTTTGATATTTCCTTTCTACAGGTGCCAACACTCATTTAGAGCAAAAACAGAAAAGAGGTTAAAAATACAGCACAAGTAGTCACTGAAAAAAATGAGATTTAAAAAACGGCACAAGTAGCTGCTTCATTTAGTATGTGATTGAACACACAATATGTAATTTCTGCTGACTTTAATGACATTGTGAAGTAGCATGGGATTGTGGGAGTTGTTGTCATTGTCAACCACCGCTGCCAATGAAAATCTGTGGGTTGCCACGGTGCTTTGACCAACTGATGTATTATCCTAGATCAGGGGTCAGCAACCTTCACTATCAAAAGAGTCATTTTTAGCCAAAAATAATTCTAAAAATCTGGTGCCCCAAAACACATTAAGCCATATAATGAAGGTAACACAGCCTTTTAAATCTAAATTAGCCTGTCAACATTACAAATAGGTCTGAATGAGCAGTCCTTAATATGTTTAACCACCAGGTGGCAGTGCAGTGGGCTATGTACGATTATTTGGAAGTTTAACTTTGCAATAAGATTCTGTTTTCTTCCAAAACTTTTCCTTTTATGGATTTGGAATCGATAGCTAGCCAAGCTAGGGAGACTCAAGACTACTGTAGCCACCGCTTTCGAGATTTGGCAAAATGTAGAGGAAAAGGCACTAGGCTGAAGATTTTTATTCTGTGTATAGGCTACACATTTTCACAATTGGAGAATGTCAGAATCATTTTAGGCCTACAGCACTGACAAATGAAAATTTAAAATATAGAAAATAACCCTTATTAATTTCCATATGACATATATACATTTCTTTTTGTGAAAGTCGAAAGGAGCCAAGGGCGGAGGGAGTTGCACTCAGAAATGTGTCATTCACTGTATTTACTTGCATTACATTTCTCTGATGGTATTATAGAATAATCCCATGAACAGATATCGGCATATGTATGTAGAATCTGATGTGTTTTGTTCTCCGTCTCTAGTCCGAGTAGCATTGACCAATCATGTTTAAGCAACAGGTTAACAATCTGGTTAGTTTAGTTTAGTTTCGTTTTGTTTATTTAGTTTATCAAGGGACAGTATGCAATAGCATTAATCATTTACAAGAAATGAAGAGATGGCTGCACCAGATTTAGCAATAACTGCTAATTTCCATCTGTAGTCCCAACATATAATTTACAACATATACAGACCACAATCTAAAATACAAAGAAACCTAAAATACAGATGAACAGAGGACAGCACAGAGACAATACAGACATACAATTTCCACATTTAAAATAACCAAGTTGTTACAGTTCAGGAAGGAACAACTTACAAAACACTAAAAGGCAGCTCCTGATATAAAGTGCAAGGCAGGAATGTGCATAGATAAAGCACTGGTTTTCTTGTTGGTAGTCGACAAAGTGCTCGTAGCAGCAAAAAAAAAAAAAAATATTCGGGATTGCAGGGATGATTAAATACCAACAATGGTAATATGACAGAAATATCTGTAACAAAGCTCAGATAAACAGCAGAAGAGAGAAACGCAAAACGAGACATAATGACAGAAAATCAGACAGGAAATCTGACAGCAGCACCTAGTGCTGTGGAGAACTAGAACATATGCAGATGCAGATATATGTTCACGGAATTTAGTTGAAATGACTAGGACATGGAAGAGGGTACCAGATCAGCCTGAAATATTGTCCCTCACCCCAGAGGCTTGATCGTCATCAGACGATAGCCGATAGATTCCAAGATTGCTTATAGAAAATGTATGTCTGAGTAACATTCTCTCTTCTTTAGATGAAAATCCATCTGACAAGACTCACGCAGATATTATGTTTACAGACAAGGAAATGTACTCAAGTTGTATTCACATTACGTTTGGTTACATTTATCCATGTTGTGTCGTTTCATATCCACGCAGCCCCTGCAACTAAGATTATGTAGCAGATTTAATCGTTGAGTAGCCTGGCACTGATGTTCATGCTCAAAACAATTACACTGAAAATAACTAAATAACAGCATTTCCCATAGACTTAGATTCTATTGGTGGTGCGGACCTTCAGTTAGCATCCTGTAGCAGCCAGCACATCGGGGTCACGCATCACCTGTCAGGGTTCATTTTGCAAGAATGACCGGTTCGCTGTACATCATCATCCCTTACGGTCACATTGGCTGGATGGCAAGCATGAGCCACTTGTCATAGACAGTCTGTACTCGCTTATTGTGTTACAAAATGGGATGCAGTTATTAGGTAAAATTCTGTGACATTGTATTGTCTGATTTACAATGACATCATCTGGTGTTTTCCATGTTTGGAAAAGGAGAACAACTACAGGGGGAAGAAGTTGAATGACGCCACTGACAAGGACCAAATTAAACACACCTTTGAATGAAATTTCAGATTTCTCTGTGTTCAAAACATTGTTAGAAACATTTGGGATCATGTAAGTACACAACTCAACAAAATATATAAAATAGTTGAGCTCAACTTAAACATTTTAAGAAGGAAAAGACATATATTGTATCTTTTATACCAAATGCAAGAATTTAACTCAAGGTGAAGGACGAATCTGTCTTTTGAGTCCTGTTTGACGGGGCATATATTCTGCTGCTCAGAACTTGATTTAGTCACTTTCCTCCTCGTTTTTCTGAAAGTGCAACACCTCCACTGCTGGCAACACAAAGAATACGCTTGGTGCTCTGCCTATTTTCACACCTTTCCACACCTGGCCTATCGTCCTAGAAAGCGGGGGTGACTGTCAATTTTTATGTTTGGAAGAGTCAAAAAAAAAATGGGCAGAAGAGAGCCCATTATTCAACCTCCTCTTTTTTCAGACTGTCCGAGGAGCGCGTCTGGAGGACCTCGTAACCAGCGTTAAGGGATCCAAATAAACTATGCGGAAAATCTTGTCAGCATTTAACAAGACAAACTCTGTTTTTAACTGGCAATGTGTGTTTTCTGAGGACAATCGGTTCGAATCAGACAGGATAATGTCCTCCACTTGTTCTTTTTTGGGTGAATCTATTTAATCAAACATCATTCAAAGAGTTTCATCATCATTTATTGGCTTTTGCCGTTAAAATAATGCATCTAAATCTGTAAACTGGTATTTCCACTTCACTGCTGATAAACCATTGTGGTCTTAATTGGCTCCAGATGCCTGCTTTTTTAGCCACGTCGCTTTTGATGGGTGGCCACTGCACTGCATGAACACATAGCGGAAGAATACTGGTTTGTGGGCAGACAGACGTGCAAGAAGCAGGTGTATGCTGTAGTGGTGCAGTCCTGGTCCCCACCCCCCCGATGCTCCGCTGTTTAATGACTGTGGTACAGCCCTCCTCTGTGGCTTTGCCCCACCCCTCCTGCCTTTCTGAGCGTTTGAAATGTGCCAGGCAGATGTTCAGGGCTTACACCTGTAGGAGACACAGTCTTTGACATGGTCTCTGTGGATCTGTGATGAACACACACACTCTCTCACTCACACCCACACACACACACACACACACACACACACACACACACACACACACACAAACGTACAAGCACATGTGCGAGGCCGTGCACAATTCCAGATGTACATATGGACATCCATGTGCCCAGCAGAAGTGCATGCTCACAGATATGCCAACAGCCAACATGGAGACACACACAAAGACAGAATCAATCTCACACACACACACACACACAAACTGCTCCATCTTTAACCCCTCATTTATCAACATTCACTCACCCACAGCTTGGCTCCAATGTGAATTTCGGGACGCTGGTGGGGTGGCGGGGCATCCAGTTTATGCCACCCTGGTGCTATACACCTCTCTCCCACGTCTCGCCCTCCCTCTGCCTCCTTTTCTCTTTCGATATTGTGTGCCATTACGCTTTAGCATTTTGTAACAGGAGACTGTCTGTCTGGCTGGTGTAAGCTAATGGAGAAGAGCGAGTGTATGGAGAGGCTATAGGAGAGACAGTCTCCCTTCCTCGCATGCTGCTGTCAGAAAGCATACGGGCCTGATTAACGACAACAGCCACAATAGCTCTTTATGCATTCTCTCCCCACTGCTGGCCTGCTGCCAACTCACCCTCGGGGAGGGAGAGGTATACACGGTGTGAGGAGTGCGTGTGTGGCAGAGAGAGAGTGAGGAGGGTGAGGTATGTAATATGTTCTGATTTTGTGTGTGTGTGAGAGAGAGAGGTAGGTGCGAGAGGGAGCGTTCAAAGAGCGCTAAAGACAACAATCAGACGCTACAAATCCAATTCACAACTCCGCCATTTCACAATCCTTTCTGTGACATAACATAAAAAATACGCAGCGTCTCACTGTGGCGTCTTAATAACGTCTATCAACAACTCTCAAGATGACTTAAATGTAACCCTTGTTCTAAGCAGTAAAACTAGTCGGGACTGTTGTACCGAATGTAATTGGGAGTCGGATGAAAATAGCCCTAAAACTTTATATCTTTTTAAGGTTGTGTTTTGGGTCTCAAGTCTCCACTGATGCTGAATACTTGTGGGTGAGTGTTTGTGCGCGCATGTGTGCATGTGCATGTGCAAATGTGTGCGTGTGTGTCTGTGTGTGTGCGGCTAGCTAGCAGCTATCTCCCCTCGCTCCTAACACAGAAAGGTTGAGAAGAGCCATCTTTCATCTCCTCTGCATCATCACAGCGTCTGCATTATTAATGGCCCTGATTACTGTAATCAAAAATTCTTATTTATTTGGAGGAGTCGGAGGAGGAGGGGGAGGAGGCAGCGAGGCCTGGGCTTCTCTCTCCAGACAAAAAACCTTTGGTCTCCAGCTTTAATTTTTCAGAAATAGAGATGCCGCAGTGCCCTATCTTCCCCAAGTTCGGAGCTAAGCTAGTTAGGCGCACATAAACATGCAAATACTGAGGCACAGACGTTCAAACTTTTTCCTCTTTCTGTCTTTGAGCATCACGTACACTTGCATACACAAACATGCAGCTGCACTGAGAAGCACATGCACGCACACACATGGAAATAACTGTCAATAATGGCGTCTTAACGAAGACAATCATCTAGACCTCCAGACAGCCAAAGCGATAAAAAGCAGAATGCACTCATCCCTGCCTTTCATCTGGTTTTGAGCTTCTTTTCCACCTCCTTTCCCTCCTTCAATAAAGTCTGTCTGTCTCCTTGCCTTCTTCATTCTCCTCCTCCTCCTCCTCCTCCTCCTCCCTTGCTTCCTCCACCATCCACTCCACCCTGTCTAATCTTTCCAGGCACTGCCATTTGCATGCAAATAGTCCATTACCCAGTGGCAGGGAGACACAGCCAGGAGCTCACTACTAGGTAATCAAGGACAAAAGAAGTGCAGGAGAGATGCGAGAAAAGAAGGGGGAAAAAAGAGAGAAAGACAGAGTGGGGAGAGAGGGAGAGCAGTGAAAGATCACAGGTGAATTAACATTAAGAAAGAAAGGCACAAAGCGACTTGGCAGACGAAAGAAAGGAGAGGTGAGGCAAGGACAGGAGAAATACAGCGCGACTAGCAGGGAGATGACGTGTTTGAAGAGGTGATTGGAGGCAAGGATCTTTGTAATGTAAAAGTTACAAGTTAAGTTGAAGACTGGAATGAGCGGAGTGCAGCTTTGAGAGTGAGATGGATCAAAGAACACTTTATTGCAGCTTGTCAGCCTGTCAATCTACTGCAGGTTTATGAAATAAAAGACTGTTACACTGAAGTAAGCATCCAGGGGAAATGTTTTCTCCCTGCATGTTTTGTCTGCATTTTAAAAGAACAGCTTGCAACAAATAGCTTGTCACCGTGGCAGTGCCCGTAAAAGGGCAAATTTGTAGCATTTGGGAAAGGTACATTTCAAAGAAATTAAAGGCATGCCTTGACATTTTAAATATATATATTTTGTCAGCGAATATTTGTCACACTGACGGAAAAACATCCGTTCTGCAGTTTCTGTAAATAATGTTCACATTGTTAACATCCCTCACAACAAGTCCCGCGCTAATAGCGTGTTTTGCGTGATTGTGAAGGACAAATGTTGGAACATTTTTTGACAAGTGCTGATGAAAATGGTCTTTTAAAATGTCAATGTCAAACAATGTCAATGCATCCCTTTAAAGCACAAATTTGTTACTTGAGACGCATTACGTTTCCCTAATGATACAAACTATAATGATGCAAATTACATACCAATATCATGGATACAATAAGGTATCCAATATGCTGATACAGGTGGCGCTGAAGTGATTAGTCAGTTAATCAACTGAACAGGAAATTAATTGACAACAATTTTGATAATTGTGAGTCTGAAAAAGTAAAAATGTCAAACACTTTTAGTGTTTTAAATGTGAGGATTTCCTGTTTATCGACAGTTTAGGGCTTTCTAAAATGAACATCCATCTTTGGAATGATCTTTCTTGTAGTATGAGTCAGACAAAACAAGCAGTTTGAGGATGGCACTTTAGGTTCTTGGAAAATGTTCACTATTTTGTGACATTTTATAGATTGAATGACAACATTACAGTCAGGGCTTTGAGCTAAACGCTCACATCAGCATGCTAACAAGCTCAAAATGACAATGCTAACAGTGTCATGTATAATACATATCATGTTTACCATGTTCACACCTTAGTTTTGCATGTTAGCATGATAACTCTTGCTAACTAGCTTTAAAAACAAAGTACGGCTGATGATAATGGGTTTCAACAGGTATAGTATTTGATCATAAATTAAAGTATTAGTACCTATTTTGATGATAAGTGATTAAGAGATCAGTTTGTTGAGAAACTTCGGTCTGAATTAAAGCAATGGAAAGAGTACGCTGCAACATCCAGGGCTGAAAAATACTGACAACAGAAAAGCTCCAAAAACTGCAGTTCCTTGAATGGCCACTTGAGGCTGGCTCCAAAAGCCAGTCAATCCCCGTAGACCTCATGTTAAAATGCCCAACATTACAGCAAAAATAAACATGTCCACAGCCTGGTATAAAAACCGGAATTGGATCCCTATAGCTAATGTAAACATTTGTGACAACCGTACAAGGGTTGAATTTTTTTGTGTAACTCACATATTTACATTTTATTAAGGCTTCAAATCATGCATAAACAAGGGTGTGGCTGCTCGAGAGACAGGCTGTCTGTGGATAGTGTCCTTGAGCTCTCATTTAGATGCATCCCTCACTTTTCTATTACTCCCTCCCTCATCTAAATATGGTAACTTCTCGCTCCAAAATACCAAGATGGCGATGGCCGAACAGGAGTCCACAAACTAATGGCTTATGTCACAGTAACTACGTCCATTATTTTATATAATCTATGGGACAGACTGATTAACTGACAGGCCGATATTGCCAACCCTAAAGCACGCTGCTAGCACAGCAAAAAATGCTAAATACTCACGGAGCCCAGCATCTCAAAATTGACAACTTGCTGCTTTGTTTTTCTTGTTCTAAAATCATGACAAATTGAGAATCTTTTTGAGTATCTTTCATCCTTGAATTATTAATCTGACAAATAAAGCAAGGATGTCACCTTGAGTTCTGGTAAGTACTGATGGCTACTTTCACCATTTTGCGACATTTTATTAAGTCAATGACTAAATCAGTGGCTCCCAACTGGTCCAGCCACAGGGTCCAGATTTCTCCTTAGTCATTAGTTCAAGGTCCACACAGTTAAATATATTCAGTGTCATACTTGCGTTTGGATATGTTGCAGCAGGAAACAGTACTTCAAAATAAAATTATGTGCCAGAAATTCACTGTTTTTCAGAAGAAAGTGATGTATTACAAACCTGGCACATTTCAAAGTCACTTGCGGTCCATTCAGAATGGACCCATGACCCACAAGTTGGGAACCACTGGACTAAATGGTTCATCAAAAATATGATTGGTAGATAACTCAAACTGAAAAAAAAAATGTTCCAACTCTGGGTGAAAGACATCATTTGAATACTTGATGTCAAAGATTTGTAAAATCAGTTTGTTTGATTCATGTTTTAACTAGCCCTTCATCTATTCTGAATTAATACAATAAGTTTTTTCCACCAAACAGCTCCTCTTGAGGGGTGAGCCAAACTGAAGAAGCACTGCAACAAGAAATGTCTGGAAGTAAAAACGAGAGGAGTCTATTTTGTCAGTTGCATGGAAAATAAGATTGCCTCCTAATTAAGAAAAGACCTCAAACAGATGATGACATCTCAGGGAAATGTTTTAAAACGTCAGGGATTTCTCTCCGCCATCCTGCAGCGTCCGTCCCTGTGTACAAGTCTGCATAACCCACGTAACCTTCTGCATAACCTCTTGCAGCTTTTGTTCCACTTCCTCATGTCTGTATTACCAAATAACTTGTCTCACAGTCGGTGCATCTCTCTCTCCTTCTCTTGATAGATGCTGGAAGTAGCTAAACTTCTTCTTATGGGAGAAGAAGAAGTGCATGAACGTCAAAGGAAATGAGCCCCCCGCCGCCGCCACCTCCGAGCCCCTCCTGTCCCCCCCCCCCCTGCGAAGCGGTTGATTGCGGCCCGTTTGATGTCCTAAACGCGGCGTGCTAAGATTTGCTCTCTGTTCCTCGCCGAGCCCGTTTGAAGCTCTGCATGAGCGACACACATTTTCGACGTTACACTCTGCTAAAACGGGCAATTATTTTTTTTCCCCCCTTTTTTATGTTTGGCTTTAGAATCGCAGCGCATGAGGAGGGGGTAGAGGAGAGAGACAGGGAGCGATGACTTGCACCCACACATTCCTCTAACTAAGACGTAAATATGCATGGTGCAAAGACCTTTCTTCTAAGACAGGCACTTTACTGTTTCCTAAACTTTTTTTTCTTTTTTTCTGTCACAAGCATTACTGAAATTACACCTCCTGCAGATATCACCACCATGCACCTATTAAGACCCATATATTACTGTCAGTAGTGCTTGGTTGAACCTGTCTCAACCACTTCTCAGCATCTCTAAGCACTTTCATAAGCTTCCTCCGTCGGTCGTGGGAATATAAAAGAGTCCTCAGTGATATAAGTTGCTGTAAAGGGGTTTTACTCATTGTATGAAGCGCCACTGAAGCTGCCTCAGGCTCGCTTCTTTCTACACCCACTACAGCAGCTCCAAGACAGTGGCTTAGGAAAAAAAAGCGCTCTAGCCTTGGACCTGCTCCTCACCCACCCACTCATCTCTATGTGAAGCAAGGTCACCATATGTAGGTTTATCATCTTACATACCTGAGCTACAGAGCTCTCTCAGACAATGATATCTGCTTGGCTGCAGGTTCAGCTTGGTGTTAACATATGCAACGCACACACACACACACTCACAGGCACACACCCGAGTACACACCGAGACACACTTCTCTCAGAGCTTGGCCTGTGCCCAGCACTGCACTCCCCTTTTATGACCCTTGCTTTATGGTTTATTTAAAAAGTAACAGTCCCTTTATAGGTCATTAAAGCAGAAATAAAAGACAGCAGACGGCCTGCAGTGGATAGAGGAGTGAGCAGACGCCAGCCAGATTGGCTTGAAACACACACACACACACACACACACACACACACACACATAAAGAGAGACGCGCAAACACAAGTGTATGCAAGGGTGCAACCGAGGCCAAGGGTTGTGACCCTCCTGGTAAGAGTGGGTGGTTGCACATCATCACTTTACACATCATTACCCTGGTCGTATACTGTGCCGTGACAAAGTGTGGGGACAAACAAACACATGTACAGTACACATGTACATACGCAGCAATACACAGACGGATTAATTACACACTTTGAAGGGAGATAAATAAAATGGTAATGCATGCAAATACGCAGCTGATGCAAGAACGCAAACACACACATGTCGTCAAGTGGGTGCTCACAGCCGACATTGTGGTGCATGATTCACATGTAATTTTATCCTTTTAGGTTGTCTCCGTCTCTCTCGCGCGCGCTCCCATACTTACCCTCACACTTTGACCTGTGCGTGATGGCAAAATGGGCATGATTAACTGTACAGAAATGTCAGCTGAGAATAATGGCTGAAATGTAATTACTGAACGAATGCGGTCCACCGAGAGACGAGCAAGACTGAGAGGAATGGAGAGACAGAGAGAGTGATTATTGCATTCATTGAGCGTTTTGGTGCCGTGTGCAGTTAGAACAATGTTATCAATACGTGATGAACACACTATTTTGTGCACTTTTTTTTTTTTTTTTTGCATCGGTCGAAGTTTATGTGCTGGGATAATCACGTTTATGTGACCACAAATACAGAATGTTTGTGCCCACACACACACACACACACACACACACACACACACACACACACACACACACACACACCAGTGTTTTGTGTGTCCCAACAAGCATGTGCACATATGTTCAAATGACTCTATACCCAATAATCTACATGATTGATTGTGACTTTACAGTGCCATTAGAACCACTTGCATGTCATTCTGGCCTCGTCAATCTTCGGTGAAACACATATGTAATAAAGGGATTTGCAGCTGAGATTATGAACGACTGTGTTTGTGGCAATAAGTAGAGAGAATAATTAGTTTGTATGTTAGGCGTTAGTTCTGCCTCAGAAATTTTCTGCGACTATAAATACATCTCTGTCTCATTTTGTGTAATGTCCTTGGACTGATGTGAGAAGAATGGTGCTGTGTATATATGTGTACATCGAGCGGGTGTGTACATGTTACAGTTAACAGTGTAAGATGGTGTGTAGTGTGTCTATGACGAAGATGGAGAAGAGGAAAGATGGATTCAGTTTTATACACATAAGAATCATTGTTACGAGCTTCAGACTGAGCCCACTTTTGTGCTCCTCCAGATAAAGCAAGTCTGGATCCGTGCTTTGCTATCTGTGTGTAACGTGCTATATTTGTGTGTTGTCTCAGTGTGTGCATTCTGAAACCGTTTGCTTTCAGGAACAGGGCTGTAGCGGCCCTCTCCTCTCTCTCTATCAGCTCATCTCTCTCTCATCTAACCGACCATGGAGCGAGGGAGAGAGGGCGCAGAGAGCGAGGCCATAGTCTTATTAGTGATAATGAGAGAGAGCCACTCTGCCAATTTACATCCGTAATCTGATATTAGCTCCTGCCACCCGCACTAAAGGAGCGCACACACATACACACACAGATGTGGACAGGCGTGCGCACATTTGCAGGCAGACAGAGGCGCACACACACTGGCACTCATTTGAAATTAGTTATTCATATTCATGAACAAGAGCAGAACTGCTTTTGGGTGAAAACTATGGTGTCCCCTAAGGGCAAAGGCAATATGCTGCAAAAAAACAGAAATATCAAAACACATATTAGACTGAAGGTACTGTTGGTAATGCTAACTCACAAACTAGCTAGTTATTATCATTTTACACTGCAACTGGAGTGTATTTTTATTAATACTTGTACTTTAACTTTTGTAAGTATTCTAATATTTGCAGCAGATTTGGAGTGTATTTCTTTAGTGTTACAGCTTCAAATTTTAATTATCATTAAAGCTGTGTTTGATACTGTGCTTTAAAAAACTCTTAGTACAGTAAATACTGTCCAGCATCAACCAAAGTTAGCAACAGTCTCCTGGACATGTGGCCATACGGTGCAATCTTAAATGTTTGATATTGTTTTCATATGTTTACATACTATAGTGGCTATTTTAATGTGTGCAAATCTTTTCTACCGCTTTAGATTCATTGATGTTTCCAGCATCTTGCTAGGATTAAGTTGGGTGGAGCAGTGGTTGTGCTGTTCATGCAAACAAAAAGTGCTGCTAATTTTATTTGTGGTTTTCAGTATACAACATGATGAAAATATTTCAGTATGTTTCAGTACTGTTTCGACATTTTCAGTTCAATTTTATTTATAAAGCCCATCATCACAAATCACATCAGAAGGTTTTACAGAGTACGACATCCCTCTGTCCTTGGACCCTCACAGCATATAAAGAAAAACTCCCCCAGAAAAACCCTTAACGGGAAAAAAACATCAGACACAATTTTCAGACATTTTAATCATACCATGATAATACTGATAACCATGACACTTTGTTCACTATAATATTGACATGAAATTTTCATACTGTTTAATCTCTATTAAACTATGACACTGTGCTTTGATGTCATCCAATAAACTTTTGAAAGGACCTGATTGTGCTCAGCCCTACAGAAAAGTATGACATTTATCAACTGAAAATATAAAATCGTGAAAGTCAGAATGTACAGAAGTGTGTGAAGGCCAAGTTGGTACACAGGAGTAAACGAAAAGATTCAACACCCACACCTGTTTTCATTTTTACAGGCACAACATATCAGTTACGGACCTTCACAACATGAAACAACACATGTTTTTATACTAAAGCCACAGGTTGTGACAACTTGACAAGAATGTGATGTATATTTTTCTGTCATTAAAGGACATATTAAGTACTGATGTACTAACTGTCTCAAGTGTTTGAGGTTTGGCTCCCCTTTTCGATTGGTTGTCACAGTCTGTGACTTTAGTGTAAAGATGTGCTGTTTCCCATTGTGAATATGATGCCTGACAAACGTTCATGGCTGAAATGTTGCAGGATTTCAAGCTTTTCCTTGGCATTATTCAATCATTCCTGCGCACCTGTCCACCAGGTGTGCGTTAATCAACACTTTTTTTGTGTAAACAGAACTCCCTCTGCACAGCCAGTCTCAAGGATTAGGTGCTGGTCGGCTGCAGGAACATCCCAGATGAAAATCATCAACATAAACCACCACACACTGAACTGAATTACTGTGATTTTATTGAGAGTGAAGAACGTGTTTCGCCCGTGGCTTCCTCAGGTTCGCTCAACAGAATTTCATGAGCACTCACAGGTGTGCTAAATATACATGGGTCATGTGACTAATTATCACAGTTATTCTTTTTCAATAGACACATTCTTCAAAAACATTTTTCAAAAGATAATTTACAATTCATCCAAAAAGCATGATACATTTACACAAATTTTTCACGTGACCCATGTATGTTTAGCACACCTGTGAGCGCTCATGTGATTGTGCTGAGCAAACCTGAGGAAGTCACGGGCGGTGTGTTCAGAGTGCGGTGGTTTATGTTTATGACTTTTTTTGTGTGCATTAACCAACATTTTTTTGTGTGTATGAGAGTAGGGCTGAACAACGATTCAAAATTTTATCAAAATCACGATACGGCCCACTGAAAGTTTTTGAACCACAGCACACGCAATATTTATTACGGGGGAAATGTGTGTCAAAATACCCTTTTAAATTTAATGTTGTCACGCTGCAGAGATGTTCTGGCCTACACAAAATATTCTACAGACTTAAGAAAACATTTTTGCGCAGTATAGATCCCCGCAAAAAATTACACCATTTTAATATTCCTATCAATGAAAATAAAAAATAATGATGTAAAAATGATAATTCCACTTATTACAAATCATATCACAACAGACATTTCTCACGGCAGACATTTTGACATGCCACATTAATGGCGGCTGCATTCCACTTAGGGGAGGCGCTGACACTGTGCATGGGAACAGCTCACTGGGACACTGGAACTGAGCCATCATTAATGTTATCATTTTCACTTGTGCTTTTCCTGCTATGACACGTCAAAATGTCCTCTGTGAGAAAGGTCTATGCAGTTTCAGTAAAAATCACCCCAATAACATATTTTTTGAAAATTGTTCAGCCCTATATGAAAGTGTACACTCCTGCTGACAAAATTCCCACACAGTGCACAACAAATCCATAACAAACATCACAGTAACACGTGTCAGCTCTCACTCACACAAACCCACTAAACAACATATATATGAGGAAATAAATCCTCAGCCTCTGTTTCTATATCAATACACTGATGGATCCAGGAAACGAATTGATAAAAGGAAGCAGATTCTCTCGGGCAAACACTGAAGGACTGAAGGAACACGATAAGTCCTGGCAACATGTTCATGAATATTCCATCTAGTACGCTGGAGAGGCAAATCGCTCAATTGCTCTCGTTCCCTTGTGTTTCAATTAGATCCAAACCACCCAGAATCAGCTAATTGTCGTAAGCACTTAAGCATGTATGGCAGGATCCCTACCGCCTATTCACAGGCTCGAATGGTGACAGAGCATAATGCAAGCCAGGGGGGAACCTCTTAGCTGTAACATCGCACACTTACATACCATCGTGTGTAGCAGGAACTCTCTGAAATCACTTGCCTCCACTGCAGACTGTGGTTTCACTTATCCATATCCACATCGTTTCAACAGGACCTCTGTCACGCAGTCATGCCTGGCAGTGTGGTTAAGGGTGCCATATGGATCCACACTGCACAGCATTATCTAATAACAGCACATCTTGCTCTAATCTAATCTACTCAGTTCCCGAGCTATAAAAGCACATTTTTCTTGATGCAAATGAAGTGGAATTATGATTGTCTTCTAAGTGCGCAGGTACCTGCAGGATGTGTTTCAACATGCTGTCACCTGTTTGCAGTTCCTCTAATAAGTGCAAATGAGACGTCAAATGTAGAATTCAAATACGATACAGTATAGATTAAATCAGCATTCATTGAAGAACGGCATCAAGGCAAGTCCAAGGCTTTTAAATGCAGATAGTAAGCAATTAACAGCCAGTTCATGTAATGTGTGTAAGAGCTGCTTGGTATACAGCGCATCTACTTGATGTTGTGTATTTGAATCTAAAATTCGATGTTGTCACTTGCCATCAAAAATAGTTTATTTCTGAGATTTATGGGGGAGTGAAAATTTAAATCGTGGATGTTCAGTTTGAACTGATATGTGGAACTTGGGCCCCTAAATATGCCGCTGTTTGCATGCTGCCTGTAGGAAGAAGCTTGTTGCCTCATCAGTAATGCAGTGCCTTTCAAACACCTTGATTTCCAAGTCAGCTTAAACAACAAAGAAGTTATTAACTAAAAGACACTGGTGTGAAATTTTCACATAAGGCATTTATTTTTTCATACAGCATGATCTCAGTGTGTTATCTGTTTCAAAGAGACTGTGATGGCATCTGTACGTCTTATGGATCATGTTAGCAAAATCTGACTCTGACTGGACAAAGGAATGCATGAAGTGGAGGTGAAATGACAACTTGATTTATCTATTAGTCAACTGGAACTATGTTCAATCATTAATTCATTTTCCGTAACCGCTTATCCTGTAAGGGGTCACAAAGGTTCTGGAGCCTATCCAACCTCACATCCGGCGAGAGGCGGGGTACACCCTGGACAGGTCACCAGACTATCACGGGGCTAAAGACCTAACTACTTTGACAATTGTTAATCATTTGTCAAGTAAAAATTGCAAACATACTCTTGTCCCAGCTTGTCTAATGTGCTGCTTTTCTCTGTCTCGTCTTTGGTCTGACAAAACAAGCAATTTCATGTCGACATCTGGGCTTTAGGTGACTGTTACGGCATTTTTCACAATCGTCTGCTATTTTATAGATCAAACTACTTTTTATTCTAATTCATGTATTGATATTATTCACTTTTTAAGGATATAAAGCCTTTAAAGAAGCATTTAACTGCTGGAAAGAAGGTCTTTTCAAAAAACTGGGCTGTCTATGCAATAGAAAGACACAAATACTTTTGAAATTTGTGCTACATGACAAGCCAATATGAGGGAAAAGGCTGTGGCATTTGCTTTTTGCACAAGAGGTAGAAAATCTACAAATGATGCTCTGGCAAAAGTTCAGTCAGGAAGACAATACTTTTCTTTCTCACTCTGCCATTCACTCCTTGCACATATGCTCACTCACCATCTCTAGGTGTCATTGTCTGGGTAGGTCAGTTGAGTCATCAGCTGATTCACAATCAACCAAAAGCACAGTGACACTCCTTCTCTGCCAGCCTATCATCTTACTGCTCCTCATTTTACATTTCTTTCTTGCTACCATTGTGCGTGCTTCCACCACCCAATCACCCCCCAGTCTTTACAGATTCACCAGCCTCATACACCTCATCAGGCATCAGCCTCAGAGTCGTCAGCCACCACCACCACCAGTGTCTGGACTCCACGGGGGGGATTTATCCTGCTGCCACTCAGATGTCCCTTGATCACAAAATACCTCCCTCTGGTGTCCAAGCACCAAAGACTTCTGTTAAATCTTAATCAGCACCAATCATCTGTTAATGTGTACACTCATGTTCTGTATTGAATATTAGATTTACTTAATTCTTCTGTCTCTCCTTTTTGAACTACCAGAATGCACTGTGCCACACCAGCCCAATAAATGCTCTCATTGGTGGGTGACGTCATGCAAGTTTGGCCATTTTGACACTGGAAACAATATGGTGGCCAGCTGATGACAAACATTGAATTGGAGTAAAACAGGAAGCTTAAATATGTTTCTGAAAACAATTTGGGTGATAAATCGGCAACGCAGTAACAGAATCTTGGGTCATATTTGATCAGAGCTGCCTAGTTTAACAAGTTGATCTAAGCTTTTCCAGGCTCAGGACACAGTTTGGCGCCCACTTCCTGTTCACACATTTTTGCATTACAGCCAAACAGTGCACTAAAATATTTCTGAAGATATTTTAGAAGATAAATCGGCGACGCAGTAACAGAATCTTGGGTCATATTTGATCAGAGCTGCCTAGTTTTACAAGTTGATCTAAGCTTTTCCAGCCTCAGGAAACAGTTTGGCGCCCACTTCCTGTTCACACATTTTTGCATTACAGCCAAACAGTGCACTAAAATATTTCTGAAGATATTTCAGAAGAGAAACAGGCAATACAGCAACAGAAGCATTGTTTGTATTTGATCAGCACTGCCTTGGTTTACAGTTTGATCAGAGTTTGGTCTGCATTTGAGAGAAAGAGAAGGGTGGGTCATTCTCTAGATCTGCTTCTATACTCTTTGTGTCCGTGGTGGTCGGCAAACGAAAATGCGCAAGTATAATATTTAGTTCAAACAGCAGCCCTTGAGCCAGTGAAAATTTGATTTGAGCTGGGAGAGGAGCAGGGAGATCTGGGCACTGGTAAGATGGAGCGGAGTTTACCAGTTCATTTACACATACCCACACTGTTTAAAAGCTGCTTGAAAATCTGCAAAGTGTCCCTTTGAGCAATGCTGCCGTGGAGTGTCTTTATTCTCAAGACTTGAAGAAGACCCCTCCAAAAGCACACAAATCTTGGAGGTATTCCAGCCTCCTGTCAGCTTTCATCTTCCTGCATTTATTTTGGACCACATGTAAATATGATATATGTGGCTAAAGATGTCTAGATCATCCGTCAGCGTGCTGAGTCAGAGTCTGGCTCCAAATTGGGATATCCATCAAGTAAGAGAGAAAAACACATTAATTGGATTTAAAACAAATATGGTATAGTTTGAATGATGGTGCATAACTTCTCGGCACTTGCTCTACCAAATGGAGGCTAAACTTGTGACGTTTTAATCACCTTCAAGCTCTGCAAACTGCGATTTTTTTTTTTTTTAACTCTAACACGGATGTCACATTTTGGAATAATCTCAGGGACCTTCTGGCCTTTCAGTTCCCTCTCTTACTGGTTATAAAGTAACAGCATGACCTCCAAATCTGTCTGAATCTAACGCTCTCGACTTTAGAGCTTCCTTTTAGCATTAACCCTCACTGCATTAACCTTACTTAGTGCCTCAAAGTGCCTAAACCCTCTTACCTTCAAGTGTGGAGAAAAATACAGCTAACCTAAGCATTGTGCCTGTGTGTGCACTGCATTTTCTGTTTTCGAATGAGACTGACTTCTACTTCTCCCTTTTCAGTATTGTGTACGCTGTCTCCCCCTGCACACTGCCAGTGTACTGTACCACACACTCTTTCTCACCAATTACCTGCCTGTATATCGCCGTCTGTGTTGTGTGATTGAGAGAAGGTGTGAGGGGAAGAGAAAGTGAGGATGTGTCTATGTGTGTGTTTATTTGTGTGTGTGAATGTGAGCATACCTGCATATAGGAGTGCATGTGTGCACGTGCATGTGTGTGTGTGTGTGTGTGTGTGTGTGTGTATGAGACAGAGAGAGAGTATGTGTGTCTGCGTCTCATTCTTCTGCCTCTGTTTCCCCTCCGGATCTCATGTATAATTTATGGAACCTCTCATGAATATGCTAATTAGCCAGTGTGCAGGGAGAGGTGAGAGGGCTTCCCCTGTTCTATTCTTACATTCGTCTGATGAGAGAGGGAAAGAGAGAGGGATGGAAAGGAGGGAGAGAGGGAGGAAGAGGAGGTAGAGACCGGGAAAGTGTGCGTTGCTGCCGGAGAGGAAAGGGAATAAGTGAATGAGGGGGGAAAGTGGAAGGGCAGAGAAGGAAAACGCTGGAAGGAGGGAATGTGGAAATACATTTATGAAATCCCCGGCGTTCGACAAATACGCATTGTGGCAATATGGACGGTGGCGAGCCCATGTTGTGCTATATTGTGTTGGAGACAAATGAATCACCCATGCTGAGGGGACGTGGAGAGGCGAGATTGGAAGAGGTAGTGAGAGAAACTGGGAGATGAGAGTGAAAAAAAAGGGAGAAATGGTTGTCATTGTTCCATCAGCATTTCAGTCGTGTTTTTGAAAGGCTAGACAGGCAGGCAAATAGGGCCGTTATTCCAGTTTCAATTGCTTCTCCCATAAATAGATGATAGGTGCCAAGTTTCTGAAGAGACACAGAAAAACACCCTTCTGAGTATCGCTCGAGACAAAAGGCAAAAAGAGGGTGACGCAAGCCCCTAGCACTAATCAGATAAATTGCAGAGAAAGAGAAGTAGAAGGTAGAGAGATTAATCCAATAGCTAACAAACTAGCAAACTAAACATCAAACGCCTCGTCTTCAAAGTTGCGTAACATGAAAAACCCTTTAAACCACATCAAAACCCTCACAGACAGCTGAGGGAAGATCTCACTCTCCTTTCTTCTCTCTTTCTCTTGAACTCTCTGTCAGTCTATCTGCAAGCCTCGCTCCCTCTCCCTCTCTCTCTCTCTCAGTCTGTCTTCTTGTCTCACACTCAACCTCTCTCGCGCTCTCACCCCTGTGTTTCTCTTCTTCTTCCCTCCCTCTCTCCTCTACTATCTCCCCTCTGGAGTTCAATCATGAGGAGTGAGTCTCATGTGAAATAGTGCATGACATGCAGTGTGTGTGTGTGTGTGTGTGTGTGTGTGTGTGAGCGTTTGTACATGCATGCCGGTGTGCGCACAATGTTTGCATGAATGCATACGGTTGAGTTTGTGCATGTGTGTGTTTGAGGGGACTATATGGGTGTGTGTGTGTGTGTGTGTGCGTGTGCGTGTGTGTGTGTGTGCTGTCTTCCCTCCTGGCACCCTCTGGGTAGAGAGAGCATTCCAGCGGGCAGCTCATGATTCAGCATCTGTCGCCCAGCTTATGTAAGAGAGCAGACACAGGCTGACTGACTGAGTTAACTGACTGACTGGATGAACGGCTGAGTTACTGACTGACTGACCAACTGACTCAGTAAACAAGATGACTGATTGAATGGCTCTCAAACTGCCAAAAAAAGAAACTGCCTGGTTTGACTGACTGATGAGCTGAAAACATGTTTAGATCACTGAAGTTTACAACTAGACACACGTCCATTTCCATCAATGTAAACATATTTTTGGTCTTGGCGTGTGTCTCAGCGTGTGTTCTCTCTGGGTTCTCCACAGTCCATAGACATGCCAGTTAAGTTAACTGGTGACTCTAAGTTGCCCGTAGGTGTGAACGTGAGCGTCTCTACAATCACCCAATGTCGGCTGGGATAGGCTCCAGCCTCCCCACGACCCTGAACAGGATAAGCGGTTACAGAAAATGAATGAATGAATGAAGGTAAGAATTGCAGGCACGTAGCATATATGTTGTCTTGTGCAGAGGTAGGTGTTATGTAGGAATATGGTCATTAGAGTGAGTTAAGTCAATCTACATTTTGTCAACAGGTAAGTGCAAGTTTGAAGTACAATGACAGTATTATAGTTTTTTAAGGATATGTAATATTGGAAATGTGGACTTTTACATATAAAGGCTTCACTCATTTTCATTAAAATAAGTTAAAAAATGGATAAATGAAATTAGATTAAAAAAATTGTAGTAGATAAGACCTCACAAATTTAAGTTTAAGACTTTTTAATGACTTTCAAGGCCTTATTGTTTTAACATTGAATTTAATAATTAAGTCAAACATATTTCGTATGTTTACTGTTATTTTATTGTTTTATTATATTGATGTATATACTGAAGTTAAATTTTTCAACATGTCTTTTATTTTTAATATTTTTAGTATTTTAAGTACTAGTTTTACACTGCAGCATAATATATTAAAATAAAATATTTTTAATGCACATTTTCATTTCTGTTTTCTTTATTTTATTGCTTTATACTCCACTCACATACATCTATTTCAAAACTCTTATTCTTACTTATATATTAGAATTCTAACAATTATAATTCTCCGTTCTTTAAATTTAGAGCAACTGTAACGAATCACAATTTTCCCTCAAGGATCAATAAAGTATTTCTGATTCTGCTTCTGAAATCAAATTCACTCAGAGCATTTCACAAAAAGGAAACTAAAGAAAACAGCTTACAGTACTTTAGGTTATACAGCTTACCTCAGACAGACTGCTCTGGGTCAACAGAATTGCACTAAGTATTGTCGCAATTTTGCGTCACTGCCGGCAAATCTATTCACATCAATGGCTTTTACTAGGCAGGGGTTGCAACTGTTGCATATTCCCAACATCGCCCAAATGAACAGTTTAAATGCGAAATATTCGCATCTAAGTATTTTGCATTTTTGTGTCGTTTATTATCATATTACACCTCTGGTGTGTACAGGCCTTTAGAGCTGCACAGCTGAGGTGTCCTGGGTACCTTCTCTCTTCCTACATTTCCTGTCAATCTGCACACTGTCAGCCATCAAATGTAACAGGTACTTGCACAGCTACAGTAGTCAACCCCGAAATTCCTGTGAGAATGAATGCTGATATGTTCCTATACCAAAATCCTTAAAAAACAGTATGTCTCCCACAATTCATGCTGGGATGTGCAAGAAAAAGACAAGAAAATGCAAAATTGTAAAACTCTGCAGAGAGACGTGGAGGAGAGCGAGAGCTCCGTAAGAGTGCAGATGAACGTCAGGTAAGCTGTGGCTCTGCACAGAAACCCTTCCTTGGATCAGAAAATAAAACCCTCTCTCTTGCGAAAGATCATATTATTTTTACAGTTTTCTCCCTGTATTTTTTTCTCCCGCTGTGATGAGAAACTACTCTTTAAATAACACACACTGCAATATATTTTCTCCCAGTGGTCAGCACCGATTGGCCGAGACTGAAATGCATTTGGTCCATTTAGTTGTGATGTCAAAACCTCGCTGTAACTGAGTCAACAATTGTGTGCCTACCTTTGCGACCTAGTCGAGTCACCAGCTGACCGCATAACTAGTCATCCTCCTGACATGACAGCTGTCAGGCTGACTGACTCTGGATGACTGATAAGGTAAGCGGGCTGCCTAGATGTCTGATAAAATGTCTGATTGGCTGGCTGCCTGGCTGGCTGGAGGACAGCGAGCAAGACAGAGGAGAGGAGAGGAGAGGAGAGGAGAGGAGAGGAGAGGAGAATGGAGGCAAACCAGAGTTCATTACAGTAAACTTGGAGAGGCAGTGGTGACAGGCTGAGAGAGAGTGCAGAGACGGGAAGAAATTGAGAGTGGCATGAATACTCTGAGCCCCCATGCAAATAGATGCAGTTACCTAGATGGCCTGCTCCTTATACAGACACAATAGAATAGAATCACAAACACAAAAGAGAGAGTAGCAGGCAAACACACACACACACACACACACACACACAGAAACATTCACAGTGAAGGTGCACATGCACACTGTGCGAGGCTATTTTTCTCAGGCTGAAGGTTGTCAGTGGCCGGCAGCACAGAGGACAGACTGGACAAAGGTGGAGGGTAAGGTCGTGTGTCTACATGTGTGAAAGAAAAGAAAGAAAGCAAAAAAGGCGGACGGATCGAGAGAAAGATCAACAAGAAATGAAGAATGTTGAAGGAAACTGGGAGGAGGAGATAGCATTCAGCGGTGTGACCTTCAGTGTCGGGCTGTGGGGAGGATCAACCTCTGGGAGACATGTGCGGCTTGGCAAAGTCACTCCTACACAGGGCTCACTGGCAGACGGGGTCAAGCCAAACACACATGCAGAAACACACACACACACACACACACACACACACTTTCTCACAAAACCACCTCACACCAAGAGCCAGCCTGTAGCAGATACTCAGCCAATAGATATGAGGTGCAATAACACCCAATGTGAGTGGGTTCATCTCGTCGCTTTACAAAAGAACACACCTCTAACAACACATGCACACATGTACACGCCACGCTCTCCAATTCACACATCTCACTTTAGTGGCCACAGACAGAGGGAGGAGGAGGAGGAGGAGGAGGAGGACTGAAAAGTAGAGGAGGAGGAGGAGGAGGAGGAGGGGGTGACAGCGGGAGTGAGAGGGAGAGATAGCGAGAGAAAGAGAGAGCAAGAGGTGTCGCCTCTCCTCACTGATCCCTTATGCTAAGAGGGATTTGCATACATTTTTAATCAAAGCAAATTAGATCATAACCAAATTAAATCACGCTTTCCAGCCGCCCCCTTCTCTGTCTGCCTCCTGTTCCATCCTCCCACCTATTCCTCATCATTTAATTATAGTCACTAATAGGTATGGTTAGATGCACAAAAAAACCTCTGCACACATATGGAGCTAATTGACAAAAATATGTGTGTTATCTGTCTTTGTGGCTGTTGAATCGAATCTATATTCAGGAAGAATAAAACATGGAAACTGGATTTTTAGCATACAGTAGGCAAAGCTAATTTTACATTAGCTGTCTTGGCAGCGCTCAGTATCAACTGTCAAACATGTACCGACAAATACATGGCAATAAATCAAATGGAATCACACACATGCAAGAAAGAAAGCAAGCACGCACATTGGCTAACAAAACAGTCACCCACCACAGAAACTAGACACCTCCTCCTACATTCCTCTCCACACCCTATGCTGCTTAACAGATTGGTATCAGCCCCCATTGCTGGCTATTGCCCATTACACAATGACTTCCTACTGTTGTCCGATAACTCAATCACAACCCTACTATGGGCAATCATCATGAGGTCCACCTCTTCCCTGGCCCAAACACACTTTGCCGCAAACGCAATTTGTCTCGATTTCGGCCCTGACGCGCACAAATGTAACTGCACAAGCATGCACCAATGCCTACACACATACCTACATGTATGCACCACTACACACACATACATATACATGCATGTGAGCATGTTGAAGTGCAGACTGTGTCTCTTTTCCTCTGTCGCACGCACATGCACACAGAGGTGCCGGCAGGCCTATTTGAGATGCAGACTCCCATGTCCCAGTAAATGATATTAAAAGTCATATCATGAATAAATCAGCATGCAGGGCTCTATGTCTCCTCCATGACACATTCACATACAGTAGACAGAGGGAGAATGAGATAGAGAGGAGGGGACACGGGTGCAAAATGCAGAGCAAAATGCATACAAACACAAAAGTGACTGCAACCAACAATTATTTTCATCTGGAGTTGAAGGTGATTTCTTTAAAGGTCCGGTGTGTAGGATTAAGGGGGATATACTGGCAAAGATATAATATAATAAGTTTGTTTTCTTTACTTTAGAATCACCTGAAAAGAAGAATACTGGTGTTTTCTTTACCTTAGAATGAGCCATTTACACAGGGGGCAGGTCCTCATCTACAGACATCGCCACGTTGCACCACCATGTTTCTACAGTAGCCCAGAACGGACATATCAAATACTGGCTCTCGACAGAACCATTTGTGTTTCTGAGTCAGCCACCGTAGTTAGCAGTCCCTTTGCGAGGAGCAGCGTCTGAAACAAAAAAATATTTTTTTTAATGTGCAACTGCTTTACTGGCTGTTTTTAGCTATTTAAATCCCTGGGTCCATTTTGTTTTGGAGACAAAGAGACCTCTGCAGATAATTTGGCTCTTGTTAAAAACCTCCTCAACATCTGGATCTGAAGTTATCAGAGAAAAACACTAAAATAATTCTCAGAGAGAGGAGTTCAGGAGTTCACACCTGGCACATGGGAGAACACGGTCCACACCGTCCCATGAATCCTACACAATGCTTCTTTAAGGGTGCTTTCACACCTGCCCTGTTTGGTTCAGTTCAATCGAGCTCAAGTTCATTTGCCCCCCTAGTGTGGTTCGTTTGAGCAGATGTGAATAAAGCAATTGCGAAATCTCGGTCCGGTTACAAACAAACTCTGGTGCGGTTCGTTTGTGGTGAGAATGTGTTCCATGTTTGGGTTAAACACGAGCATGTTACAGTCCTGGAGGATTATTAATGTGCACCTCCTCCTGTACTGCCTTAATATGCACATTCAGCACATCCAATGCATCAAAACATTGTTTTCTAGTTGGAGCCGCACCTCGTTTTCAAACTGTGTGGTTTGACTAAAATGAACAATGACAGCAATATAGTCCACGATGAGCAGCGCTAAAATCAACCTGCGTAGTTGTCCCTCCATTGTGACATTAGAAAGTGTCACATTTATCCTGTAAGTGTGCTCTTCTTCAACGTTTGGTTTGCTTCCTGGAATTTTTCCGCATCGAAATTCTGACCAATCAAAAGCAGCTTTCTCGCACAAGGCATTGTATCTGGTCAGCTTGTAAATGCTGCCGTGAAGACACAAACCAAGTCTGGGCAATTATGCAAATTTGTAACAAAATTAGTCCCTGATTCGGACCAAAGCAAGACAACTCTCGTTCTGAAAGCACCCTAAATTTCTTGTTTCAACTAATGATCCAAACCCTAAATATATTCAGTTTACTATTATAGAAGACAAAGAAAGGCAGCAAATCCTTACATTAAAGTAAAATTAAATTAAATTAAATTAAATTAAATTAAATTAAGAACTTCTTAGTTTATTTGATATGCTACAGATTATTACAGATATGCTTTGATGATTGCTGAGTTATATGTATGTTAATGTTATTCAGTGTCAAGTCTCTGATCATGTGACGAGACAATATGTGCGGGAGCGTATCTATGTTTCCAGGGTTCTATGTTTCCCACTTAACCCTGGAAAAAAGGTTCTATGTTCCCCGCTTACACCAGAAAGGTTCTACGTTTTCCGGGTTCTATGTTGCCCGCTCAACCAAGCGGGAAACATAGAACCCTTTTTGTGTAAGCGGGGAACATAGAAGCTTTTTTGCAGGGTTAAGTGGGAAACATAGAACCCTGGAAACATAGGGATGACCCCATATGTGCAGGATAGCATGCACTAGGGCCCATCATCATGGTGTGCACTGGGGCCCATTGTAACCATCTTACGCCACTGATGAGTCTAAGTTAAGTCTGCCTTCAGATTCTTCATTGACAGGTTAAACTCACCTGGAGAGCGGCTCCTGCTGCTTAAAGCCATTTCTAAGTTCCATTAAGATGAAGTTCATGGAGGCACTTTTGGCCCATTTCACTTGTGACCTGGGGGAGAAATATGAGACACAAATCCTAGGGCTATAAACAGTAACTTTCGCAGTATATTCAAGAGGAGCACAAACACTTAGGAGGCCTTGTAGATTAAAGAAGAAATGCCTTTACATCTTGCAGCAGTTGTAGGAGACTACTAGGGTATAACTCAAGGCTTCATATAGAAATATTTAGATCCAGTTTTACTACAGTTTAGACCTGTGACGTGGTGCTTGGTCAACAAGACAGTGCGCTAGCATAGCCTACCTTTTAAGTTTTATCCCTGTAATGTTATATCATTATTAGGGTTTAATGAGACACATTGCACACTGAGAGTTATTGTTGAAGGTTTGTAAAATAAAAAACTACGGTATTTGAGGCTATGGCTGGCTGCTATTTTTGACGTTGCGTCAAAAAAAACTAACATTTGCTAGCTTGACTTGGTTGTTAGTATTAGCTACATCGAGTTTCTTACCTGGGCTAGGTGTTTCCGGTCACCTTCCGTTACACAGAGCGAACGCACGTAGTTCAGAAGAGGGCACATGATGGGTAGTTCAGGGGGCCTGGGAATATGGACTATCCTCAGCAAATGCACAGTTTCAGGTGTTTGACACCTTGAAATATGCAGAGGAGCTGCAACAAGCTAGTCGATTAGTAAATTATTTGATCGACTGAAACTAAATCATAAACTATTTCAGATGTTTCAGTTTCTCAAATGTGAGAAAATGCTGCTTGTCTTTGTCTCAAGTGATCAGAAACTGAATATCTTAAAGTACTGGAGTGTTGCACTGTGCCGTACAAATAGACTAAAATAAGTTTATTATACAGTCTATGGTTGAAACAAGCAATTTCAAGAAGTATCCTTAGGGCTAAAGGACATTATGTTTTTTCTCCACTATTTCATAAGCCAAATGATTAATAGATTAAAAGGTCCAGACGTCCAGACGGTCACTCTGCTCAGGGCTGAGCTGTGGCTGGTTTTGAGGCTCATGTAACCACTGTTCATGCTGTGGAGAGTTTTATTAGTAGACTGTAACTATAAAATGAAAGGATGTTTCCCTGGCTCTAACAGCAGCTGTAGTCGGAGAAAAAAAACAGGCAACTTTCAAGGTCAAACGTTTACTTGTAATGTTACTCAATGCATGAGTTGACGACGTGAATCCGTCAAAACGCCTCAAATTTCACTGTGATGACTCTGACCAATACTTAGGTTTTTATTCGACATACACTTTTAGTAATGAGTGGATCTTCAAACGTTCTGTGGACTTTGGCATTAATAAACCCCCGCACTTGCCTTCGAAGGACTGAATGCACAAACCTGCTATTTCTAAATATCTCATGAAGAGACTCTTTTTGCTGTCTGTTTCATTTTGTTCTGATAATGTCTGCGTGCAGCCTCGCTCTGTGGACGATAAACAAGGTGCAGACTGATAAAGTGTTTGGTGGAAACAGGGCTTCAGAATGAGCTGTTAATATCTGGAGTAGGTCTTCGTCCATGGAGTCTATGTTGCCCTACAGGAGCCCAGAATGGACAGATTAAACACTTGCTCTGGATAGGGTCATTCGTGTTTTTGCATTTTGGCATTGGCCACTGTCAATCGCCTACAAGTCTCACTTCCGCAACCTCACTGCTGGATGCCATTAAATCCTACACAGTGGACCTTTAATCGAGACAATTATTAACAGATTAATTGACATTGAAAATCATCTTTATTGGCCTAGTTGCAGTCCTGATCTCCAATAATTTATAAGTGACTGTCTGGCATTGAAAAGCAACACATAAAACCCCCCATCCTGTATTATGGCTGCCTTGCACACAGAGACAGTAAATATGAATGTTTACACCTTTAATATTAATGATTGGACATAAGTTAGCAGCCTATATATACCACTATGAAACCCACTGTTCATTGGAAAAAATCAGTGTGACCCTGTTCATGAACATATAATTTTGTACTGGCATTAAAAAAAAAAAAGTGGTGACCAAGTTATTTTTAGCTGCAAAAGAAAACGACTTGTTCCTAAATATAGTCCTGATTTCATCTTTAATTTGTGTGGGTGCTGAATATGAATGATGCTGAAAGAAATGAGGAAAGCAGTCCTCAGCTAATATTAGATGCTTAAAGACTTTGTAAATGCAGTCACAGGTTGTAAGCATAGGTTAAGTAGGTAATATCAAATATAATTCATTGCTGTGCATGTTTCTAAAGTGGTTGTGGGCCACACAACACCCTAAAGACAGGTGTATTAAATCAAGTTTTTCAAGTAAACCAGGTTCTAGTTAAGCACTTAGAGAGTGTATTTAGAGTCTAACTAATTGATGTATAGCCTACAGCAAATCCTCTCACTTGGGAAATATGAGTCAACTGTAATGTAAGTTTACTTGAACTGTTACTGACACTGAAATTCCCAAGTCTTGCACACACAGCACTTACTGACTCCTCTAGTTTGGTGATAGCACGTCTTCTTCTGGGTGGATTGTGGCTGTCAAGGAGAAACGTATTGTCAAGATGTAATGATATCCAGACCCCTATAAGCCGGTCTAAGTTTTATGAAGGTAATATTAAAAGAGACATTTCCTGGTTAGTCGTTACAGGAGAGACTGGCTCTTCAGGTGATAAATCAAGCGATGCACAAAAGACTCATGAATCCAGTGCTGCACAGTTTGACTTTGTATGCAAGATTATGCGTCATATCATATGCTGTGAGAGTGTGTCCAACATGTACGTTAGGGGTCAAATGATGAGCGTCATATGAGTTCCAGACTTCATGTTTCTGTCACTGTGTCATTCTGTTGCACTGAATAAATAAGTTGTTTCCTCTCTCAACACCTGGATGGTGTTTTTAACTTGCTCTATGTTTTTTTATTTCAGTAAATGTTGTTTATTCCATCAGTATATAAGTGATAGCACAACACATTTTAGGTCAGTTTCTATAACAGTTACAGCATCTTGCAGCAAATATCTGAGAGGTTTTACAATGAGTTTGAGAGAAGAAGTGGAGGAGTCCATTGGGAGATACTGTATGGTGAGGTGTGTGTGTGTGTGTGTGTGTGTGTGTGTGTGTGTGTGTGTGTGTGTGTATGTGTGAAAGAGAGAGTGTTGAGTGGCGCAGAGAGCAGGGAGTTGGCTGATGGGCAAAGGCATGCTGCCTGCAGGTTCAATCTGCCCGCGAGTCAGGCATCAAACTTTCACATCCACACATCAATTATTCAGCTCCCCGCATTGTCAGAGTGTTAGCATGCCACAGTGGCAGACGACATACCTGGGTGAGGAGGGAGAAGGAAATCGGAGGACAGGGAAGGAAGGGGAGAAAAGGAGAGGGAGAGGGGAGGGTGGGTGAAGAAAGAAACTGATGATTTGAGAGATGGATGGAGAGACTGTGGCCCGCATGAAGGAAGACACAAGAGAGGTGGGAGGGCTACGAAAGAGAGAAGAAATCAGGGAAGAGGAGTGGCTTTTGGAAGCACTGTATCACATTGGAGGTGAGACATTATGGCGAACTATACCTCAAGCTTACTAAGACATAACTATATAAACATTTTAAATTAAACGTGTTTATCATTTCAATGATTCATTTATTTTCCATGCATTGCCATTTTAACTTGCACAGTGTAAACCACCATTAATGTAACAACCTTCCTACCAACAGGGCTCAAGAGGTGGCTGACAAATACAAGTGTATATAACTCTATGTGTAGAGAGTCTAAAGAACTAATTATGGATACTTAATTTATTGACATGCTTACTAAAGTGTAGTGTAAGTGGGAAGCTAACATTTGCCAATTAGTATACCTGTATACCTTCATTATTGACCTACCTTCCCATAATGAAGGTATACCTGTATACCTTCATTATTGACCTACCTTTCCATGTCGTTGGCAAAGGCGCTTACGGTACATTCTCCCTCTCCCTTGAGATGACTGACATCGATGCTCCTCTTCCATTTTGCCTTCTATTTCAACAAAATGGTGGAAAAAACAATTGCCAATGCTGCATCCATCTCCTTCCACAAATGTTTGAAATTGTGGCACAGAATTGAAGACGGAGCCTCTTCAGTGACGCCCACCTGTGCACTAGCTAGCCTGTTGCAATGTATGTTCACCAGATGCTAGGAGGGAGTCTTGCCTAGAATCTGTAGGACCCAACTTGGAAGGATTTGTCCCACCAAGGAAGCATCCTTGACTTTGAGAAGCACCTAAGGTCTGTCTATACCAGGGGTGATTGCTCTGAGACAACAAGGGAGGCTGAACTTCCCCTAAAATTTCATAGAAGAAATTGTCAAATATTTGCTATTGAATTTACATTAAAATAAGAATTTACATTGCATTAAACGTGCGCTAGGATGCGTCTAACATCATCACTATGATGTTCAAACGTCAGCTGTTTATCACCAGTTTTCAAACGCCACCTCCTTGTCATACATTCTCGTGTCAGCACAGTGGACGCGGAGCCTCCAAGCATTCCTATGAGACAGCGCTGTGCAGGTTTTTTTCATGCAGCAAAGCAAAATGCTCGTTGGATAATTGCGACAAAATCGTCACTTCCAGGGAGGCTCAGCTTCCCTGGGACCTAATGGAGCGGTAGGTTGGAGAGGATGCTCGGTGTATGCATGATGATTGGAGGAACAGTCTAAAAGGCTGAACCCCTTTGTGATTGACAGCGTTTTGCATTTCGAGCTCAGTTCCATGCGGATATTTACGAGTGGAGTCTTCTGACAGAGTGCTGTCCGGAGTTCCTTATTTCCATAAGCCATATAGCTCATTTTCACCGTTTGAACAGTACAGTTCAGGTGTTTAAACCAATCTGAAAATCTTTGAGGTGTGTTTTGCTGTGGTTCTATGGCATGAGTGTGGTTGAAAAATGGCTTCAATTAAATGTTCCTTTTATAAGTTACTGCCTCACTACAATATGACAAATTTTATGATGTAAACTTAAAGTGAGCCCCCCCGTTTGAAAGACCAGCAGCTGCCACTGGTCTACACTCAGTCTAACAGTTGCAGTGAGCAATGACAAGAAACACAGTCTGAGGTCTAGTCCACATGGACATGGGTATTTTTGAAAACAGGGTTTTCCCCTCATTCGTTCTCAAAAGAAATCCTGTCCACAAAATCACTGTTATAAAAAAGAAAACCACTCAAATGAAAACGTTGAGAGCATGTCAAACCAACAAACAGCATTATAACCCTAAAGCAGCACAAAAAAGAAGAAGGAAATGTTGGCCGATCAGAAGCCTGAAAAAAAGCTAGGATTGAAAGGCTACCTGGAGCAGGAATCCTGATGCCTCTGTTCTTCAAAACAGTGGAAGAAGTAACTTTACATTTATATGTTAACGTGTAAAAAGTTAGCAAAATTAGAGCCAGCACTATTTGGATCACCTCCGCCATTGGATGAAATGTTGCCTCATTTGTCACCTTAAAAATGGCTGCATTCTTTGTATTCAAGTCTGGAGAGAATCAGTGCTGCTCAAGTCTCTTACTGAAACACCTGAATGGATCAGAGCAGTAATCAACACTGTTAGTTACACCTGTGCTTCTTCCGTTATGAGAACTCAGAATGTCCATTGGCAACGTCCAATAGGAAAGTCTTTTTGGTGGTACACACTGGAGACAAAAGGTGGAAAATCCATAAAAAAAGCTTTAACTTAACCTTGCACAACTTTAACCAAGCCATAGCACCACAGCTCTTTTAGATTAAATTCAATTAAACAGTGCTGTCAAAATGCAAACTACCAGTGGCTTTTCACCCACTACTATTGTATTAGAAGCAACCCAGAGCTCAAGGTTTCCACTGGAATATTAGCTTAATGTTTAAAGGTTATACAGCTGTGGCCAAGGTAAGTGGGCTAGCTTAGTTCATGTACGGTAGCTTGACAGGTGTAGTCGTTAGCAAAATAATTAGCTAATTTAAAACATTTCTTCTCTGCTACTGTGTGTGTTAAAGCCCCTGCACATCCACAGTCCACTCATTTCTGCTTATATACTTTCCCACATTCTCCTGTTGGCTTGTTGCACCTGTTGGGCCAGGACAGCATAAGGTAGGGGTTGTCATTCCTATTGGTTTATAGAGTTCTGTCACAACATGAATTAACTCCCAGCACAGACCTGCACAGAGGTCTAATCACCCAGGGTAATTGAAAACACCTGTGTAGGTGTGCAGGTCCTTTAAAGCAGATGTAGTTTTATATACACTCTACTGTATATTCCAGGCTTGATTTGAACCCTGAGCATGTTCAAAATAAATATGGACTAAAAGGTTAATAAGATTTTCACCTGTATGAGAGTTCCTTTGCTTTGATGCAATGAACAGCGCACTACTACATAAAGGGCTCTTCTTATTTCTCTATTTTGTACCTTCTACCTATGCCAGTCCTCAATGCCTATGTGCAGTTTCACATAGATTGACCACGTCAGTGAGTAGAAAAACGTGGGACAGACAGAATGACTGACTGACAGAATGACACACTGACAGTTTCCGTGATTATGTACAGCATACCATACCAAATTTCTCCAGTCACCTTGAAGCGTCCTGTTCTACATATCTACCAAGTTTAGTAAAAATCAATATGGTGGTTAGGCCTTGATAAGAAATTAACTCTCTAGCTCCGCCATTTTGTTTGATGGGGTCAATAATGGAGGGGTCCCCTCAGACTATGTGTGGTCATATGTCTACAAAGTTGCGTGGTGATCTGTGAAACCTGTGAGATGTTATACACCTTTATGTGATGAGCCACGCCCTCCGCAATATTCATTGCCTTGTAGAAGCTCAGTTTTAGTAAGTTTTTCAACTTTTGCCAAGAGGGAACTTTAGATATTGGTCCCTAGATTATGTTCACTGAGTTTCATGCAGATCGGTCAAACTTCCTAGGAAGAGATCGCTTTGAAGGGTTTTTCAAAAAATTCAAAATGGTGGAAAATCTATATAACCGGAAGTTATGGGTTCTTGAGGCAAATTTGTTCCCCATGAGGAGAGGCATATCTGTGCAAAGTGTCATGTCTGTACGACATACGGGGCATGAGATATGCCCATTCAAAGTTTGCAATTTCAATCGGTTGCTATAGTGCCCCCCTTTGGCCAATTGATGTAATATTGCTTCATTCGCATCCTTCCATGACCCTCTACCACTGTGCCAAATTTCACGTGGATTGACCAAGTCATTGAGGAGAAAAACGTGGAACAGACACACAGACAGACACACCCACAGACACACACAAGTTTTCGTCATTATATAGTAAGATACTGCATGTCTGTTTTGCTCACATGTAGTTTGGAATGCGGTATAAGGTTGTAACCAATTAGAAGCTGTCCACGTAGAGTGACCTTGTTAAGTTTGAAAGCCTGGACAAAATTTCTTTGTATTATAAAGCCTAAAACTTTACATGATCAGAGTAATAAAATAACATATCAGGGGCGGCTGTGGCTCAGAGGTATAGCGGATCGTCAACTAATTAGAGGGTCAGCGGTTCAATCCCCAGCTCTTCCAGTCTGCATGTAGAAGTATCCTTGGGGCAAGACATTGACCCCCACATTGCTCCTGATGGCTGTTCCGTGAGTGTGTGTTAATGGTTACCGAGTAACAGTTGATACCATGTACAGTAGCCTTGGCCACCAGTGTGTGAATGTGTGTGTGAATGGGTGAACGTGACATGTAGTGTAAAAGCACTTTCACTTAATTTTGGAAATGGCACCATCTGAGGAGCATGTGAAAGTAATCAAGGATGTATAATCTGAGAAATGAGTGGACGGGAAAGAAAGCACAGGAGCATTATTGCTGTCTGTCTCCTCTCCCATGCCCTGACTTTCTCCCGTAGCCCACTTCATTGATTTTCTCACACTCACCTGTAAAGAAAAGTATGGCTGATTTGGACTCTCACAAATTATAATGTGACATTTGGCGGAAAATGCATTGCAGATGCCAATGAGGGAGATAATGAGATTTAAAGGGGCTTAACATCGCTGGAGTGGCCCAGAATGGCTTTCCACGGCTCCACAATTGACTGCATGGCTGACCCCGATGTCAGCTTGTGTCACTTATCATCTGGAAAAGGGCAAAACTGAGCACCGGCACTCCATCGAAAACTAAGATCTTTCATTTCCAGACAGAGTGAGCTGCTTCCCTGAGCTACACCCAGCATTGTTCCGCAGCACAGTTTGTCGGAGAAAGACGCCAGGTTTTTCAGCTGATCATGCACAAACACACATGTAATCTAACAGTCAAGTGCATCTGCACATGAGAGCGCTCACATACACACACAGCATGCGCTCACACACACTCACACAGAGGCATGATTTCCCACTTGTGTGTGAGCCATCGGAGAGAGCTGGGAGACGACTGACAGCCAAGGCAAAGTGCTGATGGTAAGCAACATTCTCCTGGAATTCTCGAAAGCTGGGACAAGAGGGATTGTGTGTGTGTGTGTGTGTGTGTGCCAGATATATATACACTGGGGCAGAGCTTTACAATTATTCTCATAGTGTTTTTTACTACTTCTTAAGATAAAAGTATTTTTATCCATCTTATGTAATATTCATATTAAATAGTTAGAATAACGGCTCCATTTAAAATGAATTAAGTGAACTGAAATGAAGGGAAATGAGAAAAACAAGCAAACAATATCACGATATAACCAAACATTTTTTTAAAAAAAGCAGTAAGATGGACTGAGAGATTTAAAGAGAAAGACAAAAGAAATACATTAGATATACTGTAACTCCCCAGTGACTGTGGTCTTAATGTGCTTGGTGTGGATCCCATAAAAATAACCTCAGTAGCAACAGGCCCCCATCTGTCCTCCACCACTGGCCTTCAAACATCTCCTCTGCAGCTGCAGGGCGAGTTAGTGACCTCTCCATCCTTGTGCTCCCTCTAAACACACACACACACACACACACACACACACACACACTCATACAAGTTTGTATAATTACACTTGTGAAGACCTTCACAGACTAACCCCTCACCCTGACCTTCACTCCCTGCACTACACACATGATGATAAGAGCAAGCGCCTGCTACATAATTGACTCCAAACAAGTTTTAGTATAGAGCTCCCCTTGTTCACCTGACTGTTGGATGATCTGTGTGTCTTCATGTAAGCGCCCTCCTGGACCCCTGGGCTCATTTGGAGAGCCATATTACTGATTGTCAGTCTGGCTTAGTCAAGACAGAAACAAACTTAAAGGTCCAGTGTGTGGGATTTAGTTGGATATACTGGCAGAAATGGAATATGGTTTAAAAAGCATGTTTTCTTTAGTGTATAATCGCCTGAAAATTGTGTTTTCGTTACCTTAGAATGGGCTGTTATGTTCACCGTCATGTTGCTACAGTAGCCCAGAATGGACAAACCAAACACTGGCTCTAGATTGGGCTGTTCCTGTTGTCACTTTGGCTACTGTAGTTAGAACCCCATCTGTAACTAGCAGCGTCAGAAAGAAGAGTAAGAGACCTCTGTGGATAATTCGGCTCCAAGTGAAAACCTCCTGAATGTCTGGATTTCAAGTTACAAAAGAAAAAAGGTGAGTGCACATTAGCAGATAGTGGGCGAGCTGACTGTCTCTGACCTGCCAAACAGCATCAGAGAAACACTGATTTCTAACATGAAACTGCTTTAATCTGCGTTTTTACCGGTCTTATCACCAGGTCAGTTTATTTTAGAGAGGAGGAGACCTCTGTGGATAATTCGGCTACCGGTAAAAACCTCCTGAACGATGAACACTGAAGGAATTCCAACGAGGAGAAGTTTCAGCTGGTTGCAATCTGCACTCCTCACCTCATCCTAGATGCTACTAAATCTCCCTAAATCTTACATACTAGACCTTTGAGGTTGACTGTAAATTGCAAATGCAATCCGATACGCATGTCTGCATTAATCCACTGATGAGACTGCATTGGGAATGAGACTCAACAATCAACCATCTTTCACCAGAATTACATACTGCACCTTTAATATGTAGCTACAGCCAGGTGCTGGATATCAGTTTAATCGTCAGCGTCATACAGCATCGAGCTAGTTTGCTGTCTCTGTTAAATAGTTGTCTTTTAGTCACACACTCTACAGCAGGAAACAGCACTCCAAAATAAAAGCTACATGCTGGAAATTCAGTGGACTTCAAAATAAAGTGTGCACTGGCAACTCACACTTTTGAACCGCGACCCACCAGTTGGCAACCACTGATCTGGCCCACCTCTCCAACAATATCAGCCTACCAGCACCTCTAAAGCTTAGTAACTAACTGTAACACTGCCATTTATACTTAAGTGTACAAACAGCAGTGTTACAGAGGGTTGTGTGTGCAGTAATCCCCTGTTGACACTGCAACTTGTCGTTTTTACACTCTGGCTAATTGTTTTTTGTCCGTGCCAAGCTAGGCTAACTGGCTGCTAGTGGCTGCTTCATATTTCTGTCATACAGGCATAAAAGTGGTATCATACCTCTCATAAAGCACCCAGCAAGAAAACAAATATGCATTTTTCCCCCAAAAAATGTTTCTTTAGGGAAAAATCATGGTTACAGTTAAAAAAGCCAAGATGATTGTTATTCTGGGTCTTGGGCATGAAAGTCAGACACACCACACACCCATCCACTACCCTGACCTCCGTACCCTAAATAACACGCTAATTCCAGCATTGTCAATGAATTTAGTCACTCAGCGGAAATCCCAAGCTGCAGATTCAATAGGAACATTATTTTTACAGATACGGGGCCACTATGAAAAATGGCAGTTCTGCCACCAAAACAATGTTTGGCATTTAAGTCTGATTGCGGCCGGCGGACGGAACTTGTGAAAATTTTCCCACAGGCTTATTTGCCACCCACTGCACTGTCACCTAAATTGGTATTGGCATACTTTGGGTTGTGAGTTTCCGGTTTACTACTTCCTCTCCCACCACATTCTTGCCCACCATGACTCCTTACCACCAAGTTGCCCCTTCTGATGTGGACGATGTTAAACAGACTAACCACAACCTCAACCTAAAGCTGCACTGAAATAGTGTCTCAAGAAAGGGGAATTTTGTTTTGAAGTATTTTTCTCATATTTCCCTTCTTGTCCCGTCAGGGTATTTTGTGATTACAAGAATAAAAATACAGAAAAGCAAACAAGACCACACACATACAAGCGCATAAACTTGTTATATACTTAGATTTATTTCGCTTTTGTTCAGATAATAACAATCCTATACATTCACATTTGCCTCCTCCCTGTCTTTGCTGTCCCTGTCTCACACTGACCGACTTGGCTGACCAATCATGTCCATTGGACCATCCCTGATACACCTAGTGTGCAGCGGGGCATGTGCATGCCAACACGGCGTCTGCATGCAATCTTGATCTCGAGTCACTCAAGCAGGCAGACAGAGGATGAGAGGAACAGTGGAGAGGAGAGGGGAGAGTGAGAGGGGGGCCACCACAGAGATCATCTATATTTCATAGACCTCTCAATTAGTGTCAGTGTTCACGGGTGGGAGGTTGGGGAGCAGTCCCTGTATACTTGGCCTGCTCGTCTGCTCGTGCTTGGCCTTTACCATCGACCCCCTTACCCCCCCTCATCCCCTGTACACAATAGGAGGTCTGATTTAGGTTCACTTCAGGGCTTTTCAAATCATAATGAATGAGACACCATTGGGGATTCCCGACGGTTTGATCTGATATAATTTCCTAAATGTGATAACAGTGTGATTCTAAATGTGAGAACATGGAGGATAAAAAAAATAAAAGAAAAAAAATCCCATGGGATGCCACGTTCAAGTCAGACGTTTACATTTATCATGGTTTTTCATGGTGCACAGATGGTGAGGTAGGCTTGTCATCAAACATTAAATGGTTGCAACAAAATGTGTAAAATGGCATCAAAAATAACAATCCCAGATTAACCCCTCTGCATGTTTTCAAATCTTATTATTCAGTTCAAATCTCATTATCGAAAGACTTAAGTGATGTGTAAATTTGTAGTTCAAGGTGCGAGAAGCTGCACATTTTTGGGTGATGTGGAATAGTCCAAATTATCTGGATTAGCACTCACTATCACCACCTTTCTAAGTATACCTCCTGTGTCAACATCGCTCCCACAGGACTATGAGGAAAGTTACATAATTTACCATCAGAGTGCTCGACTCATTCATCAGTTCAATCCCTCCTGATCCTATTAGACCCAATGAATAACACATTACATTATTTCTACTAATTATCTGATTTATACTGACAGACAAAAAATTATATATTACACCCGACAGCTTTATGTGAGAGTGGCATGCATGAAAGTTCATAAGCTTTGGTGATGTCACATTCAACCATGCTGAGATATCTTTCCAATAAAAGCTGTAGTTGGAAGCTCTATATATCAGCCATCGGTTAGTGTATGGCTGTTGGTGAGTATCTGTCGCCTTATTTTTTGCAGTGCGTCTCGCACCATTGGCACTAGGCTGCGCTTGCTGGTCGCTGAATCAGCATCGTAGATGGAAGTGAGGAAAGTAAACAAACTAAAGTCAAGAGGGCCTGAGTCTGAAACAACTTATTACCTTAGGATTAGGTACGATTATATTTTCCAGCCATTGAGCTCTTTAGCAGAAATGGTTTGTAACTGTTTGTGTTATTGTTCACTAGGACATAGTAAATATAATTTTTTATTTCAACACTGGATTGTGTTGTTAATGTTCTAACTGGCTAACTAGCATCTTGAATCCATCCTGTCACCTGCTGGTATACAGTTATTTCCAGTAATGCAAGTGTAGAACGTACAAGCTAATTTGCTGTTGGCTGTAGTCTTTGCGATGTGCTCAAGTGCAACTTTTTGGCTGAGACAGGACATGAGGTGATACAACAGTCAGTCTTCTCTACCACTAGTTCTTTGATATCAATTTGGTGTGTCTGGGCCTTAAGAGATCACAACTGGCGACACTGGCCTGGCTGTACCTGTCTTCATCAGGTCAAATTCCATCAGGTTCAAGCCGGTCTCGCTCCCTAAATCGTCGAAATCAGGTGCTTGGGCAGTGACTTGCGGCATCAGACACTGATGAAAAAAGCCGTTCTTTAACATGGACATGACACGCGGCTGGTCGATGTTACAGTTTAAGGGCGCTCCATGACATTAGGGGAAAACGTCCTGCAAGTTTATAAGGCAAAATCTTGTTCTTTTTTTCCTTTTTTCTTGCCTGAACTTAACCACATGCATTAGTTGTTGAAGGAAAAAAAAAAAGTCATTTCGAGACGTTGTACGGACATAGTGCATTTATTTTGAAAGACACTAAATTTTCTTGTGAAAACAGAAGCGCGTCCCAGAACATCAACAACCAACGCACCCAGGGTACCTTTCACATCGTATCTGGACATGCAAGGTCCATGACCAAACATCAGTATGTGACGAGGTTGAAGTGAGAATGTGTCGTCAGGTTAGGAGACGAGGACAACTGTAGTGAAAATCATGGCACCAACATGAGAACAAAGGAGGCAACAAGCAGTACTGGGGCCAGAAAGAAGTCTATTTTTTGAACCTTGTGCTGTTATGGTTGCATACACTGACATCAATCCAAAGTGCAAGACTTTAAGTGTATGCAAGTTGTATGCATGTGGTTCAGGGGACTGGTTCATAAAAACAATTTGCAAGCAGCTATGTCAAATTTGCAAGTCCCACAGAGCTCGCATGTCCATTATTTGGAGGCAAGGAGGGCATTTGTTTTGATGAGTAATATGTGTCAAAAAGGGTAAATGATTTATTTGGTGAAACAGGCTCCAGGTTAGTTCTTTGTTAGCCATGTGATTTTCATCATATTTGCCCCAGTGGTATCTTCCCATCAGGTTTGGGCATTACCTTTTTTCCAGTTTAAACCTCAGGTTGCTGGTTTGTGGTCTGAGGTGGGAGTACAGATGTGAAGAAGAAAGAAGAAGGACAAAAAAGAGAGATACTTGCACAAAGTCATAAGAGAAGATGGTGGATGACGGAGAGACTGGGGCTAATGACGCAACAGAAAGACACAGCTTTTTAAAACCAGTATCCTGGTTATGATTCTTACCCTGTTCTCAAATACACAGGTGTACTGCTGCATTTTACACTGGATTTAGCACCTCTATCTTATTACTAGCAGTGGAAAAATAAAGCTACAAGTGATGTCCAACTTTTCCTCATTATAGCATCTGTCTTGATTTTATTTCTGAGTATGTACCACATTACTCCTGTTGATTACTCACCTGAGAGCAGATACTGATCAGGAAACTGGACAAAGTGTTTACATCGTGCAGTATTCCAGTTTCAAGTCAAGTTGCAAGTCTTCATTGATTTTTTTCAAGTAAAGCCTTACATCATCAGATTTGTGACTTGAGTCTGACTCAAGTCCAATTCATGTGATTTCAGTCCAAACCTTTGTAATATACTACAACTGTGTATTTTTTACAAACAAGAGATTGCGAGAAAAGAAGGAGATGGTTAAAAACACAGAGCAGTGGAGAGTATATTTTCTGTATTCCTAAATGTGTAGTCGAGCAAACAACACATTTGACTTTAAGCATCAGGCTGTATCCCAGTAAGCCTTGCTTTTTGCCGTCTCCATGAGCAGACTCTACCGTGTCTCTCATTCCCTTTCCGTTTCTTCTTCCTTCTTAACCCAGCTGGAAGCTCCAGCTGCTAGGTTATGGCTTGTCTGATGCTCCCCTGTGGCTCATTTAACCAGGGAAGCAGGCAGAGGAAAGGAGAGGAAGAGGGAGAGGAAGAGGGGGAGGAGAGGAGAGGAGAGGAGAGGAAGAATGACAGAGCTCAGACAGAGCGAGGTTTGAGACAATGACTACATTTCATGGATGTATTAAGAGAACTGGATACAGTACTTAATGTGGAGCCTGGTCATTCCTGTGAGAGTTCAGGGGGACATGAAGCCAAAATGGTTTTTCCACTGCGTATAAAATTACGTGCATGATCCAGGGATTATTGGCACTACTTACACACTGTGCAGCCCATAGAGAAAGCACACTGCACCCACCGAGCTCTGCCGAGTGTGACAGAGAGGCTAATTTTGGCTAGCCAAGTGGCTAACGTTCGGTTTAGAACGCCTCTAACTCGAATTGGGATAAAAAGATTAAATCTTGCAGCTCTTCTAGACTTTCCAAATATTATCAGACCAAATGGATCACACCTGATGGTGACGCAAGTCATTGTGATGCTTAAAACGCTCCACAAATTTACAGACGCCTCTTTTGCCATGTAAGTCTACAGGAAAAATTCTTGGGAAAAAGCAGAGCGTCTCGTATGGACCACGGAAATTGCAGTACCACTGTTTAGTCACTACGACAATTGGAGTTTGCTAAATTTACATGCATAAAAAAACTGATTACTGGTTGAAATCTGTTTAATGTGCCCACAGAAGGTGACTTATTTAAACTTTTCAGTTTCAATCAGAGTTTGTATTCAGTCACTTTGGATCCAAGGACACATTGCTATGAGTACAGATATTTCCTTTCATCCAGCTGAACTGCTGCACAGTGATACTCTTTGTCTTATTGTCATACAGATGCACGCATGTTTCGTTTATGGGCAAGAAATCCAGTATCTCCATCAGCTGTGTCAACCATCTCTATCTTCATTCTTTATTTCCCGTTTTAGCAACGTGACGTGGGATGCAAGAAAAGCAGCAGACAACTGAGACTATCCAGGTAAGTAAAGTGCACTGAATGAGAGAGAGAGGGCAAGTGGTCTCTGAAGGGAGAGATAAACACTGTGAGTAGTCGGGCTGGGAGAAGAGGGAGTGCAGTGCTGTGTAGGGTTTACTCTTAGTTAAATTGGTGGCCACAGGGGTTAAAGGTCAAACCTAAAGGCCAGTAGTGATTGGTTCCCCTGAGGAAGGTCACAACACAGATCTGGCCTTAAGCTCATCCATGCATTTTCTTTCCCTCTTTCTCTGTCTCTACACACACACTGCAGAACGACCTTGAGATTGTCTGCTTAGTTTCTCGCTTTTCCTTTTTTTTTTGTCCTACCATCCTTCCCCTAACTCACCAAATAACCGCTATAGGAAGCTCACAAATAAATGAATCTCAATTTCTGCCAAGGGAAGAGACCCAGTGCTCTGGGGTATAAGAGACTGTGTGTGAATGTGTGTGAATATGAGTGTGTGTGTGTGTGGGAGTGGGTGGGTGGTGGCAAACCTTGGGTCATGGCCCCTTCCTCTTTTCTTGATGCACTAGGAAGCTGGCAGAAAAAAAAGCTTCAGTGAGCACTTTGGGGTATGCCCTGGGCTAGGATTACTATTGGCTGGGAATTAGCGAGGAAGGCAAAGGTCGAAGAGGTAAGTGTGTGTAGGGTGTGTGGAAGTATGTTGGAGAGAGTGTGTGTGTGTGTTAAGGTGCTGCTGATGTCAGCAGAGATTGAGTGTATTTGGTCTGAAGAATCAATCTGGCCCAGCGACCGTTTCGGAGATGATTTAGTTTTCGATACAACTTGGGATTTCATTTTGTAGTTCTGGCCATGAATATGGGAAGCACAATGGGTCAAAGTTGACTCTGGAAGTTGGTCTGTTAACTAATTTTTTAATTATTTGTTGTAAATGACTGGATACTTTCACCTCTTTGGGACCGTGAAGGGAAGGCTAGCCATCGGTCATCTGTCTGAGCATCTGTCGCTCAAATTTTTGCACTTTGTCCTGCATCGATGGCACTAGTCGGCCCTTGTCTGCTTTTTTTTTTTTTTTTTTGTGCGACAAAGCCTGTTAGTGAATAAAACCACTCTGACTGGCAGTTCAGCTCAGTGGACATGAAGATAAACAGCAGTAAGGAAAGCAAGTTACCCATGTTACATCAATATGGGCAACTATTGAATCCATCCTATCAGTCTCCCGGTTTCTCTTTTTGAATGACAAATACAGACTACTGCTGCCTGCTGATATGGAGAGATATTTCCTCTCAGCAGGAGCGGAACAGAACATGCTAGCTGATCACTGCTGTAGTTTTTAACCCTGTTTCCACAAAACACTTTTTGTATGGTACCTTTGGAACCAAAAGTAACCCTTCAGACGTGGTACCTAGACCCTAGCGTTTCCACTGCAAACAGTACTCTTGAATGTGGGCGGGGTTGTTGTGTGTTGTGCATTTTGTCCTTCTCAGGCAAGCTCAGGGGTTTGGTGTTGCTGTAGCCCACAGGAACGATACTCCGAGACGCTTCTTTTTACTCTGAGTGAGGATTAGAATATATGCAGTTCACATAATCCGGTTGAAATAAATATAATATGAAACATATTATAATATAATATGAAATATATTGAAGATCCTCTTATTACTAAAAGTGTGTGTCATATAAAAACCAAAGTAATGGTCAAAGATTCACGTCTTCAGCTCATGCAGGTTGCCGGCAGTTTGCCTGATAAATTAAGTTGTTGTTTTTTTTATCTCGGACTACAGCTACTGTAAGAGGCAGCAAAACATCCTTTATAATTCAATTTATAATTAGTTTACTAATGTATGTAAAACTCTCCACGGTATGAACAGTGGTTACATGAGTGACCATCCGCTATTGACCAATCAACAGACTGCAGTGTTCACAGCTCCACCTTTTGGTACCAGATCTGTGTGCTAGGTACCCCAACAGAGGGGGGACCAAAAATGGGGACGGTACGGAGCGGATTCCATTGGTACCATCCACAACTTTTCAACGTGGAACTGGGATAAAATGAGTATCAAACTGAACGGTACCGTGCTGTACTCCTCGGTGAAATCTGGGCTTTTGTGTTGGGTTCAAGTGTAACTTTTTGGCTCAGACACTGGCAACATCAGGCAACACAACAGTCTGCCTTTGTCGTCACTTGTTCTTTGTTGTTGGTTTGGTGTGTCTGGGCCTTAAAAGTCATTCATACTAAACAATCTGAAAATCTCTTTGGTTGAGCTGCTCACCAGTCATGTCTACATTAGGGCCATAACATGTGATTAGGGGTCACAAGCAGCCATTGCTCAATTTTAGGAGTCCACTGATGTATTTAAGAGACAGCAGAGGCACTAAGTTTACTGTTTGGCTATTTTTTTTTAATTTGGATTTTTTGTATGATTATCTGAACAACTTTTTCTAGCAGGGTTAGGATTATGTTAAAAGAGAGGTGGTCTTCATCACAAGGGTGTAGCGCATGGTGCATGGGCTCCATTCAAATGTTATTACCTCCTCTAAATATAATACATCCACATGAAAATCTCAAAACAAGATACTTACAGGATGCTGGTTAGGTTTTACGTTTGGGGGGTTAAAACAATGGTCAGGGTTTACCCCCAACCCTAAGTAAAATCTTCCTAACACTGATAGTAGGAGTGATCAAACCACAAGAATAAGATCTAACTTTTAATAAACTGGATTTATTCTTTAATATTTTCCACCATTTTTGATGCTTTCACCTTTAAAGAAGACAGTTTAAAAGGCAATTGGTTTCTTTGGTGTAATTTGCTTGGATTTCACTGCTGAGCACCGAATGCAGGCAGATGACTGGTGTGGTGTTTAGAAATCACACAAGTGGTTTGCGGTCATGGAAGAAAACAATCTGATTTGAGTACAGGCCATTTGACTTTGCCGCACACCCAAGTGCACATCATCTGACCCCCATGAAGCCTAATGGACTGACAGAGCACATAGCCTCACAGTGACTTTAGCAAGTGAAACTGATCTAAGTGTAGATCCATGCCTCGTGGCAATGTCACGGTGCAGGCCTACCTTCAGCACTGATTTGAAGCCAAACGCGGTGCAGGCAGAGATGAGCCGCTGTGGCTGTGAGGCAATGGGAGCGCTGATCTGAGAGCAGTCTCTGAGGCCGGCTGAGGAGAGCTGCAGCTCTGGGCTCTGGTGAGTAGTGAGAAATTAATTAAGAGTGAAACAGCAGCAGGAGGGAAGATGGGAGGGAGGGCGGCTGAGGGACTGAAGGAGAGAAGGAGCGTGAGAGAGAGAGAGGGAGAGGAGAGAGAAGGAGCCTCTGGGAGTGGGCCTCCTGGAGGATCAAGACTATTATTGCTATTATCCTTGTCTAATTTTCCCCTCCTTTACTCCCTCCCGCCATCCTTCCCATTTCATCTGCCTCTCTCTCTTCTTTCCCTCTCTGATACGTCTCACATCCTTCTCTCCCACCTTTCCTCCTTTCCACCGTCTTCCTCCCTTCTTTCCTCTCTATTCTGGCCCTCAGAGTGAGGACAGGCTGCTAGCCGGCGGGTGCTGTAGAGGAGGGAGAGCAAGCAAAAGCCTAATGAGATGTCTATCGCCTCCGTCTAGACTGGGCAGCTCCTCTCAGCAAAGAATCACCACCACCACCACACTGCACTGTACTACACACACTGTACCCTGCCTGCCTACTGCTGCTGCTGCTGCTGCTGCTGAGGGAATAGCGAGAGGCAAGGTTTGTGTGTGTGTGTGGAGAGTGGTGTGTCTGAAGGGTGTATGTCTAGGAGGTGTGTAGAAGCAGCATGTGAAGGCACTGGCCATGTGTGTGTGTGTGTGTGTGTGTCTGAGGGGTACACTGGCAGAGCTGTATTTTGTGGGGAATGAGTGTGTCTTGTTTGTGTATATCGTGCACAGACATGTCTGAGTGACAGTGTGTGCTACTGTCATTGCTATCTCTATAATTCGAGTGTGTGAGAAACTGGCCCTTGGGCAGACAATATTATGATGGATGCCCTCACACACACCCTCCTCCACTGTGATTGCCTGTTAGGGCTCTACTCTCACAGGCTGACAAAAAAAAAAAAAAAAAAAAATCTGCCCTCCAAATTCCACCATCACACACACTCTAGCTTGCAGAGGCCTCTTTTATTTCCTCATAGACAAGCCCATGGCGGAGCTCCACCACGGGACCTCTGCTAACACCAGGGGGACCTCTGTTGTTCTGGTGAGACCTCTCCACTGGCAAAGTCATCACAAGTACTCAGTTACACATGTTCCCCAGAATCCATCTCCACTCTTGTCTCCGTTAGCCATTAGGCTGCTTCAATATTTCACGAGTATAAAGGGAAAAAAAAGGCCACCAAAACCAGCAAGGAAGCTTGATAGATACCAACGTCTGTTCCCTCGTGATGTCGCACGAAATTTAAAAATGAATGCACATAAAACACAAAGATGCTGGTAAAGAAACAAAGAGAGCAGAGACAATAGGGATTTATGTCTGAGCAGGCAGGGAAGCCTTTGTGTCCTGTCGCTTCGTTGGAAAAATACCTGTTGCTGCTGCCGCCAAATCCATCCGCCTTTTATCTCCACTCAAAGCGAACAAACTACACCAACCATCTATGGCAAGTTAATGAGGTAACTTGTTGTCAATTGCTAGCAATGTTTTGTTACAGTCTAGCTTGGTTACTCAGCAGGTAACCGAGCTACACGGTAACAAAATTATATTGTTGGCAAATGACAACAGCTCAGGGAAAGTAAGCATAATAGGTGCAGAAGGTGGAAACACATGTGCTAATAATGTAACTGCCACATGATGAGAACAATTTTTTTACTTTCTAGTTACTAGAGCCCATGGGGGTGAACTTGTGGGGGCCCGTACACATACCATGATTTTAGCGCCCTCAAATTCATTGTTTTCATAACACATTTCCACTCCAACCTCATTCCATGTCCAGATACGATCTACCCTTTGTGCATTGGTTGTTGATGTCCTGGGATGTCAAGTTCTGCCTGTTACATGCATTGTCTTCTTTCAAAGGAAATTTACTGTTTATATACAGTCTCTTTCAAAATAAATGCATGACGTTGGTACAACACCACAATTTTTTTTTTTCCTTCAACATAAACACACGTGGTTAAGTTTCAGAAAAAAGAAGAAGGTTGGGCTTCATAATCTTACCGGATGCGAACACTGCTCTCCTGGGTGAAAGTCCACCACCACCTCATCCACTACCCACCCCACTCAGACTTTCGTCACCTTAACTTACGTTCTTGTCTAATTGCATTTCCCCCCGACACCACAGGGCCCCTTTAAACTAAAACAGCAACTGGCTATGTATCATTCCGACATTACAGGATGCTTCTTTTGTCGGTATCTGATGCCGCAAGTCACTGCCAATCTCCAGATTTCCATGACTTTGGAGTGAGACCGGGTTGGTTTTCAGTGTAGACGTACAGAAGGTGCACTCAAAAACAAGAGTGACATTGTTGTGGCGTGCAAGCATTCTTCCAACTTTTGGAATGCAGCAACACTCACTGCATGTCACATGATGAGAGAACACAGCCAGTGGATATCTTCCCTTTCTTCCGTAAAAAATCAGTCTATGATAAATATGAAGAAGTTGATCACGTTACAGCAGGGCTTCCCAGAGCTTAAAGGGGAACGCCACCTAAATTAAGAATTCCAGTATGTTATTTCCTTGACCTAGGAAAGTGTTAGCAATATTTGTGCACATGAGCTACTTTCTCTCTCTGTCAAAGCCAGAAACCAGAGAAGTCAGTTTCAAACTTGTGTTGGCATAGGGTATTAAGTATGGAGCCACTCTATAGACAATGAATGGCAGCGCAATTGGATCCACATAATATTTGTTTTCCTTTATATACCCCAATGAGCTTTATTCTATTGTACTGTTCTCACCTCTAAAACAGAAAGTGTGCCTCTATATTCAGGACATTCCCCTGGCTGCTCTCAGTGTCATCCATAATGTCTTACCCAACTCACTGTCAATGGAACAGCTCCAGACTTTATATCATCATCAAAAACATCAAAAGTTTGAGTTTTAGCACAATAGTTTTTGGATTTGGAAGAACTGTTCATATTTTTATTTTTGGACTGTCTTAGACCACAGGAATAACAAGTATGAATTGTGGAAATGGGTTAAAGGGCCAGTGTGTAAAATGGGTTGAAAACAGTGACATCAGTGGTCAAATTCTAGATTGCAGGGCTCACTCGCTCACCCCTCCCGTCGGGTAAATGACGGTGGCCTCGTAGGGACAAAAAGCCTTGCGCACGTTTTTTCCAGGAGTAGGTCTATCTAGCGACGAGGTGAATATTTATTTAGAAATCTAAACCATGTTACGATATTGTAATGAATCCCTCATGAGCAGGAGACCAGAGGAAAAAGGCCAGTTTATTTGAGCGCTCCAGAAACTCCGGTAACACTCCACTCCGTCCCAAACTCTGACTCTTCTAGTGTAACAGACACGCTTCATAACTTTACACACATACTCGTTTACCATACTGAGTGGGGACCCTCCTCCCCTCTCTGCTCCACCAATCTCCAGCCCGCACACTGACTGACAGCGTAGCCTGTAAACAGTGCTCAGCTGTTTATTTAGCCTAGCGATATCTCCGGACTATAGCAGCTGCAATGGACGACTTTGAACGCGATTTTGAGCCATACCTGTTTGAGCCGAAGCATACAGATGAGGAACTCCATGTGTTTGATGCTGAGCGGGCGAGAAGAGAGGCTGAATGCACAGAATGGGATTCGGTGCTACTGCTACCATCGTTGGGGAGATATATCATCAGGAGGAAAAGCACCGCAGAGAGTGCATCACAAGGAGTGAAGTTGCATCTTCTTTTCCTCGCAGATGACGGTTCGGGTTCATTCTCTCCTGTTGCGTGGTAAGTGTGGTCCATTCGCAAACTTTATAACTAAAAAAACTTTTCACTACTCTCTATCGACGAACTACTAACACTCTCTGCTGTTTCCTCCCCCTTCTTCCTTCCTTCCACTGTCTTTGTTGGTTCATTTATACACACGAAACGCGTTCTCTGGCTGGCTGGATTGTACACTCGGTCTGCCGTACATACAGGGCGGCGCAAGATGGCAATCTCTCTAAAGCAAGGCCCTTGCTATATATATACATATATATATATATAAGCATAATTATAAGGCTATGAAAACCAAACGAATTTTATTTTATAGCGATCATACACTTGTATGAACATATTAATGTGTAGAATATTTAGATTCAGATTCAGATCGACAATAAACCATGCCAAATATTACACACTGGCCCTTTAACATCCATTCTACAGGCAACATTTTAGGCCTAATACAAGTTTAAAAAACAACGCCTGAAAGAAGATCACCTCCACAACTTTGCATTACAGGTAAGTAGGCTGTGATGCGGTGCTGTTTATGGTTGCTTAGCAACCTTGGATGTAATATGCCCCCCTAACCTTAGTATGTATTCAAACAAAGTAGATACAAGAGTAGCACCCAGCACCTGACCTGGCGTTTCTCGGGCTATTAAAGACGCTGTGCGTGTTCCGACCCCTAAAGTAGGCGGCACTTTCAATAGTGTCCGTGTGTTGCTTGGCAACCATTCTGCTCAATGATGCCACATTGCTTAATGGAAGAATAACTATGGTTGTTTTGTGCAACATTGCCAAGAGCAGGCCATGTAGTAACCAATTTATATGAGCAATGACTCATTTGAGGTTGTAGCTTACAGTCAGAACAGCTCAGCGGACTCAGCTTCACGTTACCTCTTAGCTGTTCTAAAATCACAGCAAAGCCCAGGTCAGACCAAAGATTCACAACAAGTTAAAACACACAACTACTTGCAATGCGGTTCACACCAATGCAACAAGATGAGGAGGTGTATCATCTCTATGCAACAACTCTCTGTACTTCTGTTCTGACTTCCAGATTTTCAGGCTCGTTTTGTGGCTGAATTTATTTTGTAGCTTCTTCGAATATGAATGAGGATAGTGATAGTGAGATACTGGCTACAGTTGCATTTGTAGTAGTGATGAATGGCAAAACTGGACTGTATTCATAATAAATAGGCCACAATAATATAAGTAAGCAGCGCCAATTAGTTAGTCAGTGAGAGTGTGTGTCTGTGGGGGGGCATAAGCACATACAGTGAGCAGCAGCAGCCGACACCGGCGCACCGTGAGGATGGAAACAAAGGGTTTGGCGAGGATGGAGCACCCGCTGTAGCAAGCGAACACGCCGTCTGCGGCCATTTTGAATTGACCAGTGGAATTCACTACAAGCTGATTGGTTGTAGAAACAGGTGATGTGCTTTATGTCCTAAAAATGGCCGCCAGTGCTTTGACCAGCGGAGTTACAGGTGACACCATCAGCCAGCTTGAGTCTGCAACGTTCTAAAAAAAAATTAGTCTGGTGGTGAATCTTTGGTCGGAACTGGGCATAAACGATGGCGTCTCGTGGCTTATTGCTTTACTAGTTAAGCTGTTCCCATAATTTTCTAGAAATAAGCTGCATCAAAAAAGGTTGAAATATTGTTTCTGCGCTGGCACAAGTTTTTTACAGGAATAGTGTAACATTTTGGGAGATCTGATGAATTGCTTTCTTCTTGATAGTGTGATGTGAAGATCGATATCAGCCTCGGACATGATTAATCTTCTTGTTCTGTTCACAGAAAGCAGAGGGTATGTGTATTCCCTTAAATAACTATTCCTAATAAAAGGTTAAAGGACTCAGTTTTGGACAAAAATGACTCAGTGAGAGATTTTTTTCTGTGCTGCTAACAAAAAGTCCATTAAGAATCCACTGAGTAAGCAGCTGTTAGTGGCTAGCCTAGCATGCTACTATGAAGGCAGTGGACTTCATATCGCCTGTCAGCTCAGTCCCCTGTGGGGGTGAGCTGTGAAAAGCTGGAGCTTGTCTCACTTGGGGCCTTTCTCTTTCTCCCTCTTTGTCTCTTTACATGTGTTTTTATAATCAGAAGCCCTTGTGAGGCATCTCTTATGGTAACCTGGCCGCTGCACACACAGACTCTGTTCATTAAAGTGCCACTCTGGAGCGGGCGAAGAATTGGAGGGGTAACGAGAGGGAGACAAATGAAAGGAAGCAGAGAAGAGAGAGACAGTGAAAGAGAGACAGAGAGCTTGTTAGCAGCCATGCTGAAAGTCTGCTCCAGTTATTTGGTTGAGTGAGAAGCCCCGCCTTTCCAAAAAAAAAAAAAAAAACTCCCTCACTGTCTCTGTTTCATCCCCACGCCCTCCCTCCTGCTCTCCGTCTCCTCTCCGAGGCCCGTTGGTTCCAGGTGACAGGCTTACTGAGGGTCAAGCAAGACTGCACACTGGGTAACTCACCTCGCTCACATGAAAACACACACATTTACTGTCTCTCGATTTCTCTCTCCGAGACACACACACACAGCGACACACACTCAATGTGCTCACACACTGGGCTTTCGACTGCAGGCCTCATTAACTACACTACAGCTGCCCCTGTTTTAGAGACACTCCTCAGCATGCTGTCTCTCCCTCTATCCCTCTCTCACAGCCACACACAGCTTCCTCTCTCTCCGTTACACACACACACACACTCACAGGCACACACATTGTCCTTCAAGCTTTGTATTTCTCTTTGCCCACTTCTCTCCAATAATCACAAGGCTCATCAATTTAGCTTATTACAGATTTTCACTCCGAAAAAACACACTGATTTTTGTAAAAGCACAAGTAGCATCTGAGGAGGCAATTTACACTGATTTACACCTGGAATTTTTATCCCTCGCATCTAAATCTGTTTCCCGCAGCACAGGGAAACTAATCACTGCCTTTTACAGTAAAGTCTTGGAAATATTACGAGTAATTAGTGGACCAGCCTCAGAAAACCTTTAGGACATGTTGATACAGTCTGTCCCCGGCTTCCTGTTGTGACTTTGTTTTGGAGTCTGTTTTCTGCCCTCTAACTGTCAGAAAGCGGCTCCAGTGCAGATTTAAAACTTTGTGATTTCTTTTTCTCTCGGCTAAATCACGTGAGTCTAAAACACGACACAGCGTGGTGTGTGTGATTTGTTGTGAAGTCAAGGATCTTGTGCACAACTGGATGTGCAACCCTTTTGTACATGTACAGTAAATCTGGGGCATTCTAGGAAATTCAGATCTTATATTGTTGGGTATTTCACAGGTTGATTCCAGTATGTTTTTAGACTCAATGCATTTAATTTTGACTAATACTGCACATGATATCATTAAACAGTTAACTATTTAAAATAAATTAAATGTGTCTTTATGTTTGGACTCATAACTTCAGTATCTCTAAAGTCCTGGCTACACTGTGACTGTACTGGATGCTGGGTGTGGGTGTGGTTGTATATACATCACAGTGTATGTATGTGGGAGTCAGTGAGTTCCCCTCACTTGCTGCTTGGACACAATTCCTGGAACAACTCACCATTTTAAAAAAAAAAAAAAAAAAAAAATCTTCACACAAATTTTCAAAAACTCACGCCCAACATCATAAAACTAACGTCTGGGTCCAATTCAGACTTTGCCCCCAGTCGACACACGCCATTAAAAACACCGAACACATGACTGTTACAGTACACACTGAAGGGATCAATTCAAAACTACTATCAAAATGTTAAGAATATGAAGCTCAGTGTAAGTTCAATCAGGACGACTTTCTTTGTGCTCATCCCTTCACATTTCTCTCCATTGCACTCTACTCCCTCTAATCAGCTGACATGGGTGTTCACTCCTCTAGTTTTCAAATCAAATTTTAAATCTACTCTCTCCTCTGCTGCTGTTAGCTGTCATTTTACGCAGAATCTTCGCGCCCTCCTCCACCCCGTTCACCTCCAGCCACCGTATCCAGAGTCCAGGACAAGCTCAACGAAGATTCATTCCTCAACTCATCCAGATCACCAGCACTTCTCCATCTTCCTTTCATCTCATCTTCACCACATCTACCACCATCAGCGTCAAGACTCAGGGGGCGTTCCCTATTCTACTTTGGATTCATCACCCTCCTTAAATTCTACCATCTCTGCGGGTTCTAATTACCAAAGACTTTCCACATTTTCATTCATATGTTGTATTATATGTTAATAAATATTCTTTTACCACAAAAACGAGTCTCCTATAATCTCCTGATTGAAATGTTATTGGAGAAATAATCTGGAACTCTGTGCAATCACAGTGTCAGCTATCCAGATGACCCTTTCAGGTCTGGAGAGAAAAATACTGTACTGTATACCTCTTACAGTGGATAAGGGAATACTGCTGAACAGGGCTAAACAGCCTGCAGCTTTTCAGCCCCCCTCCAGTGGCTCTATGTGGCTTTTACAAAAAAATATGGAAATGAATAACAGTTATTTTTCTAACATTTTCATTTTCATTTTTTACCGCTGTAAGCCTAAAGTGATTCTACGTTTTCCTGTTGTAAAATTGTTTAACCCGGTGGTTCTCAAGTGGTGTGCCTTGATGCCACACCAATATATAGTCAATCATGGATCAGTTGATGACAGTACAAAAAATGCACTACTTTTCATGTTTCACTTCGACCTGCGTAGAATAAACAATATAAAAGCCACTGTTTTTCATAATTTACTTTCTTTTTACTGTAAACCACTCTACGTGTTTTTAACCGAGAGTCAAATGTGAGCATTTTTTGGCAACATACTATCTAAAAGTAAATGAGTCATCTTTACTTAGAATGTAGCCTACAGTAGAAACTGCAGCAAAAACTTCATTAGCAACATGAAATTGCTGCCAGTGATCAAACAACAATCAAACATACACAACCTTTGGCCCGATGTGCAAGAATAAGATATAAAAATACAGTGAAAGAATTGAAAAACAAAGGCACACAGCAGAAAAACATAGAACGTAGTTCATGTCTGTATAATCTCCTCTGGGTTGTTCTGTATCTTCATTAAACAAAATCAATCCAAAAAGTTCCACTTACACTGTATATGTATATGTATAAGTGAAAGAACTTCAACACCTGAGTTATCTCTTTTACACAACTTCAATCAGGTATTTCTCCGTGTTTCAATGATCTGTTCATGCTCATCAGCTCTTTTCAGTTTAGCTTTAAGCTGCGGTTGAGGCTTTTTACCACATTTAAAGTTTTGAAAACCAGGTTTTTAAGTTCTGGCATACTGCGTGCAAGCATTTCTAAATAACTCAAGGATCTTGGGTAAGCTTGTATGAAATAAAAGTTTTAGCATTTTAGAAGTGTTAACTGACTGCATATTCTGTGAAAGCAACACAAATAGAGCACAAATAGCTCAGGCTGCCTACTCGAGCTGCGCTGATTCATACACACACCTCATACGTCACTCTCCATATGTCATTTGCAAACACACCCTCTCAATTTGGAGGCCTATTTAAGCTGCAAATCCTCCCAGCTCTCCCTTTGCATTGTCAATGCCACTGCTGTCCTGCATCAGTGCTGCTGCTTGCTCTTTTAGCCCCACCTCCTCCCCAGCATCCACCTGCAGGCTCTGGTTAAGGGGGGAAATATTTAATCATCACTCCCCATTATCTCATGTAAACATATCTGCGGGGAGCGATGAGGCCAGAATCTAGACGCCAAACTCAGCCTATGTTGTGCTGTTGAAATAAACATTTAAAACGTGAGATGTCTGTCTGAAAATGTGTTACAGTTTTTCTCCTTTGCTCAAACACATTTGTCCATGTAGAAGTTACAGAAGGCCTAAACTAAAAGACACTGGTCAGAATGACATGTTTGCAAAATGCTCTCACTTTACAAAACATTAATCATGCAACAGAAGCAAATGTTTCCATCAAACAACACATTTTTTTGATCAAATGAAATTTTAGTCAATCATTACACAATGGACAACAAAACACAAAATTATATATATAGTATGTGCCAGAAAAGGCAAGCGGGCACATCACAGCATGGATTGTATCTGCAGAGCAGTTTCACACAGGTGCATCAGAGATTTACAGTTATGCAGGTAATTTCTACCAGCTGTGAACAGATGCTTTCGTTTTGTTTAACACAATTAATCCAATAGAAATGTATGTAAAAATGTATGTAGAAATGTAAATGTATGAAACCAATGAAAAAGTGTGAAGACACTTGTAAGAGAAGACTTCTGCTGTGCTACGAAGGTGATGATGAAGATCAAATGGATCCCAGTTTCATTACGCATGTCTTAGTGATTGTGAAAAACTGGAATGGTATGTTCCACAGCACACGCATGTTGTGCTAATTGTGTTCAGAGATTAGAAGCTGTGACGACCAAAGATGCTAGCAAGTTAAAAATAAAGTGTAATTCTAAATGCAGCTAATGTAGAGATCACTCGGCAACAGTGCTGTCATCATTTCGTCTCAGGTCTGGGTCGGGCCATAATGTCTCATCAACATCACATGTTTGCTCTTGCCAGGCAGCTCAGGAAAAATGTCCTTGTGTCCAACTCTGGATAGAGTTTACAGACCCATCATTGCAGGCGTCCGTCCGTCCATTATTGGTGGAAACTGCCTGGTTTTAAGCTATTCCAGGTTGAATTCTTCACAATGGAGAGCATTACTGGCAATCACCATATTCAGCAGGGCCATCTCCTGCTCATCTTTGAGAAGGCTCTACCTACCTTCAGTGGATGGCTGCCTCTTACTTACTGACCTTTAGTCATTTATTACCATACCATATACCTCAGGTTTTTACCACTATATTTTACCACCACCACCACCACTGTATGCACTGCAGTATCACATGTACCACAGTAACAACACAGCAAATGGCCTGTTTTCCCTTCTGAAAGTACTGACAATGGATACAACCGTGTAGCAGCTTAGGTTGGGTTACACTGGCTGTCCAGCTTCTCTGACAGTTCTCCTGTGGGTGGCACAAAGTAACGCTTGTCTTTGTTGTTGGTGTTTTCCTTCGCTTCCTCTCCAACACATTCTCGCTCCGACCTCGTCACATATCGAAGTTTGGTCATGGACTTTCCACGTCGACGTATGCAGTGCAAGGTACTCTGCATGCATTGGTTGTTGACGCCGTGTCAACTTTAGCCTGTTATATGAATGGTCTGTTTTTTAGATACACAATTTTCACAGGAAATGTTCTCATTCAACAACAAACACACATGGTTACGTTTAGCCAGCACATGCTCGTGGTTGGGTTTAGGAAAAAGAACAGGGTTTGGCTGTACAGTCTTATGGGACACAAACACCACTCTCTCGGGTGAAAGTCTGTGTTTGTTGGACCCATCCACCACACTTCCTGCCCACCCGACATGGACTTTTCGCCCCCTTAACTGACGTTGTAGTACCGCTGCATTTTCCCCTGATGCCGCCAGGCGCAATTACGCAATAAGGGCGACCGGCTGCATATCATGCCAATGTGAAAGGACGGCTTCTTTTGTCATTGTCTGACGCCGGAAGTCACTACCCAAGTGTTGATATTCGATGACTTTGGAGTCAGACTGGGTTGTCCTCTCTGTTGTCGTACAAATTCAGAATTGCATAGATGTTGACATTTTACGTATCATTTTGTCACATGGATTGTCTATTTTGTTATTTTACTATGCTGATTTATTCTGTACATCTATGGCACATCTTTCCATCCTGAGACAGGGATCCTTCCTCAGCTGCTCTTCCTGAGGTTTTTATATATCCGCTGCAAGGGTCAGAGGACAGAAGGTGACATATGCTGTACAGATTGTAAAGCCCCCCTGAGGCAAACTGTGATTTTTGATATTGGGCTATATAAATATGAATCCAGTGTTCCGAAACTGAAATAAGGACGTAGCCTTTGTGCATGGGGCGCCTGCAATGCAATTGTGATTGGTGTGTCAACAATTTTGAAGTTTATTGTTTGCACCTGGAGAAAGGTGGAATGTTTGAGTTTAGGTTGTTAATTATATTGAGAGCATGTGTTTGCTGAATGAACATACAGTGCAATGAATGATTTATCCGGTCACTTTTGATCCAAGGTTTTGCAGAAGTGTGTTTATAGTTTTGGAAAATAGCTCTGTCTTTTGGTTGATGGCGCTGTGGTTTGGGATGTTTAGTTAATAGACCCAGTTATTGTGTGTGAGCAACAAACATAAGAGTGCAACTAAAGAGTACTTGCCATTCTTAAAATAGAAAATTAAAGCAGCTGTAGCATAATTAGTTGGCAAAGTAAAAACTTTCTAGAAAGGTGAACTTCAGATTTTTATACACTTTAGAAAGGGTTTTTTTGGACATTAATCTTACATTTAGTCAGTACTGTAGTGAATGTAGAGAACAGATGCTAATATAGTGTAACCAAAATCTATATGATGTCAATCGATGCTTAAAAGTTGACATTATCTGCCTCTTCTCCTTTGTGATTAGTTTAATAAAAGTAAATTATGAGATACACTACTTTACCCGGTTTCACCTCAGGAGAGTGCCTCATTAAAGAGTAACTGTTAATTATATAAGTATATTCAGTGTATTTATGTGTGTGCCTGTATGTCTGTGTGCCTGTACGTATGCCCGTCCCGTGGGATCCAGGCCTCGGCACAAACAGCTCTTATCTCCTGCGATCGAGTCTGACGCTCCAAAGCTGCTGCCATCAGCCACAAACTCATTAATTACTCTTTAGTATCAAGCCGTAATTAGAGACACCAATCAGGCCCCCGCTCTGCCCCCCGCTCCCCACCCAATCCCCCCAGTCCCCATTAGCACTCCACACCGTACTCTGTGTGCTAGCGAGCTAAGCTAGTTGCTGCACAGTATAGCACAATGCTGAGATGAGCTCCCCCATGTGTGAGATTAGGCCACGTGCGGTTAGATAGGAGAGGGGGTGGGGGAGGGACAGGGGAGGCAGGCTGGATGTGTGTTGGGAGGAAATAAAGGAGGAAGAGAGGTGGGGAAGACAGAGGTAGTGAGGTGAGGGCGGGGAGGAATACATGAAGGAGGTGAGGCGATGTCGGTGCTCAAGAGGAGCATTAATTTGACATTAATTGTGTCATCGCCGCTTTAGGTCACCCCCTCCCCTCCCACCCGCAAACACACATACACACACCTCTCCTCCTCTCCCACTCCTGATGAGTGGATCATTGGTGGATGAGAAGAGAAAAGATCTGATTAGATCTGTCTTGACTGTCTGCACTGGAAGAGGGTGAAACGGGGACAAGAGGGAAGAGGTGGAGGAGGGTGGGGGCTCGGAGTCATTAAGGACAGTGATTGGTTTAATAATGCGCGAAGGAGAGCGATAGAGGATAGGAGGATTTCCTGGTAGGTCATTTTCTTTTAATCAGGAGAAGCTCAGTACCCCTGGACACCCAAGGGACGATAGACTTGATTATGTAATCTGTTTTATTTTGGGGGTTTGGATAATGTTATGGAGATTTTTTTGAGAAATAATTAACGACATGGGCTTTGAGAAAAGCTTTGAGTCAAAATTTACAGTTTCCCTCGTTCCCTGTTTTTAGTCTTCTTACGTACAAACTTAGCTGAGTTATAATGTAAATCTTCTGCCCTCCTTATGCACACAGGCGCACAAATATAAAACAAACACTTTTCCAAAGGTTTAAGATAAGAACTCGGCCTGTGGAGTTTTCTGTGGCAGCAGTTGCGAAACTGTGACAGTATTAGATTCAAATTGGATAGTGATGATAGTGATTACATATCAGAGAAGGAGAATCCATAAAAAACAGTTAAGTGGGATTTATACTTCTGCGTCAAATCGGTGTTGTACCTACGGCGTAGGCTCTGCATCAACAAAGAGCCTAAGCCATAGCCTGATGTGCACCTCCCCAGAAATGTAACTACAAAAAATAGCATTTTAAGTCTTTAGTTTGTTTACTCTGGCCTTCTATGAGTAGAGGAATTCTCCGCTAGGACTAATTTATACAATATAAAATGCCATAGGCTTATGCTAATAACGTTAGCATGTCGTATTTGTGGTGAAAATGTGTCAAGCAAAAGACAAATGCTTTGTCTATGAATCCTGTGAGTTATAGTGAAGCCAATTTGTGTACTTGTGTTTGAGATTGTCACTAGAAAACCATGTTTAATGTGTGTTTTGGGAGTGTGTTGAATCAACTCATCTTACAGTACTTCACATTTTAACATGGGTGTCTGTGGGGTCAACCCAGTCGTTGAAATCCAGTCCTTTGGCAGTGACTTCCAGCATCAGACACTGATGAAAAAAGCTGTCATTTAATGTTGGCGTGATACACGGTCGATTGCTGCGATAGTTAAACGGCGACCGGCGACATCAGGGGGAAACATGGCAGGTCAAGAACGACAATTAAGGCAGCGAAAGTCTGATTACGGTGGTCAAAGAAATGCAAATATAGTGAGGCGAAACATCAAACGAGAGTGAATTTTGGCTTGACTTTTACTTTCACTTTCACTGTAACAAACAGTAGGCTAACATACAATCCTGAATAGTAGGCTATACCTTTAGAAATATGAAGTAATGGGATATGGCTGACAATATCTGACCTGACACTTGATCACAGTGTTGTTTAATATTAATGTCAACTAGAAAGATTTCATTTTATTCAACAAAAATACACATTGGAAAATGTTGTGGCACAAACGTTATTAAATAGGCCTTACGTTGGGTAGGTTAGCATTAGCATTGAATTTGTTCTCAACTGGAGGGTTGCCGGTTCTTTCTTGACTGTCGCAAGTGACTCAGGAACATGTCAGGTTTGTAAAGAAAAAATGAATAATTTTGGAGTACAGTGAATTTCTGGCACAGAGCTTTTATTTTGAAGTACCATTTCCTACTGTAGAGTGGGGGATAAATGGACAGCTACTTGACAGAGACAGCAATCTAGCCCGATGACATGGCCAAATGTGACACTGAATGTATTAAACTGTGTGGACCTTGAACTAATGACTAAGAGAAATCTGGACCCCGTGGCTGAACCAGTTGGGAACCACTGAGCTACTGAATTTAGATTAGGTCAATACTAATGACTCTGAAATGCACATACTACACACTAGCTAGTTGTTACCAAGAGCATATGAAAAACTTTGCAAACAAAGTAACTGACAGATGGAGAAATAGTTGGTGCAACCGAATCTTAAAGCAGATTTCATGAGGTTATATGGCTTTACAGTATATCTCAGCAACTGAAACTAACTGTTGGGCATCTCTCTGACTGATTTTTGTGTACTTGCTATCGATCACTGAACAGAGAGCCCATCCATCCCCCACAACACCCCTGCAGAGGTTAGTCAGAGCTGATAGGGACCCTGAAGCGTGTAGGGATTCATTGTCTTGTTCAGGGACACTTCAGCAAGGTGGAGGCTTGGGTCTTGAACATTTGCCTTCTGGTGTGAAGCAGATTCCCAGCTCTCCAGGCCATGAAGACTTGGACAAGCTGTGTCCACAATTCATTTTTCTGCCCTCCTGCGTGCATCATGGCTGGATTGAGTAAATGTAGCTGAAAGGCTTCTTATACAAGCAAAGTATGTTAAGAAAAATCTCATTGCACTGGCAAATACAAATTTAGAAAAGTCACAAGATCCTGTGTGAGAACGATTAGATCTCATTTGTTTCTTATTAAAGATAAATACTGTTATCAAGCACCATATGCACCAGATTATTAGACTTGTTTCATGATAACTGGCCTTGATTTATCTCAGTAAGCTACTCAATCTATTTTTCAGCTTGAGCTGTCAAGAAATAGTTGATTGCATGGTTGATGCACTGATATCCCAAAACATCTATTATGAGAAAGCTAAATGGTGAGATGTTGCTAAGGCTCAAGGATAAAGAAAAGAGTAGCCTCACTACCAAAAAAACACAAGACTGAAAACTCCAGTCGCTCCAAAATAGATTGACAGGTCTTTTAATACAGGCTCCAACACAAGACAACAACTGAATCCACGTTATTAATGTTTGCTGATGCTGTTAAGGTTTGTTTACATCAATGTGAGGAAAATTCAAGCCGTGTGAAGCGATGCAAAGACCTCTCTGTGGTGTCGTTTATAGAGCCTTAAAACTAAATTGTGCAATCTTTCATGATTTGTCTGAGTAACTGGCATAAAAGCTACTAAAATAACATTTTTATATTGTACCACGGTGTTAATTTAACGCTTTTTTAGTCATTTAGTGAAAGAGCGAGAGACACAGTAACATAGCTGTCATTTGCTGCGTTCAAAGACATGGTTTTATCTGTCCGTGAGGCCAGTTTGAACGCGCTGTTGTCTTACTGTTGTACCGGTCTCTGTGCACCAGTCCCACAGCATTTAACTCTGCTTTCAGCGGAGAATTCTCAGAGGCCTTCCTGACAACCTCCTCTAACACTACCTCCGAGCCTCGCCTCAACCCCAAGAAGGTTGTTCGCCATTTTAACACCTCTTCTTTGACTGTATTCTTGATACTGTTGCTGCTTTTGAGAGCACAAAACATAAAGAAATGCTGTGATTGCACAATGCAATTATGATTAACCACTTTCTTTTACAGTTTGCCAAAATCTCCACACACATCACTATCTCAGGATCATAATCTGTAATGCACTGCTGTTGGGCATTTGCTGTCCTTTCCTGAGAGAACTGTCATATTTTTCATTCTAGCTGAACCCTCAATGGCTCATCCCTTCGTTAAGAAAACCCTTGATCCTGTGAACTGCGCCTGTCTCTTAAGTGCTTTTACAGTACTTAAGGATCAGGCCAAATGATATCTTTAGATATAATCTTAGAAATACAAGAGCACAAAGACAGCTCTTGTCCTCAGTTTACCAGCGGATACAGTGCTCCATTTTCATTCTTTTAAATGTCTGAGACCTTCAACTGTCCTTATTCTTCCGTCTGGAGCAGAGCATGATGTTGCTTCAACTCGTTGGTACTGGCTTTAAGGATACAATATAATCCCTAAATTCAACAGCTCAGCCTGCAGCAACCCTCTCCTGGTGGTCTTCTGGTGTCCTCTCTGAGCTCTTCTCCCATGTGGAGCCAATTTGGAGGACCATCATTGGAATCACTTGGCATCCTCAGGACACCACAGTATGTTAAAGTAAAAGGATGCAACCTGACTTTTTTCCACTACGAGATATTTCCACAAATAACCCTTTTTATCCTCCACTGGTCTGTGAAAATCGGCCATGTATCAATCCCTCTTTGTTCAAATTACCTTAACTCTGTGTGTTCCTTAATCAATTTAGAATCGAGATCATGTTGCACCAACCGTGGTGCCTTTAGTTAAATCTTATCTTTAGGACTGATTTTAAAGGAATAGTACATGTGATTTACGGGGCTTTAGTGGCATCTAGCAGTGAGGAATGCAGATTGCAACCAGTTGAAATTCTCCCTGTTAGAATTCCTTCAGTGTTCATTGTTCAGGAGTTTTTTTTACCAGGTGCTGAATTATCCGCAGAGGTCTCCTGTTCTCCAAAACAAACCTTGAGACTTAAACTGGTGAAAACACTAAATAAAGCATAAACCCGATCTCACTCTGAAGTCGTCAAAATCTAGCGCTTAGGCAGTGATGAAAAAGCTGTCCTTTAAAGTCAGCGTGATACCGTCCGGTCACCATTATAGTTAAATGGTGCACAGTGGCGTCAGGGGAAAACACAGTGGAACAGAAGAAAAGTTAAGGCAGCGAAACTCCAAATGGGGCAGGTAGGAGGGTGGTGGATGGGTCCAACAAACACTAACTTTCACTCAGGAGAGTGGTGCTCATGCCCTGTAAGATTATAAAGCCAAACTAAACCAAACCTAACCCCCTTCTTTTGTTGCCGATACCCAACCACATGTTTTTGTTGCCTAAACCCAACCATGTGTGTTTGTGCATTTATTTTGAAAGAGACTGTATGTAAACGTTAAATTTCCTGTGAAAACAGAAGTGTATTTTGAAAGAAGACAATGTACGTAACAGGCAGAACTTGACACAGTGTCCCAGAACATCAACAACCAACGCACTCAGGGTACCTTTCACGTCATATCTGGATGTGGAAAGTCCATGAACAAATATCGATATGTGACGAGGTTGGAGTTAGAATGTGCTGTACAAATCAGTTCTTGACATGGGGTGCTCATCCAGCACCTGCTAATGTGTGCTTACCTTATCTATGATCCAGACGTTCAGGAGATTTTTACCCTGAGCCGAGCTGTCCGCAGAGGTCTCCTCCTCTTCAAAATCAATGGACCAGGTAATTTAAACCAGCAGTTTCACATTACAAATCAGTGTTTCTCAGATGCTGTTGGGCATGTCAGAGATGGGCTAGCCCAGCACCTGCTAGTTTTTTCTCTTATAACTTAAGATCCAGGCACTCAGGAGGTTTTACTTGGAGCTGAATCATCAGCAGAGTTCTTTTTCTCTCCAAAACAAACAAACCTGATGATTTAAACTGGTAACAACACTGAATAAAGCAGTTTGTGTTTTTCTAACACGTTTCTTACAGAGGGGCTGCGAACTACTGTGGCCAAAACAAAAATGCAAAAACGTGAATTACCCTATCTAGAGCCAGTGTTTGGTTTGTCCATTCAGGGCTACTGTAGAAACATGGCACAGCAATGTGACAACCTCCATAGACAATGGCCTGCTCCATATGTAGATATAGACAGCTCATTCTAAGGTAACAAAAATACAACGAATCTTATTTTCAGGTGATTATACACTAAAGAAAACATGCTTATCATATTATATTCCATTTCTGCCAGTAGATCTCTTTAAATCCTACACACTGAACTTTTGAGGCTTTAATCGTGTGTTTTAACCCACATAGATCACGGAAATGTGTATGTGGAGTTTAGTTAGATTTTAAAAGTACAGCTGACAGACTAGATCACGGTGATGTAGTGTTATTGGCAATATGGTGATCACTATATTTTTTTTTTACAGTGACTGCAGTGGCTGAGAAAAGGTGCCATTGTGGAGGCATTACATCAGACCCCACCCTTCCATATTGGCGTATTAATCATTTCTATGAACAATTGAACTTTGGAGATATAGCAGTTTTTCACTTTGCAGCGTGACCGGAAAAGGAGAACTGCTGAATCCTCATAAGCACTCAAGGACATCAGTACCCTGGAGCCTTGCCTGGGTGGGTCTGTCTGTTAGCAGTTAGCAGTGTCCCCAGCCAGCCTTTAGCTCCAAGGGCGGTCTCTACAGCGATATCAGTGGGCCAAGTAAGGAAGGACCTGCTCCCAGATGCTTGAGTGGATGAATAATGACACTGTAACACAGCTTCTCTCTGGCTCTCTCTCTCTGATAATGAGGAACAGAAGAGCAGACCCTCCCCGAGGCACAGCACCTGGACTGGACTGCCTTCCTGTCTACCTCAGCCTCTGTCTCTCTCTCAGGAGATGGGCAGGGAAGAGTGAGACTTTGGCCGTACGCCAGGCTCTCGGTTACACTCAATCACACTCCGTTTGGTCTAATTGTGAAATTATAAAACATCGTATAAAGTTAGCGGACCATGTTTGAGCTCATCAGACGCCTGAAAGTGTTGTTTTTGTTTCAGGCATCTTTAGCAAATAATATATGCTGCCTGGGTTCCTCCCTCAACACCTATACATTTATCTTTCCCTCTACTTCTCACTCCTTTCCCTGCAGAGAAGCTTTGCCAAGTGGAGTCAATTAAAACGGTACATCTAAGTGAGAAATGTCTGTTTGAGTGTGCGTCTCGGTGCGTATGGTTTCATAACCGCGCTGTGTGCTTCTTTGTGTAAAAGTGTGAATTTGTGGTATTTTCAAATGTGTGTGTGTGTGTGTGTGTGTGTGTGCAAAATGTCTGAGTGAGTGTAGAGGTGGAGGCTCCCCTGGGGTCTGGCAGTATGGCGCTGTAGTGCTGCACACTCCTCCTGTGAAAACACCTCCAATGGGACCGGGACAGCTGTGGCCAACCTATACCGCTTCATGGGCCATAACAAGCCTTATGACACACACACCTGCACACACACACGTACACAGCTATTACTCCAATGCTGCCGACTCTGTCTGGCTGTCTGTCCTTGTTTTGTCTGTCAGGAACTCTCTCTTTTTCTTTCTCTCACACACACACACACAGAAATAACAAAATAAATTCACCCTATTTCTCTCTTTCTTTCTCATGCAGACTCTTGCACAAGTGATGCTTCCCGACATATGTGAAGGTGCATTTTTTTCCCATTTTTCATTCATACAGCCCACTCTTCCTGCCGCCCACTCAGCGACTTGGTGTCCTGGTCAAACACGACTGCCAAGAGGGGTTGTCTGCATGTGCCAAAGGATTTATGTATTAAAAATGAAACAGACTACACAATGAAGAAATAAATTAACAAGCAGCCCACATTCATTCATCTTGTCAGCTACTGTATACGAGCGCATGAGAGAAATAGCACCTGACAAGCACAAGTAAGCTCAGGAGAATCCACTTCAGACTCTCTGAATTATAAGGAAAAGGTCAATTTGTTGCGTTTTCATGAACAACAACAAATCTGTCTTCATGGTCAGATTCACCAAAAAAAAAAAAAAAGCAACAACAGAGACTTTCTTTTCATTTCATTTATTTAACAGTCACCAGATGATGAGATACATTCTCTTAAAAAAGAAATAGACAACAAAACTGATATTATTTTTGAGATTTTAAAAACTATTATACAATATTCTTAATATATAGATTTTGTACAAAATAAAAGTCAGTAAAAGGGCAAAGGGAGAATGACATCTTAAAAAACAGAGAGGAGAAAAAAAGAGGATGGGGGATAGGAGTTGACTCAAACAACTACCACATTTAGGAGTGACAAAGACCAATCTCTTTCATAAATAAATATAGGAAAATTAGACATCATATATAGCTCTCTTTCCAATAGCAGGGCATTGCTAAATGTCTGTAGCATAGGTTATAACGTAACTGCTTTGTGAGGCTCATTTTGCTTCGAAAATTCCACGCATTTTCCACACGGAGATTAGCTGGAACGCGACTAAAAGCCCTGAAATAAAGGTATTTACCTCAATTATGGGTCTGATAGTCTGTGCCGTGCTTGACCTTTGGCTGTAACAATAACCCCCACCCCACCCTTACCCCCCATCTTTTCCTTTGTGTGCCGTACTCGGTGCAGACCAAGCGCAGAGAGTCTCCCTCAGGGAACGAGAGAAGAGCGGTCTTCTTTCTCTCGTCTAAAGGCCGGTGAGAAACAAGCTTCAGACTCCCCCACTCACAAACAGAGACAACTGAGCAGAGCAAGTGTGGGTGGGGTGCACGGTATTAGGAAGGTCATACTGGACTACCAACATTTCACCATTGAATTCCATCCTTACACTGTGGGTATTTCAGCGCTGTCCTCGTTGGTCCTTAGAATTTCAACAATACAACAACAACTACAAGACAACAGAATAAACACACGAAAAGTGGATGTGGATGGCTGTGGGGCATTACAACCCTGTCTGACATGGACTCATGCCACTCAGATTGGCTGATTGTTTCTCCTCAAATCGCTCCCTTTGCACCTATTTGAGTATTTGAAGCTCAGGGTATAAGCACTGAAAACATGGCAACAGGGGAATACAAAATACAGAGGATGGAGATGGTTTACAATACGAATACACTACCTGTTTTCAGACACACACACCCAAAGAGTATGGAAACTGAGGCTGATGATTGATCCCACTGCAACAACAGGCTTTTGTTCTATCCTTGTCTCCATCTTTTCCTATTTGTACCCTCTGTGAGCAGGCAAGCGGACAGTGACATTGGCCCTTCTCAGAGCAGGACAGCAGGCAGAGTGACTTGGCGTTAATCACAGTTTTGTCTCGCTTTCTTGGCACATTAAGTCGCGGAGGCGAGCGGCTGCCCGGACGGCCGGGGTGAGAGATGGGAGGACAACGCGTTAGATTCTCAATAATGACGCATCGCTGCCGCATCACTTTGGAGATTAAAAACAAGATGCTGAATTTCAATCAAGCCACATTAATGGCTCGGTGTGAGGAATGGTCACTTTGTCTCCACTGGCAGGCAGAGAGAGGGAGAGAAACTGGCACGAGAAGCCCAGGTGAGACAAGGTGATACGACGTTTTAATTCACCAAATTGCATGCTAGCCAGTAATGATGGAATCCATTTTACGATGTAGTGACAATATTCTCCAACCGGTGACAAAAGGGCACTGACAAAATGTTACATCCAAGATAAAAGTGCGCCAAGGACTAAATGCATGTAGCTTTAAATAACAGGACCGCTGGTGTAAGATAATTAGTTGGATCTGATGAGCGTGTGAATTTCATCATCAGCGAAAGGACAGTTCTGATCTTTTGAGGTGGGGTTGCATAAGGTACTTTTCCATAATCAGTGTTTTACCTAGAGTAGATGGCAGTCAGCATGCTCCCACTTTAGGGAAGCATGTAGACTCATTTATACTCCCTTTACATACGACAGTAGATACATCTGTTTCAAACGTTACTGCCCTCATACTTCCATGCGTCGTTTATCATGGTATAAAGACAGCCAAGATGGCAGAGTCAAAAGTTTCACACAACAACAAATGAGGCAATGGTGGAGGAGGTCGTAATATTGTGCCTTTAAACTGAGGCAACGTTGTTCGGTTCCGCCGTTATTCAAATGTCTTCATTGTCGTATCTTGCTTGATCTACGCTACCCTGCCTCCATAATCTCTGGTGGTACTGCATTTCGTCCGTATCTGTAAGCTTTCAAAAAACGTGCACAAAGACAGACGAACTGAAGTCAGAGTACGGACAGAAGGCTCTGTCTGTCTCCTTATCTAACACTGAGCGTACATGAGCCCTTACACGGTAGCTAAGCAATGAACTGCTGTGGAGGAGTCAACAACCTGGGGCACCACATGTACCAAAGCTACACCCAACCTGTGGCCCTTTGCTGCATGTCTCCTCTCTCTTTCCCTTTCACTCTGAGGCTGCCTATCAAATAAATGCCCCAAAAAAACAATGTAAGTGAACAATATGCTAAAAATATTTTCACTACTTTACCCTTCCGTCAGATGACTTCCAACGAGAAATTGAAGCTCTCATTGAACATCGTTGAACACGGGAGCTTCTGGTCTACCGTTGCCTCGGCCTGTTAGTTTGTGTTATTGTGTGACTTTGGCTTTTAAAAAGCTTAGTTTGGATTCACCAAAGTCACACAATAACACAAACTTAACTAACCGATTGATCAGCAGCTCCCTTGTTCAGTGAGCAAAAATTACTGTTTTTTTTTTTTTTAGTGGAGTCTGGTGGCTTTGCCAAGAGCATAAACTGAGGCAAATAACGTCTTCCCCATCTGTGTGGACTGTCTGACAGAAAGGTAAAGCAGTAAAATAAATATAGTGTACACTTAAACTATTGTAGATATTTTTAGGTAGCTAAAATACGTTTTGCTGCTGCCCCCCTCCATAGCAGTACATTGCTTAGCTTCCGTGCCATCTGCTGTGGGTAATACACCGACTCAGGATCAATACCTCATACAACCCGACTTCAATAAATCCAAACTATCCCTTTAAAGTGGTAAATTGGTTTTAGATCAGATCTGTATGTAAATATACTATATTTACATTAAAACCAGTGTCAAATCAGGGTTAAATTTAACAATTTTGAATAATTCACTTTTTCAAAAAATGGTAAGGTGAGTGATGAGAAACAGGCAATGTCTAAGCTTCTGAGCTAACGCTGAACTTAAAAAACCAATCATCTAATCACATAGCAACTAAGGACTTAATGCAAAAAAGTCCCCACCACTGACAATGACAGCATATTAGAGAAGAAGTCCAATTTTATTTCAATGCCAAGATGTGACACTTTATCAACGAAGCTTGTAATTTCCTCATTTGTTGCCGTCAAATACCGCAGTCACCTTACAAAATATGCCAAGCTCTGTCTGAGCTGCTCTGTGAACGCCTGGCACTGCGAGATGTGACCCACTTGCAATAAAGTGCATTGAGAGTTCAGTTCTCATGGTAGATGAGAAGCGATGTTGGGCGAGCACAGCTGAGAGATTGTCATCACAGTATAGCTGATATGAAGAAAAACCTAATGTGACATGAACTAGATCTCTCGGGGAGGGAAGGGAAATCAAAAGAGGAGAGGGTGACAGAAGAATTGTCAAGACAACAAAGCGAGACGAGACTGTTGGTCCTATAGTCTCTGTGTCAAGTCAGGAATGTCACAGTTGAGCACAGTGCTTCATGGGTAGGGTAGTTCTTTTAGTTCAGAGGACAGGATGTGTTGTCCCATACTTCAGCCAGGCACCCAGCTCTGGTTGCTGTGGGCTTGCTGTGGACCAGTCAGACCACTCATTCCCACCCCCATGCCCATGGTCACACCCATGCCCATACCCATGCCAATGCCCACCCCTTGCGCTAGGGAGCAGTCAAAGTTGAAGTCCATCTCCTCCCCAGAGTCCATAATGTCATGGAGGAGGATGGACTCCACATCGCAGTCTAAGCTACCATGGAACATGTCAATGTCCAGGTCAGCTGGTAGTCTCTCGGGGAGGTGAGGTTGGTGATAGCCATGGTAGTTGCTCCCAACACTACCATTCCCCATCCCCTGGCCATGGTGATATGGTCCGTTAGTCATGCCTTGGTGTTGTGGGTCTGGGTAATGGTTGTGACGGGGGTGCGGGGCAGTGGCCACATGGCAGGAGTCCTGGGGCATGCCAAGCATGCCTGCTGGGTTTGGGGGGAGGGTGGTGGAGGCAGGGAGGTGGGCATGTGATGGGGGGCTGTACAGGTAAGGAGCTTTGTGGTTGTAGGTCTGCAACTGATTGCTGTTGCCACGTGGGATGAGGGCCACAGCCCGGGGCGGTGTGTGGTTATGGCTCTGGCTGAGGTTGTGACCGTTGTGAGCGAGGCTGTGAGGTGAGTTGTGGTTGTGGTTGGTGACATTGTTGTGATTATGACTACTAGTATGGCTGTGAGTTCTGTTATGGCTATGAGCTGAGCTGTGACTATGAGGTCCATTGTGGCTGTGGCCATTGTGGTGGCCAGGGTGGTGGCTGTGATGGTTGGAGCCCACTCCATTACTAGCTTGAGCCATCATAGGGTGGCTTTCCCTCTCCTGTCCCAGCATCATGTCCTTGGAACAGTATTGCTGTCTAGCTGGACCACCTGTTAGCAGACTCTGCAGGGCGTTGGTGCTGGAGTATGCCCGCATGGTTCCAGAGAAACTTGCTGGCTTGTTCTCCTGAATGGTCTGCATGGGTGAGTGGTGGCGCAGCATCCCCATGCCTGTAGCACCATAGACGCCTGCACCGTAGGGGCTCTGTCCCTTCACTCCAGAGTTGTAGTGGTAGACAGGGGTTTGGTGCTTATGTCTGCCAACAGCTGGATGCTGCTGGTGTTGCTGCTGCGATGGGTGATGGTGATGATAACTATCCTCCATCAGCTGTTCATCCAGGCTGATTGCACCTGTCAGGTTGGCCAGCTGAGGCAGCTGCTCAAGGGGAGGACAGCGATTCCCTGCCCCCATGGACGGAGAGCGGGCACTGGTCGGTGAGGGGTAGAGGTGGGGGGAGGTGGAACAGGACAGACCGCCCTCCTCTGGTTCCTCAGGCTCTCCCTCTGCAAGGATGGGTGACAGACGCCCACTCAGTGTGGAGGCTGAAGAACTCGCCCTGGAATGGAGATCTGTCCAAGCATCAAACTCTCCATCTGTCCCAGTTGCAGCTCCAGCTCCGGGGAGGCCTTTCCGTGGTGGGCTGCTGTGGTCGGGGGAGCCTTGGAGCCCAACAACAACAGCCCCTGCTCCTATCCCAGGACGGCCAACCCTCTTTCCTCTGACGCGGCCTTTGCTTTTAAGGTATTTGGTGCTGTTGTCCATGGAGACTGCTCGCCGGCGGGGAGCCTTGCCCATCTTGCCTCCATCTGGGTTCAGCATCCACCAAGAACTCTTCCCTGTTCCCTCATTCTGCACCCTGATAAAACGTGTGTGGAGGGATAGGTTGTGTCGGATGGAGTTCTGCAGAGAGATAACAGAGAGGCACACGGTGAGAGAGAGATCAAATTAAACCGTAATACATCACATCACTGATCATTTGTACACAAACTGCTTTTCTGAGGTGAACAATTTAAATGAGTGAAATTTGCATGAGATTCATATAAAATGTACAAGAGGAAAATAAGGTTTTCTGACATCAAACGTTAAAATCAGCAATGTAGACAAACCCACTTATAAATCATTCAGCCTATACATGCTCAGTCATAGAAAAAAAATGCCAAATTATCAGGTCGCTTCCACATCTCTTAAGAGATAAACAAAACACACACACAAAAGTTGATGCGCAGCCCCCTGTGCAATCAGTGTCAACCAAAGTCAGAAAATTGAGAGCACGTTCAAAAACACAAACATGTTCGAAGGACGGCTACAGCTGGCACGGAGTACGACCTTGTCAGCCTCAACCAACCTGAGACGACCTGAGACTCGGGCTTGAGACACACTCCTTATGTGCGTCAATCCTCCCACTTTCATTTCCATCAATCCATCTGTCCTCCTCTACTTTTCCTTTCAGCCGGGCTGATGTAAGCTGCTGTGGTTGGGCGTACTGTATGTTTGAAGTCGGTGCCAGTCTGGCTTCGTGCCAGCCCTGTCTCTTTCGCTCTCATAGCTTGAATGGGGGGGATGTATCGCAAGATTGAGCCGGGAGCAAGGCAGGCTAATGGATGTATCCCACCCTCCGACATCTACCTTCACTGCCTATCTCTCTTTCCCTCCCTTGTTCTGTCTTCATCACGATGCCTCTTCCTCTTTTGTCACTGAGTAATACATACTTTGTATTTTTCTTATTTCACACACTTCTGTGCACACAACAGACATTTTCCACTTCTGCTTTCAGTCTCTGTGCCTTCAATTATACAGTGTGTCACCAATTACTTTCCCATTATCCTCCACACCGGCATGTACAGTCACTGACTCAGTAATTCATAGGATATAGTTTTTTTTAGGTATCATTTACATCTCAAGGGTTGTTGAATGCTGAAGGTTCCTGGTGTGCAACAGAGTCTGTCGTCGCAATTCGGCTCTTTGTTGTGCGTGAGGCATTTTGACGCTCATGGAGGAAAATATCAAATCAAAAGCACCTCCTGTGGTTTAGGAATATACTGGGACAATAGATTGTTTCAGATTGAGGGGTACTCATACTTCCACCATCTCCATTATGTTGCGGATTATTTGTATTCACGCTGAATTGCACGGCAGGGAAACAAATAAATCAAATTGCGGCGGAGAACACAGAAATGGGAGGCGAACTGAATTCAGGTGATCTGTGAATGCCTCCTTGGGTTATCTCGCTGTGACACCTCCGGCATTGGGTAACCATGGCAACCGGGTAAACGTGCAACAGCAGAACTATATCATATTGTGGTGAGAATCAAGAGAGAGAGAGAGAGAGAGAGAAAGAGAGAGATAGGGAGAGTGGGGGATGGGGGAAAAGGATGCAAGAGGAGGCGGTTGTTTGATGCTGCTGCTCCAACACTAAACAGCCTTTCATCTCGGCAGTGCAGGTCCGCAGGGGATGCCCGCTCCCTGCTTCTGACGGCTTCTCTACGTGCCGCGCCAACTCCCTGTCTCACCCTGGCTGGATCATCAACCTATCATACCACTTCAAATCATCCCCATCAAGTCCTGTGCATGCCTGAATTAAAACATATGTAAGCTTTCATGCCATTCCACCACGGCCGGTTGTAAATGGGGCATCTTTCAGAGAGCTGAACCACTTCATGCTGCAACTCTGTGTGACCTGTCTGATTCAAATCGCGATTTATCCCTGTATGAGGGAAGAGCAGCCCCATTGAACTTGGAGGGATTTGTCATCATCCCAAACCCTCTTTATCTGATGAATCCACCTGCTAGAGAGATTTGAGAGATTTCGGACGGTGGCCAGCCGTGGCATCATCATCATCATCGTTAGCTGCCGGCTTCCTGTCGTGTAGTTTTCCACCACATGTTTTTCTCTGTCATCCTGTTTGTGTGTTTTAGGATCTAAGAATAGCTCAGGTTGCAGGTGGTTCCACTGTGGGTGTGGTTCTGTCCGCCTCCTGTTCCCTCACTCTGAGTCAGGGGCAATTTGGCCAGCCTATGGCCCTCACGCCCCCGAAACAAGCAGTCACTGCTAATCCCCTTCCATCCCCGAGTAATCCCAGACAATCCTGGGCTAATCCCAAGTTGATTCAGGGGCACTCCCAGCTGGGTGTCTCACACAGAGCCGTGCCAGGTCACCACGGACGCAGCGGGCAGCCCGGATATGCTATGATCCAATAGTAATACAGCATAAGGGAAGTTTGAGATGTGTGAAACAGGGACACTATAAACCCCTTATAGGATGTAATGTTAAACTATTCCTAATGTTTGTGTGTGCGCATTTTAGTAGATTTTTTTGAGGCAGTGATCCGATGTTAACCGCATTTTTTGATGCCTCCATCGAATCAACTACCTTTACTCTGTGTTCTGTCCTTGAGGGTTGGCTTTGCCACATTTTTACCCCTACGGGTTGAATAGAATAAAATTGAAAACTTTATTATGTATTAAATATTCATAAAATGGAAATTCTCTTTCAGCCCCCTGGCTTGCCGAGGCAGACGGATGAAGCCCACAGAAACATACAATGACAGAGAGGAACACACACATCACACGCCTGGGTCCAGGAAGCTGCTTCCTATTCAAATCATACCCCTTTAATACAATGGGCCTAGTGGAGAGGGCTCTAAATAATGAATGAACCAGTGGCTGGGCTTATGCGGAGAGATGCACTGCCTGGTCCCATAATACTGAAAAGAACAGACAGAGTCATAAGTAGTGGTGTGACTTCTTTGTTTTGTTATTAGGGACATCCACCCTCATTCTCTGTCGACAAACACAACCCAATCTGGCTGAGAGGGGTTAATTTGGACATAAAGTAAAAGAGGATAAGGGTAAGAGGTTATGGACCAATCAAAGCCAATTAAGGTGAACAAGGTGCTTTCGGTTGCAGGAAACAATCAGCTTGAGTTCAACTCTCATTAAGGCCTAAAAATCCTGATTTAGATATTAAGACAATTGATACCAGGCTGTAGGACGGTCTTCTTTGTCCTTGTCCTTTGTCTTCTTTGAGCAAATCTAACATGGTGATACTTTTTTATCACAACACACAGGTAGAGATGGAAAGATCAAAAAATGCAAAAGATCAGGGGTCCCATTTATAAACATTGCGTACGCACAAAACGAGGCCTGAAAGAGGCATACGCCACTTCCCACGTAAAAGTTGTGATCTATAAAAACAGACTTGATGGGAGAAACTTTGACCCGTGCAAACAAACATATTGGAGACTGGAAATTGGCGACACAGATGGTGAGGTGGAAGCCTGATTGCAGAAACTGTCTAATTTTTTTTGGCATGCACCATTTTCAGCTTTTGTCTGCACATACATATTTAGTATTGCTCTTACACACTGTTTTCTAAAAAAGACCCCAGTTAGTTCTGAGATTTGGGGATATTTTGTCTCTATGTCTTCTTTCAGACTAGTTAAAAGTAAATGTCCAAAATACACATTTAGGTGTTTATTTAAGGTCAAATTTTCGTTCTGGAAATTTATGCAAAAAGAGCATATTTAATGAGATAATGCACCATTTGCATATTTAAATATGACATTTTAGAAAACCTGCAATACAAAAAATAATTGTCTTAAAGTAAGTAATCAGCTGGGGAAGTTTCATAATGATTTATGCCAGTTAAAATTAACCTAGTGTCTTATTGTTTGTCTAAACATGTATGGAATTTTCCGATACATATCTTTAAAGGCCAAGTTTTTTCTCGAACTCTGAGCCAAAAGTTTCAAATTCAGTAGCGCTTCCATACGCCAAACGTTCAAGTTGTATTCTTATCTGTGTTCTGAAGGTTTTTATACCATTTATACACTATTTCTATAACACTTTACTCATAAAAACATGGCAGAAAATTGTTTCTTAATGGCTGTTGACAGTATTTATTGATTTATGGAGAGATAAAAAGAGCTATCCAATTCTTCCTCTTTAAATACCTTTGACTCTAATATGACGACAAAATGAAACAAAAAATTTGAATCTGGCTTTACCCAATTTTCATATTTTTGTGTATGTAAAAGTATGCAAATCAGTGCATTTTTTTTAATTAGATAATTTATATTTTGCATAATTAAACATGCAAATTTGTAATATAAACTGGTAATATCAAAATGTCTTACTGTAGGTCATTGACTGGGGAAGTTTCATAATGGTATCTATTAGTTAAAAATGATAACCTTTTCACCTGGGGCATCTCCTCTTACTCAGGCATTGTCATATTTCATCAAAATATACAATGCCATTCAAAAATATTTAATAAGCCTGGCTTTTTAAAATTGTTTTTCACTAAAAAAAGATGTTTAAAAAAAAGAAAAAGATCAGATTTGTTTAAAGTGATGCCAGTATGATTTAGTGCCATTTTAAGAGTTTTAAGCACATTTTAACTATATCATGAATCATCATTATTTTAGCGAGGATAATCATGACATTAAATTTTCACATCATCTCATGCCTTCACACAGGTGGACTGAGCAGTGAGAGTGTTTTTCACTGGCTCAAAGAAGGAGACAGACACAAATGTCTTATGTAAATCTGGTCCAACAGATTATTGCTCAACATTTGTTGACGAGCAGAAACAGGTTCCTGGAATTCATCAATAATAATCTCTTTGAGAACCTTTCATTTGGCTCTTGGAAATCTTACAATACCAATCAATTGTTCCGGGTTTGATTCAGGGACTGAAGAGGCCTATTTAGTGTTGGGAATCGATGAAGTTTAATGGCTATCAGTGCTGAGGCTTAGCACACATCAAGGTCGGACTAACTACACAATCCACCTGCATTATGAGGCCAATATGGGCGCTCAATATGCCATATCCCCACTGTTCACACAACAATGTCTAACTGCCACAGGCTTGACAGTTAAGTGACTGCGCCCACTTGTGCAAACTGGCTTTGTGCCCAATGCATCCCTCTGTTGCCTCTCCCAAGATGTCAGTAAGGCATTGGGACTATATGCGTGTGGGGGCAGGGGTTGTTATGTTGGGACCCAATGGTTCATGTGGGATAACCTGACTGACTGGCATGGGGGCAGCTGTGCTGGGGGGTACAGCAGGAGGTGGAGGGGCCTGGGGGTAAGGGCTGGGAATATAGAGGTACCGTAAGGGGCCCCTCCACGCCACACAAAGGGGTGCCCTCAAAATGCCCCCCGCTCGCCCCATCCCCCTCCATTAGCCCCCCATCAGAACTCACTCAAGGATTTTTCCCGCTCACACACCCACACACATGCTCACACACAGAGGGGCGAGGAAACAGGTCAAACGGTTTATAGGACCCATCTTGTGGCGAATGTGCACTCATTCAAACAGAACTGAGTGACGAACTAAGGCCTGTGAGTGGGGTCTGGGAACCAGCAAAAAGAAACCACTCACCCGATTCAAACAACCTCAAGGGTGAAGCAGCGTGGTGCGCTTGCCCAGCTAAGAACACAGCTGCTGTTCTTGTAGTGGCACCGGGTAAAGCCGTTTGCCACACTCGACTGGTATTACCAAACCATTTCATGCAGAATGGAGCCATTATGTATTGTCAAAGGGTATCCCTCTATGGTGCACATTCATTTGATAAGCCTAAATCAAGGGGGAGTAACAGAAGCACTAACTGTGTTTATTGTGATGCTGTTTTTGCCTGTGCAGAAGGCAGGAGGGATCAGGGGGAGGGGAGGTTTCAACACAAGCAGTTTTGTTCAGCACAGGAATGAGTTTTGTCAGCTAAGCCTGTCTCCAGGCTATTGGTGGAAATTAGCGCCGGCTAAATATTCGCTTTCCATGATTGATGTCACGGCTCGCGTTGTCCCTTTGAAGGGAAATAAAGAATTTAGAGCCATGTGGATTAATAGGGACAGGACTGGGGGAATTTTATGTGTCTGAGGGGGACTTGAAGAGGGACTGAAGGGCCTAATGGCTGCACAGATATGGCACAATGGAGCTGAGACGATATGGTGTATCAGAGAGTGAGGGAAGACAAGTGAGACTATGACAGTGAGTACAAGAAAGAAAATTGGAAATTGTTTGTGTGTGTGTGTGTGTGTGAGAGGGGGAGAGCGTGTGTGTGTGCGAAGAGAGAAAGAGAGAGATGTAGCTATTTGCCTGAGAAGCCCAGAGTCAGATGATTAAAATCCCTTTAGGAGGCTTCTTTAAGAGAGACAGATGGGCAGACAGGCCTGTTTTTGGAATACAATCAAATTGAAAAGATTAAAAAGGAGTCTCTTTTATTAGGAGGTGAGAAACAGTTACTTCTCTGCCACATGCCATCATCGCCTCCACAGCAGTGGTCACGACTGCATTGGCATGCGAGGCGCATTACAGCCCTTGTTGGGGAAGAAATAAACCTGGGATTAGGAATTGCATCTATCGCAGTATCACTGTGGGGTCTCTGTGGATTGGCAGCATTTCTAATTTCTTGTTGAATAAATACGATTTACAGGAACGAGTCGAAAACTCTCATTTCTTCTAGAATCATTACAGAAAGGGCTGAAGTGAGCCGGAGTAGCTCAAGGACTTTTCACCAATCGCTGTCCTATTACAGACAGAACTTTCACTTAATCTCAACGCCAAATCTGAGCAGGTACAATTCAAATGTTCATTCCCTCGGCTGCCATTGTACTTGAATAGACTGAGTTTGCACAGTAGAGTGATTCAAGCACTGTGAAAGGTGCTCTGTATCCGACCCTATTATTCCACAACACTGCAGGAGTGCCATTTATAAAAAGGCTTAAAATGGAAAGCAAGTGTGTGGTAGTGTGTCTGGTAGCCTCAGATCAGGAAGTGGCTGTGGAGAGGGGTGTAATGGAGTTGGTAGGGGATTCCTGCCTGACTGTGCACTAATTGCATCCAATGGCTGGCGAGCCATCAGCCGTGCCCACCCCGGCGCCAAGGGAAGGGTTGGCATCGGGGTGGCAGGGTGTGGGATAGAGAAGGGCTGCCGCAGCTTTGGTGGGTAAAAATAGATGCTGACAGATTAGTAGAGCATCTGAGACCCGGACAGGAGATCGGAAAATCCGCTCGCCTGATGCCAGGGACAGCTGAGTGTTTCCGGTGGGCGCAAAGGGGACACAATCTGGGCCTCGCGTCTGACGCCCACGCACAAAACGGGGGAGCCTCAGAGTGAGTGCGAGCACATGAGTGTGCACGTGCCACAGGGTAGCATGGGTGTGGTTTTTCCACCGGGACCTGCAAGGTAGGCAGAGCTCACGCCCTCCCACTGAGGATTCACACAACAGGTGTTTGGGCTGAGCCACCTGTGGGGCCGGCCGCCTGCTCGCACTTCACACCTCGTCTAGGGAGCAAACTAACATTTTCCACTGGGCTTGCCATGCTTTTGTTAAAGACCAACACGTTTCTGGAGAGGCTTTTACGGCTCTTTTTACAAGATCTGCATGATATGCGTGTGTGCAAGCGTGCACAAGTCAATCTGCATTTATGTGAGCGCCTGTGTGTCTATATTTGTGTATCAGTCCATTTAATAGCCAACAGGCACAGTGTGGATTTGATTATATTGAAACCTCCCTCTGCTATATACAAAGAAACTGTCGGCCAACAATGGAATCAATGCAGGCCCCGGCTTTTTTTCACACTCGGCCTCCACATAATCTCATTCATAACAATGAGAATCTCATTTCCCACATTCTAAAGGTCAGTGCACACCTCTGATCACACTTTAATAAACATCATTCTCGGCGTTTAATTTAATTTCAGCAGAGCAGGAAACTCATAGGCAGCCATGCAAAATTCATCGGATCGTCCCTTTAATTGCTTCACTTTCAGAGTACAGAGAAGAATGACCGCAATCACGGTGAAGGAAAAAAATAATGCACAAAATACACAGTAACACGGGCGCACATCTGCAACACACACATACACACACGCACACACACAGAAACAGCAGAGAGAAGTAGATTCAGTCACGTGCCAGTTTTGGTTACATTTTAATAAAATAAGCTTCACAAATTTTTTTGGACCGGCACCAAGTAGTGGCTCCACATCTCTTTGTCATCACACATTTTAACTCTCACCTAAATTGGCAAACTGCACCACACATACGCACCTATGCACACACACACACACACTCCCATCACACACGTACATTGCACACACATGCCAACATGACACAAAGCCTGGCACACCGGGCACACTCATTACCGCAATGCCAAGCTACCAGTTGCTAAGGAGACCTGTGGGAGAGGGAGGGTTCCTTGTTGTTGCCATAGCAGCCAGCTCGCTCCCTGCCAACTCGCTCCCTCAGGGAGAAACAAGGCAAGAGGTGGGGGGTGAAGTGGGTAGAGGTAGGGGGCAGCGGTTTAATAGGGCTATGAGGTGCAGGGGAACTTCATTAGCCATCAGTGTGCGCCGCACCAACCACTGCTTCCCATGAATGCCTACCCACATGCAACACTTCAGTCTGCAGACTCCCACTTACTCACGCACAGCCCATAGACTCCCACTTATTCGCACACCTATACGGAGAGGAAGACGGAGAATGGCATGCTTAGAATGAAAAGCAGGGAGTTGCCGGCAAAGGGGGGTACGGATGGGGGTGGGGGTGGGGGGGTCGAGTGTATCTGCAGGGGGAGGGGCTGAGAGGGCAGAGGTGGGTGAAGAACAAAAAAGAGGATGGGGGAACAAAGGAGAGTTAGAGAGGGTCTTGAATGTGGGGGCCCGCTTGAAAAAGTGGCGGACTCTTAGGTAGTTAAAGGCTGTATGAAAGCAGTTCCCTTTATAATGGTGCCTCCTCCTACTCCTACCCAACCTTGACCTTCAGCTACAGCCTCCATCCTCCAAACCATAGAATAGCCAAACACATACAGCACTTTGTATATACAATGCTTTTTCTGTATACAATGCAGCTGCATGACAAACTGAAATCATTCCTCTGTATAGCTTGTAAGGTTATTTTAGAACATACTGCGAGCTGTTTAACAATTTGTGATCACATGTTTCTCTTAGGCCACGTCCATGGTAAAAGAAATACAATCTACATGTTAAATATTTTTCGATTAATTTACGGATCATTTTCTCAAAGTTTGCCATGCCACCTCTTATTTTGTGTTTCACTGCAGCCAAACACACGCTGCAGATGTTGTCACTGACATATTTTTCAATTTCTGTTTTTTAGACTATAAAACAGCGATGTGATTGTGAATGATGGCTTTAAACGCTACCTGTTCACGGAGCTGTCAAAAGCACTAACATATCACTGACAACTAATCAAGCTTCTGCAAACACAGCCAAGGAGCCTCCTCTTTGTGCATAAATGTGTCTATGATTATTAGTTTAATTAATTTCCAGATTTACAATTAAATTGTTTTCTATTATCTGAACGTGGCAGCCCAGAAGTACCACTGACCTTGGTTTAATAGGAAGCATTTATAAGCATCCATCACAGTTTTCAGATTCGTCTACTTGGAAGGAAAAGCTTCATTTTCAGGTGTAAAGAATCTCACTTTGATTTGGACGGAAGGACAAAACAGAGAAAACTGTTGTTTTTTTGTTTTTTAAAAAAAATCATCCATAAGAGCACGCATGTCCTCAGAAATAAGGATAAAATCAAGCAGAGGAGTGAGTCATTGATAACATCATTCAAGACTGTCATCGCAGACTTTGATACATTTGAAAAATCTGACTGTGTGTCACAAGTTTCCCTCCCCAGTGGCATTTGGAAATGATTGTGAACAAGTCTGCAGTGCTGAATCACTAAAAATCACAAAATGCTTAAATGTCTTTTTTATAAATGTCTTTTTTAAATGACATAATCTCTATAAAGGGCGGCACGGTGGTGTGATGGTTAGCACTGTCGCCTCACAGCAAGAGGGTTGCCGGTTCGATCCCGGGCGTGGGAGCCCTTCTGTGCAGAGTTTGCATGTTCTCCCCGTGTCAGCGTGGGTTCTCTCCGGGCACTCCGGCTTCCTCCCACAGTCCAAAGACATGCAGATTGGGGACTAGGTTAATTGGTAACTCTAAATTGTCCATAGGTGTGAATGTGAGCGCGAATGGTTGTTTGTCTCTATGTGTCAGCCCTGCGATAGTCTGGCGACCTGTCCAGGGTGTACCCTGCCTCTCGCCCGATGTAGCTGGGACAGGCTCCAGCCCCCCCGCGACCCTCAAGAGGATGAAGCGGTGAGAAGATGAATGAATGAATAATCTCTATAAACAGATAGCTGCACCTGTGGGCAGAATCTGTAGGCAACAGGACAAGATTTTGGTATCTGGTGTCCATTTTTTAGTCCAAGTATTATTGACAAATGATGACAAATGAGCTGTAAGTAAGCAGTCTGCGTGGAGAGGCACAAGAACCAGCCAAAATACAATGTATCTGCATTCACATGCAAATATCTGTTTAAAGAGATCACCCGAAATGACCGATGCACTGAAGGCGGAGTTATCCCAGGTAACCGCTGGCTACAGCAGATCTCCAAACATGTTGGCCATGGTCTCCAAAGGCTTATTGTTGTCAGACCGATAGTTGATGTTCTGAGATTGTGAACATATGGACATCATGACAATAACATGCATGAGTATAATGACAATATATAACTGCTTAAACAAAAATAGAAAAAAAAGATCTATCCAGTCTTTGTACGAATTTCCTCTGTGTTCCATTTTTTTTTTGTCAGAGTAGTATTGACTAATGATGTTTGAGCTGTACGTCCACAGTCCGTGTGGAGAGGCAGAAAGTACTGGCCGAAATATCTTGGAGCCCAATGGCTATTAGCTTTTTATTAGGTTTTTAAAAATGTATCTGCATTCAAATACACTTATCTGTTTAAAGAGATTAGCCGAAATGACCAAGGCACGAAGGAGGGAGTCTTATTCCAGGTAACCGCCGGCTACACCAGATGTCCGTAAATATTGGCCATTGTCTCCAGAGGCTTATTGTCGTAAGACCGCTAGTCAATGTACTGAGATTGCAAACATTTCAACATCATGACAATAAAATGCTTGAGAATAATGACTATATATAACTGCTTAAAATACAAGAAAACTTTTCTACAAAAAGTGATGCACAATTAATCTATACCTCACGTAATCATGAGCCAGTACTTAGTATATAACGCACATAATGGGGAAGGCTGTGATCACATAAACAATGCACTGACAGGAGTAAATGAGTAAGTAGTATTAGGACCAAAATCTGTGTAAAGAGGCAAACAACACAGGACTTTCCCCCAGGAGACCAGTGTTCATAATCGTGTGTGAAACCAAGTGAACTCTAAGTTATTTTAAGGTACGCTGTCACCATGTTTCTTTTCCGACACGATGAATGACGTAAGTATGTTACGTCATTCATCAATTCGTTAGATATCATACAAACCATCGTAGGAGGATACGTGGCCCCGTTACAGAACCAGCATTTTCAAACCTTTCCTTTTTCAAAGACATCAGCTGTTGATTCTCAAAGTGCTGCTTTCTTTGTACCAAGTCTCCATTCAGAGAGAAAAAGATGTGTTTCAAAATGAGTCCACGTTAGTGTGGACATAACCACAGAAGGATGTTGCTGGTGAAATCAAGGAGAGGAGAGCACAGCTCCTGTTGGGTTAAAGTGAGTTCTGTATTCAGGAGCAGTTCTTCAAATATTGACTGCCTGATAACCTATGATGCTCCTGGCTGCCTCGAATTCTCATACTTTAAGTACCAGTGTACAGTACGAACGAGGGAGAGTTATCGATTTAGTCTGAATGAACTCCGTGCGGTTATATACGGTTAAGAACACCACCCACCTCAACCTCCCCCATCCCGACCCCGAGTCTGACCAATTCAATGCGACCTCAGGAGGAGAGAAAATGAAGGGTAGCGAGAGAAAGACACTCCTGAGAGGAATGAGGAGATGGGGGACAAGAAAAGACAGGATTTACCCCCTCTCCTATCTCCGTCCCCCTCCCCTTTCCGTTTCCTGAAACAAAAAGAGCCCAATTAAGTCAGTTTGAGTTAGGGTCTTGTGTGTGTCTCTGTGTGTGTGCGCTGGCAAGAAATGTGTATCCAAAGCCTAAGTGTGTGCGCAATAAATGGAAATAGGGGGGCAACGTACTGTAAGTTGTAGAGACTGTCTGAGAGGGGAAGGGGGGGGAGGTTTGTTGGGGTTGTGGGGGAGAAAGGGAGGGGTGAAGCTCTCTCTCTCTATCTCTCTAGCCTAAGAGGGCCAAACTTGCTCTCAGCTCCTCGACGGGAGACGCTGAAATATTAATCGCCACGCTCCAGCCGCAGACTAGTGAACACAATCGCTTCAAACTCCCACCCTAATGAGTGTGTTCATGAATGGCTAATGTGCACAGATGGGGGGCTGATGACTGGATAGATCGCAACGGGGAGGTGAGGGGAGGGAGAGGAGGAAGGGAGGGAAGGAAAGGGGGGAAAGTGAAATTTCGGCGGGGCATGGTGGCGGTGGTGAGGGGGGTGCGGCGGCGTGCCATGACCTTTTAAGAGCCTCCTGAAAACTTAATTAAGACTAGCCCCGCGCTACTCTTCCTTTCTTTTACTCCCTCTCCCACGCACACACTCTGGCTCACACTCGCATGCCTGCACACACACACACACACACACACACACACACACACACACACACACACGTAAAAAATTTCTCTACGATCCCTCATTCTCATCTTCTCTCCTCCCAGTGCATGCCAACTGTTTACCCCCTTGCCCTTTTGCACACACCCCGCTGATATGATGCACAAAAGATCTCTGGGTATAAAACTTGAAAATGACTCACGCAGGCTTTTTATGAACACGTCAATTTCTCGGTCATGTTAACGCACACACACATCCCGAGATAAACAAAAACACAAGTGAACATTAAAACTGCAGAGGCAGGTATGTCACTCCTCGCCCCCTGCGTGGAGACATCTCAGGAAGACAATCCACACGGCTCTGAGGAGCAAGGTGAAGAGCTCCTTCACATTAAATGCCATTTACTTCTGCGGCAAAGTCGAAGTTACATCTCACTGATGACTCGAACTGAACCTTGACCTGTTTGCATTGCGGGGCGTGTACAGGCCAAAGCACCCTCTCAACTGCAGCTTGTTCTTTGGGAATGTGAATGCTTCACATGCATCTTTTATGGCTGGATCTGACCCGCGTTCTCACCCCTGGGATTCATTTCGCCTCAGCGTCCTCATCACGGACTCCTCTCCTCATCATCATTTCAAGTACCGACACATTTTGATCACATGTGGAGTAACAGAAATGCGGGTTAATGCGTCTTCCCAGGACACTCCATTACCATAGAGGCCACCTACGGATTAAGAGCATCCAGCGTGCAGACGCATATACCGACACACATACATACACCGACATGCATACACTCACAGCATGTAATTAGAGGAGTGAGATGCTGTGACCTAATTCCTAACCTCTGCTCAGCAGTATAGGTCGGAGCCTCTGCTTGAATCGGCTGGACCAGGGCGGGAAAATGGAAGGTGCCTCACAGGGAGGAGTACGGGAATGGAAAGGGGCTGGACAGAGAGGTAGTGATGGGAAGGTTTTAAGTATGGAAAATTGGGAGGCAGGGTTAAGGTAGCAGAGACTGTGACAAGACACCGTCATGGGACTGCAGCTAAATTTAATGTGCAATCATGTAATATAATGCACACCATGCATTTCACTTTAAACTGGTTTTTTTTCTCCGAATAAATCGTACATTATGAAACTGAAGGTTTTACAAGTTGGCCACAAGTTGACTTTGTAGATGAAATTTGCGTCACTACTTAATATTATAGGCAGATGACTTTTTCCAGAGTGTCCTCAAAACAAACGCAATGTGCTTTTTAGATCTGTTGTCTTGTTTAATTGTAAAAGGTAATCGTGTAGTTTTGTAGATAATGTGGACACAGTGTGATTACTTAAAGTCCCTCCACTCAAAAATCTGTTTTTTCTTATGTTTATGTCCCTTAAAATGTCTGACCTTCACTATACTAACTTGTATCTGTACAAGGTTTGTCACTAGAGAAGTATTTCCTCTACTGAGGGGGCAATGTCTGTGTATTTCCCTAAAATCTGCCAGACAAACTAGATTAGGTAAGTCACGATAGATGTATAATAATAACTAAGTGCCAGACCCCAAGATAGCGCCTGTTCAGTCCAGTGGAATAGATTACCTGGCACATACACCAAAAACAGTTTCTGGCTTCCAGGTTTAGTTCAGCAGTATGAGGTCCACTGAAAATGCCCAATTGTGTTTCTCCCGCTGACTGCCAGCCAGTTGCTGTCTAATATGGGAAACATACATGAACACAATAGCAGCAGAGAAACCCGAAACCTCCAGTGCTGAGTGGACTTGTCAAAGAACAAGAGTTTGCAATAGCGTAGTAAAAGGTTTGACAGCAAGCCTGTAGGCTAAGAGTATGCAGATTTTGGATGGACATGGCCCCCGGAGCTTCCTTTCACTATCTACCAAAAAACCCCACCTTAGTAGATATTACTGTATGTTTCATAAACGCTAATGCGGAGTCAGCCAACCCATTCTAGAAGCTAACAAGCTAACAAACAAGATGAATAAACAATGCTAACAACATTTACCATTCTGATATGTCTGTTAGTTGACAATTTTGGTGCACAACAGAGTCCTTATCTCAGTCTGGGTCTGACTGCAGCTCAGACATGGACGGCTGAATCTTTCCGACGTTTCCACTAATGCTAATGCTAGCCATTTTGGTGCTTACTGCTCTTTCACTGGCAAAATGTCCAAGCCGCACTGGGGAAAGCGGAAAGCAAAACCAAACGCAAGCAAAATTCTCAATAACAGAGAGTAAATCTGCTTCCCTCAATTTTTTTTTACTGTTATGTGAGAAAAAAAATCATGTTAACGAAAATATTAGTATTAGTATCATTACTTCTATATACTTAAAATGGTGTCTTGAGAAAGACTTTAACCTACTGCAAGGCTTACTGTATGTTGATCACAGCAGCTATTAGGCTATTAGCTAGGTTAGGATGCTATATCTGACAAACCTATATAATTAACTGAAAATGTCTTCTTTCTTTTTTTGCATTATTCTAATTGTTAATTGTATTTGCCTGAGTGAAATTTCCATGGCAGTTAGTTGCCAACATTGCTCATCATTTGCTTACATTTTACTTTTTCAAGTAAATGTATTTAAGAAGAGTTAACATTAAAGTTACCACATTAAGGAGACGTTTTATACATCTTCTTAGTTTATGCTGCGAGGTGTTGGAATTTCCTTCTCTGCCTGAGGAACCATTGTATTCTTCCCTCAAGATCAGCCAAAGGTGATGTATAAAGGAAAGCTTACCATATATAGGCCATCTAAAAAAAAGAGGGAACAAGTCCTACTACTAAAGACTTCTATTTTTTACCTACAAATGCCGCCTCGATAGGATGCGCTCATGTATTTGGGCCCCAGCCACAGACTGTAACTTAAAAATGAGCAGCACCACAGGCGGCTTTCTCTCCCCTTCTCTCCCCCCCGTTCCCTGTCTCGACTGCCAACATTCTAGGTATGATGGAGGGAAACCAGCGGAGGTACTGAGAGGGGAATTAACCTTTGAGAAGGGACTGCATTGGCAATGCTCACTGTACTTTAAGAGGTTGAGTTCAAGATTTCACTTTGCTGTCAACAGGATACTCCAGTGCATTTATCACCCTTTGTCTAATTCTGTCATCTAAATTGCAAAATAAAGTGGATTTCATATGCAGTATGTCAAATGACTAATCTGCAACTTTGACGCCGTACCTGCAGAGACAAAATGAGAAAGTCTGTGTGGCTTAGCAATATGCAAACCATTTCGCATCTCTCGTGAGCAATTCTTGACTTCCAAATCTATTATCTGTTGTGTATTGTTTTCTCATTTTCACCATGTTCGCTCTCAGAAATTCGTTTGTCATCAAGCTCACAGGCCAAAAGGCAGACTGGGGAGCATCATTATCGAGCTAGCTGTACCCTGTGATTACCTCGATGGCCCACGTCTATCCATCACATGAAAATTCCTGAAGACAGATGCAGCTGGATGGAGGCATATTTACAGTAAGCGCGTGACTGTGAGCACCACGACGGGGTTTGCAGCGAGGGCAATGGTCATATACTCACACACACACACACAGACACACACACACATCTGTCAGCAGCTTTGCATGAGCTGATACATGTATGTGAGAAAGTGCTACACCTCTGCATATTATGTGTGTGTGTGTGTGTGTGTGTGTGTGTGTGTGTCACAGCACTCCTGGAAGGGGGTGGGGGGGTTGCAGCGTTTCCGCCTGAGTGCGACTGTCAGTGGGCATCACTCAGCCTGGCAGTGTGGCAGGGCGCGAGGATCATTAGTGGACGCGGAGGGAGCAAGAGAGGGAGCAGAATGGAGGAGAGTAAAGGAGAAGAGGGGAGAGAGGGGCAGTGACTGTGTGAGTCGGGCAGCGCGTCTTAATATCCGTCTTGAGAGCATTACACACACAGCAGTGCACTTTCCTCTCAGTCACGCAATCGCCCCACCGCAAAGACCCCCTCCTCTGTCATTTTCTCCCCTCTGTCACTCTCCCTCCCTCCATCCATCTTACCCCCTCTCACCCTGCATCTCTGATTGACCCTCTCTGTCCCTCCCCATATCTCTCAAGCTGTGCCCTCACTTAAGCACGGTGCGTTGCAGCTTTTCATTTCCCCAGCTCCAGATTTATCCATCCTACTTCCCTTCTCCGCTTACATCTTTCCATTTCAGCCCATTGCTCCCATTTTCACCCACTCTGCATCGCACAGCCGCTCCTCTCCTTGCACTAAGCATCATTGCAAGTTGACCTACTCTTAACCGCAGCAAGGTGAAACAACTGTTCTACACATGTGAGACACGAGCTCTTTTCACTTCTTTTACCGTCACTTACACACTCCGTCTCGGCACTTCATCCCCTGCATGTTGTTCGTGCCAGCTCTTCACTCCTTCAACCATCAGCTTATTCATTTGTACGTTTACCCATCAATCCATCCATTTATCTGACACTCTGTGTCAGTATGCTTCATGTCCACAGTCATTCGTGCACCACTCCACCGTCAGCCTCCCTCTATCACTCCCCTCACTGACTCCCTCTCTCTTTAGTCAGAGTGATCGCTCTGATCTCCTTCTGTCCCTCCAGGTCTGTGACCTGTGCTGCTGAATACTAGCATAAACATGCCTGACATTTAAAAAACAGCACAGCTTTGACAAAGCTAGCTGTGTTAGCGCAAGTGCTAATTCTGCCCTAGTTTGCTTACTCAGTAGGTTTCCAGGTTCAGGGATCCATCTGTTTGCTGTACTGTCGTAGCATTTATCACACACAGATTAGGCCTATTCTGTAATATATTTGTCCCAGTGAAACATTTGCGAGCTTGCTTTTGGCACCTGCTGTGAGCCTAGTTTAGTATTATAGCCCTGCTGATGAAAACAGTACAATCTGGCCAGATGCCAGCGCTGCTAAAAGATTTTTGGCGTGGCATGGAGTCAGAAATGAAACTGGCATGTGAGCATTTGCAAAAGGAACACGTGACCGGCCAGGTGCAACAGAGGACAGCGTGGTAGCTACGAGGCAAACCCTGAAACTGCTGAAGCCTCCGTTTCTTGGAGATGGTTTGAAAAGTGGCAAATGGGAAACGGAGAGGATGACCCCTAGGTCTTCTGATGCTTGCATTATGCTTTTGTCCCTATTCTCTTCATTTTATGCATTAAACAATTAATCTATCAATTAGAATAATCCATAGATTAGGATATAAAGAAAATAATCGCTAGTTGCAGCCCTATTAAAGTCTTAAATTATGCTTTTATTTCCATGAGGGGATTTGGCAATTCCAATGTAATTACTGATCTTCACGGTCAAACAGGCTGTAAAGCTCCCCACTAGGCCAATCCCTGTCAATAAACACATAACTCCCCTACAGTTTCCACTCTCATCATTGCCAGGTTACATCGCAACCTGTGCCCTTCACTACGCATCCTCTGCCACTACCCTGACGCTCACACACACCTTTTTCAAGAGGAACACCAGCGTCTAGCCCTGTATCTCTATCTCTCTCACACACACAAAATCCCTTGCATGAGTTACAACCTTTTTCCTAATCACCATTCCAGATAGCGCAGCCGTGGAAATGTACAAAGACAGCCCCGCAAACACACACACAGCCTTGACCCTTGCAGCATCCCCTCAGCTGCCCTTCTTGCACCTTCTTGGCACTCATCTAGATCTCTCCCTGGCCGGTCTTTGGGCATGGATCACTTGTAAGGATTTGAGAAAAGACTTTGCTAAGCTGATTGCTAAAGGGGAGGGGGGAAATTACCCTTGCACAACTGCGTAAAAACCTTCTTGGGTCATGCCTTATGTAATAGATTGTGTGTATGCGTATATGTATGCGTGTGGGTGGGTGTGTGTGTTCCCGAAATACCACTCCCCCCCCGCAGCTCCTACCCCCATGCCATTTACCCATTTTGCACTAATTGAGGGATCTTTTTTCGGAAGCTGTTATTGCACACATTTAATTATTTATTTTGACGGGAAGCAATCTGGTGGCTAGTGAAGGGATCATGAATGTGTGTGTGCGCGAGAGAGAGAAAGGGAGAGGGGGAGAGAGAGAGAGGCGCAGCAGGACTAGGTCAGCGTAGCTTTTTGGGTAAATGTGTGTGAGGACACTGTAAGCTTACTGTACTGTGCGTATATGGGGCTCTGCATGTATGAACGGCATATGAGAAATTTGTCTGTGTGTGCATGTGTGCATGCATGTGTGTGTGTGTTGCATCTCAGAGTGCATGGCTTTCTGAGTGCAATGGGAGTGCACTAATGGACGCACACTTGAGCTGAAAAGTGCAGAGTGTAGCTGAAGTGCAGCCAAGTCTGGCTTCCAGTCCTGCTTGGATGCCCTATAATCTACTCCCTACTATTCCAGCTCTCATTTTCCTCTCCCTCTCCATTTTCCTCACTTCCCTCTCCTTGTCTTTCTATCTCTGCCTCTCTATCAATTTAATATTTTCATCCCCTCTTCATTGACTGAGCCGGCCGCCCCCGTCTCCCTTCTGTCTCCCTATTAAATCTCTTTATCCTGGTTCTGAGAATGAAGAGACGCGGATTGTCGCTGGCTGCGGACTTTTCTTTCTTCATGGTTCCCTCCTCCCTGCTGTGCAGTGAAGAGAATGAAATAAGGGAAGACGACGTGCAACCACCAGTAGTCTTGACCTTTATCAGGCTCGAGTCCCTGAGCCAGGGTGAATGAGACATTAAGAAAATGACTGAGCATTATTAACCCCTACTTACTTACACACACATGTGGCACACCGTCTAGTCTGAGCAACGGCTCTGATGCCTATTTCCTTGGCCGCCACTTTTCTGACACTTAAGGATATGCAAAAGACAAATGATCAGACTGGGAATAACGCTTACGCATTCTGCGTCACATCACTTTAGAACGAAAAGAATGGAAAGACTGGCCCGGCCTGCCTGCTCAGATTGTTTAACTGTGATTGATCCCTTGTCGAGCTCCCGCTTCCCGGCACTCCCGTGAATGCCAAGTCCTGTTGAGAATTGATGCTTCATTATAAACCAACCGCACCAGTTCTTCAAATGATGCATCAGCCTCTGAGAGAAAGCTGGACCTGTGAGGGCCAGATGTTAACCCTGACGGCTGCAGTCCCAGCCAAGCTGTACTTCTAATGATAGATCATTTCCCCGTCGCTCTCTTCTTCTTCTGTCTTTCCCTTTTGTGCACGTGTGTGCGCGACTGGCGCACGTGCATGTGTGGCCATCCTTCTACTCCAGTCAATCAATGAGCAGAGACAATTCCCCGAGTGACATTTACGGAGAAGAAAGAGAGCCATTTATCACTTTAGTTTTGGGATAATAAAGGAATGACTGAATGAGCCAGTGTGTGTGTGTGTGTGTGTGTGTGTGTGTGTGTGTGTAGGAGAGAGCAGGCAAGAGAGAGAGAGAAAGAGAGAGCTAAAGATGAAAAGGGGATTTCAAAAGCACATGAAAGGAGCAGGAGAAATGAGCGAGGGAAGAGGGAAATGAGTGATAAAAAGGCTACTTTGTGGGGAGGACTGAGAGTGTGAAATAGAACAAGTGAGGAGAGAAGAGAAGGCCGTGAGTGACTGACAGTGAAAAAGAGAGCACGAGAAAGAAGGGTATGAAAAAAAAGCCTGGGGTACGGAAAGAAAAAAGGCAGAGAGACAGAGGAGGGGATAGAAAAAGGCTCTCGGCACAGAGAGAGAGAAAAAACGAAGGAGAAAGAGGGGGAAGAGACGGAGATGAAAGAAAAAAAAGGTCCAAGAGAAAGAGAGAAAGGGGGAGAGGAGACAGAGCGAGGCAGACGTGCTGGGTTCATTCAGGGCTATGAGCAGACTCGGAGTTCAGACCTCACACGGTCAGCATACTAAACACCGGACCCAGTGTCCTGACCCAGATTCAAGCCAGTGACATACAAATCCAATTGGGGAGGGAAGAATTTCAATCCCCCCCTCCCCGCATCTGACCATACCTCCCCTCAAACACACAAAAACACACCCCCCTTCCCCCTCAATCCCAGCTGGTCTCACAGTCACCTCATAACCCAACAACCTCGCCCCAATCCTGTAACCTCCCCACACATATGCTGGCTCCCACGCAGATTTGCTCACACATGGCTTGTTTTTACACATACAAATGTACACGCCCAGGCAGAGCCACACATGTAAAGCGATTTCTTCCCAAGGTCAGTTCCTCTTTTCAGCTCAGGTGAGCAGACATTACAGCTCAGCGGGGTTGCTGCGCCAGTTCCTGACCAGCCGCTACCCGAGGTGACCTCCACAGCTCCATCCATCAGCCGTGGGCGCACGCCCCAGCCGCAGCATATCCACCAGCCATTAGCATAACAAGCATCTTTCCTGAACATAACTCTTGCTACTCCTCCTCTCTGCTGCCCTCCTATTTTTTCTATCCACCTGCTCCGATCAGTCAACGTTAACTACATTTCCCTTTGTGAGCCGGCTCCGTCCATCACTTGCCGGGACCGCCGAGCTCAGGTAAACTGATCGACGGCCCTCATACGCTCTCCTTTCCCCTCCTGCAATCCTTTGGCTCATGACAGGGGCTTGATGGACAGGCAGACAGGAGCGAGGGACCCGTCACGTGGCTGCCAGGAAGGGTCCGGAGATGGAGCGTTGTGAAATACACCGTTTAGCTCGGTATACATCATCTCTTTCTCAGGGACAGGCACAGCAATATACGTGCACGTAAACACACACATTTGCACACATGCACACGGCCATCAATCCCTTGCATACAGGAAGAGATATCCGACGAAGAGAAAAATTGAATTAGGAAATATGGGCACCATGATTTGTGGGAAGCGAGTTTTGTGGCCGGGAGAGAAATACAGCTCAGAGCGCACTTCATCTTATAGCGAGAGCAAAGACGAAGAAGCATCTGTGTTGTTTATCTAAAGCCCCATCTAGTTACAATGGCTTGATTTGAAATATTCATATACATGTATGACAAGATCAGGCCCATTATGTTGCTCTCTCAGCGGGGCTTCAGTGAATGGACTGAATGGGAGCCCATCAGTCAGTGTAAATTATGAAGACAAGATACATTACATAAGCCTATAGATGGGCATGAAGAGGAGTATTATTGTAGCCCGGTATCAATCATGGCAACACACGTCCTATAGTGTCATCAGTATGATAATATGCTATAGGCTATTTCAAGGATAAACTTGCCATTATAATATTTCACAAAGCGTGTAACCACAGCAAAACACATTAGGCTTTGTGTCGTGTGCATCATCGTAAGGCATTATATAGCTTATGTTTTAGACGGATCTGCAAGCACACAATGATGCTTCAGTCATAATGAAACGTAAATCATATGGGCTGCAACTAGTGATTGTTTACCTGATCAATAAAGGTCATTTTAACTCAAGTTATGGTCTATGGGTCAAATCTGGGCCACGACTGATTCATAATGGGGATTATTTTTGTACTTTGAATGTAAATAAGGTGTCAGAGTCCATACAAGGCATCAAATGGAGCATGTTTATGTTAAAAAAAAAAAAAACAGTGCCCAGGATGGATCCCTGGACCCCCTGACAGAGGTCCAAGCTAAGCCCCGATTGTCCTCAAATCCCAGAAACACCCCTGCATACACCTGACTTGTGCAGGGTGGTTGCGACTGGATTTGGCAAAGAGGAGTATGGACCAGCTGAAAACAAGCAGCAACCTCCAGAGCTGAAAAATGAAGCCAATAATGAAGTGTCAAAAACTGCAGTTCCTCTAACGGCCACTTGAGGCTGGCTCCAGAAGCCTGTTAATCCCCACAGACACTCATGTAAAATAGCCCAACTTTATAGCATAAATAAACATGTTGACAGCCTGGTAAAAAAAAAACAGGTTTCATGACATTCATGACAACTGTACGTGGGGTGAATCTTTATACAACTCACCCCATTACATTTTAAAGATAAGCACATTTAAGGACAGGGCTGCTGCAGTGACAGGCCGTCTGCAAGGCGTCACTACAGTCTTTGAGTCAGATCCACTCCTCACTCCTCCACATCCCTGCGCTCTCATCCAAATATGGTCACTTCTGGCTCCAAAAAATCAAGATGGCAACAGCTGAAATGCCACATTTCAAGGCTTCAAAACAGCAGTCCTGAGCCAATGGGTGACTCTAGGGAAGCTATATCCATTATTTCATTCAATCAATCAAACAGGCAATTCATTTATTATATATACTGATAAATATTACTAATGTTTGTTTATTAACTGGCTCGTGGTCTCCAATCATTTTGCAAAAAACGGACCCCCAGGCGGAGCAAGTTGAGTAACCCTCGTCTACAAAATGTCAGAAAAAAAAAAAGCAAAAATATTCCGTTCAAGCAGCAAAACTTCACACAGCAAACATTTGGCATTTAACTCTGATAAATTACAGACATGATTCATTGATTATCAAAATAGCTGCCAATTCGTTCTGTGCTGATCAGCTGATATGGTCCATTATTCTTTCAGCTCTACAACCAACCACATCGTCGAGCAGGTCTTTGTTGGCCCACAAAACCAAACATTCCATAGCGATGCCCAAACAGTGCATGGTCTGCTTCTAATCAGAAATATATGAGGCACATCTTTAAGTACAAAGAAATAGCATGTACATAGTACATTACAGCTATTAAGGTGAACGCTAATATGGAGTAGGCTAGCCCGAGGCCGTCTTGCTGTGATAGGGGTGAGTACTGGAGACGGAGCAGAACAGAGTGGAGCAGAGCAGGCCCTGTAGTGGTAGAGAAAAAGACAGAGAGAGTCGACCCAGCGTGACTACCGCCTGCCTGAGTGGAGCAGCCTGCCTGCAATTAAGGTGGAATCAGGGAGAAATCTGCGCTGCCTTGATAATGAGCCTCGTCTGAATTATTAACGAGAGCTGTTCCCCCGGGACCCGGGCTCCCACTGAGCCCATCAACCCCCCCCAACACACCCACATGCACACACACACAGACACACACTCATATACACTGATGCAGGGAAAAGGGGAGAGAAATTCACTCATAAACATCCACACACACACACACACACACACACACAACGACAATCACACATTATGCACATTGACACAGATGAGCAACAAGCATGCCGCTACACACGGAGACTGAAATTTCAAGCACCACAAGGGCTAACACATTTTATTCGCACGCCGAAGTGAATATCCGAAGCCATTTACAACATTTGCAATACAAATAACATTTCTCTGGGACAAAATAACTTCATATGCTGCCATCAGATTGAAACTGACAGACTTTTCTCTGTATTAGAATAAGCGACTTCAACAAAACACTTGACTGAATTTGAAAAATGCCAAATATCTCACACAGCAGATGCATCGTTTTCAATGAGTGACTCTTGTCCATTCAGTGTGCTCTACTGATCAAGCATGTGTAATAACAATGGGTATTTTCTTAACCGCATTACATTGAGAAACAGCATACTGTGGTATTTCATTTGTGAAAGGCGAGCCAGTTATTAGATGATGAGTCATTTATTGCCTATTAGTCATTTTGGGAAGAATTCATGGTCATGAATGAAAAATGTTTAATTCTAAGAAGTGTATTCTGGGAGTAATGTTACTTAGCTGAGAAGGATATGTGAACCCTCTCCCTAAACTAGCATAATATAGCAATAGCAATTAATATATAATATTAATTGCAATAGCAATTTATATATAATATATATATAATATATATAGCAATTAATAGAGATTTTATTAGTAGGAGAAGAAGTCACTTGGGTACTAGTGTCAATCGGATGTGGATGGAGAGAAATTGAGCAGGAACACCCTCTCATTCTGGCTGCCTAAAGCTCCCTGTGAGTCCAAACATACAGCAACCCAATCGCAAAAATAAATGTTGATATTGTACATTTCTGCAAATCACAAATATGTTTCATATATATGTTTCATATGTAGCAGATATGTTGAAACTTAACATTTCTCTGTGTTTCAACTTTTAATTTTATGTTGTGACATCACTGTACTAAATGTGGGGTTAGGTCTAGGCACAAAAAACACTTGGATAACGTTAGCAAAACGTTATGTTTTGGGCTTCAAATACCCTCTTTGGTCGCCACTGTCTTCCCTGGAAATGTCCCAACCCCTCATTGAAAAATACCTGGTTTGGTTGCTCCTACACAGCTAAAATGTCCTGAACTCTTGTTAAAAAAATACCCGGTTTGGTCGCTACAAACACAGTTGGAAATGTTTCAAACTGTTGTTAAAAATTACCTGCTTTTGTCTCTACAAATATAGCTAGAAATGTCCCGACCTCTCATTAAAAAATATCTGATTTGGTTGCTCATACACAGCGAAAATGTCCTGAACTCTCATTAAAAAATACCCGGTTTGGTTGCTACAAACACAGCTGGAAATGTCCTGCCTTGCCATTAAAAAATACTTGCTTTTGTCACCTTAAATACCACTAGAAATATCCATACCTGTTGGTAAAAATCTACTTTCTTTTGTCACCAAAAATATGGCTGAAAATGTCCCAAACTGTTGTTAGAAACTACCTCCGTTTTCACCAAAAATACAGCTAGAAATGTCCCAACCTCTCATTAAAAAATACCTGGTTTGGTTGCTTGTACGCAGCTAAAATGTTCTGAACTCTCGTTAAAAAATACCCGGTTTGGTCGCTACAAACACAGCTGGAAATGTCCCAACCTGTTGTTAAAAAATGCCCACTTTTGTGACCACAAATTCAGCTGGAAATGTCCGACCTGTCGTTACAAACTACCTGCTTTAGTCACCAAAAATACAGCTAGTAATGTCCCGACCTCTCATTAAAAAATATCTGATTTGGTTGCTGATACAGCGCCACAATGTCCTGAACTCTTGTTAAAAAATACCTGGTTTGGTAGCTACAAACACAGCTGGAAATGTCCTGTCCTGCTGTTAAAAAACACCTGCTTTTGTCACCACAAATACCACTAGAACTGTCCCAACCTGTTGGTAAAAAACTACCTTCTTTTGTCACCACAAATATGGCTGGAAATGTCCCATACTCTCATCAAGAAAATACCCACTTTTGATGCTACAAACACAGCTGGAAATGTCCGAACCTGTCATTAAAAAATACCCACTTTTGTCACTTATGATGAGTACACGTCCTGAACTCTCAATAAAAAATACTGAGTTTGGTCACTACAAACACAGCTGTAAATGTCCCAATCTCTCGTTAAAAAAATACCCACTTTTGACGCTACTAACACAATGACAAATGTCCCTAACTCTCGTTAAAAAATACCCACTTTTGTCGTCACAAATACGTCTAGTAATGTACCGACCTTTCATTTTAAAAAGCACCCCTTTGGTCGCTCCAAGCATGGCTGAAAATGCCCCAACCTGTCGTTAAAAAATATCGTGTCATCCACCATCCAACCTTCTCCTGATGAGAAACTTGGCTCATATACATGTCATCTTAATCACTAGATATGATACCTATGAAGCATACAAATCTAACATGTCTGTGGTTTGCAGATGCCAAGAGGCTGCATATAGTTCCCTCAACAGAAGAAGACCTCACTGTCCCCTCCCCAGTTGCATAACCCATTCCCTGGAAATAAAAGGAGATGTGTTCTAATCACCCAGCACTGGTGTGTAGCACTAAAGGCTGCCCCCCCCCCCCCAATCAAATCTCCATGACACCAAACTTACACAGCCTCAGAGAGAAACACACACCACATTCTGTCCCTGCAGCTGTGAACGGTTTTGCCAAAAACTCCGTGGGCGCTTACCAAACAGAGCCACGCCTTCCACATGAGCCAATCGCCGCGAGTCAGACAGGTTTCAAAACAAATCAGACAGCAAAACAGCACCGCAGAAAGTCGCTTCCGCTCTCGGTCAGCCCCCTCCTCTCCCCAAAAAATGGTTCACCCCACCCAAGAACAGAGTGTTCCTCCATGGGTGGTTTGAGGAGGCACAAGTGTGTTGTGCAAATGTGTGTGTGTGTGTGTGTGTGTGTGTGTGCATGAGCCAGAGGGAATAGTCGAAAACCATCACCCTAAATAGTGCAATGGGAAAAGAATGACAATTTCTCTTTGCTTCACTGTGCTATTCCGGTTTAGGAAAACTAAATGAACTGAAAGGGGTATTAAATATTCTGAGAAATGTCACCAAACGGCTCTAAAAAAAAATAAAAACAAAAATTGCAGCGCCATGGGTAATAGGCTTGGTAAGAAATGCTTCAACAGCTGAAGTTCAGTTCAGCTGAGAAGAACATCCAAATTAGTTCAACCCTGTCGAATTGGGAACTTGACGGTCTCATCCCCTTGTATTCTGCTCCAAGAGACCCAGTAGCTGAGAGGAGTCGAGCTGAGGAAAATCCAGCATTGTTATCCTATTATCTCTTGAGATAATGTGAGATAGGAGATTTCTCTTAGATGAGAGGAGGCACGCTGCTTAAGGCGGTCTCGATCACTGGCAGGAGACTGACGCCAAAGATCCCTTGAGAAAGACTCCTCACCTCAATTGGCCCTCGTGCCGAAAACCACGAGCAGAGAAAAAATGTATAGGATGTCTAATAGATGGATGGAGAGAGAAAGGCGGAGAGATAACAGAAGAGATAACATGGGTGTCTGCTAGATGGAGTGATAGGAGAGAGCGAAGTAATATCAAAGGCAAAATTATATTGTTTTTCATATTACCGTCTCCTGATTGCTGTCTCCCGTATTTGAATGCGTGCCCATGCTTTGGTAATTTGCATGTACATTAATCATTTTCAGTGAGAAATGAACTGCCACGGCTGCCTGACGGCTGCAGGGGGAAAAGGCAGTGAGAACGGGCTTCTTGGCTTCAGAAACCCGACTCAACCCGAATATACTGCCTGAACCCAACCTGGCTCCGGCTGCAGGAGCCAAGGGGAGATGTAAGGTGCTCATAATCCTACACCATAAATCTGTCCAGCATGTATCATATGCTCTCATTTTCTGAGTGTGCAAGTGTGTGTGTGTGCATTTATGTGTGTGTGCGTGTGTGTGTGTGTGTGTCTGTCTGTCTGTCACACTCTCAAATTACTCTGCTCCCCTGAGCCAAGACGGAGGATAAAATATGAATCAGCTGAAGTCTAGGATAGTTTCCAGTCTCTCCAGACTCCCCAACCATCAACAAGCGGCACTAGCATGCATTCCTACACACACACACACACACACACACGGACACACACACACACACACACACACACACACACACACACACACGGGCGCGCGCAGGCAACACCACACACTTAGAAAGTTTCAAGTCTCTCCACTTCATGCTAAGCTTCCGTCAAACACGCTCTCTGCTGCACATTTGACATTCATATCCCTCATATTTGACAAGTGTTTCTCTACTGCAGCTGCTGGAGCCCGTGCATAGTGACAGGATTACGAGAGTCTGTCTGTCTCTTTACCTATAAATCAATTAGATAAAGTGATATGATCCAGCACTGTTATAAATACTACTGCCTGTGGAGACAGGGGTTCTGTGCCTTTACAGAAGATAAGACTATACATATACCCAGAGAGACATCTTTCTTTCTCTTCTATTCATTTCCTCACATGCACTTCGTCTTTCCCTTCTCTGCCCTGCAGTCGCTGTCACATTTCTCTCGATTTTTTTTTAGCTCTATCATTTCTGGTCTGTCTGATTTCTTTCATTAAAGGAAGCCACATGACCTCTTGCCCTGCTGGCCCGGCACAGACCCGCTACCTAAAGACACTTTATAAATAACAGTCTAGTCGCTTTGGATTAAAGTGTCTGAGTGACTGCCTGGCACCCTTGCCGACCTGCTGCGCAATCCCCTGGCATCTGACATGCCCCGAGCGCCGGAAAAAACCCTGTAAACACATACAGGGAAAGCTATGTGTTGTACATTAAAGCAGGAAGAAAGCGACAAATTCTTCACAGATGCACTGTGGTTGCAATTACCCACAGCATACTGTGATATCTTGGAGGCATGCATCACTCATTTTTATTTAAAGCTGATCCATACACTAAAAGCATTTACGTAATGTGGACTTGTGTATCCTATAACTACACACGGTTATACATACAACAAACCAGACCCTCCCAGCATTACATTGGCAGTATGCAACCCCCTTGAAGTTAATCAACTTCAGGGCGCCTACAGGGCAATCCCCACACCAAGATGCATTTAAACCCCACCATTAGAGGCATTATGAAGTCAAGAGCAAGACTACACAGCATTCTCTGCACTGACACGCTGTCAGACCAATCAGCGGGCCCAAACATACACGCCTATAGAAGTAGACAGCCCCTCCCCCTGCACTAGCCCCCACAAAGACACACACACATGCACACACAACACTGCCAACCCTGACGCTTTGTTGCAATTGACATGTGCTTCTCCCACGCACAAATGCAGTATGCGTCCACATGCACCCGTGGATATATTTAGATATAATTAGCCAGAGAGACATAAAACACAACGATAAATACATGGCTTCAGAGACAATCGCTAACTTCAGTTCAGCATCCAGCAAATTCCACTGTTGGATCGGCTTAGTTTCCGGCCAAGTTGCCAGGAGAAAATGTGGGCACTGTACATTTCTGCAGAGCACGGATGTGTTACTTTTGTACGTTTTATACGCATCATATGAACATTTCTAAAGTGATGTAGGTCTAAATACATATTGGCTTTATCATCAGGAGGTGGAGGGGATCGTGGGTAGCGTGACACTGCAGGCCTGATTGTTATTTAGCAACACGTAGCTGCATTTTCAGTCACAACTGTGCCACCAAAAACGAGTATCTTAAGCCAAAACGATCTTTTCCTCACCATAACCAAGTGGCTTTTCTCCCTGTTAACAACATCACTGCTGAAATGTAAAGTTCAACATATCTGCTTCATGATAATTTAAAAATGTAACATATCCCTGGTTTGCAGAACTGTACAATGCCACCATTCATCCTGGCAATTGGGTTACGGTTACAGAACATTGGAAAATAGAGGCCAGTGAAGTCACCATTAATCTACACCTCAGGAGTGACTGTGGAAAGTGTAATCAGGTTCACAAGTACAAAATTCTACGTAACTTCCCTCCAGTAAGGACGTGATTAGGAAGGCATGACCTCAGAATACTGCAGCCTTCCTAGAAGTCAGAAGCCATTAGGTATTTATAGGAGCTTAATGGCACTGTCTAGGTGTATTGGCTGTCTAGCACCCATCATCAAGCCATCAACCCCAACCCAACCCCCCGCCCGCCTGCCTCCTACGCAAACTGCCAAGCTATACCACTTAATTTCATTTTATTTCATCAGCAGCTTACCAACAATTCTTTTATCTTTTTTTTCTCTTTCCCTGCCACAACATCAACACAACAGCAGACTGTTTTGCATCCGGCGCTTTGCTCGTGCGTGATATTGTTGATTGAGATGAAAATGTAGTGGATGATACAAATAATGTTTCCCAACTCGCAAATGCTGCTGTCAAATATAATTGCCTGATATGATTGTAAAATTACATGTATGAGAGTGCACCTGTGCTGTGCGCAAGTGAAGAGGGGAAGTAGCGTGTTTTTTTGGCTGCTGGGTTCAGGGGTTGAAACTGAACATGTGACTTCACATTAACCTTGTCAAGCTTGGTCTTTGCTATTAAGCTCTCGTGAAACAGAAAACGTTTTATGTGTCCACACCCCTTTTTTTTTTTATTCCGTAACTATCTTAATGAAATAATTTGCATGTAAATTTCTGTCACATTCCCAACAACAACAAAAAATATTCCACAGTGCTTCATTTTGTATTCAAAAGCCTGCAAATTTAAATGGGATTCTCATTTGACGAGCCAAGTTCACTTAAAAGTTGAACACAGTTATTGCAATAGCCAAGGTAGATGGTTGCATCAGAAATTAGGCTTGTACTATACATACACAAAAGCTGCTGAGTGAAAATTTCCATATGCTGGCTCCTGTTTGTACATGTGACTCCTAAGTGTATGTTTACATTACTACTCTGCCTCTGACTGAAACCAGGTCAGCCCTGTTACTGACATTATGGCTGCCTGCTTAAAACGACTTACCTAATGCCCCGTCATTACCTGGAGTGGGCCCCATGTCTCGCCGGTGGCCTGAAATAGCCCGGGACCTCAGACTGCCACTGTCAACCCCCTCCTAATTTGCAGTTTCATAAATAGCAGACTAGGACTTTGGCACTAAAGATAAAGAGGCCCTGTGGTTGAAGGCTCTTGGTGCAACTGTGAAGTCTACCTGGAGACACACCTTTGCAGAGTTCACTTTAATGGGACAGGCTTAAGGTGTCAAGTCAGGTGCTTGTGATTACGGCTGAACTCCAAGAGGTGACAGAGTCTGCGTTATGCAATACAACAAGTTTTGACAACAGACTGGTTTCTCAGAAAGGCAAAAATGCGAATGCATGTCGTTGGACATGTGCCACTATTTTGGTCTTTGATTATATTTGATGATATAAATGACACGCCTAGATAGTTTTGGGCGGGTAAAAATCATGTGCCTGCCAACTGAAGAATTCTTCCTCTAAGTATTTAATGGGATAAATTTAACAATCAGCATTAATGGTCTACTCAATCTTGGCTTTATGTAAGGAAACAGGTGGGGCGAGCCAATGTGAGGTCCTGTTCAGTGGTCTTGCCTCAGTAAAAACCAGCCTTGAGCAAGATTCTGATGAGAGATGACACATCCGCAAGGAGTTACCTGCCTCTAACTTCTCACACATTGCCACAGTATTTTCAGAAGCAAACTTAACATCCAGTCTCAAGGTTTCATCTCAGCAAAGGTGCACCATGAGGACAAGCTCTGCTGATCTCCCCTGCCCCTTCTCCCTGTCCTCAGATGGCCATAATGAATAGCAGCATGATGAGGCTGGGAGCAGAGGCTGATAACATGGGCAGAGATCCAGGAGGTTACTCCAGGCTCTCAGCCAGACGGGCAGCGGTGGTGGTGGACTGTGGTCAGTTGTGAGCACCCGTCTGAATATTTACATTGTGGACAGCTGACCCTGGGATCTCCCACTACAAGTGTCCCTCTGTTGGTATACTTTTTAAACTGATAAATGTGTGCTGCATGAAAATGCATTTGAGGAGTTTATTCTCTTTAACTGCCTCATTTATTCGCAGCAGATCTGGAGATAAATCATTAACCATTGTGGTCCTGCTCCTGGTGAAGGGATTTCATGCACTACTACGGACGCTGTTGCCCATCATGAGCGAAGCCTGGTTACACACACACAGCAAGTGACTACACTCCAGTCTATTACATCCTGCCATCAATGATCTATTAGACTGACTGACGGCAGTAATGAACTAAGACAAGATAACGCATGGCACCATTCATGCGTAACCGACACGGAATCCCACGGTGACATGTGTATGGCACGAGGGGTGAAAAAATCATAATGGCTTAGTGAATAGGAATGATACTATCTCTAGACACTCTGTGATTAACACGTCAAAACCCCCGTCGTGTGTTTCACTCCTTACCTTCCAGCCAGCTGAGCTATTACTGTCGCCCTTATCCTTGAAATAGGGCACATAACGGACCATCCAGTCGTATATCTGTGACAGCGTGAGTCTCTTTTCTGGGGTGCTCTCGATGGCGCGGGTAATGAGATCCGCGTAGGACTGGTTCCCCCACGCGTTCCGCCGCGAGGATTTGGCTTTGCGCAGCGGTCCGGTCACATCGAGCGCCGCGCCAGCCAGGCATGGGTGCGTCGCGCCTGTGGGTGCCGGGGCGCCGGCTGGATGCTTCAGCTCTCCCGGCGTTCCGCCCACGAGCCCCGCTATGCAAGCCGGGACGTCCTCCGGTTCCACCTTGATGTTGGCCAGTGGAAGACCCCCGCTGACCTCGTGTCCACCGGGGAAATCCTCCGGGCATGGCAGCGGCCAGGTGCACGAGCGAGGCCGGCTCTGCGGCTCGAAATCCGAATCAACCTGATGAGCGTCTAATTCGTCGTCCTCCATCATCAACATTTACCCTTCAGTTGGGAGAAATGGAATAAATCAAACGGGAGAGCAAGGGGAGGGAAATACCTCCACGATCCGCGTATCCAACTGTCTTCAGTCTCACTTCACGTTGAAATTCGCCTTGTAATACTGCTATTAAGCTTACAGTCCGAATCAATAAGAGGCAATTCAGCGGAGTAAAAGGATCATGATGAACACAAGCAGAATCACAGCCTCGCGTGCAGAGACAAGAGAAGTAATAAAAGTAATAATAATTTTTCGTCCATTTTACCTGGAGTGAAAATATCAAGCCGTGATTAAAAAACGCTTCTTATTCAACAGTCCACATCACCTCAGAGCTGTGAAGCTCAAACGCGTGTCAGAGCCAGTCATGGGGGCTTTTCAATCCAGTTGCAGCAACAGATGATATTTCAGATAAGGAGCATATTTGCAAAGCAGTCGTCGATAAATCCTCCAGAAGACAACAGGAAGAATGGGGGGAAAGAAGGGGAGGAAAAAAAAATCACCAGAGCTGTGTTGAGAGCATCCACTGAGGCGATAATGCGTGATTACCGTGAATTATTAAATCTTCCAGTCTGCACGGATTAAGCTGGCAGCGGCACATTCAAGTCCATTCAGCCTGAACAGCACCCAACTGTCTGCAATTATAATGAAGAGGCGTGCGCATGTGACGAATCGATAAATTCCCCAGTCTGGAAAACATAAAGAAGAAAAAAAAATAGTCCAGCGATCAAAATTTCGTATCCACTTGTCAGGCTGATAAAATAGTCTTTTATCACACCTCCTCTTGCTCCCCTCTATCCCCCCTTGCCTTTTCTCACTCGCTCAGATCCCACACATGTTCTCATTTGCTTACAACTCGTTCCGTCGATGTGAACCGAGGATGACGCGCCGGCGCTGTAGTGGAGATGCTGCCAATTGGAGTGCGCTCACGAAATCAATACTCTCCTAACATGATTACAGCGAAATCCCGAACTCTCTCTCTCTCTCTCTCTCTCTTCTCCCTCCTCTCTGTTTCCCGCCCTCTCTCTCTAGTCTCCACCATCCCTGATATGAACGGAGGGAGCAAACCCCAAATTCTTAATCAAAACTCTGCATAATAATCTTTATGGCGGCGCATCACCCGGCGCTTTGTGTGCCAGCCACCACGTCCAGCGGTGATACAACAGGACAATGTGGAAATTACACAAGGGGAAATTCCCTCATAATCTCGACAAGGTTTGTCTTTTAAAAAATACAGTGTCTGATCTGCCTTTGTGCGTAACAAATTGTCCCGTGCAACGTGCGCAGCGTCCAAATGCCCTCCGGGCTGAACTCACGGCGCGCAAAAGGTTTCACCTCTGCTGATTATTTGCGAGCTATACCTCAGTCAGTGTAATTTTCTATGCCGATTAGACAGATTTAGTCCAGATTAAAAGAGATTAGGTAACCCTAGATTTTAATCCGGGGAGGAGTGAGGTGAAATGGGGCTTTTCAAAGGCCAGATTGAAAGATCATCTCCGCTCCGCACTCCAACCAAAGTGAGGAGGCAGAAAAAACACTTGCACCTCGACGCCAAAGACACGCTGCTCTGGCAGCAGTGGTCAGAGCCCGTGTGTGTATGTGTATGTGTGCGTGTGTGTGTGCAGGATGGGGTGGATGAAGGGGATTCCGCCCCTCCGTCCCAACACCACCCCCTCCCAAAATCTGACAGCAGGGCGGGCGCACAGTCAAAGGTGCTCGAACACCATTGGCTGTTTATTTCACACATAAATGTCATTTTATTTTTTATTTCAGCCCCACACTGCCCCTCACCTTTCACCCTTTATACAAAAGATTTGCCGAGCTCACAAGCTATTCAACAGCAACAGTCTGCTTCGCATTTTTATGCACATTCACACCTGTTATGTTGATGGTTGCTGTGGGGACAGTATTACTTATTCATGGACTTTCACATGCTCACTCTGCACACTACAATTTCTGATAATATTTGGAAGTTAGGCTGCTCCATGCGAGCATTTTAGCCACCCATGCATAATCACTATGACCTATGGGGGCATGTTAGTATGAATGGACTGCTGTCAAAACATTCAACAGCAAAATGAGGAGGGGACTCTACTCATAGTTGAAATAAACCCCCCTCATATTTTAGAGTGACGCATTCGCAGGTCACAAGCGCCATCAAAACAAGCACCTGTGCAGCAAGGTGCCTGAAACTGTCTGAGGGGGCCCGCCCTCTTCGTGCCAAGTACGCATTGGAGGGAAGCTGTATTTAAAAGTTGCTCAACGCGGCCACACTGTATGCACTCAGGCGTGACTGATGTTGAGAAATGTGTGTCAAAAATAGCACACTTTTAAAGCGGGAGGATGTGTCATAGTGTGTCATGGAAATGACTTAACGCTGAGCATCAGTGGGATCAGATGGTTAAAATGCCATGTTGCTAATAGTTTGCGTAAAAAAAAGTCCCCAGGCCTTATTGCACTCACAAATTTGATTCATGAGAAATTATTTATTATATTGTTATCATCATTTCGTCAGTTAAATTTGTGCCAGGAGTGGAAATCTAAGGTGCTACTTGTGACACTGGTTTGCAAATAACTCTCCTGAGTGCCAGAGTTTTGGTGACACAGTACCACACAATGGATCTTGATTACACATACAGTGAAAGAAATGTAATTGCGAAGACAAATAACCAGACTGAGAGGCTCACAGCAGGACTGGATCTCCAGAAAAACAACACTCAGAGGACACAGAGAGGAGTCAGACAGACAGAGAGGAGGGAGGCCCGGGCAACACGACTTTAAAAACTACATATATGTTCGGTCCCTTCCAGGCTGACTGCTATGCTGTCCCCATACCAGACATTCCAGAGGCAGCGTGGCTGGCTTCAGGCTCTGAGTGGCTGATCCTGGAACAGCATGTTCTGCACAACAGTAATCACCTCAGCCAGCCACAAGCAAGGCAGAGCACCACATCAACAACAAGCAGAGCTTTGTGCCTGTCAATTTGCACCCTGAAAAAGTGCTCTGGAATCTCATTCACATGAGGAAAGGGACACGTTTTTTTCCCACCCATTTCCGCAAGGCCCATCCTCGTTGCCTTGGCCCCTGCCACTCCAGACGTCCCTCGCAACCCTCATGATGTTGTGCAATTTATCCCTGCAACCCATTCTGCCCAGTGGGATTAGGACGAGAGGAAGCTGGAGAAGCCACAAGAACACCCTTGGGAGATCGATGCCTGTTTGGGAAAACACTTCCCCTGGTTCTCCTCCCCTCTCAGCACACAACCCACACTCTCTAACAAGCATATGGGCTCCCAATGACACATGAAGGAGAGGGCTCAAATCCAAGTATTGGGAGCGTTCCTGAGTAGACGAAGCTGGATTTCACCCCTTCGTGGCACTGGCCCAAAGTAGGATGACTTAAAGACTTCCTGCCCCAAGCAAGAGCCAGCTTTCTGTGGCATCTTGGCATGCGCGCCGCTGCCAACTATGAACATTATGTTCAGAGGCAGCAAAGACAATTGGTGCCAAGAGTTTTAATTAAGACTGTGTTGTGTGGAATGGAAAGTAAAGGCATGTGCAGGTAATGGCATCTCTCCCCATTTCAAAAGGTTTAACAAAATATGATTGACTAACACTATCTGCCTTAGCCAATTAATTATATTTAACAACCAAAGACCCAGAACAACCAAATGGCCCGATGAGGAAAATCAGTGTGCTCTGCTCTCGTACCCAAAAGAGCGGCAAGCATAATTGTATTTTAATAAATCGGTGATGTCAAAGATGCTTCAAGAGAGTGGAGGTGAGTGGACAGTAGCTAAATAACGGTGCAGGTGTGTGTGATACACAGAACAAACTAGGGCAATACTATTGTACTGTGTTGCCTTTTTCCACAAAGAATTTATGAATTAGTGATTTTAATAATTTAGGTATATTATCCCTATATAAATCTGAATATCTATATATAAAGTAGCTGATTGCAGCTTATCAAATGGGAGGATCTGCTGCTTTTCTCTGATTTAAATCATTTTAAATTTGATTTGTAAAAAATAAAATACTTGCAGCTCTGCTACAGCAGTTAAGCTTTCAAGAATTCTGTAAATAGCAATGCCCATATGACCCTAAACTCACAGATTTATCATAACTGAGAATAACAATCCCACAATGAAAAGCAATCAGTTTGATGGTCAATCACGAACTGTAACCTTAACTCCTTATGAAACCATTTTCATACAGTTCTCAGAATTTTTGCATGTGTGTGTTGGGAGATGGTATTGCGCTCCTCTTAGTTTCTTGAAATAAACCATGCAGAATATCATATTGCCTCCAGCAACGACTTAAATCCCTCACTTGTGCAAGTCAGTGGTTGGCTACATCCACAATAGCCGAGAAGGCTTGATGCCAAGACACTGATTAGCCTAGCTCTGCCTCTGTTCTCCAAGCAATGTGGAGTGGAGGTGCAGTGGGAGTCCAGCTCATCACCAAAGAGCACTGTGCTAAACACAAGTTTAAGTGGAAGAAAGCCAGCAGACTGTAGTGTATCCATGCTGGACATATAAAGCCTTGGGCAAGGAGGCATCTGCCTCTTTAATACATAATTCACTCAGAGCTGAAACATCATGCTTTAGTCCTAAGGGCCAGTAGTCTACTTGTGGTTGTTGGAACATAAAACTGTCTCCATCAGATAACACGTCTCTCATTGACGGGCAACTTTGTGTACAAAGTACCAAACTTTAAAATTCAATTTCAGCGCAGATCGGCTCTGCCTTCGAAATCCCTTGGAAACATCTCAAAATGAAAAATGGTTTTCAAGGAGCATCAAATGTATATGGAGGCAATGTCATCTCACCTTTCCACCTCAGCGAGCTTGTCCTCATCAGCTGTGATATACAGGTAGGTCAACATGTACAGACAGCCATCTGCCCTCCAGCTCTCCCTTCAGACACGCACGCGACCACTTTACATCGCAGCCCCTGCAAATGCATCTTCCTGTTGGGGGTATTATTAGAAGCACTCATGTCTTATTGCCCACATTATTATCATAACTGACAGGATGTGCATTAGTTACTTCAGTCTCTGCAGCACATCGGCCATAATGTTGACACACGAGTGTATGAGCCATTTTGGAATTCAGCATGAGGAGAGAAGAACCTGAGGCAGCTGTAGTGCTTTCATGTGTAATAGTCCCAGCTCAAGTTCCCATGAAAGAGGCACTAATGGGTTAACAGTAGAAATGAGAGGGGAAGAGAGGGAAAATCAATGCTTTTGTTGAGGGGAAGAAAGAAAAGCTTTCACAGGTCTATGTATCATTAAGCAATTGAGAAAGCTAATTAGAGTGGGGGGAAAAGATGTGCAGATCTCACAGCTAATTATTTCCATGGCAACCACAGCTCCTGTAGATGATCAGAGGTAGCTCAGCTGGCAGGACAGGCAGTTACATGAAGAGCAAGAGAGACCCCTAGTGGGGAAAAATGAATGCGTTCATGAGAAGCTATAGAATCAACATAAGATATAAAAAGTAATAGCTTTAAATAAAGAACACAAATAAGATCACATTTTAAAAATTTTTTACGTTAGGTCTTTATGCAACATGCACCATACTCTGGGAAGAGTCGCTATGGTTCACAGGTCTGCTAGTCTGGGTCTTCTAGTCCAGGTTAAAGACAAAGTGCGATTGAGCCGTTTCAGTTCTTGCTCCCCGGCTTTGGAACAGCCTCCCACTGAGCATCAGATCAGCTGACTCTGTTCACGTCTTTAAATCTCATCTGAAAACTTTGACAGATTGGCCTTTTCTGACAGTTGACAGACTTATTGTGTGTACGGGAGTGTATGTATTTACAGCCGTGTATTTATGTATGCATGCTTACAGGTATGTATGTGTTTAAGTGTATATGTTAGTGTAGGCGTATGTAAATGCTTATATTTTATTAGTATCCCTTTTGTTTTGTATTATCTGCACAGTGGAAAGTAATTCGTGCTTTCAGCTCAAAAGGTGCTCTGCAAATGAAGTTATTATTACAAATGTAAAAATATATATTAACTAAAAATCAGTTTAAAGGTCCAGTGTGTAGAATTTAGGGGGATATATTGGCAGAAATGGAATATAATAAGCAAGTTTTCTTTAGTGTATAATAATCTGAAAATAATTACAGTCACATTTTTGTCCTCTCAGAATGAGCCTTTATAACTGCATAGCAAGCGGGTCCTCATCCACAGAGTCCACCATGTTGCAGTAGCCCAGAACAGACAAACCAAATACTGTCTCAAAATAGGGCCATTCATGTTTTAGCGCTTTCTCAACGGCAACCATAATAAGCAGCTGCTCCACAAAGAGCCAAACAGTGTCAGAAAAACACTGTTTTTTAACATGAAACGACTTTATTCAGTGTTTTTACCAATTTAAATCACCTTGTCCATTTTTTTGGAAAGAGGAGACCTCTGAGGATAATTCTGCTGAACGTCTGGATCTTAAGTTATTGGAGACAAAATGTGAGCACACATTAGCAGGTGCTGGGATAGCAGCCTGTCTGCAACAAGCCCAAAATCTGCAAACTGTATTATGTAGTGAAAGAGTGATAAGCTTAACATGTCAAAACTCAAAACTATGACAATTCTTTGGTGGAAACTGATGATATGCTGTAATATTCTGTAGTAACTGTAGAGTCATGCTGGTGAAGGTTCTTAGTCATCCAGTTCATGTTAATCCTAAGTGTTTATTATAGGAAACCGAACTTGCTTAGCTTTAAGGGGGACTTGCTTCAGTTCACCAGAGTTGAAACATCTTCACGAAACTCAAGCAAGTCTAGTTGCCTATGATATACCACTTAGGAATCGTAGAGTCATTTTCCCACTCACATAACAAATTTACCAAGAGCGTAAATGTTAAGTCAAAGTTGGACTGTATTTAATTTTAGTTTGAATGTAAACAATGTAAAAAAAAAATGAAGTCTTATTGGTCCATAGTGGTCACAGATGACTTGACCCTTAAAATGTTCACATTTAGTGTCTCTGTTTGCTGGGGTCAATCTTCTCCAGGTGAACCAGGGGTTTAAGTTGCTCAGCAAAGCTGCGCATATCCTCTGACACAGTGTCCTGCCCAGCGGGAGCCAACACACTCAGCTCCACCAGGTATGAAAGTGATAGTCGCTCTGTGTTCTCTGTGTTACCTGGTACCAGGATGCGTGACAGCTTGCTGACCACAATTTTCATAGCCCCTTTGCGGAATATGTGCCCGTTGGCCACAAACTCATGGTCCATGCGGAAGCCCATCTCGTTGAGGAACTCCGGCAGGCTTTGAGAGGCGGCTACGTCAACACAATTGCGCACCAGAGCATGGCGGCTCTTGTCACCCACTTCAGGTTGGCCTAGGTAGCGTAAGTGCCATGGGGATGTAGGGTGGGAGAGGGAGCGCCGGGCACGCAGAATGAAAGGGTTCCCTTGTTGGCCTTTCAGAAGATAAACCAGTTCGTGATCTGTGAAGGTCTCAGGTTCCATGTTGTCACAGAGACCTCGAAGGCGATGCAAGAGGCTTTCCAGGGCCTGGTCTAACACACTGCCTGCATTGATAAAGAGTAGAGAAACAGATGCATGAATACATTAACAACATAAAAACAATGTGGTGTGATGATGTGGACTGCACAATATATTGTGTTTAAAACTGCAGTCTCAATATACAGTACATTTACATAAGAAACATAACACCTCCAACATTAAGACTGCTGGATATCATTAAGGAAACAGGAAGGAAATGGGCCTTTGTCACAAACACAGCAGATTTTGTCTGTTTAGGGTAAAGATCTGCTGTCAATATATCATGCTGGCTATGACACAGTCTATATAACAGAGCAGAAGTGTAAGAAACTGAGGGGATCACTTCTCACTGGAGTTGTACCTTCTATAATTCCATGTGACAAATAAATAACTGATTGATTATCACACAGAAACAACCAGTCAAAATTCCCTCTATTACTCAAGGATACAAAGGAGGTTGCTGCATGTTCAAAACCACTCTGACACCGAACATTTGTTTCAAGTTAATGGTAAATATATATGGGAAATAGCTCAAATATATAATACACAAATGCCTGTCCCATAACCATAGATTTATCCATGCACAAAAATATATACAAAACACATTTTTGCCATTCTCTTTTGCAATATTTCATTATATATTTAACGACAACAGTAAACTTAACAGATGGCTCACACCTTAACACTACCCTCTTGTAAATATAAGCTCACAGAGGCACAGGCTAAATCAGTCATAATAATCTAATAGATAGTGTCCAAACCCTTATCTTTAATTTCTCATCCACCTGCACACTTAATAGCTATTCTGAGTGATAATAGGAACACTGTGTTTTGACTCTTTCCTGTTTTGAGCATTACAGTGATACATGTAGTTACCTTACAAATAAAAAAAAATGTGATTTACTGTCTATATATGCACCACCTTCACACATATCCACATGCTAAAGTAAGAATTTATCACATCTCACTACACCATGCGAGTGCTGCATAACACCCATCAGTAGTAGGGTAATATCTGGAGATGTTACATTTAGTGTCCCCAGCTGTGGAGGTCTCTACCGTTAGCATACCTTGCAGCAGGTACTCCATCATATTGATTGTGCCCCCGGTGACAGGCATCACGGTAACTGGAGGAGCTTCCATCTTTTCTCAGACACCGAGTTGTTTTTGTCTGTAAGGAGAAAATATTCATAGTTAACGTTAAAACGGCAGCGTTTTCATTTGACCGTCTCAACTTTTAACACGCAATGTTAGCCAAAGTTAGCTAAGTTAACTATAGCAAGCTAGGTAGCTAATTCACCTAGCTAACAGCTAACTCAGTTCTCCAAAGTAGCTTGTTTAGTTAACGTTACCTGAGAAATTACAAAATGCAGCTGTCCTCTTGCTGGGAAACAAACGTTGGTCTTCGGTAGAGCCTCCACAATAAATACCGAGGATGCGGTAACGTTAGGCCTCACCGTGCTCGTTCAGTGAACAAACGGCTGGTAGCTAACCAGCTAGCTAGCTAGCAGCTCTCTAAGCTAATCAGTTAGCCACTGCGTAAGCTGTGTTACCTAAATTATTACCGTGCTTTCAAAGTCAGTCAAGTTACTGAATGGGGTGACAGATATCTGTCTTTGAAAGCAGAGTCGATTTAAACAAAAATAGCTAAACTCTTCGGTTTGTTAGCAGAGAATGAATGACTACAGCACCGGTGAATGTGGCTCATACTTTTCTCAGTCTGGTGTTTCTCATAGCGGTTGTGGTTTTCGTCCAACTTTATGGCGCATTACAGCCACCTACTGGTGTACACATATTTTCCTGTCGTTATTTTCCTACAGAGCGAGTGTTAGTTGCCTGGTTTCAGACAATTGTCAGTGTTTACACTCTGTTTTATTCGACTCGAACAGAGACCATTCTCACCCTGGACACCACCTGCTCTGTGAGGCGCTTCAGGTGCATAGAAGCCGGACAAAGAGGCTCAAAGAACAGTTTCTTTCCTTGGGTCATCAGAACACTTAACTCCAACACCACACACACACACACCCCACAGAGAATTACCATCATCTGCTGAGCACTCTACCCTTCAACCCTCAACATTTAAATGCAATGCAATACACACATTTTTAAGAGAAAAATCCATCCTTTTATGCATATTTGTTTGTTTATTTTAAGGATCCCCATTAGCTGAATGCCTTGGCAATCAGCTAGTCTTTCTGGGGTCCACACCTTACATACAATATATTACACTACATTACATATAAAACATACAATTTCATCAATTTACATTATAAAATACAAAGCTTATGTTTATATGAAAGTTAAACAGAAAAAAATAAAATAAAGAAGAAAGATTCAGAAAGATTCAGTTCACATATCTGTCCTTTTATAGTATTTTTTTAGTTTCATATTTATGAGTGCTTGTCTGTCTTAATTTGTCCTATTACTTGCACAGATTGCACCGACTAGAACTCCTTAATGTCATTGTACAGTGACAGTAAAGGCTTTATATTCTGTTCCATTCTTTATAGTTCTTTATAGTCTTTTATAGTTCAAAGGTCTGCAACCAGGCAAAAGTGATGGAAAAGGTGAATTACTGCTGCTTTAAAATACTTAAATAAAACCCCTGCATATAGATTTCACCTCAGGTAGTAAGCTAAAAGTACAATCAGTAAAATTTCCTCCAGAATTAAAAATAAAAGTCCTTATTGTTCGATTGTGTTTATGGCCCACTTTCAGTGTACAGTCATATCATTGGAACATTGAATTAACATGTAAGCAAAGGTGGAACAACTACTCAGATTATTGACTTAAGGAAAAGTATCAATACCTTAAAAGTTCTTTATTAACATTCCAACAGTGATGCATACACAATTTGTCCTAAAAGTGCAGAAGTAGCTATTGTCGAAATGTGCTTACAATATCAAAAGAAAAAGTAACCCACTCTTTGTATCTTGTATATACAGTCTGTGATTATAGTGTCTAAAGACGCAAGTAAAAAAAAATTCCATAAAGCATTATTTGTAGCAAACTTAAGTTTCTCATTAAAATTCTTCGGAACAAAAGCCTATAAATATTTTGTCTCGAAACAGGAAATTGTGGAAAGAATTATCATGTGTTTAATAAATTACTTTTTATTGTGAAGGGAGCTCAATCAGCTTTTATCACACTTGCCGCTTAGATCATTTCACCCAGTTAGGAAACTTTATAATTTAAAAAAAAGGCTAACATTATGCTTCAGAATTTCCCCTCACTTCCTTTGGTAACTTTTCTCTATATTTTTATTTCACTATACACACAACTACTGTTAAAGTAAGTCATATCAATGTTTGTTGTCTTAGCAGGTCTCCTGATGACAATGGATGAGTAAACCACTGGTGTCTCTTCGACCTGCAGTAAGAAGTAAGAAATTCCATTACCTAAACAACAACAACAACACATATGAGACTAGGTTCATCATCATCATCATCATCATCATCATCATCATCATCAAGTAAACTTACCCTGCCATTCAAGCCACAGCAACAAACATGAACAGGAAATGCTTTGAGGAGAAAGATACAGAATTAGGAGGGGGCCCACATGCATAGCCCAATGTGAAATATCTGTTTCTGTTTCCAGGCAGCAGACCACTGAACAAACAAAGAACAGGAAACTCAACAAGGCGAAGAGTTTTACATCTTACCTGCCTGCAGTCTTGGCCGTAAGTACCAAATTACCAAAAGTGCTATTAAAATAAGACACGCAAGGGCTACTGATGTCCCATAAATAACTGGAAACTGATATTCAGGCTCTGTAAGTACACCTGCAAAACCAAACACACAAGAATTAATATTCTTTTGATTAAGGCCACAAACTCCTCTAAGAGAGATACAGCAAAATGCTCACCTGTTGTGCTGTGTAATGTATCTGACGGTCCATGAGTGCTGTTGACTGCACTGTGTCCTTTAAACATCTGCTTTGCAGTGCAATTTAAAGACCCATGTGGATCTACAAAAACTGATATTGTCCTTGTGCCTATTTCCGCATTTAATGTGCTGTTACGTGTGATGTTACTGAATTCCGTGTCACACATAACAGCACAAGAAACAGATGAATCCTCACGGTCGTCTACTGTAATATGGAAAAAATATATTGTAAGTTGTACTGTTCAATTTTGGTGTAAAACATTTTACGTGTTATTTTCTCACCTGTAATTACACACAAGTTGATGGTGAGTAGCTTCTGACTGTGACCATCACATCCACTTTTCCAGCAGGAATATTTCCCAGCATCTGCTCTTGTGACATTTACAATGCGTAGAAACTTGTCGGAAGTCACAAAGTTTGATTCTGGTTTTCGTAGCGACTTCCTGAGCGCAGTCATGCTACTTGCTTCAAATGTCCATTTTAAGTTAGTCAGTTTACTCGGACATGAATAAGTGAAAGTGCTGCCTGCAATATTGTAGACTGTCTTAAGAGATTCTTTGAGAATATCTGAAAAAAAAGATATATTTTTTTAATTGATGACAGGCAAACGTACAGAACTGCATACACAAAGTAGTTGGGTACGTTAAAAGAACAAATCATGACTATCACAATAGATCTGACCTTTCTTCACGCTGATGAATGATGAGGGCTGTTTTTTCCAACAACTATCTTGAAAACAATGTTCACACCAGTAAAGGCCTTGATCATCCTCCGTGAAAGGATCAATAACCAAGGAACCATCGGGCAGAACCTTCCCTCTGGGGCGAAAGAGCGGCTGATGGCGTTCTATTCCGTTTCTGTCCAGAAGATATAACTGGATTTCTTTGCGATCTTCATCTTTCTTATAAATCCATTTTAAAGAGTTTGAATCCCTCCTGTAATTTTCACAAGGTATCACAGCTTGACATCCCAGCGAGAATTGAAAATTTATGGCTGCCAACACAAAAAAGTTTTCATTTTACACATACAGTAGCTTTAAAACAGAGAAAATAAGAATAATGTATCATCAAACAACACTCACTTCACAAGACTGTATCCTAAATGTAATATCAATAATGTCATCAGTTACTTACTGTTTCCTGAGGCAAAAGGGGATGAGATCCAAATAATCACCAGAAAAATAAACCCGTCCTGCATCATGCTGGAGGCACTGAACTCTACTCAGACATAAAGACAACGCTGAACAGATGAAGCACTCCCTTTGTGGTTACACTATTGCTAGTCATCAAAACAGAAAGGAGGCTCTGTGTCGCACCAAAAGGTCTTAGATTGAGTGTAACGACTAAAATCGCGTTGACACATCGGAAGTGGGCCACCAGCCAGTGCAGAGGAAATTAACGGTGGCTCTCACCCACACTCTTTTTCTGATGGTGTAGTGTTAATTCCACTTTTTGCATTAGCATAGGTGTTGAGTTACAGTATGTGCTTCAGCAACAATTTGAAATTCACACTTAAGGTGTCAAACTGTATGAAGTCACTGCTGTTTATACATAGATGACATAATCTGAACATTGTCTGAGTAAAAAAAAAAAAAAAAAGTAATTGTATGGCTGATACAGTTTAAGTTTTAACTCAACTGGAATCTCCTGCAGTGACTATTTTATTTTAAGTCATATAATATAGGTCAGTACGCTCTACAGACATAGTTCAATACGTTTATTTGAGTACTCTGAAAGTTCAATGATCATGTGGGTTAACAGAGATCAGACACTAATAACAAAACAACCATAGTGTCTGGAAAGTACAACAATGGAAAAGTTTGCATAACATGAACAATATGAATCAGATGTGAGTCACATAAGCACAGCAAGCTCACTAATGCTTGGGATTTTTTTTTAATATTGCTGCCTTAATCATTTATGAACTCTTTAAAGTTTTGATGTTGTAATTTTGCACATTTTCAGAAGTGGGTCAAATATTAACACGATAGCATATTGTAGTTTGAGACTTAGTCAATAAAACCACAAATCTTTAAAATTTTAATTTAGTTTTTTGTCCCACTTGAAACTGTTTAAGAGATAAGCCTTTATTGTCTGTCACAAGTAACAGAAATTGAGATGTGTTGACTCAATCAATCATTCCCTTTTTATTAGACTGTAATTATTCTTCATTTTTCTTTCTTTTACACACTGCCTACTCCACCACGTAATGACTGCAACCTTATTTTTAAATTCATTTGTAATTTATACTTTGTTTACTTTACCTACTTACTTTATATCCATCCATTCATCCATCTATTTTCGTAACCACTTATCCTCTTGAGGGTCACAGGGGTGCTGGAGCCTATCGCAGGGCGAGAGGCAGGGTACACCCTGGACAGGTCGCCAGACTATCACAGGGCTGACACATAGAGACAGACAACCATTCATGCTCACATTCACACCTATGGACAATTTAGAGTCACTAATTAACCTGCATGTCTTTGGACTGTGGGAGAAAGCGGGAGTACCCCGAGAAAACTAATGCTGACACTTACTTTATATACTTTATTAGATTAATAAATACATACATGATTAAATTAAATCATTATTATTAAATTCAATGTTTTCACTCGGTTGCCATATACACACAGGCCTGAAAACACATATACAAACACAAACAAGACCTATACATGCATTAGAGGAGAGATGTCAGGGCAAGGGGGCTGCTCTGGACAGGCATCCCAAGCAGTTGGGGGTTTGGAGCCTTGCTCAGGGGCACCTCGGCTCAGGAGTTGAACTGGCGACCCTCTGGTTCCCAAACCAAGTCCCTATGGGCTGAGCTACTTTTTATCTTTGCACCTTTAGTCTGCAGTTTTGCTATTGTAGTGTCGATTTTTTTTTTTAATTTTAAAGTATTAAATTTAGTTTTTATATCTTTTTTCTCTTCATTCTTTTCTGTATTCTCTTTTATATTTTATTGCTCTGTAAAGCACTTTGATTTGCCCTTGTGCATGAAATCTTGCTGCTCAAAAATCCTGTGTTTCCATCAGTACGTGAAGTCATCCTTTGACAGACAGGACAGACTCGAGCACATCCTCCTTCCGCCCACTGTCGAATACTTCAGACGCCTCTGCGGAGAGTTTGGGTCCGCTCCATTTCAGGACCCCGGTGCACCGCTTAGAGCTGGAAAACCTGACTGGAGTCTAATCTTAACATGTAATTGTCAGCTGGCAAAACAAACAGCAATGCTTGACTGTAGGGTAAAAGCCATGTTGGCTTTCCTAGCTGACAAATAATTACCTGCATGTACAGCAGTGTTTACGATGGTGATGTAATGATGATGTAAGCCTGAATGACACTTTACAGTTCTCTGTTTTATCAGTCGCCCCTGACTTTTCTGTGTTCGTATGGCCTATGTGGTCGAGCTGACACACATGCCACTCTCGCTGCTGAACTACACATCGAGATAACCGTCATTGTTTGCAGACTCCGCCTCCCCGGCGCTCCTGAGGCGTATCCCGGCGTATTAATGGTGTCGAGTCGACCGTTTGTTTTGACTTTGCTCCTCGTTGTCGCGCCAGCACTTGCTGCGTTCAGAGTTTTTCCTCCAGCGACGCACAGAGTCATCCGAGATGGAGGCAGCTGAGGCTTTGGTGAAATCTCAGCTGGGCTGGCCTCACATGCATCACTTGTTTGCTCTACTTTGTCTCGTTGCCGTCGTCTATAAATTAACTGTTTCGTACATCCAGAGAAGAGATATGCTCCGAAACCTTGAGGCTTTCCCAGGACCAAAGGGACACTGGCTGTTGGGACATGTTAAAGAGGTAATTCAGTAAAGAGCGCGCAGTAATGTGCAACTTTGTGTAACTGTTATGTAGCAGTTGTAATACTTTATTGTTATTGCACTCTTTGAAACTGAATTGCAATGTGCTTCACAGTCATAGAGCATGTTTCTGCACACCTAATGTTAGATCTATGCAGTGTTTGACCTTATTTGACCTTTCTGTCAGAGCATACGCAGGTTAAAGTAACCAATCCTATTCTAATCATTGGTATTATGCAGATATTGTTCTATACTCACTGAGTTTCACCCAGTTTGTGTATTATAAAATAAGTGTGATATTTATACCTCACAGTACTCCACTCAGTAGGGGAGAGTGGGGTCTGTTGGGACATTTTTGTCATGAAATAACCTTCTATTACTCACAGACTACTTTAAAAGTAATGACAATTGGATGCCTGACCATAAGGGTGGGCGATAAATCAATCATGGTTTGTTCCACATAGGATGTATAAAATGATTATATCATAAACACCAAGCATGTATTGTCGAATCATTTTTTAAAATCACTGGCATGAGACGTTTCTCTTTCAATCTCTCCTATGAATGACACATAAAACGACTCCCAAACATGATGTGTCACACACTCCTCTGCCTTCTCAGACCACGTTCTCATGAGCAATAGTGTGTGAGCAAGTGAAGCATTTGTCTTCATATCTGCAGGGCTCCAGCTTGATACTGTTTAGTCACATGTTGTGACCATGTAACACCAGTGCGATTTGCAAATACTGCTAATATATGAACTGGAGAGCTGTTAGGTTGTTACTAGGTTACAGTGAATCAATCATTGTGTTAAAGGTGCAGCGGTAACACTTTAACCTTTTGCTAACTTCTCACATCTTACTGTTGACCAGAAGCTTCCAGCCCGAGATGAGCTGGGTGCTTCAAAATAAAAGCACCAGTGGTTCCACTTTGATTCATTTAATTAGAACAATACTTAATTTAACTTTATAATAAGAGTGCGTTATTTCACTTTATTATAACAGTACTTTATTCAACTTTATAATAACAGTGAGTTATTTGGCTTTATTATGACAGTAGCTCCGTTAACTGTACTGTAACTGCAATTCAGTTAATAATTTTGTATTTTAGTGGTCTGCAGTGGTTTAGAGGAGATTCAAAATATGGAGACTAGGGATGCACCAAATATTCAGTAACTGAATATATTTTGCCGAATATTGCAAAAAAACACGCATCCGGTATTCGGTGGAATAAGTTAAAAGCAAGGCCGAATAATAGCGGCGTGTTTTGATAACGCAATCAAACAGCGTGCCATGAGGGGCGGATTAAAATGTCGGCAGCGTGGCGATCCATCCGTCACCGCACTCGCATTTGCGACTTAAAATAGTTTTGAGCGAGCAAAATAGGCTTAAATCATTCAGCACGCTGTGCGAGCAGCCTACAGATTTCAACCAGCAGCAGAAACGAAAGGCGAATCCCACCGATTGTAGGTTGAACGGGGGTCACAGACACAGACAATAATGTATTCCTGTCAAATACAGCGGCCATCGGCCGAATACGAGTGTCATCAAGTTTTTTTAGGTCCAACCTAAATGTGAAGGGCACAATTTTGTTTAATGTACGAGGAGTGCATTTTCCTAAAATTCCGCCTTCCCAGGATAGCAGGGGCAGTTGGTAGGGATGGTTGGAGTCTTGTTCTGGGCTAAATATATGTATGTCATTTAAACTGAAGAAAGTGCACTCTAAATTTGAAGATCTAATTAATACTATGTCACTTGTTCACACATTTCTTCATGGGAGAAAAAAAACATTGGTAAAATTATTAGGGATGCACCGAAATGAAAATTTGTGGCCGAAGCCGAATAATATTAAACGCTTGGTCAAATACCGAGTACTGAATATCAAATATTGTTGTTTAGTTTTTCATTAGTTTTTGCAGATGAACCCCCTCCAGATTAGTTGTCATGGTACCAAAATTGGATCCCACTGTACGATACCAATGAAAATATCATGGTTCTGAGTAGTATCACGATACCACAGTGAAAATGAGACAGATGTGCCTTTTGTCATTTATAAAAAGATAAATCACTTTTTTATAATACATCAATGATATTTCAATGGAATAAATTACTTATTGACTTGTTCATACTTCAAAAACAGCATCAATAAGTGATTAACATAGGGGGGATCAAAATAAATAAATAAAATAAGAATCAACTAGCCACCCTCCTCCTCTGACAAGTCCCTTCATAAGTAAAGAACAGTCCCTAAAGTGCGGTGAGGTTTGTGGGCCGTGAACGGCTCGTTTCTCCTCTGACACGTCACATACCTGTGTTCGGCTGGCTCGGCTGTTCAGGTACTTTTGGGCAGTCATAATGCCAAGAAGAGGATATTATTGGAGCTCACTTTTCCATCGCCGGTAAGCCAATGGCCGCCGTATTTGACAGGAATACATTACTGTCTGTGTCTGTGACCCCCGTTCAACCCACGATCGGTGGGATTCGCCTTTCGTTTCTGCTGCTGGTTGAAATCTGTAGGCTGCTCGCACAGCGTGCTGAATGATTTAAGCCTATTTTGCTCGCTCAAAACTATTTTTAGTCGCAAATGCGAGTGTGGTGACGGGCGGATCGCCACACTGCCAACATTTTACTCCGCCCATCATGGCACGCTGTTTGATTGCGTTATCAAAACACACCGCTATTATTTGGCCTTGCTTTTAACTTATTCCACCAAATACAGAATGTGTGTTTTGCAGTTGTTTTTACTTGGCAGTCGGTTGTTGAATCATGTATGCCCTAATGAAGGTCTGACAGACTGAACGCTCGAAATAAAGTACAACGCTGCAGAGATATTAGACTGATTAGTTACCTCTGTCAGTTTAGATATCACTGATAGTTCTCACACTTTAGCAAAGGCAAAGCTGGGTGGAGCGGTAGTAACCTTGCATTATCCAAAATGGTTCACAGTAGAAATAAATAATAAAAATAAATGAGTTACAGTTCTGAGGACAACTTTTGAGGTACCGACTTTTGAGTATTTTTACTTACCCAGACCAGCTTCAACATTAAATGCTGGATACTGCTTCTAACAAGACATGCTTTTATAAAGGATTTGCAGGTTATTAAAGGGATTTAAAAGTATTTATGAATAATGTATCATGGCTTTATATCTTTCTTAGGCCAATAAAAGGGACACATTCTGAGTTACCAGATTGTATTTAGCTGGTATATCCTCCTTTTTAACAAGTCATTTGGTATAAAGAGTACTTTTACTTTTGATACTTAAGAACATTTTTGACTTTTAATGGACTTTTATGAAAGTGACATTTTGAATGCAATACTTAAACTTGAGATTGACTATTTTTGGTGTTGTTATTTCTCTACTTTTACTTAACGTGAGATTTAAGTAATACATGTCACTAGCTACTACTTAGTGACACACTGTTAGTAAACATCAGTTCAGTCACTAACACATTGTCCTGTGGCTAACTTTAAGGTGTGGTTAACCTTCCCATGCTTTTATCTTGTTTTCAGTTTAAACAAGATGGGACAGACTTTGAGAAGATAGTGGAATGGACAAAGCAGTACCCTTACGCTTTCCCATTGTGGTTTGGCCCATTAGTTTCTTTCGTCAACATTGTACATCCAGATTATGTGAAAACCATATTGTCATCAACAGGTGTGTGCGCATTTTTTTTTATCTCTACTGAAATGATGTAACATTATGACAATAAAGTCATTTCAGTGTTTTTTATAATCTCCTACAGGATCATTGGCTAAATTTTTACAACCATAAGTCAATGAAACAGATTTTTTTATTTGTTTTTTTCCTAATAGAGCCAAAAGATGATTTTGTGTATGGGTTTCTTGTGTCTTGGATTGGTAAGAGGCCTTTTAACTACAACATATTTTGTGTTATTACAGAGATGTTTTACTGACTGACACACGTATCGTCTGTCTCTGTCTTCAGGTGAAGGTTTATTGGTATCAAATGGTCAAAGGTGGTTTCGGAACAGAAGGCTCTTGACCCCAGGTTTCCATTATGATGTTTTGAAGCCATACACTAAACTGATGGCAGACTCTGCTCAAACGATGTTGGTATGTATGTGACAGTTTAGACATGTGAATCGCAATTACAGTGAATTATCAAAAACCATTATGGTGAAGGAATGGTAAGAACAACTGATCTCCTGCAGAGATGTCACATCTGTTCTCTCTGTTGTCAGGACAAATGGGAAAGTTATGCAAACACCAGCAAGTCCTTTGAATTGTTCGAACATGTGAGCCTTATGACACTGGACACCATCTTAAAGTGTGCTTTCAGCTACAGCAGCAACTGTCAGACCGAGAGGTGAGTCCATACAAACTTTTTCCCGCCATTCACAAGTTCAGAACTGTGTTTTCAGTTGTTTAAAGCTGTCTGAATTATGAGTGTGGGAAACTGAGTTTGCCTACGTTCTCATTTTAGTGGAAGCAATGCATATATCAAGGCAGTCTACGAGCTCAGTAATCTGATTAACCTGCGGTTCAGGACATTTCCATACCACAATGACCTGATTTTCTACCTTAGCCCACATGGTTTCAGATACAGAAAAGCATGCAGAGTGGCTCATGATCATACAGGTAAGATCTTCACACATACTTTGATTAATGACAATATGAATTTTTTGCTACTATCAGTTTAACTGAATTTGATCAGTTTTGGCTTTGGTGGATATTTTACACGTTACTCTGCAAATATTTTTTATCTTGTCTTTTGAAGAGGCGGTCATAAGAAAGAGAAAAGAAGAACTAAAGGAGGAGAAGGAGCTGGAACGCATACAGGCCAAAAGAAACTTGGACTTTCTGGACATCCTTCTCTTAGCAAGAGTATGTTGTGTGATTTTAGATCCAGTTTACTGATTTAAAGCTGAGTTCAGACCAAAGATTCGCAATGAAACAGGTTAAAACATACAACTACTTACAATTCTGCAACGTTTTGAAAGCCTGTGCGTTCACACCAATAAGCACATACAGTGAGCAGCAGCAGCGACCCACCGTCCGACACCGGCACACTGTGAGGACAGGAACAGAGGGCTGGGTGGGGATGGAGCATCTGCTGCAGCAGGCGAAACACGGCGTCTGCAGTCATTTTGACTTGATCAACTGACTCAACTACAAGCTGATTGGCTATTCGGTTTCGTCTCGTCGCAAATCATTGGTCTGAACTGGGCTTGAGGAATCAGACTTTCTTGCTTTTGCTTATTGTCGTTAAATTTGTAACAAATCACACACTTTTAAGGCCCAGACACACCAAACCGACATCAAAGAGTTAGTGGCAATGAAGGCCAACTGTTGTGCTGCATCTCATCGCCTGTGTCTCAGCCAAAAAGTTGCATCTCAACAAACTGCAAAGACTACAGTCAACTAGGGCATATGTTCTGCACTTGCGTGAGAGGAAAACTCTCCAGCAGGTTCTTAGGTTGCCACCACATCAGGCACCAACACCCTTATGACCACGACTTTTAGCAGCCACCTCCACAATGGAGGCTTTGAACACGGCCCACTGAGGTTTCATGTCCCCAGTCTTCACCAGGATGCATGAAAAATTCTCCTGGTGGTGGGAGTTGAAGACCTTGTAGACAGGGCCCTCAGCCAGAAGTTCCCAGTTCACCCCCCCTACACGTTTGGGTTTGCCGAACACACATGCAACACAAATGTATAAAAATGCAACAGGATAAAGACCATGAAGACGATAAAAACAATGACACAGATACATTTTTTTTAAAGATATTTTTTGGGGCCTTTTTAGCCTTTAGTGGCTAGGACAGACAAGTGTGAAGGTGGGGGGGGGAGAGGGAGTGACATGCAGCAAAGGGCGACAGGCTGGAGTCGAACCCGGGCCGCTGCGGCAACAGCCTTGTACATGGGGCGCCTGCTCTACCAGTAAGCCACCGATGCCCCAAAACAATGACACAGATAAACAATAAATCACGTAGAAAAACCTAAAATTATACAAGAGATGATTTGGCATAATATCCAAGTGGCAAAATCCCAGTGCAAAAGGAAACACAGAACGCTCCCCTGATGTTCAGCATGTCAATGGCCACTGATACAAAGGCAGTAGTCAGGCTTTTTGTCCTCTTTTTTATGAGGCTCTCTTGAGCAGTGGCCTGAAGACAAAAAATATTTCATTTCAAATAAATAAGACAATACGGGAAAACATTGGCTACAAAGCTTCTGCTTTCTGTAAACATCCTTATGATTCATGTAGTGCTCCACCAGCTTGATATTCTTTCACTGAATATCATTTATTGTGGGTGACCTCTAGCTCAACAGGTAAAGTTTGTGCCCAATATAGGCTGAGTCCTTTGCAGCTGCGTGGGTTTGATTCCAACCTGTGGCCCTTTGCTGCGTGTCATCCCTGTTCCCTCTCCGCCTGTCCTGTAATAAAGGCAAAAAGCCCTAAAAATTATTTTTTAAAAATAGAATTCACTGTGAAGGATTTTTAGTTACACCTTGAATAATAAACATTTAACAAAATAAGAAAATATTTAATATTTAAATATTTAAGAAAATATAAACTCACTAATTTCCATCGACTACTGTTGTACAAATATTCTCAATAAGACACAGTAAGTTACCCATTGACACCTCTGTAACTGCTTCTTCCCTCACAAAAATATCTAGTGTCATGTTAATGATTTTCCTCTGTTCATACGCACTCGAGTGCCTAACTCCACCTTTGACCAGGTGAAGGAGCAATGTCCTGTGTCAACACCAACCTGACAGCCATTTGGCCTTATTTAAATGACCTACGGCACATGGTCTAAAGTGCATGTAGAGCATGTCCAAATCCACTCTTGCTAGGCAAACGGCACATAATCTAGGCGCAAAGTAAGGCACACGAGTCAAGGGGTTGTATTTAGTATTTAGTTTAATTGTTTATTATTTAAGGTGTAACTAAAAATAGAATGCAATGATTTGCAAATGCTTTTCAACCTATTTATTTTTAATTTAATACAGTATAAGACAATTTTACTATGTTACACAAGGCTAACATTATTACAAAATGGCCTGACTGCATTAAAAACAGACGCGATTGTATAAAGGGTATCGCTACATGGGCTCGGGAACACTTTGGGAAACCATTGTCGGTTGCTTCATCTACAAATGCAAGTTAAGACTCTACTATGCAAAGTGAAAGCCATATATCAACAACATCCAGAAATGCTGCCGATTTCTCTGGGCCTGCGCTCATCTGAGATGGACTGACACAAAGTGGAAAAGTGTGCTGTGGTCTGATGAGTCCACATTTCACATAGTTTTTGGAAATCATAGTTGTCATGACCATGCCCACATCTATGACAGCATGGGGCTGTGTTAGTACCCATGACATCAGGGGCACATCTGTGAAGGCATCATGAACACTGAAATGTAGGTTTCGGAGCAACATATGCTACCATCAAGACAACACCTTTGTCAGTGACATCCCTGTTTCTTCCAGCAAGGCAATGCCAAGACACATTCTGCTAGTGTCACAGCAGCGTGGCTTTGTAGTAAGACATGTCTCCCATTGAAAATATGTGGCACCTTGTGAAGCTCATATTACAACAACATAAACCCAGAACAGCTGAAGTTGTATATCAAGCAGGAATTGGAAAGGATTTCATTTTTAAAACTTATAAAATTAGTGTCCTTTCCAATCACTTACTGAGTGTTGTTTAAAGAGAAGATGTAACACAGTGTTAGACAAACCTCTGTCCCAACTTTTTTGGGACAGAGGTTTGAGTGACAGAGTGACGGTTGTGCTGCGCTGTGCGCTAGGTTTAAGATGGGGCCCAATATCTTTTTATCTTTGTTTTTTATGCTCTTTTATTATAGTTTTATTGTACAGGGAAGTTCTGGTTTTAGAACATGCTTTAATTTTTTTTTTTTTTTTTTTCTATTTCGTTTTCTCTCATCTTCAGGATGAGAACCAGCAGGGTTTATCAGATGAAGATTTACGAGCAGAAGTGGACACCTTCATGTTTGAGGGCCATGACACCACAGCCAGTGGCATGTCTTTCATCCTCTACTGTCTGGCCTGCCACCCAGGACACCAGAAGATGTGCAGGGAGGAGATCATTCAAGCCCTGGATGGCAAGGACACCATGGAGTGGTAATTTACCTGCTGAAACCCATGGTGCAATGCAAGTCAGTGCCGCTCTGTGTCACAACAGCTGGATTAGGTGAGCCTTAGGCAGTTACTTTTTTCCTGAGAATATTGATAACTAATGTGCATTTGTCTCATCTTAAGGGAGGATCTCAGTAAAATTCCATACACCACAATGTGCATCAAAGAGTGCCTTCGCCTTTACCCTCCTGTACCAGGAATATCCAGACAGACCACAAAACCCATGACCTTTCCCGATGGAAGGACTTTACCGAAAGGTTTGTTCTTAATGTTTATGGAAAGTTCATTTAGATAAGACAGCATGCTGCTGAGTGCATCTTTTACCCCACTGGTAAATTATTAACTTGTATGGGTTATTTTCCAGTTTGACCCAGCCTTAGTTTGTAGATGTAAATTGTAGCAGCATCTTTACGATACTGTCTCATACTTAAATAGTGTAGATGTTGGCCTGTTTATTTGTATACACCTTGTTGTACAGTCACTGCACAATTCAAACCCAAACACACATTTTTTTCTTATTTGCAGGTTGTAATGTTGGAACAAGTGTGTATGGACTTCACAGGAATGCAGCTGTCTGGGAAAACCCTGATGTAAGTCGAGATGATGTCATTCTAAGCAGATGTTTTTGATATGTCATGAACAGCAGAAAGTTATTCAATTCTCAGTGGAAAAATTTGGAAAAACAAGGAATGTGTGATTTACTGGCATGTGCTTTTTGTTTTGACAACACAGGTCTTTGACCCACTGCGTTTCCTACCGGAGAATGTTTCCAAGAGGTCGCCTCATGCATTCGTGCCCTTCTCTGCTGGGCCAAGGTTTGTCCTCACCTGATACCGTGTGACTGGCTCACTAAGAACAAGAGAGGGAGGTTCTCAGTTAAGACAAAAGTCTGCAGTATGTGGATGTGTTACCTAACACAACGTCCTTTTTATCAACACAATAAAAACTATGAGGCTTTATTTGGGGCTATAAGAAATAGGAGAACTCTGTAAACTAGGATTAATCCTATTTAAAGGAGCTGTATTTGACATTTAGAATATTAATATAGCAGTAAACCACTATTTGCTGTATAAAGATATAGTGGATTAATGGCGACCTCAGCAGAGAATGATGTCAATCTACCTCTCTGTGTGTGGTAATCAAAGCCTCTCTGTCCAATGTTGTGGACAGTCCAGCCAGGCTGGCATGTTGGTGAGTGAGTTCCTGTGAGTGTGTCCCACTGGCTAGCTAAACACTGCCACTCTGCACTGTATTCATAAGGCGCTTACTGCTGATAGCAGTGTCTTGACTCACAGTGGTGGGACCGCGTTGCTGTAAAAGCGTAGCAACCACCATGAAAAAACTGTTTTCACCTGGGGCGGCTCGCCTTATGGAAATCTTTGGATTTAAGGAAACTTATTTCAGCAGAAAAAAACTAGTTGAACAAGGGCTGTACTGAATGTTAATTTATTGCATTCAGAGTTTCTGTTGAGGCTTTCAAATCAACCTCCAAACATCTGTCATCGTTTTATATCTGGATAGGGTCCAGGATTTTTTGGGCGGGCCTGAAATCACGGCTCAATGACACCACAGACGACATCCTGTGTGCAGTGTTACCATAGACTGTGTGTGCTCGTAGACTGTAAAAGTTATGGACATAGCTACAATGACAACACCCATTTCTTTGTGGACTCCCGTTTTGAAGCCTCGAGTTTGGCATGTCGGCAGCCGCCATCTTGGAGTTTTTTTAGATCCAGAAGCGACCATTTTAGCAGTGTGGAGAAGCGACAGGTGGATCTGACAGAGAAGCCAGGATATTATCAGCAGGAAGCCTGTCACTCAAATGATGTGTCACATGAAGCCTACTTTAAACCATCATGAGCTTATCATTTCCACATTTACTACAACACTATCACCATATCTTTTTGTCTATATTAGTTCAACAATATAGATAAATATTCTGGTACCAACTGATTTGATTTTGTTGATCATAAAACATAAAAGCACTGTGATAATCATCATATACCTCACATATTTTTACTGTTTTCCACCCTCAGGAATTGCATTGGGCAGAACTTTGCCATGAATGAGCTGAAAGTGGCGACAGCCCTAACACTGAGGAGGTACCATCTGATCGAGGACCCCACCCAGAAACCCAAGATTATACCAAGACTGGTGCTTCGCTCACTGAATGGCATCCACATCAAAATCAAACCTGTAGACCCACAAGAGTAAAAAGAAATTACTGTAGGAAATGCTATAAACCTGGAAAAAATACATTAATCAGTCAGGATTAACTGTGCCGTATTTTATTTAGTGGCTGGATATGTTATTGATTAAATTAGTTGCTGAAAAAGAAGTTGCACTTATAATTTAAAATCCTTTTCTCACACTGTAACAGTTTGTAATGACACATTTTGCACTTTATATGTTAAAAAAAAAAAAAAAAAAGGAATAGGACCTACAGTGTATTGGGGTAGGACATTTGCACCAGATCAGTTTTGGAATAACTATAGTAGTATTCAACTTGTTTCTATGGCTCAATCGGAACTTTGATCTCATCTCTGACATGATGTCTGCTCGAAGACACCCTCCACTCTCAACGATAGGGAGTGTCTAGCTTTTATTTTCATAGCAAAAATGTATGTGCATGGCTGACTCTTGTCATCTTTGGACTTTTCATGTTTGGAGGCTACAGTGTGGCACTCTATTTGCTCAGGCTAAACTGCATTAAGCAAGAATGATAGATGAATACATGCAAGAGTTTGCCATGTTTGATTATCTGCGGCATCCTTGAGCAAATAAAGTGCCAGTGTCGTGCCAAGGTAGTTGTTGGAGGTGGAGCTACATTAGGCTTGTACTCTTTGATTTCACTTAAGGGAATTTAACATATCAGCATGTGGATTGTTTATCGTTTTAGTATTGCTGTTTTATCATGTATGATTTGTAATGTAACACATGGCTCATCTATCAGAGTAAATGGTTTATTCTTCTGTACATGTTACCAAACTAATTATTCATTGCACTAAATTGAGAATGTCTACTGAAAAACTTGTATCTTTTTCCTTTTGAAGCAGTTTTTTCTTGTCTTTTTTGTGGTAATTAGGCAATGTTATAATCTCCCACAGAGTGAACTACTTGGTCATCCTGTGGTACTGTTTGGAGGCTAGTTGTTTACATGCTGTAGGCCTAATTCAACCTTTTTTAAGGAATTTGTTCATTCAGATACACTAGTCCATACCCATTGGTAGCTTTGTCACCTTCTACGCTTCTAGATAAGCAATTAGCTCTCTAGCGCCCCCATTTTGTTTGATGGGGTCAATAATGGAGGGGTCCCCTCAGATTATGTGTGGTCATATGCCTACAAAGTTGCGTGGTGATCAGTGAAACCCGTGAGATGTTATACACCTTTATGTGATGAGCCACGCCCTCCGCAATATTCATTGCCTTATAGAAGCTCAGTTTTAGTAAGTTTTCCAACTTTTGCCAAGAGGGAACTTTAGATATTGGTCCCTAAATTATGTTCACAGAGTTTCATGCAGATCGGTCAAACTTCCTAGGAAGGGATAGATTTTAAGTGTTTTTCAAAAAATTCAAAATGACGGGAAAATGGCGGATATAACCGGAAGTTATGGGTTCTTGAGGAGAGGCATCTCTGTGCAAAGTTTCATGGCTCTACGACATATGGGGCATAATATATGTCCATTCAAAGTTTGCAATTTCAATCTGTTGCTATAGCGCCCCCCTTTGGCCAATTGATGTAATATTCCTTCATTCGCATCCTCCCATGACCCTCTACCACTGTGCCAAATTTCACATGAACTGACCAAGTCAGTCAGGAGAAAAACGTGGAACAGACACACAGACAGACACATCCACAGAGTTTTCATCATTATATAGTAAGATAGTTGATACTGTAGGCTATGAGAACAATGGAAACAAGTAAGCTACCTCAATCACTATCTATTGTGAAAAATGTCATAAATACAATGGAGTATTGTTTTTTATTTTGTATATACTTCAGATCATGCCTAATACTTCTGATAAATATGAAGTTTCTTCTTTAGCAAAGGTTGTGGGGGAGTACAATTTCAGAAAAGGGGCTACCTAGTTACCCCAGCAGGTGGCAGTAATGCGCTACAAAGTTGGATGGCAACTTCACTAGCTGTGTTCATTCATTCTCTGATAATAAACCTAACTGTTTGGCTATTGATAGATATTTGTCATCCCATTTCAGTAGCTTAACTTACGTTGAAACGACCGGCTGAATGATTGGCACCTCAAACACATTCATTTCCATTAAAACCTTACTGTATAGGTGAGGACAACCAGTGAAAATGAAATGAACTGCTGCTTTGCAGATTCAGATTGATTATATGAAACATTATCAATAAATAAATGATGGTATTATTAACACCTGTTCTAAGGAAATACAAGAGAACTATCAGTATAACAGTGGCATTTATGGGCCATCTTAGTTTGGTAACTTTTCTCTATACTTTTATTTCACTATACACACAACTACCGTCAAAGTAAGTAATTGATGTCTCAGCAGGTCGCCTGATGACAACTGATGAGTAAACCACTGAAGTCTCCTCTTCCACCTGCAGTGAGAAATAAAAAAAACAACACATATGAGACTAGGTCACTCATCATCATCATCAAGTACACTTACCCTGCCATTCAAGCCACAGCAACAACCATGAACAGGAAATGCTCTGAAGAGATAGAAACAGAATCAGGTGGGACATGCGTGCCTAGCCCAGTGTCAAACCTTAACTTCTGTTTCCAGGCAGCAGACCACTGAACAAACAAACAACAGGAAATTGAGCAAGACAAACAGCTTCATATCTTACTTGTGTGCAGTCTTGGTCTTATGCACCAAATTGCCAAAAGTGATATTGAAATAAGAAATGTAAGGGCTGCTGATGTCCCATAAATAACTGGAATCAGACACCCGGGCTCTGTTAAACCAAAACACAAGATTTCACATGAGCATAAAGTATGCTTTGGAGAGAGGACTCACATAGTGCTCAATTATAGTAGATTACCCAGTGTCAGCCAGAACTTTATTGCAGCTAACATTATTGAACTTCATTCGTTCAGTCATTATCTGTAACTGGTTATCCTGTTGAGGGTCGCGGAGGGGCTGGAGCCTATCCCAGCTGACACTGGGCAAGAGGCGGGATATAACCTTGACAGTATGAATCCCCCCACAGGCATGACGAACACAAGTAGTTTTCTAGGAAATGGTTTAATGGAGCCATCCAATCTCCATCACACTGTGAAAACACAAATAACACAATTGACACAATTATAATAAAATAAAGGAAATTAGACCAGACAAAACGTAGGCTACACACATGTAGCTAGCAATACACTTTGACAAAATAATAAGAAACAAAAAGTACCTCGTGGCTGCATGCCATAAAAGAGGGAATTGTCCATGAAGCAGGAGGTGATTGTCCTTAATGTCGTTTGTCATCATCAATCATCTCTTCATGTCAGGGAAAAAGAAAGCGGAAGTATGTAACAGGAAAGGAAAGTGAAAGTATGTCTCCAAACTACACGAGACCAGGCTTGTAGACCATGTACATTGGAATAATCACATTAATCAAATCATGTATCACTCAATAAAACTACTATGAAAATACAATCATGTCTCCAATTATTAATATGAAATGTAAACATGTAAATATGTAAATGTAAATAACTGTGAATTAACTGTTTATATGAACCAATCATGGAATCAATTATGCATTAATGAATTATATCAATGAACTGTATGCACCATCATGGATACATTTACAGACAGGTCGCCAGACTATCACATGGCTGACACAAAGTGACAGACAACCATTCACGCTCACATTCACACCTACGAACAATTTAGAGTTATCAATTAACCTGCTTATCTTTGGACTGTGGGAGGAAATCGGAGTACCCAGAGAAAACCCACACTGACACGGGGAAAACATGCAAACTGACATATGTTGACCTCAGGCTGTTTAAATACATAATACTGAGAGACAGAACTCCGATTTTTGGTAAGTAGCTGTCAATAACTACATTGATTTATAATATATGTGTAACACGCCATAAACAGTTACATCTTTATGTTGTTTTTTAAAGTAAAATGTGCTAATATTTGAGGATTAGTGTTAGTTTACTACGGTTAGGTAAGGCTCTATGAATCCCAACCTTGGAAATTCACGTTACAGCAGCTTAATACACATGATGTGTAATATTTTTACTGTAGAAATATAGGAATGTATAGATATCTCCCAGGAAGTGGCAAAATATAGCACACAGGAATATTACACAGTATGTACACAGTGCACAGTTTAAATTAAGGGATGTGGATAAGGATATGTATTTATATATGTATACAGGCCAGTTTAAGTATATTAATGACGTAGCGTAATTATATGATAGAAATGTATTATTACACAGTATAACTATGTGTAATGTGTATATAACATATTATTTCTGCCTTGTTTAAATATGTTAGTCTTTCCTTACCTTGGTGAAACAGCATGTTGCTTTTATTGCTTTAAATGATGTTTTCAATTCTGTCCTTAGTCTTGTGTGGTTGTCAAGAGTAATCACATCATAACATTTATTGATAATGTAATGATTCTAATGATTTATAACTAATGTTATCTTAATTACTTTCAGTGGGACAGAAGAAGACCGACGACAGGTGACTACCAATCAAGTGACAGCACAATGGGTCACTGGGCTAGCAGCAGCAGCAGCAGCAGCAGCAGCAGCAATTTATAGACATATATATTTTATGTATCTTTGTCTTTTTTTACTATGTACTTATTTACTATAACAAATTAATTTTTTAATAAACTCAGAAACATGACTTGGATGTCAAGCAGTTTGTCTGTGCCCTTCCTTCCTGTGTTGTCCTCTCATACAGTCTCCACCATGGTGCTGTGTGGGGATGTTCCAATCGTTTAGAGAGAGGGGTACACATGCACAATTTCTTCATTGACACAGAGATGAGATTTTTTTTTTGTGGCCTAAGTCAGCAGGAGTAACCTGAGACTCACTACAACAACAAAAATATGTAAGGTTATCATTCTCAAATACTGCATTAGCACATTTCCACAAACAAATACCACACTATTGGGAAGCTCAGTGTTTGGTTTATTAAAAATAAGGAACAGAGAAAGGCTTGCAAAACCCACAGAGTTGAGACTCAGGGTAAGGGGGTTGTTTCATTGCGGGGTGAGTTCAGGCTCCATTGCAACCCCCTGTTGTTCTTGTGCTGAAAGAGGAAAAAAAAGAAAGAGGAGAAATGGTTAGGCACATGTATATATGCCTGGGTCTGACGTTGCCTTGTGAGATAAGGCACAAGTATGACAAGTGGCATCAGTTTTAATTGCATTTGTTTGAAGTTGTCTCATGGATATGTACTGAGTGTATACATGTTCAGTAAGTATAAAGTGTTCCCGAATACTGTATGCATTCAACCATTATGGGATATGTCTGTGGGTAGACAAAAGTGAGTTGTGTGTGGGAAGTCACTGCAGGCACATTTTGTTGCAGACCAGTTTGCCAAGACCAAAAAGGGCAAGACAAAGCTTAGAGCAGATTTAATTCCCACCATCTTTGTGCATCATGCTGTGAGCGCCCCTGCACCACAATGCACCCCTGGACCTGTAACATCATTGTTATTGCCACTCCTGAACTGTAACATTAATGGTCCTCATCCTGCAGCACTCCTGACACGAGGCACGCAGCATCACTGCAGTATAATTCCTTAAAATGTTTACTTATATTTCAGTGTTGGGTGCTGTTGTAACTGATCAGCACACTGGAAACCAGCAGGTGGTCTACCAGCTCTGGTGTATTAATTTGCACTTGTCATAGTGACTGACTGGCAAGCCAATTTCCTTTTGTTGTGCTAAACTCAGCATTTGCCTACTGTGTTTCATTTGACAGGCCGTCAAATATTCATCCCTATCTCATAAGACTTTGATCCTGTGTCTGGTCATCCCTGTGTCCACAGTTATCTCTTTATTTGAAAAGGTCTAGGCTATTTAATTGTTTAATATCATCACACTGTTATTTATATAAGCAGGGGATTTTAATACAGTCGGTCAGATCTGCACTCCAGAGGAGAGCCTTCATTAGACTATGCAATATCGCCCACTACTGGATTTGTAAGTTAATGAACTGTAATTAAAGCTCTCTGTGCTTTAATTAGCTGCTATGAAACAACATGACCCTCTTCTATTTTATAATGCCTATTAATATTATAATATCATAATAACGGTGACGGGTAATATGCAATGTATCACATTTTCAAAGTAACTTACCGAACACTGTACATCATATATTATATTCAATATAATTACTTATATAATTAATATAAAATGCAGTTTAATACATATTAAGTATGATTCCTTATCTCTGGAACTACTTGAAACACACCTTGTTAAGTTTTAAGTCTCACCAAGGTCAACTCAGCACTTATCTGCAGTGTCCTCTCTCACACAGTGGTCCTGCAGCATCACTGCTCCTCCACCACCCAGTGCTCCTACAGCAGGTTACAAATATACAAGATTACATATCTAATACTGTGATAGAATATGTTTTAACAAATCTGAAAGAAAAAAAAACATTTATTCTACATAAGCTGGATTTAGTTGCTGGCTGGCCAAGAAACAGACAAAAAGACAAATCCTATATCCCAGAATCCTTGAAATCCTAAATCTTAGAATACTTTAAAGATTCTAAACCTAATAACTCCTTGTTTGAAACATACATTTAGCCTACTTGTGAGTTTTTTGTTAAAGAAACTGTTTAGTTCAGCTGTTTGAAAATTTCAACTGCAAGTTACTGCTAACATTAGCTTAGCTAGTTTGTTGATAAGGCACCAGCCTTCAAGGCTGATCATAGAGATTAGTGCCTTGCAGGCTAGTCTCTACAATCAGCCTTGAAGGCAGCTAACTGAATAATGAAAATTATAGAATATGAATCATCTAACCAGCCTGCAAGGCACTAACCTCTACAATCAGCCTTGAAGGCTGGTGGCTTAGCAACATACAAACTAGCTAAGTTAACGTTAGCCATAACGCAGTTGAAGTTTTCAAGCAGCTGAACTAAACAGTTTCTTTAACAAAATACTCACAAGTAAGCTAAATGTATTCCAAAGTAAATGTCCCGTGCACAGCACTTTCAGTCCTTGGTGCAGGTGATGGCAGGAGACATCAAGTAGATCAGAAAAGTCGATTCACCGCACACAAAGAGGCTGAATTGCTTCTTATCTTCTTAAATCTTCCAGTCTTCAAAACAACGCGTTTCGCCCATGGCTTTATCAGGTTTGTTACATTGTCCATTGCACAGGTGATTTTAAATAGGCTGCAGCTGTACTGAATCCAATCAGCAAGATGAACAGCCTGCTGAGTCCACACCTGCAGAGACGTTTTACATTTCCTCTTCTCTTTCGCCTTCAAACACATAGACATAAATACATAGCCGCCGCATCGACTGCCTGAGCGCGTCCTCGCCGGCCGCCATCTTGGATGGGTCTCGCTTCGCCTCCACAGTGCATTCACTTCTATTGAGGAAGGAGCTGTATGCACAAGTAAAATAGAATAACTCGCTGAATTTTCAACTGATTTTCACGCGGTTTGGTTTGTTACAAACGGCACACATGTAGTTATGATACAGGATGCTTTCGTACATTAAAAATGCGGGATTTCATGCTTTAATACTTCCTGCAGATAGCAACAGCATGTTATTTAGGTCACAACACAGTTATTTTATTCACCTCAACCCCAGAGTGGGATGGAGATATGTATATATATATATATATATATATATATAGATAGATAGATAGATAGATAGATAGATATAGATATACACACACATATATATACTGTATAAACACAATATACACAATACAAAACATAGTATAGCATATTAATAAATGTATTAATATATTTTAATAAAGAAAAAGCTCTATTGTTGATTGAGTTTATTTCTCACACACACCCACTCTCTTTTATACCCACAGCCGTCAGACTTAATAATTCTTTGTTAAATAGGTGATCTTACAGACTTCTTTGAAATTTTCTTTTCGGGGATTAGTAAAGTTATTCTTATTACACTGACTGTTGTGATCCCTCAAAAGTAGTAAAAAACATTTTCAGTATTTACATAAACACTGAAATTAATTTTGGTATTGGTATTATAACTATGAAAATGGGACTGTGGTCAAGATAATTTGAAAAAAGATACAGAAGGATGAGCAGCAGGGGATATTTGCAGCACAGCTGGTGGAAAAGTAAATATGTGCACAAATGTGTGCTAGGCAAGGCAAGGCAAGGCAAGTTTATTTGTATAGCACAATTCAACACAAGGTAATTCAAAGTGCTTTACAAAGACATTAAAAGCAACAATACACAATTTAAAACAATAAAAACAGTCGATTGAAAAGGGAAATAGAAATTGAGAATGATAGTGATAATAATAAAATACAGTAACATAAAATAAAAACAGACTCAATACATTGAACCGTCAGGATAAGAAAAGAAGTAGAATAATAAAAGGCATAAATCAGCAGTGTGTAGTTAAAAAGTACGGGCAGTAGAATACAGCAGGTAAGTATTTAATCTAAGAGTACGCTTCAGTAAACAATAGTGTTGTTAGCCCTGATTTAAAGGAGCTGACAGTTTGAGCAAACCTCAGATCTACATATTGCTATATATGTATATGCTATACATAATATGCTGTACTGTGTTTTGTATTGTGTATATGATGTCTATACAGTATGTTTATACAGTATATAAATACTATGTATATATATATTGCATATATTGCATATATATATATATATATATATATATATATATATTGCATATATATATATATATATATATATATATATATATCCCACTCTGGGGTTGAGGTGAAGAACTGTGTTGTGACCTAAATAACATGCTGTTGCTATCTGCAGAAAGTATAAAAGCATGAAATCCCGCATTTTTAATGTACGAAAGCATCCTGTATCATAACTACATATGTGCCGTTTGTAACAAACCAAACCGTGTGAAGATCAGTTGAAAATTCAGTGAGTTATTCTATTTTACTTGTGCATACAGCTCCTTCCTCAATAGAAGTGAATGCACTGTGGAGGCGAAGCGAGACCCATCCAAGATGGCGGCCGGCGAGGACGTCGGTTCCAATAGGCAGCGGCAGTCAATGCGGCGTCTATGTATTTATGTCTATGGGTTCGTCCCAAGTCTCTTAAATTATTGCTAGTGCTACTGCTAGCCGACTTTGCTAGCTGTTTAGCCCCTCCCACCTAGGAAAAAATGTGAGGAGCTAGCGCTAGGAGCGATGAGCGAGCATTGTCGGTTTAAGAGACATGAGACGTCCTTTCCACTGTAGCGTCACGTGAAGCGACGTCCATTTCTGATGACGGCGGCACAGCTGGATCTGCTGCTATATTTGCTGCTCAAAATTATATTTGCTGATCAAAGTCTTGCAGGAAATATCATCAACGTTACTCTTTGTAGTCACGTAGGCATGTGAATTACAGCGTTTCATTGCAGAGAATGCATGTAACGGGTACACTTGCGCTATTTCTCTGCCATCTCGTTCAAATGAGCCAGATGTAGGGGGCGGGTATTTATACATCAGAGCCTCAAGCTGAAAAAGACTTCCTGTTAGGAACCTCTCGACCATCCTAGCTCGTAGCTGCTTAAAGCTTGTTGCTAGTTCCTAGCGCTAGCTCCTCGCTGCACAAATAAGAGACTTGGGACGGCCTAGAAGATAGCGGACCTCGAACGACTTCCGGTTCAAGCGAGGAGCTAGCAGTAGCACTATAAAAATAAGAGACTTGGGACGCACCCTATGTTCAAACAAGTAAACGGAAGTAAACGGCGGTAAACGGCGAGACACTGCTAGCAACCAATCACAGTTGACGTTTAACTCCGCCCAGATTCGACTTTCAACCAATCACAATGTTTAACTCCGCCCCTAAGCCCGCCCCTAACTGCAGGCTGCAGACGGGTATGTCTCAATTTGACATTTGCAATTTTAAAAAATTCACTGTCCTAATTATCAAATAAAGTACATTACACAATTTAAAAAATTAAACTTTACTCATCTGTTACTGTAAATCCATTTTTCCAGATTATAAAATGACAGAATAAGACGTTTTTCAGACAGTTCTTGTGGGGAGTTGATGGGGCTGAACCATGTGAGGAGGGCCCCAAAAAGGGACTGAACATGGGCTCCAGAGAGTAAAGTTACATTATTAACAGTTAAACAGTTAAAAACGAATGGTGCTCAAAGTGCAAAAAGACAATTTTTAAAAAAGTGAATGAAAACACCCCAAAATTAGACTTGTTTGTTGCCCTAAGTAGGCGCAGTTTCACAGCAGCCCAAGACTTAAGATACTGTAACATAATTGAGGATGTACTGAGTGACTGCAAACGGCCAAAAATGGGTTTATTACTTAGAGTCAACACGGCATCATGGAGGGTTAAGTATTAAGCAACACAAAGACTTGGTATTGGGATATGTGCAGATGTGAAGCCCTGATTATATCTGACTATATTTATCTATCTTTCCTCTGTGTTTGACTGTTAGTTTAATGTTTTTAATGTATGTGGTTTATTTGAGGGTGACAGGTCTGCTCAGCTGATTTATGTACAACAGCAAACGGATATGAAACTGATGTACCATGAGAGTTCATGTGAAATGGAGTTTGAAACGTGAACAGGATTTGAGTAGGCTACTCTGTCATAATTAAAACAAAACCTGGAACAAACTGATACATGGGTCTGATCACATTTTAATAAATGGGAATCACATCTAACAGGATGTGAATGTTTCTGTGACCAGACACTGAAGGCAGCTGGAAGCTATCTGATGTGACTGTGTGTTTTTGTCACCACCCGCGATCCCGTCCACTGCTCAGATGAGGCACACTTAATATCCAACAAGCCTGAAGTCACCTTCAGTTGTGTTCAGAGTTTTTCCTCCAACGACGCACGGACTCACCTGAGATGGAGTCAGCTGAGGCTTTGCTGAATCAGCTGGGCTGGCCTCATATGCATCACTTGTTTGCTCTACTTTGTCTTGTTACCATTGCCTTTAAAGTTACAGTCTTGTACCTCCAAAGAAGAGATATGCTTCACAACTTCAAAGCTTTTCCAGGACCACCGGCACACTGGCTTTTTGGACATGTTAAAGAGGTAATTCAGTCACGAGTGCTCAGTAGTGCAACTTTCTGTAACTGATATATAACAATGATGATATTTTCATTTTTATTGCACTTTTCAAAACAGAATTACAAAGTGTTTTACAGTAATAGAAGATATTTCAGCACACTTAATGTCAGATCTATGAAGTATTTCACTGTTTTTCCTCAGAGTATACAGGATTCATCAATGAACAGGGGTTAAAATAACCAATACCATTTTAATCATTGGCAGTATTGCACAATTTTTTGAATTCACTGTGCCTCACAATACTCCATTCAGTAGCCTAGGGAGAGCGGGGTCGGTTGGGACATTTTTGTTTTGACACAAAATAACTTTCAATTAGGGATGGGTGATATGGCCCTAAAATAATATCACAATATTTAAGGGTATTTTTGTGATAACAATATTCTTGATGATATGACAAATTAGTAAAAAAGATTATTTTTTTTTAAATTTACATGTTAGCCTAACAGTTCACCTTTAAATATTCAGTAAAAAATAAACAAAAATTATCTCTCATTTCTTTCGTTTGTAAACAACAACAGTGACTCAGAGTGACATTCAGATTGTGTATACAATAGTAGTAGAAAAATCAAACAAAATCTACCACAAATTACACATGTAAACAGCTCCAAAATACATAAAATGTACCCTGGCATCTATATATATAAATCAACAGGTGATTTCCTTCTTTTAGCAAAATCCTAAATGATTGTGTTGTTGTTTTTTCCACCTGGACCTTTATGCTCTGCCATTTCTCCTCTAATCATCAGGCTGTAACCTGTGACTGGACGTTATGTTACCAAAACTATCGCACATTTACATATATGTATTTTTTTGTCGAGCTGCGAGCATCACATAGATTTTAATTACCAAAGGTTTAATCACTTGAGGCACCGACACCTGTGTGTGCACGGCGAGAAAGGAATGGGAGAAACGCTGTGCTGTGGCCAGCAAAGTCACTAAATGAGTTCCCCCTGTAGGATGGGTAACTTGCGGTAACTCGCTATAAGAGTCTGAGAAGCCCGGGGCTGTTCATAAAACATTCAGAGAGTAGAATTTGTGGGTCAAAGGTCAAGGTCACTGTGACCTCATCCGTTGCATTCTTGTGAATGCAATATCTCAAGAATGCCTGAAGTTAATTTCTTCAAATTTTGCACAAACATCGACTTGGACTCAAGAATGAACTGATTAGAATTTGGTAGTCAAAGGTCAAGGTTGCTGTGACCTTGCATCATCTTATTCTTGTGAATGCAATATCTCACGAACAGCTTGAGTGAATTTCTTCAAATTTGGAACAAAAGTCCCTTTGTACTGAAGCATAGACTGATAAGAATTTGGTGGTCAAAAATCAAAGGTCAATGTCACTGTGACCTTGTCTGTTTCATTCTCATGAACACAATATCTCAAGAACAGCTTTAGGGAAATTCTTCAAATTTGGTACAAACCTCGACTTTGAGTCAAGGATTAATTGAGTAGAACTTGGTGGTCAAAGATCAAGGTCACTGTGACCTCATCCATTGCATTCTTGTGAACGCAATATCTCAAAAATGCCTAGAGTTAATGTCTTCAAATTTGGCACAAACATAAACTTGGACTGTAGACTGAACTGATTAGAATTTGGTGGTCAGAGGTCAAGGTTGCTGTGACTTTGCAACATCTAATTCTCTTGAACTCGATATCTCATGAATGGCTTGTGAGAATTTCTTCAAATCTAGAACAAATGTCCACTTGGACTCAACAATAAACCAAATAGTTTTTGGTGGTCATAAGTGAAAGGTCAAGGTCACTGTGACCTTGTCTGTCTCATTCTTGCGATATCTCACATTAAGCTTGAGGGGATTTCTTCAAATTTGGCCCAAACATTGACTTTGAGTCAAGGATTAACAGATTAGAATTCAGTGGTAAAAGGTCAAGGTCACTGTGATTTCATCCATTGCATTCTTGTGAACGTAATATCTCAAATATCTCAAGAATACCTGGAGGGAATTTCTTCAAATTTGGCACAAATGTCCACCTACACTTAATAATGAACTGATTAGAATTTGGTGGTCAAAAGTCACTGTGTCCCACAAAACCTGTTTTTGGCCATAACTCAAGAATTCTTACGCTAATTATGACAAAATTTCACACAAATGTCTAATAGGATAAAATGATGAAGTGATGACATTTTATATCCAAACGGTCAAAGGTCAATTTCACTGTGACATCAAACGTTCTGAACAAACACTTGGCTGGCCATTATTCATCATGATATCTCAGGAGCGATGAATGTAAATGGTAACTGCAACATGACTGGTTGTAACTGAGTATTTTTTTTATGTTGTTTCTCTACTTTTGCACATTAACAACATGTGGTTAGTAAACATCAGTTCTGTCGGTAACAAATTGTTCTCTGAGGTTACAGGAATGAAACATGTGGTTAACCTTTTTCATTGTTTTTTCAGTTCAAAGAAGATGGAAAAGATCTGGATAGGATTATGGGATGGGGAAGGCAGTACTCTTACACTGTCCCAGTGTGGAGTGGTCCCAGTGTTTGTTTCCTTAACATTCAACATCCAGATTATGTGAAGACCGTATATGCAACAACAGGTGTGTGAGCGATGATTATAACAGTATGGTCAATTCAGTGCTTTTCATTATCTCCTGTAGGACCACTGGCTCCATTTTACAACCAAAAGTCAATATAACAATATTTTTATTGATTTCTTCGTCTCCTTACAGAGGCAAAAGATGAATTGGGATATAAGTTTATTGAGTCTTGGATTGGTAAGACTGATTTGTCCTTCTCCTACGACATGTTTTATCTTATTACAGAGATGGTTTACTGACTGACACAGTACTGTCTGTCTTCAGGTAAAGGTTTATTGGTATCAAAGGGTGAAAGGTGGTTTCGGAACAGAAGGCTCTTGACCCCAGGTTTCCATTATGATGTTTTGAAACCATACATTAAACTGATGGCAGACTCTGTTAAAACGATGTTGGTATGTATGTGACAGTTTAGACATGTGAATCACAATTACAGTGAATTATTAAAAACCACAATGGTGAAGTAATGTTAAGAACAAAAAGACTTTTAGGCCGTCTAGATGACAAATGTTGTGTCAAAGTTGATTGAGTTTTTCCATCTCCTGCAGAGATGTCACCTCTGTTCTCTCTGTTGTCAGGACAAATGGGAAAGTTATGCAAACACTGGCGAGTCCTTTGAGTTGTTCGAACATGTGAGCCTTATGTCACTGGACACCATCTTAAAGTGTGCTTTCAGCCACAGCAGCAACTGTCAGACCAAGGAGTGAGTCAATAAAAACTTTTTCATGCCATTCACAAATTCAGAACTGTGCTTTCAGTTGTGTAAAGCTTTAGCTGTCTGGGAAACTCAGTTTTTAATGTTTGCCTATGTTCTCATTTCAGTGAAAGTAATGCATACATCAAGGCAGTTTATGAGCTCAGTTATTTGATTAACCTGCAGTTCAGGACATTTCTATACCACAGCGGCCTGATTTTCTACCTTAGCCCACATGGCTTCAGATACAGAAAAGCATGTAGAGTGGCTCATGATCATACAGGTAAGATCTTCACACATACTTTGATTAATGACAATATGAAACTATTGCTACTATCAGTTAAACTGAATTTGATCAGTGTGCATTATACACTAAACTCTGGCTATGGTTGATCTTGTCTTTTGAAGAGGCGGTCATAAGAAAGAGGAAAGAAGAACTAAAGGAGGAGAAGGAGCTGGAACGCATACAGGCCAAAAGAAACTTGGACTTTCTGGACATCCTTCTCTTCGCAAGAGTATGTTGTGTGATTTCAGATTCAGTTTACTGATTTATGGAGTTAGACATTCTCACTTTTGTTCATTGTTGTGACAGTGATAACAAGTCACAAACATTTAAGGCCCAGACACACCAAACCAATAACAAAGAACAAGGGATGGCAAAGGTTGACTGCTGTGCTGCGTCACGTCACCTGTGTCTCAGCCAAAATGTTGCACTTGAACAGACTGCAACGACGACAGCCAACAGCCAACTAGGACATGGGTTGTGCCCCCGCGTAAGAGGAAGTAATTCTTAATGACAGTGGGCAGTGGTGATTCATGACACTAGCTAGCCAGTTAGCATATTATTAACACAACCCAATGTAAAAAAAAAAAAAAAGAAAGAAAGAAAAAAAAAGGACATTGACAATGGCGAATGACAGCAAAAAAAAATTACAAACCGTTTCTGCTGAAGAGCTCAATGGCTAAGAAAAAAAGGATTATTTGATAGAATAAGTTTGTCTCAATCTCACACTTCCTTGACTTTAGCTGTTTGTTTACATCCTCATTTCCATTTCTCTTCTCGTGAGCTGAACTGCCAATCAGATTGTCAGAGTGATTTCACCAATGTCTCAGTCAAAGATGCAGTTGTGTACAAACTGTCAAAACATAAAGTGAAAAAGTCCTTTATAGAGAAAATAATTTAAAAATGGCAAGAATAACAGTTTAACATTTAAAGCATAAACAGCCTTCAAGTAGCAGCAGTCAAACAGCAAACAAATGTACAGCCATGAAGGCATACAGCACTTAAAGCTCAGAGCTAACTGTGCAGCCAGGGTTTAAAACAGCACACTGTACATATGACAACAGGGACAACCACACCAACATGTATGATAATAAAAAAGGACAAAGAGCATAAAGACAATAAAAACAATGTTGTATCAAATAAAAAAATAAAAAAACAAGACTATAAAAGAGATAATTTGACATAATATCCAAGTGGCAAAATCCCAGTGCAATAGGAAACATGCATGTTTGGCATTTCAATGAACATTGATACAAAGGCAATAGTCAGGCTCTCTTGAGTTAATCTCAGTAAGACACAATAACCTAATACCCAATAACACCTCTGTAACTCAGGTACAGCATGGTGTATCATTGCTGTTTCTAACTCCAAAATACACACTGTTGTGTGAATTTTTTTTCAGATTTTTTTTTTGGCTTTTTGCTTTTTGCCTTTAATGGACAGATGGATTGAAATGGGCTGAGAGAGAGAGAGAGAGTGGGGGTTGACATCCAGCAAGGGGTTGCAAGCCAGAGACATGTACATGGGGCGCCGGCACTATCCACTACACTACCGATGCCCCAGTGAATTAATTTTTTTAAGACACACTCAAGTGTATTATGTTCATCTGTTCGGTAGACTCGACATCTATTGCATTACATCTCTGTCCCTCCTGGAAGAGGGATCCCTCCTCAGTTGCTCTAGTTCAGTTCAATTCAACTCAAATTCGTTTGCCCCAAAGTGCAGTTCATTTGGGCAGGTGTGAGCACAGCAATTGCACATTAAGAGCAATTTTCTCACACAGGCATTTTATCCGGTCCGCTGCCTTGAGAATATGAACCAACTCTAGACAATTATGCAACTTTTTAACAAAATTAGTCCCTGATTCGGACCAAAGCAAGCAAACTCTCGGTCTGAAAGCACCCTGAAAATGCGTCCAACTCCACTCCAAGCCACATATTCTGGGCACAAAGTAAGGTGCAACTGGCCAAGGAGTTGTATTTAGTCCCTTAATTGATCATAGGTGTGTTGTGAATTCAACCAGTCAGTGTCATCTCCGATTCCCTTCAAAAGCAGGTGTTCCTGCACCTGTCGCACTGCTGTTTACAAGGTGGATTCGGCCAACTGGAGAAATGAGTGGTTTTCTGCTGAGAGCAATGCAGTCAGAGCAGTAATGTTACTGCAGCAAATGCCATGGGACATTTAAGCAGCAAAAATCAAAACTGTAATTATAAACTAAAGACCAAGCAAACAGAACTAAACTTTAAGCTTCTGAAATAATCAATGAAGTCACGGTGCTCCTCGTAAATCTGCACAGTGCCTCACTTAATGGGGATTCAGACTGCAGCTCTGCAGCTCTACCCTCTGTTATGTTTACACGTAAGTGAATTTAATAATATTTTCCTTAAGAATCATGAATTATTTCACCCACCCTGAATCCATCCATGTGTCCTTGTGAATGTAAAAGGCAGAGTGTAAGGGTGTTGTGAACCCACCTATGTAGGCATATGTCACTGACTGAATAATGCGCCATTTAAATCGCAGGAAAATACTAGGATAAATTCTGACTTCATACTAGTTTTTTGTTGCTCAATGGGACGATCGCTTTCTGCTAACTCAAAAAAGCAAAATGCCAACAATATGCCTTACCACACCTACATTTAGGACCTGCATGCCCATAAACTTGAATTGGGAAAAAGTACCTGAACAACATGGACACTGGCTGTGAAAATGACAACTACACTGGTCTGAAATTAGCAGTGACGATTGTAATGCGCTATGCATCAAGTGTAAGATGTGGCCAATATCTCTTACCTTCTTTTATTATGCTCCTTTATTGTGGTTTTATTGTACAATAAAGTACAATAAAGTACTTGTTGTGTACTTGTAAGTGTAGCTTTACAAATGGAGTAGAGAGTGACTGTGCCTACTGTATTCTTTTGTATTTGTCTTTTTCTCTCATCCTCAGGATGAGAACCAGCAGGGTTTATCAGATGAAGACATACGAGCAGAAGTGGACACCTTCATGTTTGAGGGCCATGACACCACAGCCAGTGGCATGTCTTTCATCCTCTACTGTCTGGCCTGCCACCCGGAACACCAGAAGATGTGCAGGGAGGAGATCATTCAAGCCCTGGATGGCAAGGACACCATGGAGTGGTAATTTACCTGCTGAAACCCAAGGTGCAATGCAAGTCAGTGCCGCTCTGTATCACAACAGCTGGATTAGGTGAGCTTTAGGCAGTCACTTTTTTATAGAATATTTAAACCTAATGCACACCTGTCCTATTTCAAGGGAGGATCTCAGTAAAATTCCATACACCACAATGTGTATCAAAGAGTGCCTTCGCCTTTACCCTCCTGTACCAGCAGTTTCCAGAAAGACCACGAAACCCGTGACCTTTTATGATGAAAGGACTTTACCAAAAGGTTTGTTCTTAATGTTTTTGGAAAGTTCATATTGATACAACAGCCTAGATTGTCTACCCCACTGGTAAAATATTAACTTGTTTTTATTATTTCATTGCCAGAACCAAGGTCAGGTCAACCTGGCCTTGGTTTTGTATTACAAAGCCTTGAGCAACACACAGCACAAATAATCCTTTAACCTACATGTTTTGATTGGTAAAACACTGTGTCTCATACTCACATAGATTAAGTATTGGTGTATTTGTATCTATATACTTTGTCGTACAGTCACTGCATAATCCTAAACCCAAACACACCTTTTTTTCTTATTTGTAGGTTGTCACATTGGAATAAATGTGTATGCGATTCACAGAAATGAAACTGTCTGGGAAAACCCTGATGTAAGTCAAGATGATTTTATTCTAAGCAGATGTTTTTGATATGAAAGCTCACCTATCACCCGCTTACTACATGGTGTACATGAATCAAAGATTAACCCTCCTCAGGTATAGGAAACATGTTCCTGCAGTGTTGGTACATGTATAACCATCCATGTTTCACTAACCAAAAAATTCTAACAAACACAGGGCTTTTTTGTTTTTGAAAATTTTTCATCAACAACCTTTTTTAATACAAAAATGAAACGATGATTAGCTTTGAATAGATCTTCATAAAACAAAGTCATATGAAATCTGTGTTTCATTTTTGTTGGTAACACTTGATGTGATGAAAATGTTAGTTGTGGACAACCGGATGTTGAAAGCCAAGACTGGCTGTGCTTGTACTTACCTTCAGTGCCGCATGAGGGACAGGCTGGCGAACTCCAGTAAATGGTCGGCACTAGGAAGTTTCCCTAGCCAGCAAAAACACACACACTGGAGCAGCAAATTGTGAGCTGTAATTCAGCTGTTAACAAGCAGCCATATGTGTCTGACTGTGGATGGCGGAAGCACTGAATGAATTTGTGGAGTTTGTTAATTGCAGCATTGGCTGTTAGCAGTTAGCTCCACTTATTAGCCGCTGACTGGCAGCAGAGCAAGCAGCCACCAGCCATCAGACTTCACACGATTACTGTAATTTCAGATACTGTGCGTCCCTGTGCTGACACGGTGTTTACAGCATCACAAATGTTGTGCCATTTCTGTTTTTTTGTTTCGTTTTGTCTTTTTTTTTTACTTTATTTTACTAGGCATGATGTTTTTGGGTTGTCCGTTCATCCGTTCATCTGTCCATCCATCATAGTATTGTGAACACAATATCTCAAGAATTCCATGAAGAATTTTTTTAGAATTTGGCACAAAGGTCCAGTTTTATTCAAGGATGAAGTGATTAGCATTTGGTTGGCAAATGTCAATCAATCAGTCATTCTTTATTTATAGAGCACTTTTCATACAATAAAATGTAGCACAAAGTGCTTTACGTGTTAAAAGCAGAGCCCCCCCATCCCCAACAGATCCCCTCACCTCCCTCACCCCCCATCCTGATGTAATTTTTTTTTTAAAAAAAGGAAGAAAAATGGAAGGAAAAAATAAATAAATAATAAGAAAAAGGTCAGGGTCACTGTGACCTTGTGTTAGTTTCATTCTCATGAATTCAGATTCAGATTCAGACAACTTTATCGGTCCCCGAAAGGCATTTCATTTGCATCATATCCGTGTCTACATTCATAACCAGCCAACATTCAGCCATTACAGATGTAATGGATGTTTTATAATGGATAATGGATGGATAATGAATGTGGTATCTCAAGAAGGCTTTAAGGGAGTTTTCTCAAATTTGGCACAAAGGTCCATTTGGACTCAAGAATGAGCTGATTAGAATTTGGTTGTCAAAGATCAAAGGTCACTGTGACCTCCCAAAAAATGTTTTTGGCCATAACTGAAGAATTTATATGCTATGACAAAATTTCACACAAATGTCTAATAAGATGAAATGATGAAGTGATGACATTTTATATCCACAATGTCAAAGGTCACATTGACCTGTTCACTTAAATTCAACCCAAATGAGCCATTTTCTCTATCAAACTGGGAATGACTGGCATAAAAGCTGACTTAATGTCTTTGACACAAGTCAAAGTTGCCCTGACACCGTCACTGACGGCTCAGAATCCAAATCATCATTATCAGAATGCATCTCAAGATGGTCTTCAGACACATCTGCCTCTGTTTCGCTGTTGTTATCGTAAATATGTTCCAAAGCCTCCGTGACAGTGAGCACAGTGAATGTCGCTGCAGAGTGTTACATTGGTAAAACTCCCAAAAAAAAGTTCCTGTCAAAGTCATAGTAATATGCGATATCTGCACTTTATTGCACTTTACAGTTGAGGTAGGGGGAGAAGGGAGTGTGTGTGTGTGTGTATGTGTGTGTGTGTGTGTACCACTTACTGTAAGTAACCTGGGCATCAAAAGACAGCACTGAGTCATAAATGACACTGAGGTTACATGTCATAAACAAAGTCATTAAATTAAATGTGGAATTTACTGACATTTGCTTTTTCTATCTTATGTCACGACAGGTCTTTGACCCACTGCGTTTCCTACCAGAGAATGCTTCCAAGAGGTCACCTCATGCTTACATTCCCTTCTCTGCTGGGCCAAGGTTTGTCCTGACCTGACATTGTGTGACTGATTCCCTAAGAACTAGAGAGGGAGGGTGTTTTTTTTTGAAACACCAAAAAAAAAGAAAAGGCAAACCTTCACAATTTGAGTTGCGACAGCAGAGAGGCACTGTTCATGTAGGCTATCTGCCTCTGCTCCTTGACTTTAGGGAAGTGATCAAGAGTTTGGTTGTGATATTAGTATACCCAGCATCAATTCAGCCTTGAAGCCACACCCCTGCTGATGCACAGAGCATTGTTTTCCTGTTTATTCAAATATTATTAATAGTGAATGAGTTGCATGTCCCCTGCACCAAATCCAACACTGCATGCCCTTGAATCTCCAGCAACACACCTGCCAAGTGTGCTTTCAGACTGCCCTGTTAATACAGGTTCAATTCAATTCAATTTTATTTATAAAACCCAATTTCACAAATCACAATTTGCCTCAGAGGACTTAACAGCATACAACATCCCTCTGTCCTTGGGACCCTCACAGCCGATAAGGAAAAACTCCTCAAAAAAACCCACTCAACGGTGGGAAAAAAAACCCTCCCATTGTGTGTGGCAAGCAGGAGAGCAAAGTTTTTTGACTGCAGTGGAAGTGTTTTTGAGGGTTTGATGCCAACAAATTCTGACTGAAGCGGAATATTTCTTCGGATAAAAACATCCTGTGCATTTTGGAAATGATTACATCTACGTATATTTTCAATAAATCTTGACTTTTTTTTTTTTTTTTTTACTTTTTAATGCTGGAGTTACTGGAAATGTTCGGATCATGCAAGAAGCAACCAATCCAGCCAGCACTGAAATTTTAATTCTACAAATAATATAACAGCACTAATAATAGTGTCGCTGCAAGAGATACCAATTTAAGAATAGACACGCAAAAAAGAGTAAGGAAGAGTTGGAATCTCAAAGTTATGAATGAAGCTTCAAACTATCACCACATCTTTTTGTCCATATTATGTCAGTCAACATTCAACAATAATGATAATTCAGTCAGGAACTCCCTCGTCATAGATTGAACAATTTCTTGGTGCTGATGGCTCCACTCTGAAGATGCTCCCTGGATCAGACAAGCAGCATGCTAAACCAATACAGGGAGCGCAATGCAGAACCAACAAGAGTGGGCCCAAGCAAGACATAAAATACCCTTAAAGGTTAAGCCATGTTTGGACTCTGAATCAGAAAGGTGGAGGCTTGGGTGGAGGAGGCAAAGCTTTGCCAGCAGCAGCGGTGTGTGGCAGCATTAGTGTAGTAGGTATCAGTGAGTAGGAGGCCATTATTAAATGGACCGCCTTGTTGTGGGACTTCCATGCCCTGCGTGAACTAACGCAAAGCTTCATTTCTTGTGCCGACTGTTGATTTGATTTCCTTGATTAAAGAACAACCCTTGTTTTTTCCGTCTGAGTGCAAAGGATGAAATATCACTGCTCTGACATGCTGCTGCCCTCTTGTGTTCTTGATTGAAAGCACACTTTTGCTGTTTTCCTCCCTCAGAAATTGCATCGGGCAGAACTTTGCCATGAATGTGCTGAAAGTGATGACAGCCCTGACACTGAGGAGGAGGTACCATCTGATCGAGGACCCCACTCAGAAACCCAAGCTGATTCACAAAATTACACTCCACTCATCCAATGGCATCCACATCAAGATCAAACCTGTAGACCCACAAGAGTGAGAGGAAATTACAGTAGGAGAGGATATAAACCTAGAAAATACATTGATCAGTCAGGGTAATTTGTCAGGAGTTCACATTTCTTCATTTCTTATAGGGCTCAAAAGGGTAAACGTAGCGGAGGTGGAAAAATTGCAATGCATTGTGGGCTTTGCGGGCAATTGGAAAGTTGTTTATGTTTCGCGACGCTACACTTGTGTTCTGTTGGTGTTTTAGCATTTTAAAAGTAACTGTATCGTTTGAAAATGGTGCAGACTTGCTGTGTCATTAACTGCCACAATCGTTCTCACGATCACTACAGGAAGAAGATCGATGGGCTGAAATAGAACTAGGGACAAATCTAACACAGCTGTGCAGTCAGGACTTTTAATCCCGTTTAAAAAAAAAAAAAAAAGAAAACAAAAGTACACATCTTGATGTCACTAAAAACATTGTTTCTCAGTTGTCTCCACAGGAGTAAACTTGTCCTAAATTGTGGTTAAGAAGTGAAAGTAAAAAATAAAGATACACACCATGTTGTGCCCACCCATGTATGACGATGGGGAGTTAGAGATTTATGGTGTGAAAATGCCCCTAATTCTGGAATAACCAAGAAGCCCATACATATTTACCACATAAATGAAGAGTGGAATTTAGGCTTCAAAATATTTTTTGTTTGAAATAAACTGGTCCAGCAGACACCAAGATATGTTAGTCAGAACCTGAGTAAGCAAACAGGCAACACCACACGGAGGTGGGACACACTGAGGCTTGTAAAGTTTACATACCTCTGAAATGACGACGGTCTTCTCTTTAAGGCGTAAATTTTGGAGGTCCTGCACCCACCCAAAGTTTGCTTGCCCACGAGCCCTTAAAGATTTGCCCAGTCCATTTAAATCTCTTGCTTCACGTCTCTCTCCCGGCGCAACGCAATGTAAACAAAACAATTTGCCCGTAAAAATGACGCTGGTTACACACAATGCATTGCGAAGTCACATGCCCTTTTGAGCCCTATATTTCGAGAGGGACCCAACTGCAGTCAAGATGGCCGACTAGGGCGCCGCCATATATCTAGTCTATACCGGAAAGTTGGAAAGTCCCAAGCGGAAGTTTCTTCTTCGTGTAATTTTTTGCTTATTCCGTGGCCATACTGATTAGCGGGTTGTGTTCAGAGAACGAGAGAACGGTAAGAAAAATAATCTTTTAATTATCACCCAACGAGTGTGGTATGGTTTCTAAGATGTAATTCGTGCTATTTACAAATGCGATGCATCGAAGAATTAGAGTGTCATGTCTCGTAAAGGCTGTTTCTCCACTTGACTCGATGGTCTGGGCTAACGTTAGCTTAGCCAAAGAAAGTACGCAAAGTCGTATGGCAATTTTTTCAGCGTTTTTGGTGTGTGTATTACCCTATACACACACGCGCATATTTATTTCTTACATATATATGTATGTGTGTGTATAAATAGATACAAACAGTCAGTGTGGGTCAAAATGCTGTAACAGGCTGTTTTTTTATGGTGGAGGGTCTCTAACATCAATTTAAAAAAGTTAAAAAAAGTCAAATATTTCGCTGCAGGTGGTGGTGGCACACCGGTCAGCAGGCTGGTGCACTGGCAGTATACTATATGTGAACAAAACAAGAAATAATTAAATGCCAAAACTAGAAAACAAAATAAACCCTCTTTACCCCAACAGAAACACACCCAAATTAATACCAGTGCCACAGCAAACCTTAAAGGATAACACCACAAATCGACAGGTGAACTCCCACTGCACCAGCTGCTCCTGTGACCAAAGGCCAACACCAGCTGCAGCACTACAACAAAAAAAACAGAGTTATAAGTTGTACTCCAACTACTAAAAACAAAATCCAAATATAATAGTAGGTCAGAACGGCAATCAGCACTTTCCCTGTAAATTTAACAGAGCACGTGTTAAATCTCAGGCTACAGACATGCAAACAATGGTTGATAATAAGGAGGCATTCTCATACCTTGCCCCTGGCACTACTGTAGGACTGTTAGGACCCTTTACAAAAAAAAGAATAAATTATTGGCAGACCCACATATTTACACAGTTTCTATATTTACATACTATATACAAATAAAATACCTCAGGGTGCAATATATATATATATATATATATATATATATATATATATATATATATATATATATATATATATATAATAGTTCGTGTGATCCTGGTCACATTATTATTACCATCAAGGAACATATCTGTTGCCCGGACATAGAACTGTTGGCTGTTGGACTCAGGCCGTGTTATTTGCCAAAGGAGTTTTCACATGCTATTATTATTATCCCTCCTCATCCTCATCCATCCTTCAATCATGTCACCATGGCAACAACACTTTGGGTTTTTTTTTACACTAGTATGTGTGCCATTGCTGTATATATTGTTGCATATATTCTATTGTATTGTACATATTGTTGTACATTTTATATTTCTATATGTTATACTACAGTCTTTGTTGAATAGGAGCAACTGTAACACTAACAATTTCCCCCCGGGGATCAGTAAAGTATTTTTGATTCTGATTCTGATTCTGATATATTCTTTTCTTCCAGATGCACCCTTCTATAATTGAAAAAGGCGACAGGCTGAAGTGCACAACCGTGTCGCCATCTGTGTTTGCGTGTCCTCTCTGCCCCAAATTCACTACCAAAAGCGAAAGTGTCATCCAGAGGCACTTGGCGAATCATGCAGTGCATTTCAAGGGTATGTTCATCAAAACATCAAAAAAAAAAAAAAAAATCTGTGCACACCTGAGTGTGTGACAGGTGCGTCAGAGGAAAATTCAACTCGAAGAACAATTAGGGAGACTCCCGCACACTGTCTCGCTTTGTCTTGATTTATTGAATAAACGACCTTCATCAGGTATACTTGCAGCCTGCAAACATTTCTACACATGTGCACGACTTAATGTAGCACTGTTATGTCTGTTGTATAACTCTACTTCCCTACCTCGTGCAATACTGTATGTTTACACTGTGTGTTGTATCTCTATGCAATATTTATTCCACTGTGTATCGCACTGTAAAATCTCGCTGCTAATATTCTGTGTAATCCGTAAATGTAAACATAGTTTACATTGCTTACATGGCTTAGTATGTACATTGCTTAGTATTTTTATTCTTAATGTTACACACCATGTGTATATTGTACAACTCTGTACACAATTATCCTGCACATATATCCATATCTCTCCCATATATATGTACAAGTGAAAGGTGTATATACTGTAAGTAGTCTTGTGTGTATAGCCCTGCCCATTTAGTACTTTTTATATTTGTTATATTTGTATATCTTTGATTCTAATATGTATATACAAATGTTCTGATTTTTAGCTTAATTTTATAAGTATCCTACTGTCACTTTCTCCTTCCTATCTGTACAGCTTGAGCTGCTGTGACATGATTGAACTCAGTAAAGACGTTGTTTACAAAAAAGAGAACTCCAAGTGAAGTTATTATTGCCAGTATGATAGTGTAATATTGTGTTTTATTGGATTCCAGAAATAAAATAGAATTAACAGAAGACTGACAATAGGAAAATATAATTATTGCATTCATTTAATAGCTAAACTGGATAATGAACACATCTCTAGACCCAGGAAATACCTGTTCTGTTGCAGTAACAAATGTCTGGCGCCATTGTGTTGCCCATGATGTCCCCACTCATCCCTGAAGATCCCTGGTGGATGAAAATACAACCAGCAGGATTGAAGTCATTTCTCTAAGCTGCTCTTCTGTGCCTTTGAACAAACGGGGTGTGGGGAGCTGTGTCTGCACAGTGTTTGAATGATATTTGTAGCAGAGGCAGATTAATACACCATGAATCTACAACAATTTTCCTTCCTCCCCAGCAGACTGCAGCATAAAACAACACACTTGCCACCACAGACTGATAAAACATCTGCAGCATCTTACTACAGATGTCAAGAGATCTGAGCTTCCTTAAGAAAAAGAGGTGGCTCTGCCTTTTGTAGAGAGCGTCTATGTGTAGGGACCAGTCCAAATTATTATCCAGGTGTACACCTAGATACTTATGACTTGGCACCACCTTGATGTCCATCCCACAGGTATTCACTGGCTGAAGAGGGGGCTTGGACCCGCAGAAATCTATAATCATTTCCTTGGTCTTTGAGGTGTTCAGTAGGAGACAGTTCTTGTGACTCCAGTCACTGAAGGCTTTTATCAGTTCTCTGTATTCAGATTCCTGCCCATTCCTGATACATGCCACAATGGCAGTGTCGTCCGAGTATTTCTGGATGTGGCAGGACTCAGAGTTGTATTTGAAGTCTGCTGTGTACAGTGTGAACAGGAATGGAGCCAGGACAGTCTCCTGTTGAGCCCCATGCTGCTCATTAATGTTCCAGAAGCACAGTTCCCCAACCTGACATACTGTGCGCTTCCTCTCAGGTAATCTGTGATCCAGGAGATAAAGGAAGGATCATATGATTAATGCATAATGTCTGGGCAGTACAACCCTTACACTGTACCACCAATGATTTACAGTGCTTTCTTTTTTACTGTTAACATAAATTAATATTAACCATATGCTAATGTAAGTATGACATTTGTTGTGACCATGTGTGCATGTTGCAACTGCAGCCTAATCTGAAAGTGCTGTTTATTTGGTTGTGTAAATTCTCATTTTTTATTAAATCTCAGTTTATTTAATCTGAGAATTCACTTTATTTAACTTTAGTTATTCTTCAGTCCTATTGTGAATGTGTGTGTGTGTGTGTGTGTGTGTGTGTGTGTGTGTGTGTGTGTGTGTGTATGTGTGTGGCCACCACCACACAAACATACACAAACAAACAACATATTTACATTCGTATTCATAACGTTGATATTAAAGTTAAATCCATGAAACGTTAGCATTATAACTTAGTGATATTATTGTAGGCTTTTAACTAACTTCTGAGTTTTACAGTAGCCTATAAAGTCGTGGCGAGACAATTAACTAGTCACTTATACCGTTACGATAAACATGTAACTGCACAAAATGCATAAAATTATGTTATGTGTAAACGTACGTGTTTTTTAAGCTTTTATTTTTGTTTTAGCTCGGTCATATTTCCGGGATCGAGCGGCGATTAACCAACTTCCGGTTGTGACTTCCGGCATGGATTGGATGTATGGCGGCGCCCTAGTCGGCCATCTTGACTGCAGCAAGGTACTCTTGTATATTTCCAATAAAACCCTTGCAGTGTAAAATCACAAGCAGATAATTGTAGTACAGTATTTCATTTAGTGGCTGAGTATGTTTTTGATTAAATTAGTTGCTGAAAAAGAAGTTGTATATGTATTTTAGAGTCATTTTCTCACACTGTAACAGTTTTTAATGAGATATTTTATATGTGAAAAAGGAATAGGAGGACAACTGCACAAAATCAGGACCAATCAGAACTTGATCTCATCTGTGACATGAACTCACCCTCCACTCTGGATGGTAGCAAGTGTTTACACTGCAGGAGAAACATGTTTTTATTTTTGTTTCTATTTCCTCAAAACCAAGAAAAAACTGCATTCAAAAGGAAAAACATTGACACCTGGTGGGCAAAGTATAAAAGTGCGTGTGGGGGTGGAAACTTAAAAAGTAACTAAACCCCCAAACCACTTTTTTTTCCAGTTGAAAAGCAATGTATATGGGTATTTAGTAGTGCTGTTGACTGATTCAGGTCTAAATCTTCACATTTGAGTGTAAAGTATTTGTATTCTACATATTGTGTTAAAATATGCACAGTGGCCGCCCTCTACAGGTTGATACCTGGCTATTGTAATTGAATTTTGCTATGTGCTGTTCTGGTGCCAAGTGAGGTATATATGGAGGCAGCTCTTGTCTGCAGAGGAAAATATGGCACATTAATTGCCTTCTGGACACCTATTTCTGCACCTCTGGTCCTAAACATACAGAGTAACACCATTTTACATCAGAAATTTGATGTTAAAAACTGCAGCGCTATGTTAATCATGACACAAGGTGGCTCGCTGTTTCAAATAAAAAACATCTACAAAACTTATATTAGTGGTCAAAACAAAATTTAATTAATTGGAGGGAGTGGCTGCTGAGGCTCATGGGTACTGTAGTACTTTAAAAAGAAAATTTATTTCTATTTCATTTACATTGTATAAAAACAGCAGCAGAGCACAGGAGGAATTCAATCTTCTTTACTGTAAGAAACAGAAATTCATTTTTTTGAATGGTTTTTATTTCTTTTATTGTACAGAATGATAAGTCTGATGCAAATAAAAACAAAAACAAGACGTCGCACATATTTAAAAACAAATATTGACACGGCAGGGGCCTGTATCACGAAGCAGGATTAATGTCTTAGCGAGGTAACTTCAGGGTTAACCCTGGGTTTTCGGTCTCACGAAGCCGGTTCAGTTCTTATCGGGGTAGATCACCATGGTAACTTACTCTGAGCAGCTATCCTGCTCCGGAGCAGGGTAAGTTCAGGTTTGAATCTGATCCTATAAAAAGCACCACCCACTGGCCAATCAGCTGTTCAGAAAAAAATGACTCCGCTGACAGAAATGCAGCCCAGTCATGACGGGAAGTTTAATTCATTTGATTGATTTTGATTTGAAAGTTTATTTTGAACATTAAAAAAGAAAAGAAAGCAACAACAACAGACAATGAAAAGATTGTTCAAAAAGGAGTGGAAAGAAGTCAAAATTTCATCCCACGCCTTCATAAGAAAGAAACTGATCATTTGCGGACACTTAATAGCACCATTAATTAGTGCCAACATTTTGTTTTGTTGGAGGAATTGATCCCTGTTAAAGATAATGGGCCTAATTGACAGCTTTGCTGCTGGAAATGTGGAAAGCAGCCTATCATGTCTACACTTCATGGTGTTTGAGGGATTTTCCTTTTTGTTTTTTAAAGAGGGAGACTAGGTATATTTTTGCGCATGCAGCTGTTAATTTCTAACACAGCTCAATATCAGGATGATTTTATTCAGACTATCAATTTGGTGTTGATATGATTTAATTGTGGCGTCAGCTTTAAGCTTTATTGTAGCATATATAACGTTATGACAAAGAAGACCAGTTTATCAGACGCAATGATGTTAGACGATAATTGTAATACACGCAATTCATCTGCGCAGCATTGATTTCATGGGATTAAAGGGTGTGACCAGTGTCAGATGTACAGGTACAGGTACTGCAGCTACTTGAAGCAGTGATGAGTAATTTAACCTACACATCTTTTTTTTTGCTCCCTTGTTTTGTCTTGATTTTTCCCTCTCTCCTCCTCTCTTTCTTCTTTCCTGACCCGTTTTTTTTTCTTGTCTATCATGTGATTTCATTGACGTTGTGACAGGGGAATTTCTTTGATAAGCTTTTAGTGGCTTCTAACCTCTCCGGCACTTTTCTTTTTTTAATCTTGTAAATGTTATACTGTCTGTTTTTAATATTATGTGCAAATAAACTAATCTAAACTAAAACTAAACATTATTCATCCCGTTATGCGTTGCCACACGTTTCCTCCTCCTGCAGCTGCCACTGTGTTGGCCTTTTCTGTAATGTTGCTTTTCTCCTCCTCATATTTTAGTAGAATTAATCTCTGATCCTCACGAGAAATACTTTTTTCCCCTCACATACAGCGCTCTGTGACGCTCAGTGACACTGCGCCTCTCTCATGATTGTGATTGGTCCGCTGCGTGCGTGTTCACGGCTCTTGACAAAGCAACCCTGGGTTGAGTTACAGAGTTGATATCCAGCGTCGTGATACCGATTATCCTGATTGCCATTGTTTGGGTTAGTCAACCCAGGATAGGTCTGGGTAACCCAGGAAAGGTTGATCTCGCTTCGTGATACATGCCCCAGGTCAGTACAACCACACTGAGCTGATGAATCATCAATGTATGACCAGTAAGTCATAACAACTTATGTCTTAAATTTACTCCAACTTCACATACTGAGTTATTGAATTTCATCTTAACTGTATGAGTTGTCATTATTTCAACTGAGTAAATGTAAATTCCATTGTGCCAAAATAATGTGTGAGTTGTAATTATGGGTACATGTTTTTTAGGGCTGTCAATCAATTAAAATATTTAATCACAATTAATTGCATGACTGTCCGTAGTTAATTTGTGATTAATCACATATTAATCACATATTTTTTATCCGTTCTAAATGCACCTTAAAGGGATATTTTTCAAGTTTTTAATGTTCTTATCAACATGGGAATGGACAAATATGCTTGCTTTATGCAAATGTATGTTTATTATTATTGAAACAATCCAAACAATGACAAATACCGTCCAGAATATTCTCTAGAATAACCTCAAAGGTACTGCATGCTCAAAAAATATGCTGAAAGCATACCATGGAAAACTCAAGTCTGACAAACAACAACAGATGGACATACTGACCTGAATCTAACATTACTTTGTAATACTAACAGTGTGGTGTCCAACTTGTCACTTGTAAATAAATATCCCATTTTTTCTTTAAGCATGCATCACATTAACACGTACATTGGTCAGTTAAATTTTCCATCATTTAAAGATCATTTCTGGGATCATTCACACTTAAAGCAAATAATCTCATACAATGTAATTGTGTCTATAATGTTACATGGGAAAATAAATGCTCACAAAAACATCCCCTTCTACAGAGTGGGATCAAGACAGGGTGATACAAAGAAGGAATTACAGAAAATAAAGTGTGCATGTAACAGTGGGGAGTGTGAAACAGAGCTAGGACTCTGGTATATAGTGCAGTTAGGCTATAGGTTGTACTTCCATTTCTTTGGATAAAACAGTCTATACTTCTCTTTGCTCTTCTATTGCAATCAGCAGAGGCTGAGCAGCCCAGCCTCCTTCCTCCTCATTTATTTCCTGACAAAATGAACATAGAAACACCACAAATGAAAAGAACTACAACATACAGTAAATGGGTTGTTCCCATTACTTCTGTGTCTTTACACTTAGCCAGTTGCCCAAACAGACAAGCCTGTTTACATTTTTGGACGACAGGGCAGCTCGCTTCTTCTGAACAACATGCCCAAACAGTGAAAATAACCCCTCACATGGTACGGATGTGGCAAGTGTTGCCAGGTACTTGTGTGCAAGGCAGGCCATCTGGCTGTGTGCCCCATCATGTTTGGACCACACCGGCTGGGGACAGTCCTCCATGCCAATAATGGGCTCTGCCCTGTATTTCTCAATACAGTCCTCCTCTTTATCAGACAAAGACACTGGGGCAAGCATGAGAGCTGGTCTTTTCATTGGTGGCTCAGGCGTCTCTGGATGTTCCGGCTGTGCAGACCTCTCCCTCTCTCTGAGCAAGGCACTGACCGAATGCCACACCTCATGTCTGTCAGGTTTGCTCTTAGGTTCAAGGACACTTGATGTCCTTGAACCATCAAGAGGGTCCCAGAGGGTCCCTTTTTGAAAATCCACAACTGTCCGTACCCGTAAAGCTCAGTAGCCTACCATAACCAAACCATTACTCATCATTATGTCTACGTCAAAGCTGTACCTGCCCACACCGTTAATTAAAGTCCCTCCATGAAAACTAAAAAGGATCTTCCTTGGGTGTCTTGAACTCGATTTAGGCTCATCGCCGGAGTCCTCCAAAGTGGTCAAAGGTTCATTTTGTGTCATTTACTTCTAAAATAAAAGGAATTACAGCTTGATAATAGCAATGTAAATGTCACAATATAACACATTTACTGGGCATCTATTCATTTGTTTTATTCTGTAAAATACAAAATATATTTTGGTTCTCTTACACTGCCGGCCCACGTGTTCATTTTTACCTGTTCCCGCACAGCTTTTGTGGGTTACCCATCAGGTACCCGTGGATACCTGACCCCATGCAGGACTCTGGAATGGAGATGTTCAGTGCACATTATGTCCTGGAACTTGTAGGAAGGAAAAAACAAGATAGAAGTCATTTCAGTCCTGGACCCAACCGCACACAAAATAGTTACAGTCCACTGGCGCTTTGGATGGTCAGTTAGTACAAATGACAGTTGAACAAAAAACCTCCAAAAGGCTCCAACACCTCAAACACAGCAGAGAGGTCACCTTGAGTGGCTGGGGGCCTGGCTCTGTGACCCTCAGTGGCTCCTTCCTAGCGTTTCAGTTGCCTCATAGCGCCACCTGCTGGAGGTAGAATTAAGATTGTGCCAAAAGTCACGTGATTTTTTTTGTCTTAGTACAATATATTTGTTTGTACATACTGTGTTTGTTTCTGAAACATAATGTATCAGAAAAATGTGTATTTGTTTGATAGGTGTGTTTTGTATTTGCAAAACAATATGCATTAGTTCGTTAATTATGTTTTGTATTTGTCACCCACACTGTGTTTGTTAGTGAATCACAGGGCATTTGTAAAGCGTAATCTGTTAAGTTTTGCCAGGATATTAGCTCCATAGAAACTGACTGTGTTTTTGTCACCGCCCCCTGATACTGCAACCTTATCTCATTAACCTTGCAGAGGAGGCGCAGTTCATCTCCAACAAGCCTGAAGTCCCCTTCAGTTGCGTTCAGAGTTTTTCCTCCAGCGACGCACAGACTCACCCGAGATGGAGTCAGCTGAAGCTTTCGTGAAATCTCAGTTTGGTTGGCCTCAAACGCATCACTTGTTTGCGCTAATCTGTCTCGTTGCTGTCGTCTATAAAGTAACCATCCTGTACCTCCAAAGAAGACATGCGCTTCTAGGCACTGAAGATTTTCCAGGACCACCGGCACACTGGCTTTTTGGACATGGTAGAGCTGTAAGTCAGTCACGAGCACTCAGTAACGTGCAACTTTGTGTAACTGTTATATAACAGCATCTTTCAAAACAGAATTACAAAGCTAAATAGTTATAGAAGATATTTCAGCACACTTTATGTTAGATCTCTTTCACTGTTTTTTCTCAGAGTATACAGGACTCATCAATGGACAGGCAGGTTTAAATAAGCAATCCCATTCCCATTCTAGTATGCAAATGTTTTGCTATATTCACTGTGTTTCACCCCATTTTTGTATCTTATAAGAAGTTTTGTTTCCATTTGTATGCCTCATAATACCCCATTCAGTAGGGGAGAGCGGGGTCGGTTGGGACATTTTTGTACTGACACAAAATAGCTTTCATTTCTCATAGATGACTTGAACAGTGATAACAAGTGGATCCCTGAACATATAGAGATGTTTGCTCAAAATTTATCAAGTTTTTCAGAGCTCAACCCAAACATGAAAGGTGTGATTTTGTTAAATGTACCATGAGTGCATTTTCCTAAAATTCTGCCCCTCCAGGACGGTTAGGACACTTTGTTCTGGGCTGGAGAAAAAATGTTCCTTGGTCATATATTTCTTTGAGAAGAAGAAAACATTTGTAAAATAATTATATTTTCACAGGCCTAAATTATTGATATATGGAATTCCAAGTCCTCTGAGTCTTCATTTCAGTGGTACCTATCAGCTCAATGTGGACTTTGAAATGTACATCAAATGGAGTTCATGCTTTGTTTTTTACATGGCCTATTGATTCAGTTTAACAATCTAAGTCTCTTAACAGATTTAGACTGAATCAGTGACTTGACAGTGGGTCTTGTTCAATAACGAAAATCCTCTGAGTTAAAAATGTAGTCACATGCTGTAGATTTCAAAACTGTAAATAGTCAGACGGTCTCCACTTTGATGCTGAAAGTGAAGAGAGTGTTGCTGAGTATGAGCATGGTGAGTGACTTGCTAAAAGACACTTAATTGTCCTCCTGCCCCAACTGAACGAGAATGGGATTGGTTATTTTTACCTGCCATAGTTGAATCATGTAACTGCTAATGAAAATTTGATGGACTGAAAACTCACAATCAAGTGAAACACAGCAGACAATAGTGTGCAAATCTTTTCTATCCAGCAGTTTGGGTATCACTGATGGTTCTCACACCTAAACACTGTTAACGCCGGGTGGAGCGGTGGTCATAAAGCATATCTAAGTTCTGTGAAAGGAAACATTAATAAGTAGGCTACAGTTTTGAAGATGATGGAGGCATTATGTTTTCAAATAAAAATGATAATAATAATAATAATAATAATAATAATAATAATGACTTCATTTAGGAAAGGTTCATAGTGTACCACATAAAAACACAATAATCTATGTTATGCATGTTCACATAAAAACAAAATGTAATAAGCTGCACCCACAGTGGCCCACAAAAAAAAAAGAAATCAAATCTCCGGTGACTGGTTTTAGAGCATAAAACTTGTCACCTGTTTCATGAAGTCAAAATGACCCCAGATGCTGTGCTCACTTGCTGCGGCAGAAATCCGATCAAACGGTAAAACCCGGCAGTGCTGATCAAATATAAACCAAAATTCTATTAGTAAGTTAGTAGACATATGTTCACTTGGTAACAAATTGTCCTCCCAGGTTACAGGACTGTAACCTGTAATTGCTCTTTCAGTTTAAACAAGATGGAAAAGCTCTGGACAGGATTGTGGAATGGGGAAGGCAGTACTCTTACGCTTTCCCAGTGTGGTTTGGTCCCTTTGTTTGTTTCCTCAACATTCAACATCCAGATTATGTGAAGACTGTATATGCAACATCAGGTGTGTGAGCATTTTTTAAAATCTTTACTGAAATGATTCACCATTATGTTGTCAATTGTAGTCAAATCAGTGCTTTTTATAATCTCCTGCAGGAATATTGGCTCCATTTTTACGACGACAAGTCAGTGTAACAGATTTTTTATTTATTTGTTTCCTAACAGAGCCAAAAGGTGATTTGGGGTATAGGTTTATTCAGTCTTGGATTGGTAAGACTGATTTGCCCTTTTCCTAGAGTACATTTTGTCTTATTACAGAGATGTTTTACTGACTGACACACATATTGTCTGTCTCTGTCTTCAGGTGAAGGTTTATTGGTGTCAAATGGTCAAAGGTGGTTTCGGAACAGAAGGCTCTTGACCCCAGGTTTCCATTATGATGTTTTGAAACCATACATTAAACTGATGGCAGACTCTACTCAAACAATGTTGGTATGTATATGACAGTTTAGACATGTAAATAACAATTTGTAATAAGTAATCAAAGACCATAATGGTGAAGTAATGTTAAGAACAAATAGCCTTTTGGGCCGTCTAGATGATATACTGTTAAACTTCAATTAGTAGCCCAGGCTATAATTAGCTTCTTCAATTCCTTTTCCTTATTTGGACCAGTATGGATATTACTTGTATAAAAAAATAGGCTTTGAATAATATTAACTGTGTTATGTTATGACACTTGTTTCACCGCACCCGGCAACACCACCTTTTCTTGTTAAAGGAATATCGCAACTCTGCTTCCTTTTTTTTTTTTTTTTTTTTGTCTTAAAGATATTTTTGGGGCATTTTTTAGCCTTTATTTGATAGGACAGACAAGTGTAAAAGGGGGAGAGAGTGAGGGAGTGACATGCAGCAAAGGGCCACAAGCTGGAGTCGAACCCGGGCCGCTGCGGCAACAGCCTTGTACATGGGGCGCCTGCTCTACCACTAAGCCACTGACGCCCCACTCTGCTTCATTTTTATAAAAAACATTTTTGATTCTTTTGATCAGTGGACCCTTGCAGACTAAAGAAATGTAAGTAACTTACTGGGTAATCGAGGAATGAACACACATTGTGACTTTATGACAGCTTTAGAAGGGAGTCACCACTTGTTTTTTCGTCATGCAGGTAAATCTAAATGACTTACAGTCTTCTCTGGTGCAACTGCTTCCAGTAAAATGAAATCAACCGAGCTAACGATGTATAGCATCTCCATATTGACAAAAGTTTAAACATTTATATTTATTTGCGCGATCTGAGCAACTAACTAATGTTAGCTCAGGTGGGAAGTCAACAATCTGGTTTTATATATCCAGAGAACTTATAGAAAAATGAACACCTCAGCAACCAGACCATGCATTTAATTGAGACAGGCCTTTATTGTCCTTTAACCTGGCTAGTTAAAGAGAATGGGTGTTAAATTAAAGTTTTACGGTATGTTGACCCAAAGTTGGATGTGTGTGTTGAAGTGTTTCCCATCTCCTGCAGAGATGTCACCTCTGTTCTCTCTGTTGTCAGGACAAATGGGAAAGTTATGCAAACACCAGCGAGTCCTTTGAATTGTTCGAACATGTGAGCCTTATGACACTGGACACCGTCTTAAAGTGTGCTTTCAGCTACAGCAGCAACTGCCAGACCGAGAGGTGAGTCCATACAAACTTTTTTCTACCATTCACAAGTTCAGAACTGTGTTTTTTAGTAGTTTAAAGCTTCAGCTGTCTGAATTATGAGTGTGGGAAACTAAGTTTTCAATGTTTGCCTATGTTCTCATTTCAGTGGAAGTAATGCATATATCAAGGCAGTTTATGAGCTCAGTGATCTGATTAACTTGCGTGGAAGGACGTTTCCATACCACAATGACCTGATTTTCTACCTTAGCCCACATGGTTTCAGATACAGAAAAGCATGCAGAGTGGCTCATGATCATACAGGTAAGATCTTCACACATACTTTGATTAATGACAATATGAAACTATTGCTACTATCAGTTTAAATGATTTTGCACATTTACACGTTGCTTTATTTTAAGAGTTAGTATGCAAATATTTTTTATCTTGTCTTTTGAAGAGGCGGTCATAAGAAAGAGGAAAGAAGAACTAAAGGAGGAGAAGGAGCTGGAACGCATACAGGCCAAAAGAAACTTGGACTTTCTGGACATCCTTCTCTTAGCAAGAGTATGTTGTGTGATTTCAGATTCAGTTTACTGATTTATGGAGTTAGACATTCTCACTTTTGCTCATTGTTGTGACAATGGTAACAAGTCACAAACATTTAAGGCCCAGATACACCGACAACAGCATCACGTCGCCTGTGTCTCGGGGTCTGCCCATCGGTCCGACAGCCCATTGGTCCGACATCCCATTGTTCCGACCACATTAAACCCATTGTTCCGAAGTCCCGTTGTTCCGAAATCATCACGATGCCCTGTGGTTAAGGTCTGGTTAGGTTTAGGCACAAAAACACTTGGTTAGGGTCAGGAAAAGATCATGGTGTGGGTTAAAATGAAAAAGAAAGTGGCAAACACATAAGCTGTGAGCCTGCTTCACCTCAAGCCTTTCCCAGCTGACCCAGAGCCGGTCATGGCGCACCATCAAGGTAGAAATACGCCCGCCGGGAGCCGTTCAGCACCACAGAAAGCTCCCCACACAACCCGGACCCCAGAGTTAATAACAGGAGGTTATGGTGTTTCACTCTCTTTTCTCTATGACACTTGTATCTCGACCAGTAGCCTACTTTTGTTGCGTTGCTGATCCTCTATGGTACACAAGTACAGTATAGCCTAGTATAATCACATATCGGAACAACGGGACGTCGGACTAATGAGAGGTCGGAACAATGAGAGGTCGGAACAATGCTACGGCACCCCTGTGTCTCAGCCAAAATGTTGCACTTGAACAAACTGCAACGACTACAGCCAACAGCCGACTAGGACATGGGTTGTGCCCCCGTGTAAGAGGAAGTAATTATTCATGACAGCAGACAGTGGTGATTCAAGACGCTACCTAGTCAATTAGCATATTAGCAACACAACCAAAAAAAAAACAAGGGACTTTTACAGTGCACCGAAAGACTGCAGCCAACAGCTGACTAGGACATATGTTATGCATAAGAGGAAATAGCTCTTCAAAGCAGCAGGAAGTAGTGGTCTGTAACCAGAAGACCAACAGGAGAGATTCAAGATGCTAGTTAGCCACTTAGCACATTAGCGACACAACCCAATGTTAAAAAACAAGGGACTTTTCCAGAGCACTGGCGAACAACAGCAAAAACAATTACAAAACGTTTCTGCAAAAGACCTCAATGGCTAAGAAAGAAGTCTTTTCTGAGTTTGTTTCGATCTCACACCTTCTTGACCTGATTGATTTTCTTACATTACTGTGGAGGCAGAATAGCACTTTCTAAGGTCCAAGATGACCTCGTCTTTAAGTGCAATATTTAGCTGGGCAATACCAGTAACACGCAATAAGTTACCCAACGACACAGTCAACATGGTGTATTATTGCTGCTTCCCAGCCAACAATGTACAGACGCTATGTTAATGAATCTCCTCTGTCCAAACACACTTGAGTGCCTAACTCCTCCTTTGACCCGGTGAAGGCGCAGACATGCTATGTCCAGAACACTCGACACTAACCTGACAACCTCTGGACCCTATTTAAACAATCTATAGTGCATGGTCTAAAGTGCATTTACAGTTCTTCTTCCTCCAAGGAAATCATACTTCCCATGCGCGAAAAATCACCAAACTTTGCACAAAGGTCCAGTCCTATACCAGATTTGCTCAGCTGCAAACAAAAGTCAGTAGTCCTGATGCTGGCGCTACAGCAAGCATCTAAAGTTCAAAACTTTGAAAATTCACAACAAATCGACTGTATGTGCTACAGCTTCACAACTTTCACCAAAATGTAGCCCCAAATACTGAAGAAACTTTTGTATATTTAAACCTATTGCACATTATTAAGTCCATCACTCTGTTTTTTTCAAAAACTGTAAAACTTCTTAAACCTATCTCCTCCCACAATTTTTGCTTGATTGACACCAAACTTGCTACAGAGCATCTTCAGACTGTCCTCCACAAATAGACCTCACAGATTTTTGATTTATCAAAAATTGAGCCTACAGTGCACCAAGATGTTTGACTATAAACAGTACTGTAAACATATACTTGCAAATTCTTGCTAAATAAGTTTTTAATGTTCATGAAAAAAATGAACAAAATTTTGGAGTCATGGTAGATGATGTTTGGCAAATATCAGAATTTTATATCAAAAACTGAATTTTTGACAGCATTTTGAATTCTGTCCTCATGTGAACCATTACTGTCAATGGGAATAGAGCATCTTTACACATCAGTTTGTCACTTATGGAGTAAATCAATCATTGTTAAACACAAATTGATGACATCTCCATGCTGTCAATGATGCAATATGTGTATTTTCAGATTTTTGTCTTGATAACTGAATTTATGACAGCAGTTTGAAATCTGCCTTGACAGCTGCTGTCATCCTGGTGGCTGGCTTAGTCAGTTTGTGAAGCCACAGATGAGTTGTTACTTGCTAATTAGCTCAGTCAGATAGAAAATACTCCTTGGTGTCAGAGGTTGTGAGTTTAAGCCTCAACTGATGCAAAATGTACATTGTAATGGCAACTTTCTTGTTGTCTTCCTATTCTGCCTCTGCTCAGAATTGCCTAAATTTGCCTAAAATTGCCTAAAATTGCCCAGGCCCGACCATTGCTGCACAGCAGCTAGAATTACATGGTGGATTCGCTGTGTAAGTAGCATATAAATAGCACATTGATCACATTGTAGAAAATGAATGAATATTTTCCTCATTAATGATCAACAACCCTGATTCCAAAAAGGCTGGGGTGCCGTGTAAAATGTAAATAATACATGATTGCATGTGATTTGCAAATCCTTTTCGAGCCATATATAATATTATACAGTATAAAGACCTGATAGACTTTATTGTTTTTGAGAAAATATACACTCATTCAAAAAAGTTGGTACAGGGGCATGCTCACCACTGTGTAACATCACCTTTTCTTTTAACAATACTCAGTAAGTGTTTGAGAACTGAGGACACTGATTGTTGAAGTTTTGAGAGTGAAATTATTTTCCATTGTCCATTTCCAGTGTTTGAACTTTTTTGGAATTGGTTCACACACCCATTCATGTACCAACATTGTGAACTCACCCATGTAGCCACATCTTACTATCTGAATAATGCACCCTTTAAATAGCAGGAAAATACTGCACCAGGTTTTTGTTGGTCAGTGGGGCAATCACTTTCTGCTGCCTCAAAATGGCATTATCCAAACAATGCTCTTGACCACACCTAAATTTAAGAACTACACGCTCACAGATGGGCGCAAGTACTTCTACAGTTTGAGCGCTGGCTATGAAATCGACAGTTGCATTGGTCTGACACTAGCAGCAACAGTTTTAATGTGCACCAAGTGTAAGATGGGGCCCAATATCTTTTATGTTTGTTTTCTTTATGCGATTTTATTATAGTTTTACTGCAGTTTTATTGTACAGTAAAGTACTCACTTTAAAAAGTGCTTTACAAATATACAAGAGTGTGACTGTTCCTAGTTTTTGCTTTTTTCTATTTATGTCTTATTTATCATCTTCAGGATGAGAACCAGCAGGGTTTATCAGATGAAGACATACGAGCAGAAGTGGACACCTTCATGTTTGAGGGCCATGACACCACAGCCAGTGGCCTGTCTTTCATCCTCTACTGTCTGGCCTGCCACCCAGAACACCAGAAGATGTGCAGGGAGGAGATCATTCAAGCCTTGGATGGCAAGGACACCATGGAGTGGTAATTTTCCTGTTGAAACCCAAGGTGCAATGCAAGTCAGTGCCGCTCTGTATCACAACAGCTGGATTAGGGATTAACTTTAAGCTTGCCCCTTTTTTTCCCTTACAATATTGACAACTAATGTGTGTGTGTCTTATTTTAAGGGAGGATCTCAGTAAAATTCCATACACTACAATGTGCATCAAAGAGTCCCTTCGCCTTTACCCTCCTGTACCAGGAACAGCCAGAAAGACAACAAAGCCCATGACCTTTCCTGATGGAAGGACTTTACCAAAAGGTTTGGTGTTAATGTTTTTGAAAAGTTCATGTAGGTAAGACAGCAAGCTGCTGAGTACATATGTTTTACTCCACTGGTAAAATATTAACTCGTACTGGTTATTGTCCAGGTCAACCTATAGCCTTAGTTTTGTATTAGTAAGTCAGCCTTACACAACACACAGGACATATAAACCCTTAAACATACATGTGTTATATGGCAGTAGCATCTTTATAATACTGTGCCTCATACTTAGGTAGATTAAATATTGGTCTGTTGAATGAATAAATGAATATTTTTTATTTCAGTTGCATACATCTTGAGAAACAAAGATTATTTCATTCAAATTTCCCCACAGTCAATAACGAAAAAGGAATAGGCTGAAGCCAAATGCGTATTTTCGCCTATCCTCTATCAACCAAACAATAGTCCAGAATATCAACGATACCAAAGAAAATAAATAAATAAATTGATAAATAAATACAAAATACTCTAAATTATAATCCACAATCATTTTACATTTTAAGGCTGTTTTGAAATTCAACAGAGAGCAACAAAATTTCAACTCAACGCTGAGTCCATTCCATAGTTTGACTCCCAAAACTGAAACACATCTGTATTTTACATTGGTTCTTTCTTTACATGCCTCATAAATAAACAGCTCTCTTAAATTATAATTTCCTTCTTTTTATTTTAATCATTTTAATGCAGACAGGACGGCTTTTGTTCACAACTTGAAAAACTATTTCCAACATCTAGAATTTTTCGGTGTACAGTAGGATGTTTAAACAGCTGATTAGTAGATTCACAATAACCAGCAACACAGTAGGACATGTATGGCATTACAGTACAGTACAGTATATACAAACATTACATGAAATTTTTGCTGAAACTGTTGAAGGTAATCTATAATTTCGGGGAGGTTACTGTAGAGATCCCTACTGTTAAAGTGGATTACAGGAAAACCCTTCATTCAGAACTGATCTTATCTTCAGAATAATATTCACAAGTCATGTTAATGTTCTGGTAGAAGTGGGTGTCTGGATCAGCTTCATTTTCGATCTCATTAAGTTTGTGATCTTGAAAGTCAAAAGGCTTAAAATCTGTGTATTAAAACACCTTGTTTTACAGTCGCTGCACAATCCTAACCCCAAACATGCCTTTTCCCCCCTTATTTGCAGGTACTCACATTGGAATAAGTATCTATGGGACTCACAGAAATCCATCTGTCTGGGAAAACCCTGATGTAAGTCAAGATGATTTCATCCTAAGCAAATGTTTCTGATATGAAAGTTCACCTGTCACCCACTCACTGCGTGGTGTACGTGATTAATTGAATTGTTAAATTAAAAGTAAAAGGTTGATCTCTCTTTGCTGTGGTGGTCCTGCACCCTCCTTCGACACAAAATGGGTCAAATAATAGACATGACACAGTCGTCACATTGGTACATAATTAATACAGTATCTGTTGTGCCCTGGTGCCAGATGTCACCATGTCATGAACAGCAAGAAGTCGTTCAATTCTGAGTGGAAAAATTAGAAAAATTTAAAGATGTGGGATTTACTGGCATTTGCTTTTTCAATCTTGTGTCACCACAGGTCTTTGACCCACTGCGTTTCCTACCGGAGAATGTTTCCAAGAGGTCGCCTCATGCATTCGTGCCCTTCTCTGCTGGGCCAAGGTTTGTCCTCACCTGATACCGTGTGACTGGCTCACTAAGAACTAGAGAGGGAGGTTCTCAGTTGAGACAAAAGTCTGCAGTATGTGGATGTGTAACCTAACGCCAGCCTCCTTTTTACCTACACCATAAAAAGTGATAAGCTTTATTAGGGATCACAATAAGTAAAAGAACTCTGTGTAACAAGGATTAGTTCAGTTTAAAGGAGCTAACTGAGTAATGGTGTCCTGAGCAGAGAATTAAGTTACGCCACCTCTCTGTGTGTTGTAATCCAAGCTCCTCTGTCCAGTGTTGTGGACAGTCCGGCCAGGAGTGCATGTTGGTGCATGTGAGTCCCTACGAGAGCATCCCACTGGCTAGCAAATCACTGCTGCTCTGCACTGCGCTCATATGGCAGTTACCGCTGACAATGCCGTCCAGACTCAGTGGCAGGATGGTGTTGTTGCAGAAGCATAGAGCCCACCCTCCAGTGTCCCCCAAGGTTAATAATGTCAGTTCTGTCAGCACTGTTGCCATTGTTAGCACTGTTTATTGAGTCAGCACCATTAAGCCCAGTTCAGACCAATGATTTGCATTAAGATCAAACCATATTAGAACGTTGCAGAACGGCACACTGCAAGTCGCTGCATGTTTCATCTTGTCTCGCCACAAATCTTTTTGGCTGTCGCCATGTTGTTTTTGTTTTTGTGGGGGGGTTTGGAGCCAGAAGTGATCATATCTGGGCAAGGTCATTTATTTTCTTGGCTTCTGCTTCTCTACTGTATCTCTTGAGTAAGTGGCTGGGAGAGTGGTTCCAGCAAATTCTAGGTAATCACCTTGAAGTAGACACACACCACCCCCTAGGGGCTAGAGGGATACGATACAGCCCCAGTGACAGCACACTGAAAAATACTTAAATTACAGAGGTCACATGTAGATTCCCACCAAAACTGATCATCATGAGCTTCATCATATCCACATTTACCACAGAACTATCAAGTAAATCCACATTAAAAGTAATGATTCTGATACCGACTGTTGATTTGATTTTGTCAATCATAAAACAACCAGTTTTTATCTCTCTGAGTGCAAAGTAGGAGATGTCACTACTCTGACATGCTGCTGCCCTATTGTGTTCTTGCTTGAAAGCACTGTGTTAATCATCATATACCTCACACACTTTTGCTGTTTTCCTCCCTCAGAAATTGCATCGGGCAGAACTTTGCCATGAATGAGCTGAAAGTGGCGACAGCCCTGACACTGAGGAGGTACCAGCTGATCGAGGACCCCACTCAGAAACCCAAGATAATACAAAATCTTGTGCTTCGCTCACTCAATGGTATCCACATCAAAATCAAACCTGTTGACCCACAAGAATAAAGGGAAATTACATTACACTCATGCTATAAAACCACAAACAGATCATAGTAATAAGATTAACTGTGCCGTATTTTAATTAGTGGCTGAATATGTTTTGGGGAGAAATTACTTGGCTGAAAAAGAACTTGCACTTGTATTTTAGAATCGCTTTTGCACATTGGAACAATTTCATAATGAGACATTTTGCAGTTGCAATAATTAGACAATGGTATGATGATAGGACAGCAGTAATTCACTCCATAGGGACTTGGGTTAGGAACTGGAAAATTCTACATATTCACCAAGGCATGATATACAAAATAAAATACCTGATGTAGCAGAGACTGCACCTTATAGAGAGGGATACATATTTTGGCACACTGCATGTTCATCCTGGTGGGACAAGTAGACAACCTCATTCGCGTCATGTTATAAGAGCCATATGAGAGCAATGCAATATTACTATTGTCTATTTTGCATATATGTATATACTTAAGATCATGCCTAGCACCTAGGCCAGTTCATCCTGTGGCCCATCTTGGCTGTTTTTAGACATTGTGATCAAAATAATCACAATGCAATAAAAATTTTCTCATTAAAACGAGGTTGTTTTCAAGTATTCTTATCCGAAGGTTACATTTGCGCTTAAAAATCACTAACATTTTCCTCCAGGGGAGAATGCTCCCGGACTGCCTGCCTAATTTTGGTCTCATATCTTGACACCTTTTCCAGTACTCTGGAGTTTGCAGGTCTGTGTTACTGCATCATCCACTTGATTAGCCTATATGTAGTGGTTTTTAGTTTTATTGGTGGTTTACGGCTAAGGGCAGTACCAGATCAGGTCAAATCAATAAAAGGTTTAACTAAGCATTTTACAGGGTCAGTGACATTTAGTCTGCCTTTTTTAGTGCTCAATAAAAAGGTAGTGTGAACTTTACCTTTATTTGTATTCAGTAGTGTAAACCTTTTCTTTAAACAGTGCTTACACATTAACAAAGTTTACTGCCTCTGTACAGATTCAGTTTTCCCGTCATAACAACAGTGATTTATGGTGTTACTCAGCGGGCTGAACTGTCAGTTCCATCAAATACATCACACTCAACTTCACCACACCACAGACTCTATGTGTTGTAGCTGCTGCTGCATGAGTGAGAGCTCTGCGCTGGGCACAGTGACAGGGCTAACTGTTAGCATCACATGGATTATGTTACCTAATGGTTGTTAACAGGTTTAAAGACAGAGTCGAGCTGTTTCTGTGTCATAGTGAGTTTGCTGGGGCTGTTTAACAACTCTGTGTTGGATGTTAGCCATTGCTGCTGTGTTAGCTCATGCTAACCGGGCAGATGGGAAGAGAGCGGCTTTCAAGGTGGCACCAACAGAAAGTTTGGTGATCTAGTAGGGAGTCGGGATTGTCCGGCATCAGACCCTTTGCACATAAAAGGATCAAATGCAGGTATATTTCATTACAGCTGAAAATGCCAGAGGGTTACAAGTCAGAAGTAATTCATTATTTATTTACCCACAAGGATAAAAAGTCACCAGCACAGTTTGTAAAAAGGAAACTTTCTTGATCTCTGATCCCATGAAAAGGCCACTTGAATTGCCAAGAAAACAGCTCAACTTTAGTGGTAACTTCACACTGTGCCTAAGTACAACTTACTACGAGCTACGTAGTAACTACGAGCCTCTTTGTTTATAGTAAGACTGATATCTTACACTCTAAAGTCCCCACTACAAGCTCTACCAAAAGGGAGTACTAAGAGGCATCATGGTGGCGTTTTGGTTAAGATGCATGCCGTACACTGTGACCATATGTCATTATGTTTGAGGGCTTTTCTTGCAGGTCACTTCCCCCCTCTCTCTTCATTTCCTGTCACCTCTCTGCCTTTGAATCAAAGCAGAAATACCCCCCAAAGAGTAAGACTACCATTTCATGGGACCTTTGCATTTGCAGTACACTCTGTATAAAGCCATTACATAGGGTACCTGTTCATGTGCTGCCGTCCTTCAAAGATACAGTTCCAATGTCTCAAGTCAATTCAGGGCAAACTAAACATCAGCAGTACTGTATAATCTGCAAGTTGCATGCAGAACATCTGTGCACAAAAAGAAGGGGGATCAAAGTGCAAAAAATAATAAAAAGTGAATAAAAACAGCAGCAAATGTTTCAGTCCTTGACTATCATCAGTGCCATTGACATGAGTGCTACAACAGATATAGACACAGACAGATTGCTACCAGGTGTGATGAATCAATCAGCTGGTGCCACTAATTAGATGTGATCAACTCTGAGGAGACCTGACTACCAAATCACAATGACCTGTCCAATGAGTATTATACAAATCACATCCTCAAACACCAATGTATGACAGCAAAACATATACAAATGTACAAAAACACAACTATACACTGTGCATAATAGCAATCTGTCTGTCTGTCTGTCTTTCACCTCCCGGAGGTTAGGCCTATGTGTACCACAGATATATTTTATTTTTCATTCACCATGGTCTGGATGAATACTCGACTCTGATTGGCTGCAGGATGTCCGTTAATAAATGTACACCAGTGCCGTAGAATATAACAATTATTATATATAATATAACGACTAATTATTAAGGTCAAGGTCAAGGTCACATTTATGTCTATAGCACATTTAAAAAGACAGAAGTCACCAAAGTGCTTTACAAGAACACTGTGAAAATTACAATACCACATAAATAGAATGATAAATACCAAAATATAAAAACAGATAAAAAATACAAAAAAACAGAAACAAATATAAAAACAGACAAACAGTTAGAAACAACATCAATTACACATAAAAAAAAAAAACCTGAGACAGAGCATACATATATTGCACAGAGTCAAGTCTGGCTCACAACGGGTTCCAAAGCTAACGAGAAAAGGTGAGTTTTTAACGATGATTTAAATCTTCCCAGGGATTCTGCATGTCTAACATGCAATGGCAAGCTATTCCAGAGCTTGGGAGCAGCCACTGAAAATGCTCGGTCGCCTTTAGTTTGAAGCCTTGATCTGGGCACTTCAAGCAGCAGATCACCTGAAGACCTAAGGGCTCTGACTGGATTGTGAGTTTTTAACAGCTCCGCCAGATACCGAGGGGCCAATCCATGTAAGATTTTAAAAACAAACAACAGAATTTTGAAATGTATTCTAAAATGAACAGGAAGCCAGTGTAAGAACATTAGAATAGGTGTAATATGGTCCCGCTTCTTGGTGCCAGTCAGGAGGCGAGCCGCTGCATTTTGGACTAGCTGCAGGCGACGAAGGGAGCACTGATCTAAACCAACATAAAGAGAATTACAGTAATCAAGTCTTGATGATATGAAGGCATGAATGACCCTCTCCAAATCCTTGGAAGACAAATAGGGCTTAACTTTAGCTAGCAATCGAAGCTGATGAAAAGAACCTTTCACAATCGTGCCAATTTGTCTTTTAAGATTTAGATCAGTGTCCAGAGTCACACCAAGGCTTTTGATCGACCCGCTGATATTTGTGGTGAGGGTATTCAAATTATGAAAAGAGTGAGTAGAACATTCTGCATTCAAAGACAATAACCTCAGTTTTCGTATCATTCAAATTAAGGTGGCTTTTGCTCATCCAAAGCTTTATGTCAGTCAGACAGGCTAATAAGGGATTCAGCGAGTGCTCACAGTTCATTTTTAGAGAGAGATAAATCTGTACATCGTCTGCATAACAATGAAATGATATATTATGCTTACGAAAAATGGACCCAAGAGGAAGCATATACAAAGTAAACAACAGCGGTCCCAAAATAGACCCCTGAGGCACCCCACAAGTTAGAGGAGCCATGCTAGAGGAGAATTTACCCAACATTACAGAGAAAGTCCTGTCAGTCAAATAGGACTGAAGCAGCATGAGGGCCAACCCCCTGACCCCCACATACTGATTTAGATGTGACAACAGGGTCCTGTGATCAACAGTATCAAATGCTGCAGTCAGATCTAAGGTCACCAAGACAGCAGCACATCCTGAATCTACAGTTAAAATGATATCATTCAGTGCTATGGCGGGGCCTGAAGCCAGACTGAAACTTCTCAAAAATATCATTTTTCTCAAGATAAGCTAACAGCTGATTAGCCATTACCTTCTCCAGCACTTTTGATAGAAATGACAATTTAGAAATAGGCCGAAAATTGGAGAGGACAGAGGGGTCAAGATTGGGTTTTTTGAGAAGCGGCTGCACTGTAGCTCGCTTCAGCGGAGCTGGAAAACACCCCGAAACAAAACAAGCATGGACCAACATTAAGACAAAAGAACCAGTGGAGTTAAAAACCTTCTTGAAAAGGGAGGGGATGCTGTCTGCTGGACAGTCAACATTTGATGGCCCACTTTATTTGGGTGGATTCCGTCGTGACTGAGCAGAGGCCTTCGATTCCAGAAAAGATTAAGATTGTTAATAAAAGTCACATCATGGGCCCTGCAGGCGGACAGAAGCCTGTAATGAAGGGAGAGGACTCTACTGAAAAGGACGTCGCCGCGAGAGAGCGGTGCAGTGGGGCCGGAGATGAAGATGGATTTGCCAGATTGTTTTAAAAAGTTTAGAAGGTGGATAAAATCGACCTTGGTCACTTCAGACTGTTGGCGAGCAGTGTCATTAATGCCCACATGGATGATGAGCCTTTTTATGGAGGTCGGGAGTGATGGCAGAATATTCTGGATTTTTTTTAGGATGACGGGGACAGTGGCACCAGGAAAACAGAGTGGTAGCATTAAAAAACCGAACACTCCTAATTATTGAATCACCAATTATCAGTGTGGTGGGAGGAAAGAGTGGACAGCGAGATGAAGGCTTCGTGCTACCAGAAGGAGACGGCGCCCTCTCAGCAGTCGCAGAGCGGGGCGAATTCACCTGTTGAGGTAAGCAGGCTGGACAGGCGGTTGCTGTGGTGATGTGGAGCGGTCCGACACCGGGGGCTGTATTATATGTAATTATTATAATAATTATTATATATAATGCCGTAGAATATAACAATTATTATATATAATATGACAACTAATTATTATATATAATTATTATATATAACAACTATTCAAGGGCTCTGCTGTACACCTGCCAAGTAGTTCCGGTGAAACTGCCTGTTAACCGTTCAAAATTAATGCGCTGGCTGCATAATAGTATCAGCCTGTATCTAATTTAAGTAATGGCCGCAGTTAAAGCCTCTGTTTATAATTAATTTGCACTGAGTGTTGTCTTCAGCGCCTTATCTTCTGAACACCACGGGAGGGAGACTGGACCACACGCTACAGGTACTACACTGCCCCCATGACCTCAAGCAATCATTTCTCACCCCACTCGCTCGACAGTAACGTAACACGGGAGGTGTTCGTTTGTGATAAGCATGTAGTGGAGGTCTTGGGGACGATGACATATCTGGATAGCTAGCTAGTCTTACCGTTCAACTTACTGTAAAGTTATATTTATTGTTTGTCAACCGTACGCAACGCAAATGACTTTGAATATAGCTAGCATAAAGTTAGCTTTCTGGCTATTAGCGGTTAAAGGGTTCTATTGCATCAGCAGGGCGGACTAGCAATAAATTACCCCCCGTTGCTACGTCGTATCTAAGGTTCGTCCTATTTACTGGAGTAACGTTAATAACGTTTTCATTGCATAAGAACCTTACGGGGCGGTAGGCCTAGGTAAACCCTCAGGTATTACTCAGGTGGGAAACCGAGTTGTGTCTTGTGGAAAAACTTTACATTTTGATTGCAAAAATCATAAAATATGAATAAATACTATAACTTTTTATTTCTTTGATAAGTGATCATGGTATTAGGGAGAAAATGCCCGTTGAGGTGTCCATTATCACTTTTTAATGGCCGTCACAGAGGCAACCGTCCTTAATGTCGGCTATTAAAAAGAGGTAATCCTTGCTTATTTTATTTAATCTTAATCTAGAACAATTCGATATTAGGTCTCGTAGGTATAATGTGTCTATTGCTTTCTTAAAAAGCATACAGAGACTAAAATCAAAATCAAAACAACAAGGCTATTTATAATAAAATAGCCTATCTATAGACCTATCTAAATAAAAAGTAGATAGGTCTACATGTTTAAATAAAAAGAAAACCGTAATACTTGTACATGGTGGAAATAAATATTAATGGCATTATATTTTGAGACCCATTCAATCGTTCGTAAACCCATATGGTAGCAAAGCCAACTCAAAGAATAACTAATGCAAAACAAACCTTCCATCTTGGTCAAAACACCTGAAATTTTCAGACTTTTTGCATTTGTGTAACAGTTTTCATTTAAACCATATTAATTAAGGTTTGGGATTTTTTGCATTCACATGAATGAATGTAATATTTACCAAAGTTTACGATAAGCAACCAAGTCAGATATTTCTTTGGAGAGGTTAACTTTGTAAATTAGAATTTCGTATGCATCAAATGGTGTGATCTTTTCTATTTTAATAGGCTACTGAGCCAGTTATTCATGTTTTGCCAAAATTGTAATGTGAATGACTTGAATAAAAAAGATGTTCAGTAGTTTTAGGTTCTTTAAGACAAATACAACAGGGGTCATCCTCAAATTCAAATCTCCTTTTCAGTGTTTTGCCAGCTGGATAATATCTTTTAATAATTTTAGAGTGTACTTCTTTGGCCTTTGGAGAAATTGGCCAGTTTACATATTTTGAATATCTATCTGTCATGAAACAGAGAGGACCCACACGCAGACTCACAAGGCAGAGGCAGGAATAAGGCAAAAACTGAGATTTTACTGAGTTTTTTCAGTAGAGAAAAGTACAGTCCATTGCAAGAGTCAAAACCAAAAATCCAAGTTATCAAGCAGAGGTACAGAGGCGTCAGGCAAAAACACAAACCAGGTAAACAGGCACAGGTCATTAATCCATAAAGTAACACAAGGAAACAGGCGGGATACGAGGCAGGCATAAGCACCAACAACGATCTGGCAAACAACAGGGGAAAACTGACTGGTATAAATACTGAGGGGATAATGAGAAGATAAGGAACAGGTGTGTAGTGGCTGAGCAGGCTGGTCACTGATTGGCAGACAGTCAATGCAGGGGGAAGGCAAATGGGTGTGGACAGAGTACTGGCGGGAAAAAACTGGCAGGGCTGACTGGAGGATGAGCAGAGGGGTGTGAGCAGGAGGAGCAGCAGGAGGGTGGGGCTAAGAAGCTCCAGCAGAGTCCATGACACTATCCATGATTGCTAAATTATTATCACTTATTCTGATGTTTGTGTCTTTTGCATAGTCATAAAGAATTTACATTTGAGATTTTAACTAATAGTTTTGTTGTTACACTTCCTGTCACTGGTAAGTATTTGGCCAGTTCATATTTATGGCATGACGGACATGTCTGTACATGTGAGTGAGAGAGGGTGCTTTGTATTAAGAGCACCAGAGGAGGTGGAATTGCTTTACATATTAAGTTGAATTCCCTGTAAGAACACTGTAAATTAAACTTTACCTAAAGGAGTTAAATTTTAAGAAGCTGCCACAGTCATCCATCAGGTCTGTAACAGCTATTTTTTAATTGTCATACCAATTTTTATTGAAGTTTTCTTATTCATTGTAATTGCTCTGTTATTCCACAAGGTGGAGCCATGTAAAGTAAAATTATTATCATCCTCATCATCATTGTAAACAACATCCTCCAACAATACAGAATTTGTCTGTGAAACTTTGACAACTTGGAGAGCAATTTTGTCATTTTGAAGACACAACAAAATTTCAACCCTCCAATGTTCTTTAAATGTTTCTGGGGATTTGAACCCATATTGACTCTGTTTGTGACACAAAGGCTTTTATCCATTTTATTTTGAACACTCCTACCCTTGATCCAAAGTCAAGAGATTTTAGACCTCCCTTAATACATTCTTTGACCAGTTGTGATTTACTAATATGGTACGTTCGTTTCCTGTATGGTACTGTATACTACTTCAGCACCACAGACAGTGTCATGGATTATTCAATACACAGCACAGTTAGGCTACGGACATTTCAGGGATATTATCAATGTTTTTGGATGCTTATTCGTCCCGCAAATTGCCCACTGATCAGATACATTTCTAATCAGAGCACTCACATAAAAATGTATCACTTGCTGAGTGCTTTTTGAGCTGAACTTCTGAAAGATTTTCTAATAAAATCCACATGGGGGGAGCTTATAAATAGTTGTTTCTACATGTCTCTCCCTGCGGATTTTGTTAAAAACCTTCTTAGCGTAGGCCTACATGCTTATCACAATATCATCCACTCAATCTCAATTACAGCAAAAGCTCCCCATGTCTCAACCCAAGCTACAGTATACACCTATGTGTTTCCCTATGTTCCTTGTCAGTTTGTCTGAGGTCATTCCTGTGCTCATCCCCGTGTTCTTGGTGTTGCGCCCTGCTCCGTTTCCTGCCTGGTGTCTTGTGTTCTGTTTGTTTGTTTTTTTTTTAGTTTTGGTTCTTTTGTCATTTGGACTTTCTGCTGTCTGTCTGTTCTGGATGTTTTTCTGGATGTCTGCATTTGGGTACTTCCTGAACTGACTCCTGACAGTACTGACAGACAAAGAACAAAGGTCCTCCATTTAGTCGTTCTCCTACACTGTTTCCTCATTTGAACATTAGTTTCTCATTAAAACAATATGCTATCATGTTATAATTTGAAATAGTTCACGTTATAACAAAATAAAAGTATATTGGAACAAGAAAAGTTTCTTGTAATAACGTGATAAGTGTGTATGACGTGATAACATGAAAATATCTTGTAGAAACTTGAAAAACATCTTAACAAGAAACATGTAATGTTATTGCATTATACTTATACTATACTTGTTTTTTTTCTCCGATGTGGCAGCAATATGCTTCCATACATCTGAGATGAGCCAGTCCTGCACAATGCGTAACAGTTAGATTTGTGTCTGACTTCATCCCGACATGCTCTGACATCATGCACAAGTGGACAACGATAACCTCACCAGTTTGAGGCGGCCCCAGTTTTTACAGTCAGGTGCTGCAGTTGCTCTCCACCGAATGCAGGACCGACAGCATTACGGGAAATGCCTGGCTCTCACCTAATCTATCAGATGTTGATTTAGCAATATGACATCTGATATAAACAAGTAGTTTTTGTTGAATTGGAGAGAGCTTGATTTTAACCGTCTGGTATAAAGGTTTATTCTGTTAACATAATACATGTTGTGTGACTTATGGTGACTCTTAGTAGTCAGAGAGATTTACTACATTCAAATTAAGATAAAATAAGATAATCCAATATTCGCCCCACAGCGGGCAAATTTGCAACATTACAGCAGCAAAGGGATAGTGCAAACAGGAAGTATCAGTAGCAAAAAATAAAATACAAAGCAATATGTATGTACGTAAAATAAGTAAACTGTACAAAACAAAGAGCAGTTTAACAAGCAAACAGTACAAAAAACACAAAGCAATAATACGGAAGCATCAAAAATAAGCAGAGTATAATAGAGACAGACTGAATGGCTGATTTGATTTCACATTATTGACCGATGGAAATATAGATGTTGCACAGTTTAACAATACTGATATTGCACCCGAGTGACTGATTGTAAGCAGTAAAAAATAGAAGCAAGCTATAATCATAAATAGATTAGCTGAATGGCAGAATTTACATTATTGCACATATAAAGTGTAGACTACAGAGCATAAACCGTAGTTAGTATGTAAACCATTGCTAGCAAGTCTGTTAACACTGGACTGTTTTAATTATTAAGTATTCAGCAACAGCAAGACTTGTGGTATTGGGATGTTAGAATTCTGAAAACAGCTGTACAGATGTGAAGCCCTGACTACATCTAACTATGTCTATCTATCTTTCCTCTGTGTTTAACTGTTGGTTTAATGTTCTTAATGTATGTATGTGGTCTATTTGAGGGTGACAGGTCTGCTCAGTTGATTTATGTACAACAGCAAACTGATATGAAGCTGATGTATACCATGAGAGTTCATGTAAAATGGAGGTTCAAACATCAACAGAAAGCACAGATCGTCTTTTTAGGATTTTAATGGGCTACTCTTTCATAATTAAAACATTTGGAGACTGGAACAAACTGATACATGGGCCTGATAACATTTTTATAAATCGGAATCACATCAAACAGGATGTGAGCGTTTCGGCTTCTGGAAACTGATTTGACCGTGTGTTTTTGTCACCGCCCCTTGATGCCGCAGCCTTATCCCGTCCACTGTTCAGACGAGATGCAGTTCATCTCCAACAAGCCTGAAGTCCCCTTCAGTTGCGTTCAGAGTTTTGACTCCAGCGACGCACAGACTCACCTGAGATGGATTCAGCTAAGGCTTTGGTGAATCAGCTGGGCTGGCCTCATATGCTTCACTTGTTTGCTCTAATCTGTCTTGTTGCTGTCGTCTATAAAGTAACCATCTTGTACCTCCAAAGAAGACATGCGCTTCGAGGCACTGAAGATTTTCCAGGACCACTGGCACACTGGCTTTTTGGACATTTTAACGCGGTAATTCATTCACCAATGCTCAGTAATGTGCAACTTTGTGTAACTGTTATATAACAGTAATGATAACTTTATTTTTAAAGCACCTTTCAAAACAAAATTACAAAGCAAACAGTAATAGAATATATTTCAGCACACTATGTTAGATCTATGTAGTCTTTCAATGTTTTTTGTCAGAGTATAAGAGTATTTACTCTTTGTAAAATTATATTTTCACAGGCTGAAATGATTGATATATGGAATTTAGGTGTCTCCCCAGTCTTTATTTCAGCAGTACCTTTCAGCTCAATGTGGTTATCATATGCTCCATGTAGCCTATAGGCTTATGTCAGCTACTGAGTTTGATTCGTTTTGCAGAAAAAAAGTCAATAACAACTTGAGAGTTTTTTTTAAGTTAAATAGATGAACTGTGCACTTTGAAAATATTCCCAGGGGTTAAAATGTTGGCCTTTTTAAAGTTCACGCGTTTCTTACATGGCATATTGAGTTAGCTTTACAGTCTGCATCTCTTAACAGATTTAAAATTCACTGAGTGACTTTACAATGGGCCTTATTTATTGAGGAAAAGCCTTTGCCCTTGAGTCAAAAATTGACTTACATGCTGACCTTGAATGAAATCTGAGGAACTGTCAGATCAGTCCACTTTGATGTTGAAAGTGATGTCTCTTTTGGGTTCCATTGATGCTTCTAGCACTTTATCAAAGTTTAAGCCAATTGGAGCCGTAGTCATTCTGCATTTTCTAAGTGCTGTACAGTGAAAACAAATAATAAAACAAATACTAATGATCTAGTGATCTCTACTTTTACTTAACTAGATGATTTAAGTAATACTGCACTCGTGCAGTTAGTAAACATCAGTTCAGTTGATAACAAATTGTCTTCCCCAGCTACAGGAATGAAACATGGTTGACCTCACCATGTTTTAATTAATTTCAGCTTAAACGAAATGAGACAGAATTGGTCCAGTTTGTGGAATGGGGGAGGCAGTACTCTGACGCGTTCCCAGTGTGGTTTGGTCCCTTTGTTTGTTTCCTTAACATTCATCATCCAGACTATGTGAAAACCACAATGGCAACAACAGGTGTGTGAGCAATTGTAGTCAAATTAGTGCTTTTTATAATCTCTTGCAGGAACATTGGCTCCATTTTTACGACCACAAGTCAATGTAACAGATTCTTTTTTTTTGTTTGTTTCAAAACAGAGCAAAAAACTGATCTGATATATAGGTTTATGACGTCTTGGATTGGTAAGACTGATTTGTCCTTCTCCTACACCATATTTTGTCTTATTACAGAGATGGTTTACTGACTGACACACATATTGTCTGTCTTCAGGTGAAGGTTTATTGGTGTCAAAGGGTCAAAAGTGGTTTCGGAACAGAAGGCTCTTGACCCCAGGTTTCCATTATGATGTTTTGAAACCATACACTAACCTGATGGCAGACTCTGCTCAAACAATGTTGGTATGTATATGACAGTTTAGACATGTGAATCACAATTACAGTGAGTAATCAAAGACCATAATGGTGAAGTAATGTTAAGAACAAAAAGGCTTTTGGGCTGTCTAGATGACAAATGTTGTGTCAAAGTTGATTGAGTTTTTCCATCTCCTGCAGAGATGTCACCTCTGTTCTCTCTGTTGTCAGGACAAATGGAAAAGTTATGCAAACACTGGCGAGTCCTTTGAATTGTTCGAACATGTGAGCCTTATGACACTGGACACCATCTTAAAGTGTGCTTTCAGCTACAGCAGCAACTGCCAGAATGAGAGGTGAGTCCACACAGTTTTTTTCAGATCTGTGTTTTTTAGTAGTTTAAAGCTTCAGCTGTCTGAATTATGAGTGTGGGAAACTAAGTTTTCAATGTTTGCCTGTGTTCTCATTTCAGTGGAAGTAATGCATACATCAAGGCAGTTTATGAGCTCAGTGATCTGGTTAACCTGCGTGGAAGGATGTTTCCATACCACAATGACCTGATTTTCTACCTTAGCCCACATGGTTTCAGATACAGAAAAGCATGCAGAGTGGCTCATGATCATACAGGTAAGATCTTCACACGTACTTTGATTAATGACAATATGAAACTATTGCTACTATCAGTTAAACTGAATTTGATCAGTGTGCATTATACACTAAACAATGGGTATGGTTGATCTTATCTTTTGAAGAGGCGGTCATAAGAAAGAGGAAAGAAGAACTAAAGGAGGAGAAGGAGCTGGAACACATACAGACCAAAAGAAACTTGGACTTTCTGGACATCCTTCTCTTCGCAAGAGTATGTTGTGTGATTTCAGATTCAGTTTACTGATTTATGGAGTTAGACATTCTCACTTTTGTTCATTGTTGTGACAGTGATAACAAGTCACAAACATTTAAGGCCCGGGCACACCAAACCAACAACAAACTTGGCCGAGTGCTGTGTTGTGTTCTGTCACCTGTGTCTCAGCCAGAAAGTTGCACCTGAACAAACTGCAGAGACTACAGCCAACAGCCAACTAGGGCATTGGTTCTGCACCTGCGTAAGAGATAATAGCTCTTCAAAGCAGCATGCAGTGGTGGTCTGTATTCATCATTCGAAAAGGGAAACCAGAAGACTGTCAGGATGGATTCAAGAAGCTAATTAGCCAGTTAGTATATTAACAACACAACGTAATGTTAAAAAACACAAAGGACATTTACTGAGCGCAAGCTGATTATAACATAAGCTATCGCGAATCGTTTCTGCTAAAGAGCTCAATGATTAAGAAAAATAATCTCACTTTGTGGGGGACACACTGCAAAAACCAGAGTGACAGACACTTACCGACGGCCCAACATTGACCAAAGGCCGGCCATTGCGTTTAGTGTGCTAGGGCCTTTCGGTGAATCGACTGCAGTTGTGTACAAACTGTCAAAACGTAAAGTGAAAAAGTCCTTTATAGAAAAAATAACTTAAAAGTAGCAAGAATAACAGTAATAAGACATTTAAAGCATAAACAGCCTTCAAGTAGCAGCAGTCAAACAGCAAACAGATATACAGCCATCAAGGCATTCAGCACTTTGAGTTCAAAGTAACTGTGCAGCCAGGGTTTAAAACAGCACACTATACATATGACAATAAGGACAACCACACAAACATGTATGATAAAGACAGTAAATACAATGATGTTATAAACGTCTATATAAAAAAAAGATTAAAAGGAGATAATTTGGCGTAATGTCCAAGAGACACTCTTGAGCAGCAACCTTCTTTTTATATAAATAAGACAATACAGGAAAATGTTGGCTACAAAGCTTCTGCTTTCTGCAAACATCCTTATGATTCATGTAGTGTTCCACCAGCTTGATATTCTTTTGTTAAATATCATTCACTGTGGAGGTAGAATAAGACTTCAACGACCTAAGATGAACTTGTCTTAAGGTGCAACATTAACTAGAGAAGTGCCTTTAGCACCATGACCTTCAGTCATTCCAGGCTATCAGTAGACTGACCATAGGCATGTTTCCATCTACATGTTGGTAAACTTTCAGAAACTGTAACTTATTTCCATCAACTATTGTTCTGCAGTTATTCATAGTAAGACACAATAAGTTACCCAATAACATCTGTGTAACTCAGGTGTTGGTCATTACTGATTCCTACACAAAAATACATAATGATAAGTTAATGAATCTCCTCTGTTCAGACACACTTGAGTGCCGAACTTCACCTTTGACTTGGTGAGGGAGTGGACCTGCTATGTCCAGAACTTCCAATACTCAACACTTACCTGACAGCCATTGGACCCCATTTAAATTATCCACAGTGCATGGTCTAAAGTGCATGGCGCAAGTGCATTCAGATTGCATCCAGCTCCACTCTTGCTAGGTAAAAGGCACATAATCTGGGCACAAAGTAAGGTGCAAGGGGCCAAGGGGTTGTGTTTAATCTCTTAGTTAATCATAGGTTTGGGGTAACATGATTTCAACCAATCAGTGTCATCTCCAATTCCCTGCAGGTGTTCCTGCACCTGGTGCACTGCTATTTGCAGAGTAATGCAGTCAGAGCAGTAATGTTACTGTAGCAGATAGATTTAAGCAATAAAACTCAAAACTGTAGTTATAAACTTGACAAACAGAACCAAACTTTAAGCTTCTGAAATAATCAATGAAGTCACACTGCTCCACGCAGTGCCTCTCTTAATGGGGAGTTGGAAAGCAGCTCTGCAGCTCCACCCTCTGTTATGTTTAGACTTTAGTGAATGTAATTAATATTTCCCTGATTAATGATGTATCATTTCACCTACCCTCAACTTATCCGTGCACCCCTATGTGTGTAACAAGCAGAGTTTACTCTTATTTTGAACCAGCCTATGTAGACGCATTTTACTATCTGAATAATGTCCCCTTTAAATAGCAGGAAAATACTGCACCATTCTGAATTAGGGCCGTTTCATAGTCGATGCAAAGACACGCATACGCGAATGCATTGGGACGCATCGAGACGCATTGGCCGCCATGATGCGTGCTTGTGTCTCAAAATGTGTTGTCCATTTTTCGATATGCAGCAATGCGTGTAATACCATGTGTTGCCAGTGGGGGTGATAATGCAAGTGTCGTACTTGCAATCAACCACTTTATATTATTCACAGAAGAAGCAGGTATGAAATATGGCGGGTGAGGGGCAAAAACTTTGCAAACTCATACGGGCACAACCCCATTTATGTGACAGTTCTGGTGCCCTGCACTCAAATAAAATAGCAGTACTTGCTAGCTACAACAGTACTAGCTGGCCGTAATGTACCGGTGACTCTGCTACCCCCTATTGCGCAAGCGATGTATTGCATTTCAAGTGTTGCCTGTGTCGCTTGCATTCAATGTGTTGACTATGAAAGGAAGTGTGTTGCTCACGTTGCTGCGTTGACTATGAAACGGCCCTTAAGACCAGGTTTTGTTGGTCAATAGGGCAATCACTTTCTGCTGCCTCAAAATAGCAAAATGCCAACAATGTGCCTGACCTCGCCTAAATGTAAGACCTATGGGCCCATGAGTTCACAAATGGGCACAAGTACACGCTGGCTGTGAAAATGTCAATTAGCAATGACAGTGTGCCAGGTCTAAGATGGGCCCCAACATCTTTTATCTTTTTTTTTTTTTTTTTTGCTATTTTATTATAGTTTTATTGTACAGTAACATAAGTGCTTTACAAACACACAAGAGAGTGACTGTTCCTATTAGTTTTTTGCTTTTTTCTATTTATGTCTTATTTATCATCTTCAGGATGAGAACCAGCAGGGTTTATCAGATGATGACATACAAGCAGAAGTGGACACCTTCATGTTTGAGGGCCATGACACCACAGCCAGTGGCCTGTCTTTCATCCTCCACTGTCTGGCCTGCCACCCAGAACACCAGAAGATGTGCAGGGAGGAGATCATTCAAGCCTTGGATGGCAAGGACACCATGGAGTGGTAATTTACCTGTTGAAACCCAAGGTGCAATGCAAGTCAGTGTCGCTCTGTATCACAACAGCTGGATTAGGGATTAACTTTAAGCTTGCCCCTTTTTTCCCTGAGAATATTTACAAGTAATTTGGATTTGTCTTGTTTTAAGGGAGGATCTCAGTAAAATTCCATACACTACAATGTGCATAAAAGAATGCCTTCGCCTTTACCCTCCTGTACCGATAATATCCAGACTGACCACGAAAGCAGTGACCTTTCCTGATGGAAGGACTTTACCAAAAGGTTTGTTCTTAATGTTTTTGGAAAGTTCATTTAGATAAGACAGTACGGAAGTGTATTGCATTCACTTGACAAATTAAAAAAAGCCCTGTTTTTCGTGGTAATTTTTTCTGTTTTTCGGAGTAATTTTTTTTCCTGAACGAGGAGACGAGATACTTCAAAATCTTGCAAGGAGGTCCCACCTGGCACCTGCATGCAAGTGACCCCTGCAATCATGGTGGCTCCTGCTCATGGGTGTATTTTGCATCCTGCTCCTAGACTGTTTCAACTACGGGATAAATAAGGGTAAGGCACGTAATTAGTTCAGGAAAAAAAAAATTCCCCTGAAAAACAGAAAAAAATTACTCAGAAAAACAGAAAAAAAAATACTCAGAAAAACAGGGCTTTTTTTATTTGTCAAGTGAATGCAATACGCTTGCATAAGACAGCATACTGTTGACTATATAATAAATTTTACCCCATAGATAGATAGGTAGATAGATTTGGAGATGCAGAGATTAAAGTAGTTGGACAGATATTTGGAGACTTCATTATAAAAAAAATGTAAGTGAAAGTCCCAACTGGATTTTTATGACCCTTTTATTGATAGGAAGCCAGTTCAGTTGTAAAAAATGAGCTAACTCAAGATGGGTACAAGGAGGGAACTTTAACCCAACCCTGATTAACTTGTTTTGAATGACTAGGGAGATTCTTTACCAGACTGTGTGCAACCAATGTGAAGTAAGAATTCAAACACTCAAAGCCAGGTTGATCCGGCCTAAGTTTTGTTTTACCAAGTCAGTCCTGCACAACACATACAAACCCTTTAACCTACATGGTTTTAATGGTAGTAGTATCTTTACAATACTGTGTCACATACTGACGTTTATTAAATGTTGGTCTGTTTCTATGTATCCACCTTGTTGTACAGTCACTGCACAATTCAGATCCATATACATTTTTTTTCTCTCATTTTTAGGTTCCAGTATTTTAATACATGTGTTTGGGATTCACAGAAATGCAACTGTCTGGGAAAACCCTGATGTAAGTCAAGATGTTTTTATTCAAAGCAGATGTTTTTGATATGAAAGCTCACCTGTCACCCACTCACTACATGGCGTACATGATTAATAGAATCAAAGATTAACCTTCCTCAGGTACAGCAACATGTTCCTGGGTCAGTGTCGGTGCATGTTCAACGATGCAAAAGTAGTCAGAAACCAAAAGATCCTATTAAACATTGGGGTCTTAAGAAAATGTGGGATTTACTGGCATTTGTTTTTTCTATCTTGTGTTAACACAGGTCTTTGACCCACTGCGTTTCCTACCAGAGAATGCTTCTAAGAGGTCGCCTCATGCATTCATTCCCTTCTCTGCAGGGCCAAGGTTTGTCCTCACCTGACATCGTGTGACTGGCTCACTAAGATCTAGAGAGGGAGGTTCAAAGTCTACAGCTACTCACCATCAATAGCAAACCTACCAATTTGAGTTGCATCAGCAGAGTGGTGCTGTACCTGTAGGCTTATCTGCCTGTGCTTGTTGACTTTGGGGAGGTAATCAAGAGTTTGGTTGTGATATTAGTTTAATCAGCATCTACATGGCCCTGAAGCCACGCCCACGCTGCTGTCATCATTTTTATGATGTCGTCATTCCAAAAAAAAATCCTTGCATAAAATCCTCAATTAGAATTAAGTAATTAATTGGATTAAATTAACTTCACTTTTGCACTGGAATCTAATTCTACAAATAATATAATAGTAATAATATTAGTGTAGCCTAATCTTTAGCTGCAAAAGGATTCCAAGTTTAAACTTAATGATGAATGGAGCTTCAGACCATTTGGTACAGACCTAGTTACTGCAGGATTATCACTGTATCTTTTTGTCCAACTTAATGTCAGTCCACATTCAGCAACAATAATAATTATGGTACTGACTGTTGATTTGATTTTTTTAATCATAAAACAACCCTTGTTTTTTCCTTCTGAGTTTAGACAATGAGATATCGCAACTCTAACATGCTGCTGTCTTCTAATTTTATTGCTTAAAAGCATTGTCTTAATCATCATATACCTCACACACTTTTGCTGTTTTCCTCCCTCAGAAATTGCATCGGGCAGAACTTTGCCATGAATGAGCTGAAAGTGGCGACAGCCCTGACACTGAGGAGGTACCAGCTGATCGAGGACCCCACTCAGAAACCCAAGATAATACCAAGAATGGTGCTTCGCTCACTCAATGGCATCTACATCAAAATCAAATCTGTAGACCCACAAGAGTAAAGGGAAATTTCTGTAGGAAATGCTATAAATCTGGAAAATACATTAATCAGTAAAATAACTTTGTGAAGAGTTAAAATATTTTCATTTCTAATGTCCTAAAAAAAAACCTTAACACTATAAAATCTCATACAGGTAATTAAGAAAAGATCAACTGTGCAGTGTTTTATTTAGTGGCTGAATATGTTTTTGGAGAAATGAGTTGCTAAAAATAAGTTGTACTTGTATTTTAGGATCATTTTGTCCCTTCAGGGTTCCAAATCTGTCTGTGGGTCGTAACGAGGAGAGACCTGTGATTAAATGGGGTGAAAGTATTGGAGGTAATAAGCCATGATTGTTGCAGCTTTTAATTTATCTACTTATAATATTGCCTTCTTTCTGATCCCACCCAATGTCCAAGTGCGCCACAGGTGCACCAAGGGAGCCTGATTGTGGCATTACCAAAGGTGTATTTGGCACACTCGACACATTTGGCAGCATGCATTTGACTGTGATCTGGCCACACCACTTGGTTGTCTTCTGGTGCGCACAGAAAGTGGAGGAGACACTGACCCCCTTTTCTGGCCCCAGTGGTGATATTATGGATATCTACACTGGATGTTGTCCACCACTCAGCCCTGAGGTTCCTAGCACCCATCACTGTCACCTTTACCAAAAGATTGGCTGGACACATTTGGCTGTGAGGCAGGAACAGCATTGGTATTTGTTCATTTATAAAGCTTTTTTTTTTAAACTCTTTATTTATAGATCATTTTCCTCTTTTAGTACAGGAAGGTAAAACAAAAGACAAATACAAAACATTGAACAATTACCCATATTCAAGGTCCGGGGGTGATCAGTAAATCCAAAAGACAAAGTATCATACCCAGTACATGCATAGTCTCACTCATTAGCCCAATAGGCTTGCCATTTCTGCCATCATTTTTCCCTTAGATCTTTTTGGAGTCTGAGTAAGTCATTTGCTCTAGTACATGTAAATGTTTTACGATATTAACAAAAGAATCTGTAGTGGGGGTGTTTTTCTGGAGCCAGCATTTTGTGATGGCTTTTTTACTTGCAGCCAGCAAGACCCTAAGTAGGTACACATCAGCTTTACTCAACCCATCTGGCATATTCCCAAGACAGAGAGTTGTGGATGATACATTCATATTAAAACATAGAACCTTTGAAATAATTTTTTGCCACTTCCCTCCAGAAAAACTGGATGGAGGGGCAAGACCAAATTTATAAAGCTTTGATATATTTCATTTCTTTTAACTCCGGCCTCCCATAATCTTGATACTCATTCACAGAGTAGGTTGTTGCTTCACACTGCCGAAATCGGAACTTAACAGAAGAATGTCATTCTCTTACAGTGCTCCTTATACATGGAATAATCTGCAAAAGACCTTAGACTTGGACACTGCCACCCTTAGGCTGATTAAATGCCTTATTTCTGACCTTGTTTTAATTAAGTGTCAATGTTTTCAACTATACATCTACACCTTAACATATTTATCACCCTGCATTTCTACTTTGAGCAATTATTTATTGTTTTGAATGATTTCATTTCTGTTTTAGCTGGTATGCACGATGGTTCTTTGTTTGCTTAGTGATTGTTTTTAATGTCTTTGTTAATGCTCAGCATCACTGAAAATGAGGGTCTCCCTCAATTGATTTCCCGAGTCATAAATAAAGGTTTGAATGCATTTTTTCAACCCCCTACTCAAATCCTATACTGAATACTTAACACACTATCATCCACCATGAACCCAAGCATGAAGACCTTAATCAAATCACATAAATAGTATACTGTTCTAAATAGAAATTTATTGTAAGCAAAGTTTCTTGTTGTGACATGTTAAGTTTGTATGACGTGATAACTTGATGGTATCTTGTTGTAACAAAAACCTTTCAAGCTTTCATTACCTGATACTGATCCTTTCCTTTTTTCCCCTGGTGTGGCAGCAACATGGTTCCATACAATACAATACAATGGGGTCTAAACACACTGGATCACCTTTAGTGTCAGTGAATGCCGTTTGCCTATAAACCATCGAATTACTTTCCTTCAGAGGATGTTTAATTAGATATAAATTTGGAATACAGGCAGTTACTATCTGAGCAAATGCAATGCGACATTATTTAATTACAGCTGAAAACAATGCAGAGAGTTATGAGTCAAAAGTAATTCATTTTTTATTTACAGTCATATGATTACAAAATCCACACACCCACAAGGACAAAAAGTCACCAGCACATTTTGTAAAAGTGAAACACCTCGTCTTATGCGGAATTCTGATCTCTGAGCTTTCACTTACTTAAAGATCCCATGAAATGGCTGCTTAAATTTCCAAGAAAACAGCTCATCTTTAGTGGTAACCTCACGCTGTACCGAAGTACAACTTACTACTAACTAGTAGCTTCTTTGTTTACAGTAGGACTGATACCTTACAGTCTAATGTCCTGCCTACAGGCTCCACCAAAAGGGTGTACAAAGAGGCATCTTGGTGGCATTGTGGTTAAGATGCATACTGTATACTGTGACCACAATATTCATTTTCATTCATTCATTCATTCATTTCCTGTCACCTCTCTACCTGTGAATAAAAGCAAATATGCACCTTAAAAATTAAGAATACCATTTCATGGGATCTTTCCATTTGCAGTACACTGTATAAACCAATTACATAGTGTACCTGTTCATTACATGTTTGACACGGCTAACTATGATTTTATGCTGCTGTTCAAAAACACAGTTCCTATGTCTCAAGTCAGTTCAGGGCAAACTAAATATAAACAGTATACTGTATAAACTGCACTGTGCTCTGCTGCATGTGAATTAATGTTAACACACTAGATGACCATTAAAACATACTAAATCTTTTCTGTTTTACTACCTTTTTAATGTTGCAGCGAAGTTGGTATTTGTTCCTGTGCTGCCATACGAATTCTGCTATATTCTGTTACTACTTAACAACAGTTCAATTAACTCCGGACGTAGAAAACAAAAATCCAAAAGAATAATACGAAGCTTGCAGCACCACCTTCACTGGGTGCCACATATAGATTCTGGACAATGTTAAGGCTGGACCGACAGGCCGTAAACAATTATACCTGCAAGTCTGCAGCCAAACCTCACTGAAAACTCTGACCTTTGTGCAGAAGTCACCATCTAGTGGCTTGTTTACACTTCAGTTGATGTCACATTGGTCTAATACACGTAATGGAAATGCTTCACATTATGTCAGTAGGTTTTCAAACGGAAAAGCAGCCCTGTGTTTTGATAGGAACTGACCTTATGTCTGGATTCTGAGACTTACCTGACTGCTCACAATAATATATTTTATATAAAAAGTACTTTTTTGCCATTTCTTTAACAGAATTATCAAAACACTTAAGGAGTGAAAAAAAAAAATGTTGAAACGTGTTTAGTTTAAAAAAAAAAAAAAAAAAAAAATCTGACATCACATCCAAAACATCAAAAACATAACTCATGACCCGTCATATCCATGTAGCCTGTCATTCACAGACAAATGTATGTAACTGCCACTGTGACGCTCAAATGTCTGTTGGCAATCAACAAGCTTCTGCTGTCTGCTGGCCAACTTATCAAAAGACTAGGCAATGTGTAAATGATATCTTGTGACAGACCACATGGAAACGCGGTGCCTTTTTAGGATGGTGATGAGTAACACAACCAAAAAAAAAAAAAAAGACTGAGAAGTGAACGACTCCACCTCTGCCAGGTCACAGTCCCTGATGTATCTGCTGGTAACCTGAGAGTCAGCAGCTTTATCAAACTGGTTAGATGAGTAGTGACGGGGTGGGTTTCTTGCCCGGCCAAGCTTCTTTGGCATACTTCTTCTTGCGTGGCTCGTTGTGGGTCTCTGGTAGATAAGGGGCTGTGACAGGGGTAGGGTTGAGTGTGACAGGGGGCTGGGGAGCCTCTGGGGCCAGGTCCACCTCTGGTGCTGGATTGGGGAAGGGCAGAGGAAGCCCTCCCTGCATGGCAGCACCTCCTGGAGCTCCTGTTGGCTGGTTCTCATGACTGGTGGGAGGCAAGTCCCCGTAAAGACCGCCGCCCAAGCTGTAGCCGTGGATGCGTTTCGAGGTCAGGTCTTCAAGACCCAGAGTGTTTTGGCTATCTGATCTGCGTTTCTGCAGCAGGAATGATAGAGTGATAGTGTCATAATTCTTACTGTAAAAGTTGATACTGGCATATTGTCATTTAAATAAGACAAATAACGAAAACACAAACGTCTCCATCATAAGACCATGGTCTGTTGATAATTCCTGAACTGCAGTTTATTTACACAGGTTAGGCACAACAGACTGATTAAAATGCACATGTAAAGGAACACTGTAGTGAGGCTCAAGCACTTATGCAAGCACTTAAGCACATATGCTTAAATTTGGTATTCTGTACAACGTATAGTGTGGTCAGATATCCACAGCGATTCACTCTATGGCATTAGTTATAACATCATAACTTTTTTGCAGACACAGTCCTAATCTGCACTTGGAGCCAGCCAGTTAGTTGAATAATAATTACCATGACAACTTTGGATTCCCATAATTAAATGAACATGATCGACTGCAATAATGACATTTAAAATGGGTGCTTCGCTCATAGAAAACTCTGCTGCAAATCAAATCAGGTGCTTCAAAACCAACAGCCAGCGTCCACTTTTGAAGAGCTGTCATGCCGCTATGCACACACCCTGCAGTAGCAACCTATGAAAAACATTCCTGAATTCTGCAACTGCAGACGGCTAAATGAAATCCAACCGTCATCATCTGCTGTTTGGACACTTGAGAAAACAAATCATATGCAAAAAGTGCATGTGACTTGTGTCCCCATTAAAAGCAGCACAACTTGTTAAACCACCTAAAAAAAAACACCACAATCTGCAGTACGATGACTCCATGAAGGCCAAGAAGAATAATGTCGCTTATGTTCCCATATCGTTACCATTAATCCCCACCACCACTGTAAAAATAAATAAATAAATAAATAAATGCAGGGGGATGCGTATCCATGGAAGAGGGACTGAATTTAGGTGACGAAGAACTGTGTTTTAGTCTTAGTTTGATGCAAAGATTTTTTTAATTTGTAGCAATGTGGAACAAAGTAAAAGCAGTGATCTGTTGATTCAACTGTGGGTAAAATGTTTTGGTACAATTTTATTTATATTTTGTTTCTATGTGATGCACTCAGAGTAAGGACCACTCTTATTTGTTGCAAATATTAGTGCATTAGCAGGAATGTAACATGGAAGTAAAAGTGCCATTCTGTTTATTTAAATGTGAAAGTGGATTCATAACACAAGACAAAACCAGAGCATCATTGCGAAATGTAACGTGACCTAATAATGGTTTTATCTCCATTATCTTGTGTTCAAAGTCGATTAAAAGTCGATTTATTGCCCAGCTCTAACACGTAACTCCTGACATTACACATTTTCTAAGTTGAAGGTCACAAACATACACATAACCCACTGCAAACCATCAGTATGTTATAAATAACTATGAGAACCCTACTCATCTTTTTTTGGAAAAAATCAGAATCACACATCTAACTAAAATGGAAGAGACTTTTTGTGTCTGTCTGTCCTACGAATTTCAAGACAATCAGCCTATTGTTGTCACATGTATCCTTTGTATTGCTGAGGACCCAGTGTAGTATAGTGTTGAGTACCAGCTCTTGAGATCTACAAAACATATTTATTAGTAGTGTGTTACTACTACCAGCGGTACACACTGTGTAGTGTATTGAGAAGGGACCCTTGTTAACTGTTAAACCGCCAAACGGCATGCTGGGTACAGCTTGCCTTTCTGCTGAAATATACAAAGTGAATCAGAAGTTCTTAAATAACAAAACCAAAGCTTACCTTGATGGGGATGACAGCAGTCTGGACCATGTTTCTAAAGCGTCCCACTGAGGGGTCTATATCCTCTGTAAGAGTTTAAAGACAAGTGTTACAATCTGTTGCAGAGTGCAGTTCCTCTCTTGAAAAACAGAAACTCAAATATCTGTTTGGCAATATAGCTTGGTTATATATTTAAAAACATGACCCCAAAATCCTCTAATTTCCTTCTCAGTTGCATGCAGTGAAACTTTAACACAAGACTCTACAATTTCACAACACTATTAAGAAAGGAGTTTAATCCACCACAAAACATAGTCTGGTCTGGCATTGTCATTACAAGCAACAGAATTGTTTAAACATGCAGTTGTTGAAAGTATAACTGAGTTTTTGTGTTTCTTTCAGCACCGCCTTCACTTTGATTTGTACCTGGGTTAATGATGGAATCCTCTTCATTGAAGGTAACTCTGGAGTTCCTCCGTTTCCTCTTAGGCCTCTGGATTTCAAGATTACCCTCCTCGATGGTCAGTAGGGAGATGCGTTTGTTGTGAGCTGTGTTGAACTCTGTCAGGTTCTGGCAGGATACAGGCAGATAAAGAAAAATGTGTGTAATGTAGCTGCACTGATAAAGATATTACTACTTTACAACATGACATTATACCAGACTGAGCAATAGACATAAACAGATCAATCTCGAGATTTTAGTTTTTGTGTTAACACTGATCATACAATCTATGATCTCTGAGGATTAAAACAAAATGCATAATATTACACTTCATAAAGATAACTATAGAAAAGAAAAGCATGAAAATACATTTTAAACATTGATGTGCATCTATAAAACTGCACTTTGTGGGCAAAAAGATGATAATCAGGAAACAAGAAAGCCATTTTTTTCTGTTATGTAGTTTGTGCTTAAGAGCATGAGAATATAGTTATTATTGAGAACCTAAATGTACCTCCAGCTCTGTCTCTTCTTCTGGAAGCCCAAGCAGTCCTTTCAGCTCCTCGTCCTCTCCTGTCTTACTGTCTCCTGTGCCGGCCGTGCCTTGGGTTTGGGGTTTCTCTCTGATGGTGTATGTCCTTGTTGAGGCCCCAAAAGATATTGTAGAGTCTATGGGTACTTGCTGAGGCTTGTGTGCCTCCAGACGGATGTGTCCAAGGAAAGTACCGTGAGCTAAAACGATGACAATGAATAGGAAAGTGGCATATGTTAACTGTGAAACTGTGGCCTGTTGAACTGAATCAAATGTGATTCAGCACTGAAATATCCATTAACGTTTTGGTAGCCTATTAGAATAATAAAATCAAATACTACTACTTGACTAGATACATGTTGCTGCAAAAAATGACTTAAGTGAGGTGAATAGACTGAAAACTTTATCTTATTAGATAAAAACAGATGTTGCAGAACATCTGAAATCGCAATAATATTGTATTGTGACGTAAGTATTATAATAATAGTAGTTTTTATCCTGTGTATGTCAAACCATGCCAGATACTGGTTATAGATACAGCCTAAAATGAGTAAACGAGATGTGATTGTGAATGGTGTCTTACTGCTGTTGAGGTCTATGAGAAAGACCCTTTTCAGGTGTTTGTGGTAGACCAGGGCAGCGTGGACACGTGAGCATGACTGATGGTCGATGGTGAAGTCACACCAGTCTGGGTTCCTCCCAAACAAGTAGTACTTCTTTTCATCTATGATCAGTTTCTATAAGGAGAGACAGTTTCAGTGAATCATGGTCATTCAAACACTCTTCCAGAGAGATCCATTAACAGTCTGTTATGTCTCTGTGCCTCTGAGCCATAACTTAACAGTGTTGCTTCCCACTGAAAAGCTTAAATCTCAGGGCTGTTGCTGCTCTCGCACCGTTTGAAGCCGTGCAGCCATAGACAGTCCCAGTGTGCATCACAGCTGGGACAAAGTGGACTGTCAGGCTCGTATCTGGTGCATTCAACTAAGGGAGTTCCCACAGTTATCTATGCATGCTTTGACACTAGTGCACAATAACGTTGAGATGATGTAAAGAGTAAAAATGGCCCAGTTTCCGGTTACCTCCATCAGTTTGTCTCCCTTCATCACGTCCAGATGCAGCCCCTGGGGCGGCTTGCCTGCCCTGAGAGACATCAGTTGGTGACCGTTTACAACATTTATACAGACTACATACCACGAGTTTATGCACAATTGATCATTACAAGCGATAACTGAATAGCTTCGCTTTGTTCTTTTGTTATGCTTCAAGGTAAATTCACAAAAACAGGTGCTTGTACCTGTACAGTAAGCTAATGGGAACGTTAACATCGGTCATCATCTAGCTAACGTTCTTGGAACAGCAACGCTATCAAAGAGCAAAGCAAAGGCTATATAATAAAATGCCTTATCTATATCACGAAACCTCTTCTAATCACAACTATCACTTTTGAAATTAAAAATACGAAGCACCATCCTGAAAACACACTTTAAAATAAACATCATCCAACGCCATTACTAATTTAATAGCGGCGTTAACGAGTTAGCTTGCTAGCTTGCATGGTTGCTAACGCTAGCTTACAGAAACTACAATCTTCTCTCTCTCAGTAAAAGATGAGGGATATGAGTGCTGTGCTTATATTCATCTGATATTGCATCACAGACAACCGGTTACAACTTTAGCATGTGCATATGCTCACCATGATGGACAATCAAAAGGAGGAGCACTTTCTTTGCTTGTTTTAGTCGCCATCTTGCCTCATCTTCTCATGGCCGAGCTGCATGATGGGTAACCGTCACTCTGGGTTACTGGGAGTTGTAGTCCAAACACATAGCTTCCAAATTTAACCACCAAGTCAAGTTAGTAAAATACATAATGTGCCTAATAAAACTGAAAGTGGCCAAGAGTATCATGATCATACTGTGCTAGCATCACTGAGGGTAATTACAGTAGAGAACAACTTTGAGTTTCCTCAACAACCACTAGAGGTCCTCAGAGCCCAGATTTATTACTCAAAATAGCTGTGTGCTGCAGAACCAATGGTTGTCAAGTGTGTCTTTTTTGGGTTGTTGTTGTGGAGAACTAGTGGCTTGAGAACCAAAGCAACACAAGATATTCTCAGATCTCAGATATTTATTTTTGATGTAAGAGCATTACGCCTACACGAGTCAAAGTGTTGTCAGGGTAGCATTTGATGAGAGGTGGTACTGCTAAGTTGGATCATGGAAAGGGGGGGAAACCCCTCAAGAGATTCAATCAACAGACCAGGCTGATCTTTGATATGGAAAGTGTCGTGGGTTTTGTCAGATGCTGTGAGGGGCTGCCTCATCATGTCACGAAGAGGGGAGGAGGCCTGGTTTATTCGACAGTGCAAATCAGCAGAAGGAAGTAAATGTGCTGTCTTTTCCTGCTATGTGTTTGAGGTAGATTGAGAGAGCAGAGGGTAAATTCCATGTGTGAGAGATGTGTCATGGGGTACTTTGAGGTGCATCAGGACCAATACATTTGGATACAAGGGTGGTACACTTAGTAAAATTAAATTTCCCCACTCTGTCTGTCCTTTCTTTGAAATTTGGCTATTCGTAATCTGTCCGTATAGTTGCTACCTGTTAAAAACTTCGTGTTTGGTCAAGCCACTGAGTTGTTCATGTGCTTGACATGCAAAGACAAAATGTGGTGTTTTGGATCTTTTCGACCTTCAAACAGTGTTAACAGACAATTGATTTTGTCCATTTAACAGGTGAGTACGTAATAAGGAATGCCTTGTGTACACATTGTAATATTTGCAGGTCCTACACTCTCTCACACACACATGCACATTTTGACACATTTCCTTATAAGGCTACAAAGCTTATAGTATCTCGGTCTATTTCTCTGGATGACAGCTAATCAAGACTCTATGTCACAATCAGTTAAATAAGAAATAACTCAAACACCTTTTTTCGCAACTTCACAGTATAATAATGCACATGTCCTATCACTTGTCCTCCGCCTGTGAATGCAAGCACTGTGCAAACACCTCCTGTAACTTCCTCATTCACTTTTGTGGTTTTTGACTGAGAAAGCAACCTCCTTTTATGCTTCGCTTGCCATTTGCTGTCTGCCTTCATTTTTGATCACAGCACACTTGAGGCAGCAGCGATGGCAGGCACGACTGCTTTGCCACTTCAACAACTCATCGCTTCATTGGACAACTCTTGTCTGCCAAAAATTCTACAAGTTTGCTCTGGAGTGTATTTCCAAGGTAGGCATTTGGTTGTTTTAGTCATTGTGAACTGAAACTGTGAGGGCAGATGAGGACAAAGCTAAGGAGATAAAAGATTTTCTGAAGAGATTAGACCACTACAAATCGTAATGTGTCTGGATTTCTGTACTGTGTCTGTCTATATCTACTGCACATGTTTATATCTATAAAGTATACATGTTTCCCTCTTTTCTCAACCCCAAATCAGACATTATTGCAGCCAGTAAGACAGTGCGTATTTGTTTGAGTTGAATAGTTTATATTATCAATGTTTGGTAAAAAGAAATATTTCTCTTTAGTGTAAGCATCCCAATTAAGAACAATAAGAAGATCTGTTATTAATACTTAATATATCTGCACATTGATTGTTGATCTGGTTATTTATATCTGTCTTCGTTCTGTTTCTCACTCTCCATTTCAGGGTCTATATATGAAATTTCTGGGAGTGAAGTGTGCTTTTCTACTGGGGATCTGATAAAGGTCATCAGCATTGAGCTCCTATCAGTTTGCTGCGAGGACATCAGCAACAATGAGAAGTTTGAGCTACCTATCAGCCACACAGGTTGGTCTGAGCTGTTGACAAGATTCTCATGAGAACAGATAATTTTGTTACGTTGCTGACCACTGACACTTGTTGCTGTTTCTCAGGTTTGTTCAAGGTTGTTCCGGAGGACATGCCGTACAGTACAATCGAGGAGATGATGAGCCTGAGACCTGTGGGCCTGGAATCCTGCCTTCCCTTCACTTTCACCAGCCGCTCCAAGATAACCATTGGCAATTTCACATTGGGGGCCGGTAGAGCTTTGACTGTGCTCTCTATCGAGCGGCATGAAGAGGAAGAGGATCAGTTGCGCTGCCATGTTCAAGGACAACAGGAAGCCTCTGCAGAAGTGTCTATCCCATTCTCCTTGCAAGGAGAGTTCAGAGAGTGTGAAAGCGAGGAGCGCTTCACTCTGCGGGAGATCATGTCCTCGCCCTGCCTATGCAGTCGAAGGTTTCGCTTCATCAACACCACAAAGTGTGATCGGCCCCTTGTCCTCAGTCCAATATACCAGGTCCACGCCATCATGAACTGTGAGAATAACCTACTTTTTATTTTGTTATTTGAAGAGAATTAAAGTTATCTGAATCTTACTTACATAATAGGTTATTATTTTCACATCGTTTAACTCTTGATTAGAGTACATTAATATATTTGAGTGTTAATTAAAGTGGAATTTAAGTTTTTATTTAGTCAACTATTACACTCAAATGTGATTTTGAAGTAGTTTTACATGAGTGCGGCCATGTTATGCTATTTCATACCTCACTACTTTTGAACGGCAAATATTTGACTTATATCGATACATTTATTTCTTAGTTTAAAGTTAGTAGTTATGTGCAGATTAAGGTTTTACAAAACCATTGGTGTAGATTTTGGGGGGATGCAAGGGACACATCCCCTTCAGTATTTAGAATGTGCATGTTTCTCCCCCAATAGAAATATGAAAGTAGTGGAAGATTTTTTTTGACAGGATTAAAGATACGTACATCATAAATGGAACTGAGAAAAGGAACAAATTGGTGTGTAGATATTCACCAGAATGCAGAAAATTAAGAGTTTGATCCTCAACGTTTTCTGGCCTGCTCAAAAAAAACCTACGCCCTTGTGTAAAACCAATGATGAGCTCATCAAATATGATGCAATGTGTCACAGCCTGGCTCATAAGGCCACGTCTTTAAAAGTTATACAAAATTATTAAAGTCTGTGATTAATTAAATACACAACAAATATACAAACACACACGGAGCGAGGAGGTCAGTGGAATCAGAAGTATAAGGTGCGCATGGCAGTGTAGATAGCGTGAGAATGTTGTGATATGCATCTCAGCAAAGTTAAGGGAAGAACTTAAGAGGAACTAAAGCCACATTTACCACCAGAGCTTTATACGCTGGAATGCTGGGCCCAAGTCTCACCATCTGGCACTGATAATCCCCTGCCCCACACCACCACAGCTGTTCAGCCCCAACGAAACACAGTAAAATGTTTATTTAAACTGAAACGGAGCTGTGTTGAAAACCTTCTTGTGTTACACAAGCAACTGTGGCAGCTGTGCAGGTGGCTTATATTATTAAAAACAAATGTCTTCAATTGTTGCATACACCAAGCTGCAGTGGACGTATTTGTGAAAAACTTAAGTTGGATCAGTTGTGCTGATTGGGTACAAGGGCGACACATATGAAACGGGGGGTTAGGGGGGTCCTCTGTCAGAAGACTTCCCTGCGTTCTGGTGAATTTTATGCACCAATTTGTTCCTTTTCTGCATTCATTTATGGCGTAAATGTCTTTAATTTTGTCAAAATAAAAGTCCTCTGCTACTCTCATGTTTTAACTGGGGCAGACAATGGCACAGGGACATGTCCACCTTCGTCAGCCCCCCCCAAAAATCTTCACGTATTATTTGGTAACACTTTGACACAACCACCAAACAAGAGAACACGTACTTCAGAGCTTGTTGCATACCTTCTCACGCCGTTTCAAGGAAACATGGTGTTCAACTGGGAAATCGTAGCAAAATGGTGCACGGCGTTTTCAGATTGAACGTGTCCTTCATATCTGGAAAAAAGGACAGTTTGGCAGATAAGTTTAGTTTAGTTTACAATTTAACAAACCATTATGTACATTATACACATACATACAAAAATGACATTACATACAAAAAAGCAACAAAGAATCACATAGTGTCATACACTTCAAACAAAATCTGTAAGCAAGATTTCACAAGTTGCATCATTTCATTTCATCACTTAATTTCCTGTTTGTTAATACAGTTAACTGCTTAAGTAATCTTTTAATGTGTTCTTGAAAGTGTCTCTGGTATTTATTTTATAAATACCAGAGAATAAAGAATTTCATCCTGTAATGGCTCTGTGAAACGCAGTAGACCTGAGGAGATTTGTCCAGAGATTCATAATTGTAACAGATTAAATTACCCAATAGTGAATAAAGTAGTTTAAATTAGCACCACTTTAACCAACATCAGCGCATTAGTGATCAGTATTTTAATATACTTTATAATAGTATAATACTCACAGGGACCTGCACAATGATGACTACCATTTTTGAGACTTTAATTTTGCTGTTGGTTATATTACCGAACTTTTACTGCCATAGATTTTGAATGCAGGTGTATTTTTACACTGTATTTTATACTTTTATTAGTAGTACTTCTCCTTCTAGTAAAGGTCTTCTATCACTGATAAACCTCAGTGTGTTCTGGTTTTAGTTAATACAGTTCCATCGAGTAGCTTTTCTACATTTTCTAACATGAATCCTCTTGTTTTTTGTACAGTGAGGAAGAACGTGTTGAAGTTTCCCTCCAGCTTAGAGGTGGATGTGGTCGATGTCACCGATGTGTGCAAGGATGTGAGTTTCGTGACCCCGCTCAGTCTGACAGAGGTCCACTCCCAGCCAGATGAATCCTTCCCTGTTGTAGTGGAGGTACTGGAAGGCCCAGAGACCCGCTCTCTGTTCAAGTGCAGCTGGCTGCCTGAACTTAGCAAGAGCAGCCACCTGATTTTCCACAAGACAGGAACCTCAGCCATGATTTTATTATCCAGCATGAAGAGCCGAAAGGCGCAGCAGTACTTCCTGGTATCTCAGCAGTATGGTGGAAGATTTCGGAGGCGGCCAAGAGAGTTTAATTCGGTGTATGAGCTGTATGTTGCTTCGATCCAGGCACCGGGTCTGAAGGTCAGTGTAACAAAGAACTGTGAGGAAGATGAGGAGGAGGGCCTGCCTGGCCTCAGTGTGGGGGAACAGCTGGAGGTTATTCACTGTGAAACAATGGTATTGCCTTGTGGAGGCAGCAAGGGAGAGACGCAGTCCGTTGAGGCTCTCTTGTGTCAGCGTCTCCAAGAGCCAGATGATGGGGATGATGATGATGATGAGGAGGAGGAAGTCAAGCAGGAGGATGAGAGAGAGAAGGTTCCTCTGCCTCTGTACATGCAGGGTCACTTTGTGGAGGTACTGGGTGATAACAAGAAGTACAAACTCAGAGATTTGGGTAAGGAGTTCAGTTTGCCCCTGGATGTTAAAGTGGTGAGCCGGGACACTGAACTAGAGACTGATCCACTAGTTGGATTTGCGTGTCTCAGAATAGAGGGAGCAATGTTAGAGCCCACCATCCAGGTGAGCTTTCCACACAGGCCAGACCACTGTTTCGAGATCCCAACCCAGTGGCTCTCGATGTCTGTCTATTTTACCAAGGACCCCCTGCCATGGCCATGCGGTCAACCACCCAAATGCCACGTGGACAGGGTTACAGAGGTGACGGACACGTTCTTTTATGAATTTCGCAAACAGGGGAACTCAAATGCAGCTCCTCCACCTCGACCACCAAAGCGAAATCTGTCAACTTCGACATCAACAAAAAAATCATCAAAATCCTCGAAGAAATCATCCAAAGCAGAAAAGTCCAAACGTGGACAAGACAAAGGCATCCCAACCAAGGAGCTGGCTAATTTGACTTTAAATAGCAAAAGACGGCCCCCAGCTCCCCCACCTCCAGTAAGTATGTATGGCAATAATTGCATATGTGTAGATTTCAGGGGGAGGGATGGGCGCAGGGGACAAATCCTCCTCAGTTTTTAGAACATTTGCATTTGTTTCCTCTCAATAAAGATATGAGTAGCAGAGGACCTTTATTTGACAAAATTAAGGACATTTACACTAGAGATTGATGCAGAAATGGCACAAATTAGTGCATAAAAATTCACCAGGAAGCCAGAAATTAAGTATTTGATGCTCAAATAAAACCTATGCCCTTAAATGTATTCAAGGTCCCAAGAGCTATTCAGAATGTGTTGTGGTTGAGCTGTCATGGTTAACATGTCTTCTTGAAATTATTTATAAGAACACACCACAGCGCAACTTCTCAGTGTGACTTTAGGGAAATCTCAAACGTTCTCAGACTATACAAAGCAGTAAAGCTTCCACTTTTTGCTGCGGTGGACAAGCGATGCGTGTAATTAAGCTGAACATTTCTGACTTCCTCTTGCTGTGCAGGGTATCTTTGATGATCAGCCTCCACCAGTCGTACCCCGAAAGCAGTCAGCTGAAATGACAACAGGCAAGGCTCTGCCAAACACTTATGTTGAAAGGGGGGAGCGGAAGACAAAAGGTGAGGTTGTTTTAGCAGAATCATGTAGGTTTAAGCCATAACACTTAATTCTTAAGGTTTTCTATAATTCTTATCATGATATTTAAAAAAAAAAAAAAAAAAAAAGACCAACAAAACTTTCCAACTTGCCCACCTGTCAGGCACTCACTTGCACACTTTGTTGTGCAGATCGATAAGGGGAGACTGGGGTTGGTTGTCACAGTGCATATTACAGCCACACTAGACTGTGACATTATGTCAAGATCACAGTTGGCCTCACGTCCTGCTCATTTTGCGCTGGTCATTTTGTGCAACACACAAAAAATTAATGTGAGATCATTTTTTTTATGTTGGTGGGGTTTTTTGTATTAAAAGCTTGGAAGTTATTTGTCATTTAGAAATCACACACTCACTAAAAAGTCGAAGGTAATAACTTTAATTTGAGTCAACGTTAAGCTAGCAGGCTAAAGCCATGTGGCAGCTAGCTTGAAATGTTTGTCAAGAGGTCAGTTGGGGATAGCTCCGTCACTGCTCGAGACAGTCAGCACTGCAAACATGTTATACTCCGTACACAACCACACGCACACGCACACGCACATGCACAATGTTGCTTTAGTTCCTCATTGAAAAAACAATGTTGTATCTGAAGAGCTACAAACTTCAACCCAGGCTGTTTGACATTTTAACAAAAGTTCCTGGTCGTATTGAAATGAAGATTAACCTGTTTCAGTCTCACTGTTTAATTTAATGTTATATTCATAATGAAATGTTATAAAACAGTGGCTTTAATAAAGACTAGGTTATATATCTTTTTAAAAATCTTAATCTTTTTTCTGCAACAGCATTGATCACTGCAGGGACAACCAACCTCGTGATGGGGTTTCTGTCTTTGATGGTTTATAACTTCTTGTCACAGTAAGCTGTAACACTGAAAGAGATACCCATTTCAAGCCAAGACCTTAAGCTTTTATTTCATTTCACTGAAAGATGTTTTAATGTTGAGCATTTCACACGAGAGCAAAAAGTGTGTCAACCAACCCCAGTTTCCACTACACATTTGGTGCTTATGATACCTGGACAGTGTATGGGGAATTGACTCAAAACACACCACAGGATTCATAGGATTTAGGATTCATCTGCAGTTTGTTGGAAATGTTTCTCAGGCTGAAGCAAATGGTTCATTACTTTGGGACTTTTTTCAGATGCAAATTAATACACATTTAGTGCTCTTGTATTTATGTTATGAGGGAAGTGTTTGGGGAAGACACTTCAGTGCCCATGTTCATATAAACAAGGAAGTGAAACTTTTGTGACTCATTTAAGTGTTTAAATATTTTTGTATTCATCAAAAAAAAAATGCCTCTTCATTGGATTTGTTTGATAAATATAAAATTATTTCATATTCCTCCCACAGTGAATGAGGAGAGAGATTGTCACGTCGCAGCAGATGTGGACAGCGACCATGACTATGAGACTGTGGATGACAGTTTCGTAACGATGATGAAGACAGCGCAAGAGAATGTAATGTATTACTGAAGTTTATGTTCGACCGTAACAGCAAAATATCACAAACGTGTGGTGGGAACGGAATTTAAAGTATACTGTGCAGGATTTTCTGTTCCTGTTTAACATACTCGCCAGCAAAAGTGAAAGTTAAAGCCAACTCTTTATTCACTTTGGCTTTTTCTTTTTGGCACTGTGTGTGGATGCCAGCTGCTTCCAGACTGGCGCCTAGTTGCTACCTTTTTATATGCTAAAGCCCCGACCTCACCTGAGTGCTGTGGGGGTACACACCCATAAATGTCCCAACCATTGAAAATTTAAAAAAAATAAATAAAAAACAGGAAGAGGGTAGGGTCTTTGCAGAAAATACAAAACCACAAACTTCTGCTGAGTCACACATGATGATTGAGAGGGATTATTTCTGAGTCTAATCATTGTTTTTTTTTTTTTTTTTGGGAAAATCCTGCAGAGCATATCTTTAAGAGTGACGAAAGAAAATGTCATATTGCGGTTTTTAAGCTCTCCTGTCTTAAATACAATGTACCAAGGCGTTCTTATATTGTGAGGCTTTACAGTCGGACCAAGCAACCTTGAAACTTAACTGGTTTAACTTATATATTCAGCTATAACCTCCTGATAGCATCCTGCATCTGTGAGGACCATTGAGACAATTTGAAAGATTTATAGAGTGTTTGGTTACTCTTGTTTTCAGTGCAAAGTGCACATATGGCAAAAGGACTGGCTCTCCTTCAGTTGTGTGGACAATTTATTAAGCAAGGATTTACCCACATGAGTATTTGATGTGGATGTAGCATCTTGTAGTGTATCACAGAACATACAGTAACACCACCGTTTTAATGTGGTCAGCGAAACTGTGTCTCCATTCATTTCTACGCTTCATCTTCAAGGCTGCATGATGCTGTGGCTTTGTCACCATGTACAGTAGACAACCCACAAACTCTCATCAAGTACTACCCTTGTAGCGTTTATTGTTGCAGTATTTGTTGAAATATCATACTATTGTGCTGTTTGTTCAAACTTGTAAGCAAGTCGTTGATTTAACCATGTGGTAGTTTTGGAGGCTGTAGCTTTCAGTTTTCTATACAATAACAAGGAAAACAACAGCAGTATTATACAGACTATATATGACACCACAAAAAACAGCCTTCAATATTACCAGAGTTGAACCAATGTCTTATTTTAAAAAATGCCTATTTATAATCTTCACAGAGGAACATTTTACTGTACAGGCATGTGATGTATATGGCACCACCCTACAGTATATAAACAGACTCTAAACTGCAAAGGCTCATATCAGTCCTCGCTGGGATGCAACAGTCTTAACCACAAACATCACAAAATGGCACCTCTGCAACATTTGGTCATAATGGTAATAGAATAGCAGAAGCTCCCCCAGCGGTCACAGCAAACTAATGATCTGAGAGTACAAAAAGGAGCTAGACCTGGTGTCTAATCCTGTTTTGTTTTAAGCTGAATTTTATTAAAATGACTCATTGGTGGGTTTTCCGCCCAAGTGCCAAAAAAATAATAAAATAATATAGAAGTTTGTTTGTGTATTATCTCCATTTCTTTTAATGTTTAATTATTTCAACTACAGACATAGTGTAGCTTATGTATCTTGAGTTATGTTGTACTTAAGACATGTATCATCATAAAAAGTTGCTTCCAAATCTATTCAAGACCTACGTGTTGTTTTTTTCCCAAACATTTTTGCAAGATTCAGTTTGTGAAATGTCACATCTAAAAGTTGTGAATACACATGTAAAAAAAAAAAAAAACTATTTCTGTGTTTCAATAAATTTGCACAAACTACTTGTTTATCATGGGAATGAGTGGATGGGAGGGTTCAATCCAACAAAATATGGAAAACTAAAAGAGCTTGAATAACATCTAAGCACACCGTACGGACTGTGTTATCAAGTTAGAAAAATATTACTCAAAAAGTGTATGTGTAAATTATGAAACAAAAGAGTTCCTGGCAGGTAACCCGACTGTTTTGTGTAGTTTATTAATTTTGAGATAAAGTTACACAGACAAAAATAAATGTAGCGCGTGCGATCCAAATCTTTAAAATTACAAAATGCTTTACAGTGGAGAGGTGGGAAATACAGAACGGTAGCATGAACAGCCAACAGAGGCTTCTTTAACAGCAACACCTTTGGGACTTGCAACACAGCAGAAGCAACCTCAGGAATACAGGATGTGTAAACCAAAAGGTTACTGTCACCTAAACCATGTGTTCTTCAACCAACATCAGAGGGTTTCACACGATGTCACGCAGGTCTGCGGCATTAACGAGAGGTGTGATTCAGTTGATAGCTTAGAGTTATAAAACCTATACCAATGAATTATATCAGGTTAAACTCAAATAACTGGTGCCAAGGTGAAGGTGTTTATTCATCACTGTCTGTTGATTTGAAGTGATCTTCGTCGATGGTTGAAAAGATGTGACCTTCATTGCTTAGGAACTCCACTGCTTGCCTGTGAGAGCACAAAGACAAATATGAATTATCTTTTTCAAGCACCTTTTTATATGAATTTCAAGCGATGCAAATACTACTTTTCTTTGTCTGTTTGATTTAGAAAACGGGCTGCAACAACTGGTCAATCAAATGAATATTAACTGGCGACTATATTAAACATTTAAGTCCTTTTTAAGCAAAATGCCAAAAATTTGATGCCCTTAAGTTCTTAGATATGTCAGTTTGCTCCTTTTCTTGGTCTCACATAATGAATTCAATATTTCAGGGTTCTGCAGAACAAGATACTGTCTGAGAAAACACAGAGGGGGAAATTAGCAGTAAAAAGGATGTAACTTTGAATGACCTCCACTTGATTTGACTAACTGCTGAAGCCTGACATTAGCTGCAGATATACTTGGAATACTAACTTTAAATCTTTTACATAGAACGAGGACTGCAGTGCTTCACAAGAGATTTAAAAAATTACAGATCAGAAAAGAACAAAGACTTTTAATACATGACAGTATAAAATCTGAGTCATGTCAGAGTTAATGCACATAAAATAATACAATAACTCAAAAACAAATCTTCTATTTGACAGCAAAGCCAAATTTTAAGAAGAAAATAATTTGACTGCTGGCTCACTGGTCATTTCTTTTAAAAACCACTTCATCTTTAGTCTTAACATGGGCAAAAATAACAGCTACACAGTTCCTGTAGTTGACAATATAAGTGGGTGTTTGCAGCATCCCTTCCATGCAACAGATTGTTTTTAACTGATAAAGCCATTCAGTGGTGTGAGAGTGCACCCTTACGACATGTGTGGTCAAGCTACCTTTTGTGAAAAAGCATGACTCTGAACTTCATGTAAAAGAGGACTGAAAAACGACGTAGTTAATGTTGTAATTCGTTCAACTTGCTCACTTTCTGTCTTCTCTTAAACTTAACTCTATGTGACCAAAGTGCAAATCATGAAGTCAGGGTCAATGAGTCATCTTCAAGTGCTTTGCTTTTCAGCTTAGTTAGAATGTGTGCTATGGATGCAACACAGTAACTTAACTCTACTGTGATAAATTACTGGAAAATCACAAAGGATATTTCTATCCCTTTACAACTTAAAGCTGAACTTCTCTTACTTGATGGCAGCCAGACTCATGGTACCAAGTCTCTGCTTTAGGTCCTGAATGCTGATGCCTTGCTGGTCTGGGCAGCCTCTTATCAAACTCAGCACCTTGTGAGATGAAAAAGGACATGTTAAAACAGAACAAGTGTCCGTCAAGACAGAACATTGTCAAACCATTACTGATTTTTATGAGTGAGCTACTTTCATGTAATTGTTACAGGAGTTACAGTGAGGAGGGACAGCAGTGGTGGGTAAACAAAAACCGTACTCAAGTAAAAGTATTCTTTCTTTATAATTATATTGACTGAATTCAAAGTTTTGCTTGTAGGCTACCTTATTGCTCGCTGTCAGGCAACTGCTGTCAGGCATGTTAGTTCAGCCAAATATAAAAATCATTTATAGCTAAAGCTAAATGTATTGGTGAAACTGAAAGCACAACAAGCAGCAGAAAGTGCAGCCTGTGGTGAGCTGACAGCCAATGGCTAGAGCTCGGAGCTGCAGCAATTTGAGTCTGTGGTAGAGTGTGGCCAAACTTAAAGTGGGTAATGGTTAAACCTTTAGCAGCAAACTGCAGCCACAGCCAATCAGTACACACACTGTGCGTTCCAATACCCATACTACCATACTATATAGTACGCCAGAAAGAGATTTAGTATGTCATAATACATGGTATGTCAAATGCAGTATGCAGTCCGATTTTGTAGTTTGCAAGCCAGCATGCTATTCTGGATATTCTGACCCACAATCCTTTGCACAGCGGATGATACGTTACATTGACTGAACTGCAGACATATGACAGCTGATTAACAGCACATTCAAGTAGCTGATGACCAGTCGAATAGTAATAATAGGAATATTAATTGTTTAAGTGAACAAAATAATCATAAATATCACCAACAACAAAAGGGCATAACTATAAAAATAACAGAAAACTGCAGATGTAATTTCACTGTCACAAGTATAACATGTTCGAATCTACAATTTCTGCAGTTGTAGCTTTAAAGTTAAACAACACATGTTGCAAGGTAACAACAGCAGAGCTTTTTGGGTTGATCTTTGTCTATGTCAAACCTGGTAAATGACGTTTGTTTCCAAGGTAACGGATATATAAAAGCAAGAGGCTCAAAGTTTGGGGCGTAATGTTATGAGAAAATAGTATGTCGTGATTGTGTGCATACTGTATGCAACAGTACGTACTATTTAAGGGCAGCTGCAGTACCTACTAAAAGTAAAAAGAAAAAGTATGCAATTTGGAACGTAGACCTGTGTTACCCAGAATTCAACCCTGAAACACATGAACACGCCTCCCAGCCGCAGAGGAATGTAATTAATGTGACATCCTGCACTTCATCACTACTTGGTGTGTTTTCGGGGTAAAAGTAGCAAGAAGTATGTAGCCCATTGTAATAAGTACATGTATCGCAAAGATGCTCAAGTAACAGTATAAAGTATTCTGCAGAACAACATCTCTTTAGAAGGGCAATTTAGGGGCGTCGGTGGATTAGTGGTAGAGCAGGTGCCCCATGTGCAAGGCTGTTGCTGCAGCAACCCGGGTTCGAATCCAGCCTGTGGCCCTTTGCTGCATGTCATCCCCTCTCTCTCTCCCCCCTTCACACTTACCTGTCCTGTCCATTAAAGGCAAAATGGCCCAAAAAATATCTTTTTTTTTTTTTTTTAAAAAAAAGGAACAATTTATTTTCAGTTTCTTTTCCAAGAAAGCACAGATATTCGAGTAAATGGTACGTGTTACTACCCACCACTGAGGGACAGGAAATATGAGACACTTAGCATTATGTGGTTTGATAAGTATCTTGTGCGTTATGTGACGAAATCAGTGACAATTTATATTCTTGGGAACATTAACTAGTTCACAGCTTGCTTTGGTCATGACTGCAGCATATTACTGTTCATGGATTAATTTGAAAGGCTTTTTTAGGGATTTAAAAAAAGGAAAAAGATTTAAAATATATTTCATTGCCAAATAGTAACAGTCAAATTCATTAATAACAATTAAAACATTCATGTTCAGAGTTAGGTCAGTATGCAGGACACATGGATTTAGGCTCACCTGATTCTGGTTTGCGCTTAGGCCATTGTTAGTCATGTCCATAGCACCTGCGTAGCTACTCCCCATGCTATCCATGCCTGGTCGTGACATGGGTTTGATGTCACTGCTCATTCCTCCTTTGGCACCCGACTGAAACAGAAGTAAAAACAAATTGTGCTGAAAAATTTCCTCATAACAGCACAGATAAAATCCCAAAGATAGACTGACGGTAGATACTAAGAAATGTGACACTAGAAAATTTGACTTCTGCATTTCTGCGTTATGGGAAAAAGGTTGAAAAGAGAAAATGCAATACACAACAGTTTTGTTGCAGGTTGAAACCAGGTGCAGTATACTCTCCTCAGATAACTGCTGTCCAAAAAATGTCACTTTACAGCTTTTCAGATTCAGATTGATGTATTTTTGCAGTTTATCAGTGTCTTAAAAGTGATGCATGTTTTTACTTAGCTGATTTTCTCAATTCTAACTTAAACAAAGCATTCCTTAACATCAGTAGTATTAATATGTGATATAAACTGATGTAACCTGACTTTCTCAATGTGTGTTTGAAATCAACAATAAAAAACTGCGGAGGTTTATGCTTAAGGTTTCTCACCATGGTTTGAGATTTGCTGAGCATCATGTGCGCTTGAACAACCTCCAGCATATGTGAGGTGATTTCATTCATGTCCTCCAGTGGCCTGACGCTAAATGCCACAACAGATCTGTGGTTCTGAGACAAGGAGACAAAGATTCACCACTAGGTTGGAAAAGAGCTGAATTCAATGAGGAACTCCAATGCGGTCAATAAGAATAAAATTACTAAAACAAAAAGTTCTTTTAACATGCCAACTTTAATGACACAAGGTCATGTGGCCTCACAAGAGCTCTTGAAGTTAAAGTTCCTCTTTGTTTCTGGATACTGTAGAGAGGATGTTGGGACAGTTAACTCACCTGAAAGGAGCGCAGGTTGCCAGAGACTTTGACATATGTGCCAGGAGGCAGGACAGTGCTGTCCACACTGGGGTCCTGTACAAACCAAAACAACAGTGTCGCTAAGGGGCTTGATTTATGTAGTTTACCCCCAAAAAATATATGCTACAGCTTCTAAACAAGAAGGAGAAAACAATGCTCAGGCTCTCAACAGGAGTAGGTTGAGTTAGAGCAGGGATTACTGCCACAGCGATTCACATTACTTTACATTTGGTCTGGGTCTTGATCTTACATTTGTAATTCATGCTGGCATTAGTGTCTATCCTTGCTTAATGCTCTACATACGTGACCTCATGCACATTGGTATTTTGTGTCATGACTGTTGTATTGATACTGTGATGCGTTTAATGCCTTCCAATAAAACAAAACTCCTTTCAGTTAATAATAAATTTGGGAAGTGAAACTTATTGCTGAGCAGTCACTAGACAGCAGTGGCCAATCTCATCACTATGGAGCCAAACAAATGATCTTATACCCAAAATAATCCACCAGTTAAAGCGGTCTATCAACCTCTGTTGAACAGGAAACCACCAACAATGTGACCTTCTTGGTAATGGGTTTTATTCACCACTCATACACATTTTACAGTGCATGATTCATGCTTCTCCCAAAAGATAACCGAGAGAAACACATCAGCAGGATATTTTAAAATTGTTTGTGTAAAGATAAAAGACCCATCACTGACCTCTGTGTCTACCCACTGCTTCACATCCATTGGAGCACCCGTCATGTCGTCCACCTTGTACTGGATGTTGGTCATGGATTTGTCTGTGGCCCTGATGATACCTACAATGGTCACCTGTGACACAGAACATGAACCAACAGTGCCATTGAGACCGTTAAATAGCTACATTCTCTGTATCAATATGCTGTAGTGTATCATCTCTTAAGTACATGATACACCAAATTAGTCTGCATGTTCTCCCTGTGTCAGCGTGGGTTTTCTCCAAGTACTCCGGCTTCCTCCAACAGTCCAAAGACATGCAGGTTAATTGGTGACTCTAAATTGTCCGTAGGTGTGGATGCGAGTATGAATAGTTGTCTGTCTCTATGCGTCAGCCCTGTGATAGTCTGGCGACCTCTCCAGGGTGTACCCCGCAAGTTATTCAGTTTACTTTTGTATTAAGAACAGCACTAAACCCTCACATTTGAGTACCTAGAATTTACAAATATTTGTCATTTCACCTTGTGGAATTACTGAGGAAACAACGAAATCTAATAAATAGTGACAGATTGTTTTTCAGTTGCTCGACTCTTTCTGCTCTTGCAGCAATGTTGATAATGGATTAATCATTTAAGTCATTCCTCAAACAGACGTTTACTTGTTCAAGCTTTCAACTCTGGGTCTGCTGCTCTTGTGTTTTTATATATTTGAAAATTGAAAATGCTTTAGTTTTTAACTGTTGTACAAAACGGGTGATTTAAAGACATCAACAAGGGCTCGGGGAAATTGTGTGAGACATCTTTCACAACTCTGATATTTCTGTCATGCCACCATTTAGAGGCCACAACATAACAGGAAATAAATGATAGGGGTCAAGTAAGAGCAGGCAGCTTAGGTCTTTTGATGTGTGCAGTGACATGCTGCATATGTTTTACCAAGCAGTGGTGGCAAGCGCACTCCTGTACGCCGTAATCTGCTGGGGAGGCAGCATGACGGACAAGAACAAGAGACGGCTGGACAAGCTGATAAAGACAGCAGGTTCAGCACTTGGCAGGAGCTTGGTTTCAGTGGGGACAGTTGTGGTGAGACATCATGGCAGGACAGAGAAGCAGCCATAGTGATGGGCTTATTTCTTTGCATTGCAGGACTGAACACAGGAGATCCTTTGTCTCCACAGCCATCAGACTCTAACACCTACTTCTACACCTATTTATTGTTGTTGTGCTCCCTGCTTTGCTTCAGCTTACCTGGGCAACTTCTACTTCTCCTACTTTGAAGGCCTCATCAGCCTGGGAGGCAGACATCAGCTGGGACACTGTGCAGGGGATTATCTGATTGGCACGAGTTCTCTGCAAAAGATACACACACAGATAGTTTCTGTCAGTGCACATTAGTGAGAGAGAGGGGGCGAGCCTTTGATAGGTTGATAACAAAGAAGTTGTGGTGTAGATTTTAGTACAAACCCCTTTCTTCTCTCCTCCCTGTGACGCGGCAGGTGATGCAAAGCCTCCTGGAGACTGTGTGTAACCTCCGCCCACACCCGACTCACTGTACCCTCCTGAAATGACAAAAAAGACAGTGACAGAGCCACTTATTCCTCCCATTACAAACCGTTTTCACCAACTGACGTTAACGTCAAACACACAACAACAAAGAGGTCAGTTAGTTAAGCTAACGTTAGCCGCAGTCACACAACGTCAACAAAACGACCTCAACACTTCATGAACGCAGCAGTGCGAACATTAAACTCACCCTGGTTCCACATGTCGACTCTGTGTGTGTAGGTTAGTAAAATTAAATCTGAAATGTTATTAACTCTGTGTGTCAGCGACAACAACCGCACGCAGCTCTGCAAACTTCCTTGTCGTCCCGCGCGCAGAACTCAATATACAGCGCATGCGCATAGTAGAAGTCCCGCGCGAAACCTGTCAGCAGAGCGTAGGCGCAATTCTTTGCCCTGGTTTTTGCTTGTCAGACAGTCGTTCATGTCTGGATGTGTACAAGTAACGTCTTTGTGGCGACTACAGCTCTCAACAGTGACCCTAAATATACTTTTAGCGTCTGTTTACAAGAAATATTCCGTGTATAGCTTGTTAGGGGCGGCACACAGCCTTAGAGAATAGAGTACCTGAAAGGCAAAGCTCGGGGCAATAAAAACAGAGAGCCTTTAAAGACTAAAGGCTCTGCTGCCTTCAAGTCCTCTCGGAAATTTTGTGTGTACTATCCTATCGCTGCATCAGTGGCAACTGCTGTGAGAATATAGGCTACACTACAATTTTTCTTATGTTTTCTTTATTTTTATTTTTTCACAAATTATTAATCACCACATATTTCTCACTTAGTAAACGTTAGGTGGCACAAGGTACATTTACAAAATATCGATAGGCACAATATTCTCAAGCGTTTAACAGTTTTGATCAATACCTGCCAACTTTTTAATGATGTTCTTCTGCTTGATTAGGATATTGACAAAAATCGATTTAAGGAGAAATATTTGCTTCCAACAATTAGTTTATGAATTTCAACCTGCGCTGCGGGAAGTCCGAGCATCACCTGAAGGCAGCATATGCAACTCGAATTATTCTACTTTTTTAGTGAAATATTATATTTAAGCTACAATGTCACAAAAAATTGTAACGTTAACACACCGATCAAAAAGAAAAGAAACATATGCACTTATTTGTGTTGCAGAAAACCCATATCAGTCTCCTGTAATTTAGGCTTCATGCCAGAATGGACAACTGCAGGCTGAAAGCAAGCCTCCTGATTTTATCTTTAGCCCATATAAAAATAGTTTACATGGAGGGATTCGGCACTGAAGTACCCGGATTAGTATATTTAATTCCCTTTTATGGCAAATCTGTAGCCTTTTAATATTGCGTAGTCAGTACAGCGTTTCAGTCTCTGGATCAAATCACTGGAGTGTTTCCACATGATGCAGAAAGTTTGTCTCATCGCCTGCCGTACTGCTGTGGGTGTGTTCAGAGTCTGCTGCCAAAAATGTGTTAATATTGCGACTACACTTCTCCTTTTTAATTCATAAAAATACACATTGACGTTTGCACTTCTTTCCAGGTGTAGACTATATTAAACTATCTGTGGTAGGTTATAACATTTTAACAAAAGAGGGAACTAAATAGTCTATAAAGTATAGCAGGGAAATCAGCAATGGACCACCTTCAGGCCAAAGACGCGTCATAAACAGCTGTATCCCGTATCTTATCTTGTTTGCCCTTTATAAACCTACCTCTTAAATCCGTGCTTGACTTTTTTCGGACTTTTGCTTTCCTGGAAGAGTTCAACATGTCCGCAGTGAGGCTGCTCCTGTCTTGTGTGCTTTTCAAAGAGCTGGTCGCGCTGTCAGGTATGTAGCGTGGTTATATTTTTATAGACTACATCATTAAAATGTTTCTTTAGAACAACTCCTATCATAGTGCAGAAACAACTTCATGTGCGTAATTACGCATCGTTTTCTCCAGGGAACTTTTGGCACATCACGGATCTGCACTGGGACCCAACATACAAACTAAGCGATAATCCTGAACTTGTGTGCGCATCAAGCGGCAAACAACCTGCGGTCAATGCGGGGAAGTATGGAGATTATGTTTGTGACTCGCCATGGCTCCTTATAAACTCCTCTGTATATGCCATGAAAGATATTCTACCAGACCCGGACTTCATAGTATGGACAGGGTATGTATACGCTTTATGTTGACTATAATGTGTTTAATGGAGCTTGGTGCTTGAGTCCCAAGTCCATCTATAGAGAGAGAAAGGCTTCATAACCATCATGTTTATGTTTTTACGAGATGTCATGCACTATAGGGGCACAGCAACTGTTCCACTGTGAATTAGCCCATTTCATCTCTAATAAACCCTCTACATCTGCTATGTATTATTTTGCTTTTCAGAGATGACACACCACATGTACCTAATGAAGATCTAGGTGAAGAAGCAGTGCTCCACATTATCAGCAACCTAACACACATTATAAATCAGGTGTTTCCAGGTGAGTGTGAGGTCGAGACCTTTAAGGAAGAAAATATCAAAGATTACCATCATTTTTTAAACTCATATAATTGCTAAACCTTCCTTAGAAACTAAAGTGTACTCTGCCCTGGGTAACCATGACTACCACCCAAAGAGCCAATTTCCAGCAGCCCCAAACTACATATATAACCGAACAGCAGAGATGTGGCAAGACTGGTTGGAGCCACAGTCCAGAGAGACTTTTATAAAAGGTGGATAGAGCCTCCTGTGATGCTGTTTTTGTAATTGCTTTCCTAAGAATCAATTAATTATACATTTGAAAGCACACGTCCAATTGTGTCATGTATTTTCTGCTATATTTTTCCTTACACAGGTGGATATTACACAGAAAAGCTACTAAATCGAGCAGGTTTCAGGATGCTGGTCCTCAACACTAATCTCTACTATGACCAGAACAAGGTGACCCAGGACATGGAGGACCCAGCAGGCCAGTTTAGCTGGGCGGATCGGGTTCTTACAGAGGCTGCCAACAACAAAGAAAAGGCAAAGTAGCTACTTCTCTATCCATGCCTCACAACAATTAAATTGGATTCAGTGTCATGTTGTAATTATAGTTTAGAGGGCAATAAATCATTCTGTGAGTAATGAACCCCTTATTTCTCTTTTTAATTCTGGTTACTAAGGTTAACAGGAACTAAGATTTGAGTTTACATCCTCTTAATGAAAAATGATCTAATGGGAAGGTCAATTTTCACAAGCAGACTCTCCCTAATCCAAGCCCACTTTAAGTCATGCCTTGAAAAAAGATGATTAAACTGAAATAGTAGACATAAGATGATTTTTCATACACTAATGTGAATAAAAAATAGATAAGAAAATACATTTTGCTAACTGTACTTTGTTTTATCTACCAGGTGTACATCATCGGCCACGTTCCCCCAGGTTTCTTCGAGAAGAAGAGAAACAAGCCGTGGTTCAGGCCTGAATTCAACAAGCTATACTTGGATTTAATCCAGAAGCATCATTCAGTCATACATGGACAGTTCTTTGGCCATCATCATACCGACAGCTTCCGAATGTTCTACAACTCAAAGGGTAAGGTCAGACTTTTCAGTGTCTTTACAGTGAGACTAATACATCAAAGGAACAGTGTGTAGGATTTAGGGGGATTTAGTAGTATCTAGCTGTGAGGATTGCAGATTGCAATCAGATGAAACTTCTCCCGGTTACAATTACTTCAGTGTTCATTGTTCAGGTGGTTTTTACCATGAGCCGATTATCCACAGAGATCTCTTCCTCTCCAGAACAAACAAACCGGGCGATTAAAACTGGTAAAAAAAACACTGGATAGAATAGTTTCACGCTAAAAATCTGTTTTTCCAACGCTGCTCGTCATGGAGGGGCTGCTAACTACGACGGCTGACATGAAAACATAAAATGGTTTCTCTAGAGCCAGTGTTTGGTTTGTCCGTTCTGGGCTACTGTAGAAACCTGGTGACGAGGACTCGCTCCTAATCTAAACGATAATAACAATATAAACATTCTAAAGGTGTTTTCACACCTGCCCTGCTTGGTTCGGTTCAACTGAACTCAAGTTCATTTGCCCCCTAAGTGCGGTTCATTAGGGCAGGTGTGAACACAGCAATCACACTCAGGTGCACACCAAAACAACCAGACGAAGACCTTCTTGAAGAGGTGGTCTCAGTCCGGTTACAAACGAACTCTAGTGCGGTTCATTTGTGGTGAGAACGTGTTCCGACCTCGATCTGAACCAACTGAAGTCACATGACACATTGTTTGCGTTAAACATGAGCATGTTAGAGTCCTGGAGGATTATTAATGTGCACCTCCTCCTGTACTGTCTTAATATGCACATTGTTTACTTCCTGGATTTTTCCCGCATGGAAATTCTGACCAATCAAGAGCAGCTTTCTTGTGCAAGGCAATTTATCTGGTCTGCTTTTAAAATGCTGCCGTGAGAACACAAACCAACTCTAGGCAATTATACATCTTTGTAACAAAATTAGTCCTTGACTCAGACCAAAGCAAGACATCTCTAGGTCTGAAAGCACCCTTAGGTAACAAAAACATGATTCTAATAATATTCCATTCCTGCCCTCCTAAATTCTACACACCGAACCCTTTAGTGTCCAGATGTTCCCTATGACTTTTTGGCACATTATATCGTTATAATCAGAGGTGATGGCCCTTCTGTTTCTACAGGCTCTCCTATCAGCACAATGTTCCTCAGCCCTGGTGTCACACCATGGAAAACAACTCTTCCTGGAGTAGTGGATGGAGCCAACAACCCTGGGATCCGTGTCTTTGAATATGACACTCAAACACTCCTGGTCAAAGTAAGTAAAGGCCAGTCTGTATAACGTCCACTCACATATTTAGGAGTCTTTCTAACCTGCAATAGACAGCTTCCATGAAAGCAACTTGTGCTTATATTGTTCTGGTTTCTGTTTCTTAAACCACCTGTTTGAATACACGCAGGATGTGGTGACATACTATCTGAACCTGACACACGCTAATGCAGCCCATGGCCGCTGGGAGAAGGAGTATCGCCTTACAGAGAGTTTCAGAGTACCAGACGCCTCCCCAGCCTCCATGCATCAGGTTCTGGAGCATATTGCTAATAATCATTGCTACCTACAGAAGTACTACGAGTTCAACTCTGTCAGCTATGACCTGACGGAGTGTAACAGAGACTGCCGTGTTGATCACGTGTGTGCAGCCAGAGAGGTAGACTTTGAGAGGTATGAGCATTGTCTGGAAAAAGAAGGGGCAGCTGCCATTTATGGTGGGCTGCTGCCGTTCCTCTCTGTGGCTTTGAGTCTGATGTTGGCCAATCGGTAATGATCATCTATCACAGATCATTGTGGCTATGTAAATATTTAACAGTTACTATCACAGGATGTTTTCATGTTCTAAATCATAGACATCTGTCATTTAGGTGAGTCATGCATATACTAATGCAGGTAACAAACAACCTTTGGCTTCAGCAATCTTAGATGTGGCCTCTTGACCCTGGTTCATTAGTACTGGCTGAATACTTCATTTCCAGTCAATAGAAAAAAACTATGATGTATTCATTAGGCTCAAGAGGCTACAGTACATTCAGCTGTGATGTTCTGGATGAAATCCAAACTTTTGTCAAATGTTCTTTACCCCAAACATTCCCGTCAAACTCTACTGTATCTATTTAATAAAACCGGATACAACTAAAACATTTGTGTATTTGTTGAAGGTTATTTTGGCAGCAAGAATCAATGCTTGGTGAACATTAATGTCAATTGCACTTACTCATGCCCATTAAACTTTCAACCAGTGTAACTTGTTACCACACATATCAGATAAACCTGCAATATGTGGGTGCTATGATACTTCCTGTTATCCTTAAACGCTATATAAAGATTTAATGACTTTTTAATTACTGTCAGTAAATTGTCAGGGATCTCAAAATGTCATAAAATGACAGATGTTGGACTTAGAGCCTGCTGTGAGGACACATTTATTGAGTATGTGCTTGAGCAGTGCATTCCATTGACACAGACAATAGTGTGGCACTCCTGGGGTTTCACTTCAGTTCATATACTTTGGACTGATTCGTTGATGATTCCGTTCACATGATCAGGACCTGTTTAGCTGAGGTGAAGGGCTGCATAGCCGTGTCTACAGCTTTCTTGTAATCTTGAAGGCCCACCTCGGTGCAGGCAGGAGCTGTCAGCTTTCCCTGCCGGATGAGGTGACAGAGTTCATCCAGCATGGCTCTAAATGCCTCTCCATCTAAGGAGAAAGTTAGTATGTCTCATTAAATACAGTTTAAAAGAGTATTTTGATCTTTGAAAGCAGAAACTCCATGCCAACTCACCGCTTGAGTGCTCTCTCTTCCACTGTGTGACCCAAAATCCCCGAACCTTCACGTCCTTGAAAATAAGAGCACTCTGGAGAGAACAAGTTTAGTGAGTGTTCTGAGAAAAAAAAAAGTGCCTCTGTGAAGTGAAACGTTAAATCCAGGAGGCTGTAGGAGGTTTCATCTTACCACAGGGACAGTGACTGGCTGTTTGGCCATCCCTCCATACGTCACCATGGATCCTCTAAACCTGAAACACGTGGGAATTATAACATTTTATATCAGATTTTGTATTTAGCGCAAGATATTAAATTATGTCAACAAAGATGACAAAGCATCCTCACTGTAGATGACGGAGCAGTTCTGTTGCGCTTTTGCCCCCAACTCCATTTAGTGCAAGTTTAGGTTTTGGACAGGTCTTTTTAAAAGAAAAAATATATTAGGATTTTTTATTCACCAATATCCAAAGCAACATTATCATATCTTTTAAGCTGACCTTGAACAGCTCCTTCATCTCAGGCCGCCTAAGTGCTTCTTCTTTGATCACGTATGTTGCTCCGATGGCCTTCAGCCTATCACTGAGCTGTGTGAACTCTGGCCTTTGAAAAGGGAGAAACAATGAATAAGTTCATTACAGTCATAAATTCTGAAAAACTCTCTCTCTGCTACCCTTGGATAAAAGACCCCATTATCGCACTGTGACGTGGGCCGATTACCCGAGTCAGTGATTAGGACTGAAATGTTTAGTCTCGTGAAAAAACTTGTGTACTTAAGTTCACCTGTCTCTGATGACGTTGATAGTGTTTATTCCCCTCGCAGCAGCAATCTGTATTACAGCCTGCCCAACTCCACTGTTGGCTGCGTTCTGGATCACAGAATCACCTGCAAGATTGAGGGAAACTGTCACATGATGGCTAAAACTACAATATAGAATGCCGTGTTTTTAGGGATAATTTAGGCATATTCAAATCTCCATTTTGATGAGTTTTTCCTTGCAAGCACTTACCTTAAAACTTCAATTACAAGCCTAGTCCCAATTAAATACTATGGCCCTTTTACTAGCCTGGTATGGCTCCACATTTTGACAAATAAACAGCTGTCTCAATTACACACCTGGTGTGGTTGCCAAGCAGTTCATTTTTTTAATAGAAGCTCTGTATAAATGCGGGTTGTTGGCTACCTCAAATTATGTGTCCGTTCCTCGATTATCCTGTAAATTATTCATATTCCTTTAGTCCGTAAGGGTCCTCAAAATAAAAGAATCAAAAAGGTTTTTCATAAAAATGAATCCAAGTTGTGAGTATTGTTTTAACAGAAAAAAGTGGCATTGTGTCGGTATGCCGGGCGCCGTAACTCTTTCTCTGATACGCTGTCTGCCGGAGCTATATCAGATGAATGATTCATAACTGACATATTATCTGACGTCTAATTTTTTTTACCAGTTTAAAGAAACAATTTGATTGTATTTCCCGATCTTTGCAGAGCAATGTTTTGGTGTGAAAGGAATTAAAGGCCTGTCCCAAATACAGGCCTGTTGATTTCAGTGATTTAAACAAATAATAGCCCAGGCTATTAATAGCAGTTTTACGGTAAATTGGATGTGTGGTTCCCATCATGTGTATACCAGCTTGCTTGTTGATTATTGCCTGGGTCCGTCCCTTGGTCTCTGCCAACTTCACTGAGCTGGCTGATTCGTCTGACGTGACATGAAACAGGGATTTCTTGGTGGAAACAAAAGATGACCAATGGGTGGTGCAGAAAGACCAATCAGGGCTGAGGTTAATGCCACTGTCAAGCTATTGTGTAACGGTGTGCCAAAACCAACAAGGAGTAATAACAACAATTGGCAGCGCATTAGACAACATAAACACTACTGTTGAGGCTGTTCTTAATTGATATGTCTTCTCAGTATCACCCAACATAGTTTGTTTTTAACTTCACTCCACTCCAATCGACTCTTAAAACCCTGGTAAGAAAAGGTATGTTGGCATGGATACGCATCAGTCAGTACGTTTACATGGACAGTTTAATTCCACTTTCATTCGGAATGAAAGGCCATTCCGATTAAAAGTAAACGGTCATTCCGATTGAAAAATAAATCCGATTAAAGGGGGTGGTTTATTCCTTTTGTCATTCCGAATGAAAGAATTTTGTGTGCATGTATACACTCATTCCTCTTTAAGTTCAACCCATTCTTTCTGCACATGCAAGATTCCTTCTAATGCAAGTTCACCCAATACCAGCCCATAAACCTGACCGAGGCAGTGGCTTTAAATTCACTTACCAAAGTAAAGACTACTGTTAATCACTTGTGCTTTAGTGGTCTTTTAAAACAAGCATGCTAACAAAAAAAGCTTTCAGTTTTACCAAAAATGTTAGTTGTTACATTACTGAAGCAGGGGGCTGATGGTTTCTTCAGTCTTGATTGCTTAAAAGCAATTCAATCAACATTTTATTTTGTAAGTGGAATATTTGTAAAAAGGAGGGACTGCTTCTATGTCTACCCCTGTATGTCTAATCCAAGGCTTGTGGATCTATGAAAGAAAAATAATGTTATGATGCTGTGTGTAAATGATTACCTGGCTTGAGCTCTTCGAAGTCAGAGAGCATCCTGAAGGCAGTGCAGGGATTCACCCCGAGCGTGGCAGCAGACAACAAGGGAATGTCATTTGGCAGCGATATGACATCGTCCTCTGCTAGGACTGCCTCCGTCCTCCACGTACCTGCTCACAAAAATGCACCACACTCTTGAGATCTCATAATGGAAGACATAATTGTGATCCCTCTGACTTATTTGTGTAATTCAAGTTGTTACTTACCTAGACCTGCATCTTTTGGAATGACCCAGTCTCCTGCTTTCAGGGTCTTCACCTGACTGCCCACCTCTACGACCTGAGCCACCCCCTCGTTGCCCCCAACAGCTGGGAGGTCAGGCAAGATGGCATAAGTACCTGAGAAAAAAAAACACTCAGATAAACAACCAATCTTCAAACCTTATAAAAATAAATACTGTGTTGGGTTTCTTGACTATCTTGTTCATGTCAGAGCTGTCTTGTGTCGAGGTAACTAACAAACCAAATACCTTGAATCATGTTGATGTCAGATGGGTTGATTGGAGCTGCCAACATTTTAACCAGGACTCCCTTTGCACCAATGGGGGGCAGATCTACATCCTCCAACCTGGCAACCACAAAAAACCTCATGTATAGACAAGCTATATACTACACATTGTCTTTTGTTTGGTTTGGTGACAGCATTCTTATTTATGAAATACAGTGTATCAGACTAGTAACAGATACAATAAATTAAGTCCAGGTCCTTCCTGGTGGTTATCATCATGGAGACAGGTACGACATGTCTGACCAAAGAAATACTGAAAACAAAAACTGAAACATGTAATATAAAAAGCAGATTATTTAGAATAGGAAGTTGACCTTACATTATGTTGAATGCATGGGTGTACAAAGAGAACTGGATACAGCGTTGGAGACAGAGCCCCATTCATTCCTATCAAACTTGCTCAGTGGGACATGAAACCAAAAAAGTTTAACTTCCCGGGTATGAGAGTCAGATTTTCCTAGGGGCCGAGTTTCTAACTTCGGTTTAGCCCTCCGCTAACTTGAACAGGGATGAAACGATTTAGTGTGGCTCTTCTAGACTTTCAAAGTGTTAATGATCAAATCCTGATAGAGTCATTTTGGAGGGGCTGCAACATTTAAAAAAAAAAATGTATCCACTGATTTACAAACGTCTCTTTGACAATAAAAGTCTATTAGAGAAAGTCTTTTTGGGTACAATGGCGTCAAGCGACCATGGCACCAGCTGTTACTGCTATGTTTTTACCAGTTCAGGATTATGGTGATTTGTTATACATGAATGCATCTGCATACTGTTTGCACATGTTAGATACTGGATTTCATAGGGCACTGAGATTTGTCACATATTGTAAAGCCCTCACTCATCAGCCAAACTAGGTCAACTCCCTTTGTACATCTGTACTTTGATTGAAAAGAGATCTGACTGTAGCTACAGTCTGAGATCTCAAGGCCTAAGAAAGCTTTTATGTGCTCGCTCCTCTCACTTGGGATAACTTTCAGGTGTTCCAGTATTTCTACATGTTACTGTGTATCTTTCATGTTTTTCATTGTGTGGTTGTTTGGTTGTAACTTTTTGTGCGCTGCTGTCTTGGCCAGGTCTCCCTTGTAAAAAAGATAGTTGATCTCAACGGGACTTACCTGGTTAAATAGAGATTAAATACAAGATTAAAAAATACAAAAAAATCATATCATCTAAACTTAAACATGCTGTCTGAAAACACTTCTGCTTAACCATAAATGTTTTGTGTTTTCGGGTGTGGGATGGGCTCATATTTGTTCCTGGATGTATTGGGGAAACGGCCACTATGGTCCCAGTGGGTGTTTTTCACCCTCCGGCTTCAGGGGGCGGTAATGAGCCAAGTTCGGCTTAGAGTACCGCAATCAGGCGAAGAAGACGTCGTACTTGACAACTTACTTAGAAGCAACAAAAAGGTGAGATTTATGCTTTATTAGAGGTGTTTTCAATCGGTATTTTTAAATATAACAAGAGAAATGACTTCAAAAATGAAATCTATTAGTTGTTATTGCAAATGAACGCCTGGTTAAACGCCCCAGCTCCTTTAATGAGCAGCTTTAGCCACGTATTAACTGCATCTGCTACATTAGCATCGTCTCAGGGACAAATAAACAATACGTTTAATGTTTATTCAGACAGAACGTCTTACTGAACAACTTGGGAGGGGTCCCCGTGCTTTCTGAACAGAAGAGCCTTGCATGTTGGTGCTGCTAGTCCCGCTGAATGACTGAAGAGAGACACGTTAGCATTATCCCTGCGCCTTGAACATGTTACAAGAGCAGCGGCGATGCTTCTTCTGCTGACAGCCCGGCTTCTTAAACACACTGTGTGAAATGTCGGCCACATCGCGACTTAGGACTTCACTTTAAACTGTGGAGTTAACCCCGATACGCAATAATATTTGTCATTTTAACTGCTAGTTCTAGTAGCATTGCTTTGACTGAGCGCCATATTGGATTCGGGGAGGTTGTCATTGAGAATATAAACAGAGAACAGCGCCCCTGGTGGATAAAGGCGGTAATGCGCTGCCATTAGCTCGACCCATGGTACAGAACTTTGGGTTTCAGTGGGCTACCAGGCAGAGAAAAAAAGGAACTGATATTTTGTCTTTGGTATTCACTTCTTGTAAAATAAACCAGAGTGAGACTGACTCTACAGTAAGAAGTTTCTATTTGAGAACTGTTTCTTTTTTGAGTCACCAAAAATGTAGACTACTCCCATAATCAACAGGACATCTAACAACTTCCTGAGACCTGAAATTGTGGTTGGTATACATACATACAGTACATACACCATATATCATTTCTCCTACCTTTTTGGAATCAGTTGGACCGAATAAGTATAAAAAACTATACGTTGTCAACGATGATTAAGTCCCAGTGCCCACCAGCAAGACAATAGTAAAGTCCCAGTGTCTTCAAACTAATACTTCCTAATATACAGTGTCATAGCTTGTTACTGTTGCTAAAATTGGCAAAAAATGGGTGGCGTATCAAACTACAAACATTATTAATCATTAATAAGTTTCAACCATAAAATGTGATCAAGTTTTGGACCTTGTCCTCTTATGTGTCGGGATCGGCTGCAGACTGACTTGGCAGAGATGGTTTCCATCTTGGCTTTACATGGATTAGTGTGTAAGGTTAAGAAATCCCAAAATGTGATGTCCTTATATGAGGACACAGGGTCTCAGGGGGATAATATTCTGAAAGTCCATGGGCCAGGCTAGAATATGGCACCTCTTAAGGTGGCAAAATCTCTTTGGTACCAATTTGTTTGTAAGGTCCATATACAGTCAGGTCCATAATTATTTGGACAATGATACAGTTGTCGTCATTTTGGCTCTGTACACCACCACAATGGGTTTTAAATGAAACAATGAATACCTGCTTAAAGTGCAGACTCTCAGCTTTCATTTAAGGCTTTTTTCAAAAATGTAGTATGAACCATGTAGGAATTACAACCATTTCTTCACACAGTCCCCCAACTTTAAGGGCTCATAAGTATTTGGACAAACTCACATAATCATCAATTAAACAGTCAGTTTTAATACTTGGTTGCAAATCCTTTGCAGTCAATGACTGCCTGAAGTGTTGGACACATAGACATCACCAGATGCTGGGTTTCTTCCCTGGTGATGCTCTGCCAGCCCTTTACTGCAGCCGTCTGCACTTCCTGCTTGTGTTTTGGGTGTTTTGCCCTCAGTTTTGGCTTCAGCAAGAGAAACGCATGCTCAGTTGGATTCAGGTCAGATGGTATGACTTGGCCATTACAGAACATTCCTTTTCTTTGTCTTAAAAATGTCTTTGCTTGCTTTTGCAGTATGCTTCAGGTCATTGTCCAACTGCACTGTGAAGCATCGTCCAATGAGTTTTGAAGCATTTAGTTGAATCTGAGCAGATAATGGTGCCCCAAACACTTCAGCTTTCATCCTATCTGTTCTGTAGGTTTTTGTGTGGCCTTTTGTGAGATCCTAGTGTCAATATGTGCAATAATTAAAGGAACAGTGTATAAGATTTAGGGGGATTTAATGGCATTTAACGGTGAGGATTGCTAACTGCAACCAGCAGTTCACCACCAATGGTGAACCTTCAGTTAAGATTCTTTCAGTGTTCATTGTTTAGGTTTTCCATGAGCCAAAATGTCATAAACTAAACAGGTAAAAACACTGAATTAAGCAGTTGCAAAAACACAAAGGCACTATCTAGAGCCAGTGTTTGTTTTGTTCATCCTGGGTTACTGTAGACATATGGCGGTGAAACATAGCGATCTCCGTGGACAAGGACCTACTCCCTAAGTAGATATAACAGCTCATTCTAAGGTAACAAAAACATGATTCTTATTTTCAGGTGGTTGTACACATGAACGCGGTGCCCATGTCTCACGGTCTCGCGCAAGCGCACACACGTTAGCTTGTGTACAGAGAGGCAGTTAGAGCTACAGGCCACAATGAGGTGAAAGACAGAGTTCAAATGACGTTTTTCCAAACAACTTTTTATGTCAGGGCTTCAGGACACTTGGATCACTACGGATGAGCAGTATGGAGATATTTTGTGGTTTCAATTATGTGTTTTTGGACGTTTGAATCTGGGGCGCTGTCAGCCTGCATTAGGTGGGATGTGGTTGTGTTACTACCCCCTCTCCCCTGGGATCTCTGCAAGGGACGTGAGGACTCTAAAACTTCACCTGAGCCTCCCTCAGCATATGGGTGAGTAGATAATGGCTGAATTTTCATTTTTGGGTGCACTGTTCCTTTAAATATGATTTTGCATGCAAGCTTTTTACTCATAATGTTAGTTCTTTACAATCTTAATTGCAAGAGCAGGAAATAAAGAGGCAAGGAGGACACATGAATATTGACATATTTACTATGAAATGGAGCAGATCTTTACATATAGAAACATAATCACAGTAATACTTTGAAAAGCCTACATGCTGCTCATCATTGACAAACTAGCCATTAAGATACGATGGATCGTGATACAGTTTTATGGCAGTAAACATTAATACATTCATCAGTAATAAATGCACATTTTTTGGGGAAGTAGCTCTAGCCATTTATCTGATGATACAGCACCACAGATTGAATGGCTGATGGTCATAATCAAGATGTACCACGAAAAGCTCATAACGCAAACTGTGATACAGAATGCTTTGATGTGTTTCAGATGTCGCCCTGAGCACGCAGTCGTACAAGTCCTTGGATTTTCAAGGTATATCTGACTCATCTAACACCTGACAATCATATCACAATAACACACCACTGAGGGGTCGAACAGAATCGTTGCAATCAGAATGTCTTTCATGGACTTTAGTTTCCAAATGATACGTACAGCAGAATATTGCAGACATTACCAAACATTCAACCAGTATCTAATTAGTGTGTCAGAATCGAACTAAAGGGTAGACAGATGAGTTAGTCAGTGGTTTCAGGGATTTTGCAAGACAGTTAATTGATCCATGTGTGTCCCTTTTAAAATGCAGAGAAAAGAAAAGTGTTCAAGTTAGAGGATATACTGGCACTGCAATCATAAGTGGTGACATCAACATAAAAATACACAGAAAAGTAAACCATTCCATCTAATCAGAGCACTTACTTTAACAATCTTTCCATCCTTTCATATCCTGAGAAACATTATCAAAAGTCATTTTTTAATCAACTAATATATGTAGATAAACAGCAGAGTATGAAACAGTATTTGAGTGTTAAGTCATCCATGACACATTCTTTTTGTCATAAGCATTGATAGTCTGAAACACCAAGTATCGGCCATGTGTTGAGATGAGACAACCCCGGGTTATATACTACTAGCCCCAGTCCCTTTAACAATATTCTACTACATCCCCATCTACAACGATTATAGAGGAAAAAAATACAATAATAGTGGAACATTTTCTTCATATCATGTCATAACATGGCAAAGTTATGTAAAAGAGGAGAAAATATAAAGATATCACCACAATGAGCGCTTGGAAAGATGCAGAGTAAAAAAAGCTTGTTAATTTCAACTGTTTCACATCATTTGTAATCGCTTATCTTGTAATTTAACAGAGAAACTGTTGCACTAATTCCCAAACTCTTTACTTTTGCATCTTTGTCCTACGCTTCGCATCATGTGGATGAACATTCAGTCCCTACGTTATCCTGAATAAACACTCCTCGACTCCTTCCAATCAATCTGAAGTATTCCCTGAGATTTCAGATTGGCATTTCCTGAGATGAGCCTAAGAGTGGAGTTGTTTTATCTTTCCCTAACAAGCAACACGACTGTATGTGGTTTATGAAAATCTAAAAAAAAATATATAAAATATGGAACATATATTCAAAAAAGAGATTTAACTGAATATAAAAATTAATTAATGCATCTTACACATGATTAGTGCAGAGTAACATTGCATTGGTTTTGGCATAGATAGAAAAGAACAACAATGGGCCTCTCTTCTGAAAGGATCATTGTGCACAAAAATAAAGAATAAAAAAAAAGAAAATCATACAAGGCAAAGAAAATAAACTCACAGTTAACGTCAGTCCTCAAAATACTATGTCCCTGTACAGTATGTACTGTATATTTTCACTCACGTGTTGCAATATATTACTGTTACACTGTATTCATACTGCATTGAATTACTGTAAAAGGACAATGACAGTGATTTATCAAGCACATATGTACAAAGTAACATTAGTACCTTGATGTTAAAATGTGTTACCCAAATATATTCTCATGTCATATATAGCTTTGAATGACAGTTTCCTGATATCTCCTTGAACATTCATTGCTGAGAGGCTTCAACAGAAGCAGAGGGAGAAGCGGCAGCACTCTTGGATGAAAATAAATAAGTAGTATGATTTTTTTTTAAAAAAAGGCTTTAGAATAATTTTACATATATATTAATTGGGTGTAAAAGTCATGTCAGCTTCTCCTGTAAAACGGGAGTAAAATGCTGATTAGCTAGCTAGTTCTACATGCTCCTCCGTGCAGGCTTGGTGTTCCTGAACTATTACCCTACTAAGGGTCATAGGGAGGTAATGTCTTAAATAAACTACCTAGAAATGGATCACACTGGATATAAACAAAAACACCAGCCGTCCCACTGGCAACATCATGTCTGATTCTGCCTCAGTTTATTCAGGTATGAAGAGGAGAGCTAGCTGGACCCCTCAGTAACTCAGTCCAGGTCAAGTATCTTACTAGTAGTGATGTTGTTTTGGGTTTTAGTATCACGCTAGTTGGTATTCGATCAAATCCAAGTTGAGGTAATTATGAAACAGCAGTTTTCACACAGCAGCCAATGAAATGAGGAAATACTGTAGATGGAAAGCTCCCAGAAAGGTTAAAGAGCAACTTAACACCAGGTAGTAAAACAGTGTTTTGCTGCCCTCTCCCGTCGAGACTTGAACTACATGCAGTCTGCTAAATAGTGGTGACAACATGTTTGTTGGCACTCAGAGCAGCTGTGATGTAGAGTGGCACAATGGTGCCATGCTGCGTCACACAGTGAAGTACAACCGACCACATCCAGCTGGAGTGTGGTCTGGCCCAATTGCCAGGAGAAAATTTTGGCATTGTACATTTCTACAAACCAAGAATACATTACATTTGCATGTTTCATAGGTATATATAAGGGTTCCTAAAGTGACGTAATTTATATGAGTTGACTGTTATCCGGAGGTTTGAGACCGAACACCAACACTGGCTGTGATTCAGTCAGTTATTGCTGTATTTTCAGCAGATGTCCAGGCACCAGACGTGGGTGTTTTGTAGCGATCTTTCGCTGTTTTTGCAGGGAGTAGTATGCAAAAAAAGTGGTTGTTTTTTACCAAGACCTCACTGCTTTTCCTGCCTGGATTGTTCCCTCCCAAACTGGGTGTTTTAAGCCAAAACATGACGTTTTTCTAACCATAACCAAGTGTTTTTTGTGTGTAATCCTAACCCCACAATAGCCAGTGTTGTTGAAACATCAAGTTTCAATATATCCGCTACATGATGATGTACAAATATAGTGTGCCAGTGGTTTGCAGAAATGTGCAATGCCAGATTTTTTTCTGTTGACTGGGTTGTGAAGTCAGAAGTTCAAGAGATTTCAGTGGCCAGTATGCTTCATCAGAAGTGCTTGTTAGATGGTTCACAAGCTTGTGAAACACCCTCTCCCAACATCTCTCTGACGTCTGGGTCTAACCATTTCTCTTTTCTTCTGAAACTGAAATTTACAATATTCAGTGCGTGTCAAGTGTAAAGGGGTTTGTCACAACTAATGGCAGTACTGTGTAAATACTGTAGTGCAAAAAGGATTTGATTTAATCCCAATTCAAATCACAATCTCCAAAGCTGTATTCTGAGAATATTTGGTTTACCATCAGCAGTTCGAATGACAGTTTAAGTAGCAAACCAAACACGCACCAATGAGGTAGAACGAGCACATTTAGACAGCTGGCAAAACTGTCTAAAGGTGGATGAAAGTAATGAAATGACAAAAAATAACTCTGACCAAAAGCTGGAGATCACTTCTGGTCTGACATTCATTTGGCCCCAGGAAAACTGGATGGTCAATTGCGATACTGGCAGATGCCAATACATTGCCTATAGCTATACCCTAAAACCCGTCCCTTGTGTTTTCACAAACCCTCCCACTCCCCATGCGATATGCAAACTAACATTCATTAGAGAGGTACCAACTGTCACGCATCTGCCTTGTCAGATAGTGAGATGTAACAGTCAGAACGGAGACTAAATGGTAAGGCAGCAAAAGTGTAGCTCTATACTAATCACACTGAGTATTATGCAAAAACAGAAGAGGTATAGTGCCCACAGAAGGGGCACAGTTTCACATAAAAGAAAACGGATCCTAAAAAAACTCAAATTAATCAGTTATATGGCATTGCTCACTACAATCTCAAATCCCAGCAGTGATTCAAACATTAAGAAAGCGACCTGAGTGCAATAATATAGCAGTATTCCTGAGTGTTACACCAACTGAAAACAAACAAAAACAATTTAGCAACATTCTTCATCAGCATTTCTTTTAACCTGAGGTAGTTCCAAAAGCAGCCTTGACAGGTGGAAGGGATCCGTGTGTCCCATCTCTCCATCAAAGCAGTTTGATTGGCCTCTGTGCTTCCCCGGCGTCAGTGTTGCCCAGTTCCCCGTTTAATCTGCGGTCTCCGGGGGCGGTGCCGAGTGGCTGTGCTCCTCTTCGTCTCCTTTCGAGGGGGACGGTTTTCCCTGAGAACCTGGTGAGGACTGTTGTGCTTTGATTGGGCAGTTGGCAACCATGTGGTCAATGCTCTGGCAGAAATGGCACTTCTTGGGCTGGGGTGGTAACTTGCACTCTTTGGCATGGTGGTCAAGGCCTCCACAGTTGTAGCACCTACAAGAGCAGAGAGCATTTAATCACATGAAATTGGTGGTTGAACTAACCAATTCTTCAGCCACTTATAGGCAGCGGAAGGAAGCTTTGACCACAGCAATGACTCATAACAACATTTAATTTGATAGGGCCTACACAACCAGCAGAGCAACATTATTACTCATTTGTCAGTTTTTTGGCGTCCTGGCAAATACAAGTCCAATATCCACTCTCCTGTTACCTGTGGTTGGCCTCCACAGGTCTGGCCTTGGTCTCCACTTACTCCTGAGGGAAATATCTGTCTCTGCTAAACACTCAATGATGTTCACCAGCTACCTCAATACAGAATCAGAATCAGAAATACTTTATTGATCCCCAAGGGGAAATTATTTGTCTGTCTGTCTGTCTGTCTGCTGTTTGACAGTGTATTGTCTACCTACTGCAGCCAAGAACAACAAGAGCAGTGAGAGCGAAACAACCTTGTGCAGACCAGACCAGAAAACCAAAGCCCATGTAGATCATGTGGTGGCCAGAAGTTCCCATGAATCTCTCTACATTTTGTTGTAATTTGTTGTCTTTTCAACTTTTGCTACTGGAGCTTTTATGGCCCATGACAGAGATACATCTATCAACATCAGAGAAATGTCCAACAGATCTCCAGACAATCACTGCAGGTGGTGTGATGCCCCAGCAAGGACCTAAGGCTGTTTCACTCCCCTATCCAGTGTAATGGATTAAATAAGACTCAGGCTAACCCAGCACCACGAGATTGGAGACTGTTGTGCCTACATCTCTGCAGAGACCTCGTCTCATCATAACATCCAGGCTCAGACAGCTGTACTTGACAGACAAACCGTTGACCACCAACAGAGCGCAGGACTCCAGTGGGACAAGCGGAAGTGGGCCCTGTGTTTACATCAGTGATGCCTGGTGCTCAAACATAATCAAAAATTGATGGACAGTGTTTCACTGGTGCTGAATTATTAATGTTAAAATGCCGGATTGCGCAATTTCAGAATCTACAGGAACGCACCACTGTTTTTGTTTTATGTTTGTCTTGTATTGTAGACTATTACTGACTTTTGTTGTGCAACCCTGTATTGTATAGTGACAATAAAAGAACCTTGTAATGAGTGACCCTCTTCATATACAAGTAACCTTGTGATCCACTGTTAATATATAGAAGTACTGACTATAGCTGCACTCCAGAAATGTTTGAAGACACAGAACAACTCTGTATTTTGAGCAGTAATGTGTCTAATGTGGTTTGTTTTTCATTGAAAAAAACATTTGATTGACTAGTTGAACATTTGTACATGTCTGCTTCTTTCAGCAGATGTCTTCTTCTTCTTTATTCAAAACCCCCCAAATTTTGAAACTTAAGTGGACGCAAGATGTCTGCTACCTCAGTGAGAAGTACCTTGTCATATTGTATATTAAACCCTGATTGGCTGGTAGTTGTGATGTAGCAAAACCGTTCTTTACCCAACTTCAGTCTTATTCTGTTCTAGAGAATTTAGGGTAGTAACTACAAAATATCAAGGCAAACCGCAGTGAATGTAGTAACTATGCTCTGCCTTGGGTTCTTGGAGATTTAAGAATCTATCGGACCAAGGAAAATTGTAAGCATTTAAGGTTAAAAGTGAACATGAGGATGAGGATGATGCCAAGAACAACATGATTGATAACATGAAGATGACCATAGCAACATCAGTGATGATGATAATGTTGATGTCAGGTAATCTTAATTTGGATCAAACGGATGAAGTGAATATTACAACAACAAAAAAAATTGAGGGTTGCTTGAAATTTTCTGTTAGTACTAAAAAAAAGACCTCTATAATGAAACAAACACAAATTGAATCTAGTAAGAAATTAGACCGTTTTCCTCATACTGCCAACGATAAGACACTTAAACTTAAGTTACTGCCCTTTGCAAAATGCTACACATGAAACTACATTGTTAGTGTATTATAAGGATCATAAGTCAAAACACTGAGCATGGTTTTTAGGGCATGAAAATTACTTTATAGAAATATATTCAATAAATGCATTACTACATCTCTACCTCTAACAAACCTGACTGCACAGTCCAAAAAAAAAAAAAATTGAGGCCATTTTTTTCAGTTTCAGTGTTTGCATAGCTACTGTGATTAGCCTTTGTAGGGCAGCATAATTCTGCACAGTGGAGGTAAAACACCCAAAATGAGTCCCAGTACCAAAAGCACATTGGAATTCGGGTTTAAGTTGCACCTGTTTGCCACTAGATGGCAACATTTCACCTGGAATGACGAGTTTGCATTTGATCATAAATCTTGCAGGGGCATTCCAGGTCACACAGCGTTGCTTTTAGGAAGAGCAAACCAGGTCAGAACACCTCAAAACATGACTTAGATGCTCAAGAATTACAACTGAAATGTATTAAATCTACCTATTGGGCAACAGAGGGTTCAGCTATTCACATGGCAGAGATCCTATTTTTCCATGGACCTGTTATGGTTACCATGACTCACATTATCTCAGTGTATCATGAACAGCTTGTCCTATTTGTCAGTTTGTCACTGCCAAAAGCTTCCCGTTGGACTCTTTTGTATCGAAGTAAGACATCCGTTTCATTGGCATTGAACTTTAGAAATGAACACCATGAGGGGTCAGCGGGAGCCATCACTGGTGCCATCGGCCGCCTCTGTTCAAACATAATCTATAGAATGGCCACGCGTGCAGGGGCGGAAGACAGATGGGTGGTGGGCGTGGGGCGGTCACTCTGTGCCACTGCGGACCCCCTGCCACCATTGTAGCAGCAGATGATGTTTGGACTGGGCTGCTGCTGAGGGGTCATTGTGGCGGTTGGGGTGGTGTCAAGGTCTATACCGTCACATCACAGAAGCTCCCTACATCAGCAACCACGAGGAGGCAAGTGGAGGGAAGGGGAAGTGGTCCCTTTGTCTAAAAAAGCTGCAGTAATGACCTCTGAACCCTGCCCTCCCCGCCCTCTCCTCACTTCTCTAACCCCCGATCCCATCCCTGCCCCCAGCCCTCTTGCATCTACTCATACACTGTTGCCATGACAACAGTGACCTTTCACCCCCTTGCCCGGGCTCTTACATCTGTTATCAATTAAATGGACAGGAGCTTTTTCCCCACCCTCAGTCATATACACACACACACACACACACACACACACACACACACAAAGGTGGTCTATAAAATGTAGACTGAAAAACTGCTGGTGGCGGACCATGAACCCAGAACTGAAACTTACTCCTGTTTTAATGATATCTGACTACTGCTTAAAAATATGATCAATCAATCATATATGAACCGATGGAACACCGTCCAGTGTTGCATAATGAAATACGCTAGAGGGGAACAATATCTATGGATCAGTGTGGTCTACGGAGAGTTATCGAGCCACAGCAGGCCTCCCAGGACTCTTTGAGGCGGTAATGATCTCTGTTCTCACACTGACTACTCTCTGGCTCTAATCACAACTGACAGGGGGGTGAAGTTGATACACCTCTAACCCCATACTATATTGATATTCAAGGAATGACCCAAAAATCAAGGCCCCCTTGGCTCTTCCTTCTTTCTTCCACTTGGAGGGACATTGTTGCCTTTGCATGAAACCTTGAATCTTCAGAGGAAATGTTTTGGGCTTTTTTGTAACTTTTACAGGACCTGAAGTCAGGAAACCACTTCCTCAAGAATTCTGTAAAGGTTCAGATCAAACCAGAATATAACAATCGCTTCTTTTACAGCAATGAGGAATGACTATTACATAGAGTTTGTAATATCCCTCACTCCGAGACAGTGCTAGAATAACCATCAAATTCTAGATTAATGTTTACAATATTCAAATTGTGATTTTTAGTTATGAGATTGGTTTTGGAATTACAATCACTTTGGTGGTTTAGGAAGAGGGAGAGAGTCAGTGGGTGTGAATTCACCAGGGGCCAGCAGATTTAAACAGTTATTGATCCAGGTCACATGTCAAGCCTGCTGGTGTGACCCTTGCTGGGGCTTGAGGTGGGGGTTGGAAGAGGAAGGAAAATGGAGAGAAACTAAAACACTGTTGTATATCTGATTCCAAAGTGGACCCACCAATTGAGCTTTTTGCCTCTCCAAAGTTGTCAATTTAGTTTGTATTAGTTTTACATGAACAGTGTTGCTCTGCAGGTTTAGAAAACTGCACCACTCGCATCCATTTAATGTCACTCCTGCTCTTCCTTAGATCGTCTCTGCTTACCTATCTCCCTTTGAACGTCGCTTCTGAACCTTCTTGCCTTTGGGTCTCCTTTCACTGCCCACACAGTGGATGCCGCCTGGCCCAGTAACATTCTGTGACTCCAGGCCCTTTGATGACTTCTTGAAGGTAAACTCGACTGCCTCGCCTTCCTTCAGGCTGCGGAAGCCATCCATGTGCAACTTGCTCTGAAAGAAAAGGAGGAGGATTTGGCATCAATATTGTTGTTTGGTGTTGGGGGAACTCCAGTGTTGTGGTAAATTAGGTTTGCCAAGCCCTAATAGATATGACAGGTAGAGTCAAAGGCATAATTAATGTTTTCCCATTTCACCATGGAAATAAAGTAGATAATACTCAGTGGAAAAATTTGATTTTCCGAAACCTTCCATATCACAAGACTAGTGATCAAATCACCTCCACATAAAGCCTGAGGATACTTTGACCCATGAAACAACAACTCCCATCCATTCCTAATAGTGTGATACCATCAGAGTCTGATTGGACTTATCAGGTATTTTAAGGTGATCATTATATCTCACCAGATAATCAAACAAGCCCTACAAAGCTTGTTGTTCCCACTCAACTGATCAGTTTGTATACAAACTACCCCGCATTAAAAGGCACCGTTGTCTTAACGCTGCTTTGTCTTTTGGCTGTGTTTGAGTGGTAAACCTGGCGAGGATAACCTTCAACCCATCCCCCCCCTCTGGAGGAACAGCATTCCACACCGCTGCCCCCACCCCATCCCTCTTCCCACCCACATCACAAAGCTCCACTAACACACTGACCACCACCACCACCACTAACCCTAAACTGCAGGATGCAAGGGTGAGTGCTACGGTTGGGGGTGGGGTGAGAAGGCTTCTCTGGGAGGTTGGGGGTCAGGGTGACATTCCTTGGATGGTTGTTTGGCAGAAAGACGTGGAAGATAAAAGTTGAGGGAAAGCACAAATGATTGGTATCTCCGTTTGAGGCTCCTGCTCAGCTACATATTCACTAAAACTATGTTTACCTGAAATGACCTTTGAGGAGGTTCTTCTTCGTGTCTCGCCAAAAACATTTCCGAAGAAAGGAAAGGGGTGATGAAGGGGAAGGCAAGGTGTGGTGCGGTTTTAAGGATAAAACCCAGAGATTGGTTAACACAGCATGGGAAACCCCTCTCTAAAATTCCCTTTGAGGGAGCTGTGAGATTAACTTGTCACAACTATAGCAGACTGTTGACATAGGAAGAAAGATCCATGATGTAGCGGGTTTGTTTTGATAGACGTTAATCCCATTTGCTTTATTTCAGTTTTGAGTAACGTCACATCCATCTGTCAATTACGAATAATCGTCTGCAGCTTGCATTTGCCAAAACCACCAGTGATTAAAACCAAGCTTCTCAAAGCACTTGGTTTATTGTAAGGAACGTCTGGGGTTCACTTTAAACCAAATCCATCAGGGGAATCCTTTAGGACAGGTTATCAATTAAAGGATACAAGTAATAGTTATAGTGAGCTGCAAACTAGCAACGCCTTCCGCAGTGAGCAAAACAAAAACAATAACACCATCCTCTCTAATCCTGTGACTCACAGTTGAGCATCTGCTGCAAAGTCCTGAGCAACACAATTGGTAAGCCATGACATTTGAGTGGCAACATGGACATCCGCAGAGCCCCAATCCCATCAGGCCTCTCTACCCTTGTGACCGTTAACCCACTTCCTCTCTCATGTGTGACCTTCCCCACCCCCATAACAGACCCTCACCAGCCACATGCCCACACCAGGTTATCCACACTCATAAACACACATAGATACACACAGGTACTGTACACACCAGGGTGGGGGCCTTTAACTTCCAAGGGTCTGATGTTGAGGCACTGTTAGTGGGGTCTACTGTAAATTCTGTCCAGAATGTGTCTGGAAGCCAAGTGAGGCAGAGAAAGACATCAGAGCAGTGAGGGACAAAAGCAGGACTGCTGCTGAGACAAAGAGGGGCTCGGTCACGGCCGAGGGGTGCTTCATTCGGATGCATGGCTCTATTGTCCACCTGCACAAAGGCCAGTGGACCCTGGGAGTTAATTTTCCTTGACACGCGGCCACTAATTTTAGGGCTGGGGCCTTTTTGCATTGCCATAACCCCTATACATTCATCACGGGCACGTGTGTGTGTCTACCTTTTCTGGTGACAGAGAAGGACATAAGTCATGGGTTACGCATTTCTTGGGGATAAATTGAGAACATGGTGTGAGGTTTTCAGTTATAAAGCAGTGAGCATCACGCCCTTTCTCTCTTAATTTTAGCTTCTTTTAAAGCAACTTGTTTTCATGACATACAGACATATGGTTTTGGACGCTAGATTGGATTTAAACTGCATGTAACGGCAGTTGGCATTATCCCTCATGTAAAACCATCCATTCCTCTCCATTTTCTTTTCTCTGTAACTACTGGAGCACCACACTGTAAGTTTCTAAACCCCAGTTGTACTCATGCTTTGGTTTGCATTATGATTAATCAGGCAACAACTTCCTGTGTAGAGTCAAACAATATTTCAGTTACAACGGCTGCACAGAACAATGAAGTCTCTCTATTTGCATCATCATAACAGAAACGAGTATGACTTTCCTGAGTCTGAAAACTGGCTTCAACCTAGTGTGGTTTATCAAAGCTTATAAGAATAAAATGTAGACGATGGACCGACTTTAAGTGGATGCATCTATGGGAAATAAAAATAAATCTTTAGAAGAGAAAAAGCACTTTGATGCACAAATGTCTTCACATTAAAAAGCCTTGGAGAGTGGTGACACGGTGAGGACAAGGAAATTTACCTCAAACAAATCTTTACTCTTTAGGGTTCACATAATAGTACACACATTCACAGAGGGGGTTGAGCAGACAGCAAAGAGCCTCTAATCACTTTATGACAGGAACCTTGAGGTGAATGAGCAGCTAGTGGGGACTCTCATTCATTTGCTAAGCCTTTATCTTATCAGACAGCAAAGGAGGCGCTCACTCACATGAGAAGTCGGAGGGAAATGCATCCCCCGCCTCTTTACCTCCCACTTCACCAGTTTCTTGTAAGAAGGTTTAAACCTGGACGAACCAAGGTGTTTTCTTACATCTCTTTAGTCTAAGAAAGCAACAATAGCAGAACAGCACCAACTGTAGCCTAACTGAATCTACAACCCTCTTACAGCCATCACGGACATATTGTCAAGGCAGTCGAACATAAATAGATATAAGTAATTTGGGGTGTATAAAGCCTTGTTAAAAACTTACTTCAAAAAAAAGGTAAAATCATGGATATTCACTGGCATGTGCATGTCTGTTAAGAGCTTATTTTATCCCTACAAGGAAGTGATCAATAACCCTTGTTTGGGTGTTTTTCTGTTCAGTGAAGTCAAACCACTTATGACTCATTTCAAAAGATCCCACTTTGTCAACAGATGCAGTGATAGATGGCAAAACTTGTCAGCCTCTCCTCACTCTCCAAACAAAAACTAACATGAGCAAATGTCCATTGTTCACATAGCCTCAGAAGAGGATCAATAACAGGTTTCCTCATCCTTAAAACACAAGTTTCAATGCACCTCACACAACACTAACTGGTCTAAATTCACTTTATAAGCACCGATGTCAGTCTGTGTAAGTGTGTGAGCTGTAACAAGTAATTTATTTCTCCATCATATTACAGCAGTGCCCCCCTTAAAAAACCACGAGGGAGGCCCGCAGCTCTCCTCTGGCTGCAACACGTGTTCCCCTGAAGGAGATACACCCACAACACTGCAAAAGCACCCTACAAATTACATAGTATTCACTTTTCAAACGTAACAAAATGCCTTCTGACATATTAGATTGGTTAATTTCAGTGGACTTTATACCTGTACTTTTATTCGGGTACCTTTTAACATGGATTAATGAGTCATTGTGGGGAAAAAGAATGCTGAAAAAGAAAAAGCTAAACTTAATTAAGTTGTATTGGAAACAGGTGGGATGATCTCACTACCGTTTGATTTCGGAAAAGTAGATTTTCTGCATTAGATAGACTTTTTTTCAGAGTTGAGATGCAATACTAGTTCTGGATATCCTATATGTTAGTCACCGTTTCCGCCGCCGACATAGTCTCATCCTACCTGATGGACGAATACATCGACCGGTTCGTTCAGTGGCTCTCCCTCCCGGTTGGTCATGGACAGGAACCCGAAGCCCATGCGGACGTTGAACCATTTACACACGCCGACCCCATGGAAAGACTGTGAATCCTCCTCGGTGCTCGGTCCTTCATCCTCCTCGGTCTTACAAACGCCTGCAGAGAAAAGTGTATGTAATCACAAATTGACCCGTTTAAAGTGTTGCAAATGCGATTGTGTTTAAAAGGCATCTAAAAAAGGGGCCACATTTCAGTGGGGTTTGAAAGTTTTCTCCTCTTTCTCTCGCTGCTGCATCATCAATCAATACGAATCAATGAAATGAGTAACACACCCAGGCTGTGTTTAGGCTCAATTTCGATTGCGACCATGCCTAATTTCGCAAAAACAACTCAACAATATGCAACCTTCGTTTTCATTCAGTGCACCAGTTTTCAGAGTCTTGCAGGTTTGCATGATAACGGGATCTCAATAGCGTTTAATGCATTGATTAGACACACGGGCTGCACATCACGTGTGTGAACAGCTTTAAAATGCTCCTCTGCAGTCACACAGTCAGCCACATCTCAGAGCAACTTCATTAACTCCTACAAAAAAAAGAGGCAAAAGTCAGTTTATTTACTCCACCTGGGAATTCCTGGTTAGAAACGGAGCCCATGTCTTCAGCTCTGCCTTGAGTCAAAATTAGCACCCAAGCTACAGTATCCTTTTTTTAGCCCTCAAACTAGGTAATCCTCACAGATTGCCACTTTCATGCAAAATGCTGTGAAAAGCAGAAACTGCGCAGCGAGAGGGAAAGCGGGAGAGGGAGGTAAACAAAAGGGGGCTGGCAACCTATTCCCCCTAAACAATGACGGGTGGAGGGGGTGGGGGCCACAGGGTAGGATTTTTTTTTTTTTTTTACTGAAGAATCCCCCCCACCCTCAAAAAGGAAAAACCCCTGTAAAACAATGCAACAACTCCTAACCCCTTTCACGAACCACTTCAACCATTCCCGGAGATAACTTCCCCCCCAGAAAGCTCCCAACATACCTTCTGCCATGTTTGAGGGCCAGTTTACTCCCAGTGTGTGTGTGTGTGTGTGTCTGTCCTGAAACGCGTTTTCCTCCCTCTCTGTGTCCTGCAGTGGTCAGCTCTGTGGGTCAATACAAATGACCATTTCTCATCCAACAAACCCCCCACACGCTCTCTCGGTCATGTCCACGTGATTCACAATTATAGTCCCCAAGGATATATTGCATATTGTGTGAGAGAAGGGCCCAAATGGGAAGTGACCAATCACATCTAACGAAAAAATCACCATCATATTTTTGTTGTTTCCACCCAGAAAGTTTAGTGATTCAATTTTTCTGATGGGCCTGTGTACAGAATTTGGAATGTTTTTGTATGGTACATTTTAAACCTACTTTTATTACCTGTCCCATCCCAAAAGACTTTGAATTATGACACAATAGTGGGACGAAATAAATAATTTTGTCTTTTTAATCCTTTAAATTTGATGTATCTTCCTGCAGCACGTGGACACAAGGGGTGCAACAATAGAAAGCAAAAATCCTGCCTTTTAAAATATCTTTTGTGTCAATTTATGTTCAGTAGAGCTGTTTTTTAATTGGGAATTGTCTATAACCTATATTTTAATAAGACAATGCTAATATTTACTTTATTTTACTCCATATCAAATCGTATTTTGCCTCTCATCGTTAGTGCTTTCGTTTCTTTGCGAACAGTGAGTTGTTACCTGCTGTCCTAACATGTCACGTACATGTTTTCTAATGTTAATCCGCACTGGAGAGGGGGGAGTGTTTTCTCCACATGCAGCACAGGAGAAACAGTTAATCTGACTCGCACAACCGAGGCTGAGAGTTTAAAATATAGCAGAAAACGAAAGCGGGCAAATCAGAAATGTATACAAGGGGGAAATAGCTCACAATACAAGGTGGCATCACGAAAACAAGCCAAACTGGTCAAACGAATTCACGGATCGATAGTGATTGATCACATCATGTTAAGATGTTGACTGGTGTCCTTGTGGAATGATGGATGGATCAGAGACAGGAGGAAAGTGATATTTTAACCAAGCTTAAAGCGAAAGAGCCCAAAAAATAAGGAAATGGATTATTTTTAAACGAATTAAAGAAGATATTAAGAACTACAATTAATAAAAAGCTTAAATTACATTATGAAAATTATAAAATGTGTTTAAAATATATACATTTTAAAATGATTATTTCGTTCATTTTACACCAAACACCAGAAACGAAATTAATTTAACCATTTTTATATGTTTATGTTTAATGAAAATCTTAATTATCGCCCTGTGAGAGCAGGAATAATTAATTAAAATGATCTGTTAATAATAACAAACACTGATTATCAAGTATTTTTTATTTAATGTTATCAATGTTCTAATTTTGGGAGTGAAGGGAAACACAGCTCCACCTCTGTGTACGTGACGCCTGATGGATGTTTTAGAGGCGACCTGTCGATTTCATCACAACGACCCCTTGTGGACCCGCAAAACACGCATATCCATATGGCTCTATACATTACATAATCGACTGCATTAAATATCCTAAAGTGAATAATCACAGAAAGCTATGCTCCACACTGAGGCGTTAAAATGTAAACTGGTGCTTTCAAGAAACTTGGAATAAATATGAACAGACTTCTTGGCCAGAGAGAGATTATATTATAATGTAAAGCCATAAGTTTTCTAAAATAACTCCAGACCTGCAGGATAAAAAGTTGAGGAAATCTGAAACGTATAAGAACCACTGTTTTTGCTTTTTAGTTTATATAACCAGGTATAAGGCTATTTTTTTAAAAAAATTAATTTGGTTAAATGTATGCATCATCCTGAATTAATTTTCTTTCTTTTATATTTTTAATTAGTTTAGAAAACACGATTCTTTTATGGGATGCTAACATGTAAAATGACGAGAGGTTTTTCTGCAATATTTTTTAATCTGCCAAATTATGCTAATACTCCGAATTTAGTTTATCTTAGCGTTTTTTTTAACATGTAAAAGTATCTCTGGTACCTTGTTTTGCTACTTTGTGATGTTTTAAATTATTTTAAATGCAATAACCTAAAGTTTTAGTGACATTAAAATAAGTCTGGCACAAGAAAGTAGGCTGCATAAGACATAAATTGCCAGGTAGGCCTATGTTTATTGTGTGTGCAGTTAGAGATATTCACAAAATAAAGACTATGATCCTTAAACACGGAAGTATAAGGTGACCCAAAATGTTTCACTGCCTTTTGAAAATTTACAGCAATAAACATTTTAGCTACTATTACTTTTCGCTTTAATTTCACACTTTATAAACGGAATATTTAGCCGCTTTATTATATTCTTTGGTTCACTGAACAGCAGTGTGCACGACAGCAGGAGCAGGAAGTTTGCTGGATAAAAGTCTGACAATTTTAGCGACTTTACAGTAAAAGTTAGTTTTGTATTAAGCCACAAATAACTTGTAACACCGGTTGCAGCGGGTGTACAGTGTGTTTATATATCAGTGTGTGTTTAAACAAAGTGCTCAGTGGACAAGGAAAGCAATCTAATGAACTGTCAGCAGTCAGTGCAGGGTTCAGCGGCTCCTGGGTGCTGCCGAGGATTATCTTGGCCGGAAGCCAAGATCTCACTGCTGGACTGGAGCCAAGGTGCAACAAGCTGATAGACTGCAATAGTCAGCCCAATAGTCAGCCGGGACAGCCCACTTTAAACGGACTTTTTACTTCATGTGAACCGTAGGACGCCTTTATGGCGACATGGTGCGTTTCAGTATTCTGAACTCTTGTTTTGTGCAAAGGCGGAAGTGATAAATAAAATTAAAGGGATATTTTACTTCCGATCAAAAATGAATACATCGCTCTTAAGTGATCTCCCATCAGTTGAACCGCCACTGAAACATCAACAACCCGGTCGCCCTAACAATCACTTTAAAAGATCAACTAAATGAACTGGAAAGACAGAAGCAACCTCTCAGCTTCCCAGTGACATCATCTACTCTCAGTACACTTCAATAGAAAGACAGAGAGCTTGATACATTTCACAGATGTTGGGCTCCATTCATTAACATCATCTGTCTACCCCCTGTCACATGTACACACATACATACTACAACAGCTGATTATTTATTTTCATTTTTCTTTACTCCCCATTCATCGTGTATTCATCACTTATTTTTCAATATATATGAGTTATTATAATTTATATTATTTCTGTCTTGAGAAGAAAATTATCCTTATTTGTTTTGCTATGTTTTTTACATGTATACCTAGTCAAGCTCTCTGTATGCTACCCTATTTTATTCTTCTGTCGTCGTGTTTGTGTATATACCCTTTTTTGGGTTAGTTTTTGTTTTGTACCTGTAAAATCACCACTGTGTTAATTTTGCACCAGTAGAATAAAATAAAATACAATTAAATTGAATAAAATAAAATAAGATTAAATCAGATGAAATGAAATTAAATTAGATTAGATTAACTTGAATTGAACTGAATTGAATTAAATGAGCGAATAATTCAATTAAATAAATACATCGTAAATCAGAGAAAGTTGGCATTTCTACTACAGATATAATAATAATAATAATAATAATAATAATAATAATAATAATAATAATGTAGAGCTGAAGCAATTAGTCAATTAATCAATTAGTTGATTGGAAAAAGTTAATTGCCAACTTCAGTCTTTTTTTTTCTAAGCAAAACTGCTGAACATTTAGAGCTTCTTCAATGTTGCTTCTTTAAATAAATATTTGTAAATAAATTTAAAGTCTTTGGGTTTTGGCCTGTTGGTTGGACAAAAAATGTTAACTGAAGTTGTCACTTTGGATTCTGGGAAATTGTGACAAGCACTTTTTTGTTTTGTTTTACATTTTTTAGAATTTTTTAGACTAAATGGCTACTCAATTAATCGTGAAAATAATCGGTAGACTAGTCAACAAGGAAAATAATCATTAGTTGCAGACCAATATCGTCATAATTCCCTGCAGTACCTGAAAGCAGCATGGTGAAGTGCTCTTGTGTTCTACTAAAGGACCACTAGATGTCAGTGTAACTCTGAACTCACCGCTCAGTCAGTTTGAACTTCAACAACAGTAATATGACAATTAATACTCTGTCTTCAGCTGAAGATATGAGACTCATAGAGTCTGTGATGAGTCATGGTGACACAGTGACAACATTGCCACAGAAGCCTAACTTTGTGACTGATCTGCAGACATCATACATGCCATCTATTCCCGTCTGAGCCTCTGCAGCCTTGCACATCAGACGAGTCCCGCCTCTTTGAGACCCAAACGGACTGTGTAAAGGAGACACCAACCAACCACCCACAGAGGCTGGAAAATCCCTCCGGACATCATCACCGGAGAGCATCACTCCGCATCTCGACGCCGGTCGTCTGTCTGTCTGTGTCGGGTGTCAGGTGGACGGATCAGCTTCCGGGCGGGACTCGGCAGCCAGCTGGAGAAGTGACAGTTTGGATGTCAGTGAGTGAAACGTCTATATGGAAACAAAATCGGGAACACGGGTTTTAGCGCGTATAGACTCGGTTATTCCCACTGCACAGAGCAGATCAAGCGCTTAAGGAAGTGGGTTTGTGCTGTGGTGACACCTTACAGGCTGATCAGCAGCATGACAGACATGAAGCTGCTGGACAAAGTTAAAAATCTAACAGGCAACTGCGTCAAGTAGTCTGCCGCGACCGGACTGCAACCATGTAGTCCCCTTTTAGTCATGCATTCAGAGCAGAGGATGTACTGTTTGCAGATGTCACGCAGGACACTTTGAAGAGTAGCTCGTAGGCTGTGAGGAAACAGGACTGAGACAGGTTTATTTGCGCTCCTGGTCCCGTCCGCGCCGTTTGCAGCTCCTGCCTCTCCAAGCAAACATGGCAAGACTACGGAGGAAAGCTTGTATAGCTCTGTTTCTTTTCACGCTATTCATCTTCGGGACCATGATGGGACTGAGGACCCTGAAGCCCAGTGACGGCTTCTCGGATCTGGCTCCGGGTTTGGAGCTGCTGCCGATGATAGCCGGGAAGATGGACCGGCGCTCCGTGTCCCGTGACGCCACCGCGTCCCCGGGTCAAGCCCACCCAGCCGGCAGCAACACCAAAGCAGTTCTGTCCAACACCGGCCCCGAGGGGACCATATTTTACGATGTTCATATCTTTTACTACACCTGGTACGGCAACCCACACATGGACGGCAAGTATATCCACTGGGACCACATCCTGGTTCCACACTGGGACCCCAAAATCGCATCCAGTTACCCGAGAGGGAGACACATGCCGCCCGAGGACATCGGCTCCAGCTTCTACCCCGAGCTCAATCCGTACAGCTCCAGGGACCCGGACGTGTTGGAGTCCCACATGGAGCAGATCGGAGCCTCTGCTGCAGGTACAGTTCAGATGTAACCACTTTCTTCAAGAGGGAGAGAGAAAAGAGCTGAGTTGTTTCTTGTGCTCAGCAGCTGCACAGAGATCTGGCCTCTATAAAGCCGCTTGAGGGGCACAAATATTTTCAGCACCACACATCCTGTGGACAGCTCCCTACACACTCAGCTCAGAGTCCCCAAATATCCGCTGCTGCGCCTTTTCCTGCAGCACAGAGACAAACTTCAGGACAGTAAAAGCTCCAGTAATCAAAAGATGGGTCTACATCATGAGGAGAACACCTTCCCATCTCAATTTCAATATTGATTCAGGAAGTGTGATTTAATTTAGTGTGCTATTTCAACACAGCATGCCCCCTATAGGGCTGCAGGATATTAATAAGTATATATTTTGTAAGAATAATACAGCAAAAACCACAGTCAGCGCTATATTTGATGCCATGAATTGTTCCTCTTATATAATTTTCAACAGAGTAGAATAAATCCTATGAGTCTTTTATAATCGACAAACTCCGGTGGTTAAGTACAACCAACATGATTTGCTTTGACCTTGAAAAACTTGGATGGTAAACTTGTTTAAGTGTTACCCCCAACCCCATGAATCATTGTTTAGATTGTGTAAGAGTCAATGAATGTCAATATATTTATACCTTTATTTAATTAGGATGTCACTCTGAGACCCAGATCTCTCTGTCATGAGAAACCACCTGAGAAAACACTGACAGTAAGACAAGAACCAACACATCCAAAGCCAGGCAACCAACAATCGAGCGACAAATAGATTTTCTAGAAACAATGCAGAGTCTTAAAACACATCTGATAATACAGCTTTAAGAGATTAAAGGGGAAGGAAGAAATGTAAACTTTAAATGTTTAAAATGTAATGTGAAGTTAGATTGTGTGCTGTAGTTACAAAACTTGTATAACAGAAGATAATATATTGTTATATTATCACCCAAAGCCCCCTAAATACAATAATTCACTCACTAAGTCCCACCCCCGGACGCAGACTGGCCAATGATAATGTAGCATCGGGCTAGCACAGACCAGGGTCCGACAACAACACAGCTGTGCTCCAATCGTTTCAGATTTCCTTCATTTTCAGGCTGGACTTGTGGATTTGGAGCTAAATGTTGTGCCTGGGGCACGTCGTGTATTAATGATACTCGTTACCTGGAGAGGTTGGACAAAGATATACGTTTCTTCCCTGTTCCAAAACCAAAATCAGACTCTAAAAAGCGTAAGGTTAGCTAGCTAGCTACTGAAGATATAGCCTACTGAATGTATACACATGCTGCTTTTGCTTTTTAATGATTATAACAGTGAAAAAAAGACTGACCCTGCTGTACAGGAACCAGTGAAGGGAAGCAGGGAAACTTTGCTGATATTCAACCAGCTCTGTGTCATCACATTGTGTGCAGATGAATGTTGTTTGACTTCCCCTGGAGATCCCTGTCTGCCCGGCGGCAGAGGTCCGGGTGCTGGCAGCAGTACGAGGGTGAAACCTAACAGTGTTCATCTGCACACACTGCGATGCCACACAGCTGGTTCAATATCAGCAAAGTTTCCCTTTATATTCATTGTCTTGTGTGGCGATCAGCAGTGATGTGGTGGTTCACTTTTACACTGTGATCTGTAGCCTATAGTTCGGCTTTAGCTTCTAACTATCTTTGTCTTTTTAACCTGTTGTTGCTGCTGAGTCAGTTTGACCCCTCTGTCTGCTTCTCTCTGGAATCACTGTTTCATTTTTCCAAAAATATCATAATATTTCTTCAGGGAGTGCAGTTAGTTACAGTGTGGGCTCCATGCTTACTCTGTTGGACCATCACAAAGGGGCGGGGCTTAGTGAAAGGTCAATTGCTGGTCCTCCCTTGTAATAATAATTGGAAGCTGACATTTATGTCCTTAAGAGGCTGTGGTGTGCTTTTTTTTTTAAGCCAGAGTGAAGATAGTGGTATCTTGTGACACCAGACAATCTAAGGCATTGGTACCAACCATGTCGGCATAGGTTGTTGGTAAGGAGGCCAAACAGCGCTCCAAATTTAGTCTAAAATTTGAAGTGTTAACAATCAGCATGGCTGTTTTCAAAGGGGTCCCTTTAACTCTTACCTAAATATATCTAAATTAAAATGTTTTCTATGGGTACCCACAAGTCTCTCATAAGTCTCTCTCTCTGAAATTCACTTACGGCTTTTGGTTTTAGTGAACCACCCCCAAGATTTCAGGTGCCCCATCCATCCACCCCTTTGAAAAATCTCTTGGGGCACCACTGGCTCTAATGTCCCTTATCTCTATTCTTAGAACTTCAGGCTCAGATCAGTTTTTTGAATGTCTCATGAAACATTAATGGCTATGTTGTTAGTCTTTTCAAAAACTTGTTTGGCTTCCCTAAAAGACAGACAAGTCCTGTCATCTGGTGTCGAGTAACAGCCCGGTCTGTCCAGCCATCAGCAGCCTTCACATGATAGGCTCTGATGTTTCTGTCCTGCGGCCCAGTAGGTTATTGTACACCATCCAGACTGATGACCAGGCCATCCATCCCTTTTGAAACCTCGCCGCCTTGACAGATGGATCATGGGAGTGCTGGCTCACGATGCTTATTTAAAATAATCCATTTAATTAGACGCCACAGTTGGCCAAACTCTAAATAGTCCCGTTTGGCTTGATGACTGATTCCCCGCCATTTCATAGTGGCCCATAAATAAAATGAATAGCAGCGGCCATACTCTTAATACACACGGACGTAGTTGGGTATTGTAATCTAATAGTCCCCACAGCTCCACAGCAAGCGGATATGAGTTTAATGAATTAGCTCTTAGTGCATATCCGATGTGCCAGATAGTCTCTGGTGCCAGGTGCCATTGTGGCTAATATGAAGCTACAGTATTTCTCAGCCAGCATCAAAGCATGAGGAGGCAATTCTCTACAGGAATTTATGAGCTGTCGCACACTCGAGCTGCGCAGAGAGATTGCCACTAAAACAAGACATAATAAATAGTGCAAAGATGACAAATGCATATTTATCAATCAGGGGAAGAGTATGGGTGATGGGCAGGTACACATTCAGATAGAAAAAATCAACTTGCCACCACACAGCCATGGATGGATCACTGAACAGGGCTATTGAGCACAGGTCCAGGGACTCGAGGCCCCAGGGGGCCACTGAGCCAAAGCCTCTGTTTGAAGAGAATATCAGCTTTTCTAGTTGAATACAAACAACGGGCTTGTATGGCCACAAAAAGATGAAAAACAACCACAAATACATGTCAGATGACCACAAGAGATGTAAAATGTCCAAAAAGAACTGCAAGGTGGAGTTGGGAGCCTTTTACATATCTGTGACCACGAATGGATTACTGAACAGGCCTATCTGGCACAGACCCAGGGGCCTTCATCTGCAAAATGTCACTCTTATTAACACATATCGACCCATAACTGACTCAAAATGACCACAAAGTGATGCAAAGGAACTGCAAAGGGACACAAAAAGACACAAATATACCTCAGAGACAACAAGAACATACAACAGGACTACAAAGAAACACAAAATGACTACAAAGAGATGCAAAATAACTAAAAAGAGAGACAGAATAACTACAAAGAGCAACGAAATTACCAAAAACAACACAAATATACCTCAAACAGATGCAAAACCACAAAGACCAATAAAATAACCAAAAAGAAACTAATGTACTTCCAAGAGACACAAATTGACCTTTAAACTGACACAAAATGACAACAAAAACAGGCAAAAGAACTACAAACAGACACAGAATGACTACAAAGAGATGCAAAGCAATTAAAAACACACTCACAAAACAAAAACAAAGAGCAACAAATAGACCCAAAAGACACAAGAGACACAAATTAACCCATAAAGTGAGACCAAGCGACAACAAAAACATGCAAAAGAACTACAAAGAGCAACAAAATGACCAAAGGAGACATAAATTTACCTCAAAGAGACATAAAATAACCACAAAGAGCAACAAAACGATCAAGAGACACAAATATACCCCTGAGAGATGCAAAACGATTACAAAGAAACACAAAACAAGCACAAGGTCACACAAAATGACCCCAAAGGGATACAAAACAACAACAACAAAAAGAGTGAAAACCAGCACAAAGTCCCTGTGTCTTGCTCCTGTGACGAAGAAGTGGTGGGACCTTTTGCATATCTGTGACCAAGGATGCCCTATCTCCTAATCCGTCCATGCACACAGCATATAACCACAAATCTTACCAGCATCTGTCTGAGTCCCATAAAATACAGTGATTTACCCTAATGGATTTCCAAGGCAGAAATTTCACAGTGTGTTCAATAAAAGCGAAACTGACTGTGTTCGTTCAATGGTCGCAAATGGGTCTGTAAAACTGTGTGAAGGGCTGCGTGAAAACCTCACTGTAGATTAATGAAAGCAAAAGATTTCCAGCTCCCATCTCTCCCAAAAGGATTGTCAGCATTTCTTACAATCAGTGTGAAAGCCAAACATCATTTCAACAATGCCTGAGAGAACCATTTCAGAGGGTCATATGCATTTTGGACGTTGGTCCTACACAGATGCTCTCTAAGGTAGTGTCTTTGGTCCTGGATGGATGATCAGACTTATGAGTTTCTGTGTGTCTCCAGGGGTTCTGGTCCTGTCCTGGTATCCTCCCGGCCTGGCTGACGACAATGGGGAACCCGCTGAGGATTTGGTACCATCTGTACTAGATGCTGCGTATAGACACAACCTCAAGGTAAAAAGCATCAGCACATTTTGTGTGTGTGTGTGTGTGAGAGAGAGAGAGGCCTGAAACAAAGTGGGGAAATAGTAGAGGTCTAGAAAAAGAGCAATGAATCAGTTCTCCTCTGAGTTGTAATAATCAGCTCGATTTTTATGCATACTGCATGTTGTCGCAGGAAAATGAGTGTTGATTATTCAATGATTTGTCCGTTTTAAATCTGCAGTTGTTAATGGAAGAGTTGGTTTTCAATCAATAATGCTGATATGAGCTTTGCAGTGGGTTTTTAAACCTTTTACCGTGTATTTATTTAACCACGTAAATCCCAGTAAATCAAGAAAGACTTGGCCAAGATGGCAGCATAGATAGAAACATTACAATATCATACCACAGATAAAACAATACTAAAAACACATATGGCTAAAATAAGACTACAAGTCAGTTAAGAACAGGCACAATTAAGAATAAAAGCATTAATCATAGAGTTCAGCATAATCTTGAATTCTGTGTCAGATATCTGATTATCAAATCAATTTCATTTTAGGGACTGTTCTGAGTGGCTAGAGCAGAAAAAAATAAAAGCTTTCCTTTTCTGTCTCTGTACCCTAGAGACAGACGGCAGATATTTCTTGTGATCTGAGATAATGATTGCAAGATGAACACTGAAATAAATTTGTAGGAATATGAATGCATTTTACCCAGAATAGCTTTTTAAATAAAAATAAACCAGAGACCAACAGGACAGAAATAAAGACTCATCAAGTCAATTACCTGTGTATGTTTACAGATAACAAGTCCCCTGAACTGTAACAATGTCTGGAGGCATGCTAGCATTAGAAATCAACATTAACCCAGTTTTACTTGCATTTAGTACCAGTTTGAGTTGAGCGAGCTGAGACTGCAAAATATTAAAGGTGAACTGTGTTTATGGAGTGTATCTGGGTAGTAAGATCCACAGCTATACAATGCCTCATCATCTGCATAGCAATACGTTTGAATTCCATGTGCTTTACGACCTAAATTATTCATATAAGTTTTGGTTGATTTAGCTTCCGATTGCCTGACACCCATAACTGGTAATCAACTGGTTAATTTTTAAGGAAAAATGCTAAATGACGTGAAATACATGAGGCCTTTCCATTTAGTCTGGTGCTCCATTGACTCAGTAAGCTTTAGCTCCGCATTTTAAAACACTATCCATTTAGAGGTGGTGAAATTTTAATGTTTTGTGCTGTAAATGTCTTGCCTTTCATTTTATTTCTGTTGGCTTCACTGACAAGCAGCCAGCTAGCCACGTTAACGTGGAAACCTATGGCCCCCTGCCCACCCTATGGTCTCCACTGATTAGTTAGCCCTGGCAGCTCTGCACTGGTCACCACCTGTCTTTAGCTAGCAGCCCCACTCATTCTGCAATTACAGTTGATAATGCCGTCCCAACTCATGGTGGCGGGATGGCTTAGCTGTAGAAACAGGTTGGCCACCCTCCAGTCCTCCCCAACTAGCCCAAATGAGTAAGCAGTTTAATTTTAGCCTCAAAATGCTGTTAGCATTGTTACCTGTGTTAGCACTAGCTGTGCTGACACTTTAAACGATTCTAACAGTGATAACATAGTTAAAATGCTAAAGGGGGTTTGAGGCTCAAAATTGACTCACTTACTCATCGGAGTGATCTACAGTAGAGGAAGACCAGAGAGCAACCACCATGTTGCTACAGCACCACTGCTGTATCAGGACATTACCAGGGATAATCACAGAACGAGTGGCACTGCTAGCTAGCTCCCACCCGAACCAGGTGGTGCACAGTGCAGTAAACTGAGGAACAGTGGAATTAACTCATAAACCGAGATACATAACTGGTCAAAAAAAATTCTTGGCGGTTGACCGATGAACAGTTAACTATTGACGGAGAGGCCAAGCACAGAACCTTGAGGCACTCCATTAAATACAGTAAACCAACTCGAACTGTGCCCATTTGCATATGACTGATTCGGATGCTACAAGCTAAATAAAACAGCAGAGAGTCTGCAACTTACACAGAGAATTTGCTCGATAGTGGTGTTTCAAAATGATGTATTGAACTTTGGAGAAAGATAGTTGATTGTTGAGTCTCATTCCCAGGTCGTCAAATACCAAGTAGGGTTTTGTGTAAAACTTCCATCTTGTTAAACTTAAATGTCAGCTTCTGGAGAAATGGCCATTCTTTTATTTCTGAATGGTTGCCAGAATATGAATGAGCCTGAGGCTCAATGTGTAAATATGATTGTCTGTCCATTATCTCTCCATCCATTCATCTCACTAAGAGCACAGTGACACAGAGCTAGAAAAGGATTAATGATGCTTTCTACAGTGGTGAGCAGAGAGCTTAACACTGCTCAGGATAGTAATCTCAACGCAGCCGTAGTGCTGTGGTGAGTTATTCACAGAAGCTGCAGTTTGTTTTTGTCACAGGAGAGTGAGGCTGTTGAGTGTGTTCTGCTGCTGTCTGTGCTGCTCAGAGACTTGAGTCCTGATGTTTGCAGCTGCAGTGACATCTCCAGCATTAGAGATAAAAAAACAGGTCATATAGCTGCTGCTGGATCAGTTGTTCTGTGGGGATTGAATGAGCTCTGGAGCACATCAGCAGGGTGAAGAGGTGGGGGGTAGAAAAAAACCACATGACCAATTTGCCAATTAGGTTGGAAAATGGCACGTTGAAGAAAATATGTTCCCTCCATGTTGGTCTGTCTGCCTCCTTTCACTGTATCGAAGGCTTATTAAACTTTTACAGGGAATGCTTGGTCGTAATTCAATACAATTCACGTTGGATGCTCTCCAGATTAAGATAGTAGAGGGGTAAAGAAAGATAAGAGATGATGACACAGTGATCAGACCTTTTTTTTTGTCACATTTCTCCTGTAAAAATTCTCCAAAATGAGAGCTAAAGAAGCATATGTAATATGTTCCTGTGTTTATGTGCATATTACAAGCTACTCAGGAGCTTTCTGTATGAATATGAAATGACATATAAGTGATGCAGGCGTGTAAGAGTTTTCCTATGTCAAACAGGGGCTATTAATAATGCACCAACAGCAACTGCGCAACACACTATATACAACTGACCGGATAAAAGCATCAGCATTGCTGTAAGGTTTTATTTTACTTACTATGCTTTAGTTGCTATTATTAGTTCATTAATCAGATAAGTTTCACTGATTTTTCAATGAAAACTAGTGTAAAACTGTGGTGTTTAAATGATGCTCAGTTGGTACTAAGGAGGCCCAAAGTGTGCCAAGACTCCCCCACACCATTACACCACCACCACCAGCAGTCTGACCAGTTGATACAAGGCAGGATGGATCCATGCTTTCATGTTGTTACGCCAAAGTCTGACCCTACCATCTGAATGATGTAGCAAAATCGAGTCTCATCAGACCAGGCAAAGTTTTTCCAATCTTCTATCATTCAGTTTTGGTGAGCCTGTGTGAACTGTAGCTTCACTTTCCTGTTGTTAGCTGACAGGAGTGGCACCTGGTGTGGTCTTCTGCTGCTGTAGCCCATCTGCTTCAAGGTTGGACGTGTTGTTTTGTTCAGAGATGGTCTTCTGCAGACCTTGGTTGTAACGAGTGGTCATTTGAGAACTTCCTCTTTTTCAGACAATCCTCTGTAAACCCTAGAGATGGTTGTGTGTGAAAATCCCAGTAGATCAGCAGAATACTCAGGCCAGCCCATCTGGCCATGTTCAAAGTCACTTCGACCTAGAAAGAAGTTTACCTATCTTGCATTTGAGAGACAATACAAAATTTGTCAAACTATGGGGGGAAAAACACTTACTGAGTGAGATTCATGTGTCTGTGCTAAAGTCAGCAGGTTTCACGTGTCATTATATTTTATAAATTTATTAAGTATGTTCCTATTTTACCATATAGGAACAAAACTAACCAGACCACAAGGAGGCAAGTTGTATTTACAACTTGCTGAAGCTATCAACAAGGTTAATTACAAAGCAAAGTCATTCTAATGATCATTATAACACAACCATTATGACGCCAGTGTTTGTATCCTGATGTGAAGATAAAGATAATTTATTTTCCAGCAGCGATGTGACACATATTGTCCTCTGTATAAACAGCTCTGAGGAGAGGCAGTAGGTTTGTAAGGCCAGTCTGTCAGATTTGATATCACACTTGTTTAGTCCGCTGTTTGGCTGCAGGCAAAGAAATAATGCGTCTGTGCGAGGGCATGACAAGAACGCTGGGATTATACATGCAACGCTGAGCTGATGAGGTTTTACACAAAATGCTGTCAGGAGAGAAGCTAATAGATTGAACCTAATGCAATGCTTTATTGTCATGAGTGGCTGAGCAAGCAGGAGAAAGCGTGTGTGGAAATACAGACCATGACATGCTTTCTACAAATCAACGGCTCATTTCAGAACCTCACGGAAATAAGGAGGAAGTGCTGTCTTATAAAAGCACATGCGTGATGTATGTATGTATGCCTGATTGTGATAATCAGTAGAATATTTTCTTTCTGTATGTTGAGTGCAGCGTCCTCTTCCAGTTCTTGTTTTTGATGAACTCCTCCCACTCCCTCTGCACAGAAGGACATTTATCTTTGGAGTGCTTCTTCTTGCATAATTTCAGCAAAATGCTGACAAGGTAAAGAACTTTGGCTCTGATCATTTTGGGCTCAAGTGCAAATTTCCCAAAGCAACAACCTTAAATAATTTCTTTACTCTATTCTACTGAGAGGCAGACTAAAAGGAGGGAGGAAAGCCCGAGTGTGGAGGACAGATGGTCCCGCAGGAGCTGCGGCTACAGCCAAAAATGTATCAGATCAGGATTCAGGAAACACACATATCTGCAATCTGCTTTTAGTAGCAAAGTGGCTACCAGCCAATCTGAGCATTGCTTTGTGAGAGTGTGTGAGCAGTTTTGTTTTGAAACATCAGGCCCTTGGAGAGTCTGTATAATTATACAAAATTAGCGTGATATTACTGAGGATACAGAGGTAAGACAAAGAAAACACCAGGATGAATGAACGTAGAATTCCTCAGCATGTCTAAAAAAACAAAACTTTATTCTAGGAATAGTTTACCTGTCCATATGCATTTAGTTTTCCATCTGGTATCTTTGTCCATCCTTGTCCTATACTGTCTTGTCTTGTTTGTCACAGCAGCACTCCTCCTAGCTGAGGATGAGGATTACAGTGCACTCGACAGTCTTCCTGTCTAACTGCTGAATGGAGCAATCGAAGACAGCATGTGAATGGTTTTTATAGTGGTTTTATGTGACTCACTGAGGCATGAATATGTCATTAACATTTCCAAGATTCATGGCCAGATTTAACCTATTAGAGGGCCCCGGGCAAAAAGTAGCTGCTGGGCCCCTGTTGGTCCCCCAGAAATACTCATGCACCATCAGATTGAGAGCATAATATAAACCTGGGCTGCAACTGATTAACTTTATTTTCTATTCTAAATTCTTTTGTCTATGAAATGTGGAAAAAATTCACAGCTCGCCGCCATCTTGACTTTAGATTTTCTTTTAAAAATGCAGACTAATTCATCTTGTATCGTGCCTGACTTTAATCAGTCATAACATATTGGTTTGGGAATTTATCTGCAGATGCTCTGGTTCAAAATGAGACCAAACTTTTCTATGGATGTCAGTTTCAGAGCCACAACGGAGTCCAAAATGTGGCGTGCAACAGACTAGGCAAGGCTTGTTGATGTTTGCCAAGCTGATTTCTGTAGAATTTGGGGCCCCTACTGGCCAGTGAAGAGGAGTGAGGTGTCAGCCGTCAATGACGTAAACAAGCTTTCCAACAACTGTGACTGAGTGCAACTATGAGAGGTCACAGAGCTTGGTCATAAATGTACACACAAAATATGAGACTGATTGGTCCAGTAGTTTGCGAGATTAGAAAAGAATAGGGGGACTTTGCTTTAAACAATGGGGAGACAGAATTAGAATTTGGAAAAAGTATTCAACTTGATTTTGATACAGAGCTTCTCTGTAGGTTATCAAAAAAACAAGTGACATGCTTTTGGGCTCCCTTGGGTTCTGGGGCCCCACGACTGATGCCTTGGTTTGCCTGGTTGGTAATGTAACTTTGCCAAACTGGGGAAGTTGTGTGCTTATTCAGATAAGAGACACAACCGAAAATACAAATGTGGCATAGCTGCATGCTCAGTTAAAATGTAGATGAATGGAAACTGGAGCAGAGCTATCACACTGCAACCAAATCCAAATTCTATCACACTGGCAATCCCACACTGCACAGCTAAAAACACACTGACCCCTCTTTTGGGTAACACTGTACAAGAAAGCAATGTACTTTTTATTATATAAGTTAAACAGTATTTCAGCAGCACCCACACACAGCCTGTGGAGCCTGTAGTTTGTACAGCAGAGTTGGAGAGCACATCACATGGAGCCTCCTCAGCAGAGCTGCTGCTCGACCTCAGCTTGAAGAGGAGCTGAAATAGTCCTTCCTCTTCCCAGGGGAGGGCGGGGGTGGTTCGGTGGGGACAGGGTGGGGGGGTGATTGGAAGCTGGAGCAGAGGGGAAATGTGCACCGTGGGTCCCATGACTCAGTTTGCCTCTCTGAACAATCTGCACCCTGAGGGGCTGTAAAAGTTCTATCCAGTAAGTAGGCCATGTGACTGCATGAGCACGGGGGAAATCACGCCCATGGGTGCCCTATGATGGCATCAGGCACACTTTCCAGATGCACAGAGTAGCTACATTAAGTCGTCCGTGACCCTGCATGGACGTGTGTGTCCACTGTCCATCGACAGAGCAAACCTGACGCTCTCTCATACGTAAATGTGCTCAGCTTTGTTGGAATTGATCTAATTGTTACGAGGGTCTGGACCTTTATCTTTGTGTTGGCTCACATCCCTCTCTCAGTGCTTTCTGCATGACATGGCACTAAATTCCTCTCTGCTCAGCATGAATCATGCTGTGGTTGTTCCTGGCTCATGCTGTCAATGTTTATGAGGTATTAAAATGCGTCGACTCTGTCTCATTTACTTCTAAATTACCACAGAGTAATGGGCTGGTGTGTTTGGAAAATGAGCCGAGTTTTCTAGTGGCCTGCGTTCTGCTGCAGTGAACAGGGGACCGTAACAGCTTTCCTTCCCCCTTTGTGGATTATTAATTATACGGCTTCATATCCTCTAATACCTCAGTTTTTCAAAATGATTTGATATTTGATCTCACTTTGCCAGGCTGATGACGTTACTAAGAAAGTCCAAAGAGTTATGGCTTTACAAACACAGCTTAGAGGATGTGATTTATTCAGATGGCCTGGATCTTTCTTCCTCTATCTTTCTTCAAATTGATATTTTGCCAGCAAAGTGCATCTTAATCTTTCAAAATGTATGTTTTGCAGCACATAAAAGCACTTAGCATCTCCATTACTGGCACAAGTGGTCCTGTTTTTCTTGCCTCCATTTGACAGTTTATCTATAGACATTTGCAGTTTAAAACAATTTGCTCGACTTTCACCAATTCCAGACATCACTTTAATCCATTAGCACACTTCCGGTCAATGTCATAGTGACACAGTCGGTGCAGCCAACTGTCTTTGTTTTTTTTCGCGGAAAAAGCACACAGCACCCTCTGCTTGCAACACAGCTTACCTATCAGAAACATTTTGACAGAAAACAGGCGCGAGATTAAATCTAGTGAACATGAATGCGTCCATTTTCATCACTGCAAAGTTCTTATTCTCAATGATGATACACGCACTTTAATCCTGCAGATTTTCTGTCAGTGTAACGAATGTCAAACTGAAATCTCTCAACTGCTGTAAGATGGACTGCAGTGACATTTCGCAGACATTCATGGTGGAATTAAAGCCGTGGGTACTTAATGACTTGATCCCCTGACTTTCACTCTAGCACCACCAGCAGACATTTGCGGTTTTTAGTGAAATGTCTCTGCAACTATTGAATAAATTACCATGTAATTTGCTACACACAGTCATGCCCCCCTGAGGATGAATTGTAATAACTGGTGATAATTCACTTAACACTTCCTCTAGTGCTACTATCAAGTTGGAAATTTGATTTTACCGATTTGTCATAGTCTTGTTTAAGCGAATTTCTAAATGCAGGCTTTCATTAGGTTTAATCAGGGATAAGAGAGGAATCAAAGAACATAGACGATGTAGCTCACTTGATCATTGCACATCCATTTAGTTAGCTGTTGGCCTCCAACATCTTAAAAAGCCCCTTTCCCTCACATTGTTTCCCTTGGGTGTCCACTGCTTGAAAAGAAAAGTGTTTCACTTTGATCATGCATTATTCAGAGTCTCTGAATTCTCCGGCTGCTCCTTAAAATATTCAACTTAAGCACTTTTTGTGTACGTGTCACTTCAGGTCCCTTGTTCTTCTGCTGCTTTCGTTCATCAACTGCAAATACCCGTTTCTAACAGAGCCATTACAGAAGTCTCCAGAGGGGCAGCACTTAGGGTGAAAAACATCTCCTGCAGTGTGACAGACTTTGTCATAAAAATGAAACGGTGAAAACATGGTTCTCTGCAGTCGCATCCTGTCCGAAAGGATCTGCTTGAATGGCTAACAACTATGGTATGCTGTACTGTTGACCAAAGTCTGTGTTGTACTCTTTTATTTATAGGTTTTAAAAAAACTGTAAGCAAGTACAGTCATCTATGACATGGTACTAGGGAGGAGAAACCAGACGCCTGATGTCATGCACTGCTTTAAGGCAGAAGATTTTGATGTTTTGATGACTGAGAGAGCCAGCATATGATTTAGGGCCGCACAGCAAAAGAGCTGGAACCTTTCCCAGCTGACACTGGGCGAGAGGCGGGGTACACCCTGGACAGGTCACCAGACTATCACAGGGCTGACACATAGAGAAAGACAACCATTCACACTCACATTCACACCTACGGACAATTTAGAGTCACCATTCATTGACAAACAACTATTTTACGTTTTTCTGCATTTCGATGATAATTTAAAACATCATTCAAATAAACACAAGAAGTTAGAGCACAAACTACTTGTGTTTATTTGAATGATGTTTTTATCATATTTTTGACGACATACTCTACTATATTTTTATTACATTTTTGACGACATACTACACTGATATTTTTATCACATTTTTGATGACATACTATACTATGATATTTTTATCATATTTTTGATGACATACTATACTATGATATTTTTATCACATTTTTGATGACATACTATACTATGATATTTTTATCACATTTTTGATGACATACTATACTATGATATTTTTATCATATTTTTGATGACATACTATACTATGATATTTTTATCACATTTTTGATGATATACTATACTATATTTTTATCATATTTTTGATGACATACTATACTATGATATTTTTATCATATTTTTGATGACATACTATACTATGATATTTTTATCATATTTTTGATGACATACTATACTATGATATTTTTATCACATTTTTGATGATATATTATACTATATTTTTATCATATTTTTGATGACATACTATACTATGACATTTTCATCATATTTTTGACGACATACTATATTATGACATTTTTACCACATTTTTATGACATACTATACAATGCCATTTTTGAAGACATACTATACAATGTCCTATCATATTTTTGACGACATATTATACTATGACGTTTTTATCACATTTTTGACGACATACTATACTATGACATTTTTACCATTTTTTACGACATACTATACTATGACGTTTTTGTGACATTTGTGATGACATACTATACTATGATGTTTCTATCACATTTTTGATGACATACTATTCTATGATGTTTTTGTGACATTTGTGACAACATACTATACTATACTATGACATTTTTACCATATTTTACGACATACTATACTATGACGTTTTGAGTGACATTTGTGATGACATACTATACTATGATGTCTTTACCATATTTTTGAGGACATACTATACTATGACTTTTTTATCATTTTTGATGACATACTATATACTATGACGTTTTATCATATTTTTGATGACATACTATACTGTGCCATTTTTGTGCCATTTTTGAAGACATACTATACAATGTCCTATCATATTTTTGACGACATACTATACTATGACTATCTGACCACAAAATCTTCTTCCAATTCCTGGCTGTCCAGTTCTTGTGTGCCTGGGCCCAACGACGCCGGGCTAACCTCTGTCTCTCATTGATCAGGGGCTTCTTGATAGCCTTGTAGGACCTTAAGCCATGATCTAAAAGTCGGCCACGTACAGTGCGGGTGGAACACTGGACACCAGTTTGGTTTGACCACTGCTGCTGAAGCTCCTGTGATGTCATTCGGCGGTTTTGCCTGCACATGCGGATCAGGATGTGGTCATTTCTTGCTGAAGAAACCCTTGGACGCCCAGATCTTTGTTTGTCTTCCAAGCTGGTGGTTCGTCTGTATTTCTGCAGAGTGTATCCAACTGCTGAAGGACTGCATCTGCACTTCCTGGCTATCTGGCGGCAGCTGTACCCTTCCTGGCTGAGAATCTTTATCTTCAGGCGTGTTTCCTGCGTTAGGTTCCTTGTTTTAGCCATTTTTGTGTCTGAAGAACTTTCAAATGTGCTGGCTTTATGTAGACACGAAGCTTGGCAACAAAAATTGTGTCTTTTAATAAAAAGAACGACCTTCATCACTGGTACCAAAATTTCTTATGTATTTTTATGGAACTAATCAATTTTAAGTTTTTAATGGCTTTTTTAGGATTTATTTAGTATTTTGGCTGTGACTGTACTAAAAGAAATTGAACTTGCACTTGAAGACCTAAGAGTGATTCTTAATGCAATATTTCACAAATGCATGGGGTGTCCGAAAACTTTTTTCCACCACTGTATGTTTGACGACATACTATACTATGACATTTTTACCATATTTTACGACATACTATACTATGATGTTTTTGTGACATTTGTGATGACGTACTATACTATGATGTTTCTATCACATTTTTGATGACATACTATTCTATGACATTTTTATGACATTTGTGAAGACATACTATACTATGACATTTTCATCCCATTTTTGACGACATACTATACTATGATATTTCTATCACATTTTTGATGACACTATTCTATGACATTTTTGACAACATACTATACTACGATGTTTTTGTGACATTTCTGATGACATAGTATACTATGATGTTTTCATCTCATTTTTTACGACATATTAAACTGAGACGTTTTTATCAATTTTCTGACGACTGGCATTTTTGTAACATTTTAAATGATATGCTATACTATGACGTTTTTATCACATTTTTGACAACATACTATGACGTTTCTGTGACATTTGTGATGACATACTATACTATGATGTTTTTATCCCATTTTTGATGACATACTTTACTGTGACATTTTCATCACATTTTTGATGACATACTATACTATGCCATTTTTTTCTATATTTTATGACACACAATACTATGACATTTGTTTTCTATATTTTTGACATACTATACTATGACATTTTTTCTATATTTCTATATTTTATGACATGCTACAGTATGGTATTACTATGGTATTACTTCTCTTAAAACATTTATTATTTGCATTTGTCGACATACTAAAGTATACATGTTTTTTTAATTTTACATATTTTATGACATAACATACTATGACTTTTTACGTTTTTGTGACATACTATACTATGATTATTTTTTTATGCTACTATATTAGCATACTATACTTTTACTTTTTTATGAAATTTTATGGCAAATTATACTATGATTTTTTTTTTTTTCCTGATTGCTTCTTGAACTTTAACTAGAAACCAGGAGATCATATTGTTGCATTTGTCTGCCCTCTTTGAGAAGTCTGAAACTGAATGTTGATTTGAAGTCAACACTCACTAAAATCATCTTTGATTTCTGACTGTGATTGTCTTTTTTCATGGCAGTAACATGATGAATGGAAACTAACAAGGTGTATGTCTTTCTGCATGTTTTCATAGGTTGCATTTCACATCCAACCATACAGAGGACGAAACGACCAGAGTGTGCATGACAATATCAAGTATATCATTGACAGGTGGGCTGCACTTCTCCATCACTGACTCAGCTTAAATAGAAAACCATTAAGATTTCATGCACAGTTGAAATAACATTAGTTACAAAACTGAAATACTTTTAGAACGCATTTTTGATTATGTAAGGCTAGTTTCATGACTTATGGATGAGTTTGTGGAAAGCAAAAGCTATTTTTCTAACCTTTGAGTATAAAGGTTGCTCTGAAAAGGAGAACTTGTCAAGTCCATACTCACTCAAAAGCCCAAACCTCCAAAACATTTACACAAGAAATCGAGTTTCTAACAAAAACATTTTTTTTAGAAAGAAATGAATTAATAATAATAAAGGGCAAATCTTCACATTTTGCCCTCACAGTGATGGTCAGGTCTAGTTGTCATTTAGCACCACTATTTGGTCATAAGTTTCCCTCTACCAACATATTTGTTCACAACAACGTACCTGAGGCCATTAAATTCTTTGTGGTACACAGAGGATAAATCTTAATGTTTTTTTAATAACCCTATAAAGGTCTCAAACTATTTAATATACAGCATCTCCTTTTGTCAACTGTTTACCCTGTATGTAGTATTTCATCCTGTAACAGGTGATTTTTTAGGCCACTGTTGGGCAGTGGAAAGTTGTTGCAAACACAATATTGACATTTCCTCATGTTTTTCGTTTACACGAGCCAACAGTTTATTATTCACACACACAGCAACACGGAGCAACTTAATCATTATTTGAAGTTGTGTTTCCGGCTACCTGGGGAGTGTAAGTCCAGTATTCACTCTCCTTGTTAATTCTATTTTTGGTGGCCATCAACTCCCGAGGGAAATATCTGGCTCCTTTGCTGTGAAATGCTCATCTGTAAACACCAGTTAGTTGCCAGCTGTGTCTCGTCTCTGTTTGGTGTTGAGCAGGTCGTGCACAGTGAGTTTTCAAACCAGAACAGTCAGGCCAGTTGTTCCTGTAGAAGATCAAAAAGATTGTCAAAAAAACTTACTGAGCTGATTTGTGCTCTCCAGAGGATAAACCCTTCCCATTTTCAAAATGAGATTTCTTCTTGTGTTATCTTCATATCCCATGATCAACCTCAAGCACAAGAAATCTAATAATCTAGCAGATAGATTCCAATGACACTTGTTGACTACATTCATGCTCCTCAGGGGATAAACACTTTTGAATTGATTTGAATGACCTGCATGTTCTTTCTCTACCACCAGACTCAGGAGAAGGTGGACATTTTTAGCCTCACTACTTGAAAAATCAGCATTGCAGCTTCTTGACTTGATTAACTTATCGTTAATCAACTAATTCATCATTAACTAACCATGTTATTATTGTATTGTTTTATTGTCTTTAAAAGGTACGGAGACCATGGAGCCTTCTACAAGTTTACTACCAGCACAGGGAAGAGCCTTCCTCTATTCTACATCTATGACTCCTACCTGACTCCTCCAGAGTCCTGGTCTGAATTCTTGACTCCCACCGGTTCCCACAGTGTGCGTGGCTCTGCCTACGATGCCATCTTCATTGCCCTGATTGTGGAGGAGCGCCACAAGCACGACATCCTCGCAGGCGGCTTCGATGGCATGTACACTTACTTTGCTTCCAACGGTTTCTCCTTCGGCTCTTCTCACCAGAACTGGAAGGCCATCAAAGCTTTTTGTGACGGCAACAATCTCCTCTTCATCCCCAGTGTCGGACCTGGTTATATTGACACCAGCATCCGGCCGTGGAACAACCACAACATGCGCAACAGGGTGAACGGTCGTTACTACGAGACAGCCCTGCAGGCGGCACTGAATGTGAGGCCGGAGATCGTCACCATCACGTCTTTTAATGAGTGGCACGAGGGGACGCAGATAGAGAGGGCAGTGCCTAAAAAGACGGTGACCCGTGTGTACTTGGACTATCAGCCGCATGGACCCGATCACTACCTGGAGTTGACCCGGCGCTGGGCGGAGCAGTTCAACAAAGAGAAGGAGCAGTGGCTCATGTGAGCTCTCATCGAAGTGACTTGAAACAGCATGCTCTAGTGGTAGTGTGTGTGCACATGAAAGGGAAAGAACAAAAGAGAGGGAGTGAATGTAGAGACTGATCAATATAGATGTGTGTGTGAGAACATGCTTTTACCTTTAACTGGACCGGATGTAAGAGTTTCTGCGAGTGTGTGCATACTTTTGTACAGACATGCTGATCTGCAAGAACAGGACTCTGTGTCGGCGGTGTGACTTCTCTCCGTTGAGTTTCTGGGGAGTTTCCATTGAGCTGTAAAAGGCCGAATCTGGTGTTCGTCCACTTGATGCAATTTAATGAACGATTGTCTCAAACACACTGAGAAAACGGTCATCACATGAGAGCCTCATTTCCTTCTCTGCAGCTAAAGAATAGTATCCATTACAGTAGCCAGACACTCCTAAGGTTTCGCTTTCATTGATCAAACAGAATGAGACACTAATTTTGATCCTCCCTTTACTCAAGAGCTCGTTGAAGCGGTGATGATATGGTGCTTTAAAAGCAGTAAGTAGGGGTGAGGCATGCAAGTGTACAGTTTAGCATTTTGGGCAATACATTAATTCACTTTCTGGAAGACAGTTGATTGATACTACTTTCACATCTGTCTGTTAAATATGAAGCTACAGCCAGTTAGCATAGCTTAGCATTAAGACTGGAAACAGTCACAAAAGTTATTGACCTGCAGTTCTAAGGATATTTTATTAACTCATTATACCTCATTTGTTAGTCCCTACAAAAAGCAATGTGTAAAAATGACATGTTGTAGTTTAACGACAATTTCTGACCTTCTGGAGTCCGGTGGTTTCCTGGCAACCTTGCTGCTACGTCTATCCTCTCTAACTCTCGGCAAGAAAGGGAATATGTTTATTTGCCAATAGGTCAAATTTTGCTGTAAGAGTCAAATGTTGTGTGATTTTGAATGACGGTTTTGTATCATTTCAGATTTTTTTTAATTCTGTCAAAAAAGCTGCAGAAGTGAAATCCCACTTCTGAAACTTCAGAAAAGTATAGTTGGCAAGTAAAACAAAATACACTTCAAGTATTTATATATTATAGCATGCAGATTAGCTCTGCTCCTCTCCACATAGAGGTGTTCAGGTTCAGAGGGTCAATCAATTGGGCAAATAACGCAAGTCAGACAGGCTTTTGAAGTGTTCATTCATTTTCCATAGCGCTTATCCTGTTGGGGGTCATGGGGGTGCTGGAGAATATCCCAGCTGACATTGGGTGAGAGGCGGGGTACACCCTGGACAGGTTGCCAGACTATCACAGGGCTGATACATAAAGACAGACGACCACGCGCGTGCTGTGAATCCACCACATTCACACCAACTAATTTAGAGTCGCCAATTAACCTAACCTAACCTTCATGTCTTTGGACTGTGGGAGGAAGCCAGAGCACCTGGAGAAAACCCACGCTGACACAGGAAGAACATGCAGGGGGGTTCGAACCAGGAACCCTCTTGCTGTGAGGCGACAATGCTAACCCCTGCACCACCATGTCGCCCCTTCTGAAGTGTATTTAAGCTAAACTTGGCCTTGAAGTTGTAAAAAGTTCTCTAAGTTCTTCCTCTATTCATCTGAATTTCGGTGTAATTCTCTTAATGGAAAGAAGCCATGTTGATCATGGGCACACATTAACTTCATTCACCTCAGTAAAAACAACAGAATCAGGTGTTAAGTGTGAAGGCCGGGCTCAGGGTTTTGGAGTGGCTGTATGAATAAAAATGTACCACTTACCGGAGCACTCTGTTATATGGATTCCTGTGGTTTAGATTGGATGAAATCCTGCTGTCTATTAAAGTAAAAGCTACTTTCAGACAGGCATATTTGAGAATAAAAGTATGCTCTTTGGTTGTGAAGGGCGCTTCTGAGTGGTTTCTTTTCTTTTTTCTAAAAACACTTAACTTTCAGACACCTGAAATAAAGATAGGCGTATTTCTAAAATAGCTTCTTATGCATGAATGACAGTCTGATACTGAAAAAAACATTTTATTGTGGCTGTGCAAAGGTTTTACAGTCCATTAAAATAAGTTTACAGCAGGTGATGGGAATTTAAAACAATGCTCATTTTTAACATACAGGTGGGAGGAAGAATTTCATTATGAGTTTCCACTTAGTACATGTGCTAATCGACACATCTCTGAAATATGTTCCCAATTTGTGAATGAAATATAGTTTAAATGGATAGTTCAAAATCAAAAATATATTTTATCAGTAGTGCTGTTTACCAATCTAGATTGTTTGGGTGTGAGTTGTCTGTCTTCAATCACGCAAAGCGCCACCGTGCTCTTGAAAGCCAGCACAAAAAAAACCGCAAGAGTAGCATCCAGCGCCCGACCTCAAGTTTTCCAGGCGGCTAAAGACGCAGCATGTGTACGGCCCCTAATTTCCCAGGCTGGTACCTGCGGTTATTCCACAGGCTAGTTAATAACATGCCGGGCAGGAAATCCACAGTGTGGGATCATTTTGAGAAGGTGAAGGACGAACCCAAGGTAATATGTAAACTCATCTTCATTGGTCGACTACAAACATGACGTATCATCTGAAACATGGAAGTAGCTACATGCCCATTAGCCACTTAGCACAATCATTACTGCTTTGCCGACAGCATCATTAACAGGCGGCTCGCTCAGTGTGTGACGTGCACTTGTAGATAAAATATAGGCCTATATTAATGAAGGTTCATTAGTACGGTTTGTATTTCTCAATACAATGTTAACAATGTTACTGATACTATTCTTTCTCACACCTTCAACTCAAACCATTGTGTTGCCCCGCCCAAAATATATCATTTAATAATTGAATAAATATCATAAACATGCAGGCGACTAGTCGACTAATGGCCCTAAATGACGACTATTGGTCAACTAGGAAAATTCTTAGTCAGGGGCAGCCCTAGTAGGAACTATTTTCTTTCTACTGAACTAAACCCGCCAACTGTATCACAGCACAGAAGGAAGAGTGCATCTACAACTAGCTCACCTAGCACCACTGAGCTATCTAATGTTACAGCTCAGCCGAGAAGGACGCCATTAATGTTTACATCTCGTGCTGTCACGAGTACAAGCCTCTCATACGTGAGTGGATGCACACTTCCATCTGCGTAGTGATACGTTTAGCAGGTATAGTTTGGTAGAAAGAAATAGTTCCTATATCAAACTGCTCACAACAAGTTCTGAGGATTAGCTTGAGTAACCCGGTCAGATTTCTAGGAGACATTGCTGTTGAGTTTTTTTAATATAATTTGGCGCTTTGAGCACCACAAGTCAAGTGCCATCTAGTTCCATTATATTCAAGAGAGGCCAAACATCTCTACGGCCGATATCTCCAACACTCTGCAACTTACACCAAAACAATCTAGACTGATAAACAGCACTACAAGTAAATGGAAAAATATCTAAATTTTATTTTGGGGTGAACTGTCCCTTTAAACTACGACAAAACAGTTATTGTGACTGTAGTTGTTGACAAACTGTAGAGCGAGCCTCACGCTGTTAAACTGACATGCGGATCAAATAAATACAGGGGATTCATAAGTTAGTAAAAAATAGTTCTGGATTCAAAAGGCTTAATCTATAGTCAATACAATTCTCAAGAGTTCCTCCCACCTCGTATCACAAATAACTATTCAGGCCATAAAATAGGAGTCTTCATCACCTCTTACCATTATAGAAATATTAAAATAAAAACTCAAACCGTTCATATCAGTTAAACCACCTGTTTTGATGACACAAAAGATACATAGTTTTAATTTTATGCAAAAAATAAAATAAAAAAAAGAATCCCATACTGTATAGGTGACCTGTTCTATGTTGAGATCCCACATAATCCCATGATAGCAGACACAGTAAGGCAGAAAATATGGTTATCAAAAGGTAAAAGTTACTCCAGACCTTAAAGCAGCCACCAGAACATTATCTGCCATCCAGTTGTTCCTGAGTTCTCGTCCTCCCCAGAAAGACTTCCACGTGAACATGAAAAGGATTCATCTTTTCTGAAGAAGCCCCGGGGTCAAAGCTGGTTGTGCGTCTCAGCGTGTGTTGTGGAGAGTTCAAAGGTCATTTTCCCCCAGAGTCCTCTGACAGTCCGTATTTGTGCTCCAGCACATCAACCGTAGAAGAAAGGGCACTGAAAAAAAACAGCGTTACAGTTCTTGTTTAATGTACAGAGTGTCTTTCAGGGTAAATGTGAGAGCACCAAGCAGCAACCTCTGGGGCTGTAAATGAAGCTAAAGTGCCAAAATATGCAGTTCCTCTAATGACCACTAGAGGCTGGCTCTGAAACGAGTCAACCCCTACAGACCCCCACGTTAAAAAGCCAACTTTAAAGCAGAAATTAACACGTTTACAGCCTGGTACAATAAAAGGATTTTTGTCTCTATAGCCAATTTTCCCGTTCATGACAACTGTACAGGGGCTGAATTTTTATATTACACTGCTGTTTGAATTTACAGTTATGCATATTAAAGATGTGGCTGCTTTGAGTGACAGGTGGGTGCCATTTGTTGCCAAATCCCTGTCATGGTGACGGACGTTGGTTCATTCACGTTAAGTTAAATCTTTGGGTTGCCTAATAAAGTCTTGTTCAGTGTTTGGTTGTAATAAAAGACCTTTTAAAAGGAGTCGGATTTTCAGTTTTTCAGGCAAGTACATTTTGTTTTAAAGGTTTTAATCCTGTTTTTCGCTCATGCCGATTAGCATTATCACAGTTAACCATAGCTGTAAATGCACCGTGCTGACTAAGCTAGCAGCTAGCGCTAGGGTTTGGCCCATCCTCTTGTCCAAATATGGTCACTTCCGGCTCCAAAAACCCAAAATGGGGACGGCTAAAATGCTTTACTTGAACACTGCGTCCATTATTTTATATAGTCTATAAGACACAATGCAATAAACCTAATCAAGAAGATTTTAATCACTGTTGGTGCCCATTTGTGTCAAGAACCATGTTTTAGTCCACTAATTAATGCCAACACCCCTGATTACTTCTGTGTATTTACATATTCTGTCTGCACATTCTCTGACTTCAGATTGTTAATTAATTTCTGGGAGATTCATAATCACAGCAGGTGGTGCAGGAGGCTCATCCTCCCAGTGGTGGAGCACATTGTGATGATGTTGCGTCAGTAGAAAGCACAGCAGCAGCAGGAAACAAAAAGCACTGTCAGGTGTTTGATGCAGGTGGATCTTTCTAGGAAATCAGCTCATGCTTTTTCTTTGGTGTGTACGTTCCCTTCTCTCTGACTTGGTTAGTAAGCAGGAAACCTGACGGTACAATCACATTATACTTCAGTCTTGCATATATTCACTCTGTCTCCAATTCACTTCATTTAAAGCCTGTACGACTGCTGAGTTTGAGGGTACGTTTCCTCTTCAACTTTGCCTGCAGAAAACAAACTTAAATTCCCAAATCATATTTCTGCCAATATATCCCCGAAATCCTACACACTGGACCTTCAAACTTCACAAAGAGACATTAAAATGTTTTTTGTGTTTTTTTTTGCTGTTTCATGACCACCCAAAAATCTATTTCAATATTTTCCACCTGTAACCATCCTCCACGCTCAAACTAACTGTATTCAGTTTGCATACTGTCTGCTTTGAGTGAACACACTGCATGCTAAAAGCCTGCTTAGTATGTAGGAAGGATTTTGGGACATGCAAATATGTTTGGACACGCACAAGTCATTATTCTAACAGTGATGTAGCTTTGCACATATGACAAACTGCAGCATCAGTTTCATACAGCGTTTACAGATTGCTCTGATCAATATTTATTTATAATTGCAATCTGATCCATCACATCCTCACAGCTATTTTGTTGCATGAAAGTATAATGTGACCTTTAATCGTGGTAATATATTTGTGTACATGTGTACAGTGATAAATAGTGAAGAGGCTAAAATTATATCAATGAAAAAATGGGTAGTCACTTGAATGCTAAAGTAATTGCTCAGTGCAGTAGGAGAGTGCTCAGCAGAGTAAAAAAAAAAGGCACATGTAACTGCACAAAGTGAAAGGTAACTGGGTCCCAGTATGAACTCACCAGCCGGGTCTGATGATGCGGTATTTGCCGAGCACTGATAGGTCGACCACTGTTGATCCGAGGCGGCTGTTGTCTCCAATCGGTCCGCCGTCCACCACCACTGCTAGGTTTGGCCAGAGCTCCTGAAACTCCTTCAGAGGCAGAAACACAGCAGCGTTTAAGATTAAAAAACATTTTGTAAACTCACATGACGTAGAGATAAAACACAGAGAGACACCGTTCCAACGCTGTGGGAAACATACTGAATGAAATTTGAAAACATAGTGGATGTGAGACTGTAAAAAGATCTTTCAAGTTGTAGTGTACCTTCTTCCACTTACATGAACCGCCACGGTGCTGGTGTGTGAGCTGACGTTGGCGCTGGTAAGTGCGAGTGGTTCAGCACACATTTGGCAGAGGCGTCTCATGAAGTCATGGTCTGGGATACGTACGCCTACAAGCTGAGCAGCACATGGACGTGTAAACAACACACGACTGACATTCATTAATAAGCCAGTTTTATTTTCAGTAACATCAGGTTGAAAGTTGCTGACTTACTGGAGTGAAGGGGTTCAGGTCTGTGTTCAGCACTTCAGATCTCTCAAACACCAGAGTGACGGGACCAGGCAGCAGGTCAGCCAACAGCGCCTCCTTCACCTTCACCTTACAGTACCTGTTCATGGAGACAAGTTGATCATCTGTTCATCACCTGCTTTGTGAAAGGATGAACATTTTCAGAGCGTGCATATTTACACTAAAAGAAAGGGGGACATTTAGAGGGGTTTCTATTTATAGGATATTATGCAGTGGTTTTACTATCTAGTCCATTTGTGATCAGATTGTGATCCCGCTCTAAAGAGATGAATATTCAGTATCTTTGATGGTTTTTAGCCTGTTTTTCATTAGCCAAAAGTAGCATTAGCATTATCACAGTTACCTGTAGCTGTAAATGCAACATGCTAACTGTGCTCATAGCTACAGGGTTAGCTCCACCCTCTCGTCTTCTGGCTCCAACAAGTGACTAAAAGAACGAGATTTTGGATACAAGTGGCCAAAATGAATTTCCTGGACTCAGCCTTAGAGATGGGGTGAGGAGCTCAGACATCTGGAGGGAGCTCAGAGTAGAGCCGCTGCTCCTTCGTGTCAAAATGGGTCAGTCGAGGTGGTTCGGGCATCTGATCAGGATGCCACCTGGGCGCCTCCCGATATGGGTGATCCAGGCACAGAAACCTGGCTGAGACACGACCCGGCCCCGTATAAGCAGATGAAAATGGACGGATTGACAGCTCAAAAAATTCAAGATGGCGCTGACCAAAATGCCAAACTTGATGTGCAAGATATAACTGCAGTTGGAGCAACTACGTGACCCGCCTACATCAGTCCACGGTCACCCCCCTTTGCCCCTTGGTCTATCACTACTACGTGGCATTGTAGCTGGGCACTAATAACTGTTGTGTTGGTGGGTTTGTCTTGTGCTGGTGGTGGGTGTGGTTTGCAGGGGTGTGTCGTGTAGGCTCCAAACAAAATGTGGCCACAGCGACCTCAAACTTGAGGCTTCAAAACGTGGGTGACATCATGATAGCTACATCCATTATTGTATACAGTCTACAGTGATGTTATACATTTCAGGATGTTGTCATTTAATAGTCTGCCTCATCGCCTCTCTATTAATTTTGTGATTAACTTACAAATGCCTGAATTTAAGACATGTTCACTGAGCTAATGAAATAATGAATGCTGTGGTATTTCTGTGACAGCAGGTGTGACTGTCACTCAGGATGTAAAAATGTGTCTTGTTGGTGCACAGACGATGTCTCTGCCTCTCTACATGTGACTCATCTGTGGATGACTAACACTTGTGTGCTGTATGGAAGGTCTGCAAAGAAACCACCTCCTGAAGGACCGACGCCGACAGTTACCACTGATATTTTAAATTACAAAAAAACCTGCACTCAAACTGTGTGAAATATCAGCCTGTCACGTTCACTGTTCACCATCCATCAGGCCCAGGTCAAAGTCATCCTCTCATGCTGGAGGTAACACTGAAGACACCCGCTCACACACTTACTTGTAGATATCCTGGATTTCTCCCACACTGATGGCCAGCGGTTTGTGTCCATTTCGTTCTTTGATTTCATAGATTTTTTTGACGGCTTCAGAGTTCTGGGCCAGACACGCCAGGCCATAGATGGTGTCTGTGGGCACGGCGACCACATGACCCTCCCTCAGAGCCTTCACCGTGCAACTCAGGATTTCAGCACCATCTGCAGTTCAGAAACAAGGAGGGTCAATGGAGGCATCACAAGCCATTAGAAACACATGATGACAAACGTAACAAAATTTTACGCTGGTTTAAACCATACTACACTGAGCAGGTCAGTTTTATATCGGAAACTGATTTTGGTGTATTTAAGGGCTGAAAGACAGAAACTTGCAGAGGAGGTGGGTCATAAATTGCACGTCTTCCAATTATTTCATATGTGAATCTTATCCTTATCAAACATGCTCAAAGTTTGGATTATGTTGCAGGTGCCGATACTTTTTACTGAATGTCGAAAATCCAGTTTATCTCATTTTTATCCTTAGGGCAATTTAAATTTTTAATTTCACCCTCTCTCACTTTCAGCTGTCCCCATTTCAGTTCATTCATTTATTTCCTTAAATTTTAATTCTTTATGTTTTCTAAGAGTTTATCATTTTACTATTCTGATGTTTTATCATTTTGTCATTCGTACTTTCTATTGACATTTTTATCAAAGTTTTTAAATGTGTCCTGGGTGACTGGGATTTTTTTTTGAATTTGTAGTTTCTTGTTTTTAAATATTTTTTATTTATTTTTATTTATTTATATTTATTTATTTTTTTCATTTATTTATTCTTTCCTACACAGAAAAACAGTTACAGAACTGAGTCAAACACTGCTATTTAGTTGCATTGTGGGGAGTGTAGTACTTTGGATCTTAACCCATACTAGGGATTTAATTCAATTTATTTTACTTAAAGGGACAACACACATTAATCAACATTTCTCTGTAATGTGCCAGTGTTTGCCAGCTGGCTAATTTTCAACTGCAGTCATTTGGCAAGATGTTTTAAAAGCTATAAAAGTCAAGATCTCTCAGCCTCGGCTGCATCAAGTTGACTTTTCTTAGAAAAATCTGTTTTTTTTGTGAGTCCCCTAAATGTATTCTAGTAATGACTTGAAGTCTAATTGAAGTAAAAAAACATTACATTAAAACAGTACTTTTCACTTTTTATGTTACTCCATACATCTAGTCCACTGCAGTATTTCTATTAACTGTATTTAAAATCCGTATTTAATTACCTCTGATTATTTGAGTATATTGGCAGAAAAAGAAATGTAATTTGTCACAAAAAGAGCTTGTGTTTGCATCTTTAAGATACATTAGCTGCCATGTCATTTTATTCACAAATTAGACAGATTTATATCTCCAGTTGTAAACTTCTCTTAATGTATTTTGTACTGTATCATACTCTGCTGTAATGGTACTGTTTGTGTCTTTTGCACTCATAATTGGTTGCTTGTGAAGTTCAAGATCTTACTACTTACTATTACTAAATGCCCAGTCTTATTGTCATCTGAAAGAAGTGGTGCATTACTGTCACTTAGTCTCACACAGCCAGACCAGTATTTCGTATTTTAATTTGACACATTTCGTGACCAAGTATTTGTAATTTCTAACAACATATTTTATGGTGTATTTTTGCCCATCTCTGTCCACTGTGTTTCAAAGAGAACTGTGCACCCCCCTCTACAACACAGATCTCATAACTGTGGTAAGCAGCATACTGGTTAAGAATAAGCGTTACATGCATAACATATAAAACATAGCTATTGTTTCTACTGTTCAGCTGAAACAGCTACTTTTAAAAAAAAAATGATGCTTACACATTAGTGCATCTGTGAGTGATGTAAAACTCTGTAATGAACAGTTACTTTCACTAATTACAAATCTGTAAGTCCTCAAGTGTGTTTGAATGGTTTTCGCAGCTTTCTTATTTATTTTGAGTTAAAATGGTCTTAATTCATTGTTTAGTTTCATTTCCAAATACTAAAATTAGGCTACATGTTTAGACTGGCTAAACTTGGAATGTGAAACTCTGCTTGAATGATCATCAAATTGAATAGTTTTTATGATTATTATTGTTATTATTCTTAAAGTAGATACCAAATGGTGCATTTTCCCAGTAAAGGGAAAATTCAGAGTCACTGTTATCAGCAATATATCTGGATACATCTTTTTGGTTAGTGTAGGGACACTGCTGAATGCAACAGTGTTTCTGGACACAAAATGAACAGTCAACACATCTGTATTTTTAATGTCAAAAAAAAAAAAAGAAAAAAAAAGAGAATGACAGGATAACATCCATGTATGGTTACTGAAGAAACTTCCCTCACATTATTGGTAAGGAGATATTTGGGAGACTCCAAATATTCTTCCAATTCAATTTATGAGCAAATCTAAACTAACAGGGTACAGCAGCTGGGGTGCTAATAACTACTAAAATAAAATACTACTAAAATAATGACCATATGTACGGGTTACTATTTCTTAAGGTAGTAGTCAAGTATTTAATGTAACTTTCCTAAACATCTGGACTATGACGTGAACTCTGTGTCTGAGGTCTGGGCAGGTCCATGACATGCACGACTGGACAATCAGGTTTCTGATGTAACGTGCTGCAATGTTTACGCCGCAAGCACAACCTGTTAATCTTTCTTCAGTATCTAAAATCTATCAGGGTCAGACACCAGCACTTTAAAAGGACGCACGTGCACTGTTGCTGTGTGTGAGAGCTAACCTGTGTGGCCCTCCTGACGAACACTCGGCCCATTGGAGGTCGGCGCTAACAGATGCAGCACTTTGGTCTTCAGCTCTTTACACATGTCTGCTCCGGGTGAACGAGCCGCGGCTGAGCTGTGAGCGCCTCTGGGTTTCAGTAACTCAGCAGCGATATGACGAACACACTTCATATAATCAAAGATACAGCGGCGGAGGTCTAATTTCAGCCGGGGAGCATGTTGTCGCCTGATGAGATAACAGGCGGCTTCCGGGTTACGCCCCCAAACAATGACGCGGACTTTCTTAAAGGGCCAGCAGCACGTTGTTTCAGATCTCCGGTGTAAATAAAGTTTGGACTTCTGATTGTGTGATAGCTGTTTTAAATTAAATTACTGAATTGATGTTATTGAACAAAAATATAAAATTAAATTAAATTATATTAAATTAAATTAAATATTTTGTAGAGTTGATGGTATAAAACATTGCTTTGCAACATTGCAAGAGCTGTGTCAAATAACTATTTTTAGAAAATTATAGGCTGCTAGTTGGAATATTTTTGTGTTTTTTTAATGTCTGCAGTTCATAACAAAGCGATTTACTATTTTTGTTATCACCTCACTACAATCTCATATCCCAAAAAGTGCCGTCAAAATGGAACCCCCTTTTAAAGATACCAAAAATTAAACTTAACGTTGCATTCAAACAATCAACTCCACCACCCCGTTGAACTCTTAAATATATTTCAGTTGTGCAACATAATTGTCTGTTTGATTTGAACATTTTTGCTATGGGGGGGACGATCTCTTTGGCATAACCTTCATTCATCTCTACAATCATCATCTATATTATCATTCATCAAGAAACTTCTGCAAAGACCCATAATACTTCATTGATTTATTAGTAATTTGCTTGTGTTTTTTTGTAAATTGTACATCTTAAACAATTTTATCGTACTTTTTAATCTGGAACTTTTATTAAATTATGCAATCTTCGTTTATATCCTCTTCTTTTTATGTATGATTGATGTTATTTAATAGGGGGGCATCTTTATAAGCCATTTGGCTTCTAACCTCTCCTGCGCAAGTTTTTAATTTCTTTTTCCTGTATTTTCTATACATGTATGTGCAAGTAAATGTAACTAAACTAGACTAAACTAAACTCAATAAAATAAAATAAGAAAACATCCTGGGCTGGGGTTGTTTGCAGCTCAAATGTTATTGTATGCAACTTACTTCTTCAAACTCTCATATCTTTTTTTAAATTCAAGTTGCCTGCCTGCTTGGCCTCCTCATCACTCATTAATTAGGGAAATTATAATCACCTGTGAGCACCTGCCTAAAACACAGAGCTCACACACACAATGCAAAGTTTACCAGACAAATGATAAGTCTCTTGTCATGGCTTCGGACACAGGTAACAACACACACACCTATCAGCTAACTCTTATATTATCAATATCTGTCTGAGTGTGTTTGTTAACAGTTACAGGTTGTACAGAGGAAACAGTGACCCTGTGCAACAATGAGGACATGTCACTGGTGAAACAGGTCAGACACAATCTAAAGCTCAACTTCTGATCACTGTGTGCCCAAAAACTACTTCTGACATGTTTTATCATCCACAGAACCTGGAGACGGTTGGGGACAGACTGGTGAGCCTGTCTGAGAAGATCACCCTCTGCAACAGAATCCTGGACGACTTGAAGGCTCTCAGTGATGTTTTAGTGGTGAGCTGTCTTTTCTAATCTTGGATGTTTGTGACTTGCTGCACATTTTTTTAAAGTAAATTTTTGTTATGTTTGCAGAGAAAATCTCTTCGTGATGTGTCTCTACCGACACAGAAGTGACCAGAAGTGGAGCAGTCTTTTTGTTTTCTTTTCTATTTTATGTAATGAAATAAACCCAAGTTAATATCTACTGTCGGTTTGAACTGTACAGGATAAAGAAAGTGGGGAGAAACAAAGGTATCAGTGACAAGGATAAGGTTTTATTAGTATTATATTGCTCTCAATTCCAAAATGTATTTATCATTACTTTATACGAAACAAGCATAAGCAAACATTTTCACATTATACATTCTTTTTAAAAAATACAAATCCTCAACAGTTCCTCACTCTTTGGGTGTCAAGACATTCCTCTGGAAGCAGATGGTTTCCTTTTTTTGCAATTTAAATATTGCCCAATTTGGATCTCAATCTCCAAAAACTTTCTGCTCAAACAATCTGCTTCCAAACAAACGTCTCCATCAGTGATAAGCTGACGTTACCTTTCCAGGTAAACTCCAGAAACCAAACCTGGGTCACAAACCATAAACCACCCCTCTGCTTATTAATAAAACAAATGTCTGCAGCTCCAAGTTTGACTTTTATTGGGTGAAAATGAGCCAACCAATTATCCACATGTCAAATTTAAATATGTGAAAGGCTGAGATGATTACATAAAGTGGAGTGAGCCCCAAATGAACAGTTTATGCATAAAGTGGAAAAAACAAAAAGCTGCATACACTTGACCAAAAAAACAATTCTTAAAACAGAATCATTCATTCACTAATTACTCCTTCAAACAAATCCAGTTGGGGTTAAAACAGCATGTGAAGGGATCAGTGTGGTGCAACATTCAGGGGAACAGTACTTGGACACACGACAAGTCCAGAATTACACCACGCAAACTATGAAATGTGAGATACTGGAGTTCTTCTCATGAGGTTGGGGCAGAATATAATTTAATGAAGAGGTGAATAAATAACCTTTTTGTCTTGTGAATGCCTCATGTAAAATTGCATAGTTGTGTTCGTTGACTGTATGCATGTATGAGAATGTATCGATGGTATGAGACTCCTGGCAGTAATTTCACCGAGCCTTAACTGGGAAATGGCGAGTAAATAAGTAGAGACACTTTTGATATCTTTAAACTGCATACATGGAATGGTTCGGAGCACGAAATGTGCCTGGAGCTTTTCACATATCTAACTGCCTTCTTGGTACCTGTGAATCGAGGGAAAGCTCCACTCCTAATTTTTGGCAAAAAGGAAACACACAAAATAAAAAACCCAGACAAGAGTTATGTGACACGCACGCCAGTATGGTTTGCTCCCACGACCTCGATCTATAAAGTCGAATCACTTGTATCCGTCACGCTGCATATACGTTAACGGCTTTCCAAACCGACAGCTGGAAAACAGATTCTAGTGAAACCGTTTCTGTCTCGATGCTTTTGCCTAATTGTGATCTGCTGCTGTGAGTGATAGAGACTCGGTGAAGATGTCGATGGCAAGTCTGTGAAGCAGAGACTGTCAAGGCAAGGAGGCTCGTAGAACAGTTATGTTGTAAGGCCAAGTAGCTCTACGCTCTAGCATACAGGGCATAATGCCGTCGTTCTGTCATCATTGCATTGTGTCCCGTTGTGTGAAACAATACTGTTAAATTATACTCCGAGCAGGAGGCTATGTGTTACATATATCTTGTTACTATGGGGACTGTACAAAAGCCCAGCTGCTTCGACTACTCAACTAAACACAGCAAAAATTCCTCTGCATAAATGTGACTGGAGGGAGGGGGGAGAATGCAAGGATAGAAGGCTATACATTAGCTCCAAACTCTGAGAGTTAGTAATTCAAAAGTCTATACAAAAATACAAATTCTAGAATAATCTACAAGTTTTCTCAAAGATGTTTACACTAAAATGTACTGTATTTACACTGTCACCAGGACACCATCTTTTTAAATGCTACTTTACAGCAGTTGTATACAAAAAAGTTTGTAGTGGTGCTGCACATCAGGTTACTCACTTTACAAGTTAGTGTGCAATAAACAGGGAAGAATGCAGCAAAACTTAGGGCTACTGCAAAGTCGGGGCATCTGATGAGAGAAAAACAACTTAAGTTTGAGTTACAAATTAAGGGAACCAGGATCAGTTATGACTTGATGCATCCCTGAGAGGGTCACAACCCTTTAAAACATGGGATGTTGACAGTAGTTCCTTACTGTTTCTTTGTGGACTTTTTTTTTTTGCAAACAAGCACATCCTCCAGGATAATTTGTTTCCCTGTGCAGTCGACTATAGGTGCCTCTTTTCTCAAGCAATACCCATTATGTTCTTTAAAAAAAAAAAAGCAATTCAGTAACATAAAAACAGCACAACGTAAAAATACAACAAGTGATCGGAATAAATTAATAGAATTTTCTGCTATTTTGAAGATAATATTATTACCAGTATCAAGAAAGAATCAGGCATTTAAATAAATTAACATGTACAATTTTAAATTAGTTTAAGTTATAGGCAACTTATTGATGTATTAATTTCACTTAAAGACAAGCAAATCGGATCACAGGTTCTTTTCTCGATTAGTAGATTACTGTCAAAAGAAGTAAAAGAAAAATCACATTTTCTGGACTACGCTAGTCTTCCTAGAAAACAAAAAACACTTTATATAGCATGACAGCCATATAAGGGGGCTATGTGGCCGACCCCTTTGAATTCCTACTGGGAGCAATGCTTGTCAAAATTAAATTCCTCTAATATACAGTGCATTCTGGTCAGTTGCATACCAGCTTTAAGCATTTGTTAGGAACTGTAGTACAGTACAAGGATATACAGACAAGTTTTGTTTTCCTGCTCAGGCGTTTGACCTTCAAGCCAGGAAAAAGGAACTCTTAAGTTATCAGTGCTTGGACGACACTCATTTGTTTCATTCAATTGATTCAGAGTGGAAATTGAGGGTTATTATATACAGTTTGATTATGCTCATGACAAAAGGATCTACTGCCTTTTCCCTGCATTCATTAGCAGTGACTTTGCTAAATCTCAATAAGCAAACTAATCCTGCTTTTAAAAACTCAACTACTGCAATGAGCCTCAACAGAAACATTATCCATAGTTTGTGTATATATATCTATATATATATATATATATATATATGTTGCACAATGCCATACAGAACAGAATGCACTGCAGGTACAGGGGGTTCGATGCACAGACTATATAGGGAGAAAGAAGAGGCGTCGCTGTGGAGAATGACTCGAGATGTGGGTGGAATTGATGCCTGTGCATGAGTGGGTGCAACAGACGAACACATGGTGCCAGATTCAGAAGGCAGCTCTTCTAAGGATTGCCATCAGTGGCCATGTTGAAGTCATCAGCGACCAGCAGCAGGGCCTCAATGTTGGCAGCTGTCTCGGGGCTCTGCAGGGAGAGGAAGTCCGAGACGTCCATATTGGCTAGCCCGCCAGACGAGGGAGGGTTTGTGGCAGTGCTGCTCACTATCGTGGAGAACGTCTGAGCTGAGGAGGAGGAGGAGGAGGAGGAGGCAGAAGAAGAAGAAGAGGGGGCCTCCAACCTCACCTCGCCCACCTTGGTGGAAGACTCAGAGAGGCAGCATGAGGACGATGAGGGAGTTGGATGATGTTGAGGCTCTGGGGGTAGTGGCTGTGGGGGCGGAGGGGGCTCCGGAGGTTGCGGCTGTGCTGGGGCTGAAACGGTGGAGGAGGCACTCTTTGAACTCTTGTCTTTAGCTGAGTCCCTGCAGGCACACTGGCACTGGCAGGATTCCTCCTGTTTGATGATGATAACGGGCAGACTGAGGCCGATCTGTTGGACCGAGTTGCCTGAAAACAGAAACACAACCTCAGGTTCACTAAAACAAGTAGTAGAAAACACATTTGCTTTCCAAATGTCCTGCAAAGCCTAATAGAAATATATAAGGGTGTTGGACCATTTCAAACCTCTAAACGGACTCAAGAGCAGTGACTAAGCATTTTTTTGTGCATATGGAACACTCCAAGACCCTTCTGAGTTCAGTTCTCTTCAAGCCCGGTGTGTGGTTCACTTAACCTGTGCCTTGTGAACACAAAGCACTCCAGGTATACCATTGTACAGTATCTCACATAAGTGAGTACACTCCTCCCATTTTTGCAAATATTTCATTATATCTTGTCATGGGACAACACTATAGAAATGACACTTTGATATAACTTAAAGTAGTCAGTGTACAGCTTGTATAGTAGTATAGATTTACCTTCCTCTGAAAATTACTCAAAACACAGCCATCAATATCTAAACAGCTGGCAACATAAGTGAGTACACCCCACAGTGAACATGTCCAAATTGTGCCTAAAGTGTCAATATTTTGTGTGCCAACCATTATTATCTAGCACTGCCTTAACCCTTTTGGGCACGGAATTCACCAGAGCTCACAGGTTGCTTCAGGAATCCTCTCCCACCCCTCCATGATGACATCATGGAGCAGATGGATGTGAAGACACCTTGCGCTCCTCCACCTTCAGCTTGAGGATGCCCCACAGGTGCACAGGTGAGTTTAGGGCTGGATACATACTTGGCCAGTCCATCACCTTCACCTTCAGCTTCCTCAGCAAGGCAGTTGTCATCTTCTAGGTGTGTTTTGGGTCATTATCATGTTGGAAAACTGCATTGCGGCTCAGTTTCCGAAGAGGAGCGATCATGCTCTGCTTGGAATTCATGTCTCCCTAAATGAACCAAGCTCACCAGAGCCGGCAGCACTCATGCAGCCCCAAACCATGATGCTGCCACCACTATACTTGACTGTAGGCAAGGGACAGTTGTCTTGGTGCTCTTTCAGCATGTGTGGCACCTTGGTGAAGAGCACCAAGACAACAACTACTATACAAGCTGTACACTGACTACTTTAAGTTATATCAAAGTGTCATTTGTATAGTGTTGTCCCATGAAAAGATATAATGAAATATTTGCAAAAATGGGAGGGGTGTACTCACTTATGTGAGATACTGTATTTAGCCCTCTAGATCACATGCTGTTGCACTGAGACGCTTGAAAAAACAGACAAAACCACGTCGGCCTGTAATGTTTGCAAGGCCGCAGAATGAGGAGTAGTTTGGTCCACGGAAGATACTGCAAGTCTCCAGATGTGAAATGAGGAATACATCACACGGCAACAGTCTACAGCACAGAGACGCTAAGGTTTTCCTCCAATTTTAAGTTCATCTGAAAGTGAGAGGCTTCATAACCACACTGCAGTGCCGCGTCAAAGTAAAAACAAAACTACATCAATATATATTATATACAGGCTATAGTGTGAACAGAAAGAGAACTGAGTCCTTTTTCTGTTGGTCCACTTTAAGAGGACTAAGGTCAGTTTGTTTTAAAAGGGACTATATGTGAAAACACCCTGTCATAAAAAAATTACAGTGGATGAAAAACTAACTGCTCAGAAAGAAGCTGGTGTTCATTAGTTGAGAGGAGTTAATGCAGCATGTACTGACGGACCTCTTGGTCAACAAATAAAAACCTAAGTACAGACTGTGACAGGAGGAATAACTTGTCTCCTAAAAAGAACATCAGAGGTCAGTTAATCAATAAGCCGACAGTGCTTGCACTCTTCTTAACTGGACTAGTTTTGACTGTTCCTGCTCCTGTGCCTTTACTTGTCAAAGTTATTATTAAATATTATAATGGGATACAGTTTTTAACAGTTCCAGCACTGTGCATTAATTGAGCGTCAGCATCTTGGAACTGAATTTGTATAATAAAACCATTGTGACAGTATCTTAGCGGAGCTCTCTGGACACCAATCTACTATTTAATGAATCCTATTAAAGCTAAGTACCGCACTGGGTGTCAAAACAAATTTACGATTTCATTACAGCCTTTTGGCCAACGTCCAAAACATGAAAAAAAAGTATAATAATTCACTGCTCATTAACTCACCAGCATTTCCTCCCACTGGTATGGCTGTAGTGAAGAAAACTTTTTCCACTTTTGGAGCTCCTTGATGTGGCTGCAAACAAACACCACAGAGGGACACTATGTTAGGAGGTGACAGGGTTGGTTTGCACCAGACTTCTAACTGCACTGAATGAGTGTGTGTGGTGTATCTGTTATATTAGAGAGTATATTTTTTTTTAAAAAGTATTGCTATTTCTTTGCTACACTGACTGCAGATAGAGTCAGTGCTGACCACAGCTGTAGCTATCCCCAGTGGTTTACTTTACATAATCATTTATGCAATCGATGGCATGTTGCTTTCTAACCATCTCACATGAACATACTTCAGATTAGAAGACAAGTCGGAATGGGTTTCTAAACTTCAGAATGTATTAAAACATGAGGACTTGTATAAATCAGGTCACCATTTCTGTGTGTGGGAGTGTCACTCACTGTTTGCTCTGGGTTCTGCTGGCTGTTGGCAGCACTGCTGAGGATCCACTGGAGGTTCTGGTCCGACATAACCAGGCTGGGCTGCAGCAGGTTCTGGGTGGGAGCTATGGTGATGGTGGCGGGTGTGGGAGTCAAACCAGGGCCGGGGTTGGGGACAGGGTTGTTGGCCAAAGGCACAGGTTGGGCCACAGCTGCCAGAGCATCTTTTGCGTTGGCTGCAACGACCGACACAGCAGCAGTGCCCGGCGCTGTGGTGGTCAGTGCTGGAGCAACTGGAGGAGGAGCGGAGATGGTTGGTGGTAGAGGAGTGGTCTGGGTGGAGGTATCCGGCGGCAGGAATGTGGGTGGCAGTGCCACATAGTGCTGGGGGGTGACATGGTTGGGTGCTTGGACAGAAGCCTGAGCAGGCACATCGGAGATCTGCTGAGGTCCAGCTAGCTGCATGAACGGGGGAGGCTGTGTGGTGCTGACAGTAGCTGTGACAGAGGCAGGAGTGGAAGCCTGAGAGGAGGATGTCTGACTGAGCTGGGGAGGAGCCTCCATGACTGGGGTTGTGTGGGAACAGGAAGATGAGCAGGTGGGGTGTAGAGAGAAGGAGATGAGGGAAGAGCCATCACTCACTACCGACTGGGTAGACCTCTCTAGGCTGAAGGATTCAGCAAGGCTCTCTGAGGAAGAGACAAAAAAACTCCATCAGTGAACAAGAACATTTAATTCAATTCAAGCTGACAGGTTTTGAAATGCACGTACCGTTGGGATGGGCATCATCTTGGCTGACACTATTTTCAGGACTCTGGAACATGAGCTCAAAGATTTTCACAGGGGTCACACTGCTGAGGTCCAAATTTTGAGCCTGTAATGAAGTTAAAATATAATAAATGCATTACATGCCTTTACTAAGTATCACAACAGCCAGGTCCTCTTGTTGTCTTACCACAGAGACAAGTGACTTTCAGTGTTAAAATAGATGCCTGTTAAAGGTCTAATGTGTAGGATTTAGTGCCATCTAGCAGTGAGGTTGCAAATTGCAACAGACAAAGGCCCTGATCACACAGAAAGCATTTTAGCAGCTGGAGGTGCCTTTTTGTACTTGTTTAAAATGAAAATTACGCTTTTTGCTCATGCATTTCTGCACTCTAGGCCCCTCACATTTTTGCCAGTGTACTCTGAACTCCTTGAGTTGAGAAAACTTCAAATCAGAGCAGAAAAGCACCCCATGTCATCTCTTTTTTTGTCATCCTTTTTCCCCATTGTCCAATTAGATGATTTGAGAGGCGGGCCTTCTGTGGTGGTCTTAACAATGAAGAGAAACTGGTGGTAGCAGTTGCTGGATACCCAGAGCTATATAGCCCAACAACAGACACGAGGTTGTCAAACTGCCCCCAAGTCATCCTATAATATGCCTGGAAATAGCCATCATTGAGGCAAAGCTCCTGAACCAACTGGTAGTACTCACCATGATCCACCCTCATTTTTAGGGTCTCATGTACCCATACAGATCTCAGTTTCCCTGTGCCCAACAAACTATATGCTGACAGCCTCTTAACCCTAACCAAAGCTAAGAGCAAGTACCCTCTGCCCATCCATTTTAGGAACTAGCAACTATTAACTGTGAGGGGAAGAAAAATAAATACATGTTAGACTGATTACAAGGGAAGGTTAGTGTAAGGACGTGATGGGGTGGTTGCCTGGCAACAATAAAAAGGTGCAGCAAGCATTTTTTTACTAGTGGCATTCAATTTATAAACAAAAAAAGGCAGTGCCGTGTTCCTTGCATTTTGCAAACTGCAAAACGATTTCTGTGTGACCGGGGCCTAAAGCTTGTATGACAACAGAGTAGGAGCGCTACGGTGGCTGACACGAAAACCAAACAGCCCTATCTAGAGCAAGTGTTTGGTTTGCCCTTTCTGGGCTACTTTAGAACAACATGATGGACTCCGTGGACGAGGACCAGCCCCCTGTGCAGACATAAACAGCTGATTCTAAGTTTATGAAACTACACCAGTTCTTAGTTTCAGGTGATTACAGACTAATGAAAACATAGTTATGAATATTATATTCAATTTCTTCAAGTATATCCCGCTAAATCTTTCACACTGGACCTTTAAACATACAGTTTAAGTTTTACATAAGTGGATGGCATGTTGTTTGCTAATCCTCTCACATGAACATTCTCAGAATTTGAAGTTTAAACTTAATGAAAATACAACAATTCCTATTTCAGGATGACTATACTCTAAAGAAAACATACTCATTATTATAATCCATTTCTGCCAAAATATCCTCCTAAATCCTACACACTAGATCTTTAATTGGCATCTTTACTGACCATCTTGACAACTGCTTAACATTTTCACACCACTGTGCGTTTGACAAAGCTGAAGCCAAGGCCAGACTTACATTATGGATGTTCTCTCGTAGCTCTGAGTCAGTAGAGATGAGGCTCAAGTCACTGAGGCACAGCGAGTGATTTGCATCCTGTAATTAAGAGATGAATTGGACCTGATTAAACTTTGCACTGCTGTGGGATCAAACGCTGAGTCATGATAGGGGAGTGAGATTGGGAAAGAATGCAGCACCTACTGTATGTTGATGTAAAAATCATGTTTATGACATGAATATAACTTTCTTTGAATAAGGCAAACAAATTTTGATTTTATACACGTGGTTCAATCTAAAGCTACTCTTTGTGATGATAAAATTCAGATTTAACGGGGTTAATGCAGCGTAGTGTGAATCCATTTAAGTCAGGTTTTTGTAGACATTTGCAAATATCCATATTATGCAGGTATGCAAATTTTGTTTTTAGCTAACATACTCTCTAAAATGCCTCCCATCTATTTGTAAAACTTGTCATGTTATGTGTCTGAGAGCATAACACAAAATGCTCTGGGTAGTGAAGGCACACTGGACTCCTGGAACATAGCATGTGTAAAATCCACAAGTTTTTAATAAAGTGAAAAGTGTGACGACCATAGTGTCATGTTGCTGTCGGGTCTCGCGTGGAGAAGGAGAACATGACAGCTGTAGTGAGAAGAAGTTGCTGTACTGTGACTCACTTCAGAGAGCGGATGGGTGAGGGTGACGGTGAAAGGCTGTCCTTTGTCGTGGCCACGGATGTGACTCTTTAGACTGTACTGGCTGCTGAAAGTCTTCTCACAGCCGTCACTGGGACAGTTGAATGGCTTCTCCCCTACAGAGTGAGTACAGACAGAGAGGGAAGGACACAAAGAGAAATCATCAATGCACTTTGACAGCTTATTATAAATTAACTTAACCTACTTAATTGATCTATAATTATTAAGATAAAGCAGATCACCTTCTTCATGGAGATAGATGGAAGTTTACAGATACATAAGGACAGTCAAGTCAGTTGAGAAGCTTATTTTATAAACTTAGTTCTTCAGCCACCAGGCCCAGGAGCACAGCAAACAACAATTAGGGAAGTTACTCGTCCAATCAATACAAGTACACATGAACATAGCCTTTTAATTACCGCTCTGTTCACTACATTTCTACACAGACTTTTGGAGGAACGACATAGTAAAAACAAAACCACATAAAAATGTTCCTAGCTGCAGGAAAAATCTATTTGGTCAGGCTATTCAAATTAACTATGTGTGGGAGGCACTGGTAACAATGTAAATGCAAATTAGGCACAGCTGAAAAACAGACGCCCTTGTTCAAGCTTCCCCAGAAAAATCAAGGCTATACAACACACACCACTAATATGTACCTGTGTGTGTCCGTACATGTGTTTTTAAGTGGTGACTTGCGGCAAAGGCTTTGCCACAGCCATCGTGGTCACACCTGAGGGCAAAGACAGAAAAAAAAAATCACGCCAAGTGTTTCAGACCAGATGCAAATAGACAGTGATGAATATTTCTGGTCTCTGCTTAACACTATGAGTAAAAAATATAATACAAAACCCTAAACATTTAATTTGTGTAGACAAGCAAACACAAAACAGCTGTCTGGGAGTATTTATTAGCATCACAGTTCCTTTATCTTCTATTAAGGGTGGATTAAACCTCCTGATAATGGGAATGCTCACCGGAATGGCTTCTCCCCAGTGTGCGTGCGAATGTGCTTCCTCAGGTCGCTAAGTGTGGTAAAGTACTTTGTGCATCCCTCTGATTCACAGTTGAATGTCTTGCCTGTGTGAAGTCTCTGGTGTGCTTTTAGTCTGCGGAGACAATCAAGTGTTTCATTAAACCACAATGGTGGACATACAGAAACGAACAAACTGAGCACAATGACGTTAAACGGCATGTGCTGATCCCTGTTGCACTTATTTTAAGAATGTCTAAAAAAAAGCATATGAAAAAGACATCATAGTCTAGTCAGGCAGAATGAAAACAACTCAAACAATCAACACACTATGTGATCATATAACAGAGTCTGGGTGGCATGGGAGATGGGGATAGGAAGATAACACCATGAAAAAGATAGTCCACCTATGTGTGGCATCGGTTGGCCACCCTAAATACCAGCCTCTGACAGGGAGCTGATGGCGGTGGCACAGCTCCACCAAGCCCCACACATGTTGTCATAGCAACTGAACCAACACAGATCAGAGGGCTTGGATGTGGACTGAGATCACAGCAACATCTGAGCAGTGAAAATGCTGCTAAAGAAAAACATGCCTGGTGTTGGTCAAAATAGACTAAAGCTGTAATTGGGCCTCGTGTTGTCATAGACAGATACTCGTCTGCAGGGTTAATCTCACGCCGCAGATTTACCTCATTATAAATAAGATACACAAAGCCTTCAATAAACAAACTCAACCTATCACCATTCTTTTTAAAACTGAGTGAAAAGGGTTAGAAAACTGCAACGTTAAGATTAAAACTCCAGAATTTAGGCAATCCTTTGTGTGAAAGTGTGTGGATTAGAGGAGGGCATTTTCATTTAGGGAGAATGGGTGATTAGGGAGACGCTAGCAATTAGGGAAGGAGAACATACAGCACAGAGCAGCCTGAGATAACAATGTTCTGCTTTTTCATGGTATTGTTCCATCTATGGATTGTTTCTACTGCTTTACATTGTGTCATTTTGTGCTGATCCTGTGCATGTTTGCACAAATAAATGTCATTCTTTCTATAATAAAGATAATTTGAGATTTGTAGGCAACAAGAAATACACTTCAAAATACTAACTGTGGTCAGAAGAGAATAAGCTGCCAGCACACAGCCCATGTTACACATTTGAATTAAATTTAATTACTTATTTTGTGTCCGTTGTGTAGTTCGTATAAAACCTCCACGTTTGTATTAAGACAACACAAGTTGGGCCGCCCTCTTTATTGCAGGGCCTGCATAATAATTGACCTGCTATCATGACACAATCTCATCTTTATTGCTTTCACTACAGTCTCGTGACAGAACCTGCAGAGGGGATGACAACGTGAACAGCGCTGAGGCGGAGAAATGAAACACAACAACGCTGTGTAAAGACTCACCTGTATAACGTGTTGAAGGCCTTCTCACAGCCTTGCACGTCACACTCAAACGGTTTCTCCTTGGTGTGAACGCGGACGTGGATCTTGAGGCTGTAAGAGGTGAGGAAGGCCTTTCCACAGCCCTGCTGATTGCACACAAATGTGTACTCTCCCCTGTGTGTCTTCTGGTGCGTTCGCAAGTTTCCCGCCGTGCTGTACGTCCTGGTGCAGCCTTCGAACATGCACTGGTAGCGCTTCACCTGATAGAGGAAGAAGAGGAGGAGGAAGTCAGTGCCTTAGCATGGTTAAATTCAACTTAACTGTGTGGAATCACACTGAAACTAGGGAAAAATAACATGATCTCTGAGGAAATAAATTGTCTTTAACCTGTATTTTAAAAAGCTGGGGAGACATTAACTTGTTAATTCATCTCAGTAATAACCAGCCTGACCATACGATGAAGTGACAGTCTGACTCAGTGTGACCTTTCAGACTGGACCTGAACTCAGTGACTCAGCCACCCGTCAGCACATGAGGCCGGTGAGCACAAAGGACAGCGATGATGACTAACCCCCCCATGCAATACATCCCCTCCAATCTGTTTCACAGCACCAATCTCCACTGCAGTGTGTGGCAGTCTCCTGTTCTCTTCTCACACAAAAGCCCTGGGGCAATGTGAATAAAAGCAGTTCATTCTCTTCTTCAAAACATGGTATCCCGTGTTAAACACAAAGTCAGGAGGAGGAAGCTCCTGGCGGGCCACCTCAAGAGATCGTGTATAAATATAAATACTTCCATACTACTTCCCATCAACATGACTGCATGTTTATCTCTGGCTGTAACAAATCGGGTAGTTGCTCAGCCCTTTCTGCTCTGAAATTCAGGTAAAAACGTGAGATCAGCATATTTGTTTTGAAAGTCATCTGACTAAAATTGCTGTACAATTTCAAAGAAAGTAAGATAACTGAAATGACATTTGGCAGAAATAGCGCTTCGTCATGATGTTAATGCATCTTATGGTGCAAATGATGCCTTGGTCAGTTTGCAAAATAACACACCAGTGAAAACCCCACATTGTTCATCCTAGCAGTCTCAACGCTTCACTTCAGGACACACTCTCCAACACATCTAATCACACCGTGAAAGGGACAAAACCCTTCTTAGCTGTCGTGCATACAGTGGACGTGATATAAAGCTGATTACATTTCCTTTCTGCCTTAGTAACCAAACACTAATCTGAGTGATGGGTAATCTTAAGGCCATTCATTTTTAATTTTAAGGATGTGGGAGAGATCATTTGTCAAGCAAACATCCATGTAAAGCCACCGTAGGAGGCCTGCTAAAGCTTATAGCTCAGTACTGTTTTCATCTCCCACTCCATCGTGACTCCTCTCCAGCATCAGTTCGATCACTGTGAGACAGTATTGTAAGCTTTGGTCTCCCACATACATAGTGGAAAAGACCACTCCATTACACGTTAAATGGTTGTGTGAGTGTATTTACAGGAATTTCACCAAGTGCTGGATGTTGCTCATCGTTAGATTTTTTTCCTGACACCTGTTGAACAGAAGGCTGGTGTATTGTATTTGTTGTTCAAATGAAATAGCCACTCTTCTTGAGCCCTTTATTCTTTTCAAAAATCACTTTGCATAATTTGCACACTCACATGAACATCAGCATCACAATTCACTACACACTCTGTAAATATATGCAAAGGCTCCACTGAGAGGAAATACAGTTTTATGTACTAAATCAAAATAATATTTGACAAAGAAGCAAGATAGAACTTAATTTTGGCAGAGGTTACTTTCATTTACTGATGTATGCAATTCAGTTTAGGGATAGTAAAGTACTGGAAGTGAATGGCTTAATTTATTGTGTCCTTGAACATTCATTCAGTTCCTGTGGCAATCACCATAAAAGTGTCATAAATATGAAGCCATAACGTCATAACAATGACAAAGACAGCAATACACATAAAAACCGACCAGCAATGCAGCAACAATGACGGTGACTCAGACAATCAGATTAAACAAACACTGTGCTGGGTGTAAAGCAGCAACACCCACAAATACTAGCCAACCATTCAACCTCCACACACACACACACACACACACACACACACATACACATACACATACACATACACATACACACACACACACACACACCGTGTCATATTTAATATTTAGTTTGTTCAGTGATATTACACTGGTGGATTAAAAAGCCTCACAGGCACGTAACTTCACAAAGACAGTGCCCCTGTAACTTTGCACTCATGTCGACAAATACTTTTCACTAAAAAGGGGAAGTGATACATCACTAAGAATTCTCTGTCATTTTCTTATGACTCAGAAACATCATAACAGTGTTGCACAATTTTCTTGTTGCAGCAAATATTAACTATTTTTGCAGTTTCTTCTTACTAACAGACAAGTAAAAGTACCACAAATTCACAATAAAACAGGAGCTGGTATTCATCCAAAACTTCGTTGACATTTTCCCGATGATCCCATTGGGGTCTACAATCAAATTAATTTTCAGTACCTATAACTGTGCTGAGACCAACTAACAAACTGATGAGTCCATCCGAAATACCGTGTCTCATCTTCATTGATCAAACCAATATTGGCTATGTAATCAGAGAAGTGAAGATTAAAGACAGCACTGGAGAGAAAAGTGCTCCCTTGTGGGGCCTCTGTATTAATAACATTAGAGAAAAATACTGCATCCACTCCAGCACTCTGCCAATCTTATGATGCCATGACTCCCATCTTGCAGTAGAAATCTCTTCTTTAAAATACATCCTTACTGTATTAAAATGGCCAAAAAACCAAAAACCAACAAAAACAACATGGGCATATTGCTTAGGTCTAAAAGGTATAGAAACTGTAAACCACACCAGGAACTTATGTTATCACAATCCTCTCATTATGAAGGCTAAGGCAAGGTTATTGAGGCAACTGTTCAATAATTAACAACCTCTTGTTTCAATTGGTTTGGCACATTAACTGCATGCAGCATTTCTTTGATGGAAATAAAGTGTGCGTCATCTGACATTTGAAACAACTGACTAAACACAGGACTCAGTTGTTCTTGCTGCAGTCCTTCTGTAACCTACCCCTTCTTCGGCAAAGACTAGCTGCTTTACCAATGTGCACTTGCTTTCAGTATCACTTGTACTAATTAGGCTGGGATAAGTGTCAAAATACGGCAAATCACCACATGAACACAGAGAGAAGGCAAAGCGGGTTGTGAATGTGCTAAGCCCAGGGCTAGCAATGGGTGAAAGCACTCTGGAGGCAAGGTGACACCACTAACAGACACGGGCTGAACACTTTGGTGCATTCAGGTGGTAACTTCTACCTAACCCTAATAAGCTACCTGGCTCTAGCTGCTGGGAAAGCTAATTTTGCATGTTATCATATTTGCAACTGTACTTTGCATTTCACCAAAGAAAGACATGTAAACAGTAACACTTGTTATACTGTTATATTACATGTTTTAGAGTTATTAGACATGTTAGATCATCTTTTAACCAGCTGCTATTTGGTTGAACAATTAGCTAGAGTGACTGGAAGAGCCTCCACAAACCAAACGGAGCAATTACTTCAACAATAACCAAACAAATCGAAGCAATTACTTCATCACTAACCAAACAAAACCAAGTTAATACTTCATCACTAACCAAACAAAACCATGCATTACTCCAGCACTGACAGCTGACCACATTCTACCAGCCAGATTCTACCCTCAGCTGTGTTGTGACTGGTGTGAAAATTAATTTACACCTGTGATAGAATAAAAGCACAAAATGTTGATATAAAAAAAGAGCTGCTTACTGATATCATTGTGCACCTGTGCTCAGACTAAATATTCAAAATAAAGACATCTTTTGAGAATTTGCCAAAAGAATTGCCTTTAGTGACCCAACAACCACACAATTCCTTAGTATGTATATCCTTAACATTTGGAGGAGATGCTCTTGTGTAGGCTTACCTCTCTCTGCTTGGTCTCTGGGCACTCAGAGTGCAGGGTGAGGGTGGCTCCCTCTATGTTGCGTGGCATGGGTGTGGAGCCTGGATTTATTGTGAACTGAATCTGGTCTGGAGAAATGGTGTGGTGTACATAACCCTGTGACATGCCATCAGGGTCATTCATAAAGGCCAGAGAGCCATCCTCCTCGTCTCCATCACCCTCCCCTTCAGTGAGGAAGGTGACCCCATCTTCGTCCCCTCCACAGTGACCCTCCTCTTCGCCCTCCTCGTCTAGCCGAATAGGGTCCCGCTCAATCAGCACTGTGGTGCGGTCGTACACCCGACCGGAAGACGATGAAGGTTCAGCGATCAAGTCATCGTCTTTGTCAAAGTGGATCTTGTCGTCTTCTTCTTCGTCGTCCCGACCCAAGGGATCCACCTCCACCTCAAAGTACATCGACGCCTCTGTATGAGGGCCATTCTCACTCATGGTCCCTGGTGCCTCTCCGTCCTTGGCAAGGAGGACTGCACACTCACACTGAAACCGTTACAGCCTGTGATAAGAATTCAATAATTTATTACTATGAGGGGTGTAACAATACATCAATCTGGATACAAATTTACAATGCCACAGTAAATATTGCACTTCCTTTTGCAATCTTCTACTGTATGCATTCTGTCACCAGCCGGTTTGACGTGTACTCATTTTCTTAGACTTATTTTCAAATATGGAGAATAGCTTTGTAATGGTCTATCTTATTTATTTTATGCACACACGTCGATACATATCATCATCTTTAAGACACCCCTTTAATATGACATTCCAATGGCACATCTGTGTCCCCATTTTCTTCCAACCACACCTCCTTTCTAAACATTTAAATAGTGCTATCGCAACCTATGGTCAGACAGACGATGGCAAGCAGCCAAGAGAAAGACAAGGGTATTTACTGATCGTCTCGTATCGATTGCAGCCCCCTGAATTGACTCAAATCAAAACTGCATCGTGGCGGACTTTGTGATAAACAAATATTGTATAACTGTCTCAAGTTTTGATACACTATGGTTTCATAATGAAACTTGTGATTACACCCCTGTAAATTAGACAATTCAAAAGAGCTGTACAAAAGACATAAAAGGCATTAGGACAAAACAGTGAGAGAAACTAAACACACACATGAGGGTTTAAAAAGAGTGAAACAGAAAATATAAAATGAAAGATTAACAGGAGAATAAAAATGACAGTGCAATTAAGAGTAAAGTGTAGGATATAAATAAATAGCATGTAAGTTCAATTCAATAAAAGGCAGTGCCAAACAGACAGGTCTAAATTTAAAAATAACTACTAAGTTGGTGCAGACCTCACATTTACTGTCTGTACCAGATATGTGATATTAAGAAAGCCTGAATGTTGCTTTGTCATGTACAGTAAGCAAACCTGCCCCAAATGATTTGAGAAGGTTGGACAGTCCCTAACATAGCAGGAGATCTAGTTGTAGCACTGGCCCAGATGAGCAACCTTACATTCACAATACAGAGCCATATTGCCTTGTTAAAAGAGCTCAGCTACAGGAAATGGTTATTAAAACACCTCATGAGAGCTCTGCATCTTGTGGGCCTGTTCCAATAGAAATGATTTCCAGCACCAGCTCACGTACTGCATGTGTGCCATGTCTGGATCATGGCTTTGATTACACAAAATGCCAATGTAAATACGTCCGTGTGTCCAACTTATTTTTAGTATTTAAAGTATTAATATTACAGTATTGAAAACCGGATTGCTCTATAGTAAAGCAAGAGGCCAACAGCACACATTAGCCCTGTTTAATGCAAACTAACGTTACCGTGATCTGGAACTTTCTGTTTTCAATGACACAAGTCACGAGACAGCAGTGGTTGGACTAACTGACACAGCTGATGATTTCTCATCTATTAAAACTCCATTATGTAACTTTTACTAAACGTTGTAAGTAACGTGTGAAAGATATCACTCTAGCACGCCAGTGCCAATTAACTTTTCCACACTCGACACGGCTAGCTAACGTTTACAAACACAACGGTGGCCTGATAGACACGCCAAGTTTACATCGTTACACTGACAATACAGTTAACGTTACGTTAACCTACCTTCGTGTCAAGGTGCTGGAGTTGTTAGCCGTTCACCAATAATTAGCACACTGTCTAACAATCCGCTGGTTGACACTGACCTGACGTTATATCTGACATTTTCATATCATTACTAGCTTCTGATATGTCGCTAGCTTCCTGCTAATTACAAATGGATAACAAACCGTATTTACGTTGCGCGTAACCTCCTTTTAACGTTAAATAAAACGTCTACCGTTACACGTACTTTTTAACGTAATGTCGCTAATAGTTTCATTTTTATTTAATCTTTTGCTAGCGAGCAGCGGATAGCAAAATTAACGGCTGTAAGCTGTACGCTAGCCAACTATCAGTCATTTCTCTGCACATGCATAGCTTTGCTAGCTAGCAACCATTTAGCTCACATTTAAGCTAGGTGGCTAGCTAGTAACGTTAGCAACTGTCGACAGTTGACATTACGTACCTTCCCTGCAAGGATAACACAACTCATGTTACCCACCGATAAAATGACTAACACACAGTAGTGGCGAGTTAATTAACCAAATGGAAATTACATTAAAAATATATTTACCTGATAAAATGCAAGCCTTATCCCTATGCTTCAGATGTTTAGCACTTTCTTCCTCTCCCCTCCCTAGGATACCAAACAACGTCATGGACTCACAGCCATTCGTGATGAATTATGGGAAATCAAATATTATTCCTAATGCTTCATTAAAACAACAAATACTATTCTCTCTAAAATGTGTCTTATGATTTTTTTTTAGGGACAAATGCGATTCTTTTAGCTCATCTAGAGAAGTGGCATTATAAAAAACAAACTAACATTAATTTAACGTTCATTTCTTTTGCTTGTGATTGGAAAAAACACCAGTGACACACACCTTGTTTCCAACAGCTTTATATATAAAAACAATATCCTGTTGAGAGCAAAACATTAAAATACAAATTATCATTTTTTTTTAAATAAAATATTCATACATTACAAATTGTTAGGTCTCTACAGATGCTCAACGATATACAATAAACTCTGTGCATCATCAACAGATCACAAACATTATCGTGTGAAACAAACTATCATCAGATAAGAACTGTCACTTACAGTAATTATGCTATGTATCTATACAAAGAACCATCTAAGAATATATGAAATCATTACAGTTTATTTCAAATACTGGACTGTACAGGGTTTTTAGTGTTCCGCTTCAGCATTAAGGACAAGATGGAGAAGTCCTCCATCTAGGAGGAGCCTTGGGCCAGGAAGTGCTGAAAAAACTCTTGAGTCTTCCTCTTTTCTGCAAGATCCTGCTTCACAGGTGACCTCAAGAGCAAGGAGGCAAAAATGGTGGCTGTGCAGAAAAAAGATAAATATTCATGTTGCATTTCTACTGCATAGTATAATAGGCTTCCTTGTCTTAGTTGTAATGTCTTTATTAGCAAAGTTTCAACAAATGTGACAGTGACGATAAAAAGAAATTCAATGTGCTAAATGAAGGATTTTAAATAACTACATTGACAGAAGATGTTTTGCTCAGGGTATTAAAAAGGTAATCGGTGCACAGTCCTTGAGTCATAAGCAGTATTGTCTTTCATTTTCACTTCTCATTGCTGTTTTAGTTTCTAGCTGACTAAAACACAAAGCAGCAGCTATTAATAACACATTAACCAATGAAAGAGACTGAAGTGTGACCTGCTTCTTTGCCTTACCCAAGATGTTGACATCTAATCGATTGCTAGCAGAATTCTTCAACAGTTCACGGAGAAAGGCAGCTAAATAGTTGAACACATTTTTATGGCACTGAGGTAGCATGGAAATAATCTGAAACAAAAGAAATTAACACCACATTTCAAGAAGGCAGAGATTTACTTTCATATTCAACACATTTAGGAATTAATTCATGTTGATCAGCGAGTCACTGTGGGCTGTCCCACTTACTTTCTCACACTGACTGGCACTGGCGCAGCTGTCTAGGCACTGCTGGTAAAAGGAGTAGGGGACCACAGGCTCTGGGAGGGCGTCTAGGAAGAGAAGCAAGGCCTCGGCCACTGAGTGGTTACTGCCCGCTGCAGGTCAATACAAAGTCAAGGACATAATTCTTGAGTAGAATCTGCACGTTTTGAAATGTAGTTGCTGTAAGAAAGAATCTAAAACACTGTCACATCCCTGGATTCATTCAAAGGGTTCAGTTTACCACCAGACAGACAAAACAGACAGATATGAAGTGCAGTATTTGGAAAGAACAACATGTTTGTTGGAGTCTCTGAAATCAAACAATAACTGTGAGGGCAAAATGCTAAAAGTGCTCTTTTTCCACCAATGGTTATGAAGGCAATAGTGCTGAAGGATACGTAGAGAATCAGGAATGCCAGTGTCAAGACAATCCCTTATGTCTGCAAATTCACTCCGGAGCCCAGGTTGCTGAAATATGTCTTCCTGCAAATGGAGGAAAGTAAATATTAAGTCTTTATGTCCCTACAAAGCACATTTATTCAGCCAAGGAGATAAATTACAAACAGGCCCTGTTGGGCTGATGAAAAATGCTCTATGGTCTAAAATGTAGTGGAGCTGCAATGGACTTTGACTTAATTAAAATTAAAAGCACAGTCTTATGATTAAATAACCTGAATTGAGGCTTTTAAAAATAATGACTAATTCCCTTTACCAAATCAATGCAGATACTTTACAAATTACTTGGCTTGCTGGCACAACCACTAATGGCAAGAATCAGACAGATGATCTACAGATCTTCAGCTTTGTTGGATGTGCATACCCAACACTCCCAACTAGCGACTCATACCAGTGTCTTTGTAGACAAATCTTTGAAACACTGACACTTTTAATTTTGCTCAATAGTTGTGGCATGCAGTGTCTTGCATTTAGTTGTCCTCAGAAAGACACAAAATGCTTGGAAGGAAGCCAAGAGTCACTTAAATCACTTTAAAGACATGACCCTGCAAATAAGAAAGCTACGCCCATAAAACTAAACAAGAGTACAATTTCTCTGATTTCATTATAGCACCAAAATAGAAGCTTCGGCGACACATTTTCTTACTTGTTTGAGTGCATTGCGGAACAAGTGATCCACCATCATCCAGAGCTCTTTAGGAATGTCGAGAGGCTTTTCAGTGTTTGCTGCATTCTCATCTATAGACATCTCCGCCTGGTGTTCAGAACAAACACAACAAAGAGAAGAAGTTCAGTCAAAATAGACTCAAAAGTGTTTAACAAGTACGCAACACAGTGTTTCCCCTATATTCATTTAGCAGTGGCGCTTAGGCTATAAAATCCCCCTGTGTGCAATTTCCTTGCTGTCTGTACTTAGTTTAAGTGGCCAGATTCAGGAAGATTAAGGGTAATTAATTGCAAACCCCCAGATAAGGATGCTCGGCTCGATCAGCCACCCATCATTATCAGCTGATATATTCGTTCTTAATGGTTTAAAGGCCAATCAGATGATCAGATGGGGACAATTTCTCTGCGCACTGTTAAAACAGCTTCACTGCTCTGGCAGTTCTGACAAACTGTCACTAACACTGAACATTCATGGTTTACTGATCAAATGTTTTTACAAGCAACATCAGAGTCACAATATGGATATTAGAGCTAGATGTTAAGTGTTAAATCTGTCCCCACATGCAGAAGCGACTGTAACAGAATATGGGGTATGGAAAGTATTGCATTGAACGTGATCAGACATCTACAACTGTGTACAAATACATGTCTAAAGCCCTTCTTGTGTCAGTGGATGTGCTAAGTATCTTTCAGCAGCGCACAATAATTCACACACTTCAGCACCACTGCTGGGAGAAATCCTCGGAGACAACCGTGACTGTAGAAAAGGTATTTCAAGGACACTGTTGCTGCGCTGCACATGGGAGCACTAACCACTTGGCGGAGGGTCTCTTGTGGCATGTCCTGGATGGGCTCCCTCAGCTGACACAGGGAATGGATGGAGGAGCCGTAGCAGCTGGGCAGGTAGTTTCCGGTCACAGAGATGAAGTAGTCCTTGCCGCGCTCCAGGTGGAGTACCAGGATGTCTTCAATCTCTTCCTTGCCAGAATTAAGTTGAGGCGCCGTTGAGCGGTTTACAAAGACCTCAAGCTCAATGTCCACAGAAGCACCTGGATGTTGAGAGAGATGAACTGTCATGATTTGGGAAGTGATGCCTGCTACATCAGTGAGTTACGTTGTGCTACCGTCACTAGAAGCAGTTTTTGAGGATCTGTAAAGCACCAAGATGTCTGTAATCTGTGATAAGATTTAATCTTGCAAAAGAGAAAGGCTGCCTTTGTGAGTCAAAATCAGAGTTCTGCCCTAATAACTCTTATTGCACTTAATTTCTAAAACCTAGAGGCAGAACAGTAGTGATTCATTAAAATGAAATATGCCACTATGTGATGAAACTCTGACTTTGTGTTCTACTCACCCTGAGCGATAAAGCCTTTGGGAGGGTTAGCTGTGAGCCAGGGCTTGCAGTATGTGGGCTCATTCGGCTTCTGGATAAACTCAAACTGACACGGGACCTGCCCGTCATTTAAGAGGCTCAACGTCTCAGCCTGGTGCTGCATGTATTTCACATCCTTAAAATGGAACTGAAAGAAGAGGAAAAGGTTAATAGTCAAGCAGGGAAAAAAATTCTACTCCATTTCATGTAAACGTATCCTTCAAATATCTGCATTCGGCTCACAGCCCGAGATCAATACACAGCTTCATTAGTGGTGGTTTACTTACTAAATTCATCAAGGGGACATAATGAGAGGGAAACTGATTCTACAAGGTGAATCAGAGCGGTATTATAGCTCGCATTACGCTGTGATGAGAGAAGAAACTTTACCTCTCGCCTGGATAACGTTACAGATGGAATACACTCGTTCTCCATTTTGTCTATGTTGCGTACAATTTCTTCAAAAGTCTTCTTATAGGCCTCGGCATTTACTCTCTTGATCTGTGGAAAGACGAGGCAGAGAAACACTGCAGCATAAATATCTACATTGTATAACCTTTAAATAAGACTGCAATGGATGTGATATGGCCTTTGCAAAAAATAAGGGGCTGATGCATCATCGCTTCTCCCCTCCCCTAATTTTCAAAAGTCTATATGAGGAGGGCCAATGCTTCTTTTTCCAAACAACAAGAAACTTAATGAAAGAAATTACTTACCCCAACGACAAGCAGGGAACTGACTGGTTTGTGGTCACTTGTCTTCAGAGCCATGTGACTCTGATAATGCTGCTGCATGATGTTCTTCCCTCGCCACAGGATACGGTCACACCACGCTGGTACGCGACATTTTTCACTACATGCAGAAGAAAGGAGGTGTTAATTCTCAAGTATGTTTATTACATCTTTAAGATGTAAATACACAGGGCAAAACTTACATCTGTATCACCAAGTGTTTGTACATAACTCAAAGGTTACCACGTGGAAGAGCAGAAAATACCACACAGTGCTGCAACTGTGATTTAGGACCACATCAGCTGCGGGGGATGTTTCCCGATAACATTAATTAATGGTGCAATAAGTGGGTGGCTTAAGTGATTTATATGGGCCATCAGTGGAGATTAAAGTGATTCAGTGTTAGAAGCTTCTTCACATTTAACAGGTGAAACATGTAAGGCAAGCTGTTTTAATGGTGCTCAAGAGCAGAGTCTGATTAATGAATGACCACATTCCCTTTTGCATTATATTTGCTTAATATTACAATATGAGTTTTCCTCCCTTCACCCCATATTTCTATCAGACTGCTACTGTGACACATATTTTTGTGCCAATCTTTATGTGAATACTCATATAAAGTGGTGTTAATAAAGAACTTATACAAAGACAATGCCACTCTGTAAGTGGAGAGATGTTTGTTTGTTGATAGACTAGAAAGCTTGCAAAATGAGTCACACAAGTGGTTTCATTAGGTGCGTTTCCATCCAGCTCATTTTATGCGCATTTTCATTTTGTGCATACAAAACCTGTGTGGAAACTGTAGCAGCTAAGCCTGAACTTAAAGCCACTGAGGGGCTGCACAGACAAGCTACAAACTAATTGATGCACTTGCCTGACCTAACTGACCGCTGCTCATCAGGTGGAAACAAAAAGTCCAATTCTTCTTCTTTGATGCATTCTTTATTTATGACCACTGTAGTCTTCATTGAAAAACTGGCAAACATCTATGAATCTGTGTCTATTAACCATTCAATGGTACAGATTTGCACCATTACATTGAGCGGCGTACTGTACACCTCACTTGACGTGGCCCGGCGCTGCGCTCAAAACCCTTCGTGTGCTCCCCTGTCTAGCAACACCTGTCCCTCAATGAATGGTTCCAAGCTATATCGACAGACACCCATGACAATACAGTGACCCCTACAGGACAAATTAGCATCCCACATATACATCGTACACTGGGGATGGCTCCTATAGAAACAACCAAAATTGAAAAATATCTCAAACTCTCGGAAAAAAATTTTATACTTGGGGGAGGTAGAAAAGTTAATGTACCAACAAATAACTAACCAATAATAACAATAACTGCAAGCTCTTTTGTTGTTTCTGGATGGCTTTTAACATGCTTACATTCATACACAGGACTGTTATCAGAACTCTCCCAAGAGCACGCAGCTTTAATATAAGTCGTTCAAAACTCTCTATCTCCAATGTCCAGTTTGCTCTCCACTTTTGTGCATCCATTGTTATATTGCATTTGAGGTCTGAATGGCGCTTTTTTAATGATGTCATCCTATTCGCCCTCTTTTTCTACAGACTTCTCACTGGAGAATTAGTGCCACCTACTGCTTAATGCAATAAATCAACTCCAAATATTTGCACTTCAGCAGTGGATTGAAAAGCACATAATTTCATATATTCTTTTGCAGATTTTCTGCAAATTCGGTTACACTTTGTGCTACATTTGGATGGAAACACATCTATTGTTGGTGTACTTCTAGTTATCCTTACTTTAACTGTAAAAATAACCATATAATTGAAGAAAGATCTCCTGACTAGAAACGCTCCAGTCTGCGTTTCACAGTCAGGCCTTTATATAAAATTACCTTGTATCCCACTTGTCGGAGCCGGTGTCATATTTGTAGGTGGGCTGGAAATCAATCTCTCCCTCTGCAAATCCAACGAACACGGCCTCCTCATCGATCTGCCTCTTGAGCTGAGGACCATATGGAGCCGTTTAGTATCACCACTTGTACACATGAGCGATGAGTACATGCTATTTAAACAGCGGAAATGAGAGACCTTCACTGATATTACCTGATCGTAACTGTGCAGCGTTTCAAAGTCCTTCTTGCTAATTAGCTCCTTCACGTTGGAGACGTCAAGTTCACTGATTCTGTAGTTGAGGTCCCCAATCCATAAGATCACACTGGTGAGCATAGAGAGACAGAGGAAGAAACATGGAGATAACTTGACTATGGATCAAATATAGAAACATGAATCCCAGCATATTTAGATTTAGTGGCATGACTACATTGAAGGTGTTAGAAATTAATACATAATATGTCACTGTAACTCTGTAATATCTAATTGTTTTCATACTCATGCTTCATGATAGTAAGTGGAGGCTGGTTGGGATCAAGCTGGCGAAACTGAAGACGACTGCAAATGTCCTTGTAGTCTTGATTACGTCTCTCATATTCTTCAATGTGAGCAGCTAAGTGAGAGTTGACGACGCAGATATCAGAGTTGTGGAAGCGAAAACGGATTGCCACAGCACCCTTATTTCCCTACAAATCAACAAGAGGTTTAAAGAGAGAGAAAGAGAAAGTCAGTCAGAATAATATAAGAAGCAAACTAAAAGGTCCTGCAAAAAGATTTAGAGAAAAAAAAACTGTATGCAGTGATATGCGCCTTCACTTGACAGTAATCCAATATTATGCAAACACTGTGACACTTGTTTCAGATGGCTCTTGGTGCAGATCATAAACCTGTCTCTCATTACTGCAGGAAAGGATGGAGCAACCTTACAAAGGCCCCTACTGGTCACCAGCCAGCCATCTGCTCTACACTGCAGGGACTGCTCAGTAAGCACGGCCACATCTAAGGCAAGAATAATCTTTTCTGCGACAGTGCATGAGGAGTTAAGATGGGGCTGCTGGACGAAGCACTTAATGGATGAATAAGCACTAAAGATAAAAACAGTTCAAAAGAGGAACCAGTCAAAGGTTTGTACTGTCATCATCACAGCAAAGCCCTTGAGCATAACATTGCCTTTATTTATTGCCATTTGACTGCAGTTGTTATGGCAATTAAACAACACTTTCATTGTAGGAGCCCAAATGTTTTTTTTCCTGCTTCAGTCATTTGCTGCTCTCATCTAATGTTGATGTGAAAAGCTACTGTTGATACTAACTCTACACTTCCTCTTTAAGTGTCATAACAAATGCTTTTATGTGAGACCAAAGAAAATACCTGTGGCGTTGCTAAAAATGTATCTACAAATCGATTTTGACATTCTTGGCACCTGATGCCTGGAAGTTAAAACTCTGCAGGGATTTTAAAACATCTCCGACAAAGCTGATGTTAGGTGCGTGAGCAAAGACAGGAAAGGGGTGACACCTTTTCCTTTATGTACCTGCCCTGTGGACATGCAAAGAGAAGCTTGCTAGAGGCAAGTTCTGATCACGACTGCTCTCAACAGCTCAGCTCTGTATTACCTTAGAATATCTATACACCAGTTAATCTACATGAGGACCCGTGCATGAGAGACCTGTAAAATCAGTCCTTACCATCCTTCCCATGATGCCGGTGCCCACAGTCTCGGCCTCCACATCAGAGATGAACTCTGCATGCTCCTTTTTTACATAGAAAATCAGCATGATGCCAACCAGACGCACCAACTTCACCTGCAGCAGAAGATGAGAACATTTACAAAGGGTCATGTCATATGGGAAAGGGAAAAGGCAAACAATTGTTTAATCTGCATCCTAACTGTTTTTCAGCCACAGCTATGAACAATGGCAACATTTACAGTCTAAGGTATTTAGTCTCATCGAGAGCTGGGGGATAAAACTATCTTGATAGGGGATCATGATACAATTCATGCTGATATCGACAAATACAGATAGATCTAACAGCCTATCTCACAGCAGAAATAAACGTGACAACAGCCAGCCAGTCAGTCTGCTGCTTCTCTTGTGTGTCGCTGCCTGTTTGTATGTGTGGAGCATGGTCCCACCCTACGGCAGAGTGACAGCAGTCAGTCTTTAGGATGTAAATGGTTGTCAGTTTTAGTAGTTGGTTAGTATGATCATTTCAAATTGTATCATTAAAACTGTATTTGATTACCGTGCTTTCATTAACTCATAGTTAAAGCAGCTGTGTGGAACTTTTTACCATTTATAAAACTGTCCCTAGTTCCTATCACCCCCCCTTGAAGATCTGCATATTTATTTGAACCCAACAGCGACAAAAAAGCCTTTCTCTATATGGCTATTTAGCGTAGCCTCAGTCGGGTCATAGCGGAAGTCAGCAAACCAGAATACGGCACACGGAGGCGGAAGTAAGTCTGCACGCCTGCAGCGGTCCGCAGCCATTAAACCACAGAAGAAGAAGGAGCCGTGTTTACAGAGAGTGTTCTTCAGGTTAACGGTACGCAACAGGTATTGCTGAACACATAACAGTTTTACCAGATGTATCTATAAGGACTTGGTTGTACTTTCGATGTCATGGCAGATAACGAAGGAGCACCATCTAAAAGAAAAAGAACAGAAGAAGGCTAAACGGGACAGTGACAGGGCTCGAGCCCAAACACGTGTAAACCTCGGTCGGGCATTCACCAAGCGGAGAGAGCTGAGAGATTTGAAAGGTTTTAAAACTGATCCCGAGTTGGTCCTTTTCCTAATCGACAGGTATGTAATTTTTGTTTTTATTTAGAGAATATACCGCAACTTGTTAGACATTGTTTCACTTCAATATATGACAACATGGAAGTTATAAGCAAGCTAAATGTAACGTCAGCTGATGTGAACCGCTTTTGTCTAGTAACGTTACAACAAATGCCACAAAATTATCTGTGACTGTGACCATGAACACAAATATACAGCAGGCAGTTGTCCTCAGTTTAAAAGAAATTCAGAGCTACACCAGAACATTTATGATTTTCCTCTCGCTCTCCAAAACAAATGCATGCGGTAATTGCCGGTTGCATCCAGAATTTTACGACACTAGGCTGTGGGTGTCATACCGCTTAGACCAAAGGGGGCGCTATAATCAATGAAAACGTAAAGTTCCACACAGCTGCTTTGAAACTGTCAAGCATCAACCAGAGTTAGCAAAAAGGTAACACTGCATCAATAATATGGAAGTAGCTTGAATATCTCAAAGCAATGAAGCACAGATAAGGACGGTCTGCAAAATATGCCATTGCTCAGTGCCAACCAAGACAGGAAAAACAACAAATCTTTCCATCACCAGATAAGGGACCGCCCTAGTGACCACAACATTATCATAGTAAGTTACAAGGCGAGCTAATTTGTATGGTTTTGTTAAGACAGATAAAGCATGTCTGCAAAGTTTATTGTTGACATTTAGATGTTATCCAATATAATATTTGATCACAAAACATATTCTAAACCAAGCCATGTTTGCACAGTTAAATGTTGATGTTATTTTAGTATACATATCAATAAACTATCCTCTAAAGTTTAACTAATAAAGCGCCTGGTTTCCACACGCTTCAGCAGCATTATCAAATCGATATTGATCAATGTGGAAAAAAGCACGCTGATCATGTTTCTGCCACACCACCCAGCCCTAGTCTCACACTGTCTAATCGCAAGGAAAACAGAAATAAAGAACATCCCAGAATATGAAGCAGTTGCAAAAATACTTTAATAGGCCCTCCTGTCAATCCTTTATGAATCAACATTCAGATGTGATGGTGAAAACATTTATTTTTCAACTCGCTGAGCTACGCCGTGTCAGACATGAAGAAATGACACATCATTATGCTGCCTACATGACTTACAGACACCCTCTAAGCCCTAAAGTGATGAGAAGAAAACAGTCCGGCTGAGAGACGGAAGTTAATAAGCTAGAGTCAGCGCTCTGAGAAAAGGGAAGTAGATGAAAGCGAATAATGGGAAGAAGAAGAGAAAGACTTAAAATATAAGGCCTGACTAAGCTCATCGAATTAGCAGGAATATCATGACTGTTTCTTAGAATTAACCTGCGTAATCATCATACAGTGTTATGTAGAATGCTATTATGGCCACAAGCTATCTGTCAGTTCACTGTAATACAGAACTCTTGCAGTCTCCATTTTAAAACGAGCTAATCAAGCTTTACAGACAGAACATAATAAGCTGTGCAATATTTTTCAGTCAAAATACCAACTAGAGGGGAATAATTATATTAAAAGAGGAAAGACGAATTTAAAAAAGAAAGACTTCCTTACTAAGGCATACTTGGCATCAGGATGCAAGGCCTCGGACACAGCCTTCGTCCACTCCATCTCTTTGGGGGTGTCATTGAAGAAGAAAGCCTCTTTGCTGAGGTCAAGCTCCTGAAAACTATCACGAAGGACAAACAGTAAAATTTGGGTTTTTAAGCTTTACCTCAGAACTTTCATGGTATTCTCAAAACTTTTTCCACTCTTCAACACCAAAGTTAGTAAACTGAAACGTAGGCAGGATTACACATAGTGCTGAATCTGTGGGTGGGCATGTTCTACTTAAAACAGGATCAATGGCGGCATACATCTGTCGGAGGTTCGAGCAGTATATGTCTATCTGTGTAATGGGATTACACGGAGACTTGCAAGGCTATTCTCCGGCAGTGTGAATGTGACTTACCCCACGCAGTACATGTCAGGAGGGTTGAGAGTGCAGCTCAGCCAAGGACGGAGGCTTTCCTTTGGTGTCTGTCCGTTTACATTGTATGTGCCGAGAAAAAAGCTGGAAACAGAACGGGGATGAGATGAGAAGTTGGCACAGAGGAGAGGAAGACAGAGCCACAGCTTGTTTGCCAACTACGTTGAGTTTATCCTGCAGACTGTGAAGGTTTCTTTTTATATTTTCCAGTTCACATCAGGGGAGATTAAAACAGTGGAACAATGACCTCAGTCTATGTTACGATGCTGCTTTACTGCAGTGCTCACCAGCTCATGTCTAAAATTTTCATTTCATTTTGATGTTCTTATTCATCCATCAGAGCTGCTTGTTCGAGGTTTGAATAACTTCAAAATCCCCGTCCCTCAACGCCTTTCCGACGTCGCATAATAGGGGGCTGTGTCTGACCACTCCTGTGATTTTCCAAAATCGACGACACAACATCACACCCACTTCAGTTCGAGATAGGCCAAGTGTAGGGCTGACATAGAAGCCTGGGGTCTGACTTCTCTCTCTAGCTCTCTTTCTTCATTTTTAACACAACAGTTTTTCACTTTTTCGTGTTTAAAACTGAGTGCAACACTACAAATGTCTTCAAGGAGAGACTGTATGAAAATGTGTGCCATTATCTCCATATTTAAACAATGTCTCCCCCATCCTCATTACAGCTGACATTTCACCCCGCCTTTGTGTTCAGCCATTCAGAACAATTGAACAATTAAACACTTCTGACGTGGTTGGACGGCACATTTTAAGCTACTTCTGATCAACTGTACCCCGGCCCTTTCACTCATACAAAGAAACATCTTAGAGCTGTCTACAGGGCAAAGCAACAAAAGAGAATAAAAATAGTCTAATCGTTTGACCTCTGAGCAGCCCCACTGGAACTTTCCCTACTGAAGGGCACCTAAATTGCGAGGAATGCTAAGAGGACCCACCCTTATTTACCGTCCTACTGAGATTTATTCTGCAGGTCCAGATTAAAAATCAGCTTCCTTCCATTCAATAGCCCTCGTCTCTGACCTTCAGGCAGCTGCTGCTCTGCTCATGCAGCTGCACAGGAGCAGTGCAGAGCTCTGTATTTGTGGTTAATGCCACCGCACTGTCTTTAAACAATAATCTTGCTGTTGCTTTCCTAAGCTTTGTTTTCATAGCCTGCACATCGGCATAGATATTAAGAACAATCTCAGTATGTGCTGTAATGTGAGATGAAAGCAGGCAATGCATGTGTTCCAGCACAACGCAGCCTTTTCTGTATCTCTGCTGTTGAAGCTTTTGATTTTGACTCAGGGTCACACAGGGACAGGGTCCGTGTACTTTGCGGCCATTCGTTATTCGTTCTGAAGTAGGTAAACGAAAAACGGGAAACGATCCTATTTTCCTTTTTCGTTTTGATGTAGGTAAACAAAAAACAGGAAATGAGTCGTCTCTCGTTTGGAAATTGGAAATCGAAAAACGAGTCTTTATCTGATTTTCTATTATGCGTTTACTAACCACAAGTCGGGAAATAAAATACGACAGTAATTCTTTTTATCAAATTTACGTTGCCTTAACCCAGAAACCATTCTTATTCTTATTCTTCTCCTTCTTTGTTTGCAATGGCAGACTAGACTACGGCGCATTGCTGCCCCCTGCTGATATTACTAGTTTGCCGCGCTTGTGCTGTGCCCCGTTACAGCAGCCTACAAGCATGCTGTGTCAATAAATCAGCTCAGACACTGTTAGAAATTATTTAGCCTAATAACATAATGCTACAGCAGTAATAACGTCAGCTTTAGTCAGATGGCTCTAGCTCTCCCGGTAAATGTCATAAAGTCTGGACACATTTTCCCTGTATGTTGACATGATAATGGCCGCGTTTCCCAGATTGCTCTTAGCTTAAGATCTTTCACTAAGAAGGAGTTGTAAGATCGAGCTGACCCACTCTTAACAGTAGGACCGCCAGGATTACAGCGCCCCTCCAAGCGCCGCAATGGTCTGCCAGACCATTATGTAACTTCATTGTCTGCCCGTGTGCTCAGAAGCACACAAAAAATGCATTTTTGAGTAATTTCTGAGAAGTTATGATAAAAAAAAAAAAAAAAAATACAGACTATAGAATAGGACTGACAACCTCTCCAATGTCTCATGTCAATTAACACTATTTGTTGGCTTTTTATAATGCCTTTTTTTTTTTTTTTGCTGCTGCACTGCTGCTGTGCCGTGTCTCCAGTTCAAAGTGGTGATTTGCTAAATACATTCTACAATAATAAATTAGATTAACTTTTAGTCTATAATGCTGTTGGCTATATTACGCATTTTAATAAAAAAATCTTAAGAATACAAGAAATAAACACCAAAATAATTACTTTTTTATTTATTATTATTGTTTTTTGTTTACCTACATCAAAACAAAAACGGAAAATAGGATCGTTTCCCGTTTTTTGTTTACCTACTTCAAAATGAATAACGAATGGCCGCAAAGTACACCGGACCGGACAGGCGGCTTCCAAGCACGCGAGCAAAAGGTAAAGAAATACACTGGAGAGGTTGGGAGTCAGTCACATAGGCCACCTACTATAAATACACCTACAGACAATTTATAGTTCCCAATTAACTGGACGTTCATGTCTCAGAGCACCCAGAGGAAACCTGTACCAACATGCACATTAAACACAGGAAGAAAGGGAATTAAACAAATAACAAGGGACCTTTTTGGGTACGATCCACTGAGCCAATGTGTTGCCAAAGCCACATACAGTCCTTGTTGATATTTTTAAAGTATAACATTAATGTTTAGGCATGTTTTCACACAGGATACAGAATATTTCCCTCTTTTTTTCTTTGTATCACAGATGCTGTTGTATTTTGATCTTTTCATATTAAAGATACCTTCTACCATTCCCCTTATATCTATATTCCTTTTTATTATTTGCAATGTTCTTGGTGTAAATAATAAGGCATAGCTCTACCAGCAGGAGGCAGTGTGGTTAACCATGATGCTGACTTCAGCAAATGCCTATTTTTTGACCATCTCACAAAAACAACCAGCCTTAACAAAAATGTCTCTCTACAGAGGCACTCATGTCTACAGTGAAGACAAAATTAGATGAAGAGATACAACCTGAGCTACAGCATGTTAGTGCTGCATTTCTTACGGTGTCTGAGACAGTGGAGCTTAATTTAGCAAAGAGCTAAGTACACAGAAATACAAACCCACAGATGTTGACTCATTCTTTTTACATAACACTTCTAGGATCCAAACTGTGCTCACAGGTTCGCTGTGGGCTCACTCTGTTCCTGCATAAACAAACTCAAAGTTTAAGAAACTATTTTAGATTCTTAACCAGCCGGTACAGAAGCAGAGTGCAGCTCAACACAACTGTATAGTGGCTCCACCCAAAGTATCAACACATTTCTGATATCCGGAGAGGAAAAAACATAAGATTTCCTGTAAAGATAGTGATGTGATACTTGATTGTATGCTGACCACCAATTTCCTGCCTGAATCAATCTGCCAAAACACATTCACATTTTTTAAAACAGATTCAAAGCAAGCAGTCGAGAGCAAAATACCTGAAGTCCTCCAGGTAAGTGTAGAGGTCCTCATTCTTCAGCAGCTCACATCTGATGAGGTTGTCCCGCAGGCCGAACTGCGGCATGGCCAGTATCTGAGCTTTGTTAGACGTGGTGTGGCTGGACGAGCGCACCAGGTCATCCCGGTCCTCTCGACTGGGGACGGCCTGACTGAACACCAGGAGAAAAGAAATAACAGTCAGGCGAGGGAGTGAGAGACGGACCAAGATAGAATCGGGGTCATTTTGTTACGCTGGTGTGACTTCAGATGGACACATTAGCGTGTGTTTGCTTGTTAGTACGCACAGATCCCAATTCACATTCAAAATGAGTCTAACTGCATCAAAAGCTATAAATAAAATGACTTCATAGCAGAGACTCTCTGTTCCAGACTAACAGCCTATGTACAGTAGATCACTGCAGTGACAACAGTAACTCGGGCTATGCAGCGAGGCTCCATTTCCATGTCGTCAATAAGGAATGAGGCTGAGGGGAGAGGAAGAAATGTAATATGCCTTGTCCCTGTAATCTTCCTGGAATATGCTGTAACGAAACTCCATCTTGGAGTATAGGCGTTCGTTCCAAAAGTGTTAGCAGTGGCCTGGGGGTTAAACAACTAAAAAGAACAAATTTGCATTTCAAACTTTAACAACTTTAAATAAACACTATTTAGCAAGCTGCTGCCAGACATGTACACAGCTTATGTTGTAAAACTGGAAGGCGGACAGTACTCAAAGGACTATTCTGCTTTTATACGCACTCATACTTCCTGCATAATATATGTTTTAGGCTTTACTCGGTGTGATCTAAAAAAACAGCTTCATATATTAAAAGGGTACCCTGTGGTTTCACACTATGCTACTGATCTAAAGGTGACAATAACTCACCAAGAAATGCAGGAAGGAAGACTAGTAGCAAGTAAACATGGATTTAAACAATGCAGGTTTCAAAATTTTTAACAACTAAAAAAATGTGTACATTTTATAAGGATGGAAAAGCAGTTAAAGCTTCTGTCAAGCCTCGTGGATACAAACAACACATTTTGATGAGCAACACTGAATCATGTAAAGACAAAAACTTCACTTCAAAGAAAAACCTGCTCTCCTCGCGGCGAACTCAGTGGAGAGTGAGGCAGAAAGGCCACAAGGTGGTAAATAAAATAAGCTTGTACACTGTGCAGGCAGCCAGGAGGGCCTATGTCGTTGTAAGAACAATGTTAAATGAAAGCTTCATTAACATGTCAACGAAAAGGGTTTAAATTGAAATGTGTCTATAACTTTCTTATTGCCATTTTATGAAAGCAAGAGCTCAATCACAACATTGTGCGGCCTGTTGTGAGCTATTGCTTATCTCTATGACTCTTTCTACCTTTGTGTATAAAGACATAGCTGTGTAAAGAGTTTGTTTTGAGAGCTCCTACATGTGAATTAATACAAAGGCCTTACCTCTCTGGGCTGGAATATGCTTTGGACCTTTGTGTGCCACTGTTTGAACCTTTCTCCTTTTCTGAAGTTCCCTTTTTGTCTGATGATTTCTCTGTTCGGGAAGAGCAGGAGAGAAAAGGAAGAATATTTAACTGTTTGTTTACAAAGTTAAATGGTCAAAATTGCCTGCACTTTGAATCATAAAGTAATATACAGTTTGCAGGTTGCCAGTAGAGAAAATGTGTCTGTGTGTCTTGCCAGGTGCTTGAAAACCATCAACATTATCCGAAACTCTGCCCAACCGACTGACAACCTGGGACAACTCACTCTAATAGGAATGAACCCAACCCTGAGCAAACCCATATGTCAACACTTTAATAACTGATATGGGAATAAATTGACGCTAATTACAACTAAGAATAAAAAACTAACAAGCACTGCTACACACAAATCAATCATAAAAGTGCCAAGTCAGTTGTTGTGGTCAACCGGCCGAGCCTGCCTTTTTGCAGCCGGTTACAGTTATTGCATCCTAAGTAGCTGGATTTAATGGCCGAGTGTGAAGTATGAGACAGCATGGGCCCTGTCCCCCGCAGCTTGGCAGGGAACACAGCTGGCTGCCCTGAAAGGGAAAGCCAAGTTCTTAGAGCAGGAAATTAAACTCTACAAAGTTATAGCAGGCTATATTAAGAGTGCACCTGACCAAAAGCACTGCTTAATGACCCAAAAGATGAGACACACGAATAAGCTTCCATGTTGGTAATCTTTTTATCAACACAACCTCTACTTGGCAAACTGAAGCATCACAACCTTCAGTGCATTTGTGGTATGATCTGTTTGTGTGCAGCTTTCAGTGCAAGAACCCTGTGGCTTCAATACTTTTCATTTTACTGACTGGACATCAATACTAACAGTACTACTTCTCATAAAATTATACAGCTATATTCAAAACAAGGTTACAGAGGTAAAGAAATAAAACAAGGAGGCAATACACCTGTGAAACAATGGGATTTGGCAATTTGAAAGTATCTTAAACAATGTATATTAAAGATAAAATAAGTCTGACTGACAAAGCTTTGCCAGATGCACAGCACAATGTCTTTTAGAAAGGTTAAAGATTTGCCACAGCTGCGTCTAATGCAGCACTAAAGCCAGTTGCTTTTATCACTATCACCACAAATGGCATGCAACATTATTTTTTGCTGCATCTTTGTTTTACAAAGGAAATGCTCTCATCTGTCTAACTTGACTAAGAAATCAGGTTGTGACCTTTGCGGCCAAACTCAGAGAAAAGGTCAACATGTCAGAAATGCTTACGATGTTTGTTTCAGTTTGTACATTTGGTAAAAAGAAAGAAACAAGCAAGAAAGGTTCAGCTACGCAAGGTCAGCTATAAGCACCATCTTTAAAAATCCCCAGAGAGACTAATTGACATTTGAATTCAAAACCATGTTTGTGAGAACAGGAAAAGGAGAAGAAGATGGCCCATTGTTTGACTGAGAAAACCGCCAGCAAACTGTGAAATGCTCTTGGAAGTGTGCATAGGAATGTTACATTTCAGATGGTAAAAATGTCCACGTGCACAAGCCTGGTAAAATGACTCAAGAGTTTAAAAAGGAGATCATGATTATTAACAAATATGTATTGCAAGGACTCACGATGAATGATAAACCATAACTCATTAGAGATGGTTAAAGATTGATAACCTTATAGTACAGTGACTTTGCAGTGTTCAGTCAAAACCGCTTTGAATATCAGGCGGATCAAAAGTGATATACAACTATACAAGAGTCCTAGATTTTTCTCAGTGAGATGCACTGTACCATTGAAAAAGCAGAGCGACAGCAATGACACAACAAACATTGTGCCATATAATCCTTGCAAAACAAAATTAAACAAACTTGAGACATGATTTACATGCACACATGGTAGTCATCTGAAAAATGTAAACATATTTACAGTCTCAGATCAAAACTAAATCTTGTAGGGTCCTGAAAAACACTAGTAACCGTTAACTGCTGTGTGCACCCTGATGAAGACAGTAATGCCACAATGTGCTGGTCATTAGTTACTTAACCCTATGGGCCCGAACGACGCATAGTGCGTCCAAATTCACACCTGTTCTTCTCTACTGATTTTCTCCGCGATCGTGCGTCATAGGGAGAAGCCACACATATCACGTGAAACAGCGGAATTGTAGCTTTCCGACAAGACACACGCATTTTTGCACACACATTACTCTTGGATGGATTACTCGCGAATGCAGGGTCACACAGAAATGCCACGCATATCACACGAAAGCGCAGGACCAGAGCTTTCCACTGATACCACACACATCATTGTGCTGTCATCCCATCATGCTATAAATCCAGATTAATTGTCTACAAAATAAAAACCTGACAAATTTCTTTACAACCCATTATAGAGATCTTGTTATCAGTCACTTCATATAGTGAGGAATATCGTATCTTACCACGTCTTAGGCTTGCGTGTGTTTCTCCCTGTCTATCCACATTTGTAGTCCGGCTTTCAAGATGCAAATATCTCCATATTGTCCAGTTGATACTCCATCAAACTTTGTATGACAAGACCAGCCACTTCACCTTTGTGCACCCAGACAACTGTAGCCTAATTATGCATGCATGACAGGGCCGTAGTCACCATATACATTGAGGGGGAAATGTGTCCCTCCCAATGCCCAAAATGCCCCCCCAATATATAACTGAAACTGAAAAACAACAACAAACTTTGTTTACTGCAAACAAAGTCGCAAATATCATCTTGGAGGACATCACTACACTTGGTTGACTATTCTTCTATTACCTTAAATGTAAATATTGCATGTTTCTTTCAGATAAAACACATTTTTGACTTGTGAATGAGTCAATGGAATTTCTTGCAATAACGAAAAAATAATGGCAATCACGTCCGCCTGGCACAAACCACATGTTTTGGACAGCTGTGAAGTGACAGAATGTCCCACTTGCTATGGTGAGATACATGTAAAAATGTAAGAATTTAGTAACACGGATTTGTTTTTTTCATTGATATAAAAATTAATAAAATACACGCACATAGGAGGACATGAAATGATGGCAAATCTGGATAGCCCACATTGTCCTGAAAAAAAAAAAAAAGATAAAATAAATAAAAATTATAATGACTGTGATATGAGCTTAAAAGTAAAGGCAGTAAAAATACCCCAAAAATGCCTAGGGCCCATAGGGTTAAACATAACCAATACTGCAACTGTTTTCATAACCTGCACCTGAATGAGGCCTTGACCCCATAGGGATGGCATACTTTACATTCCTGCACCTGCTTTAGTTTTCTTAACCAGCTAATGAGCTTTACTAAACCTTTAACAACAGAGGAGTGAAGTTGCATGCAGTCTGACTAACTGCAATTTCACACGCATATGCCTCTCTATCTGCGGTTGATCACAAGTCAGCATAAATGTGAAGTTGTATCAGGTCTCAGAATCTTCAGCATTAAAACTGTCACAGCTTTCTTTTTTAACTGCAACTGCACAAAGTTCAAAGTTGCACAACTTCCTCTTGTGATCTAAAATTATGGGTAATAAACTGCACAGGAACCAATTTGGTCATTTCTTTTTAGTCTCAGCTATTTATGCAGATAGGAAAAACCTGTTCGTCTCGCCTTGATAAAACACTTGTATTGCATTTCAATGACACAAATACTTTTCTCACAGTCAAAGGCAAAGCAGACAGCAGGCACCTTATCTCATTCAGGCGGTCTTGAGGAAGTTTACTGTCAACTGATTGAAGCTAACAGGCTCACCTAGCTCACAGGATGAGCCACAAGTCAAAGTCTCTTTCAGGGAAATATCAGCGAAATAAACGAGCTCACTGTCTGAGAAGCAAAGCAAAAAGTGTCTCAATAAACGGCACAATTGTGTGTCACTAAAACACGTTATTGCAACACCAACAGGTGTGTCAGTTTCTGTCACATAGCAACACCATGACCACTTAGCCAGCACTAACATTAGCCGTTACTATCGAGCGTTTACGTTAGCTAGCACTCACGGTAGCTTGATATAGAGGCAGCAACTGATAACATTAACAATACCAACCATTTTTAAAACATTTGTGTACTCCACCTGACCGATACTGGCCCTCTAGCTACTCTGGGTAATAACAGTTTCTCGCAAATAACAACTATCACCCACCAATGCTGTTAGCTAGCATTAGCCAGGAAGCTACGCTAACTAATTAGCATACGCTGAATACAACAGAGCGACGCGACGGCGTTTCATGTCACCACCTCAAAAACAAACAAATGTAGGAATATTTCTCATACCAGAGTCTCTCATCGCGCTAGACATCTCCATTCACCGCTCCCAGGCATTCTGTGCAGAAGAGCAATGTCCAGCTTGAGACAGACCTGCCCATGCTAACGCTGTAGTAGGAGGAGTTTACCTTCCCCTGCTGCTGCTGTCTGCTGCTGCAGGGACAGGAGGCTCAGTAACCACAAAGCTACTGTGCAGAAAATGCGACCTGAAAACGCCTCATCACATCAGTATTTCATAAAGGAAGTTGGGCTTATGCGCTTCAAGAGGACACGAAAAGAGTAAACGGCCTCATTCTTTATATATCTGTGGTCCATTTTGAATGAAAGATGTGATATGAGTTGTAAACAAGCATTAGATTTTTGTTTGTTGCTTCACAGTTACACTCTTTTTACATTATGTTTGCATGCATGTCATAAACAGCATGGCTCTGCTGAAGCATGCAAAAATATGATGTGTGAAATTTGTGTGAAATGGGCCACCAACATGTAAGATTAATGACACAAACTTGTATGCATGCATAAGCATACAAATTGTGCATTTCACAGCATGACTCAGAGATCTTATATGTGGAGTCTTGTTGCAGATTTATTATATGTGGTTGCCTTTTCTGTGTATATGATTTAATCACTTTATGATTTGAAGATACTTTTCAAGGGTCAACAATGTGGAACAAACTCCTCCTTGGTATCAGGTCCACTAAGACTGTGTCACATCTTGAAAAGGTTTTAAAGACCTTCCTGTGTAAGCTGGCATTTTTATAACTTACTGCTCTAATGATTTTATGTTGTTTTTATTCATTTTGTTTCAATTCTCTATGTGTGACCCTTCCTTGAAATAGTTTTACAGTACTGTACTTTACGTGCTGCAGAAATTAATTTTACGCAATTGCCAACTAAATTAGTTTCCATGTAGTTTCCACATGTCACAGCAGGAAAACCACAGGTGTTATTCATACATCAACAATGACTGCAATCCATTTCCTTCTGCCAGGCCCATTACCCTGCTGTTGTACATGCTGGCTCACTGTCATTACACTTAAATGGCATCGAGCCATAATTATTGTCATTAGTCACACGTGTCTTCTCTTCTATGACACGCCAAACCTACTGTGTGTCTGGTGTCCCTCTTCACATGGCTCTCTGCCAGTTCTCTGCCAGTAAATTTGTCACGCTCAGGTTGGGCCAACTGCATTTTAAAGGAAGTAGCACTTGCAAAACGCCCAGTTTTTACTACATAACCTTTTGATGTGGACGTGCATCGGGGTGAGGCTATGACAAGCAAGAGCGAACGCTAAAGAGATAAAGACGAGTGCCTCATGTCATCCACTGCGCAGATACTGTTTGACATATTACCAATTATTGAAGTTTTGCTGGACCTGAGAAATCCTGCGAATAGAATTAAGACGACAAACCTGTTTTCAGATGCTGGTTGAGTTTACTGAGTGTTGTGCCGAGAGGTGCGAGGGCCTGTTTGACGACTCCCTGGCCTCTGTCGGCTTTTTGGTACTTGCCAATCCACTCGAATTTGGGTGCCGGTGTGGTGGACTTGCACACATCTGAGGGAAGATAGACAGAGAAAGCAAGAAAGATATTTGCAATGGTGTGTGAGTGAAGAATACAAGAAGAGCCTGGGCTGAACTTAACATTTTCTGCTGTTTTCAGGCAAAAGTGGAGAAGCTAGAGCAACAGCAACAGTAAGAGCCATGGTATAACCAAGAGTGCTTATTAATGTACTCCACTTGAGCTAAAGAAATGGAAGAGCGGCCATTTTTAAAGCTTTGTATCCTTGGTTGTAGGATAGTTACTCGTGCTGCAGTAACTTAAAGATATCTCTTCCTTATCTGCTTACCTTCACCGTTTTTCACACTCTTCCTTGTAACAACAACAGGCGCCAGGTCTTTTAATCTCTCCATCCCTAGTATCCCTCACCAGGCTAAAAGCCTTTGTGGCTCATCTTAGAGTACCACACAAAAAAAAAAGTGACAGAAACACATCAGTCTCTGTCCATGATCCCGTGGGGTTTCCACCGTGAAAAATAGTGAGCCAGTGGCAAAAGTGACACATCCCTAACAAAGCAGCCTGTCTGTTAATCTTTCAGCAGCTCACTCCATTCAGGATACAGAAAGTAAAAAGTTCTTCAAGAGAAGTACTGAAGAGGAAGGCACACGTCCTCTCTAAACTGTTTTCATATTGTCTCTCTGTAAATATTACTGAGAAAAAGACAAACTACATGAGTACACTAACCAAACTCCTCCCCTTTTTTCTCTCTCTTTTAGTCAGCCATGTGTCATGCTCACCGGTTAACTGACAAATGAAGTGACACCACCGCATTGTAGTTCTAAAAGTGGCCAAAGTAGTGAACCACAGCCACCTACAGCCAGTCAAATGTATCTGTGTTTTTATCTCTGTATTCATATTTTTCCCAGTAAACTTATGTAAAAGCAGAAAAGCATATTGTATAGTTTGCCACATAACGTAAGCTCCTGGCAATTGAAGACTGGCTGAGCAGGTTTCTTCCAAAGAGGTGGTGAGAGCAGATTATTTGTACTTCTTCACACGTGGGTGCCTCCTGTGTTACTCAGAGAAGAAAATCTAAAGATATCAACAACTAACAACAAATGTATGCAAAGAGGTGAGGGCCCATGTCACTGCGCTGTTTGAATGAAACGTCTCAATGATGTCATCTCAGTTAAATGCTTATTTTTAATTTCCAAAAACTGTGGGAATGTATTAAACGCTGTGTGACAATCCTTGAAAAAGCAGCTGGATGTAAAAATATCACACATCTCTGAGGGCTGACCTACCACTCCATGCTCTGTTGACCTCGCTGAGGAAGAGCCGCGAATGGGACCCAAAAGGAAGCCTGACCTCTAATTCCTCTTCCTGGTAGCTTACTCTCACTTTGGTATCGGCACCTTGTAACAGATGAAAAAAGACAATGTGGGTTTCATGCAGTGGATCAGTTATGTAGCGCATAATAGCAAAGCTGCGATGGAAATAATGGCAACTTACCAACGACCGCAAGTTCCTCTGGTGAGGAAACTAAAGACAGAGTGCAGCATGAGAAATGTGTAAGGTCACTTCAGGGAAATTACTGTCATGCTGTTTCACTAGAAACATCTTAAGTTGAGGAACACATAATTATCTATCTCAACTGTCATCTGTTTGCAGTGAGGACTAAATATAAAAACAGCTCACCCTCCACGACAGCAAAGTCAAGGGAGATGGGTATGATGTCCTCCAGTGACACGTCATCAGCAGTAATAGCCATCCTTCGATGGGTATAAATAAACATTCTACAAAATATATCACAGTTGGATGAAGTTAGCAGGGTTGGACACATTAAACAGACACATGTATTAAAATGTAATACAAGCCAACACAGTCGTAGCCTCACAGCTCTGCAGTAAACACTACTGTTTTCACACAATATATAATCTTGGTTACAGTGTTAGGCAGTTTGATGCAACTCTGTGGTCATTTTTTAGACCAGTTTGTGGCCTTGTCCTGGATTACATCACGCTGTCACTCCCTCTCATTACAATATTACTTTGTTAGCTTTTGAATACAAGCACGTTGTTTAACGATACACAGATGACATATTATGTTATCTGTTTTAAACTCACGCGTGCTCTTGTGCAGACTCCACCAACCCCAGCAGTCTGCTCTCTGTATTCTCATCCAAGAAGATATCGCATTGTACAGCATGTTTAGAGTTTAGTTAAGGATACAGCGGAAACATGTTGCACCTTTAATATCTCACCAGGAAATGCATGACCTTTCTCTCATTTCAACTCATTTCGTCAGTACTTGGCCAACATTTGATTTATGTTTGCTACAGTATAACAGTGGTTAGGTACTTATCTTGAGCATTTCCATTTAATATTAATTCCTCTACATTTCACAGAGAAATATTGTGCTGTGTTTACGGCGCTACATTTGTCTGACATCTGTATTTACTTGACAAATGAATCATTTACATATTAGCCCGAGGCTGTAGCCATGGAGTCAACAATGAGGGGGGCCAAATATGCCGGAAGGTCTGAACACACACAGAAATAAACATATTCTTGTATTTTTGTGACCCTCAATGACATAATGCACTCCCTAACCCTTTACCGTAACCCTAACCTAAGCCTAATTCTAACCTGAACCATCATTTGCTTATCATTATTTAGAAAGGCAGTGCCTGTGCATGGCTGCCTGTCATAGGGTAGTCATTTTTCTTCAATTTAGATCAGGGGTGTCGAAGTCATTGTGGTACACAGGCCACATACGGTCTGATTTGACTGCAGGTGGGCCGGACCAGTAAAACCTTTGCATAACATCCTAAAAATAACAAACACCTTCAAACGTTTCCCTTTTTTTTTGTTCAAAGAAGAACATTTTAAACACTATTATCCATTTACAAAACAGGTGACAAACAGCCTGTGATGTCTCCAGAAGACTAAATGCAATTTCAACAATATTTCTAAGTTTTAACTTGTTCCTAAAACCTTGCACCTCTTTGCTATTAGGTGTGCAAGGTCATTCAGTCGGCCGAATTGGAGCCTTTTGTGGGCCGGCTCTTGACACCCCCACTTTAGATGTATTTACTATTACAATGGGAGGATATTTTGAGCATATCTGAATATGGGGGTTATGTGTCACCCTCAGTATATAGGCTATTATGATTACTGCCTTGTGTTAACTGCATTACTAATAAATAACATATAAAATATGATACATTCTTAAACATTTTACATTTTGAATTACTCAGCAGCAGTGTGTAAAATAATTAAGATAAGCTCCATCTCTAAAACATGCAACATTAAAATACTGCTCACATGTTATTAGTCATTCATAATAGTTAAATATTACATTATATCCTCCTGAGACCCTGTGTCGTCATATGTGGACATCACATTTTGGGGTTCCTGCACCTTATACTTCATACTACTTAAAGTAGACCTGTTGTCCTCATTTGTAGACACGTTTTGTGCCATCTAGTGGTAGTAAGAACACAACACACTAATCCTTGCAAAAAGGATAGTAGTACCTGATCGCACTGTATGGTTGAAACTTGTTTACTGATGATTAATAATGTTTGTAGTTTGACATGGCAACAAATTTGACCAATTTTATCAAGAGTAACAAGCTGAGACACTGTTAATTAGGAAGTACTCGCCTTAGGATATCGGAACTTTACTGTCGTCTTGTTTTAAGAATGGCTTTTGGGACAAATTAGGTGTGAACATTCTTTGATTGGAGTAAGAAGTTATTACACAAGCAAATCACAAGAGTTTTAGATTTGTTGCATTATTTGTAATTTAGTTTTTGCACAACAACGTTCAGACATTGAAATAAACACATTAAGACTTCCTTACACACTGTGACTATAAAAATAAACCCAACATCCTCATGTGAGGACAAGTATTTTTCTCCCTAAAACTACTTCCTGTTCAGAGACAATGCTTAGTTATCAGGTTCTACTTCTCTTGGAGACATTAAAAAGGACCAGTAACAAGGTAAGACATTGTTAAATGTCACTGTTAGTAGTTTGAAGACATTATGACTTTATTATCATCTCGTTTGAGGACACATGATGTTTAGTTTTTTATACTTATCAGGTCCTACTGATCCCAAATAGCTAGGAGAAATTAAAAATGCATACTAAAAAAAAGTTCAGGTCTCAGGAGGATATAATTATGCTGCATTAAAAGTACTTTTACTTTTTTAAGCACATTTTCCTGATAAAACTTTGACTTTGACATAATGTATTATTATAATTATCATCATCATCATCATCATCATTATCATTATTATTACTACTATTATTATCATTATTATTACTACTACTACTTTTACTTAGGTGAAAGATCTACTTCTTCCACCACTGGCTACAGTAGGAAGCTGCTGAGACAAAGCTGCCATCTTGTGGCTGAAAGCTCTCACTACACACGTTGGCCCAAATTCTTAGGGAAGTCACACCCCAGGAAACCCAGACTAGTGCTGAAAACTGCGTGCACTGTAAATACATTGTTGTGCTGTTTATTGAGACAGATGTCAACACGTGGCAGAGCCTCCACCTGACAGGCCTCTAGCTGTCACAGCTCTCATAACGGAGTAAACTCAGCTGAGTTTGAAGCGGCTAATCCTCCGTTTGAAGTGTTAATAATCCACAAACCAGTGCATGAACGCCGTAAAGGATACTATGATGCAGTTTTCTTCCCTTTCCAAAGTTTCTTGAATTGCGACGGACTGATCCATGGTGGCGACGTGTGTGACAGCCTCTGCTCACACGCTTCCCAGACGAAAATAGTCCTCGGAGGAGTTTCGAGTGTCTCCAGTTATTCCTCTCCGAGTGTACAGCAGGAGCAGAGACACTTCGGAGTCTGTGTGTAATCCGACATTATTCCTTTTTTTCGGGTCCAGATGTTGTCTTCTTCCTCCGCTGCTGGCCCGGCCCAGTCTGACTGCCACGCACTGATTCAGGATTGTGCTGTGCACCCTGGTGACGTCACACCTGGGCTGTCACCATCAACTCAGTTTGGGTTTGGATTAGGCCTCAGGCGTTTGATCCAAAGAGGATTATGTCTTACAATAGAGCTGTATCCCAACTTCTACAAAGTTATATCAAAGCTTTAGAGTAGGTTTGATGTGCTGATCAGGTCAATTAGGTTTAAGTGGGCTTTTGTTGGAGGGGGAAACCAACCTGTGGCACACATTTTTAATGTCTCTGAGCTGTTTGGGATCAGAGGAACCTGATAAGTAGCTAGATCTAAACATTGCCTCTGAAGAGGAAGTAGTTTTGGAAAAAAAAGTGATGTCTTCACATGAGGACGTTGGGTTTGTTTTTAAAGTCACAGTGTGTTAGAAAGTATGAAAGTGTTTATTTCAATGTCTGAACATCACGTAATGCAATAAATCTAAAACTCTTGTGATTTGTTTGTTTTGTGACTCTGGATGAACTGTCCTCGTTACCAACACATTCTCACTCTGACTTCATTGCATATTAATGTTTTGGTCATGGACTTTCCACATCCACATATGATGTGCAAGGTACCATGTTGGTTGTTGACATGGTTTGGTTGTTGACGATCTGGGACACCCTCAACAACAAACACATGGATGGGTTTAGGCAACAAAAACGCGTGGTTAGGTTTAGGAAAAAACAACAGAGTTTGGCTTTAGAATCTTACTGAACGCAAACACCGCAATCTCGGGTGAAAGTCAGTGTTAGTTGGACCCATCCACCACTCGTCCTGCCCACCCCACTTGGACTTTCGCCGCCTTAACTTTCGTCCTTGTCCCCCTGTGTTTCCCCCGACGCTGCCAGGCGCCATTTAACTACAACGGCAACTGGCTGTGTATCATGCTAATGGTAAAGGATGCCTTTTTTCCATTGGTTTCTGACGCTGCAAGTCACTGCCCAAGTGCCAGATTTCGATAACTTAGGAGTGAGACCGGACTCTTGACTTCAAACAAGGAATGTCCTTTTGTCTGTAGAGACAGTCTGTTACACCTAATTGGTCCCAGCATGCTCAAAAAGATGATGATAAAGTCCCAATGTCCTCAGACAAGTACTTCCTCATTAGCAGCATCTTAGCTTGTTACTGTTGCTAAACAGTTGTTGTTGCCATATCAAACTACAAACATCAGTAATCATACTGACTTGGCAGAGATGGTAGCCATCTTGTTTTTACATAGATTAGTGTATTGTGCTCTTACTACCACTAGATGGCACAAAAAAGTGTCCATGAATGAAGACAACAGGTCTAAGTTAAGCAGAGTGAAATCTTAAGTGCAGGAAACCCAAAATGTGAGGTCGTCATATGAGGACACAGGGTCTCAGGAGGATATTTATTCAGTTTAAAATGACAAGAGTATATTGCATTTCTGAGTCAACTTTCTTTTTTTTTTTAAATCAGCAGCAGACCAGAAATTGAGGAATTGATCTCTTATTGAAATCTTATTATTTTTTGTATAAAATCTTATTATTTTTTTGTATAATTACTGCTAAGTATCATGCATTGTTATGATGTTTTTATGGACTTACACGTCAGTGGAAGAATTCTCTCATCACTTTATATCACTGCCACTTGGTCACTTTAAGACTTTAAGGTGTGTAACTGTTATCTGTGGTGTGTGCTGTTCCATACATCGGTGTCAAAGACAAATTTCCAAAGTGCGACCAAAGTGCGACCAAAGGGCCAATTGTGGCCCGTGGCTTGTCTCTCAAAATGTACGAGGCTATATGTAGATAGATAGATAGATAGATAGATAGATAGATAGATAGAGATGGGAAACAAGCAAACAAATGGTCACCTAGCAACAGACATTTCCTGTAAGGTACTAGACAGCAAAGAGGTGCAAAGCCAACAGTGAGGGCTGCAGCTTTCAGAGGCTGTGGAAAGTTGAATACTTTTCACTGAAAGATAAAACAGATGCATTTGTCTCAACTGTATCAACTGTCAAAAACAACCTACATGATGCAAGAAGCAGTTGGCCCCTAGGTGTTTTTTTCACATTATCTTATCTGGCCCCAGTTCATAAAAGTTCGGACACCCCTGGCCTTGACCTACATCTACTCAGTCAGAAGTACCATTGGCTTATACACAGACTAGCCCAACACATACTGGAGTCTTTGAATCTAATGTCAACATTTAGCAGCTTATAATGATATATGTGCCGAGAGTAATTTAAAAAAAGAAATGAACACTTAACACAAGCAAACGATATCAACACAGACCCCTTAGATTTGTTTTGTAAATGAACTGTGACCTAGATATATTCTGAGCAGCATATTTTACAGTGCAAGAATCAACTTGTCGTTACTCTGCAGAGGACACACTAAAGGTGACACTGTCTCATAATACTCACTGGCACACAGACACCCATGTATCTGCAATAAGCTAATATTGACTCTTGTATCAGCCTGGCTGATTCATCAGTTGAGCTCTATTTACAGAGTTCAACAGGGAAAAGTTTGTTGTTAAAGAGAGAGGATATCCAATTTTCTGCACTCTTAGTGGCCCCAGAGTTGTTCTTATTGGGCTGTAAGACTAACAGTTGTATTTGACCATGAGATCTGTCCACATCAGTTCTCTTGTAGTGGTGGAATAAGTATCCAGGGGCCGGTTGCACAAAACACCTTTAAGTCTTCTCCTTAAGGCTTTCTTAAAATGTTGACTTAAGTATTTATGGTTTTTCCTTGTCTTGGTCTTATACTGAAGGAGTCCTTAGACCGTTGGACTAAAGACTTAGCAACCAAAGCAAGGTGAAAAAAAGAAGGTCTGACTCTGTCTTATCTGCAATATGATTGAGTTTACGGTGATTAAAAAAAAAATAACCTGATGGATATGCTTTTGATTTTACACTATCGAGTAGACTGAATTATATTTGTTGCTTCTTTCTACAATCATGTTCTGTTTTCTGGTATTTGGGGATCAAATTTACTTTGCAGTATGTGCTTTCTGTGATTGTAGTCCTCCAGAAGTATTATCTTTTCCTCCTCTGACTAATATGATTTTCTTAGCTTCTTTTCTTCTGCCATTTTTTCACTATCGAACTATAAGCCAACTTTGCAAGACAGTAACAGGTGTCACAAGTGTGAGTCCAAGCAAAAAAACAATCTCAATGGAAACTTGTACCGTGGTAAAATCTCTTTCAACGTAGTAAATGAGTTAACATTCTTTCCTTAGCTAAGGAAACTTTATGCTTTTTTTCCCGCAACTTTGTAAAGCCCTCAGCTAAGGAGAAATTAAGCCTTGAGTGTCATACTTAAGGTTCCTTTACTTGGATAAAAGTACCAATACAACAACGTAAAAGATACTTCATTACAAGGAAAGACCCGGGGGTTCTTAAGCCAAAACCAACCAACCAACCAACCAACCAACATCAATGTATTGTATCTGATAAGCTTATCATATGTTGTTTTTGATATAAAATCTTTTAAAAGTAACCAGTAATTATGGTTATCAAATAAATGTGACCAAAAAGTACAATATCTGCTTCTAAATTGGAAGTAGAGCTAAAAGAAAATGGAGATAATCAAATAAAGTGACTTAGAATCATACTTTAGTATAGTACTTGAGTAAATTGACTTACTGTCCACCACTGTTCTCTGGAAGCTATGGACATTCTGGAAAATGTGAGGAATCACTAACACAACCACTTTAAATTAAAGTTAACCACAGTTTGAGAAAATGTGGGCAACACAACAACAATAAAAAAAACCATTAACATTTAAATAAAAACTAACAAAAAATACATACATAAATAAATAAAAAATTGCTGCTATGAGCCAGAGGAAATGTCAGCACCTTTCACCATGATCTATGGCAAATACATGACTTCATCAAATGAAGATTCATTGTATAGTTTATTAGATCCATTTCATTTTTAGGCACAATCATCATATTTTATACAGTACACAAAACTAGAATTCTGATTTAACATTTACATTACACCTTTATACCTTAAAATATTCTTTGTAAACCACACAGTATGGACATCCAACTCAAGATTCACAAAAAACATTAGACAAAAAGTAGCCAAAAGTCCTAAATGACACATTTTATACACTTACAGAAATGCTAAAGCAAACCTTCACAACACCCTGTAACAGCTCAACATTTGTGTTTCATAAAGTGCATATAGAGTCATAGCTGCGTCACTCTCACAATGGCTTGAAGAGATGATAACCTAGGGAGAGGTTTTGGTGATAAAACATTACAATCATGTTACATGAAATGTGTTTAGGCTCACTTACCCATCCAAAATTAAAACTGATTTAAAATCACTTTAAAGAGGGAAGACACAAGCCAAAACTGTATTTGGAGTTCTATACAAAAACACCACCTGAATTTAATTACAGTTATGGGCAAGGCCATGGCTCAGACAAATTACAAGGTGTTTAGCTATTTAAAATTCTTTCTTAAAGCTTCACTGAGAAGAAAATAATTTAAAGAGACAGCTCACCCGGAATCAAAAATACACATTTTCCTCTAACCCGTAATGCTGTTTATCGGTCTAGATTGTTATGGTGTAAGTTGCTCAGAGCTGGAGGTATCGGCTGTAGAGATGTCTGCCTTCTCTCCATGTCTGTCTTGTGGTGCTCAAATCGCCAAAAAAATACATTTGGAAAACTCAACAGCAAAATCTCTTTCCAGAAATCATGACTCAGTTACACAAGATAATCCACAGACCTTGTTGTGAGCAGGTCATGTAGGAACTATTTTCTTTCTACTGAATCGCCGTGCAGAAGGAAGCGTGTATTTACTCGTGGACGAGAGGCTCATGCTCATGAAAGCATGACATGTAACATTAGCTAGCTCAGGTTAGTTAGCAGTAGATGCACGCTTCCTTCTGCGTGGTGATACGGTTAGTGGGTGTACCTCGGTAGAGAGAAAATAGTTCCTACATGAAACTGCTCACAACAAGGTCTGTGGATTATCTTGAGTAACCAGGTCATGATTTCTGGAAAGAGACATTGCCGTTGAGTTTTTAATGGGTCATTTTTTGGCACTTTGAGCACCACAAGCCGAGTGCCATCTAGGTCTGTTATATTCCAGAGAAAGCAGACATCTCTACAGCTAATATCTCCAACACTCTGCAACTCACACCAAAACAATCTCGACTGATAAACAGGACAACGGGTAAGAGGAACAAATAATAGTTTTAATTTTAGGGTGAACTGTCTCTTTAATATTTGATTTTTGTTAATTATAGAGGTGATTTGCACCCTAAATGTGAAGTGATGTGACGAATGAGTTGCTTCTGACATGTTTTTCTTGATTCCTGAAGTTGATATAATTTTTCATTTTAAAATACTGTTCAAAGCCATTTTTCATTGGTCTTGAAGCAGAGATAAAAATGTGATCGGGAAGTTTTAATATAACAAGAAACAAAGTCAACATTGTCACTGAGGCTTTACATAATTCCATACATACAGTATATACATTACAATCACACGAGATAAATGGGTTTAAGTAAAGTGGTGTTTACCTTTGCACTGCTAAGCTTGTTGTCTCTGGATGGACTGAGAGTTACACACAGCTCTGATTACCTAATGACCCACACAGCAGCTGAGCAAGCTCCTACTCAGTCACTCACAGCAGCAAAGTGATGGCAAGCAGGCCAAGTAAGAACGCAATCAACTCTGTGTGAAGATGAGGACCTCTTGTGGCAAAATTGGGGTGATTCAGCGTACCATTCAACCACAGGCAGGAGGTCCTGGTGGCGTTGCAGCACTCTAGATGACATGGAGGTGTTGTGGAGGTCTTGCATGGGGCTTGGCCAGAACAGTTGGTGGTGCAGCCTGCTGTCCACTGCAGACCGGAGTCTACATTCTCCTTTTTCAGCTGCAAAGGCAATAGTGAGTTAGAAAAAGTGACATATTAAAGTTTATTTTCTGTCTATTCATTGTTGGAAACACTGAAATTTTTTTTTATATATATATATCATAAAGAGACAAGCTGAGGAAAATTGAAAGTGTGGAGTGGGGCTTTCACTCAGTATCTCATTTATATCAATAGGCTGTAAAATATTATTTTAAAGGACATTTTAAGTGAGTCATATTTTCAGTGATTGACAAGCAAGACTTTAGATGTTGAGATAAAATCACTTTACATGATGTAAACGCAACACGACTGGAAAGCAAAGGTTTAACCAGTTGAAGTGGGCTGCAGAGGCTTCAGCTGCCAGGCTGCTTAAAGAAATGGGCGTTCGAGGCCAAGCCCATCGGCAGGCCATCAATGCCCTCTCTGGCGCAGCCGAACAGGCAATAGATTAAGAGGAAAGATGCCACTTGGGCCCTGTAATACCGCTCACAACAGCAGGGTACGAGAGAGTAAAAGCAGAGAGGGGCACACCATGTGTTGCCGATGAGACCGCTGGAGGTGTCGTGGGCCTACCTATCATCGAAACACCAGTGAGGAAGGGTACCCACCTGATGACCCCAATGAAGCTTTTACCGTCCCTAAACCCTCATCAAAATGAGGGAGTAGGGGGAGGTAAAGTGTATGGCCCGGTTCAGTGGCAGAGAATTCAGTCTGCTCAGACGTTCCCTATGCTCCTTCTTACTTTGCTGTCTACCATTGCTTTTTCCTACTTTTCTATCCATCTACCCAATGGCTCCCACTCGGATCCCCAGTGAGCACTACTACTCCCACTCATAGTCTCAAGTATGTGCATCAGGGATTGTAACATCTAGTCCTAAACTGAACTGAACTAAAAGAGTTTTTCCTCTCATTTTCTGCTGTATTCATGTGTATCAATAGTACAACAATAAATTGTACAATCTCAAACTGTTCTGTACAGTAGCAATACTTTGAGTGATTATCACTTAAGATGTGTACATTTTTTCTTATTTTTTGGGGGTTCCTGACAGCTTTATACTTTGTTAAACTGACAAATTGTTACGTCAGTCTCGTGGGGGGGATCAGTGTGTGAGTGTGTGCAAATGTTTAGGGTGAACAGGTGGCACCTTGTATGGCAACCTCAGCCATCAGTGCATGAATGGGTGACACGTTATGTAAAAGTGCTTTGTGGTCAGAAGAACAGAAATGCACTTAACACGTTTATTTAAGGGGTTTTTTTGGGGAGTTTTTCCTTATCCGCTGCGAGGGTCATAAGGACAGAGGGATGTCGTATGCTGTAAAGCCCTGTGAGGCAAATTGTGATTTGTGATATTGGGCTGTATAAATAAAATTGAATTGAATTGAATTACCAAGTGTGTGTGGGATAAATAAGGGCAATCTAAAAAAAAATACTAAACCACGACTAAATGAATTCATAGAAAGCTGGCAAAAAAAGAACCTGGACATTTTAATCAATTATTTTATATAGCAATATGGTATTTAATGTTGCTGGAGCAGTTCTTACCTGACAGTGTGGCTGTGAGGAGGAGCATGATTGGAGTGCAGCAGTTGAAAAATCTTTGTAGCAAGTTGGACCAACGCATGTACCTTTACGGCATTTATTTCTCTGAGAAAAAAAAAAAAAAACACAAAAGAAAAGATGATACTAATCTCACATCACACCTGATACAGTATATACTCAATTAAAGATATTAAAGAATTGGCAGAAGTCATTAAATCGACTGGGCATTGGTTAAAGGTCAACATTTTATACATATATACATATTTTTAGACTGTTAGCAGTTTGCAAACAGGATCATCTGTATGGGATGGACGTGGGGATGCTTTCTGGGACCAAGCTGCAAAATGGAGGACAGCAATAATCATGTACATCCTAAATGTAAGCAATGATAACCACATTTCATTTTGAACCAATATAATCATATATATCACATATGCAAGACACCTGCAGGTGGAAACTGTTTTTCTTGCATTGGTCATTTTTTATATTTTAAGCAAGACAATGTATTGTGGTATTTTTAAATCTCCACCACACCACCATATGCATAAAATCTGAGTAATTTTTTTTTTATCTTTAATGCAATCAGAACAGTAGGATCTGTATTTATCAGAGCTCCTGTAACTGATAGCTGCACTGCTATCTAGCAGTTGGGGGTTTAAATGCTGCTCTGTTCTGTTCCTGGGAGGTCTTTGCTGCCGCTTTCCCTGCCTTAGGGCCATAACAGACTTGCCGCTTGATCGAACGTATGCGTACACAATGTGCCGTGTCTGTGTTTATACTTGCTGCAGCACTACGCAGCCAAAACACACAATACTGGCGGTCTCCACTTGGGGCAGACAACAGAAATATAACCCGGAAATCGGGCCAACAGGCATGCCTGTCATGTAACGGCGTGGAAACATCATAGAGATAAGGGTAGCTCCGCACCAGGTCTGTCAGCCTCTCCTCAAAAGTTTCCGCCATTGCTCCGACAACAACTCCATAAGGTCTGATCTCACGGTCACTGTGTTCATCCACACGAGCGCCTCTAGTGGTCATGCCAATATTGCATCTTGCGCAAACGTCACGGTACCTCGCATTGAGATGTGCGGCTGACACATCAAACGAACGTAGATCCTGCATGGCAGCCATGATGCGGTTGCGTTCGCGTTGTTTGCAGCAAGTATATTACGGCCCTTAGGCTTTCCATGTAGGCACATGGAAGGGCAGGGAGGTTTGCTTTCGCTGCCCCAGGCTTTCCTTGTTTGCACATCGAAGAACAAAGAGGTGTGCTCTCTCCGCCACAGGCTTTCCTTGTTTGCACGTGGAAGGGCAGAGAGGTGTGCACTCTCCGCCTTAGGCTTCCCACGTAGGCGTGTGGAAGAGGCTATCTGTGTAGGCCTGAGGAAAGACAAAGAGGCTCCAGAACAGAGCCATACCACCAAATATAATACTGCAAATGGAAATTAAGTTTTCTTTGACTTAAGTGTTCCTGACTGAAATTGATTTTTTTGGTGCTGTTGACAGCATTTTCTGATTTATTGAGTGAAAAAAACATTTTACTGTAATGTGTCAACACAGGTAACTGGTTTTATCTAATGTTCAGATTTTTTGCTCTGAAAGTTTGGTTTAGTTTTTAACATGCAACCATTGCGGAAAAAAATTGAAACTCCGCAAGACTGGCCACATAATGTGAGAAATGTATCGATCTAAACTATGAGAGACAGAGAGCATGCACGTGTGTTGATATGAGTAAAGCAGATTTGGGGAGGGGCCTATTCACTGGACCTTTTCAGGGGCCCAGCTATTTCTGTGGGCAGGCCTGTTCGCAAATACAATTTTCAGCTGTCTGAGACAAGGTGACAAAGAGGAGACAGAATGAACTGAATTTAGTGATGCACACAACTTTCTAGCCTCCTGCTCCCACATATGCATCCATTCACATGCCAGTGCACACTCACACATGCAGCATTTTGTTCTTACATTGTCTGCTGTTGTTGGCGCACTGGTAGTAGTCGTTGTAGGAGCTGGTGTGGTAGTAGTCGTTTTCATGGTGGTTGGGATTACTGATATCACGTGAGGAAAAGAGAAAATATTAAAAAGATTGCAAATTCACAATGAAAAGTGCACACCTGTAAACATGCAGGCACAAGAAAATGTAATAATAATGAATCTGTTTACCTGTGGTTGTCATGACCATCATGGATGCAAAAGTGCTATTGAGGCAGCCAGTAGAATTGCAGCAGTTCACTGAGCAGTTGGTCTGAGAGGCGTTGACGCAACTATCAGCACAGGAGGCGCTGCAGCTAACAGTGTAGTACATGTCCGTCTGTCTAATCAGCTGATACATTGCAGAATGACATATTAGAAGACATGTCTTAAATTGCCTTTTTTTCTCAGACCATGTAGAAAAATATAACACTATACTGAATTACATGGATTATGTGGAGAGTATAACTGCAAAGTTTATACAAAAGAATAATAAGGTCTTACTTTTAGCAGTTACTTAAAGATACAACTCCATCTTCCAAATGTTAAGTTGCTGCTATGGATTACTAATGCGATTAATTTGCTGTATATTTAGCTGCATATACATACAAAGCTTGTGATGCATTTTAGGATATTTGATCATAATTTGTTGTGGGCAATACATGAAAAAGATTTGTTAGATGGTTCATGAGGTTTTGCCATTTGCCTCCCTACCTCACAATAGACACCAGCAGCACATAAAGTGGCATTCTGACTGTCGTACATTGTATAGCAGTCCGTGTAGTTACACATGAATGAGGGGCAGTATATCTGTGTTTGAGAGAGATAAAAAGGTCCATGATGAAGATGACAGGCTAAAGAGAAACAAGCAAATACAACATTAAAATTCTCTCCAATAAGTTGGACTTGCCATGCTCATTGAAGTAGGGTTTACCATAGTGGTTCCATTCATACTAGGCGTGCCACCTGCGGAAAAAACATGGATGTCAGGAAAAGAAACAAACAAAAAAAGCTTATGTTTATTTTTTACAAAGGAAAATGAAGCCTTGGAAGTTAAAATCGTATTATTTGGTAAAACAAAACATACCAGTTATGGTGGGCATGGGACCAGAATTTTTAGTCATGGAGGTGGATGGACTCGTCCAGCCTGTGGCCGTCATGGCGGGACTGGACTTGGGCATGGTGGGGCTGGACTTGGGCATGGTGGGACTGGACTTGGGCATGGTGGGGCTGGACTTGGGCACGGTGGTCCCAGGCTGGTTCATCATTGTTGAACCAACTTTAGGGGAGGCAGAAGTGGTCCCTGAATAACGATAATCAGTGGTTACATCATGAGTGGTCATAGAAGTTGAAGATGCAGAATTGGCAGTGGTTGTTGTGCTGGTGCCGGATTGTGTGGTGACTGCTGACCCCCCGGAGGTGGTCGTGGTTGTAGGAGAATGGTTGGTGGTGATTGCTGTGCCTCCAGAGGTGGTAGTGGTGGAAGGTGACTGACTTATTGTAGTGGTTGCTGTGCTGTGGGTTGATGTAATTGTGGGAGACTGTATGGTGGTGGTTGCTGTGCCATCGGAGGTGGTAGTGATGGAGGGTGACTGGGTCATAGTGGTGGTTGCTATGCCTCCAGAGGTTGCTGTGGTTGTGGGAGACTGTATGGTGGTGGTTGCTGTGCCGTCAGAGGTGCTAGGGGCTGAGGATGACTGGGTCATAGTGGTGGTTACTGTGCCTCTGGAGGTGCTAGGGGCTGAGGGTGACTGGGGCATAGTGGTGGTTGCTGTGCCTCCAGAGGCGCTAGGGTCTGAGGGTGACTGGGTGATAGAGGTGGTTGCTGGGCCTCCGGAGGTGCTAAGATCTGAGGGTGACTGGGGCATAGTGGTGGTTGCTGTGCCTCCAGAGGTGCTAGGGGCTGAGGGTGACTGGGGCATAGTGGTGGTTGCTGTGCCTCCGGAGGTGCTAGGGTCTGAGGGTGACTGGGGCATAGTGGTGGTTGCTGGGCCTCCAGAGGTGCTAGGGGCTGAGGGTGACTGGGTGATAGAGGTGGTTACTGGGCCTCTGGAGGTGCTAGGGGCTGAGGGTGACTGGGGCATAGTGGTGGTTGCTGTGCCTCCGGAGGTGCTAGGGGCTGAGGGTGACTGGGGCATAGTGGTGGTTGCTGTGCCTCCAGAGGTGCTAGGGTCTGAGGGTGGCTGGGGCATAGTGGTGGTTGCTGGGCCTCCGGAGGTGCTAGGGGCTGAGGGTGGCTGGGGCATAGTGGTGGTTGCTGGGCCTCCGGAGGTGCTAGGAGCTGAGGGTGATTGGGGCATACTGGTGGTTGCTGTGCCTCCAGAGGTGCTAGGGTCTGAGGGTGACTGGGGCATAGTGGTGGTTGCTGTGCCTCCAGAGGTGCTAGAGTCTGAGGGTGACTGGGGCATAGTGGTGGTTGCTGTGCCTCCAGAGGTGCTAGAGTCTGAGGGTGACTGGGTGATAGAGGTGGTTACTGGGCCTCCGGAGGTGCTAGGGGCTGAGGGTGACTGGGGCATAGTGGTTGTTGCTGTGCCTCCAGAGGTGCTAGGGTCTGAGGGTGACTGGGGCATAGTGGTGGTTGCTGTGCCTCCAGAGGTGCTTGGGTCTGAGGGTGACTGGGTGATAGAGGTGGTTTCTGTGCCTCCGGAGGTTGCTGAGGTTGTGAGAGACTGGGTGGTGGGGGTAATTGCTGTACCTCCAATGTTGCTGGAGGTGGCGGGCTGGGTGGTGGGGTTTGCTGGGCTGCCGGTGGGTGTTGCAGCGGACTGGCTGATGGTTGAAGTTATGGTGGGTCCAGAGGTGGCAGAGGCGGAAGCCTGGATGGTGGTGCTGGGTCCTGTGCCTCCGGAAGTGGTGGCTGTGGGGGACTGGGGGGTATTGGTGGCAGATGCAGTGGAGGGCATCGAAGACGGGCCGGGAGCTTGGCCTGACACCGATACTGATGGCAGAAGAAGTCCGAACAGGAGGAGGTGCAGGATGCCTGTGCAGCCTGGTATTATGGGGCACATAACAGGAAAATTATTTGCAGTTATTTAACTAAGCTTGGCACTTTTTTAAAAACAACTTTGGTGATCCATAACTTTTCCACTAGTGCCATTGTCAGCTCAACTTTTCAATTTGTCCAGGACTTTGGCTGTACTTTGACCTGAGTGCAAATTAGCTAATGTTGCACACTAAAAAAAAAAGATGGTGAACATGGTTAAAGGTGCAGCATGTAATTCTGGAGAAAGACATTGATGTGTGCCTCTGCAAACCAGTGTAGTCGTACTTATAGCTTACATCCATGTCTTGAAAACATGGATGCTTCGCACACATCTTCCCCCTGGTAGCACAGAAGATCTATATCAAGGTGGACACCCAAGTTTAATGTCACCAGTTCAGTATCTCACCAAATATCTCTCCTTTTGTTCGTTAGCTATGACGCTGAGTAATGGCCAGAAAAGTGTTTTTGCAGAACATTATGATGTCACAGTGAACTTGACCTTTGACATTTTGGATATAAAATGTCATCACTTCTTCATTTATCCCATTAGACGTGTGTGAAGTTTTGTCATCATTTGCAATTGAATTCTTGAGTTATGGCCAAACACATGTTTTGTGAGGTCACAGCAACCTTGACCTTTGACCACCAAATTCTAATCAGTTCATTCTCCACTCCACGTGTGCCAAATTTGAGGAAATTCCTTTCAGACTTTCTTGAGATATTGCATTCACAAGAATGAGACAGGCGCAAGGTCACAGTGACCTTTGACCACCCAATTCTAATTAGTTTATTGTTGAGTATAAGAGGCCGTTTGTGTCAAAGTTGAAAAAAATTTCCTCAAGGTGTTCTTGAAATATCGTGTAGCCATGAATGAGACAGATGAGGGCACAGTGACCTTGATCTGTGACCACCAATATCTAATCAGTTCAACATTGAGGCCAAGTGGACGTTCGCGCCAAATTTTCAAATTTGAAAAAAATTCCCTCAAGGCGTTCTTGAGTATCTTGTATCATGATCACAAGAATGGGACTGACATACAGATGCACTATACATTCTCACTCCGACCATGTCACATTTCGACGTTTGGTCATGGACTTTCCACGTCCAGATACGATGTGCAACACCATGTCAAGTTCTGCCTGTTACATGCATTGTCTTGTTTCAAAATACACTTCTGTTTTCACAGGAAATTTATCATTTACATACAGTCTCTTTCCTTAATCAACTAACGCACATGGTTGGGTTTAGGTAACAAAAGCACTCAGGTTTAGGAAAAAAGAACAGGGTTTGGCTTTAGGGGATGGGAATACCGCTCTCCTGGGTGAAAGTGTTTGTTGGACCCATCCACCACCACACCAGCTCTTTTAGTCAGTGTCTGACGCCGGATTGAGACCGGGTTGGATGCCCATATGGACAGATGGACGTACATGAACACAATGCCTGTAAACATATTCCCCGCAAACATAATGTCTTCGGCCGTGGCTGTTGCTAGTGTGGAGGCATAAAACAACATTTTTCATTTTTGCTAAAACTGTCACTACATTCACAGAGCAATACATGAGACAGATAACCTGTATAAAAAAAAAAAAGTTCTTTGCCTACTCTATTGCCTTATAGCGCTTCTAGTAGCCTTGCAGCATGTGAATGAAAACAACCAATCAGAGCCCAAGAGTCTTTAACACAGTTTTCAATCATGTCGATCACTGCTTGTGAACTATGATCAAACTGTTAAACTAGGTAGCGCTGATAAATCTAAATCATGGTTCTGGTACTGCATTGCCTATTTCTTGCCTCAAATGTTTTTAGAAACATATTTTAGTGTACTGTTTTGCTGTAAAATGAGAAAGCTGGTCCATCTGGTGGGCTGGGTCACAAACTGTTTTTTTTCACAGATTAACTATCTCATGTCCTTTCAGAATATGAGGACAAATTCAACAACTATGACGCAAAGTTATTTTCATAAACATTACCAACTCTAGCCTTAAACCCAAGCACAGGGTGCCACTGGAAGAAAATAACATAAAATAAATAAATCCATGCATAAGAGGTCATGGCATCCACTCAAACGTGAGAATGTAAGATGGAGAATGTGTCCACTAGAAATGCCCAAACATGAATGTAAATAAAGAATTCCGCAAAGAAATAGATCAAGCAGACAGAAAGTACACCTACATTAGCACGCATGTGAGTGTGGCTACACGTGCCTCACTGGTGTAACTATGCCTACATGCATGTGTCATCATTTCATGAGAGAGCAACAGTATGACATCTTTGCTTTTGGGACAGTGGCAGTGGAGTCCCAGAGTTTCAACGGTTCTAGCCAATACATAACGCAGCCTGCATGGCACACAATATACACTTAACAGTACAAATGAATATGCTTTGGATAGAAAACAATGACCAACAGCACAGGTGATGAAAGATGAACGTGTGATATCGTCAGAAAAATATGTACAAATTCAACAGTATGTCACAGTTTTTCCTCATTCAGTCAGTCTACTACTCACTTTCATTACATGTGCATTTTTCATTATATTCCTCTAAATGAAAGCTATTGAAGAAGCAGGTTAAGTCATCTCCTTCCTTAGAAACGATTTGCAATCTTAAGTTTTGTCAGTGCCTTAGCAGCAGGGTTCCACTAATATTATTTTAAGATAGAAGTCTGGTACAGATTCTTCTGTGCTGAAGCTACTGGCTAACAATATTCTGCACAATGTTTAATATCTTTAAATATGACCACAGTAAGTATTCATTGTTATTTCAGAGAGCTGGATTCTGATCAGGGTGGAAAAGCCTCACAGGCAGTATTTTACATGAAGTACCGGCTCGCTGTTTAAATTGCTCCTGAAACCTCTCAGCCTTCACAAGTGCATCAATATTAGCTGTGCAAAGTCTTCTAGTGGGCCGGATTGGACCCTTTGGCGGGCTGTATGTTTGACATACCTTATGTAGATAAAATAAACTGAATTGACTTTACAGACAAGTTTGGCGTGAAGACCAGATTCTGCTAGTACCCCTGAATGTGAGCATGTACATAACTGCTAGCAGTGTTTTTAAATAAGCCAACATACACTCATACCTGTGTCTTTTATAAAAGTAGCGGAGGCCATTGTCACACTGGCAGAAAGGCAGAGCGCTCTTTGTCCAGCTTGTAATGAAGTGATATCTGTCAAAGTCCTGGTGAGGGAAAGAGTAAAACGCACATTAACATGAAGGAAACATCTGATGGATGTTGTGCTATTTAAATACTCAAAGCAATAACAAGCTTAATTTGGGTAGAAAACATTTTTATGATGGATGATCATGGTGAAACAACTTGAAGTGTTTATCCGTGCTAATAGGCTTCTGAATTACAGCCGTGCTCATTCATTGTGACCCACCTGGGAAGTTCCTTTGATCTGTGAGGGCTTAGTTCTCCTCTGTTTACAATCCTCTAATTGTTCCAGTGAAACTAATCTCATAATTGTTTGGTTGAGTCACAACAGTGAGAAATTGATAGATGTGAGATTTAAAGCTGCCCTTTAATTTCTTTTATATTGTTACACACAGTTTTTTTACATCATCGGTACAAAAGCTTCAATCAGAACATTTTAAGTTTGAGCATTAATAAGGAACTTTCCTGGCTGGTCACCTGCGCATAAGGTCAGATTTGCTAAGATTAGTTTTGTGCGATGGCACACACTTATATCCTGCACGTCTCTGTTTGCAGAGGTTTATTGGTGAACACAATTAAAATGTGTTTGTTCCTCGATCGGTCCCTCTGGGAGAACTGCTAAGCGGCACGGCTTGTTTTTTCCCCTCTCCCCTGGAACCCAGCATGACCTCCTCAGGGCTCTACACCCTGGAAACTGAGTGACAACAGTGGCCATTTTGGCTTCCAGTTGAAAATACAAAATTTAATTGTAAAAAAAAAAAAAAGAAAAAAAAAGTGGAGCTCAGATTTCTTAGAGGATATTCAGTTTGCTGTACAGGAGGTGTGTGCAGGTGCTAAATTCTGATGCTGTAAATGACACTTTTTTCATCAGGTTGTATTGGTGGATTAAGTGTTAGATTTAATTACAGGACTAATTAAATAAAAACAGGCACATTCAACAGTATCACCTACTGTGAATATTTAAAAGAGAATCTTTATCAGTGTTACCACTGGTGTCTGTATGTTTCTAGAAAGGAGGAGGAAACCCTGACAGTGTTTTGTGATATTGTAATCAGCCAAAATAGGATAACAATTTGAAGGATGTGACTGTTGTTTAGACAGAAATACAACACATCTAGGAGTCATCTGCATAGAAAAAAAACCAGAAATGATATCTGGAAAAAAAGTAAATTCTTGGACTCACTCTCAAACTGACTGATCCGCATTTTTAAATCCACTCATATTTATCCAAATAATTGTTGGTGACCTACTTATTCATAATATATCTTAATAAAGCATACATAAAATAACATTTGCAACAGAAACGTCCAAACACAACACCACAACATTCCCCCTGCTGTATCACTGGCTACAATAGCACCACTGTTGTTGACCTGCATCACCCCTGTGATTCTCTGTGCACAAACTTAAAAGCTCCATTTCGCTGGATTTAAATCACGCTCTCACAATTCATCATTTAAAATCAGTAATGTCTCTATTAAAGTCCACTCACCTGCAGTGCACTTTGGAGGGCTTGTTTTTGTCAGCTGTGGTTGAAGTGAATGAGCTCTCTCTCTCTTTGGCGTTCCCTTTCTCTGTTGCTCTCTGTCGCCTCCCCCCCTTTTGCTTCCTGTCGACAGCACTGAAGTGGCAACGTAATAAGTGGAAACTCTCACCTGCATGGCTATACCGCTGTGAGAGGAGGAGACTAAAAGGCCTGCGGTTGCTGGGTGGGTCTAAAGATGCCCCAAGAACTGATGTAATGATTCCTAGATAAGGCTCATTTGGATATTTTCATAGTGAGCATTTTGAATGAGAGCAATGAGAGTCATTATTTCATTGTTCCATTGTGACTGGTTATGAGTTCTGGTGTTGACCTGGAATCTTGTCAACAAAAGAGACATCAAACTAAATGCTTAATTTTAACTAATTCAGTGAAATTGTAATCAAGTATTTTTAAAAAATCTAACATATAATAGAACTGTGCTACATTGTATGCAGATAGGTAAAAAAAAAAACAACTTTAAATACTGTTTCCACTTTCGGCTATCAAAATATCTTTAAACACCACTTTACAATGTGTCAATTCAACATAAAAGAAGATATTACATTACAATACATCACATTGTATATTGATGAATGTTAAACTACACACCCAGCATTTAACGATTTACTCAAATAACTCAGTGGATTAAACCTCTGCGAGTCTATAAGAGTACAGGTGAGATTTCAGTGCCCTGTGGGGTGATTGTATAGGGAACCTCCTGGTTTCTGTTCAACACAATGTGAAATCAGACCCCCTCTCTCTCTGCCAGCCATAAAGCCCCCACAGACTACAATTACCTCTTTGTGGCCCTAAAGAACGTAGAATTCTTGGGCAAGACACAAAAGGCACTTGCACAATTCAGGTGACAGAAGTCCTTCCTTTTTTTTCATCGCAGTTTCAAGGAACACATGAAATGTTGTCTGCTGTCTTTGGCCTTTTTAAAGTGTTGTTACTGAAGATACACTAGCATTTTAGGGAAAAGTTTGTAGGTGGTAAGAGGTAAGGACCGTGTATCCGAAAGACTGGGTCTGCATCATGTGGGCATCATTGCTGGAGGTGTAAAAATCTACAGCAGGTGTAAAAATGTCTGCTGTGATTTTCATTAAGGGTACATTTGGATCTTTCTAGTGGGTCTTAAAACAACACTGACATATCAATATGAGCATTACAGAGTTATCAGTGGCTGTAGTTGTTCCCCTTGAAGAGGTTCCTTCATGATGTCCTTTGGGAACAGAATCCAAAGTCTGAGATACAGTGTTTTATTGTCCTCAGGAAGTTAATAACCCGGAAATTGCAAATTGGTTAAAGATATATTTTCTTTTCGCATCACCAGAAAATGTAGGAATGTTTAGCATGTGTTTTCCCTTACAATTTGCAACACTGTTCTTGGGTATGAAGTTTTTCATTTGATCAATAACTCTTTCAGTGTGCATATATACAGGTCACTATTGTTTTAAAGGGACAGTACACACCAAAATAAAAAATACATATTTTTTCTCTCTTACCGGTAGTGCTATTCATTAATCTAGATTGTTTTGGTCAGAGTTGTCCAGTGTTGGAGATATCGGCCGTAGAGATGTCTGCCTTCTCTCAAATATAATGGAACTAAATGGCACCCGGCTTGCTGTGCTCAAAACACCAAAAAAACAGGGCCACATTTAAACAAACTAAACAAAAATGTCTTGTTCCAGAAGTCATGACCCAGTTACTCGAAATAATCCACAGACCTTGGGCCCTATTTAGATGGTCTAAAACGTGAAGCACCAGGTGTGTGGCGCATAGGCGTGTCCCAGTCACTTGCTAGTTAGACAGCGCGTTTTTAGACTGTGCACCATGGCGGAGAGTCTAAAAGGGTTGGACTTAATCTGTGAATTAGTCATGGGTGTATTTTGGGCGTATCATTCAATAAGCCAATCAGAGTGTCACCTCTCATTCCCTTTAAAAAAGGCGTGATTGGAGCACATGGTGGAGAGCTAGTTAGATGGCGGACTTACCAACTGGAAAGAGTGAGCGTTTTTCAGCTGAGGAGACGGATCTCCTCGTCCAGGAGGTGAAGGCCCGTCAGAACCAGATCTACGGGGACAGCAGACAGGCACCCAAGCTCCCCAAGGTAAAGCAGGCGTGGGATCACTAATATAAGAAAGATCTTACTAAATATCTGTGGAATATTATTCAAACCTGTTTTCATCATATAACAGAGCACAGCTGTCAGGACTGCCGCAGAGCTCCCCAAGGTGCTGATCCTGCAGCTAGGACCTGTTCAGCATTTTCTCCCCCACCCACGTTTGTTAATTGTTTTCACATGTTTCCTAGAGCTGTGTTCTGCCTCTTATTTGCATGTGCGTCCTCTCTACACTCAGATGACAATATAATAATATAATATAATATAATGTAGCCTAGTATTTAATGTAGCCTAGTATAACATGTTAAAATAAATGCAATGTGTGGGCTTTGGTTTTCAATCAAAAAAATGATTGATTGGTCAGATAATTTCACAATTTCATTTGTCATTATTACAGATTATGATGATCATTATTACTGCGATTAGATCATTCTTTTTAATGACTGACCATTAAAACGTGTTTCTGATAAATATTTTAATGTGCACAATAATAACCTTTACATTGTAATCATATTGTTATTTGTTGTCTTTTGCATATGTGTGGCTGCTCTGTGTGTATCTGAGCAGAGTGCATGCGTGTTGTGCACCCGCCTAGAGACGCATATTACTAACTTGTTTAACAGCAAAATACTGCGCCGTTGACTTCAGACCAGGTGTTTGTTGGTCACTGGCGCATTTGCTTTTTACGTCATCTAACTAGCAACGCGCCATGACTGCGCCTGACCACTCCTCATTTTTAGACCAACACACCCAGAGAAGCGCAAGTTCATTTGCTAGTTAGACGATGAGGGCGCAGGGCGTGGAAATGACAACTGCACCTGCATCTAAATAGCAATGACACTTGCGACATGGATTATGTGCCCTCCGCCGTCCGCTTTAGACCATTTAAAGAGGGTCCCTTGTTGTGAGCAGTTTCATGTAGGAACTGTTTTATTTCTATTGAATTAAGCGTGCCAACCATATCACAGCATAGCAGGAAGTGTGCATCTGCTGCTAGCTCACCTATAGTGTGTCTCAAATCACATACTTCCATTAGTACACTTCCATGTAGTAGGCTATACTATGTTGCTCTATGTACTCATTGGCGTAGTACGCAAATTTCAACAAGGTAGTGTTGTCTTAAACCAAACACGACCGTTATGCACTTAATGGACATGACGACCGCAAATTAGCTAGTTAGCAAACTAGCATTAGCATTCGCGTTATCATTCGGGGTACCAAATCATTACAGACTGCTAAATTAACCCAATAAACATATTGCTGGCTTATACCCGACAACAGTATAGTGGTGCTTAGTGCAAAAAACACATGTATAACTTTTGTTAACATTTGTACAATGCAGCGACGCTGACGGTTCCACAGTCCTCGGCTGTCATTTCCAGCTTGAAAAGTGGTCCCTCCCCTTCTGCTACGTTGCCAAGATGACGACCATTGAGGGCGAGAGGTGTCCATAGTTCCACACTCCACGTTTTGAGTGCAACATCTGGGTACTCATAGTGCACAGCACACAGGCAGGCTACACCCTAGACAGGTTGCCAGACTATCGCAGGGCTGACACACATTCACACCTACGACATTTTAGAGTCACCAATTAACCTGCATGTCTTTGGACCGTGGGAGGAAGCCAGAGTACACAGAGAAAACCCACACTGACATGGGAAGAGCATGCAGACTCCGCACAGAAGGGCTCCCCCACCCCGAGGGAACAGAAACGTTCTTGCTGTGGGGCGACACTGCTAACCATGGCACCACTGTGTCGTCCTGGATAGGTTACATTTGTATCTTATTAAGTAGCGGATGCATCAAAACTTTACATTTCAGCAACACTGTGGTAAAGAGGTGATTAGGTTCAATTGAAAACATCTGATTATGGTTCAGAAAAAAATCACGTTTCGGCCTAAAATACCCGGTTTATAGGGTGCACAATCCCAGGTGGAAACACAGCGGTGTTACGGTAAAAAAACGACCACTTTTTGTGGCAACCATGACAGTTTGCTGAAAAACACCCATGTTTAGTGGCTATAAAGCTGCTGGAAATAGCAACGACTCACTAAATCACAACCGATTTTGTTGTTTCTTGAAAAAAACAAAATCCAAGGCAACTCTTCTCTGGTGCAAAAGTTAAAAGGCCTTTATTAAATGGCTAGTTCATGATGAACATTAAAATCACCAACATGTTTCAGCCATGCTCACTGGCCTTCATCAGGGCATAAAGCTGCAGGGTTCACAGGTGGCCTTAATTTTGTTGTTTGTTGGTCTCGAACAGTGGTCTGCAGCTTGGCAGGCGTCTCACCTCTGTTACACGCCATCCATCATCTCCTCCACCTCCCAATGACAAAGCCAGCTCATGAACCACTCCACTACTCCAGTGTTAATATGAGACATATGAAACATGCAAATGTAACCTGTCTGTTGGTTTGCAGAAATGTACAATGCCAATATTTTCTTTTAGTGGCTGGGCTGGTATGACATGACCTGAGATGAGATTTTCTGACCGTCTGAATGCAGATAACAGATATACGTATTACACTTGAACAGAAGCACTGAATTTATGTGCCTACTGACACATAGAAATAAACCCTATAGATAGCTATAGGCTCAGATTTCACTTGAACGCTCAGCTTTTCTTTGAAACCAAAAACTCTTGTACTATATAATCAATAGGCTAAGACACTGGAAAGAAATGCTACCCCATTTCACACTGGATTTGCTAACAGGGAGACATATGATGCGGCGGTTTAGGCACAACAAACATCTCTTAAATAATCCTGTTTCCAGCACCTACCAGAGAAAAAGGCATGAACACTCTGCTACTTAATACATGCAAATATACTATGGTTCCTAAATTTAAATGTGTTTCTGTTTTGTGTATTGAACGTCTGGGTTGCAGTCTCACTGTTGCAGTATGTAGTTTCCATGTAATATACAACATGTCTGGCAAAAATATTTTTGACAGAGTGACACTGTTTCAGTTCCTCTGAGCTCTCCAGCTTTTTTTTCAGGACATGAACAACATCCAAAACCACAACTTGAGAATATATAGAGTATTCAAAATAGGATTTGCATTGCCTGGAAACTTTGCTTCTGAAATACTGAACAAAGGGCTCAGTGTCCGTTAGGCAACAGCCACCTGTTGATGTACATATGCTGCAGACAGTACGTAGCAGGACAGTGACCTGTTTTTTTGGGTTCAGTGGCAAAGACATGAGACAGTACAAGGTTAAACGTACAACTTTCAATCCAAATTTTAATGTTAACACCCATATCATTTTACATGCAGCAGCAAAATTAGGAAATCCAAGAGAATTAGATTTAAGTTTTTGATTTGATTTACACTTTTTTAAGATCAGAATATTAAATCTAAGTTTGTCTTGTATCCTAAGATGTACACTGTTTCATATAAATAGCCTACACATAAATACAAGACACAACATTCAACCAAGCAACAAAACCCTATTATAAGTAGATACAGTCCAGACAATTGAATCACTCCTTATTAGACCCAGATAGTTTGACAGACTGAAGAACAAAATAGTTCATTAACCTGTTCAATCAAGTCGAGCATATCATAATGCTATCTTAATATCTGGACATCAGACACACATCAGCAGACACTTCTTAACTAGTGATGCTCTGCCAGGCATCAGCCAAAAGCTAATGGAGGTACAGATACAAATGTCAGGCTAAATTTTAGGCACTTTTATATAAAATGATACAAGACATCTAGACTATTTTTAGTCCAGTGCATAGGATTTTATTGGCATCTAGTGGTGAGGTTGCAGAAATAAATCTGCTTCCCTGTGGCAAGCATGGACAAGAACTGTATGCATCTGTCTAGAGCCAGTGTTTGATACGTCTGGTCTGGGCTACTGTACTGTAATGAAAGAGGACATATTTAAATGGCTCATTCTCCAAAAACACAATGATTCTTGTTTTCAGGTGATTATACACTACAGAAAACATAAATATTATATACAATTTCTGTGAATAGATGTCCCTAAATCCTACACACTAGAGCTTTAATATTAGATTGTCCTAGATTTTACAACAAGAAAAAACATATTAGGTAATGTAATGCAAATACACTGTTAAAGAAATCAAGGGAACACTTAAGTTTAACTGACTTGGTGTTATACTGTGATGATTAAGTGTTCCCTTAATTTTTTTGTAGTTAATTACAATAAACAAAACAGTAACAGCTTTAAGTAAATGTTGAATATTTACCATTTTGCTCAATTATATATTTGTTTAACTATTATTAGTTGTCTTATTTCTATTGTATTTTATTTACCCATCATTGGACAGCAAGTGTCGCTGTCCGCTTACTTTATATCTGTTATCTTTTGTTCTTCATGTATAACTATGTCCACACACCTCCAGGAGGGGTCATTGTGGAAAAAAAGTCTAAAGTCTAAAGTTCCTTTGGTTTTATTATTTTACTAAGTGTGAAAAAACATTCATAAAGTGGGAACAAGCAAATACAAATTGTGTGTAAAGTATGTTGTAAATTTTATGGGACCTCGTAAAAAAAAAAAAAAGTTTTGGGCCTTATATTTGTTTGTTACCTCTTCAGCTCCTACAAGTGAATCAAAAGACAGACAGAACAGATGGATGCTGACACTGAATCCTTCGTCCACAAACAGGGGGAACAGTTGCACTGCATGTGGAGGCTTATTCACATTGTTTATAGATAAGGCTCAGCAGCCCAAATTAAGCAGCCTGGATGCAACTGGACTGTGTAACTGCATGACTAAGAGGATTAGACAAGATTTACCTACCCAGCAGTCGTCAGCAGCACTGTTCACACAGGCTCGGTGCATAGCAACAGGTCAGTGAGCCCTGTGCGCCACATTAGCATTCACCGGCATGGACTAGGACAGAGACCCATTGAGCAGAAATGGGAGCTACCGTTTTCTTATGACCCCACATGGGATTGTTTCCTCCCATCCTACAGTTGAGCTTCTGGCAAAGGTCAGTGTCTGGCTCTGTGTGTACATTTTCCCTAAGTGTGTTTCCATCCATGTTTTTTCATTTGTTTGTTTATAGGACATAGCGTGGCAGCATCCAACTAAAGATAGCCTACTTTTTTTTAGCAGCCTACACCTGATCCTTTGGATTCATTACACCACAGTTCAGTAAAACTGCATCATCAATATACAGAGATCCAACATAATTTCAGCCAAATTACTTCATCCCTTTATGCAATTAATAAGTCATTCTTTCCTGTGGGCTGGTAAAAACACATATGTAAATCGGACAAAACTTTATGCCGCCATACCAAATGGAGGCCTCTGGTATCATTATGCTTTCTGTCTCAAACTATTGTCTGAATTATATACGTCAGCTGAGCAAACTCCTGTCTGCGTGTCTGTAGAGAAAGACCTCACATACTCTCATCCTGTCCAGGCCTTTATTGCTAAAACTGGTGGCGAAATCCGTCACAATAATCCAGTCCTCACCTTCTCACAGGAGACGTGAAGAACCTCACACAAGATCATGGGCTCAAATCCCAATTGTACACATAAAACATCACTGTGGCATAGTACAACCCTTAAAATATGCACACACGCACGGAAAAAAAAATTAACTGGTCTGGATGGGTGAAATTGGGAATCGTGTATATTGGGGACTTATTTAACGGAGACCAAATTTTGTCTTTTGAACAATTAACGGAAAAGTACAAACTCCCAAGTAAGGAGTTTTGGAAGTACTTTCAGCTACAGAGTTGTATTTTGGCATGCTTTAGACAACTGCCACTAATACCAGGAACCGAAATACAGGGTAGATTGTAACAGGATTGGCACTTAAAATGAAAAGCATCATGTTTTTATAACCTCTTGAGGGGCTCTCAGCCACCCAGTTTTGAAGGTCTAAAGAGATGCTGGGAGAGGGATATTGGGGAAGAGATAACAAGTGGAATATGGGGGGAAATTATTGGATCGTGGCTTAAAGTATCAAGAGAAATGTAGAATCAACAGGATTTATTGGACCCCAAGTAAAATGACACGGTTAGGACTTAGAAACTCTGACTTGTGCTGGAGATGTGACACCACTTGTGGCACCCTCTTACATATGCTGTACTCATGCCCCATGATAGATCTTCTGTGGTCTAAGGTTATTGCCTTCATCAATACAGTGATGTCCCCTGCACTCGTACAGACACCAATGGTTTGTCTATCAGATGTGTTGCTGAAAGGAAGTGGGCTTAACACTTATTACCAGATGCAGAATAGTGCTGCGACATTGGAAAACTAAAGGAGATATATCAGTGGAGGAGTGGTTTGACAAATAGGCAAGACATCTACATGAAAATATGGGGCCCTTATATTGCTGTAACCTGATGTACTGATGAGTTGCACCCTTTGTTACAATCTTAGGTGTCAGCTATAATATAAAATAAAATTTGATATTGTACTATGTAAAATATGTATCATGCACGTATATATTTTTGTGTGTATCACGTATCCAAATATTTATGTACACAGTGCTATGTCTCAGTTGTTTTCCCTCTGTCCTTGTTTGGTTTGTCCTGTCTTGTTGTAGTTTGTTGTGATTTTTCGACGTGTGGTGTATCTTCTTGGTTGAATTTTTTTATTATTATTATTATTATCTTTCCTCAGTCAGAATACCACAATGTGAGGTGAACATGCTTCAACATGACGTCATATATCCTGTGGACGGCATTTACATGGACATTCAAGGGGATACTGTGCACCTGCAGGTTCCTTTGGGTGAGTGTGTGCTCTGTGAAATGTGTCATTTGTATTTTCACACGGACAACTCGTCAGTAACACATTTAGATTTTTATGGTGGCTGTAAACCGTGTTTATCTGGCTTTCAGATATGCCCGTACAATGCAATCAAATTCTTGCCAAGGGAACGGCACGTAACGGAGGACACAAGCCGACAGCTGAAACAACTTGTGGGTGAGGATCTCATAAAATCACAGATAAAAACTGCTGGATAAAATGTTTACTTTTAATTGAAAATACTTTTTTTTTTAGCTGGGTTAAATCGATTCAGAGATGCTGGTGTGTTCAAGCTTCACAAGCCTTAAATATGCATTAGTGCTTTTTGTTCTATTTGGGGAGATTATAAAAGATGTTATTCCCCTCAAAATGCCTTTTTATGATGGAATAAAGTCTATTTATCATATTGATCAGGGTTAATTGTAAACAACAAGCTGTATTGCCTTATCTAGTTTATGAAGCCAAAGGTCTGTCTGCATCCTACTGTGAGTCTATTCTACACCTTCTAAGAATGTGTGTAAGGCGAGATATGATGTGATGACCGTATTTGACTTTATTTGTCAGGTTCTGAAAGTAAAGCGATACCAGCCATACCAGGAAGTCCCGACCGTACAACTGCCCTTCATAAAAGACTAACCAAAACTGAGAAAGAGATACTGTCACTGAAGACCAGGGTCGCCTGTGAGAGAGCATCGTGGGAAAGGAGGTTTGGAGAGCTGCAAAGAAAACAGGAAGAGCTATGTAATCAGGTGTGTGTGTGTGTGTGTGTGTGTGTGTGTGTGTGTGTGTGTGTGTGCGTGCGTGCGTGCGTGCCTGCGTGCGTGCGTGTGTGTGTGTGTTTGAATGGACTTCAGCAGTAGTGGAAGTAGTATTCAAATCATTAACCGTAAAAGTAAAAGCAGTATTACCACAGCATAAAAACATATTCTATTAAAGGGAAAATACCTGCTGCCCACCATAGACCCTATTTTCACATGTTGTGTGCCTAAGTGACTAATGGAGACAGCAGTTTTTGGAAATGGTCCAGTGTTGAGCGAGACTGCTGCACCTGGCAGGGGCCACACAGGCTGCAATGTAACCAACTGGGGCATTTGTGCACTGTCAACTTATGTCCATAAGAAGTGCTTGTTCTTGCCACTGACAGGCTCAGATTATTATTCTAAGTATCTGACAATATTATGAAAATTATTTTGTTAACAAGAAACAGCCCCGAAATCGCTATCTCCAAAGCAACAGGTACAATTTTTAGGTACTTGCACAGAAACTGAGCATAGTGTTAGTTCAGGCAGGACACGATCTCATTAAGGGCGCCCTATTTAAACTGCTCTGGCCTGCCTACTGTTGCTGCTTCCTATGCAAGCTGCTTTGCAACCCACCTCTACCCCAGCTCCTCCTTTTCATGTTGTGTCTGACTTATCAGTGTGATCTCTGTTTGTCATTAATGCTGGCTCTGTTCTGTTCCTGGGGGGTCTTTGCTGCTGCTCTCCCTGCCTTAGGCTTTCCATGTAGGTGCATGAAAGGGCAGGGAGGTTTGCTCTCTCTGCCCAAGGCTTTCCTCATTTGCACATGGAAGGGCAGAGAGGTATGCTCTTGCTTCCTTAGGCTTTCCATGTAGGCGCATGGAACAGGCTTTCTGCGTAGGCCAGAGGAAAAGCAGAGAGGCCCCAGAATAGAGCCATACCGCCAAATATAATACTGCAAATGAAAATAAAGTTTTCGGTCATGATAATTTGTCTCTATCTGCATAGTTGGCCTCTCAGGCTGGAGTGTTGGTGAACGTGGGTGGTGGTGATGAGCAGGGAGAGGCAGGTGTGGACAATGGAGAAGCATATGAGGAGTGTTCAGGTAAATGACAAAAACACACTGAGTCTATTCATAAGTTTTTATGCGTGCTTTTGAATTCAGTAATGTCGACTGCTGCTCTCTAATGATCAGGTGGTCTCTCCATAGTGATGTATCAACACAGAGAGTCTGAGGTGTCATCAAGAAGCGACACTTATGCAAGCAGTTTGAGCTCGAGACCTTCCTCCTCCTCCTCATCTTCAGCCACCAGGTACTACCTTAAAAGCAGTAGCTGATAACTTTTATAGCAATAACTTTGTCATATTTGCTGAAACTATCACTACATGTCCACACAGCAGTATATAGGACAGATAATCAGTGAAAAAAAAATCATATCCCTCCTCCGCCTCTTAGTTGTCTCTCTAATGGTATTTACTAGAATCCATATCCCGTGTTAGATTATGTTTTTACTCTTCAGTTTTTGTACAGACTAAACAAAGGAGATATCGTGCAAATTAGTGAGCTTTACAGCCACTGGTAGGTGGATTTGGCAACCTCTAGACAGAGGCTAGCTTTTACCTGGTCTTTGCTTTCAAGTCTTTATGCTAAGCTAAGCTAACTAACAGCTGGAAGTAGCTTCATATTTGCTGTACATAAGTGAAAGTGGTATCAATGTTTTAACGTAACTCTCTGCCAGAAAGTGAATAAGTGTATTTCTCAAAAGGTGAAACTAGGATTGCATGGTCAACAGATTTAGTGAACATTTTTTAAATCTTATTTCACTTCGCTACTTATTTTCAGAGGGTCTCTGGCCATATGAGTTGTCAGGACATGGTTCTCATCATGGAGTTGGCTGAGCTAGCAGCTAGCAGCTAACAGTGCTAACTACATAAACAGTGCTAAACAATGGCAACAGTGCTGACAGAGCTAATGGTGTTAACTTGGGGGAGCCATAGGGTGGGTGCTACACCACAATCACAATGCCGTCCCGATATCAGCAGTAACCACGACATGAGCGCAGTGCTAAGCGGAAGTGATGAGCTAGCCAGTGGGTGTAATGATCTAGTACAAAACACCTATGAACAGCTTATCAATGCAAATCTCTACTTAGGACGTCAGGGGGTCAAACACGTGAAGGCAGTCAGTGAAGGCAGAAAAGTCGGTTCAGGGAGCTCACACAAAAAGCAAAGTCCCTAATTCCAAGCACAGTGAAAAACCAAGGAATCAAACATGAGGAAAAGGCTGGAGCGCATAAACGCACAAGGGCGACAATGACAATCTGGCAACTGAACTGGGCTTTGAATACACAAGAGTTTATTTCTAACTACACGCAGGTGAACTGAACAAGACACAGGTGAAACACATGAGGTAATTAACAGAGGCGGGAAAACTCAGGAAGTAAAAGAAATACTAAACACAATGAGAACACATTTCAAAATAAAACAGGAAGTGAACACAAACACATGAGCATAAACTTGACAGAATATCAGTGGGATACAAACATGCGCTAACATGCCAGCTCACCACAAGGCAACCACAGAGAAGCTTGATTTACAACACACACACACACACACACACACACACACACACACACACACACACAGGGTAGTGTGACTTCATTCCCAGCTCAGGACTCTTTATCTTTACACAGCAAATAATAGTTTGCTGCTTTATTAATGCTCTGAATGTTGCATACAGAACCTTTAATAAAGAAAAAACCCTCCATATATGATATAATCTGAATTGATCATCTCTGTCTTTGTTGTATCACTGACTGAACCCTCACTTACGCCAGTGTGAGATCATGGAGGATGTCCAAAGGACCTCATCGAGTTTTTGTACCTCACTCCCCCATGGACCTGGAGCTGGGTCACCGGGTCAGGATTATGCTGCCGTCTGGACGGATCAGCACAGGAACGATTCGTTTCCTGGGCCACCTGCAGGGGGAGGCAGATCTCCACCTTGGGGTGGAGCTGCAGACACCTGACCACGGATTGCATGACGGCAGCCACAGGGGACACAGCTACTTTGAATGGTAACTGATCTCATTTTCTTACCATGTGAACACAAGCCAACATGCAGTGTCTAAATGTATAAAGGGTGTGTAACCTAACATTCAGGGCTGCGCTGGGATTTACTGTGTACTCAGATATCACACTGCAGATTTACACAGTACGTTTACATGAACCTGTAATGTTCTGGCAGGATCATCTGTTATAAAGCCTGGGTTACATAGTGTCACATTAAAGTGTCCCTGTGAATGAAGGCATCACACACTCGCTCCTTAGGTATTTAACAGCCTCCAGACACACTTGAGTAAATCCTGTGCACTTAGTGGTTGAGCTGAATATGCAAATCTCCTGCTGTGGTAAACGTGTCAGCCTCAAATTACAGCATTTAAGAGGTGAGATGTGAACTTAAAATGCAAGGTGTGAACTCTCTTGCCTGCAGCAATGACAAATTTGACATAGCGGGACTTAACCTGGTGGTGAAGTACAACAAGCATACAAACTGCTCAAGGCTATCCTGCACATGGATAAAGTAAATAAACACTTTTTAAATGAATTTCCAACACCATTAATATTTTGTTATTTCTGTTTCTGTCCTTTGTAGCAAGCCTGGCTATGGTGCCTTTGTACCATTCCACAAACTACTCATGGCCTGGGAATGACAGGAAAACAGACTGCTGATCCCATCTGGATGATTGGAAAGAGGGTAACAGTAGTTACATCCATGGATTTGTATCAAAGTATATACATAAAAGGGGTGTATTGTTTTTGTCTGTTATTCACAATAAAAATACCTTTTAATCAAATAGTTCCCTTGTGTGAGCTTCAGCAGACAGTTGCAGAAAGTAACTGCTGTATTTTTGTTGAGTTAGTTGTTGGGCCATGCTGCTCACATACAGTAACAAGCAATACAGCATGTCAGTCTCACAAACACAGGGTAAGGTTTGGCTAAAAAGAAAAAAAAACTTTAAGAATGACAGCCATAGGTCTCAAAAACCTGTTGAACACTGTGATGAAAAAAATGTTTTTCTTGCCCTGAGCGAAATGCTCAAACATGCTCACAATGATAATAGCATGTTATAGCATAGCTGTAGATTTTTTTAGGGGAAGAGTGATGGGTGGGGGGTACATAGGAAACATCCTTAGTATTTAGAACATGTGCATTTGTCCCCTTCAATAAAAACATGAAGTAGCAGCGGACTTTTATTTTGACAAAATTAAAGACGATTACATCATAAATTGATTCACCAGAATGCAGGAATTCAGTGTTTGATGCTCAGAAATTTATGACAGAGGACCTCTAAACTCCCCTTTTCATATGTATCCCCCACATTCCATCCATCCATCCATTTTCAACCGCTTATCCGAAACCGGGTCATGGGGGCAGCAGGCCGAGCAAAGCATTCCAGACGTCCCTTTCTCCAACTTTACTTTCCAGCTCCTCCTGGGGGACTCCAAGGTGTTCCCAGGCCAGACAAGATATGTAATCCCTCTAGTGTGTCCTGAGTCTGCCCCGGGGCCTCCTACCAGTAGGACATGACCAGAACACCTCTAATTGGAGGCGCCCAGGAGGCGTCCTGATCAGATGCCCGAACCACCTCTACTGACCCCTTTCAGTGTGAAAGAGCAACAGCTCTACTCTGAGCTCCTTACCCTTTCTCCAAGGCTGAGCCCATCCACCCATCTGAGGAAACTCATTTCGTCCACTTGCATCTGCGATCTCATTCGTCCAGTCACTACCCAGAGCTCATGACCATAGGTGAGGGTTGGGCGTGGATAGACCAGTAAATTGAAAGCTTTGCCTTCCAGCTCAGCTCCCTCTTCACCACGACGGTCTGGCTGTGCCAACCGCCGATCCATCTCACTCTTCATTCTACCCTCACTCATGAACAAGACCCTGAGATACTTGAACTCCCTTGCTTGGGGCAGTAACTCACTCCAAACTCACACAATGTTGAAACGAAGTTTATGCCCTTGTGTTATAGACCTTATATAGGCCTTTTTTGTATCCCTGCATTTTCATAGTTCTGTAAAGAAAACTAAATGCAACTGTTATTTTTTATTATTAAGATATAAACTTAGAAAAATCCCATAAGATAAAGGGCACAAAGAAGACCTGAACACAAGCTATATTTACAGAGCGTTTGCTGAACAGTCTCGTCCTGCATTAGAGAAGTACACAAAACCCAAAGAGCTATTAGAACCATGGAAAAGCATCAGGGAAAATACAAAAAGGGAATTGTATACAAAGATCCTAAAAATATTCACTTGGAATTATCTTGTCAAAATTTATCCAAAAGCTTGTTTTACACAAACCTCTTGCAGTCACTGGGTTCACTATTTGGGTTTATTGTACAGTTTGTTATCTGTTCTGTAATGTTTTTGCTTTGCATTGAATATAAAATGAAATATCCATGAATAATGTCACTTAGTCAGGGGTCATCAGTTCACCCAATGGTAGAAAAGGGTTACCTAAAGAAAACAAGGGTGGGAACCACTAGTTTAGCGCCTCTTGGTCATCAACCAAAGTAGTCAGGGAATTGAGGTGATTGCCATTCTTCTACTTGGGACCATAAATGTGTTTACCAAAATTCACAGCAATCCATCCTGATGGTGGTGCTAAAGGAAAAGACAAAGGAACACCAAAGTCATGAGGAGTCATCCAATGGACACCGTGTACAGTATGTCTTCACAAAATTCCATGGCAATCCATCAAATAGTTGTCGAGCTAAACTGTGTCATTGAACAGAAACTCTGGAACAGCCATAAACTTTGTTCAATTGATGTCTGACACTTGAGCACACACACAAATGCACACACAGAGTGACCTTTCCCCTCAGACAGTGGAAACACAAAATGAGTTTCTGATTTGTTCAAGCTTGCAAAATGGGCTGCAGAGCAGGTCATTTCTAAGTTTGTAAAACCCTTGGGCTGTCCCAGATTTTTCATAAAAATGGTTGTCGAAGACACGTCTGTACGTGGGAGACATACTTGTGAAATTTAATAAGGGAATTGAGGAATCTTAGGCAATATGGGATGATGTAAGCATGAGTAAGTGCCAATACTAAATTCCTGATACACATTGGAGTCATGAGCTCAAGAGAAACTGGTACTGCACTACAAGGAAGACAACCATCATAACTAACATGTGACATTTCATTTTTTATTTTTAATGACATGTTTTTTTTTTCAAGACATGTTATGAATTTATCTCACAATATATACAAATGGATTTTCTAAGAGAACATAAATCTGCATGTTCCTGAGAACTAAATTCCAAAATTTTACAGTTTCATTTCGCAATCACACAAATACATGCAACGTATTACAGCAACACTTGTTCTGACAATGTTTCATCAAACTGATGCAGATTTACAGGAAAGGGTGATGACACACCAGCAAATTCCTTTTGCTGGAGTCAAAGCCTTCTTCTCAGTTTGCTTGTTAGATCAGGACATTGTGTAAGTACAATCTGAGAGTCTGGATCTCCGGCTGGATTGACACCAACTAAATGCACTGAGCTACTATACTTAATCATACTTTAGCAACACCTCACAGAGATAATATTGAACTACAACAAGCTGTTCTGGAAAACTACAGTGAAAGTAAAAGAAAAAAAATAATAATTTAGGGCCTGCGTCCTCATAGAGTTTTTTTCCTCAGTGATGACCTCTTTTTCCACTTATTCCCAATGAAAAGAGAGCGTATGGGAAAGTGAGTCTTTTTTTTAGAGCCCTCTGGCTTTTTTGTGCTCTGAGCGCCTCTAGTTGAAAATCTCTGAACTTTTCAGAAAGGTGCTAGTGCCATCAATGCCGCTCCTTTAGCTTCTGCATGATATGCCAGTCAGAAACTAAGACGCAAAAGTGCATTTGTGGGAGCAGATCAGTTGGCGGACACTCATTGTTGCTGGTGAATGTTGTGCTTTAACCACCATATGCGTTGTAGGCTTGTTGTTGGGGGTTAGGGTTAGGGTTGACTGTGTCGTCACCCCTCTGTCAAGGTATTGTCATAGAAACCAAACCCACATGCAAATGCGAATAATTTAAAAAGTGCTAGGATGAAAGGCTCTTCAGTGCACTTGCATAGCTTTTCCACAAAAGAAGAATGCTATGTGGAAACATGCCCTTATACAGTGATTCCCTAAATGCTTGAGAACTTATTTTGGGACAAAGATTAAAATAAATCACATTTGACACAATATGCATCAACAGTCAAAACTCTAGAACTTTTCATCTAAAGGCACTTTTCATCCAAAACACTGGATGACAAGGTCACATTTGACTACATTGTCATACGAACGCATTTAAAAGATTGGCTCCACTGTTCATAAATAGGAAGGCAACGTGGTAGCACGTTACACAGAGTCATCTCTTCAATGAGGTTTCAAATCACTCCTCTACAGACATTACAAAAGGTTCTCAAGAGACTGCCTGTTTGCCATGACAGTGAGTCAACACAAGTGTCATGTTAGTTCTGACTGAAGAGGATGCAAGGCAAGAAAGTAATCAGAGGGATTATCAGAATATCTCTCTCTGAGCCTTCAGGTTGAGGATCTCTGCAGCCAGTTTCTCTGCATTCATCACATGAGGAAACATTTCCATGACTGTATCCACCTGTTGCGGGTTGAAGATGGCTTGCAGATTCTTGCGGAGCTCCAACCTTTTTGAGTCAAACGCAGGAGAGCTGGACTGCTGCTGGCCCCAGGAGTTGTACTGGTGGCCTTTGTAAGAGCCGCATGAGTTGTGGGAGTGTGAGGAATGGGCCGAACAGGGGAGACTACTGGACCTGGCTTGGGGCAGCCCCTGAAAAGGATCTGACCAGTAACTTTGCTGATGATGTGGGGCTCCACTGTAATGGAGCTGGCTGGGGAGGCTGTTGGGGTGGGGCAAACCAGGTGGGAACATGTGAGGAGGGTAGGTGTCGTATTCGGGTTGACCCTTAGAGTTTTGGTGTCGGTGATGTCGCTGGTGCGCTGTTGAGGGCACTACATGGGAACAGCACCTGCAAGACTGGCTGGTGTTATTTCTCTCTAACTGCACTGGGGCATGTACGGGTCCAGCGAGAGAACATTGCTGCTGGGGCTTGTGCCTGTGGGAGTTGCTGAGGCAATGCGAAAAGTCAGAGTACTGACTGTCGTAAGAGCCGAGGCCAGAATCCAGGTAGTCATGAGAGATATTGGAATAGTAATGATTGGGCACAGAGTGCAGCCCAGGCCACTCTTTCTGACACTGGCTTCCTGTTACAGCACAGGGCATACGATTTTGACTTTTTCTAGGATCCTCCCAGTACAGCAGTGCATTTTCATAAACCTGGCCGGGATGTGAAGAACTTTGCCTGTCTCTTACGTGGTCTGCGTTAGAGTCTTGAGGGTGGGAAAAGGCATTGTGAGCAGGCCCAGGATCAGACTGAAGCTGTTTGGGTGATAATCTGGCATTTCGTTCTTCTTTTGCAGTAGAAATCTGGGCTTTCTCTCTCAATTCATCAGCCAAGGACAAGTAGGACTGGTTCGACCGCTCTGGATGGTAGAACTTACATTTGATGCCGTAAGTGCACTTTTTGTCTGAGGAAAAACAAAAATGAAAATACAAAAAAGTTATACGTCATCTCATGTGGGAATCAGCTTACTTCCTTGTCGTAACACTCTACAGGAATAAAACAATAAAAATACTGTTTATTGTGCAGAAGGCTTCCTGAGCTCTGTGCTAACTTTATCTTACCATATGGACAAAGCTGCTTCTTTTGCTCCGTTGGCAGAGGCTTTTTCCGAAGGAAGTTGTCAAGGCTGGGGCCATGGCGACCCAGAGGGTCATCTGGGGGCATGAACCTGGACAAAAAAACAAACACAGCTTCAAATGACTGATTTCTTCATTTCCTTGAGACAAATCAGCTGGGTGCTGCGTAATGATGTTCCCCTGGTTACAACCTCAAGATGCAACATGCCCTTTGGAACCACATTAAACAGCACTGGTGGAGGGGAAATGTGAAACCTCACATGCTCAGGTAGAAAAACAGGCTAATTGCTCACTTGTCATTCACAAAGGAGAACATTAGGAGCCTCTCCTCGATGCATTTCTTCCACTCGGGTCGTTCTCCTTGGAGGTCACGGTAGGTGTCATTGGATACGATCACTCCATCGGACTCGTACGCCAACTTGATGATAAAGCGGTCGTCATAGCAAACCACTCGCTTGCCACCAACGCGTCGCGATGGAGTAAAGACCACTATTTTCCGTTTTTCAAGCTCTGTCAAGATGTGTTGATCTGAAAGTGCAAAAAATCACGAGTTAGATGGCGGCAAAGAGATAGTGTAGTGTTTTTGCTGAAAGCTGTACATAAAGTAAATACACTGGTGTAGATTTAAGGGGGGGGGCACAGGGGACATGCCCTCCTCAGTATTTTGGAACATGTGCATAGTAGCAGAGGACTTTTATTTTGACCAAATTACAGACATTTCCTCCAAACACTGATGCAGAAAAATTCACCACAATGCAGAAAATCATGGGTTTGATGCTCAAAATTTCCTGAGGGAGGACACTAAACCCCTATTTATATGTTTGTCCCCTACAATGTTGAAACATAACCTTCGCCCCTCAGTGAATAGCTTTGTTATGTAACATGACACACATTTGACATGATCCACAACCGCACGTTCAAGATACAAAAACCACAGCACTTAAGAGAACATGCATTAAGCATTTTACAAAACACCCAGGAATCACCCACAGGAGACTTGAGACGTCAGACAAGTTATTACATCATCTAATATGTAAATTATACGATATTATACTCTATCTGCAATGTGACTGAATAAAAACAAATACACACAGTGTAGTTGCTAATTACACAAGTTAGAAGTGAGGTGAAATGAACCGTGAAATCTGAATGAATGAATGACTGAGAGGCCGGGTTACATGCAAGCTGGAGGTGTGCATGGCTGAGCTACTGACCACACACAAACACTTAAAGGTATCTCTGTAGCTAAGTGCTCCTTAGGGTGACTGTCTTCACTTAACCTCTTGCTGTAGATGACTGTCAGCAGTTAACTACAAATAGGTTAGGTGGGGAAGAAAAAACACAGCTGTACTTCCTGATGGGACTTTCCCAGGAATGACTGCGGCTGACTTTAACTTCCTTGTTCGCTTATTGGAAATAGAACCTTTGGATTGCTCCACCCCGGCAGCACAGTTACTAAATCATGAGAGCCACAAGGTGATGATGCATCAGTTTTAAAGGATGATTCACCCTTCATAATATTCTTAAAGATGTCAAAGGTTAGGTAAGTGTGAATAGCTTGAAAACATGCTGCAATAACATTAAATAAAAAGTATGTTATCGACTAGATATGATAATAATCTGGATTGTTCAGATACACCAAAAAATGTGAGTGACTCAGCTGTTTGAAATGTATAGCTCTTTGTTGTGTCTATGGCCAGATGATTATCACACCGTGCCCACACGGAAACTAATACAGCAAATCATTCTTAATGCGCGCCCACGCTCACTGTTGTCTTGGCCTCATACGGAAATTGATAGGCAATTGGATAAACCTCTGTTTCTCAATCCTTGCTGTGTTGCCCCATTGCTTTGGCATGAGTTCAATAGTTCTGCCTCAGACAACACTGAAACAGTATATCCTGGCTGCTGCGAGACTGATTCACAGATACAGGAATATGCATACCTACAGCTGGTTTCAGTTTCAGAGGAGGTTTACGTAGCAGCCACAGTCACATTTACTGGTAAAAGAGAAGCTGTATTAAGGCACAAATGTCATCGGGGATAAAGCAAAAGAAGCACAGATTTTTGGCTGATTAAAAGAAATTCAACATCTACCAACCTTCTGACGAACACCTCTAAAGCTCACTAATGAACACATTATATCTTGTTTGTTTAACCCAGCAAAGTACAAAACGATAGTGTACATCGAGTTAATGTGCTGGAATATTTCTTGAACTGGATCAGTTTGCCAGCAACCAGCGGAAACTCCAAGAAGTTAGCGGTCCCATCCAAGACATGGGAAAGTTAGAAAACACTTTTATCCTAAGATCTACTCACAGTCCATCGATCTAGACTGTGAAGACACTTTTGCGTCTTTTAAACTTTTTCTAAGTTTCTACTTTGTGACTTTGTTTTGAAAGATGCTATATAAACAAAGTTGTTCCTGTTCCAGTGGTTGTACTACGCTAAGCTAAGCGGTGGTTAGCGGTTTTCACTTTGAAGTGTTTCTGTCATCAGTGACAATCCCGTCAGACTAGACTAGACTGCTTCTCCAGTGGCGGAGTGTCAAAATATTTTGTGTGCAATAAGCGCATCTGACGCAAGCATAACCACAAATGATAAATATCATGTAAGTTATGAGCACTGGCATTCAGCTCCCAAACACTGGTATTTCCAGCTTTGTAAGGTGTTGTTGGCTGGAAAGGTGCGGAGACGTCCCGTCTTGTTTGTTCGCTGTCTCCTTGGGGTGTTCAGTGCACGTATGAACAAAACTCTATCAACAATTTTGAATTGAATGGAATGACGACACTGAATCACCACCGTCACTGAGTGAATCAATAGCTTTTAGAGGTGGAATCTGAGGGTGCTGTTGTCAGCTCAGCTGTACTGCACAGTACATTACTTTCTTTTTATAAGCATATTAACAGATTACAAAAGCCAAAAAAAAATCCTCCACACTCAGTAAAATAAGCTGTTGAACTATTTATGTAATGGGCAGTGCTCATATAGCTAGTTGAGCACAGAACTGAACGTAACAATTAATCAGCGCTGAATGTCAGGCTGTGTGAACATTGACATATTTGCTTACTGTTTTACATAATGAAGTGCTGGCTTGGCCTGATTCGTGTCAGCCAAGCGTGGCAGGGATTTGTATTTCCCTGTTTTAAAGTGTGTCTTTAATTTGTGACGTACTTGCTTGTGAGCTAACAAAATGTTTTTCTGTCCACCCCGCTGCTGCTTTTGCACTCAGCAGCTTGTTTTTAATTTTTCTTTAACACTGCACAAACGTACATTGCATTACCATCTCCTCCAGCTTGGCTGCGATATCTCAGAAATGTAGGTGTAGTGCTGCCGGAGCACACCGGAACAACGCTAAATATTTGCAATTCGATAAATGCGGTTGAAATTCATCTACTTTAAATTTCTTTGAAGATCCAGTCACCACTAAAGCACATGTAAAGCAATATTCATTCATTAATTTTCCGGAACTGCTTATCCTGCCAGGGGTCAAGGGCTGGAGCCTATCTCAGCTGACACTGGGCGAAAGGCGGTATACACCCTGGAAAGGTCGCCAGACTATCACAGGGCTGACACATAGAGACAGACAACCCTTCCCGCTCACATTCACACCTTCGGGCAATTTTAGAATCACTAATTAACCTTTGGATTGTGGGAGGAAACCAGAGTACCAGGAGAAAACCACACTGACATGGAGAGAACATAAAAACTACCCCACCCTGGTGTTCGAAGCAACCCTCTTGCTGTGAGGCAACAATGCTAAACACTGCACCATTGTGCCACCTGTAAAGCAATAGAGCCAATAACAACAAACGGAGCAGAAGTGATTGATTCATGATGTCAACTCATGCACTGAGTAATACGCAGTCAAATTTTCCACCCTAAAAGTTGCCAGTAGCTGCCAGTAGACTTTGAACAGCACAATGAGCTAAATTATTTCAAAATTCCTCTTTACGTGCAGCTCTGCATACTCCAATTAATGCGGTATTTGCCCATATCCAAAAACCTGTTGATATCCAAGTCTTTAATAGGGTTTTAAAATAGGTGTGTTGTCCTTCTGAGCAGAAATGTGGGCTTTTATTTGGAGCATGCATTTCTGTCCCAACCAAACTGTTAACTTGTGTGCAATCCATCCACGAACATTGCAAAGAGACAAAGGAAAGTGTGTCACAAACTGCAGTAAAAACCCCAACTGAGACGCATATTCCAAATGCATGTCCGAAGAATGACTCAGACATATCCCACCAGTCTTAATCTGAAACTGGTTTTCACTAAGACCTAAGGGAATATGCTGCTCAAATTCAAAGTACTGTCATATTCAGAAGAATAGGGTCATGTTAGTGAGATTGTTTCTGCCTTGACTGAGGATTGTTTGTGCGGTCAAACTAACACTGCTCAGCTTGATGAGAACCACCTGCTTGCTTGTACATTTCTTGTATCCTTTACCTGTTATGGGGGCGTCAGGTCTGGGCTGCTCTTTGCGCCAGCTGGGAACAAACACGGTAATGGTGTTATGACCTCTATCCAAGAAGAAGTTCACTGCAAGCTGGATGCCTCGACATGAAAACACTTCCTTGTTGCCGTGGCTGTAAAAACAGAAGCAGGGGAGAGAGGAGGAGAACAAGTAATTTGACTATAAATAATATGAAAGGGAGAAGTAAAAATTCAGTTGATCTGTGTAAACACCACATGCCTTTGAATGTTCCCTCGGAGGGAATCTTCCCTCAGGCTATTACTCGCTGTGAACTTCCTGTATTATATTTCATACCTATTGAGAGGTGGAGATTTTGAGGTGTGTGCCTGGTATTTGCATATTGTAGCAGTGGCCTTGACAAAAACATGCACAGGCAGGGTGGTGGTGGTGGTGAACGCCTGCCTTTTTAAAGTGACATGACTGTGCATATTTCAAGGGCAGAGTTAAATGACAACATGGCAGTGAGTGATCGCGGTATGTGAATTATAATTGGAATGAATAAACTCATAAAGGAGAGAAAATAGGTTAGCATGATTACCTCATGGCAACATTGCTGCCATCAATAACAACAGGCCTCAATTCTGTGTCTGTGTTCTTCCGTTCTCCCAGTTGTGGTGTGACTCTGAAGGGTCCAGCAGCCCAGCTGGCCGGCAGCAGAGGGTCCTTCTGCCCTGTGCTCCTCTCGTCACCGTCAGAACCGGGCAAGCAGGGCGTAGCGCCTGTCCTGCTCCGAACCAGCTCTCCCAGCACCGCGTTAGTGTCTGTGCTCAGGCCCAGCTTCCTCAGGGCAGCCATCGCCTCGTCTGAGGGGTAACCCAGTTTCCTGAAGAAGTCCACTCTGAGCTGGAGCTCCTCGCTGTGTGGTTCGAGCAGTTGTGACGCTGAGCTCTGGCTGGGGAGTACCTGATCCATCCTGGAGCATTTGGGGCTTTTTTCAGCAGCATAGAAGGCGTGTTACACAGTTGCAGAGTGGTGTTCATTGACAGACTGAAGGAAAATGACATTTAATTAGGGATATATGTTTATTTGACATCATTAATCATCAGGTTTCCTTTAAGACTGCAAAATAATCATTTACCACACTATCTGACAGAATCCTATATATTCTGATTTACTTCCTCTTGGATGTTGACAGCAAGTTAAATATCACAACCAGAGACCATTTATTATTCTATGGCTGAACCATTACCTCAAACTGAAATAGTCTGCATACACATGTCCTCAAAATTCAACCTGACATGTTTGGTATCTTTGGAAACTCTGATATCTCGGCTAGACCACAAAACAAAGTTGCACAATAGAAGTTTTCAGTAACTATTCCACCCACTCCTTTTTACGGATTTTCACACAGTACAGAGCTGCAAGTAAACCGATTAATCGATCAACACAAAATTAATAATCAATCGTTGTCTTTTCAAGCAAAAATGCTTACACAAAAATGTCCTTTAGGTGCTCAGTGTGAGAATTTGTTGCTTTTATTGTTCTTAAATGAAAGTGATTTGAACATTTTGGGGTTTTGGACTGTTGGTTGAACAAAATACTTCTGATGATGTCATCTCAGGCTCAAACATAAGGTGTTATGTGTTTTTTTAAAGGCCAAATGATAGAAAAAAAATAGAATAGGATATATAATTTACTGTCAACCATGGGTGAAGATTTGTCTTTGGCTCACCAAACACAAAAGACAACATCGTAAAAGCAGACAAATAGTAAGACAAGCAAATACAGTCATTACAACACACTTAACACATTTAATAAGCACATTGCCTGCCTGTGGTTTAATAAGACTGATTGCATAATCAAGAAAATAACTAATAAATTAACATATAATGAAAAATGATCATTATTGAACATTTTTATGACTTCATTTTAAGCACTTTCATGAATTATATTGACCACTATTCCTTAAAATACTCTTAGCAGAACTGTCAGCCAGCTGCCATTTTCCCATGTTAATATGTATACTACATTATCTTTTGGAGTATCTGATAAGACTACACATGTAAATATCTTATTATGTAATAATAAAGACTCGCCTACCACAGTTTATCAAATATAAGAAGCCCGTGCTCCTTTAATAATGTAACTCAGCTTTACTCTGGTGACTATATTAGGAAGAAACGCTGCTCCGCTTCACTGTATATACCTTATGTCAACTGTATCTACATATAAACACGTAATAAACGTCCCTGTGTGGCTGAGGACTTCTACCTGACTCAGGTGACACATTTCCGGCGGTACATTTCCACTGCTGACCGGCCGGTTAGATAATGACAGCTCATGTCTCGTTATCAGCACAGAGGTGAAAAGACAGCTCACCTTACTGCTCGTGTCCGTCTCTCCGTGTCCCATCTGTCGACTGAAGTCTCTTCAAACTCCCGTTAATGTTTCCGAAGCGAAGTACAGTAACTTTTGACACGGACTTGATGTTAGCACCTCCCTCCTGGAAAATGATTTCTTCCCCTTTCCTCCTCCAGACGGACGGAGGCATGCTGAGCCTTGAAACATTTGCATAAATCCGAGATAAGATAAGGTGTTTCCCCTTGGCTGCCAGTCAGTCACGCTGTACTACTCCAGCTATTTGCTTTCTGTCTTTCTCTATGGGTGTGTGTGTGTGTGTGTGTGTGTGTGTGTGTGTGTTTCACATTTCTTTCTTGTTGCTGTTGTTGCTTTGGGCGATACAGTGACAATAAACACATAAAATGAAATGAAGTCCACTCTTTGTTGTAATATGCAGGTATTACAGATGTAGCACCTTAAAACAAAGTCACATCAAGTGAAGTTATTTATGGAGGACATTTACAGACAATAAATACTGAACTATTTGGAACAATTAAAACCTCATTTTTTATATGAAAAAAAAACAAACCCAAGCAAGGCCTATATTAGGCTAAGGTTATATCTGTGAACGAGCTCTAAAGCTTATGTCTATGTGTTGCTTACATGCAATGGTGGCTGTCATTAATAAATGATAATCTGATTTAAAAATTCTGCACAATAGTTTCGAAAGTACCTTGATCTAAATCTTCCTGGTTGAGTCTGGAACAATGCCTTAGTCGTTTTTTTTTTAGTAATCGTGCTCTCCTACTTTGTACATTATGAAAAATAAAATAAAATCATCTCGAGGACAAGACGCCCTCTCGTGGTTCAGGACAAAATAACAGCTATTCCCCGTCACCTTTGGTTTTTTTAGGTTTTCCTTTTTTTTTTGGATGTGTAAAAATGAATTAAAGACAAAGAACTGTATTATTATTATTATTACTATTATTTATTTATTTTAATTAGCCTACATATTATTAACAAATAAATTATAATGTGTTTTATAGCTCACACTACAATATAAAAAAATATTTTAAAAAAAGAAGCCGTAATTCAAGCGTGGATGGATAACTGGATGGGCCTACCGTGCACAGGCTTGGGGCCCAAAGTGTAAGGAGCCCTACTGGCCAGTGGCATATGGTTGTTAGGACGGGCCCCAGTGCACTTCACTGTGACGGGCCCTAGTGCAAGAAGACATACATATTACCCAGCAATCATCAGCGTAAATCTGTATACGACAAAAATATTCATTCAGTTGAATATTTTTTATAGTATATTTGTGGCTTTATAGTTTATGTAAAGTAAATATTAAACTATTGTAGAATAGAATATGTTGCGATGATGTCTCTATGGGGCTGTGTAGAGGTAGCCGCACTGCCTGCACTGTCTACATTTACACCCCTGCTACTGGCCTTGACCTGTGAAATGTCACTCAAATTCACACATACCGACACCTAGAAGACACTCACAGTGACCACAAAAAGATGCAAATGAATTGCAAATGACACAAAATGACCTCATAGAGACACAAAGCTACAAACAGATGCTTAACTACAAAGAGATGCACAGCCATCACAAAGTCTGTGTGTCTTGCTCTTGTGTATGAGAGGTGGTGGGGCTTTTGCATATCTGTACCCAGGGGCCCATTGGCTCATTATCAGGCGATGATCATCGCAAGCTGCAACGTTAAAATGCTGCTTACACACTAATACCGTATCATAATAACTCACACTAAATAACAATACAACTCTCTGAATTAAGCTGTTGTGCACAACAGGTACTTCATGCTTAAAGTATATTATGCTGGTAAATAATACTTCTCTTATGCTCTTATTTACGTAACGTTTTATCACCTTGATACTTCATGACTTTTTTTTAATACAGAATGAAACATTACTTCTGTAAAACATGGTTAAGTACACACATATGCTCTCTCTCTCTCTCTCTATATATAGTGGTATTGGTGTTGACAGTTAAATTTAAAGAAATACTATCCCTCCAAAATCCCAAATAATTCCCAAATCGGATGTTATAAAGTGGACATTAGACAAGTGACCCCAAACATAAGGTCAGTATGTAGGATATATCATTTGTTCATGCAAAACACATATACAAAAGATCAAATATTTATTTATTTGGTGAAATAACGATGCTTTATAGCAGGGATGTCCAGACTTTTTTTTTTGAATGGGTGCCAGATGAGATAACATGAAAATACCTGGAGGTCAGCTGCTTCTCACATCATAGAGTTATATATTTAAAAAAAAAATCAGTAACAAATGAGACAAAATGCAACTGTTAATGTCTGCTGTTAGGTAACCATTTGTTTGCTTGTTTACTGTCTGTTTATGAGTTTATAAAAACACATCAGTTCAGCCTCTGTGGTTCCTACTCGGTGCATGTCAACAAACTGCATGATAGTGCTGCCGTTGTAAGGTAAATGGAAAAAATGCAAAGTGATCTTGCTTGATTAACTAACATTGAGTTAATTTTGTAGTATATTTTAAAAGACAAGGCAAGGGTCGTTGAAAATGTGTCTGCAGGTCACACTTGGACCTCGGGCCACACTTTGGACATGCCTGCTTTAATATTATTTCCAAGGATCCACGGAATCAATTCATTGTTTTGCAAGAATCAAGTAAGTCTTAAATATCTGCATTCATGTCCCAAGTTCGGACAGGCGAGTTAAGTTTAAAGTCATCAAATTTGTGACTCCAGCCTGATGGAGTCATGTGGCTGGGGTTCACACCTCTATTCATTTCTGTATTTCTTCACCTTCATGAAATGCATTAGTGGCAAAATGAGGAGCTACAACTTCAATACTATTTGACATATTGCAATTTTTACCATTACTTTTACTGGAAGTGCATATTGACAATAAACTGGACTGGTCAACGAACACTGAAGAAGGGCCAGAGCCGCCTAGGAGGCCGAGGTCCTTGAACATCTGCCAGACAATGCTGAGGATATTTTACGAGTCTGTGGTGGCCAGTGCTATCCTGTTTGCTGTTGTATGCCAGGGCAGCAGGTTGAGGACAGCAGACGCCAACAGACTCAATAAACTGATTCGCAAGGCCAGTAATGTCGTGGGGGTGGAGCTGGACTCTCTGGTGGCAGTGTCAGAGAGGAGGGTGTTGTCTAAGAAACGTGTCATCTTGGACACTGTCTTCCACCCACTCCACCATGTGCTGCTCAAACACAGGAGCACAGTCAGTGACGGACTCATTCCCCCAAGATGCACCACAGAGCACAACAGGAAGTCATTCCTGCCTGTGGCCATCAAACTCCTCCCTCAGAGTGTCAGCCACTCTGAGTCAGTAGACTGGCATCTGGACCTTATTCACTTTTTGCACCTATAATTCATAATTATTTTGGGTGCAATAATTCATCTATGCAATATTTTTCAGTATACGACTTTATCATGCTCATGACCGTACATATTTCTTTTTAACGTTTATTCTATTCTTTATTGTTCTATTGTATATATTGTAGATAAATTTCAGACTTACAGCCTCAGAACAATGTTTATTTTATTTTTAATATTCTAATATCTTAAGAAGTAGTGTTAAACACCATAGCATAATGCACATTTTATTTTTTATCTTTATTTTAATGCACATTTTCATTTTATTTTATTTTCAATTTAATTTAAATTAATCTAATTTAATTCAATTTAACTGAATTTTATTTTATTTTTATTTTTTTTGCTTTATATGTACATACTTCTTTTTCATACCTTATTCTTACTTTATAATCCTCTATTCTTTACATTGGAGCGACTGTAACAAATCACAGTTTCCCCTCGGGGATCAATAAAGCATTTCTGATTCTGATTAAACTTATGGCTGTAGGGTCCGTAGGAGCACAAACAATTAGGAAATAAACTGCAAGGTCAAACTGTACATAATGAAATCACATTCAAACACCTCATATTTTTCCAAGTAAGGAGTTATTGTCCATCTTTTCACTCTGTGTATTATAATGTGTTACTGTAACAATGATAAAACAATGCAACTGCTGTTCATAATGAACAGCACATGTCTGGTTGTTCTATAATTTGTCCACTAGATGTCACCCTTGCTTCATGTTATCCCGCTGTGCAGCTCTCACTGGGGGGATTATGGAAGACTTTGGCCTGCAGATGGTTGTGGCATCAGTAGGCTGGCGGTTAAGCTGTGAAGTTCTGTCTGGTGTGTACGTGTGTGTGGGGGTGTGTGTGAAAGAGAGAGAGTATGTGTGTGTTTGTAAACAACCCTTTGTGTACAGGGTTAATGGCACGGTTGAGTTAGGATCACACCGCGTGCAGCTGGTTAATGGCATATACAGAGTTGAGTTCCGGAGAGTGGAGAAAGTAATCAGGGCCGGTTGCCAGGCGGTTGCCTCCTCTGAGGGCCCACACCACTGGTCCCAGGTGTCTGCAAGGCCTGATATTACTGCAGGGCAATGAGCTGCAGCCAGTGACGATGACTTGAGGTGGACACACACACACACACACAGACGCACAAGCTCAGACTCAAAGACAGAAAGCTACAGAGAGCATACCCACATAAATTCACACCTTTATACAAGTGGTTTATCCATGACTTTGTACGTCGGAGAGTCTCAGAGTGCATTATGACGAAACATCAGTCGTATCACACTCAGCATGAAGGACAGTTATATGGTATTTTATTGAATTCAGTCTATAAAAGCTCCATTCAGCCTACAGTGGGCTGAGTGTATTGTTTTGTAATTTACAGCTAGATTATACTGGAAGGCATCATTGGCATCCAGAGAGCTATTGTTCAGCAATGCAAATCTTGAACTTCGCTGAAAATCCAAGTGCCCAAGATTGGATGAGATTAGTGCAGATTGGGTATTGTGAACATCAAATGCTTATTTCCCTAACATCTTGGGGGGAGGCATTGCCCTGCTCAAAGGCATATCTTTTTCCTCCAGGCAGGTGTAGTTTGGCAAGGCTTGTTAAACCTGAGACAGTTGATCAAATATTCAGCCGAGCTCATTGTGCTGCTGAGAGCTTTTGGATGTAGCTGGGATAGCGCCGCGCTGATAAAACCAGCTTTGTAGTGCCTCAGTGCCGGCCTCCCTTTGCTATTCCTTTCGTTGACTGCCTGGGTCAGCCGTCTGTCAGAAAAATTAATTTTTGTATGATTTCTTTAAAAAGAACCAAAGTAAAGAAAAGGCAGCCTTTAACTGGAGTAATCCATCTTGCGCCAATGGTGTCAGAGTGATTCACGATTTCCAATTTAGCCATGGTTTGAATCTAAAGTAAATCAGGCAGGACGGCTCCACCCTTTGTGCAGCCGGACGACAAACCCTCAGTGACAAGAGCTTTCAAATGAACATATCCCCCACATTCATCTTGTTCATTTATTACTTCAGACATCCCATTGCTTGTCCTACATAGATCAGCAAGCAAAGACCTCCTGGCATTGTGTGTGTGGAGTGCAGAGAAGGTAAAGTGTTAAAGCTGGCTAGGTGGCTACAGCATTGATAGAAGATTGGACAAAAGAGCAGTAGAATGGAGACAGCCCAGGTTTTAAGTCTGTGTTTAATTAGATTTGCTTTGATTAGTGACAACTGAATTCCCTGAGCAGGATGTGAGCACAGAATTGCAATTTAGTGACTACTGCAGCCTGCTGAACATAGACATCTACTCACTGAGATATACTGTCGAAGCACTTGTATTTATCTAGACATCACATAGACTAATTTGGTTTGTTTCTCGAAATTTGAGTGGGTTGTCAACCTTCTGACTGCCCAGCAATTAATTAACAAAATGTATTCAAGGTGTTTCTATTACAGTACATGTGCAGCACTTCTTGTCAGATTGTCAAATGAAGGGGATTTAACAAAAGTATTAAGATGTTAAAATGTGTTTAAAGCTGCCATAGTCAGTATTTTTAGCAAGGGATGAAATAACTATGTGAAAAAGTCACAGGTAATTATCACCAAACTTTCCATTTCCAGGGCGTTTCAACGTTTATTTCACGGACTGAAATTTGACTATTTTGGTTCACTCTCAATATCTCATCAATGTCATTTTCTGACGCTGTAGGCAGAATCAAAAAAGCAGGAGGAAAGTTAAAGCTTAGATAGGCAGTAGGGCTGTGCCATATCATCTTGTTCATGATAATACAGGTATAATTTTTAATATCATATGAAAAATTCATATTGTGACATTGGCGATTTTTCAACTTGTTGACGTATTGATGTCATACTGTTACCCACGGCAACAACAAGCATGGCTGAAAGCAAAATTATGAGCAACTCTGCGCTGGTTCCAAAAAGAGGCACAGCTTCAATAGTGAGGAATAAACTGTGGCGTCCTGAACGTTTTATGAACAGCCCCGGACTTCTCACACTCTTTTAGCGACTCACCGCTCAGAGGGAACTCATTCAGCGGCTCCTCTGGCAGCAGCACAGCGTCTCTCCTTCTCCTATACATATGCATATAGTATATATATAAATGTGCGATAGTTACCACAAAATAACAGCCTGTCACAGGTTACAGCGTGATGATTAGAGGAAAAAAAGGCAGAGCATAAAGGTCCAGATGGAAAAAAACAAGTCAATCATTTGGATTTTGCTAAAAGAAGGAAATCACCTGTTGATTTATATATATAGATGCCAGGGGACATTTTTTGTATTTGGGAGCTGTTTAAATGTGTAATTTGTGGTAGATTTTTATCTTGCTGTACTATTAATATTGCACACAGAATGTGAGTTACTGATGTTTACAAACTAAAGAAATGAGAGTTCATTTTTGTTTAGTTTTTACTTAATATTTGAAGGCAAACTGTAAAACTATATCACTTATTTTGTTGCAATTCTATTTTCCCAAATTTATGATTTTTTTTTTTTTTTTACTAATTTGTCACAGCGTAAAGAATATCGTTAATGCAAAAATACCATGAAATATATTATTTTAGGGCCATATCACCCACCCTTCATAGATAGGCATCTGTTTGTCATTTTGTAAATTCATTCAGTACCATACATAATGGTTAGATAAACAAAACAAAACAAAGCTATGATAACACTGACAACCGCAGCATAAAAAAACAACAACAACAAAAAATCAACAACAGGGCACCGTACCATTATTATGGATCAATTCATCACATATACTTGAAGTGCAACATCTTCACACACAGAGGTTCAGTTATTTTTGCTTACAGTTTGCTCAAATGTGTAATATTGGAAGGACCTGTCCTACCAAGGAAGGAGCCTTGACTTTGAGAAACACCAACTATGTAATTCATTTTTCTCACAAATTCCGAACATGCATATGTGTGACATTTCACATGTGAGGCGTTTCAGGGCAGAGATTGCTCACACTGATATCAGATATTGGTCATATCAAACATAAATGTGAACAGTCTAGGTAAAAAGATTGTATCTGGACAAATAAGTGGAATTGATTATTAAGCCCTGTAGTGTGGATGTAGCCTAAATGAATTCTTACGAACTGTCAGCAAAAATATCAACATTGGAATTACCTTAATTATGGTGTACCGTAACAAATTTGGGTCAAGTGAGGAGCAAGGAAATCAAACAAGGGAACTGGCGTCTTCCTCATGTGACTATTCTTCTCTATTTCTGTTTTTATACAAAAACCCTTATTTCATCAGATAGTTGTGTGTGTGTGTGTGTGTGTGTGTGTGTGTGTGTGTATTTTCTTAATGAAAAAAAAATACATCTTTGTTCTTAGAGGTCCAGTGTGTAGAATTAAAGGGGATTTAGTGGCATCTAGTGGTGAGGACTGCAGATTGCAACCAGCTGAAAATTCTCTAGGTTAGAATTCCTTCAGTTTTCATTGTTCGGCAAATTTTTCCTGTGGACAGATTTATCCACAAATGTCTCTTCCTCTTCAAAACAAATGGACGAGGTACAAATCAGTCGCAGATGGGCCACTACTATCCCAACACCTGCTAATGTGTGCTAACCTTTTTTCTCTGATAACTTAAGATCCAGAGATTTTCTCTCAAAAACAAATTTACCTGGTGCTTTACACTGAATAAAGCAGTGTTACAGTAAAAAAAAAAAAAAGATTTTGTCACAGAGGGGCTGTGAACTGCCATAGCCGACACCGATATCCATTCTGGGGATTGTAGAAACATGGCAGTGCAACATGGCAATCTCTGTAGATGTATATTATATTCTATTCCTGCCAATACATCCTCCTAAATTCAACACACCTTCACTGTCCAACAATCTTGCAAACACTTGTTTCTTTGTTTGAAATAAATGTGATCCAGCTGGCCATATATCATTTAAAGAGTGTTGTGTATAGGGGCACTGGATCCCAGTGCAGCTCCAGCCCTTGCAGGTGTAACCTCAGCATGAGGCCTCAGCCTCGTCCAAGAGCACCAACAATGTTCTGATTAATTGTTGCTGTCAGTTAAGGTCATTTAGGCCTACCTGTTTTTCTACATATTACTCATATCTGCCCCAACAAAGGCGCACACTCACAGCAATGCATGAGGACGTCCAGGTACACAGAAGTGCGTACACTGCAAGTACACATGGTCACTAACACACACAAAGACACACAAACAAAAAACGCTTCCAAAGCCCGGCCTCATGTGTGATAGCAATTCATGCTCAGGCAGTCAGGCAACGCTCCAAGGTATTCATTACTATTGATGTCAGAATCCACAACAAGAAGTGATGGCTGAACCTCCTGCAGTCTGTACTGTTTAAAGCCGAGCTCCTCTCCCCCAGCTGTTGCTCTCTGTCTTCACTTAGAAGGGAGACTGTGATGATTAATGCACTCTCTGCTGGGATCTTCGGGGAAAGAACCTGGAGTTTCTGCTGAAGTGTTTCGCTCACATTGTGGTGATTCAGTCACACAGTATCTTCGCTGTGGAGCAACGCTGAAAAATAACTAAATAACAAAATAGAAAATCATGATGGTCTCGCATTCTGCCATGTGTGCTGCTCCAGATAGATGAAGCTGATGCCTGTTTGCTCTGTGCATCGTCTGGAATGAGCTGCTGTTTTTCACTTTCAGCTACCAATTCAACTTTCTGAACTTGTACCCGCTTTTATTAATCAAGGCGGTTATGGCTGTAGGAGCCGAGCATAAAAAATGACATTTTGTTATTGTTATTGGTTTATCATGGGGGTGGATTATGTTTTGTAGCAGAATAAATAGCAGTGTTCGTAGGAATGTTAGTGGGGGAACACTTTTCCCATTCTGCTGAGTAAAAAAAGGTGAAATCGTTCTGTGGTGTGACAGCTGTTCTCTCTTCTTGGGTTCAGTGGTTGATTACTTTGATGTCTGTTCCCCTCAGGACTCCTGTTCTTTGCTGATGGTGCTCTGTGTTGGTGTTTAACCTGCATACTGATAACACAAACTTGAGTCGGCTTGGTGGTGCTGCTGAACGCCAGAGATACTGCTCATCTCGGTGTGTGCAGCTGTTCAGCGATTGCCTCACTATAGTCGGGGCTGGTCTCATGAAACCCTGTGGGGTTGGTAGCTTTGTTGTTAATTAAATAAGGCGGTATTAGATTCTGATAGCCTCTAAATCCCTCTGCTCTTAAGCTATATGTACAGTAAGATACTAATGAAACATAGGTATAAACAAATTATATAATATGTAATTTTTTTGTATTAGTAAGTCTAAAAACAACTAGACCAATATATTTTGTTGAGCCGTGTACTCACATAGCCCTAAATGTTTCCAACAACCAACCAAGAGAAATCTGGAATTTTAATTAAGGACACGGTCCGTGTCATTTGGTTGCTGTTGCCTGTTAGTGTCATCATATCCCCATTGCACAATGAACTTTTAAGATCTTGGTGGTTTTTATCCATATGTTTTGACCGGATGAGTGATTTTAGTGTCAGAGAAACACTGATTTGTATGTGAAATGACATTATTCAGTGTATTTACTGGTTTTAATGACGTAGTCTGTTTGTTTTAGGAAAGGAAGCGAGGTCTGCAGATACTTTGGTTCCCCTTGAAAACCTCCTGAACAATGAACACTGAAGGGATCCTAGCTGCGACAAACTGACTGCAATCACAGCATTGCTCCGTCTTTTGTTACTGTTTTGTGTAGGAGAAAAAAGACATATTGTACATTTAAAGGGGCACTCTGGTGATTTGGTTTAGTACTTCCGTAATATTTGGGGACTTACAGTGACATAATAAAAACAGAGATAGTCAAACTCAAAGGTTCAGACGCCTAGATTTTTGACTTTTAGTTCCTAGCATGGGTTCGGTTTACTGTATACTACATTTCCCATAATGCAATCAAGCATCATTTCATTTGACCCACTCTGCCTGGTCAGTGCCACATCTTCCAAACTCAATGCAACAAGTTTCTAACACAAATTCTCTGTTACAAAATTTGTAGTGTGGACACAAACTGAGAGGACTAACACATTTTGTCACAATCTGCACAGTACTCCTCATGATGAGTCCTTTATGTGTGAAATCAAATAGTTGCAACTCAGCAAAATTTTATGAATGAAATCACCAACTTGTGATGTGGGATTATGTGTAATAATAACAACAAATTACCATAAAACTTAAATTAAAAGCCCAGTCCCTTTTACTAGCCTGGTGTAGCTACACGTTTTGACAAATAAAGGCCTGTTTCAATTAGAAGTCTGGTCTGGTTGCCATGCAGTTACTTTTATAGACGTTCTATGGATGTTTAAAACTGGATTGTTGACTACCCACTTGAGCTATCATTAGTTAGATGTTTACAAATATATGCATATTTACAAATATAAATGTTTAAACTTTTCTCAATATGTAGGTACTACACACCGTCACCTCAGTTGGTTTCATTTTACTGAAACCATGAGCACCAGAGAAGACTGTAAGTCATTCAGATTTACCTATGTGATGAAAAAACAAGTAGTGGCTCCTTTCCTCTAAAGCTGTCATAAAGTCAGAATATGTGTCATAAATATAATATATATATGTAAATAAATATATTATGTATAAATAAATAAATAAAGTGTATATCATAAAAATTAATCCAAGTTATGAATATTGTTTTAACAGGATTTGTGGCGGTGTGCAAGGTGTCGTAATCCTCGGGTGCTGAGATACAAGTGTAATAGCGTAACACATATTCAGTTTGACTCATCATTTATTTATTTATGTCACTTTATTTCTTATCTCGTTGACTTTACTAATCTGCTGTTATTTTCTCTTTCTTTGCCTGTAAGGTGACCTTGAGTGTCTTAAAAGGTGCCTTTAAATAAAATGTATTATTGTTATTATTACATCATTGATATATCATTCAAAGCCTAATTTTCATACAAATAATATTCATACTATAGTGCAAATAAACATTTTTTTCAATCTTTGCTGAGCAACAGTTTTGTGTAAAAGGTATTAAAGGCCCGTCCCAAATATGACCCTGTTGAGTTCAGTGATAGCTCGAGCCTAATAATTTAAGTTTTACAGTAAATTTTACTCAGAAATAAAGAAAACCATTTGTGCGCAGCGTGCTGCTGTTTGTGGGCCAAAAGCCTCACGAAATGTAATTAGGGACAACATTTAAGTAGCAGGAGAACCTAAAATTTAGATTTTTTAAGGTATGGTACACAGAGAAAGATTCAACAGTTTAAAGTCTGAAGACAAAAATTTAAACTAGTATGCACTAAAGCCAACATCTGCCCCAAATCATCATCACCCTGAATAAAAGAGTGGAAAAACAACAAAAACAGACACTTTCATATAAGGCACAAGGCATCACTGACTGAGTTGAGTATGACAACGATGTGGGTCATATGGTATGGCTTTCTGAGTCACCAGATCTTAACCCAGCTGAACACCTTTGGGAGATTTAAAGCAATAGAGCACGGGAGCAACATGTTAGACGGCGCTCTCCACCACCATCTCCAAAATGCCAAACAGGGTAATATCTGTTGTTCCAGTAGAGTCCGGCATGACTACAAAATAAAGACCATGACTTAAAAACTTAGCTTTTTCCTTCAATTTGTCACCCCTCTGCAGGCACTTTATATTCCCCTGCAGATCCACATGTGACGTGTGTGTGTGTGTGTGTGTGTGTGTGTGTGTGTGTGTGTGTGTGTGTGAGTGAGAGAGAGAGATCCTGAAATACATGCTTGAGTTGACAATAATGTACTTCTTCCCTGTACCATTTAGTACGCTCCCTCTTCCACATATAATTATTGTAAGACAAACAGTGAATAGGAAAATCCGTCTGTAGTGCTAAAATGCTCAAGTGTGCTTAAGAGGTGTTGGCAAAAGAAATAACAGCCATCAATTTAAACTGGGGGCTGATTTTTCTTTCTTGCTTTCTTTTGCCAGTTTATACCCACAGGGTCATGGTGGGGTGTTGACAGCTCTTGTGCTCCACTCTGTATGTGTGGGCATTAGTTTGCTGTCAGTAGTGCTACCATGGGGCGACTGTTGCCATTAGCTGTTAGATTTCTGATTCACACCCAGTGGGAGTGAGCTCTCAGGAGCCAAGCTGCCAACTGGCTGGGATAATATACAGTAGGCCTTGTGCCCCCCTTTTTTGGTCCTTTATGGCTGAACCAAATCTGCATCCTGGTTTTCTGTCTGGCCTTTGTATATTTGACCATTTACCAGACGAAACTAGGGCTGCAACTAACAATTATTTTCATTATTGATTAAGTGAAGGATTATTTACTTGATTAGTCATTTGGTCTATAAAAGTCAATAAACAATCAAAAATGCTCATCAGTATTTCCAAAGTGACATCTCCACATATCTTGTTTTGACCGACCAACAGTCCAAAAACCATAGATATTCCATGTAAAACAGAGAAACTGAGCTAAATTTGAAATTTGAGAAGCTTGTACCTGCAAATCTCAAAATAGTTAAAGGCGCTGTATGTAAGAATGTGACCAAAACGGTTACTGCACTCAAATTCCAAATACTGCCGCGAGTCGTGTCCAAAACAAATCATTTGCTTTATTTACAAGAAAACTGACCTGTGGTTATTAAAGGGGCACTCCCATAATTTACTTTTGCACTTCCATAAAGTTTGGGGACTTAAAAGCAACATATTAAAAATGGAGCTGTTCAAAATGAAAGGAGCAGAGCACAAAGATATTTTGACTTTTAGTCCCTAGGTGGAGCTCCCTGGGTGGAGCTTCGAAAACACTGGATGCAATATTTCCCATGATGCAGCTGATATCACCTGACTCACCCTGCCTGCCCACATCCTCTGAACTCTATGCCACCAGCTGGTTACCATGGATGTATTAAGAAAACTGAATATAGCATTGGCACCCTGTTAATTTCTATGAAAGTTGCTCAGTGGCGCATGAAGCCAAAAAATTCAACTGCCGTGTTAAAATTACCTGAATGATCGGCACTGCTTCCACACTGTGTGACCCACGGAGCAGGGGAGGCAGAGCTGACTACTTCTGCTAACTAGAATGGGAATAAAATGATTCAATCATGTGGCTCTTGACTTTCCAAATGTTATCAGACCAAATGGATCAAATTCTGATAGTGAAACTTATCATTTTATGAGGGTTGGTGTGCTAAAAAAAAAAAAGTATCCACTGACATGTCTTTCGCCACGTAGATTTACGGGAAAAAGTCTTCTTGGACCACATGGCATCATGTGACAGATGTAATGCCTGTTTGGTCACTTTGTAAATTCTCATCAAAGCCCAATGCATTTCCTGAGGGCCTGTTTGTAACACAGGAAGCAAGCAGGAAATTCTGACATTTGAGAAGCTGTAACCTACAAATATTTGAAACATTTTCTTATCAAAATAGTTGGTGATTAATTTTCTGTTATTCTAATGCTAAAAGAAACCAAACATATATTGAAGACATTTTTTCAATCTGGTTTCTCATTTTGGTTGCCCCTATCTTTTCAGCTTTCAAGTTCGTTTTTTGCAGTTTATATAATTTGTATTGTTTATTTTCAATGTTTTCTGCTTAAGGTTGTTTTCTTTTCTTTTTGTAATTTCAGCTCTTACAGTAATTACAGTTTCCAAGACAAAAGCGACATAAGGCAACACATTACTGAATAGGAAACACACCATGAATACAAAATAAAATGGAGCAGCATTTTCATAATTAATATAGTGGGACAATTTAATTCCTATTGTGTAGATTTAAAAAATGACACCAAACCTCAAGGAACTTTCCTAGGTAGTATTACACATCTTCCTAACATACAGCAAGCTGGAGCGTGAAAAAGTGTCCAGATATATAACGAGCAACAACCACATCCAGGGAGCGTATTGAGCTCTAAGTGAACCTAAGCAATGGCTTGCTGTTGGTTTGAAAAAAAAAAATGGGTTCTAGATGTGCAAAGTTCCATGTAACAGGCAGAACTTGACACAGTGTCCCAGAACGTCAACAACCAACGCACCCAGGGTACCTTGCACATCATATGTGGACGTGGAAAGTCCATGACCAAACGTCAATATGCGACTAGGTCGGAGTGAGAATGTGTTGCCAACAAAGCCAGGGCGAACGTTTCTTCAAGCTAGTGACAATGTACGCAGATGGTTAGGATATCTTTAATGGAAAACACTGAAATTATACCATGTTGGCTCGCATGTTCACATCACATCCAGTTAGAAAGAGGATGTAGTCCTTGCAATTAGAGATTTAAAATGGACAAGTAATTATCATTCAACAAAATCAGGCTTTGTCTGACTCTTTCTCTGGCAGAGAACAATCTTTGCAGCACCGTTTCCTGATTTCATTATCATTATTATCATTATCACTGCTGTAGTTTGGCACTGCTTCTCTCTGAAACTGCTTGCAAATTTTCAGTTTGTAATTACACAAATGTGTGAAGGACAGATTGACATTGAGCAGGGCAAGGGGGGAATACGAGTCAGACTGCATGGATGTATGGATGGATGGGAATCTGAAGTGTTACATTAGATGATAGAGAATATGGAGAATCTGGAAGTTGTGCTGCTAAATGACGGAGTATTATCCCCCTTGTCATGATTAATGAAGTTCCTTGGCTATGACAACTGACTCTGTAATAGCTCCATTAGGAACGCCCCCAAAAGATTGATACAGTACCTCGCCCATCCTGCAGACCACTATCCTGCTTTTTACTACGTGTGCTCTGGGGGCCATACTGTGTGATTTTGATGAGCTCTAAATCACTTACATCTTCCACCGAGGAAAAGGCATAAACTGCTAAGAGAGAATGATGCTTTTTGGTTTTTTTTGTTTCCTTTTTCCGCTGTGTTATTTTCCAACAGTTTAAAGAGCTTTTAACCTCACACCAGGCTTTGTTTTGCTCTCCTCAGTGATGTGTAAAAATGTAATTCTTCCTTATCATGACCCAAACATGCAGCCATTTATCCAGCGGCTGCCAGTTTTTATTTGCTCGGTTTCAGCTCGCTTGTCAGCCTCATGCCATGAATACCTGAAATGGAATTTTGAGTGGTTAAACACAGGTAGTAATTCAGTTTTTTTCCTCTAATGAAAATTATTACCATACAATACTGTGCACATTATGTTGGGATTCTTTTTTTTTTTTTTTTTTAGCTGCGGGGCTTAATTGGGTGATCATTTCTTGTCATTTCATTGCCAAGAACTTTAATAGAATTTCTAGATAATTGCAAAAATGCTAATGGAAATCAGAGCTTTTGGAATGTAAAATTGCAGAAAACAAATAGCTATGAAGGCGGATGAATCACCAATAGTAATAGTATTGCTAATATCAGTGAGAGTACAAAGAAAATTGCACATTAGTGTGTTTCTATGCGAGAGGAATTTACGACCCAGAAAACACAACAGAGAGAAAGTAAATCACACGAGGATTCAGATATATGTCAGAAAACTAATAAAAAAAAAAAAAGAATTGATATGATGATATGATGCTCGGTAAAGCAGAGTCAACAATAAACAACCATGCAGGCGGTCCAGATTTGCAAGACATAAGCAGTCTCAATCTCCTGTATAGTGGGGCTGTGAGGGGGAAATGGGGAACGTTTCAATTACAGTATACACGGAAAGGGCATCTCTGCAGCAGGATTGATATGTCACTCTAACAATGTCCAATTAAAAAGGGAGAATGCTTCCATTATTCTTTTATTAGAAGGCCTGTGCCTGAAACTGCATCGAAAGACATGCACATTCCCGGTTAAAGGTGAGAGTCCATCAGGCGTGAAATGAGTACAGCACACATAAAATAATTCTTATTTCCCCATGGCCGCCATAATATAGCTTTGCAATTATACTGAATGAGTCTATGTGTGTGTCTGTGTCTGTGTGTGTGTGTTTTAATGCCATTGAAACATGCAAAAAGCACCTCTATGATTTGTTCTATTTATGTGATTTATCATTTATTTCCATTTCTAAATATCTATGAACTGGGAATGACATGATGCTTTAAGCATTAAGGCCGAGACAAGTGAGTGTAAGTGCTAATAGAAAGGAGCAGTCACCTGTTCTACTAATACACAACAGATGAAACGAGATTTCAGTGACATCCATTTTTGTAGTTCAAATATCCCTGACAACAGACATAACTTAATACATACTTCCTCTTCTTCCCCCTCCAGACGAGCCAATTTCACAAAGTGATTAATGGGCACTGCCTACATTCAGATGTAAAGGTGCCATCATCACTTTTAACAAACGATCGTCACTTGCAAACGGCAGAAAAACCTACATCCTGCTCATGCATAAGCGTTTGTTTTTAGTTAAAGATATACTTTGCAGGATTTTCCAAAAAACAAAATGTACTCATATGGAAATAATCCCTCTCAATTATCCCTCATGACCCACTTGAATTATGTGTCGGTGTAGCCGAATTATCTGCAGAGAATTTTCTGTGCTCAGGATGTTTATAGGCGTGTTCCACCAAAGTGCGCAGGCGGGATTTGGACTTTATTAATAGGTAGCAACTAGTTGGCAGCAGGGATCCAAGAAACACAGCACCAAAAAAAGCATGAATATAGTGAGACGAAACACCAAATGACAGTGAATTTGAGGTTGGCTTTTACTTTCACTTTCACTGTCTAGCGTATTTACAATAGACCCTTTTAGGGCTGACGTTAGCCTCCTTAGCTGGAGGCAAAATGTGACTCTCCACCACAGGACTGTAGGCTACATAGGACTTTTAAAATGTCGTCTTGTTGTGTTATTGGGAGCCAGAATAGAAGGAGTCATGGCTCAAAGCTTAAATTTTATCACGTACCAGCTGCCACTGCCTGTCAACAAAAATGCAGGATACTATGTTAAATGCGATAAGATGAAAGGACTGGATGGAGGCGATCCTCAAAAACGCTCGCATGTGCAGCGCACACTTCATATCAGGTTAGGGAAAAAGTATTAACTGTTTTAGGGATGAATGACATTATGTGTACATAGTCGAATACTGGGGAGGTATTAAAAGGAATGTTGGATTTCTCTGTAACACTAACTTTTTTGTGCATTAGCTAACGTTAGTTTTGATAGCAAAGCAAACCGTAGGAAACCCTTCAAGTGTCGTCCTCTTTTGTAAGTTTGGCATAGTAATCAACCACACTCATCCGTCCACTTAGTGAGAGCATACAGGTCGGCCTGTCTGGTCCCATTGGTCAGTGTTTACTTATTCAAGTAACACTCACGGTCCTGGAGAGTGAGTGACCTGACATGGTGCACTTGTAAATTCAGTCCGAGGCTCTACACTAAAATGAGAGCCTTGTTGGTCGAAGAAACGGAGCGTTCTCTTTCTACATTAATGAACAAACAATTAAGTCAATTACACATTCACCCCGCTTTGCACTCTGCTGCTTTGTCTCCCCAGACAGAGAGCCCAGCGTGTGCTCTGCCACTCTGAGAGTGCGGTGCTCTGGATAACCAAATGTTAGATTCCAACAGCGATATGAATGTACGAACTGTCCAGTTCGTGCGAAAGTGCGCTCTGGCACTCGAAATGAATGTTTTATGAATGCACCACTTGCATCATCTTTCTCCACTGTCAAAAAACAAGCCAACAGAACTTGCTAGCTAGTGCTAGCTAACATCTATGGATAATTGTTTTGCCTCCAGCTAAGCCCCACCCACCAAAAACCTTCATACTGTTTACTAACAGTAAAAGGGTCTATTAGTAACTGACAGTCCTGCACACTATATCTTGAAATGTGTCAAATTGAGCAAGAGGGGGAAGTGTTTCATATTGCCAATTTGGTGAAAAGGGCAGTAAAAGGACAAGGGACAGAAGATGAGAGGCAGGCAATTATAGCATTGTGTCCTCTTTCCAGTGTTCAGCAGAATATATCTTATAGAGCTATGAACAGTTGATTAATCCATTAGTTGTTAGACAGAAAATTTATTGGCAACTATTTTGATAACTGAATAATTTTGGATAGTTAAGGGATTAAGAGAAAGTACCAAAAAATTATCTGGTTCCTGCTTCTTCAATATCTCAGACTTTCTGCTTGTCTCTGTTTCATGTCATTACAAACTGAATATCTTTTGGTTTTTGACTCGTGGTTAGACACATTAAGAAATTTCAAGATGTGTCTTCTCATATCCACCTTGATTCAGCATATTTTTAATTGGCTTCCCGTTGACAAAGAAAGAGTCAAATACAAATCAAGCTCAGACTTCATGAGGTCTCCAAATATCTTTGCCAACTACTTCAAACGCCTCAGAGACGGTCGCAACAAGGCAACAAGAACAGATCTGATTCTTTTTAGATTCAAGAGTTCAGTGGGTTTTGTATGCGGCTGCAATCGAGTGAAATTAACTTCCAGTATCTCTGAAAGTCACTGAAGCAGAGAGAAATTCTGAGCTGGCAATGAAGAAATGGGCAGCAAATAGTCTCTCAAATGGGACCCTCGAACAAATTATGTTAGTGCTGTCCTCTATCTATCTATCTATCTATCTATCTATCTATCTATCAAAATGTAAAATATAAACCAACACATGCAGCAGCTATTGTATGAAAATCTGTTGTACTACTTAGTGCCTGCAGTTGGTGCTACTTTCAGACCTGCAAGTCTGTCCATAAATGTTATTAGTTGAATGGCATCACATGTTTCAGTCACGCTGCGTGTCCTTATTGACTAATAGTCGGATGTGCTCTTTTCCTATTCACAAGGAGAGAAAAGGGCCAGTAGTTCATATGAAAATGAACCTTGCTCGAGTATCTGCTGTGTAACTGGCATGCCATGAAAGGAATACTTATGCTAAGAGAAATGGCCTGCGGGGTCTTTATCATGACCCAGTTCAAACTTTGCGGGAGGCAAGAAAGCTCTTCATGGCTTCTCTTCTTCTCCAATACAGTGGAAATGATGGAATACATTAATGCCAATGGAGGACTATGACCTGACACATAAATCAATGGCAATGAATATGTGCCCGACAAATCTAAAGGAGACGGGTAGAGCATCCTGTTGGTTCCCCAGTGACAGTGGGGGGAGGGGGATGACTAACTGAGTGGGGAATAGCTCAAGTGCTTAACAATATGGCAAAAAAAAAAAAAAAAAAAAAATGCAGGCTGATTGAATCCGTGCACTCCCACTCCACCAGCTACCTCCTCCAGCTACTACATTGGACCTAATTATCCAGTGTAAGCAGCAGCCTGGGGATAAGCCGCATCTGAATACTCAAAACTGTCTGTTATACCTCACAATTCAAACCCGCGTAACACTGGTTATCAGCATTTTCTCCTGCTTCAAGCTCCCCCGTCACTTTTCTGGAGAGCATAATTGTCTTGATATGCTCATCGCGTACGGCATGAAATGTTGATTCCACCTTAATTATCTTCCCCAGGGGTCATCGCTGTGACTTCTGCAAAGTAAATAAAGCGGCGCTGCATCCACACAGGCGAGCCTCGCAGTGTTAGTTACCTGCCGCGCTATTTTAAGTTGGAGCCCAAATGAATGCCTCGTTCGCCATAATTAAACAAGCCACCTTGACACATTTCAACAATTAACTTTTAATCACTTGGATCTCCCTAAATCAAAATCTCTCGTTTGACGTTTATAACGTCTTCTCTGTGGCTGGGGCGAAGGGTCAGTCTCATCAAATAAAATTTGAAATAAATCATGTGAAGTAATTGGGAGTGTGAGAGAGGCCACTCTCATCTGGTGCCCAAATATTTCATCTGAGCAGAGGGTGATTGGCTGCTCGGAAGTCAGGAATATCTTGCCAAGAGAACCCATTAGGTGTGTGTTATTTACTACTATTATCAGCACTTTAGTCAACTATCTGCATGTGAAATATCTCTTAAAGGGACAGTTGACCCACAAATCAAAATACATATTTTTCCTCTTAGCTGCAGTGCTATTTATTAAACTAGATTGTTTTGGTGTGAGTTGTCAAGTGTTGAGATATCGGCTGTAGAGATGTCTGCCTTCTTTCTTATATAATGGAACTAAATGGCACTTGGCTTGTGGAGCTCAAAGCACAAATTAAAAAAAAACAAAAAAAAACACAACTCAATAGTCTCTTTTCAGAAAACATGATCCAGTTTCTCATGACCTTGTTGTGAGCACTTTCATGAAGATACTATTTTCCTTCTACTGAATTACACCTGCTAACCATGCAAAAGGAGGTGCGCATCTACATATGGAGAAGACGCTCGTGCTCGTGACTGTGAAAGATTTAAACATTAATAGTGTCCTTTGCTGAGCTGTAATGTTAGCTAAAGCGGGATTTATACTTGGCGTCAGCTTTATGAAGAGCCTACACCGTTGTGAGCATTTATACTTGTACCATGGTGTCACTCTGTAGTCGGCGGTGGGGTTTCTGTGAAGTGCTGTAAAGTTTAGTTGATTCAAAACACACATTAGACATGACTTTGTGGCGACACTTTGAAACACAAGTACACAAATCAACTTCACTGTAACTCGCAGCTTTTACAGACAAAGCACTTGTCTTTATCTGGACACATTTTCCCCACAAATACAACATGCTAATGTTATTAGCACAAGTCTATGGCATTCTACATTGTATAAATTAGCCTAGCAGCTAGCAGAGATTTCCTCTCCTCATATGAAGCCAGGGACGACAGCAACATTTAACAAAGGTAACGTTACAAAATTCAGCTCCATTACAACCAAAGATACTGTATTATAACAAGATGGCTCACCTACAATATACCCCCATTGTATGAAATGGTATACATTTCCGGTCTCCTAAGTAGGCGTTGTCCCCCGTAGCCCAATCAAAGACGATGGAGAACCGCCAATCAAAGACGAGTATCCCCAACCTCACTTGGTTATCGTAGATTAGCTGGGCTAACCGTTAGCGGTGTCTGTAATAGGTAATAACTCATTAAACGGTCCGTGAAAAAAATATTTTTTCCAGCGGATATCTTAGTTACAACATGATTGAGGTAGCAAAGCAGTTTGTGTTGCTATGTGTGGTATTTATTCAGTTTTGGGAAATCACGATGTCTAGAAAGCATCAGTGGCTGCAGCTGACAGGGACAGCTAACACTAGCAGCTAAGCTAACATCAGGACGTCATCTGTTAAAAGCCTCCCGTTGTCGGATACGACATGAAACTACTCCAGTTAGCTCAATCATGTTGTAACTAAGACATCCACTGGAAGAAAAATATTTTTTTAATCCAGTATCTTTGGTGAAACTGCACTGATTTCAGCACCAGAGAGGAGCTATCTGTTGCCAGATCTCGCGAGAGTGTGTTGTTGAGACAGAGACAGGTCTTGAACAAAGTAAATTTTCTCCTGATTTGTCCGTGTGAAATTTGCCATTTTGGTGTCGGAATGTTCTGAAGATATGTGGCTTGCGATAAATGGGTCCAATATCTGCTTCCGTGACTATGGGGCGAAAGAATCGGCCATAATCTGTAATCACGTTCATTTCTCCCACTGAAGTCAATGGACTCAGTACCTGCTGTTAGTCTCCTAAAGGGGCGTGGTGGTTGCGAACCCCACGTGACACTGATACAGGAAACTGACTTACAGTGGACCGTCTTGGTTTATCCACCGTCTTTGTTACAACTCACAAGGTTCACTAACAAAACAACTGTCTTATACTAAACAGGTATAACATGCTAATGTTATTAGCACAAGCCTATAGCATTATACTGTGTATATATTACTTTAGCAAGTGGAGATGTCCTCTACTAATATGAAGCAAAGATAAATCATAGACACAACTTAAAATGCTATTTTTGTGGAGGCTTTATTGTCTTCCCAAGTTATTGTTTCTTATCTGTTAAACAGAAATGAATAAAATCTTTGTCTCCACTGAAGGAAATGGTTTCAGCTTACAAAAACAGACAGGAGGTCTGCATCACTGTGATGTGTAGTTACATTTCTGGGGAGGTGCATGTCAGGCTATGGTGTAGGTTATGGCGTAGGCTCTAAGCTGTAGGTACAGCATCGATTTGACGCACAAGAATAAATCCCACTTAACTCACTGGTGCTGAAAGAGTTACTACAAAGATGGACAACATGTCCCCACACAGGCTACTCAATTCAAAATATCCTGGATACAGCTGCTGTCATTTTGCGCTGGTGATGTCATTTGGAGCTTAAGTCTTCACAGTAGCAATCTCCATGGTATCGAGTTCCTGCCCATATGCCCGTCCAACCAACTGCAAGCAGTGCCATTCTAGAGCACACAGACTGAAATCCACAGCTGTCATTTATGACATCACACCCCCTTTTATAGCATCAAATAACTAATTAAAATCAAAGTTATCAGAAAAAATAAAACTTGAACATACTTCAGTGTGAAAAGAACTTTTTAAAAAGACAGAAACCATCATTGGGAAAAAAAAAAAAGATTTGATGACATTCCATCTGCTAAAATGGAGGGGCGGAGTTTATGGTGAAGAAGATGTTCTGAATATACTTTTGGGGAGCTGCCATATTATCCATCTTTATATACAGTCATTGGCGTTGCCAGGAAAGCTAGCATCACTTTTTTGCCCCTTTGAGCACCACGACCTGAGTGAAATCTGGTTTTATTGCACTGGAGAGAAGGCAGACGTCTCTTCGGCTGATATCTCCAGCACTCGGCGACTCACACCAAAACAACCTAGACTGATAAATAGCTCTACAGGTAAGAAGGGAAAAAAAGAATTTTTCATTCTGGGTGAACTGTCCCTTTAAAGTGTGACTTTAAGTGATGTCCTCCCTAATGAAAGAACCATTGTACATGATTCCATCAAACACAGAGTGCTCCCCACAAACCCTCTCATCACCTGTTTCAAGCATACATCTATTTCACTCCTCAAACTGAATCCCCTCAACAAAATCGGCAATGCCACGACGCCTTTAGTGAATGATGAAAGCAAAGAGAAAAAGCATAGTTCATATTGACATTCCCATCTGCATATGTCTTATTCATTCTTTTCACTCTGGAGCAAATTAAACTTGAAGTGAAACTCAGGACATTTTTCTACACTGAAACCCAATTACACTTCACTTACTGTCGACAGCCCGGCACACTGCATTCCACATTTCAAAGCAAATCTCTGCTGGCTGTGTCATAACTTAAGCGTTTTAGCAAATTTAAGATGATTCACTTCTCTCTGTTTTGACTTCCAAGAGCAACGGCAGGATAAATACAATGATATCAACTTTGTTTCTCAGGAAGCTACAGTATCTCAGACTGGATGAGTCACTTAGTTGTTTCAACAGCAGATGTGAAGTAATCTGGTTAGATTTGTTTGAAGACAGATGAGGGTCCGTGTTCAGGGCACGCTAACAGATTGTCACTTTTATTTATGCTGTAAAATGATGGACAGTATAAGATGAAACAGACAAGCATAGACTGACTCAGTCATTGTAGCCAATTGGTGTGTAGGTGTGAAAGTTCTACTCTAAGCTACAGTTAGTAACAAAGGCAGGACCAGGCATTGCAAACCTTCGGGGCTCAGCCCAAAGCTAGAGGGTCAGGGGGAACACTCCGGGGAGATTTTTATCCCATTTACGACAGCTATATAAATGATTTTTAAAGGCATTTTGGGTAATAGCATGCCAAAAAAAACCTGTACAAATCTGCTCTCCAGCTGTTGTCATCCTTCTAAAACCATAACACAATAATTGTTGAGGATGAATCATTTCATTCCTGCCACCTAAAAAGAGGCAAAAAATTCTGACGTTACTAGTTAAGCAGGATTTATACTTCTGTGTTGAACGGCATTCCAACGGCATAGGCGCTGCGTCGACATACAGCCGTATCCTACACTGTAGCCTGACCTGCACCTCCCCAGAAATGTAACTACACGTCGTGTTGATACAGACTTCCTGTCTATTTTTGTAAGCTGAAACCATTTCCCTCAGTGGAAACGAAGCTTTTATTTACTTTTATTCCAGAGATATGAAAAAAAATTTGCAAAGACAATAAAGCCCCAACAATAACAGCATTTTAAGTCTTGTGTGTGATTTAATTTTGTGGAATTTAAACTCTGAGATTTATCCTAGCTTACTATGAGTAGAGGAAATCTCCGCTAATCGCTAGGCTAATTCATACCATGTGAATTGCCATAGGGTTGTGCTAATCATGTTAGCATGTTATTTGTTTGGAAATCGTGTTTAGTACAAGACAATTTTTCAATTTTTTCAGTGAACCCTGTGAGTTGTAATGGAGCTGAATTTTATAACGCTACCTTGTTTTGAATTAACTAAATTTTACTTCACAGAAACTTTGCCGCTGAGTAGTATTTTGAAGTCTGCAGCTCTGCAGTGTGACACAGTCACACCTTTTTTTCTCTGATAACTTAAGATCTAGACATTCAGGAGATTTTTAGTGGGGGCTTGAATTATCTGCAGACATCTCCTCTGCAAAAGAAATGGAACCGGTATTTAAAACCAGTCAAAACACTGAATAAAGCAGTTTCACATTACAAACCAGTTGCTGGACAGCAAGTTGGATTGGTCTGTAAACTCAGACCAACTGGCTTCCTTTAACATCTGCAGGAAGCTACTGCAGATGTTTTATCAGTCTGTGGTGTGCTAGGGGGGGACATCAAGAAAAGGGATAGCCTGAGACTGGACAAACTCATCAAGTGTGCCAGCTCTGTGGTGGGCATGGAACAGGAGTCTGTGGTGGCAGTGGCAGAGAGGAGAACCATGGACAAACTGCTGGCTATTTTGGACAATGACAGCCACCCTCTGCACACTGCAGTGGCAGACTGCGATCACTGAACTGCTCCACGGAATAAGAAAATCCTTTGTCCCCAGAGCAGTCAGACTGTACAACAGCACCTGCACTAACTAACTTCTTATCCCAATAGACTCATTTTAAGCCACTTTAAGCCACTTCTGCCACTTTACAACACATAGTATGTGTATTTTTTATGCCTACACTTTTATTATTCTTGTATTTTATCTTTCCTTGACTTTATATTTTAAGTATTATTTCTATTGGAATGTGTGTGTTATGGAGCAGCTGCAAAGTGAATTTCCTTCGGGATCAATAAAGTATCTATCTATCTATCTATCTATCTATCTCTGAAGCTGCTGGTTGCAGGTGGGCTTCTAACTATGACGGCCAATGCGTCAACACATATGGCCATATCTGGCACTAGTGTTTGGTGTTTCCATTCTGGGTTACTGTAAAAACATGGTGGTGCAACATGGCGACCTCCATAAACAAGGATCTGCTCCCTATGTAAACATAAATGGCTCTTCTTATTTTTAGGTGATTATACACTAAAGAAAACAGACTTACCACATTATATTCCATTTATGCCAATATATCCTACTAAATCCTACACACTGGACCTTTAAGTAATGAGACAGTACCAAGTTAACTGTTACCCCCGTTTCCACTCTTTGAGCTATGCTAAGCTAACCAGCTGCTGGCCTTATATTTTCTGACCAGGCTAATATTCAATGACGTTGTACCAATCTTCTCATCTAACTCTTAGCCAGAAAACAAAATATTGAACTACTGCTTTAAGTGCAGTGCACTTTTGTTGTTTAAATTTATTGCTACACTGCTTTATTACATTTCAACATTTATTCTAAAACTTGCGTTTTCAGATTAAGATTTTAGATAAAATTTTAAAAAATGTGCTAAATTTATAGATTATGATGCATTGTTGTAGATAACACTACCCATCAGTATATAAGGAAGTTAAAATTGAGGCCAGCATATAAATTCACTATTAAAATGCTAATTATATGTTGTGGGTCAATAATAATAATCCAGTAATATACTATGCATAATGTGTAACACTCTGAAAGGGACACCTACATGTAGAGTATATTTTGCGAATACATACTTCATGTACTTTCACTGGAGTGTTATTATGAAGGCAAGACCTTTACTTGGAGTATTTTTACATTGTGGTGTTACTCCTTTCACTTAAGTAAAGAATTTTAGTGCTTCTTCTGGAAAAACATTGTTTTATTCATCTGAGGCAAAAACAGAAACAAAAGGAGGCACTGATGACCAGCTACAAGATCTACAGTAGAGCCTGGTAATGACTCGGTCAGCTGTACAGTCGCTATAAAAGAGTAGGAGGAAACACTGCGGAGACCTATGAAGCAAGGAGGCAAACCCCACCTGCTGACTGGTGCTACTTCCCAAGTGAGGAGGGAGCACAGGGGCCAAATATGGCCCCGAGACAGAGGGTCTGTCACAGTGTAGCCAATGCCAGGCTGATTTCACGGTTGATGTCCCCCAGAGAAGAGAAAGATGTGCCATTACCGCCTGTGAGTCTATTCTCCACCAACAGGGGTCACTCTGTGTTTAGCAGAAAGAAAAAAGACGGCAGCTGATGGAGAAAAATAGTAACAAGAGAGAGGGAGATGGGTAATCAGGATGCAGCATGAATGAAGGTGAGTTTGGAGGGAAAATTACACTGGTAAGAGTGGGTGGTCAAGGGGGAAATGACACAGCAGATGAGTGTGGACATTTTGGGGGAGAACAGATTGATCCAGGCAAATTAACTAAGCAGCCGTCAGATGGACAGGTACAGGAAGACAAAAGGAGCGACAGACAGGGGAAGGCTGATGGGTAAAAAAACTGATTGAAAAAATAGGTGATGGAGAGACTCCAGTGGGCCGGATACCGTTTGGCACTGTTTTTGCTTCTTGAAAACTGGTCAGTGAACAGACTGGAAAGTTCCAAAAATTCCACTAGCGCAGTGATGGCTATGGTGCTATGATCCTCAGGGAGTGAAAAGGATGGATTAGTCCATTTTTATTGCTTGGCGAACGCACCCAACAGCCCTGTCTGCTCATCAATCATTCACAGTATACTCCTATTCCCCAGTAAGCTGCCCCCTCGTCCTCTCTTTTCTCCTTCCAAATTCTCTCTTTCCCTTTCCCATTCTTCTTTCGTTCTGTCTGTTCTCCATTGTCAGTCCTCAGAGCCTCAGAGCACAAGTTGAGATACATTAAAGATGAATGGGCACGGATCTTCCCATAGGATCCTGTCTTAAGTTTTTTTTTTTTCTTTTTGGAGTGAAGTCTATTTCATTCTCTCTTCACTTCTCAGTATTGGTTAGACTTAATGTAACGTGAGAGTTGAAGAGTGTTTTCAAGGTAACTCTCCTCCTCGACAATTAGCGGGAGCTTAACAGGCATCCAGACAAAAGATTTTACTCCCAATTTAACAGCCAGGAAAACTCCTCGTTAGAGAAATGCACTTTCATGTAACTGTTTACAACGCTGCATCAGGTAGTATGGAGTAGAATAGAGTGGATTCTGCTGGGATAGAAACCCTCCAGCTCTCCAGAGACAAAACAAAGCTTTTTGTTGTGCAGGGTTAGCAACAGAGCTGTGGCCTTACAAAAAAAAAAAATCCATCACCAATACATTACATCTATGCTTTATAGATTTGAAGTCCAAATATTTGGCACTTGAGCTCACTTGGCCGGCAATAAGCCTCCATTTGATGTGGGTTAATATCTACAACATTTGCACAGCTCAGTATAGCCTATAGCCACCAAACCTATGCGTGATTGTGTTCAGCACCAAATACTATTAAGATTTTGTATGTATACTAATTAATTTCTCTTCAAATGAGTAATGAGAAGCCAGCCCATTTGGAATAATAGCTTATGCATTTATAAAACACTTGCTGTCTAAAGGCAGGCAGCCTTTGTGGATGGCATCATTGTGCCTCCCTCCTCCTCCTCTCCCCCCCTTCAACATCATTTTTAGCCTGGTCAGAAACTGAATTAATGTGTCTTCTCCACTCAGAGATCGGAAGGTAATTTCCCTATTCCCATCTATTTATTTGAGGAGCAAATGAATTCTCCATGCACGCCACCGTGCTCTCTCTTTTCTAACAGATGTTTGAGTGTCTGCGTTGCATCCTGGGTGATTAACCCCGGATTTCGTTCGACTAAATTTGGATGCTCCAGATTCTCGTCAGCACTGTTGTGGGATCTAAGTGCTCGCGTGCAACACTGAGGTGCTTCCTTATCTATTTTTGATACCTGCCAGTGGTAGAGGAAGTATTCAGATCCTTTACTTAAGTAAAAGTATTAATACAGAAAACTGTAAGAATACTCAAGTTACAAGTAAAAGTCCTGCATTGGAAATGTTACTTAAGTAAAAGTATGCACGTATATGTGCTTCAAGTATTAAAAGTATTCAAAGCTAAGGATGCCCTTCTGGACTCAGGGTCCCTCCAGCATAAGGCAGGTTTGACTTAAGACTTTACAAGACTTTTTTAATGCAACCTATGAATGAAATTAAAGCCCACTTTACAATAAAAACATGAACCAATCACCACAGTATATCTACTGTCTGTCCAGGCCTACACCCAAATGCTGTTCAGTATTCTGTTTCTGTTGTTGCTGACCCCTGTGTTGGTACCGGAGATGGGGTTGGAGGTGTGGCAAAGACGAGGGTACATCAGAACTGGGAAATACTTTGCATTTGTTGGCGAGTTTTCTTGGCAATTTGGTGTTTCTCACTCTGCATGTGGGATCTACTGCTTTGACAATGCACCGAGCCTTGTAATGGTTTGGTTAAACAGCACATTTTCTTTGAATTTCGGGTACAATGACAGCTCACTTGCAGACAGTGGATCCTCTGCTCTGAGCATTCCTGCCCATAACTAAATAAGAGTGACGTTGCTGCCACTATCCTCCTATCCTTTACCATGTGCAAGAGACATACAGTAAATTATTATATAAAAAAAAGATGCTGCCAATTATTTTTAGATTATACAATGCAATGTCCAAAAAACCCCCACTACTTCCCATGTGTTGGCACTTTTAAGACTTTTAAAATATTAATTCAAGATATCTTAATACCAATTAAGGCCTTATGTTTAGATTAATAAATTAAATGCCTTAAAAGACTGTTTAAGAATCCAGGGTTCCTTTGGATTAACATAAAAGCAGGATTTTTATTATTATTATTATTAAGGATTAATCTGGTGGTTATGTTCTTGATTAATAGGTCGATTGTTTGGTTTGTAAAAATTCAGAAAAGAAAGTTAGACATACCATCACAGTTACCCAAAGCCCAAAGTAACACATTCACAGTGCTTGTTTTGTGTAGCCAATATTGCAAAACTCAAAATTGTTGACAATAAATTGAAATTAGTAAAAGGAAAAGCAGCAAATCCTCAGATTCATAAAGATAGAACAATAAAATGCTTGAAATTTTTGCTTAAAATTATTATCAAAATAGTTGACAATTCATTTTCTGTCCATCCACCAATCAGTTGATCGACTCACGGTTCAATTATGCACAATGTTACATATGTATACAGACATGGACAGAGCCCTCTGAGCCCACATTTTGTGCAGAACATTCTCACTCCAACCTCGACATATATCAATGTTCGGTCATGAACTTTCCACGTCCAGATATGATGTGAAAGGTACCCTGGGTGCATTGGTTGTTGATGTTCTAGGAAGCTGTGTCAAGTTCTGCCTGTTACATGCATTGTCTTCTGCAATAAACACACTATGTCAGTACAACTGTGAACTGACTTTTTTTTTTTTTTTTTTTACCTCCAACAACAAACACACATGGTTGGGTTTAGGAACAAAGAACAGGGTTTGGCTTTAGAATCTTACGGGACACAAACACCGCTCTCACAAGTGAAAGTCGACTGTGTGTTGGACCCATCCACACCAATCCCGCCCTCTGTACTCAGACTTTTGCCGCCTTAAACTGTCCCACCACCTTTCCTCCTAATGCCGTGGAGTGCCATTAAATTAGAATGGCAAAGATTGGCCTTTTTCATCAATTTCTGATGCCGCAAGTCATTGCTCAAGAGCCAGATTTCCACAAGTCTGGAGTGAGACTGGGTTGTTTTGTGATAGCGTACAGATACTGATGAAACTGAGCAGTGCCAACAGACATCGTGGAGGTAGTGTAGGATCTGTAGAAATAAATCTCCGTCCACATGTTGCAATGTATTAAATGGTCTCACAGACCACTGCCACCTACAAGTTTGCCGCTGTTAAAACACTTATTATTACAACCTCCTCCACTGTCGCCATATTTGCTGTTGTCAGAAATTTTTGACTCCGCCCTCTTGTGCCAATTTATAACAAAACGTCATATTTTCGAAGCTTTTTGTGGCTTTTGTAGGCAATAATCTTAATTTGTTAAAAAAATGTATGAAGTGAGTGTGAGTAAAATGTCCCCTAAAAAGACAATAAATGAAGAAGAGAGGTAAAGTACATGAACCTCAAATTTGTACTTGAGTAAATCTACTTAGTTACACTCCACTACTGATATCTGCCAACCACAAGAACTGATATGATAGGAATATAATACGGAGCAAAACAAGCCGTCACCACGAACAACTGTGTCACAGTCCATTATTTAATGCAGCGAGACTCATTTTGTCTCTTAAAAGCCTCCTCTATTATTACCTCCTCCGTACAAACAACCCTGGTTTTCTAAATTATGACTCCTGTAAATTATTTTAGGAGTGTCGACTCTCTGCTTTGGGAACACCTCTCGAAATCAAACAACAACTCGCGAAAGTAGGATGTGCTTGTTTTCGTGATATAAGGCGTCCTCAAAAGAAGTGTCTTTTCTCTTTGTGTGTGTGTGTTTGTGTGTGTGTGGATTGGCTAGAGCTCCCTTGTGCACAGTTAAGCTACAAGAGCTCCCCATGTCAATATTAGTGTTTACATTCACACTCAACTGTGACTCAGTTTGGTACTTCTGAGGACGGATGGTTAATCTTGCCTTATGTCACTCTTAACATCCTTGGCAACTGGCCGGATTTATAGACTAATGACTCTGTTTCGGTGGACTGGGACCAGCAATTAATTCAACGCAGTGTTTGTGGAGTGAATCAGTTACTTGTGCTGTTTTATCTCACCTTGTGCGTACTGCTTCAGTGTTCTGGCGTGCACATATATACAGTATCAAAGAGGGAATCACAGAAAAGCAGCTGTAGCTGTTTTGATTAAAATTCAAAGGCCTACTTCATTTTCACCAAACAAATCTGTAGCATGAACACTGGACAAGCAAAAATAAGAAAAGCAACATTAAAGTTTTGGATTTGAATACTTACATTTGCTGCAAGAATATGTGTGGGGAAATTATTAATATTTTATTTAGTGTTTTCAGAATCACAGAATATTTGTATTATTATTTATTTATTGTACATTATTTGCCTAATGTTTTCCCCGAATTGTGTATTCACTATTTAAAGCTGCACTGATCATGATCAACATTGGATCAAATTGCTTTCTGGTTCTCTCATAGTGACAAACCCACAGAGAATTATTGCCCAACTCTGCAGTTCCCCTCGTCTCTACACAGCATTTTAGTGTCTTTTAGCTCCTTGTTTTGGTTTTACGGCCCACAACTTCACTGTTTTGTGTTCAGTCTCAAAGCTCTCATCAGTGATGTTTTCAGCAGGAAGCTGTTTCCGGTGAAAAAGCTCTAATAGACCCTGTGTAGCAGCACCAAACAGCAGACAGATAAAGTTAGAGACTAGCTGGTGAACACAGTGGGGCATTTTGCAGCTAAAGAGACAGATATTTCTCATGAGTGGTTTGAGACCAAAACAGAGCTCAAAAGTGGGTGAATAATAGATCTGATAAAGAGAGACAGAGCACCCTCTACTACATATATTGTATAACACTGAACTGCACATTATACTGGGCCTATAGAGCTGCCTGAAGTGGCATGTATAGACATACCTTCTATGGTACATATAAGCTATTAAAATGATAACTGCTGGCAAATTCGTATATTTATACATCATGGTTTCGTCTTAAACATACATGTGGAAGACACAGTGAATCCTTAAGTCTAACTGCATCTGTGGATGGATACCTTTAAAATGTTTGACCCTGGTTAGTGGGGTTCAGGTCTCCTGTAGTTTGTGCTTCCCCATAGTTGCTAAAGCAGGATTTATACTTCTGCGTCGAATTGACACCATACCTACGTCATAGCCTGATGTGCACCTCCCCAGAAATGTAACTACACATCACAGTGATGCAGACCTCCTGTCTGTTTTTGTAAGCTGAAACCATTTCCCTCAGTGGAAACAAAGCTTTTATTTACTTTTATTTCACAGAAAATAAACAATAAATTGTGAAGACAATAAAGCCTCCACTAAAATAGCATCGTAAGTCTTGTGTACGATTAATCCTGGCTTCATATGAGTAGAGGAAATCGTCTCTAGTTACTAGGCTAATTTGTACAATTTAAAATGCCATAGGCTTGTGCTTATAACGTTAGCATGTTATATTTGTTTAGAATAGGACAGTTGTTTTGTCAGTGAACCATGTGAGCTGTAATGGAGCTAAATTTTGTAACGTTACGTTTGTTAAATGTTGCTGTTGTTCCTGGCTTCATATGAGTAGAGGAAAAGTCAGCTAGCTGCTAGGCTAATTTATACAATGTAAAATGCCATAGACTTGTGCTAAAAACATTAGCTTGTTGTATTTGCGGGGAAAATGTGTCCAGCAAAGGACAAGTGCTTTGTCTGTGAATCCTGCTAGCTATAATGTAGAGTAGTAGGTTTGTGTACTTGTGTTTGAAATTGTCGCTATTAAGCCATGTTTAACGTGTGTTTAATGTGTGTTTTGGGTGTGTTTTGAATCAACTAATTTTTACAGCACTTCACAGAAACAGGCAAATAGGCAATGCAGTAACAGCATCTTGATTTATATTTGATCAGCGCTGCCTAGTTTGACAGTTTGACTACAGTTCACAAGCAGTGATCAACATGATTGACAGCTGCGTTAGAGACTCCTCAGCTCTGATTGGTTGTTTTCGTTCACGTGCAGTAAGGCTATTAGAGGTGCTACAAGGCAACAGAGTGGGCAGAAGATTTTTTTTTTCTTACTGATTATCTGTCTCATTTAGTGCTGTGTGGATATGGTGACAGTTTCAGCAAATTTTATTTATTTATTTATTTTAAAGTTACCAACTACATCATTAAGAAAAACCCTTGAAATCCAAACCTTTCCATCGGAGAAAGGTGAGACGCTCTGGACAGCAGAAACTGTCTGAATGGTTACTTCTCCAAACTGTTGCTTAAAGTAGGAATGCTTTCTCCACCAGTTAATTAAGGTTTTAAAAACAATATGCTCAGGACTTTTATGCTGGCGCTCCACATCCAGCACAGACAAATGATGTGTGTGTCTTGCTAATCTGGGGTTTTATAGAGTCGCCTTTGGAAATAAATCGAGATAGAGCACATGCCACATCAAAGCATCAAAGCAGACTGAGATGCAGATGGACTTTGTGTCCCTTCATTACACATGCACTAAACCTCTTGGCTATGATTTCACTTGCCACTGGTGAAGGGATATGCAGCCACTTAACCAGCTGTAGCCTGAGCCTGTAGTGACAAATGGCCAGACACATTTATTTCTCTCAATCAATATCACCGCCTATACCTCCACCGCTAAACGCTCTTCATATATGTGTCAGAATCCATCCCCCCTTTTCTTTCCCATCTGTCTTTCTGTCTCCATTTCTCTTCCTGCTCACTCTTCTGTCTTACATAGACAGGCATACATGCACACACTTACACACAGACCCATGTGTACACGTAAGTTCATGTGTAAGGATGGGATCTGGGTGCCATGACAACAGGGCACATCAAAATCCAATTAAATGGAACTTCCTCCCACTTCACCAGACCGACAAATAACTTCCTCCTACCCTCTTCTCCACTTTGCATGAAAATAACTTTGGGATGTTTAAGTTATTCACATCTGCACTCTTGTAAAGTTGATAAGATTAATACGTCAAATCAAAGTGGTGGAGGAAATGGGGGGTTCAAATTTCTGCAGAATGAACAAGTGGTAACCTGCTGCACAAATGCAATTTCTCTGGACATGGCGCCACGCTATATGACATGCACGCAGAGCGATAATGCTCCAATAGCTGCATAAAGAGGAAATTCATGCAAGCATAATACTCATGCATTAAATTTTATACTTAATGCATTTAAAACGGGTGAAAAAAACTCACATTGCAGGAGAATATTTAAACAGGCTTAATGTCTTTCTGCCTTTAAGAGTGATATAGTACTCTGAATCATTAGTTACCTCTCTCCTGACATGTGCCATATTGGATGATACATGTTCAATGGGATGATCTATACGAGGAAGGATGGCAACATGATCTACTGCACTTGTAAAACACACACTGTAGCAATGCTTACTTCCTCAAGACCTGAGTTTGTGTAGCTTTGCAGCAAAGCATGCATCTGTAGATCCCCATCTGCCGCTGGGTTTCCACAGTGTGTTAAACGGAGTGGGCATCATCAATCACTGCCACCCCCACATGGGCACTGCCAAGCCCCCAGAGAGAGATGCAGGAGCCGGGCAAGACAGAGAAGCAAGCTCCCTGCCTCCAGTGAGAAGCAGCTTACATATTACGCATCCGAGAGGCTGGCCTGGTAATGTCCCTCAAGGGCTGCCTTCATGCTGTGCTCAGTGGCTGCTCGGGGACAGGCTGCTGCAAGACTAAACGCATGAGACTGAACATCACATTAACGCCGGGGCGAGCCTTGGGAGGCCTGCCAGTGTAGATTGAGAGGCCAGGCCCACCACCACAATTAAAAAGAAAATGATTAACAATTAGCCTGCTTGAGAGAAATAAACAAGCGGTTTGCCGAGACAACTTTTCCACTGCTGTAGACCCATTTGTGTAATGGGGGGAGCATGTATATTCTGTTCAAGATAGTGAAGTGCACTCCATGTGCTGATGAGTGTGCATAGCCCACGGGGCTCAGCAGGGTTTGTGCCTCCTACACCACGCCGCCCAAACCTACGCACTCCACTCCTCGAGCAGAGAGAGGAGAGAGAGCGAGGTCATGTGTTTAGTTTGTAGCAAACCGTTGGCCTCAGCACCACTCATGCTCCTCTGTTGTGGACAGATTTGACAGTTGCACAATTTGCCAAATTAATAGAATCTGCAAAATGCTACGTCCTATTCTTGTTCATGGGTCACCATTAAATTATGAATCTGCTCCTGGATTGTGCCGCTGCCTCGTATAAGTTTGCTGCATATTGGCCGCAATGACACTTGTCGAATGCTGACTCAGAGTGACTTTTATAAATTGTAAAATAAATCAAAAGACACGGGAGAAAACAGACTTGATAAAATCCTCTGACAATTGAATGATAAATTTGCTGGCCCGTACCCGAGTGTGCTCTGGATTGCCTGGAGGTTATTGCTGTGTACTTTATCCACTGTTGGTCATTCATCACCTGGGCACAGTATCAGCCACAGTCTCTCACTCATATGCAGAGACAGAGAGAGAGAAAAGCAAATGCAGGCTGAAAGGCACACTGCTACCAGGTGTATTTCTGTGGGTAAATGTTAAGATAACACTTCATAATTAATACTGTAAATCTCCGTCTATCCTAATAGATTTTTTTCGTACATAAACATGACCTTTACTTTTCACTTGGTTTTCATAGAAACAGATGAAACTGCATATATAATATGGCTTAATGGAGTCAAATCACCCAAATTGAAAGAAAACATAACTCATTCACCTCCAGTGCTTCTAGTCATGCAGAGAGAATTATGTCTCCACACCAATACAATGAGAGTTAATGGAGCTGTATGTAAGAAAATAGTAAAGCAAATAGTCATAAAATCCTCCTAATATGGAATAAAGAAATAATGTTCATATAACATACTGATCTCACCGACAATAGTACAGCCAGAATATTCGCATTTAAAACATTTTTTTGTGGTCTGCAAATCATGTTTATGTTTTGAATTTGTGTTTTGGCCTGTTGCGCCGCCCACCGCCGTCTACCAGTCACGCAGTCAGTAGAGTCTCAGCATCAGTTACAGTTACGACTGAGCTACAGCAGCACGGCAAGTAGCATTAGCAGTGTCCCGGTACATAGCATTAGCAGCCGGCTCCTCCTCAGCTGTATCCCGGCAGCAGCGTAGCAGCAGAGAAGCTGGACTTGCTCGAACGGTCCGCTGGAAAACCGAAGATCAAGGACGCGGCGACGCGGCCCTGCCACGGCAGCCGCCCGTGGGCAAACAAATCAGTCTCCAGCATGCCGCTGTCCAGCAACCTCGAATCTGTAGGGGAGGGGGGACGGACACGACTTGCGGCAGTATTTTGAATTTGAGTGCAGTAACCGTTTTGGCCACATTCTTACATACAGCGCCTTTAATGAAAAACATGTAGGCATTATACGTTTCTGCAAAGCACTGATGCATTTGCACATTTTTATGTCACAGATAGGTTAAAACATTTCAACGATGCTGTGGTTAGCATGCAGTTAGGCACAAAAACCAGTTGGTTATGGTTACGAAAAGGTCATGTTTTGGCTTGAAGTACCCAATTCTGGGGGCAGCCTGCTGGGCTGGAAAAGCAGCTGTGTCTCTGTAAATACAACCACTTTCTGTGCCACTGTGTCCTCTTGAAAAAGCGGGGATAGTGGCACAGTGTTGGGGAGCTGAAAAGCCGCTGAAAAGGCAACAATGACAACCCGTATTGGTCTCGAACAGCAGTCTGCAGCTTGGCAGGCATCTTGCCTTGGTGGCACGCCATCCACCATCACCTCCACCTCTTGATGACAAAGTCAGCTCATGTAATATGTCACTTTATGTTCAACTGTATGTTTCACCAAAGCAGTGGTTTGCATGTAGTTAGATTAAAGCACAAAACCGCTTGATGATAGTTAGGAAAAAATCAGAATCAAAATGTTTAAATACCCAGTTTTAGTGGCACAATGCTGCCCGGAAAGGCAACTATGTCTCGGTATAAAACAACCACTTTTAGTAGCACTATTCTGGCACAAAATGCAACAATAGCTGGGAAAAATAAACAACCACCTTTTGCACTCATTCTGCTGGAAAAAACAGCAACGGGTCACCAAAAAACACCCATGTTCAGAGCCTAAAAAGCCACCTGTAAGAACAACATTGGGGGTTGTCGGTGGCTTACTGGATAGAGCAGGTGCCCCATGTACAAAGGCTTCGTCGTATTTCGTATTATTTATTTGCACAGTATTAAAACAATTGGTATAAAAACATCAACAACAACAAAAAACACATTGTGCAGGTGAGATGAAAAACTCCTTAAGGGGTTATAAGTTATCTCACCTAAATATTCAAGACAAAGGTTTAAAATTGCCTATAAAATAATCAATAAGATACAATATAGTACCAAAAATAGAAATATAAAGTAGAAAAGGAACATAAAGTAGGCCATCTAATAAAGTCCCTAATCAATGCTGTGTGTACTGTATGTGTGTGTGTGTGTGTGTGTGGTTTTGTACATTTATCGGAAACAAACAAAATCGAGAACAGAAACAAAATACTAATCAAATGTACCACTGAAGGTGTGACACTAATCTGCATTCAAAAGATCATCAAATCACCATAGTCAAATGCAAAGTTTATCCTGCATCCAAACAATTTTATAGTTCATTTTGAATATAGAGAAACCAGAAATTGTTTTAAATTGTTTTTAAATATTGACAGAGATGGAGAGATATTTGCCAAGTGTTGATGATAATTCCACAGCTCTGCACCACGATACTTCAGCAAAAGCTGACCCCTTGTGGTGAGATTCTTAGACAGATGTACTGTATATAATTGGCTTGCCGGGTACTATATTGATGATAGTCAGAATTCAGTGTGAAATAATTCTCAAAACACTCATGCAAAAGATCTCTCCTAAATCTGGTTTTATAAACTAAAGTACAAATTTGAATTGTGTTTATGTCATAAATGTCGTCCTTGCCCCTTTGACCACATCCTCCACCTTCCATTGTCAAAGTCCTATTCATATGGCTCATGTCACTTTAGAACAGTGGTTCACAACTGGTTCAGCCACGGGTCCAGATCATCTCCTTATCATTAGTTCATTAGGTCCACACGGTTTAAAAGATTTAGCGTCATACTACATGTTGTCGAGCTAGTTTGCTGTCTCTTGCAAGAAGCTATCCATCACTCACTCTGTAGCAGGAAATGGCACTTCAAAGTAAAAGCTTTGTGCCTGAAATTCACTGTACTTAAAAATAAAGTGTATTTTTTACAAACTTAACATGTTTGTGAGTCATTTGTGGTGGAGACTGGACCCACGAGCCACTTTTGGATCATGACCCACCAGTTGGGAACCACTGCTTTATAAACATTAATGTAACATATTAGTGGTTTGCAGAAATGTGCAACTCCAACATGTTCTTCTGGTGGCTGTTAACATCAGCCCCTCTCTCCTGAATCATTGATCCGATGGGATAATTCACAGAACACAATGGATGAGTCTTAAACCTCTCCCTACATTTTATCTACTGTCCATTTCTTTTCAGTGTCCCAATTCTGATTGTTAAATTTGCACTCTGGTGTCTTCAAAACACTGCACCTGCCAGTGATGAAGGTAAAGGGCAATCCATAAGTGTCTGAATTTTTAATTTACTGCTCACTAATGAGTAAAAGCATCTATTATACAGGGAGACATGAATGAGTGAGTGATTTCAGACACAGCCAATGTTAACTATTTTCACAGGGACTTCTTCTTTTGACAGGAAGTAGTTCTGATAAAACAGTTCATGAAGGAAAGAGCTGTTGGTTCAATGATGTGAGCACAAAAACAAAATCCCAGCACATGAAACAGGAACATGGCTACATACCAGCCGTGTTAAGTGAGAAAACGTTTTCTGTCTTTCTTTCTTTGTCAAAGGGTGGAACTGGCCCTTTAAAAAAATTTAGAATGAATATCAATGACATGAAATGTCCAGGTTGCAACATGTAGCGATACAATACAGGCCTGGACTCAGAGGGATTATAGAGGATGTTAAAGCAGGGCCGGTCATGCAGCACAAGAACATCTGAGGGCTATAAACTGCAAAGAAATACATGTGGAAATCCCAGTGTTGCTTTTTTATCATGTGATACTCTTATTCCATATCTTTGGAATCCCTTGTTTAATCTGTGCATCTGCCTAGGATTTAAGTTTGAGACATAAACATACAAAAAGACTTGGAGTTGCCATAAAGTCTGCTGTCGAGATCCTACGCAGCACTCCACAACAGTATGCGGATGAAACCTATAGCTGCATCTTAATATTACAGCCAAAACTGAAGATCTGTAATCATAAATAATAACTGTCATATCCCTGAATTTCCACCCCATTGTGTGACCACCTGCTGGTACAAACGCCAGGAAGACACGTGAACGTACACGCAGCCTCTCAGACAATGTCTTGCTTGTTTTTCCATGTGAATATATTAGGAGTGTCTCTCCATCAGTTACCCTGGTGCAGCAACAGTGTGATGCTCGACACCCTTCGCCTGGAAAATTCCCAAACAGCGTGGAAGTCTCCCAGATTTAAAGTATGCATATTCATAAGTCATAATCATGGCTGAGGCTGTGTAAAACTTCATTACATATTCATACACAGGGACTTTTCTTATATACACAAGTTAAACTACATTATGTTAACTCCACGGTTTGACTGTATACTGAATTAATAGGGATAAGAGGAAGTGAATGGGAGATATCCTGCTGTAGTTCAAGGTCAACGCGCTCTTGAAAAACCGCGTATGTAAAAGGTAAATGCAATTAAAATACTTGAAGTAAAATGACTTGAATGTATTTGAGACAAGAGGCTTGGATTAAACATGTTAACCTTGTCTTTACACTCTATTACTGTGAGCTTAACAAATGCTGTTTGCTCGGCCGATAAGTTGGAGTTTAAGTGACACAATGCTGGCACAGACAGCTGCATTCTGGATCGAACAAAATAGAGACCAAAGATACAATAAACACATGGCTAACAGATAGTACAGAAAGAATAAAGTGACAAAGCCCCGACTGTCATTTAGAAATAGTGGACATCTTGCCAAACGTCTTACTTCAGCTTACAGGGAGTGCGTTTTCTTTTTGAGCTGCTGCCGTTTATTTCTCATCCATCTGTCAGGAGAGAGTTGCAGCATGTCGGCAGTGCACTCACCGCCTTTGTCTTGTAAATTCAACTTCTGACATCCACGAGACTGCAGAGGGTTGTCGCTCGACAGAAATAGACTTCTGTTTTTGTTTTTTTTTTGCCTTTCATCCCCGTTTCCTAACAACAAAGCACCTCTGTATCAAAACCGCAAAGGGTGTACCTTGAAGTAGGAGCCATATATAGAAATCTTGTAAATCAGGCATGAATTAACACTGAGGTGGCTGTTGACTTGGAACATTTCAAACACCCTCAGAAAAATGATGATGTTGGCGATGACAGAGGAAAGGATTTATTATGAAGGAGTCAAGCAAGCCAAGAATGCCCTTTGTTCTAATGGAGCACAGGAACATTGTGGTGGTACCTGGGATGATTTAATGGAAACAAATGCATTTTTCATTATGAGTGTAGCAATTAATGGCCCTGTGAATCTGATATTGCTTTTGAGCCAAAAATGACTCCCCTTCAAACTAAACTCATATGTATTTTGGAGCAAAAATGAAAAGTTTTTCAAAATCAATACGTAATAGCCTGAGATTTAAAAATACTGTGCCGGTACACTGCACAGTCTGAAGCGGGATCAATAGAGAAATGCATCTGGTTCACAGCAGGAGAGATGGAGGGTGGATCAATAATAAGCAAATTTCCAGGAATTGCAAGCGGTATCGACTATTTAATTAGCCATTTCTCTCAAAAGGTGCATCAAAGACTCACGATAAAGAAACGCTAATGGGCCTTTGTGAGAAACTTAGACTACAGCGTGCAGATGAGTGAACGCTTGTTGTAGGACGGAGAAGAGAAGACATGCATGGAACATCAAAGTCACATGTACCAACCTCTAAACTACACCAACTCTCATGGAGCTTTCTATATTCTATATTTATTAATTGCCAACAAATTCCAACTATGAAGTCATACTAATAAGTATTGTCTGTTTAATTAAAGCCTGACAGAGCGCACACCTCCGTGCCACTGACTTTCACAATTGTCAAAAACACACAATTGAACCACATCCTTGCACTGGGGGACATGTTGCTTTATTACAATTAACATGGGCACTGTGGTTTATTTCACACACATACATACACCATACTGGTGCTGTAAATACTCACTAAAGCAGTGATTCCCAACCTCAGGGTCGGGACGGCATCTAGTGATGAATTTAAGACATGATTCAATTTGATTTGATTCGATTTGATTCAATTCAGTTCAGTTGGATTCAATTCTATTTAATTCAATTCAGTTCAGTCCAATCCAATCAATTTATTTCTCTCTTTAAATCACACAATATGATTCCAGTAAATTCAGTTGTCACTTCTGTCAATTTGTATATTTGAAACAGTGTAGTGATAAATAAATACAAAATACATGATTACTGGGTTTGAAAATAAGAAAAAACTAAAACTTATTAGCTAAAATTCTATTCTGTTTTTAGACTTTTCTCTATCCCTTGCATATTCCATGTAAAATCATGAGTAAGTTTTCCTTTCTGGGCCGTTTATTATGATTCTAATGAACCAGTCTGAGAAGGAAAAATCACTGTATGTTTCTACTTATTAGACATACAACCTGTGACAAGGAGCCACAAGGAGAGATTGCTACATATGAAGGCATCACAAGCAAAGAAATTGGTGACGGTAGCACTGAGAGCATCAAATGTGTATTAATCCACCACTGAAAATAATCCCCAACAGATGCACCACTTGCCCCAGTCTGAGTAACGTTTGCTACGAATTACAATGCCCAGCTGCTCAGGAAATTACCAGGACTTCAAAAAACATAAACAAAACTATTGGTTCATTTGAATTTCCTACAAATTTGTGCACCATGAATGACATTGCATACTTAAAGTAAAGTTATTGTAGGAGCTAAGCCTATTACTTGGCCCGACCTGGCTGACGCACTTTGCAGGGGTGATGCCATAGTTTCCTTGGTTGTGTTGAGTTTGGACAGCAAACTGCCGATTCCAGTTGCCTAACAATCATCATGTTTATTCATACCACCAAACATAGGTTGAATAAATGTCAGTTTCTTTCTCTTTCATCCAAACTGAATACACAACTTTCTGCACGTTGCACAATCTGAGCCACGGTGGTCAAAAACCTTTTGCCCTTCCAGGATGAAACACCTGACGGCAACAATGTTGTTCCTACCTTTATACACTAAAGCTCCAAATATTCACACAGCACCACCAAATGTACATACATTGTAAATACAGTTGATGTCTGCTGAGTGGAATGACATATTTGGCTCTTAAAGTTATGTACTTAATGTAAATTTACAGAGATTAGGTTTTGGAAAGTGAAGTCACTGTGGTTAGGTTTCGGAAAAGACACGTGGTGAGGACGCATCTTACAGTAGTCTCCTGGGAAAAGTCCTGTGTCTTGTTACATATCCACCACCTCCCACCTGCCTCCTTATGGGACTGCTTTCATCTTTACTCCTATCAGTCCTATCATTGATCACGTGATCGCAGTCTTCCCAAATATGTGGGTTACTCATGAAATACTGGCACATGATCACATGGGAAATGTGCTAATTTGGTTACAATATTTTTTATGTAAAAACATATGACCAGTATGCGAGAACAGCCTGATATATGGCATGTTTTTGTAGGATTTATGTCTTTAGAAGTAACAAACGAGTCTGAAAGCTTCAGTCAGGGTAATTGTTCAGAGTTGAACACCTTTTGGTCTTTTGGTGGGATTTGTTGTCTTCACTTTACTCTGCAGTCTGTTGGAAGATGTGATTCTGTCCCTGAGGACAACTTTTGCTACCGATGTGACTGCATTTGAAGCGTAATTGCTCATTGAATGTTGATATTACAAACTGGCACTCAGAAGAATACTACACCCACAAAATGATCATTTGTATATTAATTGCTCAAACTGTTTTTCTTGCATGCTTTCATGGTGAACAAAGATTTCAAAAATGGAGAAAATGATGAATTGAAGTCAGATGATCTGAGTCCAAATCAAAGTGCTGAGCATACGACTTGAGAAATGAGACTTGGATCATGACTGCAGAAGTTGTGTGAGAGATTGTAAATGGACGTTTTGATATAGTTTTGCTGTTGTTTAATATGGACCCCTTTTACTCCAAGTCATTTAGAGTTTCCTCCATTTTTGGATTCTTCGTTCACAGTTGAGACATGTGAGGAAAAACTATGTTGTAAATTCAGTGTGACACGGGATGACTAATTGATATACAAATTATCATTTTGTGGGTGAAATGTTCCTTTAACCACCGAAATGCATTGAAATGATCTAAAGAATCTGCAACCATCAATTACAAAGTACATTTCACATCAGAATTTTCCTACAGTAAATATCAGACATTTTAGTTTGCTCATTTTTCTCCTTGTTAAGACACTCACCAATACTTTGACTGAAGTGGCTCGCTCCTCTTGGCGAGGTGAATATTTACTCAGAGGGGCATTAATATAGAACATACACAGAGCGATGATAATAAGCATCTGTGCACAAAAGTCTGTAGATACACCTTTACTGGATAGCCTGCAACAAACACGAAAACAGATGAATCATGAAAAACAAACAAAAGAAAAAACCAAGAGGAAAAAAATCTGATGGATGCCTTTGTGAGAAAACATAGGAAAGAAAAAAAAACTGCTTACACACCGAGGCTGAGTGACGCTTATGGGCATTCGAGTTTTTCTTGTGATGACTCCTCTCATGATTTATGTAGGTAGAGGCGTCTCCTCTGACCTTGAGAGATGCTTCACTTTGTGCTGATGTTCGGGTTAACTGGGGATTGTGGGAATTGGAGGTCCCTCTGAGGGATCTTTTTTTCTTGACCTCACGCAGGTTCTCGGTGTGTGCTGCTATCATGATCAATATCCACCTCAGTTCATGTGGGTTTTTCAAAGATATAAAGGTACTGATGATAGATTGAGGTTTTGATATTGCTTTGATCCCACCTTGCCTGGAAAATACATTTTTGATATTTCGCCAGCCTGCAGAACACAACTTTGCTTCAGAATATGAAACTAAAATGTAAAATTAGCTGGAAACTAGCATGGTATTTTAAAAACCTTTTCTTTTTCATTTGCACAAGGGTCTGTGGGAGTACAGAAATGAAAAATATTTCTCTTGTCTCCTTTCTCTACGTATTAATTATAATTTAACCCTAATGGACAGTCTTTTCCCCGTCATCCGACATCTCCTTTCTGTCATTTCAAAGATTAACGATGATCAACTGAATCGTCTCTCGTAAATTCTCATCAGCACCCTGAGGGGAATGTTCAAAGCTACTAAATCAGTGTATTCATCCAAAGATTTTAAATATTCAGATGAGTCCCTGAGGCTTCGATGCAATAAAAGCTTATTTACCAGGGCACGGGAAACACACCTTGCATCTTAATAGACTGACAGAGTGAGAAGATGAATAGCGTGGTTACATCTGTATCATGTTCACGGTAGATCAATCTGTCACTCTGCTGCGGTTGGTTATTCAATATTGTCCTTGGCCTTAAACTCGACCAAGTGAGATTTATGCTGTCAGTGCGAGCTTGGGGAGGAACAGACAAAATCAAGACTGTGGAGGCTTTTGATTCCCTTGATTTGAATTCATCACTTCACTGATGGAATTTGCATCAAGGTATTTTTGTGCGATTTTTTTTCTCTCTCCAGAAGTCATTCATGAGAAATTCTATAATTTTTGAGCACAACACACAACCGAATCCTGCGCAATCACTTTGTTCACTGTCATCAGTGGTGTTGACAGTTCAGTAAATCTGCAAAAAGAATAATTAACATGAAAACCTTTGAAAAAAAAAACACTGCTTGTGGCAACAAGGAAAACAATTTCCTCAGAGAGCGAACATGAAACAGAAAACAAAGATGAAGTCACACATTCAGTTGCTTCAATTTTCAGTGTCTGCTGAAAATTTCCATCACAGTCTTGAGTATGTACTGGCATGTTTACTTATCTTCAAAATTAACCATGCTTAATTTGGAGGAAAGTGTAAAAAGCAGGATACATTTATCCCCTGCAGATCAGATTCCTGTAGAAATAACAATCTTCTAGTCCTGACAAGTGAAATGTTTGTAAATGTCTCCCTTGTTCCACCTGTAATGACACATGATTAAATGCTGAGAAGGTCTAATCATCTCCAGGGCTTGTGTTGTGTTAAACGCACCGGCAAGGTTAAACGTTGCCTGAGTCACATTCCACTACTTGTTCAAAGATACAGGGCTTTTATTTCTTAGAAAAATATGCTGAGAAGCGTTTCATCTGCTGCTTATACCAAACAGTGAGCGACAAGTCAAGACCCCTGAAAACTCCCAGGCTAAATTTCACATCGTCATTAGTGGTAATAACCCACAGAAAATGACAGTGAGCAATAAATTCCTTCTAAAACTCAGATTGCAGATCTACTTCCTGTGTCAACTTACCAATCTTATCAAAGTTGTCCACCCACCATGGACTGTATAAAATAAATAATGGACATAGCAATCAGGAGGTCATCTGTTGCTTTGTGGACTCCTGTTTTGAAGCCTCAAATCTGGCTGTTCGGCCGTCTCCATCTTTGTATTTTAAAGCCAAGAATGACCATATGTGGGCGTGAGGCTGGAGAAGTGAGGGGTGGATCTGACTGGGAAGCCGACAGCACAATCACTCAGCAGCAGCTTACCCTTAATTATGCGCCACTTTAAGCCTTCATGAAATATAAACGGGTGAGTTATATAAATATTCGCCTCCCCTACAGTTGTCATGAAAGTTGAAATTAGCTATAGAGACCAAAAGTGTTTTTTGTACCAGGCTGTAAACATGTTTATTTCTGCTGTAAAGTTTAATGGCATTTTAACATGAGTGTCTGTGGGGGTTGACTCACTTCTGGAGCCAGCCCCAAGTGGCCATTAGAGGAACTGCAGTTTTTGGCACTTCTGTGTTGGCTGCAGTTTTCAGGCCCAAATTGTCTGTGTTGTCGTTGCTGTTGTTTTTGTTATTATGGATAGTGCTTACCCAGGCACCCAACCCGACCCCAGTCCGACACAGTTTGTAACCTGACATAGTTACTGTTATGGACAGTGTGTAACTCGCTGCTCGCACAGCAGTGCAGCACAGCACAGCACTGAGCACACACTCAATTGGAGCGGAGCCTGTGTTGCTTTCAGGTGTTGTCACGTAAATAACAAATTCCAGCACATGAATAGGCCGTAGCACAACACAGCAGCATGTCAAGTGGGCCGAACCCTGATCAGAAGAACACACTTGCAGCCAAAACCTTACCCCTCTGGCCTTCCTTGCCGCCCCCCCACATGCTGTGACAAAGTGCAGCCTTGGGCAAACGTCCATTCGGCCCATATCAGGATCTGCTACTGCTTACATCACATTTTATTACACTACAGGTCACATTCACCGATTCATTCACCCACTCGCACACACTGGTGGCCAAGGCTATCATACATGGCGTCACTTGCTACTCAGTAACCATTCACATGTTCTCACACATTGATGGAACCATTGGGAGCAATTCAGGGTTCAGTATCTTGCCCAAGGATATTTTGACAGGCGGACTGGAGGAGCCGGGGATCAAACTACCAATCTTCTGATCAGTGGATGGCCTGCTCTACCTCTAATGGATTTACTATTAGTATTATTGATTAACATAATATAAATTTTATTTTAATCATATCTCTCCAGATCTCTGCAAACTCATGTTCCTTGATCTATATGTTCAGTTTACATACAAAATAAAATAAAAAAAAAAACGTTGGGACTTCGTTATCACAATATCGCCACAAGAGACAATTGCAGCCACGCAAATACCATTCTACCAAAACAGTACTTGTATGCAGGTTTTAAGTGATAGACTGCTTTCCCATTGCTAGTAGACCAGAGCAGTGTGCATAGATCTGCAGACAGTAGATAAGTATGCCTTTCTTTTCTTTTTTACTGGTGGTGTTCAACATCACAGATGGGCTCAAAAACAGGTTAGTTAACAGAAGAAAGCAGCACTGAGGCCAGTGACAATGTTTCGGTGATTACCCCTTATTTTTTTTATATCTTTTACTCAGTCTCTCTTGTAAATTGGTCCAGACTAAAGTTGGATCGATATGCAAGTGCTGCTTAGATGAAGACGGACAGTAATATGCGGCAACTTGTCATTACATCGTGCCAGCAAAGGGTCAAAAATTAGCGCCTCCACCAGGGGTTTCCAATTCCAATTTCATCACTGCCGATTGAAACCGATTGAGACCTGGAACCGATAAAAACCTGTGACTACTGCAGAGTCATTTGGTCAGTGTTTGTTGGGTCAAATGAAGTTTCCAATAAACAGACAATAAACTATCCAGAGAGAGTCAAGGCTCTCTCAAAGATCAATCAAGAAATTAAATTCCCCGCCAGAACATCCACTTCAACTGATAGAAAAGCTCTTGTAATATAGGCAGCAGCCATTATGCAATGCCATTTTGATTATGCCTGCACTTCATGGAATACTCGGTAACATCCATAAGAGTGTTAGAAGAAGCTACAGACCTCTCAAAACAAACTAGATGGGCTGAGTCTTAAACTCCATGCTCAAGCACCACTGATACATACACATAAAAATGCTAGCTTGTGCACTGTGAATGAGACTCATTTGTACAGAAAGACAATAAAATAGAGTCACAGAAAACAGGTCATACCTAGTTCTTCATTTAGGCCACTGGGTGAGACATTTTAAGATAGAAGATATATCTGTCTTCACACTTGAGTAAGCTTTGATCCACATTTCCACCATGATGATTAGGGAATACCACAGAATGCCTGATTCGTTATACAATGATTGACTTTACATCTGTAAAGTATCTTGCAACAACTGATTTTGGAAGAGTACTGCGGATAGCACTTTTATGTCATTATGTTTATGTCATTATTCTATAGTCATTACAATGTGCAATTAACATTTATTTCGTAACGATTCATTAAAGCAAAAAACTCTGTTGCCACTTTAATCATGCATTTATTAGTGAATATTGAGACTGGAAAAAATAATCTGGCATATATATATATATATATATATATATCATTATCCCTCCAAAATGTATTAAAGATTTCATAAAAAATAGTTTTAAAGGATCATTAGTAAAAATGAGGGAGTGGGAGAAATCGATTCTTAGATGCATTGAAATTCAGATGTGGATGATCTGGCATTGATTCACAAATGTCAATAATCAATTGTCTAAATGTCTATTAATAATGTGATGCTGAAGGAACTAAACACGCAGAACTCAACTGCAAGGTCAGTGTAACACCTGCAGAGTGTCCAGCACAGACACGCTAGTCTTAAGTCCTAATTCATCTTCACATAAAGCAGCAGTTGCAAGCATTTTTTTTTAATTTAATGTCTATTTGAATGCATGTGCAAGGCAAACGTGAAGTATATTGTGAATACTTACACCATAACCCAAAGACTAGCGTTAACGGGGCCGAGCAAGGATATAAACGGGCTGACCAACACATGCCGCAGCATTAACCAACTTAAAACACCTCTGTGGTGAAGAAAATAACTCAGAAAATGCTCGGTCTATTTCACCTCAAAAATCCCATAACGTAAATAACGTTACAGTAGAGCCGCGGAGCACTCTGCCTCCTGCTCATGTTATTCTTCTACACACAGGAGACTGTAAGGTGCTTTAAAATTCATCCATTCATTAAGACAGTTGAGTTTTTCAAATAAAAAGGCTGTGGACCATTTATTATTCAACAAAACATGAATTGCATACTATTTCCAGGGAACTGTTACAGTATGAAAACACTGGATCCTACGCAGGCATGTATTCACCCCATATACTGTATATATGTATATATATATATATATATATCCCACAATGGATAAGTGTGAGCTACTATAGATAGATACAATCAAACTGGCATCCCCTGGTTCAAAAGCGAGGGTATAGAGGTAAGCTGATGCATCAATAATCATCTTAACACCAAATTATAATTGAATCGAATCGTGAGGTGCCGAGAGATTCCCACCCCTGGTAAAAATGCAGCAACATGTTTTGATTCTAGTAGGGATTACTGAGAGTGAAACAACATGAAAAAGTCTCAGAAACGCACCTGGCAAAGTTGTTTTTCCTACAAAACTAATGCTGATGGTCAAGGCTCTCACTACGGAAGTAAAACACATATGGTGACAAATGACAGTTACACAGAACAATCTTATAATCAGCAACGACAGAAGACAGACCTCCCACTGGTACTCTGAATTCTGAAACTGGGAAATGTAAAGACAGCCTTTACATAAATCTGGGCTTTCTCTGCAGAAGAAAGATGCCAATACTTTTCAAAATTAGTGCTACATCACCAGAAAAAAACAGAGAAAAGGGCTGTGGCATTCATTCATAATTAGGTGTTCATGCTGCACCACTGGGGTGAGCAAATCTTAGTTGAAAGCTGAAAGTAGTTACATAATCATGCCCCAGTATTCGGCTGAGCAAAGAAACAATTTTGAGGCCCTCAATAAATCAATACCTTTAAGCCAATCATGTCATCAAAACAAATTAAAACTTACAACAACCAGAATGCACTTCACTGCACAGGACCATTAAACCTTCTTGCCGGTAGTTGACGTAATGGGAGCTTGGTAGTTCTGACACAGAAAAACAATATTGTAGCCAGCTGGTAACATTTTCATATTTGATCAACACTGCTTAGTTTTACTGTTTGCTCCTCTGTCTACAGAATACAGGAAACAGTATGGCGCCCACTTCCTGTTCACATATTCTCGTAACACAGCCAAACAGTGCACCAAAATACAAAAATACATTTCTAGGTGTCGTAAGCCACACATAAATTATATCAAAGCCAACATTTCAAAGTCACCTGTCACCTTATACTGTTCTTTTATTCTGCCATACATTACTTATTGTTTGGAAATGTGGGGAAATACATATAAAACCAAAACCAACTCATTATTTATTAAACTAAAGAATCTTAAATCTGAAGATTTGGTCAGCTCAAATTATGTACAGAGCGAAAATACGTTATTACCTGAAAGTATCCAAAAGTTGATGCAAAAGAGGCAAAGTCAACACGCTTGTAGAGGTGTTTTTATGTTCAAAAAACCATTGGTGAGGACCAACACCAAACTACATTGTATCTCAGTTTAAGGAGTTTATGGAACAGCTGTAGTGAGGAACTGAAAACATGTAGAACAGAAAGTAGGTTTAAAAATCACGTATTGATCAAATATGAAAACGGTTGATCAGACTGTAATACTGATGTAGATGAACGGGTCCATGTCATTGGTCCGACAGCCCATTGGTCCGACATCCCATTAGTCCGACTGTCGGTGCTGAACGGCTCCCGGCAGGCGTATTTCTACCTTGATGGTACGCCGCGACCGGCTCTGGGTCAGCTGGGAAAGGCTTGAGGCGAAGCAGGCTCACAGCTTATGTGTTTGCCACTTTCTTTTTCATTTTAACCCACACCATGATCTTTTCCTGACCCTAACCAAGTGGTTTTTGTGCCTAAACCTAACCAGACCTTAACCACAGGGCATCATGATGATTTCGGAACAACGGGACTTTAGAACAATGGGTTTAATATGGTCGGAACAATGGGCTGTCGGACCAATGGGCAGTTCCCAGATGAACGGGGTACAGGAATTTAAAGTGTGTAAGTTGCCTTTTTTGTTGCTATTTTGCCTTGTTTGCCTGTTTCAGTTTGTTTCGTTGTTGATTGCTAAATATGATGTGCTGTTAAAAGGGTAGGTGTTAGAAGCTGTAGCTTCAGCCTGCACCTTTTTCAGACTGCAGAAGTGTCTAAGCTTTCTTAAATGACTTTATTGTAGTATATTATCTGACATTTTCTGTGACAGGCTGTGACGTTATTTACATGAATTTATAGATTAATACATGATGTTCTTATTTCTATTTGCAGACCGAAATAAATTGTAACTCTAATTCTAGAATTTTGGTTTATATTTGACCTACGCTGCCTAGTTTTACAGCTTGATCTGAGTTTGGTCTGGGTTTGAGGTAAGTGAAAATCCTCCGGAGGGAGATCTGGGCACTGGTACAATTTATTTACACATACTGCCCACATTGTGACAACACAAAGCTGGTTGAAAATCAGCAAGGTGTCCCTTTGAAGCATGACAAAGCCTGATCATATGACACACTAGTGTTGCAGTGATGCTGTCACGGGATGAAAACACTAAACTCTCAATCAAAACTTATCTTAAATATCTACAGCTTGAATATCTAAATCTAAATTCAGTTTGACTGGGATGTGTTTCATTTACGTCTGTGCCTGGGCTAATGGAGCTTATTCAGGCAGGAATATAAAGTAATTTGTGTCTTCCCTGTGAACCAATCATCACCTGATCAACACCATCCCCACAGCCATTCACATAACAAACCACCCTGTGAGCATAACTATGTACATCTGTTCTTGCTGCAGCGGCTGAAGCTCCACTGCAACATCAGCACACCAGGTTTCACCAACATGTTTGATTGCAGCCGTTTAATTAACCAGACTGGTTAACCCTTTGCCTTGAGTTACATTTAAGATACACCAGGAATTTAAACGTATATGTCTGCTGTAGAGCACCACATCACGTGCACATAAACAGCACTGCGACTACTGTTTGCCCTGCTCCACTTGAGGGTTTTGTTTTGCTCCGAACTGAGCCACGACTGCAAATTCAGCTGCGATGACTTTATGACGAGAATGTTTCTGACTGAAGTGAAGTTAAAATAACTAAAATTACAGTGCGGTCATCCACTCGTACTGGCCTCTGAGCATCAGACAGCAAATGCTGCCGGATGACACAAAGTGGTGAAAGCTCCCTAGTTAATGAGGTCTCAGAGGGTTCATAACCCCCCTAACTGCTTCTTTCCGTGTCTTTCTCTCAGTGTTGTTTTTTTCCTTCACACACATACAGCACACATACACTTGCAACCCACGCAGTTTTTTTTTCATATGTGCTGCTGATGGCTGCAGGCAGGAGAGTTCATGCAGCAGGTCATGTTGCGGGTCAGAGGTGGCTGCAGGATGAGCAGGCATCTTGGGAAAGCTTATTGTTCATTGAATTCTTATTTTAAATTGCAGGGGACAACAGGTCACGAGCACCCACCGCCTTCTGCTAAACTGCTGATTGGCTCTCGATCATGCTATTTACCCCTGCCTTGCCTCTCCCCCTGTAGTACTAGGTGAGCAGTGACTCTCCTTCCATTCACATGTATTGATATCTTCATCACGTTAAATAATTCCCTCTCTGGGAGCCTGTTTTCAATTCAGCAAATCTAACATCATCAAGCTGTAGCTGGTGTGGTTCAAAGAGGAGCCATTCCAGCAAGACAGCCCCTGGGTTCTGTTATTTCCCAGCCAGAAGTGAACACGCACAAAAAAAGTGCGGCAATATATTTTGAATATAATTACAGCCTGTGTGTTATAAAGTCTGGACCCTCAAATTCCCAGATTAGTTATTGAAATAAAATGAAAAGAGCTCTAATTGACTGGCTTCTAGTGATTAAAGGAGACAAATAATTGCCCAACCCTGAGCCACAACTGAAAAAAGCGGGATCTTCAATGCTCTCACATTCCCCTCGGTACGGCCGAGGCCATCCCGTGTTCACTTCAAACGAGCGGTAGACATCGCTATATTTGTCAAGCAAATGAGCATTTTAGATTTACAGAGCCGTAATGTGACATAATCAAGTTATAATTTATCAATTAGAATAATTAGGCGGCAGATCCAATTTAATTAAAGTGTTGAAAAGGCTCAGAGGAAGCCAGCCACACATAAATGAGCCTGTGTGGAGGTTTTTTTTTTCTGCTCTGGTTGTGGTTTCAGATGCTCGAGTGAGTTTACTGTCATTCTCATTCACTCTCCATCTAATTGATTTAGGATCTCAGTTCGAAGGGATGGGGCACATAGTTCCTTTAATCGCTCCTTTGTATAGATGAGAACGGGAAAAAAGGACAGATCTTTAAAAAAAAAAAAGTAAAATGTAATGCCTTGTGGCATTATGACTTAGAGTTTGGCTGTGCGTCAGTGGACACTAATGAATTGGCACTGTCAGCAGTGTGAACTCTAGACCCGGCAGTGGGGATGTGCTTAGTGGTCGTGCTGAAGCATGTCAGCAGGCGAGGCCCAGTGAGCTTGTAAGACAGAAATGAGAGAATGAGCGAGGGGAGGGGGCACGCAGGGAGAGAGGGAGTGAAAACCGCCGACAGCAAAGGCCTCATCAGCCGTGTTTGATAAAATCAGCTGGCTCTACTCCTGGTCTTAAGGATGTAGGATTGCTCTCCACCTGCCCAAGTTATCACTGTGTCACACACTCACACCAGAGATTACCTTTCATAATTTGGTGTTGGATCAGGCGCGAAAAATGCTCTCTCACACAGTCATTCAAAGCGAAGGGAGGATTTATTTTCTCTCTTTAAATCACCCCTCCTGTCCCCCCTCTCTCCTCCTGTGTCCCTCGTCTCTTCCCTGCCTCCCCTCATCTCCTCCTCTCTCTTCATTCAACCACTCCCACTACTTCCTTCCTCCTTTCTTTGTCCTTTTTGCCTCATAGGGCAAACGGCTCACGAAAGCAACTTGACGCCTCCCACAATGACAAACGGTCATTTAAAAAGGCCAACCTGTCAGGCAAGACCGCACGGCAGAAGGCATCGCAGAGACAGATGAAGGGAAAATATACTCAAGGTAAAGGAGACAAACGATCAGGGTGAGTTGAACAGGAAGGGATGGAGATGAAGCGGCAGGAGATGAAGACTCCTCGGAGGAAAGAGACTGAAGGTTCCTGACTCCCTGTCCCATTGTGAAGCAGCCTCACTATATTCCCAGTCAGTTCATTTTAATCTATGCGTGCTGCTGACTTCATATCAGCGAGCCTGCATGCATCCACTTTAGATTTGAAAAGTTTCAAGATGAGCGTGCCGGTCCTCTGTGAATTTGCTGGAATGTCACTATAAATAATCATTTCCAAGTGTTCATCTGCACCCGTAAATAAACAAATTAATAATTCAGTTTGTAAGTCAATCCATCATCCATCCGTCCAACCACATGATCACATGATCCCCAACAGACCACAAAATCCAGAGATGTGAAATGTAGAATATCACCAATCATAGTGATGTATTTTACCTGTCAGTAACACAGACAGGAGAATATATTTTGAAATATAATCTTTACTGAATCAGAGCTGAACAGTCGAGTTAATTGAGTGCGTCTGTAATAAACTGGTACTGTTATGATGCTTGATTGTTATAGACTGTTTCACTGGAATCACATTGTTAGGCAACAGCTTGGGTCCATGTTCCTGTCAGCTGGTGTCAGTCACAAACACTGCAAAACCTTCCGACAGGAAATACAATGAGACCCATCTAGAATGTTGATGTTATCAAGTTCGTAATGGTCTATAAAAGTACAGGGTTTCATCCAGATGAGCTTTATGATGGTCATTTTGAGAATTCATCAGCAGTCAGGTAAAAGTAATCTGAAAATCTGCAGGGAAGTCGAACATTAGTTGCGGTTGCAGCCGTGCCAACAGTACAAGGAGCAAAAATGGAAGTGTATCTTTATAAATTGATGGTCACAAAAAAATAAAGTCATCTCTTTTTGTCATTACAGTGAGGCGTGACATCTTTGATAGGATATCTTTGAGTTAAGAAAAATATTAGGTTACTAAACAGCTTTCTAAGACACGGTTTTGCTAGCTTACCCAGCAAGTGACAATGCGAGCTGATGAGAACGCGCATCAGGCACACAACACTTACACAGGATGTGAGCAACTACTACTGGCAGTTACACAGCAGTTTAATTGACAAGCTGTGTGATTGACTTACTGACTTAAATCACTGACAATACAAGCTATAAATATTTACATGATAATATAACTAAAACACATTTCAGCGTGCTATCCGATGCTACTCTAACAACTGGGTATGAAAAGTGAGAGCTGACAGCGATATACTCTTCACACTATTTCAGTTCTGTGCACAATTTGACCAATATTTAATGAAAGTAGCCGTCACGATTGAATGAACAGGCCTAAATGAAGAAAAAAAAATTGATTTACTCCTGATTTGATTGCATGACTTAATGCCTTACAGTAATTTCCTCAATCAATGTTTGATGTTATTTTTCTCTAATCATTCATTGGAGGGTCTTGTTCGGCCCGGGACACTTATGTGACTACCTCTGTATCCATTTAGGATGTATAAAAATGTATAGGGACCCCCCATGGGTGTGGATGAGGGGCCCACTTTTAAAAATGTTGTCCCCTGCCCATATTTCCTAACGGCCGGCCTGCATGCACTACATACCCAATATATGTACTATGTGTACTATCAACATTCATTCTGTTACCACTTATCCTGGTTCAGGGTTGCAGTCCCAGCTGACATTGGGCGAGGGGTGGTGTACACCCTGGACAGGTCTACCACAGGGCTGACACATAGAGACAGACAACCATTTACACAGTTTAGAGTCACCTATCTAGAGCTAGACTAACCTATAGCACGTCTTTGGACTGTGGGTGGAGGCCAGACAATCCAGAGAAAACCCACACTGACACAGGGAGAGCATGCAAACTCGACAGAGGGGCCCCAGTCGACTGGCGGGTTCGAATTTTATATGTAGCACATTTGCAGTCATCACAAATTCGCCAGGGCAATACAAACTGAGTCAAAGATGCATCCACATGAGGTGAAAGTGTTTTAACTTGACAATTTTTTGTTGTACTCAGGCTAAGCTGAAGCTTTAGGAATCTGCTTCACAAAAATGGAGATGAGAGGAAACAAGAGAAACACTAAAGGGAAATAATACAAAGAACTGGAGCCATATGTATAAACGATGTGTACGCACAAAACACTATGTGTACGCCTTTTTCCGCACATAAACTTGTATTTATGAAGGTAGAATGTGCACCCAGATATACACATGGTTGTACCTGAGATAGCTGTGGGTGATATGATGAGGAGATTACATATTAGTTGAGAGATGGAAAACGTTGTTTTTAGGTTGTTTGCCATCTTCACAGATTGTATTATTTCTGCAGCTTACACAGCTTTCTGTAAAATGTCAATCAAAGGCACATTTATAAACCTGACCTTAAATTATTTATGAGGGATAAATGTCACTATTATTTTTATTCACCTCCCTGTAAGGGATTGTTTAATTTCATCCTGTGGCGCAAAGTCAATTTCCACATCAGCGCTATGAATAAATCATTGATCACCCTTGTGACGTTTAATAATAATGATGATTGACATTTTACCAAGATGATAGTTTGGAGAAATGTGCGGAGATAGCGTGCGTAATGACGGCTGCTCTGACACCGTTGGAGAACCTACCTGATGCAACATGTGGTGACACTGCTCTGCCGGCTAACTCTGGCACTTTCACAGAAATGTTGATTAATGTACGTTGTCCTTATAAATAAATAAATCTAAATCTAAAAGCCTGAGCTGCCACACAATCACACACCGACCGTAAACACGATTTGGTTGCTAGTTAGCTTACAGGTTGTTTGAGGTGAATACACAGGCAGCAACAGAAAGTTCAACAGGGAAAATCTGCTTTTCTTTCTGTCTTAATACACAATGGCTGTGTGTTGCTAATACTGCATTCTAAGTAATTTATTGTTGGGCTAACTGATATGTTACTCTTCTTACTTTTACTTTTGTGGCCTCTATCCATACGTTTACTTGATTAATCATCATGTGCTTCTGTTAAAAACTTCACAGGCCACTTCTTTATCTTCAGTCTTTTATGGAGGTGTGTTTAACTCACTGCATAGCTATTAGTTTGCAGGAAATTACCGTAGTTCACCATTTTGTACAAACAGGAAATGAAACAGGACGTGCACAGACGGGCGCCAATCAAACTGCTATTTTAAAAAGCGAACAAAGAAAAGGATGTTTCCTCAGATGTAATACTTAAGTTTTGCCTTTCAGACATGTTCCGGGAGCTGTCTCGCCACTTTCAACAATGTGTTGTATTTTTTCCAGCTGTGAGCAGCTCCTCTGTTTCCTTTGTGCGGTGTGATGTGGGACAATAGTGTCCATCAATAGCACACTCAAAAATCAGGCTCATTTAGAACGGCCATCTGTGAGTTCACTTAATTTGCCCACATTGTACAACAGTTAGTATCTGGTATAGATCTGGGACACAGCTACAGAGTGAAGATGGTCCTATTTGGGAGAAGTGCAGCAGTGCATTATGTCATTTGGAGACATATTTCTTTACAGAGGCTTGAAATTTGTATAGTGGTTGTTGTTTGAGATAAGATCAAAATAAGATGGCAGGTGCATCTATGCAAACAACTGCTTAATGTCGATGTTGGAACCTTTTCCAAAGAGATGTTGAGATTATTCTCTCACTCCTACCAGCAGCTGAATTTCTCCTGGCAGCAGGCTACATAAGAAAAAGAAACAAAAACAAACTTTCCATCCTTAAATATGCTTTCTCTTTTTTTTTTACTTGAAATTGACACCATTATTCTCCTTGAAAACTTTCAAGGTTTTTTCTTAACTGCAAATTCCTATCTCAACTTTGGAGCTGCGGTAACAGCCAGCTATAGTGGAGGGAGGAGACCTTCACATTGCACCCAAGTCACACAATGCATGTGGGGCTTTGCCATATGAATTCAATTTTCATTACCCCCCGTAATAAATGCGGTGTGAATCCTGGGAGGCCATGGCAGCAAAAAATAAATCTGATACATGAATAAACGATGTCCCCGGGGAAGGCAGGCTCCTCCTTTGTGAGGAAGATTGACTCCTCCAAGATGGGACACATCAGCCACAAGGAACGGAAACAGAAATAGAAACTGCCGACAGAAAGGCGCTTGCTCACAGACTTTCTGTTCAGCCCCCCAACCAATCTCAAAGCTGTATATAATAATAATACATATTCTATGCAGTGTGACTGCAAGCCATCAAATTCTCCCAGAGGTCAGCACTTTTGTAATTTCCACACTATGAGAATGTAATTAAACTTTGACGCAGAAACTTAGTCACTGCACTGCACTTGTCACTTCATCCTCCGTGTCTTCAGTCTAGTCAAATCATTGCTGTGATGCGTGTGTGGGATGATGTTGGTGTTTACACATTTCTGACTTTGTCAGGTTCCTAGAGAGTGGATGATGCGCTGCTGAATTATATTTTCATCCCACTTCTGTTGCAACACTTTGCGACTGCAATACTACTCGTGCTTTTGAGGTGTGTTTGTGCACTCCAGCAGCCCCAGAAAACAAAAACACATCTTTATTTGCCTGTATTTTTTCCTTAGCTTTTTTCTTATTGACAGACGAGCAGTGTTTTTATGTTTACCTTGGCAACAGCGACTGTTATTCTACTATTGTCACAGGTGGTGGTTTGACGTAGGCTGCCAGGTGGACATATATTTATATGTTGTCAAGAGCTGCCAAGACATGATTTCCTGCCTCCTGATTAGACCTGGTGGACAGTAAACTAGATCTATCAGGTATCTCTGATGTGGGATGCTGTCCTCATAATGCTGCCTAGCAACAACATAGGTCATGAACGTAAGTGTTATGTTACTACCTCACAGTGCGTGTCATACTTCTACCTGTAACATATCTAGGAAAAGATACAGAACTACGGCTGAAACTGTCATGGTAGATATTGCTAGATTGCTATATAACTTATGGTAAAGTCAGGTAATGGGGACACTCTTTGGTAGACTACCAAGAAAACCACCTATTATTTTGGGGGCTACCTTGAGTGTTACTTTTAGAATTTGTTGTGTACCTCTGTTGTATATCTATAAAGAAAATATGTCACCAGGTAAAATACATTAGAAACTTTCGACCTTCAAACATGCCAAGAACTATGGCTGCCCCCAACTAAGAATTTTCCTAGTCCACAAACAGTCGTCATTTAGGGCCATTAGTCAACTAGTCTCCCGCATGTTTACAATATTAATTCAGTTGTTAAATGATATATTTTGGGGCGGGGCAACACAATGGTTTGAGTTGAAGGTGTGAGAAAGAATAGTATCAGTAACATTGTTAACACTGTGCTACATTACAGAGAAATATCAAACCGTACTAATGAACCTTCATTAATATAGGCCTATATTTTATCTACAAGTGCACGTCACACACTGAGCGAGCCGCCTGTTAATGACGCTGTCGGCAAAGCAGTAATGATTGTGCTAGGTGGCTAATGGGAATGTAGCTACTTCCGTGTTTCAGATGATACGTCATGTTTGTAGTCGACCAATGAAGATGAGTTTACATATCACCTTGGACAGATGTAAAGCTCTGGGTAGCCCTGCACTAACATGATCAACCTTTCCATATTTATCAGAATATTTACAGAAGAAGGGGAAGATATCTGTCGGCTGTGATTGGTTTGTAACGTGACTCCTGTCTGACTGCTGAGCGTGGCCACTTCCTGTGTCTGTCCTTTCAAATTAAATTCCCACATGGTCCAGTCATATAGGTTTTGATTTGTTTTGGATAGAGTTTCATTTTTTTTTTCTGCGATCTTGCCGACTAATGCTTGGTCGACTATTAGGGGGCGGCCCTGTTAAGAACCCCTACCTCATTTTGACATGTTCAGGTAAACTGGGACAGTCATATTTGTTTGTTTTTTAAATGGTTAAATGCAGTAATCAGTTCAGTCAGTAATTTAGTAATCTATTACCATGTTTATCCTGTTCGTTTGCTGACTGTTACCTCAGTGCCATATTGTCTATAATGGACATATGTGTGTGTAACAATGATGACTAATTCTGACAGTTTCTTTATTATTCTTTAAGTGACAAAAATACTAAACATCTCTTTAATATGACAGGATGGCACACAATAGCATAAGTCATGGTTTTATGGTAACTGGTAGCCTAAAAACACACTGGTTTCACTTCAGTAAAATGTCCCATTTTATTTGAATGCATCAAGTACTCACTCAGAACCGTTTCTCATAAAAACTAAAGTGTGTTTTGAAAATGTTTTGATTATGAATCAAACATTTAATGAGATGCAACATACTACAGCCATTGTTGTTTGTTTCAACGTGTTACATGGCTGACCTTGCAAGTTCTGGGATCTTCGCTCTGCCCATCTCAGCTGTCTCAGACCAATCATTGTTTCATATAAAGCACATCTGTCATAACAATGCAATTATATGCCTGGGGACTGGCTGCTAATATTAAGAGCCCAATATGTAAAACCGTATTCACCTGATGTCTCAAATAAACTGACTTCACCCTCCAAAAATTTAAATATTCAAGACCAGATAAAAGGTTATTAGTGACTGTCCATGACCATCTGATCAATCTGTGCTGGTGCTGCAACCTCAATAACAATCAGAGAGCATTTCAATTGTATTTCATTAATCCCCAAATCTCTGAGGGAGCAAACACTTCATTTACAAATCGGCCCATGCTACTGTGGTGAATCTCACTGAGGGCTATTAGCTCAACCACTGAATTCAACCTTCTGCAACCCCCCAATCTGGCGTCACAGCAGATGGGCGGAGGTCTGTGATCTGTTGAGGCAATTTTGTGCATGGCTGCCATGGCCTGTCCTGGTGTGACATCTCCTGCTGCTAGTCGGCCTGTACCCTGACCTTCACACTGGGCTGGTGTACAGCTGTCTGGCTGGGAAACGCAAACACACACTCACACCCCCGGCACACACACACACACACACACACACATAACACACATGCAATCCCTGGGGAAGAGCAAAAAGTTTAGTTGGGAGAGAGGTTTTGGTATTATGTGTTAGTGCACTGGCTAGCTACAGTAGGCAACTAGCTGGCAGGCAAAAGGGCAGCGTGCTCTGTTGAGCAAAATGTCAAATGTGGCTCCAAACATGGCGCTTAGCTGGTCACAGATTTGATTCACGTAGATGATGGAGATCGAGATAAAGATTATGTGTGTGAAGTGATTTCAACTGCAGCAAATGTCAAATGCAGGGTAAAGAAGGGGATACACAGGAACACACATTCATTGCATACATGTGCTCAAACACACAACGCCCACCCCCCCACCCCCGCACTTCCTATTTGTCGGGTTAGAGTGCGAGGACACATAACGTAAACCCAAAGAGACACTTCCTCCATGGGGAGAGATCTCCTCTCATTACGAGCAGGATTGACACTGGGCCTGGCCTGTCCAGAGGGAGGTCTAAACCAATAAGAGAGTAATTGAAAGAGGCGCTTGACTTCCCGTCTGTAACAGCTTACAGACCAGGGCTGATGTGCCTCTAGGAGCATGGCGTTTAGAAAACAGATGGGCAAAGACAAACAACATGAAAGTTGGCTCAGAATTTCAGGGGAAGAAAAAAAACCCAATTCAGACAGAGAAGGCATTTTCACCTCGTAGATTATCACGTTTGTCTCCACATATCAGTCTGTGTGATGCCTTATCTCAGACTCATGCTGATTTCCCGAGTGGATACGTGATTAACATCTTGTCACATTTGCCTTGTGTAATGTTCTTATACAAAAATGACTGTGTCGCATGAAGCTTAAAGAAAATAGCGAGGATAAACATGCCAGCGGAGGAGTGTTTCATAGCTTTCCAATATCCCCAGAGCGGCTGTGGTCCTGAGTGTCAACTGCTGGAGCCAGGATGCGGAGAGGTAGAGGTGGAGGCTGTGCCATAGCATCTTGTCTCACTGAGGTGTGTGTGTTGAATCCCGGCGGCTAGACTTGTTACGGAGATGACAGCATGTTTTGTTTCACTACACAGCCCTCGCGCTGACAGTCTGAAAGCCTGGAGCCAAACAAACAGAGGCAGCAGAGATGCCAGGTATCTCAAGATCTCTCTCTCTCCCCCTCTCTCACGCACACACACACATGCATGCAGCACATATACGCAGTACAGCAGATATACACACACACACACACACACACACACACACACACTACAGCATGGAGAAAACACAGACACATACGCATAACCAAGCAAACACATTTTGATGTTGTACAAAACATCTGCATCACTGCAGCACTTTGGATGGTGGAAGCTGAGAGTGATGCAATTCCTCCTCCTTTTACACCACAAGCCGATGACTATTTTACCTCTAAATGTTGCGATTAAATAATCTACAGTGGTCATTCACAACATCCAATGGACCTTTAGAGCAAATAAAAATCTTTTGGCAGTGAATACTGCTTTCTAAATACAGTCAGCAACCCAGTTTGGATGAGTGGATGTGGGCTATGCATCATTTACCGTACTGTATGCACCTGTGGGGCATCAATAATTCAAGCGTGCACTTGAACCCCAGGTGTAAGAACAAGGCAGGCCTTGAAACACTCCTGGAGAAACTGCAGTACTTCTCAGATTGACGCAACACTCGACATGATCAAGAAACTGAGCTGGCAGAGTGAACACGCTTTACTAAAGAACAGAATGTTACTCTAAGACTTGTAGAGTTTTACCCAGAAGCTGCTCACAGTGCAGTCCTCCGCTGCTGCAGTAATCCGGCTCCTTTTGAGCCTTAGCATTCACAGGAAGGGAGGCAGCGAGCGAAAGGTGAGACAAGGTGGGCTTGTGAGTGAAAGGCTTCAGTTTGAATCCCTGGACTGCTGGTGGAAACAAAGTTTGAAACACTCATAAATTCCTTCACTTCAGAGATGTGCTTTAAAAATGTGTTTAAACCCCAAAATACTGATGGAAAATGAATGCAGTTGTGTATTATACAGTATAAATGAGAAGCAAGACTGCTGAAAAATACAGTTTATAATCAGCTGATGATATCTTATTAGAGGATTTTTTTATGAAGAGATGAATGAGTCTGACCCTTTTGGCTCCCAATTCAACTAAGGGCTTGAAAGCAGGCCGCCTTGTTTGGAGGCTCCGCTCATTGTGCAGAACTTTGGATGAAGAACAGTGATGCATGATGAAAGAGCTTCCCTTTCCCTTCCCCTCCATCTCATTCCTTTGACCAAGCCTTCCCTCCTCTCTGACTATCATCTTCACCAAAAGCAGCTGGAGAGAATGAGGATGAAATATTGATAGTGTGGCAGTAATGAAGTCTTAATAAGAGGGATCCAGTCCAAACAATGAGAGAGAGGGTCACACGGGGCGGAGGAAGGTGCGACGCCCAGCGCGCCACATCAGAGCCATCCCTCTTGTTATTTTATAAGGTCAACTCAATTATGTGGCCACCACAGGTAATTTATGCAATTGCCACACTTAATAAACACTGGAGGGGACGCTCCCGCCAGCGCTGAGAGTGGACTTTGTCACTTGCAATTTAAATTATAGGCCCGACTTGGAGGTACAAGTTACTGAAAACAGACAACAGGTAATGATCTATTGCTTAAGAGAGGCTGCCAAAGTGAAAAAGAAAGACAGACGAAGCTCGTAGGGGAGTTGGGAAATGGGAGGGGCCTTATTTAGCAACTTCTATTTCCACATTCGCACTGAAAACAAAGGGAAGAACAAAAGAAAAGTACCTCTTGAATTACTGGGGGAGCTGGCACACTTGTTTTCTGTGCTCTGTGTTGGAATAAAAGATTTGTCTGCGAATAATTTATTCCAGTACTCCCTTTGCCATTTCCCTCTCCTTCCCCCAGTGATACACAGAGGCTTTTTGTGGTAGAATTCCAAATGATAAATACCGCACATTTATAAAAAGTTGAGAGGGGATATTTAGAACACAGGAAGATACTGCATAAGGCCTTATGCTTTATTCACGTCCCTGTGGGAGCCACAGTATCCAGGGATACGTTATGTAAAACTGGTCAAAGCCATGCTAATGTGATTTTGAATGCATGACTTCATCATCTGTGTACCACAGGTATTGCATTGCAGTGCAGGTTGCTTGGGCTCATATGTCACCCGGAGCCAAAAGCCCCCTGACTGCAATCAATAAATAATTCTAAAATTTTAGCCTACATTGCAGCACAATATTAATCATTACATTGAAGAAAAAAAAAAATGGCTCCATATTAAAGGCTCTTGAGCAGGCTGCGTGGGCACAAGAGAAAGAAGAAATGGTTTTGTAAATGTGATTAACTAGATCTGATGACGGGCAATTAAAATCTGTGCTTTAACATTTTCACATTACTCTATCCTTTAACAGTCTTGCTATTTTGGAGTGCGATGTTACGTTGGATAATGCTTGTGGGAATGGACTTGTCACCAAAGGGGATGCTGTTGAAATGATGCATGTGGGTGTACATGTGGTGTATTGCTGTCTTCGCCTGAAGCAAGAGATGAGAATATCGGAATAAAGAGACGACTCAGAACATTTCATTTTTTTGGTTCAACACTGATGCATACACTGCCAGAAAAAGGAATAATGAAACATCCACATGCAGAGAAAGCTACCTCACATGCTGTATACATGATGACATATCACAGTCACTGGTGCATAATGATTTGATTGACATTTGTTTTTCTGTCTTTTCTCTGATCTCCCTTTTTTCATGTCATTTCAGGACTAAACTGTTGCACCTTGTAATGCAGTAAGAGTCCATTGGAGTCCTTGGAGAGCTCTGATCTGGTAGAGGAGCTGGACAGACAAAATAAATGACTCATTGAGGGTTTATGAGGCATCCTGACATCCATAGCCGTGGCAAATCAAGTATCCAGCCTAGATGAGGAGTCACTCGATAAGATACAGGAGGGCCTGTGCACCAGAAGCCAAAAATGCTAAAAACATAATAGTCTGTTAAACCAGCAGTGAAATGAAATGGAGGGCGGACAAGATTAGATTAGATGTCAGACATTGCCAATAGAGATTTGTGTGACATGCCTCGATATGACTCCATTGTCCTCTGGTGTAATACACAATGGAGACATGAGGATCTTTTTATGAATGGTGGGTGCAAAAATGAAAATATGGCTTTTCATATCACAGCACACAGTGTTACAACACTAAGTGGAGTGGTTGTAGTTGTCATCAATTTTTTTTTTTTGCCACAGCCACAGCCTAATGGATATAGAAGTGAGCATTCGACAAGGTCACTAGTTTGAATTTTGGCTGGAAAAACCTGGGTATGGGAGTAATAAGAAGTGCTCTCAGCTCCTTTGACAACTGCCTCCAAAGTGTCCTTTGATAAACAAGTGCCCTTGATCAAAGAATAGCCCAAACTGCTTCAATTAAGCTACTCGGCAAAAGCAAAAGTTGTAGTAAGCCAGGAAACTCCCCCTATCTGAAACTAATCCTCCCAAGCCAGTGCTGTAACGATACATAACACAATGAAGGAAGTCAGGAAAGTTTGTTCAGTCCAGTAAAAATGCAGCCTGGTGCGGCGGTGTCCAAGGTTCTGTAATTAATTGGTCAGTGTAGACCCTTTCTCAATGTGTGTTCTTGTCTGTACTTGTGTTTTTGCAGACTTAGAAAGCGCCACCAGTGGCAGCCCAAGCACTGTCCCAATTTAATGTCAGCATTTGGCCAAGTATGGTCAAAATCCCTAGCTGTGTTCGAGCTACTTATCAAGGCTGCTTTGGGAGCTGGGTTGTGTTAACTTGGCATAAACAAGTATCGCAGCAGTAATTTTCCATCAGCCAGTGGTGATGGCGGAGGATGTGAGCCAGACTTCAGGCCTGGACACCAGCAAGATTTCAAATGGCGAATTTTCAGAGTGAAATCATTACTTGACTAATAGAAAACCATTATGACGGAGCCAAAAGAGAGAAAGCTATCATAGTTTATTATCTGTGCAGCAGTTTTTACTTTTATTTGATCTAAACGGGTAAAACGGGTCCATAAAAGAGTGATGCTTTGCAGACAGTTTATGAGACAGGAGTTGATGGTACAAACAAATTGAAAATGTATTGTCACCAAGCAGCCAAGGTAAGCTAATGAGCGAGCTGACTGTTCACCAACTACTCCTGTGAGTCGTCACTGTGTCATCAAGCTTCCAGTTAGGGTTGAGTAGTGTCTATTTTTTCATACCATCATGACATTTCATCAGGGTCCATGGTGTACAATGGTATTTGTGTGTGCTAGACCCATCCTACAGCCTCTCACTGGCTAGTACTCATTGTCCTAGTTGGTTGGGTTGGTTAGGTTTTGGCATGAGGAGTGAGATTGAGTCCAATATCATGATAAGCCAATCAGAGGCAGACTAGGGGAGAGCAGGGCGGGTCATGCCTTCGCTATAACAGGAGAGAAATCTCTAGATTGGTCAAAATAAATCCCTATTTAACAAACCATAATGGTCGCCCTAACAATCGCTAAAAAGATAATTTTACTGAATTTGAAAGACAGAAGAGCCTCTCACCACTTATCTACCCCTGTAACATTTACAAGATGGCTGCGAGCAGCAAAAAGCCGGCGTCTCTGTGCTCTCAAACTAAAGAGGATGATTCTAACAAATATGATGACATCCTACACACGATTGAGAATATGGAAAGTAGAATCAACATCAAAAGTTTGGAGGAAACGATTGCTGATAAACTGACGGCTGCTGTTCGAGAGAAAATGGAGATAATGCGGAAAGAATTTAAGGAAGACATTGTGGAACTCTACAGCCGTGTTACTAAACTGAAGGCGATCGTGAAGCATCACTCTTTCTTGGACCCTCAGCTGAGCACAGAGGTTGGCGATTTTAATGCACCTTTGAAAGTTTGGGAAGACGTCGCGGGTGCTACACCGGGCCCGAGCGCACCTGGAGTGAGTAGTGATTTAGCGCTTAACGTGGTGATTAGAAATCTTCCACACCAAGTGAATGAAGTCACGCTGAACTCTGTGAGCTGTCTCATTAAAGACAGACTTAAAATCAAAGACCTTGAGTGTGTGTCTGCCAAAAGGAAACAATCACATAACGACAAACGGGTAGTTATAATCGCCAAGTTTAGTTGTCACGATCACAAGAAATCTGTAATGAGCAAAAAAGCAACGTTATAGAAACACCCGGAGTACAAAAAGGTGTATATTAATCATGACACTGCCCATGAACAGCGAGCTATTGAGTCTAGCTTCCATGTGATTTTAAAGGAAATCGGCACGGACAAACTCGCTGTTCGAGGTGGACATGTTATTAATACGACCCGGCCAACACGCAGCAACACCACGGCGGGGGAAGCAGCCCGGCGCTAGGTCTCATGCAGGTTTTGGAACATACAAAGCTGGAACATCGACACATCATCAGAAAATAATAAAACACGTTCACAGTGTATTAAGCATCTGGGCGTTGATCTAATGGGAGTGGCAGAAACTCATCTGACTGGTGTGCAAGTTGCATCTGTTGCTGGATACAGGTGATTTGGGCAAAATAGAACCGGACTGCATCATTGGGCTTGCTCTGGATCGGGGGAGTGGGGCTCTTTATTAGTGACAGGATATGTATGGACTACAACTGTGATATCCTTGATGACTCTGTGGAAGGTATACTGTGGCTGAAACTGACTGCTAAGCCCTACCTCAGTATAAACCAAGTGCTTTCTGTTGCTGTTTGCTGTTCACCCCCAGCCAACTCCACCAGGCAGGTGGATGCAGCAGACTTTTATGACAGCCTTCTTTCAAATGTATTTAGATTTCGGAAACTTGGTCCCTTTTGCATTATGGGTGATTTCAACAGCCGTTGCAATAGAAGAACGAAACATAGTGGATGTTTTATCTAACTCATATGGGGAATTACTTATTCAGTTTCTTTTCAGTGCAAATTGTTGTATTCTAAATGGGAGAAATTACCGTAATAATGATTTTACATGTGTGACATCTAAGGGGCTGTCAGTGGTTGACTACTTACTAGTGCCTTATGAAATTTTGCACTGCTTTAGTGACTTTAGTGTAATTAGGAGTAAGGACCTCTTCACACAGGCAGGCTGTGTCTCCACTATTGACACATCCAGAGCTATCCCTGACCACTCTTGCCTAACGTGCTCTATGGCCCTTCCTGCTGGACTAAGATCTCCTTCCCTGTCTACCAACCAGAGGAATGAGGATATATTCTCATTCACTGCTTTTAATTTATCCAGCATTCCTGACCATTTTCTACCTAGTGTCTCATGTCAAACAGCACTGAGGGACTGTGTAGCACAGTTAGGAGCCCCTGCAGCCTGCCAGCTTGCTGTGGATGCTGTGTATACACAGTTCTGTGACAAAAAAAGGAGATGCGAGAACATATTATATTAATATTAATTAATATTATTATTAATTATAATATTATTACTTTCATTAATGTTGTTGTAAGCTACTGTCATTACCGTCTGTCTTGCATCTCTCTCTGTCTCTCTCTCTTTTTGTCTCATTGTGTCATACGGATTACTGTTAATTTATTATGCTGATCTGTTCTGTACGACATCTATTGCACGTCTGTCCGTCCTGGAAGAGGGATCCCTCCTCAGTTGCTCTTCCTGAGGTTTCTACTGTTTTTTTTCCCTGTTAAAGGGGTTTTTTTTTGGGGAGGACAGATGTCGTATGCTGTAAAGCCCTGTGAGGCAAATTGTGATTTGTGATATTGGGCTTTGTAAATAAAATTGATTGATTGATTGATTGATTGATTGATTGAACAGATCCCTCACAGAGATTATCATTATCATTGTCATTGTCATTATTCAATGGGAACTGCCCATTGGTCAGACATCCCATTGTTCCAACCATATTAAACCCGTTGTTCCGAAGTCCCGTTGTTCCGAAATCATCATGATGCCCTGTGGTTAAGGTCTGGTTAGGTTTAGGCACAAAAACCACTTGGTTAGGGTTAGGAAAAGATCATGGTGTGGGTTAAAATGAAAAAGAAAGTGGCAAACACATAAGCCATGAGCCTGCTCCGCCTCAAGCCTTTCCCAGCTGAACCAGAGCCGGTAGCGGCGCATCATCAAGGTAGAAATACGCCTGCCAGGAGCCGTTCAGCACCGCAGAGAGCTCCCCACACAACCCCAACCCCAGAGTTAATAACAGGAGGTTATGATGTTTCACTGTCTTCTCTCTATGGCACTTGTATCTCGACCAGTAGCCTACTTTTGTTGCGTTGCTGATCCTCTATGGTACACAAATACAGTATAGCCTAGTATAATCACATATCGGAACAACGGGACGTTGGTCTAATGGGATGTCAGACCAGTGACATGGACCCTTATTCAACATGGCTGCTCTAACAAAAAGAGGAGGAGCAAAAGTCTGGTGGACAGAGCAACACTCCTCATTATGGAAGGCTCTATGCTCAGCAGAGAAAGAATGGACATCTTGCCCCCCTGGTCCAGTAAAGGCGCAGGCTAAAGCTGTAATGAAGGACATACAGAAGCAGTTTGACCGTTCAGTCCAAGCTGCTAAAAGACGGTATTGGAGATTACAGCAGGAAAATATCCAAGAAGTAGTGAGTAACGACCCAAGGGCCTTCTGGCAGCAGGTTAACCAGCTTGGTGTTGGCAGTGAACGTCACCCTGAGATTCCCTGGGAGGTCCTGAGGCCTGATGGGACTGTACAGACTGATAAATGTGCTGTTTTAGAGACCTGGAGATGTGAGTTTGCCAGCCTGTTTCGATCTAATAACTACAGTGACCCCTGTATCACAGTTAGAGTTATTGCATATGCTACCTTAACTACAATCATAGATACAAGGGAAAAGTTGAAGAAAGCTACTTTTTGTTCTGTTAATTGATTTTTCTAAAGCTTTTGATCACATAGACCGAAACATGCTCTGGAATAAACTGTCTGCACTAGGTCTACATGGCAATATTTTGTTGTCTTACTGTTTTGTATGAGAATGTCAAATGCTGTGTTCGGGTTAATGGATGTCTCACAGATTGGTTCCCAGTCGATATTGGAGTTAAAGGGCCAGTGTGTAATATTTGGCATGGTTTATTGTCAAATCTGAATCTGAATCTGAATATTCTACCCATTAATATGTTTATATAAGTGTATAATCGCTATAAAATAAAATTTGTTTGGTTTTCGTAGCCTTATAATTATGCTTTTATATATATATATATATATATATATATAGCAAAGGCCTTGCTTTAGAGAGATCGCCATCTTGTGCCGCCCTGTATGTACGGCAGACCGAGCTGACAATCCAGCCAGCCAGAGAACGCGTTTCGCGTGTATAAATAAACCAATGAAGACAGCGGAAGGAAGGAAGAAGGAGGAGGAAACAGCAGAGAGTGTTAGTAGTTTGTCGATGGAGAGTAGTGAAAGAACCCGAACTGTCATCTGCGAGGAAAAGAAGACACAACTTCACTCCTTGTGATGCACTCTCTGTGGCGCTTTTCCTCCTGATGATATATCTCCCCAACAATGGTAGCACCGAATCCCATTCTGTGCAGCAAAATGGGAGCGGAGGATTCAGCCTCTCTTCTCGCCCATTCTGTATGCTCCAGCTCAAACAGGTATGGCTCTGGGTCTGTGCTCGCTACACGAAACTCTTCAAAATCGCGTTCAAAGTCATCCATTGCAGCCCATCCAGAGATATTGCTAGGCTAAATAAACAGCTGAGCTCTGTTTACAGGCTAAGCTGTCAGTCAGTGTGCGGGCTGGAGGTTGGTGGAGCAGAGAGTTGAAGGGGTCCCTGCTAGGTATTGTAAACAAGTATGCGTGTATGAAGTGTGTGTGTTACACTAGAAGAGTCAGAGTTTGGGACGGACTATCCCCTGGAGTGTTACCAGAGTTTTTGGAGTGCTCAAATAAACGGGCCTTTTTCCCAAACGCTACTCTGGTCTCCTGCTCGTGAGTGATTCATTACAATATCGTAACATGGTTTAGATTTCTAAATAAATACTCACCTTGTCGCTATATAGACCTACTCCTGAAAAACTCTTGTCTGCGCGAGGCTTTTTGTCCCTGCGAGGCCACTGTCATTTACCCGACGGGAGGGGTGAGCGAGTGAGCCCTGCAATCTAGAATTTGACCACTGATGTCACTGTTTTCAACGGTTTTCAACCCATTTTACACACTGGCCCTTTAAACAAGGGTGCATTTTATCTCCTATTCTGTTTGCCATGTATATAAACGATCTGTCTGCAGCAATTAAGGCCTTAGGCAAAGGTGTTTCTACTGATGATGAAAACCATCAGTTATACTGTTATACTGTTATACGCAGATGACATTGTTTTGATTTCTGAAACTGAGGAGGGGCTTCAGGAGATGCTCAATCTCATCCATAGCTGGTGTCAGGACTGGAAATTGAATGTAAATCCTGATAAAACCAAAATGGTGCATTTTAGAAATCCATCAATGCCCCTGTCTGAGTTTAGTTTCTCCTGTGGCTTGTTTTCTTTGGAAACAGCTAAAGAGTATAAATACCTGGGTTTGATGTTAACAGAATTTCTAGATTATAATGAAACTGTCAAGCATTTAGTAATGCATGCAAATAGAGCTCTAGGTGCAATCATAGCCAAATGTAGATGTATGGGTGGTTTTCCTTTTAAATGTTACACTAAATTGTTTGAATCCCTGGTCCTGCCTATTTCGACCTATGCTGCTGCTGTCTGGGGTTACAAAAGTTATTCTTGTGTTAATGCTGTGTTTAACTGGGCATGTGGATTTTATTTAGGTGTAGGTAAATACAGCCCAGATGCTGCTATACAGGGTGATATGGGTTGGAAAACTCCATGGCAACACCAGTGGTCCTGTATCTTTAAAAACTGGCAGAGACTCTGTTGTATGCCTGACAGCCGATTATGTAAACGTGTTTTTCATTGGGCGGCTCATTTGTCAAATGTAAAAAATTATGCGCACACGATAAAAACATTTCTTAGTTCTATGAACTTATCTCACCTTGCTCGTACAGATATGGTTTACTCAAGTAACGACCTTAAATGTTTCGATACGGCAGTGTCAAAGGCGGACGAGGAATCATGGCTACAGTTAATAAATACACCAGAAGGGAACAAACTACACACTTACTGCCTATTTAAGGACACATTTGAGACCTATGTACAAAATATATTATCAAGTATAGTTGCTCCTTTAGCAAGATTGTCTTTCATGAGTTCCAGTTTATAAAACAACTGTTTTGTGTTTTATTTTCATGGTACCATAGTGTATGTTTTTATAATCTTTTTCATGATGTTTTAGTTGGTGTCTCACAACTCTTTTTTGAGTGGTCCCCAACACTTTTGTCAAGGGGGAGGGGGGTAAATTGTATTGAATATTGTATTTTTATAAACATATTCCTTCTGTACCCTCATGTATTTTTAATGTGTGTTGTGGAGTGACACCGAAATAAAGTTTATCTATCTATCTACACACATGCAGACAGACACATGCACACTCATACCCTGGTAACTAGCTCCTACTGCTGGTGACACCAATGTCCCCACCTACACACACTTACACATACTTCAACTATAGAGTAGCCAGTCCTCAACATCTGCTGGACCCCCACCCACAACCTCATACTACACATATTTATTTATTTTATTTATTGGCATATTCATTACTTATTTTTCAATATGTACTGTATGTATTATTATAATTTTTTATTATTTCTTTCTTTAGAATTATCCTTATTTGCTTTGCCACATTTTTTACATTTATACTTCGTCAAGCTCTGTATGCCACCCTATTTTATTCTTCTGTCCTTGTGTTTGTGTATATATGAATTGTTTTTTGTTTTGTTTTGTGCCTGTAAAGTCACCACTGTGTCAACTTTGCACCAATAAAAACAAACACAATGAAATAAATAAATTGTTAATTTACAGAGTTAGATGTGAAAATATGTTGACTTTACTGCTGTTTTGCTTTGTCCATCCATCCATTTTCATCCGCTTATCCGGAGCGGTTTGTGAGGGCAGCAGGCCGAGCAAAGTACCCCAGATATCCCTCTCCCCAGCAACGCCTTCCAGGTCTGCCCCGGGGCCCACCTCCAACAGGAGGCGCCCAGGAGGATCCTGATCAGATGCCTGAATAAACTCAACTGACCCCTTTCGACACGAAGGAGCAGCAGCTCTACTCCGAACTCCCCCCAGATGTCCGAACTCCTTACCTGACCCTATCTCTAAGGCTGAGCCCAGCCACCCCACAGAGGAAACTAATTTCAGCCGCTTGAACCCGCGACCTCATTCTTTACAGAGAGTACATGACCATAGGTGAGGGGTGGGACGTAGATGGACCAGTAAATCGAAAGCTTCGCCTTCCGGCTCAGCTCCCTCTTCATCACGACGGAACGGCGCTTTTTCCTGTAACATTTTCCCCACCACTCCCAGTCGCCATCTTACCCAGCTCAACTTTTCCACAAGTAGACACTGACCTCTGCACTACATACAACACATCGTCAATACAGCATCTCCGTATCAGTTTAATAGAAAGAGGACTGTCTGTATTTAGGATTTCTAATTACCCTGGTGTACTCAAATACTGCGATAATGCCTAAGTCTACTTCCTGCCCCACATACAGTACCAGTCAAAAGTTTGGACACAGTTTTCCATTCAAGTAAATGGGAAAGTGTGTCCAAACTTTTGACTGGTACTGTATTTCATGTGCAAATGCTTTCTTTGGTTTGTCTCCTCTAAGAATGGGAGTTTAGCCTTGCATAGCCTGAATTGAGAAAGGCTTTATGATTCTGATGTTATATAATCACAAGTCACTTTGTGCACCCTTATATAGGAGAATGTCTGTGTCCTTTTTCAAACAAGATTTCTTTTAATGATCTGTACAGACTTAAATGTGAGAGGGTACTGCTCATAGAACCACATTATCAGCATCCCCCCTCAGTGTTATACTATAGCGTGATTTATATATAATTTATAGTACAGTGATTTGCCTTTTAAATGAAAAAGACTGTACACGGTCATTTGGCTGAGACATACAGAACAGTGTCCTGAGATTGACAGAAACTTTGCTCGTCTAACTTTGATGTTACCTGCCACACCTTTAGACTTTTCATCTGGTGGCACCACTTTAAATATTTATGCCCGAGGTCCTCTGTGACAAGCATCAGGAAATCCCTTGTGATTCCTCTCGTCTTTGTTCTGTGTGCAAAGACTAGTCGTGTCCCTTGGTATTTATGAATGACTGCATAGTCTTTGTCCCTGAACTCTCAGCTCCTGGTGCTGTAATTTTATACTTTTCAACTTCAGCATCTGTAAAAGCACTTACTTGTAAAATGCTTGTTTTAAAATATGATGTGTTATTACTGACATACAGCTCTGATGCTGGTTTCACTGCTGACATACTGGGATGCAGCAACACTCAAAGCAGCTGAACATAAAGGTGTTTGCCTTAAACTGTATGTAATACTGCATTTTTTATTTATTACTGAAAGCACATTACTAAATTATTAAGAACACTTTAAGAAATTATTCATGTGTAATAACTGTTTAAAGATTGAATTATTAATTAGTGAATGTTTTAGAGAATTATTTTAAAGATACCGATGTAGTTTGTTCTAACAGGTAATTAAATATTAAGAATGATTAAACAATGAGATACAAGCATTACGTGTGCCTCTGGTGATGTTGCAGTTAGATTAACTGTGTTTGTATTGTGCATATCAGTGCTGCTAGTCTGCCACTGGCTGCTGATGATGGGTTGATGACCATCCAAGCCATTCATTCAGCGATTTAAATCCGCTTCAAACCCCTTTAAAAAAGCATTTTTCTTCAGTACTGGCACCACTGGATCTCTGACATGCCTCCCCATCATCACACACAATCACATCTCTCCGTGCCTGCCAAAGCTAAATATTAGAAAATTAGTAATCAGGTTGTATATTCCTGTCAATAGACTGTGAGCCTGGGCCACACAATAGAGGATGTTTTCCTTGGTAGTATATTCCCTTAAATGCTTTAGGGTGCTATACAGGGCTTGGTGCCTGGATGACAAATAGAACATTTAACACAATAGAAAAACTGGTGTCTGACTTTATATGTAATGCAGTTTCTGGGGGGTGGGTTTGTTATTGTCACCCTCTGCTGTCTCATTGTGCTTAGTCTAATAGTATATGCAACACATTTAGCAGATATCAACACTGTACATATTGCCATTCATTCTCAGATGCATGTCCTTTCACTAATTCACGACTTGAAAACGATTTGTGAGTTGACCATTTAATAACAAATAACAGAATGTGAAATGACTGCACATTCCAAGTGAATATTATCACCAGATTCGTAACAGATGCCCAACACCTCATGGAAGTGGACGCACCATGCGCCAAACTTCCACTGCCTGTTTAAAAAAATAATTGTAGTAATGTAATAATTTGAAGGAAACCACAGTGGTAATTATAGGTAACATCAGTGATTTTACATTCCGCCCCTAATTGAGTGCTGGTGTGTGTCAGAATTCAATCAACCTTCCCATTCTTCCCTCAATCATTCTGTTTAAGGACTTTTAACTAGATAATTGCGGCCTCATCTGCCATAATGTGCTTTTTTAGGCTATTGTCATCTCATCAGTTAAGTGCTGCAACCAATTTATGTGAAGGTTAGCGTGTCACTTTGGGCGCTGTGCAAACAATATCCACCCTTTAACAGGGAGAGTGAATATGACATTGCGTTCTCATTTTATGATGTGTGTTTGTGTGATAATTTTTCATCTGATTGCTGTTGTGGGGAACTGTCCACGCTGTAGCTACGTACAGCTGGTTACACTACAGGCTTCATTCTCATGAATCAGTTAAATCATTCTGTACATAACAATATTCTGAATTTGATGCAGGTCGTGTAAACAGCATATTCTGTTTTCTTGTTCTTTTTCCAAACTTTTCCAACTAAGACTTGTGGGATATGCTGCTATCATTCTAGTTTTAATAGCATTTCTTTGACATGTATACAGCACATTCCCAATATGCATCTAGTCTTAGGTTTTTACTGCAAGTTGCAACACATGGCCTCATCTGGTCTGTTTACTGTTAACTCTGTGTGTTGTCATGGATATATTGTACCCAAAACAACTAGCAAACAGTTTACATGGTTGGTGCAGAAATGCAGAAAGAAAAGCCCACTTTTTTGGTGAAAGAAGAAACACACCGACTCTAAACATAAAATGTTGTTGAATACCTGCAAATATCACAACACTGACCTTTTCAAGAGCATAGCTGAAGGAATAAACTATATTTAACATGATGTTAGGACGGAGTATGTGCGGCTGCAGGTAAACAGGAATATTAGTGATATATTAATTTGTATTAGCCATGTAAACAGCTTAGTAGGAACACTTCAGTGTAAGGGCAAAGACTGGAATATTTTGTGCATGTAAATCAGTCCCTCCAGGTTTTCGCAGGATGTTTTTGGGTGATTTCATGGCAGCATTTCTAAAAAACTGAGTTGCATGTTGCAAAGTTTTGGGCATTTCTTGAAATGACATTGCAGGTACAAACGAAAATTACAAATAAAGTTGTGATGCTGTCTCAGATTCTGAGGTTATTGTTATAAGTATTCAGTGCTTCCCACAGAGTTACAATTTTGAAGCAGTGCTGAGGGACAGTCTCCATGAGCTGCTCTCCTGCTCTCTCTGTATAAGTTGACATGGCAGCAGCGGCTAACATCCAACACCAAGCTGTTAAACAGTTGCAGCAATCTCACATCAACACCTTAATGCCTCAACTCTGTTGTCAGTCTTTAGACGCTTTGCTTAACTAAAGACTGATGACTTTCTCCCTGATTTTGTGTTTAGATGGGCGGATACAATTTCAGAGTTTAAAAAAACTCCCTATGTTGCAGAACCAATAGTAAATCCGCAGGGCGGTCCTTCGGTGGCTCGCTGAACTCTTGTGCTTGTAAACATAGTCCGGCTGCATTAAAAGTTTTAAACAAAGTCACTGTAAGTCCTTCATTTCCACAACCTTGTGGACTGAGCACACGTTTGATAAAACGAAGTTTAATCTCTCGGCATCCATTTTCAAGCTCTCTGTGTGTTTGTTTCCTTGTGGACGACAAAAGTGGGGGCCGACATTTCCAGGAGGGCGTGTCCTTTTAAAAAATGCAAGAGGTGTTGCTTTGTTGCTGGCCGTTTACGCTGGTGTGTAAAACACACTTTAGAAAGGAGTGTAGCCAGACTATCAGAAGGCGGAGATCTCTGATTGTCTGGTGGCGAGACTAACCCTGTAAATAACCGTTGGGCACCTTCAGTTGTGTAATGCTAACAGTCAAGTTGGATTTATACGTGTGTGTCAGCTCTACACATAATTTATGCATGTAGCCTGCGCCGTTGTGAGGGCTTATACTTGTGTGGTGGTGTGTCTGTGTCACTTTGCAGTTACACCTCCAATACACTAGTTAGAGGTAGGGTTTCTGTGAAGTGCTGTAAAATTTAGTTGATTCAAAACACACCCAAAACACACATTTAACATGGTATAACAGCAACAGTTTCAAACATAAGTACACAAATTCACGGACAAACACTTGTCTCTTGCTCTCACAGTTTCCCCACAAATACAACATGCTAACGTTATTAGCACAAGCCTATGGCATTTTACATTGTATGAACTAGCCTAGTGGCTAGCAGACTTTTCCCCTACTCAAATGAAGCCAGGGACAACATCAAAATTTAACAAAGGTAATATTACAAAATTTAGCTCCATTACAGCTCACAAAGTTCACCGACAAAACAACTGTCTTATACTAAACACGTTTTCTAAACACATAAAACAAGCTTATGTTATTAGCACAAGTCTATGGCGATACACATTGTCTAGCACAGATTTTCTCCGCTCATATGAAGCCAGGATAAATCACACACAAGAAATATTAAATTGAATTGAAATTAAAGTAAATGAAAGCTTTGTTTCCACTGAGGGAAATGGTTTCAGCTAAACTTTGCCTCGATGCAAGGCAACACTGAAATTAAATTAAAAATTGAAAAAATAAAATTGCAAGGTTGCACGGTACTCACAGGGATTGGCTGAATTTGCATTAACTGTTGTGATGGCAAAATTTCAACATCCAAGGGGAACTGGTTAATGTAGTCAGTACTGTGTAACACTGTGAGTGATACAAACATAGAGCAGACTTGTTTTCAGTAAGCCCTGCTTTCTTTGCCATGTTTTGTTCAGTGTGACGCAACATAGAATCAGTTATGTGCTCCCTGCTTCCTGAATCCTGACAGCTTCTTTGCTCCGTGCTTCCATTTCACAGGTGGGCTCCCCCACAGCAGGGGCTGTGTTTGTTTTATATGAACTCACCGCTGACCCTGCTGACCACAAATCATGTCGAAAGAGGAGTGAGAGAGTAGGATAAACCTCCATCATGAGAGAGGAAAGTACCTTTTAAGATCCGTCAAAGCCTTTGCTAATAGGGGTGATCCATCCAGGGCTTTCAAAATGTCACATCCCAGCCTCGTTCATTTGCATAACCTCAAAAGGGAGCGTGCGGTGCATTGATTTAGCCAGTGGTTTGGGAGATGCTTCCCTTGTTGACACAGACGTCTAAGCGAGTGTGACTGTGGCACTCCTTAATCCACTAAACTGTGTGGCGAGTAAGTACTCCGCCGCAGTTTTACAACCCCATCATGAGTCATTCCCACACACTCAGGCTTCCTAATCTGCTGACTACTCTTGGGTAAATATCATTATTTGATCTTTGATAAATCATGAATATGTCTCGTAGTAGCTCACTGAAATGTTCAGTGAGCTTATGGTCTGAACTGTGGAGAGCTCTGTGTGACTTTGAAAGCCTTACTCAGCAACTTTCAAGTCCATTAATGGATGATTTCCAAAAACAGTAGAGCAGCTGTAAGTGCATTAAATATTATGGCAGTTTAAAATGTATATCACAGCAAGTGAGGGGGATAAAAAAATTAGTACTGACACATATTACACTGTTTTGTCTATTTATACTCATGTAAGGGGAATGAGCCACCTCCAGCAAACTATATATTTCGATATCACATGAAAACCTCCATTGTTATAGCACAACTATATGTTTTTTCATGACACCTTACTGGTTGTATTCCAGGCTAGGTGTGTTTCTTTCCAGTTTAGATTGAGTTTTCTTTTGTTTCTCTGAGGTTCAAAGTTCAATCTTGCCTTAAGAAAAAACAGAAAATCTCACCACAAGATCCATTTAGTAGCTTTTCTGGAGATTTCAATAAACTACTTAACAGGTGTTCGAGAATAGAATCTGAATGTCGGCTTCTCATTCTCTGTCACTTTCACTCTTTCTCTCCTGGTGTATTTATGTATTTATTGAGGACTGGAGTCAATTACGGCCTGATTTGGGGTTGCAAGCTCACATGCCCCATCTATAAAAAGCTAAAAGACACAGACTTTGATCTTCACAGAAGAGAAACAATATCCGTAGGTGTCTTGAAATCTGGTTCAAATCTTATCTCTGAAAATGCAACTCAACCTTAGTTCTCGGATTGCATTTCAAGTGTTTTATTTTCAGTCCTTTATGTGTATCACATACGGAATCAAAAAGACCAGAGAGCATGAGAGAGGGAGCGAGACAATATTGTTGCCTTGACAAAAATGCTTGCTTTTAAGAGAGCTTTCTGCCTCACAACTCTGAAATGCATCATAAAATCAGCCAGAATAAGAAAATCCATGGTCCTAGCTTGTTGCAGCACCCAGAGGTCTTTGGCTGTAATGTGATTTTAGCGTGTGACAGTCCTCTTTGTTACAAAGACAATAAATGTTGTAATGAGAGAAAAGTGTGTTTCTTTGTGCACAGTTGCCTTTGGTGGTTGTGTTTGGTGCTATGGTTAGGTTATTGTTAAAGGATGTAGAGATGAATGGTTGGTGTAAGGGCAAGGTTTGGTTTAGGTTGAGTGTAGCAGAGAACAACTGGCTGCAGTTAGGGTACTATCGCATGATAGTATGCAAGAAATGTCACAAGAAGAAACAGTAACAGATGCATATTGACTGTGTGATTCAATTTTTACTGATAAAAAAGACAAGCATAATTTGATCATTAGTGCCCTACAGATGAAGTGTGACTATATTTCAGCTCTGGACAGGCTCCTAGACCCGTTACAACCACAGACGATTGGCAGAACAATATTATGACGATATTATAGAAGCTTGTGTGACGTGAAACACATTGATACACTGCTGAGGTCAGTGTCACTGGCGCACGCAGCTGCCAGGGTAAAAAGATGTGGTAGCAAATCAACTCCGACTGGCCGCGTCAGAAAATGGATCAACATCAGGCATGAGAGTCCGGCGAGACGGAGTCTGGGCTTTACCGAGGTGTGTTCACAAGTTGCTTTTTTTGTTGTTGAGCTTTACAGCTTCACTGAAAGAACAAAATAGGTATGACTTGTTGCATGATCCAAATCTGATCTACATCATTTGTTATAATAGTAGTACTAACTAGCTGTACACTGCAATACAATAACAATGTTGTTTTTTTCGTTATTCTTGATTTCCATGTCTTCTACATGGATCATCAACTGTTGAGGATCCCTTATATTAGAACTTGATGTAGCCATCAGGTGCATATTTAAGAATCCTTTAAATGGGTTTTGGTTTTAAAATGAAAAATACTGCTGCAACAACTTTTTCAATCAACTTGGAATGTAAGCTGGTTAGCTACTAGCTACACTTGATGGCACAAAGAAAGCATTAATCCAAACCAGTAAAATCTGCCAACGACATTCATTATTTCAGAAGACAAAATCAGCAGTCGCCAATAAGAAATAGGTTCCTATGTGATCCACCTTGCCTGGAAGGTAGACTAGATATGCCAAAGACAAAAAGCTGCAGTCAAGTCAGACAATTTCCAGCGAAGATGCTCTATATCCAGCAGCCTTTTAAAGATATACAGGAAGTCAAAGAAATATTTACATCCTGTCAGATCCACCTGTTTTCAGACCACACATTATTATTGTAATCAACCACACAAGATATATGTGTTAAGAGATTAAACCCTCATTGCACAACAACCCTGTCTCACTCCGAAGTTGTCGAAATCCAGCGCTTGTTCAACAACTAACACACCCAGGGTAGTTTTCACATCGTATGTGGATGTGGTATGTCCATGACCATAACGTCGATATGTGACAAGGTTGGAGTGACATTGTGCTGTGCACAACATTAGACTAAAAGCCTACAATCTATCGTAAATTATTATAATTACATGGATGGAAAATTACGATTTCTACAAAACATGGTGTTTGTGGTCAAAGTAAATCATCTTGTTGATCAGATGACAACCAGGCCTTTCCCATCAGGCCCCAGTTCTTGCAGTTGGAGAGCAACTGCGGCATCTGGCTCTACAGACTGTGGCTGCCTGAATCTTGTGAGGTTATCTTTGCCTACAGTATGTGTGCATGATGTTGGGCAATCTAGCTGGCCTGCATTGTGCGACAATCACCGGTCATCGATTCCTTGCAGGCCTGGCTCATCTCAAACGAGCCTTCTGAGAAGCCTGATCGTAAATCTGCCTTTGGTATTACAGTAAAGTGCATATGTGCCATTGAGATTGGTAATCCTGACTCCTGATTGTTGTTTATGAAATAGCAATGACGTGAAGGTGATGAAGGGGACTCCGCTGACACCGTCTTGCTTGTATACAGAAAGGTTTATTACAAGAAGTACAGCATCAAATCAAGCACCTAGGATTGCCTGAGAGAGGGTTCGAAGCCAATATGAACTGCTCTGAATAACAGCCCCAACTACCCTGCTTATATAGGTTGGTTGTTTTTGTGAAATGTGAGACAAAGTGAAACAGATGACAGAGAGACACCCTAGTTGGACTTCACCAATCCTTGACCTGAGCCATAAATACCTTCTTGACCCTGGGCCCCTAACTGGTCATCTGACCCAGAGCGTCACAGTAGAACTTCAGATACCACATATTGCAGTAGAAACGAATGGGAGTGGGGCTTAGCAAATAGTCACTTGTGTTGTCCGAAAAACTGATGTAGCAGGAGAATGAAAGTTCTGGCAACAAGAAATTGTCTTAAGAAGCAGATACTATAAAAGTCTTATCCTTTTCCATCTTGAGACACAATATGAGGGTTTACTGCAGCCCAGACAGTAAGATTAATTCACCTTGGGGTGAGGCTGTGACCCATCGAAATGGATACGTGCAACTGGAGAAGCAAAACAAACAGATAGCCCTTCCCGCCCAGAAGAGCCACACCAAGGAGAAACTCATTAGTGAAACTATTTACATTGTTCCAGGACTGTCGGCACCATCAAGACATTGTTTGGCAGAGACACAGATCACTGTATGAATTGTCAACACATTTTGCTACAATTCTGAGAGGCATTTTAAAGCATTGAATTTGTTCCAAATCATTGCTTCCTATTATCATATTAAAACCCTTCACTCTTGGGTGCCTCAGAGCATCAATAGCGATCATTTTGGTACATTCTCAGCTGTCGGCAAAGCCCAGCACTGAGGAAACTTTAATTCTCTCCTTTTGTTGGCAGGTCAGTCGCCAACATGATTAGAGTTTCAGGATATGTGCTGTTTTAAAATGTGCATTTTTCATGATGAACATCAAACACAATGGAGGGTACGGTAAGATAATGGAGCGGCTAAGTGCAGCATCGGGAAGCAGGAGAAATGATGGCAAGTGAACTGGAGTTAATTTGTACAGTCACAGGCAGGGGACCATCAAGGCATCATTTATCACCACCTCCATCTCCCAAGTTATTAATCCCTTAAGGCATTGTTTCTACAGATAGAGATCACGATGACACAAGAGTCTGGTAAAAGGAAATGAGAAAAGACACAGTGGTGGAAAGTTCACTAAGTAGATCTGACCAACTGGCTCCAGATCACTGCTGAATGAAAAACTGATAATTCCAGTTTGCTGCTGCACATATGATTGGCCTGAATTCAAAGTTTGTCTCTAAGCTAAAAGAACGGGTGACACCTGTTCAATTAAAAACCTACTGAGAAGAACACAACTGTTTCCCACCCATAGTGAAGCACTTAGCAGCTAAAGAAACAGATATTATAGAAGCTTGTAGAGACATAAATTAACCAAAAAACAGAGCTAACATTGGACCTACATTTCACAAGTGGCCGGAAACAACATAATAGAGATGGGGATCTGGTCCAGTGGCATAAGAATGTTATGACGGGCCCTGGTGCACGCAATTATGCATATATTTCCGCGACACAAATAGAGACTTGACATTTAACATCAACACACATTACCCAACAATCATCTTTGTATATCTGACAAAAACTGAGCACAGTGTTAGTTCAAGCAGGACACAATGTCAAACTCAGCTCACATCCCAGCTACATCAGCTGATCTCAAACAGCCCAATCAACTGATGAAGCAGCATATTGATGGAAGGGAGTCAGCTGATAGATCACATGATTGCTTTCTATGCAACCAATTAGCAAATCTCCTTCAGGGCGCCCTCTGGCCCTGTTCATCACAAAAGCCCAAAGTGATAACATGGCATTGTTTTGTTTCCAGCTCGTTGCCGAGCATCTATCGAGTAAAAATGTGAAATATTATCTGCTTTTAGTTTCTCAGATATGAGTATGTGCTTCCATCATCATAACATATGATGATCAGTCTTTTTTTAGCATTGGCAGTATAAAAGCAAAATCAGGGAGTGCGGCAAAATGCCACCTGCCTACTTTTGTTTATACAGAATGCGCCTGTTTACAAGGCAATGGGGGGCGTGAGCAAGTAACAAAACGTGTAGCTCAGTGACGTGGGAGGGAAGCCGCGGCTGGTCAGTCCTTCGGCAATTCTCTCGTAAGTTGGCCTGTTGTTCACCATCCCTGTCATCTGACGGTTAATGGCCTCTTTGTTTGCGAGGGCAAGGAGGGCGCGCAATTCCTTGTCTCCCAGTTGCTCACCTTTACAGTGTCTGTCAGGTTTGCGTTTCCCTCTTGCTACTAGCTGCTCGCTAATTCCTGCTATCAGCTGTGTCCTTTTTATCCACTGCCAGTGGGTCGCACATGTGGCGTCATCATCAGCTCCTCCTGTTGCGGAAGGGCGCCTCGGTCTGTTTAAACTAAGGGTTCCGTCAATATGTCTACCCTACGAGGTGGAAAATTGGGCACCTTGGATCAACTCGCCAATCCGGCTCTGTGTGTCCAAACGCTAGCAGCTTGCCGGCAAAACGGCCCAACATTCGCAGAAAATCTGGCAGTGTAAAAGGGGCTATCGACTAAATGTTTGATTGATTCATGATAATAGTATTTGCTTTAAAAAAATGTAAAGGTATGCTATGCAGGATTATCTGCAAACACACTCGTCAGTGAAATAAAGTAAAAAACTAACCCCAGATTCACTCTGATTTGGCATTTTGCCTTTCTATGTACGTGTTACTTCGGTGCAGTTTATCTTGGATGTCTGCTACTCCGGGTCCGACACCTGGTCACTACTATTTTATAAAGCCCTGACCTCACCTGAGTGCTGTGGGGGTACACATTCGCCCACCAACACCCTGGACGCAGAAAATAAGGAGAAAATAAGAATATACAGGCAGAGGGCAGAGTCTCTGCAAAAAATACACCACCACACACTTCTAGTGAGTCATAAGTATATATCTTATATCTTTAACATCAAAACAGCAAGTTATAAGTGACCCCTATGAGATATATTTACTTTAATAAACAAAATATATAATTTACATTTCTAAAAAATTCAATAGAATCATTTTAAAATTGTATTTAGAAAGTTTTCATGAAGGTTGAGGTTTAACTTAAGATGAAAAATATATTTCCAAGTTATGTAAAAATTTCATGTTCACAAGGACAGATTCATTTTTTCTCCATTCCCGTATCGTCTAAGTTTTGTTTCTGTCAACTACAACTTAGCTGTCAAACACGGAGTTATCTCAGCGTTGCAAACTGCAATTAATACTTTTGACAATAACCCAACCGCACAATGCATTCTGTACAAGCTCAGTCTGCAAAACAATAATCCATTAGCATGCATGATTGTGATGTATTATACTGAAAATAAAATAGCGCCGTACTTCATATGCTCGGGGCACTGAATCGATTGGGAGTTGCAACATCAGCTGGAGTGTGTCTGTGTGTGAGAGAGAGGGGGGGGGGGGGGGGGCAGAATGATTCATTGGGAAAAGGGCTGGGGGGAGGTTTAGGAATGATGATGAAAATCAATAAAGAATAATAAATGAGAAACAACTGGGCAGATTATAGAGGTTATTAGGATGTGGAAAAAGACTGGCTTCATCCTTTCAATTCACGCAGGAGTACAGTGGGAGACAAAAGCATGGAAAACACCTTAATGTGGTAATGCTGGAGTGAATCCGCTCTACTGTAGGTTGTTCGCTGCTCCTTTTTTATACAATGGAGGGTGGCTGTAGCCTCAAGGTTAGCGAAGCAAGATTGTGAGCAGAAGGTCAACGGATTGAACTTCTCTGGGTGCAGGAAGAGAGTGAATAATCTCTTGCCCCCAACTACTAATTAGGTGCCCTTGAGCAAGGTCTTCAACCCCCAACTGCTCCAGTGCATCTACTCAGGGGTGCACCGTATGGAGCATCTCCCAGGTGTGAGTGTGTGATGTGTGAAGAGCAGTGCTCAGTCTTTTCTGGGTAAATACATTTTTTAAGAAAGGACCAGCAGCAGCAGCAGCAACACAATGCTGGCTGAAACACAATGAGTCGTTGTGTGACCTGGCAGAATTTAAAGTTTGTTGAATACATACGCCACTGGTTAGTAGAATTGCAATCATAGTCACAAACAATGCTCGGAAATTAAAACGCAAGCGCTGCTTTTGCCTTTCTTTATCTTTAAGAAAACATACTGAAGCTGTCTGCAGATTAATTAAAACCTTATAGTATATTGATTAGAATACGCCGGTGGAAGAATAACGACAAATAAATAGACAGCTCGGGCCTTTCAAGGAAATTCTCACGCTTTGACAAAAACAAACTCAGAGTTATTTAACAGACAGGTGAACACAGAGATAGCTAAAAAATGAAAATTAATCTTCATGCAACAGCCTTAAGAGGAGGTGTGGACGGGGATGCACCAGTGTTTAGTGGATGTGCTTGGAATCACAATTGCTCTGTTTACCACACTAGAAGCAGGACACAAATATAGCACGTATTATTTTGTTTTCAAAACTTTTATTAACCCTATCACTGACATTCCTTGTCAATGGCTTAAATATGGAATATTGTCTTTATGAGGTAAATTTAATAAAGATGTTCCCCGTTTTCACTTCAAAAACAAACCAGCAAAAAGAAAAACTGAATCTACATTTGTAGGTGTGTTTCAAACACTATGTTTGATAAAATAGGAAATAACTTTATAAGATGTTTGATTTGTTTTTTGCCGTCAGTCCTTAAATGTGTATCAGCTGATTTTATACCACTTGGGGGAAACACACAAAAGGTGTAAACCAGTGGTTCCCTACTGTTGGGTCCCAGTCCAAAAGTGGGTCACAGGTCCATTCTGAATGGACCCCAAGTGACTCATGAATGTGTGGGTTTGTAAAACATGCACTTCATTTTTAAGTACAGAACTTTTATTTTGAAGTACTGTTTGCTGCTGTAGAGTGAGTGACTAACAGACAGCTACTTGACAGAGACAGCAAAGTAGCTCAACAACGCAAGTATGTCACTGAATGTACTGAACTGTGAGACCTCAAACTAATGACTAAGGAGGAATCTGGACCTCATGTCTGGACCAGTTGGGAACCACTGGTGTAATCAATGTCGACATGCTATCACCTTGAAGACCAGCAAACTGGGAACTACCTTAAGTTGTTGTCTGAAAGAATTTTTTTTTTACAGAAAATGAGAAAAAAACAGAAGAAATATTTAACTTCTGTTTCCCAGTTATGGTCACGTGACTTCCCTTAGACGACTGAGAGTCATGATTTTCTGCAGCCAAGATGTCTTCGCTGTGTGCTGGGTTGGGAGCGTAGGCCCTGGTGCTGCTGGAAATTATTTTGATAAGAGCACTGAAAGTAAACCAGAATAGTAAGCTGTGGGCTGTAAAACCAAAACATAGAGCTGCAAGATGCTAAACTGCTCTGTAGAGCTGAGGGGAACTAGCCTGGGAACCAGGCAACTGGAGCTCCTGTCTTATTTGCTCTGGCAGATATGCTTGGTCCCCCTCCAGTTTAAACAGATTTCCAGCCAACCTGGCTCAGGCTCGGGCCAGTCACAAATCCTTATCCTATATGGGGCAGGTTTTAGACGACAACTGACAGCTTCTAGAGCCTGTGCGCTTTAGGCAAAATAGGCAATGATATAATAATTTTTAGTTCATGCACCCTGACACCAGGGACACTGCAGCGAGCATGAACCTGGATTAAGCCCTATTTCCACCCTAACTGTTATTACTAGGGGACCTCTTGTAATTTAGAAATTACCCACCACATCTGTGTTTCATGCGGCGTATTCACACAGCATAAGCAAAGTCCGTATTTTACTTGAATTTACTGACATTATCCCCCAGATATGATGCGCACAGTTATGTATAACTCCACTCTACATAACACAGAACTACACAGAACCATTAACAGTGATGTAGCCTACAGTGTGAAACTCTTTTTTTTCCCTCTTTTTTTTAAAACAACCAATTTTGACATATATTGTCATGTCATGAATTTTATCATCTTCTCAGACGTCACTCTCTTGATGGATACGTAATTTGTAGTGAAATTTTCACTTGACAGATTATGGACATGACAGATTCATGAGGGGTAAAGATCAAAGGTGACCTCTGCAATAATTACAATTACCAGAGGTCCCCAAGTGATACTAGTTCAGGTGACTAGGCCTTTATTTAAGAGTGCTTTCACACATGCCCTGTTTGGTTCAGTTCAATCGAACTCAAGTTCGTTTGCCCCCGAAGTGCAGTTTGTTTGGGCAGGTGTGAACACAGCAATCACACTCAGGTGAGCACCAAAACAACCGGACTGAGAACTTCTTGAAGAGGTGGTCTCGGTCCGGGTACAAATGAACTCTGGTGTGGTTTGTTTGTGGTGAGAATGTGTTCCAACCTCAATCTGAACCAACCAAAAGCAGCTTTCTCGCGCAAGGCATTTTATCTGGTCAGCTTGTCAATGCTGCCGTGAGAACACGAACCAACTCTAGGCAGTTATGCAACTTTGTAACAAAATTAGTCCCTGATTCAGACCAAAGCAAGACAACTCTAGGTCTGAAAGCACAGTAAGATGAGCACCACTGAGGCATTTTTGAAAAAACGTAATGATTGCAACTGATGTGGAACTTTTTGTTAAAGTACTATTTTCAAATTCTGATGGCAAAAATGGCAACACTCGTTTACCAACACAGCTCATCTCTGCACACTTTAGTCTGTCTACATTTGTCTGTTGCTCAGATCTGCGTCACCTTCTGTTGCTCTGATGGGTGGCATCCAGAGGCATTTTGATCCACAACTGTTGATAGCACCCCTTGGAAACTGAAAATGAACTGGGTGGAGTTGGGTGATAATTCTCTGTTGGTTTGTAATCACAAACAATACCTTTCCCTTGGCCTATTACTAATATCAAAATATTGATTGTTTAAAATTGCACTTTATGATTATTACGTAAGATAGTGATTGAGTTACCGATCATAAGAAAAAAGAAACGCAAAAAGGGGAGAGAAAAAGAGTAAATAAAATAACTGATTACATAAATATCAGTACTGATACATTTGAGACAATGGATACATTACATCAATATAGGAAACAACACCCTCCACACACACACACACACACACACACACACACACACACACACACACACACACACATACCACCACACATGAGCATTGATTAAAGCAGCTTTAAAGTGTTTGTTAATCAAAACTTTCATAAATCTGAAGTAGGAAAATAAAACAAGCCTGAATCAATACATGGGAGTGAAACTGGCACTCACACACTCCAAGGCCAATGCAGAACTCATATCATTTAACAGCACTCATTTAATAAAGCACAATTACAGCAGCTGTAGCAATAGGCACAGTGCGACTGGCCACCCACCAATATTGCATATTACTCAGATGATCAGCTTCAGTTTTTCTTGTTGCATATTGTATTACCCAAACATGAGGCCATGCATTTCAAGAAACCCAGATCCTCAAGGGATCTTGGGCCGTGGCTTAACCATAAAAGAATGACCAGGTGCTTTGATGAAATAGCAAAGGCCAGGCACAGCTGGCTGTGGTGGATGAGGTGGGATGTGAGTGGTGTGGGTGTGTGGATGTGGGGGTGTGGTGGCAGGGCTGAAGCAGGGGGACTCCGAGCTGAGAGCACACCTCAGAGAGCTCCATCTGTTGCCTTCGTCAAGTCCTGATGGGCAGGGATTCCCGTGCCAGGATCCTGCTGGCTGCCCCTCCTACTGGCAACGCACACACACTCACACACGTATGCCGCACACAGTGGCACAAGCACAAACAAACATAAACACAGATGTACAGTACACACTCATGCACACACACAAACACTGTAATTGAAAACTGCACTCAGGATGCAGCTTGTCAAAGACAGAAAGAACTCATTTTTCTCTCGCTCCGTCCTCCTCTTGTCCTTGACCTGGTGACCTCAGGACCAGAGGTGCTACAGTGACTTCATACTGGAGGAAACATTTTAACAGACAAGGGAATAACCATCTGCTCTTGATGCAGCTTCACCGATGCTCAATACTAATTCACCCACAAGAGCAAGGTTGAGACTGTTCAAAGATGACACGTGAAACTCTGTTTGTCATCTCTTGTGGAGGGAACAGCGCTTCAGTCTCATCTTTAGTGGCTAAGAGGATTTGTCTCAGCGAGGTGCCTCTGCTGTGAGTTTTAAATCACTGTTGACAACAGAGTTTCTCCCTGGATTAGATCTCCAGTTTCATTACGATGGCCCTGATAGCATCTCCCGCAGAATTGATAGAAGGTGGCTTATTATTTTACACTAAAATGTTTCCCTCCTCGCCAGACTGAAATTAATTTCGAGTTAAAAGAGGCTCGTGTTGCCTCGATGTAGGACGGAGCCACACATTCCCTTTTGAAGCTAAGTGATAAATTGCTCCTTTTGAACTTGCTTGTCAATCACTATAAGTTTCTGTAGATTTGATCTCTTGTATTTCAAAAGCGCACGCTGTGTGGGTGGACACCTTTGTGTTTACAGCCGCATGTGTGAAATATGGAGATGCACGCACAGCACTGACTGCTCGACAGTGTCACTTCAGCACGGCACAATTAATTTAAGAGCTACATGGACAGTGGAGCTTCAGATGTTCTTTTGCTTTGTGTAGGCGCACTCGTCTAATCTGTTGTTGTTTGCATACTGTAAGTAGTGTGGATACCAAGTAGATCAAGTGTGTGAACAAACCTGTGTGAGCGTAAGCAGGTACTGCAGTGTTTGTCTTAAAGCTTTTGTGTGATAACAGCATTTTTCAAAACATTCTGATGGCAAAAGTTTTTGTTTGGAGAGAAAATGAAGCCCCCAGGAACAATGGTCTGCGTATCTATGACATATATTACCATCCATCATATAATGGCTGCAGTTTAAAACACGTCTTTAATCTAATGAAACAGTTGACTTTACGCTACAAAACTTTGCGGTTTGGTTTATGATTTGGCTTTAAATTAGTACTAACATCATATCATGTATGTCATGAGATAGATGTCACATACATCACGAGCATAATATGCTACATTCTTATGAAAATAAGTTAACAGTGACGTCAGGCCACATTCACTGGTCTCCTGGGTGAAAGTCCTGTGCTTGTGTGACCCGTCCACCACCCCTCCCGCCCACCCAATAGGGACTTCTTCCATCTTGATACAACATTACACGGACTTGGTTGCTTTTCATACTATGTCACCTCACTTCCTCCTGTCCTCCAGTAGGCCTAATAATTACTCTGGCAATTCAAGGGCGCCGCTACACAATAAACATTAGTATAGCTAGCAATAAGCTGCTTGCACAGTCACTCTATATGTCTGTTTCAGGGAGAGTGGCCTGCCCAGAATTGGAGCTGAGCTTTAAAGCCAGTTGGACATAGTGGTCAAACTGTGTAATTACAACTTCTGGGTCCGTCCCTTGATGCCACTTCCATGGACTTAAGTTGTGAAAGAGACGTCTGTAAATCAGTGGATCGTTTTTTTGGGTACATCTGCTTCTCAGTACGAACTCTTAAATAGATTTTCTGTAACTGCTCATACTGCTGGGGGTTGCAGGAGGCTGGAGCCTATCACAGCTCACATTGGGTGAAAGGCGGGGTACACCCGGGACAGGTCGCCAGACTAGCACAGGGCTGACACATAGAGACAGACAACCATTCATGCTCACATTCACACCTACGGACAATTTAGAGTCACCAGTTAATCTAACCCAGTGCTTCCCAACTGGTCCAGCCATGGGGTCCAGATTTCTTCTTCGTCAATAGTTCAAGGTCCACGCAGTTTAATACATCAATACAAGCTAATTTGCAGTCTCTGTCCAGCGTCTCTCAGTTAGTCACTCAAGCTGCAACAGAAAATGGCACTTCAAATTGAAATCTCTGTGCCAGAAATTCACTGTACTTCAAAATAAAGTGTGTTTTTACAAACTTGACAAGTTTGCGAGTCACTTGCGGCCCATTTAGAATGAACCAGTGACCCATTTTTGGACCGCGACTGTGGAAGGAAGCTAGAGAAAACCCACGCTGATACGGGGAGGGCACGCAAACTCCATACAGAGGATTTCCCCCATCCCGTGGTTCAAACCAGGAATCCTCTTGCTGTGAGGTGACAATGTTAACCACTATATCACCATGCAGCCAACTTTTAAAAAGCCCTTAGAATTTTGACAGGCATTTTTCTTACATCTTACAGACCAATTTATCAGATGTGCGAGCAGATCACTAACTGATAAATAAATTGCTGCACCTCTAATACAACCCTTTATTGTATTAGAATGTATAACCTGATTAGCAAAACATTAACCATCAAATTCTAATGTGCTCGAAGGGAATACATATTTTTTATCTTTTTTCTGCATGGCAGAGTGCTGCTACATGTTAAGACTGCCAGTCTGTTCAGATCAAAGTCAAGGCATGAAAAGTAATGTGAAAGTAGGTTTTTGTGGAAAATACTTTAATATCACAAGATCCTCATCATCTCGTGCTACTTTAGTGCAGAGTTTGATCACACCAAAATCAATTGTCAAAGACATATCTTGTCTGGTTGACAAAATTTCCATTCAGCTAGATACTCAAGGTAAGACAACGTCAGAAGCGTGACTGCAGGTCCTCAGCAATTTTAACATCATTTTAATTAACTCTCACTAAAACCATGTAAGAAATGTCCCCAGAGGGAATGTGAGCAAGTCGTGAGGGTAGGAAACTATGTGATGCACACAAGAAACTATCTTGTGTGCACTAGAAACTTGTGCTCATGTGCCCTTAGGGGTTCCATGGGTTTCAATTTAAAAGCTGAGGTAGGCAGAAAAAAACAGAAAATAAGCCCTCCTCTTGGAGCTCTATCCTCTTTGTCCTAAGCCCCTCCCACCAGACGGCCAGGGACACATGCATGCACCTCATAACCCATTGTTTCCCATTCACTGATTCATTCATTGTAGATCTCTCTGTTTATCAGGTCACAAATGAGACAAGAATTATCTAGCTACCACACCCCATGGTGCCCCCACCTCACTCCCCACCGCTGTGAAGTGCTTTGCGTGAAGGAGGGCTGGCAGTAGCTCTAGAAAAAGAATTTCAGTCAGCAGCTGTAGTAGCTCAAATTCAGCCAGCGCAACCCCCCTAGTGCCAGGTGTCACAGCAGGCAGGTGGCCAGAAGCAGTCCTGGGTCTAACCTGTGACAGTTTGCTGACCTGGTGGGGAATCAGGGCTTTCCGGTCTCTGGGAGCTGGGGTTTACGCTGGCTTGATTTGGGTTGCTGCGGCCACTGATTGGAGGCCCATCTCCATTGCTGCTGGCCGCTCCCCTCCCAATGAGGTGGTCTGTAGCGGCAGGGAGTGAGGCGGAGGACACACTGTGATTCAAGGCTCTAGCTAAAGTTAGCTACATAAACATGAACTGAATTAGCCGCAGCTTTGAGTCTTTGGATCGGGTCCATGTCATTGGTTCGACAGCCCATTGGTTCGACATCCCATTAGACCGACTGTCTGCGGTGCTGAACAGACCGGCTTGAGGCAGAGCAGGCTCACGGCTTATGTGTTTGTCACTTTCTTTTTCATTTTAACCCACACCATGATCTTTTCCTAACCCTAACCATGTGGTTTTTGTGCCTAAACCTAACCAGACCTTAACCACAGGGCATCATGATGATTTCGGAACGGACTTCGGAACAATGAGTTTAATATGGTCGGAACAATGGGCAGTTCCCTTTGGATCTGGTTAGTAGAAGGCTTAACTATTGGTACCATTTTCTTTTCATATTTGAAACACTTTCCTGATATTTACAAGGGTTTATATTTTGTTTAATGTCAGACTCTCTCTTTTATAAATCCATCCTCCTTTTTTGGGTTGCTTGACAGAGTAGGCAGTTGTTGGCAATGCAGGAAAAGCAACTTTCACTGCAGGATTCTCCACCATTGAATCAGGCTTTCAATAAAGTGACGTGCAGGCGTATCTGCATTTGCAGAATGGCCAATAGGAACGCTATCTTTCTGAAATGACCGGTGATTGGTCAAAATATTTTCTTAAGTCTGGAAACAAAGTCAAGAGGAGGTGCAACGGTTTGGTGTTCTCTCAGTCCACTTGAATTACAATATGCTCAAAGTTTATGATGGGATTTTTGCCGAATGAGGCCAAAATTTAACTGAAACCACTTCCCTAGTGTCAGGGAAATATCTATGTTACCAATATAAAGCTGTGTTTGGTTAAAAGCATTAAACAGGGCACAGAATAGCTGGATACTCTGTAGGAGAATGTGTTGTGTATGTGCATGTGATGCAGTAAAATGTGGCTAACTGTACATCCAAAAGACTGTGAAAGTGAGAACGAGAGACAGAAATAGAAATCCACAGATCATCGGCGTGCCCCCACAGTTTAATGGGCACATGCTCTGTATAACAGCCTACTGGGTGCGAGGTCTATAGTGCAACTGTCTGAGGATATCCGGGGCTGTAAAGAATTAATAAAGGCAGCGATCCACCCCTTTAACCATTTTGTAATTCACAGATTCAAATCTCATTTGTGGGCTGTAATAGCAGGGATATCCTGTCATAACACAAGTGTGACAGGGAACTGCCTGCCTCAGTTGGACCAACTCATGCTTGATAGTGCATTATCATTAGCAGGGAGCCACAGATTAATATTTCATTAGGACTGTGGCTTTGCAGGGGCTTCCAGGCATACCAAGTGATATGTTATTCCCTGCTTCACACCGATTACTCTCTCACAGGCAGGGCTTGGATACAAGGGCTCTTATTATGATGGACAGAGCAGTGAAGCAAGGTGTTCAGGAAAAAAAAGAGATATCCCTATTTAACGGTGAGTAAGCATGGCCGGCCAAAGCGGTGTATCATCACTTTTCAGGGCATGGCCATAACAAACCATTATGGGGCTGCTGTAGGTGGTGGGGAGGAGAACTATTCTCAACAAGACCGCTTGTCATGGACAGCGGGGACGGCTAACTCCCTTTGGGATTCAAATCTGTAGAGAAACAACAGCATGACGGGAATGCTTAAAGGGTAGGATCAATATTTTTTAGGTTTTTTATATATCATATTGGAGCATATCAACTAGCAAACCTCATGTATTTAAATCCAAACATTCAGATTTTAGTTGTTTAAATGGCAAAAATGCAACTTTCAAAGCCCTTCTAAAAATGTTTTCCCACATGCACTGATGTAGGTTTATGAACAATGACATTGCTACAAATCCTAGCTGGTATGTGTCTTAGCTTTATTCCTCTAACCCCCCGAACCGGCACAGAAGCTAAGTGATGTACTGCTGTGGATGCCACGTTAGTTTGGATCCCAAAGTCAAACCATAACCATACAAACTACCCGATCAAGGCAGCAGTAGACCAGCAACTCCCTTGTTCTGACAGGTTTTTGTCAAAGGATTCTGGTGGCTTTAAAGGGATAGTGCACCCAAAAATGAAAATTTTTAGAGTCCTCACATCACTTGCGGAGATCCCAGGGGAGAGTGGGTAGCAGCACAACTCCGCCTAATGCAGGCTGACGGCACCCCAGATTAAAACGTCCAAAAAAACCCATAATTGAAACCACAAAATATCTCAATACTGCTCGTCCATAGTGATCCAAGTGTCCTGAAGCCCCGACATAAAAAGTTGTTTGGAAAAACGTCATTTGAACTCTGTTTTTAGCCTCATTGTAGCCTGTAGCTCTGACTGCCTCTCTGTACACCGTGCTCTCTGGCTGAATTTTCATTTTTGGGTGCACTATCCCTTTAAAGAGAGCAATATAACGGCTTCAGTTTACCCGTCAGAAAGGCTGTCTGACAACAAAGTAAAGCAGTGAAAATATTATGCTGACGTTATTATGTAACATTTCTCACATTCATGTACCGCGCAGGCCTCGGAAGGCACTGGCTGGGGAGGATGGTGTACGCGCAAAGTACACAACATCAGCACTAGAACTTTGCTTTGCATCCAGACTTGTGTCTTAGGTTTAGGCATTCAATGCACTTTGGTTTAGGTTAGGGTAAGATGGCGATTTTGCTTGAATATTAATGAAAAGGTGATAAAAAAATATAATGCTGTAGTCTCTTTGAGTGGATATTGTATTTGGAGATTGCCTATTGTAGCAGAAAACAAATTGAGCACAGCGTTAGTTCAGGCAGGACATGACGTCAAGCTAAGCTCACATCCCAGCTACATCAGCTGATCTCAAACAGCCCAATCAACTGATGGATCAGCAGATTGATGAAAGGGAGTCAGCTGATTGATCACATGATTTCTCTCTATACAATTAATCAGAGCGCCCTATTTAAACTGACCTTGCCTGCCTACTGTTGCTGCTTCCTCTGCAAACCGCTTTGCAAGGCGCTTCCACCCCAGCTCCTCCTTTTCATGCTGTGTCTGACTTATTAGTGTCATTTCTGTTTGTTATTGGGGGTCTTTGCTGCTGCTCTCTCTGCCTTACGGCTTTCCATGTAAGCGTGTGGAAGGGCAGAGAGGTGTGCTCTGTCCACCTTCGGTTATCAACATAGGCACATGGAAGCGGCTTTCTGTGTAGGCCCGAGGAAAGGCAGAGGCCCCAGAGCCATACCGCCAAAAATAATACTGCAAATGGAAATAAAGTTTTCTTCAACTAAAGTGATCGTGACTGAACTAATTATGTTTTCAGTTATCTTCAATCAATCAAAGAACAGTTTACTGTGACAGGGGAAAACAAACATTTTCACACTTCAGCAGAGACATTTCTCTGGTACTCTGTTCTGTTACTAACACATTTCTTTTGTCATAGTGAAAAACTATAGCTTATGATATCAAGCTGTGTAATAGTGATTTTATTACTGTACACACATTTACACATCTGTTTTTTAACAGTGTTTACTCAAAATTAGCTTTTCAATTCCTTGGCATATGCTTTGGCATTTTATCTACATGTTAAAACTGAAAACCCACCTTGCAACAACCTGCCTGGTATTTCAGTGATAGTCTGACAGACGCATGGACGGGCTACAAGAAGAAAACAGACTAACTTTCTGTGAGCTTGTGGTTGCTTGTACTGTATTTTAGGCGGCATCAGATTTCATCAAGAAAACTGTTTGATAAAACTTAAGCAAATCCTCCCCTCTGCAAAGTGCCAGTATTATTTTTGACATTCTCTAGAAGCTGGGAGTCTTCAAAGACGGCGTGTTTAAACCTCGAACTGTTTGAAATATCAAAGCGCTAGTATGGCAACTTTCTAAATGTCACCGTGGGGGATCTTCCTCTCGTTTGATGCTCATTTCATGAGGAACAGTAATGACAGGTCTGAAGGTGTTTCAGCAACCCTATCAATGCAGAGGCGCTACTCTTATGTCATTCCTGTTTGAATACTGACTTTGAGGATATGAACATGAATCGTTATTTCATTCCCTAAACTTGCACATTTTTCATCTTTTGAATGATGTAAATTTACGACTTACAGAGTAATTGCAATTGTCATTTTCCTAGATTTCCGAGGCCCCTATCAGAGGTGTCTATTACAGCCTAAAAGCATTATGAATATAAAGCCAAAGGATACCTACAGGAAATACTGTCTTACAACCTCATTTAATAGGCAGATATTAGTGTGAAGAAAGTAAATGAGAAATCTTCTTATTGCTGTGAGTATTGCGGCATGCTCCGAGGCTGCTACTGACAGACTAATGATAGTTATATACAAGCCGATGGGCTGAACAGCAGGGTTTTTATGCAGAAATGCGAGCTCCACTAATGGCCGCATTGACCCAACACGGTGTATGCATACACAAGGCAATCCATCCATGAGTAATGCCTCCATTTAATAATTTGGGGCTGAGACAACATGATTGTTACTCTATTTGATGGTTATCCTGCTCACAGAACACTTTTGGTCTGTTTGTACACCGGCTCACTCTCATTTATCATTGTCTCCTCCATTCATTTCTATTCTGCACAGTGCTGATCCAATCCACCTCACAGAATGTCTAATAGGCTTTAATTAAGTTGATCAAACATCCCTCCCCCTTTGCTGGCATCCGTTTGGGACGCGGATGGCTGCAGATAAAAATATGGTGCTGATTGCTATGCACACAATGTGCACAATGACTTCATGACCAGCTAATCAGCCCATCAATGGTGTTAATGAGCAGTTGCTGTGGTAATTTATATCAACACCCGGTTTCCCATTCAGAAAGGAGGAAAATTTCACCTTTGGAGACCTAAAGTTTTCACTTAGGAGCACGTGTGTTCATCGATTTGAAAAACAACAGGAGCACAATCTGATAAAAGCCCAAGCTGACGTTCTGACATATTTGGTCTACTGAAAAACAGCCAAACCCAAAGTTAGTTTGTGTAGGATGGAAATAATTTAAAAAAAGAAGGCTTGGAAAAAAAGACAAAATAAGAATAAATAAGAACAATTGAATGTTAAGAGAGTCTTCTGCCCCTGGTTAAACACCTGCATTTAAAATTTAAGGCTCCATTCTGTGTATGAAAGACCTGATACTATGAGATGAAATGTTGCACACAACACAGTGCAGCCTTGGGCGTTTAAATGTTACAGTAAGACTTTTATTTAGACAGGTGATGGTACCGCTAAATATTTTAGCTAAATTAAATTAAGGCTGTAGAGGCTAAGCCAATGCTTTAAGCCACTGAGATGCCACAGGATGACTTGATTGATGCGCTGATTGTTACCGAGTCTGATGAATCAAAGTTTGAGTCAAACTTGCCAATAGAACACTCAAAAACATCCGCATGTGTAACTCCTGCAGCAACAAGCTGCTTCAGCGGTCAAAAACTGGGTGGAACACCCGACTAGACAAAGAAAGGTTCCTACTATATAAAGTGATGACTGCTATATGAGACCTTATACCCAATACAACATATACTCCATACAGAAAAAAAATAATTCATGCATACTAGGCAAAGGCACCTTTTAATCAGTGATGAGGGATTTTTATTGAAAAAGCTGAATTTAGACAGAATTAACCGTCTCATTTGAATAAAATCATATAATCTGCCACAGAAGAAAAGTTAACAAAGGTTAATTTTGCTGTTTGTTTTTGAATTACATTTAGTTTTCTTTACTTTTAATGAACATAAAAATGTCTGCTGCAGAAAGCTTTAATTGCTTCTTTAAGTTTACCTGTAAATTGACTGTAATAGATGAATTATAATTTACCCATCCCTGAATACATATGCGAACAATTAACTTTTCAAGTGTAAGGAATAGTTTGACATTTTCTTGCAGAGATATATATGAGAAGATTGATTGTCATGTCTGTACACTAAATATGCAGCTAATAACGCTAATTCAACCAAGTGAATTCACGCACAAAATGCCAACAACGGCGGTCTAGTGCAAATGGTGTGGGACGTACAACCAACTTTTGGCTTAGTGTGTCAGGTCCCTAAGAGATGCTGGCTGGTGGATATTGTTACCTTAAGTTAAGTCCAGTTCAGACTAGAGATTCGCAACGGGATGAAACCGTTTTAGAACGTTGCAGAAAAAGGTTGCAGCGGTGTGAACTGGCCGTCTGAGCTCGACTCAAGCTGATGGTGTCACCAGCAACTCGGCTGGTCCTATCATATCGTCAGCAGCTGGTTTTAAAATGTAAGGTTCGTTGCCTGTTTCTACAGCCAGGCACCTCGTAGTAAAGTCCACTGGTAAAGTCAAAATGGTGTGTTCGCTTGCTTGAGAGTTGTTGCATAGAGATGATACACCACAACCAGCAATTACTTGCATGTTTCAGTTCGTCTTGTTATGAATCTTTGGTCTGAACTGGGCTTTGGACAGAGCTAGGTTCGCTGTTTCCCTGTGTTTCCAGTCTGTATGCTAAGCTAAGCTAACAGGCGGCTGGCTCCAGCAACATATTTACCGTGCAGACATAAGAGTGATATTGATCTCTTCATCTAATTCTCAGCAAGAAAGCAAACAAGCATACAGATATCTCCCCAAGACCTACTCCTATAACCGATAAGATACAGATATAGACGTTGGTTTTGCTTTACAGTCCTCAAGAAGAAAACATTTTTTGAAGGGAAGTGGTTGCACTTCTTAACTAATACTGGTTTTGGTATTCAGTAAAGCTGGTTACAGTGTCCTCCTCCTTATCTTGAGTTTTCTCTGGTGTGGTTGAATACCAGCGTCAACAGTCCTCAATGATACAGTGTCAGCAATGTCCCTGACCATCAGATTAGATATTTGAGTGGGAAGGAGCAGTTCACATGTGCTGTTGTCCACAGTGCACCTGGGAACAGCCAAATGCACTTACGTTATTGCTCTCCATTTGGTAGCACTGGCCTCTCTGTCCATTATTGTTCGCAGAAGGACAGCTACTGATTTCATATCTGGTGCACCGACAGCTGTGTGCAAGTACACACACACATGCATTCACACACAGTACACACACTGCCTGAGACCGTAAATTCACCTCCACTTGGAGACTTCTACTGTATGCATCATTAAACCTGTCATTAACAAATTCCTCCTGCTGCAAACATCTCAAGTAATGTCACCTATAATTGGTCATCAGAATCTGTCCACAGACAATAACTGTTGTTATTGCTGCTTTAGTAGCGTCCACACACTATTCTCTGTGATGTTATGGCATTTGTTCCAGCATGCAGTGCATGGCCGATGCCAGCCTGACCTGTTTTGGACTGAGTGTGCAATTCTGTAGATGTTGGAGAAAGAGCAAAATACATCAGTCAACAGGCCAGGGCTGCTAGCTGAGTGTAGACCTGTGCTGTTGCCTTAGCTGGTCCACTGTGTCTTCCCCTCAGTTTGACATTCAGCATGGTTTCCCCCATGCTACCGACCCCTCTGACCCTTTCACATCCTTCTCCCAGACTGCTGGTGACTCATACTGACCTAAGTTGTGGGCTCAGCAGAGCTCCAGAAGAAGCGTTGGGAAGCATCCTCCTCTAACAACATCAATATTTTAACTTCCAGGTGGGCACATCCAGGGAGTATGCGTGGGGCCTTCTTAAGTTCATTTTATTTATTCATGCATTTCTGTCCTCAGTTTTGATAGGAACAACAACACAATGTTGAGGAAAAGGACTGCACAGATTGTGTTAGCCCATTCAGATTTATTTGTCTAACTCTGTACTTGAATTTCCCCCCAAACTTTTCTCTACATATTTATTTCTCACAAATGAATGTGTTAATCATCCCCGTGGGAAAAAATGTTATATACCTTAACCTGTCTCCGAATAACAGTATCCCTAGGTCGTGTTTAAGAGGGAAAATCAAAGCAAATTTAAACGTTTCCTCATGTTCCCCACAGCTCAAAGGCTAGGTTGTACTATAGCCAGATTAATTGCCTTTTTCATACTGTGGTCTTATAGAACAGGCAGTAAAGGTGACATGTGGTGGGTTTCTCAAGCGACTTTTTCCTAAGTTAACACAAGCTCTCTCTTCTTATTATCCTGAAAACAGTCAAATTCCCAGGACACTTTTGTAACACTTTTTGTGTTACTCTCTGCATGGTTGATGTTATGGCTTCAAGAGGGTCCTCTGAAGTCCCAAGCTTCTCAGAGCTGATGCAGCATAGAGTTGGAACCATCAGGAAACAAAGGACCGAGGGAGCATAAGCTCCCATTTTCCAGAGCAAGTTAAAAGCAGCACAGCTCCTTCTAATGCTCAGAGGCCTATTTTAGATATAGGAAGCTTTTAATGTCTAATGCACACTGCTGGGCTCACTGACAATGTCGATGGTAAAAGAGGGACTTCAAAAAAAGCAACAAACATGGAATGTTCCACACTTTTCGAAAGAGGGATGTGCTGCCTGACTGAATGAGGTGCAAATGATGTAATTTGAGTGAAAGTACCAAAAAATTTACATATTTCCGCTGCTGGTTCCCAGTGAAATATTGTTTTTATTAATCATGTATATTATTATTTGACAAATTGGGTTGCTGTGCTCGGAAAACACCTCCTTTCTATACCTGAATTCTGTTAAGGGTTGCAGGGGTACCGGAGCCTATCTCAGCATGCAGTGGGTGTGAGTGTGTGTGTGTGTGTGTGTGTGTGTGTGTGCATCGGGGAGAGGCATTGTAAAGTGCTTTTGTTCTGCTCTCAGGTTAAAAGCATATAGAAGTGCTATGGAAATCATTTGCAGAGATTTTGCACCCATAAGGAGATCCATTATGTATTTTTGTGCATTTTATGCCTTTATTACCCCACTTTGGAGACAGTGGTGTTGCCGCCACTCTCTCAGCTCTCTTAAGCTAGCAAGCCCAACAACTGCTGACTAATTTAACCAGTTGGCTCCTGTTAGCTTGAGAAACAGCAATGCCTGTGCTATCCTAGCTTGCTCCTGTTGACTTGAAGAACCACAGAGCAAGTATGTCTTTTTCTAGCCAGTTAGCCTGCTAATTGGGAAGGTAGCATGAGCAGCCTTGTTAAGCTAAATATAGAAAAGATGTTATGTTTTGTGTCTGTTTATTTACAGCAGTAGCTCAATAGCTGACTCAGAATTACTTCGCCAACACTGTAGCTCTAGCTAACAGGTGCTAACTGGCTAATTCACTAATTCAGTACATGACATTATGAGAAGCGGCATTATATATCTAAGTCCTATAAAACTAATTTCTTACTCAACTCACTTATCATAAAAAAGAGAAAGTAATTAAATAGTTTTTCATAATAAGTTTTCTTTATGTTTACCACAGTTTACTGGAATACATCCGTGGGTGCTCTGGGATGTGTCGTCAGTGATGTATCCTTGGGTCATCGGGTGTTTCGGGTCTTTTCAAACATCAGACACCCTCACCCAGGCGACCCAGCCTGGGGCCATCAGTCTCCGGCTTGCATCCCAGCAGCAGTTGACCACAGGGCCTCACTCTTCAGCCAGAGCCACCTAGTAGCTCTCTCTGTAGCACTGATAATAGTATTGATGACTCTCTTCTTAGCAAGCCTCACTATCCCCAGTTTGGTGATGACTCTGCAGAGTGACCGCCCTGCAAAGCCCTGACATCCCACCTTGATATGCTCTCAGCGGGTGTCCCAGCCCTGCCTCCTGCACCGTTCTGTCAGCTGCATGTTTTCGCTCTTGGGCTTCATCCATGCATTCATCCCAGGGTACAGTTAGTTCTACCACAATCACCATGTCTGGGCGGAGGGTTGTTGAAGCGATGTGTTCCGGAAACAGCTGCTTGCCAAGATAAACTCCCAGTTGCCAGTCGGCTGCTGAGGTGAGTAGGCCAGTTGCTGATCTTGGTTGTGGGGTGTTTTTCTCTCCAACCTTAAGAAAGGTGATGATCCTGTTTGGGCAGCGGTGTTTGCTGATGGTTATGGCTAAAGCTACTGTCTCTGCAACTGCCTTCAGCACTTGATAATGCCGCCAGCGGTAGCGACCTTCTGCAAGGGCCTATGGGCAGATACAAAGGATGTGTTCAAGGGATCCTCATCCAGAGCACAAGATGGTGTTTCACTCTTGTCTTAGACATGGAGATTTGCTGGACTTGGTAGGCAGCCTCAATCAGAAATCAAACTTGGAAGAATTACTATATATTCCCTTGATATTTACAACTTTAAAGCTACATAGGAAAGTGATGTGCAAAGAGATGGCCAAATTTGATCTGGGGACTAGATGGGGATGCATATTTCTTTCAGAACATGGCCCAAGTCGAAAAAAGTAGTAAACAATCCTTACCTGAACCTGATAGGTGTTCTGTTTATTATTTCCAAACCCAACCCGAGACCGACACAGTTAATGTAAGAAAAAACACTCTGTTCCACTGCTGCTGAATCATGCAAGCAATCTTCTTTACACTGCTATGTCCATTTCTGTGTCACTCTGACAACAAAGTGAAAGCCGATATAGCAAGACTTGGATATTAACTGGGAAGCGAAGCATGAAGCTCTACTTGAACGTCAAACCTGGCCCAGCAAGTCCTGATAGGTAGCATTGGGCTCAGATTGGGTATCCATGTTCTTATGGGGACACTTCATTTACTCCTACTGGGAGTCTACTGGGAAACACATGAAAATTTCTAAGTGTTTTATTAGGGGGAAAAAATGAAAGTAGTCGTATTTAATCCCCGAAAAATGGTTCGTCCATGACCACTGATTTGTTTTAAGTCAGTTTTCAAATATTTTTATATGTGACTGCTGTGTTATAGAATGAATTAACAGGCAAATGTGTCTTTAATGGATATTTAAATTGAAGTGTGTCAACATACATGATAAATTGAACTGTTTGGCAAAAGGATTCTCATAAATCCTGAAGCAGCAGGGGAAAAGAGCAGGAAATAAAGATTTTTGTCCCCAGAAAGAGACAGAAAAATATTGCTCCCTGATGAGCAGACATAAAGATGTGTCCTCTCTGGTGCAACTTTTCCCTGAAATACACCCCACAGTGCCAGAGTGAATCTCCTCAGGCTATGGAGAGCACAAATTCTCCATGACATAACCTATAATCGACAGTGTGGCCAAGTGCTTTTAATCCCTTTTTCAAAGGTTAAAGGGTGCTGCATTAGGTCACTTAGAATAAGCATTTAAGTCCTAGATGTCCAAATACACCAGCATTCCAACCTTAATATCTAATTCCTCTTGTCCCCCTTCATTCTCACTATCTTCAACAAACTGACTTCAACAATGGATTGTCGGACGTAAGCACATTATTCAACTGGTAAGCCATACACCATGTTCCGGCTGGAGTAAAAGAGCAGGGTGATTATGTGCTTATTTACTTTCGCAGTACATCAGGCCCGCGCTCTGTTCTTCCTGAATCAATTTTTTTTTCCAGGGTGATTACAAGACAGATTACAAGGTTCAGGCCTCTCTTCTAGCCTGGAAATAAAGGCAAACCTTACACCAGCACTACCTTTTTTAACACCATTATTTTCAAGTTTCCAAAGTTTCATATTTTTTTAGTTGTCTTTCCACATTGAGAGCAATTCTGTCAAACTCCAATCATGTTGTAGAGTGTCTACAGTGGTTTGAGTGGATGTCTGCCATTTTTCCTCAACCCTAAGCATCTTGATGAGGGATCATGTAAGACGTGATAGTACACCCTCCCCCTGCTCAGTTGCTGTAGCTTTCACACTGCAGCTTCTTGGTGTTGAGAGAGCGGTGTGATAACGATCATCTGTACTGATCTGTAATGACAGGGCAGGGGTATGGGGGTCTGACGGAGAAGATCTGATGAATGAGTGGAAAGGGAGGCAAAATGGCAAACAGGGAATCCATCTGGCCAGGAGAGGGCTCTGGATGTCAGAAAACTAACAGGGATTCTGCACAGTGGGAAATGTCAGGCTTTAGAAAGCTGATTAGTTGGGCCTGCCATCATCTTCATCACCCTCTCTCCTGTTTTTTGCAGCCTCTGTTTCTTCGGCTTCTTCTTTTTCCTCCATTGTCTACTTCTTCTTTTTCTTCCACCCTCATCCTCCTCTCCATCCTGCGCACCAAGACACCAAGCATTAACACCCTGGTCTAGTCTCTGACTGCTGTTGAATATTTCAATATAGCTCTGCTTATCTGGCAGCCCCTATGACCTGCCTGGATGAGCGAGGGAGAGGCAGAGATTCGCATGGCGAGCTGTGGAATGGATACTATACACAGTTATATATAAGTGAAGAACTTGCCTCGAGGTGAGCAAGCACATGAATACCAGATCTCCCTGCACTCTCATTTGTGTGAACGGGCTCCGAATTCCATAACAGATACTGAATTCCAGCGTTCATTTGGGACTTTTTTTTCCAGGATTCGGTTCAAATATCCCAGGCAGTAAAAATTTAAAAAATAATTATTTTAAAAAACTCTGCATTTTTTTTGTAAATTCATGTCAAGCACCACGAGAGTAAAAGTTTTCTTGTTTATTTTTTGTGAGTTTCATTACAGCTGTCACAAGAGAGGTAAATATTGAACTAAAATATTGCACAGTCCAGGTCTCTCATTCACGGTGCTCTGTTCAGCACAAATCATTGTACCCCTGGTTAATGAAGCGGGCCCTTTGAGATGAAGGCTTGGGGTCATTTCACTGAGGGAGGGAATAAAACTATAAGCAAAATACTGTGGCAAAATCCTCTGTAAATATATACAATCCAGTCATACTGTAAGGCTGCAACTACTGCTTTCATTATCCTCTCATCTACAGATTATTTTCTCAGTAGAATGTCAAAACTCTAGAACTGGCCAATTTGCTTGGAAATTTCTTAAATGACTCATTGATTATCAGAATATTTGCATTGATTTTCTGTAGATCGACCATTGGTTTTAGCTCTAAAGCAGCTACAATGTTATAAGTCAACCCAATAGCCAGAATAAATGTTGGTATTGTATGTTTCTGTGGATAATGTAGTGAATATGTTGACACTTTACGTATCTAAATGTTCAAATGTTCAATTTAATGTTGTGGTTTATGTATGATTAGCTTTAGTTACAAAAACCACTTGGTTAGTGTAGGAAAACAATCTATTTTTGGTTATTACCCAGTTTGGTCACCACAAACACAGCTGCCAATGCCTAAAACTCTCATTTAAAAAATACCCAATTTGGTTGCTACAAACAGCTAGTTATTTCCCAGACTATCGTTAAAAAGTATGTGGTTATGCCACTACAAACATGAAAACACGGGAAAAAAAACCCTCCCAAATTGCAATGTCTAGAATTCTTGTTAAAAACCTGGTTTGGTCGCTACAAACACAGCTGGTACTGTCCTGACCTGTCACTAAAAAATACCTGGTTAGGTCACTATTGTTAAAAAAAAAAGATTAGTTGCTACAAGCATGGCTGGAAATGTCCCTAACTCTTGTTAAAAATTACCCAGTTTGGTTGCCACAAACACAGCTGGACATGTCCTGACCTGTCGTTAAAAAATACCTAGCTGGACTGCTACAAACTCAACTGCAAATGTCTTGACCTATCATTAAAAAAGTTTGGTTTGGTTGCTACAAACATGGCGGAGATGTCCCAAGCTCTTGTTAAAAAATACCTGGTTTAGTCGCTACAAACACAGCTGTAAATGCCTCAAACTCTCTTACAAATACTGGTTTGGTTGCTACAAATAGCTGGAAATGTCCTGATCTATTGTTAAAAAAAAATCAGTTAGGTTGCTACAAACATGGCCCAACTTGTCGTTGAAAAAGAAAAAAGAAAATGAAAAAAACATGACTGGAAATGTCCCACACTTTTGTCAAAAAATACCTGCTTTGGTTGCTAGGAAAACAGCTGGAAATGGCCTGACCTGTCAGTAAAAGAGATCTGCTTTTGTTGTTCTCAAACAGTGGTCTGCTGCTTGTCAGCTGTCTCTTTCGCCTAGGTCTCATGCCATCCATCACCCTCTACTTGTACTGATAAATTAAACTCAGCTTATCTGAACTACATCAATTAAAACATGTTCAGATATTATACGTATTTTATTTATACGTTTTTTTGTGTGACGCAGCAGAGACTCAAGCGACTGCTCTTCAGACCACACTGAACCGCAAATATCATCAAACAAGATTGCCTACTTGTCAATATCTATTACCATTAACGTGGTGATTTCATACATGTAGTCTCTGCATCTTAAGCACACTGCCTTGTCTGTCCTTGACTCGTGACTGACGTGTTTCCAGAATGCACAATGAGATTGGGGAATATACTGACCACCTAATCCTGTGAAACGCCCCCACCCCCATCTCTTCATTGTTAGTGCATTAGACTGGGTGGTTAGTGATTTAGAGACTTGGGTTTGTATGTTGCTGTCAACAACAAACAGTGTGGTCTCACCACAGACTAGCAAACTGTCAATCTAGGGGGTTGGGACTGACTGTTGGGGGTCTGGGCGGTGGACCACAGGGAATAGGAAGAAGGGCCTGAACCTCAGATCAAGAGAGGCAGCCCAACATTAGGGGGGCATTGCTTGGGGAAAGATTTGACTCCGACCAATGGAGAGGAGTTAAAGGATCATGGGATAGCAGCGTGGGGGGAACAGGGAGTGTAGAGGACACCATGCCGCCTCTAATTGGTTTCTCTTTCTGGAACATCCATTGCTCCCTTTCTCTCGGAGAGCTGCTGTGCTCAGAGAGCCACAACTGAGAGCCCAGCAAAGCCTATTGGATTTAACGGGAATCTGTATCTTAAAGGGGTGCTGGGCTGCAGGAGGGGGGGGCCATCACAATCAATAATTCATAAGGCCTTTCCTTATTAGGGCTTCTTCTGACTGGGCTAGTGGTTCTTATGCCCAGCTCTGTGTCGGATGAGAAGCTTCTTGGAAGGCAAAGCCGCACAGGAGCTGCCAGCTGTACGGTGTTGCTAGCTGCCTACTCTGCCATTCCCACCCTGCACTCTCACCCATTCACTCAGTGCAGATCCCTTTGTTACTCATGATTTCTCAAACCCCTCAAATATGAATGCAGCCTCCAGCCCTCTTAGCATAACAACGAGGACGCTATGGGGCACTTGATATGTAAAAAGGTGTTTGCATAGACAGAATAGGCGCTTGTGAAAGCTTATTGTTTGCTCAAAATAAATCTACAATGTTTTAAATCTACAGACTAATGTGAAGGACAGGAAGTGTTTATAACGATGAAATGAAGTCGTTAGAATTTTCTGACACACGCACTTGACAACACCAATAATGAATACCAAGCACATAAGAGTTTATGTCTGAGTTATGTCTAAGTACTGCATGTTTTATGAGTGAATTGTTTGTTATGACACCTTCAGATGGAACTCATGACGTTGTACTTTTGACATTGGCAGTCCTCCATACAGTACGCCGGGGACTGAAGTGTTGTGAGAACACAGCTGCTACATGACTGACAGAAAAAACTGTTTCCTTTTCAAACACATTGCATGTTTTTGTGCAATTCAAATCCATGTTGGGATCAAGAGGAAGTAGACAACAAAATGATAAACCTGTGGGCTCAGACGGTTTTTTTAATATATCAAGTTATGTCAGAACTCTTGAACCAGGAGCTAGCAGAAAATTTCCACATACAAAGCTGGGAATACAACATCCATGGGTTATTCAAACAGTTGTGTTACTTTTCACCATGGTAAACAGGACCCTACTTTGTACTTGAAAGCACCATTAGCATGTATGCAACAAGTATGCGTTTGGATAAAGTTCTAAATAGCCCTGCAGAAAAAAATGACAATTTAATAGTCATGTTTACACTGATATTTTGGTCAGTGTTGGTGAGAGTCTTGTCTATGTCTTACATGAAGACACACTAAATTGACACAGCCGATTCAACTAGAACTATAGAGCTGTTTGGACATGTTGTACCTATTTCATCCACTAGTCTCCCATGAAAGACACAAATACCCCAAGAGAAACCCTTTGTGTGCATCTATGTACCGGCCTTACCAGTTGCAACTAGTTCTCATTCCCGAGCCCCCGGTCTCACTCCAAAGTCGTCAAAATCCGGTGCTTGGGCAGTGACTTGCGGCATCAAAAAACTGATGAAAAAAGTCGTCCTTCATCGTCAGCATGACATATGGCCGGTTGCCGTTAGTTTAAAGGTTCCCAGCGACATCAGGGGGAAATGCGGTGGGACAAGGATGAAAGTTAAGGTGGTGAAAGTCTGACTGGGGCAGGTGTGTCCAACAAATGTGGCCTGTAAATTATAAAGCCAAACCCTGTTCTTTTTTCCTAAACTTAACCACATTTTTTTGTTGCTTAAACCTGTGTTTTTGTTGTGTTTGTTGTTGAAGGAAAAAATTGTCAATTTGTGGTGTTGTACTGACGTAGTGCGTTTATTTTGAAAGAGACTGTAACTGTTAAATTTCCTGTGAAAACAGAAATGTATTTTGGAAGAAGACAATGCATGTAACAAGCAGAACTTGACACAGTGTCCCAAAACATCAACTACCAACACACCCAGGGTACCTTGCACCTGGTATCTGGACATGGAAAGTCCATGACCAAACGTCAATATGTGACAAGGTCGGAGTGAGAATGTGTTGCATTCCCAGGTCATCAAACACAGATGCTTTGTCACGCCCCTCGACATCTCATAGCAATGCACAGGGCACCCTATAGCGTCTCGTTGTGACGCACAGCTGAAGGACATTTTAACATGTGATTAAATTGCAGATGATCGTGTTTAGGTTTAAACAACAAAACTACTTGGTTAGGTTTAGAAGAGAGATCATGTTTTGGATTAAAATCAGTATATTTGTTATGTAACAATAGCGTAACGTGACGTAAATACATTACATGAGTGATGTTGGTGCCCGACAACCACAACACTGACTGAACTGTGATCTCCTGGGTGAAAGTCTTGTTTTGTTTGACCCATCCACTTCCCCTCCTTCCCACCCTCCCTTCGAGAACTTTCTTGGTCTCTGTACTACGTCAATTGCTCTCAGTGTCAGGTACAGCCAGGAGTTAAGTCCAAATCCCATTAAAGCTGCCTTCAGCATTGAAATCACATGCTGAGGTGTGTGACAAAATGCCAGTATGTGATGACCTGAGGATGAGAACGGGCTGGTCCTGCTCATATCTGAGGTGACCGATAACTGCAAAGTCATGGGGAGCTGGTGGCCAGGTCTCCTCTCTGGGCCTCTCTCATTAGACTGCAGCTGCAGCACATTAAGAGCAGATGAATTACTCATCTGCCATGTGGTGAGATCTAATCACGACCACGCAGCTCCTCTGGATGCCTTTCTGTCATTAGCTCCCCTCAGGTTTTTCCTCACACCTTGTTTGGCTCATCATCCCAACCCATAAACTTGACTGGATTTATTATCCTTAGTAGCACTTAGAGAAGTTACCTTGCAGTTACTGAACCTTTAACCCATTGGGTTTAAATTCTTTTCCTCTACGTCTCACCATTTCAATATTTGAAATATTGCGATCACCTTGCAGTGATGAATGCGATTCTGAATATATTTCGGTTAAGGTCCACGGGGGACGGTGCTTAGAGGTGATATTTCCAGGCGCATTGAATTCCACATGTTCACTTAATGCCACTAAAAGTGACTGCTTTGCAGGTAGGAGCCATGATGCGAAACAGATAAACAGTGATTACGCTCACTGTGATAAATGAAAGGGCAGCTCGCCAATGTGAGGAGTTTTACTCACCATAGATCACAATTTGTAAGTGCTGCTTGCTTGGGATGCCAGGGTGGAGTGGAAGCCAGCTCTTTTCTATTCAATCAATAAGATTTTATGCAGTTGTATGCTACATTAAAAAGGTGGCTGCAAAGGAAAACACCCAGCATCTGAGTCCATATTAAAATATTTCAGTCCATACAACCTTAATGTTGGCATCCGTCATAGGCATGAAACAGGACGCCATACTATTGCACATTTTCTCATCTGTGATGAGTGATCACACACTTTAACCTCTTTAGCTCATTTTAAGAAGTAAAACCAAGAGGCTTGCTGCTTTTCATGAGATTATTTTTATTTGTGTAATGACACCAGTGATTGACTGTAAGTACGTTTACTTAAGCACTGTATTTATGTACTGTTTTGAGATACTTTTGTTGAAAACGCCCTTTTATACGTCTACTTTTTACAAGGGAAGCACCGATATGGATTTTTTCAACTGATAACGGTAACTGATAATTACCTGCTTGTCATGGCCAATAACCAATGTGACAACCAATAATTTATTGGTTTTACTGTGTTCATGAAGATTTGAAATCGAAACATATCATCGTATAAAATGTGGTTAATTGTTATAGATTAAAACTACTTAACAGTATTGTTAAAAGAAACTCCACCTCCACTAATCTACAGCTTTAAAATGCTGCTTACATTTTACACAACATCCTTAATGAGTTCCTTTTTTACATCCAGGACTTCTACTGTTTTTACAGCATGACACTGCCACTTTGACTTCAGTAAAGGATCTGAACATTCTTCCACCACTGTACAACACAACTGTGTATCACAGCAACCCATGCCACAGTGACAAAGACATGTAGACCCAATACATGTGCCTCATCCTGCACATATACCATTAAATACTCAGAGTTCTCAAGTTAAGATATCTCGCTAACCAAGCTGCTCCTGACTTGAATCATGAATTTTTATGTGGAGCAGAGGAAGCAGTGAAGTGGGTGAAGTGACAAGGACTTGAATCCCTGCATTTTTCAGTGTCTCCAGCTAATCTTGATTGACAAGATAGATGGTAAGAAATAATGAAACTTTGGTTGTGTAAGATTTTAAAAAGCACAGGATGAAAAGAAGCCGTGTAGAGCAATCTAACGTTTAGCTTTGTGCTGCTATGAAGTATATGTGTTCTTCATTTAGACACATGGCTATAGTGACATGGCAAAGCTCTTTAAAGGAATATTTCAACATTTTGGTAAGAACACTTATTTGTTTTCTTGCTTAGAATTATATAACAAGATGGATACTCATGTGTGAAGACTGAAGACAAGGAGAAAGTCTCTGTTTTAGAGGTGTTGCAAGTGTTTTTTTCCTTACCTTCGGACAGAGCCAGGTTAGCTGTCTCCCTTTGTTTCCAGTCTTTGTGCGAAGCTAAGATAACCAGCTAGTGTTTGTAGCTTCATATTTAGCAGAAAGACATGAGAGTGGCATTGATCTTTACAGCTACGCAAGCATGAAAGAGAATATGCGCATTTCCCAAAATGTCGAACTCTCCCTTTAACAAACCACCACTACAAATGACAAACCACTTTAGAAGTAAATAAAAGGTGAAATGAAATCCCAAACCTCCTTTGATCCGTTCAATAATCACATTTATTTCATTACAGTAAAGTGTTGCAGCTGAGTAATGAGAACCTTTGAAATGATTCAACCACTTGAGGTCAATGCCACATAAATACCTCATTTGTTTCAATTTAGTGTGGGAGGTTCAGGCATCACGGAGTACGTACCTGTCTTATCTGCTAGTCATCAGTGAAATGCAAAGTCGACGCCTTCGTGATTCCACCTGGAATTACAATTTAATTTATTCTCTTTTTCATGCACCTTAAAGATCTGCATGAAAGGGAGAAGTAAGTGCTGAGGCCGGTGATGATCAGAGAGAAATCCCCCACCACTACAGTACTGTTTACTTTGCCTGGCCAACACCAGAGCCCTTCCCTCAAGAAAAGGAAAGAGGCTGTGAATCCTCTTTGATGTAGCTGACAACTCGGAGTCAGTAATGAGGCTGATTTTGTCCTTATGGGAACGCCACCTGTTTGAATTCGTGGGTCAGCTGTACCTCTAAATGCCTCTGTCTGAATTCAAAATATTTACCCAAGTAATTATTAATACCTCACAAAGCTGAAGGGGAATCTGACAAAAACATCTCCTTTCTTTACTTTGGTGACAATTTGAAGTTTGAAGCGTTTGGTTTCCAGCTGACGGTTAAGCAAAATGTTAGAACAAGAACAAACTCGCACTTCAAATACACCCTTTGTCTTTATCTTTTTGCTTCCAGGAGTCTTTGTTTGTTTCTGACAAGTATATCATTTGTTGTTTTATTTCAATAATTGTGGTATTGGGGGGGGGGGGGGGGGGGTGCTGCATGAAAGGCTTCTTTGTATGTTGTGAAGATATTCCAAAATAATCTCAAACAAGACAGGAACCATTAGACGTTGTTTGCCATGGAAATTAATCAGGCTTTGTTTATCGAAAGAACATCTTAATGTCTTATTCTCTTTGAAATAATGAACTGCAACAAGATGAAAACACGTTAATTTCTTAATCCATTCTCCGTTTCGCATTGCCCTATTACCCTTGAGTATTAGCAAGTTTTTTGTTCTTGTATTTCTGGAAAACAACAAAAATGCTTTTGCTACTTTCAATTATCTTTGTGCTTATTTATTTGTCGGCTTATGTACTCCTGCCTGTGCAGTAGTGTACCTCTAATATATGCTGACTGGTTGAGTCGGATATGGAAGTATGACTGTTATGGTATATAACACAGTCCTATGATACTGTGTGAGACTTTAGGCTTGAAATCTGTATTGCTGTTTCCCTCTAATACAAACACTGGCCTAACAGTGAAGGTGACCAGCTGCATATGTCTTCCTTGTAAGAACCTGTGGTTTATCTGGGTTGCTGGAACCTCATCTCATTCTGTATTTTGCCCTACTGTACTATGTCTCGATGCAAGTTATCTAAATCATATAAATGTGTTTTTGAAGACTACCATTTGGAACACCTCTAATAGGTCCTTACACGCATTATGCTTCAGTACAAGCACAAAACGCTGGGATCTGACTTGTTTGCGTTCTCACATTATATATTTTACAAGACATAACAGGCCTCTTGACAGAACCATGTCTCCGAACAGATTTACTCTTGAGCGAGTACTCCATTTAGGCAAACACTGAGGGTTTCTCTAAAGAGGTCTTATGTTGTTCCATGAGGGACTCAGAGCATTGCGTCCCTATAACACTGCTGCACTCTTGTTTTTTTGTTTTTTAAAGGAACCTCATTATGCATTATGCTTTTCTGTTTTATGTGTCTTATATCTTATGCTACAATGAAGGATGTACATATTTGGCCAAAGTGTAACATCTTTAAAAGGAATCCCTGTGAGCAAACACTTCAAGCTTCAGACTGTTCTGAATACAACAGTTTTTTCTACTCTGGCTACAGTATGATGTCATTGTGTAACGGATTTCTTTATATGGTCATCTGCTCCAGGCAACGCTACATGTAGCTACATGCTAACATCAAGGAAATATGTCAACTTGGTTGCCATTGTTACAAATTTCTCCCTGCAGTAGCAGAACAACACATTCTCACTCGTACCTCGTCACATATTATCGTTTGGTCATTTCCACACTGGGGGGCGGCACGGTGGTGTGGTGGTTAGCACTCTCGCCTCACAGCAAGAGGGTTGCCGGTTCGATCCCGGGCGTGGGAGTTTGCATGTTCTCCCCGTGTCAGCGTGGGTTCTCTCTGGGCACTCCGGCTTCCTCCCACAGTCCAAAGACATGCAGATTGGGGACTAGGTTAACTGGTAACTCTAAATTGTCCATAGGTGTGAATGTGCGTGTGTGAATGTACTATGCGTGAATGGTTGTTTGTCTCTATGTGTCAGCCCTGTGATAGTCTGGCGACCTGTCCGGGGTGTACCCTGCCTCTCGCCCGATGTCAGCTGGGATAGGCTCCAGCCCCCCCACGACCCTCAAGAGGATGAAGCGGTTAGAAGATGAATGAATGAATGAATGAATTTCCACATTGACATATGACGTCCAAGGTAGTTTGGGTGAGTTTGTTGCTGACATTCTGAGACGTTGTGTCCAACTGTCCCATGCATAGTTTCTTTTCAAAGTACACTTCTATTTTCAGAGGAAATGTACAGTTTGCATACAGTCTTTTAAAATAAACTGTCACATCATGAATTGATTTTTTCCATTTTTTTTTTTTTTTTCATTTTTTCCCTTCAACAACAAAAACACGTGGTAGGGACTAGGAAAAAGAACAGGGCTTGTCTTTATAATCTTATGGGACACAAACACCGCTCTCCCAGGTGAAAGTCGGTGTTTGTAGGACCCATCGGCCACTCCTCCTGCCTGCCCCAATCACACTTTTACCGCCTTAACTTGGTTCTTGTCCCACTGTATTTCCCCCTGATGCCGCCAGGCTCTGTTGAACTATGATATCGACCAGCCCTGCATCATGCCGACAATAAAGGACGGCTTTTTGTCGTCAGTGTCTGAAGCCGCAAGTTACTGCCGAGGCGCCAGTTTTCTATGACTTCAACACGATGTTAAGCTTAGGCAACAAAAGCACATAATTCTGTTGAGAAAAAACAGGCTTTGGCTTTACATTCATATAGGAAGCGAACACCGGCCTCCCGAGCAAAATTCAGTGATTGTTGGACCCATCCATCACCCCTGCTGCTGCCCTACTCTGTCTTTCTCCCCCCTTAAAGTTGTTGTCAAGCCAGGTTTCCCCCTGACGCCGTCTGGTTGCATATCCGATTGTCAACGATAAAATACGGCTTTTTTCACTGATGTCTGCGATGGAAGTCACTGCCCAAGCACCTGTATTTGATGACTTTGGAATGAGACCGGGTTGTGGAATGCAGAAGACCTGGATACACTGACCAATCGGAGCAGACTGGGCTTTTTTGGGAGGAGGGCTTAAAGACACAGGTGCTAAAACGGAGCATTTCAGACAGAATGTGCTCCAATAGAGGAATAATAGATCAAAATGATGCTGCAGAACCAGAGATATCATCTTTTTAATTTAACACCATCTTCTCCCGTGTCAAAAGCTGGCATCTATTATCCACAAGGCTACTTTACTGACAATAGCTTGTTCAGAGATTCCAGTGTGTTATACAGGTAGCTGCAAGTCTCAAGCAAAGATGAGGAGTGGGCTACAGAGGTCTAATAAACTCACTTCTTTGAAACACCCCTAGATTATTTTTCATTTTCAAACATGTAGTCTTCAACCTCAACCGACTCTGTTGCTTCAGACTGACGTCAGCTGCTCTTGCACTGGGCCCTGTGTTCATAAAATATATATGTGTCACCATTTAATTCATTTCACACATTTTCTTATGTAGCTGCAGAAATAGGCTGCGTTCCTACAGTATCTCAGGTGACCGAGGTAATTCATTGTTGTTGTTTTTCTGGGTGTTTTTTTTAAATGCGGCCTGTGTGCAGAGGGAGTTGTGTCAGCACTTTGGGGGGCTGGGGCTTTGCCAAACTGTTGAGCTGCAGTGACATGACAAATGAAAAAAATTGCCATTGACTGCTCGCCACCAAAATGGGACGACATCCCTTCATAAAAGACTACTTGGCATTATCAGTTAAATTGTATTTGTAGGTATATGCCTGTCCATTCACCTTTCATTAACCTTCTATCATTGTTTTATGACAGCGGCTTTCAGCGGGCAGGCTCGACATAAAAAAGCTGAAGTGACATCTCGGCAGCATAAAGGTGTTCTGCTTAAATGAAAGTTGACTGCTCATATTCACTTATTGCGTTGTCAGAGAGGTTTGTTTTGTTTCCTTTTTCATGTCAGTGCCTTTGGTTTCCTGCGTGCTTCATCTCTGCACTGTCACCTGGTTGTTGGGGGGTTTTAGCTGATATAAATAGCTTCACTTTCTGCAGCTGTGTGTATTGTTAGTCAGTGTTGCTGTCAGAGCCTGTTTACGCCACAAACAGCCTCCTCCTAAGGTCTGCGGTCCTCATACTGTCACATGTGATTGGCCGTCTACTGCTCGATGGCCCATTCTGCCAACATGCTGCGGAGGGAGGGAGGAGTTGCGAAGCCCCAGAAGCACCAGCAGTCACTGTCATCTCTGGGCCTGACTGTGGGCTTAGTGAATAAGCGAAGGTAAAGATTGATAGATGACATGAACAGAATGTTGTAGGGGAGATGGGGGTTGCTGACAGAATATGCTTCGGATTGGAGAGGTCCTGAGAGGGCCAGCTTGACTTCAACCACACATGACTAACTGCCCCGAAGGCAGGTAGAGAAAAGGCCCTGTCATAGTCTATTACTGTATCTCAGCTCTCGAGGCAACATTACAGCTACACAGCAAATGCATCTGCGCCTTCCGTATTGGGCTGAGGAGAGAGGGTTTGAAGTATCTGTGCTAGTTGAACTAAAATATGAGTTGTACTGCTTGTTAAATCACTCGCAACACGCATTCACTTGTATCCCGTGGGTAATGTGTGTAGCCCTGCTCTGCCTAAGACATGTTTATCATGAAAATCAATATGGCGTACCCTTAAAACCACATGGAGTGAAAGGTGTCACATTATGACCTTTGAATTCAATAAACAATGTCGCCCAAGCTGGATGTGCTAATGGCATGCAGAGAAGGACACTTTATTAAGAAGCAGTTTACTAAGACGTGTTGTGATGCACAGCTGAAGTAGGGAAGCATTTTCAGAGGATTTTGTCTGCAGGAGTCAATCTGCTTCATGATACGCGCCCTACAACGCCGTAAGCTGCATCAACAGCACTCAGCCGAGCTCCACTGCAACACAACCCCGCTGACAGCAGTTAAAGCGCTCATCTTGCTGCAAGGTGCACGTGTAATCCGTGTTCAGCGACAGCATTAGTCACATTTTAATCTTTGCTGTATGAATGAGGAAGGAAGTGTCTGTGTGTGTTTTTCCTAATCTCCCTCTTTGACTCCTACAGCTACTATGTTATTTGGGAAAACAAAAGTCACATTGGCAAAAATGGGTTTTGGCAGAGTGTGGATGTCCATTATAAAGATGTCGACTGGGATAGGGCTCCCTAATCACTTTGGCTCTGTGTAGCCTGGAATAAGGGATCTTTAGTTGTTTGGGAACAGAGAAAATTTGGGAAATATTCCAGGATCCTTATTATGTAAATTCTTCACTTGTGGATTTTAGCACCATCTTTTGGCAGCTACATGGGGTAAAATTTCCTAAAGATATTTGCATGGTGCCAATGGGAAAACCAGAGACACTAAGTCATGCTGAATTATTACAAGTTACTATATTTAACCTGCACTGACCAACAGCTGAATGCTAGTTTTTATGTGTGTTTGCTCTGTTTGGTGGTTGTTTTACATTCATTAACTTTAATGATGAGTGACTATGTTAAAGAGACAACTACTCGTAATCACCAGTGTTGGGCTCCTTACTCTTAAAATGTAATATATTACTCAGTACTTGTTACATTTTACGTATTACGTCCCTGCCAACAGCAATTCGTTATACTACTCGTTTTCCATTACACCCCATAAAATTGGTACTTGCATATCTCCCCAAACTTTAGATGTGTGCCTCTGTGTAAATGTCAGGGTAATCGCAGGTAAGTGTAGCTAAGGCTAGATAGCATGCAAATGATTTCCTTTTTCCTGGGGGTCTTCAGTTGGCTGCGACCAGTATTTTCCCAAAGATCTGCCTCAAAGACACTCATGGAGCAATATTTCATCCACCACATATCCAACCACTAGCTTCATCACTTCTTTGTAGCTGCAGCTGCCCATGAGAATAATCCAGTTTTGGTTGTTTAGCCAGTGCAGGACTACAGCTGACCTCTGCAGCCGAGGAGGTTTCAACTTTGGTGGGGTGTATTTCCTGGAGCTTGTTCTGTCGGTCATAGTTGGTGTTTCAAACAGAGGTTTGAGGATGTGTTTTTCGCAGTGGAAAGAGTTTTAGTACGACTACCTGCAGCAGTAGTGTTCTTGCCATCTTTCCTCCTGACCTAATGTAATGGGAATATTTCCAGCTGCTAAGGTAAGAGTTTCCTTTGTGACATGCTGTGCAGCGTGACAATTACAAAAATGAATCCGTAATGTGATTGTTGTATTTCAAGTCAGTAGTGGTGTGGTAACAAAAGTAATGTTCTTATGAGTTTTTTGGTTTGAGGGTAACTGTAATATTATGACTGCAATTTTATTAGTAATTAGTTAACATTACTTACTGGTAATCACAGACTGCAATTTGAAGGCCTTTATCTCACATCTTCAATCATGGCTCAACAGCATGATACACAGTATTACAGCATTTTTTGTTTTTGCGAATTATCTTATTCATTCTGAATTTTCTTTTTCTTTTTCAGCTGAGAAGCTTTGGTTGCGTCTGGTTGTTATGACACAGAACATCTGTGGAAGTAACACTGTCATTAGGCAGAGCACCTGCTTGCTCCGGCCCTTGCTCTGGATGAAGGGAAGGCTAAAACACATAGGGAGAGAGGATGGACCTGCTGGTCTGTGTGGGCTCAGTAATCACTTCTTCTGCATTGTTGTCGCAGCTCAGCAATGTGACGCTTTTTTTTTTTTTTTTTTAAACTTTTTACTGTCATCAAATCATTTTATGTATCTTCCTCATCACAAAGCTCACTGTATTGACGACATTTCTTTCTTTTCTTCTAAAGTGAGAAATAATGTGAATGGGTGTGTCACCCAGTGATACATCAGAATAACAAACCATTGATACACGATGAATAGAGACTGATAACAACAACAACAACAACCTTTACTGTACAGTACAGGTTTGAATTTTAAATATGTTAAATGGTGTTTCATATTCTGGGTTCTGCCTGTGCTATGGGATGCTTGGTCTCTGTGGTATTTATCCCACCCCCTCTTCACTGAGTGGACAGCTGTGTAAAAAGTGTAAGTTACGAGTGGCTGCATTGTTTTACCTAAAGGTGAATATCCTACAACTCTCAATAACCAGAAAAAAGGCAAATGTGCTGCGCTCAGTAAAGAAAAGACGCTCAGTGCCTCGTCACGCTGCTGCCATTTGTAGCATAGTGTGAATATGAGGAGGCGCTCTCGTGAAAAAAGAAAACAGGAGTTGTGGTGCAGCTTGCCATCGTTTGCGGTGCAATGGCATGCTATTGCAATATTGCAGATATCGCGACAGCCCTAATTGTAACTCTGAAAGTCTCTTAAAGGCTCTGGAAAGACTCAAAAATTCTAACTTTGAATTCTTTTTCTTTGTTTCTTTGTTTTATTTTTCTTTTGTTTACATAGATCCATGGGTCGGGGGATAAAGAAATAATGGACGATGACAAACAGTTAGTATTTACATTATAAACTCCACAGAGGGATGGAAATTGAATGTATGATGGGATCACAGCTCCAGTGTTACTCTGGGATCATTTAACATATGCTGCCTGAGCATGAAAATTAAAAAAAAAATAAAAATCACCAAATAAAAATCACAAATGTATTAGCAGGTACATAAATACAAAATCGATCATCCATGACCCCTTGATTGCTGCTCACTGTGACGACTAGGTGAATAAATGTGTCTCTCAAAGACAATTAGCCTATAAATCCACACACAGACACTATTACAGGGCCAGTAGGCTGTGTGCCTCAGGGTGTGCCTCAGGTGCAGCGCTCTGTAAAAATGGAGGCACTTCAGATAGTCATGCCCTGACTGACTGGTCACCAGACTGGTTGATATTATCTAAATGATGGGACAGAAGGTCTCCCTGAACTCCGATCTGACCTCTTGTCAAGCAGAACAAGAAGCTGGCATCAGCATGAAACACTTTATATCAGCTGGTGGCAACATGTGTGCTGCACAGCTTGTCATGAAAGAAAAAAAAATGATGCTCATTTATGGTTACAAGCTGCTGCTCAGACCTCAGAATGTACGCACATATGGATTTAATGTAAAATTACAATTTAAGGCGTTTTATGAATATTTGGAATTTATTCGGTCACTTGAGTCAAGACGTTGGGACTAAACTATAAACTAAAATATCATGGCCTAATGTTATGATCTGTAACGAAATAGGTTCCACATCTAAATCAAGCACTGTTTGGTAGCAGTAATTTAATTTGGATTAATAACAGTAACACATGAAATGTAAATCATGAAAAAAACTGCATCTCCAATAAATATCATGTGCATGTTTTCCTGAAGAGTCCAGGTCTTTGATCATTGATTATGACTGTTATCTTCAAAACTAAGACCTTGTGCTTTCAATATTTTTGTTCTATCGGACATTAAAGGTTTAATTTAGACGTCTCAAGGTCTTCAAGAACTTCCGTTAATTCTTACTGCTTCACAATAAAACCACCCTGTGTCTTGCCAGTTTTGTTGTTAACTATAAGTGGTAGGAAATGTATGGTTTGTATCAGCAGTAACTAAAAGGAGACGTTTGCAACATTCAGAGCATTAATATAGTAGCAAACCACCATTTGCTATGTAAGGATATACACTAGTGCAGTGGTTCCCAACTGGTCCAGCCACAGGGTCAAGATTCCGTCTTGGTCATTAGTACAAGGTCCACATAGTTCCAAAAAAAATAAATTCAGTGTCATGTTTGTGTTAGGACATGTCGTCGAGCTAGTTTCCTGTCCCTGTCAAGTACTTGTCTGTTAGTCACTCACTCTACAGCAGGAAAAAGCTCTTCAGAATAAAACCTCTGTGCTGGAAATTCACTGTACTTTAAAATAAAGTGTGTTTTTACAAACTTGACACCTTCGGGAGTCACTTGTGGTCCATTCAGAATGATCCAGCGACCCACTTCTGGACTACGACTGACCAGTTGGGAACCACTGCACTAGTGGACTTGAGCAGAGAATAAAGTCCTGCTCCCTGTACGTTCGTGATAATCGAAGCTTCTGTGGTCATTGTTGTGTTAGACCATCTTGCAGCAAGTGCATCTTTAGTGCATGTGAGTCCTTGTGTGTATCCCACTTGCTAGCTCATTGCTGCCGCTCTGCACTGCACTCATATGGGGTGATATCAGGAGGGCGCAGCTGCAGAGATCCCACTAGGTTAGTACCAATAGTTCCATGAGCATGTTGCTGTTGTTGGTGCTATTCGCACTGTCAGCACTGTTAGCTGCTAGCTCAGCCACCTCCATGTTGAGAACTGTGCGCAGACAACCTTAATCATACTCTAAATTATCTACACATTCTCACGCCAACCTTGTCACATATCAACGTTTGGTCAAGGACTTTACACGTCCAGATACCACGTGCAAGGTATCCTGGGTGCGTTGGTTGTTGATGTTCTGGGATGCCATGTCAAGTTCTGCCTGTTACATGCATTGTCTTCTTTCAAAATACACTTCATTTTTCACAGGAAATGTATTGTTTACACACAGTCTCTTTCAAAATAAATTCACTACATCGGTACAACACCATAAATTGATGGGGGTTTTTTCCCTTCAACAACATACATGTGGTTAGGTTTAGGAAAGAAGACCAGGGTCTGGCTTTATAACCTTACAGGATGTTAACACCACTCCCCCAACTGAAGGTTGGTATTTGTTGCACCCATCCACCACCCTTCTCGCCTGCCCCAATCGTCTTTTGCCGCCTTAACTTTCCTTCTTGTCCGGTTGCGTTTTCCCCTGACACCGCCAGGCGCTGTTTAACTATAAAGGCGACCAGCTGCGTGTCTTTCAGACATTAAAGGATGGCTTTTTCTTTAGAGTCTGACGCCGCAAGTCTCTGCCCAAGCACCAGATTTTGATGACCAGGTTGGAATTATAGATGTGCTCCGATTGTCATGCAACTCCTTTAATACAGCACAGATTTTTTGCTACAATACAGTGAAGCCTAAAAAAATCTGCTTGTGTGATGTGGCCAAAAGAAGGCGGGACAGTTGTTGATGGGGATGTTAACAAACTGAAGGTGCTAGCTGACGACAGCGGTCCACAAATTTGTTAATTTTACTGTCATGAATCATGCAGTCACTACAGACAAGCACCATCCCTACTTCTCCACTGCTGTAATTATTTTTGCTGTGCAGTTATAAAACAGGAACATGAATAATAGTGTTTCCTGAATGAGAGGTCAGTCCCATCCCTTCTCTTGAACTGGCCAAACAATGGAGAGCCTTGCGACTTCATGTGCCAAAGTTCAACCAGTCTGAACTGTGATGATCGTACTGCGCCACGAGGAGGCTGATGAGATAAAACTACAAAAAGTGAAGCTAGATTACATGCTGGATTGTTTCCTGTGAATCCCTCGTACATAGGTAATTCAGAGTGGTGATTGCGGCGCTAACAATGAAAACTATTACATAAAGATTTAATTAAATAATATAAATACAGTGAATGGTTACTGTGGAAAGAATGCAGAGTACAGGTGCAAGAGAACTTGAAACATGAAAAACGAACAAAAGGACGAAATATCTCAAAGAATGGAGTACACAGGGACCATCCAGTTGGACCTTGAGCCTGAAGAGTCCTCACATGTTAATTAGTGGGTTTCACTCAATAATTCAACAGACAAATCTTCATGAAACAGATCTGCAGTTGTGGAGTAATGGGACAGAGCTGAAACTTTAAAAGAGAGTTTAAAGTGATCAACGTTTCCGTTATCATTATTGTTACACCTTCCTGTATTTCTTTATCCAGATGGACGCGCTTCACCGATCCATGAAGTGGTCATTTAAGTGTCACTCCATGAATAGGAGGCTGATCAAGCGGAGGCTGTTGTCATAGCAACTGCCAGGGGTACACAGGTAAGGGCACAGATGATTGCCTGAACTGAAGAGTGCTTGATGAGAGGTAGGGGCCACTGTACAATCACGGCTGAGTGAGTCAGGTTTCGTGTGACAAAAAAAGGAAAAGGGGGGAAAAAAAACATTTGGGACGGTGCAGCAGCTATTCCCAAATGTCTAAAAATCACCAGTGATTTGTCTGATTGACCAACCAGATCCGTCCGTTCTCACACCTTTTGACAGTTCTATCTGAACTCTCACAGGATTTGGACGCTGGCGGTTTGATGTGCAGGTTTGGCTGGATGGTCAGTGGACTCAGAAACACTGTATGAATACTGCATAGATGTATAACACTGACCCTCTATTTTAGGTCATGATATTGTCTCTCTACCTATTTCACAGTGTTTGATTTTTTTTGCTGTCTTGACATTAACCTTGTACAAGGTGTTCTTGTAGACTTTGTGTGAATCATGAGGATGCTGCCTTGTGTAAGATTATGGCTCTAATAGTCCTCTACAGATGCCCCATTATTGATTCTCACATAGCGCAAATAGTCAGCTTAATGTACCAAGCCAGTGGAGCAAAACTGACATCATCCAGCCGTGGCCCCCTTTCCCAGCATGGCACATAGAGATAAATGTTCTTCTAAACAAAGCAGCTTATTTTTGAGCCTTACCCCTGGCTGATGGATTAATTGTAGTAAATAAAATTTTCCTTTTCCCTCTTCTTATCGATTTCACAGAGTGTATATACAGAAGCTGTACGTAGTACAAGTGCCAGCATCTTTGAGCATCCACATACCCAAATGCCACGATACAGAGCTTTCATCTTTTTGTGCAGGGCCCTGCGTGAAGTCGTGTGACCATGCTGTGGTGTCAGGTGTTGCCTGGGTGAGAACTGTACAATAGGCACTCAAAGTCAAATGCAGGCTTGTGAGAAAGAAAAGATGTCAGCGGCTAGAATAAAGAGAGAGACAGCTGCGTTTGTCATGAGGGGTGTGAAAGATTCGGAGTGGGTTTTTAACGCTTGTCACATGTCATCAGCTCATTAAAAGCACAAAGGAGGTTTCCGTGTTTGTCCAATCTTACCATGCATCCATCTATTGTATCATATTTGCACTCAAGTGACCAAGTTACTCATAGAAATAAACATGTTTCCATATTCTGCCATAGCCTTCTATAAATATGCTCAAAGATACAGCAGGTCAGTAATCAGATTTCTTTCCTACCTGACCATAGTTTGGAAATAAACATTACTTATTTTAACTGTGTTAGTGATAAAAGATGCTGCTTCCTGACTTGTCAGAGCAGACTGACAGCTCAGTTCCTCTTTAGGTCATGGTCACACATTAACAAAATTAACATTGGCGCATATTTGCCTCTCATTTACTTTCATTAAATGCAGGCAGAGGGGCGAATAGAAGGCTGAATCCAAATGTCCACCCTCTGGACTTGTGGACTTCAGTTGTACATAGTGTGATGTATTCACTGTCATCACGTAAAGTCTGCAGGACTGCAAGCAGCTGATAGACAGCCCTCACTGTTTAACTCGTTGCTGTGGAAACCGTCAACTATCGCTGCTGTCATATTCATATAGATGTCATATGAGTTGATAAACACTGCCTACTCATCTGGTCCTGCACATAACCAGATATACATCTGATATAGCCTTTTTTGTGACTGAACAAAAATATATTTACATAAATCTCAATAACTTGGATATTATTTACATTAGAGGACCTTCTTTTACTGTTTTTTTCTGCCAATTTTTTGTAGCTTATTACACTGCACAGCCTGATAGGTCGCAATAGTAAAATATATTTTCAGTCCCTCTACAGCCTATACTTAGACATATTTCTGTACCATGATGTGGTTGAATATTTCTGGCCTACAAAATTCATGAAACATTTTAATAGACCTAACTATCAATAATTATTTGACACATTCATAGGGTTTTTTTTAGCAGTTGACAAAACCACAACATCATGTCCGTATGGCAATGAACTGTAGGATATTAAACCAGTGAAGTCTGCTGAAGTCTGCAACCCAAGCGGACTCTGTGCAAGTCTGCAGAAAGCCCTAAGTACTCCCAAACTTCTCGGGAACACGCCTGCCAAGTCCACGAGTCTGCAAGTGGGGTGAAGTCTGGACATTTGTTTTCAGTTTACTTCTGGTGGTAAAGCAAGTTGGCATCTTTGCATCATGAGTTCAACTTTGGTGAACTTTGACTGGCCAAGTTGTAGCCTCAACCAATAGTAAAGAAATATGGATGGAGCGACATTGATTGTTTCTGTGTCTCACCAGCTGACATTGTGGGATACTGGCCATTAAATACACAAACTGTCCCACATGAGAGGTGCTGTCTAGCGGGCAATGAGTCGGGAGACACACATGGAACACAAGAAAATGGAAAATGCACCATTAACATCATATTTCATGGTATTTATTAGCAAGCTAACAAGTTAGCTTTCTGTGTGTGTCAAATCACATTTAGCATGAATGTTGCCTCTCCAATTAACGGTCACTAGTTTGCACTCGCTCATGTGTGACTGTGCCCTTATGGCAGGAGTGTATGGCAAGTTATCCCAGTCTTTTATCATGTTGACAGCACAGTTCCTTTTTAGGGTATCATCACACATGAGTGAAATTAACATTTGTGATTATTTGCCTTCCATTTACTTCCATTAAATGCGAGCAGAGGGGCAAATAAAACATTTGCCTCTAATGGTAAAGCAATTTGGCATCCTTGCATTGTGAGTTCAGCTTTGGTGAACTTGGGCTGGCCAAGTTGTGGCCGCAACCAATAGTAAAGAAGTGAGGATGGAGTAGACAAATTGTTGCTGTGTGTAACCACGTGACATTGTGTGTTGACATTGTGTGATAGCTAGCAAGTTAGCTTTCCATTTAACACAAATATCACCTTGGCAACTGATGGTCACTCACCTGCAGTCGCTGATGTGTGCCCTTATGGTTGAAATGTATGGCAAGTTATTCCAGTCTTTTATCATGCACATGCATTGTTTTAAAGAGCCAGGCAGAAACCTGGTTACCTGTCCACGGTGTCAGGTTATTGTCAATCTCCGGGAGACTCTAACTGGGGAAATGAAATTTCTCTGACCCCCTTTTGTGATAATGGAAACCAGGTGTGTTGTTCACATGATGTCACAGAAATCAGCTAACTGTAAACATCCATATATATAGCTACATATCTGTCTATCTGAATGAGTGTCTGCAGCAGATATCTAGTTCACATTAGTCAGTAATTCATATTTTAAATTATCTTTCAGCAGCAGTGTACAGTACTTGTGTATTTATACTGTTTGCCTTGGGAAATGTTCTTTGCTCGCATGTACGTGAGCTTTTCCACCTATTTCTGCAAACCCAGTAAAGCAGAGAATCTAATTATTGGGCCCCATTCTCTGAGGCCTTTCCATTAAACTATTGGCAATACTATCATCCAATTAGTACTTGCATTTAATTATTGATTTCGCATTGCCAGCACCCTAACCTTCCATTTACATGTAAACAAATGGGGCACACTAAATATTTCTTTTTATTTCATGTGTCATCACCGCTGAGAAGTCGTCATTTAAGCAATCTAAATATTAACATCGCCGCTTCTATTTTAAGCCTCAACAAGCACATGCGAAGTGCACACAATGATAAATACACACATCCAGAAGTGGTCATGTATATTCATGTCATCCCGCTGGGCATTCATTACTCGTCCTTGTACAGTGGAATATGCTATGTATTTATACGCAGGAGATCTACACAGAAATGTAAATGAGTCTGTGTGTGTTTATATGTGTGAGTTTTCGTGTGCATGAAGTACAAATGAAGAACAAACTGCCCCCTAATTCATTTTTTTATATATATTTTTAAAATAATGAATTTGCTTTCAGGCAAAGACGATAAACTAAACACGTTTCTTTCTCTCTAACAGATTCTACAGCCTTAATCACGCTACACTGCAGGGCAGCAACAAGAAACTCCCATGTACTCTCTCAGCCAGTCAGTATGAGCCTTGCCTTTCCCATATTATATACAGTGTGTATGGATGTTGTGACTCAGCATCCTCTTTTGTTAGGCTACTGAGAGAGCAACACATCTAATACATAGTCAAAGCTTTATAGAGACTGTAATCAATGCTCCTATAACAATGTCAAAATAAGGTGATAATCTGAAAGGGGTTTCTCATACTGATGAACATGCATGTAATTATTACCTGAATCTGCAGCATCCGCCAGCTTTATAGTGCTTGACAGTGAGTTTCACTCATTGTTTAGCTGTTCGGCTCCCAACTTTACAGTTTTGGTTCACTCTCACCGAATCAATTCTGGCCGCAAGAGGCAGCTGATTTCAGCAAAAATGCCCGAAAACCCCACTGAACACTACCTGCTCAGCACCAAATCGCAGGCAGACACAGATGCTTATGAACTTAGTGGAGCATTTAGTAGCTAGAGAGGCACATGTTTCCCTCAGAACCAAAAACAGATATGAAAGAGAGTGGATAATGGACTTAGATATACTGAGTGGCCAAAAGGTACAACTCCAAATAAATGATGATGTTGCTACGTAACCTCTGGGTGTTTAACCCTTAAAAATGTGGAGTAACATTACTTTTCTTGTGCTGCTTTCAGACGCTTTTCGCAAGTGTTCACACCTTTGAACGCTGATTAAATTGGTGTAATTTCTTTCAAAAACATGGGGGGAAAAAAGCAATGAGCAACTTGGTGAGAAATGTTCCACAAATTGCAAAAGAAAAAATAATAAATATGGAAAATTATTTTTAAAAAAAGCTAGGGAAAAACATATTTAGTCATATTATTATTATCATATGTTTAAAAAATAATCAAAATGTTACAAAATTATAGTTTTTTTCCAGGTCATGTCCTTGTTTGTTTGTTTGTTTGTTTGTTATGTACTTTCTTTGTTTGTTTGTTTGTTTTTGTTTTTTTACAATTTTTTAAAATTTTTTCTTTTTACTAACATCTTGCTCATTTTTGGGTCTCTTCTTCCTCATTGCCTTCCTCCTATTTTTTCTGAAGGAAACCAAGCCAATTTGCTCAGGTTTCAAAGGGTTAAATAAGCCTATGTTCGCAAACACGCTCACCAACTTAAAAGCCAGCGATATGTCAGTGCTGTATCCACAGCATCTTTTCCGCTACCCACAAGTTGACAAAAAGAAAATCAGTTCTTGCAGCTTTCAGCAATTAAATTTGAATGAGCCTGTCTTTGAATTTTATCTAACATGGCAGCTATCTTGCATTATAAAAAGTTAAAAAAAAAAAAGTACTCCCTGTTCTTTTGTTCATTGAATTCAAATTTATCTGTCTCATGTACAGCGATTACAGGGAGGACATCGCTGGCAGTGAAAATCTGTCGTTGGCTCCCTACAACAATGCTCATTCCCAGTGTGTGGGGTTTCTGCAGCTCACCTTGATGCTCTCTGACTGGGCAGCGGGAGGTGTCAATCTCTCGAGGCACCGTGTCTTTTTTTGGTTCACAACAGGTGTCAACAGAGCAGGAATTGAGGTGACTGATGTTTATACTCTATAGCAATGAGCTCTGGCCCTGTTTGTCAACCCTCTCTGACTTGTCCGTTTCTCTCAGGGTATAGAGATGTTTACATCTGGGTTTTTTTGCCCATTCACTGGTCACCCAGTACATTCCCTTTTTAGTTAAGAAATATGTTGCAGCTTCTTTCACTCGTTTCACACTACACAGAACAGTCAACACCTAACATTACTGATAAATAATCGTTTTTGGCAGCTTTCATGTTTCAGCAACAATGCTCGCTGCTGATGTCAGCGTTTGAATCTAACTGGATATTTTCAGCATGAGCGAGTGCAGTCAGCTCTGATAGGCTGGCTTTGGTTGAATCTTTCCAAATAGTTCAAGCACCAGGGGCTACATTTGACTCTTTAACAGTAGCTGTTAGATAGTTTGGGTCCCACTGCGTGGCTGGTCCTTGCATGACAATTTCTTCCACTTCAGGGTGGTTGGAGCCGTCTGAAAAGGTTTCAGTGTCATGTGGCATTTATTGTCCAGAGGACAGAAACTAAGCTGTCTGTGTGTCCACCCTTTGGTGAGATGGTAGGTTGTGTTGTTTCTCTGTGGGAATGCATTTTACACTTTGAAGAGGCCTGTGTTAGTTGAGAGAGATCGCTGAGCCTTACAAGGCTGTGTTGTGAGATCAGATGGAAAATGTCCTACTACCCACTTGCTTTCCAGCATGTTTTTGTGACACCTGCAGACAATTTCAACCTGCTCTCACTCTCAACTTGACAAATACAGATGTTTGGTCTCTGGCCCTCACTGTCAGATACTGAGGAACCAAGGCACCCTTTAGCTGTGGTATAAGATACACTGGGTATATTTCTGTATTACCACTTAAAACTAGCAGAATGAACAACACTCACCTGACACTATTACGTAGGTACAACTGCTTGTTAACATAAATAGCTAATTAGCTAATCATGTGACAGCAACTCAATGCATTTAGGCATGTAGACATGGTCAAGACACCCTGCAGAAGTTTAACCCGAGCATCAGAATGGAGAAGAAAGTTGATTTAAGTGACTTTAAACATGGCACAGTTGTTGGTGCCAGACGACCTGGTCTGAGTATTTCAGAAACTGCTGATCTACTGGGATTTTCACACACAACCATCTCTAGGGTTTACACAGCATGGTCCAAACAAAGGCAAAATATCCAGTGAGCGGCTGTTCTCTGGGTGACAATCCAGGATGACATCTCTGAACCAACACGTCAAACCTTGAAGCAGATGGGCTACAGCAGCAGAAGACCACACCAGGTGCCAGTCCTGTCAGCTATCAACAGGAAACTGAGGCTACAGTTCACACAGGCTCACCAAAACTGGACAATGAAAGATTAGAAAAATGTTGCCTGGTCTGATAAGTCTTGATTTCTTCTGCCACATTCAGATGGTAGGGTCAGAATCTGGCGTAACAACATGAAAGCATGGATCCATCCTGCCTTGTATCAACGGTTCAGGCTGGTGGTGGTGGTGTAATGGTGTGGGGGATATTTTCTTGGCACACTTTGGGCCCCTTAGTACCAACTGAGCATCATTTAAAGGCAACAGCCTGTCTGAGTATTGTTGCTGACCGTGTCCATCCCTTTATGACCACAGTGTACCCATCTTCTGATGGCTACTTCCAGCAGGATAACGCACCATGTCACAAAGCTCAAATCATCTCAGACTGGTTTCTTGAACATGACAACGAGTTCACTGTACTCCAATGGCCTCCACAGTCACCAGATCTCAATCCGATAAAGCACCTTTGGGATGTGGTGGAACGGGAGATTCACATCATGGATGTGCAGCCGACAAATCTGCAGCAACTGTGTGATGCTATCATGTCGATATGGACCAAAATATCTGAGGAATGTTTCCAGCACCTTGTTGAATCTATGCCACCAAAAATTATTGCAGTTTTGAAGGCAAAAGGGGTCCAACCTGGTACAAGCAAGGTGTACCTAATAAAGTGGCCAGCGTGTGTATAAAAAGCACAATAAAAATCTGATAAGAGATGTTAATTTCCATTTATTTAATACTGTCTATAACTCATTATCTGCCTGTATTCCCTCAGTAAGTTCTGCTGATGTGTTATGACTGGTGAGTCACATGAGGGCCATGTTAGCTCAACGTCCTGCGCCTGATATTGACTTCATTTATTCAATCACTCATTCTCTCATTCATTTGTCTAAGAGTCTAGTTCAATGAAAAAAAAAAACCTTTGCTGACAGTATAATATGCAATGATTCAATTATTCTATTAGACATATCATGAGGCCACAAAGCCTTGTTTGAAAGGAATTAGACATGAGAACAATGTTTGTTTGAGAGTCTGAGTTATCCTCAAGCAGGAGCACACCAAAGTGAGGTGTGCTGTTTGTACAATGAAACATTATTTTTTAATGAAACAGCGGACAGTTTTATTTTATGGCAGGTAAGGTTTTAATGTACAAGTTTAAGGATCTATGTTCTGCACTTTACAATGTATATGTAGTCAACATATATAAATATTTCTACACACACAATAGCTTTATCTGTATCACATTTACTTTAACCATGTCTGCGTACCTGTACTATAGTACTGTGCAAGTGCAGACCAGTATTTTAATGTGTGAGAAGCAAAAGGAAAAAGCAGTAAGGGAGAGTGCATGTGAGGGTAGCATCTCCTGACTACTCATTTGGGATCATCTGTAAGTCCAGTTTAATGAAAGTAGTAGTAATCCTGTCGTTATGCTAGGAGCTAATGCATTCCGATTGGCCTTCTTCTCTCCAGGCAAACCCGGAGGTGTCAGACTTCATCCGCTCCCGTCCTGCCGGAGGGGATATCATCCGGTTTGATAAATGATGAATTCCTGAAGGATCGCCTCCAGTCAGTCAGCAGACAGAAAATAGCTCACAGCTCACATGACGAATGCTACCCTTCCCACACACTCCATTTGACCCTAAGAAAGATGGACAGCTTGCCGTGTTGTTATTTTTCCCCTATCTTTTTAAAACAACACGCTCGACTGTCAGTAATGCTAACAATTACCACGTCCACCCACTAAATGGGTACATTTTCAGGGGACAGATTTAATTCCTTTAACATACGCGTGAATTGATTGTTAGCTTCAGAATCATTAATTAAAGCACGGGACATTTCCTGGCAAGCTGCACATTGATGGAGAGAAGATCATTAGTGGCCCTTTGGGTCCTTTTAATATACTCTTCCGACAGTCGGCAATTCAGCAGTGACTTGAGTAGGAGGACCCAACCCGCAAATCAACCTTGTTGACCTGTAATTTGCTGTGGGCTGGATATCAGCTGCACTAAAAATAAGGAGACACCCCCCTGGTGTTTCCCTACTGTTTTTAAATAAGCTTGTTGGCATTGTTGCTGATGTGAAGCATTGTGCAGCAAAACAACAATACACATCCCTGAATATTATATAATATGCAAAGAAATTCACATATAACTAACAATGTTGCTTTGATGCTTTGCTATATTTCTGCATTTTCACTTTAAACTAGCAGAGTGAGCTATGACAAGCTCAATACAATTGAATTAAAGATCCTCATTGCCATTTATATACTTGTCTATATCTCATTATCTGCCTGCATTCCTTCAGTAGGTTGTGTTGATCTGTTATGACTGGTGAGTCACACTGAGGGCCATGTTAGCTCAATAGCAATGATCACCAATGCCGGAATCAATCGTGTCCTTATTTCCCCACTTGTAAGTATTGGCAGTTTGATAGATCTCATAACTTCAGGGTATTCCATGTAATTAAATGGAGAGAAAAGGACCCTTATGGTATCAAGGCTTTGCATTTCAAATGTCCTCATTTTCAGACCTCGCATTCTGGTGCAAACAGAGAAAGACAGAGGAAAAAAAGTGCATGTGGCAGCATCGACCTCACCTTGAGCACATAAAGCGACAGGCTAGTAAGATGTCACATTAAAGTGAGTGTCCCCACACATAACACACTGTAAAAGGCTGGTGACCTTTACGAGGAGGAAGCGCTCACACTCCATTGACTATGAACTCAGAGTGATGGAGAAAATGACATGCTTTCTGAAAGCACTATCTTCGGACACTCAAAAAGGGAAAAGAAGCAATGAATCGATAGGTTGCTAATTCTTAAAGGCATGTCTCCACGGGGCAGACATTTGGTGGTGGCAGCTCCCTTGTGGGCCCCTCGAACTCTAAGAACTGCCAGATTTCAGGTCACAAATCAAATGGAGCTCTTGATTGGATCTTCAACCAACATTGATTTCCTGGGTCTGCGGATGACCACAATTCAATGTTTGGCCTCCGATTCAACATCAGCGACATGTTTGATAAAGTGGTGGAGGCTATCTCCTGACCACCACTGGTACCACTGGGAATCCATCGCTGATTTTTAAGTGCCTAGTTCACTGAGCGGCTTCTTATTAACCACCCAACCTCTGACATCCAGAAGAGGAGGAGGACTTCCACTGATCTTGATACAATTACAATCAGAATCAAATGATTCAAAGGCACGAAGAGCATTAATTTATGCTTCAAGAATAATGAAGTTGAAACTACTGTCATGGATTAAAGTTTAATCCACTGCCCCCTGATCAAGAAAGTGCTGCCTGACCCCTCATCTACAATGGATTAAGAAGTTAAAAGAGAATTTAAAAGAACAGTGTGTAAGATTTAGGGAGATTTAGTGACATCCAGTGGTGAAGACTGCAGATTGCAACCAGCGTAAACTTTAGTCTTGCGTGACCAGCCTCCCTTACTTCGGAATGGGAGTCTGGGGACATTTGTCTTTCGTTTTGTAATAGAAATGGGCAGGGATAACCAGACCACGTGACGGCGTTGCCATAGGTACAGCATGTGTGTTACATGTAACAGAGACATTTCTCTTTCTCCAATCTTGTGGACATTGCAGCTCTGCAATATAGCTGAATCAAATGAAATCATATCCATTTTAATCTCTTCTTGCGATGCACTTCCTTTTCTGTTGTACTACGGACAACAATTCGGGGGACAGCAATTCCGGTGTAGGCGGGTGCAAGGCAAAGCTAATCAGCCATTGTCTAGTTCTATTACAACTTTCCTATGAGAACGTCCACAGACGACAGAGTCAGCCAGCGTGCTGACGTCATCGGCGTCTGTGTAAGAGACTACTGAAAATTCTCCTGATTATAAGTCCTTCAGTTTTCATTGTTCAGGGGCTTTTTAATGCCCCTGTGGATTAATAAAGTAGATATAAAATAAATAAAATAATGGGAGCTGAATTATCCACAGAGGTCTCCTGAACAACTGAACCCTATGATTAAATCCACAGACTGTAAAAATAATGGACACAGCTACCGTAATGTCACCCATTGTTTTGAGGATTCCTGTTGTGAAGTCTTGAGTTCGGCATTTCGCCTGCTGCCATCTTGATTTTTGGAGCTGGCAGTGACTTTATTTGGGCATGTGGCTGGTGCTGTGGATGAGCAAGGGGTAGATCTGACTGAGAAGTCAAGGACAGTACTGGCACACAGCCTCTTACTTAAGCCTTCATAAAATGTAATCAGGTGAGTTATAAAAAAAAATCACCCCACATATAGTTGTCATAAACGGGTAAATTAGCTACAAAGGCCAAAACTTTTTTGTACCAGGCTGTAAACATGTTTATTCTGCTGTAAAGGTGGGGATTTTACCATGGGAGGGTCAATGTGGGTTGACTGGCTTCTGGAGCCAGCCTCAAGTGGCCATTCAAAGAACTGCAGTTTTTGGCACTTTCTTTTGGCTTCATTTTTTTTTAACTCCAGAAGATGCAGCTTGATTAAAACCAGGATAAACAGAAAATAAAGCAGTTTCATGTTACAAATCAGTTCTTCTTTTACGCTGTTTGGCACGTCACAGAGGGGCAGCTTGCGTATCACCTGCTAATGTGTGCTCACCCTTTTTCTCGGATAACTTCTTGTGTGTTCAACTTATTTCTCATCCAGATGTTTGGAAGGTTTTTAGTGGGAGCTGAATTGTCTGTAGAAATGCCAAAACAAATGGAACCAGTTATTTAAACTTGAAAAAAACATAGAATAACATAGTTTCATGGTACAAATCAGTGTTTCTCTAACGCTGTTTTGCATGTTTGAGATGAACCGTTAGCCTCGCATCTGCTAATGTGTACTCACCATTTCTGATAACTTAAGAACAATACATTCAGGAGGTTTTTACCAGGAGCCAGTTTATCCACAGAGGTCTCCTACTCTCCAAAACAAATGGACATGGTGATTTAAACCTGCAAAAACACTGAATGAAGTTTTACTAAAAAAAAAACAAAACCCTGGCATCAAGGGGCTTCTATCTCTGGTGGTCGACGTGAAAATGCAATAATGTGAGTGAGCTATTATATTATATTTAATTTCTGCCAATATATCCCCCTAAAAATTACACACTGGACCTTTAAGATAGAAACCTGATATGGCAGAATAAGATGTCAACAATGCTTTGTTATCTATTGTCTGCATGTCCACATAATACCGAGTCATAAAAGGCCTGTGGGCCAGTTGTACATCATGAAGGCTATGATTTGCCGTCAATGATTTTTCCCCATTTCAAATGATTTCCATACAACCTGGTCTCTGTCCACGGCTTTGAAGCGTTCACAGGTGAAGCCTGGACAGCAGGTCACCCGGGCTTTCGGCCCATTTTGTCCTTAACAAAAGAGCCACTTTGTCCTTTGAAGCCAAATTAATCACCAGTTAAAAGTATCGTGAAATATTTGAGATAAGCTTCAGTGGATAACATTATTTGTTCCTATCACCGTCAGCTGCCCATGACAGGCACTTCTGATCCAGGACTTTGATTCAAAATCTAGGGGTGGACAAGGTTTAACACAAGGATTGAAATGATGAGGCACAAATTGCATTAATTAATGTGATGCCATTTTTATAGCTGCTGCTTTTTGAAGACGGATGAAACACGTATGGATTGACCCTACAGAAGAGGCTTGCACCCATTTAGCGTTTTACAGCCAGGCCGGTGTCCAGTATTATTTGGTAACTTGCTGAACACCTAAATAAAATGTGCAGTAAGGAGTTTTTCCCTTCAAGGAGGATGTAAACGGATGGGGTGCTCTGCTAGAGTGGATTTGGGGGAGCCAGCCGAGGCTGACTAATCAGAGGGTGCTTGGGAGAGCATTAAGACAGACGTGTGGAGGGGAAATGTGACACCTGGAAATTACACAATGTAATGGAATCAGCCAAGTGGTAAATGTAGCTTTTAAATAGGTTTTGTGTTCTCCATTAACTTGCCAGACACTGATTGGTCCTGACAGCAAGGGAAAGTGACGGTCAGCATGTTGCCCCCTCCCTCCAGTACAGCCTCTGCACACACATACACACTCGTACAATAGCGTGCACAGACACGCACACACTTCTCACTGTGGGACACAAAGTTCTCTGTAGTTAGTGGGGGCTTCTGGAGCCAAATGAAAGTCTGGCTGGTGCTGGGTACAGGTGATCACTGCACAGTGGCTGCAGTCATGCTCAATTGCATCCTTTGTAGTCATAGCTGTAAATACAGGGTTATAGCCAAATCAGTTCCATCTCCACTTCCCCCAACACTATTTAAAGTTATAGCTTTAAATTATAAAAATGCCCATTAAACTGGATTTGTGTTTAGCGCAGCACCGACTCAAGTTACACTAAATCAATTTTAAAATAAATAAATCTAATATTATTGTGAGGAATAATTATTCATGCTTTTGGGTGTTTTGGATTTCCTACATGTTGTGTAACCGCTCTGTTTACATATTGCGTTCCTCAGGCAAAGGAACAATGCTCTTGTGAGAACTTGTGTTATCAGTATTGCAGGGCTCTAATTTCTTTTGAGTTTTCTGATTTAATTTCCTGTCGAGAGTGGATTGGATTTTTTTATTGAATTAGTGAGATATGCTCCAATTGATCATATTTCATAGCAAGAACATAGAGGAATTATATGATATACAACATTCTAGGAACACTCTTGGCAACGATCTTTTCATTGACTGATTGTAGTTGTGATATTTCCCAGTTTTTAAAGTAATTGTTGTGCTTTTGTTTCATATTGTGCAGGAGACATTTGAATTGTCCTCATGTTTTGCATAAGAGAAGAATAACCTTAATGGTGCCACAGTTATTGTGAATATTTTTTCCATTTTTTCAAAGGAGGAAAAAGCTGTTTTTGGACACGTGGAAAAAGCATGTTAAGCTTCAAGCACCTTAGTTGGTGTTACCCATGGCAGCAGCAGCTCTGCCATGGGTCCAGTTGGGTTGATGCCAAAAAACTGTCAAAAAAACTCACAACAACGAGTCCTTTCACCTCAGCTTTCTGTATTTTATCCTGTGATCTGAATCACGACATGAAGTAGGGTAACGAATCATGGAGTTAGACAGGGAGTGCCCAGATCACAGACAGTACTAAGACGATACAGACTAGAAATTGGTCATTGCTTGTGAAAATGGAGGCTGGTGTTGGAAAGACACAATGCACGACACAAGCATAAATTGACACGCAGCCCCTAAGTGTCCAAAACTGACGCTAGAGGGATACCTAGAGTGTCATAGTTTGATTTGGAGGGCCACTGATCAAGAGTCAGTATTTGACAAGTCAGAATGTTTTGTTTAGGCTGACTTAGGCCCAATCCCAATATCCCCCCTTGTCCACTACCCCTTAGCCCTTGGCCCTACCCCTTGCCCACTACCCTTTGGCCCTCGAAATGAAGCAACGAGGGGTAGGGGTTGAAGTCTTTCCCTAGGAACTGGGACACCACTCACTACGTCACCGTGCCGGTTACATTCATGCATACCTAACTATTTTAAACAGGAAGCTGCAAGCCATCTACATTTCCAACCGGCATCTACAATGGAGTCTCCAGTTGAGTTCATCGCGTTTGTATTATTCATCATGCTTCGTTTGATGAACGGCAGACGACAGGGGACTTCTGCTAGCTAGACAGCTAGCTAACCAGCTAACATTATGAGGCAGCATAGTTATACTAGCTGGTGTGTTATCGTAATGTGAAAAATCCGACAATTTTGCAGAACAGGACAGATAACAGACACCAGATAGTGTGAGCTAGCTAGATAGCTAACAAGCAATCTGACGACGGTAATGTTAGCTATGTGTGAACTTTTTTCCCCGTCTCTTGCTCAGTGGTAGCCATGGCGACATCTACCCCTTGCTGGCAAGTCAGCATCTGAAGCCGCAAGCTGAAGTGGGCCCAGACTTTCGACTTGAAAAATGACGGTGCCTCTCTGATATGTTTCCCCCCGCTGTCTGACTCCGCACTGTCCGCCATTTTTTGCTTAACCACATCTTACTTAAGCTATGTTCAGTTTGCTCTCATTCATTTGATAGGTGCCTCCAAGAGGATTCATGGAGTAGTGACTCTGGTAAGTCAGATTGGCATAGGGATCTTTTTAGAGCCTCTGTATTCAACAGGGGGTCCACAACCCCAACAGGGTCCAATTTAATTTACAATACACATCATTAATGATGAGCTTAATGATACCCATAAATACTTGTGCAATCATGAGCTAGTTGAAACTAAATCACTGTGCAGGACTTTTTTTCCCACCATGCAGCACCTAGCCATAACAGTGAGGTGAACTATACGTACTATTGAAACATATTAGCCGATTAGCTGTATCATTATTCCAAGTGTGCGGACCATTTTGTCAGCCAGAATAGACTGTAATTTTTTGGAGCAAGAGACACTGACAATCAGTACACCTCAGAAACCACCAGCAAAAGTGCAGTGGGTGAGGCTAATGCACGGAGCCATGCTACAGCTGCTGACTTATTAGCTACAGTCAAGGGCAAATGACAGGAGACATGAAAATATTCATAACTGTGTCAAGTGCAACTCATTTCTACACAATATATCAGCTAAGGGGTCCTTGGCTCCAAAACAATGAAGATCCCTGGCGTAGAGCATTTTTAATTAAAATATCAATATTTGGCACCAGTGTATTGATAACATATGGCAAGAGGAAGTAATACAATATATACTCGTATCAATGTTTTATCCCACCCCTTGCATAGACACCCACACAGTTATAGCAGTATCGTAATCAAATTATCAATACTGACATTGCTGAAAAGAAAAATCCATGGCACCTTAAAGACACTACTGTAGGTGGTGAATGTCATTTGCTGTCTGACTTTAATAAACGCAGACTTTGCCTCGAAATTGAAATTTCTATTTAATTTTAAATCAAAGCTGTTAAATCTTACTATATGAACTCAATCAGTCTACACAGGCAGGCGGTAAAACACTTAGCATGTAAAACACTATGTTGCGCACTAACACACACTATTCTTGGGTATTTACCCAAGTTTCCATGTCCATATTATGCTAACGCGAGTGGGGGCTGTGAGTGCTGTTTGCCTTGCCTTTGCTCAGAGCTCTTACATGTTCACCAACATGTGGGAGTATGAACTGGCTCAAGGGGGCCCACACAGTGCCACGAAGCTCATAAGCCTCAGCCTTCACACGAACCCTGCAGTCCTTTCAATGCAAATGAGAGAGGAAAAGAGAGGAGGGCTTAGTTGGGTATGTTCAGTATCTGCCTCCCCGCTTTTGCATTTCAAATGAATAAATGATAAAAGCCCACTTTTTAGTCAGTCGGTGACTGTCCTCTCTCACTCCCTCTCCCTTTTCATTTACCGAGCTCCCTCACTCTCTCCACCCCTCATCCCATCCCCATGCTTCCTCTCATTTGGAGTTTACTGTGACTTTCCCTTGACTGCATGGTTATTCTCCCTCTTTTGAATCTGAGGTTGCATATGCATAATATCTGACGCTCATATTAAACGGCTAATTTGACCAGTTGTTGGAATCGTTATTCTGGCAATTAACTGCATTTATTTGAGGGCTCCTGAGGTTTACAACTAGCCATCAAAGAACAAAATTAAAACACTGAAAGTTGAGCCTCACTGAAGCCAACAACGGTCTGCTTAGTGGAGCCATTCTTAGAAATGTTGGTGTTCACTGTGGATCCCTTGTGACAGTCAGGAGCCGCCCTCTCTACCTTCGTTTCCACTCCTGCTCTTTAGCCTTAGCAGCCTGTGGTAAATGCTATAGTCGGTGTGCATCGAAATAATGGGCCATTACTACTCCTCTTTCTGAAGAACACTGGAGGCCCGTAATGCTAGAATGGTGGGAGGGTATGATTGAAACCGTGCCCTACCTCATGGGATGTGGGGGTGGGAAAGAGTATGTTCAAGTCAAACACCAATTACTGTAGGCACTGAACTCTGGATAATCCGCAGCAAGAGAAATACTTTTAAAAACTGAATCTTCTGATACTGTATCAGCATTGGTGAATATTAGAAGATTTGTAGATTACCACGGATAAAAACCCTCTGATTAAGTGATATTTCAATTCTGTGCTGGAGAAAATTTCTGTATGTGAATAATCAGATGTAATCATAGACGTCGGAACTAGGGGTGTGTGTACGCTTTAAAAAAATAAAGAATCTGAATTTAAACTCAATTTGTCTGACTTACATTTATCTCTTTCATATCATTAATGCATAGATCTATGCTTTTGATGTGTTATGCAGCCTGCCTGACTACATACAGTAGCCTTGGCATCCAGGGTGTTGTGTCCATCCTGCAAACCTTGCAGCCCCAAACCCGCTCCATGCTGTCGGAGGTGGAGAAGCTCATTAAGCTCTGTCTGGCCCTGCCCATATCTGTCGTGGCATCCGAGCGCTCTTTCTCAGCCTTGCGCAGGCTGAAAACCTGGCTGCACAACACCATGACGCAGAGAGACACATTTGGCCATTATGAACGCTCACAGTGACCTTATGGATGAAAGCGATGTCTTGCATGACAGCCCTGAATCAGGAACGCAGACTTTTCTTTTTTTCCCATTCAAGGTTACAAATAATGCTGTTATGTTCCTTAAATGGCTTGATTTAGTTATCAAAGTTTCATTTTCTTAACAATAAAGATGCTGTGTTCATCCATTCTAGTTCTCTTATAACTGCATGTTATTATAAAATAACTTCAAATCAAATCCTTAATCATTGATAAGTGTGCGTGCTTCCCCCGCCCTTCCCAACAAAAATCCCGCCCCCCCGTCAGAAAATAGTTCCGACGTCCATGGATGTAATAAAAGAGTCCGAGATACCATCAACTAACTAGTGCTTAGAATTGTGGTATTGTAATATCACATTAGTGTCACTACATATATACAGAGGATGTGACGTGGATGTGGAAGCTTTGGAGTCGTTTAAAAGCATCTTTTTTTTATGGTTAAGTAAGAAAACTAGAAATTAGGTGGCAAAGTGGTGCAGTGGTTAGTATTGCCGCCTCACAGCAAGAGGGTTCCTGGTTCAAACCCTGGCGTCGGGGAGCCCATCTGTGCAAAGTCTGCATGTTCTCTTTGTGTCAGTGTGTGTTTTCTCTGGGTACTCCGGCTTCCTCCCACAGTCCAAAGACATGCAGGTTAATTGGTAACTCTTAATTGCCTGTAGGTGTGAATGGTTGTCTGACCAGCTGACGTTGGGCGAGAGGCGGGGTACACTCTGGACAGGTTGCCAGACTATCGCAAAGCTGACACATAGAGAAAAATACGAACTCTTTTCATTGTCTCTGGATGGATTTTAACATATTTCTATACAGTATGCACACAGGGCTGTTACCAGAACTCCGTCAAGATCACATAGCTGTGATGTTAGTTGTTCAAAACTCACTGTTTCCATTTTCCAGTGTGCTCTTTGTGATCATACATCCAGTGTTTTCCTTAATTTGAGCTTTAAGTAGAGCTATTTTAATTATGTCATCTTGTTGCTCCTTATCCTCTGCAGTGGTATAATGGCATCTGACTGGAGAGGTAGCGCCACCCACTACACATCTCGATGAACCAACTCCCAATGTTTGCATAACAGTACTGGATGGAGAAGTGCATAAATTTCCATTTTGCCGGTTTCCCAAAAATCTGGTTAAAATTTGTGCTACATTTGGATGGAAAGCCGACTGCTGGTGCTACCAGATGTGAATACGCCGAGGGCGGCGTGCAGACTGAGGCAAAGACACAACTGTGCAAATTGAAAAATGTTCAACTTGAGCTGTCATGAAACTTCTTCATAAACACACATGGACAAGAGCAACATGAGAGACTGGAGGGAAAATGCAAAAAGAACTGGAGTTCCTGGTGAGTTGTGAGATCAAAAGCTCACACACACACACACACACACACACACACACACACACACACACACACACACACATATTCGGGTGTGTGTTGCTAGCTAGCTTGCAGCTAATGCCTATACAGTCAGAACATTGGCTGTTTGGGATGAAAAAAGCAGTCCACACAAACAGTCGTGCTGTCAAACTCATGCAAATAACACAGGGCTAAAACTCACCTCACACTCTCTGAATCCACCTTTAGGGTACTGTGGGCAGATTCTTTCAGTGCCAAGATGTAAAAGTAGTCAGCAGTAAGACCAAGTGGAACATGCACTGACAAACAGAACAGTTTCTACTTTATTTCCAACTAAAAACTTGGGTCTTGGTTTCATGAAGGTGACACTGAAAAGACGTTGCGTCACTGTGAATCCTAGATGATACTTTATTTACAGACTATTCATCCCCAGGGACTCAATGAAGAGTTACAGCATGATATTCATCTCTGTAACACTCTCTGTACTCTTCACCCAAGATGTTGCTCAGTATAAAACATGATGGTTTTTGATGATTTCCTGCATTTCAAGTGAAATGGAAATGTTTGACAGCGTGCAGATATTCCACTGCTGACTCCACAAGCATCAAGTGAGACTTGGAAACATATGCATACTTTGAAAACAATTACAGAGAGAAATCATTTTTAAAAGTAATATTTTTTTCATAACGGAGATAAAAATGCATACTTTAATTAAGCTTTCCATTATTGATGTCAACATGAGTATGAACACAGTAAGAATAGTAAACTACTTGTAACACACATGATGATGAAATTAAAAACTTTAACTTTTTTTTTTTTTCGACACAAGATATTTAATTTTGTCTGCAGACAGGGTTTTGCAAGCAGAAAAATCTGGGACAAATTCATTCATTATTAATCCAGCTTTTATTTCCACACTTTCTCATTTGATTATCTACTTTCTGAAATGGCAGCGCTCATTTGCCTTCATATATTAATAATTCAGAATTTATACTGGTGTTCAGACACAGATACTTTCACACTCGGCCGTGTTGTGTAACAGCGATGCTTTGTTTCCTTGTTGCATTCACTGAGAGTCCACAAACTTATTTTCTCTCTGAATCCCTGCGTGTTGTTATTAGGCAGTTTTTTTTTTGGAAACAACCGACAGCAGTAAAGCATAATGAAAGCTCATATTGGAGGAGATGCATTCATGACTGAATCATAGTAAAGCATTATGAGCATGTAGGGAGGAAAGGGTCTGACTCATCCTGAGAGACTATTCTGAGAAGGGACACAAACAACGATGCAATAGTCAAAGACATGTTGCTTTACAGTAAGAGCTGTCTTGTTTTCCTGCTTCTTACAGTATTTGCAGCATCTAGAGTTCTTAAGGTTTGTGGCGGCAGCAATTTTGTGCAAAAAAAACAAACATCCATGGTGTCTCAAAAACTCTGCACTGAACTCACAGTTTCAACAGCAGCTGCTCATGTTTTCTGCCCTCACAATGCCATGTGAGTAGCGATTCTATTAGGCTAAACATTTACCAAATTTAATCTTTAATGAGACTGGTTCAAATTTTATCACATTTCCCTTTTTCGTAGCATCAGTCAGAATCATTCACGCCTTGTGGAAATTCTGAAGCCGTGATGCGAGACGAGTCTTATCAGGGAAGACAGATGGGATTGTCGATAGTTGACAGACATGCTGATAACGGATTTTGGGTTTTTTATCTCCAGTCACTTCATAGGGTTGAAAGCCTGACAGCCTACATCTTCAAAGCCACAAAAGGCCAGAAACACACCATGCTCAAACAGATGGAGAGGCTGTGTTTTTAATAACCTTGGTGCCACTACGGCCCGGAGATGATGCCAGACACAGGGGTGCCAGCGAGGGACACCACACTGATGTGCCTTCTTGGCTTTCACATCTGTGAGGCGGCAAAGGTGATAACATCTTTTCCAGCATTATAAAAATGGCAATATGGTGGGAGGGGCACTTGTGCTGGCGAATTTGCTCCTTTTGTTTGCTTTGAAATGTTAATGTCTCCTTTACATGTTGTCAGATTTAAATGAAGCAGATGCCGGGTCACACTTTCGCATTTCTTTGAGGTTTTATAATTCAGACACAGTTAAATACTCCTGAAGGCTGTGCATTGAAGTTCATATGGTATGGCACTTGGTTTGTTTGTTCGTGATTTGCTCATGTGCTGAAGCCATCAAGTAAACACAGTCAACGTCAGGTCAAAGCCATTTATCTTAAGCAGCAAAGCTCAATCCATGTGATGTCCCCGCAGCCGGACTGACATCTCACAAGCTTCAGCAAAAGCTGCTTTCACTGTCTCTGTGACAGTTACAGTAAGAGCCACGACTGACCGCAGAGCATTAATGTGAACTGATCGCGTCTCTAAACACCACGCTGAATTCTAATGTCAACAGTCGTGCTCGTTTTTTATTAGCATTATGAATCACTGCCTCGGCTCATCATACTGTTGCTCTAATGACTCACTGCTGTGTAGGTTAGCCGAAACACAACTGATCACTCCCTCAACAACTCCTGGAAAGTGCTGGTGCTTTGCTGGATTTCAGTCCATGAAAAATTATGATTTAAACCCACTAGAGATAATATTTAAAACCATAAATCACACATATTGAGGCACTTGTGCTCCATCACGCATCATATTAGAGTTACAGAGTGAAATGTAGAGCCTTGTGGAGAAAAGAACTGACTATTGACTGGCCATTGATAAATAATGTATAACTCTACAGCACAATTTGATGTGAATTGCAGAATGGCTGCTATGAGGTTCTTAATGTTTAATGGGAGCACTGTTTAAAAGTGTTGATAGTGTACAGCTACACAAAAGGTCTGGTAATTATTTCCAGCCACTGACACTGAAGTCAGTGTTAATTTGAGAGACAAACTGTGAGCATGAGTGAGAAATGGCGTAAATACAGGTGTACTTGAGTGCTACATTTCTCATATACTGTATATATATTTTTCCATTAGCTATGACCTACACATAATAAACACACAGTCAAAGGTTGAGTGTACAACATGTGTCATATACCTGAGTTCTTATGTACCAAGCTGACAGCTCTCAGGTATAGCTGAATAAATATTATACTGCATGTCTGTCATACATGTGTAATATAAAATGAACTGTATTATACAATAAAAACATTTCTTTTACCCAGATGGCACAGGGAATGAAACCCAAACTGTCCTGAGAGTTGTTGAAAAGTGGAAAAACCTGCCTGCTGAAGGAATAACAAGACAAATCTACAACCACACAAGCAGCTCTGTGAGGCCGTACTGTGAGCTAAATGCTAACGTTAATGACAATGCTAACATGCTCATGTTAGGCAGTTATGTTTTCTATGTTCATCTATTTAGTATACTATTTTAGCAAACTAACATTTGCTAATCACACTTTACTTAAAGGGATAGTTTGCTGATTTTTAACCAGCTTTGTGTCATGACAGTGTGGGTAGTATGTGTAAATGGACTCCCTACATCTTACCAGCACCTAGATCACCCTGCTTATATCAGCTGGCTCTAGGACTGTTGCTCAAACTACAGATTGTACTTCTGATTGTACATTTTCGTATGCCCGCCACAAAGAGTACAGAGACGGATCAAGAGAGAGATCCGAAACTCTGATAAAACTCTAAAACTAGGCAGTGCTGATCAAATATAAATCAAGACTCTGTTACTGTATTGCCTTTTGTTTTCCTAAAAATGTCTTCAGAAACATATTTCAGTGTACTGTTTGGCTGTATTATAAGAATTTGTGAACAGGAAGTGGGCACCATACTGTTTCCTGTATCGTAAAAACAGAGGCTGAAAATTCTGAGATAAAACTAAGCAGTGCTGATCAAATACCAACCAAGATTCTGTTATTACGTTACCTATTTCTCATCTCAAATGTTTTCAGAAACACAGCTTGGCTTTCTGTTTGACTGCAATTCAAGATTGTTTGTCACCAGCTGTCTGCTATATTGTCTTCTGTGTAGAAGTGGCCAAGCTCGCATTATGTCACCCATCAGTGAGAGGACTTATTCATCTGGTGTGACACAGTGCATCCTGGTAGTTGCTGGTTAAATACCTCCTGACCAAAAACACATGCCACAGTCCTGTGTCTCTGTTTTCTCTGGTGATATAGCACAAATTCAGAAGTATACACATCTTTCTACTGCACTGATAGTCTTGTTTAAGGAAAGACTGTCATAGTTGTGCTGGAGGTATACAAAATCAGGGGCAATTGCAATAAATGATATCCTACGAATTATCAAAATATGCATAAAACTATTAAATGTGCAGTAAAACACACAGGAATCATTTTACCCTCCATTTTATTGAGATGCAAACATTTTTATTGCATCACTGACAGGACAGACATTTTTAATGAACATCGTTTTTAGTGGAAATCACACAATCTTAAACTTACAATGACATTATGTCTTTCAATATGAAATATGCCATTGCTTGATTAAGATCTTTTGTGTCGTGTGCAGCTGGTGTGTGTGCAGCCTGTTTTTGCAGAGTGTCTTTTTTGTTTGGTTGCCAGCAGTCTCTTCAGGTGCTGCTGGACACAATAATTACAATTCTCCTGATGATGGATCCATCCAATCCAGTAGTTGTTGAGACATTTCAGTTTGGACTAAAGTGGTGGACCAGCTGACTGTGGGCACTGCCATGCACAGAGTCATGCCATTTTCATGGCTACCAGGCTCGGCTCTGCTTGCTGCTGTCTGAATCCCAGCGCAGTGGGGGAAGTGACAGATTTGTAGCTATTGTTTTGACTGAGTCACCTCTACCTAAAAACATAATGTACTACTGTAGTACAACCTAGCCCTAAAAATAACACCCGACTGCTGATGAGCAGCGGGGAACCTCAGGCTCAATCTATGCACATCTGTCAGGCAGGTTTGAGCAAAAGCATGCTGCATTATTAATGACGCCCCGCTTAGGGAAAAGCTGGAGGCCAAGCCTAGGGATGACATCTGTCAAAGAGCAGTACATCTCTTTCTAGGCAGTCCAGACTGGCATGAGGGGATGAGAAGTGTGCCTGTGAGGGGGGTTCTTCTACACTAACCTTCAATTTCCTTAACCTTTATTCATCGCCCATTCTTCCTACTAATTTTCTTACATTGCTCTTCTTTCTCACAGTGCAGTTTTACGCAGCGCAGCTTTTTCAGACAACACACTTGAGGCTATTTTAGAACTCATTAGTTTAATTGGCAATAAACTGCAATTATTTTTGCAGCTGCAAACTGCATTTCTAAGCTACTACAAACACTGTTGGACTAGCGAATGAAAGGAATGCCAGCACCAGCTTCCCTGGATTTCTCCCTCTCCGTCCTGCATGGCTGTACGGAGAGATAATAATTACTGTTGAGGGGTGGGCAAGTTCATCTAAAAAGTTCCCCTGCACCAAAGGAGTCAATTTCTCCTCCCCTGCCTTAATAATAATACAATTGTGGGCTTGTCTGTGGCTTTCCACGACTCAATAAAAAATAGATGAATAAATAATAAGCTCAATTGTAGGCACTTGGTAGACATTCATGCTCCAGCATCTTCTCCCTTACACAGAAACCTCCCTATTCCCTGCTCACATGCATTATTCATACCTTAAGGAATGCAAGCGTGTGGTTGGAAACCTGACTGATGATAGGATACACATGAATACAATATGGCAGATATACTGAAAACACAATTTTGTTAGAATTCTGGTGTTTGTGCATTTAATATTATCATTACAACCAGTTAAAAATGCAGAGACAGAAGTGAAAGTTTGAGATAATACATGCAGCATGATGCATGATAGAATCTAGTGTAGCAGCAGCGCAGTATAGAGATTCACACATTTTACATACCTGCACAATAAAGTGCCACTCTACTAATTGCAAACCAGATAATCGTAGGATACTCTTAATGAAAAATGAAGGTGGAAAGAGACAATCACATTAGTGGAGAAGGTGGACTAACTGAAAGATCAAAACTCATTTGAGGCCAGTTAATGACCACCTACACAACTGTATAATGTACCACAAAGAGGTACAAGGTCTGGTTCAAGACTGGCGTGTCACAGGTTGTGCAATTAACCTACGTGAATGAGTGTTTACGACAGGAGGATGAATGGGTTGTGTGTGTGTGTGTGTGTGTGTGTGTGTGTGTGTGTGTGTGTGTGTGGGTGCATTTTTCTATGCATTTGTTTTCAATGTGTACACGTGCGCATGTGCATGTGTGAGTATATCTTCTCAGGCAATGAGACCTTGGACAGGAGAGTAATTGATTCAGAGAATCTTCAAATCAATTCTTGGACAGCTGGGACCGAGGAGATTAGAAGTGAAGCACAGGCGGCCCGGAGTGCAGTCAGACAGGCCCCAGAGCAAACAGTAATCTCAGGATTATAGACCTGGGGGAGATGTACCTGTTTTCTCTCATTTCGTTCCCTCTTGCTCTCCCGGCAGTGACAGTCTATATTCACTACTAACCACTTTCCTTTTCCCCCAAAATGCTGCACTCCCTTCTTCCATCTGTAGAGCTCCACAATAAAAAAGGTGACTTAAAAGCTCTTGCTGACATCGAGGTACGATTTCAATGAGAATATATGAATGTGAGGCAATTTGGGGAGGATGTAGCCTGGCTGATATATGCTGCCGGATGACTTTTGACCCTTTTTTTTTTTCTTCAAATAAAGCTCATTGCAAAAGTAGCCAAGTCAGAAGCCAGTGTAGCTCAAAGGAACCACTTAACCTAATGAAGAAAATAAGGTAATGTGTTCAAAGGTCATTTGTATAATTGTTTTGGTCGGACTGAGTGCAGACGAATGATGCAGACCTTTGTCCCATGGCTGGAATATATCTCATTGCCCTTTCCAATTGATTGAATTAAATCACAAGAGTAAATCTGTCAGCTTAATGGTGGAAAAATTGGCCTTAGTAGGAGGTAAGGAGGAGTAATCTTAAAAAGAGCTTGGGAACAGACAGCACCACGGGCTGCGGTTGACACAAAATAAACCCTTATAGCTCGCCCTATGTGCCATATTTGCAGTTTGACTTCTGACTGCTTTTGTAATTCTGCCTCTGAGCAGCCATGAAAAACACAGTATATAAACCCCTAATTAACTAGAGCTCGCAAGGTCCACTGAGTGCATCTTTGCGCTCACAAAATATGTCTTAATATGAGAGGGAGAGAAACCCCAAATCCATTATGCCATCTCTAGTATTTTCCAAAATTTTAATTGTTTCTCAGGGGATTTTAATGAACAATGCCCCAGCTGAACATAGGGTAGTGGGACAGTGCGCAATCACCAATCACTCACATAAGGTATTCTCTAACTGAAATGAAACAGGCGCGTTTTTTTCCCCTCATTACCAAGTTTAATATTCACACTCGCAACGTCTGAATAAAAGTATTTAAAACTTTAGATATTAAAATGCAGCTTAATATCTCCCATAAATGAGAAGCAAATACACTTTGACAATGACTCAGAGTGTATTTTGCTCATGACCATTTTAATAAGCTGTAGGGACAAGTGTTTACTTCCACGACATAGTGGCAGCTCTGGAATAAAGAGATAACATGTTTACAGAGAATAACAACAGAATGCATAGCAGTGCGATTGAGCTGACACCACCAAATGAGCAGTTACCATAATGTTGTATAGTCTTCTGGGACAAATGAGTCACTCGTGCTTGACTTATCAGTCTGTTCATCGAACTACCTCATGCTATTTGGCACTGCAACGCTGAAGACAGCTTTTATTTTGAAATATTGGACATTATTTTCTGAGAAGGTCTGTTGAGATATCTCCCTTGGTTAGGACTGAGCAGAGGCTGCAGGATTTGTAGGGTTGTTGTCATTAGTGACGGACAGAAAAGCAACCAAGAATGATTGAATATATGGCAGTTTCAGCTCCTTACATGAGAGGATTTGCTGCTTTATATCATATAAAGTGAGTATCTGAGTTTTTCCACTGCTAGTTCTGACAAAACAAGCAATTTCAAGTTGTCACCTTGGTCTCGGGGACAATAGTCAAAATAATCCATCTAGTAATCATTAGTTGCAGCCCTAATCTACATATATCTGAAACTGCCTTTTCTTTGAGAAATTTGAGATCAGGCCTGGAGGTCGTCACAGTGGCGTCTGTGTGAAAAGCTCAAATTGAAAATGTTCTGTGTGAGGAGATTAGAAGAGGAACAATAGCTGCAGGATGGATATCTCAGTCAGCATATTCCTGCTGGAGGGAGTTCAAATGAGGCCCTGTAACAGGATGAGACTTGTGTCAGCTGTGTGGTCACATTGATGAGAACGGTGGCTCCGACAACGCTCCATCAAGGCCTCGACAGGCTCTTAAGGTGATTACTGGCTGATTAGTATTACAGTAATCATAAGATGATCCCTGATATGGAAGTGATTGTTGTACCACTGTTCACGACCGTGGCCGAAGCCTCATTCCTGGCCAGTGAGTGAGATGAGGCCGGGCAGATAAGAAATCATCTGACTGTGTTCTGCGCACGTTGGAACATGATGAATTCAACTAACATCGAAGCACTGTCATAATGTATTTTGCAGCCTGTCCTTCAGTCTGACATTAGAGCCTACTGAATTGCTGATGCTGTCTAATTTATGGTTGCGATCTTTATAAGCAGCGAGCAGACCTTAGAAAGTAACAGTTCTTATTGGTGTTTTACCAAATAAATTCTACGCATGCAAACAGGAGTCCAGGGTTGACTTATATATTTTAAACAGGACTCTACAGTCATGATGTACTGAGGCACAGCAGTAGTTTGAGCTAAATGCTCTTGTCAGCCAGCCCTGTCTACTAGAAATAACGTTTATATACAATTAAATCAAAACAGCAAATATGTTTTTGAGGGAATGTAATGCCAAGCAAATCACATTTTCTATTAACATAAAGAGGAAATGTTGCTAACTAACGCAAAAATGTCGATACTGAATGTATCAGCAACATTTTCATTGTCAATTTGTGCCATTTGTTTTAAACCAAAATTGCCAATCTTGCAATATACTACCATAAAACTTGTAGCCCAGGTTATTATTTGCTTATATCACTGAATTCAACAGGCTTATATTTGGGACAGGCCTTTAATTCCTTTTACACAAACCTGTTGCTCAGCAAACATGGGAATTATGATCAAAGCGTTTATTTGAACCAGTATGACTATTACTAATAAAAATTAGGCTTTGAAAAATATATTATCTGTTATGATATGACATTTGTTTTACAGCACCCTGCATACCGACACAACACTGCTTTGTCTTGTTAAAACAATATTTACAACTTGGATAAATTTTTATGAAAAACAGTTTTGATTCTTTTGATCTGAGGACCCTTACGGACTAAAGGAATCTAAGTTATTTTACAGAGTAATCGAGGAATGGACACATGTTCTGACTTTATGAAAGCTTACAGTCTACAGTCAATCAGGTTTTATATATTCAAAGAACTTCTGTAAAAATGAACTACTTGGCAACCAGACCAGGCTTCTAATTGAGACAGGCCTTTATTTGTCAAAATGTGTAGCTACAATCTAACCTGGAAATCCAGATGCCCTGGCCCTTAGCAAATTCGAATTTACTCTGCACGGGGATCTGGCCCTGACAAGCAGAGCCCAGTGAATTGCCATCGGACCAATCAGATCAGTCTATCTGACAGAGGCGGGCTCTGGGCGGTAGTAACATGATGACGACAACGCTGTGCCGTAGGAGTTGAAAAGTAAACAGCCAAGATGGCAGCTGCCGAAGGACTGCGTCCATTCAGTTTAGCTTAGGAAGAAACGCTAAGTCAACTACGCTTATGTTTTTCCTTGAGAGAGGAACAGAAGACTGCTCTAGAAGCCTTTGTTTCCAGGAAGGACGTTTTCGCCATTTTGCTGACGGATATGGCAAAAGCATAATATATCAGTTAGCCACACTGTTTGGCAAACAAATGGGGCTTAGTGCAACCTTGTTTTTTGTTCTGATTGGCTATCGTGCTATCCAATTGTGTGCGGCGGCATTTAATATGCCTCAGTTAGTGCCACCTCTTGGGTAGGAAGGGTGTATCAGTGAGGGCCAGACTCAAAATCTTTCTAGATTTGAGTCTGGATTTCCAGGCTAGCTACACCCAGCTAGTAAAAGAGTCTGGACTTTTAATTGAAGCTTTACAGTATCCACTCAAAGCATTTTATAATTACCTTTTCATCAACATTTCACTGAAATCTCAATCCTCCCCTATCTGTAACTAAACCCAGCAAACTTGAGATTCTGGTGTCACAGCCCTTCAATTTGTGTGTCTGCCATTCACTCAGACCACCTCCTTGCGAATCCAGCACTGTACAGAAATGTAGTGATTCAGTTATAGTCTCGGAACAAATTCTAGGCAGTAATTACGCTGTCAATGTAGTCATGAAACAATTTTTAGGAGGCATGTGTCAGCCTGCTAACATACTCACAATGGGAAAGAATATACTGACGTTTAGGATGTATAATGTTGACCATTGTCACGTCTTAGTTTAATATCTTACATTTGCTCACTAAACACAAAGTACAACTGAGGCTAGCAGTAGAGAGTAGAGTATTTGGTCATGAACCAAAGTACTGGACAAATAAAATTTTGACCTGATTATCGTACAACATGAAAAGATAAGAGAAAACACCAAGTGTTCACAATCTGTCCTGCTGAGGTCATTACTATGTGTACCAAGTTTCACAGAAAACCATCGAGGCACTCCACTAAAAAATAAATCTCAACTTCATGTTGATGCTACAGGAGAGGTCAAAGGATCGCCAACGCCGATAGGATTCCTCCTCTGTGGACCATAAATCCCTGTATAAGATTTCATGCCAATCGTTATTGAGATATCCCAGTCTAGATCAAAGTGATGGACCATCCAACCCACCGACATCGCCATTCCTAGAGCCTCACCACTAGCAGGGCAAAGAAACAGCTGCGATCTGACCTTTAACTTAATGTAACACTCCAGCAACAGAAAACTACACTTCACACACACAGAGCATCACAATATATGCAAATCTTCTTTGCCGGTTGTACTGTAGAAATGGTAAAGTCCTCGTGAGCCGCAGTTTGAAAACAGCCAGGGGTCTTTGAACTGGCATTTTCCATTGGTGTGGAGGTAAAGGGGGGAATCAAGGCATGATGGTGCAGTGGCAGAATGTTAGTGGGATATTTGCTTGGATTATTCCAGAAATCAGATGTAGAAAAAAAAGAGGAAAGAAAAGGCAGCTGGGGCTTGTGAGTGGGCACTGGTTGTAATGCAGCGCTGCATGTGTGCAGTGATCCAAAAACGGGAGGGATCGGATCAGGAAGAGAAATTAGAAGAGCTCCTCGCAAAGCTTTTCCTCTGGAAGCCTGAGGTTTGACAGAACCGTGCAATTTTTATACTTGTCAGAATGTGTACCAGATGCATGACATGTAAATTAAACTGGCAACAAAACACAGCCAGTGGGCAACGAAGCCAACTGAGGTCTGAAGTTACCCTAAAATATCTAAAAGTATTACCAGGGAATAGATTCTGAACGAGTGTGCCATTGTGGCTGCTGGAGGAGCTCTATTACTCTCCACGAAAAAAATAAAAAAGAAAACATTTGCAGGGTTGAAATTCCTGCCTCACTTGTCTAACATTGCCAGTGGCAGTCGAAAAATCAATAACTCCAAAATAAGACTGCTGTTCCTCCAAATCCTCTATGATTACTCCCACGTCACCAATAACTACTGCAAACACTGTCCTTAGCCACACTGTCTCAGATAATCTGATATATAGTCCAAAATGTCCCACAACTGAACATGAACTCTTGTTAGAGACAGGGACATCACACATGAGTGTCCCCTTTATTACCTTGTTAACATGCTGAAACACAAACAGAGCAAAAGTACAGTAAATTTAACCACGGTTTTCTTTCTCTGGTTGACATTTGGCTTTTTAAAATCAGGGTCCTGGAGCAGAGCAGCTGCTTGGCCTTGACCCGAGCTGTTTTGGATACACCACATTGTGCAGGATTGAGGCGGGCGTGGTTTTCATCATGCATATGCTCGCTGGCAAAACCTCCAAAGTGGAATTCTGGGAGGATTTTCTGCTGGCAGAGGGAGATGGCAGCAGTTCAAACAATATGGAAAAAAGTGCTCAGCGCCTTCTCATGATCAACACAACTCTACCTAAACTATATAACATGAAAGAATATTGCACTCTCAGATACAAAATGAGTGATCAAATTCAGTGGTTTTAAGTGCATCATTTTGTGACAGTTGTTATAATTTAGCTTTTTCTCCCTGTGCTTGCTTTCTCCAGCGTTTCTCTTTGACACAGTATTTATCTCAGAATGACTTTCTACATACTCAGAGAAGACACCTGAACTTTCATTTCATCCGAGCGGTTGAAAAGATTTATAGCAAAATAGTAAAAGTAATAAAGTGGAATTTTTTCAGGTCACAAAAAGGTGAGTTGCAGCCATTACTCAAAAACCTGCCCTTTGTCCTTAATGGATTTCTTCCTGTGTGACTGCTGAACATGGAGGCAACAAGGCGCGTCTTGAAAGAGGCCCCTGCTCTCTGCATCTCAAGCTCCAACAATAAAACCTGCTGTTTACATTTAAGTGGTGGATAGCAGTTTATTTTTTTTCTATTAAACTTCAATGTGGTTGCACTGAAAATATCTCAGTGTCACATCACACGGTCCACAGTGGACCAGTAATCCACAACCAAACAAGAAAACAGGCCGAGTAACCCAAGGTAGGGCTGGACGATAAAACTATCACACTATTACTATTATTAGCTAAAACACGATATTCAGACAACACTGTTATATATATATATGTATATATATATATATATATATATCCATATATATATATAGTTTATATATATATATATCATACTGATATATATATATATATATATATATATATATATATATATATATCGGGTCACATGCACAGCTCCACTCATTTATTCACAAGTTGTCTGTCTGTTAATTAGTCTACAGTGTGACATCGGTCATATGTTGCACATGCTACACGAAATCAGTCTGTGAGATGAATGAAATTACCGCAGTAGCACACGTGCATTCCAGAGCTGTGCTGCTAGTTTGTGTGTGAGGTGGAGTCTCGCTGTTCTTCTTAGAAGAGTAGAGACAACACAGATGTTTCATATACAAGATGTATATAACGCAGACAAAGTGTCTCTCGCTCCTTCCCTCCCTCTGCCTCTCTGTTGATGCTCTCTGGGAGGGGAACTGCCCATTGGTCCGACAGCCCACTGGTCCGACCATATTAAACCCATTGTTCCTAAGTCCCGTTGTTCCGAAATCAGCATGATGCCCTGTGGTTAAGGTCTGGTTAGATTTAGGCACTAAAACCACTTGGTTAGGGTCAGGAAAAGATCATGGTGTGGGTTAAAATGAAAAAGAAAGTGGCAAACACATAAGCTGTGAGCCTGCTTCACCTCAAGCCTTTCCCAGCTGACCCAGAGCCGGTCGCGGCGTACCATCAAGGTAGAAAAACGCCCGCCGGGAGCCATTCAGCACCGCGGACCGTTGGACTAATGGGATGCCGGACCAATGGGCTGTCGGACCAATGACATGGACCCCTGTGGGAGCATGAAATCCGGAGCTTGGGCAGTGACTTGCGGCGTCAGAAACCAACGAAAAAAGGTGTCCTTTAACGTCAGCATGATACACGGCCAATTACTGTTATAGTTTAACGATACCCAGTGGTGTCAGGGGGAAATGCGGCGGGACAAAGACAAAAGTTGTGGCAGTAAAAGTCCAAATAGGGCGGGCAGGAGGGGTGGTGGAGAGCAGTATTCACGTCCCATAACATTCTAAAGCCAAACCCTGTTGTTTTTCCCTAAACCCAAACACCTTCTTCCGTTGCCTAAACCTAACGGTGTCTTTGTTGCCTAAACCCAACCAACTGGTGTCTGTTGTTGAAGGAAAAAAAAAAGTTAATTCGTAGTGCTGTCCCGACGTAATGCATTTATTTTGAAAGAGACTGTTATCTTAAAACCTTAAATTTCCTGTGAAAATGGAAGTGTATTTTGAAAGAAGGGAACTTGACACGGTGTTCCAGAACATCAAAACCCAACGCACCCAGGGTACCTTGCACGTCATATGTGGGCGTGGAAAGTCCATGACCAAACATCAATATGTGACGAGGTCGGAGTGAGAATGTGTTGAATATGCATAACAGCCTAACTTAAAAAAAAAAAGAAAAAAGAAAAAAGATTCAAATCATTTTCCAGCACGAGATTCATTTTTAATTGTTCCAAACTACAATAGAGTTAGGTCTACTTGATACTTTTATACTCATGTTATAGTTTTGTGTCCTGTGCTGCAAACCTTTAACCCCCTGCTATTTATTTAATATAATTTTTAATTTACATGTTGTACAGCTGCATATTTTCAAACAGAAGAATAAAATCCCTGTCTTTGCATTTTATTTTGATTGCAGCCTGTTTTTATAAAAGTGTTTGTGACATTGACTTGAAACTGAACATGTAGCCCGCTTCGTAGAAAATACCAAAGCTATTTTTAGCTATTTATTGAGCTGGATTTTCTAATTAAAAAGATCAAATAAAGCACGAGGCAAAACAGACTAGATTAATGGAAAACATTTGTTGTTTCATTTGACACTGCTCCCTTTGTCATAGAAATCTTCCCTGTTTGTTTAACAAATCCTCTCAGAAATCAGCTTTTCACATACTTGTGAAATCTGAATGCTCACCACCGCATTTGATTTCAGGAGTTCCTTATGCATTCATGCAGCCCCCTTTTCCAATTTTCAGGATAGGGAGCACATTAGCATGATTAGCAGGTGGCCCCAAATGTTGATTAATGTGATTTCATACGGGGAGATAATTCTGCCTGATGCCTAATATTTAGCTGATCCAAAGACAATGGACATTAATTATCATCGTTGCTAATGCTTCTGGCACGAAATGTTCTCATTACCTATTCCCATCCAATTTAACACCACGAAAGACGAAGAGAGAAAGAGAAAGATAGAGGGAGAGAAACATACAGATTTAGCAAGCAAGAGGAAATATAATGAGAAAGATCAGAAAGACAAACAGAAGTCAGATACTTTCCCCCATTTCTCCATATTGTCTAAAACACTGACGTTATCAAATGATAAACAGGGTAGCATTATTGCACCCTCCACTGACATCAGCTCTGTGACTTGGTGTGGGATTTTTTAATGTTTCCAGCTGACACATATTAAAAATAGAACCCTGCAACATTATTTTAATATTTATTCATTCATTCAGAGGAGACTAAAAGGCTAAAGCTACATGTCCTCACAAGTCGATGAAACATGTAGATCACATGGAAATCAGGGAGCAGCACTGGTCTTGTGCTGCAGCATGGAGCTTGTTAGCTCTCAAATTACAGGTCAGTATTATAAGAAAACATTTAGATCATTATCTATTTATAACAAAGCTAATTAGATGTTTACTGGGAATAGTGCACGTAATAAGTTACTTTGACAAATAAGTGTAAGTATTGTTAAATAATATGTTTAATTTTTTCACAAGAAAAGGCTTTGAGGATGAAAATGAACCAGTGTGTTTGGCAAAGTAATTTCACATAACTTCCACAAATCCAAAATAGTGCAGGACAGTGCAGTGATATATGGGACCAGTGTGACACCAACTCTTATGCGCATGATGAGGAGCTTTAAAAGGCAAAAAGACAATCTGAAAAATACATGAGAGCTGTGTTTTATTCAAGTACAGTAATAATGAAGCTACTTAAAAAGCAACTTATGCAACTTTTAAAATACCTTGAAATAACAACTATATATTATATATAATTAAGGACCACTTGAGCATATCTGAAATCTGGAATTATGTAGAGATCTGTTAATCATATGTTTTTGTTTCTGTGCTGTGGTACTGTGTTATTTAGCTTAGTTAGCTGATCCTGTGCTATCTTGATGTGCCTTGCGGTGCACATGGAGGTGCAATGGGGCAGCGAAATGTGATGTTAAAATGGGTGTCAGACACTGATTAAAAGCATATTTTTTTTGTCTAAATACAAACTTTAGATGACGCACAGTAGAAATGCTTTGTGGCAAGTAACACACACACAGAAGCCCATGGAAACATTAACAAGCGCTTGAAGAACACCCTAACAGTGATTCAGCACTAGTGTAGCTGGTTACGCTGCTTTGTTACCGCTCGTAGTGCGACAACAGCATCATGAGAACTAAATTATTGTTGCAATTGAAGCAGTACGAACTACCGAGGTTTCCGATGTAATCAGTGCAGGCCATTCCCACACTGTGCCAGACCTTGCTGTCACACGCGTATCTTGCAAAGATGTATAATAATATATCACTGTCTTGTGCAGTATGTTTATGGTAGCTGTCAAATCCTTTCCAGTGGTCGTAAAGTAGCCTTGTCGTAAACATGTCGTAAACAGGCTAAACCAGGAACAAAATTATGATTCAGCTAGCTCATTTTCACTAAACATTTATTTGAATAACCTAACCTAAATTTCATTCAGAGACCTGATAACTTTGGGCTACTAATAATCAATTATTGTTAGCTGACAATGTCCATAATGACATATTAACATTCAAATGAAAGGCAACAGATCCAACGCTGAAATGGCCCCCAACTGTTGAGTCACCATTAGGGATGGGCATCAATTTTCGATTATCGATGATTGATTGTTAAGGCTTTTGATCAATCACAAATAATTTTGATCGACAGTCGCAGTGTTTCCCCTACAATGCCTGGCATAGGTCCGGCGAGCTGCCGTGCCAACGAGACCCCCCGCCCGGCGAGCATGGCGGCTCGACGGGCCTACGAGACCCCTGCCGGACCTATGCCAGGCAAAAACTCAGAAACAGACGGAGGCTCTCATCGCTCTCCAAAGCCTCTCTTCCCTTGAGGCCTCTGAAAACACTACGCGATTGAAAGACGGAGGTTTTCCTGAAAACTGAAGCATGTAACTCTGGGCATCAAAACTGGGGCAGCTGTGCTCTCTTGCAGCGACAGTCTGCACTGCACTCTTTTGTTTTCTCTCTTTTGAAATACTCGCTTATCAATTAATCGATAATTGATCGTTAATTTTTTTGATGATCGAATAATGAATTTTGATTGTTTGCCCATCCCTAGTCACCATACATTACAAACTATATAAAATCTACAGATTACAGTGGTTGTGACCAGCAATCAAAGCGGTTTTGCCCCCTGAATGTGTGCATCCAATACTGTTTGTGAATAAGAAAACATGTCTATACTGGAATTTTTGTTTTTGAATGATGATACAAAGGACACAAGCTCTTTGGATACTGAGTATGAGTCTTAGCAGAGCCTTATAAGCACACCACTTCAGCATGAAGAGAAATCTAAAGCTTGACTGACCTGTGATATTGCAAAGCTATAATTGGAGGGAGGGGTTGAATGAACTGTTGATTAAATGCAACCTGGGCGTTTTGTTCCTGCTGGGGAAAGAACCTCAGCCACATTTGTCCATTATAATTGTAAAATACAGAAAGTGAAAGGCTTCAGGTAACATTCCTCATTTCCTGTTCACAGACTTGTTGCTTGGATCTGTTGGTCTCATACAGCCCGCACTGAGATTCTCAACAACTCACCACTGAGAGAAATTTCAAACACTTACACCATTTCTTCTCTATGAAGGCTTCAATTTAGTAACTGATCGAGGACATATTCTCAGCCTGTACTACAAAACCTTTTGTCCTGTTGAAGTGAGATAACGATCCTTAGGCAGAGCTCAGAAACTGCCTCTCCTTGAGATGATAGAAGACCTGCGCAATGTCTCCCTATCCAGCATTCAATGGGAAAACAATAAACAAGCCTGGAGGGGGAGATGGAGAGATTGATAGGCGTGCAGTTCTGATCACTCAACCAACAGAAGCTCACTTTACCGGTTCTGTGCTTTATGCACATTTGTGTTTATGAAATTGCAATCGATTGTTTCAATTACATGCGCGGTTAGACCATAGCGCTGTCACAATTGATGTGCTACTCTGAGTCAACCTTTGTAAAAATCATTCAAGTTGGAAGTGGTGTAAAAAAACTTATTTTTCAGACTTTTTTTTTTCCATCATATCCCACTGTAGTCTGCAACACTGCAGCAATACAGACTCTGCATTGAACTATGGTGGTATAAACAGAGAGAACAAAGCTTTAGTCTTTGTCCTGATTCTCATCTGTGGACACAAGCTTTGTGTAATGACCATAAGGAAGAGATCATGAGTAGTGGAAGCTGAAATTAGGTTTCTCTGTAGGGTGGCCTGGGTCTGGAGTTCAGTGATCTGAAAAGACTTTGGAGTCAAACCACCATTTCTCCACACTGAAAAGAGATCCCTAGTGAATGCCGCATTTCCACTACATGCTTCGGATTGACGTAACTCGACTCACCTTTGGTACCAGGTAGTTTTGTCTGTTTCATTTTCCACAGAGAACAGTATTCCCTCAGTGTAGAAGGGATTCTCAGCTGAATGCCAAAATAATGTCAAACTGCTGTGACATCATCTCCAACCCAACACTCGCTGAATCCTTTCATCAGCAACCAAACAGCGTCGGCACATCGTCCATTGTACTGTGAAGTTTATCATGCAGTTTTACGTGCTGCCATTTTTTAAAATTTTGGTTGAGTGAATAAAGCATTGAGGTTGCTATTAATGGTAGCTTGGCTTTTTAGAAATGGTGGCTTTGTGAAGGATGTCTTATGTTGCGCGAGTGACAATTCTCAGTGGTCTTCAGTGTTTTAACCTTACCTTCTTGTACTGGCTCAGCTCGCTTGGAACCTTGATCACCTTTGGTACCCCAAAAAATACTAGGTACTTTTCACAACTTTGGCGAATGGAAAACCAAAAATGAGCGAGTTGAGTAGAGCTGTGCTGAATCATGTAGTGGAAATGCGGCATGAGACACTTGGAACAAGCCTTTGTGGTTGCCACCACTCAATAAGGGGTGTTCTTGCATGACTTTCTTAAGAGATTATATTTCTTAGAACAGTGGTTCCCAACTGGTCCAGCCACAGGGTCCAGATTTCTCCCTAGTCATTAGTTCCAGGTCCCACAGTTTAATACATTAAGGGTCATATTTGTGAGTGGCCATGTTGTTAAGCTAGTTTGCTGTCTCTGTCAAGAAGCTGCCGGTTAGTCACACACTCTACAGCAGAAAACAGCACTTCAAAATAACAGCTTCGCGCTATCAACCAGTTCAGAACCACTCTCATAGAAGTACTTTGGTACTGGTTGTATTTAGTAGATGAACAAACAGACCTTTAACACCAAATCCTCAAGCTGAACTTAGTGAATCATTAACATCTTTGACTGAAGTAGCTTCGGCAGCATTTTTTCCTAAGCCATGATATACAGTATGTTACTTCCTGGTTAAAAGCTCACTGAAAAACCACCAAAGCCACAGACAACAACCATGAGACTAATTAACTGTGGCTAGGTAGATGTTGCAGTAATAACCTCCTACACAGTGCTTAAGAGCAACTGAATAAAACAGTTTGAAACAGCTACAGAGTGGTGAGTGACCAAAACAGTGTCTGAAAATCACAGCGTAATAGATGATGATGCAATTGCTTACTTGTGTGTTTGGACCACCTCAGTATTTTTAGGAACTATAGACAAACTGGATGAATCTGCAATGCACAAATTATGTCTTAAGCAGAAGATTCATTTGTCTTTTATGTTGCATCTTGTACAAACCTGCATGTTTTCTCCTGACATAACCATGCACTTTCCTAACTTTAATTAAGCATTTAGCTGCCTCTTACTCATTCCATGGCTGTGATGTGTAGATATTGCTGGCATTAAATGCTACACAAACTACAAAGTCACTGACATCAAATATTCTAACTCAAGAGGGAGAAACAATTTAAATCTGCAAAGTGAGTCATACATTTCTGCCTCTACTTGGTACCTACTGTCCTCAAAATCTCAGTCCTTGAAAACAGAAGATAGTTACTGAAGCCCTGTCTGGAGTTTTTTTTCGGCTGTGGATGATTAAGATTAAGTGTAATATGCATTCTAAGTTTAAAGAGCCCTTGATGTCTACGTTCCCAAATGCTGTTTTTGCCATTTTATTGCCCTCCACAGAGTGCTTGATGCCATTTGGGTAAAGCAGTGCCATCCCTCTGGAAATTAAGCTTGAAAAGACAAATGTTTAGTGTCGTCTCTTCCACCAGTGCTAAACTAAGTGCTGCTACTTTTTGTGTGATTGCACTATTAAATGTAATCATTACAACCTGCAAACTGGCCACAGAACTTCATATATTAACAATAGAGGGAGGGTAAAGAGAAATCCGTTCACTCATGATAAAAATATTCATTTTGTCATGTAGCTCCGTCAGGTAAACCTCTGTTAATTACTACCACTGCACCTGTGCTTGATTACTGTATACTGTAGATGGTTTCCGTGTGTGTGTATGTGTGTGTGTGTGTGTTGTTTGTTCCTGTTGTCATCTTTACAGCCCAGTCACTAGAAGAAAATGTTGGCATTGTTTCTGCATACCATGAATACGTACAGTTGCATGTTTCATACGTATCATGTCCTCCTGAGACCCGACCTTTTGTTTGGTACACATTTTTAATTTCTCCTAGCTATTTGGGATCAGTAGGACCCGATAAGTACAAAAAAATTAACTCTGTCAATGATAATTAAGTCCCAATGTCCTCAAACAAGAGGACAGCAAAGTCCCAATGTCTTCAAACGAGTACTTCCTATTTAAGAGCATCTTAGCTTGTAACTGTTGCTAAAATTGTTGCCATATCAAACTACAAACATTATTAATCATAAATAAACAAGTTTCAATAAAATTTGATCAGGGTTTGGACCTTTGTTTCTTTTGTAATGGGATCGGCTGCAGACCGGCTTGGCAGAGATGGCTGCCATCTTGTTTTTACATAGATTAGTGTATTGTGCTCTTACTACCACTAGATGGCACTAAAATTGTATCCACAAACGAGGGCAAAAGGTTTAAGATAATTAGAATAAAGTATAAGGTCAAGTAAACCCAAAATGTGATGTCCTTATATGAGGACACATGGTTTCGACGTTTGTAAAGTGACATATTACATGAGCTGACTTTGCTATCAGGAGATGGAGGTGATAGTGGATGGTGTGCCACCAAGCCAAGATGCCTGCCAAGCTGCAGACCACTGTCAAGACCAATGCACAACAATAACGGTTGCCATTGCTGTGTTTGTTGCAACTTTTCAGCCCCTAAATGTGGATGTTTTGTAGTGACCTGTTGCCATATTTCCAGTCGTTTTTTAGCCCCCAAATACTGGTGTTTTTAGTGACCCATCGCTGTGCCCTTACTCCCACTTTTTAAAACGGGACAGTGGCACAGACAGTGGTTGTTTTTACAAAGACATTGCTGCTTTTCCAGCCCAGCAGACTGCTCCCAGAAGCAGGTATTTCAGGCCAAAACATTATCTTTTCCTAACCATAACCAGGTGGTTTTTGGGCCTAAACCGAATCACATGCTAACCACAGCATTGTTGAAATGTAAAGTTGAAACATATCAGCGACAGAATTATGTGCAAATGTAACATATCCGTGGTTTGCAAAAATGTACAATACTAACATTTTTTCTGGAAATTTGGTTGAATATTTAATCATGTTAAAAAAAATAACAATACCAAGTTGGACTTCTTGTTTCATTATAGGAGCTGCAGAGACCTTTGAGGCAGTACCTGTAATTTAGAGCAATAAATTAAACTCCACTCAACTAGAAAGCACCCCTGGTCCACCTTAATTTTCAGCATACTGTGAGGGCTGCTCTGTTGTCCTGTTTCTTTACATAGTTATAGTCCACAGAAAAAGACTTAAACATCACATGAGCCCCATGAGTACAATAAAAAACTTATTGCCAACTCATTTGTCCTTTCCCACAGCATATATCCCATCCTCCCTCACCCAAAGTCTCTTAATCTACTGAGGTAGCACTAAGGTGTTGATGGAAATTTCATTGACGGTACACAAATCCCTGGCCTCTAATCCCCATAATTCCAGCATATTGTATTATCATTAACTACTCACTGGCTAGTAAATACAAATCCTTTCACCTTTCACTTTGCAGTCCATGGATAATTGCTGTATCCTGTACTCAGAAGCATTCCCATGGGGAGAACCGAGCAGTACCCAGGAAACAGGCGTAGTTGTGCTTGACACCGTAATATGGAGCTGTAGTAAACTGGAGCTCACTTGGCAGTGAAAGGAAGGGGCTTGTACAGGTCTGCCATCGCTGACAGAGCAGACACAGTGGCTAATTAGACCTTTGCAACCTCCCAGTGGTGAAACACTTAAATGTGTGGTCTTTGAGTTGAAGCTCCAATCTTAAAGGCTGCTCCCTGGTGGAGCCAGAGCTTGGTGTTGTGGTTTATTTAACAAAATGGAGGATGGTTACTTGAGACTGAGGCTCCACCACTCTGACAGTAGAGAGGGATGTGAACGTACAGTGTGCAGTACAAACTGATGGATTATAAAATGTATGTTTGAAACAACTGGGATCAAAATTGCGTCTGTTGTCAATGGCAATAAACCAGCGTCATTTCAAAGGATATTAGATATTTCAAACAGGGATTGAGGCAGAAAAGAAACGAGCGATATTCTGCTCCATTAGACGTCTGCAACAACTTAAATAAAATTTACATTCTTGTCAGGTTACACCCTCTTATTGACTATTCGAGTACAAGGAGGAGCACTCAGTTGCAGTATTTCCCACGGGGTCTTCAAGGGATATCATCATGAACAATATGGGTTAATTAATTCTCTTGAGACTTGCTCTGGTCTATGATGACTACGAGATTTATGTAATAGCAAAGGCAGGCTAAAAAAAAAGCATAGATACAGTAGGAGCAGCAACAGCAGAAGGAACATCAATGGAAGCAATGTAGATGAAACAAAACATAAAGGATCATCTCATTCAACAAAAGTCCAGTTAATATCAGTACTGTTAATTTTAATTAATACCACTACAGGCCTGCTGCTGGCATTGGTCTGCAATGCCGGCGCCTCATTCCACACCACTCAGAGGTGCCGAGGGTGCTACAGCAACCCTGAAGTATATTATGTGTATTATTATTTTTTTCTGTCACGTACACCCACTCGTCCTGGTCCCTGTCACCTCCAGTATCTATTGTTTTAATTTTTGCGAGCAGCGCAAGCTTTCCAAATGGTTTCCTGTAAAATTTTGTAAAGTATCTTGTAGTAATTTGTCTGTAGGCCTATTGATCTGTTATGGCAGGAAGGTTTGGACCAGATTCAGACCGCCTCTCTAGCATCAACAAAATATAATTCAAATGCAGCTTTCAACCATCAGCAGCACTTCAGAAATATGGTTCTGTCACAAGTGACGACTCCTGTTGTCAGTGTGTTTTTACTGATGACTAAAGGTGCCTACATTTCTTAACTATGCTGTCATATTGTTTTGCCGACAAATGTCATATGGTGCTGCTGTTTAGATGTAATCCACCGTGTTGCGAGGGTATTATGGAAGTCTTTTGCACAAAAATGTATTGCTGTTGTTTTATTGACGAAATTGCAATGCATGAATAAATTGAGCAAAACATATTGCACTTAAATATCATGATTCTTACATCAGAACAACAATGCAGCAGCCTCTAAAAAATTAAGTAACACCATCCGTTTCTCCCTGATTTGAATCTAACAGTATAAAAATTAAATAAAAATGTAAATATCCACAATGTTTCCATTATTTACCAGCACTGTTTTAAATTATTAATGAATGCTTAAACAGGAAAAAGAGCAGGGGAATCAGATGGTAAAAAGTTTCATCTGGCAAATGTTGCTATCAGTTCTTATTCAGCTTTTTAATGTGCTTTTCTCTATTCTTGAGTAAATCAAGCTGCAAATTTCAAATCTATTATTTAACTAACTAATGTTGGGAGCTTTTTTTCTTATTTATTGGAAACCTGCTGATTTAACTCAGATTTAATCGTACTTACTTTTTGTTTATTTACCAACAATGCATTGCAATCTTCTGTATTATACCTCTAATGGGTGATTTTTTTTTCTGTTCAGAACCTCCATGGCAACTGATGGAGCTCAAGTCTTCCATCTGCTCAGTAGCATTAATTTCCATCTTAGTCATTCGGAAACATGCTGTGCATTCCTAAACCCATACTACCATGTTATGTAGTATGCCAGAAAAAAGTATGTCCTAATACACAATATGTCAAATGCAGTGTGCCAGAAATACCAGGATGTTGTACAACATCTGGTCCAATTTTGCAGTATGCATGCCAGCATGCTTTTCTGTCTGTTCTGACCCACAATCCTCTGAGCAGTGGACGATACGTCACATCGACTGAGATGAAAACAGATGACAGCTGTTTGACAGATGATCGACAGCTGTCAGAAGTCCCAGTGATGGATGACAGCGCATTAAAGTAACTGATGACCAGTCGAATAGTTATAATAGGAATATTAATTGCTTAAGTGAACAGAAAATATCACAAACAACAAAAGGACATAACTATAAAAATAACAATGACAAATGTAATTTCACTGCTGCAAATATAATATGTTAGAATCTACAATCTGTGCAGTTATAACTTCATACAATGCAAAGTAACAACAGCCGAGCTCTCTGGGCTGATCTCCATCTCTGGTGAACTCAGTAAGTGGCGTTTGTTTATCTCCATGGTAACGGATATAAAAGCAAGAGGGTCAGAGTTCAGGGCGTAATGTTATGAGACAGTAGTATGTCCTGACTGTGTAATTTTTAAGGGCAGCTGTGGTACCTACCAAAGGTAAAAAGAAAAAGTATGTCATTCTGAGTGCACCCATGCTTAAATCTTTTCCTCTAAAACTGATTTTAATTGTGGTTAGACGACAACAAACTGGTTATTAGCGCCACCATGAGGTCACCACTGTGTCTGGATGGAGACTGTTTAGTTCCTCTTGGGTCTCAGCAGGTTAAGACTCAATTCAGTCTCCGCAGGCTCAGACAAGGATTAAATGAAAATCTGGAAGATAAACACAGCTGTGTCGGAGAAATATGTTTTTTTCTTCTGCCTTTCTCTCCTGTCAATCACCTTCTGACCCCTTGGATTATTCTCTCAGCTCCTTGTGGGGGTCCTGAAACCCAGGTTGGGAATGCCTGGTTTAGACTGTAGTTATAATGTACTCCATTAGAGCATTAGAGGCAAGGAGACCTACAGGACAAAAGACATTAATGAATACACTGGGGTTCATTAATTTATTATCCCTTCATAAATACAGTCATGAGTTCACATTAAAGGTCCAGTGTGTAGGATCTAGGGGTATCTATTAGTAGAAAAGGTATATAATATTCATAACTGTATTTTCACTTGTGTATAACTGTCGTGTTTCCACTACCTTAGAATGAGCTGTTTATATCTACATACAGAACGGGTCCTCCTCCACTGAGGTCATGTGGTTTCTACAGTAGCAGAGAAGAAACAACCCAAACACTAGCTCTAGATAGAAACGATCGGTCACCATAGTTCTCCTACATGCTTGGGACACAGGAGAAGTTTCAGTTCTGTGACCTCACAGCTAGATGTCACTAAATCGTACAGTCTAGACCTTTAAGAGACTGTTCTCCTCCAAAATACAGCCACCGATTGGTTTTTGTATGCTAAACATAAGTAATCAATTCAGCTACATGAATTAGTTAATGTTAATGTTCTCATATAATTTTACATTTTTATATATATAATCATTCTAAAATGATTTCATATAAACCTTTACATCTTTCACATTTACTTTTATATCTTTAAGCTGTTCGCTGTGTCCTCACATATCTTCGATATCCTGAGCTGAACTGTATATGTACAGAGCTGAACTCCTCTCCAGTTGTCCTGGGGAGCCTAAAAGCTCTCCTGGCCTTGTAAGGATTGAGAAATATAGCATTTGTTTTCCTGGAGTGTCAAAAGTACCTTCTTAGGAGATGTTTTACTATACTAATGGCCGAGCTGGTGTTTTATCTGGCAATGAGTGTTGGAAGATAAGGGCGTTTCATATCACAAGCTCTCTTAGATGGGGTTGTTTTGCAACGTCTGCATCTCGCATAAACATTGTTATATATGCACATACCAACAGTCATACACATCCTTGTGCTAATGCTACACACCAACTCATAAGCTCATGAACACACACACATTAGTTCTTCCTATCGACCACATAGGCTGTTTTTACAAGCAAAAATTACGACCGATATTTACGCTTTTTTGTTTGGTGGTGACCTCTACTGGCCAAAATAATTATTACTTGAGCAAAGGAGGAAGTCAGGTGATGAAGTACAGAGAGCAACAAAGTCCTTGAAGACAGGGCGGCAGGCAGGGAGGGGAGTGGATGGAAGCACTGGACTTTCATCCAGGAAACCAGCGTTTGTGTCTTGTATGAAACCAAACATCAACGTGGAGTTATTTCAACAGCATAATGTAGTATGTCATGAGTGATTTCACATGACATATGTGATGTATGTCAGAGGAGACAGCCTATGTTTTGTGACCTTAGAAACAAACATACTTATTTTAAGCTAAACTATCATCTTTTTTCCACACCTAACCAAGGAGTTACCACCAAGTTTTGGTGCAATTGCAACTATTTCACAACGTTGCCCATGTTTTAAGGGGCCTTTCACATCCAGGCCCAGATCTGAGTACACTTGACCCCAAAGTCCAGCTTGTTTAATTTGTGTGAACACCATGTACCATACCTAGCCATGATAAGCCGATCTGTGCCTGAGTCCACTTGACAAGGTGGTCTCAAGTACAGTTCACATGTACACCGCTATGGTTTACATCAGTTGGGAATATGGTTTGCTATTTAATGTGACTACAGGGAGTTTTTAACCAGTTATGAAATGGCTTTCATTTAACACTGATGCCTCTATTGACCCAGATCTGGCTTCGCTAGCGCCTTCAACCTGTGGTCGTAGCCCTGGCAGGAGGTGGAGAGCTCTGACATCAAGGGAGTGGAGAAAGGGGCAATCGTACTCATGCACACTACAAATAAATCTTACCTAAAATGAAAACGCCTTAACACCAGAAAAGCAGTGATGTGTAAGCTGTTCTGTTGTCCACCAGTGGGTGCACCAATTTTGGAAATGCTCCTGTGGATGGAATTGAACTTGCTTGCTAAGCCCCACCCCCTTTGTGATGGTCAGACAAGCTGTCACTGTTTGATGATCATATGAAGCCCACACTGTAACCAACTGCACTCCCTGTAGAAATATTTAGGAAAAACGAAACAGTGATTCCAGAGAGAAGCAGACAGAGGGGTCTACAGTCTGTGTTTGAAGGATATATCCAGGATGTCAAACTGACTCAGCAGCAACAACAGGTCAAAAAGACAAAGATAGTTAGAAGCTAAAGCTGAACTATAGGCTACAGATAGGGAGACTTTGCTGATATTGAACCAGCTGTGTGGCATCGCAGTGTGTGCAAATGAACAGTGTTTGCACACACTGCGATGTGTGTGCAAATGAACAGTGTTTGGCTTTGCCCCTGTGCTGCTGCCAGCACCTAGACCTCTGTTGTCGAATGGGCAGGGATCTCCAAGGGAAGTCAAACAACATTCATCTGCGCACACTGCAATCACACAGAGCTGGTTTAATATTAGCAAAGTTTCCCTGCTTCCCTTCACTGGTTCCTGTACAGCAGGGTCAGTCTTTTTTTCACTGTTATAATCATTAAAAAGCAAAAGCAGCATGTGTATACATTCAGTAGGCTATATCTTCAGTAGCTAGCTAGCTAACCCTACACTTTCCAGGGTTTGATTTTGGTTTTGGAACAGGGAAGAAACGTATATCTTTTTCCAACCTCTCCAGGTAACGAGTATCATTAATACACGACGTGCCCCAGGCACAACATTTAGCTCCAAATCCACAAATCCAGCCTGAAAATGAAGGAAATCTGAAACGACAGCAATAGAGACAATGGAGCACAGCTGTGTTGTTGTCGCTAATGCTATGTTTTGATTGGCCAGTCTGCGTCCTGAGGTAAGACTTGGCGAAGAGTCAATTCAGAGGCAGAAGCATACATTGTTGCATGGGCTGGAAGACTTGTTGGAGAATTTAAACCTAATATAAGAAGCAGTGACATTTTCCACATCCACTTCAACAAAATTACAGCAGCTCTATAATCGATTCAGAATTGCATTCCAGCCCTCCATTAAACAGAATCAACATCAAACCATAACTTCGCTGATGTGTGAAAAATGATTGGAAGAAAGTGCTTTTGATGTTTTTCAGCTCTGCGTAGATAACATCACAAATGGTGATCCACCGGATAGAGTCTGAGTGAGACTGACTCCTGTAACTCAATATATGCAAATGTCAGCCAGGCAAGGTTCACTTGTAGCGATTATCCATGTACAAGATCTGTGATTAAGCCAGCACGGTGCAGTGTACATTGATTGAAAGAGCACATTTCCAACCGACCCCCTGTCTCTCGTTATGTTTTTTTTTTTCCCCCCTTTAAGCCCAGTCAGTGATTACTTCAGTAAATGTGGTGGTCATTTTTCCACAGTGCTTAATGTGAGCGGACATAGCAGTCAGGCATTAAATAGACGTCTTATACCTAAACAGGAGCGTGTCTTGTACTCATCAGCATTTAAATATCTAATAAATCTTCCATGAATGATAACTTGATGTTAAGTATAAGACAAAAGAATGCAATATTTCCGAACTTATTATCAGACTGAGTACACCTTCATGGTTTCATCATCATGTTATCTCATCAGATGTATCCCAAAGGTCTATTTAATCCTCTCTGGAAAATTGCTCTCATATCATTTAGGATATTAAGAAATTCCGGAGGGAAGAAAGTGTACGAATAGGAGACTTGTTGGAGTAATACTGCACACTTTCTTATATTATCCACCCTAGTGCGTATCTGATAAACTACCGAAATAATTGAGCTCTTGTTGCAACATTTTTAATTGAACAGAATCTGGTGTGTACATGTGTAACGACGTGAGCTGCATCACAAAAGTGCTTCAAAAATTAAATGATATTTTTTACAATCATGTTTGTTCACCTGCAAAAAATAATGATATAAGTTTGTTTTATATCTTTATCTACTGGTCAAACACGATTGTGAAGCAATCCTGCCTCGATATGTTCCTCGACTCGAGTGTGACAAGAGGGACTTGCCCAACATGAAACTGTGAGTGACATGCTGCTGGTCGGTATGTGCTTCACTTCACACTCATCTGCTCCTCCGATGATGGACAGCACACACACACACATTCGTCTCCACGGGGAGAGCTGTTTCAGGCATAGGCCATACAAGGCATAAATGATCCACGGTGCCCGAGGAATACGTTACAGTGGGTTCATTCATTCATGTTGTCAGCGCTCTATCTTTGCTATTCTCTTTCTTTTCTCCTTCTGCCTCTCTGTAGGCACACAGCCACTCTGCGACACATTATTTTTAAATTCCTGATCATACATATAACACAAAGGATAATCCCTGAGTCAAATCAACAAATACCATGGTGTGAGTTTATCGCAGATTAATAAACATGTTTTCATGATTTAGGGGAGCCGGTTCTCCTAACAACACCAGAGTGAATGTAATCGTTCAAGACTCCAGCGGAGACATTAATGCAGGAGAGCGTGTGCACACTTTGTAACATAATTAAAAGTTGTCCAGGGGTAGGGACTGCTGCAGGGTGCAATTACTCATAACTGCCAATGTGATAACATAAAAGTCTGCGGATCACTGTATTGTGCACAAATGCAGACACATTTCAAATTAGGGAGACACTTTCTTTCACAGGTTGTCAATGTTTGTGTGTCGGAGTGGGACGTGTTTACACAGACACATTCAGACACGGCAGTCCTCAAGCTGCCATCATGTGTGACCTGCCTGACATGAATTTGCTCTCTTTGACCAACACGACCGACTCGAGGACCGCTCTGTCAAACAAGAGCAGTAACGTCAAGTGCAGCACACCTCAGCGTCCCTGCTGCCACGCAAAAAGAAAAGTGACGTGTTCACTCTTGTTTCAAAATATCTGACAAGCTCACGTCTGTCTAACATTAAAGTCAAATCAATGAGGAGCCCACGAGAGGATAATCATATACAAAACCCTGCTGATTCCTAGAGCTGCCATGCTCTGCAAACACCTGCGCTTTCATGATATCCATTTTATGTTGCTGCAGATTTTTTAATGGGCCATTGATTTGGCAGACACAAACGAAAACAAGGTGGAAATGCATTCTAAACAATTTATAATGTAGTTTTCAAGCCACTAAGCTTGTCTGGGTTGGATGCTGCATATAATTAATTCCTCATTGTTTGTGTAAGACAGGGTCATTGAGGTTAATTGAGTGTTACTTCAAAATTCTGGCTGGGAGCCACACGTGCAGCCTTTACTGTATATTCATTTTAATTAATATAAAAGGAGTAGGCAGCCAGCCTTGCCAAGCCTAATGATGGGCAAACGCTGTGTAAACAACAACAAAGGCTCGCCCTGTTCAACTGCCTGCGCAATATTAGCCGACATAGCGTCTAATCGTGCTGTGGCTGTCACCGCTGCTCCCTTTCCGTCACTGATAGATAGGCTACTCGAGTGAACTGAGTGGAGAGTGAAGATAACCTCCGAGGCAAAGCTGTGTGGGTACTGGCTACGGAAGTATTTGCGAGGCATGTCATGATACCCGGCCCTCTCATTCCGCCTCACTTTGAAGCACTGAACGAACTCTCTGGAGATAGTAAACACACTTTAAGGATGCTTCGGTGATGGCCTTCCCGTAGTTCTAAACTAAAAACCCATAATTATGTTTTTACACAAATTCACATTGTGAAAAACTTCCAGACCTGAGACTTCGCATGAAGCTCAGCACAGTGCAGCTCTCACGGGGGAAATCAGCATCACTGTGTGTGAACGCAGCTTTATTAAGTTTAATAAAGAAACACACCAGTTCCCTGTGACATGAGGGTTTTATGGCATTTTAATCTTGATAGTGTTGCAGCCATCCCTCACTCTTGCTCACTATATTTGAAACAATCAGCTAAAGGAATATAATGCAAACACCCTGTGCAGCTTCCTAAATGTGGAATATGTCTTCGGGTTTTGGAGGGTTGGTCTGACAATGAAAGATGCTTGTGTGCATTTTTTTTTTTTACTATTTTCAGACATGTTTAAAACAAAATTGAGAAATAATCAGCAGGTTCCTCGATCATGAAAATAATTGGTGGTTGCAGCCGCAGATACAGTATATCCATGCCTATTGTGTTTGTGAATGAGGTACCTCGGGTGTATCAAGAAATATTGATGTGTTTGCCCTTTCCACTCCTTCTCCTCACCTTCTGTATTACTGCATTATGTGTAGGATATTACTGAGTGTCTGGATTTGTGGTAGGGTTGTTGTTATTTTGGATTTTGTACATTGAATAAACTCAAGTGAGGTTTCGGCTTATTATAGCTTTGGATCTTTGCACTGGGAGCAGCCAGAAACTGAGAAAATTAAAGAATGGTTACTTTTACTAGAAGATGTATATCATCAATCACAACTAGGGCAGCTGAAAAGGCTCAGTGTATGACAGTCAGGTAAATTGTCACATGTTGCTCTTAGTCAAAGTCAGATTTGATTATCGTAAGGGGGGAAAAGATGAAAAAATAACAGGATATTTTGCAAAGCACAGTCTCATCACACAGACAGAGAAGGAATGTTGTGTAACAGGACAACAAATGTGGATCTGTCTTTCTTTTTAAATATGAAATTCAATCATAACTTGAGCAATTTAAGTTCGGCCTTGTTTAAAGATGCTGTTAAGGACTTGAAATTAAGGTTTTGAAGTGTCTGTTTTCTTTAATCTTTTTTGGCATTTGTTTGCTTTCATTTTACAGTCTGACAGGGCTGGGCGATATGGAGAAAATCAAATATCACCGTATTTTTTAACCAAATACCTCTATATTGATACTGTACGATATTATAGGTTGGCTATAGGTGCCTTTACAAATATTTACACAATTACATTTTTGATCACTAATAACTGTAATGTGGATATAATGGCTAAGTGGGTAAAGAACGTCAGAGGAGATACCCACACACCAATGCAACTGGGCTGGACAGCCACAAAAAAGGCTCACCAACTGAGATCAATGCAAAACAATGTCAGTTTATTTAGGACATCTGAGCACAAAAAGAAGGGTGCTCAAAGTGCAAAAAATAATAAAAAAGTGATTAAAAACAGCAGCAAACATTTCAGTCATGACTTTGATCAGTGCTACTGATATGAGTGCTTCACAGAACAGATACAGACACAGACAGATTGCTACCAGGTGTCTTAGTAGGCTGCCGTCCTTTCTTGGGTGTCCTTTGTAGCGACGCACTCAAGATGAACTTTTTAGTTGCCCTAAGTAGGCACAGTTACACAGCAGCCCTAAGACTTTTAAGTGGGCAAAGGCAAATCATAGATCAGCTAGAACAGTTCGATAAGCTCAGAAAATGATATCACTTTCTATCACTGTCTCAGGTCTACATCTAGAGGAGACTGTAATATCCCACAGCGCAGTTCTGCATTTGCACAAACCGCCTTCTCTTACAAGGCTATCAAGGAGTGGAATAGGCTTCCTACCAACTTAAAAAACATCCCTGGTTATAATCGCTTTTGTCTTGAAGCTAAAAAAATGGCTACTATCTACCCAATCTTATCAGCATTAACTTGAACCTGGTGACACTGTCTACGAATTCTAACTGGGCAAACATGGGGTATATCTAATGTGCAGACATCAAGGGGTAAACTTCTTAATCGGATGTCTTGTAGTACCATTAGTGCTGTATAGAAATGTCTCTGTAACTTTTCTGTATTGCATAAATTACCATCGTTGGTATTTACAATTGTAATTTCTTTAAGGACTCCATATATTTTCTTACTGTCACATTAACTGAGGGTTTATTTTATGGTCGCTGAGGTATTATGTACAGTATTCATGTTTTTATATGTTGATGAATCTCACACTTTATTGTCCTACAAGCACTTTGCTCTGGTTGTAGGTTTCGGCACCTTACTCTTGTATTGTATTTTGTGAACTTGATACTGTTGATTGTATATTATGCTATGTTTGTCTTTGTTGGCATGGTGCATTTTAGGTCTGTTTGTCTCATTGTGTTGATTGTTTTAATGTGTTTTAAGGACTACAGATGGAAATTAGCTTCTCTGCTAAATCTGGTGCACACATCTATTATTCTTATGAATGACGAATGTAAGTGCATATTGTCCTTTATAAACTAAATAAACTAAACTAAACTAAACTAAACTTTACAGAAATACAGCCTTTAACACTGACGATATTCCGATATCCAAAATCTAACGTGATATCTGCTCTCGTATCACGATATCGATTTAATATAAATATATTGCTCAGCTCTAAAGTCGGGGGTCGGGGTCCAAAACTAGGTCTCAAGTCCATTCCCGACGGACCTCAAGTGACTTGGGAAATGTCTCAAGTTTGTAAAAAAACACACTTATTTTGAAGTACCAACAGACAGCTACTTGACAGAGACAGCAAACTAGCTTGACGACATGGCCAAACACAAGTATGACGCTGAACGTTTTTACCTGTGTGGACCTTGAGCTAATGACTAAAGAGAAATCTGGAGCCCGTGGCTGGACCACTTGGAAACCATTGGCTAAAGTAAAATTTTTAAACTCATCATAAATGAATGTACAGCAGGACTTCATTCATTTATTTTACCTTCATTTTAACAGAAGTCCCACTGAGATAGGTAGCAGTCATGCAAAATTACATCATATTAAAATACAGCACAATATATAAAATTCACCATAAAACAGACGAACAATTATTTAACACAATGGCCTCAAGAACAACCAATGGGCCACCACCACCACGTTCTTTATGACGCCCTTAAATTCATCAGTGGGTATAAAAGGTTCTTATTTTAGATCTTCTTGCAGATTATTCCATGCCCAAGGTGCATAGTAGGAAAATGCTGTTTCCCTCAGATCTGTCAAAACCCAGCGTCCATTATTTCAGGTGTAAATGTGTAGAGCTTCTGAATACATGCTACATATTTAACTGTGGCATACTGTTGTGTGAAGCACCGAGAGCTCAGAAAATAAAGCAAAAACTTGCCCTCAGTCTAAGGAACCAAAATATCCAAAGTGCGACAATGACTATGCAAATGACACGACCTCCGTACAGGACAAAAACAACATCCCGGCTGTGACTACGTCCTGATGACAGCCTGAGTGTAGGTAAGGACAGGTGATGCATATGGTGCGCGCAGAGGTCAAGTATAATCACAGTGAGTTTTAGGAGAAAATTAATCACTCCTTGATTGCACTCTATAGGTTCTCCAGCTGAAGTGTTCAAGTGTGATTTTAATTCCCGAGTTCACCTCCTTGACCTTAAAGGTCGACTGACACATTTAGAACCAGTCACTTGAGAGCTGCGCCACCGGATATTTGTCGTAGCGGGGGGAATTGTTCTTTATTTGACAGGCTCGTACAAGCATCTTTGTAACCACGACATTCATCATGTTTTTTTATAGAAGCTTCTATTGACTTAAACTCCAAATATAGAAGTGTTGATTTAAAGGTCATGAAACAGCAGCTGGGACTTCATTTTTTATTTTTCTTTATATATGTGTACTAACTGCTTCAGAATTTTAAGCTGGCATCCAGTGGTTATTGAAGATGGATGACGGGGATGATAAAGATGATAACACTAATAATTCAATTGATAAATCAGGTTGGGTCAGGAATCTATTATTACTCTGTGCCTTTCTCATCTATAACCAGTGGCTGAACCCCGCTAGCAGTCATTTCCCATCTCACAGACTGTCTGGATGACTGATCAGGGTTGTGATTGTCTCCCCTCTCCCCGACACGCCACTGCTACATACGTCAGCAGCAGCACATACATCTTGAGCAGTCTCTAACTCCAAGCCAGAGCAGTATAGAGCCCCAGTAAACGTTGCAATCAGCGCCAGAATTGGGCCAATTCCTCATAACCTTGTCTGCACATGGCACCTTGCCTTGAATCATAAGAGCGTGCGGCTGTAGCAAGCGTTCAATCTGTCAGCATAGCAGCTATATTGCCCCGGTACAGTTGAAGAGGGTAAATCGACATTTAATTATCTGTGTGCCCACAAAAGCTGCATGGGCATTGTCAACCTGATGTAATGGAGTTTCCACAGACGCTGTCATGGCAGCAATGTATGAACAGCAGCTATATGATATTGTGTCTTGGTGCTGCTCTGTGCCTGGGTGACAGCGGACCGGTGCTTTGAACACAGCTTTTTGAAATGTTTTATTTCTATGAAGACACAGGGCCTTAACAAAGGGAAGAAATATGAAATAGACATCGCAGGTGGACTTTATTCCACTCACAATGAAAACCCAAATATGGAATATTTATTCCCAAACATCAAGCTTCTATGCCTTCAAACCTATTTTTGATTCGTTGCTATCTTTTCTTCCGAAGAGATCAATACGACTCCTTCATAGTTTGAAAAGTTGACTCTGTGGCCTTTTGATGAAACAATCATCTTTTCTTTTAACAAAGCTAAAGCTTCACCATCTAAAAAAGTGAATGCAATCAAAAAGACTTGGAGAAAAAAGGCATCTAATTTATAAGCACAGACTAAGACTTAGAAATGAGTTCCTATTGACCCATTGTTGAGGGGAGATGTTCGATCTTCAGCATTATGTTCAGTCTGGTGACTGGAGTTCTTTATGTTTCTCCTGAAGAGACAAACAAAATCAATAGTGAAAATGTTTCACATGATTCATTTTTGAGGCTCAATCGAAGTGCAGCAATTTTTCCAAATAATTATGAACAATCTAACATCTTGGATTGCACATCTTCTCCAGCCAATCATAGGTGTGTAAGCAAGCAGTGAAAGACCCTGTGTGGAAATTGATTGTCCTCTTTCTCCTCTCTCACAATCTTCAAAAACTAAACAAAATGTGCTGATCAATCCAGTCAACTAAGTACACCTCTTGTGAATGTCTCCAGCTTCACAATGGAGACTTGATGTTTCTGGAGCCATTAGTTATGACCAACTTGCCAGACGAGGCATTGATCGCCGGCCGCTTGTAAATGCAACAGCAATCATTTCACAGGGAAAAAATAGAGCTGACTGTGCTGTCGTGTATGGATGTGTGACCTGCTTAAAAAGTGTCAACTGCAATGACTTTTTAATTTACTCAAAGTGGAGTCTGGGCTGAGTTATTTTAGCAGTGGCTGGATGAATGGACCCCAGTGTCCGTAAGAGTCACTTGACACTTCTGTGCTTCTTTTCTGCGCCAACATGGCCCTGCACAAATATCATATAAAGACAACCTTTACCAAAATACTACCATGTTTTATATCAATGGGTCGTCCAATTTAAGTATGATGCTCATGCCCTTAAATTGGGAATAAGTGTCAGATGCAAGCAGCAACCTCCAGTACTGAAAAATGAAGCCAAAAACTGCAGTTCCTGTATTGACCACTTGAGGCTGGCTCCAGAAGTGAGTCAATCCCCACAGACCCTCATGTTAAAATGCCCAAATTTACAGCCTCGTGCAAAAATGGTTTTGGTCTCAAAGGCAAATTTCCCCGTTTATGACAACTGTACGTGGGGGTGGGGTGAATTTTTATACAGTTCAACTGTTTGTATGTTCTTAAGGCTTAAAGTTACGCATCATTAAGGGCGTCACCGCTTTGAGTAAGAGGAGCGTGCCGTCCATTGACAAGTTACAACCACAGTGACAAAGTTACATTAACATAATCATGGTGTAACCCCAGATTCACAGAGTGTAAGCATAGCTGTAGCTGTTTTCAGTGTGGTCTCAGTTAATATAAGTTAAATGTAACTCTAGTTGTGTTTTGGTCACCTATAAAAATCTTGCTCTGTGTTTGGCTGTACTAAAAGACCCTCTAAGAAGTTAGATATTCAGTTTTTCTGGTAAGTACGTTTTGTTTAAATGTTAGCTTGGTGAGTTATCGCCACCATCTCATCCAAATAGGGTCACTTCAAGTGTTGGGCAGCAACATTACTTTTTCCAGTGATGTACTGTAACTAATTACTAATAAAATTTAAGTAACAAGATTACACTTACCCCAAAACCAAACAACTCCTCACAACATTACTTTTGTTAACACTTAAAATACATCACATCAGCCGACGCATTTTTGAAATTGTTGCGCCGTGCAGGCACGTCACAAAGCAGCAAGCTAGCTGGAAATGCTAACCTTAAGGCCCATTTCCACTGAAGAAGTTCCTGGTACTATTTGGGGGGCAGGAACTACTACAGGAACGTCCTCTCGCTGGGCCCTCTCAACCTCTGTGTCTCCACTGAGAGAACGGAGTAGGAGGAAGGTTCCGGTAAAGTTACCGGGCTCTGGATGTGATGTAATTGTTGCGCGACCATTTTGACCACGCTGTTAGCGGTGTCTGTAATAACTCACTAAACTCACAAAGTGGCCCGTGAAAAAAATTTTTTTTCCAGCAGATGTCTTAGTTACAACATTATTGAGCTAACTGGAGTTTTTTCATGTCGTTTCTGACAACGGGAGGCTTTTAACAGATGACGTCCTGATGTTAGCTTTGCTGCTGCTGTTAGCTGTCCCTGTCAGCTGCAGCCACTGACGCTTTCTAGACATCGTGATTTCCCAAAACTGAATAAATACCACACATAGCAACACAAAACTGCTTTGCTAGCTCAATCATGTTGTAACTAAGACAGCCGCTGGAAAAAATATTTTTTCAGGGACTGGTTATTGAGTTTCTTTACATGGTGGTGGAAGCTATGAACGAGCTAACCCTTGTCTGCTGAGTTTTAAAAATGCCGGCTATTTTGCTGCTTTCTGTTGATGTCACATTCCGCCTTGAGTATATCAAATCAGCACCAAGTAATCCCCAAGCCCCAGCCAGGAGTTTTTCGGGGCCGTTCTGAGTACCTACTCTGAGGCAGGGACTTGTTTAGCCCCTGTAAAAGTTCTGGAACTCTGTCCTTCGGGGGTGGTTCCTGCAGTGAAGACACGCACCAACGGCCCTGGCCCCGTAAAATTACCCCGAAGTTCCTGCGGTGGAAACGGGCCTTTAATGGCTGGAAATATCACTAATATACCAATATATCAATTTAAGAATATCACTTTTATTTTGTGGGTAGGAAAGATAACAAGAACACTGTAGCTGCAGGTAATCCGACTAAAACTCTTTCCACTGCAAATAATACATCTTCAAACCTCCGGTCTGAAACATCTCGGGTACTACAACCGACAGCACAACAATTTGAAGCTCCAGGAAGTACACCCGACCAAAGGTGAGTCCTCCGTGGATGGCGGCTGCAGCCCTGCACTGGCTCAACAACCAAAATTGGATTTTAGTCATGGACAGCTGCAGCTACAAAGAAGTAATTCAGATTGGTGGGTGAAAATGTTGCTCAACGAGCGACCGTCCCTCTTTCAGGCAGAGCTTTGGGAAAATACTGGTCATGGGGAACTGAAAACCCCAGCTAAAAAAGAAGATATCTTGCCTTAGCTACACTTAGCAGCAATTACCCTGACATTCACACAGAGGCACACATCTAAATTTTCAGGAGATATGCAATTACCGATTTTATGGGGTATAACAGAGAAGTAATATACGAGTGGTGTAACAAATTGCTGTTTGCAGGGAGTAATAGGTACAGTAATATTATTAGTTTTGGCAAGTGTATCAAGTAATGAGTAATATATTACACTTTTAGAGTAACAGGCCCAACACCGGTCACCTCTGGCTCCATAAATCCAAGATAGCTACGGCCATAATGCCTAACTCGAGACTTTACAATAAGATGTCACGGTGGCTCGGCCCATTATTTTATCCAGACTATGTTTAGGTGTCTATGAGTTGTTATCATTTCCAACAAATAGACATGTCTCCTCTGAATTTGTCAAACAGTTTGATTTAAATGGTCAAATATTTCAAAAATTGCATACATTTGAAAATGAAAACTGATTTGTGTAACAGACTTTTTAGTCCTGTTCCTCTCCTATTAATAATCCAACAACCCCTATATTTATTGTGTGATCCTTTTTGGAGGGGGCCAACCCCTAGACTGGGAACCACTGGACAACTGCACATTATTCCGTCAGTAAAAATATTAATTAATAAAATAATGTGTGATATAACAAGATAATACCCATGGGTGAATTGTGCAGAATGAGTATTTTCAAAGTGCATTTAGTTAATTTCTGTATTCTGTATTTCTTTTGGATGCAGGACTTCTACTTGTATTGGACTATTTTTACATTGCTGCATTAGTACTTTCACCTGAGTACACTGATTTCAGATGGTGTATGCAACATAACAGAGATGACGTGTATGCGGTGACACCAGCACTGTTCTCGTCTCCTCTAATAATCCTCCTGGCTCCACTCCCTCCTGCTGCCACAGTGCATTTCTACTAGTTCTTGTAAGGGCAGGAGACGTTGTAACATATGGCACTTCATACAGTGACAAGGAGTGACGGGGAGACAAAACTGATGGCTACATAAAGATTTAATGCCAACTCCTGTAAGAAACACAAACGACTCAAAGCCAGTTTGCTTCAGCAGCGACTCCAGCTGCAGAAATCTAACTGAGCTACTACATCCCGTGCTTCCCTTTTCCTCTCTCTGTGTCACGGTGGGGGGAACTCTCCTGCTCCAGGGTCTGACTCCCTCCAGTTATCAGCCCAGGTGATTGAGAGCACAGACTGCCATCTCTCTATAGAGGGCACCCACAGACCCAGAATGTCTTGTTTGCTAGAGCTGTGTACATTTTGTATTTGAAAGAGCAGCAAGTCAATGAATCTCGATAATGCGAGAGCCGGGCCACATAACTCACGTTGATAGTCCTTACATTGTGCCAAGAGGCGATAAATCTGCTCGGGGAGACATGAATATGCAGTGGCAGTCAGTCTGGCTTGTTCTTGCTTGCATGCCCCCTGATGCACAGTTTATTCCTCTCCCCCATTCCAAACAGAAAAATAAAACCAATGAGCCGCAGCACTATCTCATCAACAGTGTTCTATTAAGCACAAAGAAATGTAGCAGTGCATTTTTCAGAATATGCTTAAAAACGGCAAATCATTAGAGTAAAAAAAAAAAAAAATCCCATTTGTGGTGTTGGTTTATTAGGAATACGAAATCTAAAATATCCACTGTTATTATCATTATTTGTGATGCCAAATGAATCCATCTATCTATCCATCTGCATATTAAAAATGTACTAGATGTAAAACATGATTAAAATTAAGTTTTTTAAGAGTTATAAATCCTAGAGGGTGCAGCTTTCATCTCTCCAAACTTAATTCCAGCCTTCTGATGATGCTACAAGTTTCTCTTATCAGTTCTAGGCTAAATGAATAATACATCCACTGCAATCTGTACCATACACAGGTAACCCAATACTTTGAGCCAGGCTTTACCTCCTCCACTGCAGTGCTGAGACAGACATGAGCAGCACTCACTCTGTGTGACTACCTGCAGCTTGGATTTGACGGCTCTTTGTAAGGCATGAAAAATGGACGGCCAGATAGACACCAAGCAGTTACGGAGGGTTTAATGTACTCATTGACACAGACAGAATGATTCAAATAACAGCGATAAGAAGCCTGCTTTGTCAGTGGCCCAATCCTCAGCTGACACTTATTTCCCTCGTGCTAATAATTTATCCCACTGTTCACAAGCAGGCAGACGGGGATTTCCTTTCTTTCTTGCTTGAGGCGAAGAAAAACAAAATGCAATTTCCATCTCAGTGTAATAAATAAGAAAAAAATCGGCATCTCCATCATCATCATCATTTAAAATCACACAAACCCTGTCACCTTATATAAAATATGAATTTAACAGATATGCTGCATGTGTACACAACAAGTGGTAAAGTAGAGAACCAGGTCATTATTCGGATCCCTCTCACCTTCATAAAATACTTCTTGGACATAGTTGACAAGTATGCGTAACGACGCGTGCCTCTAGTGGCACCGTGCAAGGAGGGTCGTCAGACGCACGCAGATGCACGGCTTTCTGCACTGCCTTTCCATCCAGCACAAACTACAAGCTTTTTTTAAACGCACACTGTGTAACAAAGAGCCTTTTTGAACACATTTGGACCTTCTTCAATAACCAGCCTCGTGCCATCACCGTGCGCAACTGGAGGGGAGCGTCGCGGAGCGGAGCGGCTTCCCCACCTTCACAAAGTACCTCTGTGTTATATGAACTGTTTCACGACTGGGATTGAGCGGACTGGAGTGATTAAACTGCAGAAAGCCTTTTTTGAATGTGTGAAGTGCGCTGATATCCCTGAGCACTCATCGCGTGACGCTTTTCTGTGTTTGTGTTTCGGGGCGACAGGATCGTTCGAGGCGACCCAAAGTTCCGCAGGCGCAGTTCTCCTCCTCCACAGCGGTGCGGGAGTCCGGCTCGGCTGTTGCCGTGGCACTTGCCAGTAGACAGATAGCATCGGCGGTAGGAGGGGATACAGAGACTCCTGCAGGCTAATTGTAGCAGCCTGCGTTCGCAGGTGTATCACTGATCCGCCTGTGAGGGACTGGGGGGCTTCATCCTGACCGAGCCGCTCTCAGACGTGTGAGTAACAGGAAGAATAAAAAAAAAAACCTGAGAGAATGTTGCACCAAGTACAATGAGCGCAAATTTGTCGCAGACACCCAAATCCATATATGCTCCGTCGAATTCAGTTTTGATGAGCAATTCTGAGTCGTCTTTGGAATTTTAAAAAGTGGATCCCGCGACTTTACAACAATGCGAAATACTTGGCTGTCTCCCCGGAGTGCGATTTGGGAATACTGGACATCGCTGATTGCATGTCTCTTTTGGATTCACTACTCTAACGGGATGCCTCATGTTATTCGAATAGGTAAGTTGTCCACATTTACATCAACACACACACACACGCGCACACACACACGTTTGTATTATAACCTTGAAAGTTGCTCCCTATCCGCGCTCGTCACGGTGCGGGTCCTCGCCCGTGCGTTCGCAGCGGCAGCGGGGAGTTTTTGGAGTAAATGAGCAGTCCTCTCCATTTACTCGCCTCACTCGGGTCGTGTGTGGATTTTCATTTGACTTAAAATAGGGGCAAGCAGTGAGCAACAAGAGAGCAGAGCATTATCGCAAACGATTGCCTGTAAAATTGAGGATGCCTTCTCCACTCAGAGAGCATGCGATGAAATATAGTGGGTTAGTGTGACCTCTATGCACTCTGCTTTGTCTGTTCCATTTTCTGCAGCCAGCATGTTGAGTCACCAGCTAAAATCAGGCTCATTGCCATGCCTTCTGGGACCAAGTTTTAGCATTTAAGAACAGTCTGCTAAATTAAAAGCTACAGTGTCAAATTAAAAAATACAGCATGGGAAAGTTTCAAACAATAATTTATTCATGATGGATAAGTTTGATCTTATATTATAAACAAAGTGCACACACAATCAAAGTTAAATACAGAGTCCTCCCTCCTGATATCTCTCACACATACACACACACACACACACACACACACACACACACACACACACATGTGAGACAAAAAGCAGAAGCAGCTCTCTGTGCAGCCCTTGTCTTTTTCCCAATCACTCACTGAGGAACAATGTGAGAATTGTCATTCGGAGCCTGGCGATGCGATGAAACGTTTTGCGCCGCCAAGAGACAGGAGCAGAATGAAGATCAATACGGTTTTTGTCACGAGGCAAATCGTTTTTGACATTTGGCGGAGTGCCATGCAGGACAATTACTCAAAAAATGGCATTGGCCCACATTAACATAGCACTGCAAGAGCCGGGGTGCAGGCAGGCAGTGAGAGCATCTTATAACGTGGAGATTTTTATTTTGTCTTGTAGGTAGAAATGATGGAAATGTTATAAAATTACATATTCTATATTTCAGCTCTCTAACAGTGGTAAATGGCCTTTCCAAAGCAGCTGTCTTTAGTGTGGCATACCTGCAAATCACCACTCTGGTTCTGCAATACAATTCCTGTCAGGCTCAGTGGGAGGTCACTGAGCTACATTTATTCAAATTAAAGTTATTAGACTTTAACAGGGTGAAGTATAGCTGCATTTTACAGCTCTATAAACCTGAGTGAACGCTGTCAAGCCTTCTTTGTATTTAATGCAAATGAAATAAGGGGGAGATTGAACAGAAAGAGAATAAAGTGTAAGACTGTAGAGGAGCGTTTGGTGCTGAGCATCATAAGCAGCTGTCGGGCAGGCCCAGGATGTCCCTGTGATTGACTGCTGCACTCTGAAGAGCCATGACTCCTCTGACACCGCCGCGTATGGACTTTGGTGATGTCTCAGAAAGCGCATAAATCCCTTAAATCTCTCTTTCTACTGATGTGAACTGAAATCATTTGGTCAAAGGAACATTTTTTTCCCCCGTGTTTTAACTGTGGCAGCAACTCAAATGAAGACCTGAAATAGACTTGACAGGCTTTGTTTTTAAAAATGTCAAAGTGCTGAGACAAATTTACCTTGAAATGTGCTACAGTCGCACTATTGCTTTTTATAGAATCTATCATTGCTCGCGGTGCAGGAGCAGTTTGTGTTTGGCTTTTTTTTCCTTGTGTGTTCCTAAGATTGTATTTTGACAAGCTGAGGAGAGGGGACATGCGAGAGAAGGTTGCTGAATTTGCCTCAATGCCAAAAGAAAAAAAATTATAAAAGCTCATGTTTTCATATGATCTTTAAAAACATACACCGGCCATGTGTGCATCCATTTTGTCCACTTAAAAAATAGGCCTGGGTGGAAATAACAAGAAATACATAGCAATATTTCACATAATTGCATTCATACAATTTTATCTGTTTTATTAGTGGATAAGCTGGAGGGTGTGCATAAAATATGCACTATGTGTATTATTGCACACATACTGGTGGTGTTTTCTGTGCGAGGACGTTCACAGTCTGTTGACTCGTTTAAGGATGAGCGCCTTTTTGAGTGGGTGTGTAGTGGACCTTTTTGTCCACCCCCCCTTATTTTTTAAATTTGGTACTTGGTGTGCAAGTGTGCGTGCGCTCTGTGTCACAGCCGCCCTGCGAAAACCAACACAGGGCTATCTTTTAGTCAGCACACGGCGGCCAACGTTGCTCCTCAGCACTGGTTACCAACACAAACAAACCAGTGAAAATCATCGAGGTGGGCGGTGGTATTTGAGCATGGTGCTCTCTGTCTGTGTCTGTGTCTGCTCCTGGTTAGGTGGCCTGTGCAGTTTCTCCAAGCACACCATCTGGGTAATGGTGGGCATCCAAGGTAGAGTTGTTGCCATTGATTTTAGTGCTTTTACAGTGCACTGCTCTAAGTTGAGGCCAGATGGTCGCTCTGTCTCGTTCTGCAGCGTCTATTTGTTGGAGGAAATAAAAGACTGCTCCTCCTGTATTTGTCCACTTACACGCTGTGCTTCTCTTTAGTCTCCCTCTGCCTGCCTTTCGTAAATTTCCCTCCATCCTGACATGTTTTGCAACCTCTCATCTCATCTAGGAACCATTTCGGTAGATAATGCAATGTTGTTATAATAAAGACCAAAGTGCTGGAGGGTGTAATTTTTCTCTCAGAAGCTAGCATGTGCCTGTAGATAATTTGTACGTTTGCCAGCATGGAATAAGACGCACAGCACTGATTATTTCGTTGAATATGATTGTTGCTTTTCATTGCTTTGTTCTGTAACCTCAGTGTGCAGCATTCTATCTGCACAATTGATTTATTTCCACACATGCATTGCTTTCTTCTTCGTCAGACGGGGATTGCCCAATTCTGATCAGTTGAAAATGTATTCACGGCGTACATCGATTGATAAGGCGTACAGTAATGACAGATTATTGTACACTGTCTCTTTCAGCTGTGGATTGATGAAACTAATTCATCATTTGTTGTCTCTTTTCTCTCTCGGTGAGGTTATTCACTGCCTGACAGGGATTTATTGAATAATCAATTACTTTATCTACCTAATACTTAAAGCACTTAATCAGTGCCAGTTAATCAATTTCCCTCATGATTTCATGTTGATTTCATTTCCTTAGCTCCTCGCTCTGCCCCGACAACACCTGGTCACATGCATTTTTCATTCAGCCTCCCCTAAAATGCTTTGAGCAGCCATGACTGCAGACTTAATTATTGTGTGTGAAACAGCCCGAACATTTAAATGTAAGCAGACAAATGTGCGGCACTCGAAACTGTATGCAGTGTGACCACTCATAAGCTTCAGTGGGATAAATCGGGTTTGTGGTCACCACTTTGGCTGAAGTCTGCAAACACAGAGCCACTTCAGAGGCTTGTCTTTATCCCCGCACCAGCGGCGGAGAGAGACTGAGAAGTTTTCATGTGATTAACTCTTCAAGCGAGCTATAGAGAGAGTGCACTCTCCACTCGCATGCTCCCCGAGATCCTCCTCGCCGGGGTTTGTGCAAATGTCTCATCTGAAATGACTCAGACATATTTCAAGAGACCGCGAAAAGCTGTAATGGTACTTTGCAATTCTGCTTTTAACAAAGTCAAACCCAAAGGGCTGCTTGTATAGAGAATTACCCACAGGAGGATGGTATGGCTGGCAAAGAGAGGGAGGAGAAGGACATGAAAAAAAAAAGTGTTTGGTGATGAAAAAGAACAATGGGGAGATGTTGCATCAAAAGTTGTATCAAATTAAGATGGCCATCAGTTGCTGAGTGGAAATGAATATTTCATTTTCATCTAAATTTAATCTCTCCCCAGACAGAGAGAGGAAGCAGGGAGAAGCCTGCTGGTGGAGGCTTGGGGCTGGGGAGTTGTCGTGGTGAATATGAACAAAGGCTGGTAGAGGTCACAGAAGAATTGGATACAGGGAGAAGCTTCTTTGATGTGTAATTCCATTATCTGTTCGCGAAAGCAGAGATTGAAGGGGGAGGAATACAACGGTTGTTTTACCTGCGCTTACACACTCCCCCTTCATCCACTTGTATAAACATGGACGGATAAATGAACTGCAAAAGAAATAGCAGGGGCCTCTTTTCCGCCTCTCCCAGTCTTGGGCATCTGCATCTTACCTTCCACACACACACACATGGACACACACACACACACTCTATATAAAGCTGTACTCCATCCACAACATTTTCCCAAACATATGTCTGGTCTCACTGGGCCTCTTGTACACAATCCAATTCCATTCTCTCTGTCAGCACACTCGCGGCTCGTCATTAGCTTCAATCTCGCTGATGAGAAACGGCAGATGTTCGTTTTGTTGAGCAGAGGGCCCGTCTCTGAACGCGCTGTCTTCTGTACTCGCCTGTGATCCTGTTTAGACGCGTTAGAAAGGAACATTCTACTTCCACAAACAAATATGTGCTCCAGGCGAGCTATAGTCTGTCTTTTCCGGAGCACAGCGCCTCTTTTTAAGGCGGTAAAGCCAGTCAACATGTATTAAACGCACTGTGTGAGTCCAAGTCAAAATGCATTAAATAAACAGAGTGCTTCACGTCTGGGACGAGGTTTAATAAATGTGTAACGCTCTGAAAATGTGCTCATAATGTGTCCGATCACTAACACTAACAAGACTTAACTGCGTCAAGGAAGTGCAGGTACTTAGCTTCTTGTTCAGTCACACATAATAATGATCATCCAATAATCCAAGCCACTAGAGGCTAATAGAGCGGATCTACCAACCAGTAAGATAATCCTGTGACACAGCAGGGCCTCATCTAGCCCCAGCTAGCTTAGCCTAGCTGCTGCTAACACACCAGATGGTGTTTTCATATCGTACTACAAAGTGGGTGCTCTGCAGTGAAAGGTCTGCTGCAAGCATATGCTTCTGATGCCGATTGAAATAAATAAAAGGCAGAGTTCCTTATGGCCATACATTTCATCTTTTTCATTCAAAACATGAGGACATCACTTTGCTGTCATAAAGATGGGAGATATTTTGCAGACAGTGTTTCATCGGTTGTTATTTGTAACTATTTGGGGATGGAGCAGGAGCTTAAAGGGTCAGTGTGCCCAGATTACAAAACGTTTCTTCTCATTGATCTGTGGCGCTAAACCCATGCAGATAGTTTTGGTTTCATATGCTTTGGTGTTGAGATATCGCCTCTATTGTGTCTACTTCCACCCTAGGTCAATGCAGGTGAATGGCATTTTGTTTGTGAGGCTCACAGCATTGAAAATTTACATGTCAGCCATTTTAGTTTTACTCTAGATAATCATTATATCACACTTGAAACAGTTTTCACAGGGACTATTTCTTCACAAAAAGAAGTACCAACAAAAACAGTGATTATCCAGAGTAACCAGGACATTGTTTCTACATGGCACAATGCTATTAGGTTTTCTTAAAATGCCATTTTTCAATGCTGTGAGCACCAAGAGCAAAACTCCTTATGCTGCCTCTGTATTGGGATGTGCCAGAAATCTTATATATAGACAATACAGTCTTTTCAGCACTTACATTACCTTCTTGGCAGAGGTCGTTACAACAGGCAAAATAATAAGGTTATAAAATCAATACAGGAAACATCTGATGAAAGTAGCAAAGGGAAAGGATGAAACTATAATGAAATACACAGAACAGAACTTAATTAAAAGCCAAGAGGTAAACGACAGTAACAAGTAAGAAACCACTTGAGATTGTTCTGAGAAGAAATTGTAGTGCTGGCTTGTTGGTTGGAGAGCTAAGGTCAGATAGTTGAGGTAAAGGCCATGGAGACGTTTTTAGAACAGTGAAAGAAAAATCCTAAAATATATTCCAAAAGACAAAGGATATCTCAACACCTGAGGCAACAGAACAAAAATTCTGCATGGCTCAGTACTAGAACTGAGCTGGATGCTCAGATGAAATGAGTATTGGGTACTGATAATAAAATCAACCGAACTCATGTCGAAGTAAAAATCTCATTTGGGTATCGGGGTGTCATGATATAGCGGCATTGACAATAACCATGATATTAAAAAGAATGAATATTGATATACTTATGATATCGTGTCAATAATTCAGCACGTCTTAAATCAAGTTAAGCCAGTCTCACTTTGTCTTTCACTACACCTGCTTACACACAGAATTTGAGTGTAATTAATTCACCAAATAAAGAGACAAAACACACAATAAACAAAGTTAAAGATGAATTTGACTGATAGCATTATTATTTATATTATTATTTTCAAATTTTCTGTGGATATTGCGATGATATTTTTATCGCAATTCTTTTTTTTTTTCTGATATAGTGTCAGCCCTAAATGAGTAGCTGTGTTTAATCTCTTATTACTGTTGTAATCAAAGATCTGCAGCTGAACTGAGAAGCTTATCTGGAAATATTTTTTCAATAAAAAAAATATTTGCAGCAACTTTTGATCAAGATATATAAATTTTAGGGTCAAAATGTGAATTTAACAACTGAAAATAACAACTTCCTGGTTAATCCCCACCCACTTCTGGTTTAAACCCCGCCCGTTTAAGTAAAGCTGCAGATAGTTTCGTTGGTTGAACAGATACAGATAATGGTCCACACTCATCCTGACTCGAGAACATTAGAGTAAGATTTTTTTCTCATTTGGGTGAAGTGACCCTTTAAACACCTGCACACAGCTCCACATGGAAACGTCCGTCAGAAACAGCAGCCTGATTGATCTGGTCCACAATCTGCCCGAGTCCCCCCGCAGGCCCCTCAGGGACTCAATGTCATTATAGCAGGACGTGTGCTTTTTTTGGATTTGACAGCATTTTGAAATTCATGGCATGTCAATGTTGGCCATTTCCCTGTGAATGTTTCTATACCAAGGCAATGAATCAAATTTCATGCTCTAGCCATTTGTCTTTATTATGTGCCCTTGTCCTTTCTATTTGACTCTCCCATCTCAGCTCTCCTCGGGGCTCGGCTGGAAAAAGTCGAATAACATCAAAACAGTTTGAACAATGCTTGATCACGGGGCATTTCGCTCTCAGGGTCATGCTAGCAATATAACATAGTTAATTAGAGTGATCTTGTTGGAGGTAATTTGGTGATTATTTTTTTGCATTTCAGCACGGGGAGCAATTTGTCTTCACTTTTCCAGACACACTGTATATGCTGGCAAGAGGGGCGCGCACACACGGCTGCATGGGCGCACAGAGAGCTGCAGCAGAAGAGACAGAGGGGAGGGAGAAAGAGCGAGGGTGGTTACATAGATGAAGCTAGGGGACTCTTATTTAGCTTGTTAATTAGCTTGAACCTTTTGATCCCAATTTTAAAACCCGCCACGTTGCAATGCTGGCGCCTTTTGTGTGTTGCCCCAAGCCAGATAAAACTAAGCTTTATTCCTGTGCCTTTCAAACACCATGGCATTCACCGGAGCAGCATTAGCTTTGCTCTCCCTCCCTGCCTTAGCGTCGTCCTTATCTATTCCCAGACGCTCTGTGTAAACTTGGTCACCTCTGACATCGCGGTAGCATACTGTTACGCACCTGCATTACAATAACAGGACCTTTTCTTCTCACTGCTTTAAAGCAATCAGGGATTGACAGTGGAGGTATCAGCAGCAATGCACAGGTTTAAATCCTATTTAACTTGGGCTAAGGACAATGAATGGAGGATGACACTGTTTCATTCTGCCCTTTTAATCAAGCTCTCATTGTTATAAATGTCAGGTCTTGGTTGTGTGATTCCCTCAGAATTGCTGTCCCATGACTGTAGGGAGATGTGTGCTCATGAGTGTGTGTGTGTTTAGGAGAGATGGGGAGAGAGAAAGAGGGGAAGTGTGAGTATGTGCATGACAAGGGGATGTATAAGGAGAGCTGGCATAGAATCCCTGGAGCGTAGGGGTAGAGCAGGAGTTACTAATCAACTGTGAGAGAGTAGGCTAGAGAAGACTCACCCTCTATTTTCCCCCCGGAGAGGAAGAGAAGGAACAGATAAGACAAACCTCTTCAGGCCAAAACCACTACAAATGAATGACTATCACCAAAAATATCAGGGAGGGGGGAAACAGAGATCCTTTCCTCCACATTCTACCTCACACATCTTTTTTTTCCCCTCCTCCTCTCCGTCTCTGCTTATCCCGGCGGTAACAAATGTGAGGACACCCGCAGGAAGTGCATAAGACTCGGGGGTTACCTCTCTAGCCCCTGTGCTCATCCCTCCACTGATGGATAGCCAGGAGGTTGAAAGCCAATGTCAATTTAGTTAACACAGCCAATACCCAGAAGATTTCACTCAGCACTCGCACTGTGTGTGCAGGCAAGACGATCTGGGATGGTCTCTCCTGTCTCAGCGAATGTTTTACCGGCTGCCGATCTACTGTCCAGGTCGCCCCCAGAGAGCAGTGCGGTTAACCGCAAAACGTTCCCCCGTGACTCATCTGAGGACAGCTTGTCTGCATGTGACCAGCCTCAGATATATGGAACAAGACAGAGATTATCATTGACAGGCAAGGCGAGAGGAGGGAGAGGAGATTGTGGGCGGTTTGAGGCTGGCGGTACATTTTAGTAAAGCTATTAGTGATGCTTGTATGAATTAGGGTCTTTAATGTAAAGCCAGGGAATGCAGTAAGTTAACTGTGCTGCAGGTTCGGATGATGTTTGAGGATTAGGGATGGCTGTCATAGTAACCACAGCTCACGTAGTTGGCAAAGTAGACTATGATTGGTGGAGATTATGGCGTGTGATTATTCATCTAACCAGAATTTCTTTCTTTTTTTTTTTTTTTTTTTATTATTGCATTATTGTTATTGCAGAGTTAATAGAAAATTAGGCCTCTGATTGTTTTGTTCATAAATCATGTTTCCAAGCCTCAAGTGTTTTTATGTTCTGTCAGTGATCAGTTTGTTGTTTTGTCACTGCAGCCACCTTTAATTTAAACTTATAAAAATAGTTTCTTATAATTTATAAGCAACCATTTTAATGCCTTAAACCATTAAATACAGTATATCTTTGATATTTATACAACAGGCGTATATATTGTGGGGGTATGTGTGCTTTTCACTCCCTCCTTTTCCCTTTCCTCCATAGTATTCCCCACATCACCTGATCAAAATTCAAAAAAGGGACAAAAAGAAAATGCAACTCCATTTATAATCCCCCCTTTTTAACCCCTCAACCCCAACGTTGTGTTTCTCCTCATCCAGAGAAATAAAGGAGAGTTAAATTTGTGAAAGCTGGCTAATTTCTGTATAAAACCTGGCAGAATACAAGCTAAGCTCCTAATTGCTTTTCACCAAGAGTGAAAATAACACCATGAAATTTGCCCGTGCCAAAATAATCTGCAATCAGCAAGTATTATCTGGTTTGATGAAAAGGATCAATTGAAGTAATGCTGCAATAATCATATGCAAATTTAATGAGACATCTGCAGTGTATTAGGCTGATTATTTTCATTGGTAAAGCAAACAATGCATGTCCGTCTTGCCTCCCATTTTAATCAGAGATGCCATAAAACAACATAAATATAATCTGCTGTCTTTAAAAATAGAGTTGCTGTTATTTTTAACATGCAGGATATTTAGTGTCTTTATCAATAAACTGTGGTAGAGTGTGTGTGTTTGCAAAACCTGAGCCTCATCTCTTGTTATAGACGTTACATGTAATTTTAGGCGACACCAAAATGGAAAACAAAGCAACTGTGAGTCCAAACATGAAAAAGTAAAATAATTCTTTACTGTAATTACATGTGTAGACTTACTAATCTATGGAAAAATAATGTAGAGTGCAACACAGGGTTGAGAAATGTCAATATTCTAAATGTCTTGAAAGGTCAATTAGAAATGTCACAAACTGTATGTAAGTGGGAGCAAGGGTTCTAATGGTGGCAAATATGGACATCTATAACCATCATGACGCCATTATACCTCTCGATAACATTTCTACTGTGTACATACGATGCAGCTTTTAATTCAAATCTACTTCACAGTACAGATTTTCTGTTACTTCTGTTTGAACAACCACATTGCTAATCATGCCTTTCCTCTACATGTGCCTTTTTCCACTGCATTTTCCATTTATACCAAGGAGCTTTTGTTAGCCTGATTGGTAGTTGGAGAAATTTATAACCATCAGAACATTGACCACATTTAAAATAATTGGCATCATGCTGGCATCACAGAATTAATGTGCACTTAATGTCCTGCTCAGCCTCCCTCTGCACTGTTCACATATGGATCGGCTGTCTGCCAGAGGGGTAATTACTTCAAATGTGGTTAGGACCGTTCCTATTGTAGAACTGTAGTACTGGAGAACACAGCCCTACAATCCGCAGTGCAAGTGAGCAATCTCTTAATGAAGCAATTTAAGAAAGGGCTGAAACGATCAGTCAAATAATCGATTAGTCAGTCAACAGAAAATCTATTTTTAAGTCATTAATTCAGTAAAAACACAACTGATTGCTACAGTATCATTGGTATTATCGTTCATATCATCATAAATTCAATACTCTTTTGCAGGGATGCACCAGTTGTGAAATTCTGGGCAGAACCCGATGCCAGTGTTTAACTGATACTGATGTTTTGTTGTATTTGTTGTTTTTGTTGTTATTTATTTCCTCTTTTGAGCCAGGGAAACAAAGAAATCTTCATTATGTTAAAAAAATAAACTATTTTAAAGACAATTTTTTCCTTCAAAACACTGTATAAATTCAAGTTTCTTGTCAAAAACCACATTTTACAGGATTGTATTTTAACATATCATGATAACGTTAGAATTTACCTTCGCCTAGTAGTAATTTTTACTGAGTAGACCTTGAACGTATCAACCTTCATAAACTGTTAGTTGCAGCCACTAGCTGCTAACAGCTAACTCCAACTAGCTCTCCTCCTGCCAATTTCAAAATGGATGTGTGGTTCACAATGTAGCATTATCAGGAAAGCAATAGGGTACGTCCTCTGACATGTTGATAGTGAGTTGACTATGTCCTTTCATCTCGTCAAAGATCTCTGTTTGTCCCAAACGTGTTTGCGATTGTACTCAGATAGCGTGATGCCGTTAGTTTCGAGCCCTGCTTTTTAGCCTGCACAGAACTGATGTGACACAACAGGATAAAATCGGCCACTGCCATTAGTGAACATCATCTTATTTGCTGATAGACCGATGGCAATCAGCTAGGATGATATTGGCTGATACCGATGTTCAGCCAGTTAATTGGTACATTCTTACTTCTGTAGTTTGGTTCGTTAGTCACTACACATCTTATCACTGACATCTGACATTTATCGTAGCTCTTTATACATGAAGTAACCAATTTGTCAAAAAAAAATCTAAAGCTGAAACACTTACTTGATCTGATTAGTCAGAAAAGGAACTGGCGACATTACATTGGATTTAATTTCTTTAAGCAAAAATAAACTTCCCCCAACATCTCAACTGTCTATTTTTTGGCTTTGTGAAATTATACTTAATTATATTTTCACTGTTCTCTGACATTTCATAATCTAGACTATCAAGAAAATAATAGACCCATTATGAATGATAAAATAATCAGTAGTTGCAGCCCAAAATAAGTCAACATGTTAATCAATGATAAAGCTACTTGTTTACTTTCAGCCCTAATGCAAAATTAAAGTAGAGACCTAGTTTGATACAGACTCCAGCATTATAGAGATATTGTAAGAATTGTACATTCCCTTTGTTAGATGTGCATATGTCTCTTGTACCCGGCATGGTGGAAAATCAAAGGTTTAACCCAACAAGAAGGAGGGATGACTTTAAAATGGAGGAATATGATCTTTTTTCCTCTCTATCAGAGCCTTTAAGAGGCCAAGGGACAATCAGCAGGGTTCGTGAGCTGGATTTCCAGCCTGCAATGGTGGCTGACCCGAGCCCAGATGGATCCAATACCTCTGTCAATATTCCGTCTAAGCACTGGAGGACAGTATGAGATGACAGTATGAGCCTGGCGTGTGTCTATGTGCTTTTCTGAGTGGAGCCTATTAGTGTGGGGAGCCTCTCAAGCCACTGTCAAACTTAAAACAGAGGACAGAAGGAGGTATTACCTCCAATTACGTGCTGTGATGCATCTGTGAAGTCAGAGTGCTATCAAGCTGCCGGGCTGTCAGACTTTTGTCTGTTTATTAATTCATTTTTGTTTCACATTATACGTATCATGGTGATAGAAGAGGAGCCCCCTCATCCCCATGTCTTGTCTCCTTCTTCTATTACCCATCTTCCCTTCCTTGGAAAAGAAATAACCATTTATTTGAAGTCGTGTTCTCTTAAGAGGGTGAAAGATAAGCTTTTGTTTGGGTTTCATTCACTTGCTCTTCCTCTTTTCTTACCAGACTGAAGATGTGACTCTGCTAACATATGCTCATTGTGTTAATCCCTTGCCAGGGTAAAATGAGAACTCCCTCCTCTCACCTTTCCTGACCCGTACCCCTTCTGTCTCCCCAACGCACTGTATTACAAGACTTACATTTCAATTTGCATGTCCAATCACAGGGATCTTATGAGCTGCTGGTTGGAAAGCAATTGAGCCTCATTCAATCTGTTCCCCTCATGTTTCCAATCCATTTATGATTATTTAAAGATATTAAATGGCTTGAACAAACCACTCGCACAGCCAAGTTTTTTTTTCTTACTTTTCCTTTTCTTTCGTCTCATTTTTTTTCACACTTCATTTGATTGCACCCACCAGTCACCTTTGGCTCTATCCAGTGCTTCCCTGGTCATCTGTGCACCTTGATTTGAGAGTCGGAGGTGGGGGGTGGGAATAACAGCACATGGAAATGGGCTGGTGATTGCCTTCCTCCCCGCGTGGTGATGGAGGGCTTGAGTGATCGCGCCCCTCAAGCCCCTCCTTGGTGGTTGATTAGCTGTGGAGCCCTGGAGCTCCGGAGTGACACAGTGGCTCATCAGACCCCGCTCAGCCTGACAGGGACCCCCTTGATTGCACGGTGCTTCATAATTGTCCCCCATTCTGCCTCAGTGTCCGGGGTGCTGCCATCTTATTTTTGTGTCAAAGAATACGTCATGCGATGCTAGACTGTTCCTGTTGATCTCAGAATGTAGACACTTGAAATGTTTCCATATGAAAGGGATGTGTCATAGAAATGTCATCCATCAGGGAGATTCGAGTTACTAGCATGACAACACTGTATTGCTCTTCCAGAAATTCAATGCATAGTGTTCAGTCAACAACTCTTAGACTGTGCCACCTGTTTGAGGCATGAAAATTATCTCTTGGTCACAATGTACAATGAAAAGAAAAAGAAAAGTCCACTACAATTGTCGTGTTTTAATAATGCATAATAGAATGGTATGCATACAAGGTTGAACTGACATGGCAGCTGCAGAAATGCAGGACAACATTTATGCTTAGGACTGGTTCTTCTTTCTCCCTCTCTCTGTCTGCCAGCACCAGAAGCTGCAAATGGGCCCAGTGTAATGTCTTTTTTTTTGTAAGGCAATTGGAAAAGAATTGCCATCATGGCATTTATAATCATTGAGTTGGTAGACATGATTGAAAGTTAAAGCAGTCAGAACGAAGCACTCCGAGGGCTCCGGCCCAGGTTATTGATTCATATAGCTTATGTGGGTGAAACACCTAAGGTGTGGAACTCATCAAATCATAGACTGTCTTAATTATTTTTATGTCCTGGCATCAGCCTCTGGGGACACTTGAATTTCTTAAAGTTTCTTAAAGACTACTGCCTGTACCATTGCAACCAACCTGTAACACCCTGGCTGACACTGAGCAAGTCTATAGAACTTGCAGTTGTGAGTTAGGACCTGAAATGTGCTCTTGGACTCAAGAAATCGAAGGTCTTTTTGCCACACATAAGGCTGTGCTAAAGGATTAGTGTGGAAAAAGATAATATCAAGGGTAAAAATTCAAGTAAAAAAGTATGAGTATGTGTAAAACTGTACATACATCACCATTTTAAGGCAAGCTAAATAATGACATTTTGTACGCACCAGAGCGCAATATGCAAATGTACAGGGCTGTGCTCAGAGGAGGATATTGTGTTAGACAGGGCCAAAAATATACAGAGGACAGAGTTGGACCTCCCAAAAAGCTTGACGGACAAAAGATTTTCCCAGGTCTCTCTGTGTTGGACTTGTGGCCACAGAGGCGTTTGACCAGAGTATGGAAGCTGGTGTAGTGTGTGTCCTGCAGAGCTGTCCAATTCAATGGTACGCTCAGCTTGGCAAACCTCTCTCTATAGGGCTCTATGGTCCTGAGCAGAGCAGTTCCCATACCTATTGGTAATGCCCCCTGTTGGGACACTTTCTTTCCACAGCACCAAAGAAGAGGTCTTTAGGACCCCAGAGAAACTCTTAAATTTCTTAAGCTGTCTAAGGTTGTAAAGGCATTGTCTTTCTTGACAAAATGTCTGCTTGTGTGGACCATGTCAGATTCTCAATGATGTGGACCCCCAGGTATCTAAAGTTGCACACTCTCTCCAGAGGTGTCCCCTTCAAGTTCTTCTGCTGCTTCCTCCTACAATCCCTAACCAGTTCCTTGCTTTTTGCTGATCTTCAGTAAGAAGCTGTTGGCCTCTCGCCATAGTGATAGGTTTGCCACCTGTTCTAGGTCGGCCTTCTCTTCATTGTTGCTAATCCAGCCTTTCACCACTGAGTCATCAGCTCACTTGACGATAGAGCTGGAGCTGTTCCTGACCACACTTGAGCATGTACAAGGAGTGTAGCAGGGGACTATGACCACATCCACACTAATATGTTTTAATTTAAAAGGGACACAATCTCCACAGTTTCAGAAGTAATCTCCATCCATACTAACACCCCTGAAAATGCATATCGCACGACCATTTACGATCACTTGGCATGCACGTGGTGATGTAAACAGAAAGCTGATTGTCTACTCCACAGTTGGTTGCTTGGTTACAGAAAACACTACATAGATGGAAAAAAGTAAGGCCAGAGATTTTCTTGCTTGGATCAACAAAAAGGTGGAACAGTTACTGACAGTAGAACATGAGGCGGCTGAAAGAGACTGGGAGGTGTTGCAAAGCAAATACAGCGACATATCAGAGTGGTACTGGAAATAAGTACCCACACAAGATGGATGAAATAGCAAAAGGTATGCAGACCTAGCTATAATGTTTGGGCTGAACACGTTGTGACTGATAAAACCCAACTAGGAAGCGAACATTGGCATCTGCGCTATTATTTCCAAGTCCTTATTCCCGCCTGTCCAGACTAAAATGCAACTCAGGCGTTTTCATAAGTCTCTGTTTTAGAGATTCTAGCCTAACCCTTGGTGCAGGGGTGGGGGAGGTTACCTATCTTGAGAAGGAGAGGTTTGGATGTGTGATGCCCACCTTGACCTCAGGTGTTCTGGAAGTCAGAAAGTCCAGGATCCTGGCACACAGGAACGTGTTTAGTCCCAGGTCCATCACTGTCCTGTTACATATGAGTCAAAGCATGCTTTTAATGTCTTCTTTTGCAAAAGTCTGGAACGGAAAGACACCTGTGTCTTGTCTTAAAGTAACGATCCTTCTTTCTGCCTCTGGTAAAAGGCACAGCAGGTCTGACATGTCCACACATAACTGTAAGGCTTTTCCTCTCACCAGATAGTTGGGATGACCTGCAGTCACTCAACACAGCAGCTGCTTTTCACTCAACCAAGTCACATGAAATGACATCTCTCTGCTGTTTTGGCTCCTAGAAGCCATTCCCCAATGTTTAAGGCACCCACAGCATCTACAGGGTAAAGCTTCAAATGTAAAAGACGAGCGCCGTGTTTTGTAGAATAACTTGCCCGCTGTCTGTGATGTGTGCAATTGCATTTAACTGCATGCCAGCTTTTATCTTATTTTCTACCGAAGACGTGGTGACTGCAGCCACAGGCTTTATCATGTCCAGAGTTTTTGCTCACCAAATAGGCTTTTTCCTGTTGTCAAGCTTTGGCTAAAATCACTCACGAGTGTCTGTTGTTTTGTTTTCCTTGTTTTATATTTCTTATTCTTATTTCCTCACGTCAAAAGAAAAAGGACGGTCTTCAGCAGCTCATTTTTGCACTGGCTTTTTCTCACTCTTCTGGCTTTGTGTAATCTTCTATCTATGTACAATGGCACATTTGCTTTATCTGCCTATTACAGGTTCAGAGATTTCACCTGTTATATGTTGACTAGACTTCTAGTACAAAATATGACTTTTTCCTTGGTGTTTCTTTGATAGAGATTATAGTGTCACAGCTCTCAAATGAAATAGGACTCAGTGTCAGCCTTGTACAGGGTGATAGACTTTACAGTGCTGGAGGAGACTTGTATTGAAAAGTAAATCCACCATCATATTCACCGCAAGCATTTACATAAGAAGTGGAGGGCTGTAGCAGATGAGTGGCTTGTCGTAACATTACACATTTGTTCAGTCAAGAAATGAGTCAAGGTGTTCGGGGGTGCGTCGAAAGGGAAGCCTCATAGAAAATATTGGCTTTGTCAAGGGTCCCTGAAGAGTGCTGTAACCAGGGTAAAAATGACATGTTGGTTTATATCAGCTCTCCTCGGGTGTTTGTGTCTGTCTGAGAGTGCAACAGGAAGATAATGAAGATACAGTAAGTGATAGTATTGCATTTTTGCACAGACTGGTTGAGGAACTTGAATATTTTCTGTTCTCCTTGTATTAGTCAAATGATTCAGGTCATGGCAATGATGCATGGGGATCAATTTGACAGCTTTTTGTTTGATTTTTGTTGCCCTTTGTGTGTGACACATCTGAACAATGTGTGTGCTGTTTAATTGGCAGGGGAGGCATCAGAGCACACCTTTGTGATCTCAGGGCTCCTGATGATTCTGATGAAAATCTTTTGACAACTGAAACATTTTCAATCTTGCTGCACAAACTCGGTATCACTTGTACAGCCTCTGTTTTGGATTATTGTCTAGGTGATGTCAGAATTACTGTGCTCTTATAGAGACACGCACATGTCAAGATGTTTGAACACTATGAGGTTAAAAGGTGAAAGTTTAATACGAGTGTTTGTACAACTGCTGATAAATCTAAGCCTCTGCAGATTTTGTTTGAACAGTTGAGCAAATTAAGGGTAAGCGTTGACCTTAAGTTATGTGTTGACCAAAGAGAATGAAGAAAAATCCTGATAACACAAATACGACAAGCGATGCTTTGTACTTTGTCATGCACCAAACAGAGGAGCAGTGTTCACAGAGCTTTATCACATCGACAAGGGTCAGCTTGCCTTCTGGTGTGTGTTGATGAGCAATACTAAATAAGGTTGGGTATTGGAAATTGGTTTTAAAAACTGGAAGTTAATGAACAAATGTGCTTTTTGGATTCCACTTATGGATTACTTGTAGAGTATGGCAGTTCATCATAGTGAAGTAAATGGTGCAGAAAGCTTAGTGACGATTCATGCAATGGCTATGAGGGCTGCAGCGATCCATCGATCTGGATCGTTGCGTCAACTCAATGATCAATGATCTAATTTCATGGATGCAAAAACAAAACATTGGTACATATTGTCGTTTTGAGATATGCCTTTATTTTAAAATCCCTATGGCACCTCTGTGTCCTCTTTTCCATCCAAGCACACCTCCTTTTCAAACATTCAAACAGTGCTACCTCCAGACAGACAATGGTCAGCAGCCAAGAAAAAGACAATGAGGATATTTTCTGATATTGTCTCATATGGATCGCAAGCCTCTGAATTGAATCAAATCGAAATCGTATTGTGGCAGATTTTGAGATATCAGCAGATATTGTTTGTTGTCCAAGGAATCGATATAATATTGTGTTGTGATTAAACTTGCTTTACACCCCAATACACTCCTAGTAGCTACTGTTGGTTTTGCTAAGGGTCAGTCATGACAAAATTGATTAATATAAAGCTCTCTTGGTGTTTCGTCTCATTTTGCAGAGCAGGTTCATATAAAACTGGGGGGTACATTATAGCTAATATGATTTCTTGCTCCTTTAAGTTCTGTCTATTCCCTCAAAGGTCAGCACAACCCCGACGATTTACAGTTGGTCACCGGTGTAAATTCACATGTCAGACCAAAATTGATGTGGAAGCACAGTGCAAATGTGCTGTGCTTTGCCACCACGACTGAACCCTCTGATGCATTCAGATACATTGATTTTTGATTAATTTTGCTTATAAATGCTGGTGTAACTGAACACTAAGAGAGGTTATATAATGTTGGAAGTTTTATGTTGTCATGTGAACTGCAGTAAGTGCCGAATGTCGCATGTATTTCAACAACTAAGCTCTCTGCTCTCTCTCATGTTTGATGTTTTGACGTTTTTGCCCAAACCGATTCATAATTGTGAAAATATTACTGACACCGAGCTGTGATTCTGTAAACATACTGTAGGTCCCTTTAAATACGCAGTATTTCCAGCACTGCAAAAAGTGATGGGAGTTTTTTCACCTCCTGATGGAACAGGATGAAACATAACTCCTGAGTCCGATGTCCACCCTCACTATATTCCTCCTTTATGGGCTGAATAATATGTAATACCTTGCAAAGCTTCACACCTTCCTGGTAATGTGTCACTGCTGGAGACAGATACACTCACCATGGTTCAAAGCAAGGCATGTCATTTTGTTGACAAGCTGTAGCTGGGTGCCTGTGAGCATGTTTGTGCCTGGGAAGACATGCAATTCCGTATTCTGAGAAAAATCAGCGTTGTGACAGAGAGTCTGTCAGTGCTGTGCGCTCAGATCACTTAACTGGAGCATCGAGACGCGGCTGAAAATCAAAGGCCAAATAATGATAGAGCTGATATGATGTTTAAAACAGAAACAGTTTCTTATGCTCACTAATATTACAGAACTAGATAGGAAGCAATGTGGGTGGAGGTTGCAAAGAATTAATAGATGCTTAACAACATAATGCCATGAAAGGCTTAGTCTCTGAGATATATGCTGAAGTCCAACTTAGAAGTAGCCTGTGGAGGTTTCTTGTAAAAATGCATTGCCTTAATTGAATGCATTTCCTTCCACACAAAACATTTGCCAAGTTAAGTTATTTAAAAAAAAGGATCATTTACAGCCAGGGGTATAGATATGGGGTGGGGGGTCCAAAACAGTGTGTTGGGTAGAGAATGGGCCCTTATGATTGATTATTAAAAACAGTGCCATTTGCTATATATGTCCTCGAAAAAGGTGAACCCATCTTCATCATCTGTTTTTTTCTTCATAAAATAGTCATTAGCACCTATAAAAAATAATATGCTTATTCTAACTATAAATCAACTATTAAAATTGTACAATTAAATCAATAATTACTTATTTTCTTTGGTATTTTTTTGTGATATACAGATATGCAATGATGATTGCTGAGTAATATTTATGTTGATGCTATCCAATGTCAAGTCTCTGGTGCGTTCGAGAGGACATGTGCTTGATAGCGTGCAGTGGGGTCCGTCGTAACTTCCCGACACCACTGTTTACATCCATGTTAACATCGGCAAGTAGTCTTGTTCTTCTTGCCCTCCTTTTGCTAGCACGTTGCTACATAGATATACAAGTTTATTATTGGGTCATTTGATGAGCACGCCCAGCTAACAACTGATGTGACATTTTCTAAAAAGCCAACTTTGATATATCAACCTAACCCCCACATAATTTTTAAGATTATTATATTGTTTCATACTTGTGCACCTGAAATCAATAGGATTGTGTATTGTGTCACAACAACACTTGTTTGAGTAGAAGGTGATACACAGCCATATTTAAACACTGGTCCACAGAATCCCTATTGGTCGAAAAACTCTGCAGGCTACCGAAGACTGTGATGATAAATGCATGAGGTCATCACCACCATAACCACATTTAACTACAAAAACTCCGCACCAGTGATAGCTGTAGCCAGAGGCATTATGTTTGGGGTTGTCTGTCCGTCTGTTCGTCCATATGTCCCATTCTCATAAGCGCAATATCGTACTCCTTGAGGGATTTCCTTCAAATTTGGCACAAACATCCTCTTTGACTCAGAGATTAACTGACACAATTTTGATGTTCAAAGGTCAAGGGCAAGGTCACTGTGACCTCTCAAAACATGTTATTAGCCATAACTCAAGAATTTTTTCGCTAACTATGACAAAACTAAACACAGATGTCTAATAGGATGTAATAATGAAGTGATGACATTTTATATCCAAAAGGTCAAAGGTCAGCTTCACTTTGACATCATAATGATCTACATTAAACACTTTTCTGGCCATTATTCAGACATTTGGTCAGATACTGAATCGTTGATGCTAGTCTTGGGTGTTCATGTCGAAACTGTGCTGATTGAAGGTGTGTGTGAAGCATCCATGTTTTCACAGACATGGATGTAAACTCTAAGAGAAATCTGACTGGTGCTCGGAGGAACACAATCACGGGGTAGTAATTTGAGATTTTTTTTTTTAAGCAAATACAATAAACTATTTAAAAAATTTGCTATACTTTGGCTCTGATGCAGCCTCTCTGTCTGTAGTCAGCACTCTGTGGCCTCACTCAATGCCCTGCCAACAGCACTACTTATTGGTTACATGTCATGAGTAACAGCCTATCAACAGTAAAGGGCTGCCATGCCACAGCAAAGTGTGAGCGAGCGGAGTAGGAAATTGAACATAAGACAGCAGATATCACCGAAATTATAACAGACATCCCAATCTCTTACACTTAAGTTATAAAACCACACATTATTTTTGTTTCTGCTGGTAATGATCTGTCATTAGTAATAGAAGTTACTGGATGTGACCTCAGTTGTGTGGGTAGAAAACTGCAGGGAGAGGACGAGGGAGTGAGACGGTGCCTGGATGCAGTGAGAGATTTGACCTGAGGATCATAGTTTATAAAAATGCAGTGCATTAACAATACGATATTTCATACACTAGACATAACGTGGACCTGCCGGTGCACATTCAATCCGCACAGGACTGTTTATATAAGGTAGCATCACTCTGTTACTGTGAGTAGAGAATCTAGGCTGCAGTGTAGTTCATACACTTGTCTGAAAAAGCAGGGATTCATACAGTAACATGTATGATGTACACACACATAATCCTCCGTGCAAAGGGCACCGAGTGCTGGTGTGGGCACTGTAATGTCCAATAAAAAAATTAGCCTAAGACTGTAAGGTTTTATTTTTTACAATCAGGCTACCTTAACACGGCTGTTTCAGAATATAAAATATATAAAAATAGGAGGCAGGTCTAAGTTAAATGCCTTGCTCAAAGGCACATTTATTGTGGTTTCTGCCAGTGATAAAAGACCTCCCTCAGGCTGCATCAGTGACCTCCTGGTTGCAAACCGAATTGGCTGACCTCATCTCCAGGCGTTAAGCTACATGAATGTTGAACAGCAAAGCAGAGCTCGGTGGTGATTGTGTGCATTTCGGCCTTGTCCCTTCCAAGGCAAAATGACAATGTTGATGCACACGGAGAAGTGCCCTACCCAGTGTTTCCCGGACAACATTTAAATTTCATAACCTCACTGGAGCTACAAGGAGTGTGGGAATCAACAGGGGTTGCTGTTGGCATGTGGGCACTGTAATTAACTGGTCCAGAGGCTTGAGATATGTGTGCTCACTTCAGGTCATGAAAATATGGAAGACATTTATTTCCTCGCACTGAGTTTGATTCAGGAGCAGGAAGTCAGCATTGTGGCTACTGGTTATTAACTTGTTGTGATTCAACATCTTTTTAAAGCCGAGTCCTACTTTCTGCCCCTCGCGGCCTCTTTCAGTTTAAACCTTTACGGTGCTTTGTCATTCTGCCCACATCCAGCAGCGTGTAAACATCATCACTTGAACATATTTGTTTTTAATGGATAATTACACTCACCGTTTCAGCCTGCATGTCCCCACCTAACACACATTTTTGAGGAATGACCTTCAATTAAATTTCTGCCAGAGTGATGTCAGTGTATCTCCAAATATAATCAGTGCAAAGTTTGTTCAAATATAAGTGGGAAGTGATACTGCTCTTCACTCCAGCTTCTCCTTAATTAACAAAGGGGTATGCATTACATTCCCTCTCATATCACCTCATGGTTGTCATGCTCTTTGACAGAGTTTAATTGAAAAAGGGTGTCTGTAAATTTCTTACCAAGTTCATGATCGGCACTGATCATAGAGTGTGTTGATGTGAAGTGAAACTTACTTGAAAACACGCTTTACACACAGTATCACCATGACCGTTACCCATCTCTTTCTCTCTGCTCCATTCATTGTCCCACCCCCCTCTCTGTATTTCCCAGGCTATATTCTCACATCAGGCAAGGATGGATATGAGACAAGTCATCCATTATAACAACCTGATTGGTTCTGTAGTGGCAAATATCATAGCCCCATTTAATAGCATCACCACACACACACACACACACAAACACATACACCTCAGTGCTGCCTGGCCCGGCCTCTTTCATAATTTTCTTGTCAAGCATAGCAGACAGCCTAATGTGAGAGGGCAAGCACAGAGTAAACAGTGGACAGATTTTAGATGTATCACTGTAATGGAGTAATTACCCGTCAGTCGGGGACTGCACAGGGCTTCTTACCAACACTCTGGTTCAACAGAATCAAAAGGAATCTTCAAATGAGGTATTAAATTTTAATTACTAGCATCCGTTGGCAGCTTAGTTTAAAGCATGAGTCGGTCCAATTTTTTTTTACCTTGATGCTAGCTCCCCATCTTTCCTTCAAAGCATCTATTGCATATGGTTATAAATGCACAGATTGAGGGTACATAATATTTTAATGCGTCCACAGACAGAGCAATCTAAGGATATATACCTTGAGACAACCTAAATTTGTCCACCATCTGATATTTTGTCATATTATTTACACTGTGAAAACTGTCCCTTTAATAGCTTTTTGAGGTAGTAAAATGAGGACTGCCTCTTTACAGAATTAATTATTTAAGTCACAAAGTCAAAAAACAACAACACATTGATTGACGTGATTAAAGGAGCAGAGTGTGAGATTTACAGCAGGGTTAGGCAACCCTACATGTGGCTCTTTAGCCCCTCTCCAGTGGCTCCCTGTGGCTTTGAAAATTATATGGAAATGAACAACTGTAACTTAACATTTTAATATTCATTTATTGTTTTAGGCCCAAAGTGATTCTTACATTCTTCAACTGTAAAAATGTGTAGCCTATACACCGATTTAAAATGTGTTTTAACATTTCGTCAACTAAAATGTGTGTCATGCGTCTGTGGCCTGGCGCCTTTTCCACTGAAAACATCAAAAGACGTGGCTCAAGTAGTCTTGAGTCTTCCTAGTTAGGCCAGCTCTTGATTCCAAATCCATTCATTTTCATAACCACTTAAACTCTTAGAGATCGCAGGGGGGCTGGAGCCTTTCCCTGACATTGGCCGAGAGGCGGGGTACACCCTGGACAGGTCGCCAGACTATCACATGGCTGACACATAGAGACAGACAACCATTCATGCTCACATTCACACCTACGGACAATTTAGAGTTACCAATTAACCTGCATGTCTTTGGACTGTGGGAGGAAGCTGGAGTAACCAGAAGAAACCCACGCTGACATTTAAAAAAATAGCTCACTGCGGAGTAGCCAAATTGTGCTAAAACATACTGATGAATGCTAATTTAGATCTATTAGTAATGTTGATAGGCTAAATTCAACTTAAATGCTGTGTTAACTTTATTATGAAGTTCAAATATGTTTTGCAGCTCCAGGCAGATTTTTTTTTCTTTTGGCCAAAAATTGCTCTTTTGACAGGAAAGGTTGCCGACCGTTGATTTAGGGCATATGTGTCAAACTCAAGGCCCGCGGGCCAAATGTGGCCCGCCACATTATTTTATGTGGCCCGCGAGAGCTTAAAAGGTCTGATTGTCTAAAAATAAATAGGTAAAAAGCGTGATTTGACCAAAACTACATTTCCCACAATGCATGTCGATTATGTTACCCGCGAAGTGACGGCTTCCCGCCACTAGACGGCGGTGTTTCCACATCCTAACCCGTTTTGAACAAAGTTAATGTCATAACTTGTGTTTGATGTTATTTTTCTTTATTCACTTGGATAGTTTGATCCTTGATTGATGGAGTTATGTGGGTTTCATAACCTGACAAATTAAAAGGATTTATGTTATAACAGAGCAACAAGCAAACATATTTTTTTCTATGCAACTGTAATATTTGTAACTTGAATAAGTAATAAATTCAAAAGTTATTTAACATTAAGGAGTAGTTACATTTATTTTACATTACATTTAGTTACATTTAGTTACATTTATAAGTTACATCTGGCCCTTTGAGGGCAGCCATTATGCTGATGTGGCCCTTGGTGAAAATGAGTTTGACACCCCTGATTTAGGGGGATTTAGAGGCATCTAGTGGTGACAACTGTAAATTGCAACTGGCTGAAACTTCTCCCGGTTTCCTTTAGTGTTTGTTGTTTATGAAGTTTTTACCAGGAGCAAATTATCTGCAGGTCTCCTCCGCTCCAAAACAAACAGACCAACTGATTAAAATGGATAAAAACACTGAATAATGCAGTTGCACATTACAAGTAAATAAGACTACTGACACTGTTTGCCCAGTCGCTTGCCCAGCACCTGCTCATGTGCATGCAGCTTTTTTCTCATCCAGACATTCAGGAGGTTTTTACTGTGAGTTGAATTCGCCAAAACAGATGGTTTTGGTGGTTTAAACTGGTAAAAACACTTAATAATGCTGTTTCACATTGAAAAAAATGTGTTTTTTCTGATGCTCTTGTAGCAGAGGGACTGCTAACAATGGTGGCCAGCACAAAAACATGAATGTCCCTATCTACAGTCAGTGTTTGGTTTGTTCATTCTGGGCTACTGTAAAACATGGCAATCTGCGTAAACAAGGACCTGCTCCCTATGTGGATATAAACAGCTCATTCTAAGGCAAAGAAAAAATAATTATTTTCAGGTGATTATACTCTTAACAAAACATATATATTGTGTTGTATTCATTTTCTGCCAACATATTCCCCCAAGTCCTACACAATGGACCTTTAAGTACTTTGATTAGCTGCATCAGACAGAGACAAACATCCCTGTCTGGTTATTTTATCTATTGGCAAGTTCTCAATTGATTCTCCATAACTTGTATTTTATCACTGTATATTTTGTTGATATGATAAAATATGACGAACTATGATAGAGGACTTTATCACTTTCCAGGCCTACACAGGCCCCTTTATAGCAAAGCAGTTGTCAGGATTTTAGTCAAAATCGATCAGTATGATGGAAAGTGTTTGCAAAATAGGGTCCGAGATGAAAAGGACGGAGTTAATAACCATGTGGCAGATTTTCATCTCACTTTTTTATTTTCATTGGGAAGCACGCACTGGGAAGCATGGAATCACTCTGGTCTTCACAGTTTGTGGTGGCTGCTGTACTGAAAAAGGAATTATTAGATTTAATAGTATGTAGGGGAGAGAAAAGCAATGAATAAATAAGAGGTTATACAGTGATGCAATGCAAATTAGCCTTGGATTCAATTTGTCGATGGAATGGTAATAGTGAGGCCAGAGAGAGGAGGCAGAAAATGGTATGTGATTTCCTCCACTCGCTTGCATCATACCATGCTAATTTGTGTTTTATGCTCTGCAAATGCAAGCCAAACTGCAATTTTTTTCCCCCTCAACCTTGGCGCACAATTACGTTTTTTGTTTATAAGTACTTTAATTTTTTTTTTTTTTTAATCTATTTGGTTACTTTGAAAGCATTAACCTCAAACGCTGGTTTTGGTAGTAATGGTGAGAGCTGAACAGCTGTTGAGCAGTCTTTCACAGAAACTACTATCAACCCGAGTGGCAGCCCACGTTTCATTTTCATGATGTCTGCGTAGCCTTGTGGCTCTCTTCAAAGACCACAAAAAAGTGTGTGAATAAGAAAAGCACAGTGTAAATGGCCCTCCTAATGACTCTCAGCAGGACTACTCCTTGTATCTTTTATGAGCCAGGAAGAAAGGCGCGCATCATTATACAGTGCCCATCTGAAATCCACCAGCAGCGTGATGCTCAACAAAAAGAATCCCCTCCTGGCAAATCGGGCGTAATGGGACACATTAGCGTATCGTTAGCCTGTTAGCGTGCCTGGAGGTCAGACACTGGCTGCCAAATTCCTGCTGCTGGAGAAAAAGAAGAGCTGGCTCTAGATGTCTGTTCATTCATTTGTGAACAGATAAAACATGAGCGCAGACGTGTCGCTATGAGATTTTAAACATTTCTCCAGGATTTCGCAGGGCTGATAAATACATACACATTCATTGCGTCAAAAACAGACAATCAGCCAACTCAGCAAACACTGATAATCAGACAACATCCCTCAAACTTAAGTGCTGATTCCTCATTGTAACAGCTTAGCTCCTTGTGCTTAAATGTAGGCAAATGGTAAGAAAGTCTCCTGTATGCATTAGGAGCAAATTTACTACTTGTTCTCTTACTTAAAATACACTGAATACCACATTAGCATTCAGTATTAAGAAAATCAGTGTAAGCCTTTGGCAGTAATGTTAGGCCATGAAAAAGGTAACTGGAAAAAATCCTTGTAAAAGAGGAATAGGTAATTGCTGCATCTATTCTTGGACTTTCCAGCTGGGACTACAGGTGTGCTTTGCTTAAAATGTCACTAGCTAGAACTCAGCAAATTTGAGTATTAATAGATAGAGATAGAGAGTAGGGCTGGGTATTGTCTCAAACAGTACAATACCGATACCAATTCAGTGCTTTATTTGAAACCTTTTTTTTTTTACTTCGTGTGGTACCCATAATGTGAATGGAGTAGCATGCATAGCCATACTTTTGGTTGTTTTGGTGGTATTTCAGCACGTAATTCCCAGTCACGTCAAACACACCATGCTGGACTTGACCAAACTGTATGGGGTTTATAGCTGCTGTGGCAGAGGGTCAATCACATGTTGCATTAAACGGAAGAACCAGCACAGTTGCCAGAAGTAAACACTGGCATTTTATGTTTCTGCAAACCACAAATATGTTACATTTGTGCATTTCGTACATAACATATCAATGTTTTTAAAGTGCGTAATATATAAACTGGCTTTGTCATCACGAGGTGGTGACAAACTGCAGACCACTGTTCAAGACCAACAAAGAAAAAACGTTTTTCTAAGCCCTCAAACGTGGGTGTTTTGTAGCAACCAGCCACTGTTTTCCCAGCATCTTTTTAGGCTCAAAAAGTACTTGTTTCTTTTACAGAGACATCGCTGTTTTTCCTGCTGAGATTGTGGCCACCAAATGGGAAATTTAAAACCAAAATATGATCCTTTCCAAACCATAACTTATTGGTTCTTGTGCCCTAACATAACCCCAAATTAACCACGGGGTTGTTGAAAGATAAAGTTTCAATATATCTTCTATATAATAACGTGCAAATGTACCGTATCTGTGTGCAGAAATTTACAACAATTGGCCACTGGGTTGGAAGAACTCTTGCAAAGAAACCATAGAAATAGTCTTTTTTTCTTGATCTGGGTACAAAATGGATTAAATACAGGTATCATTTGACTGGAGAGGTTTCGATTCTACTTTGTACTGGGTTATTTCAGTCAACACTGAGCCCTACATGAGAGGCTGTTGAAGATGCCCATTGCATCAATTGAGGCAAATTGTTTATATTGAGAGCTGCTAATGGACATCCTGAAGGAGCTCGCCTTCATGCATTTTGTCTCCTAATATGGTTAAAATATATCCTTATGCTAAGATACAACAAAGGGATGTGTGGGAATTTGAAAGACTGTCAGTAATTTGTGAGGGAGCACAAAGGATTTACGTCAATGATGTCGACTGCAGGACAGCCAAGCAGAGATTTATAGGACGATGGATAGAAACCACAGCAACAGACGATGCAGATGATGGTGGCGAAAGAGAAAGATGGATGGATGTGGTCAGGGAAAGGTTAATAAAGAGAAAGTGAGAAGAAGAAATGAGAGCTGTTACTGAAGCAGTCACCTAGTGCCATCTGTCACTCACTCTGTGGCGCTCTGTTGATGGGGCCGAACCCCAAAATATCATTTAGTTTGACTCACCTTCAAAGTGATGCGCACCATTGGAGGCATCACACGCTGCATTATGAGAAAATGATTGTTGAACGGTAAAACAAACGACCTGCACTATGATGCAGTATACGGTGGGCAATGCTCTGATTTCCAAGGAATGATAAGCGACGTTTCACTGCATCGTTGTGCTATCTAGTCAGGGGTGAAAGGTGGGAGAGTGGGGAATTGTAAGGCTAACAAGTGCAGGGGCTAGTCAGCAAATAATGGGAAAGTCATCTGTGAGAGATGACTATCAATTAAAGGCACTTAAGGCACTAATGATCAGCAAAGGGTTCCTAATGAGGATATGTGAAGGTGGGATCACATCTCTGGAAGTCAAGTGCAGTGTTAAGATTCCAGCAGTATGCTAAAAGCCATGAATGCACACAGGCCCACTCATCACACTATCAAGGTCATTAGACGCTGTAATCAACTTAGCTAGCACTATTTCAGGGAGAAACAAAGTTGCTTCGCTTTAAAGCAGCGATGGGAAACCATGTGCCGTGGTACAGCAGGTGATTACACTAATTAGTTCCTTCTGTCAGCTAGAAGGCATGGTAATCAGTGAAATCGCCCTGTGTAGTGTTTGGTTTGAATGAAAACCTGCACACTCTCGGCCATTCCCTGTCACACGGTTGCTTATCCCTGCCTTATAATAGAGAATCGGAGACAAAGAGCTGAACTCAGCCGCTTCTCTTTTGGCTGCTTCAGTATCTACTGATTAAAAATAAAGGCTCAAATCAATACCAAACAAGAAAACACAAGTGACGCCTGGTATAAAATCTATATTAAAGGGCATGTGAGACAATACGTCATGTAAGACATAAAAGCACTGTTCAAATGCACTATTGAAAAGATATATTTCACATCATGGTTCTCATGGTTCTATTTTTCCATATAGGATCTGAATATCTGCTGCGCACCATACGTTTCAAGCTTTAAAAAAGCCTTCAAAAGCAACACAGTGTTTACTGCATCTTAGCCACAGATGTATTGTCAAAGCCTAATGGGAGCCGTAGCAAACAATCTTTCATCTCTGTTAAAGCTCTACTAATAAATATTTTTTACGTGAAAGTGGTCTCTCACAAAATTATCTTCCGAAGTAGTTTTTGTATTGTTTCTTAGTTCTGCATCCAAAACGTTCTAGGGACTCCCTCTGAGGAACTGCCCACTGGGGAGCTCCTCTCAGAGCTTTGTACCTTCAAGGGTTAGTTTGCATGCACACAGTAAATACTAACTCTAAAGTGAGGTACTGTAAGCTGGCCAGCGGTTGGTATAGCAACGTCACTTTCACTTTGACGAGTCAAAATTGCAGTGTATTTCCACTGCACGTAGACCTGTATTCAAAGCACATATGGCTGTGTTCGACAGATCAACATATACTTTGGTTACTCATGGTTCCTCTTGTTGTGGTAGAGTACCTTCTCCGACATAGGAGCTAAAAAGTCCCTCAAAGCGGCAATCTGAGAACTACAATTGCTCCTAGTTTTTGTGGTACGGAAACAATAAAAGGGGTGGTACTTAGAACTATGAAAAAGCTTCTATTGTCCGAAAATGCATATTGTTTTACTTCACGGCCAACAATTTATTGCAGTCTCAGTCTTGGCAAACAGTTTGTAGCAGCGGTCAGCCATTTTCTTAAAATAGCTAGCTGGTGAAAAATGATGAACATCCAACAAGCTAAATACTTGTCATCAGGGATTGGTGGAGACAAAAGCAGAGATTATAGGAGAGTAAATATTGGACTTTCATTCGTCCAGTGACCAGAAACATGCCTGCAAATGCTTTGCTGTGTTTGCTGGATATAAAAAGCAATGAATTACCAATACATTAAATGCTAAATTCCTATGTAGAAATGTGATTTTCAGACATAAAGAACTGACTTTATCCATCCAATGGCATTTTCCTTTGTTTTTTAGACAATAATAATATACTTTAACTAGGGTTGGGCAATATATTCATATAATATTGATATTCTGATATGAGACTAGATGGTGTTGTCTTTTCTTGGTTTTAAAGGCTGCATAACAGAAAAGGGATGACATTTTCTGAACTTACCAGACTGTTCTAGCTGTTCTATTATTTGCATTAACCCACTTAGTCATTACATCCATATTACTAATGATTATTTATCAAAAATCTCATCGTATAACTATTTTGTTAAAGCGGAAATGATGAGTCAAATGGTCAGTAAATAAACAGTGGAGGCACAATGTGGATTGAGCGGCGCTCTGTCTCGGCTATAGGAGGAGAACATTGTCTGGGCAGGAAAGAGCATGATACCACTGACACTGCACACTCTCTCAGCACCTCCGGGTATTTGATTATCTCCGTAGCAACCTGCTCACTGATGACCCCCATTACGTACCTGGCACACAGGTCAGGCACGTATTACGTCAAATAAAATCTACTTCCCGACAATCTCACACACAAGGCCATGGAAAACGTGGAGAGGCTGTGAGAGGGTCCTCGACAACAATGGTGCCACCTGTGCATTTACGGGCTGATTCAATCATGAGCTGCATTGCTTCGTACTGTATTGTCCCGCCCAGATGTCTGTGTGGAGATGAATTATACTTTTGAAATATTTATTTATACTTAGGGGCATTGGAAATAGTTGATGTCTTGAATTGCAAATGTAATTTCTCCACCACTCCAGTGCTCTCAACTCTTGCACATGGTCAGTCCCAGACTAAATTCAGGAACTGAGGGTTCTAAAAACACAAGGATTCCTAATAATGCACATTTTTATTTTCAGAGCTGCAATGATTAGGCCTGTCATGAAAAGATGCTAGGTTATTGACTTATTGTTCGATACATGGACATGTCTTTCATCACTTGGTTGACCTTAATATTTGTCAGTGTTTACATGCATGTTTGATTACATAAGAATGTCACCAACATTTAAGCCAACACGATGCTATACTAAACAGCAGGATTTTCCCGTTCTTTTTAAGACTTCGGCACACCGATTCTCTCTTTTTTTTTTTCCTCCAACCCCGCCTACTTTCGCAAGTCTGAAGAAAAATTATATAACACTTCGAAGACGACACAGCGTACCTTACCGGTAGCCTGCAGCTGCACTTTTGGTTTGGAAGAGGGACAGTCGTTAGCTTGATAACCCATGACGACAAGCCAAAAAGGCTGACATTTGTAGTTTTACCCGCAAACAGCTTCATTCTCCACTCTGTAAACCTACTAGGAAACCACTGTCCATCCCTGAGGGCGGATTACAAGACACCAACTGAATTATGGAGGCAACTAGCCTGGAAATCCAGACCCAAATCTAGAAAGATTTAGGGTCTGGCTATGAGTAATGCAAACGGCCCAACTCGAGGGGCGGCACCAAGCATGCATTTGAAAATATCACTGCACGCAACTGGATAACACTACAACCAATCAGAACAATACACGGGGTGACGTATCCAGAGTGCTACCAGCGGAGCTAACTGGTAGATTAGACTCTTGCTGTATCCGGTCGGCAAAACAGCAAAAACGTCCTTCTTGCAAAGGAAAGAGTCAAGCGCTGTCTTCTGTTCCTCTTTTAGAGAAAAAGCCAAGTCTAACTCGTTCATCAAACAACTGGTGTTCATCCGTAGCCATCTTGCAATGTTTACTGACTGATTCTGGACTTCGTCGTCGCAGCGCTGTCGTCATCTGTTTAGCTCGCCTCTGGCCCGCCTATATCAGATACACCAATGTGATTGGTGCAGCTCGGTTTCATGGGCATAGGTAATGAGCATCATTACTGATTGCCAGAGTGACTCGCTGAGCGAATTCAAATTGTGCTCTTGCGAGAACTCTGGATTTCCAGGGTAGGAGGCAACTGCAGTGTTCCTGGAGCAATTAGCAGAAAGAGGCATCACTTGCTTTTTTATTTGTTAGCCAAATTTGGTATTATGTCTCAAACTGTATATTTTTGGGGCGACTAATATAGGGTACTATAATCGTATTTATATTTCTTGTTCATATTAACAGTTGTTAATTACTTTTTAAAAAATATGTCAAATATTTTTTCTAATTCCAATGTCTGAATATTATCAAGAATTAAAAGGTCAATGCTCAAAAGTTTGAAAAGGCATACTTGAAATTATTATGCTATTATATTATCATTGTGTAAATGGCATAAAGTTGTCTCAGAATGACAATACTATCATTTATCGCAATTATTGCTGGGGCTATTGATCATCAAACAAAAGTAGTTATTGTGACAGGCCTAACAATGATGTGTTCCTATGAGGACCTGATGGCTAAACTGATCCCGCATCTATCTATCTATCTATCTATCTATCTATCTATCTATCTATCTATCTATCTATCTATCCTCACGGTCACCAAAGCACACAGTCTGATACAATATATTGGCTCTTGTAAAAACAACTAACTCTTCTTCTAAGGTATTTTGAGCAGACAACACACTACAAGACATTTCAATGTTTCTCAAGATTGATATTTGAAGCTCTGTTTCCAGTGGAGTCCATTTTGCCAGGAACAAAATCTCCAGGATTTACGCTTTGATCTAAATACAGCGAATGCCAGCCTTACTCAGACTGCCCACAAGACTCATTAGGTTGAATTTTTCTGATCTGCAGTGTTGCCCTTTTTGTAAAATTTAGGGCATCACGCTGGATACTTTGTGATATGGAGCAACAGCATGCTGGTTTGTATTTAAGCAGACCTGTGAGGGTGGTGTCTGTGATCAAGAGCTGATTGTGTCCATGTGAGAAAACGCTCCCCTCCATTACCTTTTTCATCTGATGAGTCCACAGGTATGAAGCTTTTCCATGTGCAACAGAACTAGGGCACAATGGCGCATCAAATGCCAACAGATCTGCGTGGCTCCCTCTGTTGGGCCCACAAGTAGAGATTGTAAATTCATAAGAAACCTTGTCTAGATACTGGCATCATTTCAGGCAGTTCATTTTCAAGACCAGTACTTGTGTTAATGAGAGCAAGCCCCCCTGAGAAAAATAGAAAGTGTGATTTCGTGGATGCCAAAAACTCTAATTTCTCAACTATGAATATCATTTTAATAGTGGTATTTTTCACCCCGCTTCCCTTGGCAAAGTGAAAGCGTGACTGAGTGCGTCTGTGTCATTTGGCCATGTGGGTGTTTTGGAATAGAGTGCAAGCTTTCACATATCATGCAGGTTATTTTTTCATTCACTCAGCTGTGTTAAGGAAATGCTGAAAACATACGGCATACATCAGTTATTATGTTTCTCTCCTAATAACAATGTTTTGAAAATGGCCCTCCGCGACTCACAATGGATGACGTCTCCCCTGAGCTGTAAAATAAAGTCGTTCTCATCTGCCTGTCGTCTTAACGGTAAATAAGGCTTTTCTCTTCACCTCAGTTTGTTTTGCATCCGTGTTAGTTCCCCATTCTTCATTCTTCAAACAAAACGTGGAGCCATACTGTATATCATACTATTCCATGCTTCATGATACAGTCACACCCAATTACACTGCTCATGGTGTTACACGCTCCGATTGATGATGCACCAAATGTTAAACTAGCAGAAAAAGAATCACATCTAGCATCTGAGATGATCTTAAATGATCTTAAAATCAAATAGAATTTTTTATTAATAATATGACCTATATTGATATTGTATCTATTGCACATGTTTTCATTTTTAGAGGATAAAATAGCTTCTGGATTTATTTCTGGAATGTCCAAAGCCCTAGTCGCACAGGACTAGTATTACCAGAGGACCTCATGTGATTTATAATCACACAACAGAAACACCCACACACACACACACCTGTATTTCCTGTCACACATGCACACGGAAAAGCAAAGTCTGTACTCGGATTTACTAACATTATCACCACGGATATGATGTCAAGGCTCCGTGTAACATCCGCTTTCATGCTGTGTAGCGAGATGAGACTCCTGAATTAGCGCCTTAAATGATGTTAACACTTTCAGTTATAATTGCCAACGCAGCCTTCATAATTCTTGACAGGGAAAGAAGCAGAAAAAAAGGCTCTGAGAAACAACAACAACAAAAATGAAATAAAATACGACCCCAATTCACCGAGATGCAGATTTACACGGGACTTTCATTTTGACACGATCTCTGTGTTTGACAAAATATTTGGTAGGTAATTTGCGGTGGAATTTTTACTTGAAAAATTACGGACATGGCAGATTGGCATGAGAATAAGATCAGAGACGACCACACAGTATCTCTCATCTCTCTAAATATGACATATTTACGTCACATAACCTTATAAACTTACTTTTTCTAACCCAAAATATGATCTTTTTTCTAAACCTAAGCAAGCAGTTTTGTTGCCTAAACCGAACCACAACCATGGCACAACATTAACCACATATCACAGTGTGTTTCAGCTGTGTGCGTGACAATTTGTCAGGATTCGGAAATCTGGGATGAGAACAGGTTGAATTACTAGAGGTCCGCAGGTAACAGGTCCCAGGCTAATGGCAGAGTTCTCACACATTTTCATTGACAAATTTCTTTGAAATCTTGGTTGATGACTCCCCCTTGACAGCGCCACTGGCCGCACACATGTGAGTGATGGACGTTGACAACGTGTGTGTGGGCTTCGTCGAGTGTACCAAGTGCAGCGCAATGGTGGTATATGACAGCAAAAAGACGGGGACCTCGACACTTAAGAGGCACGTGACAAAGGCTTGCCATGGAAAGAAAGACGAGAGTCAGCTTTCAATGTCCACGTTCGTATCCTTAAAAAAAATGTAGGGCTTAAACCGGCTCGGGCTCATAATCACAGTTAAAGGGGCAGGCCAAGCCGGGCTCGGACAGAACATGCATGGGCTCGGGCTGGATTTTTTGGGACCGATCTAAGCTCTAGCACTTGTAGAAGCCATTGTTTCTCGCAAAGAAGAGAACAGGCATTCTTCTTCTGCGCTCGTCCTCGGCACAGACTGACGCACGTATACTGCCCCTGTCAGTTCCAACAGGAATCGACATGGCCCGCTGAGGGCAAAGATGTATCCAGTACTTATGGTACTGAAAAAAAAACAAAAAACAAAACAGGTACCGACGTATTTTTTGCATTTGGCATCGACTTGGTACCGAAGTAGTGGTTCTCATGACAACCCTAATGGCTACAGAAAATAAATTTGCTGTTATAGTACATTACATGGAAGGCTATCCATAAAAGATTGCGGCAACAAATTCATTACACTCAAGAAAGTTCCATGACCTTTCCAAAACTTTCAATGATTTTTATGATTTCATGACTTTTCCTGGCCTGGAGAATGTGATTGGGAAATTCCTTGACCTTTCCAGGTTTTCCATGACTATGGGAACCCTATAATACGGTGTTTCCCACAGCAGTGGCTGACTGACACTGGCGGTTCAGATTAGCTTGGAGACCACATCTGTGGCCCCTCACTGACTGCACGTCACAAGTTAAAATCAGGTTAAAGCTTTTCTACTGCACATGTAGCTCGGTGGAGTCAACAGCAAGGTGGCAGCCAGAGACTTCAAATTGCTAACAGGACTCCAGTGATACCATACAGTGTTCAACAAACTGAACTGCAGTGGTGGCCCCTACATCAGCCTCTCAAGAGAAGTACCAAGCACCCTCCCACACCTGCCAGGGACAGGCCTTCCTGTGGTTGCCTCTCCTCTTCCTCCTCCCACTGGCAGCAGGGCAGGCGGTAATTAATTTCCACATTTTAACTGGGAGGCAAAACGCTAGCGTCCTGGGACTGAGGCGCGTGCCACCAGCCTACATTCTGGATTCAAGGGATTAGGATAATTAGCCCCCGGAAGAGTGGGCAGACAGATGGAGAGAGGAGTTGGTGGCACCTCGTGGCCGGGGAGGCTGATCCCTCCTGTTCTTTCCTCTAGCTTATGGAAGCAAAGAAGCTGTAAACAATAGTTTTCTAACCGAGAGAGAGTAAGAAAAAAATCTAAACACAAACAGATTGCCAAATACTTTTGCCTCAGGATAATCCATCTGATATGTCTGGGTTTTTTTTCATACAGCACATAATTTTGGAAACATTTCAAACTGGCTTCTGCCGTGGAAAACTTCCCATGCTAACTTGTTGCAAACATACAAGGGAAAATGTGTTCATGTGATAGTGTCTGTGTGCATCTGTTTATCGGAAGGGGTGTAAGCGAGCCCTGTTATTTCTCAAAATGGGTGCCTGCTAATGTGTGTGATGGCTGGGCAGGGCGTTTTGACAGCAGCTCTGCTCCCTGCTCTGCTCAGTCTCCAGGATCCCCCAGTCACTTAATGAAAAAGAGAGTGGACTTGTTGCAAGTCACTGATGCAGAAAACAGATTAACTCAGCTGGGCTGTACTTGCCCAATATCATGTACAACAAAAGCACCACCTCAAGTGGTGGACATGAGGGGAGAAAGCACAAGAGGGATCGAGGATGGGTGTGTATTGTGTACTGTGTATTGGGGATGGGTGATACAGCTGAAATCAGTTTTAAAGTATTTGTTTCTGTTAATATCAAAATGCCATGAACTCTGATCCACTCTTAGACATTAGAACAAACTCTTCACATGTATAAAACCCAAACTTAACACATAGGTTAAAATTAAATTCATATACTACTTATTTGCCATTTACCACAACAGTGATATACTTGGTAAGTTTTTGTAATGGCTGTCTTTGTATTACACTTAATATTAACACATACATCCCAGGAAAACGCAAACACTAATACAATAAAATATGTTAAAAACCTTAATCAAAGCAAATGACTGGTACCTGATCATCCATGACCACATTTTTATGTTACAATTGCTTCAACATGAGTGTGAATTTATCCCAGTTCTGTGGAGTGTAAGAAGTAGGCACCTCACAATTCCAATTAAGAGGGCTACAATGCAAATACAAAATGATTATTGACGCATCAAATTTTTTTAATTCTATACATTATTTCCTTTTTTTTTTTAATCACTGTGTGACTTCTTGAAAACACAGCACATATGTATTTATCTATAATCAAAATATAGTGATGACTTTACTTGCACACAGTGTGGCTCTTGTGCGGGTCTCTTTTCACTTGAACTTTATAGAGGCCAAAATATTCATACACTAACTTCAAAGCCAGGGAGCGCCTGTTGGTTGTATCCTGTCTGCAGGACACACACATATATATATATATATATGTTTATTGCTTATACATACATACATATGTTTATTGCTTTTTAAAAGCACAGAAAACATCGGAAAAACAAAGCCAGGTGCGTCCTCTTCAGCCAACACTTCTATTTCAGCTTCTTCATCTTCACTCTCGACTTTAGCTGCAGGACTGACGACAGCACATCATATCTAACAATGGCCACAGTACTAGCAGTAAAAATTACTTATACAGAAAAGGAAACATATTTCATCTAAAAAATATTTTTACATTAGCCTTCACCCTGAAAGAATTTCCGTTCAGGGTCGGTCCCAGATCTTATCAAACATAACACCTCTATCCTCGTTATAGAATCTCAGCCTCTCCAGATGTAATGTGTTTGCCATTTCATTTTACAACAACTCTATGTAGGAACAGAGTCCATCTTCCACATTTCTTTGCCAGCATTCCAAATAATAAAACAGCCATTTTTTTTGGTATTTTTGGTATTTGCTAGCACAGGATAAGGAGCTAGTCACTCTAAGGAGAGCTTTGAGCTGATCCCAAGATATCCCAAAAGCCTATTTCACAGTGTTTTTGACCAAATACCTCAATATAAATATTATGACAGTATTACAGGGTTGGCTAATGGCGACTTCACAAAATATTTACACAATGACATTTTTGATAAATAATCATTAGTAATATGGATGTAATGATGAAGTCAGTGAAGGCATAATCCAACACCTAGAGTAGTCTAGTAAGTCAACAAGGAAAAAACAACAGATACAATACTACGATATCCAAAATCTAAGCTAGTATCTACACACATATCACAAAATCGACATATATATCGATAAACTGCCCAACCCTAGTTCACACTCAGCCATCCTCACTAAAACTCAAGATATAACAAGGCTTTGGACGTAAACTCGATGGGTATGTCTACGTCCGTAACATTTCACCATCCATCGAATTGGTTAAGCCGTAGGTAGTCTTACAAAATTGTTAAAGGGAATCTAAACGTCAAGACTTGGGTTTTAAATTTCTGATCACTGACTTTTCTGTAGCAAGACATAATCTTTCAAGAAAGCATTGCAATGTCAAGAATCAATTTTCCCCCCAACCACACCAGACATTAGTCGTAAGGAGGTTTTACTGAAGGGCCCCTTACAATGCTCTGGAGATGGACCTTGAGTCACTGAGCCAGAAACCTCCAAAGGTTCCCTACGCTGTAGCACCTTGGGAGCTTGGTAATGGTGGTATTTATTGATAGAAGATTTTTTTCTCTTGGTCCACCTGTGAGCAGCGCAACAAGCTGTAAACACAGCACTGACATTCAACATATAAAGTTTTGAGGGGAAATACAGAGTCTGATGATTATTCTTTGTGAGTTTATCATTACAAGTGATACCTTTCACATTACATTTAGTAATACATTAAAATATAAAAACACGAATTAATGTAGCTTTAATATTAGCAAATTCAATGACAATCAATTGTGTGATTTCTAGAGAAGAGAGCAGCTTCCCATGATATTTAAATGTTAAATAAGATATAAGGAATAACAATTCACACCCCCCACACACTCACAAAGCCTTCATGTTCATCCTTACGTACAGTAGCAGCATTCCTGACAATACTAATGTTACATGCCTCCCAACACGTGTATGCCTTAATGATTTCTAGCACTGGCTGACAGCTCCGGCCATATCTCTCCTCCCCGAGTGTGTTTCGGCGCTTTTCGCTCCTTTTTCTCAAGAGAAGCACAGGAAAAAATAAGTGACAGTTAGCTCTGGAGACTCCAGCACAGTGGTGCACTATGTCTGCGGCTGGCATCTGACAGACCGCAATAGGGGGCCTGCAATCGTGAATAGGCTCGACTAGTGAGGGGGGCTGGCAGTGAAGGAGGGAAGCCGGTACAGTGAAGGCTTTTGACAGGTAGACAGCAGGTGTGAGTAAAAAGGATATGCTTGTTCCTGTGCAGAAAGAGGTGTATCACTCTGTGTTTCTGATATCATGTTTTGTTTTGCTTTTAATCGGCGGGATGTTTGTAAGACTGCACGGACTGCAGTTAGTCCCCTCTCTATTCCATTTCATTTAAGGTAATAAATCCATCTATTCCTCCTGTTCCAGTGGTGTGCTTTGTAGATTTCAAGTTGCACTTTTAAAATGTCAAAGTACGGGTTTGTTGTTCAACAGTAATTGTAGCGACCTGGTGTAATAACTCTCACAATCTTTCAACTGTACTGGAAACAGCAGCAAATGAAAAACTGCCTTTGAGGTCATTGAAGTGCCAACGTTTCCATTTTGCGGACTGGTATAATTAGAGTTCACTCTGGAGTTTACAGTTTCACATGAATTAATTCCTGTCCAACTTTTACTCTTAATCAAGTTGACCTTCACTCTGAATTGAATTCACAAGTACCGCAGTTACTTCACCGTACAACGGGACTTCATTGTCGGTCTTGAAGAATGTGATGTTTATTCTGAATATGATGTTTATTCTGAAAGACCTAGCTGTGAGGATTATGTGCCAACTCATCTCCAGTAAGGTTATGTCTCATAAATAAATTGCTCTTTGATTTGTACAACAACGCCCAACATGTGACAAATATCCACTCTCTTTAAGTGTTAAGTAAATGCTGACAAGAGCCTTTTTCCTGTCTTAATTTTGTTTCGCGTGAATGCTCTCAAAGGCAAATAAAATGTGCTGCTGGTGTCAAATTTCACACAGTATGTTCACAACAGATATTAAGGCTAAATGTGGGTCACCAGAAGGAGAGAGAAGTGGGTGCTGAGCAAGCTTAATTGCTTTGTATCTCTTAAGGTTTGAAGGGGAAGGAGGTAAACGCGTCCTCCCTGTGCACATTAGAGTCAAATAAAGTTTGAGCAAAACACGGCAGACTTTTATCAGGACACATGGCAAAAACATGATAATTTAGCATCCTGTGTAACATAGCAATCATAAATCTCTTCCTTGAGGATGAACATCTAGAGCACATGCATCATTTCCATTTGCTCCAGTCTAAACTTAGCTGTTTTCATCTTGTGGGAAACACAAACAGACCGGTTCTTTGTCTTAACGACACCACCTGGCAGAACAGGATAAACCCTGTAGTTTTGCACAGTAGACCTTAGATTGAAAGAAGAATAATTGTGTCCAAATTACCTGGTAAGCAATCATTTAATTATCCTTGTCACATTGAATAAGGATTAATTTGCAGGCAAATATTACACAATGAATTATTGAATAACTCATCTCCCAAGCCAAATTAATCTTGAGGATTGATGGCGTGGATGTAACCTGTGATCGTAGTAACATATTTCATGAGTCATTGGTGGCGCGCTACGCATTCACAAGGGCATTACCAAGTGATGACTTGATTTCGACTGACTGTCCCCATTTGAATCCAGGTTATATAAACAAACAGGGGACGTCGGTTCGGCAGTAGACCGAATTATGATTGCAGAGTCACTCAGCTTTTTAATTAAGTCTGTTAACGGATTATGACAGTGCCTGAAACATTACGCATCACATGTAATGACTCATGAACCATTCCTTCCTGATTCCTCCAGACACCCGAAATGATTTAGTGCAGAGTCCTTTATAAGTTGACAGTGAGGCTCCCTTGATGTTTGGGATCTGGACTCAGCGATGCACAACAGTTATGCAGCTGTACAAGTTGATTTTCTGCAGCCTGCCGTACCCCCTCAGAAAACTGTAACAGGATATTATGGACAAGGTAGAGCAGTTCGTATTTAAGTTTCTTCAAACATCTTAGCGCTTCAGGCCCTCTCTGCTTTGAATGACAAAACAGGTTCTTGACTCCATCCACTCACTTGCTTTACAGTATCTGTGCTTTCACTCTGCGAGTACTGCCGGTGGAGTGACTGTTACTAAACTAGTGCCGTGTGAAAGTCCTTAAGCAAGCGAGTGCATCACGGTTCTTTCTCTGTGTGCTAGTCTCCTCTTCTCGCCACATTGTGGGCTCTCTTTAGGCAAGGCGTATCGCCGGCTTCGGTCTCTTGATCCCACAAACACCCTTGAGATTGGCCAGGCGTATTTAGTAGCTGCCTTCTGGCATCTGGCCTTTATTTTACTGTGTTAGATTGGAAGAAGAAAACAATTGCACTTTTCTCTCCCCGTGTTGCAGGCTATAGGGCAGGGTCCCACCAAGTTTCAAGGGTGTCCGCAATAAATACCCAACATCCCAACAGCATTCAGCAACCTCCCACAACCCTGTAGCCTAGAAATGATGTTTATATACTACAAATGTCCTTTGCCAAACACGCTTTGAGGAGGACAAAGGGTTGTTCTGGGGGGAGGTTTTCCTTGTCCGCTGTGAGGGTCCAACAACAGAGGGTGTTGTATCTTGTAAAGCTCTCTGAGGCATATTGTGATTTGTAATATTGGGCTACATAAACAGAATAGAATTAAACTGGATTGAAAATGTAATGGTGCCCCAATTATATTAATTTAGTGATGGTTGTGCTACATTTATGGCAGGCAAGCAAAGCCAGAGTCTAAATCATTAGTCCTGAGCATGGTTCGGTTTAGGCCACAAAAGCACTTTGACTGAAGGTACCTTGTGGAGTTTGTGATTATGTTTACCAGTGAGTCTCTGTCTTGTTTGTACTGTACATGTGCATGAGGACACAAATGAACATGTGAGAACACTGGTGGCGTGATCCACATCCTGCAAGTGGTTGAATGCTATTCTGCTAAATGACAGTTGGTGGCAGTAATGCACCACCTCAAATTTTTTTTAGCAATGCGCAAACAAATGCAGTGAAGAAAAAGACTACAAACTAGTAAATGTGGATGTAAACAATGAACGTTAATGTAAAATTTTTGGAAAACGTCTCAAAAATTTCACTTTGTTATATGAGGAAAGAAACACAACTGAGGTGTTTATATGATCTCAAGGATAAACGCTAAAGGTCGGCGGCTAGTGGAGTTTTAAAGGCTGATTTAATGATGATAGTTTGAAAGAGGAAAAAGCCAAAAGCTGCTTACATGGCCAACAGTGTTGGAAATCAACAATCAACACATTAGAAATTGGATAACTGTTGAACTGAACATCTAAGTCAAAGTAATAAATTCCCTAAATAAATAAATCTGGATCATTAAATATCAAACTCAAAGTAATTAACAGATAAATCTGGACCTGAACATCAAACTAACTATAAAATATCAAGGTGGGAGTGATTTTTATGTTTTGTGCTATTACATTTCCTCAAAGTCAGCCTGAGTTGACAATGACATTAGCTTGACTTCAGGTATGGAGCCCACATGTAAAACAGAGGAGAGTAGGTCACAGAGTGTCTACAGGTATCAGATAGTTAAATTTAATGCTTTTTAAGGCCAGTTTAAGACACCCTTTAACCAAATTTAGGACAGGTTTTCGGACAGATCATGTGTTACTTATTTAAGTATCACAGGTAAGCATTGCAGGCAAGTAGTATATATGTGGTCTTGTGCAGAGGTAAGTGTTATGTAGGAATATGGTTATGAGAGTGAGTTAAGTCAATCTTCATTTTGCCAAAAAGTAAGTGCAAGTATGAAGTAAATGACAGTATTATATTTGTCGGTGAAGATTCCTGGATGACAGTATTATAGTTTTTTAAAGATATGTAACATTATAATTGTGGACTTATTTTCACAGAAAGATTTTTAAAAATCGATAAATGAAATAGATAAAATGTTTGTAGTAGTTACAACCTTACAAATTCAAATTTAAGACTATTTAAGGTCTTACTGATGTTTCAAACACTGAATTTAAGACATTAAGACTTTTTAAAGACCTATAGACACCCTGGGTCAGTATGTATTACTTGTATTTGAAATTCATATTTTAAGTACTTTTGAGTATTTTGGAATTTGTATATGACAAAACTGAAAAAAAATCAAATGGCATTAGAAACAAGATACTCTAGACTGCAGTAATTTTGTATTTTCAAAATACTGTCACCATGAATCATAATAATAATTCATAATATAAAATCATAAGAGTAGGTCAAAACCTAGTATGTGGGTGGACCTTGTGTTGTCTAAAGGCTTTTAATTTGAACCAGGAAGTGGTGGCATTCACACTGTCGCAGACTCATGGACTTTCATTTTGCTGCTGTTGTGATCCAGCCGAAAACTTCATGTAAATACATGTTAAATCTAAGAACAATTCACTTTGACTTACTCACACAGCAGAAGGGACCTACTTTCTCAGGAGCTGTACCCACTGGCCAAGCCCTCTTTGTTCCATTCAACACAACATCCCCTCTTTAGCTCCAGTCAGTGACGTACGTCACCACGTGACTGGTGGAGGCTGCACAGACGTTGGCCACAATCATAGCCAAGTCCTGTCAATAACAATAGTTTGTAAAACAGCCTATCTGCACTGAAAAATACTGAACAAATGTGTTTTGGTGAGAAACGCTATATAACTGTTTGTTTGTTCACAAGAAGACTAGACAACATGGTTTAACAAACATGCCATGTCTCATGCTTTAGACAACAATTCTTCCCTAACCTTAACCACGTGCTGTGAATGCCTAAACATAACCCAAAACATTTTCTTAAACATGTATTTTCTACCGAAGAATATTGAATTGCAAGAGCATCAGTATAGGAAAAGAAGCGGTCTACGCTGTCAGTGAACATTTTAATGATACTTTCAGTGTCAACACTGTGTGACTTGGCAGATACTTCAATTCACAAGGTTCCCTTATGTATAGACATGATCTTTAGAAGACAGGTTGAATGATAGGATGTGCAGGGAGGCTTCTGTGGACGTTATGCACATGCACGTGTCTCTACATTTGCATTTGTGGCAGTAACTGCATCCTGCCACTTTGGAGCATTGATATTTCTTATTCTATCTAATCTGTCCAATCATTAAAAAATATCTCGATTTAGCTCTCATTCGTATTCATCAAAATGCATTTTGTATGAACTGGACGAGCCGCGCCTCCACAGTTAAATAATGGAACAAAAACACACTGGGTTTGATAAGTAACAGCAGCTATAGAAAAGCTTGAGTGTAAGAAGAGGAAATATGGGATTAAAAACATGACCTGGATTTGACACCGAGCCACAAGCATTGTGGTGGCCAGACTGAAATTGCAGCATGTGCAGTTATTTTGTGAAACCTTTTATTAGTAAAAGCCTCATAAGAAAAGCTGTTAGCCAGGTGGTTTCAGCGGGTAATGAACTTGTCAGCTCTGAGGTTTTAGAGTTTGTTGGCTTTGTCGTTTTTTGTTATTATTCAATTCAGCACCTTGGTCGCTCCTTTCCCCAGTGGATTTCTCAAGTCTCTGCTTGGCCGCTTGTTTTGCACCAGGAACACATTTTAGTTTCTCCCATTGGACCCAAGGTATCGAATTGCCTCTCATTCAAAATAAATAATCTGCTCCCATAATGCTCCTACTGTGTATTCCCACAAATGCTAAGCAGCCAAAATGCCGTTGTAGCAAGGGGATTTTCTATTCTTTTTCAACAGCCCATCAATAGTATTAGGCCTGCCAGATAAAAGCACTGAGACTTGACTGCACAAGAAGGTGAGGTTAGTCTGAGGTATGGATTTGCCTCAGTCCTTTTTCACTTCATTTGAGATTTCTTGCCTTTTTCATTTGGCAGAGGAAAATGCCATGGGCTCAGGTAGCATACATTACTCTGCAGTGGGTGGGATGAAGTTTTTATGATGTCTTGTATGGCTGTGTGGTACTTTGAAGGCAATTCATGTACAAAATGTGGTAAGAGCTACTAATTTTATGTGATAACTGCCTAATTGTGTAGAAGCATTGCACTTTAACTACACAATGTGCCAATTTAATGACAGTGTGCCAAGATTTCTCTCTTTGCAGGTTGAAAATACAATAAAACCCTTAACTATATAACAGCATTGTATTGTAACATTAACCAGGCACAACTTAACTGACTGGAATATCCTGATATGAGACTAGATGTCTTACATTTTGGATATCATAATATTGAGAGTGTGGTCTTTTCCTGGCTTTAACACTACAACCTTTCGGGTTCACTGTCTACCTAAATGTGCTAAGAGGTAAAGAGTAAAAGCCATAAGGTTAACCTGCTATTAGAATGCCATAATTTTCAAGGTACAAGACGCTGTAGAATGATAAATAAATGATCCTTGTACCCACAAGGTTTAACATATTATTCTACAACACATTCTTGTTTAAGAAACTGCCATAGTTTCAGACCCTTTATTCTACTGACAAAGTGGCAATATGACAATATAATAATGAACTTGTATTGAAAAAGATGAATGCCTTATTTACATCCATAAATCTTTATTTCGTCCATTGTAAAGGTTAAACTATGACTTATGACAGCGCTCAATTACACACAGTAGAAGGCAAAGGCATTGCCATTGCAACATAGGATATTTATATAAATGTGCAAAATTATTAGCGCAAAACTTAATACATTGTCTTTGGGGGGAAATTTTACCAACTAGCCCTTGTAAGTATAAATGGTCATTTTTAAAAACCTGGCAATTTCAACACTGGGGGTTGCTACATAACACACTTATATGAAAAGTCACTGACTGGGGAATGTGAATATTATATTGAGACAAAGTTATATACAATCAAAAAACAGCCGCAGGTAAATTTTTCCCATTGGCTGTTGTTCTAGCTGCATTAAAGCCGAGACACACTACACCAACATCCAAGCTCTACAGGCGCTAAAGGCCGTAAGGCACCTCCTTATGTTGCCTGTGTTTTGGCCTAAAAATCTGTACTTAAACACACCGCAAAGACTACAGCCAACAGCCAGCTAGCATGTACGTTCTGACCTGCGTGACAGGAAATACCCCTCCATACCAACAGGCAGTAGTAGTGTGTATTCGTTACTCTGAAAGAGAAACCGGAAGACTGACAAGCCGGATTCAAGACACTTGATAGACAGCACATTAACAACACAACCTGATGCTGAATTTATCAAACAATAACACAAAAAATATGAACCATTTCTGATAAAGAGCTCAATGGCTAAAAAAATTATCTTACCTAACCTAAGTTTGTTTCGAAGGTTTCTTGACTTAAGCTTTTTGTTTACTTTCCTCACTTCGATTATCTTGCTGTGCACTGAGCTGAACTGCCAATCAGAGTGGTTTCATTCACCAACAGGCTCCACTGTCTCAGATGCCAATTAAACACGCTGAATTTTCCAATAAAAAGCCAACAAGGGCGGACTAGTGCCAACAGTACAGGACATACTGCAAAAATAAGGGCAACAGACGCTCATTGACAGCCCAAAATTGACTGACCGCTGACTGGCCTGAACAGTAAAGTGATTTATTTTCTGAACTTATTAGACTGTTCTAGTTTTTCTGTTATTTGCCTTTACCCACTTAGCCATTACATCTACATCGCTGATGATGATTTATAAAGAATTTTTTGAAAACACCAATAGTCACCCCTATATTATTTGGTCAGCACTATCGGGATATTTAATTTACCACAAATGTACGTGTTTCTTTCTTTCTTTCTTTTTAATACTTTAGGTATCTTTAACAATTACTCTAAATAACACCACAAACTGGAATTAGTTGATCAATGAATTAGCAACTATTTGAAAATCGATAGATCGCTTAGGTAACTTATCTTTATCTATTCCCTGGTCCCAGCCAATGTGTGGATTTCCGTTTTAATGTTTTATATCATTACACACTTAATACGTTTGAGTTTTGGACTGTTGGATGGACCCAGCAAGATATTTGATGATGACCTGAGGCTCTAGAAATTAGTGAAGGGCATTTTTCACATTTTTCGGATCTTTTATAGACCAAACACATCAGCAAAAATTAAATAACAAAAATGATTGTCAGTTGTAACCCACACATGTACCAAACTTATTACACATTTCTGAGCAAAATTCAGGATGGAGTTTAAAAATACTGCGACTCACACATGAGTAATAGAAGCAATATTATAATCAGAAATGACAGACAGCCTTAAGTGAGCACTTAAACAAGGTCAAGAACGCAATAATAGCAGGCCTTCGTTGGAAAATAAATATCAGAGAATGGAGCCAGGTTTATTAAAAGTTATCATGTCCCAAAAATTATGAGAGAATATTTACAGCTCCTGCAGCTTGTCACAACTGATTGCTTTACTTGACCTTGTTCAGTTGGAGTGACAGTGATTTAAATTATTCGACAAACATTTGAACGCCCTATAAACATTAACAGTCTCTATTTATATCTCACAGTAGATTTATTCCACGCACAGTCTCCAGTCACAAAGTTGTCCACAGTCTAAATCATTATGCAGCTTCAGACAGGTCAGTATTTCCACTGTGTTTTTCAGGTGAATGAACAGACATGATGCACAGCCTGTTGTATAGGCGATCCACAAGGTGCCCACATGTTATGTGTTCTTTCAACAACAAAGTGCTGGCTGATTGTCAGTACTCCATGAGGAGCTGCTTTAGCGGCATGCCATGGCCATGTCGGGATCAAAGCGAACAGTGAAGACAATTTATGCTGTGCAGCGTGTGTGACCATCACTTGGAGGGAGAGGGTGGAGGAAGTGATGTGAGAAAACAAGTTGTTGCGGCGGTCAGAAGATGCTGGCAAGAAGACAGCAGAGCTGTTAGGATGTTTTTCCAACTCCTTCCTCGAGTCACCTTCAAATAATACTTTTTAAAAAATCAAATATCTGTGTAATTCGCAACGTTTAGTTCGATAAACATCAATACAAGTACAGGGGAACACTTTTTCATTATTCAGATTACTAAACACAGAGGGAGCTCTGTAAAGACGGGATGATCTTGAACTTTGCGCATTTCGAGATTCTTTAAACGTGTCACACAAGGTTGTTTTGAAACATGAGACGCTTGGAAACAAGGTGTTTGAATTATTGTTTCGGGAAGATGAACTGTCTTCAATTCCAGATAACTTCAGTGACCTTCAGGCTGGAATTTGATAGGTGATGTTTTATTAAAGTATTTTGAATTCTGTCCTCGGAGGGCGTTTCCATGAAGTCGAGATAAATACATGGAATGCTGGAGCATTTCAGTTTCAAGGACACATACAGCTGACAATCGAATGTTTTTGGTGTATTAAATAGAGGAAAACAAATAAAAAATTTTAAGCTTTTTCCACAGCATTACCTTAGGACTTTATCGGTGCCTGTGTAATGAAACACATACTTAATGGGTTTGTTTAAAATGGCCTAATGGTGTTCTTGGTCTGCGTCCAAAGATACTCAGAGAGGCAATACAGGAATAATTTAGACATTTAACTTTGGGCCGTATATTTTTGTCAAGGGCACTGATCTCATTAGAATTATTCCCTTATGCCACTGACTGACGTTTCTTTTTGTGCTGTGGCTTTTTGACTCACATGTGTTTCTTTGATTTCGATTCCACCGCGATCGATGGTGCGAGGGAACTTGGCACTATGAACAAAGATCAGTGATGAGACTCGTTGCACCTGTCAGAGTTGACCAGATCAGGTAATGAGGAAAGTCCCTCAGGATGTTAACGAAGCCATTAAGCACTCATGTGTGAAACTACTAGGAAGCCGGCATGTTAAATCGTAGCAGCCAAATTAAAATTCACTGCACATGGCACTGAAATGTAAATATCCTGCCTTTGCAAGGATGAGCTGGCCTCCTTCTCCGTGCTCTAATCGGCTTTGAAAAGACGGTGCAAAGTGCTTAGGAATAATGCTTGTGCTCTGTGATAAAACAGGCAGCTTTTATTATAAACCTACAATAGTCGAGCCATGTTTGAAAAAGAACTAAAATATAAGCTCTGTGCATTTTGTTCTCCACACTGAGAATAAATGGCTCTCGTTCAGGACATGACGTGCACGCATCAGTTTTCTCACATAATCCTATAATTTTGTTTTGTCTTATCATCCCCAGGACAACCCTGAGGTGTCTGGAAGGTGGAGATTGATACGTTTATTTAACAAGTTGGTTTTTGAAATGGAGATCATTGGAAAAACACAGTCCTGTGTGTGTGATTCAAATCTCGACCTATCGCGGCTCCTCTGTTTCATGAAACTACATGACTGGCCTTGGATAGTGTGTTTACAAGAGGGATTCATGTTGGCTGTCAGTCACATCAGTGCAGTCAAACACGTTGATTTACATACAGTCATGAGGGGGTGCGCTTTGAAGCTGATCATTAAGGATAGTTTTTGCAGTCTTGAGCTTTTTAATGTGGTATTTTTTAATTTATTTTTTTTTTATTGCAGTTGCTTAAACTGAAAAAGCCCACCTGTAGTCACTTAAATTTAGATTCTATAAATGTCGGATTTCGTCCTGACGATATCAGGTAATGTCCCTCGGTTGACTGGTCCCTCACATTCATTGCGCCGTGCTCTCCGCTAATCCTCATGAGTACATGGCCCCTCTACAGAATGTGCCCTGAGGGGAATAATCTCCCCACTCATACCACCAGAAAAGCACAAGAATGTGGGCAGAAATGAGCGCCCAGGGCTTCAATTCAGATGTGTTAAGATTGGGCTTGTTCCAGGAGGATGTGAACGGACTCGCAGACACAGTGAATTTCCATTTGAGTGCCTGCTGTCCCAGAAACTAGCCAGAGGTGTCCCAAATGATCCGACCTGCACCTCCCCCTCATTTGTCTACATTAACTTTGCATGTGTGGTCCATCCAATAATAAGTGGGGCAGATTTATATTTAGCCGCGCCTGCAATGACTTTGAAAAACAGGGTGACTCTTGTCTTCGGACCCCCATCAACCTATCAGCTCCAGGCCCTTATTCGTCTCTGCAAAATATAATTGAGCTGTATTTTTAATTTAGATATTAATTAATCTTTTAACAAATACTGAAACATCCGCCTCGTTATTTGGGCTACTTTTAGGTGCTATGTAGGTTTTCTGTCTTGCAGTTGAAAATATTATAAAAGCCTGCCTGAGATGTTTACTGCCTTTTTGAGGAAGCAAGACGTGAGATCATAAAAGATACTTACGTCCTGTTTTCATTACGCCCCTGGCAAAAGACACTAATTTCTGTGGGTGGGGGACGATAATAGCACTGTCAAAGAGTTTTATACGTAGCTGAACTCAAACTCTTGTTCTAATTATGTTAAGCATTAAAGCAACTAAGTGGTTGTCAAAACTGCACTGTGATAAGGTGGCCTAAATTAAACAATGCTTTTCCATTTTAGTATGGACTTTGAAGCAGCTTGCAGGGATAAACACAGGCCTTGATATTAATTGCACCTTTTGTTGTAAAATCAATGTCAATTACGCCGCACAATTTTTTTGTGTGACCTAGAGTAGTTATATAACCTTCCACTTTAGAGACTATACATCCAACTGTGGTGCTTTAACCCTCGGGATGAGTCAATTGGTTCGCAACAGGTTTGTGACAATAAAATTAAAAGGTCCTTCCAAAGTGCTTCTAATGAAAATGAAGCCCCGGAGCCCCGAAGTGACCCGTCGCAAAGAATATGAACATAAAACTCTATGGTGAAGCCTTGAGGTGGAAGTCTATTACGCTCAGCCTTCAGTGCTGCTGTTTCACTAACACTCCTCACATTATATTGATTGTAATATAAAATGAAACACACAATAATGGAAGAATGAAAGCACCGAACAGAAGCTCTTAAAATTGTTCCTCACATTTTTTTCAGTAACTTCAAACTTTCTGAGTCGGCTGTTCTCATACCGACGGCTTCAAACGACGTACAGAGAGAAAAAAGACATCAAACTACTGAGGGCAGCACGAGTATCGTGAGAATAAAAAGCAGCAATCTTTTGTTGCTGCTGTTTACATTCCTCCCGATGCAAATTCAACAAACGCACTACAGGAATACATGTCTGTTCTTTTTCTTCTGTAGCATAAAGGGACTACAACTGCATTTCACTGTGCGACACCGTGTTGTACAATTACAATAAATGAACCTTAAACACCGATGTGTGTTTTGTATGTAAGAGTGTGACAGGTAAGCGGGTCCTAAGATTGGAAACAGCCCGTCATTAAGAAAGGCCAGGGGCTGTGTTGGAGGGGGCCTGTACTGGTGACACAATGAGATGTAACACAGGCCGGTTTAAGTTACGCTAAAGGCTCATCAGATGCCAAAACACTGTGCATATACTGTGAAACTGTGAGACAAGACATTACAAGTACGGACAGTTATCGCAGCAACAATCTTTTTATCGGAATTTGCCCACTCCACCGAGTTGATTGATTCGTCTGACATCGTGACATGAAATAGCGGTTGTGATAAGAACTGTGGGGGTACTAACAATAAGACAATCAGCACCATGGGCAGGACTAATGCCACCGTAAAGCTAGTGTCAAGAAGAAGATATACTTTATTAATCCATGAGGGGAAATTCAATTTTTTAAATCAACCAGAACCTAAATGGAGAGATGTCAGAGCAAGGGGGCTGCCAATGGACAGGCGCCCTGAGCAGTTGGGGTTTCGGTGCCTCACTTGGGCACCTTGGCGGTGCCCTCCAGTGCCTCTCCAGCTACCAGTCAACGCTCCATATTTGGTCCAGATGGTGACTTGAGCCAGTGACCCTCCAACCCAAGTCCCAATGGACTAAGCTACTGCCACCCTTAAAGCCATGCACCAGAACCAACTCAAAATGATGTTAGATTTAGGATATATTGGTCTCTAGTAGGGCTGGGTATCTGTATTCGGCAGATATCGAACAAATTAAACCTGTACTGAGTGGTATAGAAATTTCTCCAGTCAAATGATACCTGCATCGGATCCTTTATGTGCCCGAATCTAGAAAAATATATGTATGGCTTTGCTTGCAGCCCATGACCAGAAGCATCTCTTTCAACTTAATGTAACCTCAAATGTAAAGTTCTGCTTGGTGTATTTGATAAAGTTGGCAGTTGAGTGCGTGCTGAGGTTCCACCAAAATGCTCAAAAGTAATTAATGTAATTAAATTACTATTAGTATTGGTATCATAATTAAATGATACCCAGCCCTAGTCCCTAGTGATTGGTTAGGGAAAATCAAATCCCCCATGGAAATCAGTTAGAGTGGACGCAATGTCAGACTGAAGATGGAAACGGAGTGTAATGAGTCGACAGTTTTGTCTGATATCAGGCAAATGACTTTATCAACTGCCTCTAAGATTGGCAGGTAAAAGTAGAACTATCCTGTTCGTGTACAAACTACCAGAAATGTGCACATGTGAAGTGCTTGATTGGCCAATGCAACACTTTGTCATATGTTGTCACATTATGCTGCAGAAGACAAATGGAGCCAGGTTCCACTTTTTTGCCCAATAAGCCTGCTCTTTTTTCATTTTTCCTTGTTTTTGTTTTTTTTCTTGTGCTAAAGCCCACTGTGGTGGCACCCCTGCTGTGTCAACACAGTGGTCTCATTGGAATGAAGAATGCGTTTTTCTACAGAGTGCTGCCGTCTGTACGAATGCGGCCTTTACTCCACTGCAGCAGCAGCTGAGATGCTCAGAGAAATCACTGTGTTTTGCTTCCCTGGCAGATAGAGCCCACTTGGGGGTCTGACTGGGAAAAGGGGCACAGCCATGCATTTATGGGTGACAACCTATATTTTCAGACCAATCCTATACAAACATTCTCAGTTGTCCTGGAAAGACTATAGTTTGTTTAGTGTCTGGTTCATGGTTGTTACTTTGTCTTTAGCAAGTTGGGACGATTTGAGTTTATTCGGCAGGGCTGCTCAAAGTTTTGATGACTGAGTGCCAGTATAGGGAGCCAGCGTATGATTGAAGGCTGCACAGGAAAAGTGCAGTTGCCAGTTGTCCACCACAATGGCTTACCTTTGCTAAGAGCACTAGCATTGAAGACTGAACATAATTTCTTCAACACTTGTGAGGTGCCACAAGTTGTTGTGCAACCAGTAGCTTTCAAGTCGTCATACCTAACTTAACAGATTCTTGTTAGGGGGTACAGTCTGATGCAGTGTCCTTGTAGTGTATTGAATATAAGCTATTGAAAACGAATGTGTTGAAATGGACTGCAAATGCATTTAATGTCATGTTCAGGGGCTGCACTGTATGTTTATGAGAGCCGCCATTGACCCGCAGACCACGCTTTGAGCAATGATGGTTAGAGGTTTAAAATGTCTTATAAAATGTTTCATGCTTCAAATTGTGTTGTCTTCTCAAGACGAGGGGAAATCCCGCAGTCGTTTGTTTATGTTGAGTTACTTGCTAAAATAACTCTCTTATGGCATTTTCTGAAAACATCCTGTAATTAGCCTTTCAAATATAATCACAGTCTGTCACTTTTATTTTTATGTTGTTATATAATTTTTTTTTCATTGTTGTTGCACAAGTAATGTTATGTCAGGCATAAATTATTTATTTGATTGACATGTTTCTTTTTGTAGCTGATTAAAAAAAAAACACCCGATGTGACACCACTTCAATTAAGACATGTACAGAGTTCTTGGGAGTTTTAGCGCATACAGTAAAGAGTCGCCAGATTTCTGCACTACGTGCTTTAGAGTTGAATTACCTTTTAGAATGTAATTGTTACAGGGTAGGGATGCGTGTCAGTGAAGACTCTCAGTCATCCAGGTCATGGTAATCTGCTATATTGTAGGAATTTGGACTTGCTTGAGTTTCTTAAAGACGTTTTGCCTCTCATCCAAGAAGCTTGTTCAGTCCTAACTGACTGGTGGGTCGAAGGCTTTAAACTTTGTGTGGGTGTGAACCCTTACAGAGTTGTTAAGGTCACATGTGAATCGTTGACCCACCCGGCCATCTTGTGTGTCGTTAGGGTGAGATGGGTCCAGCCCATTCTCCCATTCTCACCTGGACAAGAAACTCAAGCAAGTCCAGATATACACTTATGAACGTAGGGATGCAGGATATTGGATTTTTTGCCAATATCCGATATGCCGATACATTACAACTTATTTGGACAATAAGAGATACTGATAAACTTTTTTCCCTACCTAATGTTTATGATCATCGATTCTCTTCAATAGTGGAATTAACATCATATTGTGCACACATACTTTTATCGTGATGGCCCACCAGCAGATGGAGACATGACATACAATACTTTTCAATGTATGTAATATTTATTCAATGTGCAAAATAAGAACAAGCATGTTGGCCAATTTTAATAATTCATTTTAAAGCTGTTATCAGCCGATACCGATGATGTACCAATATTATCACCATGTTGGCCAATTCCAATGATGTGCGGATATTGTCAAGCATCCTTATTAGAAGGTCAATTTCAGTTTTCACAGAAATGTTTGAGGAGTTCTGCAATTTTTATACATGGATGAATGCTACAGACAATATTAGGGTATGATGAGATAGTGAGAGAGGGTATATGAGGCCTGCAGTGGAGGCTTCACAGCTGGGATGCAAGAACGAGTATCTTCTAGACACAAAACCAAGTTGCAGTGAGGTTAAAGTGATTATTTTAAGTTAATCAGCCAGAAAGGACTTCACAGTATAAATCCAAGCTGGGGTTGTGGGTTAGAAATGTAGCCTATATCACAAAATAAAGTGTATATTTAGATTTTTGATAAATACCTTTATTGCTCATTGGTAAATGGACTTGCTCTTGTATAGCGCCTTTGTAGTCTTCCGTCCAATCAGAGCACTTTTACACGGCTGTGGCTACCATACAAGGTGCCACCTAATACTCAGTTAACCATTAACGCACTCACAGAATAAGTATAGTCAAATTTGGGTTTTCCCAAGGATATTTGAACATGCGGCTCAGAGGAGCCAGGGATCGAACCGATCCACTGATTAGCAGCTGACCCGCTCTGCCTCCTGGGCCACAACCGCCCCCTCTTTAACAAGACGAAACAAACACAGCAACGTATGTGTACTGTATTTTTAACCCAGAGAGAGAGAGGAGGCAGCTACAGCATAGCTGGTGAGTAAGCTTGTTTGGGGTCATGATCAAATTGCTTATTGACAAATGTTGCCAAGGATACAATATTTAACTTTATCCCGTATCTATCTTTATGTAAGTCCGCTTCCTGAACACACACACACACACACACACACACACACACACACATTACTGTAGGTGCACCTTCCGGAGCTGTTGTTTATGCACAGTGTGGAGCTTTTTCCCCGCTGTCGGCTACCTTTGTGTCCCACCATGACAAAGTGCCAAGGCTGCAGGTCTGCATATTTTCTGCCACCATATGTGGACAAAGAAAAGGTGGCAGCGGGTGAGGAGATAGATGGGGTAGGGATGGTGATGGACACAGGTAGCTTGGCACAGCTCAGAGCCCCCATCCACCTGGCATTAGTTACCATTGTCTCGCTCCCCGTTTTCCTGGCAGAGCCTTTGATTGAACTGGCGGTGAGGTGAGGATTTGGCATAGGGAGGGTTTTACCTCCGTGATAACAATAGGCCACAGACGGGGGGAGGTGGCTGTCTGTATCGCGCATTGTGGAGCAGGATTGTCTAATGGAGGTTCAGTGTGCATTGTGCAGTGTTTCTGGAAAGGGATTTGTGGTTTGTAAAAGGGCATCCGAGTCCCGCCGCTCAGTTTGGCTAATCAATTCTGTCCGCGCTGGGTTGTCCCACAATTGTCCTCATACAGTATGAGGCAGTTTCTCTTTACTAAAGCATCTAATTGACAGAGCCGAGTTTTTATAGCACACGGGGAGAAAGATATACCCATTACTTCTAGTTTGGTTTAAAGGGAGAAAAAAAAGGGATTTTCATTGCAAGCACGCCCCGACACCCCTAATCATGACCGGGGTGCCCTGTACGGTGCAGAGCACAGGCTCCCGCCCTGACAGATTATCCGGTGTGAATGTTTGGGAATGATAATGAGATCAAAACACCTCACTAAGCTGGGAAGAGAGGGTGGAGACTGGAGAGGGAGAGGCAGTAAGGGAAAGCGAGCAAGAGCGAGCAGGGGAGAGGGTGAGCGATAGCTGCGATAAATTGCAGAAGCAGAACCACTTGAGCATAAAATTAGATTTTACAAATGTGTTGTTACCTGACAGTCCTCTGACAGAGGAGATATCACAACATTATAGGGCTGCATGAGTACTACTAATCGTATCAAATAAATAAGAATGCCTCTCAGCTGTGATAGAGCTGGATGGAGATTCAATGTGGACGGTGAGTTAGACGGCGAAATAACATAATTAAAACAGCCTCTCTCATTATGGACACAAACATTAGAAGCCCAAATTCAATTTATATGATAATATATTATGATCTGTTAAAGCTGTAGACACGCGACACATTTGTCTAAATGCAGCAACACTTAAAACACTGTCTCTGTAATTTAAGAATAACTGCTTTTGGATATTCCTGATGAATTCTCTCTCCTTGATTTCTGTCGTTAATTTATTATGTTTCTAATGTGGTAAACTTCAGAGCAGTCAGCGTGGCTCAAGGACAAATACTTATTATTAAGTGGGCTTGAACCTGCGCCATCTGTTCCTTCCATCGCTAGAGATTCCTGCCGCCATCAATTATCAATACGCAATTGTTAAACAGTAGGAATCTTTTTGCTTTGGATCCTGTAACACAGTAAAACTAGTCGAGGACACGCTAAAGCCCTCAGTAAGTTAAAAAAAATATAACAAAGCACGCATTTAATACATGCACACAGCCTGTCAGGGTAAGAAATATAAACCTCATTCTACATAAGCTAACGGATTGCTATGAGGCAGAGTATTTGAGGAAACAATTATTTGCCACGTTGTTGGTAGTTGCAAATAGTAAGTTAAATACATCATTAAGACAACAATGAAGACTGCATGAATCAGTCTGAGTGACAAATGGAAACTCTAATTCAAGTCGGCTTTGCAGAGAGACAGTGTGTGTGTCTGTGTGAGTGTGTGTGTGTGTGTGTGTGTGTGTGTGTGTGTGTGTGTGTGTGTGTGTGTGAGAAAGACAAGTCACTGAGGCAAGCTTTATCTACAGTATGCTCCGGGAGGAAATAATGTCTATATGTTTGTGTGAACCTGCTGCAAATGTGTTGCACTATGAATAAATACATTGAGGGTGTTATTCCCCAGGGTGATAAATCTATGGGAAAATATTTTTACCTGATGTTTATTGCTTGAGATTTCACATAGATATGGATGGTTATATCTGCAATAGCGCAATGGTCTTAACACTAATAACATCAATAATAATCTGTTGTGGGACACTTTTGTATATGTTATGTATTTTGTAACAGTTGGTTTCATGTTTTTTCAAGTGTTGAATATTGCCTTTGGAGTGAGTGAGTTTTCCGACATATGAGAGCGCAATCTGTCATTTTCACTTTCCTAGATTTAGACCAGATGCCACTTGTACACACTGGGTGGGGACTAAAGCTAGATTTCTTTGTATTGGGCATCAAGTCAACCAGCTCTAGATGCTAAACCAAATCTTTATTGCTTTATAATTTGAGGTTGTGAGGTATAGTAAAATAGCAGTATTCATTTTATGCCATGAGAGATAAAGTTGAGACCATTTTAAGTACTCAAATCTCTAAAAACTTGATGATAATTCCTCAGAAAGTTAAAAATCCAAACTGTTGTTGAGCTGTGAAAGAAACTGCTCAACATCTCGTGGTGAAGTTGCAATTAAACCATATTTTTATTTGCCAGAACTCTGCTGCAGATCACCTCTGATCAATTCAGTGTCAAGGTTATGGATAAGGAATCCCTAACCCACCTCCTTACTGACAGCATGGTTCAAATTGCTAATATGGAGGGTCATTTGCTGGGGCTAATTTAGTATTCTTTTTCCTCTCTGACTCAACCATTGGCCCAGTGAAATAGGATCAGTGTTGAACTGAATAAGACTATTACAGTCACTACATTGTATTAATTGTATTAACCAGGTATCAGTAGATTCTTACACTTTTATTGACTCCAAAAAGACTTCAGTCAACTGGTAGTAGTTAACGAAAATAAAGTGGTTGGAACTGATAATACAGGTAGAAATCATGACTTTAAAAGGTCTACTTAGGACAAGGGTACTCAGCTTGCCTTCCATGGGGGCCACTTTTGCAAAAACCAGGGGCAAGTTTCCATGAACTGAGGAAATTCATGGCCTAGCAAGGACTTCTATTGGGATGTGGAAATGCTCCCCAGGCACATTTTTAATAAACAAGCTCTATTAGTGTGAATCAGTTAATTTCATGTGAATTACAAAATGGTTGTCAGGCCACCTATCACTCTATGGCAGTCCGGAAGTTGAGTATTACTCATATTGGAGAACTATGGTGGCCAACATGATGAGCCTATCTAGAGCCAGTGTTGGTTTGTCCATTCTGGGCTATTGTAGAAACAACATGGCAGATTTGTGAAAGAGACCCCCTGCAAATGAAAACGGCTCATTCTAACTTAACGAAACACAATTCTTGTAGTTTCAAGGGATTAGAAACAAATGATAACGTAGTTCCAGTTTCATCACGATACGCTATTATACCGATTCTTTGGACAACGTTACGATATTTGTCGATATTACAAGGTTTGCCACGATACGATTTCGAATTGATGTGACTCAGGGGCATGTGATTGATATGAGACAATATCAAATGCCCATTTAACACGATGGATTTCAGGAGATGCTGCCACCCCTTTCTTTTTAACTTCTGGCTATAAAAGATAAAAACAACACATAAATAATAAGTGCAGAAAAGTTTACTTTAAATTGATTCCACTAACACACATAAAACAGCACGAGCTAAATTAATCAACAGGGATTTCTGCCAGAAAGCCCTTCCTCAAAGAAATGTTTTCATTTTAACCCAAACCATCGTCTTTTTCATAAAACTTCAGGTCTATCTGGCTCAAAGCCCCGAAGGAAAACTTCTGCCAATAGCCATAAAACATGTTCATGGTTCATAGACAAAACCATTGCTTTTTGTTAGTGACTCTTTATTAGCTTAAGCATGTTTACATTACATAAATTAGCCTAGCAGCTAGTGGACTTTTTTTCCTCTACTCATAGCTTAACAAATTAAATGAAACAACAGAACAGTAAGATTAAATTTCAGCCTACATGCATGTTTTTTCAGCTGAAGATCGTTGAAACAGAGCAGTTAATGTTGCTATAGAGAGAAGTTGCGGATATATTCCCGTTTTTTTTATCCTCATCATTCTTCTCTTGGCACTGCCCGCTGCTGTTTGACAGTGACACAGAATTTCAAAATAAAGGCATGATGTAAAGATGACGGTATAGATGGATGTTCTTACTTTGCATTGATGATACTGTATCGTTGATCTTTGAATCAATATATTGATCTAGATCAATGGATCGTTACACCCCTGATGTTATGAATGCCAGTTTATCCCTCTATATCCTACACACTGGACTTGGACTGCAGTATATGAGTGAGTGTTGTTAATGTTTAATATGTGAGCAGAATCTGGCAGTATTGTTTCAGTATTTTCCCACTGCCCAGTGACATTTGAACGTGTCACATAATTACTATGTTAGAGAGCACAAATCCCGATGCAACCACTGTTGTCTCACTATATGTTTAGAGATTCATATAATTGGTTTTAAGGGGATTAAACGGGCATTAATAAGAGCTTAGTATAAGGTCATTGTTAACTAGAATTGTTGTGGCTAGAGTGAAGGATGCACATTAGCTGCCATTTAACTTAAGTGCAGGCTTTATTCTTCTATTTATAATAATTTTCATGCATTATCAGCCAACGCAAACACTTAACAGCAGATGCCAACCATAACGTGGCCTCTGTAATTGTTCAAGTTTAACACTATTAAGCCTGCATATGCAACATCGTTCGCAAACCCTCTTAGAAAGCTTTTTGACCAACAACCTTGTAAGAAAAACATATCACATTAATAGTCTCCTTTTGCTCCTTACATAACTTTATGTCTGTAAACACAGTAATGGTAAGACTAAACCTGAAATATGTCAAGGTGGTATCTTTTATATATTTTAAAATAAATCAGTTTTTAATTTGTTGATGTGACATGTTTTTATTGTTTCATTTGGCTTAAACTGAGTACCCCAACAATACTGTATACTTTTAATAAGCCAACATGGTGCTGTCACAATGTGACTTGTGTATGGCTGCAATGCAAGATGAGCACACACACTAAAAAATATTAAAGATAACACTTTTATGATTTAGATTCATTCATCAGACTCATAAGTCATTTACACTGTTGAGAGTCAGCTGTGGTGTTTTGTAATAACCATGTGTGCAAACATTAGCATGGTAGCACATACCCGCCAGTCATCACACTATCAGTTTAAACACTATCAACAGTAAAGACCTTTATAGTCCAACAAATAACACTTCGATTACGCCAATAAATACAACCTGTTTGATGGAAGATGAAGCCAAGCATAGACATTTTCACAGCACATGAACCACTATATGTTCTGGTTATCTGTCACTATTCTATACCACGCTAACACACAGTATATCACATAATACGGTGGCCTGAATAGTGGCAACATAATGATTTTATATTGGTCATTCATTTTATCCCATTAGGGGTCGGGCAATGCTGAAGCCTATCGCAGCTGACATTGGGCAAGAGGGTCAAGAGACTATCACAGGGCTGACATATAGAGACAGACAACTATTCACGATTACATTCACACCTACGGCCAATTTAGAGTCGCCAGTTAACCTAGCCTACGTGTCTCTGGATTGTGCAAAGAAGCCGAGTACTCAGAGAAAACGGGCATGGTGGTGCAGTTGTGCTCAGCATTGCTTCCAATTTTTCCCAGTGGCCATTGGCGGTATTGCAGCAAAAAAATCACCATTGTAAACCATCAAAAACACCACTGTAAAAGAAACATTTATAAAAGTGTTGATGGGACACCTCACACTGCATTAATAGTCAGTTATGACTCTATCATGAATTTTAGATCCATTAAGGTTTTATATCTGGAAAACTTTCTTTGAGCCGAGAAAAGTGACTTAAAAACCTGTGATGTCATCATAATAAAGTCTATTAGCCGAGCAATAACCCGTGGGTGGGGCCAGCAGGAGAAACTACCGTGCATTTTCAGTGAGGAGCATGACGGGGTAGTAAACATGCAAGCTAGTGACTTGTTATGGTGTATGCGGCAGGTGAGCAATTCCCATTGAATAGGCACTGTCTTGGGTTCCAGTATCCAAATCTAATAGTACATCCATGAGACGGTGTTTGGTGGCTCACAGGTGGAGCACTCAACTGCAACAGGGAAGTGTTTTGAATTTGCAACAGCACTGATTTGTGCCTCTGACTGACTTCTTCTACATGGCAGCAGAGGCCCAGGCTCTAGTCAGTAATTTGCGCCGTCCACCATGTCAGAAAATGGGGACAAAATGTGATTTATTCAAAAGAAAGTTTGGAAAAATTAAACTTGGGCATACAACTTAACGGGACCAAGCTTTTGCCATCTATGCCCTGAAGCTCTGGAATTCTCTGCATGAGGGGATTAGGCTGGTTAGCACATTACCCATTGTTGCTTAAAACTTTTATAGGACAGCTTTTCCTTTTAATGCCTGATTTGTACTTACGTGATTTGTAACTTTTGTGTTTTTTACCATTGTATTGTTTTGTTCTCTTATTTCTATGCAGTTTGTGAAGCACTTTGTAACCTTGTCTAGATAAATGCTATGCAAATAAATAATTATAATATTATCATAGGATTGCTATATTGTTTTTGTGTTAAGTAACATATAGATATAAATATTTTTAAATGGGAATACAGAATGGGAAAACACCTGCAGAATCAGCAACCCCTCCCACTTTGCAGCTCCATATACGTGCTTCATTGCCACATGCACACCTCTTATGTGTGTTCCTCTAATGGTAAGATTCAGACATTAATTTGTTGAGATTTCAAATCATTAGTTCGCAGACTATTCACTAGAGTAATTAATCATCCATTCAGCTGTGCCGTCTTATTCTTAACAAGGTTTACACAGTGATAGGAGCATTAGGAGAGAGACGTGGAAACATCCTGAACAGGTCACTGATTCTGCAGCGGGGCCAACACATAGATAAACACATTCACACAAACACCCACAGGTAATTTTAATGTCTTAGATTCACCTGACCTGCATGTGTTTGAACTGCGGGAGGAAACAGGAGCTGTGGGGAGAAACGTGAGTGAACATGGGGAGAAGAACCACAGCTAAGATCAAAACCCAGAACCTTCTTGCTGTGAGGTGACTTTGCGCGCTAATGAGCCAACATGCTGCCAGACACCATTAATTAACCAGCACCCTTAATTTCCTCTCATGATACTTATCATTGATTAAATGTAACATATTCCTAGCCTGCCTTTTTTTTTCTTTTTACTCTGTGGTACAAAATGCAGTATTGGCTAACTTAACCGCTGCTCCCCGTATTGAATAACAGTTAGTCCCAGGAGTTGTGTTGTTACGCATAATTATGAGGCGAACATATTCTTCCCCAAAAATTGGCTGCACTTCCAAAACGTTCATGGTGGTTTGTGTGTGTGCTTTCTGCTGGTCATTGTTTGCTGCCATCATTGTGTAACTGAGTGCTGTTGCACATCCAGGGAGACAGGAAGCTATTCACAGGGAGATTGGGAATCCCACCAGTGAAAAGAAAGTACAAAAGAGCAACACTCAAAGATGCAGTGGGCGAGCACGCATGTATCCAAGAGCATAATGAGCTCGTTTCATTGTTTGGGCTTCCGCATTGGTTTGTCTGGCAGCAAGGAGTTTGTTTTTATAAGCACAATGTATCATACAATAGATGTCCAACGATTATCAGCTACTGTGTCAAGAGGTTATGGACTTTTATTGTTTTTATACGCAGTTGAACAGTTGAGTCATTTTTAACTTACAGCTCTGGAAACATATCTTAGTGTGATGCATGTGATTCCTTTGTAAATCAGCTGTTTTGCCCAAAATGGGGAAACTTGGGTTCATAAGGACAAGTGAGGTAATGGAATCATATTCAATGTTGCTGTGAAGCTGGTTGTAACTGCTAGTAAGGTCAGGTTGTTGCTTGGCAGAAAAAAAAGAGAAAGGTCATCGATCTTGCCTCTCCTCTACACAGATTTCATGTTGATCAAGGGCAATGGTATCACATTTTTTACCACAGCAGTAAAAAGTGCAGATACCAAAAATGACCTTGCCTCGCTTTTAAATCATGGCTACAGCATCCATTTTGGACAGAGCTGAAAGCAAAGTTTAAAGTGATTTTTCCTTCAGCTGAAAATCTAAATTTTCTGATTCCTCGAGATAATGAACACTAATCTGACAGCCTTTCGGGTTGTGTTGGTGTTTGATTGTTCTAAGGACAGGTACAAACACACTTCAGAAGCACCCATGTTTGCTTTACACTGCAAACAAATGTGACTTCTCCAGTCTTGGATGTAAGCCCAAACAATTGAATGAATGAATAATCATCGTTGGGAAAACAACATTCGAGACTCCATCTTATCAAACAGCAGCTTTGAGAACAGGTTAAATTTATCACTGCCTACTTCATTCAGCCAAAATAAGAAATTTAATTTAAAAAGAAAAAAGCACTGATGGATTGGAGCCAATACAACTCATAGAGTAAGAAATCAAATATCTTTTAGGTGGTTCAGTGTCATCAGAAATTGGAAGATCAGTATTATTAGCTACTACTGGGAGGTTTACCGGTCCATGTAGTATAACAATTTTAATTTCCAGTATGATATGAATTTTATGTATAGCGTCACACTGGCTGAAACAACTGCTGCAACTCCTTTATAGACAGCAAAGAGCACTACAGTACACACACTGTGTGGAGTGGGAGAGGGGAACTCTATTAAATGCAATCCTTTCTTACTAATGTTGATAACTATAACCCAAGAGTTATTAATTCACACTGATTCCCGTTCACAGGGTTTAGGAAGCAATGTTAAAGTTTTTACTACATTACAGTTTGCAAAATAAAAATGGTTGAAATTTTGCAACTGTTTCATGCATTCTAAATTTCTTCATGTAGCCTGTTGTATTATTTTGTGGGGCCCTATAGTAATCAAAGCCTTTAATATATACATGATGACATTAGATTGTTTTTATATTTTATGTTTTTCTTGAGGTACAGTAAGTTAATATAAATGTAAATAAAGGCCCAATCATGCAAAAAATAGAATAAAGCAAAATAAAATAAGATAAAATAGAATTAAACTAAACTTAAATTAAATTAAATTAAAGAGGTGAAACACCCAGAATTTTAAAAATTACCGTTATATGAATTTTTGGATTTTCAGCAGTACAATTCTTATTTATTTATTTGTTTTTTATTTTTCTATGTTTTTGTTCTTTTTTTTTTTACTATTACAATTATTGCATTTACAGCTATCAAGAACACGACCTAATGACAAGTCAACACACAAAAAACAACGTAGCAAACAATAACAATAAATAACAAACAAAAACAGAATACGGTGTGAGCAAATTTTGTCTTCTTGTTCTTGTCCTGCGCCCCGGATGGCTTTTTTTCTTTTGATTTTATCCTACTCTAATGTCTAATGTAAACTCCGTCATCTTCCTTAATCCGTAATGTTGGATGTTTCTGACTGTCAACAAGCAATATACATCAAGCATATTTTGGGGGGGCATGTCCCCCATAGGAAGATCCGCCACTGCTACCCGGTTAAATATATTGGTGCAATGTGACTACTCAACTGTATAATGTATAACTTTATCGTTGTGTTGTAAAGGTCGTAAAAAACATCAACAAAAATAGATAAACAACCCTGGCATCGTCCTATTTTAATGTCGCTTTGTTTTGGCAGACTGTCATTCTGTCACTCAGATCACTCTCTTTGAAGTCTCAAGTCTGCAAATGCAGTCGATGTTTAAAAATAAGTATTTGCAGTGGTTCCCAGATGATTCCAACTTAAGCTGGCTCGCAGGCAGTCTGCCACTGCACAACAGCAGAGGGTGGGTTTATGCTTGTGCACTTGCCCACGTTGTTTGCGGGAACGTAACGTGGGGGGGGGGCTTTCATGCTACAACATGGATTTTTGCAAGGGCATGTACAGCTGAAATGTGAAACCTCTGATTTTGACTCGACACAGCTTGTCTCTGTCAGTTCCTTTAGGCCTTGCAGACCCTTCTGCACCCACAGCTCCTGCTTTGGAATAAAATTCCACTTCATTTACATTCACACCGCTGATTACCAAAGGCTTTCATTTACATGCAGGCCAAATGTTTTATTCATGTATCATTTTATTATCTTAACTAATAACATTTAAGGACTTGTAATATGCACTTTGGCCACGTTTGCTGGTTTAACTGATTTTTAAACCTTTCTGAAAATGTGTTTTTGTTCCAATATCAATATTTAAAACTGTAACATACACAGTAATATATTACCTTTGAGGTAATATGCCACGTTTGCATTTTGGTGATGCCTTTGCTTTAACAGTTCTTTTCATTATTGATTAATCTACCAATTATTTTCACAATTAATTGATTGATTGTTTAGTCTATAAAATGGAAAAAGTGACATCTTGAGATTGCTTCTTTTGTCAAACCAACAGTCCATAACCCAAAAACTGTCATACATTATTATTTCATACATCATTTACTGTCATAAATGACAAAGAAAAGCAGCTAATTTTCACATTTAAGATGCTCAAACCAGCAAATATTTGACATTTTTTCTTGAAAAATGTCTGAAATGATTAATGGATTATCAAAATAGTTTGCGATTATCTGTCTTTTTGATCGACTAATCGATTAATTTACTAATCGTTGCAGCTCTTCTTTGCTTTGTGTAACTAAATCTGGAAATCTAGGAAGCTTAACAAATGAATTTATACATGTTGGCCTTATTACACTACTGGAATAAGGTTTATCAGCTACAGAAGTCTGTGTTAGGCTTGTTATTTTAGATGCTGGAGCCTTGGAGTGCAGAATTGTAACCTAACTGAGAATTTAGGAAATTTGGTTTATATTGCATAATTCTACACAATACTGCAGCTTTACAGTTTCATTATATTTTACACCACCATTACTAGCTGCCCTTACTGTCTCTAGCCATATCTCTGTTAAGTTTGGATTGTCTGGTCTCACTTCCTGCAGTTTTAGAGTCGAATGTGAACCATCCTCTCCTCACATACATCAGTCTGTGGCTTCTGAATGCAGCTGATCCACAAAGTCCTCAAAGGACAAATTATGGAAACAGCTGCAATTAGTGGCTGATTTATATATTGTGGTAGGACCTTAGAGACTAATTAAAGGCCTTTGTGTTCTTGCCTATTGGAGACATGCTAATTTGAAGCCTTTTGACTGAGATTCACAAGAACATCTCATGAAATTCATGCATCTCAAATTGCACGCGCCCCGCCGCAGTAACGAACATTCAGTATACTTGTTTAAATGGGAACTTGTAAACATGTTCCATAATATTCCCATCTCTGGATCATTAGAGTAAATTTCATGCGATGCTACAAAGGAGCTGCTCATCTCTTATTGGATGGAGTAGCGGGAGCTGTTGTACATTAAGGCTTCGGGGTTATTGTGCTTATGGCAGAATTCTGAAAAGGGCAAAGCAAATTATCCGCAGGATTTTCCTCCCAAGGAGCAGGTTTCCCCCCTGTTTATTAAATTTGTTAAAGTGCTTCTGAGCAATGCACATTTTATCCTCTTAACAGTCAAATTACTATATACTCCAGCAATTACTTAATGTACTCTAATGAGATTTCCCCATGAAATGGAAGGATTCATTTATTTTAATGTGACGCATTCCACCGGGCGGTTTATGCATCACGTCCCCTTGCAATCCAGGGAGGCTTTGAGTCATAAATAGTAAGATGAGCTTGGCTTCCAGAGTTGCCACTCTGCCTACAGTGGCGGAGATGTGTGATTCAGTGACCACGCACTGGGGGTCTGTTCAGGGGCATCAGCAGGTCACAGGTGCTACTTCCAAGCTTAGCTCTCTGCAACCAGGTATTCTGCAGGATTAGTGAAATAATACCAGGTTGGCAGGCGATATTTGTGAGTGAACACAAACACACCAAAACACTAAAATAAAATAAATCACTCTGTGCTCTTTATAAATCCCATTAGGCCTAATTAAATTAGAGCCTTTATATTGATATTTCTCTGTGCTTTTCATTATATATTAATGGTAATTGTATGCATATAAATCTGGTAAGTGTTGGTGGTGAGGTGTGTCTAAGTCACCATTTTTAAAGATTATTTCAAGAAGGCTAAACGTCATGGGTACAGAGTCCTGAATGTGAGGATTTGCTGCTTTTCTTTGTTGTGTCATCGCAGGTTAGACATCTTAAGGTTACCCTAAAGAGAGATCTGACTCAAAACCAGCATAAACAGGCAGCAGAAATAACTTTAAAGATATCTACTGCGGATATTTAGTGTTTAGAAACGTTGTGATCTCACTGCAGAGAGAACAGGTTTCAAAAGGTTGTCTCTGTAACTCAAATAATGGCCATAAAAGTTAAACCGCAGTGCAGACATTTGTAACTTTAGATGACAGGTTTTTTTTTTTTTTTTTTCAGAATTGACGGAAGATTGCAGAGACACTTTGCTTTGTTATTGAAATGGGTAATGTGATGAGAGTGGAGGTGGAGGAGCCAGTCTCTCCATAAGCTGATGTTCCTACAGGCATCTTTTAAGAAGCTGTCTAAACTGTCTTCTTAAAGGCTGCAGCCGAGCCACCGCGGGACTTTGTTGTCTTACATTTGACAGTACATGTTACTGTTTGTTACTTTACCAATTATAAACAATTTGTGGAACTTAAATTATTTTAATGTATGCCGAGGACGTAGCTGAGAGATACTGCCTCAGAAAATGCTCAGACTTTGGAATGTTCTGTGTTAAATTAAACACAAATAACTAGATCTGAGTGGACTGTTTGAGCAACACACTATGTTGCAGTGTAACATAATCTAGAGTGATCACATTTTAAATAGAGTCTATGGAGATATGGCTGCATGAGAATGCTTATGTGGAGATAGGTACTGGCTAGGTGGAGTTGTTGAACTGGATTTTATACAAACATGCATATGGCATGGGTTATTGTTTATCACATACACCTATTTACACCATGCAACATTTCTGCAGGGTTTCCTCCATAAGGATGATTCAGTGTGACTTGATGAGACATCTCAAGAGATGGGAGTTGTTATGATTCAGATTCAGCTACCAATTGAAAATCCCTCTGATACTGCCTAAAATGCTGGATTGGGTATTGGTGAATATACAAATCTATTCACTGATCTGATACCATGCAATTTATTTAAGTCTACTCTATTTACTGTTTTTAGAATATCTCCAGAACATGGTCTAGAAAATTACTTTAAATTTGTCTTTTTTATTTAGGTTCTTGACACATAAGTAGGTTAGTCTATACAGCTGTTTGTTTTTTGTTTTTGTTTTTTTCAAATACAATGCCATTGGATTGGTACTCATATCAGCTAACACCTTCAGATATTGGAATCAGTATCGACAAAGAAAAAATGTATTGGAACATCTCTTAAAGAGATAAATTAAAAAAAAAAAAAAAAGTCAAGGCTGAAGCAACACAGGCTCGAGATTTGAGTCTCTAGTGTGGGATAAGCTCAAACAACACTTGATCCTACATTTACCATAATGCAACCAATTGCATCATTGATCATGTCTCAAAGGGCTGTGCGTAATATAAAACAATATTGACTATTTGCAAAATACTGTAATTTTTCAATTAGTAGCCCGGGCTACTATTTGCCTAAATCACTGAAATCAACGGGTCTGTATTTGGGACAGGCCTTTAATTCCTTTCATACAAAACTGTTGCTCAGCGAAGATCAGGAAATACGATCAAATTGATCCTTTAAACCAGTAGGAATATTACTTATACTACATATCAATTATGAATCACTCATTTGATCTAGCCCCAACAGACAGCACGAGAAAGAGAGTGAGTTACGGCACATGGCATACCGACACAACATAACTTCATCCTGTTAAAACAATACCCACAACTTGGATTCATTTTTATGAAAACCCTTTTAATTCTCTTGATCTGAGGAATATGAACAACTTACAGGATAATCGAGGAATGGACACATCCGAAGCACTTCAATAAAAAAAAAAAAAAAAATGAACTGCTTGGCAACCAGACCAGGCCTCTAATTGAGACAGGCCTTTATTTGTCAAAATGTGTAGCCACACCAGGCTAGTAAAAGGGACTTGGTGTTTAATTGGGACTAGGCTTTTCATTAAAATTTTATGGCATATAAGAATGTAAAGGTGAAATAAAATACATACAAAACATAGCAAATTTGAAATATTTTTAAAAATCAAAAAGTGCAGTAAAATACAGCAACAAGTATGCACATTAAAAAAATATACATTTTTGCATGTATGTGTGTGTTTAACATATACATATAGGCATATGCAAATAAAGCTGGATAACCGTAGTTTAGTGCTCAGGGCAAATTAAATAAGGTTGAAGGCTGAGGTGAATAAATGTGTTCTGAGTTTGCTTTTGAATGAGTGAAGCAAAGCTAGCCTCTCCAATTTGGATAAGAAGATGATTCCAAAGATGAAGGGCTTGGTAAGAGAAAGCCCTGCCGTTGACTGATGCTTGATTTATCTTTGGAATAGTTGGTATTTTGTGATTGTAGAGCCCTACCTGAAGTGACTGGAGGTGATGTAAGTCTGTAAACCCCCCTGCCTGTTCAATGTCCACTTGTGTCTAGCTCCATGTAGCGCAGGCTAACTGTTTCAAATATGAGGTCTATAAAAGCAACAGCTATGACGCCATCATTTATAGAGATCCTTTTAGAGCTACAGAAGACACTACAACTGTTTTCACACGTTGAGTAGTAATCTCCATAACAAACAAACTGGTATTTTTGTACAGTATCTATAAAATTGTTCTTGAAGTGACCTAAACTGAATTTAAAATACTTTATTTTGGTGGTTAAAGCTTTATATTCTGTCCTTTAGGTCCAATCTATAATTAAAAAGCTAATTTTTCTGGCAACTGTTGAAAAAAAAACAAGTTTTTCCCTTCTACTCTGCGGGATGTAGTACAGCACCGATGCTCTGATACACACACCACCATCTCAAGCGATACTCTACTTTGATGTGCACACAGACATGACTTGTAAGTTTTGAGCCAGAGTCCAGCCCATCTAAAAAATGGAAAAATACTTTCCTTTGAATTTTATGTAAAAGAAGAGTGCCCAAGTCCAGTTATCTGCTCCACCAATGTGGTGAAATAAAAGGACGTCTTAATGGAAAGACAAGAGTCTGAGATATTCTGCTGCCCTGATGGAACAAACAGACAGACAGACAGACAGACAGACGGACACACACACACACACACACACACACACACACTCCTTAAATCCATTATGGCTCTGGACTTCAAAGCTGATATTGGTTTTTTCAGCATTCTCTGAAAATGGAGAGGGTTGCTCCATGTTTGCTGAGCAAATTTAATACCTCATGTTATGTGCGCTGCTCCTCTCACTGCTGGTCCGAGGCGCAAATGCCTCTCAATATTTTCCTCCATTTAGCCCTACCTGGAATTCTCCCATTGCTTGTGATTATGTTTGTGACCAGTCGTCATGGGCCTCATGTCTCTTTCTCTTTTGTTTTTCAGGTGGGATTTTCGAACAAACAGATGGACCTGTTTCACTTGTTAGCGCAGAGGAGCTTGCCTTTAAATTTGCTGTCAATAACATTAACAGAAACAGGACTTTGTTGCCAAACACAACACTCACATATGACATACAGAGGATTAATATCTACGACAGTTTTGAGGCATCAAGAAAAGGTGAGTGGCTTGTTTTCTGTTCATTTAAGGATTGTGGAGGAAGACAAGATTCTGGTCAGTCAAAAACACGAATCAAAATCTTGTATTTAGTGGAACAAACCTAAAGTTTCAAGCAATCTATGACTGAAGAGGTAACACTTATACTTTACAAACCCTCTTGTCTTTCTTCTCTAGCTTGTGACCAGCTGTCTTTAGGTGTGGTTGCAATATTTGGGCCCTCGCATAGCTCGTCATCAAATGCTGTGCAGTCCATTTGCAATGCACTGGAAGTGCCGCATATCCAGGTGCGGTGGAAACATCATCCCATGGACAACAGGGACACCTTTTATGCCAATTTATACCCGGATTACTCTTCGCTAAGCTATGCTATCCTGGACCTGGTGCAGTTTCTCAAATGGAAAACAGCCACTGTTGTGTACGATGACAGCACAGGTGAACAGACTATCCTACTATTACATATATAACCATAGTGCACATATGCAAAGTACTCTGTTCCACTAAAACAATGAACTACAGAAAGAAAAACTGGACCACATTTCCTGTGTTACTGTTGGCCACGTATTCATTTGTGCCCTCCGTTCTTCAGGTCTTATAAGACTACAGGAGCTGATAATGGCCCCGTCCAGGTACAACATTAGGCTAAAGATCCGTCAGCTTCCTCTCGACACGCAGGACACAAGACCCCTTCTCAAAGAAATGAAACGAAGCCGAGAGTTTCGCATCATCTTCGACTGCAGTCACCACATGGCTGCGCAGATTCTCAAACAGGTGAGTCAGAGAGCGTGGTGCATGCCCTCCTCGTGTCAGATCTTAGCATGCCGAACACGTGAAAGCATGTGCTCCTCTTCCACACAGCTGTTACTGGCACCGCTTGATTCTTTAGCATTCAGTTGATCAGACTTCAGGGTATGACTTGCCAAGAACTTGGGAGGAGGAGAGGAGCAGCAGAAGGGGTGCCGGTAATAATTAAGCAGCAGTGGAATTTTGCTGTCAGAGAGGAAGGGATTTCCACTTGGGCCACCTGCCTGCTCAGAGCACCTCGATAGTGAGCGAGCTACAGTAATGTCCAACAATAGATCTCAAATCTGAGACTGACCAATAGATGTTTGTGTACTTGTGCAGCATATACTTCGTAGAGTAAACAATTGTCTTGTGATCTTAAAGGGTAACTCTGGTCATTTTTACGAAATGACGAAACAAACCCTTAATTCACCCAGTTAGATCTGAAAATATGTGATATGTGAGTAAATAAGTGTTCAAATTGAGTCTGGTGAGGTTGGCAATGTCAATTTCAAGATAAACAAAATGGATCTTAATCTTTAATAAAAAGGTCGACCCTCAGTAGACAGTATCACGAAAGCTACCTGTCTTGTGTTTTCTTATTTTTATTGTCTTATGTCGTGATAAGAGTGATAATAACAGACATTATAGAAGCTATTGTGCACAGATATAAATACAGGTGTGCCTTGGGATTTTGGTTTGCCCTTTGGTGTGCCCTAGGCACAAAAAGTTTGAAAACCACTGATGTAGACACATGGGAAATACGGTGTAGGTTCAAAAATACTGTCGTTTCCCTTTAAGCAGAGAAACATGTCAAAGTTTGAATCAAGCTGAGATCAGATGTGATGCACAGTTCTTTAGTTTTGCATCTGCTGCAACTGGCTTTGTACTGCAGGCTGGAAAACTGTATTGATGTAATCTACAATTCTTACAATGGATCTTGGGCCTTCCCCAGCCGATGCATCGAGGGTTTGCCAGTTCATTTTTTGAAAATAAATAATAAAGTATACAGTATAGAAAACAATGCTAAAAAACTTTTGGCCAGACTTTAAAAAAACATCCCACAAACAGGCATAACTTCCAAAATTCTTAATTATGAAAACATGGTTTAATATATATGATTGCCAGTCACAAAGACCTGTCAGTATGATGCACAGACTAGAGATTGTGTAGGTGGTCTAATGCTCTATAGATGTCAGGAACAAGCTGGTGGATAGCCCCCCCCCCTCCATTCAGAGCGCTGTCAGCTTCTGTTAACATGTTTACCAAATGCATCATCTCCTCCCAAGTTATTTAAATAACTCAGTCCTCCCAAAGTTATTGAGATCTAAGTTGACATATATTCGCTCGTGGCCAGTCTGCACATCTCACACCGAGGAATCAGTGTCCTCTTGAAAGAGGAAGTGAGAGAAGGTTTCCAGGCAAAAATGTTACAGACAGTTCCTGTCCATGACCAAATTGTCAGGGCGCTACAGCTTTTAAAATAAGGGAGGAAAAGGTTAGGAGCGGTGCCAAGAATACCAAACCCACTGTGTCTGACTACAAAAATACTTCATATCTTGCGCAGCATGGTGCATGTTTGGCTGCTTTTTGTGCATCATTGAACTGTTACAGGAGAGCCCAAATATGCACGTGTGAAAGCTATGGCTGGACGATATCCTGAAAATGATATCACAGTATTTTTAGGCGATATCTTGATGGACAATATATATCGCGATATTTTTAAATCTTCTCAAAAGCACGTCATCAATGCTAGGTCCGGGAGACACTTACAAACATAATATTTCTGACCCAATACCTTCTCTAATGTGACGAAGTTGTAGGGATGACTATTATTTTTTGGGTTTAGTTTGTTTGTTTGTGTTTTCAGAAAATATTAACACATAACGACTAAGTGGTTGAAGATTATCAGTCATCCAGGTCATGCTAATCATAAGTGCTATACTGTAGGCAATTGGACTTGCTTGAGTTTCTTGAAGACGTTTTATCTCTTGGATGAGATGCGAAACGTCTTCAAGAAACTCAAGCAAGTCCAGTTGCCTAGAGTATAGGACTTATAACGACTAAGTGGTTTAAGGCAAGTGTTTAAACAAATAGAAAAGTCTGGTAAGTTGATCAATTTACATCACTCTACTGTAATGTAGCCTTTAAAACAAGGTACAAAACACCATTTACCCCCCACATCACGATACAATATCCAAAATCTAAGACAATATGTAGCCTCATATCTCGATAAAAATATATTTTATTGCCCAGCCCTAGTGAAAGCTTATGTTGCTCAGTACTGTACAATATATGATCTTGTGATTAGAAGGTTATGTATGAGTCACTGTATATAGATATAGGGCAAAAATTAAGGTATATTTTAATTACTGATTAATCTGCCCTTTCTGTTCTCAATGAATTGATTAGTTTGTTCTGTAAATTGTCAGAATATACATATTCTGTTTGCTTTCCTTCTTTAACCAACAGTCTCAAACCCCAAAACATTCAGTTTCTTGACATAAAACACAGGGCTTGGAACAGAACTGTAAGCAGAGTTGCTTAAAAAATGAAATATAATATGGATAAAACTAAAATAAATATAAGTACATTCTAACAATCTGGTACATCCAGTGACTCTGAATATTACAGCACACAGAGTATGATCTCTCAAAAAAAATTTGTCTGACAGTCACCCAAAACGACTTTCTTACCAAAGGCGTATTCGAATGAATAACACCTACGTTTTGATTTGCAAGCAGCAGTGACAAAATGCAGCAGCTACTGAACTACAGTATCTTAAGTTCTGCAGACTGCTCCGCTTACAGCTTGACAAAAAGGTTGGTCCTATCCAAGACAATAAGTAGAATTCAAAGGATGGAGCTGAATTCATGTGTAATGCGACTCGACTTGTACAGCAGGCGCACAGGTATGAAGGAGGATCCGCCACAAGTATTTTAAAAGGGTTTCAATATCAAGTACTGCATTACGCCCTTGGAACATTTCGTTCGTCATGCTGTGATTATCAACAATATGTCGGGTCCTGTCTTCGCCCTGACAGGCTCACCTTCACTCAACATGTCTCTGTCAGGTTGTATTCCCTCTCAGATCGGATGTGAGGAAATGAGAAGCACGTCCCTGGTGTCTTTCAGAAGAAATTTTATGGTGTGACCCTGCTGCTGTTGTGGCGGGGATAGGAGCGTATTGATGTTTACTAAAATAAAAGTTGATATAGAATAGTAATGACAGCAAAATTGAATTGTTCCATACCTATAAATTCACCCTACAACAGTGGCGAAAAATTAATTAATGAAAACTCCTGCACGCAATACAGAAAGACACAAAGTTTCAATGTCATGTATTTGGCTTGATGTCTATAGATGGAAAAGTGAATTTGCCTTCACATAAGCATAGCATCTTATTTACATAACCTTGGATTTCTCTTTTTTTTTTTTTTTCACGACAGATGGTACAATTAAATGGGAAGAACAGCCGCCATGGGAATGTGGTGCCTTTGAATGTAGACTGAGTGAAACAAGTGGCAGTGATGGAGTGCTCGGATGTGAGGCAAAGATTACTGAGCTCTTTTGATTGAAGGCTCTCTTCTCTGCTGGAATGACGTCACGTAGCGCGAGCCATTGCAGACCATTTAAATGCATAGAAAAGCATCAAGTACTGTTGCTATTCTGTAATTTTGTGGACCGCATATGGTGCAGGAATCCCAACAAGCCGTGGCAGAAACTTGCCCACAAAATAAACGGCTCGGTAGTCAATACGCTCGTTAAAGCCTGGCTATTTTTTCTCCGCTGATGAAGTCCTTTTATGCATCTCTTTAGTATTGTTTGTTCTGTCTGTGCTGTTGATTCTAAAATGCCCTGACATAGCAAAATGACTGTTTTCTCCATCCTGTCTCCATTCATTCACACCTTTCTTCCTCATCCTCCGTCTCCTTCCAGGCCCAGACCATGGGGATGATGACAGAGTATTACCACTATATCTTCACCACTCTGGTAATGTACCATGCTTGTTAATGCAAACAGAGTCTCGTTTGTTCTCATCTCCCCACCGCTTGAGTTTTTGATGAATAGTGGCTAATTGCCAATGGGGTTTGGATCCAGTCCACAATATCAATTTTGTTTGACAAGCTGGAGGCATAATGCAGTCTTCAGTGTGCGGTAGTAAACACTCGGCTTTATAGTGAAGTCAACACAAGTCTTTGAGGTGGCAGCATAAAAAACAACAGCTTGAGATTCAAAACTGAATGTGGCTTCCAAGTTTGAAAAAGACCTAAATTGGTCCTCTGTGAGCTCTTACGTGATATATAATTAAATTAAATGCCAAATATTCTTAAAGTGAAGATTACCAAAATGTGGACAAAGTGGGAGCCCTCCACCAACAAATATGAAACACATGAATTTAATTGGACATCATAACAGAAAACAGACTAGGTAACAGACCATGGCCAAAAAGTTAATCATGATTATTTCGATTGATATTGTGATCATGATTATTTATCAAGATTATTCATTGTTTATAGGGGAAAATTGCTGTCATTTAAAAAAAAAGGCCACTGCCTCCATTTAAATGTTGTCCTACATCCCTGCTAATCTTTGTATTAAAATAAGACTGGTCCCTTTTCACAGTGCATCTCTTGGAAGCAAAACGTAAATAAAATTGTACCAAAACTCTTTACCCAAAATTAAATCGACAGACCACTGCTTTCACTTTAACCATGTGCTACATTCCTACTACTTACAGAAAATCCTTGCAGCAAAATAAGACTTAGAATATGTAGCGCTTCTTCTATGGATACATATCCGCCACTCTACATATATATATATATATATGGAATATATGTTTTGTTGTTTTTTTCACAGTGGTCATGGTACTGTTACATGCTGCAGCACAGCTGTTAAGACTGTCTGAGTTGACGCTGGACAAGAATGGGATTATGTTATTCTTATTGGCCTTCAGGCATTCATCATCATTGTGACTGTGGTGTTTGTTCAGGTGGTTTAACAAATTTAAAGTGTTGCTTTGTGGCACAGACACAAGTCTAATGCACTCACAGTATATGTCTTTCCCTCTCCTGTGTCCAAACAAGAGATGGTGATGGTTAATGATGGGTAATTTTGGTTTTGCCCGTCTGCAGTCGCAACAGTCAGTAAAATTTTTCACAGGTTGTTGTTGCAGAATGCAGCGGAGGCTGCTGTTATTTAGGAAGCGCTTGCTGAGTTTTCTATGAACGGAGCGTGCATTTTTAACGTCAACATGATGATCGCAGCTGATCATTATTTGTCTCTAAAATCAGGTGATATTCCATATTTTACTTGTAGTTGGCAGATCCAATGAAAAGACCAAAACTAGCCATTCCACTAACAATTATTGTCTGTGTAGCTAATAGCCTTCCATTGCCCAAAAACTAATGAAAACACATCAGTGAGCAACATTTTTACACTCGGTGACACGTAGTTTCAGTACAATGAACATGTGCACTGTAGTTTATCTTGAATTGATCCCAGGTATACCTTTCAGGTGCCGAAAATACTTGCTAGCGCACTAAAACAGCTGGAAAAAGTCCCCAACAAATGCACTATTAACAAGCTCAATAATGACACCAATGCAGAAGTGTCAAAAACTGGTTAGTTGAGGTTGGCTCCAAAACTACTGTAAGGAAGAAATAAACATGTTTACAGTTTGTTACAAAAAACAGTTTTGGTCCCTATAGCTAATTTCTCCCCGCATGACAACAGTGCGGGAGTGAATTTTCAAATAACTTAACCATTTTAATTTTATTAAGGTGTAAAGTCACACATATTTAAGGGCCAGGCTACTTTGAGTGGCAGATAGTGACCTAGTGTTCTCAGTCAGATTCACACTATGGTCACTTCTGGCTCCAAAAATCCAAGATGGCAACAAAATGCAAAACTAGAGGCTTCAAAATGGGAGTCCAAAAACCAATGGGTGATGTTACGTTGGCTATGAACAGTTCAGGGCTATCATTCCTGTTTGTGTAGCATTTGGTAAAAGCTACAGTGCCCAGCATTTTCCAAGAAATTATTTAGCCTGTTTTGGAAATATAATTATATAGAGGTATGTCGCCATTTTGTTCCTACTGAAAATGTACACTGAGTTTTTTAGATGCACCGAGCTAAAACCAACACATTCTGATACAGCAGTCCTGCATTAAACCATGTCTCCATGTTCAGGTTTTATTTATTCAACTTCAAGGTACTTTTAGAAGCTGCAGTTTGTGATGCTGTCGAATTGTACCACTCTGTGCTGCATTTTCAATGCATGAAAAGTGCGATACAAATAAAGTTTGATTTGATTTGACTTGATTTGTTATACTGACAGGTGTTTCTTATTATTTTGTGTGATCCTTTTATATCAGTGGACGTAGGCTCAATAACAACAACACCTCTGTGTATAATGCAATAGAATTTACAGTAACAGTATTACAGGCCTCCAAGATGATCAAGCTGAATCTACAAAAGCTGAACATTATTTATGCCTTTGTGAAGGTAAGATTTGTTACAGGACGGTTGTGTTAGACGCATTAGTTTGAGCTGGGTGTGCCTAATAAACTGGCAACTGAGTTCATGTCTTCAGTAGGAACAAGTGTCACGGACAGGGTGAAGAAGTTGGAAAAGTATTGAGAATCTAAAATGTTGTTGGTTTTGGTCTTTTCATGAGATTTATTTAGACAAATAAAAAAAAAGGCTGCCTGTAAAATTAGAATCGATTTAGGCTTGAACGTGATTTTTTTTCTGTCTCAGAGAAGTTTAAGGTAACCTGGTTATGCATCTGTCTCATTCCCATCCCGAACATTTCAAGTTCTCCCTCTGATAAATAAAAATGATCTCGTCTGACTAATACAAGCAGACCCAGCAGGGAGCCGTTGCTGCTCGTCACTGAGACGCTGACTATCTGGAGACAAACAGACTGAATGGGAATGAATACCAGCATGATCTGTGCTGTTCCTTTCACTCTTTGTTATCATCTCCGTTTTGGCTTCTCTGGCGCGCACACACCCTCCCTGTCTCTCCAGACACGTCCAGTCTGTTGTGATAATGTGATATGACACAAAATGTCCAGACATGATGTGTGTCATCTTTCCCGCTCGACAGTGTGGCGATGACATTGTTCTGCCTTTCGTCGTGTTTGTGTAGCATGTAGACACGCTCATTTCTTCTTGCCAGTGTACTGGTTTAGGTTTCTGAGCAGATAGAACAGAAAATTATTTACCAGAGGATTAACTTAGAAACTTTTATTTGATATGAGTTTCTGCGACAACAATATTTTTCACATGAAGGCAGGATATCTTTATAGAATCAGAGTGTGGTATCTATCTAATGCTGCAATAAGCTGTCACATTGATAGACACACCATTAAGGAGATTATACCTGGCGGCTTGATTTGATCCAAAATGATGAATACTAGCGTGGTATACATGGCAATACAATTTCCTCTCGATGGAATCCACTGATGTCTGTGTTTTATCTTCTGAGGTGAGGGAAATGCCGACTTATTAGAGCGTGAAAAGGCAACAGCAGAGTGGTACGGGGTAATAACTTCCTTGTCCTTTAAAATGAGTCTGTCATAGCTATCTCTGGGAACCTGAAGCTGAGAACTTTGTTATGTTTGCCACCTCCATAACACTCCTGCATGCACCCAGACATGTGCAGCATGTTCCCTGGGTAAAGACTTCAGTGTAACGCTGCTGTAGGATTATGTTGATTTTGTGTTGCAGATGTGCGAACGAGGCAGCGCTGCAAAACAAGTGAACTTATAATTGGAACAAGTCACTTTTCTGACATCCCAAAATGCCCTAATAGAATAGAGGATGTCACAATAGACGAATTATATTTTTACAAACAATTCTGTCCCAGTTAGTTTGTATTCTTAGCTTCAAAGCTCAGAAACTTGTAACCTGATCTACTTTTCGGAGCATTTTTGAATGTCATATAGAACAACAGTGATTTACTTTGATCTCTGCTCATGAAAGAGAGTACTGTACTGTGTTCTGGTGGGAAAGGAATAAAAGAGGAGAGATATTTCAGTGACTGGCGGCGACCGTTCTTTAGTAAGTGTCTTACACGCTCCCGTTCTCTCAGCACTAACCCCACAGGGTGCTAATGAAATATCTATGTTCATCCAAATGTCTTTTCCAAGCCCCCTGGCCTATTCCGGCACGACATGTGTCAACATGTGACTTCACACTTCAGCTACAATGGCTGCCCCAGAAATTACAGCGGCTCAAATTGAATTGCTTTTTGCTTAGAAGTTGCCAAGGGAATGCAAGTGTTGAATTATTAATATGATCCAACGGAATTGGCGCTTTTTTTTTTTTCTTGTTCTTTAATTTGTCTGAATTACAAACAATAATTAATCTTCCCAAATAAGAAATTTGCACCTATAAAGATTCTTTCACATGAACATGATTAAGAAAGACGAAATATATCACGAGCTTGTAGTTTGTGCAGTGTAATTCATTATTATGTAGGCACAAAAATAATATCAATTTGTCAGTTCTAAAAGGGTTTGCCAGCAGAAAAGCGACTCTGCCACCAGAGCCTTTTTACTTTCCATTTATTACACAGACACTGCTTCCAGACACTATGCTTAAATCTCCTGATTTGACATTGAAAACTACTGTGTTTCTCCTTCCTTTCACTCCATTTGGTCTTAATATAGCATCTCTTTAATCAGCAGCTGCGTCACTTTTCTTTTCATGTGAGGAGAAAGCATCCAGGAAGAATACTTCAAACAAGGATGCTCAGTGTTGGCAGACTAAATGAGAATCCATCCTTCATTACTGTTGTCTCCCAAAAGGACCTGATGGCCATTGACCTGGAGCCGTATCGCTTCTGCGGTGTCAACATGACCGGCTTCCGTATCCTTAATGTGGATAATCCCCAGGTTGCATCCATTGTGGAGAAATGGTCGATGGAAAGGCAGATACCGCCGAAACCCGACTCGGGCTTGCTGGAGGGCATCATGACGGTATGTTTTATTACTTCTGTGTTGTTCCATTTTAAAGTCAGTCACAAAAATGTCAATATAAAAGGGGCCACATCTATCTATCTGTCTGTCTTATCTATCTATCATGGCTTTAGCCCAGGGTAAGAGATGGTTTAAACCTTAACAGCAGCCATAGCGAACTCTGTCACCTCAGAAATTACTATTACTATAGAGTAACCTCTTTATTAGGAACATATTCTGATGTACACTAGAGTTGCAACAATTAATCAATTAGTTATCCACTACTGAATCAATTGCCATGAATTTGATCATCGATTAATCGGCTTAAATGTGATTTTTTTTTTCTGTTTTTTTTTTACTCCTCTATCAAAGTAAATTGAATATCTTTGGGTTCTGGACAAAACAAGATATTTGAGGACATCTTCTCAGGCACTGGGAAACACTAATTGACATTGGTTACCATTTTCTGACTTTTAAAGACCAAACAACTGAGCGAAAAAGATAAATCGACAGTGAAAATAATCCTTAGTTGCAGCCCTAATGTACACAAACAGTCGACTCTTTCAGGCTCTGGCTTGAGTATGAATAACACATAAACACAGTATGAGGAAAGTCAACAGATCTAAGAGGTTCAGCTACAGTTCAGCTAAATGTTGAATGGGAAGGATGCATATTTTAAATGATTTTAAAAGTGCTATGACCATTAGTAGCATACTGAGTGGTTTTAGCCTCTTATAAACAACTATTGCCCTGGGATAGTGTGCACCCCAGTGTCTCCTATTTACTCATGGTTCTTGTGGGAAAACTGTCTTGTTGATTAGAGGGGTGAGAAGACAAAAATTAGCTATGCAAGCTATGTACGTAACAACTCAGCAAACCATACAGGATAGAAAGGGTATAAGAAAGGACAAACTATCTAGCATTACACCCAAAGAGTACACTTTTCGCTCCCATTATCCAGGCAACTGTGAGCTTAAATCCCTAAACCTGAATGAGTTAGGAGGGGAGAAAATGCCACCTCATCAGAAGAATTCCTGGTTCTGTTGTGGCATGTTGATGGCAGGGTCAGGTATTGGCAGGAATAGCACAAATCCACTGGGTTATCTTTTACCTTTTCAACAGTACAGGTGGGGGTGATATAATGCTGTGGAGAACATTCATTAAGCCCTTTCGCACCAATTATCCTTTGGATGCGCCTTTCCCCCTTCACATTGTTTCGGACCAGGTGCATCCCTTTACAGCCATTCTTTTTCAAATGGATAGTTCATAATGGATAATGCACCATTGTCTCAGTATGTTTCTAGGAAAATGATAGGGACTTTGGCTTACTGCAATGGCCCTCAGAGTCCAGATATCAAACTTAGCACAGCACGTTTGGGATGAGTGAGAGAGCAAGATGGTCATAGCATGAATGTGCTACCAACAAATCTGCAAAAATTTAATTATGCCATCAAGACAGAAAGATCTTTATGGAAGGCTTCCAGCCCTTGTTGAATCCATAGCCACAGGCTGCTCAGGCTGTTCTGGTGGACAATTCAGACTGTTACAGATTGTGTAGCTACAGTAGTGTTGTCAATAAATGGATGTGAAGTCTGAAATAGAGTGTGATTATAGTGCAGGTGTTGATAAACAGAGGGGGCCTTTGTGACACACTGCCAGAAATTAATTGCTGATTGGTGGTGTACGTCTAACATGTCATACAGAAGGTCCTAAATATTGTCATTATTTACCTAGCAAATGAATGGGGAGCTCATTTACTTGAATCTGTGTGTCTACTAATGTGCATATCCCAATAATGGATGTCACAGTTTCATTACATGAATTAACAAATGCAGCAAATGTGCCAGAATTGATTACTTTTATATTTCTTTTCATTATTAGTGTCATTGTTTCTAAATAAACCATTTAAGGATCTGTTATCCAAATACAAAAGCACATTGTCCAACAGTACGCCGGAACTAAATATATAATTTATATTATTCAATTGACCTTCCACTAAGCCCCGCCCCTTTGTGATGGTCCAACAGAGTAAGCATGGAGCCCACACTGTAACTAACTGCACTCCCTGAACACATATTATCATATTTTTGGAAAAATTAAACAGTGATTCCAGAGAGAAGCAGACAGGGGGGTCAAACTGACTCAGCAGCAACAACAGGTTAAAAAGACAAAGATAGTTAGAAGCTAAAGTCGAACTATAGGCTACAGATCACAGTGTAAAAGTGAACCACCACATCACTGCTGATCGCCACACAAGACAATGAATATAAAGGGAAACTTTGCTGATATTGAACCAGCTGTGTGGCATCGCAGTGTGTGCAGATGAACACTGTTTGGCTTCACCCCCAAGCTAAGGCAGGGATCTCCAGGGGAAGCCAAACAACGTTCATCTGCACACAATGTGATGACACAGAGCTGGTTCAATATCAGCAAAGTTTCCCTGCTTCCCTTCGCTGGTTCCTGTACAGCAGGGCCGGTCTTTTTTTCACTGTTATAATCATTAAAAAGCAAAAGCAGCATGTGTATACATTCAGTAGGCTATATCTTCAGTAGCTAGCTAGCTAACCCTATGCTTTTTAGAGTCTGATTTTGGTTTTGGAACAGGGAAGAAACGTATATCTGTGTCCAACCTCTCCAGGTAACGAGTGTCATTAATACACGATGTGCCCCAGGCACAACATTTAGCTCCAAATCCACAAAACCAGCCTGAAAATGAAGGAAATCTGAAACGATTGGAGCACAGCTTTGTTGTTGTCAGACCCTGGTCTGTTCTGGCCCGATGCTATGTTGATCACTATTTACTTCCGTGTTTGAAAATAAGGTGAATATTAGGGGGCCTTAGGTGATAATATACATTTAGCACCATAAAACCAGCCTGAAAATAAAGGAAATCTGAAATGATTGCATTACAGTCAATAAAGCACAGTTGTGTTGCTGTCGGAACCCTAGTCTGAGTCGGCCCGATGCTACTTTATGATTAGCCAGTCTGTCTCCAGGGCGGGAGTTAGCCAAGGGTCAATTATGTGTGTATATTTTAGTAATAGGCATTTTAAGTAACTTCCATATTTAAATACTTGCAAATAAAAAGTCGAACATAAGAAAAGTAAATGTAAATTGGCCAACAACAGAAAAGAAGTGCAATTTGAAATTCATTTATTGAACTCACACGCTTCTACTAGTCCATTAAACCATAAATTCAGGGTTAAAATTTAAAAAATAAGCAAACTTTGTGTCACTGTGTCTAACATAGGTTAGCCGCAGAGCTGAAGGACTGTCTCTGGAATCCTGAGCCACTTTCCTTCCACTCAGTTCAACCTCAGCTCCATTAGCCTGAGCTAACAAAGCAGTAGCGTTGGGCAGCAATTACTCTACACCTTGAACAAACACTGACATCCCCATGAGTTCTCATGTACTTATGCCTATCACTGGTATATTTATAGTTTCATAATATAGCTACAGCATAAAAAAGTTGGCCTTCAAAGGGAGTCTGTATTCTTGATGTCATAAAATGAAGGACTATCAGGTTATACATTATATAAATGATCAGAAAATGTAATGCCTGCATTAAAGTGCCTCAAAAAAATGTAAGGAAAATGTATTAAAGGCTTATGTTATGAGTGTCTAATGGATGATATGAGAAAAAAAGCCTTTGTTAGGACTCACTTGCATCTTTCCATATCTGTGTGAAGATTGGCTGATGGCGACCAAACTATTTATGTCTTTCCACAGGCATCAGCTGAATTAATGTTCACCCCTTATTCCAGACAGATGCGGCTCTGACCTATGATGCAGTCCACATTGTGTCCGTCTCGTACCAGCACGCTCCGCAGATGACGGTAAACTCGCTGCAGTGCCACCGCCACAAACCCTGGAGATTCGGAGGGCGCTTCATGAGCTTCATCAAAGAGGTGATGGGGCACCTTTGGCCTGTTGCTATTTGATTTAAGTGTTATTGATATTAGAGCATACTGATTGAGTGGTGAACATGACAATAAGAGTGGAGTGTGGACCATGTAGTCTTTTGGGACTTGGATATTTACCCAGCAAATCAATCATATCCACACACAAAGCAAACCAAGCCTTGATAGACACATCAAAGCAGTGTTGTTGTCAGCTTTATAAATTCCCTGTATTCATAACCTATTTTCCAGAAAGCACGTACTGTAACCTTTTGAAAGCACAACTAGTGTAATCGGCTCTTATTTAATCTAACATGAGAGTCTGACAGTGCCTCAGAATACACAAACAAGCCTGAGCAAAATGGCAGATTAAGGGTGTGCAGAGATGCTACTATTTGTATCTTGATTTGTTCAAACAACAAAATCATTTGTATTTGTCCTGGCTGTGGATAATAAATGGTAGGAAATCCATTTGTTTTTCCCCTCTTATAATCACTGCAATTATTGGAAAATTAAAACATTAACCTCCCGGATCTGCTGTATTTCACACAGGCTTCGCCCTCTAACCAGGATCCCTCATCTGTGATAACTGCCCAATAAATTTGCATATACCCACAGAGCAATCAAAATGATGGCTACGGGGGGGCTGTCCGTATAAAAGGGCAGAGCTAAACCTCTTTCCTCATCCACTTAGCATTAGCAAACTGGCTGACAACTTCTGATCAGTACCCATGCCTTTGTTCAAAGATTTTCTACATGCACAATCTGTCAGCGATTTACGCGCCTTAGTGCTAAGCATCCTGATGGCATTCACAATTTATTTTAAGCAACCTTTTTAGCTAGTTTGGGCCTGTTTTCTAGCCATGATCTCTTGAGCTTTATTATGACATATGATTAAAGTGTGGCCGTACATCTACTGAGCCCTGCTCACCTATCCACAGTATGACAGCATCCCTCTCCATCAATTTTTACAACACTGACGAACCAGAGTCAAAGTCAGAGTAGGGTGCCACTGTGGCTGACGGTGGCCACCTTTAGATGTCACAAAAAGCATAGTCACATCATCATACTGTGCCATTCCCTGGCCTGCACTTGGGCTCTAATAAGCAAGGCAAGGAAGCGTAGTGAACATAGGGCTGGGCAATAGGTAGAAAATAAAATATCACATTATTTGTGACCAAGTACCTCAATACCAACTTTGTGAGACAATACTGCATGACGATATTGTAAGGTTAGGTATTGGTGCTTTCACACAAAATATTTACACAATGACATTTTTAATAAAAAACAACTGACTACGTGAAGAAAGACAAATAATAGAACAGCTAGAACAATCTGGTACGTTCAGAAAATGACATCACTTTACTGTAATGCAGCCTTTAAAACCACGAAAAGACAACACTTACCATATTACAATATCCAAATTCTAAGACATTATTACAGGGATATATTGCCCCTCCCCAGGTGTACACAGAGAAGCGTGGACTGTGTGTGTGGCCCCTCATGTGGTCCTTTCACCTGACTACAGAGAAGTCAGGGTGACCCTGAACTCATGATATAATCTTAGTAGCCACTCCCCTTCCAATCTTGGGTACCCGCCGGATGTGGGAAGCTAAGTATGGAGTAACTGATGGCCTGGCTTGCATCCTAGTTCAGTGGTAAGCAGGAGCAGAATCAGGGCTCCGAAGGAGAAAAAAATATAACCTCTTGTTCCCCCTGAAGCGGCCGCTTTGACAGAAAGAGTGGGAGGTTTGAAATGGCCACCGCTTGTGGCTTCTCCAAGGATTTCCCTAACCAGCAGGCAGCGTCCTTGACAGAGCAAAGTCTGATCTTCCATAATGACACCAGGCTCTTTCTCTCCACTGGAATTCAAAGACGGGGACCGACCACTTTTTCTTAAACTGCAAAGATAGATGTGGTCAGGATAGATGTTTTAAACCCTCCTGGTCTTTCCCCTCCTTCTGTTTAAAAGCAAGTGACTTTCTTGAGGTCTGAGCATAGCACTAAAAAGGGGCCAGTGGGGATTTAAGACTGGTACTTGTGTTTTCAGTGCAGTGCTCTAAGACCAGTGAGGTGTTGGCAAGTTTGCCCACAGCTATCTACTGTTTTATGAGTTGTGTGTCTTGTGACCTTCTGCTAAAGTACTCTCTCTTGGCCACTCAAGAGAGACAGGCTGACCTAAGTTTTGTCAGAATCAAAGGAGGTGGGTACAGTTATCATGCATGGGCCCTTAAGTCTGTAGAGGTGTGTAAGATATATAAACCTGTCCATTGTAAACGTGGTTCTATGAATGCAGGTGGAGCTCTATAGCAGCTTATCCTTTCTGTTTCTTTAGTTTCTGAAGACAAAGGTCTAATCCCATCTCTCATTTTTACCCCTAACTCGTGTTTGAGTGTCACCTTGCCCCTTCAGACAGAGTTACAAAGGGTAGTGGTTGAGATCTTCCCATATGACAAGGGATAACCCTTCAAGACCTTCAAGTTTCATGAAGGTAATAAAAGATTTGTTCAGCCAAAACAATCCTTCCATTTTCAGTCATTTAAGGGTCATTCTAACTAATAATCACATAAAATCTGTAATACTGTGATACCACAAAACCACGATATTTTCTGAGATGGTTATCGTACCGTGAAAATCTCATACAGCTGCAGTGCTCTATAGGCTAAAGTTAGCAACTCATGCTCCTACCTTGCCAGTCTGCAGTGATATTACAGTAGCGGTAACAAGTGCAGCAACTCCGATGCTGGTCTTAGTTAAATTTCAGGTGTCATATGCCATCAAAGGGGGAATGCGCCATGAAAACAGGCACAAATCAGCAATAAAAATGTGACGTTAGCCAGCTAGCTAGTTAGCTGCAGAGACATCAGCTACTACAACTGATTTTTTGTTGTTATGCTTGTTATAATGAAAAGGACCTTAAAACACTGAAACAACATTAAACTAAGATAACACAATGGTTAATGTAATTTCTAAATCTTCATTAAAGAAACTACATCAGTAGGTGTCACTGTTGTTTGTACAGCCATTTTGCCAATGATATCTGATAACACAGACCCCTCTTTCCCATCAAGGGAAGGGCACTTTACCCCTAGACATTAATACGCAAAACAGAGGGGTAAGGGCTAAGTGGTAGGGACAAGAGATGTATTGGGATTAAGCTTTAGTAAAAAAGGAAGAGGGTCAGAGGTCAGCTTAAGAAGGTGGTAGGGACAGGGCCCCTGGGGATTAATTGGAAGTACATGTAGTCTGATTTTCACTGTTTGGTTTGGCAAAAATAAGGGGTCATGCCTACAGCATAGAGCCCTAATGTCTGTCTGTATTTTGAGAAATAGAGTTACAATGTGTAACCACATGTAATGATGTATCAACAATGAAAATGTTGTACTGCGTCATTACTGAGTGCTATGTTCGAAGCTAAGGATATGCAAATTGTATCCTTCCACTCATGATGTGACTGGTTTCAACCATTCCTATAAGACTTTATTGTGTAAAGTGTAAAATTATACTCTGCAGTCTGATGCCCTATTTATAATGCTTGTCAGCTACACATCCCCAACTGGCACAACATCCATGAATACTCTTGTTTGTGTCTGAGTTGTACCAACAATTCCTGCTTGTTTTCCAAATGTGCAAACCCAAAATGGCAAGGGCCTATACCATTACAATGCACCACAAACAATGTTGTGTGTGTGTGTTTGTGTGTGTGGTGCACAGGGTCAATTGAAACAGTGAGCATTGTTAGCTGTAACAACAAGCTGTACCATTAGCAGCTATGTCACTGACTTGCAGTGATCACAGCTAAAGCCAGTAAAACATTACATTGTCCTTACACAAACATACTGTAGTGTTTGGTTATAAAACCACACCGGCCTGATTTACACTCTCTTCTAGACAGGCGTCTGACATGTTCTGAAGGTCGAATTGGCCCTTCGGATGTGATGTGGCTGAGGCATTTATGTCACTCTCTGAATTAGAGCTGTTTGAACATGCCACCCACCTCGGTGGCGATAGGCCAGATGGAATGAGGTATGAGGGGGTTTGAAAGAGGAGAGTGCCACAAATTTCTCCTTGAAGCTTCGATCTTCTCACAACAAATTCTGGCAAGCTACAAGGGAGACAAGTGAGAGCTATAGCCTGTAGGGCTGTGACAGTTTAGATTTTAAATATCAGAAAAGTGCCGCAACTCGACACACAAGGATTAATTACTCTATTGTACCAAGACTTAATAGAGATCTAGCTCCGGCATCACAGACTGTGACTGAATGAAAGAGACACAGATAGACAATTAAAAAACTGTTTTCGCAGACGGATCACAACAGACAAAAGAGTAAATGAATAAGATAAAAAAATAAATCTTGGCATGAGATCTGAAAAAAAGAATTCCCCCACAGTTGCTGAGCATGCCATGCTGTACAAGTGCCAAAACTAAACTGAAACACACAAGGAGACTTACTAACAGATACAGGTAAGAGTTGGCGCCATGATTGCTGCAAGTCTCCTACCTCCATTAGCACAAGTGTGACATCAACAAGTACGAAGCGGAGACTGTCGTGTGTTTGCTCATAAACACATCTGTGGAGGTGGCGGGTATCAGGGAATCATAATAGGGGGCAGTTATGTGTTTTTCCCCTCATGGGGAATCAAGCAAAAGGAGATGGTTGTTAATTAACTCCGTAGTCTGGAGGGAAAACGCGTTGGAGGCGTTTGAGATGTAAAATGTAATTAAAAAAAGGAAATGCAGCCTGTACAGTTTGTGTTTGTACTTTTGATCTGTGGGAGTGTGTGTGGGTTTCATTTTACTCTCACAGAAATATAGTGTGTCGCAGTGTGTGGTGGGTGTGCGTGTTTTGGTGACAGCCGTTGTACATTTCTCTCTGTTTACTTACTTATTACATTTGTCATGTTGTAAACTGTGCCAAATATTATTTTTTTTTATGTACATAAACAGACGGTGTGACAAAATATTGGGTGTATGATAGAATGCAATGTAAACTGCGGAACATTTGACTCAGCATCTCTTATACAGTCTGATTGGGCAACTATGAAGCAGTGTTTTCCACAAGTGCATGCAATGTCAAGCTCAGTAAAAATATTAGCCAGCCTGTAACTTAGTTGGGTGATGAAGAAAGTACTCTCACATAAAAACACTTAAAAGTAAAGGTAGACTGTTTCTAGTAGTAGTTAATGGTTGATTTGATCATTTATGATCACAGGTGGATTATTTTTCATGTCGGCTATTACACGGGATAAAATAAACTTTGTAGAATTACAATGCACCTAAAATCATCATATGTGTTTAGTGTTGTAAACGATCTCTCCGTTTGTTGGAAGCTCTGTTTTAAAACCAGAGTAGAAACAGAAAGCCTGAAACAATGAAATGATTCACGTGACACCAGAGACCTTTGTCCATGTCGGGATGTTTGTTTTTCCAGTAATTTGATTCGTCAGTGGTTGAGATCCAATCCAGACTGCTAGCCGAGCTATCGCTAATGTTAACTCAGCTAGTTTCTCTTATAATGTAAGATTCAGAGGTTCAATAAGTAAAATCCTTCATCTGGTCAAAAAAAAACAACAGCTAATTCAATCAGGAGAGACTCGTTCTGTAAAGAATATTTTTTTACATGTGCACATACGTGAAAAATGACAAATGTGAAAAGTCTTTGGCAATTAGACCCCATTGTGGTGTCAGTAAAGTAGATTAGGGAACCACCCCCTATGGAGTCTAGATGAAGATGAAGAGGGGCTTTTGATAAGCTTGTCCTGGGCGATGGATAAGGTGACTGGAGTAGAAATTCTGCTTAAAATGACATCTGACAGGAGCAGAGAGTAGGACAGATTTAAAGTTTGGCAGCAGCGTCATGAATGGCTGAAGGAGATCGTGGCAAAGTTTGATTGGCTAACCGGGAGAGGGAATACCCATAGTCAGCTGATTAGAGGAAGTGGTGGGAGTGGGATAGAGAGAGAACTGTGAATGGATATAGCATAAAGAAAGTCTTCCTGACTGAACTTACTAACGTGACTTGAAACAGTGAGAAAGTAGCTGGCTAGAAATGTTTAATATTCAAGTATCCATCCAGGAGCTGGCGCTTCTGGAAAACATTATTATAAGCCTCCAAAAATATTACTGTATTGATTGCATTAGATTGTACAGGGGCTTTGACTTGTGTAAAGTATTCTACATTATCAAAATAATAATGTAAAACTTGCTATATGAGTATAAATAAGTAGATATATTATCTTTCAGTCCCACTGGGATGGTTTGACGGGGAGGCTGTCGTTCAACAAGACAAGCGGTCTACGCACAGACTTCGACCTGGACATCATCAGTCTGAAGGAGGACGGACTCGAAAAGGTAAATTTTGCCTTTGTTTTTAATGCATTCTTAGCTGAGATGGAACAGTGATGTGTCGTCACATGCAGTGTGTATAAAAAGTGAAAAACGTCTGCGATTCCTATACCATAAAAACAATTTAATGGATTATTGATTTCTCAAATACGTCTCCGATTTTCCTCTTGGTGTGGAACAGATAATGCAAATCTGACAGTATCATTTACCTCCTAACAAGGAAGCAAATTGGCTGTTTCAACATAAGCATAAGTTAGTGGATCATAAAGCAAATTGGATTAGGGTACACATTAGGGTGTTAATTGCAGCCTCTCTTAATGATAATTTGAGGTGATGCCCAAAATGGTGTTTGGTGGTAATGAGCTGTATAAACATGTTTTACCAAAAAAAAAGGGAGAGAAAAACGAAGTAAAACGTTGGCAATGTAGAACTTATTTTATTATACTGGAAGGCAAAGTACCCTCTGGACTATAACAGCTTTTCTCTACTAGAGGGCTTTCATACATTATGAATACATCAAATAGGGATAAGTCCCATTATGACTTCCTCAAGTACTCCCTAAAGGCTCAACACTATATAATAGCAGGGGCTTTTCAGCTTGTAACCCTTCTGTTCAAGAATAGAGCTCGTAACATTGCTGCTTTGAAATGATTCTTCGTCTCTTTTTCACTGGCATCTCGTCCTGCGTGCGGTCAATTAAGTTGAAGCACAGTCATCTTGCAAAAGTATTTGATGCCATATTAGCATCTTCTCATTGTGTCCCTGACAAATCCCACGCTCAAGCATGTTAGCATTGATCCAGCAGCGTGTTGCGGATTGCTGGATTTTTTTTTTCCCTTCTCGTATATCCGTGGAATCGGCTTTAACTGTTTGAGCCAGTTAAGATGTGGACTTTTCTCAACTAATCCATTGTAATTGAATATTAGCCCAAGTTTGAGCTTGTGCTGGAATTATGAACAGGTTCTCAGAGTGCCACTTTCAGGCGACGCCAGGGTGCTCAGGAGGGTGAAATAAACCCAACGCTCTCCGTGTGGTTGCATGAGTAAATAACTTTTGAATCAAGTCTTTTGCTAATCATGTTTAATGAATTGAGCTAATTGTAATTGGGTACAATTAGAAAGAATTTCGCAAAGCGGAAAGCATTCAACACAGATATTTTTAAATCTCTCTCCTGGAGTCCTCTTTGGTTGTGTGACAAGCTGTAACTAATGTGCTTTTCAAATTAGAGCATATGCCTCTCTCTGGATTAGGCAGGGAGGACATTAACAGACGTTTTTCATGCTTTTTGTGGGGGGGGCTGTATGTCTTTAAATGGATCCACCTCAAGCACAAACCCCAATGAATATTAAAAGCTGGTGTCTGTAGTAATAGAGGGAAGCAGGAGGGATGGGAGGAGGGTTTGGTGGAGGGCTCGACTTGCAAACAGAGATTGTTACCGACAGCCACAGGACTATTTGTGCTAATGATATGTTCCAGAGTGTGTCCCTACAATATGCAGAGCTTTTTGCCCGCGGGCTTCTCGCATGTATAACTCCTTTTATTTGTTCAAATCTCTTGGCTTATCTCGCTGAGACTGCAGAGCAAAATTACTTTCACAGTGTAATCCAACCAGCAACCCCACGCTGCACCTTCATCCAAATTAACTGTAACCTTTTTGCAATATTTGCTATTTTTCTTCAAGAATATTCTGTTTTAGTGCCATTGTTTAGCCTTATATTGGTTTTTCATGCACATTTACACTTGCTAGAGGCTCATAACAATATGCCAATAAAATATAAGTAATAATTATTATTAAAATAGTATGTAAACACTAAAGTGTTAAAGAAAAGCTGCTCTTATATTTGGCAAAGCTTAGTGTGAAGATAAGGGCAGGTCATACAGTCCTCTCACATCTGTTAAAATGGTTTATCTATATTTTTGAGCATCAGACAAATTTCATTGCAATATGCAGTATTTCATTCATTACATTAAATATCTGTTAGTTATTTTCTGAATGCAATGATTCTTGAAGCATTATCGCTGAAACCATTAGCCCTTGTAGCCAATGCATGTGTGAGACACTGAATGCACGTTCTCTGCTTTAAACATTTGTCTCTACATTGCTAAACTATTTTGCCAATTCCCTCTCCACTTTGACACATGTGCAGCCAGGGGTTGGTGGTACTGTAATGCACGAGTAAAAAAAAAAGTATAATTTTTAAGGAACGAGTACTTTTCATGTTCCTTTTTTTAAACTGCACTTCTACTCTTAACTCAAGTATATTTTTGAGCCAGTAATCTATTTGAAGCACTTTTCGGACTGGATTAGTTTTACATAGGGATGTGGACTAATGTCAGTTTACCACCCATTTCTCATGAAAAATGGGTGGGTTCAAACAAAAGGTGCTATCTTCTAAGTTGTGTATCAGATCCAGATGTAAATACCTGGAAATAAAAGCTGAAATGTTGATCTCTTGTCTCATATTCATTTTTTGATGTCAAACCCAAATATTTTCAGTCTACAACAAAAATAAAGAAATTGGCCTTACTGTTCCAATACTTTTGGAGGGCACTGTATACCTTCATTACAATGTGTCTGCATTAAGTTCAACCAAGTGTAGGAGGGAAGGCATGTGAGGAGCACCTAAATTGCAAACCAGGTGGGCCACCACCTTATTTTAATCTAACTGTGCTGCACTGTTAACATTAAAATTAAAACAATAAAAAAGACGCTTGTCCATTGGCCCATGCCAGACCCCGTCAAAAGATACTTGTCACCTGGCCGAACAACTTCTTTGGGGAAAACCCTGCATTGACGAAAGCTGCACATACTATAGGTTAAAATGAGTTAGCTAGCTAACATTAGCTGTGTTCATTTTTCACGTGCAACATTAAGCCAACATTGCATGTAATGTGGATGAAGTCTAAGGGGTCGTACACATGCCGCGTCTTTAACAACGACTGGAAAATGCAAGGTCAGGCACTGGGTGCAGGGTCTGCCCATTTTTCCGACAGCCCATTGGTCCGACAGCCCACTGGTCCGACCATATTAAACTCATTGTTCCGAAGTCCAGTTGTTCCAAAATCATCATGATGCCCTGTGGTTAAGGTCTGGTTAGGTTTAGGCACAAAAACCACTTGGTTAGGGTCAGGAAAAGATCATGGTGTGGGTTAAAATGAAAAAGAAAGTGGCAAACACATAAGCTGTGAGCCTGCTTCACCTCAAGCCTTTCCCAGCTGACCCAGAGCCGGTAGCGGTGCACCATCAAGGCAGAAATACACCCGCCGGGAGCTCCCCACACAACCCCGACCCCAGAGTTAATAACGGGAGGTTGTGGTGTTTCATTCTCTCCTCTCTATGACACTTGTATCTCGACCAGTAGGCTACTTTTGTTGCGATTGCTGATCCTCTATGGTACACAAATACAGCATAGCCTAGTATAATCACATATCAGAACAACGGGATGTCGGACTAATGGGAAGTCGGAACAATGCTACGGCACCCTGGGTGCTACTCTTGTGCCTTTTCTGTGCCACCTTTCAAGACAGGTTGCACCTGAGGTTGCTAAGCAACCTTGACAAGCACTGTATCACAGCCTATTACCTGAAATCCTGAGTGTACAGCTGATCTTCTTCCAGGCGCTGTTTCTGGGTGTGTAGGCCTATCGTCAGTCAGACAGATGAAAAGTCCTGGGTAGCTCTGCACTAACATGATCTTTTCCGTATTCCTTTTCCGTATTTATCAGACTGAATATTTACAGAAGAAGGGGAAGATATCTGTCGGCTTCCCTGTCACATGATATGCGGTTACATGCTGCTGTGTTCCAAAAGTTGAACCCAGTTTATCTCAAATAGGTGCTCAGGAATGTGTGCATGCCGCAATGCCGTTGCTCTGGTGCTTCAGCGTGCCTGCCACGCATCTACATAAAAATAATGAATTTGAGGGTGCCAAAACATGCTATGTGTCCAGCCCCTTATGGCCACACCCAGAAAGAGGGTGAGATTTAACCTTTTTTCTCCCCGTATTCTTCTAACACAAAAGTTTTTCCTCTACTTTGTTTTTGTTGTCTGAGGGGTGTTAGAATGTTTGGGGAAACAAAAACCGACAACTTTTCCCCTTTATTTGTACTAACAGTGCACCATGTTTGGAACGTTCAGTGTTATGCTGGTTTGGTGTAAGGTTTTGTGGTTTGTATGATGAGTTTCACAAAAAACTGTGAGTTTGTTGTTTTAACATAAATTTCATCAAATGATTCCAGTTTCTTTGCCCATCATGCTTTATTTCTTTCAAGACACACACCTAACAACCCCCAGCTCTCCAAAACATCCTGGCGAGCCTATATAAAGGTGACTCAGCCAATCATCTAATGCTGCCAGAGATGTGTTCAACCTGGCACTAATGTGGGAGACTGGTTGGCGGGGGGAGTCTGTCGGGGTCACAGCCCACCAACAGACACAGAACACTTAGCTACACGCTTTTCATCTTCCGCAGGTGGGGAAGTGGAGTGCGTCGGGAGGTCTTAACATCACAGAAGTGCCGAAGCGAAAAGGGATGAACATCACTGACTCCCTGGCTAACCGCTCCCTCGTCGTCACCACCATCCTGGTAGGTCACCTGTGTAGCCTAGCGTAAAAGATACCCTACCCTTCATGTCTCCTCAGTTTCCCTTCCACATAATGCACTCAGATTCAAGCTTTTCAAAAAGCTATTTTTTTTTTTAACTCTTTCCAGCATTCGCCACATTTTAGTCTGTATTCATCTTATTTATCTTTTCCTCAGTGACTGACACACAGGATATTTGCTAAATCTAAACATATAAATCATAGATTCCACATTAGGATACAATATTAAAAGTGAGTGATCACCTAATCCCTCTGCCATACAGAGATTGTCCAATCATAGCTTAACAACCGTAACTAGGCACAGCAGGCCTGTCAGGCTTCAGATTTCCCCACATATTGAAGCGGTGTGCACGGGGGTGTAGTCAGAGGACACTCAGCATCCAAGGATCTTTGAAGGTGTCTTTTTTTTTTTTTTTTTTTAGCTTCTCCAAAATGAAAGTACTAAAGTAAAAGTGCAAGGAATGGATTAAACAGTGTGTTAAACTGCTCTAACTTAAGATGCAAACATTACCATGCCTGGCTAGCTAGCTTACGTGTTTTCCCACTGAGGGGAAGCTGCTATCTAAGAGTGCAGGCTATTGTTAGTGTCCCTGTCCTGCTCTTTATTTGTGTTTGAGGAAGTGTGCACTCCAGGAACACCAAGCACTTTAACAGAAACAGCTTGAAGTTAGCCCAACTTCTTTGTTACTCCTCAAAACCATTTAGAACTTGCTTGCTTGGACAAAAAAGAGGGTTATGTCACATTCTGATCTTACATTTTTCTCCTGCCCACAGGACTAACTCCACATTACAATACAAAAACAGTGCTATTATTGTCTGTGATATTCAGATTTAGCCTCACTCTTTTAGCACAATCGTGTACATAGCCAGCTTGTGCATTTTAAAGATGATTTTTACAAGGTTCTTTTCAGCTGAAAACATTAAGACACTTTCAACCACTTAAAGGAGCAAATGTGAGCTTAATTAGCTAGCTACAGGAACTACAGCTCATAAAAGCCAGAGACTACACCTCAGCTAGAAATGAGAAGGCTGCTTTTGTCTAAAATCAAAGGCTTGTTGTTTGAAAATTGACTCAGAATTTATAATGTTGAATCTGCGGCAATGATTATTAACTGCATAAGTGGGCTTTTTTAATTTAATTCAAGTGGTGTAAGAGAAAATTAGACCTCTGCACCTCCTCATGGCTCTGTTTTCAGACTTTAGAAAAGCTAGCCTGCGATGGGAGAGTTTGGTCAATTAGGTAATTTCAAAGAGAGCGTTCCTATTGGCTGTTTGACAGATGCAGACATGTGTGCACGTCCTTTCAGATGGTGAAAGCCTGATTCAATGACTGAGAATGCTGCAGGAAAAGTTGCTATTCCAGTATTGGCAACAACTGTCTTCACTGCAAAGTAACCCAAAAAAAGAAGATGCAATTATCAAAAAGAGACTGACAATAAACAAAATACAACGTGTTGGCGCCACATTTCAGAGATGGAAGGAAAATGTCGCTAATAGTTTAGCCTCCTGCTGACTGAAGCCAAAGGCTCACAGCTGCAGCTTCAAGTTCACATTTATGTAGCTAACGTAACGAGAGCCTTGAATCACAGTGGGTCCTCTGCCTCACTCCCCACCGCTACAGACCACCTAGCCAAGAGGAAAGTGGGCAGCAGCTCCAGATACAGACCTCAAGCCAGTGACTAAAGCAACTCAGCCAGCACCTGCGGGCATAGACAGCCCTGACTCCCCAACTGTTGCTAAAGTTGCTACAGCCACTGACCAAAGGTCTTTCCCGAAGCTGCTGCCCGCTCTGCCCGCAGTGAAGCAGTGGAGGGACTGCGGGATGTGGTAGCAGGCTAATTCTTGTCTCTGTTGTGGTCTGATAAACAGAGAGAGAGTGCTACAGTGAAATACAATGTATTAAATCAATCTATGTGAAACATTAAATCACTTTGTAAAGCACGTGCATATGCCTGTACTCGTCTGATGGGAGGGGCTTGTCAGTTTTTTGCCTTTTCCAAAAAACTGCATACCCCAGCTTTAAATAAAAATGCCTGGAGCAAAAGAAACAAACAGCAAAACAAAGAAGGAAACAGTGAAACGGAATGAATTATTCCTGTGAACGTAATAATTACATGTGCAGATAAAGACAACTAGACGGTTCCTCCCCCAGCTACACATCGCATTCATTTGTGGATCGCTGGCTGTATGTACTTAACACTGTCAGAGGATGCTGGAGTCTTTGTGGAGCTATCAGGGAGGTGCTGACACAGAACCCTCCCCCACCCTCACCCTTCGCTTGCACCTTTTCTGGACAGATATACAGGCTACAATGATAAACACTATCATTATGCCTATATTGGACCACAAGGCTGTAATTACGGCAAGTGAGGTCAAGGCAGAACATAATTAATGCCTATCAGGTGCCATCTATGTTAATTCTATCTGGAAGAGGAGAAACTGAGCAAGGATTTAAGTGGTGTAATGTTGAACTGCTGCACTACAAAGTGCCAGTATTGGCTGATTTTATGTTGTAGTTAGAGTGGTGTTAATGTAGACGTATTTCTCACCAAGTAGTTTAAGTGTTTCACTTACATCTCAAGTTTCCTAAAATGTTTTGGGTCATTTTCGCCCTCAAAGTGCGTTTGAGCATCTCTGACATGTTTCTTGATTTGCTATTTCGTCGGGAATCATTAGCTCGAGATGATAAAATCGCCTACTTTCAGATTGCTGAAGAGAGCTTCAACTTTAATATCAATCTCCCCTCTAAGTGTAATGACATTGCATCAAACTGATTCCCAGTGATGCATGAACAAGACGTCTGACAGCTTTATAGTGATAACTTTGTCGAAGAGATTAAGGCACTTAATGTGTTTTCCCCCTTACATTAATTGTTTGCACTCCATTGCCTGTAATGTCTCTGCGCAAGCCCACCTCCCTCCTCGTTCTGTTATGCACACCCATGCTGCGACTGTGAGGGGAGAACTGGTATAAACACTTTGATTTGAGTCCAAACCTTGGGGAATAGCAAGAATGGGAAGGCTAGAAACAGATGGTAATGACTTTTTCCCTTAACATGCAAACTTTTTGATCAAGTTAATTGGACAACTTGAGCAAAGTTTGTGGCTAAGCACTTGCTCTCTAAACGCATTGTCATCAAGTATTCATAACTTATTATTTATTTAAGAGGCCGTCCTAATTGTGATGTCCAAGTGGCTTCATATTTTGATAGCAAACAATTAAAGATGTTCATCATTTACTGTACGTTTTCCCAGGCGCTTTTTATTTTGTGAGAATTTATGGAATAAATTATGCCCCTGCTTATTGTTCATTTTACACTTCCCTTCGCAGGCATCTCACCTCAATAAACAGTCCGACTGTGTCCACACGCCACCAGCACATGTTTTATTTCGTTGCCCCCACCTCCACCCTCATCACCTCCACTTTCCCCCGTGAAAAACAAATCCCTGAGGGAATAAAGAGTGCTGCGGCTGCCTATTTTCTCCTCTTTGACTGTATCTCTTTTTTTTTTACTTAGTGCCACACAAGCTACAGTGAAAAAAAAAAGAAACACAAAGCAGGGGTCACCTTCACTGGAGAATCAATTACGCTGCTTCTGAGCTCAGTTTGTAAATCATACATCTGGCTATTGGAGGCAATAAATTGTATTACAGCCCTCGCATAAATGGACCAACGTGTTTTGAAATGCACAGCGGGACACACAAGTTTATCCGGCAGGGAAATGGTAACAGGCGCCAAATAAAGGAAATCATTTATTAGCTATTCTTTGTTAGTCTTTGTCACTGCAGGCATCAGCTCAGTCGTTCTCCCTTGGAGGTTGGTGTCAATTGATGAAGGCAACGTCGTGGGCATGTTCCATTTCACTGCGGCATTCTGTTCCTAATCAAGCTTTTATACGGCCCAAATTATGAGCAGCCAGGCAGGATATTACAGGCCAGTAAAGAGTGTCAGCTACCTGACCATAAAACGAACCAACCTGTGCACCAGCTATGTAGGTCAACGCACAGCAGTGTTGGGGAGACACTGGGTTTAGTTAGCTCAACACTGCAGGCACATTGATAGTATGAACAGGCCTTTTGTGTGCATTACCATCTCTAGCAAACGTAGGTCACAGCTTTGAAATTTACACAAGACACTTCATTTACATTACAGTCTCAAATTAACCCGGGTCTCCTTTCCTTAATACATCAATGTAGGAAAAACCTCAGTGTCTTTCATATTTTAACACTCCCTGTATCCGCACACTGAACTCGAGTCTGCTGTCACTGCCTGTTAAATGCAACAGCGACTCATCAGCTCAGATCACTTTGCCTCAATTAAGTGCATGTGCTGAGACAAATTGAAAAAGCTGACCTCACCACTGCTTTTCATTTGATCTTTTGGGTCTGTGCAGGAGGAGCCATACGTCATGCTTAAGAAGTCTGACAAGGCGCTGGTTGGGAACGACCGTTTCGAAGGATTCTGCATCGACTTGCTCAAAGAGCTGGCCAGCGTCCTGGGCTTCACATACGAGATCCGCCTGGTGCCTGATGGGAGATACGGCTCTCAGGATGACAAGGGCCAGTGGAACGGCATGATCAGGGAACTTATAGAGCATGTAAGTTGTACTACATAGTGTCTGCTTCACTGTTTTTTCTTTAAAGGGATAGTTTGACAAGTTGGGAAATATGCTGATTTGGTTTCTTACCAAGCATCAGGTGAGAGGATTGACACCACTCCTATGTGTGTCCACTAAAAATGTTGTGTTCTGTTGTATCATGCATCTCAGAGAGCTTTCATGGACAGAACAAAAGGTAGCATATTTAATAACTCCTCCAGCTGACTTGCTCCAGGGCTACAATCTGTATCAGGGTTTTATAAAATGCCTGACCATATTTTTATGACCCAAACATCATAATATGATCATGATATGAAAATAATTATTAAACATGTGCTCCGTCTGGGAAGCACACTCCTTCATAGCCTACACATCAAATATGATAAGAGCACCTGATTTCTCCGCCGCCTTCAGACGCAGTAAATGGCTTTAGCTTCCATAATTACTGCTCCCCCTGGTGGACAGATAAACCATAGCAACTGGTGTCCACAAGTGGTGCTTATTAGGGATGTTCCTAGCGACTATTTTCCCCGTCAACAAAACGAAAATTTTAATCAAGACTAGTTGACTAGTCTAAAAAGTCATTTTGCGTCCCTGCACGATGTATCCAGACTCAACATATTCCATTAACGTCCTGAAGCCTTGACCTTCAACAAAGTTGGAAGCATATCTTATGAGGTCATTGTTGTGATGAGCTGCGTTATCCTCTCAGACCGGACGGGATCTCCGGGTGAGCTTTGTCACATTGGTCTGAGTGTGGCTAGCACCGCTAGCAGCAGCAGCAGCTGTCATTTCGTGCAGGTTGACATCCAAATGCTCGAGTCGAATGTGGTTGCGCATTGCTCCAGTCGAGAGATTATATGCAAGTTTTTTTTCTGACATAGCCTAACTTATTTTCATTTCTATATAAAAGTACTGCCAAACCATGCTGGTTTTGTGAGAGAACATCTCTCCAATTTCCCATCGTTATGTTTTAAAACTTCAGTCTACTTGAGCATTACCGCGGGGAGGTGGGCTGCTGTCTGACGCCTCTGTAAAACCCACTAGTGGTGGGCGGCTGCATGACAGATAAGCGGCCTTGTACATGAATAAAACACTACTTGGTTTAACCAACTAATATTTCTGGTGCCGACTAGTGAGGGGGCGGACGTTTAATCGTTTAGACAGCTAATCGCACGCATCCTAGTGCTTATGAGTGTTACAAGTAGGCCCCAACCTCGGATCTGTCAGGGCGAGATGGGCAGGCAAAGAATAGTCCAGGTTGTAAGCCTCCTCGTAAAACAGCTATTTTGCTTTTTGTTAGCATTTAATAAATGAGGTATTGAGGTATGTTTATTAGTGAGCTTTAGAGGTGCTAGTGGTTTCGTTATGCAGTAAGGCTGCACAAAATGCAAAAAAATTATATTGAGATTATTTTGAAAGATATTACAATTGCAATATGAGTCGCGATTTTAGTGGGAATGGTAATTTTTGCATTTTATTTTCACTGAAAAATAAATTAAAATGATGATGATGTCATTTTTGTTGATGGTGTGTACCAAACAAACATGTTCTTGTACACCTGAGATATGATTTGCGGATTGGAGCATCTCTGCAGCGCCACAGTGCTTCATTTATAATAGTACGATGTAACACAGTTTAATTATATCAAAGAATTGCAGCTCCTTTGATTTGGATATTGCACTTAGCCATGTAATGGTTAATATTTCAATTAATTATGCAGCCAGGCTAAGTGTTTCTGCTAGCCTTTATGCTAAGCTAAACTAAGCTAAGCTAAGCTACGAGACTGGTAGCTCCAGCTACATCTTACAGACATGAGAGGTATCAATCATCTTGTCTTAACTCTCAGCAAGAAAAGTAATGAGCACATTTACCAAAAGGTTGAACTTTTCCTTTATTATCTGCTTCATCTCTAAATTTATGCCGCTCACTATGCTATAAAAATGTTTTACATCATCACGCAAACTTACAAAAGCATGCCATTGAAGTGAATCACAGGCTATGTCCTCTGTGTGGGCAGTGATACAGTTATGATTGACTACAAGTCAGGAGGAGCCTGCAAAGCTGTCAGTTACATTTATGGCACAATTATGTCAAGGTTGCCTAAAAGTTACAAGTGTGTCGACGCCATTCAGTGAGACAAACCACTTCCTTAAGCTGGATAAGCCAGAGATCCGGGATGAGCATGTGATACTGCATATATTGTAAGGATGCACGAGGAGAAAACACCGGCAATCATCTGGCTGAGAGATAGCGGGCAATTGCAGCTGTCTGTGTCAAACTCAAAGCCTCAGCGGCCATGAAACAGCCTCACATCCAAGTGATGGTGGCAATTCTCTGCTGGCATTTCATAAGTGTCCCTGTCAGTGCTCTCTCTTTGTCCTCAGCCCCATCGGGTCAGCGCTGTACTCAGCTGAAAACTTGTAATAGCTTAAGTGGCATTTAGTGCAGGGAATCGTATGGCAGGAGTCAATGGCTTGGTGCTGAAAGGGTTGGGAAAGGTGGGCTCCCACTGCAGCACTTTATTTCTCCATCCAAGCTTTTTGCTAGATCCATGTTAATAACAATAACCTTGAGGGGAACAAATGGATTACTAAAGGCAGAGAATGCTGGCGGGAAAAAGAGATGCATGACTCCGTCATTAAACGGCACGTACAGAAAATGGAGAATGTGCAGGTGGCCATGCAGAGTAGCCTATATGTTCATTATCTTACAGCCGCATAGGAAAAAACAGTGGTGTTGTTGTTGTGTTTGTAACATATGCTTTACATGCGTCTTGTGAGGATGTAGCATTTGGTGATTGACGCCCTTGGACTGACTTCTTGTAAATATGAACATAAGCTGTTGAACAAACAAAAACACATAACCACAGCAATCAGTTGCTCTCTTTGCTCATGTTCTATATGAGACAAATCCACATTAGCAGGTAAATACAGTAAAAAAGATGCATTTAGGGAAGAACTCATAGAATGTATGTATATATTTTAGCTTCTTTAAGCTCTATTGCTTTTGTAAATAGCAGCAGAAGTGAAGATTAGAATCTCTCCTGCTACTTATTGCTTTTACTGCCCCTTATCGCATGACCAAGGGCCCATGACGTCTTCTTTGTGGATTTTTAGTGGGCTCTATTCTGTGGTCTAGTGCTTCCCTCACCCCTGTCGGTATGGATAAGCTGATCGCGATTCAGCAGACCTGAAACATAAACTTTAACTCAAGCTCAAGAGATCTGACCCTGGAACGATATGAGAGGCCAGTATGGCTGCAGATTCCCTGGGAGTAAACCTCAAACTACCTCGTCTCCTTCACTGAGCTGAATAACTTGGGCAGTATTTTTTTTTTCCCCTCGACTCTTCTACCAACTCGTCCATGTACTGTAAAGTGCAGTTTTTTGTTTAAGTCTTATAAAAAACACTATGTATGACTCATATTGCGCATGAATTGCATTCATTGTATACACCATATACAAGGAGATAGAGGAGGGAAAAGCAAATGGCCGCTGTCATCGCTGTTATCTGTTCAATTTGTATTCATAACTACTTTCTATTAACCTCTTAAAAACCCATTGCCCCCTCATTGTAATACAGATAGATAAGATGTATAACAGTTTACTGGGGATCAGTGCCTTTACTTAAAAAGGGTCACAGAGTTAGATAAGGTCTGAGGTGGAAAACAGGGGAAAACGGTTGGTTTGAGCTGATAAAACGGGGCTGAAACACGAGGCTCATGCATTCATGCTATCAACTCTTATAGTGCACTCTCATAAATCATAGCTGCGTTACAGAATTACACTAAACAGCCTGACTGACGAATTTTTAAGTCAATAAGACTTGACTGTATTAGAATCAGTTATAAGCAGTTTCGTGTTTTGTCACACAGAGAAGGTGATGTGACAGAACCAGAGCTCTTGAAGAGTGTTTGTTTGCCTATATGTTTGGATGAATATGATACCATAATGCAGTTTACTCCCCATGTAACTGATTAACTGATGCCTCTGAATGAGAAACTGCGATGTTGCCAAGTGCACCGATTAAGCATTGTGTAACGTACAGCCTTTATTTTCCTCTGCGCAGTCACAGAGCTCTCTGCAGTGCCAAAGGGCATTGTTTGGAAGGTGCTAAATGATGCAACAGGCCTTGTTAAACTTGATTTAGTCACAATAGACGATCACTTTAATCACCCTGTGATGCAAATGTTAATAGCGTGCTTAGCACATCATTTGTTTCTGTCATGAGTCATGACAATTAATATTTGCTTCGACAGATCCACTGAAAGGTTGTAGCCGACCTTTGTCCTCTTTGCCTACACATATAGACACATCAGGTCTGAATGAAAGTCTGCAACACTTTATCTGTATTTAAGTAAAACTAGGGATGTTTCTAATTCATAATTCATAATTTCCCTGGCGTTCAAAGAGTAAGAAAACACCAAAAACACAGTCAAAATTAAGCACAATTTAATCTATAAAGTTAGACACTGTCCAAAAAGATTTTGCATATTTTAAATGAGCCATTTCAAAATATAAATTGCGTTTTTCAATAACCAAATTGTATTTTAAATGCTGCTGAAATTACATTTTGCACTCTGCATTATGAGCATTGCACATTATCCGACAAAAAATGGCGACTAACTGACTAAAAGGTAACAAACAACATTTATTGACAACAATACTCTTTAGGGAAACAACCTGCTTATTACAACAGCATTTGTACTGGGTAAATGCAATTGCATAAAATAATAACAATAATATTTAAGTAATGACACACATCGCAAGGTATTTTGTGTTTTTATGCTTATGTAAGGATTTTTGGGTAATTGAGGAACGCACAGAACTGCGAGTGGGTGGACAAGTGTGATCCTGATCTTGATCTGAGACAGCAGCGTGACCTTTCAGCAAGAGTGGCTGACCCGTAGCTGCAAGGGCAAAAGTTCAACTGCTTCAACAGCAAACATGTCTGTCCCGCCTGTCAAAGCCGCCCTTAAGTAAATCACAGTTTCAGGCCCTGCTCTGAACTCACTGCTTATGCAAAGCAGCAATGTCTTGATTACACTGCCTCATCATCAGCCCTTTGTATATTTTGATATTAGACTGTATTATATTAGAGGCATATCGGCTGTGCTGAGAAGTGTCACACTCTGCATTCACCCCTCACTCCGGGTTTTGTAAATGCACGTTCAACTGGCGAATCAGACCTTTTTATATTCCCCCAGCATCCCTATGGCAAAAATTGCTCTCTGTTATCTGTGGCAACCATTGCATAGTTCAGCTAAGTGTGTTTCTGTGATTGCACCACATTCCGCTGAAGCAAAATCAGCTCTTGTATTTGCTCTTAATGTTTATGAAATACAAAAAGGAGCAACACTGGGGCCCTATATGCAAGTGCTATAAAGTCCTTGTATTAGCATTGTGAGTGTAAGCTGTAAAGAGCATATACAGACTGCATGGCACAGTGTGTAAATGTTTGCTGAGGGATAAAAAGCCTTGGTTGTAAGTAGTATGTAATTACTGCATGTTTGGAGCTGGAGCAAATGCACTAATGTCCTGTGCTGTTGCTAATTTGATAAAAAAAAAAAAAAACAAAGAATAGGAAGCAGCGTACCGTAATGTTGCTCAGGTATGTTCAGTCCGTGGATTGGAAAAAAGCATGGATCATGTTAGCTGTGACTTTATGAATCCTCCAGGCTATCGTCAGGTGAGGAGGTCCGGGGGGAGAACAACACTAAGCCCACCATCTGCAAACCCAGATAACACCGAGCCATGTGGCACGCAGCAGGGCACTATCAGGTTATCTTGCTTGTGCCCAGTCTGTGTGCCTAAGCAGTAAGCAGAACAAGGACATGCGGCATGTATATTAGCCCACCGTAGGGATGTCTGGAATCGCATGCTGGTTGATCTTCCGGCTGAGTGGCAGGTTGGTTCAAAGCTGCAGTTGGCAGCAGAGAACAGAGGGAGCAGTATGTGATGTACAAATTTGAATGGTTTAAGAGAGACAGCAGATGCACTGCAGGATGCGTCGGTCCTCCCATCTTTTCCATCTCTTCAGAGGCCACCGTGTATTTAGCTACCACAGTGCTGACCACAGGAGTACATAATCCGCAGTGCCATTCTCAAAGTGGAAATGTTTCTTTGTGACCTTTGTTTACTGCTATGTGGTAGTTATCACATGAATCTGAGGGAAGAGCTGTCTAAGCCACAGGGAAAGTTAAACTCATGTAAAGAATAGCCTTAGGGTCGAGAAACGGAGCATTTATAGTGAAAAACTAATGTTTTCAGCTGCTAAAAAACAAAAACAAAGGAGGAGTATGCATGACATGGCTGCATCATTCAGCTCTAGCATCTCATCTTGTGTGTTTCTGGAACCAGCAGATTCAATTCCTGTTGGGTCAGGTCCAATGGTTCTGCATAAAGATCCAAACTAAACCTGAGATCTCATTTTACTGGGTGAAAATGCTGCACGATGAACTGTTGTATGAACAAGCCCTGTTCCCTCTCCCACCACTCAGTATGTAGGAAGAAAAGAAAGCCTCCCTTTGTGAGTTGTGTAGTTTCTTGGAGGAAAGAGGTATCCGAGCGTGAACCAAGCAGCTGGTTTCATTAACCTCCTGTCCAGCCGGGGTGCAGGAGAGTTGTGGGGGCCGCCGATTTAAATGGTAACCTTCTGAATATGCAGTCATACGCATATAATAGATGAATGCAACTTATCTGTCATGCTCAGCCGTGTCCATTTCAGAGTGCTATATGGTGTCATATGTCATTGTATTGACACTAGATAATAGCTTTGGAGATGGAACCACTTCCGATACATTTGAACGACGCCTCTACTTTTTGCAGAACGCATCGAGACAGAAACATATTTCATGTCCACATTGAAAGGTTTTACAGAGATGGTTACCGCCGTATATAATTGTGTCAATCCAAACTTTGAATAAAAGACAAGCCTACATACCCCTGTTGTAACCACAGTATCAATGATATACCAAGACCAGGGGCCTCATTTATAAACAGTAAGTACTGTAGGATCCATGGACAAAAGCCAAAAATGGCTTGCACCAAAAATATTTGACAATTTCTACAATCAGGCTTCCACCTCACCATCTGCGTCGCCAATTTCCTGTCTCCAATATGTTTGTAAGCATGGGTCAAAGTTTCTCCAACCAAGTCTTCTTTCATAGATCATAACTTTTGTCGTGGGAAGTGACGTATGCCTCTTTCAGGCCTCATTATGTGCGTACACAATGTTTATTAATGGAACCCCAAGAGTCTAAAGCCATACTAAAGGCTGTGTGAGACAGCACAGCATTGTAACATGCGTATGATGACAATGTTAACATGCAGGTATAATATTTACCATCTTCATCATCTCATGTTAGCATGTAAGGATGTTAACATTTGCTAATTATTAGGGATGGGGCAAAATGCAATATGTTTGCGTGGTAATGTTGAACTGATACATGGACACCAAATATCAATTTTTCTATTATCGTCGCTGTCCATTGAAAAACACATATCTCCACTTTTGACGATTTTGACTTTCTACAGTGCATAGAGTGTCCATAATATTCCCTAGCAACCATTAGCGTTGGATATCCAAATGACCAAAGGAAAGACGTCTATTACATCATCTATTCAACACGTATCTCCGTTGGGTGTCAGAAGTGTCCATCAAAGCCCGTAGAAAGTGGAGATACGTGTTTTTCATGTCGGACAGCGACGTTATGTAAATAATTATGTTAAAAATACAAATTAAACTTGCTAGAATTATAAAATCAAATGTTTTTTTAGTCCAACAGATACATTTTGCTGCAAAAACCATGTCTGAAGTGAGATGACCAGACTGAAAACTTTATCTTATTTTAGATAAACAGATATTGACAAAGTTTTATTTTGGGGACATAATTTTCAGTCCCCCCTTGATTCAATTCAAAGACCTGCGACTGATATGAGACGATATCAGTAATTATCCTCATTGTCTTTTTCTTGGCTGCTTGCCATTGTCTGCTGGGCGCAAGGCCACTAGCACTGTCTGAATGTTGAAGAAGGAGGTGTGCTTGGATAAAATGATGACACAGACATGCCATGGGAATTTTAAAATGAAGATATGTATCAGTGTTTTCACTTTGCATTGATAACGCTGGATAGTTCATCACTGACCTGATATATCAACCCAGATCGATGCATTAATGCACCCCTTTGGTCATAAACCAAAATATTGTAATAAAGTATTTAATCTAATCATAGTGTTCAATTAAAGGTTAATGAAGTTAAAATTCATCCTGAGGGCAACATGATTGTATGTACCAAACTCTGGTAATGCATTCAATAGTTGCTGAGACTCAAAGCCACAAATGTCAGCCTCATGGTGGCGCTAGAGGAAGAGTCAGAGGAGCACCACAGTTATTTGGATCCATATTCTGGGAGCCATGAATACCTGCCAAACCAAATGTTATTGGTGAGCCACAGAATATCAGTCAGGGCTAATTAATGGACCAACAGATATTACAACCTCTAGAGCAGCACTGCTGGCATGGCCTGAGAAAAAAACACTGCCACACTAAAATAGGAATCAGAGCAATTTTCTATTCATTTTGTTTTTCCGCTACAGAGGGCAGACCTGGCAGTGGCTCCTCTCACCATCACATACATGCGTGAAAAGGTCATCGACTTCACCAAGCCCTTCATGAGCATGGGCATCAGCATCCTGTATCGCAAACCCAACGCCACCAACAACGGCTTCTTTTCCTTCCTGAACCCCATGACTCCTGACATCTGGGTCTACATCCTCTTGGCCTACCTGGGTGTTAGCTGCGTCCTGTTTGTCATTGCCAGGTAAGTCCACAAGTTACACACTGTTTGTCCTATCAGTCCTTCATACCGGTTCTCCTTGAGGTCTCTCAACAGACTTTGAAATTCACTCTGTTATCATCGCAGGCTGAGATCCGAGTGCACCAGCCAGTTTCTCAAACTGTGCTAGCTGCTGGGTAGTGATCAAGGCAGTTATGTCTGCATGGGCTCTCTACAGCCCAGCAGTGGGAGGAGGAATGGAAAAAAATATCTTCAGTTGAGTTGCAAGGTCCGATTCAGTGCGCAATTTCTTGTTTCCTGTTTGATGTCTTTGGAATTGGCAATGCAGCTTTCAGCGATGCACTTTGAAACAATCGTTTAAAAGGAGAAATACTTGCTGAAGCAAAAAATGATAACTTAATGATCATATTCAGCAGCACAAAGAGAAAAGATACACACACCTGATGTGAAATCTCATCAGAGGAGGCTATTTATAGTTGATCATCAGCATTTACATAAAAAAAAAACTAATTCCTGGCAGTAATAAGTCATAAAATTATTACGCATGGAGATTATCTGTTTGATTGGCTGAGAAGTGTCTCACTTGTTCATTTTTTGGGGGGGGTCATGAATATGATGAATATCCTGTTAGTATCATTGTGAGTATTTCCTGCTGCTTCTCATGCAAAGTGGTGCTTGAGGAAGTTCTAGAAAAGCAGGCGCTGAAAGGAGTTCTGGGGCTCGAGAGCAAACAGCTGCACTCCTCTATCCTCATTCGTTGTCGTGAGACCAAACAAATTGTGGAGTGGCTTCACATAAGTACAAAATCATCTTAAATGGCTGCATCAGTTTTTTTGGAGGCCGGCCTAGATAGCTGAAAAGCCGCATCCCTAAAAGTGCATCGTGTGAGCATAAAACAGACAGCGGTGAACAATAAGAGGGCTACTTCAGCACAAGTAGGTAATTTTAAATGCTGGACAGAGGTGTCAGGGCATTACCAACAATATTAGGGCCGAAAACACTTGGGCTTTTAAAAGCTCTGCGGCACAACAATAATTATGTTGCAAGGCACCCTTCCACAGGCACATTTTAGTCATATACCAGCCTATACCATAAAACTAAGCATGATTTAAGAGGACAGCATGTATTTGGCCTCTATTATTCAATCCATAAGTCAAAACCTGGAGGAACGCTTATGAAAAAATACAGGGATAAAAACTGAGCTGCTGTGTGCAGATTGTTACAGGATATTTATCGTGTTGATGTGGACGAGCATTTGCTAAGTGTGTCATGATTGAGGTTTCTCCACGTGTATACTTATCTCTCATATCAACACAGGGATCTGGGTTCAGTTTTCATGGAGTTCGGATATCAGTCATGGCTTACATATACGTGCAACTGAGGAAATATTTTCCAGTTCTCAATACAATTTACAATTTGGAATGTATCTTTGCACAATATTTTTAGTTCAGTTTTTCTCTTCGTAATTTACCTTCCACTAAGCCCCGCCCCTTTGTGATGGTCCAACAGAGTAAGCATGGAGCCCACACTGTAACTAACTGCACTCCCTGAACACATATCATATTTTTGGAAAAATGAAACAGTGATTCCAGAGAGAAGCAGACAGAGGGGTCAAACTGACTCAGCAGCAACAACAGGTTAAAAAGACAAAGATAGTTAGAAGCTAAAGCCGAACTATAGGCTACAGATCACAGTGTGAAAGTGAACCACCACATCACTGCTGATCACCACACAAGACAATGAATATAAAGGGAAACTTTGCTGATATTGAACCAGCTGTGTGGCATCACAGTGTGTGCAGATGAATGGTGTTTGGCTTCACCAGCACCGGATGGGCAGGGATCTCCGGAGAAAGTCAAATGTCATTTATCTGCACACAATGTGATGACACAGAGCTGGTTGAATATCAGCAAAGTTTCCCTGCTTCCCTTCACTGGTTCCTGTACAGCAGGGTCAGTCTTTTTTTCACTGTTATAATCATTAAAAAGCAAAAGCAGCATGTGTATATATTCAGTAGGCTATATCTTCAGTAGCTAGCTAGCTAACCCTACGCTTTTCAGGGTCTGATTTTGGTTTTGGAACAGGGAAGAAACTTTTTCCTATCTCACGTCCCCCTTTTTATTCATTTAGTTTTTTCATCTTTTAGTCTTTTCAATGTTTTTTAATTTTTTTTTTTTTTTTTTTGGAAGCACACAAGTAGGCGGAGAAATCAAAATCTCATTTTTCAATTTAGAATCAAAATCGTGACATCCCTACTGTCTATAGCTACTTACAGTTGTAATAAATTTGAGTAACCTTAATGGCATCTTTCTGTGTGTGCATATTAAATCATTCATAAGGATAACAAAAAAATCACAGTGTTACTAGGGTGGGAAAATAAATGTAAACTACTTAAAAATTAGATGACAGTATATGTTGCTTCATAGGGCTGAAGTAGGTGCAAATTCGGGCTTTTGTTATTTTTGGACACCAAGCTCTTTCCAAATCACCTCCTCTACTGCACTGTATGTGTAGGCTGCACTCTTGGCCGGCAGCTAATGGCGTTGTTTAGCAGACAGTTTTGTATAGGACTGTTCAGCACGCAGTCTGAAGCGAGCTTATGGCTCTGTTTACTGACACTGCCTGTTTAGAAAAGAAAAGAAATTAGCAGAGAAGCAGGGCTATTGAATCAGCACTGGTGCATTGTCTGTGTAGAGACTGCACTTAGTGAAAAAAGACATTGCTTCTTTCCTTCATTTGCGGCCTGTTTAAGTCCAGTTCATGTGTAGTGTGCCTCTCCTATTTGCCGTGCCTCTTCGCTATCACCTTATTTGACCATGGCTTTCAATTTGACATTAAAGTAAAACAAAATGAGACTGAAGAAATTAATTGAAATAGTAGGGAGTGCCTCATTTGCACAACAGCTGCCCAAGGCCTCTCTAATATCGGAAAATGTTTTTGAGGGCACATGAGTTCAGAATGTTAAGAGAAAAAGTTTGAGATTAAAATATGAGTGAGTATATTTTATTTTAAGGCTCAAGAAACAAAATTTAGGCAGGCAAACAATTTACAAAAGCACCCTCTTATTCTCTGGTTGTGTAGCTAAAATGAGACATACTCAGATGATGGCTGGGAAAGACTCCATTTTAGAGCTGTCTCATGATTAACCATCAGTCCTGTGCGCTGTCTGATAAAAACATACTGCTGACGTATTAGAAAATATTTCCGCACCATGTAATTGCATTGAAGTGTATCTATCTCTTGAACAATATAAATTTCAGTCAATTAAATTTTTCTAGAGAATTTAAACTCCAGTCCCTCAGAGCTGAGAATATGCACTCAAGGATTCACCATTGTGAGCTTCAGTGTAGTGGACCATTTTAGTTACTTATCTGCTTTTTGCAGAAAAGTTTTTTTTTTTCTATCATTAGCACTTTCTACTATATCTCATCAAAGTAACAGATATGCCACATTTCGGGGGAGATACAATCTGGAGCTTAAGTGATCCGATTGTACTCAGCAGAGCACCCACAAAAAAAAGATTTCTCACATTATATAAATGTATTTTAAAAAAGGGAAAGAGGTGACATTTAGCATGTTTTATCTCAGAATCTGCCTCTGAAAATGACTTGTGCAATAAAAAGTGTGCAGCATTTTCAGCAGGTGTCAAACTAAATGGCAGAGATATGGAAAGATGCATGCTTTATGGTTTCATGTGACTTTAAGAGGAGTCTTCATGCCTTACATTCTCAAACATGACATTTTATACCCACTGAAAAATTAGATTGCTGTGCTTCGTTGGTCACCTTTAGTACAAAGCATATGGGAAATAGTTGAGGGGTATCTGAGGTACGGCTGAACCAGGATGGGTTGATTTTAAAACATTTTGATGTGACATTTGATGATAGTTTTTACACTTATAAAAGCCTGTGAAACTGCTTCATATAAACACCTGTAAGTGTAAAGATAGTCACAGATAGATGGTCACATTGTTGTCAACATGTTATGACCGCACAAAAGTCACATTACCAAAGCTGTACTACTGTTTGGAGACTGTTTAATAAGAATACTGTTATTGACAGTGATAATCCCACAGAAAACTATCACCCAACTCTGCACTTCCCCTTCAGCTTTACAGAGCTTTTTAATGTCTTTCAGCACATTGTTTTGGGTTTTATGCTTGCCTAAGTCTTGTTCCCGGCAGCACGCAGCTGTTTTCAGTGGACAAAATTAGCAACTAACTGGTGAGCTTAGTGGCGAATGTAGCTGCTAAAGGTCCAGATATTTTTCTTTGGAGTGGGTGGAGAGTGAGCATTGGATGTTTCTAGGTTTACACAAACACAAATTAATGCTAGTACTGCTCTGCTGGTTATGTAAACAGGCAACTCTTTGCTAACGTGTGCCGCAACAACTTCTTAGGTTTTGTTGACATTGCCTGATATTGTTAAACTCCATTTCCATCTTCAGTCAAACGTTGCGTCCACTGCGTAACCGATTTCCGTGCTGGAGAGGGATTTGATTTTCTCTGACAACCATTGGAATCCACTGTATCTGCCTGAATCTAACGTTATTTTAACTGATTCATAGCCATGCCAACATATCTGTTTTGCTAGGGTTTTAGGAATCGAGTGAAGTGAAGCAGGGTTTATTTGTGGCAGGCTGCCATGATTAAAACATGTGCTGCCACGTTTAGATTTACTATTTTGGGGCTGGGCTGCTCATTAGGATTGCCATTGGAATATACCGTTTGGTTATTATTTGCTCCACAATTAGGTGCGCCGTTGGAACATATTTATACCATTCGCTTACTTGTTCCACAGACGGAGGGCGCAGAGGTAGCAGGAGAATGGCAGGCGCAGCAGAATTGAAACTTGAAATCTTCAGTCTGTTGGGTCTAAAGTCTGCTTTCACTCACAAACAGCTGCTCCTCTTATCCATCGATCCGATCTGATCCACTCTGATTGGATCAACTGATCCATTATCCACCCTGCGACTCAAAGCTCCACAAACTGCTGCTGAAGGAACAAAGAAGAGTTCCGCCTGCACTGCATTCACAGACCTACAAACTTCCCCATGGTCAGCTACTGCCACACATAGATTGTAATATCTGTGGGAAACACAAAGTACAAACAAACTACGACGTTGGTTGATACTGGAAAGACATCAATTAAGAACAACCTTAATAGCAGCAGTTGCTAGTGTTGTTATTACTCCTCATTGGTTCTGCTGTATTGCTTGACAATGGCGTTAGTCCCTCCTGCGGCGGTGATTGGCAAATTGAGCCGCCCCACAATTCGTTGACGATGCAAGACGAATCAGTCAACTTAAACTCGGTGGAGTGAGCAGATTTAAAGGTCTGGACCTAGACAAGTGTTAACAGCTCGTTCTTCTGCTGCCAAGTTGCCAAAAAATCAGTTTATGCTACTTTAACTCCTGTTTTGTAGAGTTGCTGCTCTACTGCAGTCAATAATGCTGCTGTGTTACTCCACACTAAAACCAAAACTCTAAAATAGCTGTAACTCTGAGAATAGCTCTCAAGCTGATACGATTCAGTTTTTTTTTAATTCTTACTGAGGAAAGGATGGTGTTCAAGAAGAATAAAGATGTTCTCATTCTTGCATTTTCTCAGATCTCACGACCAGTAACGGTTTAAAAACAGCTTTCCAACTTCCTGTCTTGTTCCCAGGTTCAGCCCATACGAATGGTACGACGCTCATCCTTGTAACCCCGGATCAGACGTGGTGGAGAACAATTTCACCCTCCTCAACAGCTTCTGGTTTGGAGTCGGTTCCTTAATGCAACAAGGTATGGCGGCGCACACATCCTCTTCCCTGTCAGAAACAATACTATCACACCACTCCTCTTTTCCCGTGCACTGCTAGCTCCCACTTTATGCCTCTTTAACTGACAAGCTCCATGATTTCCATTCCGTGACTGTTTCATAAGACATTTACCTGTCAAGAACAACTGCGGCGCTCAGCCTTACATGACAAAGGAAGGCTGTTGTCACCTACCTGCTGTTTAAAAAGGGAAGAGTAGGTGCCAGGCACTTGTCAGAGATTGTCAGGTAAGGATGGAAAACATTGCTGCATTTATTTCCCCATAACACAGTCGCTGGCCCCACTCAAGAGCTTTCTGAGTGTTGGGACGGAAAGGGTAAGTTGAGGAACATGTCTGACAAATGCCAGCTGTCAGCCATGCTAGAGCCGGCTGGTGTGATGTTTGCAGCGCTGTACGAGTCGCACTGAGAGTGACCCGCTGTGGGGAATCCATATGTCTCACTAGTAACTGTCCAACAAGTAGCCTACCAATTAAAGGTCACTGCGATCTTGTTTGATGCTGATACAGAAATCTGAAACTAGTCAAAATAAGAGAAGCAATTTCGTCTTTCAGCACAAGAACCTAACATGTATCACCAAATCTCCCACTGCAGATTTAATCTTGCCTTTGGACTGAAAAACCAAACGGTGACAAATAGGTTTTCACTTGCTAGATATCCCTGAAAGGGATAGGTAAGCAAATGAAGGCCCAAAGATAACATAATGAAGTCAACTGTGGAGGGAAAAAAACGACCCAAGTAATAAAATGCTTAACCTCAATGTAACAAGACAAATCAAGGAGGCTTAGTCAGACTCGGCAGTGGATCTTTGCCCATAAGGATAGCAAACACATTCAGCAATTCATTAAGCACAGAAGCTCGGCAGCACTCTTGTGAAACTGCATAGCGGCTCTGCCAATTTGCCGGTGCAGGCAGAGGGCTGCGAGTGTAGCACCAGCGTGCCGAGAGGGAGCGAGGAGAGAGAATCAAAACAAAATGAGCTAGTTAGTAGCCTATATTATTAAACTAAACTGGGGAGAATTCCCTATTATAATTCGGATCATGGCTCACAGTGTTGCCTGTCAATGCCTGAGCTCCAGTGTTTCTCATATTTACAGTAGCTAACAGAAGCTGGTTTTTCCTTCAGTTTCCTGGGATATTGAGGTTAATATGAAGTGAATTCTCCAGCAGGTTTATCTGCATTATGAATATGGACATGTCATGCATATTTCTTTAGGTTGCATAACTGTTTCTACATGATTCTTAAATGAATATTGTTAAAAATAACCTGACCGACATATAATTTGTCAAACTGACAGAATGATTCTGGCTTTCCGTGACATCCACTTGTGCTGCGGCACCTCGTACCACACGCCGCATGGCGGTATCTGCAGCGAGGTATATTTTGTCTGTGTCACATAAACAGACATACTCTGCTTGTCTGCCAAACACGGTGACAGCAGCTGAGACGGAAGCCATTTCCTTGACATGTTTAAAATGCAAATGGACGTGTTTGAGGAGATCCAAAAAAAATCTACCAGCTTGTCTGTGGGAGGGAGGTGTCATAGACAAGACAAAGGACGCAAAATATGAGGAGGTGCAAAAGCAAACACTTTGTGTACTTCAGATGCGTTCCTGGGGGTCTCAGTAGGATTTTGCTCACAACAAACATATGTCTGATCATTTCCCGTAAATTGGTTTCCCCACATAAAATAATTTTAGAAAGTATGTTTGATTTATGAGTTTACTTATTCCCAATTCTCTCATTCTCACTGACATTATTCCTTGATTTTCTAAAATACATTCCTTCTCTGTGTCTGCTCCAGATGCATGATTTAAAATCTGAAACACTGTATTCTTGATTTGCTTCTTTATGCAATAACTAATCTGTATTGACATTTCCTCTGAGCTTAAGAAACTGGAGTTGTGACTTTGCCCCTTCTTGAGATTCAGAACAAGATTTACGTGCAATGAAATAAACATTTCCATTCACAAGTGTCATTATTTAAAAGCAATTAACAACAAGTACAAGCCTCAAGCTCTGAAAGGGAGTTATTGTGCGTTGACTCCACAGAGAGAATGCTAAGTGCAGGTAATCATTCTCATGGGAGAGCCGAGTTCTCTCATGTTAAGGTGAGGCATTGCTACTGGGGAGAAACACTCCAGAAAACCAGGACATCGTCTTTAGCACAATGCACTACTGAATCCACAGAGAACAGCGTTTTTTTCCCCCAGACCGACGATTCAGAAAGCATCATTAGACACAAAACATTCTGTTCATTTATTCAAAAGGAGAACAGCAGTGTCAGAGTGACTTCTTCACAATCTCCTCTTAAGAAATGTGTGCTGCAGTGTCATATTGTATCTATTATACTTGTACTTTCCCATTTTTGTATGGTTTTCATGGATTTTGGAATAAATGAATGGACTACTGGAATTCCACCTCAGTCAACACTCAGTTTAAAAACACTGATAGTTTCCCAGAGTGCTGGTTAATTTACAATATTAATGCATTGCAGAGAAACTGTTGAGTCATAGACTAGAAACAGCCTCCAAAGTCCATGTTCACCTTAATATATAAATTATAAGACTGGATGATAAAACAAATCTAAAGGGAGTTAATAATGCAACAGTACAGTTTCTCTCGGACATCAACTAAAATAATCCTCAACTTTCAAACCTACTTTTTAATAGTATCAACAAATAAGCCCACTAAAGCTGTTAGGAGCTAGTTAAGTGGACCTTAATTTTATTTATTAATTTTATTTTTATAAGTGCTTTTGTACAATCTCCAGAGAAATCATTGCACACAAGACTATGGTTTTGAACTGCCCCTACTATGAGTAAAAGCTATTGTTAGCACTCAAAATGTCATGTGTATTTTTGTTCCTGGCAATACGATATGGCACTATGGTTGTTAGGATGTTTTCACACCTGCCCTGTTTGGTTTGCTTCAATCGAACTCAAGTTTGTTTGCCTCCTGAGTGCGGTTTGTTTGGGCAGGTGTGAACCCAGCAATCACACTCCGGTGTGCACCGAAACAATCGCACTAAGGCCTCTTGAAGAGGTGGTCTCAGTCCAGTTACAAAGGAACTCTGGTGCGGTTTGTTTGTGGTGACAACATGTTCCGACCTCGATCTGAACCAACTGCATTCACATGACACATTGTTTGGGTTAAACATGAGCATGTTACAGTCCTGGAGGATTATTAATGTACACCTCCTCCTGTACTGTCTTAATATGCACATTCAGTACATCCAATGCATCAACACATTGTTTTCTAGTTGGAGCCGCACCTCGTTTTCAAACTGTATGGTTTGACTAAAATGAACAATGGCAGCAACATTAGTCCACGATGACCGGCGCTAAAATCAACCTGCGTAGTTGTCCCCTCCATTGTGACATTAGAAAGTGTCACATTTATCTTGCAAGTGTACTCTTCTTCAACGTTTGGTTTACTTCCTGGATTTTTCCCCACACGGAAATTCTGACCAATCAAGAGCAGATTTCTCACGCAGTCATATATTTTAGGCAATTATGCAACTTTGTAACAATATTACTCCCTGATTCAGACCAAAGATAGTGAATGTCTGAAAGCACCCTTGGCTACTGCTGTATGTCTGGATATTTGGGAGTTGTGGCCAGCTAATCCATGCTCGGCTACATGAGCTAATGTAGCTAACATTAACTACAGCATAGCTTGTTTTCCATGTCCAACTAATACTATGTTGTAAAAATCCCTTAAAATTTTAGCTTTGCATTTCAGGAAATATGCTTATTTACTTTCTTGGAGTTCAATGAGGAGATCAACCTTTCTCATAGCTGGTCAATTAATACAGTATGGAGCTGTAGCCATTAGCTTAGCGTAAAAATTGGCTCTCAGTTAAGTGTTACTGTTTACATATCTAAAGCTCCCTCTGCAGGTGTTTTATTTTTCTTGCAATAACTTTACTTTATCTTCTTAAGTGACTTTGTGAAGCACTCTTAAAGGAAGAATTCACCCTCAATTCACCAATTCAGCAACAGTAACACAGCACAGAAGGAAGCATAAATCTATCCATGGATAAGAGGCTTGTGATCATAACAGCGCAAGATGTAAACAATAACGGCGTCCTCCTTGGCTGAGCTGTAACTTTAGCTAGCTCAGAGACGCTAGGTGGGCTAGCAGCAGATGCACACTAACCTCTGTGGAGTGATATGGCTGGCAGGTGTAGTCCGGTACAAAGAAAATGGTTCCTACATGAAAACAACAACGTCTGTGGATTATCTTTAGTAATGTGGTCATGATTTCGAGAAAGAGACATTGCTGATGAGTTTTTCAAATGTGCTTTTCTGGTGCTTTTAGTGCCACAAGCTGAGTGCCATCTAGTGCCGTTATACTGAAAAGAAGGCAGGCATCTCTGTGGCCGATATTATTATTAAATTTATGTATTTTTTTATTGTGGGGTGAACTGTCCCTTTAATTCAAATGATAGGGCATAATAAAGCATTATTATTTTTTGACTAGTAAATTCCTGAACTTGTTCACAAAATTAACATTGTTAACTTTGCCACAACACAAATCCTACAATAGTATTTGCATGTCAGTGTTTTGTAATAGCATGCACAGTCTTAGCAGCTATTTACGGCATTGGTGTGAGTGAGCGGAGCAGCAGTCAGTGAGATAGATGTGATGTTTTGGTTACTGAAATAGTATCAGCATCGTCTTCCCTGAAAGAACATTTATATTTCCTTGGTTTACAAGATATGAGTCCTTCCTCAAGGAAATGTATGGCATATTGACACCGTTTTATTTCCCTGGCACCATATGACTGATGTGCTTTTTGTATTTATTAGTGCTCTGATGCAGCGCCATATACTGCTCCCTGCTGACAACAGCACTTTATAGTGTGGAATTCAATTGAGTTACCCGTTGCTTCACTTCATTTTTAGTGCAACCAGAGAATGCATCTGGATCTTCCCTCTGTGAAGTCATAGTGAATTAAGGGATGCTACTGTCTTGCCTTGTTTGTAACCATGTAGAGTCTTTGTCAAACCACAAAGGACAAATCCAATCAAATTTGGTAGAGGAGGTTAAAGAGCTGACCACTCTGCCCTCCTTCTGTGGGCTTGTTACTCTTTCGAATTGCCCTCATAAATCTTCTCAGTAAAGTAACAGAGTGCACAAAGCACAAGGGTATTTTAAAGGTTGTCAGAGATGAGATATAAAGTAACTTTAACACCAGTCAGTGAGCCATTGTAAACATAGTATTACTCAGCAGAGGACCACTCAAAGTCAAGGCTGATGCTGAAGTGTACTGTCAGTCTGTCTATGGACTATATATTGATTTCTTTTTTTTTTTTTCATACAGACTGTGATGATTGGTTCGCACAATATTTGTATGTGTAAATCCAATAAACCTGTTGAACTATGGACATGAGAAGAAACTGCCTAACTTATAGTAGTTCAGCATGTCAATATACCAGAAACTTAGTAGACAATACCAATAGCTGTGAAATTCCACAACCCAACACAATAACATGGCAAACAAACAAAACCAAAACAATGAATCCCATTCACTTAAACATACAGTCCTTTATTAATCGCGAACGCCAAGTACTGGTCTACATGGATTCATGAGATTTTGTGGGAGAGCAAACATTTATATATATATATATATATATATATATATATATATATATATATCTCCTACAGTTTCTCCTCCATTGTTGTTGTTGGTGTTCAGCACTTGTACATCTAAGATGTGATAGTTGGTCTTTGTATAAGGCTACTTGTCCCGCCCCTCGTCCACCATGACTGGACAGCTGGGTCAAAAGTTACAGTGACAAGCTAAGTTTTTTAACCAAAGTTGAACATGTTTCATCTCTCAGTGACTACAAAATGTAGAGTTTAGTACAGAATAGAAGCTCTGGCCTCGTCACGCTGCTGGTGTCTGTAGCATTGTGTAAATACACAGTGGTCCCATTGCAAAGAATTAACAGAATATGTTTGCGTTAGGAAAAACAAGTTTTTTAAATTGATGAGTTGGAGCTGTCGCTGCTGCACCACTTGTAGCCATCTTCTATTTGTTGTTGTTTTTCCATGCTGGAATACATTCTAGTCTTCCTCTGGCATTTAATGAAAGACTACAACACTTATGCTGTCCTTTCAGGTCTGGAAAAATGGCATCCCCGATACCTTCAGTGCTGGAGAAAAACGAGTACTGTCACATTTAAAGGTTTTTGGTAGGGCTGCCCCCGACTAAGAGTTTTCCTAGTTGTCCATTTTGGGCCATTAGTCAACTATTATATATTTTGGGCGGGGCAACACAATGGTTGGAGTTGAAGGTGTGAGAAAGAATAGTATCAGTAACATTGTTAACACTGTGCTACATTACAGAGAAATACAAAACCGTACTAATGAACCTTCATTAATATAGGCCTATATTTTATCTACAAGTGCACGTCACACACTGAGTGAGCCTCCTGTTAATGACGCTGTCGGCAAAGCAGTAATGATTGTGCTAAGCGGCTAATGGGCATGTAGCTACTTCCATGTTTCAGATGATACGTCATGTTTGTAGTCGACCAATGACGATGAGTTTACATATCACCTTGAGTTCGTCCTTCACCTTCTCAAAATGATCCCACACTTTGGATTTCCTGCCGACATGTTATTAACTAGCCAGTGGAATAACCACAGGTACCAGCCCTGGAAATGTATGTGACTCCTTTCTGACAGCTGAGCATGGCCACTTCCTGTGTCTGTCCTTTCAAACTAACTTTCCACATGGTCCAGTCATATAGGCTTTGATTTATGACTAAGCAACCAATGAAATCTTGCCGACTAATGACTTTTCTGGTCAAAAAACATTTGGTCGACTATCAGGGGGCAGCCCTAAACTTGTGGGTTAAACATATCACAAAATACTGGAATATTGCACTCAGGGATTTTTTTAGTGAGTTGAAAGAGTTATCAATAAAAAGTATCATTTTTTATTGGTGCTATCTGTGTTCAATTTATTTATTTTTATTTACTTTTTTTTTTTTTTTAAAGATAATTTGCTGGGCATTTTAGCCTTTAATTGATAGGACAGACAAGTGTGAAAGTAATATTTAATAAAAGTGTGCTGGAAATAATTTCCTAATACTAGAAATAAAGAAGTAAGCTGTAGGGACAGTTTCTTTTCTCCCTCATTAAAACCTTTTGATACAAATTATATTTTCAACTGAAACACATTTTGTTATTGATGTAAGCTTGATCTCAAAACAACATAACATGGTCGCCTGACAGCGTGAGTGAGTACACAGCGCGTTAGTTTAAGAAAGTGCTGTCAACTCCAAAGGCTTACATAAGCCGAGGAAGGCTTTTGTTCCTAATGTAGAAGCCCGAGGAACACACACAGTGTACTGGTCTGATCTGCCCATTCTGAATTCTTAGCTTAGAGTTTGGCTAAACTGCCAAACTGGCTTCAATTTCTGTTTCCTCACTGACAGTGCCTTGATCAACACCAGAGGCGCTGCCAAAAACATTTGCAGGCTAATTAACAAAAACCCAAGCCATCATGTTTCTGCATTTGTTTAATTCGGTTACAGGGTTGGCAGGTACAATTTTATCTGGATAATTGCTTAATAGACTCACTTTGTGTCGCGTACAGGCTCAGAACTGATGCCCAAAGCGCTGTCGACGAGGATCATCGGTGGGATCTGGTGGTTCTTCACGCTGATCATCATATCATCCTACACAGCTAATTTAGCAGCTTTCCTCACTGTAGAGAGGATGGACTCGCCTGTGGACTCGGCCGATGACATCGCTAAGCAGACCAAGATTGAGTATGGTGTGGTCAAAGACGGTGCAACCATGACTTTCTTTAAGGTAGAGTACGATCGTAATTATGATTGGGTTGGGCTATTTTATCATTATCCTGGAGGTACTATGCAGAAGTAGAATAAAATAAGTCAACCACAAGCCACTGAAATGGATTTCACCCTGTACTCTCAAGTGTGAAAACAGTCAGACTGTAGCTGAAGCATGCCAAGTACAAACATGTACAGTAATAACAATGTTATAAATCTATGTTAAAAAAAAAGGCAAGATGTTGAATCTTGAGTTTTTAAGTTGACTTTGTCAAAAACCTTATTTTCTATATAGTAGGCCTATGTTTCCCAAGGAAAAAAAATCTCTCTCTCCATATATATATATATATATATATATATATATATATATATATATATATTTATATTTCCAGTTAGATCTTAATTCCCACAGCAAAGGCAAATTCTTCAGCTTCTCCACTTCTCTACACTGTTTGATGTGTTCCTCCATAATGATTTTTTTATTCCAAAGTTTCAGCGTGCCTGCAGGGTCTTTGACTTTATTTTATTATTTTGAGCTTTGCTTTAGATGCTGCTGCTGCTACTGTGGTGCTGAATAACACATGTAACAGAGTTACAGTTTCTCCGAGTAAGAAAATGAAAACACCGCACATTTCTATTGAAGGCAGTCCATAAGTTTATGACATTCAATAGCAAGAAAGCGGATAGAAAGATTCTTCCAGGGCATCTGTGTGCCCTAGTTTTTATGCCCCCGAAAATTTGTAGCAGAGCTCATAAACACTGTTTAGCTCATTGTTGAATCTGCTGAATGGTTTGTACACTGGGTTCCCCAGCTTTAATTATGTAATTGGGTTTGTTGATATCATGCAGGTTTAAAACAATAGTGGGGTCTCGGATTAACCCCCTATTGTTAATATTTTTTTTATTTTAAGTTAGAAATCACAGTACTGTGAGATTGCTTACTTTCACATTGCTTTCCATGAATCTGAACTGTCTTGTCATGATAATTACTGCACCTGGATCCAACTCGTTGACCCTCTGAAAAGAAATCAACCTTCCGTTCCTCTGAATAGCCGCGTAAAAAGAAAGATATTTTAGATCATTCTGTACACTTTGATAAATCGTGGTTGTGATTGTAGCGTCATAAATAGAAGGAGAAACAGGTGTTTAATTACCTCATCAGAGTTGCATGGCTCAAGTACCCTCTGCTCCCCCTTGCACTTACAGAGAAGCCTAATGATGTCGAATTCAATGAGGCAGAGAAGCATGATAAATACTGAGGAGACCAGGGAGTAGATAAAGGCTTGCAGATGTATGTAACTGAATAGACTTGGTCATAAACTTGTGTTACGCTGCAAAACTGTATGCCTTTTGCTCTTGGATCTACTTAACTGTGATGTGAGTTGCAGCTTGTGAAGAGTCACACTACTCAACTAAACCTCTACTATCTGGTGGCTAGTTATTTACGAGCCAGGTGTGAAGACAGCTAGTTAAAGTTGTGGTTTTGGATCTCGGCAAAATCCACAAGTGACGAATCTTCAGCCTGTAGGCTTTTGTTCCAATTTGTTCGCGATTTTCTGACATGATTCACTACTTCAACCACCTTCACAAGACATTGGTGACAGTGATGTAGAAATTTTATTTGGTTTGCAACTTCTTGCAATTCAAAAACCACAGTTTTATACCTCTAAGACCCGATCACACAGGAAGTGTTGTGCAGGTTGTAAAATGTGGGCGCACTTTTAAATGTTGCCAGGCAACCACGCCATCATGCCTTACACTAACCTTTCTGTATAATCAATCTACCGTTTTTTTGTGGGAGGTTTTCACAGTAATCAGTAGCTAGTTAGTAAAATGTTCAGGCAGAGGGTTCTTGCTGTAGCTCTGGTTGAGGGTGAGAGGCTGTCAGTTAATAGTTTGTTGGGCACAAGGGAACAGAGATCTGTGTGGGTACATGAGACCCTAAAAAAGAGGGTAGATCATGGGGAGTACCACCACTTGGTCCAGGAGCTTCCCCTCGATGATGGCTTTTTCCAGGCACATTTTAGGATGACTTGTGGGCAGTTTGACAACCTGCTGTCTATCGTCAGGCCATATAGCTCTGCGTATCCAGCAGCCGCCACCACCAGTTTCTCCTCCATTGTTTACCAACTGTAAACTTGTTGTCGTGACCACCACAGAAGGCCCGCCTCTCCAATCATCCAATTGGACAATGGGAAAAATGTGGGGCGCTTTGTTCAACTCAAGGAGTTCAGAGCTCTTCAGCAAAAATGCCATGCGCATAGAGCATCACGAGGCGTGTGATCACGCAGAAAACCAGAAAAAAGCTTCATTCTCATTAAAAACAAATACAAAAAGCCGCCTCAAGCTGCTAAAACACTTTCTGTGTGATCAGGGCCTAACTATGCATCTTGGCCCCAATACAGCATAGTTCTAACTTCTACTAGAGACATGAATCAATTCACCAGCTAACAAATATTTTAGTGATGGCTGACCAGGTGCTCTGATGTTGTCTACTGTACCACTCAATATTACAGTGACTTTGAGTTACTGTTGAATCACAGAAGTTTGTTATTGAGCTGTTGTTGTAGCAGAACTATTTGCCAGTGTGTGGAGAGCTGTGCAACTGTGTTTATCATTGCATGGGTGCATTATCAGATTTGTAAACTTGCAAAATAATCTCTAAATGCTAATTTTACAGATGTATGTACGCAGTTACAGATTTGTCTTTACATTTATGGATCTGTGTAGGCATTTACAGATTTGCTTACACTTAATAAATCAATTCAATTCAAAGGAACTTTATTTATCCCAAAGGATATTCTTGTGCGAGAGAATGCTTCAAATAACATTAATACTAAGTACAGTAACCACAATTTTAACGATTCACAACCAGTAACAACCAGACAACCAGTGGTGTCCCCAGGTCAGGGTCACTCACTGGGCCCAGTTTTAGAGCAACAGAGTATTACATATCTTGCACAATATACAAATCTACAAGATAGAAGTGTTTTTATGGAGCAGAAGCAAAAACCAGTGCCTCATAGAGTAACAATAGGAGTATGATAAGTACAAGAGCTACTAAAAATGAACTAAAATATGATATAACAGTGAGAAGCAGTACTGCACATGACTGAGAAAGTGATATTGCACTACTTTGACAAGTGAACATGATATTTTAGAATAATACTGCACATGATGTAAACAAATCTCAACGCACTTACAAATCTGAATGCAAATTTGGAGGTTGTTGTTTTTTTTATACATTTACGCATGGCTTCTGAATATACATTTGCAGATTCCTGTACACATTCACACATATCAGTACACATTTAGAGTATCTCTTTCTCAGTTACAAACCCCATCACACATGCATGGGTTGAGATACAGTTGCACAACTCTCCACACACAGTTGCAAATAATGCTGGTACAATAATGGCCCCCTTATTTGTTGCCACTGCTGTCCAGGAGGTTGTCACATCAAACTGAAAGCCCACTTATGGAGGAGCTGTTTGTTAAATTGCACATTGTATGGAGGTCACTGAAGGGCACACGTATGTAAGTCAACTGCTTCCAAGGAAAGCAGCTTTCACCTACTGTTTAAAGGTTGTACAGTATGTCATTTTGCACTCTTAGCGGGGAGAAGAGGTCTCTGGGGGGGGGGCTTTCTTTAAGTTGCCATATGGTTCATCATTTTCCTCTCTGACCTCATCTACTCACCTGGGCTGCAAAGATAAAAAACAGTAAATCTTGTGACAAAGATGCCAACCTGGCAACGCATGCTATACTGTACTGTACATCCTAATTGGTACTATTAAGTTTTAATATCAGACTATCATACCTCAGTTTTAAGCAACCAGGAACATGCTGCTATTGAAGTCACACATAATCGAGGGCTTCTTATAATAGCATCTTTCACAATTTGAAATGGCTTATAGTCTTTAGACAGTAATTATCCAGGATTAGACATGGCATAAACGTGACCTCATATAAAACTGCATGAAATACCACATAGCCTGATGCAAGACTAATGGAAAGGCATTCTATTATTGCTGCTTCAGTAGCACTTATGAGAATAGATGTGCGCAAAGCTTCAATTTACTGTCCTTTAATCCTGTGACAATGGAAATCTGTAGGAGTAATCATATAAATCTATTTGGTCACTGGCTAGAATCTTTAGTCAATGGACAAATATTATCTGTCATCTTTTCTTAACAAAAAAAAAAAAAAAAAAAGCAAAGCCCACAGGTGTTGAGTTGTGCAGAGGGACCTGTCAGATTTCATGGTTAGCAGTATTTTCAGCTTTAACACCTTGGGCTATAATGTTTGAAAGTAATTTTGTTCAAGCTCAACCCCTTTTTTTTTTAGTGGTAATAGCATTGTATATTTTTCGACCACTTTTTTCCTCACCTGCAGCAAAGGAGATTGTTCAAATGAGGTTCAAAGGCACTTTTTTAACCAGCTCTTTCCATCCCTTGCAGAAATCTAAGGTTTCTACTTTTGAGAAGATGTGGGCCTTTATGAGCAGCAAGCCGAGCACATCACTGGTGAAGTCTATCGAGGATGGGATTCAGAGGGTGCTGAAGTCAGACTATGCCCTCATTATGGAGTCCACAACTATCGATTACATTACTAGGAGGAACTGTAACCTGACACAGGTGGGAGGGATCATCGACAGCAAAGGCTACGGCATCGGCACTCCCCTCGGTAAGACCTGCCAATACATTTGAGTCTACTGAATAATAAAAAATTAAATTTTGTGTGTTGCCTTTTGAAGGATGAGTGTGTGGGACTGCTTTTTAGACACCGCAGCAGCATAAGACATGTTTTGTTTTTTGTTTTTTTTTTTTTAGCTACTAGTCAGACAGTATGCCACAACGTGTTTATGAACCTTATTATCACAGAATCCAGCTGGCATTTCTTCCAAAGTAAAACAGGCCTTATGTTGCTTCCAGGCTCCCCGTACAGGGACAAAATCAGCATAGCAATCCTAAGCATCTTGGAGGATGGGCGCCTACACATGCTGAAGGAGAAGTGGTGGAGTGGGAGCAGCTGCTTGGATGAAGAGCGTCACGAGACAGGCCCCATGGGTATCCAGAACCTGGGTGGTATATTCATTGTGCTGGCATCTGGCCTAGTGCTGTCTGTTTTTGTGGCGATTGCTGAATTCATCTACAAGCTAAGGAAGACTGCAGAACGCGAGCAGGTATATGTCCCCATATATCACACACAAAATGTGCCATTTTGTTAATTTAAGCTTTACTCTGTGGTTTAAATGGATTGAAAATTAATCTAACATTAATTTAATTACACTTCGCCTGGATTTCAGTTTATTTCACCCTCAATTTTAGGAAAGAAGTTGCTAACCATGCTTATTTTGTTATGATACTTATTCCACATAGCCTCTAAACCAAAGCCGTGCACTATTCACAGCTTTTAATTCAAACACGTTATAAAAGGATTTGCATGCCTTCGGCTAATCCCTAGGAGTACTTGGGCCATAACGCCACAACATTTACTTATTTTAACAGGCATAATTGCAAATTGGAGCATAGAGAATTAATCTATTATTAGTCATTGGAGATGTCAGAATAGCATGAACCCTTTACTGTTGTAAATCACCAAGTTGAGTCATGCTAAGTGAGTAGTTGCACGCATGCTCATGCACCATACTCTCTCTGACACAGCAGCAATAATGAACCGTGTGCAGGCTACATGTGGCGGTGGTGCGATTTGACATTGCTGACAGCCACGGGCATGCATGCACACATACACACACCGGCGGTAACACGACATGAATGTTATGTTCGATTGCGTGTTGTGCTCTTTAGACTGTCGACACTCTCTTCTGTCAGAAGAATTTAAAGCTAAGGCATTTACCCCCCCGTCCCTTTCCCCTCTTCTCCTTCTTGCTCCCCTCCCCGCATCCTCCCTTTTCGCCCAGAGGTCTTTGTGCAGTGCCATGGTGGACGAGATCAGACTGTCGTTCACCTGCGAGAGGCGGGTGAAACACAAGCCTCAGCCTCCAGTCATGGTGAAGACGGATGCAGTGATCAACATGCACGCCTACAACGACCGACGACTCCCAGGAAAGGACAACATGAGCTGCAGCACTGGGATGACTCCCGTGTTCCCGTGACAATGTGCTCCCCCCAGGGCAAGAACCTCCTGAGCAACGTGTCGGGGGTGATGCCAGAGACTAGAGACAATGGCATAGACGGGATCACCAGATTTACCATTAACCACAGTGACATGGGGACACTAACAAAACATGGGCAACTGAAAATGGCAGCATCAGCCACACAGGTATGACAATATTCACCACTGTATTCCAAACCACAAGAGGTCAAAGTAATATTTGGGGGAGGTTCTGAGAAAACAGTATACCCAAATAATCCGTTTTGAAGTCTGATGTTTACGTGCGCAACACAAAAACACAAGAAAATACACGTCGTTCAAGGAATCCTCAATCAGTGAAAAGACTGAGAATTTTATTGGAAAATATGGACTGAAGCAAGAAGAAAGGCTTTGTAAGAATGGCAATAAATGGCAGATATACACGACGGCCAAGGAAGAGCAGTTTTCATTAGTTCATCAGTTTTGCCACGCACTGAAATTATGATATCAAGTTCTTACCTTTATCCTGTTAATTCACACAAACTCCCGAATGGCCTTTGACGGCAGAAAATAATGTTACCTCAAACATGTGGTCTAGGCTCGAATGGTTATCTCTGAGTCATGAGCTGCGGGATATGAGATCTTTTGAAAGCATGGTTCACAGGTACACACGCTAACCTGTGAGAAGACTCAGATTCAGTTTCTGCAGTACTGATGTTGGTGGAAACCCATAGAGACACAACTGTTCACCAGTTGATATATGTTTGTTGAACTTGTCATGTGAAATTAAGTATACTGTCACACACAAGCAATTAATCATTAATGCAAAGATTGATTTGAGCTGAAGTACATTTTATGTCAACAGGATTTTTTACATGATTCAATTTTAATCAGTTAAAATATTGATTGCCAAAGACTTGACCATTCAACACTAGATACAGAACAGTACAAGCCAGTTCCTGCGCAATGCTAAGTAGATTGCGGTAGTTCAAGTGATACTACAAAGGGATCTTGCTATAACAGTTTTTCCAACCTAGCAGCGTAACATGTATCCAAGGTAAATTGGAATTGTCAGTGTCGTGACTGTATTTGCTGATTTTGGAAACCACCTCACCTCAAAGTATCAACACTGTAATGTAAAACAATCATTGAGTAAGAACGAGGAATAAAACTGATGGATGTCCTCATACAACATTGCTCTAGTTTCATTGTTTAGTTTCCAAAAAGATAATCACAAAAATACTGAGCAATTATATGAACAAATTCCAGACGCCTGTGCTCACCTTTGATGAAATGGTAGCATGTCTGCACTTATTTGTATATAGAATATACCGATATGTACAGACTGGGTTGGACGGCATTGGATCAGGTATTTTTATCTTTGTTTAATACAGAATTGTAAGTCACAGAGACAAAAGGTAAGAGACTGTGACCTTAAAACTAAAGTGCATTTGTTGAGTGCATTTAATAGTGACATATCCATCAAACTACGTGCTGGACCGCTGAATGTCCCGAGTACTTCTGAACACATTTTTTGAACAGTTGCTTCATTTTTTCAGGTGTGATCTCGAGGCTTTTTTGCTGGAAATCTGGTTGTTTTGCATTATGAGCGTTATGAAAACTGAGCGAGGGTTTGGTTTTAAATGTGAACAGATTTTGAAGGTTATCTCAGACTTGAAAGTCACAAGCGTTTTCTGTTTAATTACCTGGTGTGGACAGAGTAAATCCATATGTGTTATGTGTGAACATGCTGAGAGATAAAGTGGTGAGTAGACAAAAGACAGATGATAATTTTGTGTGGTCATGTTGACTTTAATGCCAATGGAGTAAGTGTATATCTTCAGCAAACGTCATGCCGTAGGAAGATTCGAGGAGTCTTTGGGCTGCTGTCACCCGGGAGCCAAACGAACAACAAACCTCTGTGAGGTTTACGATGTCGTTATGTCAAGATAAAAAAAAAATTAAAAAAATGTGACTATCTATGATTCAAGAGAACTCCAATCTGTAAAATTTAGCATTGGTTTGGTAGAGATTCACTGTATAATTGTCTATCGATTCCCTTCTGCAAAGTAGAGTATGTAGATAAGATCAGCAGGAGAAAATGTATTTTGCTAAATTTATACTGTTATAAATGAATTCTGTTCACAGTCAACTATGTTATAGATGCTATTTATTTCATTAGAGAGGTCACTTTAACCTACTTCCTCACTTTACCCCAGTTCCACAGCCGCAAACCTTCTTTATTTATTTAATGGAAATGCATTATATTATGGTATATTGGATTACTATCATCCAGATGGGAAACTGTATGTAAATCTTCTTTTATGATGGCTGATATATTTCTATAAGGTGAACAGGAAATGGAAATGTTGAGCTTCCCCAAGAATTCAGGGGACACTCCAGGGAGAACAGGGGTTTATCTTATGTCACTGGACCTTTACTGCTCTTGAAATCCCGATTAGGACCTGATCTGAAGTATGGCTGCGGCTGATGCGTGGTTATACGATGTTACTGTTAACCCTCATGTGTACTGTAGCTTCCCATGCAGGTGATTCAAAGACTCAAGTTTGCTTGTATTTCACCTCTGTAATATGTGAAAATAATTGAAAATTTCATCATAATCAAAATTAGTTGGAATTACAACAGGGTTTCTGATTTGGCTGATTCAGTCAGTTTGGTTACTGAATATATACATCTTTTTTATAAATTAATGTGAATAATAATGTCATTTTACACAAAATTGTATGACATGTGAGAGAAAAGTAATGCAAAATGTAAGCTACATAACCTGTGTTCCATTAGCAGTGTGTGATATGAGTTTTGATTTTCCAGCAGTCACAACGGTATGCCTTTTTATGTATACCTTTCTTTTGAGTTGCACAGCTTCTATCATTTGGCAGAAAACCTCTCGAACAATACGATGAATATGTTGGTGCCAACCAGGGTTTTCTTTGTGGACATGCAGAATTTCTATGAATATAGTTTTTGTAAGGTTTTGTAAAAAAAAAGGGAAAAAAAAACACGATTTGTTTTCCTAGTAACTGTATGTGTTAAGAGAACATTAGAATAACCGACATCTGAGTAAAACACGGGGAAATTCAACAAAATATTATAGAAAAGCTATTGAATTATTTTCTTTTTAACACATTGTGAATAATTCAATTGTACAGTTTGCTGTATGGGTTATATGAAGTTTTAAATAAAAAAAATACAAACTATTCATACCTGCTGTTGAGGTACTGATTCATTGGTGTTGTGTTAACATGCTGGAAACATGTAGTGAAACATTATCTGGACAGTATCAATTCCTTATCAACTCATCCAATGTTACAGTTACACTGAAAGGTCCAGTATTTAGGATTTAGAGGGATATATTGTCAGAAATGGAATATAATATTCATAACTATATCTCCATTAGTGTATAATCCCCTAAAAATGAGAACTGTTGTGTCTTTGACACCTTAGAATGAGCGATTTATATCTACATAGAGAGTGGGTCCTCCTCCAGAGTCCACCATGTGTCTACAGTAGCCCACCATGTACAACACTGGCTATAGATAGGGCCATTCATGTTTTCGCATTGGCCATCGTAGTTCTCCTTTACGCTTGGCACATGGCAGAAGTTTGAGTTCTAGAACCTAGGTTAACTAAGACTTATGAGTCTTATACAGAAGAGATTATTAGCAATGCTGCGGTTGTGGTTGCTTGGTACTCAGCCTACTAGGCGTACTTTAATATTACCATTTAGACATTTTACACTAATAAAATATTAGCACCAACTCAATTTTCAATAACAGTATTTTTCATGCTGTTTTTTTCCAAATCACTTCCAACACATTCTCGGAACCCATCGGCTGTATTCGGCATCTGACTTCCGGCAGACGGCGATACAGCCGCTGGGGGCCGACCCCCGATTTTTTGGCATTCCGGTTTGATTTGGGCGGTGGAGGCGAATTTCCGTTTCCGACTTCCGTTTATATATAAGTAAATATGCTGAACCATTGCGATGGATTCAGAGTTTGCAGTGACGCCAATTATGTTCTGCCTCGTTAGTTCACTGCACAGACTGTTTAACCTGGCAACAACCGCAGCCAGCTCAAACGTGATTGGTCAATATCACGCGGACTACAAACAGCCTACAACCGGAAACCAGGGCTCTTCCGCTCTTCTTCCGGAGGCAAGATCTCCAGGGTTTGCCTACAGACTCTACATTCACTGAATGTAGAGTCTGTATATAGAGACTACTTCCAACATGATTAGATTATTGAAAATTTGATTACATTTTAAATAACCCCATCTGGAAACAAAGCCTGATGTAAAATGAAACAAAATATGTATAGGGATATAGGGACGTACGATACTGGAGGTTTTTCCAATGTCTGACACACTGATATATAACAACTTTTTTCGGCTGATAACCAATACCCATATCAATTTATCCACTTTTTTCACCTCCTAATTTTAGTGCTCATCAAGTCTCTTCTGTAGTGGAATTAGTGTCATATTATGCATGCATACTCTTTTCACAATGGCCAACCAGCAGATGGAGAAATGAAGTAGAAAGCTTTTCAATGTATGAAATATTTATTCACTGTGCAAATGCTGGCTGATACCGATGATATACCGATAGTATCAGCATGTTGGCTGATTCCAGTAGTTCATTTTAAATATCAGCTGATACCAATGATGTGCCAATATTATCATGCACACCTTCTTTTTACGAGTACCAATGTCTTCCGAGTACAATGTGTCAACACCCATACTCATGATGAGGGAAAATTCTCATTTGGGTAGCTCGTGATCAAAAGTGATCTGATGCTCAATCCTGAAATAATAAATAAAGCAATGTCTGATTAAAATAACAATTTTAGGTTAGACACCACCCATTCTTAGTTTAAGTCCCACCCACTCTCAGTACAGATACGGATACAGATAATTAAATTGGTTGAACAAATACAGATACAGTTAATGGTGTATTCGCTCATCCCTCATTTAAGGGTTTTGACTTTTTGGATTAGGTACTGTCAGTTAGATCAATGTGACTAGAAGCCAAACTAATGTGACACACAAACATTATAACACACTATAAAGCAGTGACATTAACCTCATGCCTTTTATAATAAGCATGATTGATATTTATAGTGTATTTTACCACAGTCATTATTCAGGTCAAACAAAGAAAAACAGATAATGCTACAATGCTCACTATGAGATAGATAAGTTGTGAGAATACAGCTGCGTAGATATGTAGCATGATCCAGGTCCCTATTGTCTTATACTGAATAAGAATAGAATAAGCAAGAGCATACTACATTACGTTTGCATGCAACAGCTGCTGCACGGTGAGGCTGTTCAGCTCTATCATGTACAACACTGAGTACTGCAAAACTAGAGAGGGAGAAAGGAAAAAACAGGTGCGCTTCAAATGGTGTTCGTGCATGAATAAATACGTGTTGTGATGTGAGGTAGCCAGTCGACAGCAATAGGCAGAGATTAACCTTGCTGGCGTTGGGATGGCAGACGTGCGTGTTAAAAAAGCAGGGGGAAACCCCAGGCCATGGCGTTGAGGAGCAGCGGGCGCATAATGAGCGATGGGCAGGGGCCTCGCGCCTAATGGGAAGATTTATTATCTCTCACTATCAATTAATCCCTTCGGACAGACCGGGGCCAGCAGGAGCGCATCAGGACTATGTAAAAGAGGGAGAGGGGGAGGCCGTCGGAGGATGGGAGCCAGCCAGATGAAGAGAGAGAGATGTGAAAGGACATGAGAGAGAGGTGGAGGGAGCAGGAGCAGTGGGGCGAAATGAAAAAGGATGGGGTGAGAATAGGAGAAAAGGCTCTGAGAATGAGGGAGTGATTTGATGATAATACCCGAAAAGATTTGAGAGCTATACGGAGAGCGATGGGGTGAAGAACACAGGGTTAATGACAAAGTGAAGAAAGAGGTATAGGTGGTAATGAGATATGAGCGCGGAAAGACAATGCAGGAGTTACATGAGATAAAATAAAAGGGAGAACAAATAATGAGTGAAGCAACGGTAGATAAAGAGAAGCCAAGACGTCTATGGGAGACTCAGGCAACATAAAACAGAATTTGGTAGACTGATACAACACTACAAGATACTTTGTGCACATGCTTTTAAAGATTAGCTACATGTTCAGCTTGAAAACTCAGAGCCGGACTGGTGGTGCAATAATGTAGATAAAAATCTGCGGAAGTAGGTCAACGAATATGGACTATTTTAAGAAATGAGCCCTTTTTGAAAATAAACTACACAGTTACTGAATGGGTTTTAATGAAACGAATTATTCCATTCAAAGTCAGTTTTATGTGGTGGCGCTCAATTATGTTAGAGTGGCTTTTAAGAAATGGACGTTTTTCTTTTTTTTATGAAGGAAACTCTATGTTTGATTTAATGTTAATGTGTCTCAGCCTAATGTAGAACCATAAACTATTTATCTAAAGTGGTTTTACATAGTGTTCATCATGTTGTGAATAGCAGAGGCCATGAATGACATCAGGATGCCGCAGCACCTTCACAGTCCTCCGTCTCATATCCTCAGGTTTATTCTCACATATTTCACCGTGTACAATAAGTGACGTGCTGGATGGAGAGAGTACAACCTAAAGCTGACCTCCAGCGTCTTTGCCATTATGGAGACTTCCTCGGTCTGTTGCTCATGCACGCTCGTGGCGCTTTTCTCACTCTGATGGCACATGTCCAGACCAGTGCTCTTTTTGATGACCTTGACAGGGCCGTCAGTGGGTGATGTTCTGCTTGACACTCCGGGGCGATGTGCTGGAGCCCGATGGCTGTGCATCATCGACCCATTTGGGGGTGAATGAATGCCCGACCCATGCCATGCCCATCTCTGCGGACCCACTGGGTGAGAGACCCATCTTAGCTGAAGCTGCACCAGAGGATTGGCTTGATAGGAGAGCCAGTGTGCGCTGAACCTTATTATAGGCAATGTCATCATCCCTGAAAACTGAATTCCCTGCAGGAAGCGCGGGATATGTAGCTCTAAAGGATGCAGCTGAATAAAAATTGTTCTGGAGGAATGAAGGTAGATATCACCTTCAAAAAAAGAACAGAGAACAAACCAAGGCATGGGAAGTTTACTCTGAAGTTATAAGCCTTAAAGTGAAGATTTTCCAGGAAAATAAACCCCATTTTGATACTATATATATATATATATATATATATATATATATGTACACTCAGCAACAACCACTCTATGTATTAAAACTATGTAATCACCACTCTGTATAGTAGCTTTTTTTTAATTGTTGGAGGCAGAGTCATGACAGAATCACAGGAAAAGATGCAGCACTTAATCCATCATGACAGGAATTTCATTTCAATGGTATCAGCCTCTGTTTATTGGTCAACATTTGTTCCTGCTGCTGCTTCACAATAAAAGCATTGAGCTGGCAAAACATGTGGTGGCACTGACAGCAGCAGGTCGTCTAAAAAACACAAGACAACTCATTTTATGCATTTTTTTGGCAGCAGATAATTTTTAAAAAATTTTGGCCAAAATATTTTTCAGCTGACCAAAAAACTGCAAAGGATAAAAACAAAGACAAACAAATGAGGAGGTCCTACATGTCAATGACCTGCAGTTAACGCTGCAGCTCTTTGTGTTGACGTTGCTCTCCCTAAAAAAATTCTCCTAACCATCTGATATGTCAAGTGCCACGTCTCTGGAAATATTTAACCGTAGTTAGGCCTGCTAGGTTATGGCGAAAATTAAAATCACAATTATTTTGGTCAATAATGAGATCACAATTATTTAACACGAAAACTCACTGACTTTGGAAACATCATGGAGTTACTGAACTTTCACAAAAACTTTTTAACAGTGTATTATCTTAAACTTTAAGTATAATTCAACTGAAAAACATAATTAAATGTAACAAATTAGACAGATAAACAAAATTATTAATATACCATATAAACATGGTGAAAGAGGAGAGAGAGAGACCCCACGCTGTTAGCAGAAGAGCTGTAGACTGCGATGACTTTGAGCAGCATGCATGAGAATGAATTACAATATAATACAGGTTATGTGAATATATTTCTCTTTTCTTTCTCTCTGATGGTATAAATAAGTTGCTAAATGCGTCGCTAATAGCTTCAAAAATAAACTTGCTAAGAGGGTCTGAAGAGTCGCTGAATCTAGCAGGAAAGTCGCCAAATTGGCAACATTTACCACACTGCTGTACAGGAAAGGGATGCAGTGTATTTATAACACAAGACAAAAGAAGCATTTGTCTTTTTGTGAGCCAAAATCTTGATTAAAAATAAAATTAGATGAATCGCCCAGCTCCATCCATGGTGCTGGTGAACAACGAGGGTCAATCGACGAATTGTGATATTTATTACACCTTTCTAGTACCACCACATCCCAAAGGTGCTCTATTGGTTTGAGATCTGTAGGCTATACTCTCTATTGTCCAGTTTTGGTGAGCCTGTGTCAACTGTAGCCTCAGTTTCCTGTGTTTAGCTGACAGGAGTAGCCCCTGGTGTGGTCTTCTGCTGCTGTAGCCCATCTGCTTCAAGGTTCAACGTGTTGGTTCAGAGATGGTCTTCTGCATACCTTGGTTGTAACGAGTGATTGTTTGAGTTACTGTTGCCTTTCTATCATCTTGAACCAGTCTGACCATTATCCTCTGACCTCTGGCATCAACAAGGCATTTTCACCCAGAGACCTGCTGTTCACTGGATAGTTTGTCTTTTTCGGTGTGTGACAATCCCAGTAGATCAGCAGTTTCTGCAATACTCAGACCACGCCCGTCTGACACCAACGACCATGCCACGTTCAAAGCCACTTAAATCACCTTTCTTCCCCATTCTGATGATCGGTTTGAACTTCAGCAGGTCGTCTTGACTGTGTCAATATCTTGACCAAATGACTGGCTGATTAGCTAGTTGGGTTAACAAGAGGTTGAACAGGTGTACCTAAGAAAGTGTCCGGTGAGTGCATGTGTTGTAGTCATGAGAGACTGTTATTAAATAGGCTTATTTTAGCAACCCACCAAAGGCCACCGATCTCATTTAATTTATTTGCCAACGTCATATTGGTTAAATTTATTTACATTTGGCAGGTAGCAGGTGCTTATTTTGGATCCTGGGAGTCCTGGAACTAAAAGGAGCCACAGTAAGCTGTTAGATGAAGGCAACAAGCTGCTCTCCAGCTCCTTCACAATCCAAAGTGTATTTTACAATTATCGATCGTGGAGGAGTAAACAATTTGTTTCGTTCATTTGCCAAAATTAAATCTCAAACCTAATTTGGCCCACAGGCCTAAAGACTCTCATTTAATGTACAAGTATTTAAATAATTCAAGTCAAACGTCAAGATTGTATTGATGCTGACACATTTTCACTTTCATATTTGGGCCGCGTGCCAAAGAAGCTGGATTACAAGACTATTAGAAGGTCGATAGTAGTGTCCATCCCAATAACGTTAAAAACGATGAACAATTAATGAGTGTGTAATTACAGCGCACCATAATGCTCTAATGAAGTGGTACCACAGAGGGAATACTCATGCATATTCTACCTTCCATAATGAGTCTGGCATTACATGTATCGTATTTGTACAGGGAGACACCATATGGCACAATGTCGGAATGAGAGAAAAGCATTGTTTATTCCAGACCCTGACGCTTTTATTGCAAATCACTGACACCACCAGTATCAGAGCTTTATCCTCACACCATCATGTTGAATTATCCATTTGACTTGAGGTGAAATAGCCTGATAGAGATATTGCCCATGAAATGCCTTAGTGACTTGCTCTTTCTGTTCGCTCTCTTTGACCCTGATAATGACTGGAATAGAGGCTTTTTATGAATATAAATATAGAACTGGATGAAAGGCAATTTTCTCCAGTGTACATAAAATAACACTCTTGAACATTTAATGTGGAGTAGTTTTTGTCAAGAAGGTAGTGGCTTCTGCGGTTAAACATTGCACTCAGCGGCCACTCTATTAGGCAGACCTCATCATTTACCTAAATCACTCAGTCCTCTGAGAGCAAGTCACATGTCAAAGAAGTCTACTGTAAAGCTCACACACATCATTATGCTAAATGTTCTAATGCACATAATGAAACAATTACATATGTGAAATAAACAGTGGTTCGAGCCAGCATCTGAGACCTTACTAAGAACTGTGCGGCAGACGAAACACGTGCAGTCAGCTGCAGCACTGAGGGCAAAAACACCTTGTTCATAAGAGATGTCAGGGAACGATAAGACTCATTCAAGCTGACAGGCGGGCCACAAGTACACAAAGAATATCACGGTACAACAGTAATGTGTAAAGGGCATCTCATTAATACACAGCTCACTGAACCTTAATGCTGCAAGGTTACACCAAAAGTAGCTGAAACTGCGGTGGTTCAGTATGATGGAGGAATGGAAAAATGCTGCATCGGTTTCTACTGCGTCATGCTGATGAGCAACAATGTGACGTGAACAATACGGCTGTGACTGATGGTAGCAGTAGACAGGGTTTGCCATATCATCTTGCTCACGGTACCAGTATAATTTTTTCCATGATATGAAAAATCCATATGGTGATACTCGCAATATTTTGACTTGTTGGCATATTGACGTCATACTGTTACCCACAGCAACAACAAGCATGGCTGAAAGCAAAATTATTACCGACTTGCGGTGGTTCCGAAAAGAGGAGCAGCTGCAGCAGTGTGGAATAAACTGTGGCATCCTGAATGTTTTATGAACAGCCCCGGACTTCTCAGACTCTTTCAGTGACTCACCGCTCAGAGGGAACTCATTCAGCGGCTCCTCTGGCAGCAGCACAGCGTCTCTCCCCCCCTCTCTCAACGCGCATACATGGGAGTTGGTGTCGTCAAGTCATTTTGTCATAAAACTTTGGTAATGTAAACCTAAGTGATGCTCGCAACTCGACAAAAAACTCCCTCAACAAAATAAACAAACTGGTATAAACTGTGAAAACACTAAATAAAGTAGTTTCACATTAAGAATCTTTTTGCATGGCAACTGCTACTCAGCTTGTATCTCTGATCTCCTAAGACCCAGACGTCCAATCACTTAAATCTTTTATCAGGTAAAAAAAAAAAAAAAGTTAAAAATGACCCAGATAAATAAAATTAAAAAAAACACAAGAAAAAATCATATACACAAAAATAAACAGTAGATATCATCTACCCAAGATGGTTTCAAAAAGTAAGACTCCGACAGCTTTTAAAACATATAACACTCACTGTTTTCAGTTTTGCTCAACTGTCACTAAAATAACCAGATTCGTTAAAGGGAGCTAATGTGAAGTGATTTCCACTCAGACTGTGTGTCCCCACACACCAAGAAATTGTTTTTTTGCTGCAAGAAGACTAACTACTACATCAGCCCGAACAGTGGATCACAAACCAACAAAGCGTCTTTGAGATGAGCTGGATGAAATGCTTACACCATTAATGTTTCACTGAAGTTACTTCAGAAAATGATAGATGTTATCCAGTCATCAAAGGCTGAGATTCCTTTGAAAGCTTTCAGCATCTTGTTGAGTCCGTGCACAGAAGAAATCTGCTTGAGATGAAACAGGGACAGCTTTGCCACATATGCAAAGACCTTAACAATGAAATTCATACAACTGTGGGGCTGGGAAGCTCGCTGCCAGCAGGGGGCGGTAGAGTTAAAATGGACTTTTACTTCCCTGTGGGAGATGCTATCACCAGATCTGCATTTGTAGGATTAATCTACACTTGCTATTCATTTCCCGTAGGTGGCACAGGTGAGCTCGTCTACCAATGACTGAGAAGCTCCCTGTTGTGGTGAATCTGCAGTCGGCCAAATGTGAGTCACTTGGAGTCACCGGACAGTATCTACACTCTCATGCTGTGCATCTAAAACAAAACATTTGGACTGCCAAAGTGATCCTGGCGACGTTTAGCTTATATTACGGCCACTGAGTATGTTTTTTTAAAGGTTTGGATTTGTTGTGTATGGCAGATTTCTCTCATCATCAAACAGGAACTCCAAACCTCTTTGCTCGCTTCTACCTGAGGAGATACTGTCAGTGTTTTATCCCAAGGTTGCTCGCAGCCTACAGCAAGGCTGTTTGATGTTGGCTCAGCACCAGACTTCATTCGGTTCCAGAGAGGGATGAAGTTCACCAGCAGATGATTTGCTATTCTCTATCAAACTCCATCCTTACATTTCCATCCTTCAGCTTGGGAAGCTGCCAATGCATCCCAGCATGTAAACCTCCCTAAAATTTGCTTACAACATACAAAGAGTGGCTGTGAAAAAAAAAACATCAACACTGCACAAGGGCAATCTTTACCATTCATGTTTCGACTTAGCCTTGACCATTACGGGTGAACAAGTTTATGCTGGCTTCTCTGCCTAGTCGATTCAGTGGTGAGCTAAAAGTACTATTTCAGAATTGGCGAGCAGCAGCTACTCTGGCTTGGCATATTCACTATAATGACTTGATCATGATAACTTTAATGGAGGCCTTCTTTTACAAGAGAGTGAGGCCAATTTTGCATTACTATGGCAGAGAGGAACTAATTATGCCAGACACCGAATGTAAGTATGTCTTTTGCTCTCTTTGCCTTCTTAGTAAAACATGAAAAATCCTTAGTGATGGAAGCTGGAGAGTCTCTCTTCTCTCTCTTCTATAAGAGGACATTATATGGCCTGTCCACAGGGAAGGTGCTAGAGGGTGTCTGGCTGGCTGGGGGAAGGTTTATGGGCTGTGAAGGCCAATTTGAGCAGCCTGCAGATGGAGTCCAAAACCGCCATGTCACGTTCCTCCCTCTATCACACTCCAACAGAACGTTGAAGAAAAAAAAAGGCGGCTATCACCAAGGAAACAAAACTCCTGTTTTAACGTATTTGACATTTTGAGTGGTAGTGGCATGGATTTGTGTACGATAAACTGCTCATTAATATTAAATAAGGAAGTGACAGTTGGAGGGACTTGGCATACACTCCTGGCACCTCAAGCGGGATTGCAAGTGATGGCTGGGTGCTTTGTTTAACCCAATATGTGGTGGTTAAGTGAAAGAACAGCTGCTGTGTGTGGACCTCTAAGACCAAGGTGCTGCTTGGCAGAGTGGAGATAATCTGTCCAACTGCAAAAGCCTAACGTCACATGTGAATGTTACACAAAGATAATACCTGTTCTATTTTAATTTAATCTCTATGACTGAATTACAATTTATGTGCTATCTCAACCCGGTCTTACTCAGAAGTTGTTGAAATCCGGCGCTTGGACAAACTGACAAAAAAAAGCCATCCTTTAACATCAGCATGATTTGAAGCCAGTCGCCGTTATAGTTTAACGGCACCCGGCTGCGTCAGGGAGGAAACACAGCAGGACAAGAATGAAAGTTGAGGTGGCAAAAGTCTGACTGGGGCGGGCGGAAGGGGTGGTGGATGGGTCCAACAACCGCCGACTATCACCTAGGAGAGCGATGTTCACATCCCGTAAGATTATAAAGCCAAACCCTGTTCTTTTTTCCTAAACCTCACCATGTGCTTTTGTTGTGAGTGGAAAGAAAATTTCAATTCACATTGTTGTACTGACGTAGTGTTATTTTGAGAGAGACTGTATGTAAAAAGTAAATTTCTTGTAAAAACATAAGTATTTTGAAAGACGACAATACATGTAAGAGGCAGAACTTGACATGGTGTCCCAGAAAGTCAACAACTAATGCACCCAGGGTACCTTTCAAGTTGTGTCTGGACTTGGAAAGTCCATGACCAAATGTTGATATGTGACGAGGTCTGAGTGATGTGTTGGCTGTCTTGAATATTCAACTGAGTCGGGACATGAATAGGAAATGGGAAAATGAATAGGAAAGCACCAATTTGGACCACACATCTGTATTAGCTGACATTCGCCTTGTTGACTGCCATTGGCCTATCAGCAAACAAGACGATATTCACCAATAGCGGTGTCTTGTCATCCTAGGGACAATAGAAAACATGTTTGGGATGAACTGAGATCTTCCCCTGGACCTCGTTGTGATGAAAGGATGCAGAGAACTCAGTATCAACATGGCAGGGTACATAGTCGGAGAGCTAGTTAACATCAGCTGTTAGCAGCCAGCTGAAACTAACAGCTAACAGAGGTTGCACTGAGTGACATTATGCTGCTTTCAAGGTCTATTCTGTAAAAAATCGGGCAGAGGTAAATAATGATAATGTGCGATGATGTGTTCAAATGTAATCTCGTAAAAAAAAAAAAGAGTTTTGGGCAAGTTTTTTGAAGGAGAAATTTGTCGATGTGTTTACAGGAATATAAAGATGATCTTAAGGAGGGAATTAACCTATACAGTATTATGGTAAAAATGCATTTGAAGCTGTTATTTATTATTATGTTTTTCATGTGACAAAAAACTATATTTAAATTTGAAAATGAATTTGTGCTCATTAAAAAGTAGTGTAATGACAGACAAAATGACTTTAAAACTGCTCAGTTATATTTTAAAATGAAGATTTCTTGTACAAAAGGGGGAATAAATAACAAAAACAAAATAAACAACGACAAAAACACCAGTATCGGCTATCAACCAAATTGTTATTTATACATCAGTACTGGTGTCAGCCCAGAATTTCACAATCACTACACCCCTAATAATGAATGTAATTTCTTTACAGTTATTAATTTATTCATGTTAGTCTTTAAAATGATTTTCTGATACATGTTCATACTGAGTTGGTTGTGAATCTGGCTCCTGTAATAGATTTTGGCACCATTTCCCCGGTTTCAGACAGTAAACTAATGTCACCTTATGCCACACACTAAATATGCAGTTGCAAACCGAGCCACACACTGTAGCCATAAAGTGCATGATTAAAACGTGTGTCTCACTCTCAGTATTTATGGCTGATGACTTCCGTTGTGCAAGACTGGTTTTAATATCCACACAAAGCTACAAAAATGTTAATGTGTAGGCACTGAAAATAACAATTTATGTCCCCCATTGTGTTTTATTTTTGTGGCTCCTTGTTGCCTGTGTTTATGGGTAAGGCCAAATGTAAAGTCATATTTAATTACAGAGCATTATTGCTCAATGAGGCTGTGTTAATGCAAGCTAGTGTCTCAGATATAAAAGATAAAGAGACAGCACCTGTAGCCAAGCATAATGGGACAGTGTATCACCTTTTCGGTGACATGGAATAATTGAGTAAATCAATTTATGAGTCTGTTCACAACAATGGATTTGAAGATATAATGTGTAATGTATGACAGATTACATTTTTTAAAAATCTAATTTTGTATTGTTGATTTAAATGAAGGGGACTGAAATTAATATGTGTCAGGGACGGGAACTGGAAAGCTGCTTACTGGAACTCCTCCAAACGCTCAAGTCACACTTTGCAATAAAAAGCCTCCAGGTTTGAGAGAAGATTTGGGACCCCCACAACAATTCCACAGCATTGCCTTTGACTTCCCCGACTAAAAGACCGTTAGGAAACGCTGTTTGGCACGAAGCGAGTGGCATGGGCTTCGTTGGCGGTTTGTGGCACTGCATATGGGAAGTCCTTCAAAGTCAGCCGTCGTGCCGCAGGCAGCATTCTAATGAGGTCATCAATAACCTGCAACAGCTGCTCAGAGAGAGAGACCTCATCTGTTAAGCTCTAGCCACCAGTGACTCTGCTGTAACTGAACAAACAGCTCCAAAATAATGAGAGGTATTCTATGGAACATACAGCACCACTTTACTATGAACCATTAATTGGTGGAGCTGCAGTAGATTTAAAAAGTGACAGCGGTGACAGTGAGTGAAAAGGTTGCAAGTAAATCCCTCGGGAACTGTCACTTAGTCCACTGTGATACTTTGGTAGAATGAGCCTCTCAAAACGAGGCAACGGTAAACATGTCACCCTTTGTAAAGGATGCAGCTCCACTCTGGGCCAATCAGGAACAAGTAAACAACTTTTGTAGCACTTCCCCCCCACAGGCAGCTGAATTTAAAAAAATGACAAAACTCAACCCTTTTTTTGACTAATTCTTCACACATTTACAAACTAACCCACAGGACACATCATTCTGTTACTTGTCAAAGGTATTAATAAAATGCAATCAGAGTACTGCATCAGGCCGGGTACCCGTGACTAACTGGTGAATGACAAAAAAAAGAACATGCAGGTCAGATCGTAGGGTTGGATGATAAATATATTAAAATAAAATGTGAATAACAATAGTACTTTCATTTAGTGTTTTAACATTTTAACCCTCTGACTGCTGACTTTGTGTGTCGACTGTGCACCAGCTGCATTATGAGAGCCGATTCAACCGTGGAGAAATACTGCTCAGTATTATGAGAGTAAGCAAAAGTAGTCATTTTAATTGTATTTCCTGACTTATCTTTGTTTTTAATATACAGTTAGGGCTGCCCCTGACTAAGAATTTTCCTAGTCGACCAATAGTCGTCATTTAGCTCCATTAGTCGACTAGTCGCCTACTTGTTTACGATATTAATTTAATTATGAAATGATATATTTTGGGCAGGGCAACACAATGTTTGAGTTGAAGGTGTGAGAAAGAATAGTATCAGTAACATTGTTAACACTGTGCTACATTACAGAGAAATACAAACCGTACTAATGAACCTTCATTAATATAGGCCTGTATTTTATCTACAAGTGCACGTCACACACTGAGCGAGCCGCCTGTTAATGACGCTGTGGGCAAAGCAGTAATGATTGTGCTAAGTGGCTAATGGGCATGTAGCTACTTCCATGTTTCAGATGATACGTCATGTTTGTAGTCGACCAATGAAGATGAGTTTACATATCACCTTGGGTTCGTCCTTCACCTTCTCAGAATGATCCCACACTGTGGATTTCCTGCCCGACATGTTATTAACTAGCCTGTGGAATAACCGCAGGTACCAGCCCTGGAAGTTAGGCACCGTACACATGCTGCGTCTTTAGCCGCCTGGAAAACGCAAGGTCGAGCACTAGGCACAATCAGATTCCCTCTGAGGTTGTATAGCCTATTTACCTGAAATCCTGAGTGCAGAGCTGATCTTCTTCCAGATGCTGTTTATAAGTGTGTAGGCCTGTCGTCCGTGGGACAGATGTAAAGCTCTGGGTAGCCCTGCACTAACATGATCAATTTTTCCGTATTTATCAGACTGAATATTTACAGAAGAAGGGAAAGATATCTGTCGGCTGTGATTGGTTTGTAATGTGACCCCTGTCTGACTGCTGAGCGTTGCCACTTCCTGTGTCTGTCCTTTCACATTAAATTTCCACACGGTCCAGTCATGTAGGTTTTGATTTATTTTGACAAGGCACAGCTCCTAGTAGAGTTGAGAAAATCCACTGTTAAAAAGACAAGCTTTTTTAGAAGTTCAATAAATATATGATGTGTCAAATGTCAATGGGTAATCCTGTTAAATAATCGTCATCTCAACATTGACTCAATACAATACTACACAGACAAGCCAGCAGAAGGATAAACAAGGGCCAATCCCCAACCTCTGCCGTTATTCATCATAGGGAGGAACAACAGTCTACCAGTCTCAGAGAACTGGTTGGTTTCTGGTGTCTTATTGCCAGCTACATGAAAAGGCCAAAGTGACCTTCTGCTTTTGATATTGGAGGCAAAATATGGATGAATGACTTTCTGATCCTCAATTTTCTACCTTGAAACATGTCAGTGCTGAGCTTTTGCCGATCTCCCCATGTTGTAGATTACTGGTTTTCATCATCATTGCATGGTTGACCCCTTCTCTGTCTCACTGTTGGAGGCGCCACAAGCTCATCTATTTGTGTGACATTTGCGGCATGGCACCTGTAACCTGGAGGACTCTTCTTATGCCTCTGTAGCTGTCAGAGGAACATGAGCGAAGACAGCAAGATCTCTCTCCCACTCCCTCTCTCTGCTTTGAATTTAGCCCACAGTTCATTCTTGCTTGGATAAAGCAACACTAAGACACAAAACAGGTGCAACTCTGCTTGCCAGTAAGAAAATGTCTGCCAGCCTACTTACAAAGCCCTTCTTGGGAATACTGTTCAAGTTTTATGAATGTCTTGGTTGAACTTATAGTCAGAGAACGCCCAGTGCAATTCATACGCCTGCCAGAAGTACAACTGCTGAGACACTGTAGGATGTTTTTACTTCAATAGACTGCACAAAATTTATTTGTGAGAAATAGGAGACATGTCTGAGACAATTTATGTTCATCTTAATAATCTTAATGGTCTTGACAAGTTAATATCAGGAGGTGTACATGTAAAAATAAAACATCAGTAGTTGATTTTCTGGTTTATTTGATCAATTTATCATCAGGTAAAATTCTGCAACTGCTTCCCAATCAAGCTGGCCTGAGGTTAGCCAACTCGTTCTCATCCCAGATCATCAAATATTGACGCCAAGGGCATTTTTTTGCATCTGTATGTGACGCACAGCCATCCTCTGGGTGAGACACATTCTAACACATTATTATTGCTAGCAGTCATGGTCAGGCTCACGCAACAAAACTTCTTGGTTATGTTAAGACGTCATGTTTTGGGTGAACTTTCCCACTCTTTCCCACCACCACCACCATTTTTCATTTTCAGGCTCTGCTCATTGGGGCCAGATCCCTGTGCAGAGCAAATTCGAATTTGTTAGGGGCGGGGCATCTGGAATATCCAGGTTAACCATTGACAAGATATTCCGTCAATCCGTGTTTTTACTGTTATAAGATGAGGGGCGCCGTTACACATCTTGTGATACAGAACAGCACTGCCGTGTTCAAAAACAAACAAAGACTCGTTGGAAACCTGAAGAAGATGTTTCCTGAAATACAGCAGCTTGTAAACTGCACAAAAATCTCTCAGCGATGGAAAGTTTATGGTTACATGGTAGATGTTGATGGTCTCAGACTTCAATAATTCCTATTTTAATCTACATTCTGAATCCAATTTGGACAAACAAACGAGTCTGGTGGGACGAAACAGCAAATCCATGATGGTGACAATGACAAGACGAACACATGAGAGAGGGACACAACAGAATACTGAACGACCAATGAACGTGGCAACGCCTTCTGCTCTACCTCAAAGTTCATATTATTTTCAGCATTTTTATTATTATTACTTTCCGTTATACAATTTAAATTGACAAAAGGAAATTAGAAAAAAACAAAAAACAGAAAAGAATACAACAAAAAGTTAAAGCATGTAACATGATGTAAATATGCCAGATCTTTTGAGTGAATGTCTGTTTGACCCATGCACGAACGCTTTCTCCACTCTTAATACTAGGTCAGTTGCTCTCAGTGTTAAGTATAGCCGCGGATGGGTTTACAATGGAGTTAGTTGAAAGCCTAGTGCATCTCAAAGAGACGCCAAAGGCACCCTGTCACAGTGGTATCACACACCAAGGGGCGTAATAAAGCGTTAACCTGGGGAAAAGAACATCTTAGTATCACATTGGTTGGCTCAGAAATATGTCACAATTTAGGTAATAAAATGCTGACCCTAAGCAACAAAAGTATTTGATATACTGCATTAAAACTGTGCAGTGTTTCACAGGAAAATATGCTGAGATTTCTGTATACATACGTGATGATCCTCTGTATAGATATAGTCTAGCTTTATGAGGAAGCTGAATCAGCATTATAAGTCAAAGGCTGCATAATAACTGTGTGATAATAAACAATTAATTTGGTGTCTTAGCTGCGTAAATCTGATGGTGATTGTAAATTGTATAAGTCGCTCAAAAGTGTGCCTTACCTCTAGAAATGCTTTTTCAAGTCAAACATGGACAACACCTGCCACTGGCCTTATGTTTAAGGTGTCCTATATTCATTTTGTGGTACCATTTATTTGCGCCTTGCAACTCTGCAACTTCTTGGATAAGAAGTTTCATCTGTACAGAAGCGGGTCTCCGCTCCTATCTGCTATCCATTATGAAGCTGTCAGTGCACAATGGCAGGGGAGTGCAGCGCCTATAACAAAAACAGAGGAGAGATTCGATTTGCCATGAGTAATGCTAGTTCCTATCACACCCACTGATAACTCCCACCAAGTTTCTAAACTGTGCCACAGGTGTTCCACACACACCTCTGGCCATACAAACACCAAATATAGTCACAACAACCCGGTTTATATTGGACCACTGGCTGAGTCATCATTTATAAAAATAGGACTGTAGGAGTGGACACTTGGGTCACAAAACTAAGATAGCTGTAGTAATAAGCTGCTGCAGTGGAATTATTTTAGTGACATTATACTATGATTACTGTAAGGTTATTGTCTGTTATTATTATGATTTCAATTTCCACTTATCTCACAATTAATGCAAAGCTTCTTTAATTTGAAATGCATAATACTAAAGCTGCTGTTACACAGAGGTTTCTTCGTCCATCTGAATCCTGCTACCTCCAACCTAATCACCAGAACAAACATTTCTGCAAACCGCTGATATGTAACAACTCTGCATGTAAGTAGTGTATATGTTTATTTTAAGTTCAGTTTTTACTCGGGGTGTAAATCACTGTTTTTATCACAATACGATATCATATCAATTCTTTGGACGATACGATATTTTCCAATATTACAGGGTCTGCCACAATACGATTTCAATTTTATGCGATTGAGGGGTCTGTGATCATGATATTATTTGCCCATTTACTGTAACACAATCAGTTACAGAAGAAGCTGGCACCCCCCCCTTTTTTTTTGGCCATAAATGTTTTTACTTTACACTGACTCCACTAACACACAGACAACAGCACCAGTTAAGTTAACCTTCGGGGCTTTCTGTCAGAGAGACCTTTCTGAAGGAAATCTTTTCATTTGAACCCAAACCATCGTCTTTTTCCCAAAACTTAAGGTCTATCTGGCTTCAAGCCCTGAAGGCAAACTTCTCCAAACTCCATAGAACATGTTTTAACAACATCATTCAACCAAAGTATTATATTTAGCTAAATAATAAATTTCAAGGTCCACATACACAACAATTTTTTTTTTTTACTAGTCACCCATTATTAGCTAAAACACATTTATATTGCAAAAACTAGCCTAGCAGCTAGCAGACTTTTTTTCTCTCCTTATACATTAATACATTTCATGTAACGTTATTATTTTTCTTACTCACTGTTGGTTTAAGTCACTGCATCTCCCAACAGAACAGCACGATTGAATTTTAGCCTGCATGCATGCATGTTTTTTCAGCTGAACGTTGTTGAAACATAGCTGTCAATGTAACGGAGTGAGAAGTTAGTAGGATGAGATGCCCATCCAGGCAGCTAACGTCATGTTGTGCCTTAGCTCGTCACGGCATTGTTTACATATGACATGTTCTTTGTCTGTTGACCTGTATTTTCTCAGAAATCCAAAATATTTACACACTGCTGATTTATTCCCAAGTGAATAAAGTTATCCTCATTGTCTTTCTCCTGGCTGTTCGCCATCTTCCTGCCGCTGTTTGGCAGTGACATAGACTTTCGGGGAAAAAAAGCATATCCTAAAGATGATGATTAAGGGGGTGATCACACAGAAATGAGACGCTAAAGATGTGGATGCTTCAAAAACGCTTGAAACGCTGGAAGCGCTTATTCAATGCACGCTAGCTACTGGCATCTGATGCTCAAAAAGTTAAAAATATTTTAACTTTTCAGCATCTGCACGCGTCTAAAAAGAAGCATCTACAAAAACGTCTAAAAAGACTAAAAGACCTGAATGCTGGTCAGACGCACCGTATCATAGGAAAACAATAGTTTTACTGGCGTCGCGTTTCTAGCATTTCATCTAGGTGTGATTGCTCCCTTAGATCGATGTTTCCACTTTGCATCAATGACACTGGATTATTGATCATTGAATCAATATATCGATCCAGATCGATGGATCGTTACACCCTTGGTTTTTACATTTCAACAGTGCTGTGGTTAATGTGTAATTATGGGCAGGCAAAAAAGTGTCAGGAAAAGCTTGTGTTTTGGCTTAAAATATGCTGTCTTGGCAGCAGGATCACACTGATTTCGCGCTAGAAAACAATAGGTTTTATTGTTTGTTGGTCTCAAACAGTGGCAGCCATCTCCCCAAGATGTCATGCCATCCATCTTCTTCTCCACCTCCCCATGACAGACTCAGATCTAATACATATTATCAGAACTACATCACTTTCAAAACACTGTCGAGACTGAAATGTAGAAATGCAACGTATCTGTGGTTTTCAGAAATGTCCAGTGCCAATATTTTATTCTGGCGACTGAGCTGAGAGATCATTCTGTCGGGGCAAAATGTTTCCTTTAATGGTGAGTCGGCCTTGCTATGACGTCAGGCAACATGAATAACGTTTCAGATAAGCCTCTTTTTCTCTGTAGTTCTGCCATGATGGCTCACATGCACAGTCAAGTAGGGAGGTGGTGGAAGGATTAGGGAAGAGGTTATATCTGAGGCTCACTTGCAGTAGGGCACACCGAGGGTGGCAATACAGGTTCAGCAGATGCTGCTGGAGCATGGCCACAGAGTCACAGATTAGATATGGAGGCCCTAGCTAATTATAAGAAAAGCAGCAGCTGACAGCAGCCTTGCCACAATACTAATATATATCCAAAGTGGAGTTAATGAATGGAACAGGATTTTAAAATAAATGCACGCAGCCTTCGCTTTAAGTACATTCATACAACACATAAATCTGCTGCTGCTGCTACTGTGTGTTTAACAATATCCATTTCTTCTGAGCATTTAGACTCTCCTAGCCTCCATTCTCTCGGTTTTATTATGATGGTTTTCTTCCATTAATGTACCTCATGTGTCAATTAATCACCTTGTTTATACATTTATTTACCTAATGGAATCTACTTAGCCCTGCCAGTCCTCTTCAAAATGATGTATTGCTGGTATTGACGGACTGATTTCTGTACACTGCTTGTGTTCCCCTTAATTGTCCTCATTGATTAATTTTCACTATCTTGTCTCAATGTGGTCCACACATTTATTCGTGTAGACACGTGTGTCAGTTAAATTAACAGTCAACAGGCCCTTCTAGCGAGGCTTGGGTTACTAGAGATCATTAAGTCACAAGTGATCCCTGTACAGCTGTCTGATAAGTTTAATTTAGTAGCAGCACAATGTGCATTGTATAAAGAGAGCGTTAGATGCAGGGAACACTGCGGTATTTTGAAAATGCATCTGCCCACAGGAGCGAATTTAGGCAGGAAAGGATGCTGTGCTTAACTGAGACACTGGACGCACTTGAGTTGGCAAAAAAGTGGGTGTAACATGCAGTCTGACCTCTCCTTGTCCTCTCTGTAACTTCAGCAATAGTTAACATCATAATGCTGCTATTTATGGCACCTGTTAAATAAGGCAATATCTCAGGATCGATTTTGCTGCCGCTCGCTCTCCCCTTTGGCACTCTCTTCCAACACACGTTGGATTTGATAACTCAAGCTCTATTGATTTTTCTATAAGCAAAAATAGTCTGCACAGAGGCATAAACAAAAAATATTGGTTGTTGCCATATGCTTTTTTAAAGATCAATATTTAAATGTTAAATGTTTTTGTTTTGTTTGTGAGGGACACTGTAACTTTATGTACTGTAGTACAGTATACACACATATACACACACAGGTGCCATGTTTACAATAGGTAAAATATTTCTGGAAAAAGAAATTTAAATGTGTCACTATCAATAAAATCTTTCTATCAGGTTATATCAATTTCCAGGCAAATGTAGGCAATCTCATTGTCCCATCACAACTTCACATGCATGAGGCACGACACTGGAAAGAGTGTCACTTCTCCCACTGCAAGATTGCCGCGTGTGTTATGCATCTTCTTGCCGAGTGCACGGAGGGAAATATGTTTTTGGAGGCATGATGGTGATAGAATGATGAGATGATATACAGGGAGATTGCACACATGGAAGTACAGCATATGCAACAAATGCAAAAAAGGTAATGGTAAGGCTGTGTTTGCAAAGATCTTGTGGGATGGAAGTGGATGGGAAAAAAATCTAGTGGGGAAAATGGAAAGAGAGGGACCATAACATTCAAATGGCAGATTGGGATCTAGCTTCCTGAGTTGGGGAGAAAGTGACAGAGACTAATGGATTTCTGTGCCTGGTGTGATTAAGAGGCTGTACTAAACCTGAGATAATGTGCTGATATCTGCTGGGAGCTGCTTGACGCTAGCTGATCATAATCAGTGGACCCAAGATAGTCGAGAAGCTGCTCACCTCTCTGCGGCACTCAGCTCGCCCTACATGTCCGCTCTGGTTACGTCTGAAGAAATACACCCATCTTCTCTCCAATCTACCGCCATTACAATAATACTGTGCTGATTTGGTTAAAGCATTTTAGCAATAGAAAATTATTTCAGAGCATAATGGAATGCATTAAGAATGTGGTTCAGCATTACATGTTATTGGGTGTGCAGTGGGAGTGCAGGAAATGTTCTGTATTGGCGCATCGATTGGTGGGAAAAAACTCAACATACCACTTGGTGAGCTGGCAGAGCACAACTTTAAGTTTCATGGAGTAAACAAGCCGTGGTGCATTAAACATTGCTGATGTTCTTATGCATGGTCCTTGGGCTTCACTGTGCCGTTGCGCATTTTAATGTTAATCTTAATCAATGTTCCGTGCTCTAATGAGAACACTGGTTTTTACACGCTTGTTGACCTGCCAGATCAGGATGCACTAAATGTGATCAGAGTCCTATTAGCCTTGGGAAGGTAAGCACTAGCCTCTAGCACTATAACAACACCCCCCAACCGATGCTGCAAGGCCCTCGCTATACAAGATCTACCACAACAGACAGCACTTTATTTTCTAAAGGAATGACTCTTTGATGAGCCACTGTATCAATTTAAACAGGCCACAAAAACCATGAGTGGGATTTCAATGCAGCACCTGTGGAAATATGGCTCTCGTCATTTCATTCCATACTGTCATTACTACTTAACTGGTCCGGTGGGACTCCTTTACTGCAGAATAACAAGTCCCAGCATCACAACAGCCATATGTCCTGGCTTTCCCCAGGGGACAACGCCTCCGGCTGCCCACATCCCTTTTCCTTGCTGTCAGTTTCAGGCAGAAGAACCCTGACAGCTATATGTTGTACTATCAAGATGAGGTGCTTTTAGATTTGAATAAAATGCCACAATTACAGTGTGAAGTCTCTGCTGATTACCAGCCCTGACAACGCTGCAATGGCTGCTATTGTTTTCGCTTTGTGAGTCTGAGTGTGTGTCATCATGGCGTAATGTGGTCCTGGTAATACCAAACATAGCCTGAAGTACCACAGAAGCTGTTTTCAGTATTTTGTAAGGTGTTTATACGTCCAAGACAGTTTCACTCCGACTTTGTCATATATAGATGTTTGGTCATGGACCTTCCACGTCCACATACGACGTGCAAGGTACCCTGGGTGAGTTGGTTGTTGTCGTTCTTTGACAAGTCAAGTTCTTCCTGTTACATGTCATTGCCCTCTTTCAAAATACAGTTCTGTTTTCACAGGTAATGTACTTTTTACATACTGTCTCTTTCAAAATAAACGCACTACGTCAGTACAACAATGCAAGTTGACATTTTCTTTCCCCCCAAACGAACACACATGGTTGGGTTTAGAAAAAAAAAGAACAGGGTTTGGCTTTATAATCTTGCGGAATGCAAACACCACTCTCCCGGGTGAACGTCAGTGTTTGTTGGACACATCCACCACACTCCCACCCACCCTTCTCAGACTTTGAGCGCCTTAACTTTCGTTCCTGTCCCGCCGCGCTTCCTCTGATTCCGCCGAGTGCCGTTAAACTGTAACGGCGACCAGCCACGTTTCATGTTGACGTTAAAGGACGGCTTTGTTCGTCAGTGTCTGATGCCGCAAGTCACTGCCCAAGCACTGGATTTTGAGACTGGGCTCATACGTATGTCTGTCTGTTTGTGGACAGATTTTGTCAATGTAATAGCAACACAACTGTGCAAGATGCAGTCACGAAACTTCACAGGTGTGTGGTTTAGATCATAGTAAAGACTAGGTTTAAAGATGGGTATGGTCACTTTAGGCTACTGGATGACATTCACTTGAAGTCGGAGATTACTGTATCGCGGCTGGAGTGTTTCATCAAAAGATGGTCTCTTGTTAATCTTTACGTTGGAACTTGGAACTTTTGGTTTGAATTCAGCAAAGATGGGAAATACAATCAGATTTTTTATTTAAACCAGTATGAATATTACTTGTATAAAAAGTAAGGCTTCAGATGATAAATCAGTCATGAATCACTCATTTGATCTAGCTCCGACAGACAGCGCATCAGAGAGAGAGTGAGTTGTGGCACTCGAGGATTACAGCGCCTCGCACACCCACATAACACCACTTTATCCTGTTAAAACAATACTCACAACTTGGAATTCATTTTTATGAAAAACCCTTTTGATTCTTTTGATCTGACGACTCTTAAGGACTAAAGGAATATTAATAACTTACAGGATAATCAAGGAATGGACACATAATTTGAGGTAACCAACAATCCAGTTTTATACAGCCAAAGAACTGCCAAAATTAACTGTTCGGCAACCAAAGACAGGCGTTTATTTGTCAAAATGTATAGCTACAAGAGACTAGGCGTTTAATTGTGTCTTGGCTTTTAATTGAATTTTTACAGGATATATTCCAACAATAATCAAAGTTAACAAGCAGTCCAGTTTGTCCAGCTGCTTTTTGCATCATATGGGTTATTATAAAAAATAAAATAAATACCTTTTCATATAGATAAGATGCAACTGTCTAATCTAAGAAAAATGTATTTGACTTTCTACCGCTCCTGAATGTACTGGCTCTCACCGTCGACTTTACATTTCTTTGCTGTGTCCATTTCTGCTATTTATCATGAAATGTTTGCTGTTCGGTAACTGTTTATGAAAACACACTAGTTCTATCTTCGTAATGCTAACGAATATTTTTTGGCAGGCAGATTACAGCATTTTGACAGATAAGCCACGGGCCGTTTAATTTTGGTCCACTGGACTTTGAACATGCCTGGCTCTAAGTATAATGAAATTTGATTTTTCATCTACAGCCATGTTTTTCATAGTACTTAAACCCAGCAGTGCTACTAGCACAGTAGGACTTCAACTATATTTTACAGTCATACAAATGCTACAAAATGCTGAAGGTGCTGTGCAGAATTTTCCCCAGATAAATCCGAATCAAAAATTGCTATTTTGGGTATCTAATACTTTGAGGCAGTTTCCAGTTAATCATCTCATCTGCCCCCCAAAAAACTAAGATCAGTGTTTGAGATGAAACAGGTTTCAATCTGGATAAAAACTGAAGGAGCAGAATACTAAGACCTGTACAATTGAAGATGATGCAGTGTATGTGTTTGAGCATCTGAGTGCTTTTTAACGCTACATTACTGCACACCACTGTGCTATTACAGGCGTTTTATGGGCAAGCTTTTAATATTACTAACTCTCTGTGTACTGACACTTACAATATGATTTAGAATTAATTGCATAAATGAGTAGGATAGCTCATTTGTTTATTTCTCTCCTTCTTGTTCATTATTGAATTAAACGACACAATCCAATTAGTAGTGTGCATTACCCTTTCTTGCAGTTTGATTAAGCAAGTAAAATATTAAGGCGGATGCTCAGCCAAATTATGTTGCATTACAAATCCCCCAAATCACAGGGCTTTTCATTCATGAGCAAAAAATATTCTACAGAAGCTCTGTGCGCTGCAGACTGAGAGCAGGAATACCCTCATGTGTCAGTAGCTCTGGATTAGTACCACACACACTGACCTGTCCAAAGATGTCTGGTTTGATACAGATGTCATTATTGCAAAAATATGCATCCTACCGTGCAATTATGAGCACACATAAATGACTTCACAGGTTGATGTCACAATGTCACGCTGCTATGATTAGGCTGAATATTTTCTTTGTCATCACAGTTATTCTTGTAATATATTTTCCCTCCTGTTGGATTGTCAGGACAACAAATATTTGAATAGAAATGACCTCAATTTCGAGGGAACATTTCATTTGGCTGCAGCGCGTGTTATACATATTGAGGAATGGCAACATGTCAGGCCTGCCAAGCTGATTCCCAAAGTAGCTAAAAATGACACCGCTTACAGCCAGCACTGTCTTCACCGTACGTGAGTGCCAAGTATTTTGGATGTCACTACAAATATTTTACACATCGGGTGCAGAGGATGTTTTGTTTTTGTCTCACTCTGATTATATTCACTCTTCTTCCTTTTTTTTTTTTTTGACTCCTCCGCTGGAGAGCTGTGACACAGACGAACCATGTTTTCATTGTCAATCAAACGATCACCTTACAAGGTTTCTGGAAAACACCTCTCACCGTGTCCTAGCACATAACTGTGATGGTATGTCTGCTGGAGAACAACAGCTGCTGGAGTAGTTGAAGGTTATCGCTTCTTATTTTCTAGAAAACGTGGCAGGTGTCATTTATAATCCACTGACACATTGCAGGGAGCTCTAAAGAGGAATTGCTTCAACATGAGGAGAATTAAACACTTTCTCCAGCCATCTACCAGGGTGAATAAACTGCCAGAATATATAACGGATGACCCCAATTTTCCCAATGCTTATGACAGATGTCTCTTCTTGCAGGTCAGAGTGAATGTGAAGAGGTTTACTTTCTCTTTTAACCAATCTTTAGCAAGGGTTGGGACATTAACTTGGCAAAGCGTCTGGTCTGTAATCTGGGTGAATGGCTGTGTCATATATCAAAAACTCTTGGCAAGAGTCCTGGGTTCAAAACTGTTTGAAAAGCCAACAGACAGAGAGTGAGACGCCCGACTACTGCCTAAAGCACTCTTGACAAAAGGAATGAATCTGTCCCTGGCACTCAAAGGAACGCTTGCTTTTAGTCATACTAGTACTCTGCATCCTGAATGATTGATTTCAGGGCTTGCCATTACCATATGTTAGACAAACATATCTATTTGTCTAGCAGTGTGGCATATTTGACCACTCTACACAGACAACTTGATCAATTGGCACACAGGCTTTCCACTCAACAAAGAATTGGAAGCAAATATAAGCAAAAATCAAAATTGCACAGCCAAACCCGTGCTTTATCACAGGGACATCAGTGGAGATATTGAGCACTCATGAAACAATGGAATAGAAGGGGAGAGCATCTATTTGCAATAATAAAGTGCAAATACAGGCAGCCGGTCCTTAATGGAACTCCTCACTGTATCGCTCATTGCCGAGGCCCCCCAAGGCTTAGCAAGATTGAATACACCATATGTTTATCTGGAGCTTTTCCCCTTGTAAGTGGCACTGACGGCATGGTTTTGGCACTACCCTTGTCCTTCCCATAATGCATCAATCCAAAAGCTCATTTAGGCAGTCACTTCCCAGACGCAACACACAAAAAAAAAAAAAGGACTGGGTTTTTTCTTTCTATTTGTTTGTTAGATAACGGCTATCCATCCACTTTGTATATCTTACATAATTCAGGCTTGGTTTTGTTGTGCTGTATGTTCACAGAATGCCACATACAGAAGCTCAAATCAGACATTTGACTTGCATGATCAATAAAGGTATGAGAGTATGTACAACCCTTTCTCCTGGAAAGTGTTTTTCTTTGATGCCTGAATTCTTTAACCTCGCATAGTCTTTATATTTTCCCAGCAGCACAGACCTGATCTGTCTTGAGTGGAGGGTCAGATGAGGTTGTACTATTAATGTTGTCCCAATTGTTTCTGATGACTCTGCCGCCTCACTGAGGTGGTTAAGCCTCGTTTCCACCGAGCAGTCCGACTCTGTTCAGTTCAGTTTGTTAAACCCTGTTCAGACCAAATAATCGCAATGAGACCAGTTACCTTAAGTGCTATATCGTAGGCAACTAGACTTGTTTGAGTTTCTTGAAGACGTTTCACCTCTCATCCAAGAGGCTTCTCTAGTTCCTTCTTCCTTCCTCAGGTTCTTCAGCTTCTTGGATGAGAGGTGAAACGTCTTCGAGAAACTGAAGCAAGTCCACTTGCCTACGATATAGCATTTAAAATTGCCATGATGACTGGATGACTGCGAATCTTCACCAAAATGAGTTCATTTGCAATGCGCCGGACTGCAACACCCTGGGAACCAGCCAGTTTACACCAACGCGACTGGACGAAATGGTGTATCGTCTACATAGCAACGACTCTGTAACACACCGCAATCATTTAAACAGGTCTAACTTGTGCTGATTAATCAGTTAATAAGTGTGTGTGTGTGCATGTGCGCTTTAGACGTGCCCAAACAGCAAGCAGCAGCAGCAACCCACCATCAAACATGAAAAATGTGAAGACAGAGACAGACATACGTGTCAAAGGCCGAGGCGATGTAATTGAGATGGAATCTGGACAGAGAGCTGTTGTCGGAGAACACCACAGCAAGCGAACATACCGTCTACTGACAGTTTGTAAGTGAATGGCTAGCTGACTTCACTAATAGCCGACTGGCTGAAGAAACAAGTAGATATAACCGGTAATGTCTCAATCTATACCTTGCTTGAAAATATATCAATATTTTTGATGAATAATTTTGTCCAGCCCTACATATTGAGATATTTTTGCATTTCCATTATTGAAAGTGGTAGATGTTACGGATGTCTGTCTGTTGAGGTACATAGCACACTTATCAGATACTAAAGGTGGAGCAAAAACTTGATTTGTCAAGAGCAAATACTTACTGTTGTTCTACGAGGGCTCCATGTACAAACCTGATATTTTTAAATATCCAATCAATTGGGACAGAACTGTAAACACTCCAGGTTGTTCTTTTTTGTTCCGAATATGTCGGCTTGCAACTGCGTTCTGTGGACAACCAACAAGGTGCTGACATCCCTCTACATCACCAGTAAAGAGGAAATACTGTGAGAGCTGGATGGAGAAGTGACTCTTACTATTCAGTAATAACCCCACCTATATTAAGAGACTGTCTACTGTGGAAACACTAATCAAATCGAGGGTTTCGATACATGTCCGTACGGGTTTTGTACTGGCTCCAAAGGTACTACACTGAAAGTCTTTGATGGAAACACAGCCTTAGCAGGTGGGCCCTCAGATTTATTGTCACTGTATAGAAAGGTAAATGCTTTTTACAAAGTCAGCAATAGTAATAATATATAGCATACAACCCGAAATACTTCTGCTTTGTTATAATGTTGATTAAAAAAACGTAATGGGCGGCATTATATTTCCTACTAATTACATTTTCATCTGTAGATATAAATGTGATTTTCAGGGGACAGGGCCGTCATGTCATTGTGCTCCATCTTGCCAATGGTACTCCACACTTTGCTAATCCACACTGTCTCATCCTGCTACGCTCTGTGTGTGTGAACTGATTATTATTTTGTGATATCCATATCTCATCTAACCTTGTAATGATATTCCCTTATCCTGCCTCAGCAGCCCTCCTCCCCCTCCACCCAGTTACCCTGCTGCTGCCGTACGGCCATTTTTAGCCCCATAATTTCCTTGGCAGTAAGCTCCTGATGAGGTTGGTCAGGGATGAAGACTTCTATTAACTCAAATGTTGTACATGAAGGGAATTGCAGACCCATAAAGCAAGGTCTTGTCAGTCTCCCAGGTGAGCTCTAGCATGAAGAGCATAGCCTCCCTCTCCTCCCACTGGCAGATTTGCCTTAAAAGTTTCAGTGCCCGAGGGGGAAGGTAAAAACTTTGGGAAAGCTGCTCGATTTTCCCCTTCACCTCTCTGGCATTCATGCTGTATCTGCTGTTTAGTGAAATTGAATCCTTCCAAAAACACAAGCTTCACTTAGCAATAAAAGATGAAGCAGCATTTACTTAATTTGAAATTGTGGGTGTCATACAGAACGTACATCTTGGTTTATCAAGACATGGTAGGGTCCCAACAATGGACCGTCTAAAATAATGAACGTGGCTACCGTAACATTACCCATTGGTTTGTGGACTGCTGTTTTGAAGCCTTGAGTTTGGCACTTCGGCCTTCACTGTCTTGTTTTTTGGAGACAGAAGTGGAGGAGCGAGGAGTGGACCTGACTTATGGACTGTAGCGACACCTTGTTACACCCGCAAATGTAATAACAGCCCACAAATGTAATAAACCACAAACGTAATACAAATCTGCTGCTTTGAATGTAATAATCCCACAAATGTAATAAATTTCCCACAAACGTAATAGCAGCTGCCTACTACAAACGTAACACACAATTTTCCACAAATGTAATAACATTTGCAGGAAATTATTACATATGTGGGATGGTGAAAATCTAAACTGTAATAACTTCCCACAAATGTAATATGAGACTGAATAATGATCTTTGTGGTTGTTGTTGTTTGTTTGTTTACTTATACACCTGCCAATAGTGATGCGTGTGCTGACAAGCAACCCGCGGGTCGGGTGGGGCGGGTCAGAAAGTGACAGAGCAGCGTTCTGAGTAAGTTAGAAATAACTTAACACACACATACACACACACACACACACTGGTCATTCCTTGTCAGTTCACAGAATTACTCTGTGGCAGCAAATATGCATTTAATTGGATTTATTTTATTTTCTTCTGCCTCTTGTTAATACAGATTTCTCTGCAGCATCTGGCCTGCAGTACCTGTTCAGCACCTCGGACAGCGGGATGGGTTGGCTCTCACTGGGGGTCAGGTGCAGGTTGTAAGTTTTTAAAAACCATGGTTTACAATAACTTAATCCTCCTCCACTCAAAAATGTGTTTTCTTCTTGTTCCTACAGATGAATGTTTGAGCCTCACTGTGCAGAATGATGTATGTACAGAGCTTGACACTCGAAGGCTGTTTTCACATTTATCTGCTGAAAATGCTCATATGATTTTAAGGGCTAGGGCTACGAGCCTATGTTAGTGGCTTATGTAGCCTATGTTTGAACCATTTAATTAAAATATGTCTGCATATCAAAAGCCAAAAACTTGAATATGTCGTTCATTGTTTGGAAGGGCTACAAGTATGATTTGTGACATCACAAATATTTTAGAAGCCAGTCATGGTCCAATGTTCAACTTACACAAGTGTGATAAGGAAACTTGAAGCCTCCCGTGCACATACGCTGAGAATGGACTTAACAGTGAAACCTTTGGGATGAAGAATAAAATTGGCATATTGATAGATTCTAGCATTTTTAATGAGGGAGAAGGTGTAGATGTCATTTTAAGGATTTTAACAAGATAATTGAATTTTTTTGTGGAAAAACTATATTATACATTATTATTCAAAGAGAAACATTTATATACGTTAATACATGTCTTGAAGGAATCTTTAATGATTAAATTATCATTTATTTTCATCAAAAAAAGATAACTTAATTGTGATGATAATTGCAATTATTTTAATCATTATTATTATTACTATTACTATTATTTTTTCTTTTAATTATTTCTTCCCCATATACACACATATACAAAATCACACATACAATAATAGAACTCGAACACACATGCACGCCCACAAACAGAGCTGTCTTGGTCCATGTTAATATCAAAAAGTACACGGACCAGTCTTAAATCTTGAAAAATGTTTTCATTACTTCAAAGAATGAACAACATATTCAAGTTTTTGGCTTTTGATATGCAGACATATTTTAATTAAATGGTTCAAACATATTGTATGTGTGATTTTAAAAAACCTGGTTCTGATCCCAATGACCATAATAACTATTGGCCCATTTCCAACCTCCCATTCATCTGTAAGATCCTAGAAAAGGCAGTAGCAACCCACCTCCAGAACCACCTGCACAATAATAGTCTTTTTGAACCATTCCAGTCTGGTTTCCGCCCAAAACACAGCACAGAAACAGCCTTAATCAAGATCACCAATGACCTCCTGGCAGCAGATTCTGGCCTTCTCACCATCCTCATCCTCCTCGACCTCAGTGCCGCCTTTGATACCATCTCCCACTCCATACTCTTGGAACGCCTGGCTGGCACTGGGGTCTCTGGTACTGCATTACAATGGTTCACTTCATATCTATCTGACAAGAAACAGTTTGTTCAAGGGAAAATGTTCATTCACAGCTATCATCCATTACACATGGTGTCCCGCAGGGATCAGTGCTGGGACCGCTTCTATTCATCATATACATCCTCCCCCTTGGTGACATCCTCTGTCACTTTGGAATTCATTTTCACTGTTATTCCGATGACACACAACTTTACATCTCCACTAAACCAAGCGGTGTCATATTGGACAGCGTTCTTTCTTCCCCCCCACCCCCCCACATCAGTAACATTACCCGTACTGCCTTCATGCGCTTACGTAACATCTCCAGACTCCGTCCATCTCTCACCCAACACAACATCCAAGTCCTGGTCCACGCACTTGTCACTTTACGTATCGATTACTGCAACTCAATCCTCACTGGTCTCCCCAACAAACTTCTCCATCGTCTCCAAATCATCCAGAACTCTGCTGCCAGAATCATCACCCGTACCAAATCCACCGACCACAACACCCCTATCCTCATTCAGCTCCACTGGCTGCCTGTCCATCAGCGAATCCAATATAAAGTCCTTCTCCTCACATTCAAAGCTCTCCATAACCTGGCCCCCCACCCTTACACCCCCACCCGTGCTCTACGCTCCTCCTCAGCTGCTCTTCTGTCTGTCCCTAATTTCAAACTGACCACTATGGGTGGCAGAGCCTTCAGCTGCTCTGCACCCACTCTCTGCCCCCCGCATCCGTCAGATTGACTCCATTGGACAATTTAAATCTCACCTTAAAACCCATCTGTTCAGACTTGCCTATCCGGTTTAATTTTCTGTCATGTATTTTATCTATTTTTAATGTTGTATTATTGGTATTTTTGTATGTTTTTATTGTAAGATGTCCTTGGGTGCTCAGAAAGACGCCAACAAATAAAATTTATTATTATTATTATTATTATTATTATTATTATTATAGGCTACACAAGCCACCAACATAGGCTCGTAGCCCTAGCCCTTAAAATCATATGAGCATTTTCAGCAGATAAATGTGAAAACAGCCTTCGAGTGTCAAGCTCTGCACATACATCATTCTGCACAGTGAGGCTCAAACATTCATCTGTAGGAACAAGAAGAAAACACATTTTTGAGTGGAGGAGGATTAAGTTATTGTAAACCATGGTTTTTAAAAACTTACAACCTGCACCTGACCCCCAGTGAGAGCCAACCCATCCCGTTGTCCGAGGTGCTGAACAGGTACTGCAGGCCAGATGCTGCAGAGAAATCTGTATTAACAAGAGGCAGAAGAAAATAAAATAAATCCAATTAAATGCATATTTGCTGCCACAGAGTAATTCTGTGAACTGACAAGGAATGACCAGTGTGTGTGTGTGTATGTGTGTGTTTCTTAAGTTATTTCTAACTTACTCAGAATGCTGCTCTGTCACTTTCTGACCCGCCCCACCCGACCCGCGGGTTGCTTGTCAGCACACGCATCACTATTGGCAGGTGTATAAGTAAACAAACAAACAACAACAACCACAAAGATCATTATTCAGTCTCATATTACATTTGTGGGAAGTTATTACAGTTTAGATTTTCACCTTCCCACATATGTAATAATTTCCTGCAAATGTAATGGTTATTACATTTGTGGAAAATTGTGTGTTACGTTTGTAGTAGGCAGCTGCTATTACGTTTGTGGGAAATTTATTACATTTGCGGGATTATTACATTCAAAGCAGCAGATTTGTATTACGTTTGTGGTTTATTACGTTTGTGGGCTGTTATTACATTTGCGGGTGTAACAAGGTGTCGCTACAGTCCATAAGTCAGGTCCACTCCTCGCTCCTCCACTTCTGTCTCCAAAAAAACAAGACAGGGAAGGCTGAAGTGCCAAACTCAAGGCTTCAAAACAGCAGTCCACAAACCAATGGGTAACGTTACGGTAGCCACGTTCATTATTTTAGACGGTCCATGGTTGGGACCCTACCATGTCTTGATAAACCAAGATGTACGTTCTGTATGACACCCACAATTTCAAATTAAGTAAATGCTGCTTCATCTTTTATTGCTAAGTGAAGCTTGTGTTTTTGGAAGGAGTCAATTTCACTAAACAGCAGATACAGCATGAATGCCAGAGAGGTGAAGGGGAAAATCGAGCAGCTTTCCCAAAGTTTTTACCTTCCCCCTCGGGCACTGAAACTTTTAAGGCAAATCTGCCAGTGGGATTTTCAGTCTCATATTACATTTGTGGGAAGTTATTACAGTTTAGATTTTCACCTTCCCACATATGTAATAATTTCCTGCAAATGTAATAGTTATTACATTTGCGGAAAATTGTGTGTTATGTTTGTAGTAGGCAGCTGCTATTTCGTTTGTGGGAAATTTATTACATTTGCGGAATTATTACATTCAAAGCAGCAGATTTGTATTACGTTTGTGGTTTATTACGTTTGTGGGCTGTTATTACGTTTGCGGGTGTAACACAACCTCGTAGACAGCCCGTCACTCAAGCAGCCCTGCCCTTAAATATGTGGCTGTAAACATGTATATTTCTGCTGTTAGCTGGACATTTTAATATGGGGGTCTATGTGGATTGACTCGCTTCTGGAGCCAGCCTCTAGTGGCCATTCAGAGAACTGCAGTTTTTTTTTTGTTTTTTTTTTTTGGTACTTTCGTGTTGGCTTCAGGTTGCCACTTGGTCCCAAGATAATTAAAGCCCATTATTTTTAGTTTAATTTGTCAAAAATACAAAAACATTTGGTGTAGCATATGGAGCAGATCCTCTGAATGGCTCTTTGTTTTGTTTAACTTGTGCTAGAGCACAAGGATGCACATGTACGAGCATGCATGCACACACACACACACACACACGGGTAAAGCAATACACAGTCCTACCAATAGTGTCGTACTATTCCACTGATCTATATGTATCGTGACATGCCAAGCAATATAGCAATGCACCAGCAATGTGCAGCAAAGAAAAGGCCTGCAAGCTAGTGAATATTTATGTAAACAATGCTGGATTTAAAACACTTTAAACAATCAGCTCTGCAAATGTTAATGCAAAGGGAAATGCCCCTGACACATTTGTTAGACCTTAAAAGGTTCACACAAGGCATTTTGGTGAGTAATACTGAATGCAAACATAACTTTTGTTTGTTTACAAGACAACTCTTCAGGGCACTTCAAACTTTATATTACTGAAAGCTTTTTTCACTTTAATTTTCTCAAGAGAAGACCTCGTTTACTACAAACCTTTTACAATAAACAGCATCTTCTTGAAGCAGAAAACTGTTGGATACGTGCAGACAAAGAATTAAGATGAAAAATCAAGTAAAAGCCAAATTCATGAGCTGTAATCATGTTAAGAGGGGGCACTTAGAAAACTGCCTACCCCAGGCAACCTGTAGGAGGCAAATAAGCAAGAACAGTTTGACTGAGTCAGTCATTACTTTTTGGCTCAAGTGAAAACCTCTCAATCCTGTTCTCAGCCCTACGAGCTGATGAGCATACACTGGTTATTGCCCTCATATTGCCAGTGTTCTCATTTCCTGAAGTGCTCTGGGATCTGGAGGGAGGTTCTGACACTTGTCAGTCCAAATGTCAGCGAGGAAAACTCATACTTTTATCAGTTATCTGTTATCGTTGTCTCTCTTATCTATAGACAGGGTTGTATCGTACATGCCAACAAACTTTCCACTTAGATTTTATTTTAAAAAAAGCACCTCTATTGCCTGGGTTCACAACATTTAATTTTCCAACTCCATCGAGTTCAAGGTTACGATTTTGTCTGGCATCATGACATGAAACAGTGATTTCTCGATTAAGATAAAAAAAAAAAAAAAAAACAGTCAATCAGCACCACTAGTAGGACTAATGCTGATGTCAACCTGACGTCAAGCTGTTGTCATGCCGTGCACCAGAACCAATGAAGAGTAAGAGGCCGTACACATGTTATTTTCAATGCAGATGCGGGTAGGTGCCATCCAATGCCAGAGCAACACCATCGCAACACACTTGTGTTCCCAAGCCCTGACTGTGCCCTGAGATAAAGTTAGTTCCACTTTTGGAATGGAGCAGCACGCACCACATGTCATGTTACAAGGAACAATCAATCACAGCCGACAAATATCGTTCCCTTTATCCGTACATATCAGTTTGTGATAAATACGGAAAAGTTGATTTTAGTGCAGAGTAGGGCTGCCACGATTAGTCGACTAATCAATGATTAATCGACTATTAAAATAATCGATGACTATTTTAGTAGTCGACTAATCAGTTTGAGTCATTTTTCATAGAAAAGTACTATAAAAGTACCCCAAAATACTCTTACTGCAGCTTCTTACGTTCAAATATTGGCAGTTTTACACACTCTCCTGTGACGGTGAACTAAATCCCTTTGGCGTGAGTACGAAACAAGACATTAGATGACGTAATTTTGGGGTTTGGGCGAGACAGACTGACATTTTTCAACATTTTAACACATTTTTCGATGAAATGATTAGTCGACTAATCGAAGAAATAATCGACAGATTAGTCGACAATGAAAATAATCGTTAGTGGCAGCCCTAGTGCAGAGCTGTCAGAGTTTTACATTTGTCTGACAGACGAAAGGCCTATACACAAACAGCACCTGAAAGAAGTATAATTCTGCACTCAGGATTTCAGGTAAATAGGCTAGGATGTGGTGCTTGTAAAGGTTGCTGAGCAACGTCAGATACAACCCGCCACCGCGCTCTCAAACGCCAACACAGAAAAAGCTCAAGAGTAGCACCCAGCACCTGACGTCTTGTTTTTCAAATGGATAAAGACGTGGCATGTGTACGACCCCTAATGACAACAATGGCAAGTGCGACAAACAAGACAGACATTGCTATCTAGGGTTTTCTAAATCAACATGTCTTCTCAATATCGCTCGACGTCGTAGTTGGTTTTATTCTACTGTGCTCCAGTCTTAAAAACCCAGAAAAAACAGGTATGTTGGCATGGCAATGGATCAGTGTGGATTTAAAATAGATATAGTTAAACATTAAGAGTCAAGCCAATATGTTAGATGTAGAAAATTGAATCCCCCTCCCTCATGGTAATTAATAAGAGAGGACGCAACCTCAGACTGAAAATGAAATCGTAGTATAACTAGTTAACAATTATGTGGGATATCAGCCAAGCAGTTCTAGCTTTCTTATGTTAACTTTACACATTCCTCGAGAGCTCACGCTGTGACATACACTCTAAATAGCAGCCATTAGCACAGCTCTGGGTTTACATGATGAAAAGAAAAAAACAAAGGATGGTAACTAAGGGCACACTGCAAACCACAAGGTCATATTTCCGTCTTATATGAACTGAAACATCTGACAGGACTGCATCAAACTGGAATTTCACATTAGTCCTCAATACGTACCTGAGGACAGCCACTACTTGAGGTCAAATTCATGCAATTAATCAGTTAAATAAGATAAATCTGCTAAAGTGATTAAGTCCCCATGATCCATTTAGGATTATTGATCAAACTTTTGAATATAATTTAATGACACCAACCAAAAACAGTGACTTTGTATACTGCATACAGTTGTTGCCTCATCTCTATTTTGCTACAGCTTTATTTATTATAGTGTGCTTTTCTTTCCCCAGATTATTTGAGCAGATCTTCCCAGGAAGACACTGATAATCATGTTGGCAGTTGCAAAGGATTTGGATGCAGTAAAATATTCCATACATTATGTTGGACGCGGTACAGTCAATGTTGTGCAGACAGCAGAAACAGTGTTGCTGACGGACACATAAAAGCATATTCGCAGTAGCAGGAATCAGAGAGGCTGTGTTTTCCTATCGCTGCATGCAGATGAATGTGTCTGTGAAAACATATCGGTGAGGTTAAGAAATAATGATGTAATGCCCGAGGGGTCGATTTGGGGATTAAAATTCTTGATTTCATACCTGGGGTAAGAAATATACACCATAACGCACAGTTTTACTGCAGTGACTGTGGCATTTTACCCCATTTTAGCATATCTGAATCTGAATCTGAGTCAACAGTTTAAGTACATTATTTACACTGAAATGGTCGTGCTGACATAAAAATGGCTTCACATAATTTATTTTGATAACAGGGGTCAAGATGTCATATTTGTGTGCGGGAGTATTACTATATCTTGCTATGTTATTGATTGTTCCATTCTCTTGGGAAAGCATGTACTCAAAAGTTTCACGCATGTTCTTGAATTTTTCTTCAGCACTATTTGTTGCTTCCAGTTTGACTCGATTTGTGCATGTGCAGCCTGGATATCCATGGATATTCCACCCACGTAAAGTACTGAATGAACTCTTATAATTTGGTTGATAACCTCCTCTGTTATGTCAGCAGTATAACATTCCCAGTGAGGTGGGATGTAGTGTAAACAACAGTGATTAAAGCATGTTATCTATCCTGCCTTTTGACACTTGTATATCTGAGGCTGGGTTAAGAAGACACATGCTGTCAGGCAATAAATCTTAGTTATTTCCCAAGGTCTAACCATGTTTACATTTAGAACGCTGCCTTCAGTTGTGTGGAGAGTAATATCTCAGCCGGTCACATCAGCGTTTGGGGATATGTCAGCAACCTTTCCGTCAAAACAGGTGTTCTTTTAAATCCAGATATTAAGTAGCAACTTTGCAACTATCAGCTAAAGCTGGGAAAACTCTGGCATTATTGATTTAAGGATTGTGAAGCTCAAGTTACAAAGCTGCACAGGAAATAACAATAAATGACTTAAACAATAAAGGTCTAAGATGTTTGGCAGAACGTATGAATTAAAAATTCATCAGCAATTATTACTGATTCATGAGGACTGTAAAGCTGAGCAGACATTTTATAATTTCAGCTCAATTTTAAATTAAAGAGGTTGCTTTCATCTACTTTTAGAATACGGGTGAATTTCCACCAGTTCAGCTTCACTGAAATTGGTTTACTACAACAGTAAAACATCAGTTGAAGTGTGAGAAAAATTAAACCATGATAAAAATCCTGTTTTATGCAAGTTACATAAGCATATAAATAATGGATATCCAAAGTTAGCATTTCGCAGAGTCAAGCTCTCAATATTATGTTTGTATGTAGAAAATAGAATAATAATTAGAGAACAAGCTAAACAACTCTTGGAAAAAAGTTAAAATCATATGCCTCTGACTAAGGGCCACACAGACACAAATTTTTTTGTAAAATGGAGGTTTTTCCCCCCTTTAGTCCCAAAATAATTCCTGTCCACACACACACACTGCAGGCTCACCTACGGAAACCCTGTTATGAGTTTACTTCCTCTAGATAGTCAAGTTTGATCTGTCTAAATGAAAAAGCAAAAACACAATCGAAACACTGTCAGAAGCACGCCAAACCCACAGGTGGTATATGCAACACTAGATCTAATCAGTCCAGCCACGTGAAGAAGAAGAACAAGATGTCAGCCAGTCAGCAGCCTGAAAAAAGCTATGTCAGACAACTAACTGGAGCAGTGACCCACCTCACACACTCTGACACTTGTCTCCCTTAACATAGTGGAAGAGTGACTGTACATTTATTTATAAAGATGTAAAAAGTCCTGTTAGCAAGGTTAGAACCAACACTATCTTCACGACATCTGCCACTGCACGAAATGCCTCCTCATTCAAGACACCTTATAGAGGACATAATGACACACACTCTGCCATCACAAGCCAGGCTGTAAGTAGATGTGTAAATCACCCGTTTCATCACAATACGATATCATATCGACTCTTTGGACAACGATACAATGTTTGCCATGATTATAAAGTCTGCCAAGATATGATTTTGTTTCGATGCGTTTCAGGAGCCTGCAATTGATATGAAACGATATCTTATGCCCATTCAATACAGTCAGTGACAGAAGACGCTGCACACATGTGATAAGTTAACCTTCAGGGCTTTCTGCTAGAAAGACCTTTCTGGAAGAAATCTTTTCATTTTAACCCAAACTCCATCTTTTTCATGAAACCTAGGACTATCTGGCTGAAAGCCCTGAAGGCTAGCTTTTTGCTAGTGATCTGTTATTAGCTTAAGCATGTTTACATTGAATAAATTAAATTACATGTAACGTTATTACTTCTCTTATTCACCGTTGGTTTAAGTCACTTCATCTCCCGACAGAACAGCATTGCTGATACAGAGCAGCTAATGTCACTGTAGTTAGAAGTTAGCGGAGTGACATGGCCATCCGAGCAGGTAACGTTGCATCGTGTTTTATCTCTTCATGGTATTGTTTTCGTACGCCATGTGCTCTGTCTATTGACCCCTTTTTACACCGAAATCCTAATTATTTCCACACTGCTGATTTATTCCTGAGTAAATAATGCTATCCTCATTGTCTTTCTCTTAGCTGCTTGCCGTCTGCCTGCAGCTGTTTGACGGTGGCACAGACTTTCGAAACAAAAGTGTATCCTAAAGATGACAATATGGATCTATGTTTTCACTTTGCATCGATGGCACTGAATCATTAAATCGATATATCGATCCATATCAATGGATCTTTACACCCCTAGCTGTTAGCTTCCGAACGTAATGAGTTAATTTTTTTAATCATGTTTATCGTGTGCTGCTGTTTTTTGTCTTTCAGTGGCTACACATGGCTGAGTTTTAAAGTTAGAGTGATGATACTAGTACCATCAGAAACTAATAGATGTAAGATGCAATGCTAGCTTCTCAGGAAATAATACTCCAAAGTTAGGCTACATTTTGGTGAGAGAAAAACAGCATGGCCATTTTCACAGAGGTCCCTTGACCTCTCACCTCAAGATATCTTAATGAAAATGGATCAAAAAATGGTGGAAATTTAAAACCTGCAATGAAAAGTATGATTCATTGTGATTAACTACTGAAATTTAGTGATTAAAAAGATTAAAAAAAGATTTGTTTAACAGCCCTACTGAATATGCATAAACACTGTCAACTGAGTTTCTGAAAATGTTCTCCCTGGAAACAGTTTTACAACAAGCTTGTTTTTAGTGATCTGAAATGCAGCTTGCATGTGGACGAAATGACAAATCTCATTAAAAAAAATAAGCTACAAAAATACCCGTGTCCATGTGGACTAGGCCTGAGTCACTACTGTCATTGACAAATATTTTTTGACAAACTCATCACACATTTCGAGCATCTACGTGTGAGAAATCTTCCACCACACCACACACTGTGTTCTACCTACGAAGGTGTCTGCCTGTACTTTAATGAGAGTCGAGGTAATGGGCTGTTTAATCTGGCCTCAGAGCTGGGATGAATATTATGATTAAGAATATGACAGCGCCACTTCCACACCTTGAGAAAGTGATGATTCTACACGTGTTGGTTGTCGCCTTGCGTTAAACGGTTGTTTCATCACTGTCAGCGACAGATGCGCCGATGCCCCTCCTGCCATACTGAGCTGCTGGAGAGGAGCCTCATCACAACAGACTAACGTGACAAGAGGAGGGAGCATTCATTTGCACGCATTATTCTGTATTCTGAATATCAAGCCAGCTATATGTGTGTGTATACAGGAGATACTGTATCATCCTCAACAAGTGTCCCCCTGATATCAGGCTCAATTTGGTGTCACAAAAGTGCCTCCAACAAGAAAGGGGCCCATTTACTAGCAGATCCCCAGCTGGAAATGTAACACTTGCTGTAATTCATCACCTGTTTCAACGGAGGTGCACTGCTGCCGGCCATTAGGACCACTGAGGGTTTAACCACAGCCCAGCAATGAGTTGTAGTCATTAACTACCAGAGTGTAATCGTGTGGATCTGTATGAGCAGGTTGTGCACTCGATGATGGAGTACCCAGACTTCCCTGAACCTCTGAGCTGGCCAGCGCTGGATCATTTGGACGTCATGCTGTTGAAGTGCAATATAAATATAGATTGTTCTGCTCTCACTAGGGCAAAATCCATAACCATGACCTGGGAGGCTTTGATCTTGGGCTAACATATGACCAAGGCCAGTTTTGTTTGCAAAAAGTAAACAGAGCAAACTATAAAGAAACGTAACCTCTATGGATTAAACAAGTGCACTCGTGCTTTCCAGAAGATTCAGCCGAGCGAGGGAGGAGAGTTTGTGGATGTACAACACAGTCTGACTGAAGTTGGCTGATGCTTGTTTGACTTCTGTCCTGGTTATGTGGTGTACTGTACGAGTGAGAACTGGATTCAGCTTGTACTTGAGGAACTCTTGGGCCTAAAGATGCATGCAATGATTTCCCTGGACAGTGTTTGCAGCAGAAAGTCTGACATATAAACCAAGTAAAAGAAAAATCCAAACAGAGATGTGCCTTATGAGATCCTAATCCAAACATGAAGGATGAAGAGCTTAGTGTTAAAAGCAAAGTAATACTGCTGTTTGTTAAGTCATCAAATTTATAATTTTTCAAAATTCAGCCGTCATAATAAATGACTCGGGCAGGTTTGCAGGATTTTATTTTTATTTTTGTTTTTAAGTAAATCAACTGTAAAACACAGAATATTTTGGAATTTGTAAAAATGTGGATGCAGTTTTATAAAATCAAGGTGTTACCCAACCATTGTAAGCTTTTTTTTTTTAACTGCAACTACACTGAATATCCAAACAAACAAACAAACAAATTAAAATATAAAACAAAAAAAAACTAGCCACTATTTTTGATGTCATTTACGTCATTTCCTCTGCTCTCTGTGTTGGTGTTACACTGAGGGTGGGGCTCAACTCCTCATGGATGGGCCATCAACACCTTTTCCAACACCTGGGAAACACAAAGGTTCATCCCACTATCCCTCCTCGACTCCTCTATCCTCTGTCCTCGATCACTTGACCCGGAAATCGACTGACCCGCCATCTTGAAGGAGTCCAGGAGTCGAGAGAGGAGGCTTTCAGAGGAGAGGGAAGCGAGGATACACGAGCGCAGCCTTTGCGGAGGGAGGGAAACGTGGATGCGAGATCAGGTGTTAGGATGAACCCCAGGTCAGCTGTTAACAAGACTTCGCTCTACTCTACCTGTGTTATCTCCACCTTTAGCAGCAGCTAGTTTGACCAGAGCTGTGCCACTGCTCTGATGGCTAAAATCTCTGAAGCCCTGTTAGTCCAAAAAATGTCATATTGGACAGAAAGCCCATATTTTCGACGGCCCATTATCCAAAAAACAAATGCCCATTGCTCTGAACTTCCCTTCCTATGAAAATACACACTCCCTACAGTTATTTTTAGTTTCCCAGTGGTATTTGAGCCACTGATCCTTGATGTTTTTATCGACCCTTTGCAGCTTTGAGCCATCAATCTTTTCACCAACTCTTTGCGGCATTTCCCAGCAGCATTTGAGCCACCCATCCCTGCTTTTCCAGCAAATTGTGTGCCACCAAACAAGTGTGTTCTAAACCAAAACATAATAAATTTTTAACCGTAATTAAGTAGATTTTAGGCCTAAACCACATCTTCACCACAGTGTTGTTGACAAATGTAACATATTTGTGGTTTACAGAAACGTAAAATATGATCATTTTTTCTGGCGATTGGGCTGTCTGGGCCAGAACAATCTGCAGTTCTTGTTTGACCACAGAGATGCAAGTGACAGCTAGCTTGACCGCAGCCTTTTTCTCCTTTTTCCTGGTCATACAAGCTGGGTCAAATCCTGTCTTTCTGTGCTCTCAAAGGGTCACGGGGAAGCGTCTGATGTTTCTGCATCAAACTAGCCATCACTTGCATCTCCATGGTAGAACCTGCTGCTGCTAAAGTTGGAGTACCCCATATTCTGCATTGTACTTAAATACAATCAAACAGCCCAGGCCACACATGTGACTATTTCCAATTTTCAAAATAAGGTGATAACACAGTTCAGATTGGATATATTCACAGGAAGTATAAAACACCTGACCCTTATATATTAAAAAGAATTAATTAAGAATTTCTTAATTCTTTGATGTTGCTGAGAAATAAATTCTGACAATGAATGTTATCGTTGTACACTGGAGTCATGTGGAAGAGGCCCTCTGAAGGAATTCAACACTACAAGCTAAATTTAGAGGCAGCGTGAAACTCAGATCTGAAGCACTTCATTTTACAAAAGGATGAAATGTTTTGTTTTGTAACCATACTGAAGCCCTGTCTTTGTTTAAAGAAATACTGCCATGTTGTGTTACTTTAAATTCGATGATATTCATTAAATTTTGAGTACTTTTTTTATTGAAATTTTATTCATCCACAGCATGATTAGACACTCTTTCCGGTGAAAAAAAATATTCTCAAATAATGAAACAAAGAACTCAGACAAATCTGGACGAATCCGGAAGAAAATCAAACAGATTTCATAGGAATCTAAAAAGTGTCTAATTAAAAACTATAAAAAAGAGAAAGAGGTCCTTCATTTTGCACAACTGGAAAGAATTAAATGCACAATGAAGGCCACCCTGAGAAAACTTTGCCTGATGTTGAGTTAATACGAAAGCTGGACTCCACATATCCTTAAATGATTGATTGTGGGTTTTAGTGACGTTAAATCATGATTTGACAAGCAGACATCCAACCAGCAACCATTATATTATGTTTTAGTATTTTGTTCTTCCTGTCCTGTCTTGGTATTATATTGTTTCTATATTGCTTATTGCTCTTTGGCTTCACTGTTGTACTGACACAATATTAATGTGTATCTGTTTTACCTGGAAAATATACATAAATAGATTGTGGCAGAAAAAAAAAACTACAAAAGAAATATTTGATTGTTTTACATGAGTTTTATCTGATTTTTATCTAATATTTTCATACACATTTTAGTATAATAAATAATATTTGTGCTGATATTGTGATATTACTATTTCTGCTAGAAATATATGTATTAAATTATTACAACCATTATAATAATTCTGCTCTACACCTCAAATTTGAGCTCTATTTTGGCTTCCACTGCAGCTTGAATCAGAGTGTTTGGTTATCCAAATTCACCGAGGGGGGTCGAACACACCCGGGCCAAGGAGGTTAGCCGAGTTGTAAGTGTAAACAAGCCCCTTTTGTTCAGGAGACTGAACTCCCAGTGAACGCTGACATGATGATGGAGGGAGTCCGGATGGGACCTTGTCAGCGGGCCACAGCGCCATCCCCCAGAGCAGCGCCATGGCGGATGAGGGTGCCATCGCTCTGTCCGTTAACATAGAAAAAAATGAGGGAGAGGTAAGCTGAGGACTGTAAAACAGGGTCAGTGGGGACTCCCTGTGTCTAGTCCCACATCAAGAGACGAGGGAGGACACACAAGCCTGGCTTTTAGACAGAACACATTCACAGAGCGAGCAGTGAATGGAGCTCTGTCAATTTGCCAAAGTAGCTCGGGTGATTAACATTTGAACTGTGGCACATCAAGAGCCCCCTGTGGATGAATGGTCATTCTATCAGCCTCATTAGGGGGAACCTATTCAAGGATGCCAAGCACAAATTGCCCAGGCCCAACTGTCAAGCATGGGCTGAGAATGACAATGGCAACCCAAAGTAAACAGTCGCGTCTCGTCGATCGCTCAAATCCGCCAGTAAACAACATTCAAAGCCAAGATAAGCAATGAGCTTCTTAAACTGATAGAGTGTGTCATAATAATAACCTGTGTAGCACCATGGTGAATCGCTTCAATGTGGTCGCCTCCACGGAGTAAATAACATCACGGGACAGGCAGCTTGGTAGCCAATGGACCAGCTAGTGAGATATGACCCCTCGTCCTTTTTTCTGTAATATCAACTATTCTTCAACATAAAAATATAATTTTTCAGACTTTTATTTCAGCTCAAATATGTTTTTTTTTCCCAGACATAAATTATTAGTAGAGTAAAACCCCAAGGAATAACTGACTTTCCAGTGCATTTACAACATGGAGCCAACTAATGATACAAAAAGCAGCAAGTCCACCAAATGTGTCGGCTGCCACATTTGTAGAGACACAGCAGTGCCTTGCCAGTACTTGGTCCTTTTTCTTTGGCTTTCCTGCCATCTGCAGACTCCTCATCAACAATTCATGGACTTTACTCACACATACACACAAACAAACAGAGGCCAAGAAAAACAAACGTCTATGTGTTATGCCAGTTTCATAAAAATTTTTTAAAAAAGTTGCAATTCTCCAAACAATGAGATTTAAATTAAGAAATACAAACATCTCAAGTACAACAAAACACAATCAGCCGTATTCTTATGACGGCATGAGCAAATATGGTGGCTGTGCTTTCTCATTTTCTGAGGAAATATTTGTTATTCTCTCTTCGTATTTATTGCTGCAATGCACCAAAAAATACATACTGCTATTAAATAATTGGTGAAATGCTCAATATTTATTTCGCAGACTTGAGGCAAATGTGTCGCTGCTTGTGCTTTTTTGGAGAGTTTTGTTGAGTTTAATCAATAAAGAGTTATGATTCACCAGTCTCCCATGATCAGGGTAAACTTTCTTTAACAGACATTTAAATTGATGAAACTGTTTTTCTTTTGTTGTTTAGGGTGAATATGCAGGGCTCCCACACATTTTACCAATAAAGTTTCAAAATTTTTCCACAACTTTTCCGGTAATGTTAGGACTATATATTGATCACAGGGCCCAATAATGAGGCTCTTACTCTCAGGTGCTATGTCCTAAAGGCAAATTTACACTTGTGTGTCAGCTCTATGCAGAGCTGTGGAAGTGGAATACGCTGTAGTGAACATTTCTACTTGTGCGGTGGTGTGTCTGTGTCACTCTGTAGTTACACCTCCAAAACACTAGTCGGCGGAAGGGTTTCTGTGAAGTGCTGTAAAGTTTAGCTGACTCAAAACACACCCAAAACACACATTAAACATGGCTTAATAGCGACGATTTCAAACACAAGTACACAAATCAGCTTCATTACAACTCGCAGCATTCACTGACAAGCACTTTATCTCTTTATCTGGACACATTTTCCCCACAAATACAACATGCTAATGTTTTTTAGCCCAAGCCTATGGCATTTTACATTGTCTAAATTAGCTTAGCGGCTAGCGGACATTTCCTCTACTCATATGAAACCAGGGACAACAGCAACATTTAACAAAGGTAACATTACAAAATTTGGCTCCATTACAACTCACAAGGTTCACTGACAGAACAACTGTCTTACACTAAACACATTTTCCAAACAAAAGCCTCATGCTAACGTTATTAGTATAACCCTATGGCATTTTACATTGTATAAATTAGCCTAGCAATGAGTGATGAAGATTTGCTCTGCCCATATGAAGCCAGGATAAATCCCTGAAGGATAGATCACACACAAGACTTAAAATTTTATTTTGTGGAGGCTTTATTGTCTTCACAATTTATTGTTTCTTATCTGTGAAATTATAGTAAATAAAAGCTTTGTTTCCACTGAGGGAAATGGTTTCAGCTTACAAAAATAGGCAGGAGGTCTGCGTCGGCGCAATGTGTAGTTACATTTTTGAGGAGGTGAATGTCAGGCTACAGTGTTGATTTGACGCAGATAAGACGGGCAAATGTAGCATGGAATTTGATATTAAACACCTTTGTGTCTATATGTACAGCAGACACAAAGTGGTAACATTATCTGGCCTCGCTACGGCAAGCTAAATCCAGTGCAGCTACAGTTTGTCTCTTTCGACACATGCATTATGTTTGTCATTAAAAAGCCATATATCATTAAACGTGCTTCCCAGGCATTGGTGATTAAGCAAACTGCTAGCGCTTGCTAATTCCCGTTGCCGTTCTCAGCGACATTCCCATCGCCAACTAGCTGCATATGCCAATCATGTGATACTAGTGATGTTTCAACAGTCATTTATGGCTGCAGTAGACTTTAAATTAATAACACAAGGAACATACTTCACATAACAGAGATGTTTTGGGTATAAAATGTGTATTTAAAACATTCTGCTACTTCCAAACCATTTTCAGGCGACACAGTTTTTCCATTGTCCTAACTTCTTCATGACCACGGGAACCCTGAGTAATTGTAATCCTCACTTTGCATGATTTCTTGCTGTGTTACATCATTAAAGCCAAATATTTAATTGTTGTCACTCTGACATAACTCCATCTCTCCTTTAATGCATGTATAGACCCTGTTTGTACATGTGTGTGTGTATTCTGTGTGTGTATATGACAACAAAGTGAAAAAGCTGAATTAATGATTAAAAAAGTATATATTCTATATGTGGTATACTGCAATGTGGTCATGAGGTCATGCTGCTAGTATGACTCTGCCTACATCCATGTGCTTCTGTTTGCTGAACTATGATTATAACTTGTAAATCAAAGGAATGAACTGTGTATGGCGTAATTGGATTGATCTTTTTTTTTTATATCCCAGAAAAGATAATGTGCTAACATAAATTAATTCATGGGGGTATTCAGTTTTACAAGATAATACCACCACAACACACAGCTATTCTCTCCTTGTAGCAGTAAATTGCTGCTATTAGAGATATAGAACCGTCTCTCTTCCAGGTCCTTAGTGGGACCGCAGTCATTTTGGCACAGAAAACGTTTACGGTTAGTGATTGCTCTCCCATATTTGTTTTTTTTCTCCCCTTCTCTTCTCTCTTCAGTTAAAAATCAGCATGATCTTATTTGATAGACGTGTTTACCCAAGCTCTGGATGGAATTCATTAGCCATAATTAAGCGTTTACTTGATCAGGAGGGTAAAAAAAAGGATTATGTGAAGTCAGATTAAAGGGAGCTGAGTGAAACCAACGAAGAGATTATCAAGCGCTGCCAGGCAAGCAGGCTGCCTTTGGAGTTGGGCCCTCTCTGATCGCTATCTCGTTAGTGCTTTATTCGTCAAGCGCGAGCTAATGCCTGAAACAAGCTTGGCTTTATCCAGATTCTTCTGCAGGAGCATAACTCTGGAGATGTCCTATTGACCAACTGCTGCAGTGGATGCACTGAGTCAGAGATGAGGTTAAAAAAAAGTGGAAAGAATTGGGTGAATGTAATAAATGATGAGCTGTGGTTCAAGATGTATTCACCATTTAAAATACATCTTTGGAACAGTTTACATATTGTTATTTTCAAAATGTTTCTTACTTATATTCTCTGGATTTTTTGCTGAGTCAATTATGAAACAATCAGGACTATTAAAGTCAGCGTTCCTTGTTCTAATGACCACTTGGGGCCAGTGAAGCAAGCTGTAAACACAACATTGACATGTCACCACCTTAAAAGGTGAAATGACGAACATTTAAACAATAGTTGCTGATTTATACATCCAGCAGAAACGAGGCAAATTCACCATTCATTCAGGGTTGTTTTCCTGGCGAATGTAAGTTGAAATATCTGGTTCTTTAGCTGCCAATTGCTTCACTACGTTCACCAGCTAGTTACTGTCTGCTGTTTGGTGCTGGGTAGGTGGTGTACAGTGGGTATCTCTGGATTTTATGCTGAGAACATTTGTTTGCTGAGGCTGAAAACGAGGTTGTTAAGAGAGGTGAAAGTGAACTAAACAGCTGCAGGCCATAAAACTAAAACAACAAACTGAGGACTTCTAAAGAGTTAAGTAGACCTGAGTGGATCTGCAGCTTTGGGTGGTAACCCTGTTGGTTTGTCACTAACAACTAGTCCTTTAAATTTACACCCAGTCATGTCATCCATTGTTATAGTAAAAACATTGATTGGAGCAGCTTTGAAGTTTGGAAATCAGGGTTGGATGTGAAAACTGAAAAAAGGAAACACTTGACATCTATAATTGTGTATCCATGTGTTTTTTTTATTCAGCCATTAATAATTATTATGGCTCAATAAATACAATAAAGTCACCAACGGATTTTTCGTAGTCGGGGATATACAGTGCAAGTATTTTACTCACATATGCCCCTTAAAATAAATATGTGCAAACTGCAACAATCATTTAAGAGCCAAGTGTGTGAGTAAAGATTATAACCTACTGATATCTTTCCCCCCACAGCCAACTGTTCAAGATCCCACAATTCCACAAGCCTCAATGTGTCAATTAAAGTTGAGTTTTCTTTGATGACGCAGCTGGAATCAAGTTGAGAGTAAGATGAACAATACTAAAAAATGTATTGGTACAATAAGTTGTAAGTAAAACTTTGCATTCTACATTAACCGAGGCGACCAACGGTATCGTTAGCATGGTGTGAGCAACGACAACACAGCTGAAAACAACGTTTAGTGAAGCTACTAGGGGTGGGAATCACCAGAGGATCCACGATACGATATTATCACAATACCCAAGTCATGATACAATATTATTGCGATTTTAATAATTTTTCCAACTTTATCTTATTAGGTAAAACAGATGTTGACAGTCTGTTCGTCTCACTTCTGCCATTATGTTTTTGCAGCATAATGAATCTAGTGGACTGAAAAAGCACTTTATGACATCACTCTAATAGGTTACCTAAAGTTTAATTTGTATTTGTAATATTAGTAATTTATATTCTAAAAAAAAAAGAAAAAAAAAAAAAAAGATACTGATATCGCCACACAAAAATATTGCGATACTATGCTGTATCGATTTTCTCCCCCATCCCCCGAAGCTAACATGAACTGTGATGTCATTTCAGAGCCCAATCTCTCTCTCTGAAATCTTCCAAATCTGGCACTTGAAAACCAACAAAAAACGGCATCCTGTAACATCGGCATGATACATGGCAGGTTGCTGGACGAAAGTTAAGGTGGCGAAAGTCCAACTGGGGCAGGCAGAAGAGGTGGTGGATGGGTCCAACCGACACCTACTTTCACCCACGAGACTGGTATTCACGTCCCGTAAGATTCTAAAGCCAAACCCTGGTCTTTTTTTCCTAAACCCAACCATGTGTGTTTGTCCTTGAAGGAAAAAAAACATCAATTTGCAGTGGTGTACCGACGTAGTGCGTTTATTTTGAAAGAGACTGTGTGTAAACGGTAAATTTCCTGTGACGACAGAAGTGTATTTTGAAAGAAGACAATGCATGGAACAGGCAGAACTTGACATGGTGTCCCAGCACGTCAACAACCAACGCACCTAGGGTACCTTGCACGTCATATCTGCCATGACCAAACGTTGATATGTGACGAGGTCAGAGTGAGAATGTGTTGCATTCCAACATTCACTGGAGCCAGTGCTATGTCCAATTGGTTTTTAAATAAAGTAGTTCCCATAAAGATTTACATGTTATGTTCACCTTACAGCAGCAGTTGTGGTCTGTCTCTTTCAACAGATTCGTCACACATACACAAACACATTATTGGCAACTGAGATGTAAACTCAAAGTCACCAGTAATGTGTTTGTGAAGGCATGATGTGAATGTGTCTAGATAGAGTCTTCACCTTTCATCACCTTTCACATGAATACACACAAGGAGAAGGAGCACACAAGCACACGTGGGATATGTAGGATATTTTTCACTGTGCTCCTAATTTTAAGTTTTATTTTTATTTTGGAGCACACAAACTTACTTGGAAACAGTTAGCACAGAGCCCTGGCGGTCAGAATCCAACAATGCTTGCTTGCTTGCTTTACCTCTTAGATGTCAAATGCACCTGCTGTTTTTCAAAAACCCATTAAAATTGCTTGCAAACACACACTGTAGTATGAGTACATGAAGAGCTCCTGGCTATTGTAAATACATTACCGGTTTAGACTCTTCATGGGTAATACCGCTGATGGGGGCAAAAGTTACACTGGCATTTGAATTTGACAGCTTTGCACTTTTCACAGTGGATGACACAAACATTGAAGCGTCTTAAATTTCACGAGAATATGTTGCACCATCTCTGTATCTACGTTATTGTGGAAAAAAAATCAATTCACCTCTTTTGTATTGTTGTAGCTGCAGAAGATCGGGCATCGAACAATGGAGATCGGAAAACCTTGTGAATACCAATACTACTGCTCTGGGAAAAAGAGTTCTGAGTGAACTGGCCCTTTAAGTATCACTATAATGTCTCTCGTATTGAAGCCTTCCGTTCTCTCTTTTGGTTTCTTGCCTAATGGATAAGACATAGTTGTCAGCAGATGAGTAATTCCTCTCACATCTCCTTTGCACATCCCATCCCTCCAATTATTTTCTTGCCACTGATCTTGGTCAGAGAATTTTATAAAGGAGATCAGTAATAGAAAAGGACACTGGCATACCTCCCCACACGCGAGTCCAGTGCTTGCAGTGATTAATGTTAAAGTGTGATTTAGGCCTAACATTACTGACCTGTTGATTTGAGGGCTGCAAAGTACAGCCTGTCAGACCACTGCTGGAACACAGAGAGGAAACTGTAATGAGGCCTGCGAGAGATGCCAAGTGGTTGGAAACCAAAGCATACCTGCTGCTGGCTGAGACACATGGCAGCATGGTGAGCCAGTTTTGAGGATTAATGCCTTCTTAAAGGCGGAAAAAAAGATGATAGATTTAAAGTTAATTGGATACTAGATGTTAAACTTTGATTGCAGCATTTCTTTTTAACGCAGATGTTTCTACTGGATAAAAAACGTATTATTTTGCAATCAAACGGCTGATAACTTTAAAAATGAATCTCTGTGTGTCTCTGTTTCACACCAAGAATCATTATGTAGAACCAGGGTATGTTTCTAAACTGGTAGATATTAAATTATGCCGTGAAAACTTTTCAAATAACTCTCAGAATGAGCAGAAATTAGAGAAAATAATACTTGTTTAAAAATGAATATAGCTTGAGCATGTTGGTGGTGCTTGATGGTGATGAAAGGACATCAGGCTATCATAAATCTGCAGGGGTGATCAGACAGGCTGCAGCCTGCTAATCTAAATGTTGCAGTGTTGATGGTTTAAGAGCAGTCCGTCCTTGTGGTCCTGTATGTATCAGCACCAGCACGAGAATGCTGATGTGATGTCATTATGGAGGCTGTAGTTTGATGCAGCTGAATGTATTATACCTCTAATCTTTAGTTTACACTTAATAAAATAAATAAAATGATCAAAATATTAGGAACACCTCTCAGTGTGACACAATACTCATGTACATATATTTCCAATATGGATTAAAAAAATTCCTTACTCCCTTTACAGCCTGAGGGGGATCATGATCGTGTGCATTTATGTCTGCGTGTGCTCGTGAATGTGTATGTGTGTGAGTCATAAGTGCTATATCATAGGCAACTGGACTTGCTTGCGTTTCTTTAAGACGTTTCGCCTTTCATCCAAGAAGCTTCTTCAGTTCTAAGTGACTGGTACGAAGTTGCAGGCTTTAAGCCCTGTGTACGTGTGAAGCCTTGCAGAGTCGTTGGGGTCAGCTTTTAAGCCCTTTTTAATTAGGAATTGTGCAAATTTGCAGGCAAGCCCAATCAGTCTTTCAGCATTGGCAGTATAAAAACAAAATTGGGGAGTGCGGCAAAATGCCACCCGCCTACTTTTGTTCATACAGAATATGCCTTTTTCAGGGCAATGGGGCGCGTGAGCAAGTAACAAAACGTGCAGCTCAGCGTGTGACGTAAACAGTGACGTAAACAGTGACGTGCTCTGAGGGAATCTGCAGCTGGTCAGTCCTTTGGCGATTTTCTCATAAGTTGGCCCGTCCTTCACCGTCCCCGCCATCTGATGTTTTTTTTTTTTTTGTTTTTTTTTAAAGATTTTTTTGGGGGGGCATTTTGCGTTTAATCGATAGGACAGTTAAGCGTGAAATGGGGAGACAGAGAGGGAGTGACCTGCAGCAAAGGGCCACAGGCTGGAGTCGAACCCGGGCCGCTGCGGCAACAGCCTTGTATATGGGGCGCCTGCTCTACCACTAAGCCACTGACACCCCTGTCATCATCTGATGGTTAATGGCCTCTTCATTTGCAAGGAGGGCGCACAATTCTTTGTCTCCACAGTTGCTCATCTTTACAGTGTCTGTCAGGTTTGCATTTCCCTCTTGCTACTAGTCCTAGCTGCTCTTTCCTGCCATCAGCTGTTTCCTGTTTATCCACCGCCAGTGGGTCGCACATGCAGCATCATCAACAGCTCTTCCCACAAGTCATTAACAGCCCCTCCCATGGCGGAAGGCCGCCTCGTTCTTTTTAAACCAAAAAGGTTCCGCCAATATGTCTACCCTACGAGGCAGAAAATTGGGCACCTCGGATCATCTGTGGGGGCTTTGGCTTCCTCTTCCCCCTCCTTGTGCATTTCTTTTTTCTGGAGGCTGCTTTGGACGTCCTCTGGCCTTGCTTCCGACTCCTAAAAAATGTCCATCTGTTGAAGATTCACTCGTTTGTCCCTGATCGCTCGTTTCTTCTTCACCTGTCAACAGGTGCTCTCTGTTGATGCGCTGGTCTTGTCGTTTAAATCCCCTGATCCATGTGTTCTTCTCCCTTCGGTCACTCATCCAGTTATACACCGATCCACTCCTGTAATCCTCCGCATCACGTTGAAATTTCTTGATTTTATAAGCTTTTAGTTCATTTTCAAAAGAAGTCAGTTCCTCTGTTAGCTTCTTGTGAAAGGCAGTAGTATTATCTTCACCAACTTTTTTTTCATCTCGTCTTTAATTCCTTGTATCTCATTCTTTACTTGTGTAATTTCTTGTTTTGTTTGTTCAACAATTAATAGTGTCAAATCCAATGAGCACTTGTTAAGGACTTGTTCCCATTTCTGTAGGAAATCAGGATTTTTATTTCCCAGTGTAAGCATCTTTTCAATTCTTAAGCCCCTGGGAATCTGTTTAGCTTGCCAATATTCAGACAATGCGATATTGCCCTAACTATTTAAGCACACACCTGATGACAATCAAGAGCGAATCTGATGAAGCAACATGCGAAACGCGTTGTTCGCTCCTTTTGTCTTTAAACATTTTTGAATAAACTCTGTGTCAATCTTGATATTCTAGTGTGCGCTGGAAGTTTTTGAACTTTTGTCTGTGATTTATCCTGCACCAGCTGGCACCCAGAAGAAGCACTGCGCTGCTGTGCACAAGGATTTACTAATTTTTTGTAGCTTTCTGTGTTTGTTGCTTATGACCAAAGCCAGAAATGAAAATTTGCATTCGTCATATGGCCAAACAAGAGTTAAATTGGTTCTGTATTCACATATTATAAACAGCTGCAGCACAATGATGATACTTTAAAGTTGTGTATATTTTGTTTCCATATGGCACAATGGCAGAGCCATTTGCTGAGCTTCCACTATAGAATAATTACCAGGTGGCGATGTTATGAGGAACCAAACAGACTGTGAGTGTGAACAAAAAGGCAAACAAATATAAGTCCTACCATTTGTTCCATGGCGAAGAAAATGACTTTTGATGAGCACACTGACAAAGGATGGGTCGATCAGGCATGATGTTAATTAGAGGGGATAGTTGAAACACCTCAGGCTTGGTTTTTAAATGAAACTGTCTTGTCGTTTTGCATCATGACAAATCTGGTAAATCATTTCAAACATCCACAATCACTGAATTAGTGCTTTGAGAAAAGTTAAATGGTTTGAGTGGCAGCAGCGTCAATTAAAATTGCTTAAATAAAGCTTGATATGCTTCAGAGACTGGTGACAGGGCTGTGTGATTGAAACATCAAATAGAAGAACAGGGTCCAATTCTATCACCTATTTCCTCTCCAGAATGTAGCAGCAGGATTTAAAAACTTGGTCATTCAGCCAACACAAAGCCAACACATATTTTGACAAAAAGCTTTGGCGCATGTTCATTGTTTCTTTTCTGGTTTACCATTTGCATCAAATACTAAATCGTATTTGTTGAGTAAAATGGATAAATCATATCATTTCACATGATATTAATTGTTCAAGTATAATCAGCATTATTGTTACTGTCGAGTCTAAACTGTTTACCTAAATTAAATTGTCAACTACTGAAAATGATGGCTCATTTGCGAAAATAATCATAAAGAAGTTTTTTACTTCTGGAAAGGTGGTGTTCTCATAAAACTAGGCTGTCTAGGCGGAAGACAAACACAAATACTTTTAAAATTGGTGCTACATGACCAGAACAGAGAAAAAGGGTTGTGGTATTTGCTTTTGCTCAAGAGGTAGAAAATCTACAACTACTGGAATTCACTGCACCTTCAGTGGTGGTGGGTGACATAATGCGACCTTGTCTGTTTTGACACAGGAAACAAGATAGCAGAATCTCAAATTACAGTCAAACCGTGTGCTAAAATACATTTCTGGTGAGAAACAAGCAACGCAGTAACAGAATCTTGGTTCATATGTTACCAGTACTGCTTAGTTTTACCATTTCATCTCAGTATTTTCAGCATGGCACCCACTTCATGTTTACAGATTCTCATATTACAGCCAAACAGTGTACTAAAATATGTTCCTGAAGACATTTTACGCAATAAATAGGCAATACAGTAACAGAAACTTGGTTAGTGTTTGATCAGCAGTGCCTAGTTTTATAGTTTGATCTGAGGTTGGGTCAAGTATGAGAGAGAGAGGGGCGGTTCTGTCTTTCAATCCACTTCTATATTCTGTGTGTCAGCAGTGGTGGGCATACGAAAATGTAGAAGTATAAGCTCGAGAAATCTACCCGATTACGTATTCGCATTTGAGCTGGAAAATGAGCAGGGAGCTCTTGGCAAAAGTAAAGTTTATTGCAGTTCATTTACACATACCTCCCACATTGTTATGACACAAAGCTGGTTGAAAATCAGCAAAGTATCCCTTTAACTCACAACATTATCTTAACGTTTTAGTCAGTGAGTGTAGATTTCTCAGTTCTCACATACAGTGAGTCAACCAAAACCAACAACAACAAAAAAAGTTGAACTTGACCAGGAGTCAGTGGACATCTGGAGGAAGATCAAGAAGGCAATTTAACATCAGACTCCAAAGAAAATCCCTGAACAGAGGGCCCATATACCACCACCTGTTATCACTGTGAAAGAAGTATCATTCCTCAGGTCATGTGATGAGTCCTGGCACGGTCTACTCACAGAAAGAGGCTGTGAAATACAGCCAATAGCTCTAGAAAAACTATTTGATCAAGGTCAAGTTTTCTTAAAGTAAAGTATGAGCCTTTATGGGCAGTAATGCAATAAGGCTAAATACACCCTAAACTGTTCTCCGCTCTGAACACATAACAATGAAACAAATATTGATCTTCTCCTATAATCCTGTAAAATTCACCTTAATTCACCTTAAGTGTCTTTCCAAGGGATAGTCAAAATAAACTGAAAGCTGTCCATGTTTCGTTTTTAGTATATTTTCAAACAAGGTCACATTCTTGAGTTTGCTCCCCCCAACAGTCAGAAAAAATGCAAGTGCTTCAGTCATTGAGTTATTTATGTTTCAAAACACTGGAAAAAAAAAACCAACGTTTTTTAATCATTTTCTTGAAAAAAGCTGCTGCAGATGAAAAGAACTGGGTAGTATTGGCTGGGAAATGCAATGGGACCATATCATGCACCTCACATCGTTCAAATTAAAAGTAGAACACAAAATCACAGGAAATAAACATTTCTCTAAGGTTTTGTCTGGACACTTTTTTCCCTTAAGAAAACAGAGGAGCATATCTGTACAATTATAGCTGTCTATGGAACCTGGAAGAAGCCCAACGTCACTCTGGAGGTGAGAAGTGTCATTGACTACAAGACCCATAAGCCATTGGGTGAAATGCTGGCTATTGATTGGATTAGTACCCTTAGAAGTGACACAGGAACTAGAAAGCGATCACAGGCCCTTGTTGGCTATGAGACACGAAAGGGCAGGTATTGAAGTTCAGATTGGCTCAAATGAGGTGTCAATAAAAAGGTCAGGAGTTTGCCACCATTTTGACTACAAGCAGCCGACATATTTACATGCAAAAAGGAGAAATTATGGATAATATGTAGAAAAATAGGAATGTTTGAAACAATGCAACAACAGTTCATCAATATCAATGGATGTCATGAGTTTGGACTAAATTTTTCACTGGATTTAGATTGTCTGGACCTTTGGGAGTTTATAAAGCCTGCATGAGCAGCATTTTTGTTTGCATAATATAGGTATCCGGATTAAAATAATGCTTCACAGGTGAGTAGTAACTGTTTATGCGTTTGTTTTTTGTCTGACAGACATGTTTATTGAACCTGCTGTGATGGTTGTGTCTTGAAATGGATCGCATCAATCGAACCACAAGCAGTGTAGCTTTGGAAAAATAGGTTGTATGAGTAAACCGCTTAACCACACCAAATACAGCAGTTGTTTACATGTCATAATCATCAAATAAAACATTACAGGGACTCACGGATGGGCCGTGAGATTTGTTAAAATGTACTATGTAGGATTTTCCTAATTAAAAAAAAAAAAAAACAATGTATAAACACATACAAAAGTAATCCCTCTAATTCATCACTCACAACCCACTACAAGTGTGCAACGGTGTATTCATCTGCAGAGACTTTGCCCTCTGCCTGTATTTTCTTATTATTATTCTATGTTCCTGACATTCTTGGCCACTGCTCCCAGGTGAGGTTTGGACTTAACAAAAAAGCGACCAGGTGCCAGACCAGAAGCAACACGCATCCAAAAAGAAGCTATGAAAATCACGGACACAGCATGGAATATATGCAGTTTAATGAGGCGAAACACCAAGCTGACAAACCTGGAGCTGGCTTTCATTTTTGCTGGCGACACTGCTACCAAACAGAAGACGACAGTTCCTGTGTAGCATACCTTTAATAAATACGGTAGGAGTCAACTTCAGGGAGAGAGAAAGAGTGGAGGGGGAGGGATTCATTCACCCAGAACCGGGTGCACCTAATGAATCTGTCTATACATCCTTGTTTTTGAAGATGCTGTGAGATGAACCAGTGAGCTGTCCAGTGATCAAGTTGCCATGACAGAGTTCTGCTTGGACAGACAACATGTTATCATGGACCATTGGCTTTATGCCCCCAGGGGAATCTGTGAATCTGGCCTTTATGTTGTCTAATTTACGCTGTTTAATTGTTGGTTGTGGATTAAAACAGAAAGGACTAAGATCTCTCCTTCACACATCTTCACACTGAACTCTGAACAGTCTCACAGTCATATATTTGGCTTATATCCATTTCATAGAGCACCGCCACCCTGCAGACCTCAGCACTCATTTCCCCAAGCGTGTTCACTTTTGCACAATGAAATGTTTGCATGCATGCACATACAAATACTGTACACACACCCCGATAAGCAAACTACACGAGGCTATAACAACTTTCGCTGTGTGGCAAGAAAATAAATCAGCTTGTACTTGAATATCTGCACATCAGAGCAAAGCCCTTTGGTTATTGTAATTACAAAGTGCAATAAATCAAAATAGAAACTGGCTGTGTTTGCTGTGGCTTTTCTCTCTCCCAGCTGAATATTTTTTTCAGAAGATTCTCCTGCTGATGCAGCTTTTCTTGAGACAACAAGCCCTGGAGAATTGCGCATGTCTCAGCAAATATGAGAAATCGACATCAGGGGTAATGAAGTGACTGAAATAGGAGAACAGGCTGCCATATCATGTTGTGATAATGTATTTCTTACTGGGGATCTGATTTTAGTGCAGTGATTACCATGCTTTTGATTACCTTATGACATAAGTCTTTAGCTCCTCAACAGATGTTTCCACTCTGATGGACACCAGGCGCTGCATATTCACCATGCAGTATAGTTTAACAGGCTCTTGGAGTTGCCAGTGTGGAACGACACTCTACAAAGACGAGATTAGGACTGTGTATGCTGCAGGGTGAACCACAGTGACTTTATTAGAGGTGTGATGACCAACAAGCCTTAATGTGACATACAGCTTGTCATCTTTACTAGCAGAGGAAAAGTGATAGATGTAAACCAGCCCTCTAAAAACAAACAGAGTGTTGGGTTTCCCAATAAACCAGTATTTGCAATAAAACTACCAGAAGATTGACGCCCTGTTCTGTTGAGCATTTAAAACCGTCACTTCCATTTTGCTTTCCACACAGAAAAGGAGCAGTTACACCTCACTAAAGGTAAATAAAAAGTGCCTCTCCTGCAGTTTTGTAATCTGATTTTTTCACTCAGCTGGACTGTTATTGACAACCTACATTAGAATCTAGAATTCAACTGTAGCATTGTCGGGTCGGAAAAAGAAAAGTATTCTTTGCACCAAATTCTAAATGGGATCCCATGTTGCTACGGCCAGTGAAGCCATATTAAGCAGCATTAAATCCACATTGCTGTAGGGATACATGTCATATTCAGTTAGGTGGCAAAGGAAACGCATGGCTCGAGGTTTTCCAGGCTTTGCGAACATTTCATGCATTCTTCGTACACGGGGCTGCGGCAGAAGCAGTAGGGTAGAACGCAGGAAAGCATGCTGCCCTTCCAACTGCCCTTGAGGCCAGCAGGCTGTCACTATCACTCTGTAACAAAAGTCAACTCTCCAGTTTGATTTGTGTGTATTTCAGAGGTGCACACGAGTCTTTGCGAGCTGTCAGCATTCCACACTCTGCGGAGGGAAGTGATGACATAATTTAATACAGAGAGTGTTGGGTAAATTACTTGGAAAATGTCATCAATCAGTCATTAAATGCATTGGGGAAAGAATAAATTAGTGAACAACAAAAATATTTAGTTACATTACTTCCATTACACAGAGAAGCCTTTGAAGGGAGGGGCCATCCTAGTTCTTTTTCAAATGGGAACTTCCACTCAGCTGTTAGTAAAAAGCGGTAATGGGTGACAGCTCTGATGACCTCCCCTCCTTTACCCCCACACACGCCACACACTGACAGTGTAAGCATGGCGACTGAAGAAACGGTTAGCTTGGACGATTTGAGCTTGGAGGTAGAAGACGGTGCTATTTCAACCAGAATCAAGAGGAGAGAGCACATCAGGCCAGTCTTAGCTGCACTGCACTGACTTCCAGTTACATTTAGAATTGATTTTAAGCTCCTACTCCTGGTATACAAAGCCCTAAATGGGCTAGGACCAAGCTATATTGTTCGTACCTTTGTTAACTATTTGCCTCTAAGAACACTGCGATCATCTGCTGCTGGCATTGTGCAGAAACCTATGTCATGTTACATGGGAGAACGTTTTTAGAAGGGTTCTGGAAGGTAGTATTTTGACGCTAAAACGTACATACATAGACCAAATTTTGAATTTTTGATTTTTTTTTAATACATAAGGAACACTACTGGAAAGCAACAGAATGATATAAAAACTATGACTGTCAAAATAATGCATTTTTTGTTTAATTAATCACATAAAAAAATAATGCATTTAAGATATTATATATATCATTGAAGGCCACAGTGGCTTTGTCAAATGATGGAGGCAGATGAGACGAAGCTGCTTGGCCCCGTGAATGGAGCAATTACATTTAAAACTGCCCAGATATAACTGTTTTGAGGAGCACCGTTCTCTGTAATTTCTGCAGTAAGGAATTTACGTACCATCAGAGAACTTAAAGCCTGAAATATCACCTCAGCACAAAGCATTTAGCAGCAAACCTGCAGGTCTGAGCTAGCACAGCCTCTGATGCTAGCGCTAACAGCCAGCCTCATCAAGCCACACTCAGGCGTCCAGATGCAAACTGAGTAAATCTACCTTTGACCGCCTAACTAACTCCCTTACAAAATGTACTGCAGTGGACTGCAGACCAGTTTTGGTGGTAGAGGACTTTACCACAAAACATCTGCCAAAATTAATTTGAATTAAAAAAAAAAATCAAATACTTTTACAGCAAAAACTGATGTGATTAATTTAAAATAATTAATCACAGACCATGTAATCATTTAGATTCATTTTTTAAATCGCTTGACAGCCCTAATTAAAACCCAATAATATCAATAACAATAATGTAGCTGTCCTTTGAACAACTCATTCACACCCACATGTCACATATTCTGTATTTGACATATGTGCAAATATAAATCAAGACATTCCTGTTTAACAAGCAGCCATCCTAAAGTTTGGGGGAATTTGAAGGGAGATCAACGGCTATCTCAAAAAGTACCCTGCAGAGTTTTCTTGTAAAGAAACAATGGTTACGATTTACTAACTTACTACTTACTAACCAAAGATTTTTTTTCTAAAACAAAACAGTAAGTCCCTTTGATCCTTCAGATGTAAAGCACACGGCTGAATGCTTTTCAAGAAGTATCACCAAAGCAGCTGGGAAACACATTTAAGGAGAATCTTTTCTCTCATCTCAACAAATTTTACTTTCAAGATATTCACAAACTGTCCAACTGTCATTGCTCCTACAGCAATCCAACAAGGACAATGAATATCTGAATTTTAACAAGCAACACATTCGTCAAGCTTTTCATAGATCTTAGATGATCGTTGCAAGTCAGGAGAGAAAAAAGATGTTATCAGGAAATGTGAACTTCTCATGATCAAGAATGTTCTCTGGTTTCCATGGCGACCAGGAGATCCTATGTGGTGGAGCAGGATTGTCAGTCTCAATTACAAAAACGGCTGATTAGTATCAAGGTACTTGTGCAGGAGGAAGTGCTGGAGGCTTTCAGATCCGCAGGCAGCTGTGCGACTGAGGGGCAATCAAAGTGTGTGATTGCCGTCATTTCATAAGAACTCTGTTTGTTTTACAAATTAGCTCAAACTTACTAAGAGGTCAGAAATTCTTGGATTTTTTCAAGTGAGAAGTGAAACTTTGGTGCACTTTTACTTCTTTACGTGTAATTCAATCTTAAAGGGACAGTTCACCCCAAAATCAAAAATACATACCTTTCCTCCTACCTGTGGTGCCATTTATTAGTCTGGATTATGAGGCAAGGTTTATGCTTCTGCGCACCTACAATGCAGAGGGCTTTGCGGAGGTGTTGCGTCCCTCTGCGACCAACGCAGCAACGCGACGTGCACCTCCAAAAAATTGTAACCACGCATCGAGGCAACGCAGACCCAATGCAGACAGCAAGAGCTATGATTGGTCCTTCGAACTACATCATTTCCGACATTTCACAAGGTTTCACTTCCTGCTACAGTACCACAACACCGCCTCGAGCCATTCAACTGGCGTACAGACCATCGGTGCAGTCGCCTCTCTCCTTGTCGTCATTGTACCGTTTGTAATAAGAGCATTTGTTGTTCAGTGTTCAAGCTCCAGCAACAGTCTTTCTCTCTCGGTTGCCGTCTTCACTGTGACTAAAGCAAAGCCGGAAGATAAACAAACAATAAACGAGCAACAACCATAGACATCAAAGAGTCTAGGTAGGTATATAAAAGAACACCACACCCCCAAGCGCTTTGGTGGGGAATAGTATAGCAACATAGACCAACAGGACTCAGAAGTATGTTCGGCACACAGCAACTGCAGAGCAACTGCATACATGTTGCGTCAAGTGTACGCAGAGGCATGAAGAAACTTTGAGTTGCCAAGTGTTGGAGATATCAGCTGTAGAGATGTCTGCCTTCTCTGGAATGTACGGAAGTAGAGAGCACTCAGTTTGTGGTGCTCAAAGTGCCAAAAATATTACATTATAAAAACTCAAAAGCAATGTCTCTTTCCAGAAATCATGACCAGGTTACTCAAGATAATCCACAGACTCCTTGTGGCAGCATGAACTATAAACATTAATGGCGTCCTGCTCAGCTGAGCTGTAACGCTAATACCTCTTGTCCATGCGCGCCTTCGTCTGTGCTGTGTGGTACAGTTGCGGGTAAAGTTTGATAGAGAGAAAAGAGTTCCCAAATTAAGCTGCTCCAAACAAGGTCTGTGGATTATTTTGAGTAACCAGGGGCCTCATTTATAAAGCTTGCTTACGCACAAAACCGGGCTTGGAAGTGCGTACGCAACTTCTTACGCAAGAATTGGGATTTATAAAAAAAAGACTAGCGTAGGAATGTGCGTAACTTTAAGCAAACTACAGACCTTGCTTAAGCACATTTTGGAGACAATTGTGACAAGGTGAGAACGATTGGTTAATGGAAAGAGCGCATATAAATAGCCATTCAGTGGCAGCCGTGCGCAATAAGGCACAATGGATGCACTTGCACTTCTCGAAGACCATGCCAATGGACGGATCCGACTGGAGAGAGTATTCCGAGATCAGGAAGATTTCCTGGCTCATGATGATGACTGGCTAATAAGCCGTTTCAGACTACCTAGAGCCTTGCTCTTGGATCTGATTGCTGAATTGAGTCCAATTTTAGAGCGACCAACCCACCGGAACCGCGCCATACCGGCACACATTAAAGTGCTGACAGCGTTGGGTTTCCTAGCAACGGGCTCGTTCCAGAGGGAATTATCCGACAGGTATGCCTATTTCTTTTATTGTCTATTGATATAAATTCAATTTATAGATTTCTGTTCTATTCAGGAAATAGAAATTAATAATAAATCCTGTGCGAATAGGTCTGGGATATCACAGCCATCCCTCAGTGCTTCAGAACTTTCACCACATGTGCATGTTTCATGTGTTTTCTGGACCCACCTGTAGCCGCCACGCTCCGGCGGTGCAAAGCCACTTTTTTTTTTTGCCTCCACCTTTAAATCCAACCACTTCTTTTTTATTTCGGCGACACTGCGCTCTGTGCCAGCCACGCTTACTGCCGTGGCCACAGCGTGCCATTCAGTGGCTTTTCGTTTGTTGGTAATGCCACTTGAATGGCCGCCGAATAAAGTTTCCCGTCTCGCTGACACCTCATCCACAAGCACCTCGATCTCTGTCTCAGAAAAGTTCCTCTTTCTTCTGGTTGCTGCCATGATTCAGTGTGAAATGCCGTGGATCCATCATGCCTATTTATATGCAAAACACAGTCATGAGGTAATTTGCATGACCATACATGGTGAATTGTGGGTGTGGAGAGGGAGGGACATGAATCAAATCCTGCTGCGCAACTTTCCGGTTGGACTGTGATTTATAAAGGGAAAGTGCTTGCAGGTGTGCGTAGGCATGGTTTTATAAATCCGACTTTTTTTTTGCTTACGCACTTTTCAGCTTTTCAGCGTAGGTAAACTTTTAGTATGGATCCTACGCCAGGTTTTATAAATGCGGCCCCTGGTCTTTATTTCTGGAAGAAGACAGTGCTGTTGAGTTTTCCAATTTTTTTTTTTTTGGTGCTTTGAGCACCATTAGCCAAGCACCATCTGGTCCTATTACACTGGAGAGAAGGCAGACATCTCTACAGATGATATCTCCAACACTCAACAACTCACACCAAAATAATCTAAATTGATAAATAGCACCACAGGTAAGAGGAAAATTAATGGATTTTTGATGTTTGGGTCGAACTATCCCTTTAATATTTCTTCTTTCTTAACATCTTTTTAATCTATACCTCAAACCATATATCTTAAAATATTTTTAAGTGTAATTTAAAAAAACTTAATTTAAAATGACATTGCTCCACACTAAAATGGAGATGCTCATGGGATTTCACAGTTAATGAGAAAGATATAACAAGAGAAAAAAATGCTCTGAAGTTATTTATTTTTTTGCGAGCAGCGTGCAACCAACGAGAAGGATTCCCCAATTTATCTCTGTCGCCTTGCCTGGGTCAGGCAGAGGACACAATCAGGCTAATAACAAAATTAGCCTTGATCAAATTACTTCTGCCTTGGTGGTTAATGACACTGCAAAGTTTGGAGCCCCCTGGAGCCAAGAATGCACATTTATCGGATGTTCGTAGTGCAGCTGAAGTTAAATTAACTTTGAAATCACAGACCACTAATGCTTATGGGTCTGTACTCCTTTAGGCTTCCTCAACAGTTACCCCTCACAACACTGTTATCGCTGCACCTTAGAGAGAGGGAATGACTTTGACATCTGCACTGTCAGCATACTTCCACTGCCATTTCTACTTACCTGGAAAGTAAATGGATGGGTAGACATTAGGAGGGCTGCCGTAAATAATGTTCTATGTTTAACCTAAGCTCTGTAGGTCCGGTGTCTGGGTCAAGGACAGTGTTCCAGTGTAACAACTCCACTACGTGGGATTGGATCAAGTCATGCCATGGCTCCTGTTGGTGCCCATGGGCCACGCTAGCACCCAGTCAGACTTCACAGCCACAGAGTTCTCAGTCTCCCGGTGGGAGCTCATGCTCAGTGTCAGGTGTCAGGTGGAGTTATCCGGGCCCCGGAAAGAGGACTCCATTGTTTGTGAAAGCCCCGGTCATTGTCACACCACATTTCTTGCCGCAAGGAGAGATGGCACAGGAAGGCTTCTAAAGTGATCTGATTCTCTGTTAGTGGAGGTAACTATGAGGGCAAATGTGGTTTACTTCTACAGTAAGGCTACGTGCAATGGGGAGATGCTTCATGGGTTTTACAGCTACATCTGCCACTGGTGAAACTGCACAGTGTACACAGATCCTTCTGAAGAAGGAGGTCATAAAAATGACGAAATAAATGAGGCAAAGCAGTCAGTCTGTAGGGCTTAAAACCCCCAAATGTTCATGGTTCTCCCTTTTAAAAAAAGAAATTGCTTTACTTCTAGTAGGAGCTATTTATTTAAGTGTATATGGTACAAAAAGCTGTAAGTAAAGAGGTGAGAGAAAAAATTGGGGATGCAAAATTCTCCTGGCAGCAAGAGTGAATATGATAGCTGTCACTCTGCATTTCTCACTGGTCTTATTAGCGGGCAGCCCCTCAGATGACGTGCGGTTATTGTCATGTTGCTGCACTCACTCCTGCTCCATGAGGTGAAAATGACCTGACTATATGAGTGCTTGACTCTCAGACGACCCTGCCACAGAAAGTCTCCAGAACCACACTGCACATCTATGATTGATCCAAAAGAGTATCAAGGTTAGAAAAAAAAAAGCGCTTGCATTTTTTTTTTTTTTTTTTGCTCCGAGCAAGTCCTTGTGATTTGATAGAAATGAAAATGAGGGGCAGTGAGATAACTCATAAATTGAATGACGATAAAACTGAGTGTTTTATTCAGCGGTTTGTGAATTTACAAGGTCACCTTGCTTTTGAGAGCAACAGCAACAGGAATTCATGTGGCGGCTGCTCTTATCAAATTCACGACTCGGTCACTTCAGTACAAGAGATCCACAGCCGCACTGTACCTCCAGGCCTTTTTTGCAGCTCCGCATGCCACCATGCTGCCTACTTAGCACTCCTCTCTTGGCTCGACTGTGGTATCACTCCACCTGGTCTTCACATCTCTCTCTACTTATGTGACCTTCCCACTTCAGAACAGAATTGCCGAGTCCTTCCCAATCTTCCATCATAGGCTGAACATCACCTTCTACACACTGAATGAAAACAGCTCTCCTCCATTCAGTGTAATTGCTCTCAGAAAAAGTCCATTTCATCTCTACTAAGCTGTTATTCTATTTGTATTTTACTTCTTGCCCTTCGCCCTAACACTGGTGTTCAACGGGTACAGAAATAACATAAGTGCAATGTAGTGCTGACTTACTTTTGGGATTCTTTTTTTGATTTGTGTGTTTAAATTTACTGTTCCTCGCAGCTGAATTGACTGGTAATTGGTATAGACCCTATCAGCCTCTACAGAGTCTTACTGTCAATTAGCCTATCAATAGATCCTGTCCTTACAAGCAAAATTAGTTATCGTGGTTGGCTGAAACCAACAAGATATCACCAAGATCGCCTTCTTCGCCTACACAACATACCTACTATCAGGTCTTTTTATCCATGTCTGATGCAGAGATCCTAAATTATGCCTTAAGACATTTCAACAGCCAGCTTCCATGGCTGTTCCACTGTCTGCCATTTTCACTACTGGGGAGAGTAACTGCACAGAATTTACACTGATACTCTTTGGTAACTGGGGATACCAGGGGAAACAGATGTGCTATCCTCTTCCTGTTGTTTACACACAATAGTTGACACATTTCCTTTGTGCCTAAATCAATCCTTCATTTTCCTGGAAGATCGTATCCTGTGGCAGACAGAATCCCATAGTGAAAGCAAGGCTTATAGGGAACCACTCAAAAATTAGTGGTGCCAGTATTCTCTAGCCACTACATTGTGCAATCCACATTTAGTTCTTCATGATGAGTTAAAGCAAAACAAGCGTCCATTTTCACTGTAACTAAACTAGAAAATTTGACCATATTACACCAGTTTTAGCTTCCCTTCATTGGCTCCCGATCAGATCAGATCAGAGTTAAACAGAAGTCAGAAGGCAACGGGGCCTTTTGCTATCGTGCCCCTTTTCTCTGGAATAACCTCTCTGCGCCTCATTCCTCATGTTTGATCTGGATCTCTCTCGGTTTCTCTCACACCCTCTGTGCGTTTGTTTCACTCTCGTATCTGTGTGAATTATGTGCTTCAGTTTTGGTTGTTGTTTGTTTCTGTTGTCTGTCCTCTTTGTTTACATGGTGGTGAGGAGGTCGTGTGGCTCAGGCTGTAGCTGCTTGGCAACATCTAGAAACCACCTAACACCCTCCTGGATCAATCATTTGATAAATGGTAACATTCTATCTATCATTTCTTTATATGGTCTGCACGACATCTGTAGCACATCTGTCCGTCCTGGGAGAGGGATCCCACCTCAGTTGTTCATCCTAAGGTTTCTTCCATTTATTTCTACATTAAAGAAGATTTTCCTTAATCAAAGCAAGTATTGTATATTGTAAATTAACATTAAAAATGTCTTAATTTTAAAACTCTCATGAATTGAATAGATGTTTTCCTTCAGAGGTTTGCTGAAATTTTCAATGCAACCTGTTCAGAATGATCCTGACTGTGACCCTGTAAACTCTGAAGTTATTTTACAGTACAATTTTTGATAAAATCAAAGGGAAATTCAGCTCAACGTACAATATAACATTCACAACTTCCTCATTTGAACAGTCAAAAAAAGAACCTTTATAGGTTTACTGACTATCTCACACCACATTAAATTAAGACGCTGGCAAACCTGCTGTGGCCACGGCCGAAGTACTAAGAAACAAGGACAAATACACCAAATGGCGCATTCAAACAATTCCAAAAGTTAAAAAATGGTCATTTTAAAAGTTACATGCACCAGCACGGGTACACAGAAAATGTATTTCGTGCCCTGTTTACTGTTTTTAGCTTATTCAACCAGTTGAAGTGTAAAACTGACTGGAGTGTCTTTGGACTGCATGCAAAGAAAATTAAAGACGTGCCCTTGCACAACATACGCGAGGTTTGATCTTTCACAGTTGCGTGCCTTATGGTGTTTACAGCAGGGAGGTGATGATGTATGAGCTGGCCAGTCAAGACTTGCAAGGTAATTAACAAATGATGTTTTGGCTAACAAAGCATGGCCTTGATGGGGATGCATTACTTTCATGGAGCCCCACAGCCAGGCCGCTCACAAGGATGCCGCCTAATAGAGTTAGATGAATGGACTGTGACTTGGACCAAGCAGGTGGACCCACCACTACCCACCTAGACCCCTGCTGGCTCTAACTCACACATGCATGCGAACGCGCAGACACACACACCCACAGACCGATGCACATACACATTATCCTCAAAGGAGAGTGTGTACAGCTGCAAGGTGAAACATGGCAAAGAAGAGACCAATTATCCTCCAGACAGATGACTCAGGATGTGGGAGGCCTGATCATTTTTCCTGCGCAGGTTTGAAACCCTGCTGCTGTCTGCTGCTGACAACTGGTCTCCTCTCTCCAGCCCTCTGTTTATGGTACTGTCCACTTTAAAGGAACACTTACCACCACACTGTTCGTATGTTCGGGTTAAGATGCCGGCTGCTATGTGCTCTTGTAAGATGATAGCTGTAGAGGGACTAGGAGAGAATGCTGCTGTATTTTCTAACCCATTCAACAGCAACAAAACATCTCTATGAAAACAAATGGATTCATTTGTATATCTGTGTAGTGATACTGCTGTGTCCTTGTATATCCACAAGGTCAGAGCAATTTCACCTGGCGCCATCAAAAGTGAAAGCACCAAGTCAACAACTGCAACCTCAAAAAATATATGTAACTAAAATGTCATGTTGTGTCTTATAGTAGAAAAGAAGATGATGGGATTTTTCTCCAACTATACTTTGCAAGGAGATAATAATACACCAAAAAGAAACCTGGAATGGTTTTACAATCATAAACACAATCCAGTTCTGGCATTTTAATATATTCCTGATGTTTTAATGTATAGGCACTCACAGAAACTGAATGGCTACAGTGCATGTAATACGATGACAATTTGAACCAGAAATCAGTCACATTCTTCCTGAAAGGAGCTTGAACAATGCCTTCGTTGATGGCGGGGCCTTTCACAAGAAGCTGTTATCAAAATTCATGACTAGTGTATAAAGAACTTAGAAATTAGTAATCAGAAAAAGAAAAAGAAAAAGAAAAGGGAGCATCTCTGCATATTACACTAGCAAAAGAAGTGGCTGGTTGAGAAAAACTGATGGCTCCGATTAGGGCTGGGTGTGTGTGGGGTTTTTTTGTTTTTTTTAATAAAAAAAATTAATTTTCTTTTTTTCTGCAAAATCATTATTTCATTTAAAAATATCCCAAACTTCAAGAATGTTAGATGAACTAAAAAAAAAGCTTAATTTTATTTTTTAACTCTAACACTTTTTTTTAAAGAATCCTTCACCCACCAAATGATAATTTGTAAATCAGCTACTCATCCCGTTATTTGTTGAACTTGTGAAGAATACTTTTTCTTTCGCATGCCTCCAGTGAACAGAGAATCCGAAACGCCCAAAATTCTTGGTGAATTGAATTCTTAGGTGACCACGTTTAACGACAAAACATCTGTTTACAAACCCGTACACAACTCATGCAGTATAACCCAAGTCTCTTTTACACAGTTGTGTGCTTCCCAAATAGACAGCCTGTTACAAGGACAGTGAAACCTATCCCTGCTCTCTTCAAAGCAAAACTCCATTGACAAAAACAGTAATTTTACCTCTCTGAACACAGGAGCTGCTTATCTACCGCTGCCACGATTGGTAGTTTCTTGGTGTTACTGTTTGATTTTGATGTTTCAAAAGGTTAATCTGGATTCTCCAATGACCAGCAGCTCCCATGCTAAGCACATTAACATTACTGTTTTTGTTAATGGAGTCTGGATCTGAAAAGAGCACAGACGAATTTTTACTTTCAGTTCAGTTCTCCGTCAGAAAGGGTTGTCTTTTGGGAAGGACTGAGCATATGACTGGAAAATGAGACTTGGATTATACTGCAGGAGTTGTCTGATAGTTTTTAGGCAGATGTTTTGACATAGCTTTACTTTTTTCGCCATTAATGTGTTTTTTTTTTGGGGGGGGGTTTCCTTATCCTCTGCAAGGGTCCAAAGACAGAGGGGTGTCATACGCTGTAAAGCCCTCAGAGGATAATTGTTTTTTTGTGATATTGGGATTTATAAATAAAACTGAATTGAATTTTTAATTGGGCGAGCCCTTCTGTGTAGAGTCTGCATGTTCTCTCTGTGTCAGCGTGGGTTTTCTCCAGGTACTCCGGCTTCCTCCTGCAATCCAAAGACTAATTGGTGACTCTAAATTGGCCATAGAATGTGAGTGTGAATGGTTATTTTTCTCTATGTGTCAGCCCTGTGATAGTCTGGCGACCCATTCAGGGTGTACCCTGCCTCTCGCCCAATGTCAGCTGGCATAGGCTCTAGCCCCCCCACAACCCCCAACAGGATAATCTTTTTTATGTGAATGACTGAATGAATTGTTTAACGTGGTTGCCTACGACTTCAATTCGTCAAAAATGTTCTCCATTTTTGGATTCTTTGTTCACCTGAGGCAAGCAAGAAAAAGTTTTCTTCACTAATATAACATAGAAGGGTGAGTCATTGACATATAAATGGTCATTTTTATGGTGACGTATTCCTTTGACAATACTTAAGATTACAAATCTAATCTGACATTCAATGTCGGCTTTTTGGTACTTTGCAATTTTTGGTCCTCAAGGCTACATTTGAGTCTGTAGTATCCAAAAAGACACTGTGGTTTTACACCCAGCTTTAGTCCAATTCCAGTCATCAGATACAGTGCATGTTAACAATACAAACTGCTATGCAATTGGAGAATACAGTGTTTCAATAGATTCTAATAATTATTTGTTGAACATCGTTGGGTATGAATAACTGTGGCACACTGTGGAAAATTTTGGCATCATACAAACACGCATGTACAATACAGGGTGCACAGTATGCCGAGAACATCAAGTACTGCCGAACAACACTTCAAGATCTTTGTAACAGCAGCGGCTTCAAAGGCTGATCTAACCACCATGACTCTATGTCTAATGGCAGAGAGATCAAACACAAAATGAAAAGAAGAAAACCATTCATCACAAGAGGTAAGAAAGAAAAAAAAAAGAAAATCAGTGGCTTTTGAATGATGGTGATATAGTGACATTTTAGCTTTTTTGAAATCTGTCTCTATAAGCCACCTTCTGTTTGGGGCTACATTTGCATTGAAGCTAAATATGGTTTTCACTCTTAATGGGAACACAAAGTCCTATTACGTTCACACGCAGTTTGGTTGTGACACAGAGTGACAATAAAAACCAAAAAATACTATCAGTATTCACAACAGTTGGGTGCTAATTTCGGTTCAGTGTCCATCAGAACACCACTACACACACACTACAGTAACAACTGGTGGCACCATAATACAAATGACATTAAAACACCAGAGGTAAGTAATTTCCCACTTCTGAAAAACGTCTGAAAGCAGAGGGGCTTTGTGGTCGGAGAGAAAAACAAAATTGCTTTTAAATGTATGCGCAGGAGGCCATCGAAAGAGAAACCGACGAGAACAGAGAGGGTTTATAATATAACCATTGAAAAACTAAGTACAGAGTGAATCAAAAGAAATGCCAAACAATGCTGAGCTGAAATCAAAGCGCTAAAGACAGAGTAACTGCAGAAGAAGAGCTGCCTTTTATGGGCTGAATGTCATTATGGGGACTATATAGATGTTATTCATGGCCACTGAGTGGATAACTGACTTGAAACATTTATCATCTCAGTCTGCTGCGCTATAACAACACAAAACATTATGACAAATAAATATGGTTTACAGTTCCATACACTAAATACATGAGCACTGCCTAAGTGTTGTATTGTAATAGCTATAGATAATATAATATGAAGCTCTTAAATGAAACACCGTACTAAGTAAAGAATATTTATTAAGCCAATTATCTTTCTGGTATAATACAGAAAAACCTATTCAGCATCTGTGAAATGTATATGTTTATTTTAATGTGATTACACATGTTTGGTGTAGTTCTGTCAGTCTCTAGCTTTTTCTGTCATTTGGTCAGATATAAATAATAAAAAAAATAAATATATAATAATACTATAGCTTCTTATATATGTCATACATCAGTGGCAGATAGAGAGCAGATATCTGGAAACAAGCAACCAGGGCTATGGAAACAAGACCAAAAGAAGCGACTATCAACTATGCGTTTAAATAACTTATTAGACGGATATATATAGAGGAAGGTGACGTTTAGAGAGCAAGCCCAAATAAGCAATTCCATTTTAGAAACAAGCCCAAAGTGGCGGCTAATAAGCGGACCTGGCAACCCTGCGGCTTGTCCTCCTCACATTTCTTCCATCCTGACGTGGGACATATCCCTACTCTCATTGGCTGATTTTCTTTGTCAGTCGTGTCACACTTCTCCATCTTTCTACCATGCCAGATATCCAGTCCCAGTCGCAGACGAGAGGGTGACTTGTTCACACGTGAGGACTCGTCATGGCAGACTATCTGCCGACTCACCTCCGACCCAAGGTGGCTCTCAAGATCCTCTGTGACGTCAAAATCGCGGTGAAAATCGTGTAATGTGAACTAGGCTTAAGGTGATACTAATGTGCTCTTTCTCTACACTCATTTGTATTTAAAGCAGACTTAACAAAGGTATAAATGGCAAATGTACTGGATGCAGGCAACAGATCTCTCTGCAAAATGCAGCAACAACGCAGACATTTCATATACAAGATGTAACGTGGAAAATGCATCTCTACTACAATGGAATTAGACCTGCTTGATACCTTTATACTCATGTTATAGTTTTGTGTCCTCTGCTGCAAACCTCTGTTGTATTTTATTTTGAGCACAGTCTGTTTTTATAAAAGTGCCTGTAACATCTCAAAAGTGGCTTTGACCTGCAACTCAACATGGAGCCCATTTCGTAGAACATACTGAGATATATATCGTGTATTGCCAGTCAGCCTGTAAATACCGAGAAAGGAATTTTTGTCCATATGGCCTGATGTGGACTTATCACCTGCTTCCCTTCACCTGGATTTTGTCATAATAGTCATGTAATTGCAAACAACCCATTTAAATACTTGCGCAAAAGCCGTTTTGAGTTCTCATTCAAGTAACGTGCGATGCAGTTAATTAGGCTCACACTTCACAAATCAATCGATGACCATACCGCAGTATAAGGTCGGCTCATTTTTATAGTTCTTGCTACCTGTTAAGAGCAGTGTCATAAAATGTGTCCAGTGCTGCTGACTCATCCAGTCCTTAGTTACTTGAGATCTGATTAACATTTGATCTTGATGGCTAATTAATGACCTTGGAAATCTTCCAGGGCTTTCAGTCAAATCTAATGGTCTTCATCTGCAGATAGAATGGTGAGTTTTGTTTATGAGCACTATTTTGGCCTAAGTACAACATATTTGCCAGGATGTACTTGTTTATTCATTTGTTGTGAGGTTGATATCAGTTACTTTAATGTTTTTTTCCTTTGTAAATACATCCATGACCTTCCTTGGCAGGTTATTGTGCAAAGGAGGAAAAAAGACACCATTATCAAAGCTTAGAATAGGTTTTAGGGGGAAGAAGAGTTAATTCTGTGATGACAAGAATGGCCCCTCTTATTAAACATATGTAAACAACATTAATCTATGATACATAATGCAGAGACAGTATGAGACTACAATGCAATGTGACCTGGGGAGTTAATCTACACAATATCACGACAAGTTGCTTAGTCAATGGGAGATTTCAGAATAAATTAACATAAGAATTTCCCCCGAGGACTATTCTAATCAGAGTATACTATCGTTTTCTGTTCCTGCTTAATGAATCATACGAATTATAGTCACATTATAAATGGCAAGTCTTTGCAGGGCTATTAGTTTGTTTCTTTAGGGGTCTAATAGAAGACATGCTTCATTTAGGGCACTGTAGTATCCCGCAGCAACACGGAATGAATTGCATTATTTCCAACAGCTGCCATTTTCCAATGATCTTATCAGAAGTGCACTAACATAATGTGGCAGAGGAAGTTATTATTCCAGACCAGCCGTCTCACTCTCACTCCATAATAGCATTCATCTTTCTGAGCAGGTCTTTTACTTCCAGCTCTCTGTCCTCCTCGCACATTTCCCACACATTCTTTCTTAATTACAAAAGATGGATTCCGTCAGTAGATACATTCCTGGTCAAGATTTATATTCAGCGGGAGTTTGCCTTTAACTTTCATTTTAATGCTAATGCCTCGTGCTTTATTAACTCCCTGGTGTGTAAACCATGTTTGGTGGAATGTGCGACTGCCTGAATGCAATAACACCTCATTCAATACGTTGATTAAATTTTGGTGCATCTAAAGAGGTGTCCGTAGAGATTTCACTGGGTGGGACAAATATTCCTTCATCCTATTACTGGCTCCAGGCTTACTTTTCCGTATTGCAGAGGTGTCTGTGTTTTTATTTTATTTTTTACCCTCTCCAATCTGAGTCGAGTGCTTGATTTCGGGCAGGTTGTCTGATGGAGAACGAAACAAGCACTCCTCAAGTGCACCTTTTTCCAGGCATCATGTAGGCCTAATCATGCAGCACTTATCACCTGCTTTGCCCTTCACACTTGTTTGTCATCACAGAGCGGCAGATAGTTTCATGCTTCTATCTACCAGGCTGTGACAGTCATAGTCAAAGTCCTATTGACGTACACAAGCAGGACAAGTGATAATTTACTTTTTTCTCTCAATGTGATGTTGGCTTGGGCATTATGGACCTTTTCCTAACACTTATTCATGCTTTCATTTTTTTTTAAAAAAAAGGAAAGTGAAGTGAAATCACTGTCAGCTATTCACAAACTAAGATGAAAATGATGTTTAGCCTGACCATCATGTACTTTTTTAGCCCATCTAATGGGTTCTGAGAGGTTTCAAAAGGAGTTTTCTCACAACCCAGTTGCCAGAAAAAATGTTGGCATGGTGCTTTTCTGCAAACCATGGACACGTTACATTTTATTAAGTAGCAAATACATTGAAACTTAATGTTTCCACAACGCTACATGAGTAGGTTTAGGCAGACAAAACACTTGGGTTATTGTTAGAAGAGACCATATTTTGACTTAAGATACCTAGTTTTGGGGGCACAGTCCCAGAAGGAAAGCAGCAATGTCTCGGTAAGACCCTGCTACGAAACACCCACATTTGAAACCTACAGATCCGATGAAAACATAGCAATGACGTGTTCAAACACAACCGGTTTTAGTGTTTGTTGGTCTTGAACAGTGGTCTGCAGCTTGGCAGCCATCTCGCCTATAGGTGACACGCCATCCACCTTCTGTCCACCTCCCAATGACAAAGGTCACTTTAGAAACGTTTATATTATTCATATGAAATGTGCAAGTGCAACGTATTTGGGTTTCACAGAAAACATACAATGCCAGTATTTATTTTGGCCTGAACTGTTTTGACATGTTGAGGAAAGGAAATGCCTCAAATGCAATTAAAACAATGTAATATTAAACATTAGGACTTAGGTTAGGTTTTCAGATTATATGATCATTTTGTATTTCCTTCAGCCGAACATTTTTATCAAAGCTATCATGGCTCTGAATTTTAATACCCGAGTGTTGGAAATTATATGTATATATGATAAATATAAAACCTCAGATGCAATTGCTTGACACAGAAACAGCAAAGACATCATTTAACCCCGCACCAAAAAAGAATAGCACTTGCAAATGTTGATGCAAATTAACTAGGTCTACATGATAAAAAGAAATAGTCAATTAATTATTTTCACTGTGCACGTTTGCTGCTGACCTTTTGCACCTTTTCTGAAAGGCCTTTCACAATTATAAAAAAAATCAATAGTTTAGTATCGTGTAATTTAAGATGTGCTGCATTTTAATAAAAAGTCATGTTAAAGTTATGTCTTCAATTCAATTCAATTCAATTATCCTGAAGGAAATCTTGTGCCAGAGAATGCTTCAAATTACAGTAACACTTAGTACAATAACCTCAATAAAACTTTCACAACCAGTAACAACCTGAACAACCAGTGGGTTCCCTGGGTCAGGTCACTCACTAGGCCCAGTTTTAGAATCAATAGAGTATTAAATATCTGGCAAAATATACAAATATACAAGATAAGAAGTGTATTTAAAGAGCAGAAGCAAAACTAGTGCCTAACAGAGTAACAATAGGAGTAAGGTAAGTTACCTGAGGTACAGTATTGGATCTCTGCATTAAACTACCATGCTTTCATCTGGTTTGGGGCTTTTAGCATCCACTCACTCACCTTTGTCTGGTTTTGGAATATTGTACATATTATAAATTGCTTTTTTGACAGAGGGCAAATGCAATGAACCAGCATCACGAGCCTTGAAGGCTAACAGCATTATCACTGCTCTAAGTCAAATAGGCCTTTTATACAGCAGATATTTTGACTTGTCGCGGCAGGAAAAGCACAGATGTTACAAATAACATTAACGGCCACTCTGTTCTATTTAAGTGTGCCAGTAAGCCCTGACAGTGTGACGGTGCGCGAGCATGAACAATAGTAGCGCCCTAAAACTGAAGCAGCTAAATGGAATTCAGCCATCATTAATTTGATTATTTACATCTGTGCTTTTTCCACTGTGACATGTCAAAATGTCTCCGGAAAAGGCCCATTGGGCAACTTGTCTCTTTAGACTTTGTGGCACTGCTACGATTAGTGTTTAATGTCATGGAGCTAATGGTGGTTTGATTTGGTTATACGGCAGTAAAATTACACGAGAAGGAACATGGTCGTGTTTGTACTCTGACAAACTAACCAGAGGCACCATTTAGGCATTTTAAGCTCACGGCAAACTGAATGGCTGGTTCTGGATTCCTAATGTCTTGTTATGCCAGGTTTTTTTTAACAAGGTTTCCATTAAGACACCAAATAATGTTCTTCACATCTCACTATAGAGGTCCCAGACAACTGTAAAAATTGATGACTTCTGTGATAGTGAACCAAAATAGCAAAGTTGCATGCCAGAAAATTACAGCAATTAGCTGAAAGATGCTATAAAAATGAGGAAACTGTACAGTAGTGTGATTATTCAGCAACATTTCTCACATAACATACTTATCTCACTCAATGTTAGCATGAGAACATAGATTAATAAAGCTTTAAAGGTGAATTCAGCAATTCTGGAGAAAGACTGTTGAGAATGGGGTGTGGAGTCCAGCAAGCTAGCATGTGCCAACCTAACCTTAACCTTTCCTCTCACTCCCATTGCCTTTGTTTACGTACATCTATAGCCTTTTTCCCATCCTGTAAACGACCACGATCGCCCCCTGATGCCGATTGGCTGGAATAGTGTTGTGTGGCTCAGTCCACTTGAGCACCTTTGTTTCCCATTTAAAGATGCAGGACTGTGTATTAACCAGGGCTGCCCCCTAACAGTCAACCAAACTAGTCAACCACAAAGGTCATTCGTCAGCAAGATTTCATTGGTCGCCTAGTCACAGAAAAAAACAAAAACAAAAACAAATGTGAAACTCTATTAGTAGCTACACCTTGTCAAAATGAATCAAAAACTGTATGACTAGACCGTGTGGGAGTTTAATTTGAAAGGACAGACACAGGAAGTGGCCTCGCTCAGCAGTCAGACAGGAGTCACATTCATTTCCAGGGCTAGTACCTGTCTGTCTGTTTCTCTGTAATGTAGCACAGTGTTAACAATATTACTAATATTATTCTTTCTCACAACTTCAACTCAAACCATTGTGTTGCCCCGCCCAAAATATATCATTTAATAATTAAATTAATATCGTAAACATGCGGGTGACTAGTCGACTAATGGCCCTAAATGACGACTGTTGGTGAACTAGGAAAATTCTTAGTCGGGGGCACAAGAACAGACAGCTAGCAGACCGTGAGGAGGTACTCACTGTGCACTGTATTGTAAATTCCAGATTTGGAAATTTATATTTAAAAAAATCTAACCAAATGAGTAAATTTGACCAAAATAAAGGTTTTAACAACAACAGAGCCAGATGATTACTGTATATGACACATTTAAAATGCAATGATTAATTTCCAAAAAAAAGCTTTTGCTCATAAATGATATCTAAAACAAATGATGAACAATAATTTGTTAATTGCAGCAGATGACAATAATCTTGAGTGACAGAGTCTGCACCTGTAAAATGGGAAATGCTTCCCTCAGCCACTTTCTTGTAACATCAGTGAAAGACTTCGACTGTTATTCATAAATATGTGCAAAACATTTGTTAATAGGCTGAGATGATGCATTATTCAGAAGTGATTCAGGAGCAGCTTATTATAGACTGCTATCAAAGCGTTACTCTGTGTTGTACTTCTGCGAGGTTCTCTCCCCCTTGATGTGCACCCAGAGAAACAATACAGCACACAGAGCAGGGAAGTGGGAAAAAAAACTCCTTAGCGAGAGCTGGGACTCTAAAAACATCCATCTCATCATGCCAATCAAACGAGTGAACATTTCAACCCAAAATGGATTGCCCTCCACCTCCTCTACTTGTATACACCATCATCTCAATGGAGAGGCATCGTACGACCCCATGAAGCACCGTGACAAACTTTACTCCTCTCCCTTGTTTGTGGATCAAAGCAGCCACTTGTGACATGAATGCAAGGACATGGCAGTCTGATTACTTTAATAATACATGAGAAATCTAATGAACACATTCAGAAAGTGGCACGTCACCCGTCTGTGCGGCGCTGAGCGTTGATTAAAGTTTGCCTGTTTGGCATTTGAATAATGAACAAACACTGTGGAGAAACGGCAGCCATTAACCTTTCAGCGAGTCCCTCTTATTCTAAGCCACGGCGTATCAGGACGTTCCAATTCCTGATTCCTATTTTCCACTGCATTACCCCTCCAGAAAAGATTCCAACAGAATCCCTATCAACGGAAAGGTATGACAGAGGACTCTCAGTTATGAGCCACCCAACACGTTGATATACAATTAATGTAGTATCCCTTTTCTTCCCATTCAGGCAGCAGTCAATTTGTTTTTCTTGCAGTGCAAGAGACACGTGACACTGTGAAGGTTTACATATTGGAATTAAGTTCAATTAATTAATATTATCATTAAAGATGCTCTGTGGAGTTCTCTTGTAAAGGTATGTTTCTTACACAAATAATGCACTGTACGACTCAGTGAAGCCTAAAGCCCAGTTCAGACCAAAAAATTTGCAAAGAGACGAGTTGAAATGTGCAACTACTTGCAATGTGACGTACAACAGCTTTCTAAAAATCTGCTGGTTCACTCCAATGCAACTAGATGAGGCGGTGTATCATCTCTATGCAACAACTCTCTGTACCTCTGCTCTGTTTGCAGCTTTTCAGATTTATTTTTTTATATTTTTTCAGTGTTGGGAGTAACGCGTTATAAAGTAAGTGTAATTCCACTTTTGGTGGTAACTAGACATGTACCTAATTACTTGTTCAAATAAATAACACAAATAAAGTTACTAAAATTAAACAGGCTTGTTACTTGTTACTCTCGTCTTGATCGTAGCAAAGGCAGTCTATCTCCCAGATTTTTTACTGGTTATGATTGGTAAGCAAAGTTCAGTCCCTCCGTCCTATGTGTGTGTTAGAGAGACAGAGGTAGGGGAAGAGAAGGTGGAAGGTGGACTATTGCATACAATGTTTCTTTTAGTTAATAGTTTCAGGTTTTCAGAATGCCACGCAATCGGCGGGATGTCAGGCACATCCCTAGTCACCTGATCTTACGGCAGTGCAATAATTGTCCTGAATCAATTAGTCAGTCAGCATTAGACTATCACTGCATGCAATGGCAAACACTTAAGGCAATTTAAGCTTACTTTCTCCCTTCTCACCGTAACGGATAAATTAGGCCTACAGTGGTGAGTTGTAGTCTATGTGCCAGATTTGAATTACTGTTTAGGTTTAGGTTGTTGTGTTTTTTTAAAATAACTAAATCACTTTTATTTAAAACAGATTATCATTAGGAGAAATTACTGTCAAATTTCTGTCAAACAGTTGTAATTTCATTTTACTTTGCCAAATTAAAAACTGACTTGTGTTCTCTGATTTGAAGGCCTGTCGAAGCTACAATAAATAGCCTATCAAAACATTTTACGTTTCAATGTTTCATTGTTCCACTGCTTACTTTTCATAGTAGTAATAATGGGTACAATAATAGCTAAAATTTGACAGTTGTGTTGTCCCACACTGTTTCACAGCAACACAAAAACAATGTAGTTCTATGTGCATCAATAGTAATTCAGTTACTTTTGAGATAACTAATTACTAATTTTCAGTAACTTGCACAACAACTTTTGGCCTGAGTCCAATGATGTTGTTTCATATTGTGAATTTATCACCTGACAAAAGTTGATGACCAAAACAAAACCCTGATAAAGTCAGTGCTGACACTGTGGGGGAATTTGGGGATTTATTTATCCATCGTGTACACAATAAAATGTGACACTATGCCCGTCAGTGAATGTTGATTTCCTTTCCTTTCCTTTCCTTGACTTTATCCATTATTTCTCCAAGCTAGGGAAACCAGTAGCCTGCTGAGCCTGAATTCTGTTTGCACCATTGACAGCTTTTATAACTGACAATTCGGCCGTGAACATGCTGCTATGAGGGTTGTTAAAAACAAACTTTCTATTTTCTTTGCGAGGGTTATCATTTGCTCTGGTCTTTTACAGGCCTGAGAATCTGTGGTTAACACTTAACTAAATACTGTACATGTCTTTCACAGCAATGAGGTGGCAAAATGGGGTGTCTGCTCGTCTTGCTGTGCCTCCAAACTTCTGTTTCCTGTTCAAAGAGCGGTCTTTGTGTTTTCCTGGCATAAGTTTCAGCTTCCACTAAGCCTCTAAAATGTCGCAAATGGAGACATTTATTTTTTTGCTCCAAGAACTGTAGCTTGTTAAAAGACTCTTTTCGGGAAACAAAACCAAAGCTTTCTTGTCATCTTTGAGAACACTGGACAATTTTCGCCAACTCTTACCAACAATCCACACTCGTAATTAAAGAGATTCAAACTGACAAAATAGTTTTTAAATAAATGAAAGCAAAGCCAGACATCTGAATCAGCGCGGCAGTAATCATCCTCTCTGTTAAATGGTGTTTGTACAATGATTTGTGATGACTTCAAAACAATAAAAGCTGATTGGAGAGGAGCACACACACTGCTTTTGCTGGGACTCCACACACCCATCACTTTGTTTGTTGTAACACATCCTTTAACAGTGTATACACAGCCATGCATTGGCAGACAGTGGCAGCAACTCTGAGTGCATAAAAGCATCTGGGAGTAAACATTTATTGTAATTATCCAGAGGAGAACATTAGTATTTATTAAGCTGGGGTGCTTTTACTGGACATATAAAAAGGAAGATATGTGGTATGATGAGTTTCATTTTGCCCGACTATAGGGTGGCTTGCTGAGAACAGATGACAGTGACACCTACAGTATGCTCACAGATAATGGCACAGAATAAAATAAAATAACAGCTCGATATCATCTAAATGCAGCCATGTGGAAATGTAAGAGATGTCTGGTGAAGCTGGCAAAGAATACCTAAGGTTTGTGTGCTAATCTTCAGCATATGGTTACATGAAAAAAAAGGTGTGACTATCAACACCACAAGGTGCAAACTTCTCTCAACAACTGCATGAGCAACCATCTGTTGGATATTCCCTCAAGTCACTTAAAAGGAAATGAATCATTTTTTTTAATGAACAGAGAGAAAAATAAATGTCTGGAATTTTAAGACTGCATTTAGATCTCTAATTTCTGCAAAAGTTTCTTTGAGGTTCAAATGTGTATCACGTGTTGCAGCTTAAAAAATATGCAAAGTGACTGTAAAATCAGACAGTTTGTCAGATAGATGACAGGTGAAAATGGGTACAGCATAGTATCTTAGTATTTTGCATGGCAATATTGTAATAATAATATAATTACTTGTAATTACTTTTTGAGTCCACTAGATACATTTTGCTGCAATAAAAATGAATTAAGTGAGATGAACAGACTGAAAACTTTATCTTATTAGATAAAACAGATGTTGACAAAGGGTGCTTTTAGACCTAGAGTTGTCTTGCTTTGGTCCGAATCAGCGACTAATTTTGTTACAGAGTTGTATAATTCCCTAGAGTTGGTTCGTGTTCTCACGGCAGCATTTACAAGTGGACTGTAAAAAATGCCTTGTCCGAGAAAGCTGCTCTTGATCGGTCGGAATTTTCATGTGGGAAAAATCCAGGAAGTAAACCAAACGTTGAAGAAGAGTACACTTGCAAGATAAATGTGACACTTTCTAATGTCACAATGGAGGGACAACTACGCAGGTTGATTTTAGCGCTGCTCATTGTGGACTATATTGCTGTCATTGTTCATTTTAGTCAAACCATACAGTTTGAAAACGAGGTGCGGCTCCAACTAGAAAACAATGTTTTGATGCATTGGATGTGCTGAATGTGCATATTAAGGCAGTACAGGAGGAGGCGCACACTAATAATCCTCCAGGACTGTAACATGCTCATGTTTAACCCAAACAATGTGTCATGTGACTGCAGTTGGTTCACATCCAGGTCGGAACATGTTGTCACCACAAACGAACCGCACCAGAGTTCATTTGTAACCAGACCAAGTAGTTTTGGTGTGCAACCGAGTGCAATTACTGTGTTCACACCTGCCAAAACGAACCGCACTTAGGGGGCAAACAAACTTGAGTTCAATTGAACAGAACCAAACAGGGCAGGTGTGAAAGCAAGTTTTTCTTTGAAGGGCATAATTTGCAGTTGAAAATTGTAATACATAGCAATATATATCGCAATATATATTTTTGCAATACTCAGCAAATCACAAAACATCTGAAATCACAATAATATCGTATTGTGGAACTTCTCGTGACTCCCACCCCCAATGACCAGTAAATGTTTGATTTCCAGGAGCTACCATTACTTTCCTAACACTATTCCTGTCAAAACACTACTTGCTTTTACCAAAGCCTTAAAATTAGAGCAGATATCAAAGAGGAATGAAGAAGTTAAGTGGTGAAATTCTGGGAGAATTATTTTTGTCAGACAAGTTCTTTAAAATAATTGGGATATCCTCTCAACAGAAGTACCCATTGTGCAGTCTGAGAGTGTTAAAGTTGGAGCCTGTGCTCAGCCTGTGGCTTCTTCCTCTTCCTCAGACAGGCAGTGTGCAAACAGCTCTCAGAACTATGACTCTGGAGGAAGGGTTGTGAGGAAAAACACTCCTTATAACAATGTGCTGAACTTCTGCAATGCCTTTGCTCCATCCATTGAAACTCCCCTAAGGGATATAGTGAAAAGAGAAAAAAAAAGACAGAGAGGGAGAAAACAAACCCTCTTCAACTGTAAACAGTGTAAAGACATGTTCCGTGTTGACGTGGGACTCATGTACAATGAACATTATTCCATAAATGACCTCCATATTCAACTATTGTCCATTAGCACAATACGTTTTATGGAAACATAATACTGTCACAACACCGGAGCTGTCTTTGGTGTTTGCCGACATTTATTCTGGCAGGCTGGAATACCACTGGCAGGCAGTAATGGCCAATTGTGTGACTTGACTGATCAACCTCATCATTTGCTTCACCTGTTAAGCTCACAATATTTACCTTTTTGTTCCGAACACTGATTGCTGAGTCTTGAAAGCCCGAACAGCAAGCTACCTTCACTCCAGTCAACTCTGTGTCGTTACTTATTTATTATTTAGTTTGTTCAGTTGCTCAGTGTCTGTGGCCAGTTTCATCACACTGAATTATGGTCTGCATCACACTGTGAGAAACATCAGGACTTTCTTTTCCTAAGAGCAAATGCATTCACATTATTTAAAAGCTCAGGCCGATCAAAGGGCTGCTTGTTTGACATAGACGCACTGTGCTTCTTGGTCGGCTGATAAACAATGCTGCACAAGAGTTTATCTATATTATAACTGCATATGCTCAGCACACAATAGCAATATTTGACATTTGTATGTGGCTTTCATCATTCATCCACAATGATAACATTTAGATCTTCTTCACACAGTGTGCACATAACGAGTTTACTAGTAAGGTCCATGGGTGATATCTCAGGTATTACTGACACCTGCCAAAGTGCAATTGGGACTGGACCCAAATATTCAACTACTGAGATTATATTTCGTGGGGTAGGTATCCTGTTTTTTTCAGATTTGGGGATTAGAAAGTATGGAACTTTTTTGTTTGATTTGTTTTGCCGAAATGACATTAAAAACATTATAAATAAATATAAATCTCAGTGTTTCACATGCATGGATTTATTTGTGGTAGCTGCCACAGTATCAACATTGATTCATCCGTTCTTTACTAAAATGGGTACAGTCTTCTTTAATTGAGGAGTTGCACATTGATTCGCTTGGCCTATCCTTGACCCACTCTCTGTTTGCCATGAGACAAGCGCACCCTGCAGTCCCTCCATCTCCTAGCCGCTCAGTGACAACTACTGTGAAAGTGTGAGCTTCAAGAACCAGGGACAGTTGGTGAGAGTCCGCCCGCAGACACACATTGAAAGGACTAACTATTATTAGCACAGGGCTAGCGATACCTAATGTTTATTCTGGGGCTTAACAACAAAGTCGTTACAAAAACTAAAAGCATACATTCAATGGCAACTTTACTAACTCCAACTTTAGTACTGTGTTGGACCCCTTTTGCCTTCAGAACTGCCTTAATTCTTGGTGGCACAGATTCAACAAGGTGCTGGAAACATTCCTCAGAGATTTTGGTCCATATTGACATCATAGCATCACACAGTTGTTGCAGGTTTGTCAGCTGCACATCCATGATGCCAGTCTATTGTTCCACCACATCCCAAAGGTGCTCTATTGGATTGAGATCTGGTGACTGTGGAGGCCATTGAAGTACAGTAAACTCATTGTCACGTTCAACAAACCAGTCTGAGATGATCTGAGCTTTGTGACATGGTGCGTTATCCTGCTGCAAGTAGCCATCAGAAGATGGGTACACTGTGGTCATAAAGGGATGGACACGGTCAACAACAATACTTTAAACCATGCTCAGTTGGTACTAAGGGGCCCAAAGTGTGCCAAGAAAATATCCCCCACACCATTACACCACCACCACCAGCCTGAACCGTTGATACAAGGCAGGATGGATCCACGCTTTCATGTTGTTACGCCAAATTCTGACCCTACCATCTGAATGATGTAGCTTCTATCTTCTATTGTCCAATTTTGGTGAGCCAGTGCAAATTGTAGCCTCAGTTTCCTGTTCTTAGCCGATAGGAGTAGCATCCAGTGTGGTCTTCTGCTGCTGTAGCCCATCTGCTTCAAGGTTCGACATGTTGTTTGTTCAGAGATGGACCATCTACCGTAAACCCTTGGGATGATTGTGCGTGAAAATTCCAGAGGATCAGCAGTTTCTAAAATACTCTGACCAGCCTGTCTGTACCAACAACCATGCCACATTCAGAGTTACTTAAATCACCTTTTTCCCCCCCATTCTGATGCTCTGAACTTCAGCGGGTCATCTTAACCATGTCTACATGCCTAAATGAATTGAGCTGCAGCCACATGATTGGCTGATTAGCTATTTGCGTTAAACAGGTGTACGTAATAAAGCATTGATGGCTGAATTCCACTATTTTTAAAAATATATGGTTACTGCCATTGACTAAGCATGCTGGATGCATGAGTTAAAGCTCCATTAACTGATAAAATATATTTGACTTTCATATGAAATCAAAAGGTCACTCGTACTGCTGAATCCACTGAGATGCAGCTCCACACAGCTTTAAGCTCATTGTTTTTGCGTTCAGAACCACAAGAGCAAACTGTCTGTGAAAGCTAAATGGATTCGACTGAATACATCTAAATATAGTTTTCTACCAAGCTATAGATTTTGTGCTCAAGTCACGGTAGGTGCGGAGAGTAGAGTTACTCTGGGAATTCAAAGGTGCGCTAAATGGACTTTTCAATGTCAGGATTCCATTTGATGTATGTAGTGGATGTGAGTGTATTGCGGAGGTGGTGAGTGCAATCGGAGCCAAAGTTCAATTTAGTGCAATGGTGGCCACAATACCTGGTGGAAAATAAGCCTGGTTGTTGCGGCTATGGCTTGCACAGTTGCCAGAGACATCACAGCTGCTCTCTCTATAGGAAGTAATGTCCTTCCTCGACACAATGTCAAACTTTTGGTGTGAAATCCCAGAAAGACTGTATTGTTGAGTCTCACTGATCTCACTGACCAAATGTAAAATCCTTTCCTTTACAAACGCAGCTCAGACAAGCCAAGTGTACCCTGCCTGTCCAGCATGAAATAACATAACTAAAGCTGTAATGGCTGATTTAAAAACAGAAAAAACCTCCAGTGCGATGCTCATGTTGCTCAGTGTGTGCAGCAGGTGGCAAGTTGTTGTTGTGCTTAAAGCTACTTAATGCAGCTTTAATCTGCAAAAACTTTTTCCTTAAGAAATTGATACTGTATGAAATTTGCAGAGATCCTTTTTACTGTACAACAGATGAAACAAAGAGCTCATTACATAAAATGTCAGTCCATCCCTTTAGGCAGCTATACCATTGTTCTGGGACTTGTTTTTTTAAATTAGTTAAGTAGTTATAACTTTTACATGAGAGCGTTTCTCTGCAGATATACCACAAGGTTTGCTGTATCAGAAACAACGGTTTTTCATTCGTGAAAACAGGTCAAGAGAACAAGATTCCTTCCTTATATTTTGGCTCACAGTAGAAACTCTTTGCTCCCTTGGGAACATGCTGATTTTGGGTCTGTATTCCCCTCTGATTCCTTCATATGCCTTTGGCAATGTCTGATAACACTGCCATTGTTTGATAGCATTGGAACACACACACACACACACACACACACGAACAAACACACACAAATGTGCACATGCACTCAGTCACGAACACACACACACTCGCACCACTGCTGTAGGAGGGGGACAAGTGTCAGCTGGAGGCATAGAAAGATAGGCCGCCCCCGCTACACAGTTAATCTTAATGAAAAACGAGTCTGCCTCCAGACTGGGTACTTTGGCTGACATCCATTGATGTTCTTTCCTCAATGTATTTTTTTTCTTATATTTATATATTTTTATAAAGCATCATGGAGCTTAAATTTAATGTATTTTCAAGTTGCATGAAGTATTACTCAGCTATCTTATTCCCCTTGAATTATGAGATGTATAATTTGTGCATCATGAGTCAGCGGCGACTGTACAGATTATCTAAAATTTACATTAATCGGTTAATCATGTCTTTGATCAATGAATTAATCATGAGGTGTCCATTAAATTAAATGTCAAAGCCAAACCAACAGGTATTAAAATTCCCAGTAAAATAAAGAAAAGCATCACAGCAAACTTTTAAATGACTAAATTAATTATTGATTATAATGAAAATGTCATTATTGTGTTGATACACTAATTGAGTCATTGTTTCCGCACCATACAGTACACGTTTTATTCCATACCACAGTGTATATACTGAAGGAAACCCACTGGTAATTTCTATTTCCATTAAAATCATCCTCTAATTTTGATGGTGTGAGGGTGTGGAGGATTTAATTGCTATGAATATTAATATGAATTACTGGTTGCAGCTTTGTTTAAAAGCAGCTGTTCTGGCTGTTATTGTTAGATAAAGAAAATATTTAATGAAGAAAAATATTTTGTATTACGAGGCAAAATTAAGAAAATGAGCAGGCAATTACTGCAACTTCCAGCTTATAGCACTGCAGGGCGACTCTGTAAACTTAACTCGTGACTGAGTGCGGCTGCATGCAATTAAGCTTGTTTTGGCCCCATGTTTCAACTGAAATCATCGCTCTCCAAAATGTGTTATTCGCGCCGGGTTTATTGTCCTTCCTTTTGTTTTGAAAATTTCTTGCCCTAAGCACACAGCAAGTTGCATTAGAAGTGAGACTAACATATCTGAGTGCACCTCTTTGACTCTGATGAAGACACAGTGGTGCTGAAACATTGGTCTGTTTGCACTATCAGAGGCTGTGGATTGATCAGTGAGCTCCTGCTCTTTCCTCTCCTTTGAATAACTAACTGCATGAAATTCTCACTAAGAAAATAAATTTCTGTTGTATATAATAACACAGACAGCATTCACTGGGGAACAAATGCACCACACCTATATCTATACTTCACATAGATGTGTAGAGCTCCAGCTGAACCAGAAGCTATTTACCCAGTGCAGCACAGGCTGGATTGGTTTCCACTTTTACTGTAAACAAGTGCCTTGAGCTGAGTCCTGACCTCTTGCGCCTGTCAAATGTTGAACTTGGTGCTGTGACTTCCAATTTGCTCGTCTCATTGTTGCAGCACGGGGGAGGGGGGACAGGCCTTGTCATGACTAGTCTGCAGACAGGCATGGAGCTCGGTTAAAGTGTCTTGTCCCTCCAGGATGTTCCCCTGGCAGGGTTTCTTTTCGGGGGCTCTTGGCATGACATAGTGCATTAAGAATACAGACTGCATAAGTGAATAAGGGGCTTTGACACTCTAACCCTGAATAGCCAAAGGCTTGGACACTTAATTAAGTCCTCACAGTTCTGTTCACTACTCATTAATGTAAAGGATTACTGAGTCCAGACTAAGTGGACGCATCAGCTTTGTCAGAAGTGGCCTTCTGATCTTATACCAGCATAATACAGCGGGACCCATGTGATAACAAATATGGCACAAATAGAGTGTTTAGTGAATTAAATTTGCAATACATTCAAACTGTATTCGAGTGTGCCATATCACCTTGTTCACGATAATACCAAATGATTTCTAATATCATATGAAAAATTCCTATCGTGATATTTCGACTTGTTGACGTATTGACGTCATTAGGTTACCCACGGCAGCAACAAGCATGGTTAAAAGTGAAATTATTACTGACTTTCACAGTGGTTCCAAAAAGAGGAGCAGCTTCAGTAGTGTGGAAGACTCTCAGACTCTTTTAGCGCCTTACAGCTCAGAGGGAACTCATTCAGCGGCTCCTCTGGCAGCAGCACAGCATCTCTCCTTCTCATCTTTCCCCATTCGCACGCAGAAGTTGGTGTCGTCAAGTAATTTTGTCATAAACCTTTGGTAATGTAAACCTACATGACGCTCACGGCTCAACAAAAAACGACATAATAGTGAATGTGTGATAGTTGTGGTATCATAACAGCCTGTCACAGGTTACAGCGTGATGATTAGAGGAGAAAAGGCAGAGCATAAAGGTCCAGGAGGGAGAAAAAAAATAACACAAACTGGATTAAACTGTCAAATAAATGCATATTTACTTAAGTTCTTGCAAAAACTGACATTTGCCCATCATGAGGTAGTGAGCCCCTACTGCAGCTTTTCCATGGCTTACAATAGTGGCAGTAATTGTGATAGGTCTGATGGTTTTGAGTGAAACTCTCCTGCCTGCACAAACCACCGTCCTAACAATCCCACTTTTTGTTTATACAGATATTACCTCTCCCAGCACCTCACAATCGGACACAAAACAATTTTAAAACTCATATTAATGTCTACAGCTGGCAAGAGAAAATACTGTAGACTCCTAAATACCTCCTAAGGCTTTTCGTTTTTGAGACAACTGAATTCAGTGCTTTTTTTAAGTAAACAATTGCTGCTTGGACTGCATTCAGTGCAAATGTTTTTCAAGAGAATGAAGTACTACACTTTTTACCACATTAAATTCGTTGTAAGGGGGTATAAGGGCAGATGGTGGGTGTGCAAAACACAGGACTTCGATAGCGGACACCTGGGTGTGCATCTTGAGCCCAGTGTGTGCTTACGTTTCGGCAACAAAAGCTCTTTGGTTAAGATTAGGAGAGGATTGTGGTTTTGGTTAAAGGTCCAGTGTGTTAGATTTAGTGGTATCTATCTGGGAGGATAGCAGATTGCAACCAGGAGAAACCTCTGGTTAGAATTATTTTGGTGTTATTATAGACTGAGGTCTCTTCCTCTCAAAAACAAACAGACCTATGCTGTTTGGCACATTGTGAACAGACTGTGAGCACTGAGTTTGAGGTCACCTTATGTCTGATTCAGACGTTCAGGAGGTTTTTAGCGGGAGCCGAATTATCCATAGAAGTCTTTTCCTCTACAAAACAAACACACCCGGTGATTTAAATTGGTAAAAACACAAAATAAAGCAGTTTCATGATTTAGAAAATGGTGTTTTCCAACGCCGCTCGTTGCAAAGGTGCCATCTAGAGCCAGTGTTTGGTTTGTCCGTCCTGGGCTACAAACTGAAGATCTAAAAGGCTCATTCTAATATAACAAAAACACAAAATTTCTTATTTAAGCTAATTATAACTAAAGAAAACACTTTTTCTTTACAAATTACATCACATTTCTGCCAATATATCACCCTAAATCCTTTACACTGGACTGTTGAATGTCAACAAAGTAAACATGTCTTGTCTAATGCTGTAATATATAAATACGGTAGGGGAAAACTGTGAACTGTGTATCTGCTACTTGGCAGATACACTCACATGAAATGTTCCCCCTTCTGTTAAAGTATTTTGGCTGGCATTACATTTCTGCCTACATATACAGTTTTTGCTGTTGCAAACTGATAGTATATAAATGAAATATTAAAGGACACAGGTCGACCAACAACTCAATTATATCCAATATCATCACTGTCTTTCTTTTGCAATCAAATTAGACTGAAATTAACTTAAACAAAAAGCAGAAAACAAAAAGGCAAAAGTGTCTATTCTTCTTCTTAGGTCATTGCCTGAGCAACTCTTTAACCTGGACCTGAAATGGTAAATGCTCTTGAACCAATAAAAAAAAAAAAACCTAAACGACAACATCATTACCCCAAGGAATATTGGCGTTCATAGAACAAGAGCTGGGAGCAGAATTCTTTTTGAGACTTTATTGAAATGCTGTGAAGCAGAACAGAAAGAAAGAATGATGCATGTGAATTGAGTCTGCTGCCTGAAAGGAAACTATTACAAGTATAGCAGAAAGTGTCAAGTCTGTGCTGCTGAGTCACTGAGCTGTTGGACTTTGTGAGAACTTGATGAAGCCTCGTATAGGAATTTATGACCAGGGCAAAGATTTACATGACTGCACAACAGGGGACATAACTTAATTCTGCGAGCTGATTAGCACTTTGCTGTTTTCTTTCACGTCAGCACATATGTAGAGGCAAAGTGATCAACGATAAGAAGCAACCCACGTCACCGACCCTCCACACACACACTGTTGGTACCTGCTAGCAGCTATTCTGCAGATGTTGAGTCAGTGCAAGTTCCCTTTCCAAAGAACACCACCTTTAAGTCACCAGATATCCGTTTGCAGGCCTAAAACCTCGGCCACACACACTTCCGCTGGTGTCTGTGTGTTGTGTGTGAGTGTGTAGTCAAAGTTGCAGGTCTAAAGCAATTATGTGCCACAGACGAGCCTTTTGTTGCACTACGACAAACCAATTTCCTGAATCTATGGCAGCCAAGTGACTCATCACTTTACTTATTCAGGCTCCTTAGCATACAAGTAACACATAGGGGCTTTTGAAATGAGCAATATTTCTTATCTAAATATATCAATAACCACCATCTGCACCCGCCCCGCACACGATCACTGAGTTCTCAATTTATGCAACCTCCACTGGTTTCAAATAGTGGGTGATCAAAATACTGAAGGAAACTGGCTCCATAAAGCAACGATTGTTGTTAGGTGAACTAAATTGAAAGGTTGCATTAAATAGAAGGCGCCTCATCAGGTCTGAATAATAATGACATTGGTGCCCATCTCATAATAAGTCTTGGCTTTATGTGGCAGACAGCTTGAGCGGCCCCGGCTGAAATTGAATTTGGTTCATTTCCTTTTGCTGTCTAATTCTTTTGTGCACTTCTCCTCTACTTGGCATTGATTGTTACGATACTAGGTGCATCTAGGCTGACTTCCATCAATGGGTGCAAACACACACACACACACACACACACACACACACACACACACACACACACAGGTGCATGTGCGCTTGCAGAGAAGCAGCATGGGAATACGTTACCACTAACAGAGACTAAAAAAGTAAAGAGATATCCAAGTTTAATTTTCGGTTTTCACGCTTTCTGAAGGGAAACATTCATTTTCTCTTCTCTCCAAAGTCAACTAATTTAGTTCGGGTGACGGTGACCTGTCCAACATGTTCTGCTGGCTTCTGCCCAGTGCCTGATGGGATTGGCTCCAGACCTCATGACACTGAATATGAACAAGCATGTAAGGCAAAAAGACATGAATGAATGAGGGCGAGCGGCCTCCATCTCATTAACAGTACTTTTAATTAAGGTGAGCAGCAGGCACAGTGGACTGTAAACCACACCCTCTGCCATCCATCCAACCTTGGTCTCGAGTTTGTCGGAGCGTATTTGGCGAAGCACATGGAGCGGTCAGGACACAGTTGTTGTCATTGTTTCAATTTTGGACCCAAAGAGTATGTATTTTAGCTAATTAGAGTGTGTTGGGTCTGGTTCAGGCTCCGACCATCAGTCATGGTATTTTGTCCAAGCTCTGGGGCTCTTTTAGTGCCAGTAATCCTTTTCTGTTTTTTTCCAGACAGCTGCTCCGGCATTTGCCCCCAGATTAGCACTAATGTCAATAATGATCACACTGTGCAGAAAAACATCCAAGATGGTCGAGCCAAGTCTTAAGTACCACTTTGTTTAACATGTCTCTGAGGATGGGGAAAATCCATAATTGGAGAAAACAATTGACTTGGATCTACTGAGCAAGTGGACGTACAGTAAATTGTATGCAATGTGTACAGCGGCATTATGTAGTAATACAATATTTAACAGTCTCAACACTTCCATCAATGATGCAGACTCCTCCAGGGCCAAACACACACATGCACCTGCCTGTTTTCATCTGCAGGTGTAGCCACTTAAAAATACATATAGCTCAGAGATGTGTCACTCCCCAAAGTTTTTATCAAGCATGTCAAAACATATCCTAATTTAATCATGGAGGAATGTTATGGGGAGTGTGATGGAACGCTGCTGGCATTTCTGAATATATGATATGACATGATGATATAGATCCAGACTTTAGTTGTATTTGTGCTAGGCTCAAATGAAACGTGTCATCTGTCTGTAAAGGGCTGGGTATTGATTGAAATTTTATCAAATCTAAATTCAGTAGTGAATGCTCTTATTGAATCAAAACCACTTTTGCATTCTGACCACTAAGACTGAAATAAATCAGCCATAGTATTTCACTCTGTAGATTTTGTTGGACTGCAAAATCACAAGCTGACAGGGATACTGATATTTAGGTTTGCTTTTTTAATCACATACATTGGCCGATAATTGTTTTTTGAACAGTCAAAGAATTCAAAATAATTAAAAATAAACACCTTTTCTAAATAATCTCAAATGAACAAGCAACGTCCTGACACTCATTAGCAGAGATACGGTGTATGTACGCTGGTACAGTAACATATGTCTGGATCTGTGATAAGCTTAAAAGGGACTCTTTGCAAAATCAAGAGTATTTAAGTTTTCTGGGCACCGTTTTAAACATGGAGGTGGCTGAGCCAGCAGCTAGCAGCTAATGCTAACTCCATGAACAGTGCTAAACAACAGCAAGAGTGCTGACAAAGCTAAAAGTAGCCCCTTTTACACTGCCTGTTCAAGGCGGGAATATCACAGGGTTATGCCACCTCACCGTGCTGTATATAAAGGTATGATCGTCAAATGTAGGGACAGAGTTGTATCACAGCTAACTCACAGACAAAAAATAGTCGGCGTTTATGTCCGCAAATTGGGAAAACAATGAGGTCTGGGATAGGCTTGTGCCAATTTCGTGTTTAACCGGTTTGGTCTGGTTTAACAGCTCCACCCAGTTTAATTCACGTCAACCGATAAACCGGAGGGGGGGGGTGAAAAAAACTTTTCACATCTGCAGCGTGTCAAGGGTCTATATTCAACTTATCTTGCATTGTAACATGCATTATGGCAACTTAATAAAGTTTATGTTTGTTTATAAATGAAGTGGAGGAGCCTGTTTTGTTTAGTTTGTCTCAGAGGCTTCAGAGGGACTCCGCAGCTCCACTCCGCTCAGCTGTCTGCCGGCTACGAGAGATCAAATTTCATCGGGGGTGGGGAAAAGTGCGAGGGAGTCAGCAGTCATTCAGTTTGTTGCCCTAGTAACCACTTTCCACTGAAGAAGTTCCTGGTACTATTTGGGGGGCTGGAACTACTACAGGAACGTCCTCTCGCTCGGCCCTCTCAACCACCGTGTCTCCACTGAGAGCGCGGAGTGGGAGGAAGGTTCCTTGGTGGCCTTCTGTGTCTTCTTCTACTTCTGTAACCTTGTCTGTATTGGCGGTTAATACAACATTACTGCCACCTAGTGGATTGGAAGCGCATTACACCTATAATGGGCTTTTATTGGGAAAAATAGCTCAAATGCGACCCCCAGTGGTAAAATTAGGTATATAAGTTGATATATCAGTTCGGTTAGATATTTGGCTTTAAATCAAACCGGTTGGAAAATTTTCAAACCAGCACAAGCCTAGTCTGGGAGCTCCTTACCCTCCGAGCAGAGGACCAAATCAGCTGCCATGTAGTGGGGACGGTAGATGATTGTTATTGACACATTAATGCCATTGTTGTTGATTAGAAAGCGCTGCTGATGTGTATATTATACGTCACACTAGAGGCCCTTTATGCCTCTTTTGTTTCCGCAAAGCCACAATGCAGTGTATAATCACACACTGTAGCAGAATGAAGCTGCCATCATTTACTTTTGTGTAAAAATGCAAAGAAAGTGTAAAGGAGACCAGGTTGCCATATTAATGCTCTGAGTGTCACATATGGAACCTTTAATGTGGCCCATTGTGTTAGCGGTTGGGTTGTAGAAAGCGGGGCTCCTTTGGCTGACAAACAATCTTTGGCTGAATACTGTCACCAGCTTGCTGAGAGCACATTAAACAAACAGTAGTGAAGTTTCATTTGGGCCTTGACAAAAGGAACTTTATGTAATTTGCCACCACTGACACTTGAATGACACAAAAATTTGACAGTTAAAAAGCAGAAGCTGGCTATCTGAAGGATTTCTCAAGAGCTCTTTGTTGATTAAAAGAAAGAGCACAGATAGGAAACAGATTTAATAAGACATTTGTTAGCATTGGAGATAAGTGAAAGTGGGTATTTTATTAACCTGGTGTGTAATTCAGAACAGCACCAGCTGTCAGAGCACATCCCTGAGTACCTCTGTATCATGGCTACGGCATTAACCAATGAAAGAATACTGAATAGATCTTTAAATCAAGACTGTTACTAAAACCAAATGTACTAAAACATAGAAAATCTTGAATAAATTCTGGTTTAAAATACTGTGAAGATTTTTTTAAACAGCCATATTTTGTGCAAAAATTTCCTACACTGCCTTTATTCAAAATCCTTATCACTTATTGATGTGGCAGGGGTGAAGGGGAAAGGCAGGAAAATTCTCACATTAATTGGGTCATACCTGAAGTGCGCTGAAGGAATTTGTAGTGAAATCCCATACTCCTGAGAGTGTGTGCTAAGTTCAGATAAGCCTCCACTGCATGGATTCTCCATCTTATCTTGAGCCGGCAATAGGACTGTGAGATTGAATAATCTGGGGAAGGTTGGGGAGCAATAGTTCAGGCATCCATAGGCTCTTAAAAGCAATTTGACAATGCTTCCACACTCTAATAAGTGTGGCGAGTCCCCTTACTGTCAGTGAAGGATGCCAAAATAAGAGAAGGTTCCTACTTGACATCCTCTCCTACAAGAATATAAAACAACTAATAAGTGTGCAGTCTGTTGTGTGCCGTGAAACATCAAAGTCATGTAATGTCCTGGTATCCTTTTAACCTGTATGCTGGGATTAGCTCCATGAGATGTCAGTCTGTCATTTCCTGCATGATTTGGGTCATTATAGTGCCATGGAAAAACAGGAATTAGATTTTTTTCGGTAAAGTTGTGCGCAAAAATTAAAACAAGCCTTGACGCTAGGGGTGGGCAATATGGCCCTAAAATAATATGACAATATTTCAGGGTGGTGTTACAAAAAATGATATTCTTGATGATATGACAAAGTAGTAGAAAAAATATTTTATTATTAATTAAGGAACATAGAATTGTAACAAAGTAAGTGATATAGTTTTACATGTCAACCTAGTGTGGTTAGCGAGCGTTAGGTAGGTTTACATTACCAAAAGTTTATGACAAAATCACTTGATGACAAGACTCTCGTGTGCGCATGGCGAGAGAGGAGAAGGAGAGACGCTGTGCTGCTGCCAGAGGAGCCGCTGAATGAGTTCCCTCTGAGCGTAACTCGCGAAAAGAGTCTGAGAAGTCCGGCGCTGTTCATAAAACATTCAGGACGCTACAGTTTATTCCACACTACTGAAGCTGCTCCTCTTTTCGGAACCATCGCGGAGTCGGTAATAATTTTGCTTTTAGCCACACTTGATGTTGCCGTGGATAACAGCATGACGTCAATATGTCAAAATAAAATGTATCACGATATGAATTTTTCATATCACATTAAAATTATACCGGTGTTATCTTGAAAGACATGATATGGAACACCTCTACTCTACGCCTCTTGTATTTTACATCATTCTAAATTTTGTCTTAACCCTTTGGGGTCAAGGGTATAATTGGCCGCTTTTGACTACTTTTGATTTTACTTTTAAATTTCACCTTAAAAACTGTTTACCTTGCCTTGTTTGGTGTCCTTTCTTTCAGCACAACCTGTGTTGTGCTGAAAGAAAGGAAAGTCACCTGTGTGACTTTACAGGTATTTTTTCATATTTTCATCATGTATTAACACATTGGACCTAAAATCACAAAAAAAAACACCACCAATAGGAAAGGGGGTGTCATGTTTTGTTTTTGTTTTGTTTTTTGCTCAGCCCATTTCTACCATTTGTTTCTACACCAAACACGCACCAAACTTGATGACAATATTCAGGAAAAAGCATGGTGTAAATTATTTATCATGAGTCTGGTTTTACTTGGCTTATCAACACAATTTGAAACTGGTTGATAGTTTGAAGCTCGCACTTTCGACACAAGTTGAAACGGAGACTCAGCTAGGCTGTGTCTTGCTGCTATGTCATCTTAAATCGGTAATATGATTTGGATGCACCGGCGCGTCCGTGGACTCCAGAGGGTACCGGATTAGTTCCCAGTTAAATTAACCAAAATTAACCAAAACTGACATCCCTAGCTACAACTACCAACTATTTTATTATTGAATTGACAGACTTTGTTTGTGTGTTTTTTGTTTTTTTGTGGTAGTGGTAATGGAAAATTCCTGTTAGGATTCCCCAAGCCTCAAAATGACATCTTGAAATTGCGTTTTGTCCAGTCCCTACAGTCTTCAGTCACAGAAAACATGAAAAGAAAAACCACATAAAAGAAAGGAAAAGTTTCAAATCCTGACAGTTGAAAAGCTGGAACAAGAGAATATTTAGTATTTATTGCTTTGGAAATTTAATTAATTAAAATAAAATGCTGATTTATTTTCTGTTTTTACCAGCAGATGATTGGACTGCAGTTTTTAAGGATAAGGCTGACAATATTCTCATTGTCTGAAAGTCCCATTAAAAAGACCAAAACAAACAAACCAATAAACAGTCTATCATTACTTTGACGTCCTCTGCCTGCACTCAGTTGCACCTCCATTTATTCCTTCTGAAGACATTAATCTAAACACAGTTTGTTTCATTTCTTGAACATGCTTAAACAGCTGGGCTCTGTAGTTTTTAATCAAACGTTACTCATACAGGGGTAAATGGTGCACTTGTTGGACACTATTATCAGCTGTGGGTTTGGTGTGTAGCGGTGACCATTTACAGCAGCAGGACGGTGATTGTGAGATTGACTCAAAGTGAACTACAGTGCATCATAATGAAAGAACGTGTCATCAAGTGACAATATTTTGGCTCGCTGATGTTTAGTTTAATAGTGTTTGGATGACACAGAGGAATTGGCTCCATAGGGCTTTGGATACACAAGCTATACTTAGTGGTGCTGTTTTTAGTATTTGTTAGTCTTTACATGGGATTTCTTGTCAATAACAAAATCTAAAATATCACCAGCCAAATCCTTTCATGGACATGTTTACTATCATATTGTCTTTATTTGTTTCACTAGCTTTTCTGTTAGACGAAGGTGGTAATCATGTTTTATCTTTTGAAACCCACAAGGTAAATTTACATGCCAACATGAGCTGGTTAGAAAACTTTATGAGAGAAACAAATTGTGAGAGCAGAAATTGTCTTTATAGGTTCATAACTGTCCTCTCGTATACCACTGGAGTATACAACCTGCCTGCCTGGAGGAGAACAGTGAGAGAGAGCAGAAAAAAATAGACACTGTACTTTTTTTGAAATGTTAAGATTAGAGATCGAGAGTAAGAGGCTATGAAGTGTGAGCGAAGGAGCGGAAATTGAACCTCACTGCCATGGCACCAGTCAATCAGATAAATAACGGTATAATCGAGTTTCGCCCCTCACATGCATAATTCATCTTACATTTAGCTTTATATCGCCTTTTTTTTTTCTTCTTCTTCTTCAGAATGACTTTGCTGCTTAGGACAAATTGTTGTGGATTTAAGAACATGATGGGAATTAATTTTTCCTCTGTCAACCATGCCATAGGTTTTAGCCCAGAGGGATATTACAGCAGTCTCATGAAAGCCCGAGCGTTGGGTTTCAGTGCACAGATCACCCTTTCATCCTTCCTTTGAACCTAGATAGCATCAATACTTCACATGGCAAACTTGATTATTCCTCACAAGGATCAAGGTCATAAATGTATTAAGAAGAAGACGCAACCTTTAATAACACTCAAAGATATACTGGAGTTCAAAAACAATCAGCATTAACCTTCTATGAGCTTTTCATAACTCAAGATTTACCCAATCACTTAATTTGTTATTTCAACATGCTCAACAGTATTGTGGTTTGACGAATGATTATTCTGAAGATGCCACGATACTGATGGATGATGCATCGCAACCAGCCAGATACCACTGATATATAGAAGCAGTGGGAGGTGCAGGAGAGTCACCTGGGTGGAGAAAAATAGAGTGTTTTCTTCTGGCTTCACAGTCCTTGGCAGGTGTAGAGGCAGCTCACTCACAACTCCACGGACCACCTGCTGCCAAATCTGATTTAGTGCAGGGAAATATTTTCTCCCTGAGACCCTGCCTTCGGTTTAGAAGGCCAGGCCACATGTTGTGAAACGAAGTAGGCCGCCAAACTAAACGGGTTGTCATTTGCCCACACTGCGTGGCTATTGATTTACTGCTCCTTGCTGCTGGTTTCCTGGAGGGGACTGCGAGCTCTGGAAAAAAAAAAAGCCTGCATGCTCCATCAAAAGAAAGGTTCCCTGGGCCAGACCTCCCATGAGGCTCAACTGCCAGCGTTTGGCACCATCAGGGGTTGAATAAATGATCAGCTAATACACAAGTGATGCCATTAATTGAACATGTGTCAGCACATCAAGAAGGCGTCAGGTTAATAGAGTGGGTGTACTATTTGCATATTATAATATTCACAGTTAAAAGAATTATTACATTAACTTATCATTAGCAGTTATTTCTCCTGTAATATCTTTATACAGTATCAGTGGAAACCTACTGAGATATCTAACACACGGTGACATGGCCATTCATTTTTGCTCTTTTATAACTCTGCTTGAAAAATGTGACTCTGTCACTGCTGTATGTATCAAATTATAGTGAAACTGCACTTGATTTAAACAATTCAGCACAAGTATAACAAAACACCTACTGTTAGGTCTTACAGTAAAATCTACATAATGGGACCTGATGTTAATATTTCCAGCTATGCTACAGTGTAGTTCAAAAGGACAAGACAGAAAACAATCTATTACTCTGATCAGTCTATCAAAATTGATTGATTTTTTTCAGTCATTTATCAAGTAAAATGTCAAACATTCAGTAGTTTCAGCTTCTCAATTGTAAAGATTGGCTGATTTTGTTACATTTATGCGTTATGTCAAACACAACATGCTAGTTAAACCAGAAATTGAGCGATAGTGTTTTTTTTGAAGGCCACACGCCCCCACCCTCATCATCCGGAAAAACAACCTTTGACTTTATAATAACGTGTTGAACTGTACATCTAAGTCAAAAATGCTTAAAATATACATCAAAATACACATCAAACTAAAAGTCTAAATGATAATGATGGTTCATTTTAAGCTATTATTTTTCCTTATAGTCAACATGACATTCGTAGGTACACAGTGACGTTACCTTGCAAAACTTAAACAGAGATAGGCAGTATTTTTGTTATCTGTATTAGAAAAAAAATTGTTCAATTACTTTTGAGTGTTTTGTGATTGGTATTCCACGAGACTGAAAAAAACTACAAAACAACAACTTCCCTATGTAGATTCCTCAGTGAGGAATGCCATTATGTTGCAGGTTTGTGGACTGATATCCAAGGCTGGCTGGGGCCAATCAACGTTTCTTCTGAAGATACGCTTTTAAACATTTTACTGGGGGTCCTGGATGAAAACTGTCCCCGAATGATAAATACAATCATTCTGCTGAGTAAAATATCTATATGTAAAGCTCTATCAAGAACAAATTTGAATTTAAGTTACCTGAAAAATACAGTGCAATGTCAATATCTTATGGAAAAAATTATTGCGACAAATGGACTTTGCAAAAATAAAAGCTAAAGGGCTTGATATTTGCAACAAGGGCTTTTGCGAAAATGGCAGCATACACTTAGACAAGGACTCACAGACCTTTGCTCTAGTGCTACTGGGACCCGCTGTTGCAGTTGAGCCAAAAACGTATGTTAATACATGTTAAAATGAAAAGACACAGAAACAGTCACACAGTAGAAGAAATGTGCCCTCTCTGGAGCTCTACCCAATGATCAGCTCCTTCTCGCTCAAGTTAATGCAACCCTCCCCTTTTGAGCTGCAGTCTGTGATGTACTTCTCTGCATGAATAGTTGAGGCTGAGGCGCCATCGGCCACTACCGGAGGCAAATTCTGCCAATAACGATAGTTTGTAAAACATCCTCCCAGCAATAGGGGATACAGCATAGTATTGCAATATTTTCGTGTGGCAATAACGTATCATCACACAGTGCCAAGTATCAATTTTTTTATTATATAAATTATTAGTATTACAAATACAAACTATGCTTTAAGTAGCCTACTAGAATAATATAATCATTTGCTTTTTTAGCCCACTAGATGCATTTTACTGCTGCAAAACAAATGATGAACAGACTGAAAACTGAAATCTTATTAGATAAAAATGATGTTGACAACTGCGGCGACATAATGTACAGTTGAAAAAAAAGTGATAAATTTCAATACATTGCGATATTCTTTATTGCAATACATACATGTAGCATATCACAACATCTTTCAAATTGCAGTGATATTGTATGGTGACTTAAGTGTTGTGATCATATTGTATTGTGGACCCCAAACCAATAAATTGGTCAACTTGTAATATATACACATCAACTTGGACTGTCAGAGCTCATGAAAGGCAGTTTTCTTTTCAGTAAATCATGATTTGCTAGAATAACAGTTGAATTGGTAATGAAAATAATTAGCTGCTTCTTAGACTTTCCAAATGATGTGACACACATAGTAAGTGTTTTGCATCAGTAAACAAAGGTGGAAATTTCAACTTATCAAATCACTGAACATCATCACAGTTAACTGCAAAAACTAAAGGAATTCTCTCACTTTAAATGTGAAATTAAGTTTAACTGGGGTTCAAGTAATTCTCTATCTGTAGGGAAATGTGTCGTGTTCTAACGGTTAAAGACCAACGCAGCCATAATGCAGTACCCATGGACCAACTGAGGCTCTGAGGCAAACATATTGCTAACACCTAACACGGATGTCTCGAGATGAAAAGAAACCGGGGCGTGACAACAGGGAGAACACTCCAGACTTCATTCAGCGTGGATTTTCTTGCTGTGAGGTGATAGAGCTAAACAACTGAGCCAGGGTGCCATCGTCATTGAGACTGTAGAGGTGTGATCTAATCTGTCTCTGACATTGTCTCCAACACTAATCTGAACACAAAGGGAGTGAACACATCCAGACCAGATCTCACAGACAACACAGTATGATCACATGATAAAAATTACATTATTACACTGAAATGACAATTGTAACTGCAGCCAGACCGCTCTGTGGGCGCTTCCTGAATTCAGAGATCCTGGTTCAAGTCCCAATGGGAGATTAATATTTTTCCATCTGTGCACATTAAGAGCACAATACTTCACATAAGAGATTTGTATTCATTAAAGACTATGAGGCTAAGGACACTCAGAAGCACGGAAATTGATTGATATACTGTTGTCTCCAACCTGTTAACCTTCCCCACCTCTTGTGTGAACAAGTGTTTATTCAAACAGCAGTCGAGGGTTTGCTTGGGGAGGATTTCATTAAGCTCGCAACCAAAATGCAGTGTCATCTCAAAACATCAGGCTCTCCTTGGAAAAAAAAAAAAAAAAAAAAAAGCCCACTCGCGTCAAATCGCACACTGACTCCTCAGCGTCATAGCCAGCAAATTGAGATACTGATGCACTTCAATTATTTCAAAACAAGATCATAACGCACCGTTAATGCAATCTGTGTGTGTGATTAGTGCTGGTGGCCGAGGTGCAGACTGGCTGCACATTGCATATGATCAACCCATTACACGCTGCCAGGGCTGGTTATGGAAATAGACTTATAACAGTGCTACCTGATGTTGCTGCCCACTGAGACAGAGGGAGATATCACATTCATTTACCAGCCTCCAATTAGTGCTGAGCCCGCATCATCATCAATTCACATACTAATTGTCCCGTGTGGCTCACATAGTGTACCACCATCTGTGCAGATCCTCTAACTCTTGAGCAGGTTGTTATTTTTAGGGATCGGAGGAAAGTGGTTGCGGTTGTAAGGCACCTGCAGGTCTGCATGTTTGCACTGTAATGAATTAAGAGAGTTAACACTATTGTCAAAATTGACAGTGTATCATTAGAACACCGCAGTCTTCAAAGATAATTGATTAAAGAAAACACACCCTGAGATACGTCATTATAATTGGCAATCTAGCTCGCCTTCCCCGTGCCCTTTTCATTGTTTAGTGTTATATATTTCCTCGCAAATAACTCATTAAAAGTAGACAGGGCGACCTCACATTGAGATGTTTCTAGTGCGGTTACAGCAGAAACATTTCTTCAGCATAAAACATCAACGGTACACGTCAGGTTTGCAGCTCCTCAAAAATCAAAGAGCAAGGCTTCCTTTGTAGCTGCCATTTTGCGTTTATGATCAAAAATCACACAGCGAAAATCCCATCACAGAAAAAGGTCAATCTTTCTACCAACCATAGCCTCAACAGACCAGAACATAAAGCGGCAAGACATAAGTTCACTTTCATTCTCTGAGGGTTGTTGAAAGTCTCACTGGGGAGCACAAGAAATCACAAACTGAGGCAGAAATAGAAGTTGATAAGCTGAAAAAGGAAATGACAAGACTTCATCGCACCCAGTGATGTATCATAGTGTATTTCACACACTGATAAAAGATAAAAAGTCTTTCTTATGTCCAAGTTAAACACATCTCACATATGTCTAATGAAGACTGGATCATAGTTAATGACTTTGTAATTGTATTTCTTGCTCTGTTGATGGATTAAAAAAGGTGAGATCAGCAGTGAGGCAACTACATAACTGTTTCAGGTGAAAATGCTGCATTAGATTGCAGTGTAACCCTGGCAGCTGCTGTGGCAAACTGCAAAAAGAAAAGGTGTACTGAGAGTGTGTGTAGTCGTTTACCCTCAGGTTTAGTAGAGACCTTGAAATGTGAAACTTAAGTGTTTCCAAAGCGTACATGGAAGAAAGGTGTCTATGAAACCGACCTCACGGGTTTAACAGAGGCCATACTGCCCGGCAGTCTTAAAACAAAAACTGCTTTTCACCATGTTGTTGATGAGAGAGACTCCACACAAGTGAAAGGCTTCTGCTCAGAACTGTAATACAGTGAATCTTATGCTATAGATTTGGCTGTAGAGTGACAAGAAAGGATGAGGGATGACACACAGCAAAGGGTGGAAGGTCAGAATCAAACCTGGGCCACTGCAAAGGACTCTTGCGTATATGGCGTCCACACTCTACCAGGTGAGGTACAGGTCACAACACCAGTATTGTTTTACAGTACACTGCAGCGGTCAGCAACCTTCGCCATCAAAGAGTCAAAAAAATACATTAATAAACCTGTGAGGAGCCACAAAACATATCTGAGGCTCTTAATAAAGGTAAAACAGCCTATTAAGTTTTACCACAAGGTGGCTTTTCTGCAGGGCACTATTTATGATTATTTGATACTTTAACTTTGCAGAGCTGTCAGTAAAAGCAAATAAATCTGTCCATGCACAACTAAATTCTCTATTTTCATTCCAGGGCTTTGACTTTTTTGGATTTTGGCATCCATAGCTATTCAGCTAGGAAGGCTCAAGATTTGCCACTGCTATCGAGTTTTGGCAAAACTTTGAGGAAAAGGTGCCAGGCAGTAGATGTTTTTTAGCTGTTGAAATGTTGAAACATTTCTTTTATTTGGTATAGAGGATTAACATTTTTACAATTAGAGAATGTACGAATTTTCTTTTTTTCTCTTTTTTTTTTTGTCCAAGACACAGGGAGCCACTGGAGAGGGGCTGAAGATCCACATGTGGCTCTGGAGCCACAGGTTGCCTACCCCTAATATAGTGGCTCCATAAATCCAAACATGTCAATCTTGTGGACATGCATCTCCATCTCGGAGGAGAGGGTTCAAACTCACAGCATTAAAACATTAAGATCTTCTGTTAAAGTCCCTCTCCAGACACGTTTTTAGTAAGTATGTACATGCACTAATACTAATATTTTGTTCAACATGGTTTTCCACAACACATTCTCACTCTGATCTCATCACGTATGGCCACTTGGTCATGGACTTTCCACATCGACATATGACATGCAAAGTACCCTGGGTGCATCTATTGTTAACGTCTTGGGACGCCGTGTCAAGTTCTGTTACATGCATTGTTGCTTTTCAAAAAACATTTCCCTTTCACAGGAAATGTACAGTTTACATACAGTCTCTTTCAAAATAAATGGACCAGGTCACAACACCGCAAATTGATGTTATTTCTTTGATATGGTTACATTTAGCCAGCACACGCATGTGGTTAGGTTTAGGCAACAAAGGCACATGGTTGGGTTAGGAAAAATAGCAGGGTTTGGCTTTACAGTTCTACCGGAAGAAAACACAGGCCTCCAGTGTGAAAGTCCATGAGTGTTGGACCTATCCAACAACCCTTCCACCCGCCCTACTCTGACTTTTCGCCCCCTTAACTGACATTGTTGTCTGCCTGTGTTTCCCCCTGACACCGTCGAGTGACAGTACACACTCATTGTGCTGATGTGATTGAACTGCTTTTTTCAGAAGTGTCTGATGTGGAAGTCACTGCCTAGGCACCAGTATTTGACAACTTCAAAATGAGACCGGGTTGTTTTCCTCCATAATAGTTAAAAAAAAAAAAAATGAAAAGCAGTTGGAGGTAAATCTACTCTTTTCCCCCTCTCAACAAATTTGCTTGTGTTAAATTTTGCTTTCAGTTGACTAGTGAGAGAGCAGTGCATATCAAGATGGCGGACATTAGCATGAGAAAAACACTGGAGGGATTCAGCCGTCCATGTTTGAGCCTCAGTCAGACCCAGACCCAGATGAGCTCTCTGTTAAGCACTAAGTTCAGCAACTATCAGACGTATCAGAATTCTAAGTATAGTTAGCATCTTTTATTTGTTTATGTTGGTTGTTATCTTGTAAGCTAACTAGCAGCAGCTGACACAGTGTTAGTGAAACATACAATATCTGCTACAGTGGGGTTTTTAGTAGATAGTGAAAGGAAGCACTCGGGTCCAGTTCACATCCAAAAACTATCCACTCTACCATGTTTGCTGTCAAAACTTTTACTGTGCTAATGCAAACTCTTGCTCTCTGACAAGTCCACTCTGCACTGGAGGTTTCATGTTTCTTTTCCAGTGTTGTGTCAAGAGTCTGCTCCCCCATCGATGTGTGTTTCCTGTATTAGACAGCAATTGGCTTGGGTATAGCAGCGTACCTAATCTAGTTCATCTTGGGTACGTTTTAGTCTCAGATTTAAGGAAAATGCACAGACATCGCCCCCTTCATAGAAGAATGTAAAAACGCCTCTCTAGTGAGAAACCTTGCACAGATACAAGTCAGTACAGTCAAGGTCATTCAATTTTGGGGACATAAATGTAAGAAAAACACATTTTGAGTGGAAGGAGACTTAAAATATGACATGACTGGACCCACTTATTGCAATGCAGTACGTGATGTGTCAGAATTTCTGTCAGTAGCAGCTCCTAATTAGCACTGTGGATTTAAGTTCTCGGCCTGTTTTCCAAAACATCTGAACACAAAATATTGATTTCACTTAAACTGCACGCCATCAATATTGTTGTCCTATTTTATGAGACGCTGGTAAACTTTTCCATCAGCTCTCCATCTTTAACTGAACAGTGTACGGCTCAGTCCATGTGTATATGTTTCAAGATGTCTGCAGTCAAGTGTGCTTCTGTTAACACATTTCGACCTGGCACTGAGTCCGATCACGCACCCCATCCAATCCCTTGGCTGGCTGCAAAGTAAAATGATTCAATACATCCAATAAGCTTTTCGCTTTCTTTTCATTTCTTTCATTTGAAGCTGGTTGTGTACTGCCATCCTGGGTCAGTCAACCCCATTTCAAGTGGCTCTCCTTCAATCTATACCACGAATTTCCTCTGCGGTTTCTCCTTTCAAAAAGTCACAGACCTGGGCATTGCTGTTTCGCAAAAACACAAAAGAGAATAAATCCTTCACAACGATAACACAGTTCATTGTGTCAAAGAGGATTATTTACAATAACGCCACGGCTTTGTTAGATCTAGATTGTTGTTTCAAGATATTGGCCTTTCTGTGTCACCGGACAGGATGAATCAACTCTGCCGGAGCTCCTCCGAGTCATTATTCAATTATCACTTGATTCATCAGGTTGTACGAGTGCAATACATTATCAAATGCATTATAAAAAGACGAGGAAATATCTCACATTCCTTGCTCATGAGTTTGAACTATGAACATTAGTGAGAAGGCACAGACAATAAAAGCGGACATTAAAAATGTCATCCTCCACTCTGGCTCCACTGACAGGCATTAGACCAATAAGCACAAATGTCTGAAGGATAATGCTCGCATTAGGGCTTGATTCATTCACTGTTCCTATTCATAGCCCTCCGTGAAACAAAGTGAATATTACTGTGTGTGCATTACATCCCGCTTCGATGGAATCCTTTCTACAGGGAGCAAATGCACAGCATAGATCACCAAACAAAAAGCTAATAGGAAAGGCCCTGATTAGCCTCATGATTATCCTCCATTCAAATCATGAGGATTAGTCCTCTATTATGAATGGCACTATTAACCTTGGTACATTTGTGAATCATTTCCAGGATGTTAGGCTTTTCGAATATGTTTCTGTGTGTAATGTAACAATGGAAATGTAATGTGGCCATGTGGCGGAGGTTGGCTTGGATATATATATATATATCGATTTTCTATCCTCTATTCGGCGAAAGTGTGAGCTGAAGACATGGTCATGCCTGTGATGTTCATCACTGTTCAAAGACAATTATGGAGTGAGAACTTAAGGGTAGCAGAGGGTAATCCTTTTACCAGGCTCCCTCAGGGCTTTCCAGTGGGTTGCTTGATTCAGGATATTGACTCCAACCACTCTTGTCTGGCCCCAAAATTACCTATTGATTTACCCTTTTGACAGTTGTTAGTTGGAAACTTAATCACAGCGACCTACATTGTCATATAAAGTACACTGTTGTTCAGCACTAGCTGCTGGTTCCCCCTCTGTGTCAGCGCTGTAAGTATTGCTGCTATCACAAACACAGAAAATCAATATGTGTAGTATACTAGCTCAGTTTTGCTTACAGATGCTAAGGCCTTTATGTAAATGTCTTTATATTGATCCCTGGCTAAACAGAATGATTATTCTAAAGCAATTTGTAGCATGCCCTGAAAATAATGAATTGTCAACAAGCATACTACTATTGGTTCCACCATTTTTCTAATAATGTGCTGCATATGATGACATTTTTGTGGCTGCAAAATTCAATTTCTATCAGCAGCTGCTAAGCACAAACGCACTGTTTTTTGTACCGAAATCATGCAAATTGAAATCATAAAAAATGCAGATTCAGAAGTGAAACATTTAGAGGCTTCACTGCCATTGTTACAGCCAGAGAGCATGGACGCAGAGAGATGAGAAAAAATGTCCTTCAGTTCTGTGACCCAGGATCATGTCTTTTGTTGTGAAATGGTTTAAGCGAGACCTAAATCCCCGCCAGCTTCCAGCTGATGCTTTGACCTCTGACCTCACTGGTGGGGAATGAAACAAGTCACTGAGTTTGCTTTTTTCCCCCAAAGGTAAATATGGACTTGCATTAAAAAGAAATATCATATGTTGATGTGCGAAATCTAGATTATCCATAGAAGTAAAGAGGGATAACGATGTTACACTGATACAGATTTTTGAAAATGAGTGAATGCTGATACACATATTTGTCAGTATGTTCAAAGGGGACCATTTTCCATCTATGAGCCGACAAAAACAGCCTTTAAACCTCCACACAACGCTTACTCTCTACACTTAAACAATTACAGTCGTTGTAGTGGCACAGGTTGTGCCCAGAATGACACCCCATTTGTTATCAAGTGTGCTATGCTCGCTGAGTCTGTGGGGGATTTAATTTGTAGAATAACAGAAGCAACTCTACTCAAAACTACATTTAAATCATTCCACAAGCAGAGACCATGGATTACCAGAATCATCGGGGATGCCATAAACACACTCACTGCAGCCTTTCTGGAAACACGGACGATTATTGAGCAGCTGCCAACAAGATGAAAAGAGGAGCAGACACTATCACATTTCACTTGAGTTGTACCTTGTGTGATTTTAGGTGACACATAATTGACTGATTGACTGATTGATTGAATGACTGATTGACTGATTGACTGATTGATTGATTGTTTACTTTCCAGCATTTCATTTGAGTATCTGAATTCTAAGAGCAACATTTTGGCTAATACTTGTGCTCCTGAAATCTCCCACAATAAAATCTAAGAACATAGTGTCCATGGCAAGAACACTACTTTATGTTCACAATCCAACAAGGAAGTAATCATAGTATTTTGGTAGCATATATGTAATAAGAATATATTAATATATGACAGTATATGTATGTGACAACAATCATATGTGTTTCATATTTCATAGATGCGAAAATGAAAGTTCTGCAATGCTACACCTGTCAGTGATGAAACAAAATGATAATGACTCTCTTTTGATGATTTATTGCTCACTATGGTGTATACTTTGAAGTGTGTGGGCTGCACAATTAATCAAAACGTTATCAAAATCGCAATATCATTTATCAATTCAATATCACTTTATTATTTGTATTACAGAAATGTATTACAAATTAAATGCAAATTACAGTTCCCACTAAAATTGTGACTCTGAAATCAAATATAATATCACATATCAGTATCTGTCAAAATAATTGAAATATGGTTGGTTTTTTGCATGTAATTAAGCCTAAATGAGTGTCTACTATAGTGCTGGACAATATGAATGAATATTGTATACTGATATACATATAATATTAGACAAGATTTTGTCTTAGATTTTGGATATTGTAATATCATGGTTGTTGTATTTTTCTAGGTGTAAAGTATGGATGAGCAAGTACACCATAATCTGGATCTGTATTTGTACTCGGAATAGGCCGGAGTTTGAGTTGGAAGTGCATGAGGCTTAAACCAAAAATGGATTGGACCTAACCTGAAGTTTTTTTAAGCCTGAAATTGACATGGGTTGATCAGAATTTGCCTACTTTTTGTTATTTATTAGAAAGCCATTTACAGAACAGTCTCATCATTGAGCTTCAGATCATTTTTGATCACAAAATTAAGAGACTGAACAAATATACCCAAGTGAGTTTTTTGGGGGTTTTTTAAATGACGACAGATACTGTACAATTTTACTCAGGTGATACTCACACTCTTAAAAAGTACATCATCTGTACTGGATACTCATTTGTTTGGAGTACTCAGCTCAACCCTAGTGTGAAGGCTGCATTACAGTAAAGTGACGTAATATTCTGAACTTACCAGACTGTTCTAGCTGTTCTAGTATTGGCCTTTATCCATTATGCCATTATGTCCACATTACTGATTTTTTATTCAACAAAATGCTGACTGTATAAATATTTTGTTAAAGCACCAATAGTCAACAATGCTGTCACAGTGGCTACGGTTACATGATGGCTTCTCATTCAGAATGAAATAAATCTGAATTAAATCATTCTGAATTAAAGTCTTTCCAGGTAGTTTACATGAGAAATATTCAGCAGCAGTATGACAACAACCTTGTTCTGCTAATGCTTCGTCTGTTGTGGAGGAGAAGAGAGGTAAAAGGGAGGTAGAAGACCGTGCTTAGGCGTATGGAAACTGGTGAGTGCAACGAGTCTGACTTCTCTATGCAGCCCGTTGCTATGCGCGCTATATACGTCATCACGCCAGAAGTGCAAGAAAACGAGCATGTGCAGAAAGACCAGAATGTACTAAAAGAGGAATGAGTGTATACATGCACACAAAATTCTTTCATTCGGAATGACAAACAGAATAAACCACCCCCTTTAATCAGATTTAAATTTCAATCGGAATGACCATTTTTCAATCGGAAAGACCGTTTACATGACCACTTTTAATCGGAATGGCCTTTCATTCCGATTAAAAGTGGAATTAAACTGTCCATGTAAACGTACTGAGTATGGACATTGCGGGATTTGGTCAAAAAAAAATATTGTGATACCTGATTCTCTCCACATCACCCAGGCCTCGTCTATCATATAGAGAGTAATAAATAAGTGCAGCCAGTAATTTTGGACACAGCCAAAAATTTCTCATCTTAAAGCCATTTTGTCAAGTGCATGCATGTATAACCCTTAATCACACAGGACTTCACTGCACTGAAAACAATTACCCAGACAAGCAAAGCTCCCCAGAAGAAATGTTAATGGAAAAAATTACACAAACTTTTGGATCACAAAAGACAGAACTTCCCTCCGGGGAAAATAGATGCTGGTGTTCAAATGATAAGATAGAACAATACAATTGGGACAAAAGCCAGATAGAAGACTATGAAAAGGCAAACGAGTTCCTAAAAACAGTTGCTCAAGCTACAGTACAAAAGGAAAGCGACACAAGCACGAGAGTCTGTGGTCAGTGCCAAGTCAGTGGGAGCAGCTCAAACTGCTGCCAGTAAACACCGCTAATTCAGGCTAATCTATGTACATCCTCAGGCCCACCTAATAACATTAGGATACAGCACTACTTAAGTCAATCACAGACCTCTTATTAGAGGTGAATGACATGTCTGTTTCATACTGGATTTTCAATACAAGATCAAGAGAAACCTGAATAAAATATAGATATCTCATAGACAGAAAACTTAATTGGGGAAATCTACAAATACAAGCACATTTCCAGTGACATTAAAGTATGTCTGTGGGAACTGATTGAAATTGGGTGCCATCAGACCTCTCTAATTAGCATAAATAGTTTGATTTACTTGATTCTGTTGATAAAAGTAAATGACATTAACATTCAGTGGCTCCCCTACTGATGAACACCTACCACCTGGTTAGACCCTTATTTATGCAATTCATCTCTGCGGGGATTAGCTGAGCCTGATTTTTAAGTGTGTTGCTCTTGTTGGTTGTGTTGTGAAGAGCTGCACAAGATGCTTGATGAGTCATTTCGACTGAATTAATCCCTAAAAGCGGTAAAAAGGCCTTAGCTGGTCTTTGACCACTAGACGTATGAAGATTGCATGCTTTCAAATACTTAACCAATCAAAGTCTTCAGAGGAATGTGGCAGGCCTTTTATCTGCACGAGTACATGCTTGAATCTTTTGATCAATCAATCTTTCTAAATAAAAAAGAACATTTGAGTGCTTCGTGCATGCAACCCCTTTGCTGAACACAAACTGATATGTTTCACTTTTATGAAAGTTGGAACAACATTTTTGAATAAACATAAAAACAAGTGGTTCATGAGCAGCACTCAGAGCAGGAAGTGTTTTTTTCTGATTAACTTGTTTTCTTAAGGTAGAAAAAACTTGATCAAAAAATGCCATTTTAACATTAAAGTTTATGTACTGTGCTGGGCATTTCAAGTTACAAAACACATCACGTAGCTTAAAAAAAAAAATAGCCAGATTGTATTTAGGCTGGTGGCAAGTTGCCATTCTACAGTAGTTTCTGTGAGTCAACTTGTCAGTCATAAATAAAAGGCGGCGCCCAGGGAGGTTTGTGACAAAACAGTTTGTGACTGCTGAGAATTGCCTGTTGGAACCATTAAAATAAAGATGGCAATGTTAAGGTAAGGGGACAGCAGGGAGAAACCAGGGAGTTTTTGGTGGTATTTCCTCAAGTTTATGGCAACGCTGGCAACATAACTAGTAACAAATTAGTAAATAAACAAAGATGGAAATTGCTACAAAGAATCAGTTGGGATTCTCAGTCTTCCCAAATGTGTTTGAATATGAAGTGGTGACCAATTTATTTGAACATCTAAAGCCCAGTTCAGACCAAAGATTCGCAACAAGACAAAACTGTTTTAGGACTTGCAGAGAAAAGTTGCAGTAGTGTGAACTGGCAGATTTGAGCTCGATTCAAGCCGGCTGATGGTGTCACCTGCAACTCTACTGGTCAAATTGCCGGCAGCTGGTTTAAGAACATAAAGCACATCACCTGTTACTACAGCAAGTCGGCTTGTAGTGAAGTCTGCTGGTCAAGTCAAAATGGCCGCAGACGGCGTGTTCCCCTGATGCTCGCTGTACATGCTCATGCCCTTTCACACACACACACACACACACACACACACACACACACATTCTCATAGACATGTAATTGGCACTGCTTACTTGTATTATTGTGTCATATTTATTATGAATACAGTATATCTGGTGCTCATTTGTTTATGTTTTTTACCGTTTCATCACCACTACAAAGGCAACCATAGCCAGTATCTCACTGTCACTATCCTCATTCATATTTTAAGAAGCTACAAATTATAATCAGCCACAAAATAAGCCTGAAAACCTGGAAATCAGAACAGGAGTACTGAGAGTTGTTGCATAGAGATGATACACCATCTCACCTGGTTGCATTGGTGTAAATTGGCAGGTTTTTAGAACATGGCAGAATGGCGCATTGCAATAGTCGCCCGTTTCAACTCATCTCGTCGCAAATCTTTGGTCTGAATTGGGCCGACAGAAGCATATGTAAATACACTCTCTGGCCTCTGTGCTAGGTCACAAATACTAGAAACCCCTTTCAATATAATGGAGTGCAGTACAAAAATACCTACTGAGATCTCAATAATTAACCCTAACCCAACAAAGCAGAATTATCACCCTTCTGATAATGTTAATAAATAATTAACATTCTTAAGCTTTGTTAAAGTGAAATATACAGTGTATACAGCAGAAATGTGAGCTGGATTGCTTTGGGTTGTACTGCTATAACTAAAGAAGTGGCCAGTGAGTACCGTACTATATTTAGAGCATGGTAATGGAATTCTGATCAGGTTTTAATGCTTCTGTGAGGTTCAGGGCTTAATTCCTTTTCTGACCGACCATAAAAAGAAGTTTCAGGGTTTGTGATCATGCTTGAGACTGAATGAGTTGGAGATGAATGGTAAAAATGTTTTTTGGTTATGGTCCATGCATATAAAAACACGCAAATTTGTGATAGATATTTATTGTCACTGCATATAAACAACACAACGAAATTTTGTTTGCAGCACCAAAAATCAGCATAAATAGGTTCAGGTAATAAATAATTATTTATTAAAATAATTTATTAAAGCCGTTGTCTCTTAACAAACACCAAGGCAATGGCCATTGCTCACCAAGGTTTCTCCAAAATGGAGAGAATGCACAGGAATTTCTGCAGTGCTTCAGCAAATAGGAAATTAATTTATTATTATTTGAGGTATTTCAAAAGAATGAATATTCACATTGACAGAAATAACATGTGGGATTGCCAGTGGATGTTAAAACCAGACCATCCCAACCCTCAAGACATGGGCCGTATAGGTAATCTGTGCAATCAGCTAAGTAAGACCCATACTTATAGTTATTGTAAGGCGGTGACCTCTTGTGGTTGTAGTAATTATGACTGTAACAAAAGAGTAAGTCAGGTGACTGAAAAAGAGCAAGAAGTCTGTACAAGGATGAATGGATGCGTCAAACAAACACAAGATTTTCACCCAAGAGACTGCTGTCAGTGTCCCATGTTAAAACCAAAAGTAAACGCTGACTTATTTTAAGTTATACTCGTAAATTAACTTACATATGTACCGTACTTAGATTGTGTCACGTATATATAACTGTCAAGGTTCATGGACAACTGTGACTAGCTGTTTTTTGCTAGTCACCCATTATTAGCTTAAGTATGTTTACATTGCATAAATTAGCCTAGCGGCTAGTGGACTTACAGTTTATAGTTGCTGTAATGATATTATTATTCTTAGCAGCGCAGTTGAGTTTCAGCTTGCAAGCACGGCTTTTCAGACTGACGTTGAAACAGGGAAGTTAATGTTTAAGTTCACAGAGCGAGACGCTTGTCCAGGCAGGTAACGTTACGTCATGTTTTATCTTGTAATGTCATTGTTTACATACGCCATGTGTTCTGTCTGTTGACCCGTATTTTCTCCCATATTCCAAATATTTCCATTTATTCACGAGTAAATAGTGTTATCCTCATCATCTTTCTCGGCTGCTTGCCATCTACCTGCCACTGCTTGATGGTGACACAGACTCTTAAAAATAAGAGCTTATCTTAAAGATGATGATATGGATAAATGTTTTCACTTTGCATTGATGATACTGGATCGTTGATCATTGAATCTATGTATCGATCCAGATTGATGGATCGTTACATCCCTAGTAGTTAGTGGTTGTTACTTCAGTTCTATGAGTACGTGAACCTGTCTCCAAAAGGTCATACATGTCATTTTGGAAGTCACTACCAAATGACCTACACTGTGGTTTAGGTTTGAGGACGTGTTGGTTAAAACATGCACATCTTCATTCTAAGTGGAAAAAAGGTCATTCTCCTCACCGCAGCATTAAACATTTATATTGTTTTCCCTATGTTTTGCTGCAAGATGCCTCTCAGCAAGTCTTGATATGCATGAATGTATGTTTTCTCTCCCTGCTGGATCTTATGTTTTTTATATCCATTACCGCAGGCATTAGCAGGGTGTTTGCACTCTGCACTGAAGCTTGGTGCTATAATAAACTGTTAATTTTTCACTCTATCTGACAGAATATCATTAAGCTCAGCCATAAAGGAGAGATGGCAAATAAAAGCTCTGCATTCTTATAATAATTTGCTGCACAAGTTTAGTAATAATAATAATTATACCACTGGGGGGCAAGTGCAAGCACAAATTTCTCAGTGTTGATAGTGCCACAGCAGTGATGATGTTGGATTTGCAGTGCATCGCCTGTGTGAGTGGATGGTGAAAGTCTGCGATATGGGAGCAATATCAGTCTCTCTATTCTGTGTAAGATTGCATAAACTCTGAAAATTAGATTAAGAGGATGTTTTGCCTGTAATATCAATATTTTTGTGACATGTCATATGAATAATTTCATTTGATATGAAGCTTTTTTGTGGTTTTGAAATACAACATTCAACCAAGCCTGTCACGACGAGTTTCTAGGTGATTCATTTCCCACATTTACTCAGGAAACAGAGAGAGGCTGCTCCTGCCAGCCTGGGAGGTACACAGTGGAATGAAAAGCTAGTTTGGAGATGATATCTGTCCATCTCCAACCACGGAGATTACAGCCATGACAGCTGTTTGTGGCGAACGGCTTACAGCTTACAGAAGTACCTGCAAAGAGATGGCCGCGATAAAATAAATTACCTGTGTGATGGCTGACGGCTTAAGAACACTGCCTCATTTCATTTTATTTTTTTCCCCCCTCACCAACAGGACTGTTATCTGATTTTGCTTGGGCTAAATTGATAGAGATTAAGAGGTTTTTAACTAAATGTGTTTCTCATTTTACTCCTAATAAGAGGTTATGGGTCTGTAATGTCCAATCTACATATTCCCCAAACATTTAACCAATCCTGCAAGTTAACACTTTGATGAACATGTCCGTAGGCGTGTTCATATTTTATACTGTTAACCCTGTGCTCAAGTATGGCTGCAATGGTATGAGAGTTTCATGTATAATAACCGTCTAAGAACACATCACGGTATCACCTAAACAGTAATTATTATTATCAGTTAAAAAACAGAATAAATAGTATTTTAAACCTGATCAAAATAAATATAATGAATAAAATAGAATGTAACTATAGCATGTTAAATACCTAAGGCATGTTAGTTTGCATGTTAACAGCACTATAGCATGATAAATTAACTGCCAAACAAAAAATAACATCAGCTTGTAAACAGCTAACATTTAATTGTGCCGCTGTCTTGACCAGACGCCTGTACTATGAAGCCAGTTCAACTTACCCAGGATATCTGACTAACCCCAACAATGGCCGTCTGAATAACCAGACTACGAAGGTGGTTATCAACTAGTTCAGTCAGCTCTGGGTTTTCCTATCCAGCCACGAGCATGTGTTGAAAAACGACTTGTATGACTTGGGATCGATTCACAGCCTTTCACGGGTGTTTTATTGAAGACACAGTTTACAACCTCACATACTGCAACGAGACAGGGCTGTAGAGCAGTCCACCGAACATTCTTATACTCCTCTTCAGATAAACATCATACCTAACTTTCCATGTGTGGGTGTGTGTGTTTAGGTGTGATTTCCTGCCGTTTCCAGAACTTGCGCTTATCTTCATCTTACTTGCCGTTCTACCACACTTTGTACTGCCACCGATATCTATTTCCCCATCACAGTGTTTCTCCATCACAATGTTTGCCAGGGTTGTGAACAATACTCTGTAATCTTGTAACAGAAAATATAGAAACATAGAAATATACATATAAAGATATAGAAAATATAGAAACATTGAAAATACTATCCATAACTACCACGTCAGCTGACTCAAATTACGTGTAGGTATCACTAGGCTGTATGTGACATTAGTATAGAGGGGGTTTTTTTCTATTTAGTTGGATGATGACGAAACAACTCTGAAAATGTCATACAAAACACTTAAAAGTGATGCCAGACTGTTTTTGCTACTGAAGTAAAGGGTGGAAAAGGTAGCCTAGTTAATGACTGATGACATTTATCTGACCCAAATGTTGCATCTATGATAAAAGGAGCCAATCAACAGTGTGTGGATTATTTTACTAAGAAAATCTTATTTTCCGACTTCTCATCACACAGGTGTTTTGTGTTATTTTGAGCTGCAGTGATGAAATCAGAGTGTAAAAGTAGCAACACTATCACACAAGTTAAAATCCTGCTAAAATAATGTGTTGAGTGTTGTAAATGATCTCTCCGCTTGTTAGAAGCTCTGTTTTAAAATCTAATTAAATTCAAATTTATTTATAAAGCCCTATATCACAAATCACACTTTGCCTCGGAGGGCATTACATCCCTCTGTCCTTTGGACCCTCACAGAGGATGAGGAAAAACTCCCCAAAAAAAACAGTGGAAAGAGATTCTACTGACCTATAACAATATATAGGCTCCTCTTTTCTATCAGAGTCTCCGGACTTTCATCCATGGATACATTTTTCTTCATATTTGATTGGTCAGATGTCGGGGTGTTGACAGGCTGTGATCTGATACTAACCCTCTCCGGTGCAGATTAGCTGTTCAGTGTAAGTTGCCATGGTGATTTATCCCGGTAGAAAGAGAACCAGCTTCGTAGTACTGAAAACCAGAGTTAACTCCAACGTTACCTCGCTAACTTCAAATCCTACTTCATAGTGCAGGCCTATGGACTCCCTGGAAAAGGAGGTATCGTATCTCAATGGGACCTTCCTGGCTTAATAAAGGATAGATACAATGAATTAAAAAATATATATATAACCCGGCAAACAGTAGTATCTTAATTGACAGTTGTTTGAACATCCAATTAAGACATCCCTCAAAAATAGCTCCAAAATAAAAGCTAAGCCAACACCGTCACGTTACTTGGCCACCAGCTTGACGTTGGTCCTAAGTGTCCCAGCAACGTCAAAATATGTCGTTATTCACTCACCACATTTTTCTATCTACGTGGACTGTGTCGCTCTTTATACTGTGTCACCCGAAGGCTACTCCTGGCTAAGGATGCACTAAATTTTAAATTATTAATTATTATTAAATTATTAATTTAACTATTAAATTAAATTTTTAATAAGTTTTTCAAAAAAACTCCCTCCAAAGTGAGGGAAGTCTGGGGTCAGTGTGTAGGTGTCAGAGGTTACCAAATGGACAGACGACGCAGGTGTAGGTGGGAGCCTGGATGTGAAAAAAGATTTTGATGGTGCATTTTATGATCGACATTCAATCGTTCACAGTTTTTGTTAGGCATTAAAGTAATAAACAGGACACATGCTTTGATCGGCATGGAGGGATGGTGTTCTGGAATAGTTATTTGGATATCCAAAGTAATCCCATGCTGCTGATTTTGATTTATATTTTTGGCTAGGGATGGAGATCGGTGATATCAGCCTTGCATCTCTGTTTCTCCACTGTGTTTGTGGTACAAGTTGACAAGTCTCTAGGGGCATTTTTTAGGGACGTAGATAAGCAAATGTACATGGTCTGATAAATGTCAATTTTCATACAGTGGTATGCTGTGTAGCCGGTACACTACTGCACCCCTGTGCTCAAGGCTAACACTGTTTCTATAACAAAAGACAAGAGACCAAATTCTTGGCTGGGCATCATGATTTCTGATGTGACCATGTGGTCGCGGTGCTGCAGTGTGCTCTGCTTCCTCTCCTGTCTTTGCACACTCAGCCTGTGGAGCTGAGGTTTAAAGGAAAGGCCTTATCAGTGTCCTCCAGGTCCTACACCTCTACTGGAGTCAGTATCCTCAGGGGTTAAGGCAGGGGGAAAAGTGAAGTCTGGCAGAAGAGCGAGGGGGAGACAAAGACAGGCAACGAAGAAGAAATAGGCAAAGAAGAAAAAGGATCAAAGGGACACAAGGAGTTGAGAGAGGACGAGGAAATATCAAAATAAAAACAGAGACAAGAGCAAGCAGAATAGTGTTGATTAAGGGTGCAAGGTAGTCATTATACTCATATGCTGGCTGTGACACTGTCCTGTCTGAGTGACAAAGCTATCACTTTATCGCTGCCATCTACTTCAACGTGGGATGATTAGGAGAGTCATCTTAACCTGTACTTTGTGACTGAGGACCATTCATTGTTATTCATGATATTCTGTAAAAGACTGCTGCCACAAAAAACAGCAGGTTGGCACAAGAATGTCTGACGGGTTTGTAATACTTTGATAAAGCTGAGTAGAAAATTTGCTTGACTGTGTGGTCAGTCAGTGAAAGTCATTCTGTTTCCCTCCAAATTTAAAGTGGCACCTTCTTTAGAGATGTCAGGTGCTGTCTGAGGTGATTATTCAGCCATTTACTTCCATGTGAGCACGGATTGTTTCAAACCAGCATTGAATAAAAAGAGCACAACAGTAAGATCACTGGGGAGGCAACAGTGAACTACTGCTCACTTAATCTAAATTACTGTAAACTGCTGAAAAAAAATGGCTATTTGTAAATTTCAACACTAATTAAATGAGATAAAAGCATAACAAAATAGCACTTTATTGCAGTTCAAAAACAGCTGTCAGATTTATGGAGCCGATATGAATTTCTTGTTGTGTTTTTCTTACTTCTACAAATAACTAACCAAACATAAACAAAGTAAGGTTACATCAATACACTTTCAATGTAGCCACAAGGGCTTCCATATTGAAGAACCACTTTGCATCGACAATGAACAATCATAAAGAAAGAAATCCATTATAGAAGATGTAGAGAAAACACACTCTCCACCCAAAGTGTAGCACTGCAGCACAGCTACAAAGCATGCAGGGGTAGAACTTCTGCTTGTTACACGTCTGCTTTCTCTGTCCAAACATGTAACCCTCAGCTGAATGCAACAAACTCTCAGATATTCAGGATATAGCAGGGCGAGGAAGTTTGATGTTAAAGTGGCCTCACCAGCCCTTTTTACACAGAGATCGTGCTACAGGGCCGATACAAAGTCCCTACTGTATGCTGCCTTTGCATTTTTACACACAACCAAACAACGGCAGCATTCCAGCCACCAAAGAAAAAGAGGCATGACGTGGAACACAACAGCGTCGTCCTCTAGTGTGACATATAACACACGTCAGCAGGGCTTTATAAACAATACCAAGACATAACATTATAACCATAATTTAGCATTCCTGTTATATGGTGGCTGATCTTGTCATCTTTCTACTGCTCTGCATGTCTGAATGTAATGCTAAGCTGTGTGTTGGTGCTTCGTGTTGCTTGCATGTCTGTTTGTGCCAAGACGCTGTTTGTTGTTGTTGTTATTGTATTGTCCTGGCGCTGTTGCTTGTTGCTTTGCATGGCTTCTGCTGTAGTTAACGCTGTCTTTATGTCTTTATGCTGTCTTTGTCCTGTGATTTTTTTTTTTACCCTTTTATTGATTTCTAAATATTTTGCCGAACGACTGCGGTTGAATATTAGCCAGCTGGCTAACACTGAAACATTTACAGAAATGCTAATTAAAGTGTGTTGTCCTCATTAAATGAAAATAAATCTAAATCTAAAAATTCTGCTTGGAGGGTAAGGAGCTCCTGGACATCATTCCTTTCAAAATTTACAGTTGCTGTTCTTCTTCCTTGAGTTAGGCGCCAACAGCTGCTAGCTGCTTTTTAAATGTCCTGCGGTGGGTCACACACATAATATGTCATTAAAAAGGTGACACCCCTCCTGTCCATGGTCCAGTCGTACTGGCTGTACCTTTTACACAGACCTTGATGCAGAGCTGTTACTAGTAGGGATGCGTGTGATTAGTTGTCTAAACGATTAAACGTCTGCCCCCTCGCTAGTCGGCACCAGAAATATTAGTCGGTTAAACTAATTAGTGTTTTATTCAGAGGTGTACTCGTACTCGTCGTCCTCAGGTTATCCGGGTCCAGGTCGCGGGGGCAGCAGCCTCAGCAAAAAAGCCCAGACAGTCCTCTCCCCAGCCACTTTTGTCAGCTCTTCCGAGGGAACCCCAAGGCGTTCCCAGGCCAGCCGGGCGATGTAATCCCTCCAGCGTGTCCTGGGGCAGCCCCAAGGTCTTCTCCCAGTTGGACATGCCCGAAACACCTCCCAAGGGATTCAGAGATGTCCTCTCGAAAAACCAGCGCAGTTTGGCAGTACTTTGATCTAGAAAATGAATTCAGCAGCAATTTGTCTTTTTTTGAGATGTTATATTATTTGTTAACTTGTCTGATAATGTGCAGGGTTTACATTCACACTGCTCAGTGCAAAATGCCTCTCATTTCAGCTGAAATTTAATTATAAATTAGATGTTGTTTAATTAACTTTGAAGTGAAGTGCTATCATTTCTGTCAGATAATCTGCAAGGTTCAAGGAATGTGCCCCACATCTCAGAGGCAATTTATTTATTTTGGATGTTATTCTAGTGGTTAACTTTTGCCTGAGTTGCCTTTATGTTGACAGTCATACCGCACGGCGCAAAGTGTACTTCAGCGGTATTTAAAATCCAACATGGTTGTTGAAGAATGTGATTAAAGGCTTCAAAGTGCTCTTAATGCACGCAATATTTTTTGGGACAGCGTTTCAAATACTGAACAATAAACTGAGCTATATTTTGACTGTTTTCTGAGTGTTTTCCCTTTTTTAGACCAGTCGACTAGTCTTAATTAAACTTTTCGTTTAGCTGACGGGGAAATTAGTCACCAGGACCATCCCTGGTTACTACCATGACTGCCAGGTTAAAGGCAGGAAAACTCTGTTAAGATTAAGATCTAGATCATGATTACCTTTATTGCCCCACAAAGCAGGAAATTTGTCTTGGGCTCTACACCCATGCTGCAGCCATATAATACAGCATACAACACAGTACATCAACACATCAACATTATACACTCAAAGAAAAATGGATATATAACATCAAACGCTAAAAATACCTTTGCAAAAATGCAAATCAGAAAATCATAACCCAATGCGAGTTCTGGTTTTATCTGTCATTATCTAAAAGCTTTATAGCCAGAGATATGAATGAATTTTTAAATCTGTTCAATCTGCAACAAGGCACTCCAAATCTCCTACAAGAGGGCTGCAGCTTGTACTCATTGTCAGCGATCTTATTGGCTTGCCGTAGAGTTCCTCCATGCCACGATGGTACCTTTTACAAAGAACAGTGAGGTGGAATAACACCACAAATTTCCCACCTTAAAAAGGAAGTGTACAAGGGGCTACTAATGAACAGCACTGTGTGGGTTGATTTTTCATTGGAATGCTTAAAGCCGAAGTTTTAAATTTTGGGAAATGTGCTTATTCACAGAGTTAGATGAGAAGATTTACACTGTCTTTATACTTTATATACTTTTATATCTATACTGTCTAGTAATACAGCCAACAGCCAGGCAAAAGAAACTGGTCTGAGCCAAGAAATAGTCTGGCACATAACCCCTCGTTAAACAGCAAGTTGTCATTTTAACACTTTGGTTTTAGTGGGGATTAAACAAACGAAACATAACATGCTCATTAGTGAGATTTAGAGGTACTTATAGGAGGATTTTTGTACTGTTGGGCAGAGCCAGGCAAGCTGTTTCTCCCTGCTTTTAGGCTTTGTGGCTGTAGCTTAATATTTACCGTACAGACATGAAAGTATATGGCATCGATTCTGTCATCTAACTCTCCACCAGAAAGAGAAAGAAGTGTCTTTCCCAAAATGTGGAACTTTCCCTCTAAGAATACTCTGATAAGCTCCAGAGCACAAATGGCTGGAAACAGAGGAGTCCTACATGCCAACCACGGTGATGTGACAGTTATAGTGTGGTGAGGCTGGAACAGTAGAAAGCCCTCCAGCCTTTAGACTGAATCAAAGGTAATATGGGTCGCTGTTGGTGAATTCTAATTTAGACATCTCTCCAGGGGCAGATTACCTCGCACAACACACTCCCAGAATGGCAAGACACACAACTTCAAGTTAGACCTAAAAATGTATCATTCGGAGGAGGTCAAGTCATCTGTGTTGTGTGGGCTGGAGAGACAGGAAATGAATGTAGTATGAAGGTCAGTGGGCTGAATCAAATTAAATGTATGTTTTCTTTTTTTTAAGATATTTTCTGGGCCATTTTGCCTTTAATGGACAGGACAGGTAAGTGTGAAGGGGGGGAGAGAGAGAGGGGGGATGACATGCAGTAAAGGGCCACGGGCTGGATTTGAACCCGGGCCACTGAGGCAACAATCTTGTACATGGGGCGCCTGCTCTACCACTAAGCCACCGACGCCCCAAATATACGTTTTCTTATAGTTTGAAGGGTATTTCTTTGTCATATTGTATTTTGCTGTATTGTGAGGTATGGTGGACAAAAGAATCAGACCCTAATACATTTTGTGGTTTTGTAGGTATTTTTTTCAATATGTGCAATTTTTGTTAATTTAGGCAACAAATGGCTACAAAAAAATACAACTTAAAATGCTTACAAGAGAGCTCCAGCAAATTATTATTGCACTTCCACAAAGTTGGAGGGAATCATAAGGGATAGATTAAGAGAGGAACACATATCCTGGCTATTAGTCTCTAATGGTCAAGATCCAAAAACACTGGGTACTTCTCTTACCTTAATGCATTTTCACATAGCGTCATTCATTAGACCCATCGACTGGACGTTAGTGTCTTTCAGACTACATACACCCAGTTTGTGACACAAGATTTCTTTAAAAAAATATTATGGCCTCCAAACCAATTGGAGTTATTTTCTCAGGCTTGACAAATCCCTTCCAGTCACAGACACTATTTTTACAGGCTCTGTACTCTGTATATTGGGTATAAAATCTGGAAGTGTCCATTTAAAGCTGCATTTTGGGATTCTGGACCACAATGAGGGTCGTACTGCATGGGTCTTCCATGTCACGACTTCGTCAACTCTTCTTTATCTGCTCCAATTTCCTGCCGTATCACTAAAGCTGTGTCTCAATCCACGTACTTAAACTTGCTATTTTGTGTGCCTAATTCAAACTGACAATGGTGTACTCACAACAGTCATAAAGTGGAGTGTGGAATGCTGGATACTTCTCATCAGCAGTGGTAGCCATCTTGGCTGAGGTAGAGACCACCAAACTTATGAATATGGCTGCAGAGGAGTTGGAAGCAGTTGCAGTTGCTCCAGTGAACAAGGGAACAAGCTGGCCAATATTTTGGTGAGCAACAATGGCAGGGAAATGCAGTGGTAATGCTCTGTCTGGTTCTAATTTGCCATTAAAAAAATAGGTGGTTAAATGTTGTCATTTCCAGTAAGTGCACAACAGCCATGTTCAATTGGAGACAGCACTACCCTGTCCATAGGGTACTTAATGGGAGTACACTTACGGAAGCATCCAAATTAAGACACAGCATCACTCTCATGTGCTTTCAGATCATACCACTTCTCATACCCTTCTGCAATCATCTCATTCCTCTCACCTGGTTTTTCCTGCCCACCTCCTCACCTGCAGCTCATACCCTAATCAGTCCCTCAGTATCCTTTACAGTATACCAGTCTGCTTTCATTCACTCTGCCAGATTATCTGGTGCTCATGGCGTTTCTTGATTCCTGTTTTTGCCCGACCAGCAATAGTGAAACTTTTGTCTGATTTTCTTGGACACTGGATTACCCTGCTTATCCCTCATTGGGTGTGTTTGCCAATTTGCCTGATCTCCTGGTATTGACCCTTGCCTGCCTTAAACAAGTAAAACTTAACTTCTATAAATAATGTTGTTTCCGTGTCGGGCTAAAGCGGTAAACCTCCAGGGCCAAAAAATGGAGCAAACACGGAAGTGCCAAAAATGCAGTTCTCTGAACGGCCACTTGAGGCCGCCAGCTCCAGAAGTGAGTCCCTCCCCATAGAGCTCCATGTTAAAATGCCTAACTTTACAGCAGAAATAAACATTACAGCCTGGTATAAAAAAACGGTTTTGGGCTCTATAGCCAAAAATCATGCTTCATGAAAATTGCACAGGGGTGATTATTTTAATAATACACCTTTGAGTGACATCCTGCCGATAGTGTCCCTGACGTCTTGGGGAGATCGACCCGTTCCTCACAGCTCCAGCCTCTTGCCCAAATATAGTCAATTCTGACTCCAGGAAAACAAGATGGCGCAGCTGAAATACTGAACCCCTCAGGGCTTTGAAACAAGAGTTTAAAAGCCTCGTCACGGTAGCTACTTCCATTATTTTGACGGTCTATAGTCATGCCATTTGGGTTCTAGGCAGCCATTGCCTCAGCAACTTTACATTTCTTAACCTTTGGTGTTTAAGAAATAATATATTATTGGCCTTAAATATGTCACCTAATTACTTGTATTTGTATTAATTTATTTTGAGCCCCATTAGTTGATGCAGATACATATGCTACCTCTCCTGGGGTCCACACATAAACATAACAAAATAAAAAGAGGGCATTAACACAAAAAGCAACAAGCAAAAAAGAAAACTAAAACACAGGATAAAAGTAAAACCATCAAGGTTGTACAGTAGACACATTTCCCACATTCTTATTCATATCACTATACTTTACTGTGTGATTATAAACTCTTACAACTGAACATACCGATATCATGAAGGCTTCACATAGGACACTGACTCACAGCAATATCTAATGCAAACAGCCATGGACATTCACCTTAGGGCTTGGTCAATGATGGACAATAAGATCTAATGCCGACATTCATGAGGTGCTGCATTTTAATATGTTAGAAAACAACTGCATATTCTCACATCCACCACACACACACACACACACACACACACACACACACACACACACACACACACACTACCATGAGATTCCAACTAAAATTATGTTTCTCAGCTTTTAGAAGTGGAGAAAAACATCTGAATCATTATGCTAAATTCTGCATTTTTATTCACCAGTCACTTGTTTACTTATTTTCTTGCTTGTTTCATGTGTGGTGGCATTTTTGCATTGTCTGGGATTGTTTACTGAAAATGCAAGGTTATGGTTTTATATCAAGAGTTGATAAGAGCTGTAAGACGCGATCACTATTCAGGCCAGAACACCAGAAGCAACACTTTAAAGATTACTCTAAAACATTTAATGTATAGTATCAATATGCAGGTTCATTTCCGCTCAGAAGGGAAGACTGTAATATAATTTCTGTCACATGAATATGAGAAAGGTAATCCTCTTTAAAAGAAACATTATAGGTAGTGTGAAGTATAAAGACACCTGTCTGTGCTTTACTCTCCCAGACGACATAGTTAAATTTAAATCATTTGTAAGGACACAAAATGTGAGGGAAATCAAGGAGAGAGTGGCCAAAATGGAAGCGTTTTAAGACATTAGTAAAATGTTTTGATCTAAGTTTAAAAGCTTTTTCATTACATCTGGGCTCATAGAAATGCCAGCTAGCAATTATTTTCACACCAACTCTGTGCTATGAACCAATTAATGAAAAACTGCTATGGTGATTGTTATTACAGACCTAAAAACTCTACACTTCTTTTTGTTAAGTTTGAGTGCTTGTTGATGTTTGTGTGTATGTGTGTGAGAGAGAGAGGGAGGCGCATTAAAGCTATGAGAGATTTTTTTATTTTTTTATATTGTCACATCTCAACAAACAGCAGAAAACTAAGGTGACTTTCAGAACACTTGGCAACCTCCCATAATTGCCAGCTTTTATGATGGAGCAAAGCTGCCTTTAAAAGGAGGCTCTTACGGCAGGAGGGACCCAATGAGGGATGTGTCCTCGACGTTGGGCGGGAACTGTTTGTTCAAACTGCCATTAGGCTACATTGTTGAGGACATACTGCGGTCATTTATTTGAAACTTGTGACAGCGTCCATTCAATTAGAGGAAGCGCCTAACGTCTTGTGAAAGGAACTGGAACAAAATAGCACATCATGATCCAGGGTCAGTTCTTACCCTCTAAATTCCCCATAGTCATTTTTCAGAGAATAATTCTGTATGGTAGCAATTGTCTTCTAAATTGCTGTTGGAGGCATTTCGAGGAAAGGGTGACATTCCAGTAATGTCAATGGAAACTGATAGCACTGAAGGGATCCATTCGTTAACTGGCCCCAAGCCATATGTTTCTGCTGAAAGATACATTGTATTGTCATTGTCATCGCAATATGAACATGCCCAATCAATACATCACGAAAAATGTCAGAAATGCTTTGAATTAGAAAAATATTTTATTTACACCTGCCATCAGGGTCTATAATTAACACCCAACAGGTGCCAAATGAGGTAGATGTTCCATTTAGCATATAAATCTCGGAGGGCTATCCGCCACACTGGCTGGCAAAATCATAAAGGTAATTTTTTAAAAAAGTACACTAAGAGACCCTACCACATTTTGATGTCATTTACAGTTGCGCTGCTTCTGTCCTCTGCTGTCTATTTGTGTCAGAGTTTGACACTCACACAGGAACAGGGCCCTCATAGATGCGCCTCATAAACTCTGAAACCTACATTGTTTTGCAGGGCAAGCAAAGTACATAGGCACGGACGAGGCTATTCAATGAAAGCTGGGACATATCTTTGACCCCATGGGAGATGGGTCCATGTCATTGGTTCGACAGCCCATTGGTTCGACATCCCATTAGTCCGACTGTCCGCGGTGCTGAATGGCTCGCGGCGGGCGTATGGTGCGCCGCGACCGGCTTGAGGCAGAGCAGGCTCATGGCTTATGTGTTTGTCACTTTCTTTTTCATTTTAACCCACACCATGATCTTTTCCTAACCCTAACCAAGTGGCTTTTGTGCCTAAATCTAACCAGACCTTAACCACAGGGCATCATGATGATTTCGGAACGGACTTCGGAACAATGAGTTTAATATGGTCGGAACAATGGGATGTCGAACCAATGGGCTGTTGAACCAATGGGCAGTTCCCATGGGAGATATGGGGCTATGTGCGATGTAACTGCAGGTGTGATGGTGGGGGATTAAAGCAGATGGCACAAGAAATAAAGGGATGGTGTCCATTCGGGTACTCTTCGGGTGTATATGAACGTTTTGTGTATGCACGAATGGATGCCGCCAATAAACAATAGAACCCTTTCATATAGAAAACATTTGCTTATGGCCTTTTATTTAAGACCTTTTCAATAATGCAGAATTGTTATTCTCACCTATATCTTTTCAAATTTATTTTGACTCAAGGCCAAACTTGGAGGCCTCAGTGAAACAAAACAGTCATCCCAATATTCTATGATAGTGCCCAAGCTACTGATCCTTTCGGCAAGTGCAGACCAGATTTTAGTGAACATGTGTTGTGACGCGATGACATGACACATGATGCCATGACTTCTTCTCTTTTTAACCTTGATAGGGACTTCATAGTGCATTCAAGTGCACCTTGTAAACTCAATAATCTATACTCGAATAAACACGAAGGATGCTTAAACAGGGAAGTATTTATTTTTTCTGTTTTGTTGAAAAGACATACATCCGTCATTATTTTTTGTTCCCTTACAAGAGAATTTTTAGTAATTAGATACTAAAGTCAAAGCATCTATTTTTTTCTTTACAAAATGTAGATTTTTAAAATTAAATACTAAAGTCAAACCCAATATTCACATATTTTGGCCAGTACAAATATGCATGTTGGAAATAATTTATGTCATTTCTTTATTCAATTGATTTCATTTATTCAGTGTCCACAGAGCACCTATGAAAGCAGAAAGACATAGGAACTGTATAACTAATATGTACACTTCAGTATTTATTTATCGCAAATCATATCATCATCACGATCTTGAACAATGAACATCGCAGATTTTCCTCATATCATTCAGGCCTAGCATAAATAAGATCTTCTGTTCCTTCACAGGGGACAAAGTGGCCCAAATTATTCAAAGTCATCCATGTGCTGACATGGTTTTGTCTGCCTCTAGACAATTGACAAGGTTCCTCATCTTAAACAGAATGCATACAAGTAAACCAAAGATATTTCAACCCCATTAGGGACATTAAAATCAGCCAGACACTCAGTCATACACAAAAATAAATCTGTCCAGTTGAGGGAAACCATTGACATCTCGCAGACACATCCCCTTGAAATGACAAGTAGGCACCATGACACATCAAAGTGGTGCAGCAGGTGAGCCAAATCATTAGATTAGGCAGATTTATGGCTTCATGAAACTTGTTATTACCCACGGCGCGCTCCACTGATGTTTAGCCTGATGTCTTTATGAGGAGGCCGTTGTTCACCTTGCCCTGACAGACACTGTGTGATGATTAGAATACTAGAGACTCAATTTGACTCACCTTTCAAGTCAGAGTAGCAGATGTCTGTCTGCAGCATTTAAAACGCATTTAGATGAGGTGAAAGCCGATGTTAAAACACATTTTCTAAATCCGCTTCTACCATAAGTGATGATGTCCTAGCATGAACGCGTTTTTTTTCTGCCAGAGTCAGAAAAGTTTTGGCTGTTTCCCATGACTGTCCTTGCACTTCTCACTGGTTTGAAGTAGGCAAAGCTCAGGGGGAAAAAGGAGATGCCACATACTTTGGTGCAACAGTCTCATGACAGTGTTGGGATTATTTGCTTACGTCACCAGGCTACTGTCAATAAATCTGATCAATGTCATTCTTAGGGATCTTTGATGCATATTTAGTCATCAATATTTAATGTAAGAGAGAAATGCTAAAAGGAGTTGTATGTGACATTCAGAGTATATCTATGATTTAAAGGTTTGCTGCACAGGGTTCTCAACATTGAGGTGTCTGAACCGCAGCCGTGTAGCTAACAGCCTAAACAGTGCCAACGACAGCAACAGTGCTGACAGAGCTAACAGTGTTAAATGTTCTGTATACGACATTCAGAGCATTAATACAGCAGCAAACCACTATTTGCTATGCCAAGATATAGTGGCGTAATGGCATCCTAAGCAGAGAATGCTTTATATATTATATAGGGATGTCCCGATCCAGCTTTTTCACTTCCGATCCGATACCAATATTACAGCCTTGAGTTTTGGCCGATACCGTTACCAATCCGATCCAAGCGCGTATTATACATATTCACTTATTTTGTTGTCAGTCATGTTAGAAAAGGTTTGATCAAGCGGTATTACTCTAACAAGAACAACTACTTAATCAGGTTCGTTAGAATGATCCACAACAGTTGGTATGAGAAACTGACTTGTTTATTGTTACCAGGGTTAAATAAACAAACTTAAACTTGAACATTAAATAAAAAATATAGTTGATTTCCTTTGGCTGCTTTGGCCCCTTAATAAATAGAAAATATCAACACAAGAAATCTTTAAAATGTCTAACATTGAAATAAAAATCACAGCAAAACTCCACACACTTGTGCTTTGGCGCCCTAATAAATAAAAAATAGACATTATAGAAATAAAAAATTAACACCACAAGACATTGTTGACATTTAACAAACAATGCAGCCTTTCCTTTTCAGTTATTTTTGTAGTGTCAGTGCCAGCCTGGTGCTGCTGCTTCCTGTGTGTCTGCATGCTGGCCTGGTGGATTGATAGTAAGTGCTGGAGAGGATCACTGGAATGGACTGCTTGAATCACAGAGCACTGGGCTGGCCAGAAAACCTGGATCGGACTCCATGAAAAACTGGATCGGAGTTCTGGATCGGCATTTTTCCATGCAGTCCGATCCGATGCCGATGCACGTTTTTTGCTAATATCGGTGGCCGATACCAATCCAAATATCGGATCAGGACATCCCTAATATTATATATTTACTGACACTTTTCTTACTGACCGTTTTTATAGCACCACCTCATTAATGTCTGTTTTTAAACTACTATTATTTATTCAGGTTCCAGTAATTTGCACAGTGACAGAATGATGACCCCTTTTAAATTTCACTGTATGTAAAATGTTCTTTTTTTACAAACATGTGACCAATAACACTGAGACATTGTCATTGTGGAAGCGTAGTGCCCACTATGTGGTTCCCCCCTGGTTAACACAGTTAGCTCTGTTAGCACGGTTGCCGTTGTTTAGCCCTGTCTATAAAGTTAGCACCATTAGCTGCTAGCAACTGGTTCAGCCACCTCCATGTCCAACTCTGTGTCCCAACTCATACGCTTTAAGTTTCACATGGAGCCCCTTTAACGTGGGGGGACACAGAGGGTGGAGGTTATGCTTCTGTGACAACGCTGTTCACCATTGGTGAACATGGGTTATCAGCAGTAACAGCTGTATGAAGCAGAAATAGCAGCAGCATACACACAAAATAAATCACATGGACTGACATGCTCATGCGGCCTGACCGTCTACCAAAAGAGTGAACAGAGAAGCTCAGAGTACAACACACAGGGGGAGCATGACCTTATTCTCTGCCAATACTTTAATATGTCTTTCCATAGCAAATAGTTGTTTGCTGCCATATTATTCCCTGAGTCCAACCCTTGGGATCCACCCACTTCACCGAGCTGACTGATTCGTCTGGCATCATGACACAAAACAGTAGATTCTGGGTTGAAACAAAAACCATAACACACCACAGGGGGCTAATGATTAGCCAATCAGGGCCATGGGCAGGACTAGAGCCGTTGTCAAGCTGTTGCCATCCAGTGCATCAGAACCAATGAGAAGTACTAACAACAATGGCGAGCGCTGTGGACGAGATAGACGCTGCTGTCAGGGCTGTTCTAAACTGATGTGTCTTCTCAAGCTCACCCAAAATTGCAGGTTTTTTTTGCTCCACTCTTAAAACCCTGGCAAATAGGTATGTTGGCAGAGCTAAGCATCAGTGTGGACTTTAAATGACGCTAGATTCAGGCAGATACATTGGTCTCTAGTGATTGGTTAAGTCCCTCCCCACAGAGATCAATTAGAGTGGCTGCAACGTCAGACTGAAGATGGAAGCAAAGTGTATCTAGTCGACACCTCTGTCTGATATCAGGAATGCTATGATAACGCTCTGAATGTCACATACACAACTGTTAAAGGTATGAAACCAAAAAATCAGAGGCTTTAAAGTTAAATACAGCACATACATATTAACTATAGACAGGACAGAAATGTAAGACTGAATCAAAGTTCAAATGAAATCATAACATCTCACTTGGCAACAGTTTTGGTTTTGTTACTCCTCTGGGCCTGGGCTTGAGCCATAAATCATAAGTATACTCATCTACCTTCATCTCCAAAAAAAGACTTATATCTAGAAATAGCGCTGATATCAGAAACAGATGTTTTCACCTTCTTTGTGCAGTATGGCTAGTTAATCTATTAGAGCAGCTCATGCCTATGGGTTTTTCCTCTGCTCACAGAGGCTCAACGGATGGATCGTTGAGGCTTAATTTAACACCGCAAACAATGGAAAACAGCCGCAAATAACGGCAGCCGTCATGAGCTTATCAGCCTGAGCGGGGATTACAAGGGAAATGAATCATTAACACTATTGCCACTTGAATGCTGCTAAAGCATGATTGGCAGGTTGAAAGCTGGGTGTTAGGAGGAGGAAAGGAAATGGGTGGAGCTGTGGTCTGATACCCAGTGAAGCGGGTATCATTATCGGATAAGAGCTCCAGGAGGCCCAGCCAAAATGACCCCCTGTGTGTGTGAGAGGGAGACAGAATAGAGTGAAGGAATGGATGAAAGAAAATTAAAGTATGACAGACAGAGAACAAGTTAAACTGCATGCCCACTACGCCTGGTCGAATCAGACACACACTGACACGCAATCCAAAGTCCATGAACCGATTCTGTCCCAACAACATGCTGACAGCAGGTGCTGAATCGTAATGTTGCCTTCCTCTATTTATAGTTTACTGTTGGGTTTTTTGTATTAACAGAAAAGCTTTGAGATGTGCATGGCGTGGAGTGCACTGCAACCCCACGCCCGCCTCTCCCAATATGACACCAGGTAGATTTTAATGGCTTTATGGAAAATAGTGGGATGCCACGCTGGTGAAGGGGATTCTGGGTCATGGAGGGATTTGTTAAGTTATTACAGTGTCTGGAGCAAGGCCCTTATCGGCACCTGCCAAGTCTTTGGCGGACCCAGTGGGATTGCACTGACCCTAGTGGAAGTAATGGATATTAGAAAATCTTCCCACTGCGAGGAGGGGGGAATGGGTGACAGAGCAGGGAAAAGGCAGCAAGGGAGGAGAAATTGATAGAACCTCAAGGACACAAAGCTACAGTATCACCAATACTGAGCAAAGATGTCTAATTCACAGGAGGAGGGAACGTTGCTCGAGAAATGATCTGATGTGGACGGAAACTGATAAATGACTGGAATTACCAGATTATAAAAAAAGATGCCTGAAGTCCCCATCAAGAGGTCACGTGATCCCACCTGAGACAGGGAGAACAGCACGAGCGCTCCTGCCTAGAAAAGAAACGCCCTCAGGTGGAATCACATCACCTTAACTAAGAAGCTATTTATGCTCCCTTTCTCCCTTTGACCCTAGCTACGCTGAGTGGACATATTCGTGATGTAGGCACAGACATTTCCAGTCACCTCTTTATCAGCTCCATTAAATCTGAGCTAAATTTATGCCTGTGTTTATTTTGCAAATGCTGGTGGTGCTTTTTGTGGTTGGCATTGGACGGTGGTGATGTGTGGCTGTGAGTCACTTTTTGGCATGTGGATATCAACCCAACAGTCTGTAAACTCTCCTTCTGCCGACATCTGCTAGTTGACTAGGTTGAGGTTTTCATGATAATAATAATAATAATAACAATAATAAAATGTATTTTATTTATAGGCGCCTTTGAAAGCACTCAAGGACACCTTACAAGACACAGTTAAAAAAACAAGCAGCAATGTATCCATAGATCATAAAATTAAACAATTCCCTAATATACAAGAAAAGTTAATAAAACAACTGGACAAAAATCTTAATTATAAAGATTACGTATAAAACCATCAGTACACGTCTCAATATGTGTGTCTCCATTAAATCAGACCAAATATGCCAGCCTGAAAAGTTGTGTTTTCAGGACAGGAGAGGGAACGGCAGTGCCCCAAACCAGTAAAAGATCCTGAGAGCAGCGGCAGCTACACGCACCGATGTACACTCCCAGGAGCTCCCGTTAACTTTTTTGATCACCGAGCGTTTTCATATGTAAACTAAGTAAACATCAAGGAGATCGTGGGCATCAGCCAAACTAGCATCCTGCTAGCCATTGTACAGGTGTTGGAAAATAAACTGGACGATCCCCTGTCTGCATCATTCTCCAACAGCATATCAGGAACTGTGATATCCACTGAATCACCAAATCTTGGCTAAATCCTCGGCAGCGCCATTCAACCAGGTTACTCTTTTCACTATGCCAATCAGACTGGACAGAGAACTACTGCAAGAAGGGAAGGAGGCACATGTTTTATAGTGAATAAGGACTGGTGTGACAACGAGAAAGTGAGGTGCTGTCCTGTTCCTGCTCGCCCTGTGCCACAAGGGTAATAACAGTATGGATCATTGCTATACACCACTCGGAGGCAGCTACAGAGCAGAATCACAGCCAGTGTTCTGGAGAACCAACCATACAGCCATCTTGTTGAGGTCAAGATATTTAAACAAACTGCAGCATATTCCCCAAATGAGGTAAGAGATGGAGCCATCACACTCTGCAGCACATTTTAGGACATCAGTGTCGACATCGATGAGTCTGTGGTGGATTTAATTTGTAGCACAACAACCCAAAACTTTAGTCAAATCACTCAACCACCAGAAACCATGAATTTCCGCAACCATCAGAAAACATTGACAATCATAAAGCATCAGCCAAAAATGTAAAAAGCAAAACAGATTACAGTGTAAAAGTTGAAGAAGCTGACAGGAGAGCATTTCACTGGAGTTGTACCTTGTATATCATGTGACAAATAAGTGATTGATTGATTTACTTTGTATCGTACACAGTTTCTGTTGAGATATTTAAATTGGTATAAATAATTTCATTCTCTCTTTGCAGAGCTTACCACACATATTTTAAACATCACACAGAACGCAAATGTACAAAGAAATGAAAATATATTAAAACCGCATTCTGAACTTTGTCTCCTGCCCCATGTATGGGTGTTTAAAACTCACTGCAGCCAAGAGGCCTTCACAGGCAATTATATTTGATTTTGCAACTCTGTATCTTTACTTTGTTTAACTATTTATTCTGTTTTTGAATCATGGTTTGGGAAAGTGAATCACACTGATATGTCTTAAAATAGAAACTGAGACTCTGAGACAAATCTACACCCTCTCAAATCCCTTCTCAGATCCACTCAGGTTCAACTTTAAACATCTGCAGGTAACTAAAGTTATGAATAACTACTGATATCTGTGATAAGCTTTTGTTGGCTGAGAAGGCAGAAACAGTTTTGAATGGCAGCCTAATTAATGTTCACAACCTGTAGCTACAATCTGAAATGAGATGAGCTGCGAAAGATATGACGCGTTGATTAAACCTATCTGACGAACTGAAATAACTGCTGCAGCCTTCTGACTTTCCTCACTATCACAATCTACTTGGTTCCAATACCACAGGTCCTCGTTCAGAACGGTTAAGTCGATGAGCTTGAAATGAAAAAACAAAAGAAAGTATTACTAGGAGATTCCTCTGAAAGTGATGTGATGCAATCTCGAGAAGGACTTGCCACACTGTTAAACTACAAAACCACAGGCTCTGCTTGTGGTTGCAGAGTGATGTTGCAAAAAGACGTTTCTTTTTCCTTCACTGAGTACAGACACCAGCTCACAGACAGCGCATTCAACATACAACAGTCAAGTTTCATTTTTTTGGCCACTGAAAAAGACCGGGAAGAGATTTAAAGATTAAAAATAGAAAAAAGGTTGTTTGTTTTGTGTGTGTCGCTTTGTATCATCCTGTGTCCCTCCTCTAAACTCTGAGGTTTATGCAGGTCCGTGTAAGCTGAACAGGCAAAACTCTGTATGAGTTTATTTTCCTTGGCAAAACTTTGTGGAGTTTGGTGGACGAGAGGAGCAGCTGCTGCAGATGCGAGTGAAAGCAAACTTTTAGACCCATCTCAATGAACGGTAAGTTTCACTTTCACTGCTGCTTCGTCTGTGCCCACAGTACGCTCTGCGTTTTGAGAGTGTGGAGCAATAGATAACTGAGCATTAAACATATTCCAACAGTTGACCTAATTAATGATCAAACTCTAAAAATAGAAAATCAATAAGTGGCCCCAGATGTTATTGTGGCAGGTGGTCACAAGTAAATGAATGTGGAAGGAAAACTGCTGTCAGTCCCTGGTAAGGCAATTGGGCTATATAAATAAAACTGACTTGATTATTCACAAAGGCTGGGTACAACTATACAGCTCACTGTGTTTCGCATGGATAGTTGTTCGGTTGCACCACGCACTTATATTACTTTCATTGTTGATAGCCTACGCAGCTGTAACGTGGATGTGAAACACGGATTTGGAAAACAATGGAGGAACAGGGACAAGAGAACAAAGAGAAACATAAAAGAGGAGACATGCAAAAGAAAGCCACAGAACGTGCCAAGAGTATACGATCAGTACAAGTTAAAATGAAAAGAAAACAGTTCGGTGTGTAATGAACAGTGTTGGGTAAGGGTTACTTTGAAAGTAATCAAAGTACGTTACTGCGTTACTTTCTAAAAAAGTAACCACTTACTTTACTGCGTTACTCCCTGAGTAAAGTAACTCATTTACTTTAAAAGTACTTCCAACGTTACTCCCTGAGAAAAGTAACTCAAGCATTTTTAAAGTACTTTTGAGTATTCTACATTTCCTATTGGGACCACAGGGCACTAAGCCTACATTTTTTTGTCACCAAAATTAAAGTTATGGACCACTTGCCCTTCACTGAGATCCAATTCTCCCATCACAGCCGTCACTTTGACCAGTAGAAACACAGAACGATCTGCTGCCATAGACAACTGTATGACAACACCACCCCAGCGTTTTTAATATTTCCTCTAGGGATGTTACCACACAGAGTAAAAGGGGGAAATGATGGTGTGAAACAGCAGAGGCACTTTGTCAACCCGCTGAATTAACGTTACTGTCATTAGCATCAAGCTAGCAAACAATTGTACATCCTCACGGTCGGACATAAAGTAATAACATTAACAAATAGTAGCGGGGCTTTTACTCACCACAACTGCAGAGGCTCCCAGCTTCATTTGAAACAAACTACATTATAGACGGTCCGTTATTTATTAATCCCTCTGTGTGTTTATATATTTACTTTTTATGCGCTCCGTTGTCTTTGTAAAGTTAACATATCGCACCGTCATTTCAAACTCAACACTTGTTTCAAATTAAAAGCCCCTTATAACCTCGGCTAGAGAATCCCTCCATTTTCTAAATAGGCTTTTATTCTGAAACATTTGTCAGAACTTCCTGTGGAAGATACAGTAGCTTGACAGTTTACATACAGCGCTTCAAATGTAGCTCTGACGCTTTTGTGTGACTACAACAACATGTCGGCGAGCACATGAATAGACACAGTTCTGACTCAAATAATAGTGAAAGTAATAAAAATAGGACAAGAATAACCCGATGACATCACACACGCCGTGAAAGACAACCGGGGATAATTGGTTTGCCCATTTTTCCGACAGCCCATTGGTCCGACATCCCATTGGTCCGACCATATTAAACCCATTGTTCCGAAGTCCCGTTGTTCCAAAATCATCATGATGCCCTGTGGTTAAGGTCTGGTTAGGTTTAGGCACAAAAACCACTTGGTTAGGGTCAGGAAAAGATCATGGTGTGGGTTAAAATGAAAAAGAAACACATAAGCCGTGAGCCTGCTTCACCTCAAGCCTTTCCCAGCTGACCCAGAGCTGGTCGCAGCACATCATCAAGGTAGAAATACGCCCGCCGGGAGCCGTTCAGCACCGCGAAGAGCTCCCCATACAACCCCGACCCCAGAGTTAATAACAGGAGGTTATGGTGTTTCACCCTCTCCTCTCTATGACACTTGCATCTCAACGAGTAGCCTACTTCTGTTGCGTTGCTGATCCTCTATGGTACACAAATAGGCTACAGTAATAATCACATATCGGAACAACGGGACGTCTGGGTAATGAGAGGTCGGAACAATGCTACGCACCAATAAAACATGAGCTTGGTAGATCCTCCAGGGAAGCCCTCTCGCTTCTCCCTGCAGTTAGGGACCTTCTACACGGTACCGCTGGCAGGGTGGAAATAGTCAACGTGTGGAGGAGACAGACCAGGTTAAGCGGCCGACCTCCAAAGCCCTCTCGCCTCTCCCCGCAGTTAGGGACCGTTCTCCAAGGTACCGCTGCTTCTCTTCTCAGTTTCTTTTCTGAAGTACACAGTAAACTCCATAGTTTTGAAAGAAAAAAGTGTGGGTGTGCACAGGTGCAAAGATGCATTCTGGATGGGGCATGAGCGACCAGAGCGAAATTGGAGCGAGAGATAAGGCTCCGCTCCTCGCTCCGATCCGCTCACATGCTCTGAATGCAAGTCCTGAGTCTGAAATATGTCTGTCAGCAAGTCCTACTCCACCTATTTAGACTCCACCGTAGACAACGGCAGCATTTCTCCGACCACATAGCGAGCCACAAGCTCCGTGGCTTCTTGACTGATAGGTTTAACGTTATCTCCGTTATTAGAACCAAACCGTTGCTGTTTCGGAGCTGAAGGACCAGTGTTCTAAAAGTAACAGAAGTAACTGATGTCTTGTATGAAAATGTACTTAAGTATTTGATTATTCAAACAGCAAACTAGCGCGTTAGGTTACTCGTTATTGCAAAAACTAATCAAAGTACTCTTTGACACTTTGTAACGTGTTATACCCAACTCTGGTACTGAACTTGCAAAACAGAGCTAGCATACCACAACAGCCTGTCCTCAATGCTACAACATCTAAGTAGAAAACAAGGTAACATTAACGTCACATTTTCTAACGCATGTAACAAAAAATAAAATGCTATAGTCAACTGGTTAAAGCCTGAGCTTCATTCATGTTATTATGTTAGTCACACATACATTAACACACACACACACACACACACACACACACACACACCCCTTACTTACTCATTCATGCACTCACGCACACATGCACCCCCTCAATCACTCTCAGACACACACACAGAAGAAAATGGAGCCTAAATGCATAAATCAAGTACAGCAGGTTGCAGTAAATAGAGTCAGCAGGTGTACGGCACCCCTTGACCACAGAGAATGAGTCTAAACTACCCAGTCAGGGGAACTTAAAGTATAATAATAATAATTATTAAGGCCATGTAATAAATAACAATAAAAATAAAATTAAAAATTGAGCAACTGAGCAAGCAGCTGAATTTACAGACAGCAGGTGCATCATTTGATCTGTCACAACTTTTTAAGTGCACACTGCAGACAAACGGTTTAGCAATTAAAGCAATAAAAATGTTGAAATTTCAAAAAAGGAAAGAAATTTGTTGCTAATTTCTCTCATCTCTCTCGCTTTTATTATTTTCTATTTTATAAATTACTGTTGCCCTTGAACAAAGCTAAAGTAATTTAATGAAAACACACAGTATTTCTTATCTGATTACTTGATTAATCACCAGAATAATCAATAGAATACTTGATCACTTAAACAATCAATAGCTAAAGCCCTAACCAGTACCCTTAAAGTGATACAGATACTAATAGACTTCTTCCTTTGATACTTTTTATTCCTACTTCGGTCTATACCGATCGTGTGAATGGAATCGACACCACGGGAATGTAGTGTGACGCCCCTCCCACTGTCTTTGAGAATGTTTCAGCCAGTCTCGTCAGGCAGCTGGCTGACATGGGAGGGTCGTTACCTTGATTAGGCTCACCTGGGCTTCCAAGCTATAAAAGCTGCCTAATCTGTTCACTTGGTCTCTCCCTTCCTTTCAGCTTACATCCACTGAGCATCTTTGGTTTTGGTTTGCACCTTCAACACCTCCACAGAACACTTGACACTCACCCATGCATGGCTTTCATGACTGATTTTGCTGATCTACACACTCCATTGATTATTAAGTTAATTTTAGTTTAATAAATTTGGCTTGTTTTAAGTAAATCTTTTGTGTGGACTCCCTAATTGTCACATACTCTGAGCCAGTGTGTGACAAATGGGGGCTCGTCCGGGATCCGTTAGTTTGTGACCAATGGGGGCTCGTCTGGTTTGTGACTTGTAGTTTGTGAATGCTAAATTGAGCTTACGCACTTTTGAGGAGTACAGTTTGAAGTGTTTTGGTATTAGCATTGTGATTGAGACTTTTGGAAGTATCACACAAGGATTTTTGTTTTAGTTCTTTGTGTGGCTCATTTTTGTGGATGTTGGAAGGGAGCAGCATTTGTTTCCCCCTTTCTTTGATTGCAAACCCATGTGTTTGGAAAATTGAAAAACAGAAGTACTGGTGCATGTAACTGGTGAATACAGCCACATTAGTTTGAAGAGCCATGCATCCCCTTTGTAGGCTGAAGTGGTTGATCTCAACAGGAAATCAACCAGTTTGTTGTTTTCACTTAGTGTGGCGGAGAATGTGGTTGAAGACATTGTCTTGGGAGCATTTCCCTGGTTTCCTGAAGATCACCAGTTTCTGGTTGCCTTTTGGGTTCCAGTGGAACCAGTGCATAAGTACCCACCACCAGTATCTGCCTGAAGACTAGGTTTGAGATTAATTAGCTGTGACCAGTTAGAGCTGGGGAGCCTGAGCTCTGTGGTTATTTGATTTCACCATTGCACATGTTCCTGTGAACTTGTTTTTGTGGGTTTGTAATCTTAAATTGTGGCCAGTTTTGTTGAATAAATGTCCTCTGTCTGGTCTTGATGGTAAGTTGCACTATCAACTGTTTAAGCCTGGCATGCTGCAAGATGGCTAGGCATGTGGTAGAATTTGATTTGGTTGGTAAACAGTGGCGGTGAGTAAATGGTTGACAAATTTGTTGTTCATATCTGCAATTTGGTAGCTTGGCCTGCTAATTTTGGTGATAAGTGCTACAGCTCATGCTTTGTTTGGTTTTGCATGTGAGCTTTGTTGTAGCTTGGTTCTCTTTGTGTGCATCTTGGGACGACTTGGTTGGCTAGTGAGCCTTTTGTTGAGAGGAACCTTTGGGTATGCTACTTTGGTTTAGCACTTATGTAATACCAGTTCAGTGTGCTTTGAGAAGCTGTAATTCTGAATAGGCAGAGCATCCTGACCTGTGCTTTATCTCGTTGCAGGGCACCTTGTAAGAATGTGATGAGCTTTGGTGCTCATTCTGAGAGCAACATTTTGATGTGTACTTTGGGTTGTGGGTTTAACAGTCTCCTGCTGATTCTACCTCACTGCTTTGTACCCACGTTACTGAATTCGTGCAAGCTACAAATCTGCATTCTGAGGTGGGTATTGTTCCAAACGTTTTCCATAAGCCTTTGTAACTAGCCATTGGTTTTGCTGTGACCCTTTTACCATGCAATAGCTTCTAATGCCAGTAAATTTCTCATTCTTAAATTGCTCCTCTGGATCCAAGGTTGCTGGGTGAGGGATTTGATCTGGTAAGAGAGAGATTTAGGTCACTGTAACACGGAAGTAAGTTTGTATGATGGCTCATCCAATGTAAAGGGGGACACTTGGTAGACTCAAGTCAAAAGTGGAAATGTTTCTCATTGTTTCAAGTTTTGTATGTTTTGTGTTCCAGATGTCAAGGTGGAACCTTGATCTTAAGAGGGGGGGTGTGACGCCCCTCCCACTGTCTTTGAGAATGTTTCAGCCAGTCTCGTCAGGCAGCTGGCTGACATGGGAGGGTCGTTACCTTGATTAGGCTCACCTGGGCTTCCAAGCTATAAAAGCTGCCTAATCTGTTCACTTGGTCTCTCCCTTCCTTTCAGCTTACATCCACTGAGCATCTTTGGTTTTGGTTTGCACCTTCAACACCTCCACAGAACACTTGACACTCACCCATGCATGGCTTTCATGACTGACTTTGCTGATCTACACACTCCATTGATTATTAAGTTAATTTTAGTTTAATAAATTTGGCTTGTTTTAAGTAAATCTTTTGTGTGGACTCCCTAATTGTCACATACTCTGAGCCAGTGTGTGACAGTAGTATAGCCATACTTTGCCACATCACAGGCTGTACTGGGTTGTAGCTGCTGCGTCAGGAGGCCAGACCCATGTTGCATTAAATCAAAGAATGGTTGCTGTGATTGGCTGTGAGCAAAGTCATAAAAATAGGGTACAAAAAGGATCGAACGCAGGTATTGTTTGACTGGAGAAGTTTCGATACCACTTGGTACCAGGTCAGTCAGTTTTCAAGTTTACCTAGACCTATTATTTAAAATTTTAAAAGGAAATAAGCAGATAATTACACATTAGACTGAGCTGCAATTTAAACAATTTGCTGGGAAAAACATACCGGATGATCTGAGATGTAGGCAACAATTCAGTCTGGGAAGATGAAAGGTGAAAATGGAAAAAAAAAAATATTGTGCTCTGCTACAATCAGCAGTGGACTTTAAGGGCTGATTATTCTCATGATTGATTAACCTGACTGAAAAGTGAAAAACTGTTTCTAAACAATTTTTTTAGCACCAAACAAACAGAAAAACAACTCGGCAATTTGAAACAAGGTCAAAAAGTCATACTGCAGAGCAAGAAATAACTCAAATGTTAGTCAAGTTCAAATTAAGTTTCCAGTTTCCAGTGTTTCATGCAGTGAAAAGTCTGCAGACACATGCTACATCCTGTCTATCTGTGCAACCGTTCAACATTAATGAAGACAGACTGTTAGTGGTGACGACACACACATCTCACATTAACAGGACGAAGCCACTCACAGAGGGGCTGGCTTCCTGACAAGTGCTTTATTATCACAGGTTGCCCTTGTCAAGGTCAGAACCACAAACAATGCAACTCATTTGCTTACAAATGCACTTCAGTCATCCACTGCACTGCATAAACAGCATTGCATAATATATTCCAAAGCAATACGAGTTGTACATCTCTTTTGATTAAGCCTTGCCTTGAGACAAACCAGACACAAACCAGGCCAAACAAATCAAAGCCAAGCATTAATGTTTCAGAGCTTGTCATATCTCCTGTTGGTTCTTAGAGTAAAACGCTTTCCCTTTTTGCAAATCTTACAGGCAGCCACGAAATGTTATCCAGTGGATGAACTGTCAGGAAGGAGGTAGGATCATGTGACTCCTTACTGGGATGCAAAAATAGACCAAGGAGAAACAGATTCTTTGGTGTTGTAGGGGCTTTAATGTTGATCTGTCATTATGCATCCTGCGTGGATCTGGGCTCAGAGATGACAATGTTTAGAGATCAGACCTGGCCCTACTGCCGAGCGAGCACCAGAACACACTGCAAAAACAGCCGTGTTAATCATTCATCGGGCTGGTAGGATATTGACTCAATGTACCGGCTTAGATGGGGAGCATGTTAGGACATGAGTCTCCATTTCTCACTTTTATTCACCGTGTACCAGGGGCGGAGAGGCTAGCGTGATAGAGAAGGGGACAAAGACACATAGTTTTGCTTTGGAGATTTGAAACCTAGAGGATAGAGGAGGATTTTTCTGTCTGCACTTTCTTGTAAGGCAAGAAAAGGAAAATTACCCAGCAGTAAATAGATGAGTTTGATAAGGCCTCCTAAATATAAGTCTTATCTCTCCCTCAATTTGAAACAGCCATGGAAGAAATAGGCCACGTTGTCACTCAGGCTTTTAATTAAAAACAGAGGAAAAGTGTGTGTGGTGTGTGTGTGAGAATGTTCCCAGGAGAGAGTAGTTTTAAAAACATTTATTCACGCTTCATGTTTATCACCTTCAAATGACCTTGATCTTGAAATACTCCTCTTTTTTGGTCTGGTTCAGCTTGCCTGCTCCAATCTCATTCACCCAGTGTAACAAACAGGGTGAATGAGAGGATGAGAGAGAGGCAGAAAGCGCGAGAGAGAGAGAGAGAGAGAGAGAGAGAGAGAGAGAGAGAGAGAGAGAGAGAGAGAGAGAGAGAGAGAGAGAGAGAGAGAGAGAGAGGTGACATGACCCCATGTCTATTAATCAGCAACTCAGCAAGGCTCACATCACTAGACCGCCCGTTGTCACACAGGTGGAAGTAATGGCTGGGAAGCACCCTTGTCCGATAGCAGCTTGTCCAAATGCTGAGATGTGAACTGACAAAGACACGTACAAGGCCTGGAAACAGAGAGCCGCTGTCAGGCTTTTGACTGATAACAGCTTGAGTGAGAGGAGTGCAAGTGAAGAGGAACAAGTCGAAGCAGGCAGATAACACCGTGGCCTAAATGTGATTATGGCTCATCATCAGTTAGGGAGCGTTCCTCTGAACATCGATTTGTTTATCTGATGCACGATAGAAAACAAAAATAGGCTTCAGTAATTGTAATGATTTAACCAAACTAAAGATGCTGAAGACAATAATCTGGTGCCCTTCTTTCTTTTTACTGAAGATAGGGAATAGAGATGATCTGTGAAGTTTGGGATGTTGGACAATAACTTAAAGTTTATTGAAGTCAGACCAGATAAAGCAACTTCTGTTTTGACTGACATACAGATACAGGAGGTACAGGTACTGTGTTACATGGCAAAATGTCTTCAAACTGTTTTAACGTTTAAATTAAGATTAAAGACTTTATTGACAATTTAGTAATTGTGTGGTACTGTTTTTTATGAATGAATGAATAAATTAATTACTTAATTTCAAACCAAAAATAAAGAATATAAAATAAACATATCAACACTTTACATGGCATTGACTAGATTTTCCATCATTTATGACACAATCTGTGTTTTCATTATTATAAATGACATGTTAAATCACATGCAGAAGTTTCGTTTCATAGACTGCTGTTTCCAAACAACATATATTTAGTTTTGTTCAAATTTAAAGACTATTTATTTATGCTGAACCATTGTTTTAATTTACTAATTTCTGTCGTGACCTCCTCCAAAAGTTGCTGCATATTTTCCCCAGAACAAAGAGCATTGCTGTCGTCTGCGAATAAAACAAATTTTAATTTTCTGGACACCATATATCATATACATATATCATCCATGTACAAAGTAAACAGTTTTGGACCTAATATTGAACCCTGTGGGACTCCAACAGTTAGGACTAGGTCTAGGCATAATGATATGTAGTCAGCCATTTGTACAAATCCAACACAACCCCTCTCACACCCTATCTTTTCAGCTTTGAGAGTAATAAATCATGGTTTATTGTGTCAACTGTTTTTTTTTTTTGTTGTTGTTGTTGTTGTTTTTTTTTACAAAAACTCCTACTACATAATTCTTGTTATAAATACAACCAGTAATTTCCTCTTTTGATTCCATTAATGCAGATCTATTTGCTCCAAACCTGTATCGACTGTCTGAGAGTAAATGATAGTTTTCAATAAAATGATCCGACCTCCTTGTAAACAGTTTTTCTAATATTGAAAGACGAATACTAATAATTAAGGCCGTCCATAGAAAAGCTTTGCTTCTGTTTCTTTGATATCTTTTAAAGGGATGTGAGGGGATGACATGAAGGGTTGCAGGCTATAATTGAACCTGCAGCCGCTGCAGCAAAGACCACGCCTTTGTATATGGGATGACCACTCTAACCATCGAGCTACTGGGCACTCTAGACCAGCTTTTTCAAATGTAGTTATGTTGCAGTGTTATGATTACAAAGTGAACAAGCCCATTTTAGTAAAGTCAAGTTTTAAAAGTTATAGCAGAGTGCCATATCAAGTCAAGTCAGTGTCACTAGTGTCAGGTACCAGCTCTAGATGATCTAAATATATATAATCAAATATGAAAAAGGTAGAAAACCAAGTCATGCCAAGCCTGTACAATAAATAGTAACAAGTATTTGCAATAGTGTCACAGCAGACTTCATAAATTACAGTAGCAGTGCCATAACAGCATGGGAGCCAATCCCCTAGAAGGGGTACAGTGAACCTCTCAGAATAACAGCAACAACCTTGAGCAAAATATGCCACAAATTCAGCCCATTACACACAATAATCAAACACAGAAGTATCCATGTTCCACAAAGCACACCCAAAACAACAAGCAACAAAAAAAAGCTCAGCCACAACAAGAGAGCAATCCACAATTAATACCAATGCAAATATACCAATTGATGGCAACAGCAGAAATTAGCAATCAGCAGATCAGTGATAGCAATAAAACAAACCAGCAGTGCTCATAGCCTCGTATCGTCAAGCACACAAACACAGACAGAAGCCATCTCAGAGCATTTTCTAACAGTATGCATGTCAGCACAACAAGCAAACTCTTACCTTGTTGAAGCGAAGACGTGATCCCCGGAGCTGTTGATGTTCCAAACAGGAAAACTCCTGTTCTGGGTTTAAATGTACATTAAAGCCCCACAGCAGACAGACATTACCAGTGTTTAGCATATTACAGGAAATTATGTGAATGGGGTGTGTGCAAGACAATCATGTTTACATCCATAAAACCTGTTTACTATATCGGCCTCTCATAGAGACTCACATTTGCATTGAGCTAAGAGGCAACAACAAAGAGAAAGACATGCCATAAAACAAATTCAGTGGAAAACAGCCATAATACTAAAAGTAAGGTTGGGCCTTAATGGCTGAATTATAATGCCACCATAGCCAAAACACCACAACAGCAACAAATAAGGGAGAAAACAAGTAGTAAAAACATCCAAAATATTTTCCAATATTATAAATAATGATGCTATATTAACAGCATGAAAGCATTCTGATGCACGGTCTAGGGTTGCAACGGTATGAGATTTTCACGGTACAATAACCGTCTCAGAAAATATTGCGGTTACACAGTATCACAGTATTACAGAATTTTATTATCAGTCAGAATGACCCTTAAAGGAATTAAAACAAACAGGTTAATTTTGGTTAAATAAACATTTCATTATCCTCCTGAGACCCTGTGTCCTCTTTTAACGACATCAGATTTGGGGTTGTTTAACCTTATACTTCACTCTACTTAACTTAGACCTGTTGTCCTTTTTCATGGACACGTTTTGGTGCCATCTAGTGGTAGTAAGAGCACAATACACTATTCTACGTAACTCTGCCAAGTCAGTCTGCAGCCGATCCCAACACAAGGTCCAAAACCTGATCACATTTGATATATGAAACTTGTTTATTTATGATTAATAATGTTTGTAGTTTGATAAGGCAACAAATTTGACCAATTTTAGCAAGGGCTCCAAGCCAACATTAGAAAGTACACGTTTGAGGACATGGGGACTTTCTTATCGTCTTGTTTGAGGACACTGGGACTTATCATCTCATTTGAGGACATTGGGACTTTATTGTTGTCTCATTTGATGATATTGGGACTTAACTATCATTGACAATATTCAGATTTTTATACTTATTGGGTACTGATCCCAAATAGTTTGGAGAAATTAAAAATGCATACCAATCAAAAGTCTCAGGAGGATATTTGACACGTAAAACAATTTTTTAATGGAAGTAAAAGGTCTCCCTTTCAAAAAAAAATAACTAAAATAAAGTTGTAGATAAGCAAATGTACACAGTACAATAACAGTCAATTTTAATATCATGGTGTACCTTGTAACCAGTATATCGTTGCAACCCAAGCGCCGTCAAACATTTACTAAAAAAAAAAACAATGCTGTGCCACAGCAAGACAGCCACTTTAGTGGAAAACACTCAAAATAGTCAAAGTTGGGTTGGACAATATGACTGACATGAGAACACTGTAATCCCCTCAAATATTATCCATATATCTCAATATGCCAAATGCAGGCAAAATAACACATTATATTAGCATGCTAATCAAACTTTAACACCACACAGCTAAACCCAAACAATAACAGTTAGCTAATGGTCAAAACTAACATTAGCTAGCTGGAAATCAACTTTAGCCCAAAAAACGTTATAAGCAACTATGTCGTATTTTAAAAGCACAAAAGCATTATAAAGTGCTGTCAAACAATAACCAAAAGAAAATTAAGTTTAGCATACAGAAACAGAAACATAACAACGGCATTTAGCAGTAGCAGTTAGCAGCTAACGTTAGCCTGCTTAGCCCAAGTATGTGCAGCAGAGGAAAACATACAACTGCAGCCAAACACACAAACACAGCAAACACACAGCCAAAACACCAAGACACAAAATGTTTTTCCCTACCTTGTGAAGAGTCCTTGGTCTGCAGTTAAAACAGGAGCAACAGCAAACTCCAACTTCCAGTTTGAGGTGGTGTTTCAGGCCCACAGGTGATACACAGGCAAACTGGGTCGCAGAGTGGAGGCAGTTGCAGCAGAGAGTTTAGTTCAAACACAATTTTTTCCTCAACAAATCCGTCCTGAAGCGATGCAGTTATAATATTAGCAAGCAGGCAGTGCTACATGAGCAGAGGTAGCAGAGTAAAACAAAGGACAGGGAACTGGGATCTTAAATAGCCCACCCTTTCTGTCACCTGATGGTGTCACACTAAAATGTGACCCATCAGATAATGTGACACTTGAGTCAGACATGGGGGGAATAAAATGTTGACAGCATTTTTGACGTGTGAGATGCTGCATCACTTCCATCCAAAACTGTGACCCTTTCTCAAGAAAATGGGACTGGTTAACAACAAGGGTGTGGTTGGGAACACTGGGTGGAGCAAACAGCTAATACAAAACAGGTGAGAAGGAAACACTCTGGGAAGACAGAGGGACTAATGACTAAAGGAAGACAGGTGTGCGACAAACAGGTGGGAAAACACACCAAGACAGGAAGTAAAACCAGACATGACACATGAGGAGATAATCTACAAAATAAAACAGGGAAAAAAACCAAAACGAAGTCCACAAGTTAACATAATATTAACATAAACTCAGGATTATGACAAAAAGAAAACCATGATGAAAATGGGTTTGCCTTTTCAAAGGCATATAAAGCACACAGCACCATTTTTTATTAAATGTGAGTTTTTCTTTGAACACAGGCATTTCTAAGATGGTGATCTTACGCCTTGTTTCCACCAAGCAGTACGGTACATTTCAGTTCAGTAAAAAAAAAATTTGTTTCCAATGGAACCGTTCTGTACTTTCCCCATTTTTGGTCCCCCCTCTGTTGGAGTACCCAGCACACAGATCTGCGACCATGTGACCTTTGGTGCTATGAACACTGCAGTCCGTTGACTGGTCGATAGCGGACGGTCACTCTGCTCAGGGCTGAGTTGTGGCTGGTTTTGAGGCTTATGTAACCACTGTTCATACCGTGGAGAGTTTTAGCAGCTGTAGTCAGAGAAAAAAAAAATTAATTCACTGGGCTGCCTGCTGGCAACGTGTAAGAAGGAACATTAACTTGTAATGTTACTCAGTGCATGAGTTGATGACGTGAATCCATCAAAACACCTTAAATTTTTACTGACAACTTTGACCATTACTTTGGTTTATACTGTATATGGCATACACTTTTAGTGTATAGTGTTTATGTATCTTAATTTCGACCGATTATGTGAACGGCACGTATTCTAATCCTTAATCGGAAAAAAAAAGTGTTGCGGAGCATCATTCCTGTGGGCTCCGGCAACACTAAACCCCTGAGCTTGCCTGAGAAGGACTAAATACACAAACCTGCTATTTTTGAATATCCCATGGAGACAGACTGTCACTGTAGCCTGTTTTATTTTGTTCTGAAAATGTCGGCGTGCAGCCTCATTCTGTGGACAATAAACAAGGTACAGACTTCCATCTGTGTCACCGATAATGAGGAAATATATTGAGTGCTGGACGGAGCAGTGAGTGACAACAACCCTGACCACATGATAGAGTGTTATTTGCAGTGGAAAAGCTAGGATCTAGGTACCATGTCTGAAGGGTCACTTTGGGTTCCACATGTACCATACCAAAAGTGTTTGGTGGAAACTGGGCTTAAATTACTCACAAGCGCCCATTTTCTACCTAACATGTAGTTGGAGGACTCACTCAATATGGGCTCTATTTACGCCCCTGATGAGATTGTACAATCTGTTTACAAGAAATAGGTCATGTAATATGAAATGGCTCACAGTGCATATGTGAAGGTTGAGGAAACAATAGCAACTCATTGTCCCAGTAATATTCACACCAGCAGGTTGAGGGCAGATGACACTGGCTAATAAATATACCCATGACTATCAATAGGGAGGAAGTATCTTATGGAGCTACATGAAATGATAGTCAGCTACCATTTATGTTGACAGACAGTCATGGGTGAGAGGTTTCTGTGTTCTTCACAGGCTTGTCTATGTCTTGTTGATTATAGACTTTGTCCTGTTTGTACAGAAATGTCTTATTCAGACAGAATGCACACATCTTCTTATAGTTACTGAGGGAAAAACAGCATTACTCACTTGCTTTATTCATGACTTTCCTTGTTGGTTCACTCTGGGATCCAACAGCATCCATTTGTTTTCCCCGTAAATCTGCACATCTCTGATGTTTGCATGACACAGTTTGTCACATTGGATAGTTCCTCTGTTTTTCTCTTCATTTCTTTGTCATTTTCCCGCGATGACAAAGGGCCTCTGAGGCAGCTATTACCTTTTTTCTCCCTCCATTTACCATTTGTTCAACTGTGCAAGCCCCATTGTTTTAATTTCATGCAAGACGTAGTTTGGTGTTTTGGTTAAATCAAAAGTATATTCAAAAGTGAAAGCCGCTGAGTTTTTCAGAGCTGGAGGTGAAGGCAGTATTTATGTTAAATACACATCTTTTATCAATCAAACGTTGCCTTGTGTGTTTTTTTTTTTTGTGTGTAGTACTTAAATGAGGACAGGATGCAGAGCTTAAACAAATCAGACTTTTTGATGTTTTCCGATGTTTCATCTATGGACAGGAGACAAAATTCACATTTGCATGCTTGCTAAAACCGCCCACTCCATATATCAAGCCACCGGGTGATCAAAAGTTGAGTTAATAGGGATGTGGCGTAAGGGGGAGTTTAATTACTAACCTAAAATACTTTCAAATGATGTTTGGGTTGATGCTGTTGCTGGAAGCGAGTGTCTGGCAGTGGGGAAAGGCTGGTTTAGAGAATTTCTGAGTCAAAGCAGCTGCCTTATTTGTGTTGTGGGATTTAGAAAGCAACTGGAGCAGAGATCAATAAGGTGTAATAGGCCTGGGAATGAAATGATGCCAAAGTGTCCCATGTCAATGAATCTGCTTATCTCTGTCTGCCAAACTCCAGTCCACTAGCCCATGCTTACTCACCTGTAGATTACCGATAGTGAACTGGAGAGCTTGTCGGAGCACTAAATAAGGCTTGAGTTCATCTCTGTGCCCTTGACTTATCTGCAGAGCCAGAGGTATATTTCCTACATAAGCAGGTGCAGATGTATGGCTCCTGCGCTCAGAGGTTATGGTAAAGAGTTTAGGGAATTATATTCCTTTACTTTACTTTTACTTTATTTCAATGCCGAGAGCGGAGGAAGTACAGTATCACCAGGGAAACTGCCAGGAGTGGAAGTATCAGAAGTATTTTGGCCTAAGGGATATAAACCTGCATTATAGGTTTGTGCCAGCAACTGCCCTGTTATCTGTCCACTAGGTGACTCTTGAGTGTAGACTTTGGGAGTCACATCAGGGCCGCCAGGTATTGCAAAAACCAGACAGCACTGTAAATATCATAACTTGTGTATCTATATGTTTATATATATTATGTTCTGTTGGACATAATTGAATTTTAAGGGAACTGTGTGTAAGATTTAGGGGGGTTTAGTGGCAACTAGAGGCAAGGAAACTACTTGTTGATTGATTGTATCCTCAGAGGTCCCTTCCTCTCTGAAAGAGACGAATCAGGTGATCAAAACTGGTCAAAATGATGGTTATGACTTGGAACTGTCACCTCTTCAATGTATGTTAGCATCTGAAGGGGACACTGCAAAGAGCAGCCATAACCCTAAATTGACTGGAATACTCTGACGTATAGCAAGATACACTTATAGTAGTATTCCCTCTGGAAAAGCTTCACCCTTCATGACAGTGTTGAGGGATTGATTAAAATATGACAGCCAGACTTGGGCATAGTGGACCCCTCCGGACTATACTTGGTTATACCTGTTCCAACCTGGCTCTTAGGCTACAACAATGACGGGAGACGAGACGGAGTGTAGAAATAGTTAAAAGCTTATTTATTCACAAAATAACAATAAATAACAAACATGACAGTCAGTAATCGGTCATGTCTGTGTGTATGGGTGTGTGTGGAAATGTCTGTAGAAAGACCAAAAGAGGGGAAGAGACAGCTTCTGTTAGAAGGAGGGGAGCTTTTATATCGTCACATCAGGGTTCGATGTGTGGTGGTTGGGTCATTCTTATTAAGAGTACACAGCAAGATAGAGATGAATATTCTCTCAAGCAGCACTTTACTATTCTCCACACTCCAGCAGCTTCACAACAACATTTCCTGGTTACACTTCCTTGTTATGGGTCACATGTCTCTTAATTAACCAATGAGAAGCTAGAAGAACTAATGGCGTGTTCGTTTTGTACTCGGAGGTCGGAAGTAGGAAGTGGGAATGACATCACCTCCGAGTTGACAACAGTTTTTGCATTCTAGTTGACAATGGTGGACAAGTCGGGAAAAACATGGACACCCACAAGAAAGACTTTGTTGCCCTTGCATTTTAGTAGTATAGACAGCTTCAGAACCCTCATGCACTCCAACTGATGAACGCCGCAGATGAGGCTGACCTAATGTAAAACAAATAAGATAAAACTGCAATAAACAGTACTTCAGCAGAGTGTTTACTCTCTGTGTATGTGACCGGCAGCCATCTTGAATCCGTAAGTCGGGGTTGATGCGGTTGCTCCGAGTTTCCGAGTTGTAAATCAGATATCAGGGTGCATTCGAGTTTAAACTTCCGACTGGGAACTGGGAATTTCCGACCTCTGAGTACAAAACGAACACACCATTAGACTGAGGTAAATGTGTGTGAGAATTACTGAGGCAGAACCAGCAAATTATCTAACGTGTTTTTAACAATGCAAATATTTTAACATGTAAATATGAAAATAACAAAAAAAAAACAACCAGAAGAACAGGCACACTTAATTATTTCAAGATTTTCTTTGTTTTTTTGCACTGTGTTTTACTCCTGCTGTTTTTGTGTTCAGCTCAAAAACTATGATATAAGTGGTTATAAATAATCTGAACTGGTAGTATATGTAATTGTGGCCTGGGTAAAAGCACCATATAAAGCAGTTTCATGTCACGAATCAATGTTTTTTCTACAGTGTTCCACATGTTTGAGATGGGCCACTAGTCCAGCACCTGCTGATGTGTGCTCACCTTTTTTCTCTGGTAACTTAAAGTCAAGACACATAGAAGGCTTTTAATGGGAGCTGAATTATCGGCAGAGGTCTCTTTCTCTGTGATTTAAACCAGGAGAAACACTTAATAAAGCAATTTAGGTTAAAGAAATGTGATGTTTTTCTCTTGTCGCAGAGAGACTGCAAACTACAGTGGCTGAAGCAAAAATGCAAAAACACTAACGGCCCTATCTAGAGCCAGTGTTTGGGTTGTCCATTCTCGGCTACTGAAGAAAGATGGTGGTGCAACATGGCAACCTCCATAGACAAGGACGCGCTCCCTATGTAGATATAAATAGCTCACTCCAATTAAAACACAACTTTGATCACCAGTATATTGATTTGATTATACTGTGATTACAGTGATTATACACGAAAGAAAACGTACTTGGTATTTTATATTCTGCCAATACATGCCTCTAAGTCCCACACACTGGACGTATAACTGACCTATTTTAACCACTCCTCCCTCCTTCTTTCTTGCCTACCTGCATCACATGACTGCAATTGCGTCTTTGAGGTTGTACAATTGTGAAGGAAAAAAAAAAAAAACCAGGCAAAACCCTCTCCTGGCATAGTCCGATAAGGCATGTGAACATGCACCCTGCTATTCTCTTATCTCGCTGACATGCTCAAAACGCCCCCATGCCAGTGCCGAGCGTGACATGTGCAGCCCGGCATTATTAGCGTGATAGGAATAGGTCCTTTTATTCAAGGACGTGACAATCATGACAAAACACAGCACAAACCCCCGGCCCTGCTGTCGTCATCACTCTTAAATGAGTTTTCCCTTCTTAGAGGCAGACTGCAGCGTGCTGCGGTTGGTCTGACTGGAAACGTGAAGCCAATGGTGAGTAGCGAGGTAAATTGGAGACTGAGTGACAGGTTAACACCCATCAACCGCATGGTAGGAGCAGGTGCTGATCTCCTGGCCTGTCTCATTTGACAACTTATGGCGCTGATGGAGAGTGCTGGAGCTTGACTTGAACTGATCGGCCCTGATGCGGCCAAATATGCACTAGAAAGACTCAGAATATATTTATTCATTCACTGTTAGCACAAAGATCTTGGAATGGGGCTGTACTGTGTCTCAGCTGTGTCCTCATTTAGCACCCAAAGGCCAAAACGTACAGCCTTCAGCATATGGTGTGAAAGACCACCTAATAAGGAACTCACAATCTGTTTTCCTGTGCAGCTATAGCAAACTCTATCCTTAGTTTTCTTTATATTCATTAAAAATCCCAAGGCACGTCACATTTATGTATCAAGAATTGTTGTTTTCAGTGATGTCCAGTGTTTGACCTGTTAATTAAGACAGTTCCCACATCTTCTCTTAATCAAGTGACTATCCTGTGAGTGATGTTATGAACTTATCTCAAGGCACACAGGATCTACAGAGGTATTTTCTTGTTGAGAAGCTGCCCACTGAAAGCGATCTTAGACTACCTACACTTGTCCTTGGCCAGGCTCTTGACAAATAAATGGTGACTTGGATATTAAAATAGAAAGGCAAGCTGCCAGGTGTGTTATATTCAGGGGCCTTGCTGTGTATCTCAGCCTTTTATTGTCATGCATTGCTCTCTAGCAGGTCTTTAGCAGACGACTCCGGTTATTTTTTTATTTTTTTCCCCAGCCTTAATGAATGTGTGAGCCACAACCACAAGTACAAGTATTGACCTTGATAAGTACCATGGGCTTAAAACTCCCCTTGACTACAAGTGTGTTTTTAACCACTGTCACATTGTATGTTTTTCTCCAACATAAATGCTCTTGTGGCACTCTCGAGTGATAAAATGGTTGCAAGGATAATACATTTTGAATGGCATCATCAATAGTCTATTCATAAGAGAGGCGTTAACATGGGATCAATATTCAGAAAATACAAAAGCTTTCATATATTGCACTGAGAGATTCGGGGGGGTTATCGTCAACGTGAGGGGTTTCCAGGAGCTAGACGGGATAAGAGGATTTTAAAAAAAAGGGGGGATTTAGGTAACAAAAGATGAGGAAAGAATAACAGAATCAATGTATTACAATTCCTTTTTATACAGTAAATAATAGCTGTGAGATAATAGGCATATGACTGAAAACAGCTTTCTCTTCAACATATACATGTGCACGTGACGTCAGTGATGTAGGTAGTAGATTAACAAATCAGTGGAAAGACTTCTGACTGAATGAATGTAATTTGCATAGAATCAAAAAGGACTGACATCATGGATTATTTTGCTATTGTATTACAATTTTTTGGTTTTATACTGCCATGACAGTCGAGGTATTGAAATGAAATAATTCCAGTTGACTCCAAAGCTACAACAAAGCCCATTTAGGACCAAATGAGGATCACATCAAAACAATGGTGTTGTTAAAGCAGATTACCTTGAAATTGTAGTTCTTTAGAAGAAGCCGAGAGGCATAAAATCACCTCAAATGTTATTTTTAGGAGACAGCTGTCTACCTGTAGCCAGTAAGTTTTATTTAAAAAAACCTTTGTTGTAATTGTCCGAACCGTCACTATTCTCACACAGCACCAAACGAGATAGATGATTTGTGAAAAAAAAAATCATATTTCCCCACTCCAAAAGTAGGTCACGCGTCCATTCCGAATGGACCCCAAACGACGTGTCAAGTTTGTAAAAACACACTTTACTTTAAAGTACAGTGAATTTCCAGCACAGAGCTTTTATGTTGACATAAAAAATCAGAGCTAACACAGCTGTAAATCATCTCAATCACTGCTCGTGAGCGTCAAACTGCCAAATGAGGCAGCAGTGATCAAGTATGAATAAAGATTCTGCCTTGCATATTTCTTTCCTAAAATGTTTTCAGAAACATATTTTAGTGTACTGTTTAGCTGTAAAATGAGAACGTTAGTCCGGCTAGCGGGCAGTGCTTGATGCTTGAGTCGATCGTATTAACCCGTTCTCACTCCCAACGCATCAAATACCGCCACTTTGTCGGTGGCAGTGAGACAATGCCACAAAGAGGCACCTATCTCTGCGGTATGAAACACACCAGGCAGCAGTTTGTGATGCTGCCGGCAACTACTGTTATTATAGAGCAAGATAGTCTGTGTAGGGAGGGTGGGGAGGACTGCAGGATTGGTCAAACAGACTCTGGATTTTCACATGGGAGCCTGTTTGTTTACTGTGTAAATTTTGGGCCAAACTATATGTTTTCTCCTAGAACTAACCATGTAAAAATGAGGTGTTTTAATGAATAAGACTGTATGTATGTAATAAGCAGAAGCTGTACATTTCCTGTGAAAATAGGAGTGTATATTAATCAACAGGCCATTGCTGAATGCCAAAACAGACATAGCAGTGTTTCATAGTTTCATTAGTCTAAAAATGGAATACATCACTCATTACTCGTTACTCTTGTCAAAATTACTTTACTAATTACTCCCTGCCAACAGTAATTTGTTTCACTTTTATTATTATATTACTTTTCCGTTACACCCCATGAAGTTGGTAACTGTGTATCTCCCAAAAATCTCGATGTATGCCTCTGTGTGGATGTCAGAGTAATCGAATCTAAGGCTAGATGGTGTTCAAATTATTTTTCTTTTTATGCCTGTGTGTCTTCTGTTGCCTGTGATTGGTATTTTCCCAAGGCTCTGCCAGGAAGACAGCAAGACATTCACGGAGCAACATTTCATCCACCACATATCGAACCACAAGCTTCATTACTTCTTTGTAGCTGCAGCTGTCCACTATCAAAATCTAGTTTTGGTTGTTAAGGCAGTGTAAGGCTACAGCCGACCTCTGTGGCCAAAGATGGCTCGCCTTTGGTGGGGTGTATTTCCTGGAGCTTCACATTGTTGTTTTGTCGGTCATAGTAGCTAAGGTGTGTCAGACCCAAGGTTTGAGAGCGTTTTTTTTTTTCGTGGAAAGAGACAACTCCCTGCAGCAACAGTCTTGTCATCTCTCCACCCAACAAAATCAAAGTATGGGATTCCATCCAAACTAGCGGTGCGACAATAATGAAAATGAATCCGCTGATGTGATTGTTGTATTTCAAACCTGTAGTAATGTGATAAAAGTAACGTTGTAATGAGTTGTCTGTTATTTTGGCTAACTGTAATGTTATTACTGTAACGCATTACTAGTAACTTGTAACGTGTTACTGCCCAACACTAGTGGCTAGCTCTTCATGTTTAGACGTGTAGATCCAGTGACAAAGCGACCATATTTGACAATTTGGGATGAAAACATGTCTACTGTATCAAACACATTGGACAGGTGACAAACTGTCTCATTTTACAGCTAAACAGTACACTAAAATATGTTTCTGAAAACATCTGAGATGAGAGATAGGCAATGCAGTTCCAGAATCTTGATTCATATTTGATCAGCGCTGCTTGTTTGACAGTTGGATCGCACACAAATGATTGACAGCTATGTCAGAGACCCCTCTACTCTGACTGGTTGGTTTTGGTGTGCCGCAATTCAAATGCTATAAGAAGTAGCAGGAAGAGGAGGAGGTGTAGCTTTAAATGATCATGTTTTGATCCGCAGTTCATGTAATGTATCCTTAGTCCTTAGAATAAGACAGTTCATCCGACAGGGAAATGTGGCATCATTTACAGAGCTGATGGTGACAGTGGTGTGTTATTTTGTGTTTTTTATGTTTTAACATGAGCTTTTGCACCTACTGTTGTTAGACTGGTTACAACAGTCATGATGACATGTCAAGGGCTCATGTCACAGCAAGCACGCAAGCATGTTTCACATTACCATCCAGAACCGATTTCATGCCATACGTTAATGTCTTGGAGCAACATTGCATTGAACCCTTTCCTCCCATTTTGCCCTCTGCATTGACCAGCATCATACAAACATGCACAAACAAGCAACTTTAAGGTTATTTAAAGGACAGTGATCAATAATGCTCCTGTAACTCCTACTTAATCTCCATAATGAGCTTTATTGCAGCAATTAATCATGTCTTAGCAGCCAGTGCCCAGCCTCCCAGAAGAATGCTGGCAGAATAAAGGCCAGGCCCGACTGGTGCTGCCCACAGCTGACTTCACAAGGATCCCATGGTGAGGAGATCCTGTTCGAAGAATTAGACTGACCTCTTCAGTGCGGCTGATAGCTATTTGATTTTCCATACTGACATTAAGCAATCCATCAAGCTTGTATTTAAAAATATCACAGATATGCCTGCTATTAAACACCACCAATGCCTCATCCTTTGCTTTATCTCTTATAGTGTGAGGCTATCCTGTCTGATTTTTGGATTATTGTTCCTTTCCCTGTTTAAAATTGTTCAACATGATGAATATCTTTGATGGAAAAATACATAGTCATAGCTAGAAAGTATATATAGTAACTCATCAATAAAACAAAGCATAATATGCATTTCAGAAAGCAATAAAACAAAAGATAAACACGGTTCTGTCACGATACACTCCACGGATTTGGCGAGCAGTCTCCCCATAGAGACTAATTCTCTAAAACCACAGGAATGTTGCTGAAGATGAAAGGTATCTATATTTGATTTTCCAAAACCTTTGTACTGTATATTAATTATTAATTAAGTGGAAAGAACTCATTTTGAATTTAACTCCTTAATTATCCACACAATTATTCTCCCTTGATTTCATAAATCCATAAAAAATGCCACTTTTATCTTCAACTTTTCTTTCTGCTGCTGCTGCATGAACAACTTATCTCCTCCAGACACATGTCTTTAAGGGTCAGACAACGCCATCGGATGTGTTGTGTTTCCGTGTGTATTATAATGTCCCCGGGTTCCGAGGGAAGATTATCCCGTGTCAGTTAAGATTATCTGCTTTTGTGAAGTCTGAAAACCTTCACATTTGATTTGGGTAAGGCGCCATTAGATGGCCCCGAACCTGTGAAATTGATGACACCTCTGCGCAGCTTGATCAAGCCTTCCTCTTTGGGGGTTTTTACAAATGGGTACTCAATTCTCTATATGAGGAGGGAAAACGAGTGAGGCAGGTCAGAGAGGTAGCAGGCGGTAGATGAGGTGGACGGCACGAGGCCTCTTATGATGAATGATTCAGCTGCATTTAGAAAACTATTGATTCTGTCCCGGGCCTAATAGAAGGTGATGATGGCACAGAGGTGAATCCATTACCGGGTAAGAAGCTGCGTCAGGTACGCAGAAGGCTAATGTGTGTCCTTTCCCATTTGTCATCGCCAGCATACGCAACTGGATGAGCATGCAAGTGTGGCATAACGGTGTGCTCCTGTCCTCTACGCCCGTAGGTGGAGATGTGAGCAATGTCTATGAACGCTGTCTATTAATCTCAAAGGCAACTCCAAAAAAAAAAAAGGGCCAGAAGACACTTTGCCACTCTATGTCCTCCTGCCTGAGGAATCTCCATGTCAATCCCAGACAGAGAGAAAGCAAAAGGAAACAAAGCAGCTGTCTTTACTCAGACAAGATCCTCTCTGTCCCTGTCTCAAGCGCTGCTTTTCTGGCTGGGAGGAAGGCAGAGGACCCCACACAATCGATAAGTCCTCAGGGACAGCAGTGTGTTTGTGACCAAACAAGCAGCTCTCATGACTCTCATGACTCTCAATGCACTTTGATATACAATAGCCTTAGTTTACCTTCTTAGTGTTTAAATAGAAATTAGATAGTAAAAAGTTTAATTGTGATTTTGGTATTTTTTGTAGCATTTTAACCAAATTAACATCCCTCTAAAATTGCAAAACGCACCATGTTTGGCACTTTGCTTTGCTATCACTGGATCTGTATTCTATTATTGTTCAGTTATGTGTAAAAACTGAGCTCAGCCAATGAAATACTCCATCACAAGGTCAGCACAAGAGGCACCTGGTCACTGCCAACAAGGTTAAGGAGGTTTAGAAACAAACAAAGCCTCTCTTCATGTGCTGGCTTTTGCCATTTCTCTGGCATTGCCATAGGCTGAATTGCTTCACTGTTTCCATGAAGGTCTTGTGACATTTGATTAGAACGCCTTTTGGGAGTTCCTACATGCCTTTCGCTGAGTCGTTTGAAGTGTTTGCAGCTCAGTGGAGCTGTATCAACAGCAGCTGTGAAGCCTCTAAGGCCTTTTCTTTTACAATCCAAAAAGGTGTGTCATTCCATCTCGACTATCCCTCTGCCTTTTGCTTAAGAGAGAATAAGGAGCTAAAGAAACCTGGAGCTCCATTCCCTCTCCTATAAATTTGATTTAAAACATTTTGTCTCAGCACTGAATGCATCTATAATATTCAGCTCCATACTCAAGCCCACTATTGTCAAATGTAACTGTTGTTTAGGTGTTGTTTATGTGTGTAAAACAACAGCATATATATATATATATATATATATATGTATATATAGATATAGATATAGATATATAGATATATAGATATATATAGATAGATAGATATAGATATAGATATATATAGATGTATACACACACACACACACGTATATATATATATGTGTGTGTATATATATATATATATATATATATATACATATATACATATGCATATATATGTACATATGAAATTTCTATGCACATAAACACTAGGAAATAACCCTCCATACCAGCAGGCAGCAGTAGGCCATATTCGTCATTCCAAATAGGAGACCGCAACACAGCAGTACGGATTCAAGATGGTAATTAGCCAGTTCGCACACTAACAACACAACCCAGTTTTTTTAAGACCAAATGATATTTACCATGCACTAGTGAACAGTAACACAAATAATTATGAACTGTTTCTGCTACGGAGCTCAGTGGCTAAAAAAAATAATCTTACCTAATATAAAAAGTTTGTTTTGATGTTGTACCCTCTTGATTTTTGTTGGTTTTATGCTTTCCTCACTTTTGTTTCTCTTTTTTCGCACTGAGCTGAATCAGAGTAATTTTGCTCACTGGCGGGCTTCGCCAACTCCGACACTGATTCAATGCGCTGAATTGGCTGAAAAACAAATCCGGTCTCATTCTGAAGTCAACGAATACCGGTGCTTGGTCAGTGACTTCCAGCGTCAGATTCAGACGAAGAAAGGCATCCTTTCATGTGGGCGTGATATGCGGCCAGTCAGGTTCTGTACCAGCACCTGATGGCATCAAGGGGAGACAACAATGTAAGTCAAGGCAGCTTAAGCCCAAGTAGGGTGGGTAGAAGGGGTGATGGATCGGTCCGACAACCACCAACTTTCACCTGGACTTTCACTTCCCATAAGAATGTAAAGCCAAACCCTGTTCTATTGTTGCCTAAACCCAACCATGTGCTTTTGTTGCTGAAGGAAAAAAAAAACCCATCAATTTGTGCTGTTGTATTGACAAAGTGCATTTATTTTGAAAGAGACTGTATGTAAACGTGAAATTTCCTTTGAAAACTGAAGTATATTTTGAAAACAGACGATGCATGTAAAACGCAGAACTTGACAGGACATCCCAGAACATAAACAACCAACACACCCTTCACATCTTGTCTTGACGTGAAAGTCCTTGGCTGAATGTCAATATGTGACGAGGGCGAAATGAGAATATGTTGGACAAACAGCTGACAATGGTCAACGCTGTGGTTCGCACTGCAAAAACTAGGGCATGAAGTTCACAGACAACACAATCTCACTCCGACCTCAACACACATCTACGTTTGGTCATGAACTTTCCATGTCCACATATGACATGCAAGGTACCCTGGGTGCGCTAGTTGTTGACGTTCTGGGACACCGTGTCAGGTTCTGCCTGTTACATGCATTGTCTTCTTTCAAGATATACATACAGTCTCTTTCAAAATAAACAACACAACACTCCGAATTGCTGTTTTTTTTATCCTTCAACAACTAACGCACATGGTTGGGTTTCGCCAACAAAAGTGTGTGGTTAGGGTTAGGAATCTCATATCTAATAATCTTCGGAATCGGTGTTTGCTGGACCTATCTGCCACCCAGATTCCTTTTATACACATTACTTGTTTACACATACATGGCCGATAAAGTTGATTCTAATTTAGTTATAATTCTGTATGAAGCATTCAATATCCTACTATAATAACATTCAGTTTGCATAAATGTGTGCATTAGATTTCCTGGTGGCTGCTCTTTATGAGATGCTCAGACATTTCCTTTGTGTCTGTTAACAACTGTAATATGTATTTTTACCTGGCTAAGTATTTTTATTGGTTATTTTTCATGACCAGAAGCTGATTGTGCATGTGTATTATCATCATCTTCTCAATCCAGATTTCTTAATCTGTAGATTTAAAAGTGCAAATAAACCGGTGAGATTCATTGCACAGCCTGATGATGACAAATTATATTGTATTTTGAATAAATGTGGAACAACAGAGGCGCCTTTTGCTTTATAGATTGTTTGCATGACTTGCAAACATTTACACATCCAGGCTGGTGTAAACAGTATATATCATTTTAGGCCCCCGCAGACAATGAATATTTGGACAAAAGATTAAAACATTAGGAGCTGACATCACCCAAATCATTACTATCATTACAGTTACTTCTTTTCATGACTCTAATTCCTCATTCGGTGCCTTTGTGCAGGCTGCTCTCCTCTCTTTATCTTAACATGCAGCCGTTTGCTCAAGGGGATAGTATTTTTAGCTCAGGAAAAAAAAACGTATGGAGCTTATTTACCGCCATCATATCATCAAACTGTCAAGAAGCATCTTTTGCCGACTAAACCTTTCGCATATCTGTGTACTCATAATTGATTCTCTGTTATATCGCCAGCAAAATGCCACCAAGATAACTGAGCACTGCAGCGTGGATGGTATAAAACCCTCACTGAGGTTTGATAGACTGTCACATCTTATCACAACTTTGAAACACTGAGAGGAAGGAGAGAGAGGGGGTGAATATGCACTCGACTCCTGTACCTCAAAAGGTGTTTCTGTGCTAAACATTTTCAAAGCGCCCTGCCTTGAAAATATCATTTTGTATTTTTTCAGGTTAGTGGAAACGCGAGGATTAAGTGAGATAGAGGTAACAACTGACTTCAAGCGACAAACTTTGAGATGTTAAAAAAAAAAAAAAAAAAAAAGGTACAAGTTTGTGTTTGGAACTTTCCGTGCGAGCCGTGTAAGGTGCAAATAGAAATGTGGGCACAGCAAATAGATGGTAAGAGTGCAGATGACTTTCCATTAAGTAGGACAAGGCGAGCAACATTTAAAGCCACAAATTAACCTTGTTGAGTGTAATTGACTGACGATAAACCTCACCCCCCCCTTAGTTACTGTTGCTAAGCTTCCCATCCTGAAATGGCATCGATGCAGTTCACAATAATAATGATGGCAGATTTAGCGATTGAAGCTCATTGTAATATTTGAAACCAGAGTCCCAGTTTCAGATAGAGGCAGCTTCTTATTTTTGCAAGCTTTGATTTGGCAGCTGAAATGTCAGCTGCTGCTGGCAGGTCTGATCATCTCTAGCTAACTAGGTAATTCCATTTGTTGATTGAAAACTCCAGGTAACTTTTTTTTAATCACACTTCATGTGAATGAGTTTTAAATACACAGCTGATGGCTCGACACGTGATGCTAAACACTAAGGCGACATGCCAGTGGCATATGGAAGGTACAACAGGTCGAAGTGCACCCTATCGTGCATGTGTTGTCTTGACACAAGTAGAAACTTGACATTAGACAACATCAGCATGCATATTACCCAGCGATCATCATTGCGAATCTTACAAAAATAGCGAAAAAAAAAATACATTTATCCCAATACCACTGACATATGTAATAAAAGTCCAGTCTCAGTCGTTGAAATCCGGTGCTTGGACAGTGATTTGCAGCGTCAGAAACCATCAAAAAAAGGCATCTTTTAATGTCAGTATGATATGTGGCCGGTTGCTATTATAGTTTAAGGCGCCCAGCGGCATCAGGGGGACACGCAGCGGGACATAGACAAAAGTTAAGGCGGCAAAGTCAGAGTGTGGCGGGTGGGAGGTGTGGTGGATGGGTCCAACAAACACAAATTTTCATCCTGAGATTCTAAAGCCGAACCCTGTTCTTTTCCCCCAAACCTAACCACGTGTTTTTGTCCTTGAAGGAAAACATCCATTCGTGCTGTTGTACTGACGCAGTGAATTTATTTTCAAAGAGACAGCATGTAAACGTTAAATTTCCTGTGAAAACAGAAGTGTATCTTGAAAGAACAGAACTTGACACGGTGTCCGAGAACGTCAAGAACCAACGCCCCCAGGGTACCTTGTACGTCGAATATGGACGTGGAAAGTCCATGACCGAAACATCAATATGTGACGAGGTCAGAGTGAGAATGTGTTGGTAATAAATGTGGAATCAAGTGCATGTGATTTCATTACTTATGGGACTGCCAATAACTACAGGACTACACAGTGGACATGCAAGTTTTTGTTTTTGTTTTTATATAACAAACTTCACAGCATGATGTAGTTAGCTCAAGTTTTGCTCTCTAACTCTTTGACTTGGAAGCATTCATGCAAGGTTACAACAATACAGTAGGTAGTAAGCTAATTGGCCGGGCATGCAAAAGTTTGCAGCTTGTGTTAACACACTTAAATCCATTCCTTAGGATTTTTCTTTTGAGTTTTCTATTTTGGATAAACCTAAACAAAATTAAAATCAAAAGACATGACCCTACATCTAGTATCACAGAGTTGGTTAATCAGATGTCTCTGGACAAAAGTGATTTTGGGGAGGGGTTTAGCAAACATTTGTTAATTATGTAAGGGATAATGTATAATGAGCCGGTAAATACTGGGAAAATAACTCCCGACGCCGGCAACGGCTGAATCTGTGCTACAATAGCTACAGGGAATCAAGAGAAAATGAAAAGCAGTGTCCCTAGCAACGCTGGGCTACATAGCAACGGTCATTACACAGTAATATCAGACCTCTGAATGCCGCGACTGACCAATCAGAATACAGCATTTAATAGAGCCGTGTAATAAAAATTACTAATATTGATCTGAATTGCTGAGACATGTAAAATCAGCAAACTTGTTTATTTCTGACGTCATTTTCGAGCTGTAACTGTAACATTTAAAGACATATATTTAAACATGATGTTCTGACCCATCTGACTTCTCTTCTATGCTTATTTTATGTTCTGTGTTGCTTTGCTAGCATCTGTAATAAACCAAATCTACCATCATGGAGGCTAAGCAGTGTACTGAAATGTATGTTAGCCAACTAAGACCCACCTTAAAAATCCAAGTGTACGCTATATTGAGAATATTTCCCCCGCTTTACTTACAAACTAACCAATGGAGGCAGGGGTAGACCAGCAACTCCTATGATCTGCAAATGAAATGGAGTCTGGTGGCTTTGAGATAACGTCCTCAGTTCCCTGCCTGAAAGAGCTGTCATTCTAAGAGAGCGTACAAGTGATATTAATCTTTTAAGCAGCCAAAAACGTACCGACTGAGGCTGCGATTGCTCAGCTTCAGTTTATGTATGTGATGTGGAGGGTTCTACCTAATTAATTTAAACAAACATTTTTGATTTGGTCTTTGTAGCACTTTGCAAAACAGATGTTACAAAGTGCTAAACAAGACAATTAAAGCAGATCTATGAAGTACAGTATTAACAATAATGAAGCTATTAGAACATCACAGAACACACCAGGAACAAGATAATATTAAAATAGAGTGTCAAAACAAAGTGTAGCAAATGCATTATTGCTGACTCTGAAAATGAAGAGGCTAATGTAGGAGCAGCTTCAGGACCATGGGCAGGGTTTCACCAAATTCTGCTTGTTTCATTCTTATAACATCTGCAGATTAATTACCACAGATAAAAGTTCCTGAAATGGATGTTAAATAAAAGGAGGACACTTAAACATAATAATAACTTGTTATCGCACCTTTCCTTCAGGGATGCAGCCTGAGATGCTCCACAGAACAGGATTAAAAACACCTCACCTTTTCTGATTCTTTACTCTCATGATCGCCAACTACGTTCGTCTATCCTTGAGTCTACTTTGCTCTTTTGTGTTTTTGTCAAAACAGATCTTTATAATTACAAATGCCGACATCACATCTCGACAGCTTGGCTTTGAGCTGTTAAGTGCAACTATTTATCCAAAAGGACCTCTCACGATTTAGAAGCACCGTTAATGATTTGTAGAAACATAAGATAGAAATAAAATAACTCAACAGCATGGTGGAGCCTTTTTGATGTTTCTTTTGAAAACTTGCAACATTAAAGGCATGTGTTAACAGTGCAAGCCTGTGATGCCCCGCTGTGCCGAGACTGAGCAAACACCCTCCAACAAAGAGCACCATCTTCCCTCAGCATCACCAGCCACGCTCCTCAAGCCAACACTCCGCACCAGGCTCATTCCCCCTCTGCGCGCCGGCTTTGAACGTCAGCCGCATAACTGAGTCCCCAAGTCACATGAAATCACAAACGTCAAGCGTCACATCACATATTTATCTGGAAAATGACTGTGACAGAGTTCTGCTGGCTCTTGCTAATCAGGCATGCTTTTTGTCGATGCGCCGCGTTAAAAACCATCAGATTCTGACTTTTAACTTCAGATCGTCAGTGATTTGATATCAGATCTTTAACACATCAAAAGTGACTTACTGTAAAATGATATAATATTTCTTCATTAAACCATCAAGCTTTCAAATAGATTGTGGTTTAAGAGTCAAGTCTGGTCGTGACTATAAAGACTATAACAAACTCTTCATGAGCTTACAGTCAAAGTGGATTCAGACACCAGGGAGCTTTAAAGATTGCCTAATAAGCTAGCTCCATCCTAAAACTGCCACAGCTCATGAGATATATACTGTAAGTGAGTTTGGGGTGTAATTTGGGCTGAAATTATTAGACACTGGTTATTTGCTTTCACTGGATATGAAAGTTATTGCAGAGAAAAACACAGGTTGCTCAGAAACGCACACTCACATCCCTCCCAAAACTGCAGCACCTCTCCAAGGCAACCTTTTACTCTGCTGGAAACCTGCACCTTCTCTCACTGCAGGGCATAATAAATGGCAAAATTACAGTTTGTTACATAACATAAACCTAAAGTTCTCAAAGTAAACAATAACACCTCACTAGTTATTGTGATGGCGTGCCTCGGAGAAACCTGTGACCTTTACCCCAGCGTCTAAACGCTGACCTCTTGCTTGAAAAGCTTGAGCTGTTTCACCCTATATTGTTTTTCTCCTATGTGACTCACACTTACGATGAGTCACCATGTGACCTGTCAGAGAGGTTTAGGCTGAACTGAGCGAACCACTGTCAGCCACTGCGCCCTCAGGGAGGGATGAGGGTCTCTGTGCATGTCAGAGGAGTGCTGCTCGTCCACGGAGATTGTTGATGTTACACATGTGTACACACGTATGCATGAACAAATGTCGCACCCTAAAAAAACATGCCATATATGTGGTAGCTGTGATTTTAAGGAGCACAGGAATTTATGCGAAATGAATATTTTACAGATTGGTTAAATCTGAAGCTACTAAAAATTAAATGAAGGCTATGATGCTGGAAAGCAATTAGACATGTATTTGCTGGAAAGATGACCTTTAAAACAGCTCTGACTCTTAATATCTGTAAACACACAGTGTACACCTCATGTAGGAAAGACAGGAGAATATTTTTGAAAATTAATTACTAAAAATATGTTGAGCATGAAGGTTCATTTTTTTAACCTGGAAATAGGGTCATTTGATAATATAAGAATAACCTTCATCAGAGCTTTTTTTTCCCCACCGGTTCATTTTTAAGACAATAAACGCAAACTGACGTGAAATACAGGAGGTGCTTTACCGTCAATGAGCTTTCAGTTTAGATATGGTGAAATCTGAATGCTTTTTGTTTTATTGTCCTGTGTTGTATTTTACTTTGTGTTGGCTTTGTTGACATACAGGCAGTTAGTCTCCAAATTCGTTTGCACTGCACAGCAACCAGGAGGGACTTGCTAGCGGTGCCGCACATTTGTCGATTACTCCTGGTCATGTCATGCCAACCTGTAGTGGCGGGACGTTGTTGTAGAAAGATGGTGTCCACCCTCTGGCTTCTCCTGGCTGTCCTGGTGAGTTAGCAGCTTAATTTTGAGCTATAAAACCCCTTTAGCATTATTAGCTAATGTTGCCTTAGCACCACTAGTGGCACTAATGCTGCTAAAGGTGCTTAAAGAGCTAACCATGGATGTGTGAAGAGACCTGGTTACAGCATTGAAGGCGGGACTCCATTCATGACCAACACCATTACCAGAGAACCTCCAATAACCTACAGGTCTGGTGTCGGCAGTCATTTTAGCTTGGTGGTGAATAAAAAACAAAACAAAACAGTATGTCATAGGCCTATCTGTTACATGACTGTGGGTTACATCAGTAGGATTACTTCAAACATGTCAACTCATTCACAGTGAGATCATCCCAGTGTGTAAATAGATGGAACTAGATGAAACCAAGGAGCAACACACAAGCTACAAGCTACAAGCTAACGTTATACCCGCATTTAGGTAGCCATTCAGCCTTCCTGGGGCCTTGAGCTGACAGTGATGACATAGTTAACAATGCTAAAGGGGTTTTGCAGCCCAGAATTAAGCTGGGGAAGACCAGAGGGTGGGCAAAATGTTTCTGTAGCAACGCCACCATGGATCGGGAATGAGCAGCGACTCTAGCTAATGCTTCTCCAACCCCACCTTAATGACAATACAGAGCTGGGGCAGCTAATCTGTGGCATGAATACATTATTAACTTTGTTGTGGAACAGCATAGTGCTAATATTGGGCCTAATACTTGTCTGACACAAAATTAAGCTGTAGACGAACATACATAACTGGCTGAGAATATTTTTGGCGGTTGATTGAATGATGGCTGTTGACATTCCTACTTCAGACATACCATGTGGTCTTCCCTTGGCAAACTGAGTTTGCTCAGGTATCATGGAGAGGATGAACGTTTACTTTTAACCATTTCAGCAGTAAGAAGGAAGGTTAACTTGTTCCTTTTGCTTTCATTCTACAACCTTTTACAGCATATAGCGTTTTTTGTCATCATCGAGAAGATGAAAACTTCCTCTGCTGACGAAGACCATGAGATGCAGCTGAAGCTGAGATGCAAAAAGCTACACAGTGCATGTCAAGATTTTGTTTAGAAAGACAAGATGGTGCCAAACTCCCCAAAGAACACTTCCCACGCCAGAGTCCACTGGCTTTAAATGTAGCACATAAAGACACATTAGTACCCTTGATGCCTCCCATAAGGACAGTTAAATGTCTCAAGCTGTTTATCGGTCACTTGGAGAGCCACAAAATACTAATGATTTTACAATGCAGGGGCAGTTAGTGTGTTGTTAAGGGATCCTGCGTCGTCAGACCCCTATCAAAAAGCCAAGAGGTCATGTGCAACACTGAAGCCAGAATTTAAGATCAATGGAGATCATGAGTCCAAATCCTCCAAAGCACCCTTTACCTCTTAGAAAATTTTGACTGGGCACCTTGACTTTACCTGTACATCTAAAATTATAAACTTTTTTTTTTTTTGAAAATGGTCACAAACTAAAATATATTTATCAACTACTGGACAGACTGCCATGAAATTTGGTAAAGATGCTCATTTCACTGTCATTATGAATGTGCTTAACTTTGGTGATCCCATAAATTTTTATCTCCATCATAAGATCCACTTTTATTCATCCAAAACTTGGATTTATGACCTAATACCTACTAAATTAATGACATCCTCATCACCATTGCTACTGTAGAATATAAACTCCTCCCAGTTACTAAAACCTCCGCATTCCCAGAGGAAACACAGAGGACACGACCTCAGTATTCTCAATGGTAGCTGCAGCTGTGGTCATGTGGGCAGAGTGAAAAGTTGGATTGAGCACCCTCCTTGTGCCCTGTGTCTCAGTTCAACATCCTGTTGTGAAGGTTTCCATCACAATAGTTAGAAAACACAGTGAGTGTTCCCGTAAAATAATCAGCAGGAACACTGACTGTCTGCACACACACACACACACACACACACACACACACACACACACACAACCAAGCACACAAATTGAAGCCAAAAGTCGCTCTTAGAGCAAAAGACCACCCTCCCCCCTTAAAGCTCCCAGGAAGCTAATTGTCAACGGTACATTTTTGTATGTAAGAGAGCACTTCCCCAAGTAGTGCCTATTACTCCCTGCATGAATTGACAGGGCTAATGAGGAAATTAGGGTTTTATTAATTCACCCAGAGGACAGGATGAAGAGAGACACAGGGGAGGGGAGGAGAGGAGAGGACTCCATCTTTGATTTAAAGGTTAATTTGGAGAGGAGGGTAGCAGGAGCACAGAGAGTGGTCCTGACAATATTTTGATGCTCCTGGATGTGGGCCAGCTGTCCCGCTATGGGTGCAGCTCGGGCAAAAGACGGAGCGGAGACAGACGAGAGGGAGATAAAGTGGCAGCCAAGTTTGGGTCAGGCCTGGGAATCACGCAGAGGCAATTAGGAGTGTTAGCTTCATCAGTAATGCCAGTGGCTACGTCCGGCCGTAGCATCAGTGAGAGCTCCTAGTACCGCGCACGCTGGGTTAAGGGGCATTAGCAACTCAACACTTGACTTTGACAAGGTCAGGTTTGAGGAGCAGCAGGCGGACTAGCATGGTGCTGATGACCTTTTGCTGTCATGCTGGTGACCTTGCCATGCTCAGCACTGGCCTTCTCACAGATAATGATAAGGATCACTTCCTAAACTCTCCACATTTCTGCACAACAGTTCTCTGCTGCAACACTGCTCCTCAGTAGTGGAGATTAAAGAGGGTATTTGTGGTGTATATATCACAGAGGTGAATATACGCTCAATAACATCTCATGTCCTGATCCACATACCTGTACACCTTCCCACAGTATTTTGTGACTTTTTTGCAACAGATATTGGGATACATATGTCTTAGTAGCATAGGGCCTACTTGTTTAAGTTGATTAAATTTGCTTTGTGTAATGAAAATCTTTAACTTGATATTTAACAAGCAAGTTGGAATTGGAGCATAGTATGTGCTGGAGTTGCAAGAAAAACCTGATTAATGGGAGAGACGATGAAACATGCTATTAAGTTTCAAACATTTGTTTTATGGTTTTTCTCTCTGGACGACAAAACTGCAAATCAAGGAATGTATTTCCATACAATAGAAATACTTGAATCTGTAATTTCATTTGAATGTCATTCAGTGATTAAAGTCTTTGCTCTGTCGTGTGGTTGCAGTAATTATGGACCTGTACTTGGTAATTAGACCTGTATTTGTATAGTGCCTTCCTAGACGTCTGACCACTCAAAGAACTCTTTACACTATGAGTCACATTCACCCATTCACACACTTATTCATACACTGGTGGCCAAGGCTACCATACAAGGCACCACCTGCGACTCAGCTTTAAACACACTCACACACCAATGGAACAGCCATCAGGAACAATTTGGGGTTCTGTATCTTGCTCAAGGGTACTTCAACATGCAGACTGGAGGAACCGGGGATCGAACCGCTGATCTTCCAATGGACGACCGCTCTACCTTCTGACTACCAAACTGTAAGTAGTTACTGATTATTATTATACAGAGTTGTGATTCTTAACATTTTAATCTTTAAGTTGATACGGCAAACATTTTAGCAAACAGTAGCTTATAGTATATAGAGGCATCATCTGTGTATTTACAGATCTACAGACACCAGTCACATATGTAAGTGGAAATAAGGCATTAGGGTAGGGATATAAAATTTTAAATTGTCGTATTTTGTAGTTATTTTAAAAGCCATCTGAACCCAAAAACCTGTTGGTGGGTTTGAAAGGCATGGTTTCTTTAAAAATTGCTAAATTACACAATTTATCATAGTCAGAAACTGTAAAAACAGAAATTACTTTAACATTTTCAAATTCCCGACAGACTAAAGCAGGATTTATACTTGTGTGTCAGCTCTATGCAGAGTCTGCGCCATAGCCTATGCCATTGTGAGCATTTATACCTGTGTGGTGGTGTGTCACTCTGCAGTTACACCTCTGAACCACTAGTCACCGGCAGGTTTCTGTGAAGTGCTGTAAAGTTTAGTTGATTAAAACACACATTAAACACACATTAAACATGGCTTAATAGAGACAATTTCAATCACAAGCACACAAATCAGCTTCACTATAGCTCGCAGCATTCACAAACAAAGCATTTGTCTTTATCTGGACACATTTTCCCCACAAATACAACATGCTAATGTTTTTAGCGCAAGCCTATGGCATTTTACATTGTATAAATTAGACTAGCAGCTAGCTGACTTTTCCTCTACTCATATGAAGCCAGTTACAACAGCAACATTTAACAATGGTAATGTTACAAAATTCAGCTCCATTACAACTCGCAAGGTTCACAAACAAAGCAACTGTCTTGTACTAACATGCTAACATTATTAGCACAAGCCTATGGCATTTTACATTGCATAAATTAGCCCAGCAAATAGCAGAGATTTCCTCTACTAATATAGAACGTTGCAGTGAAAAGTCACAGCTGTGTGAACTGACCCGTCTCAGCTCGACTCAAACTGGCTGCGACTCAGCTTGTCAAGTGGTTTTAGAACATTCACCCCAGTTCAGACCGAAGACAATACACTTTCAAACTTGCAACTATTTGCAATGCACCTGTCTGCAACATTCTGAAAACCTTACAGTTTAGAGCTGAACACAAAAACCTTTAATCTTTGTGTTCACAAAATGTTAGCAAATTAATCTGTGGGATTCACTTAATTCTAAACTGGCGTTCCAAATAAAATCAATAGCAATTTGATATCTTTGAGCTTTCCTAATTTTTCACTTTGGAAAGACCCCACACAGAGAGAAAAGAAGATTATGCTCATATTTCATGTTCTTACACCTTGTTAAAAAGCAAAGAGTCATATTTATGCACTTTGTTAAATAATTCACGTATCAAACTCTCATTCCGAGCTGTGTGGGTTGTTTTAATTGGCCCTTGTGAGAAGTCCTCCATTTAAGAGCAGTAGGAACAAGCCAGAGGTGATGCTGCATGATTTATGGAACACCTTCAGAGGGACATCAACAGGATTACATTTGTCTTTATTCTCTGCTTGAAAGGAAACACATGCGAATACCAAAATCCCTTCAGTGTATCTCGTAAAATAGAGCTACAAGAGTTTCAGATGACGCTCAGCTGTGTCTTTTGGGAGATTTATTGCTTTGGGTTAGATATATTTAATAATTGAACATTAGAATTACGCCTGTGTGAGGTGAAAGGGAAAACATACAGAGTAACACGCAGCAGCATGTCCAGTTAAAAATAATGAGTGCTGTTAACCACCTCCAGTTGTGAGGCTGTTCATATTTAATGTTTTATTGATTTGTCTTTGCAAATATGAGACCCTGTGGGGTTAAATCAGCTGTGAGGTACGTTCAAATTTGCTGGAAAAACATGCAAAGAAACTTATGAACAATTTGCTTCACAAAATCATTTTCATGCACCTGTTGCATTCATTAAATGGTGGAAGTGTTACTCAAAACATGTCAGATAACCTTTAGCATCATATTTACGGACCACACAGTAATTTGTAACATGCTATACAAGGTCGAATATGGAAGTTTGTTTAAAATTGATGTAGTCTGAATAATGATCTGCATTGACATTGAGCCTACGTCGTAGCCTGACATGCACCTCCCTACAAATGTAACTACACATTGCAGCGATGCAGACCTCCTGTCTGTTTTTGTAAGCTGAAACCATTTCCCTCAGTGGAAACAAAGCTTTTATTTACTTTAATTTCACAGATAAGAAACAATAACTTGTGAAGACAATAAAGCCTCCACAAAAATAGCATTTTAAGTCTTGTGTGTAATTTATCCTGGCTTCATATGGGCAGAGGTAATCTCTGCTTGTTGCTATGCTAATTTATACAATGTAAAATGCCACAGGCTTGTGCTAATAACGTTAGCATTTTGTATTTGTTTGGAAAACATGTTTGGTATAAGACAATTGTTTTGTCGGTGAAACTAATGCGTTGTAATGGAGTTAAATTTTGTAATGTTACCTTTGTTAAATGTTGCTCTTGTCCTAAGCTTCATATGAGTAAAGGAAAAGTCTGCTAGCTGCTAGGCTAATTTATACAATGTAAAATGACACAGACTTGTGCTAAAAACATTAGCATGTTGTATTTGTGGGGAAAATGTGTCCAGATAAAAACAAGTGTTGTTTGTGAATCCTGCGAGTTTGGGTGTTTTGAATCAGCTAAACTTAACAGCACTTCACAGAAACCCCACTGCCAATTAGTGTTTTGGAGGTGTAACTGCAGTTTGACACAGACACACCGCGGCATATAAATGCTCACAACAGTGTAGGCCGTTGAAAATGTGATGCTAATTTCTGCTGACAGCTTTTTGGGTTCAGATGGTATTTAAAATAAATACGAATACAACCATTTAAAATTTTATATCCCTAACCTTACACGTCATTTTCACTTATGTGACTTGTGTCCCTAGATCCATAAATATATGGATGATGCCTCTAGTGTCCAATGCAAGGAAGTGCATTTTTTTATGGATTGATAGAAACCTGATAGAAACTACCTGTAGCCGTGGGGTAGAGGATTTCTTGCCATCCAGTAGTTTGGAATATGCGCTTGGAACATTACCGGGCCAGAAACAGGACCTGCCATGTATGTGGCATGTTTTGTGAAATTAATTAAAAAGACATATGAACAGTTGAACGAGTCATCATGACAACCTGACTGTATATAATGTATAACCATATTTTAACAGAATAACATTTCTCAGATTCACAATGTGTCAAAACTAGATCAACAAGTTCTTTTTAATCATAATAGCCTGTTAGCCAGTTAGCAGCCTGTTTGCTAAGCTAGCGCACTGTCATACGGCTTCTCCGAAATCCACCGCAAAACGTTTTTTTTTTTTTAAAGTACTCAAGACAAATTCCAGACTGAAATATTACAGATAGGAGGAGTTTCACAGGCAAATCAGATATCATGGCATTTCCCATAGGAATGAATGGACTTCCAATTGCCCCGTCTCTGTACATGTACATAAGTGGAAACGAGTTGTAAGCCAAAATAAAAATCACAAGTCCCTCCCCAGTGCTCAAAAAGATATTTGACATGCCTTCCCGTCTTTATTCCCTCCCCCCTCATAAATAACGAACAGTCCCTTAGACCAATACATTCTGCTCAGATAATCCAACATGGAAGCTGCTAATGTTTATATTAAAATGGTACTCATCCCTTTAATAAAATATTCATATTTGCATGGTGCCGGTCCAAATCCTCTGTCTGCCAGCTGAACCAGACAGGGGCCAAACAACCCCTGCACATGCAAAAAAAGAGAGCCATCTCATGAATAACAGACACATGTATGAGCCATGGCATATGTGGCTCTCTGATCTAATTATTTTGACTCCTCTACCTCTGCCAAGACTCTGAAGCAATCACCAGCAGAGCAAAGATTGTGGAATTACCGGGACATCAAGTCAGATGAGTTATTTATGCTTACTGCTCACACTGTGGTTGCTGTGTTCTGTTGTGACGCTGTCCGGCTTAATGTAACAGCAATTTGGCTAAACCGGTCAGTGGATCCCAACGCTACTTCAGCATCAAGTTGCATGCTGTGCATATTCACATAATATAGATGGAACTCACATTTGTGAAAGGATACTGTACATGTCAAATCAAAATAAATATCCCAGTGAGAAAACTGCTTGAGCTTAAGTGACTAAGCTTTTAATACTGGCAATGTTATGCCTATTAAAGGAGGAAAAAAATCACTATGAATTATGGGGATGATAAGAACACACTCATGGTCTGTGTAATTCATTAAAACCATACTATTCATATGGACACACAATGTATCTCACAGTGTCTCTGCCCGTTAGGCTGCATGGATAATGTGTGAGGTCCTTAAAGGGACAGTTCATCCCAAAATTCAATCATTTGTACGTTGATGTTATCCAGTGTCAAGTCTCTGATCATGTGATGAGACGATATGTTCCTTCAATTCTGCTAACACACCTACACATCATCTGCTCAGTAGCGAACACCTTCCTCTGATAATAGTTTTTTTTATAGTATCCGAAGAACATTTCAAACCGCGTTGTCCAGCAGAAGCAGTCCACAGCAAAGACACTCAGCTTCAGTATTGCTCAGCAAGCAGTTACACCACACACTTCTGCCAGTCTATTGTAAGACATGGCCCCAGGCAGTTCTGCCTTTATGAGCAGAAGTGAATGTGGTCCTTAGCATGTCAGATATCAATATTCAATGGTGATACCAGATATTTTGCGTTCTGTAACCCATTTTTATTCCATTTTAAAAGTCTGCTGCAGGCTGCTCGGGGGTAGTTTGACTTTTGCTCTTGTGCCGTGGTGTGTTCACATGCTGTGGGAACTTCTGATCCTCTGGACGTGGCAGTTTTTACAAGAAGAAACTACTGAATTTGCAACACACATGATGTCCATGTTTACTTAATGTTTGACTTCCTGGTTAGATTATCTGTAACATTCTCGACCCTAATGACACACCAAAGGGTTAAATGTTGACCAAGTTTACCAAACTTTTCCAATGGTGAATACTGTATACCAATGGTTCTGTCTTATTTAATTAATGGGCCACATACAAGCCAATTTGGTCTTATTTGGGCCAGACCAGTAAAATCACTGAATATATAACAACACTTTTAAATTTTCACTCCACAGTTACCTGTCCCAAATCTTTATTTCCTTCAATCTTGAGTTGCCCTCTCTGCTGTAAGACGCCATTTTCTGCTTCCACTGTGAAGTCGGTCTCATCATCGATTGGAATGTGGTCACTCGCATGTAACGTCTGATCTGACATGCAGTTGGGCTTGACTGGAAATTAAAACTTAACTGCGGCTTTGGGAGCAGTTGTTCAGCACTTGATTTGCCAAACCTTCAATTTTTATTTTGTAGCCAGTGCCGGCCTATGGCATAGGCAGTATAGGTGAATGCTCAGGGTGCCGTCATCAGTCGAGGGCGTCACCAATGGGGGAAGAAAAAAATCCAAATTTTTATCTTTTATTATTTTTTTTTACTAAAACTACATAGCAAAGCCTACTAAATAATAGAGAGGACTTCTTTTCAGGGTTCCTGCCACCCCTCCTGTGCCCCTCCCCAGGTCGTTACACTTAACCTACTCTCTAGGACCCCAGATGTGCAAGGACTGCTGCTGTTTGTAGTAACCAAGGAACAAAAATGCTTGGCGGAAATGTATTGGGCTAAAAGTATACTTGTTTTTTAGGAAATGCAGTGGAGTAAAAGTGGAAGCCGAAAGAACAACCTGGTCTCACTCCGAAGTCGTTAAAATGCGATGCTTGGGCAGTGATTTGCTGAGTCAGACATCGACGAAAAAAGCCGTCCTTTAACGTCGGCATGATTTGTAGCCAGTCGCTGTTATAGTTTAACTGTGCCTGGCGGCATTAGGGGGAAACTCGGTGGGGCAAGAACGAAAATAAGGCGTTGAAAGTCCGGGAGTTCATTAGGAAAAAAGAATAGGGTTTGGCTTTACAGTCTAACGGAACATGAACACCACTCTTCCGGTTGAAAGTCTGTTTGTTGGACCCATCTGCCACCCGCCCTAGTCAGACATTTGGCGCCTTAACTTTCGTCCTTGACCCGTCGTGTTTCCCTCTGATGCCGCTGGGCACCATTAAATTATAACGGCAACTGCCCGCGTATCATTCAAACGTTAAAGAACATCTTTTTTCTGTGATGCTGCAAGTCACTGCCGAAGCACCAGATTTTGACGCCTTCGGAGTGAGACCGCGCTCTGTACCAACGTAGTGCATTTATTTTGAAAGAGGCTATGTAAATGTTAAATTGCCTGTGAAAACAGAAGTGTATTGTGAAAGGAGACAATGCATGTAACAGGCAGAACTTGGCAAGGCGTCCCAGAACATCAACAACCAACGCACCCAGGGTACCTCGCAAGTTGTATCTGGATGTGGAAAGTCCAACGTCGATATGTGACCAGGTCGGAGTGATAATGTGTTGGACAGAAATAATCTTTTAAAAAGTAAGTACTGTTACAAAGTATTATCACCTTGTTACAGAAACCTGTAAAATACCTGCTTGCTGATCGACAATATTTGACACAATGTTCAATATCTTTGAATAAGACCACAATAAGTTATCACATTTTTTTTTCAGGGTGGAATCGCATCTGAAGCAGCATTTTACAGGAAGTACTAACTGTTTAACCTGCTCCTAAAACTTGTCACCTCTCAGCCTTCACAAGTGCGTCAATATTAGGTTAGCAAAGTCATCCAGTGGGTCAGACTGGACCCTTTGGTGGGCCGGTTCTGGGCCGTATGTTTAACACCCCTGCTGTACACGGATCGATATGTCAGTGTTTTGTATTTGCTAAATTGAGTTCTTCCCCTATAATAGAGTCACCTCCTGTAAATCCCTTACATCTGTCTGGATTCATACATATTATAGGCTCGCATTTTCCCTGTGTATATATTGTTCATTTTTGCAAAGTGGTTTGTGATTTTAAAGGAGGAGAATTTGACCTTCCAGAGGCTTACAGTTTCTCCCTCTCTACAGTGGCTTCCTGTTGTTCTGCAATGGTTGAATACTGCCATCTAAGGATTGTCTGTAATCGGATTCCACTGTGCTACAGGCAGGCAGACTTGATCCCACAATTCTTTGCTTTTCTTGTCGAGCTTGAAAACAGTATATGAAATGTAATCAATCAACAACAGAGAGAATTGTTTGAGATTAAAAGAGGTATAGGGATTTGAGTGTGTGCAGGGATTTCATTCCAGTAACCTGAAATAAATGAATTCACAATGTTTAAAAAGAACGCCAGGGAGTTGAGGTTTTCTGTATTTACCACATCTTGTGCTGTAACTAATTGAACCAGAAATCGTTCTCTGACAGTTTTATGTTTAGATTTCAGTATCTCAGTGTGAGCCTATAGACCAACTGCATTCATCACAGACAGGGCTGCTTGTTATTCATTGAAGCATTCAAATTTGTTTTAGTTTTTGACTGTTGTATTTATTCCAGAACAAATTTAAGCCCGGTAACTCATGGACACCCCTGTAGCAGTTTATACTGTAGCAAAGGGAGGTAGCTGTTAGCCAGTGTGCAGCTTACTTATGACAGTTGGTTTGGTGTATATGAAAAAGACTTTGTCCTGCTGGCATTGTTGTTACGGCTGAAACAAAGAGCAGGTCTGTGCGCCAGGATGTGCACAGAAAGCCACAGCCATCGAGTCTCCCTCTCTCCATCCGACCATTCTCCCAGGGGAGTGATTGACGGGGGCTTTACCGAGACAATCTCACCCAAAAATCCACCTCCTCCTCTCTCATCCTCAAAGGGTCTTGAGCAGTTCCAAACAAGCTCGAGTGCTGATTTTTACCAAAGGTATTTGCATTCTGGGCCAGCATTTGCTCGTGCTTTGCGGGTCTCTGTACTGAGCCCTTAGCTAGGAGTGTCAGACTTTGAAAGCTCTAGCTAAGATTTGCAGAGACAGTGTTTGCTGTTTCCTCTTTTTTTTTTCCACAGTGCTGAGGCCTTGTGATTCCCAGAGTCACCGAACATGAATCTAACCCAACTAATGTTCAGGCAGAAATTGGACATTGTAAACCATGACAGGCAAATGTAACAGAAGGTTCTGTTATCAGCGTGGTCCAAAAGAAAATTGCACAAAGTCTCAATTAAAGTCTGGACCCGAAATGGTGTAATTGCATCCATAAGGACATAAGCTTGGAAAAACATCGCCTCACAGGCGCCCAAAATACTTGTACACGGTGAAACGTTTCCATCAAAGCCTGTGAGGGAGAAATAACTCATTTGTTTTCCTGTCTGAGGTTCAAAGAAGAATCTGGCAGAATAACAAATTCTTGAGAATAATGTCAAGTGCCAGATAATCCCTGATTAAAGATCAGGTGTAAGTGTCAGTGAGTTATTTGCTGGTGGCATAATGAGCAGAAAAGCCACTCCACCTGAGGTGCCGCTGCCATAATCTTCACAGTAAACACTTATCATGCATTCGCCATTGATTAGGATGCGCCTCTCATCAATCATCAGAGGCTCGTCTGAACAGATTAATAATTATGACATCTGCACTCAGTCAAGAGCGCTGATTAGAGGGAGGAGGGAGGCAAAGGCATCTGATCAGGGCGAGCAGCGAGGTGTTCAGGAACTTCATCATATCCTCGGGTTCATTTGGTGCTCACAAGTTTGCTTGCTGACATTTCTATTAACTGTATACAATAAAACACTGTATGGAGACTGGCAGCAAGACGGTGTGATGTGCAGACAGAAATAATATACAGCAGATTAAAGCCTGACTGAACTTGCATTTCTGGGGTGGATGCCAAAATCTGTATTTTAGAGTTTTAAAAAATCTAGCAGCAGAAAAAAGAAACAAATATGTTATATGGTGAACTCGAATGTTCTTTTTGGGCTCATAGGTGGTAAGTAGAGCTCCTTGGCCATTATTTAACAGCTCAAAAAATATACTTAATATTGATTTATCAGCTTGATACTTGTGTTAACAGAAAATGATGCATTACTTCTGTTTGGAGGTTTGGAGAACCCAACTGTAACGGGGTTGAATAAAATTTTGTGTGATCTCTAATAGATATTGGCAGCACCTTTCTATGCAACACTAGCCCTTCCAAATGCCAGATAACTCCGTTATTAAAGTTTTAATTAGAGTGTGTTCAATAGAGGTCAAACACTTTTATGATTATGGGTCTGATTGATGCCAAACAAGTGGCCAAGCGAGGGGGCTCCAACTCTGAATGTTTTCTCAAGAGCCCCAAATCTCTAAGGTTTTTTAAATACCTTCAACTTTGTGTCATTCTGATAATAATATATTCAAAAAATGTTTTGTAATAGGGAGGGGGGTATAATTCAAGAGAAAAATGTATTCTAAAAACACACTATGATTGTTCAACTTTGAAAAGTATGTGCGTTTCAATATGTGGTGGATTGATGAAATAGGTTCGATGAAGAGTTAAAGCTATAGAGCACTTTAAGAAGATGTACAGACAGTATATTTAGGAGGCATAGAGACAAAGAGGGGTGATGCTGATGGGTTGGTTTATTTATTTATCTGGGCTTGGTTAAGATGGGGTTTGTATAGTTAACAAGACTGTTGTTTATTTATCTGTATTAATGGTTGTTAATTAGTTTGGGTTGTTTATCTTTCTATGCTATTCCACAAAGAATCTAATACAAGTGAGCAAATGTTCTTCTGCTGGCCTAATATTTAATTTGGAATATTGAGGACCACATATACTTGGCATTGTGGGAATCCTTGATTTGCAATTACAGCAGCTGAGATTATTATGGTATGGATTCAGATAAAGCAGATTTGCCAGCTAAACATTCTTTCTGTGAACTCCAGCATAGTATAACAAAAATATGTTTCGAGGTTAGTAATGTTGTTTATGCCAAATTTCTTACCCTACTTACCTTACTTAAGAATAGTAACATCTGACAGCTTGTGCTTCTTTTTAGGTGGCAGGAGTGAAAATGAGTCATCCAGTATTTGTTGTGTTATAGTTACAGAATGATGAAAACAAATGGATATAAAATACAACCCTGATTCCAAAAAAGTTGGGACAATGTGTGAAACTGAAATAAAAACAGAATGCAATGATTTGGAAATCCCTTTTGACCTATATTCAGTTGAATACAGTACAAAGACAAGATATTTATTGTTCAAACAGATTATTGTTTTTCGTAAATACGCATTTATTCTGAATTTGATGCCCACAACATGTTCCAAATGAGTTAGGACAGGGGCATATTTAGCACTGTGCCACATTGCCTTTTCTTTTAACAACACTCAGTAAGTATTTGACATTCTCATTTTTGCTTGAAATATGACTCCGCCACACATTTTTAATGGGAGGCAGGTCTGGACTGCAGGCGGGCCAGTCTAGTACCCGCACTTGTTTACCAGGAAACCATGCTGTTGTAACACGTGCAGAATGCAGCTTGGTGTCATCTTGTTGGAATAAGCAAGGATGTCCCTGAAAAAGACATCGTCTGGATGGCAGCACGAGTGTATATTCACAGAAAACACCAAAATTCATCAGTTTGAACATTACATATCTCGTCTCTGTACTGTGTTCAATTGAATATAGGTCAAAAATAGATCTGCAAATCATTGCATTCTGTTTTTATTTGCTGTTTGCAGCGTCCAGCGTATGATGAAGGCTCAACAGGAAGATGTTTTCCTTGGCAGCAATCATGATTTTACCAAATGATTTAGACATTCTATTTTCTCAAATAGCTTTAAAAACTAGCACATATAACTGCCGTGAATGGGGGAAAAAAATCTTCTTTTCAATTCAATTCAATTTTCTATATAAAGCCCAATATCACAATCATAATTTGCCTCAGAGGGCTTTACAGCATACGACATCAATCATCAATTGGACCCTCACAGTGGATAAGGAAAAACCAAAAACTCCCCAAGAAAAAAATGGTAGAAACCTCAGGAAGAGCAACTGAGAAGGGATCCCTCTTCCAGGACAGACAGATGTGCAATAGATGTCGTACAGAACAGATCAATACAATAAATTTACAGTAATCCAATTCACAAAATGATACACAAAGAGAGACAGAGAGAGATGCAGGGCAGACAGTAATGACAATAGCTACAATAACATTCATTTTGGTAACAATATAATATTATAATTATAGTATTTTGGTAGCATATATGTCATAAGTTAATACTAGTATATGACAGTCTATTATGTGACAATAATTATATGTGTGTAACGGCTGGACTCTAGTGATGTCTGCGTTGTGCTGATATAAAGGGACCCAGACTGTGGATATCGATCTCCGTTTATTCCTGACAGCAAGTGGCAAAAACAAAATCCTCCCTCAAACACAACCAAACAGACTTGAGCCCCTACACAAATAAGTGACACAAGATAATGGTAGCATAAAATGAACTTGTAACCACATCTAAACAGAGCTAAAACATGGAAATTACCACAAGAGCAATGTTGCTTAACTCTCTCTTGGAGCACAACAGCAAAAGGGTGGAGGCAAGGTGGGAGACACCCCTTTATAGGTGGGGTACCCCGAAACCTATTTAATTATAATACTTAACACTACAAATGTAAATCTGACCTTGCTACACACATCACGGCTGCACAATTGACTCTATTACATGTGTATAAAAATGAAGTATGATAATAATATTAGCAGTAGTAGGAGGCATCATGCAGGACCACGACAGCAGAGTAACCATGACCTGCAATCCAGGTGTCGGCGCATTTTAGGGAACCTGCGAGACAGTGGAGCACAAAGACTCTGGAGAAGAAGCAAACAAAGAAGAACCAACTTTTCAGAATCTGAGAGCAAGGGAAGGAGAGAAGGAGCTCAGTGTGTCATAGGAAGTCACCCGGTAGACCTGGCCTATATTCGATGAATTTTGTTAGTAACAATGATATTAATATAGAATATTTCACAGCCTCACTGAAACCACGCACTAAATGAGACTTCGCATTAGCCATCAAAATACGTGGTAAATCATTAGAAGAAGGTTGACAGCATTTCTTCCAAATTCTTGTTGTTTCTGTACCCTGTTTATCATCTCTTCCACCTGTCGATATGCATGTCATCACAACCACGCAAGTGAAAAAATCCACGTAAATACCAAGACCTTGGATGCATTCACTGTCTGGGACCAAGGTATACTACCTTTAAGAGAACATATGTCTCTTTTTTCATTCAATGACTAATGATAAAAAGTCCGGCCTTTCCTTGAAGAATGCCTGTGAGTGCACTTATCTGGCAAATATTAAAAATAGATTACGGGGCCATTGGGAGGTAAGTGGTTCCATAAGCAGAATTGATGGTACTAAGGAGTATCAATGGAGACTGCCTACATCACCTTGAGGGTCTCATCCGCTTAATGATGCCATGTGCCGCGTACTTTCCTCCTGAAGAATGGCAACCATTTTGCTGTGGGCTCTGACACTCCACTTAAACTGCTATTCCAAGCAGTTAACAGGAGCAGCGGGGCCCCACATACCAGACAGCTGGAAGATGGACAACAGGGGGTGATGTGGTTGAAGAGGAAAAATGCTCAGCTTTCACACACAATCAGGAATTCCAAGGGCAAATGAAATGTCTTTATTTTCCCGGAAAAAGTAAGCTTTGGTGTGAGTAGCACTGTAGACAAGGGATATCAGAGGCCAGTTTTAGAAGTGTCAATTTATATATTTGAGCAGGAGATACTGATTTGGCAAGCATGCATGTTAAATATCTTTGTTAAAAGAATCCACATAGGACTGTAGCATGCAGAAACAGAAGCCGCCATTGCATCTCTACATCATCTCTGACCTCAAGTTGTTCACTCTATGCACCTTTTAGAGATTCTACACATTCCTTTGAGTGTTTTCATTGCCAGGCGGTTTGCAAAGGAAACCAGAGTTGGACTGAAGTAAAAGAGACCATTTACAGAATCAAACTTCAGGTGAAGTTTTCGAAAACCCTTGGTTTGTGCTTCCAGCATGATTTTCATACGAGTGATGCACTCTTCTAAGCCAGCTCAAGGGAAAGGTGTGGACAGCTGCCAGTTCCGTGGGGTTTGGAGATGCCTTGTGCAATTAGGTTCCTCCACCGTAAAAGACTGCCGTGCCGGTGCTGCCAGCCCCTTCCCCTGGACCCTGAGCACCTTCTCCCAGCCAGCCCGTCAGCAGACGGGTTGAAAGGTGCCATTTGACCATGGAGATGGGGCTCCCTTCGCTGCCAGCAAGCTTCTGAGCCGATTTGAAGGTGTGCGTCCCTGGACTGGAAAATCTTCCCTATCCGAAAAGTCGATTAAAGCCAACAGCTGCGTTTCAGGCTCTGCCAGGCAACCCTACAATAGACATGCACACATGCACACACTTTGACATGAAGAAGCGTTTGGAGGCTGTCAGCTGGATGCAACATGAACATGAAGACAACTTTACTTAATCAGCCTTTAAACTTTATCACTCTGTCCCATCAATTAGCGTCATCTTGTCAGGAAGTTGTGTTCACTTTATTAACAAACTTCATCAGATTCATTAGTGAGACACAACTGGCAGGAGATGAAACAGACAGTCAGCAGTAGTCAGCCATTTCTGTATTATTTCTCCTCTGCATCCTGCACTTATGAGCCCTTCTGGTGTTCAGATGAAGTGAAGAGAAGGGTGCCAGAAATGCCTGATGACTTGGGTAAAAATTCTGACAGCAAAACAAATACAAAGAAGTGTTTTGCTTTATTTTCTCTGAGCAGAACGGGGGGAAAAAATTACATATGCTTCAGACTTTAGTGTGAAAGAGTAGAAATATTCTAACAAAAAATGCAGCAATAACTGTTTACAAAATTGCTGGGAATACAAGAGTTTGTTCTATTACAAAAAATCATGTCACATTTCCTGCAGAGCACTCACTTGCTCTGTAGAGTTTCAACTGTTTGTGTCAGGAAATTGAGCACTGCAATGGCCCTCATTGCTCAGCAGCCACCAAATAAATTTCCATCGGGGGAAGGGAAATCAATACGTGCATTCTGCCTCTTTTAGGGTCCTTGTAGACTCTCCCTTGTGATTTTAAAAGTATGTTAATGTAATTTATTGAACCTCTTACCCTAATCACACACATTGCCTATAATTACATACCTTGACGGCTGCTGGACGTTTAATTGCTAATGCTTTTCCTGGAATTTGTCCTCTAATCCTTGTATGTAATGACTCTTAGAAGAAAGAAAAGTGCTTTGCTGCTACTTTCGGCTGCTTCCCGGCTGCAAGGGCACTGTGGCTCAAGCTGTTTGTGGTGTTCCTCTGAAGCAATGTTTGTCGCTGCTGGATGACAGCAGATTATATTGTTTGCATATTACTTGACTAATTATCAGAGGTAAACTGACTGAGCTGAAGTTGCTCATAAGTAAAGTGTAATCCAGTAATGTACAGATGTAATCTTTATAGATAAACACAATTTGAAAAGAGCTATTTTCCTTTGTTTTCCACTTCCTGGAATGCCCAGAAAGACATTAGCCACAAACAGATGTTGATACCGTTGTTTTTGCTGCAGGTTTGCCTTACCAGCTGGAAGTCAAAGGGTCCTACTGTTAAAACCCATTAAACAAACCCTTAGCCCATTTCAGCCTGATTCCGTACTAGTCAAAGAGGTGCTACATCTGTTACATCTTCAGTGTTCCCTGTGTCTCTTTATCAAAGTCTTTATCTCTGTAGCAAGCTTTGGAAACCTAATTTACCATCTATTTAAATCCACTGGGGTTGGTTTGCTTCACTCTGCTTCTAGGTGTCACTTTCTCATTTTGCCTTTGTAGTTACAAATGAATTTCAGACAACTTCCCACAATAAGCCAAGGCTATTCAAGAGAAGGCTGAGACACAGGGTCAAACATTGGGGAATTGCTAACCTATAGTTGAGGAACTAATCCAGAATCCAAAGTGTTTTTAAAGGTCCAGTGTGTAGATTTAGAGGGATATATTGGCAGACATGGAATATAATTTCATAAGTATGTTTTGCCTGTTGAATAATCGCCTGAAAATAAGAATCACTGTGTTTTCGTTATTTAAGAATGAGCCATTTATATCTGGAGTGGGTCTTCATCAACAGAGATTGCCATGTTGCACGGGCATGTTTCTACAGTAGCCCTGAATGGACAAACCAAACACTGGCTATAGATATGGCTATTTGCGTTTTTCATATCTGTTAGCATAGCTAGACACCCCTCTGCGATGAGCAAAAACTGGTTTGTAACATTACAGATGATTCAGCTCCAGCTATAGACCTTCTGAACATCTGGATCAGAAATAAGGATGAGCGCACTTAAGCCCGTCTGCAACGCACCATACAACGTCAAACAAACACTAATTTGTAATATGAAACTGCTTTATCATCACATGGTCCAGACAATATTTCTGATCTCCTAGATAAGTTTATGTGCAAAGATTTGTGTATGTCCTACCCTTAAAAAAGGAATCATAATATTTTACTAGTTAATTATTTTCTCATTTTCTCCTTTGGCCCATTTGCACTGAGGGGAGCCTCCACCACCTACATAAATAAATAAATAAATAACAATAAAAAATAAAATAAAAATACAATAAAATTCAGTACATATGCATCATGTAAATTAGCCCTACTATAGGCCTATATGTTGAATACACAAATAAATATCCATAATATAACAGAAAAATCCTCCTGTCATGCAGGAGCTGGAAACAACAATTCTGTCCACTAAGACCAGATTTAGTGGCTGTCAAATCTGCAATTAAAGTTTGTTGAGCTAGCTAAAATGTCAAACATAGGCAATGGGAAACGTTTTAAAACTTTTGTAAATAAATTAAACACCAGTAATGGAAAGGCCAGAGTCTGACGAAACAGTTTTTGGTCGAAACAAGCGCAACAAGTATAGTTGTGAATCAGTTCCAGTACGGTTAGCTAACGGTTAATGCTAGCTAGCATCTCAGTGGCTAGCGTTAGCTTGTTCAAGTGCAGCACCGTTAGCTGTTGTATACCGTCTTCACACGGGACAAGACCAGTTAGAGGAGACATAACTAAGAGGAGACATAACTAAACCAGTTATGTCCACGAAGGAGTGGAGGAATATCACTATGAGATGGTCCTAGAACAACCATCGCTTCCTTCAGCTATTAAATGGTGAGTAAAGTTTAATTTCATTGTTTAACCATTGCTAACGTTTTTCCAGTGCTTCGTTGCGCAGTTGAGCTACCTTATGTGTCTGTATGTATGCTAACGTTAGCCTAGCTTTGTCAACATTGTGGTGGTTTGGGTACTCCAGGTAAATATCTGTTGCTGTATTTAGTGTGGTGGTTCTGGTTTGATCATCCAGCTATCTGCCAAGTGTGTTGTTAATTATTTTATTGTGAGCACATCCCCACTGGAAGTCTGTCAAATGTCCTTCAGGGCCAGCACTGGTGCTGATGATTCAACCAGGAGCTGCTCCAACAGCTTCTGTAATTGTCTGTGTGGAAAAAAATGAATGGGACTTTTAATTATTGAACCCCAGGCGACTGATTTATCTTTGGACATTTCTCTACTCTGTTGTATCAGTCTATCTAGTGCACATGGAAGGCACACCAGCAGAAAACTGCTTAATTATCTGTTACAGCAGGCCCTTTTTTCAGTGGAAGACATTTTGACATGCGACAGTAGGAAAAGCACGGGTGTTAATAATAAAAATAATCATGGATGAATTGGACTGCTTCAGTTTCAGGGCCCTGCTATTGTCCATGCTGTCACATTGTCGAGACTTGCTGGGACATTATTAATGTTATTAGTAACACCTGTGCCTTTTCTGCTTTGACAAGTCACCATGTCTGCTGTGAAAAAGGCCCATGAATATTTTAAGTTACATGGAGCAGAATGAGGCTCCTCATAACAAGGCAAATAGTAAGATCCCACACTATTATTGTAATGTATACAAAGGGAGAGACATCATGAGCTTAGGAAGACTTACTGTGTTTGTCATTTTTAATTTGACAAAACAGTTGGTAGCTGAGTATGGCTGTTTAGCCGATTATATTTTACAGACATATATTCCTTTTTTGTTTTTGTTTTTTTAATCATGCAGCCAGGGGCGATTCTAGGATCAGAGTTTTAGGGGTGCTGAGCACCCAGAGAGCTGCCCGGCCAGGCAAGATAAATTTCACTGTTTTGTACATTTTAACTCAGTTGCATTCCCACATTTGTGAAAGAAAAGCACAATACTTTTTGGGAAAGTCTGTGACTAAACTATCAAATCTGATAAAGGTTATTTAAATGCTGACCCACAGCAAAAGAGGAATGGATTGGAATCATAAAAGAAACGTATTGTAACTCTAATTTCTGGGGGAGGATAACTCATTTTGATACAGCAGCTCCTCAACATACACATAAACAGTATGTATGTTTCTGGAGTAAACCAGCCCCCTATAGTGAGTACCAAAAATACCAAAAATGGACCTTGGACTTATTTTTTGGACTTTTATTTGAAATGCAATGCACAACATGTAACATTAACACATTGACAGTAATTGACTTTTTCAGTGTTTGTCTCTGCCTTTTTCCTTCTTGTCTGTATTATATAATACAAATACATAAATAAAAATCTCATACCGTGCCTGAAATCTCGCGAGAACAAGCAGCAACAGCTGCGAGGCAGAACCAGACGGTAGCCTGAAAAGTAATGCTGCACGATTTGATAAAAATGTGCGATTGTGATTATGGTGGACAATATTGTGATTTGCGATTGCGATTGCGATTACAATATAATTACAATAAAATATAATAAATAAATGGTATCATGAGTCTTTTTGCTTGATTCAGTGTTTCCCCTACATTACAAATAGGGGGGCACTAACCTGACATAGTTATTGATATGGACAGACAGTGTGTCAATGACCATCAACAGACTGAGCACAGTCAAACACGCTGCTCACACAGCAGCGCAGCGCGGAACTGTACACACAGCGGAGCACCTGTGTTGCGTTCAGGCATTGTCACGTAAGTGACAAATTCTAGCACGCCATAGCACAACACAGCAGCATGTCAAGTGGGCCGAAACCGAGCAAAATTGCTCAGTTTTTCATTTGTTATGGAGTCCATGATTTCCCTGTGACACTTACAAATGTTTGCTTAACTGTGCTTGAATGTTGTTTTATGAGGCTCTGGCAGCTTTCAGTTGTCTCATTGTCTTTAACGTTACACGGCTCAGCTTTCTCTCGCATGCACTCTTCCTACTTTTCCCAGTGCTGTCTCAAGTGTTGATATAGATTGGTCGTGTTTTTTTACACAGCACATCTTTCAGGTACGGCGACGCTGGACAGAAAGACGCGCTGTGTAATAGTTTAAAAGTTAAAGTCACCACGTCCCGTCTCAAGTGCTGATATAGATCGGTCGTGTTGCCGCGGGACGTGGCGACTTTAACTTTTACACTTACACAGCACGTCTTTCTTTTCAACGTCACCATATCTGAATCCAAAGTATCGCCATGTAACAGACGTTTTTTTCGCCACCAACCCAGCCTGTTCATGGTCGTGCTCATGCTCTTCTTCAGCGTCTGTGTTGGTCACTGCTGCACGCCTGCTGCACGCACCAGGATAGCTTGTGGGTGTGATGTCAACAAACTCCACACACTACAGGAGAGGCACGTTCACAGGCACACACGTTAACATATATTTAGCCTACATTAAATCGCAAATCGCAGCCTTTTATGTGGTTATGTAATCGCACAGCCTGACATCGCGATTGCGATTAGATTAATCGTGCAGCACTACTGAAAAGTTCATTCATTTATTTTATGAAAGATTTATAGAATAATGGCTGACTTTTTGCCAGACTTCAACTTTGTGGAGGAGGAATTTGATTTTGCAGAGTTTTATGACTGCCCTTATTTTTTTGAGTGAGAATGCACTGACAAAGAGCTTTGTGAAATTGAAGAACGGAGGAGGAGAGAGAGAGAGAGGCACAACAGGTAGAGGACGAGAGAGGAGGAATGGCTGCTAGAAGGCTTCAGCTCTGGAGATTGGTGGTGTAACGTTACTTGTGAATGCTGTGCCCCAATGCCCACAGAAGAGGAATACCTCTGTTGCAAGCAATGGGACCGGTTGCAGCCTGAGCTAAATGGTAAACAACAAACATGGCAGTACATCGGGAAGGTAAGACAACACGTTTACATGTCATTTTTATCCTAACGATATGAGGCGGTCTTTGTGGAGGAAAAAGCTTGTTTAGTGGACTAACTTTGCACTTGAAAGGATGCCCATTCACTTACGTTTTAACAGGTCTGACGCTACGGCTGTATCTAGGCTAACGGCTAACATGCTAACTATTATTTCTATGTCACTAGTCACTTGAAACACATTTAGGACGATAGGAGACGGGTTGAAATAAACCGAAATTTCCCTTTAAGCCAGGTACTTACACCACTACTGCATATCATCCACTCTGGAAGGCAGCGCATTGGTCTGTGCAGATAGAGCACTCAGAGCCCGAGGGATGGGGTGAATCAAACCATTTTTGAGGGGTGGGGGGGCAAGTAAGTTGCAACCAAGCACTGTCCCATTTTACACATGCCACTGAATATAGGGATGTGACTCAGATTTTTTTTTTTATTATTGATTCATGTTCTGATTAGTAACACAATTTTCCTGGGCCAAGCTGACATATTTAAGCCTATTTAAAGCAACTGTCAACCAGCTTTATATCCAATCAGTGTTGGTATTATGGGTAAATGAGCTATGGTAAACTAACCTCCGGTGTACCAGTGCCCAAAGGCCTCTACTACGAAGTCAGTTCAACTTACCCAGGATATCTTTTAGTTATCTGGCTTGACTAACCCTAACATTAGCCGCTTGGATAACCAGTACTACAAAGCTGGTTATCAACTCCTTCAGTCAACTCTGGGTTTTCCATACCACGAGCGCATTCATGTGAAAGAGCAGGGGAACCATGAATGAAATAGGCTGCTATATGCATATGAGATGAAACAGTACTGTAAGTCTCTGCAATTGCGAGACAGTAAAATGACAGTAGCGTGGGAAGTAAATGATACTCTGCAATCTTATAATGGAAATTTTAGAAGGTTTTCCAGCAGCCGAGGCTTAAATTATGTGTAGGTATGACCTGTGTAGGCTGTGTGTGACATTAGTGTAGAGTATTTTTTCTATTTAGTTGGATGATGATAATGATTATGTCACATAAACCACTACAAAGTAATGCCAGACTGTTTCTGCTACTGAACTAAAGGGTGGGAAAGTAGCCTAGTTAATAACTGATGAGGTCTATCTGACCCAAATGTTGCATTTATGATAACAGGAGCCAACTAACAGTGTGTGGATTATTTTTCTAATAAAATATTATTTGTTTTATCCTAGTTCTCATCACACAGGTGTCTCATGTTATTTTGGAGCTGCAGTGATGAAATCAGAGAGTAAAAATAGCAACACTATCACTGTGGACTGAAATAAACTTTGCACAAGTTAACAACTACTAAAAGCATGTGTTTAGTGTGTAAATGATCTCTGCGTTTGTTAGACAGTATAAAACCAGTGGAAATAGAGCCCTGGAGCAATGAAGTGTTTCTGCTCATGTATAACAATATATAGGCTACTGTTTTTAACCTGAGACGCCGGACTTTCATCCATGGATACTTTTTTCTTCAGTGATCTGAGTGGTCAGAGGTCGTGGTGTTGATTGGTTGTGATCCGATATTCTGAACATAACTTGCTCTGGAGCAATTAGATGTTCAGCATAAGTTACCATGGTGCTTTATCCTGGTAGAAATAGAACCAGCTTCGTAGTACCGACAACCCAGAGTTAACCCTGAAGTTACCTCTCTACCTCCAAATAGGCCTTAGATCTCCCTGCTTATGTTTTAGTTCAAATCTGCTGGATGGCTTATTTTGCTGGTTTTAGGGCTGTTGCTCGCACTACAGATTGTACCTCTGTGTTTTCATATGCCTGCCACCGCTGACACAAAGAGTATAGAAGCGGATCGAGAGACCTGCCCCTCTCTCTGTCTATCAAACACAGACCAAACTCTGATCCAGCTGTTAATCTAAGTAGTGCTGATCAAATATAAATCAAGGTTTTGTTACTGTACTCTATTTTGTGCCTAAAATGTATTCAAAAACACATTTTAGTGCACTGTTTGGCTGTAATTAGAAATCTTTTGTTACCAGCCGGCCGGCATATTGTCCCCTGAGGAAAAACGGCCAAGCTGGCATTACATCACCCAACAGCGGGAGCGTGTATCGGTCTGGTGCGGCGTAGTGTACTCTGATAAGAGTTGGTTTTCTACCTCTTTAGCAAAAGCAATTGCCACAATCTCTTTTCTCTGTTTTCTCTGGTTATGTAATACCAATTTTAAAAGTATCTGTCTTTTTATATTGCATAGATAGCCTAGTTTTATGAAAAGACCATCTTTCAAGCAGTGAAAAACTTTATCTCTTGTTTATTCTGACAAACATTCTGAAACTCAAGGATATTCAGAAAACTAAGAAAACCAGTAAATGTTCATTTTTCAGAAGCTGAAACCAGTGATTTTTTTGGTCGTTTTTGCTTTAAAAATGACTTAATTGATCAATTATCCAAATGAGCATTAATCAGTGTATCAGTTATTTCAGCTGAAGATGAGAACAGTCGTACAAAATATTCTTGTCTCTTATTGGTTAATACTGAAAGCCTTGCAGGCAGATGTAATAAAGCTAGTCCCGACACCAAGCTGATGAATTGTTTTCAGCGAGAAAATCCTTCTAGAAAGATCTGCTGGCTGTCTGGTTTCAGAAACATGAGCATAACAGTGACATAACATACATTTAATGTCGACGATAAGCAAGTTGTCACTCTCATAATAAAGGAATGACGAAGCCAGTCGGTTGAATATGGATTTACTGTACGTCTAACATAACTGATGCGACTGCCACACATCACTGCGCGGCAACAGCATCCATTCATCCGCAGCGTTCATAAAAACAATATCCCTGATTTGCAAGGATGTTTCACAACACAGAGAGATACATGGTAGAAAAAGACATTTTCTTTCTTCCTGAAATCTCCCCCTCAGTCCACTCACCCATGCTGAGAGGCTAATGTCATCCTTTCTGCTTTCCAAGTCTCCTCTCCCTATGTGGCCCAAAATGATCCAGCTCCACAATGACAATGATCCAATATGAGGAACAAAAGGCTTATTTTTCTCTCAATAAAACAGACATTACACTAATTTTTAATACACTTTTGTGATTTGCACTTTAGCACCATTGGTACATGGGCAGATTTGTATGCAGATTTCAATAGATGTATTTTAAGTGTTCAGATTTTGAGATATGCTGAACATGTGGAAATTTTGGTGCAGTGGGATGTTTGGTTTTATGCAGCATCTCTTCACCAGACCATATCTGATTGCTGAATATATATATTGTTAAATACAATACGTTAATTAATCTTAGTAACCAGAGACCTTAATAATTATCTGTGCAATGCAAGTGGTGTAATAACTTGCCTGGTTGCAGAATATGTTATATAAATTCTTGGTTGAAATGAGGGAAGACGTCTCTTGAAGTGCACAAGTTGAGCATATAAAACAGACAAAGATAAAAATCAACAAAGTAAGTTGGAAAAGTATGGATTTTATTTATTCTTTGAAAGCTGGCAAATCTTTTGTAGAGTTGTCAAGCTGAAATAGATGATTTTTTTTTTTGTCCTTAAGGAAAAGCAGGGAGAAAACTTATCATATTGTCAGTCTGAGAAACGTAACACAAAAGTGATATTTCATGCTTTGAATGTGAATGTGTCAAATGCAGCATGAGTGCAGATATTTGTTTGAGGCCATCATAATGGGTCAACGCAAGAGATCTGTCATCATTTCTATTATCATTATTATTATTATTATTATTAGAAGAAAAATCCTACAAAAATTTCACATATCTACCACTGTCGTGTGCCACTTCTCAGGCTCCAAGCCTGTAGACATGACACGGATCGATGATACTGTCCCATCAGTGTCTGCAGCCTGCCAGATGGCTGGTGGGCTTCAGTCTCCTGACATTCATCAGTGTCTTGCAGTCAGATGCTCCCACAGCAGTGTTCTGACCCAGGGACTGGTCCAACAGTCTCACTTGCTCCTCCATCGGGGCTACGAGGGCTTGGTCTAATGATGTCACCAAATGAGATACCATCGCCTGGGAGTGGCTGGAAATTTGGCCAATATGGCACAGCTTTCCCATACAGCTGCGCAACGCTGTTCCCCTAGTTGGTGTGGTGAATGCATTTCATGGACATGAAGAAATGTGCGGCCTAATTCAGAGTCCCTGAATCCATTATTAGTATTAGTATTAGTATTATCAAGGCTTGCACAAACCCCATTAAGCAATTATACTTTGTGCTCTCAGCTGCCTCTTAACCTCAGTTGCATTACCCATCCCATGTTGTCATTATCAGGACTCGCAGGTGTAAAGTACAACAAAATCTAACAGTTTCCTTATGACCTGGCTGGTGTGTTCAGTGTCATGGAATCTCATGTTCTTCCACCACCCCTGTCCACAAGTGCTCCTCTAAAAGGGAAAAGCAATCGTCCCACTAAGTGATTTTCTCTGACTCCCCGGGGTGATAAAGTGCACTTTGAAGCCACCCACAGAGGCTTGTCCCTAAAACACCCAGCAATTCACAACTGTGGCTTTGACAAGCCAGCTTTTTTCTCAACAAGTAAAGTGAAAGTCTTTTCTAATGGACCCAACATCACTACAGTGGAAACCAACAAGCCCCACGGCACCACCAAATGAGCCTTGTGCAACACTGGAGAGGGAAATAAATGTCACAAAAATGTAATTTCGCCTCTCAAGTAAAGGGCTCTCCTGGCTCCCACTCTCGATACCTACTGGCATGTTATTTGTAGTGGTGCAATTCCATAAAGGTTCCACATAAAATGCTAGTTCTGTTAGTTGTGCTTCAATGCTCTGCCCAAATTGGTTGATTTGCAAATTGACTTAATTCCATATTCCTTTGTAAATATGACCAAGGATGAAAACAACATGAAAAGATGTCAAGTCTTCAGAAGAGGGCAGCAGTTATCACTAATTTCTATCATTTAGTATTCTACTGATTATTTTGATAATCCAGTAATTAGAATCATTTTAAGATGTATGTAGTATATTTTCATTTTAACATAGTATATTTTCATGTTACAATTGAGGGACACAATTATAGGGCAGCGTAGTGGCTGAACATTTAGCATGATTGCTAACATGCAGGTTAACATGCAGGTTTGTTGCGAATATGTGTGTGATTGTAGTTGTCTGTCAATGTAAGTGTTAGCCCTGTGATACACTGTCCAGGACAGGACAGGTCAGCCATGTGTATTGGGACAGGCTCAGGCCTGTACAGCGGAGGGAGGGATGAAGAGAGTGATGGATGGAGGGAAGGAGTTAGGAATAGTAATTAAAGTAATTTAAACCATGACCATCGGAACAGGGATGTACTAATCCTACCTTTTCTCTCCCAGAACCCATTTTTATGTACCAATACTAAGAACCAATTTGATGCTAGTGCTCTCTTTTTCCCAAATATGAAACATCACTGTATGGGACTTATTCAAATAATTTCTATGTGAGGTAACATGAAGCCAGTTACAACATGAATTTAACTGATAGTGTAGACCCTGAGTTCTGCCATGACATTGTTAAAGAAATGTATGTAGATTGGTCATGTCATGGCCAACACCCATGAATAATATCACAATATTTCACGGTATTTAAATATATATATATATATATATATATATATATATATATATATATTATTAATTGAAGAACACAGATTTGCAACAAAATAAGTGATACAGTTTTACAGTTTGCCTTCAAATATTCAGTAAAAACTAAACAAAAATTAATTTCTTTAATTTGTTTAATTTGAGATTCAGATTGTGTAAACAATATTAATAGTTCAACAAAATAAAATCTACCACAAATTACACATTTAAACAGCTCCCAAATACAAAAAATGTACCCCGGGATCTATATATATAAATCAAGAGGTGATTTCCTTCTCTTTTAGCAAAATCCTAAATGATTGAGTTGTGTTTTTTTCCACCTGGACCTTTATGCTCTGCCATTTCTCCTCCGTCAGGCTGTTATGCTACCATAACTATCACACATTCACATATATGTAGTTTTTTGTCGAGCCACGAGCATCATGTAGGTTTAAAGGTTTATGACAAAATCACTTGACAAGACCGACTCCTGTATGCAGAGACACTGTGCTGCTGCCAGAGGAGCCGCTGAATGAGTTCCCTCTGAGCGGTAAGTCGCTAAAAAAAGTCTGAGAAGTCCAGGGCTGTTCATAAAACATTCAGGATGCCACAGTTTATTCCTCACTATTGAAGCTGTGCTTCTTTTTGGATTATGTTATAATTTCACTCCAGACATATTTGTTGTTACTGTGGGTAACTGTTGAAGTTGAAATGTTGTGAGATGATACAGCACACCCTTAGTGTCAATTTGGTGTATCGGATTGGTACATTCCTAAAAAAGCCTAACTTTCAAGAACATGACTTGACAATGATTTTATAAATAGCCAGGGTTCCTACACAAGTATGGAAAAGTATGGAAATAAATTTGATCAATTTCCAGGTATTAAAAAGTATGGAAAATGAAAAATAAAGTATGGAAAAATATTTATGTTTCCAGACTATTAGCACTGTTCTAAAATACTGTTTTCTAAAATAGAAAATTAGGTATTTACAAAAATAATTTAATGAATCCGGGGCGGCACGGTGGTGGTTAGCACTCTCGCCTCACAGCAAGAGGGTTGCCGGTTCGATCCCGGGCGTGGGAGCCCTTCTGTGTGGAGTTTGCATGTTCTCCCCGTGTCAGCGTGGGTTCTCTCCGGGCACTCCGGCTTCCTCCCACAGTCCAAAGACATGCAGATTGGGGACTAGGTTAATTGGAGACTCTAAATTGTCCGTAGGTGTGAATGTGAGTGTGAATGGTTGTTTGTCTCTATGTGTCAGCCCTGCGATAGTCTGGCGACCTGTCCAGGGTGTACCCTGCCTCTCGCCCGATGTAGCTGGGATAGGCTCCCAAGACCCTCAAGAGGATGAAGCGGTTAGAAGATGAATGAATGAATGAATGAATTTAATGAATCCGGATCGTGTTTTATGCCGGGCCAAGCACAGTTTGTGTGAGAGCAAACGTCTCAGAAAACATACCGCCCCTTTTACCTGACTGACAAGTGGTATGTCCAGTCCGCTGCCCCATGACCCTCCTCCAGCCCCCCCAGTTATCAGGTTCCCTCCAACACTGCGCCTTCGACAAGAAGACAAGTTTCACGTGGTTCACAATAGGTACATGCAAGTTTTTGGATGGATGGCTTGACAATACCGTATATAAATACTGGTTGGCCAAGGATTCCCAATTCACACACAGAGCTAGATGCAAGCTTTGTGTGAAATCGTTTGACGTCGCCAACATGGGGGAGAAGGCTATTCTGAGCCACATGAAAGGAAAAAACACAGACGTCTCGTTACTGCATCGCTTGCACCCAGAGTCCCAACCTTTTTGCCTCAGCCCAGACGTTGAACTTACCTGAGTTTTTATTTGCATGCCATTATGGTACTTGGCTACAATCGCCTATTAAGAAAAATTAAATATGATGTGAAATATGATACACTGATATATTTACTCAGATGTCACATATTCTCTGAAAAAAAAAAAAAAAAAACGCCGAGAAGTCTGGAAATTAGGGTATGGAAAAGTATGGAATTTTGAAATTCCAAATGTGTAGGAACCCTGAATAGCTCCAACATATTTGCATGTTTGTTGTAGTGACAAATGCTATTACTGTTGAACTGGTATAACATGACACCGCGTTGCATCGACACTTAACCCTAACCGTCGACAGACGCTAATCCTCGTAGGCAGCTGATATTGAGACTAATATCACTACAGTGTCCAAGCTAGTGGAGTAGCCATACCTAAATACTACCTCTTTATATACAAATTAGCACCATGAGATTAAAGATTACCACACTGTGGACTATCAGAGGCCTCACTTACCACACCGAGAACGTTTCTGTCCATAGCAGGTGCAGTAGCAGGCTTCTATCTCTCCTCACATAATTAGGAAACAGCTTACCCTGGTACTGATAATGCCAGTGCCAAGCTAATCTATAATTATCAACCAGACAGGGTGTGCTGCTTGTACACTCAAAAGTGCAGGAACCATTATTTTTACCCAAAGCATCAAAGAAGCTAAACAGAGGGAGAGAAAGGGGAGATATGTATTTTGGTTTAAATTGATTTCATTCTTTTGTATGAATATCAAGGTTTCATTCTTTCCCGTTTTTCCCCTCACTCCCCATGGTAACGTGTATTCATTGGGACTGCTGTTCCGACCAGATAAACAGGTTTTTTTTGTTTATGGCAATTATTGCCTGAGGATTGTTTCGGATGTGACTCGACTGTCAATGAGGAGGCTGGCAGGAGGGAGGGGAGATGTGATGAGAGGGAATTTAGACCAACCACCAGAGTGCATTCTGTTGCAGCTCTAGGGAACATCTGCTGCGGATATGGCTGCTACATATGGACTTTTACAGAATGTAGAAATATACATGTTGCTATTGTGCTTCATTATATTGTTTACTAACAGGGTGGTTCTGGTTTACAGTATAATTCCTCTTTAATGAGCACGTTGTGAATTGCTGTAGAATATACCATTAGAGCACAGGATTGGTGATAACTACCTATTAATAAAGCTGCCTGTGTAAACAAAGGGTATTTGTTTCAAATGATATTGAAAGTCAGAGAGGAATATGTGAGGGATATTGCAGTGTAAAGTTTTAAGCCTGAGCATTTTATTCTTATTCCTGTTAATATCCCAAGCTTGAACAGTTACTACAAAATTACTGGTGTCAGGAGAACATCACTCTTAATGAGATTCAGGAATTATGTTTTTTCAGCTTGACAGCTTACCCACCATAATCGAATAATGGTGACTATTAGGGGTGTAAGGGTACACAGAAGTCAGGGTTCGATTCACACTGAATTTGGCACAGCAGGAAAAAAACACCCAAATTTATAAGGATAGGTTTATTTTCCTTTATTTTGAACAGATGGTATTGCTCAAAGACAGACAGAATCATCCTGCTGGGGACTGAGGGGACATTTTGCCCACTGCCAACTGTGGTAAACTATTTTCATCATAAAAATAGGGAACATTTAAACACTTGTGTAGTACTCTGTACACTGAACAAACACTTTCCCAAAAGGCAACAGGTCACAACTGACTGTAAAACTGAAAAGCATCTTGTATGCTATGAAGTTCAAAGCAGCCAAACATTTATCTGAGTGATCAGCACATCTGGGTGATTCTGTCACATGTGCGTTAGCTTGTTTCCATTCATGTTTTCTACAGTGGTGGAGCATCGCTGATAGACTGTCCGTGTCTTTCTGACCGGCAGGCTGCAGGCGTGTCTTCCAGCTTTAGCATTTTATTTTAGAAGCAGCTGCTGCAGAGGCGATGAAAGCAAATCTTTCAGCCTAGTGCAGGACTGCTATTCTGCTGCTCTGTCTATGCTCAAAGTGCGCTCTGCACCCCGGGAGTGTGGAGCTCTGAATAACTGAACAGTATATTCTAAGTGAGCTCAGAATTGGGCAGGCTGCTACAAATAAAAGAATGAGCGGGAAACCCTGCAAACTGTTACAGCCCTAGCAATAATTTAATTGCACCACACTATTACCATGTGTTCTCTCCATTAAGCATTTGATTTGTGTGAATTGTGTCATTTTGGACATTTGCGTGGATGTATACAATACATGTATGTGTGTTGAACCATTTGGCACTGGGTTGTAGGTTCAGTACATGTTACAAACTGAACAATTTCTTTAACTAATCCTGTTACATTTGGAAAATAATATATACAGCTTCATTATGTGAAACATAATGTTCTCAGTTTCAATAAGGCAGCACATATGACGAACAAGGCAATGTGCTGTCTGCTCATCCCACCCCGAACCAAAACATTCTACTCCAGTGAGACACGCTGGGTGGCGCATGATACTTAACTGGGCTGTTGCAAGATGGTTAGTGACACCCATAGATGTATTTGGAGACCTGATACTGCTTTTGTGCTACTCTAACTTGAAAGGGGATAAAAAAAAATTAATCTTGCAGCGCTTTTGGATTCTCCAAATGTTATCAGACTGAATGGATTAAAACTTGACAATAAAAACAGGTCATTTTGCGGAGTTTGTAACACTCAAAAAATGTATCCACTGATTTATAGACATCTTTTTTGAAATTTAAGTTTATGGTAAATATACTTACTTGGCCCAATGGCATCATGTGAAGGGCGGTGGAAATTGCAGTACTACTATTTGGCCACTAAAAAATGGCTTTAAAGGGATAGTGCACCAAACAATGAAAGTTCAGCCATTATCTACTCACCCTCATGCCGATGGAGGCCCTGGTGAAATTTTAGAGTCCTTACATCCCTTGTGGAGATTGGCGGGGGGAGCGGCTAGCAAACCTAATGGCAGACGGTGCCCCAGACTAACGTCCAAGAACACAAAATTGAAACCACAAAATATCTTCAACATGCTCATCTGTAATGATCCAAGTGTCCTGCAGCCCTGACATACAAAATTGTTTCGAAAATCGTCATATGAACTCTGTTTTTAGCCTCACTGTCGACTGTAGCTCTGACTGCTTCTCTGTGCTCCGCGCTCACGTGTGCGCACTTGCGCGAGACCGGCGAAAGCATGAGCTTTGCTTACCCGTTTTTACATCACGTGACATGTGCACCGCAGGGGGAGACAACGGTAACCACAGTAGCTAAAAGTTTTTATGTCGGGGCTTCAGGACACTTGGATCACTACGGATGAGCATGTTGGAGATATTTTGTGGTTTCAATTTTGTGTTCTTGGACATTAGTCTGGGGTGCCATAAGCCATTAGGTGTGCTAGCCGCTCCCCCCGCCGATCTCTGCAAGGGATGTGAGGACTCTAAAACTTCACCAGAGCCTTCCTCACCATGAGGGTGAGTAGATAATGGCTGAATTTTCATTTTTGGGTGCACTATCCCTTTAGAGCTTGGTACACCTCCTGGGGGCCTGGTAACACCATAACCAGACCAGAAATAAAAGATCCTCCGCTAACCTACATTCATGCTGACATCACCCCAGTTTGTCAAAAGGTGGAACTAGACGAAACCATCAACACACAAGCTACAAGCCACAAGCCACAATCAAATGTTATACCTGCATTTAGGCAGCCGTTCAGCCATTCTGAACTGATTTAAACATTGAAAAACAAAACCCTGCTGCGACTGGTAATGTTACATTTAAAGCCGCAGATATGAGACCCTACTCTGTATTTGATAACACAGGTCTTATGAATGTGCTTAATGTAATTGAACTCTGATACAGTACTACTCCTTCACAAGCCCATTTCAGCCAGACTGTAATTACTGTTTTGTACAAAAACCACCAAATTATGACATTAGTTTTAAAACGTTTAAAAATTCAAAAAACAAATAAATGTCTCTGGCATTTTAGAAACAGAATTGCTTCTTTTGTTTGTACTACAATACTACATTTAATATTTCATAAGGCGCTGTTTTTGTTTTACAAGCTGCTAAGAAGACACCTCAGGATTTGGGTCACTAGGGAATAGTTCCATCCTTGTTCAAAGTCAATAATCATACTTAATAATATTAGTTTTAATAGAAAAATCAAAATTCAATCAACAAAAAATCAAGGAACATTTTCTGGCATTTATACTTTTTGCTGTATCAAAAACATACCGAACTGTGACACCACTGTATTGTATTGATCCATACAGTGAATTTTGTGAACTGTTACACCACTGTGTAGAAAATGAAAGAACAGGACATCCCACTAAGATCTGACTTTATATTTGAAAACAGCCTTGTCATGAGTTCAGTTTACTTGTGTAACTGTTTAATGAGCAAGCAGAACAGAAATTACTGCATTTTAAACACATATGATTAGGGATATCTAAATAGGCTGTGGCCTTGGAGAGGAAACTATCTGCAAGATCAAGCCTGATCTGAAGGTATTACTTTTTATTTATTTATTTTTAGATTTTGGCCATGCAGTACAACAACACAATATGATTTAAAACAACAGTTTAAAAAGTCATCTTGAGTTTTTCTTTGTATATGATGAAACAAATGCATGGGCACTATAACTCAAAGAGACACACAAACAAATAATGGTAAGAAAATTGGCATTCTAATTACTTAAACTACACTTCACAGTGTTACTCATCATTTCTCTCTAAACAGCCATGCTATTGCCCCCAAAAAGCCAGTAATTACCTTTCCTTTTCAAGCATGAATGACCAGGACTTTGTTTTGGTGACATCATTAAATGAGAGTAGTAAACAGTTGTTTTCCCTGGCCATCAAAGTAATTTTCTGCAGGCTGTATATTATCACTTCTGCAGGGAGAGGGATTGGAAGTTGTGAGCAGGCAACGGCGACCTCGCCAAGGTCATGAGAGAAAGACTCCCCCAGAGATAGAGCTTGAAGGCGGTTCTGGGTCGTATTTGCATATATTAGCTTCAACATTGTGTATGTAATGCGGCGGCGTGGTTGGCCACCGTTTCATGTTGTAGTACAGGGGTGGAAATGATTATGATATATTCACCTTGGTGCGGCTTTGTGATTATTTGGAGCACCATATGTCCCTATCGGTGTAAACAGGCTCCATATTTTAAACAAGTCAATTTTTAACTGGAGATTCCCCATTAAATGACCACTGAATATGCAAATGTGAGTCCCTTGATGCTCGTGAGAATAAATGTGAATATAAATTTTAACATTAGCCATCCTTAATCACTGGTAGAAATCATTCAATAAAGATGTCAGCATTTTAAGTGGATGGGGTAAGGGTGTAAGGGACCAGACCTGCATGCAAAAGTAAAATCAAATAGATGGCTGTGTGGTATGCAATTGTTTTGAATTTAACCTTTGGACAATAGTATCCTTTGTAAAGCAGTTAAGTGGCGAGCTGCTGTAAAATTAAAAATCCCTCTCTGTGGGAGTGAGATATTTAAAGGCCTCACTTCTAAGTCTGGGCTCTTCTAGCTTCCCTGTATCTCTTCATTAATTGAACTGTTGCAGTCATTCATCACCTCAAACTCTTTGACCTGGCCCGAATAACACACTAGCTGATTTCCACTTTACCACCCAGGAGTGGCACTCTGCAGGCAAATGGAAAAGAAAGCATATTTCGCTTTCTCACTTGACACCATTACACCCTCTCATATGCTTAGTCAAAAGACCTTGCTATTAAAAATACAATAACATTATGCCAGACAAATGTTGCCCTAAGAGGGGCTTCCCAGACTCGTCACCACTGAGATTGAGGCTATTTATTAAATATGAATAGTTAATGTTTGAAAAGTAATTTCTCAAAGTCTATATGACATATATTAATAAATCCTTGTTATCTGGGCGCTTGTAGAGGGCTTCACATGTTTGACAAATGATCAGGGAGAGCCTTTAAACTAATTCTTGACACTTGGCAATAATTAGATAGAAAACACATCATTAAATCAGCGTGTTTCCCCGACATTTGTCAACCTGTCAGGACACAGCGAGTGCTGTCGTAATATGCATAATGTGGAAGCCACAAACCTGCGTGAGCCAGCCCGGCAATCAGATGAAAAAGAAACATACTTGAAGTTTTTGGTTCATAATAATATTTCGTGATACCCATTCTGGAGCTTTATGTCTTTTATTTTTAATATTTTTTGTTGGAAAATCAGAATAGTTTGCATGAAACTTATTGAAAAAAGCAATGGAGCATATGCAATAACATTATTAGCTAAAGTCATTGATTTGCAATTAAAAATGATTGAGCTGTGTGTGCCACAAAAGAAGCCTCAAGCCACATGGATGTTCAACTGATTGTGTTAAATGCAGCACTGATTTATATTTTTACAATTACCATTTAACTGAGTACCAAACTGCTTATTACTTTGCCCAATTTTACCCCAGTCTACATGAACATAATAATGTCACATTAATTCTATGACATTTAATCAACAAGGGACACTCGGTGCTTTGATTTGGATCAACAGTTGCATTTCCAAAAAAACAGCAACTGCCTGCACACCATAGAAACTGTCTTGAGAATTTATATTCATATGAACCCTGTTCAATAAAGACTGGGCAGAGAGGAGACTTGTGTTCATATTTAAACACATTATATCCACCTCTTTGCGCTCCTGGCACCCACACTGCTGATTTACAAGCACTGCTCCCATATTACTTACAGACATGTTTGGCCTGCTGGTTTTGCTGGTAGCAGTGGAGTGTGTGAGTAGCTAACATTATTTCCTCAATCCCAAGCCTCTGGGATGCTTTGCTGGGCTTTGTGGCTGTAATGCCTGGAAGCTGAATGCGAGGCTATAGCACTCACTACTGGTGGCATCTCACCACAAGCCAGAGGCAGACCACAGGCTTTCCTTAGGGGATTTGCATCGGAAAGAATGAGTCAGGCTGGTTTGCAACCCCTGGAAGTGGCAGTAGAACAGAGAGGAGAAAGTGAAATGCTGCCATGAAAAATCTCTCACCTTACACTTTGCAATGCATGTCATACAGCTGTACAGAAATTGCTTGTGGTCAGGAAATTGTGGCTTGCATAATGATTCCCTCTCTTTTTCCTCTCTCTGTCTTATTCTCCTCCAGTCATTCAGTCCTGCATCCTCTCCGGCTCACTCTGCCTGTCTCTTCTTTTAACACACACACACACCAATCACCGGAACCGCTCCAAAGCCGTATTTATTTTCAATGTCAGTGAAAAACAGTGTTTTTTCTATTAATATTATTTCTTAAATTCTCTCGAGCACAAACTTACCGCAAAGCTGATAAAGACTGTTGACAGAGCTGCCGTTGTTGACATTTGGTGAGCAGCACAGTCCTTGCTTTATTTCTGTATGTCTTTGTAATGACAGCGGCAATATCACCACCAGAATGCTGACTGGTTGGTGTATGTCCACCGAGGGCGGAGGAGCGTGCTATATCACCAGGAGACAGGCCGGAATCGCAGCTGCTGAGCTGCCCAGATTGCATCAGCATAGAGCGGGCTAAATCCTATCAGACAAGTCAGTGAAGGGAGAGGAGTCCGCCGTCGCACTGCTGAAGGAAGGGAAAGTGAAAGCTAATGAACAGAAATCAGGTCACAATGGCGCAGAGACAATTTACAACAGATGTGTCGAGGAGAAGTCAGAGGCGAGGGTGATAGATGGGAGGAGGCAGAGGGAAGGTACAGTAAGGTCACCCATTTGTTCACTGGTGTGGTAACAGAACTGTAGACCATTATCACTGGTAAACACTAATCACATGTTATTGTAACTGTATTAGTACTGTCAAACCACATTGTGTACTCTTAGGATAAATCTTACCTCCAGTACAGTCAACACATGATACCTGCTGGTCGACCGTGTAACAGATAACAGAACTAACCATTCTCCCCAAAATGTCAATAAAGTGCATTCCAATTTGGGAAAGCAGAAATCAGTCTGTCATTGGTGAGTGCCATTAATTTGAATCCTGTTTTTTTAATTATGGGTAATCAACACAGCAATCGCCTCTGTCAATGAGACAGGAGCAGAACCACCCACTAACTGCAGCTGTCAGCTCCAACCTGCTCAGTGGGTGCCGATTAAAACTAGCCAGGTTAATGAATGACATTGATCAATTATGCGCTTCTCTCCTGTGCAGAAATCTCTGATGGATTTAAATACTAGTGAAAGCCTAATTTTTCTCTCCGCAACAAAAAGATTCAACGGCAAAAAGCACTACGTGATGTGGAGAAGTGTGTCTGTGCGGCGATCTTTTATTGTATTCCACTTTATTTTAAAATCAATCAGCAGTATTGAGCGTAATGATACGCTGTAGTGTGTGTGGTTGTCCTTCATGTTGTAAAGGCCCCTACATACTGTGTGATTGTGGACTGACTGTGATGAAAGTTGACAATTGTCTTGTCAGACAGACATGGTGAGATTTTTGGTTGTCAGTCCAAAATGGTGCAGAACTGTCAGAAATTGCACCAATTTAGAGCTTAGCTGATCAAAGACAGAGTCAGACCTGTGAGTGTCAGACATTTAGGACCAAAGTCTCACAACGTGACTGTTGCCATGCTTCACTTCTACAAACCAGTTGACACTGGTCAATATGTATTGTAAGAACCATTTTTGAATGAAGTTAAAACAGTGTCAGTGTTATGGGCAAAGCTTGTTTTTTTATTTTGCTGATGATGAATGAAGACAGTGAGTTAATGATGTGGATTATTTATTACCTTCACCGGCGTTGGTGTGTTTGTCTGTTTGTTTGTCTGCAAAATGACTCAAAAAGTTCTGAACGGATTTTGATGAAATTTTCAGGAAAGGTTGATAATGGGACAAGGAACAGGTGATAACATTTTGGTGGTGATCGGTTGAAGCAAAGTGGATAAAATAATAAAATGGCAGGAAATCCGAGCTGTTTGGTCTGCGCTCTCCGAGTGCTTTTCTAGTTTTCATTGTTACCCTCTGCAGGCTTATTGGTGTAGTCGGTGTTACTGGTGTTTATTCTGTGTTAACTAGGTGTTACATGGTGTTACACATAGTTCTGTCATAGTTATTTATCACATGACAAGAGTAAAAGCCAGTTCAGGCCAAAGATTCCGACAACACAAGTTGAGACATGCAGCTACTTGCAATGCGCCGATCTGCAACATCCTAAAAAAACTGCTGATTCACCCCTGGCAACTTGATGAGACACTGTATCATCTCTAATCAACAACTCTCTGTACTTCCTTAGCGATTTCTAGCTTTTCAGGCTTATTTTGTGGCTGAATATAATTGTTAGCTTCTTAAAATATGAATGAGGATGGTGATAGTGAGATACTGGCTACAGTCACGTTTGCAGAAGTGATGAAGAGCACCTGTCGCAGCAGGCGAATGCACCATCAGCAATCAGTTTGACTTGACCAGCAGACTTCACTACAAGCCGATGGGCTGTAGAAACAGGTGATGAGCTTTATGTTCTAAAACCAGCCTCTGGTGATATGACCAGAGGAGTTGCAGGTGACATCATCAGCCGGCTTGAGTCGAGCTCAGATGGCCAGTTCACACCACTGCAACTTTTCTCTACAACGTTCTAAAGCAACTCTTTGGTCTGAACTGGGCTTAAGGAGAGCGGACTGACAAGAAGATGGTGCCAAGCAAAAAGCAAAAGCAATGTTGTCAGTATTTGGTGGCTTCTCCTCCTCGTTCTTTTGCTCCCTGCTATATTTCAAACTGATCCACCTTCAACAAATGCCTGAAATGACTATTGTCTTGTTTTGTAGATGCATTTCTGATCAACAGAATAGTGCTTATCTCATTCCTGTGACTACTTCATAATAGAGTCAACTTGTGTTTCGCCAGTTAAGTGCTTTTGTGAATGCGAAGAAATCCTTTGCATGACTGAATACAATGCTCTACAGATATTGAACATCACTGACGAATGTCTTTTCTTGTAAAATGTCCGGTGTAATTGGTAACACGAGTCTTGTCACAAGTTCATTAACTGGTGGGATTATTCCCTCACTGTGGCATTCATTGTGCATTCTGACAATCTGACCAAGTTTTTATTTGACCCAGCTTGCAGTGTGACATGAAGTGAACCTGCAAGATTGCTGACACACCCAGTGTATAGAGTCATAAAGCTCATATGAGCGCATTTACTATGCTGTTCTGACACAGTTACAGCCTCACCATATAATCCTATTCTTCTCTTGGTGGGTTACAATGATTAGGTCTTGAGTTTTAAAGATGACCTCAGTTCCAGAAAGTTTCCAAGTATTCTCTTGCAACTCTTGCAAGAGGAAGAAAAAGTTTCACCAAAGCTGAAGCCACCTGAAGCTACGTGTCTTTGTGTTTCTGTCTGAGCATAAGGGAGAGAGGAGAACAAGGGCACTGCTTAAGATGCAAAGCATCACATAGGCTTGTAACTTTCTTGCTAGCGCACAACTCATTCATTCGCTCGTTCATGTCAGCAGGCAGCAGATTTTACAGCTGTTGGGTCATTTTCAGTTCCACACATGGCAACCGTTTTTCCGTAGGTTATTCTGTGACTCGCTGCTGATGTCTCAGTTCATCCATTCTTCTGAAGTACTCCGGTTGCCCTTTTGGCGAGCAGCAGGGTTTTTGCCTCTGTGCATAATGTATGTCCGAGCTTACGATTTTTTGCGAATAGCCATGTACTCCTGTGTTTCCACTCAATCCATTGCTTTCTTGTCCAGTTCAAAGGTAATAATGCATCACTTGGTTCAGGCCCAAGTTCGCTGCTGCAGGTGGCGGCAGTGGTGTCTTGCGCTCAGTTGCAGGGTGGTGCCAGGCTAGCTGTAGTCGGTACACTGTTGTCATCATTCGTTGTTGTCTTTGTTTGTTTGGTGAATCCAAATTGTACCAGGCTTGGTTGTTTCCGTTTTGACATTCTGACTTAGCCATAAACTGTGCCAAAACAACTCAGTGATGAGAGGGTCAGGTGGCTACGTAAACCCAGTAATTTTTGTCACGCCGCCACGTATGGATTGCCACAGCAGGAATGGATGAAGAATTGTGTGAATTTGTGAAGACAGATTTTGGAAAATGGAATATAATGAGCAAATAAACACACCATTGATATATTTATGTTTATCCTTTTAATTTTGTTTCAGAAATCTTAATGTATGGAAAATGATATATAACCAGTCACAGAAATGAGAACAGTTTTTTTAGCTCCCCCTTAATGTCTCACATGATGATTTCATGGGAGCGCGTGCCCTTTTCACATGAGTCGAGCTCCCCCTGGCTCCCCCCTAATTTGAACCATGGCTGTAACTCTTTTTATGCCTCCGCCGGCAATTGCTGTGGCCAGAGGCATTATGTTTTTGGATGGTTCGTCCGTACGTACGTACGTACCATTCTTGTGAACGCAATATCTCACAAAGGCCTTGAGGAAATTTCTTCACATTTGTCAGAAAGATTCACTTGAACTCAAAGATGAACTCAAACTGATTTTGGTGGTCAAAGGTCAAGGTTACTGTGACCTTGTCTGTCTCATTCTTGTTAATGTGATATGTCACCTTGAAGGAATTTTTTCTAATTTGGCACAAACTTGACTTAGAGTCAAGGATGACCTGATTAGATTTTGGTGGTGAAGGGTTGAAGGTCAAGGTCAGCCGGACTTTGCATCTCGTTGTCGTGAATGCAATATCTCAAGAACCACTTGAGTGAATTTCTTCAAATTTGGCACAAATGTCCACTTGGACTCAAAGATGAACTGATTACTTTCTGGTGGTCATTGGTCAAAGGTCAAGGTTAATGTGACCTTGTCTGTCTCATTCTTGTGAACAGGATATCCCAAGAATGCCTTGAAGGAATTTCTTCAAATTAGACACAAACATTCACTTGGACTCAACAATGAACTAATTAGATTTTGGTGGTCAAGAGTCAAAGGTCAAAGTCAGCATGACCTTGCATGCAGCTTATTCTTGTGAATGCCATATGTCAATATATATATTCTTCAGATTTGGCACAAACATCTACTTGTATTCAGTGATGACCTGATTAGATTTTAGTGGTCAGAGGTCAAGGTCAGTGTCACCTCATCCTCTCAATCTTGTGAATGCAGTATTTCAAGAATACCTTGAGGGTATATCTTCGAATTTGGCACAAACGTCCACTTGGACTGAAGAATAAACTGATTAGAATTTGTTGGTTTAAGGTAAAAGGTCACTGTGACCTCAGAAAACATGTGTTTGGCCATAACTTAAGAATCCCTATGCTAAATATGACAAAACTTCACATAATGCTGAAGTGTATATCCAAAAGGTCAAAGGTCATCTTCACTGTGTCATCATAATATTCTGTATAAAACACTTTTTTGGGCCATCATTCAATGCAATATGTCAGACATTTGATCAGATACTGAATTGGTGACACTAATGTTGGGTGTCCACCTTAAAACTGTGCTGATTGTAGAGATCTTCAGTGTGTGAAGCATCCATTTTCTCACAGACATGGACTGTATCTGAAAGAGAAACTTTACTGGTGCGGGAGGCATACAACCGCAGGGTGTTTTTTTTTTAAACTTCTGTAACACATGTCAATAAGGCTGAATCATTGAGCAGTTGTTTTTTTGGGGGGGTGGGGGGGTTCAGTCAGACTGCAGTAGCTACAGAGGCAATGCTCCTCGCTTTCATGCTGCTCCTTGCTTTCATGCTACTGTCTGGGGTAAAATCATAATGCTACATCAGGTTATTCCGTTCGCTTTGTGAAGGTGTTTGAAATGGGTACAGGCAGCTGTGGACTCGCCCACGGTGAGTCTGAGTGACACGGAGGCAGCTGCTCAGAGGAAGAGAGGCTTTGCCCCCTCAGGCTCCGAGATAAGTTCTTCCTTCTGCTTAGAAGTGGTGACTCTACAGCTCACAGCAGCTTAATATGTTATAGTCTCTTGTTATGTTTGATGTCTAGTGTCGACCAAAACTGTTGCTCATTTCAGATCCGTCGTTAGCTTAGTTGGTACATATTTGCTCAGAGGGCTAAATTGGCTTGTTAACTACATTATGTAGCCTAGATGTTGATGTCACTCTGAAAATCTCCCTGAGCCCTTGTGAAAAATCTGGCAGACCAGTGAAATGTTGCTTCATAATCTATGAAAAAAAGGAACAATTGTTGAATATTTGTGTTAAACAGCCAACTCTGAAAAAGATGTAAAAGAAAAAAAGATTGTTCATCAATAGTAAGCAATTTGAAAATCATAATATAATTGAATCAGTCAAATCCCAGCTGGTGTACACGAACAAATATCGTCAATATAATGGAGGTCTTTGCAACAAAACACCAAATGGTGGCTTCTAAAGATTTCATTTGATTTAATCATTTAACTTGTTAAATCATTGACTTGTTATTCATTTATTTTTCATCCCAACCCTACATTAGCCAGGCATTATATAAACCATTTTCAGGCAATGGAGGGTCAGATAGGCTCAAGTGTTAGTAGTCACCTTTTCTCTCCAACAAATATACACTGAATGTGTGAAACTGTAGTATTTTTAGTCCAAATATTCAGTAACAAAGACAGAATTTAGTCAGCCCTCATTGCTAACTTGTGTTTTCTCTTGGCTGAGTGCATGTGTGAGGCTGCTGGCACTGCAGCTCTGCACTCGTATGATATTGGCTGGGCCCGATTTCAGGTGCTTTGCATCAATGACACTGTGTGTCCTTGTTTGCTATTGCTGCACTGCACCCGCTGCTTTCTGGATCTCATTCTCAGCATGCTAATGCCACACTGACACCAATGCCTGCACTTTAACAATGTACAAATTTCAGTGTGTTTTGTTTTGCATCAAATAGGCACACTTTTTTTCATCATCGCTGCAATGCACCTACTGGTTCAGGGGTACTTGTTCCAAGAATGTGGCTGCCATGCATTCTTGTATCTCAGAAATGCAGGGCTGTGAACTCGCTCTCTGTAAACTACCATGAATTCTGGAGTTAATCACCAAAGATTTGGGAAGACTCCAACATTAAAAAAACACACTTAAGGAGCTCAAAAACATTTAACACATTCAAACCCTTTTACTATAAAAATAGTTTTTCCTTACATGATCTTGATGCACATTTGAACCCTAGTGGTCTTAGTAATCAGGGCACTTATTAACCAATTTCTTAATAATTCACCTTGCTATTCAATTAGATACGACTTTCACCAGTGCTGAGAGCCAGCCAGACAGTCATGGTCTCAGATTAGACAGGTTTATATCTACTGTATGCCTCCTACTATACTATCTGCTGTGTCACTTTATTGGCAAATATTACTAAATTTACCAGTCTGTTCATAATTAACCTTCCTCAATATTACCACCAACAGCAGTTTCCCAAAACATTACACAGTCTCCACTACATATAGAACTCATTCATGTATACATAGCAAATACATGCATGCATTGTATGCTATTAATGCATACATTAGTACATTAATCTAAGAATTTCACAATTTCAGACATGGAAGTAAATGTTCATAAACGGTTCATACAGTTAAGGGTGCCTTGAGCACTCGGCCAATTATTTTTTGCAATTAATGCTAATTGTTTTGGCTATGAAATGAATTACAGATTCTTAGTGCCCAAGGCAAAAACTTAATATAATCACTTGCTTTCTCTGACCAACAGTCCAAAGCCTGAAGATATTTATTTTAGAGTTGAAATGATTTCCTGTTAGACAGTTCATTAAGTGGCAACTATTTTGTTAACATTTAATCATTTTAGTCTTTTTTACAATCAAAAATGCCCAAATTTAAAGGTATACTATGCAAGAATGGTCAGTTTTTGTTTGTAAAGACAGCATTCAAATTTGGTCCCTTCTCCCTACACTGCTTGTACCTGCACTACAAGCTACTGTACTAAATGTTACCAAGCCAAGCAGCAACCTCCAGGGCTAACAAAATTAAGCCAACACGGAAGTGCCAAAGACTGCAGTTCCTTGCTTGAGGCTGGCTCTGTTGAGTCAGTCCCCATAGACCCCTATGTTACAATGCCCAACTTTACAGGTGAATTAAACATGTTAACAGCCTAGTACAAAATGGTTTTGGTCTCTATGGTTAATCCTCCCACTTCCTTACTGTACAGGGGATGAATTTTTATATAACTCACATGTTAACATAAGGCTTAAAGTTATGCATAATGAAGGGTGGGGGGGGGGGCTTCAAAACGTGAATCCACAAACTAATGGATGACATCAGGGGAGCCATGTTCATTAAAAAAAATAAACTCAGCAACATATCTTGAAATATGTATTTCGTCATTAGGGCTGAGAATATGTTACTGATTTACCAAACTTCCTTTATGTCATATAAAAAAAAATGCATGCCAAAAGGTCTTTCTTTTACTACTAATTTATATTACTATTACTGAAGTCTGCTGCTAAATTCAGCATCATGTTTAGCTCAGAACAGTTTTTGATAAATCAGAAGTTTAAAAAAACGTGTAAGCTGCGTCATTAACACAGATGAGTGGAGGATTTGCTAGGAAACATCACATCTATTTACTTTACAAGGAGCTACAATTAATACGGAATTATGTTAAATGTTTGCCGAATGTGTTTGTATCTCTTAATAAGCCATCATAAATCATAAATCATCTTTTGAAGGAGCAGATGTTTACCTTAAGCTAGCTCGAGCCATGTTAAAATTAACAATACTTTAATGGAGCAAGGCGAGCTAATTGCTAGCGTACTTGGTTGAAAAGGAAAAAAAGAACAATGCTTTGACATGGCTGTTAGAGATTGCAGAGGTATGATCACATAATCCTGCTTGAACTACGTTCAACGTTTTATTTCCCAGTTGCTCTTTGAAAGAAGAATAGAGTCCTGTAAACAAACTGTTACCATTGGAAATTGGTTCGGTTTTGGTTCAACGCCAGAAGTTGCACCAATAATTCACACAAGGTATCATGGGGGCTAGGAATAAGGTGGATAAGAAATTGCAATTGCATTGCTTTTTTTTTTTTTTTTTTTAGAAATATCCTACATTGTATACCTTTAAGCTTCTCAAATGAGAATATTTGCTGCATTGTGATATGTAATTGTACACTGAATATTTGTAGGTTTTGGCATGTTCAGACACAGCAAGATGTTGGAAGATGTCACTTTGGGCCCTGGAAAATTAAAATTGACAGTTTTCACTATTTTCTGGCATTTTATAGACAAAATAGTTGATCCAGAATTAATTAAAATAATCCTTTGTTGCTGCTTTTTTAAGGGTTTGCATTCATATGGCAACAAATATCACATGCTGACATTTTCGACACCAGAAACAGCAAATATTTGGTACATTTGCTTGAAAAATGTCTATCGAATTACCTTTTAAAGTAATGATGTTCTTTACCAAACACAACAGCAGTTTGGCTTCCATGGGTCAAAAGTGTAAAGAGATGATGACAAAAATATTCAGTGACATGAACAGGAGTGCAGTCGAATATGAGTAATAAATCAATTCTGCTTCTCGTGGAGAGCGGAGCCAAGTGAACAGTCTTGTGATGGGCACCTGGGGATGTGATGTCATCACTCAATATCCAAGTCTGATGATGAACAGGGAGTTTTTCTCAGCGCCTCCTCTGTTGATTATCAAACTGGCTCACCTTGTCTTTTCTGTGACGCAAGATCAATACAAAAACAGCATGTGCATTTTGCAGTAACCCCGCTCTCATTCAAATCAATATGCCACATGAGAGGTTTGGACTTAATTTCGGCATTAGCACCATGACAACCCTCAGCCTCCTGAGATGTATATTGCGGCAATGACAAGCTTTTTCATGTAACCCTCCCCATTTGTATAAGTGATGTATCATTGTGTGGCAGTGCACATAATGACTTGTGCTTTTCTTCAGCACCTCTCTTACTGCACAGAGAGTCTGATGGAAAATCTCAGAGCGGGCGAAGAGAGCAAAATCAATAATCTATTCTATTTAATGGGCTGGAGTGTCACAGTAACGAGATAGGAGTGGATGAGTCGAATCGTCCATTGCCAAATCTTAACAGAAGGTTGCACACAGAGACTCTCTCTTTCCCTTTCCATCTCTCTGTATCTCTGCCTCCTTCCTGTAATGTGCACAGCTACACATATGTACACTCTGTCACACACACACACGAAGACACAAATACACGGAAACACACATTCTTAGAATAATTGCATGAATTTGTGTCATTTATAAATCTTTATTTATGAATAGCTTCAATTCAGAATGTGATGTTACGATTTCCTATTCTCTCAATCTATGCTGTGCCTCTGAATCTGCATCAATATGTAAAATGCTCATATAAATATTTCAGAGTTTTGAGATACAGTATTAACTTGCACTCATGCCACAGAAGCACCCTGGTAATATTTAAAAAGGACTGGCAGCTTCTGTTTACCTCCTTTGTACCACTGAGTTTAAATAGCAAAACAGTGGCTGTTCTACTTTGCACTGACTTGCATTGCCAAACTCATGCATAGGAAATGATTTGAAAGACTTTTGACTTTGATGCCTGTTTTCCCCCACGCTGCGCTCTCCTCCACCCTTCAACGTTTTAGTATCGACTTCTAAATTAATCTCTGTGATTAAGCTATACAGGAAGGTGACGGTTTCATTCCTTGTACTACAAACAGAAGATTTAGCTGTAGTGTTTCTCTGTCGCTCTAACTTGGCAGGCAGTATTGGCAGCACAATGATTTCATACATGGCTGATGGAAATTGGAAATCATCTTCTGAAACAACGTTACTGTCTGCTGCCTTTCTGAATGCAGTCCGCCATAGAGCAGCGTGATATGAGTCCCAAACACCTTCTCCTCCCACACAAATCCTGTTAGTACTACTTGTGGACACCTTGACCTTTAGTAGATATTTCTGTCTTGTAACATGTGAATCACAGTAGATGTCATGAAGCCACTGCAGGATGATGTGAAATCTCGTTAATAACTCAGGGTGCGTCAGGGCTGGGACAGTATGGATTTTTTCTTACCTTGGTGAAAAAGCAACGTAACTCTGGGGTTTTTTTTTTTTAAAGATTTGTTTTTATTAACAGATGCTCTTATAGGATATTCATGGTGCACAGTACAGTTTGTTACCATAGGTTAAACCGCATTTACAGAGGAAACATACATAAATGCATAACCTTACAGACACACCATACAAGGATAATTTTTGAGCATCAGAAGAGAAAATGAGAAACAAAAAAGAAGAAGGTGAAAGAAAGAAAAAAAAAAAAGGAACTTTTCCCCTCCCACCCCCCACCCTCCTCCCTTGTATGGCTCTCGATTTCCTTTCATTTATAGTATACCTACACAGTTTATACATCCACCCATCTGTACATCTTCATATGTATATGAATCAACATACTACTTGCAACAAATACATCAGTAAGGAAGTTATACAAGAAGAATCTACAGAGGGCTAATTTGAAGCCGGTCCAGGAAGGCTCACACCACCATGGTCAACCAAGTCCAGAGAAGGCAGAATGTCTATGAAGGGGGCCCAGATTTTTCCAAAGGCTGCATGCTTCCCTCTCACATTATATAATATCTTTTCAGGTGTGCAGTAAGACACGAGCTCGTTAATCCAGTGTCTCACTGTTGGTGAATTTTCAGATTTCCAGTTAATCAGAATACATTTTTCACTGCAGTGCTTGCAAGTAAAATAAAATATTTCTTATAGTAGTTCACATTAACAGAGGTTGTGTCCCCCAGAATCCATAGTTTTGGGTCCTGTTCAATTTGAATTCCTATTGTCCTTGAGGTTAGTTCAATGGCACGTTTCCAAAAGTCTTCTATCATTGGGCAACTCCATAGCATGTGTAGAAGATCACCATCGGTCACTTTACATCTCTGACATCTGGAGGAAATATTGCTGTCAATTTTGTGTAACCTATAAGGGTGTAGTATGTCCTATGAAATATATTAAATTGAATTTGCCTATGTTTTGTGGAGATTAACACAGTCTGTGCCTGTTCCAATAGGTAATGCCAATCCACCTCCTCATAAACACAGCCCAGGTCTGTTTCCCATTTTCCTTTTGTAGATGTTTTATCATAAACAGGTAACTTTCCATTAATGATACCATATATAGAAGATATTATTCCTTTTGTTGACCCGCCTAGTTTATTACATAAATGGGTTTCGAGAGGAGTTTCTTTTGGTATCTCTGGGAATGTTTCCTTGGATTTCTCCTTAACCCAGTCTCTTATTTGTAGGAATTTGAAAAAACTATATTTAGGAAGATTGAATTTTTCGTTTAGTTGCTGAAAGTTAGCAAATGTGTCATTAATGTATAGATCAGCAACTGTTTGAATTTTTCTATCCCTCCACCCCCGTAACACAGAGTCAGAGATGTGGTGTGAGAGATTGGGATTACCCACAAAGGTGTCCTTCTAAGAAAAGAAATATTTGTATCCAGAAGTAAGTGAGATTCTTGCCAGGCAGCAAATGTGTTCAGTATTATTGGGTTATTTGTGAGTGTGGCTAAACATTTTTGTACCTATAAATGGAACATCCTTTAAAGGCATAGACTTCATCTCATGTTGTTCTATTGGGACCCATCTAACCTCACTGTTCTCTGCATGCAGCCAGATCCAAATTGAACGGTACTGAGAAGCAAGATAATAATTCCTAAAGTTTGGCAGGTTAAGTCCTCCCCTTGAATATGGAGCCTGCAGAGAAATGAGTTTGACCCTGGGGCTTTTCTTTTGCCATATGAAAGGAGTTATAATTTTGTTAAGCTCTTTGAAGAAACTCTTGGGGACATTTATAGAGAGACATTGAAATAGGTAAATAAACTTAGGCAAAATATTCATTTTAATAGTATTAATCCTGCCTATGAGAGACAGTGGGAGATCCATCCACCTTTGAAGGTTAAGTTTGGATTGTTCCAATAATTTTATATAGTTCTGTTTAAATATATGCCCATCTGATTTTCCAATTTGTATACCCAAATATTTAAAACCATTGTTGCACCATTTCAATGGGTCAGTGAGAGCTCTAATATTGTTGTCCTGTATGTTTAGTGGTAGAATTTCGCTTTTATTATAATTTAATTTGTATCCTGAAACTGCACTATATTCTTTGAAACATTTCAATAGAGGGGGGACTGATGTCTGTGGATTGGTTATATATAATAAGAGATCATCTGCGTACAAGGAAAGTTTATGTTCACTTGTACCAAATTTGATTCCGGTTATGGAGGTGTTGGAGCGGATAGCGATGGCTAATGGTTCAATCGCAAGTGCGAAGAACAGGGGGGAGCTTGGACAGCCTTGCCTGCAGCCTCTGGATAAGGAGAAAGTGTTAGACAGTACGTCATTTGTTAAAATATTAGCTTTAGGAGCGTTAAAAAGTGTTTTAACATACTGAGTAAATTTCTCTCCAAAGCCCATAGCCTCTAGTGTCCGAAAAAGAAAGCTTGGTTCAATCCTGTCAAATGCTTTGTTTGCATCCATAGATATTATTAGCATAGGATTTCGAATTTTCTGAGCAGCGTTCAGTATATGGAGCAGTCGCCGCACATTATCTGCTCCATGTCTATTTTTAACAAAGCCTGTTTGGTCAGCATGTATTATCTTTGGTATAACATCTTCCAGTCTGAGAGCAATTAGTTTGGATAGTATCTTATAATCTGCATTTAAGAGACTGAGCGGTCTGTATGAGTTACATTTCTGTTTGTCCTTACCTGGTTTTGGAAGCAGTGTAATTGTTGCAATTTCCAATGATTCTGGTAATTTTTTATTTTCAAACGCTTCTTTAATCATGTTCGTGAGGGGGATCAGTAATTTTTTCGAAAAGGCCTTATAATACTCGGCAGGGAAGCCGTCTGGCCCGGGAGTCTTATTATTTTGTAAAGAATTAATGGCTTGGAGAACCTCCATTTCTGATATATCTGCATCAAGCAGTTCTTTATCCTCATCATGTAATTTGGGAAGGGTTATTCCATCCATAAACCTTTTTGCTCCAATATTGTCAACATCTTGCCCAGTTTTATATAAATCTTCATAAAATTGTTTGAATTCTGCATTTATGGATGCTGAATCGTCGAGGAGTCTGCCATCCTCTGTTAATATCGAGTGTATATATTTATCAGATGTTTCCTTTCTAATTTGCCAGGCCAAGAGTTTACTTGTTTTGTTCCCAAATTCATAATAATGATACCTAGTTCTGGCCATAGCTGCTTCCTCTTTGTTGGTACATAAATTATTATATTGCATCCTTGTTTTTGTTAGTGTGTTAAGGAGTTCCTCTTTTTTGGTGGCAATGTAGTCCTGTTCTAGCGTTTTAATATCATTTTCCAATTTAGTTAGTGTCTCTCTATTTTTTTACCTTATAGGCACTGTATGATAATACCTGACCTCTCATATAGGCTTTAAGAGCCTCCCAAATGTTGGCATGCGAGAGGAATTTGAGTTGGCATCAAGAAATATTTCAATATTAGTGGTCATATACGAGATAAATTCAGGGTCTTTTAACATGTAATTTTTAAATCTCCACCTGCGGGTTATAGGCTGTGGAGTATTAATAATCCAGGAGAGTTTGATAGGATTATGATCCGAGAAGGTGGCTGCTAAATAGGAGCATTCTGTCACCGTGGACATCATATCTTGTGTCACCAGGAACATGTCAATTCTAGAGTGTGTATTATGTGATGGTGAAAAGAAAGAAAAATCTCTTCCGTTTGGATAAAGATTTCGCCACACGTCAACTATGCCTATGTCTTTCATACCTTGATTTAGTGCTGTTGCTGCCTTTGATAATGAAGTTGTTTTGGGTGATGATCGATCCAAAAAAGGGTTTAAGACCAAATTAAAGTCTCCACCCACAACACATTGACCCCCAATTGTGGCCAATTTCATAATCAGGTTGTTAAAGAACAACGGGTCATCGTAGTTAGGCCCATATATATTCACCAAAGATATCTTGTTCCTATTTATTTCACAGTCTACAAGCAAAAATCTCCCATTTTTATCCTTTTCGACTGAATTTAATTTAAAGTTTAGATGTTTATTAATGAGCAGGACAACACCTCTTGCTTTTGAGGAGTAGGAAGAGTAGAAAACATTACCCACCCAGTCCCTACGCAGTTTTAAATGTTCAGTGTCGGTGAGGTGGCTCTCCTGAATAAAGGCAATATCTACATTCTGCCTCTTTAAATATGTCAACATTTTCTTCCTCTTAATTGGTGAGTTGACCCCTCTAATATTCCAAGATATACATGTTAATTGTCCCATAATATGAGTTTTTCATATAGATGTCTCAGCAGGATAAGTGTCATGGTATTCATCTTTAAGGATGTCTGGTTGTAGTCCTGCACTGAGTTTAGAGGTGGTAAAACAATGACCATGGGTATAATGGACCAAAGAATAATCTGAACATATGTGTAGGTAGAAGTTAGAGTTTTAGTGAGAGACCATACATAACCCCAAAACGTTTAAGTAAAAACCTGCCTAGTAAAACCCTGTAACAAAACCACATTAGGTAGGTAAGTAACACTCTTAACCAACAGTGGTGGCTCCAGCAACTGCTGTAATTAAAACTAGCCACTCATAACAGTTTGTATATGGCGAAGTTTTAAATTTTAAGATGTTAAAAATAAAACAAAAATATATAAAGGACAGAGAAGTTAGTTAAGTAAAATGTGATCCCATTCTACCACGGGGGTATGAAATGTAGCATCATGCTAATAAGCCTGCATGCAGGATCTACAGTGTTATATATCTGGATGTACAGTCATAATTGACTAATGAACAGTTGTCCATGTATCTGTAATCAGATGCAGGTTTATCATCAGTCATGGTCCCAGTTATTCTGAACATGTGAGGATAACAGGATTATTACAGCTTGATCATATAGCCTTATCTTCTTAATGTCACTTTTCTCCCCTTTCAAGTGAACAGTGGGAATCACAATCCTTCTCATCAGTGTCTATAACAGTGGACTGTATACTGTAGTCATTTTGGTCAGCTTTAAGCTACTCACTCGACAGTTCTTTCAAGAAACGTTGCGCTTCTGCTGGAGTTGAGAAAACTTGACGGATCCCAGATGTTTAATGCGAAGCTGAGCTGGGTAGATCAGCGCATATTCCACCTCCTTCTCTCGTAGCACCCGCTTCACGCCAAGGAACTCGTCTCTCCTCCGCTGCAGGTCTGCGCTGTAATCCGGATAGAATGATATCTTTTTATTCTCGTATGTCATCTCTCCTTTACTTCTGGCCAGCCAAGGACTTTCTCTTTATCTCTGAAGTTCAGGAACTTGGCGATGAGGGGCCGCGGTCTGTCCGACTTCTTCCGATGCGGTGTGCTCTTTCCAGGGTGACGGGTGAGGTGAAGTTAGCATTACCCAGGATGTGTGGTATAAACTTTTCCAAAAATCCGACAGCATCTTGACCTTCTGCCTGTTCCGGCACATTCAGTATCCTGATGTTAGACCTCCTGCTGCGGTTTTCTAGGTCGTCAGTTTTGTCTTTGAGGTGCTTTATCAGTTTCTCCATTTTATCAACCCGGTCGCGTGCATCTTTAATATCGTCTTCGTTTGCACTCACTCGTGTCTCTATCTCCTCGACCTGTTCCGAAAGGGTGGAGAGTGAGGATTCAATTTTCGTTAGTGTTGTTTGTATGTCAGCTGTTTTTTTGTCAATATGTTTTGTGAGGTCCTCTTTAGTTTCTTGAATAGCGTCCAGAAGCTTGCTGAATGATGTTTCCTTTTCCCCGTCCGCCATGTTTCTTGTGGTTACCGCCTGCAAGTGCCGTGAAGTTTGAGTAGTTTTCTTTCGTTTTGTCTGTCGAAAATTGTAGCTTGCCATACAAAAGCGTTCTTAATAGCTTCGCCTCTTGCATACAGTCCAAGTTTATGAGAGGTTAAATCAGGATAAAGGCAGATGCTAGAGCCTACCACCGAGAGCTCACGAATACACGTCCGCACTCCTCCGCTGCATCCGGGATCTCTCGTAACTCTGGGGTTTGATAGTTATCTTTACTGCACTCTATTTTTATAACCTATGATAATCTGGTCACATCTCTTGCCTGCATTCAGTGGCACCGTAACTACCACTGATAATGACTGTAGTTACCAGCGTAAACACCGGGTGTTTTTGCAACTTCAGTGTCAGAAATTGTGATGTTTATTAAATTTTCAGTAATATCTGCTGTCTTAGCTTTGACATACAGTTCCAAGTCTGCTCGCTCACCAGAGCAGCTCTCGTCTCTGTCTTTGCCCTCTGTGGCACAGCAGCTTTAAGTGTTGATAGGCTATTACTGGTGACGTGTAACCAATCAGATGTTGCTGTTGAGTGAGGCTACAGAGTGGTGACTGCAGACAAAGGGGCTGCAAAATATATCAGCTCAGCTCAGCTCAAAAAAAAAAAAAAAAAAAAATGCAGTGATGACTTCTTCACTGTGGTAGTGTCATGTGACTGTGGTATTGCGGTGATGCGGTTGTGGTCATAACCCTAAGTTGGTCTGGGGCCACTTTAAGTGCTCAGTAATGAGATTAGCTAGTCATCCACCCACACAAAGCCTGCAACACGATTGAAGAAATGCATCATGATTCACTGAAATACATGGGGTGAAAGCTAAATGCATTATGTTTTTTGTGTTTTTTTACTGTTTACTTATTGATTATATTTTGCTTTATGTTTGTACCGATCCTTTTTGTTTTGCAGCTGTCACTAGGGATGCACCAATTTATCGGCCTTTTGGCAAATAAGACTGCATTCACCTCTGGCAGGGGTAGCCAACCTGTGGCTCTTTAACCCCTAGAATGAATGAATAAATGACTTTAGTTCGAACTAAAATAAAAAACAAACAAGACAAAGATTACAGTGTCTGAAAAGTAGCTGATAGAAGTAAAACGTATGTGTCTCTATCCCTTTCTTACATTTCTTCTTTTAACACATAGATTATTTCAACAAATTCCCACATTTATCCCTGGCAAATTTCCTTGAAATTTTGCTGAACCTCGGTAGCAGTGGCTAGTCTTGACTCTTGCTAGCTAGTTAGCTATGGATGCAAAATCCATAGTAGTGCATGGACAGATTTATTTGCTTTCACTGACTGCTCTGCAAAGTTAAAGTACCAAGAAAATAAATGGTGCGCTGCAGAGTAGCTCACTTGTGGTAAAACATATTAATGAATGTTAGAGTATTAGTGTTGGCTGATTTAGGTTTAATAGGCTATGTAACCTTCATTATAAGGCTCAAATATGTTTTGTGGCTTCACACAGGTTTTTTAAAATTATTTTTGATCAAAAGTGGCTCTTTTGGTAGTAAAGGTTGACCTATGGCAATGGCAGATGTTTTTCCATTTTGTTATATCAATCTTGAGCAGACTAAAAAAGCAGGGCTTGGGACTAACGGCATCCCGCCACCTTGGGAACAATAGAAAACATGTTTAGGACGAACAGCGATCTTCCTCAGGACACCATCATGACAAAATGATGCAGTAAACTCACTACTGACGCATCAGGGGATGCATCCTTTTGTTTCCCTGATAATGCTACGTTGCGAACAACTAATCGGAATTGACATTGGCAGGAGGAGAGCTAGTTAGTGTTAGTTGTGGGCAGCTGATGGCAGGAAGTAACTGCTGTTAGAGGTTGCATTGAGTTACTGTACATTATGATGCACTCTATTCAATAAAAATTAGTATTGGATGTTCCTATTTTGCTCCAGCCAATCTTCATATACAAACCAAGGTTACATTAATAGTCACATCCATGTGTCACCTGAGCCTACTCGGTCCCCCAGACATTAACTGAGGAAGAGGCGAGAGAGGTATGCACAGAACAAGCAGGAACCTCTGAGACTGAGAAATGAAGCCATGTGGAAGTGCCAAAAACTGAAGTTCATCAAATTCATTGAGGCTGGCTCCAAATCAGAGTCAATCCCCACACACTCCTGTGTTAAAGTGCTCGACTTCACTGCAGAAATCTTTCACAGCCTGGTCTCTATAGTTTATTTCAACATTCATGACAACTTTACAGGCAGTGACTTTTTTTTATTACTCACCGGTTTACATTTTATTAAGGCCCAAAGTTACATATATTTAAAGGCGGGGATGCTTGATTGACAGATGCTACGGGTCGCTGCATTCTGTGAGTCAAGTCCACCTTTCGGTCCTCCACAGCTCCAGCGTCTTGTCCACACATGATCACTTCTGGCTCCAAAAAGCCAAGATGGCGATGGCCAAAATGCCAGCCTTGGGGCTTTAAAATGGCCATCCACAAACCAATGGATGATGTCACAGTAGCTACGCAGTGCTTGGTTTTCTGTAAGTCTGCCTCTGGTGATTCTTAGTTTTGAAATGTTTTGTTGGGTCTTTCTCAGCAGAATTTTTAACGACTCCCAGTGAAAATGTTGTTGCTATAGATAAACTTGGGATCTTTCAACAGACGCAAGGACAGGCTGATAGGTGGATCACTGATGGACTGGTGAAGCCCCACACATAGACCAGCATACAGTAATGGCCAAAACTATAGGGTTCACCATTTCCTGTTTTCCACAGTGGTACAGTATAAACGGGCAGAGAGTCTGGTTTAGCTCCATTCCGGCGGTTGTTTTTAAATAAATAACCAGAGCATTCTCAGCCCACCAGCTCTGAAAACATTCAGGGCCACATTGTCTGTTGGTCCCAGCTCCGCTTCATGACTTTTTCAGCTCTTTAGTTTCTCTCTCGTTAATTTTAGCGAGTCTCGTTTCTTCTTTAATCTTCCTCTTCTGTCCTGTCCAACTCTTTCAACCACTTATCCATGCTTAGCCCACAAAAGTCAGACAAATGTGGCATTTTGAAACAACAGCTAATTGGTGCAGTAATACGTTGTGATGCGGTTACAACTGTGTGTTTATTGAGCACCTCAGCCAATCAAGGACCGGAACTATCTCTTTTATTAAAACCAGTAACTGTTTTTAAGGTCTTATTTTGCACAATTTTATTCCAGTGAAGCACTTTATAACTTTGCTCTGTGAAAGGTGCTATATTTACTTACTTAAAGGGGAATTATGGTCATGTTGAAAATTAATATATGTTATTGCTATGGTCTAAGACAGCCCACAAGTATAAGTAAAAATTGAGAACTCTCCCAAATCCAAAAGATAAGAGTACTAAAACTCAAATTTGTGATGTCACTGGGTATAAAGTCTAGAGCTGCTACAACAAGGAATGGCACAAGATGTATTAGATGACACTGAGAGCCCCCTGGTGAATGATCTGAGTATATAGGTACATTTTCTGTTACAGAACTGAGACTACTATAAAAGGATGAAGTTCACTGGCTTATAAAAGGAAAACAAACATTCTGTGGGTCCATTAAATTAGTCTCCCGTTAATTGTCTAAGGAGCAGCTCCAAACCTTCTACCCTATGACATCACAAGTTTAAGACTTACTTCTCTGGTTTCTTTGAGAGAGAGTCACGCATGTTCACAAATGTTAATTGAACTTTCCTAGACCATGGGTATGACTTATTGGTATTCTTAATTTGGTTGGTGTTCCCCTTTAAACGTACATGTACAATAGCATAGATAGTAAATATGTAGTTATTATAAACTTTAACTGCTACAATTAGCTGTCCCTGCTCATGTGGAGTGTGCCATACATCAATATAGTTGAGCTGGCCACCACAACATCAACATTGTCTGACACTTATTGATTGTTCTATTTGTTTTTGTATTTAAAATTGCTAAATCCATCGTAGAGCTGCACACAACGCAGGGATTTGCTCAGCCTCTCCTTGCACTGCTCTTGCTCTCTGTTTGTCAGACTACAAATGAGAGAAGAATTAGCTAGCTCTCACACCCCGCAGTCCATTCATCTCACTTTCTGCAGCTGGAAGACTATTGGCCGGGAAGAAAGTAAGCGGAAGTGGAGATGGACCTTTAATAGCGGCTGTAGCAGCTTGAATTCAGTCAGGATTAACAGTGGACTGGGTCTAATCTTTGTAACAGCAGCAACAGAAAGTTTTCTGATCTGTCATGGCATTTACACTGGACTGGCTGAATTTGAGTCACTATCCAAGCAGCTTGTGGTCTTTGTCCTCTAACTGTTCGTTGTTTTCTACATTCTCACTTCGGCTTCATTCTTCTATGAACAGACATGACATCATATTACTCGTAGTTAACCACAACTAAAGTGACAACTTCTTTCCACCTCCGCATTTGTATTATATCGATTCAGGCACTAAAATTTTAAAATTTTAGAAAATTTAAAAAAAAGAAAACTATTGGGTTACTTAAATAAATCAATAAATTAATTATTAATCCATTAATTTTTCCCCATCCCTAACAAATATACTTCATCTGCTTATTACCTGTATGATTTTAAAGAAAAACACAAATAAACCTACCATTCACACTCTTAATTGAATGTCTGTAAATACAGTTTTCCCTGTACACAATGGTAGTTATGCGGCTGAAGAATGGAAAGATCTGATACCTGAAGGAGAAACAAAGGTGGAGTGCCTTAACCTAAGAAAATAAGAACTTTATGTGAAGGGAATTACATCCGGTATCAAATTGTTACGTGTTAAGCCAAACACGTTCAGTTGAAAAAAATCAATCTGGCACATATATTCAGTTTTATATTAATTTATGCAAATATTTAAAAAGAAAAACCTACCTTTGGAGACAGACACAAACACACACATGCATACACAGACCATACTGGTTTCTGCTCTGCTGTCCAGCTCTGTAGGCAGTACAGTTTGGTGAGAATCTGTGCTGATTGGCAGCTTCTATTTATTTGGACTTCTATAACTCGCCATCATGGGCTCTCGCCCGTGGAGTGTTCTGGACGAGGAGGTAGAGCAGCCCCAAGGGCACCTTGGCTCAGTGCCACACTTCTTAACTTCTGAAACTGCACAGGCAAGCGCATAAGCCCACACACACATACACACTGCCCACACTTCACTTATGGCTTGGGCAATCTCTCCTAATGAATATTATTTTAACAGAAAGTTTAGGAAGCAAGTACTTCTGTGCCTGAGGAAAATAGAATATTGATGTTTGCGATATAATGATGACATTTGTTCACCTGTGCTTTATTACAGGCGGTGTAGAAGTGTAGCTCCATGAAATGAAACCCTGCACTCTCCTCTTAATTTTGCCTGTTAGTTCAGAGATTTCCTGCATTGCTTATTGGAAGAGGGGACTTTTTACTCTAAATGTTGGGATGTAAGATGTATAATTCTGAAATGAATCTGTCTTGAAATCTAATGTCCAAAATCCAGTTGCATCCAAATGCTCTTGGCCCTGATTAAACCAAGCAGCTCTCATTAATGAGTGACTTACATCTCTTTCTGGGAACTAAAAGGAAAAGAACATTGAGTTGATATTTAAGCACTGTTACTCCATTACTCCACTGACACTCCAATCTATTGTGACTTACACTGTGAGCCAGTGCCCATTCCCAGAGTCAGTCAGTTGTTATTAGCCCAAAGATTAGTCCAAGGCACAGTCAGTAATAGGATATTAGTGTTAGTATTACAGGAAGCCCTATTACACGTTTGGAGGGGAAAGTGAGTGACGTGAGTGACTTGGAGCCTAGCTGTCAGGCTCTGTAGGGCAGAGGGCAGAGCAGCTGCAGACACCTCCAGCTGTCTGGAAGCTTGGAGCGGCCAAAGGCTGAGGACACAAATGCTCGGCACAGTACAGAGGAAATCAGTGTGGTTTCATCAGAAAGAAGGCAGCGGCTGAATGGCCTGTGATAAAAGCTGTTATTGAGTCATCAGTGATTTTCAAGAACTGGTGGCAATGGTGCAAACTGATTGCATGCATTCACTATTTACATCTCATTTCCTGCTTTTTATTTCCAACAAAAAGTCACATTTCAAAGATTTTGATAGCAAGATAAAGGCTTTTTTTTGTAAAGTTAGATTTATATGCTAAATGCACCCATCTGAGTCACTTAGTAGGGATGCAGGAGTGAAGAGCAACCATCCTTTGATTGAGATGCTGCAGATCTGCATTATCGTCTGTTATTATTGTAATAACTGTGACTACTTCAAGCAGTATCTTCTCGTCCCATTATCAAATGTATAAGAGGAGATCAATTATTGGCTAATGGATCAGACATTTATTCTTATGAAATGAAGAAAAAATGAAAAATGCCTATTAATGCCCGTGTCAGTGCACCAGTCCAGTAAAGAAAATGATACAAAAACACACAAAAAGGAGAAAATCCTCACATTTTAGTAATTTAAACTAGAAAATACTTGGCTTTTTGCCCAGTAAAACAACTAAAACAATAAATCCATTATCAAAATAGTTTCCAGTTAAATCAGTGTTGATTTAAATGTGTTTGTATGTATATTTAAAATGCTGCACCAAAAACCAGTGACAACAGAAATAATACATTCTATCCGCTCCAGCCAAAAAAAAAAAGAAATTCAGAAACCGTAAAGCAAAAATCATTAGGAAAGAAGGCATCCTGCTAATTTGCACCAATCCAAGGAGTATGAAAAATATATAAATATCATCCTCAAAGAATGCTGCATCAAAGCCAGTGTATCTTTCAGTCCCAAGAAAGAGATTGATTGAAAAAGTCCTTTGTATGTAGGTAGAAAGAGTTTCTTCTGAGGAAAATATAAGGGAGGAAGCCATAAAAGCACCACCACCATCACTCCCTTATAGTATGCATTCTACTCAACTTCACTCAAAGCTAAGTGAGGAGCAGTGAGGGGCATCCTCACACAAGTATGACACTTTAATTAAAATGGTCAAATATTTTAACTGGAGCGTTTAATGCAGATTTTGAAGAGAGCTTTAAATAAATACACTCAGTTTTTTATCATATAATATGTGTTGGAGTTTTAACAGTTTGTTTTACATCAGAGACTCAAGACAGTGTGACCCAGCTGCAACCTACATTTATTTGAATTATTACAGACAGTAGTAATAAGCTATTTTCTCTTTTTAGCCTGATTACACTACTGTTTTAATGTCTAAATGTAGATTTAATTCTGTTGCTGATGTAAGGAGAGTATCCTCAGGTATGGAACCATCAGATCATAGTGCATTAGATTAATAGTATTCATGCTCATCTCAACCAAGGCTTTTTTTAAACATTTAAACTAGCCTAGTTTTGAATTCCAGAGCACGCATTTAAAAGGATGTGACAGAAGTACTCTCACACTTTAGATCTAATGTGGATTACACAAGGGGATATATATAGCAGTTTACAGTATGTGGGGAGCATGCTTATTTTCTTTCTTGCAAATGATAATGAGATTTGATTAACCCAGCATGGAATTCAGTGAAGTCTGCTCTAGTGCAGTGATTCACAAGCGGTCTAAAAGCGGGTCGTGGGTCTAATCTGAACAGACTGCCAGTGACTCACAAACGTGTCAGGTTTGTAAAAAATACACTTTATTTTTAAGTGCGGTGAATTTCCGGCACAGAGCTTTTATTTCAAAATGGACAGCTACTTGACAGAGACAGCAAACTAGCTCGAACACATGGTCAAACACAGATATGATGTTAAATGTATTAAACTGTGTGGACCTTGAACTAATGACTAAGGAGAAATCCGGACCCTGTGACAGGACCAATTGGGAACCACTGCTCTTGTGTATGTTATACTCACTTAACTCTTGAACACAGATTTGTTTCTGACATTTAGTATGTTTACATGCACATTATTGTTCCACTATTATTCTGACAATGACAGAATTCAGAATTTGATGTAGGTCATGTAAACAGCGTATTCCTCAAGGATTTTCCAAATAGGCCTTTTTCAGACTTAAGCATTTTCAGATTATAAGAGGTGGTATATGCCAGCATTAGTCAGGTTTTAGGAGCATTCTTTGGACTTGTATACAGTGTGTCTGTTTACGGTCCGCTCTGTGTGTTGTCATGGATATGTTGCACACAAACCAACTAGCAATCAGTTTGCAAGGCTGGATATGCACGCCCAAAAGAAATGTCAATATTTCTGGTCGGAAGGAGATACATATCTACTTTTAACATTATGAAAGACGTGGATATCATCAAGTTTTTGATTGCAACACTGACCTTTTAAAGGTTGTTGAAGGAGTGAAAAAGGGAGGCTGGTCCAAAAAATCTGTTACCGGAACTCCCTGGGACTTTAAGGTCATTTCCCCCTTACGTGGCTTAATGCTAGAAAGAAAAGTTTTCCACACTGTATTACTTAGTAAGTGCATTTTCTGTGTCTACATATTAGGAGATTTTATCCATGAAACTTTTTTGAGACTGTAAGGTGTAGCTGAAAGCTCTGACTTGATGCATCTGGTATTTTTGGAAACTTCAGGAGTCTTCTTTTAAATGTTAAAGAAAGTTTGTCCCCACATCATAAGTTTGTAGTGACTGACCCACCAGTAAGGCATAGTGGAGAAGTGGAATTATTTTACTTCTGATTAGTCATCACAAGGAAAACAGAATAACAGGAGTTTTACAGGTGTTTATATTTATGAATAACAATGGTGTATCAGGTACATTTTTAAAGAAACATTTGGAAGATTGGCGGTGGATAAATGCTGTTATTGGTTTTAATATTTAAAAACACCAGAAGCAGTCTGAATAATTTAGATGCATAATAGTTTCTGTGGTGTTGTTATTACACTCTTTAAATAATGTTTTTTTTAATCACTTACCCGTCCGCCTTTGTGTCTGTAATTTTTAACAGAATAATTATAAGTGATTAGTAAGAGCTGGGCGGGTGAAGGGATACTCACAAGCCCCCAGCTGAGCACCGCTGTGGTGGGTTTTCCCCAGAGAACAAGAAGGCCGTGTCTATTCAACAGCATGTTGCAGGGAAAAACGCTGTAGCTGTTGTTTGTACGTATGGTTTTAAAGTAATTATTATTGTCCATTTTATTTAGACTCTCTGGGTGGGGCCATGGAGAAGGCATTGCTTAATGTTTGGATGCTGGGGAACCTAACACATGTCTTGAGCCCCTTTCCCACTTCAAAAAAATCCTACTAACATCGGTTAACATCAGGCTTTTGTATTTAATGGGAAAGGTTACAATCGGCATCAAAACCTGGGTCAAATGTCTCTGCAATGGGTCCAATCAGCAGTGATTGAAATACAACACCTGGGTGAACACGCTAATTTTAGCCCCTCTACCAGTAAGATGCAATGACACACTGCCACAAACTACCGTAGTGCTTGAGCATCATTCTAAATTAGTGGGGACCGAGTTTGAAAGAGAGACTGAATAAATAAGAGATTGATAAAAGAAGTAACCACAGTGACATTTTCTCTGTCCTCTATTCTACTTTTTATTGTTTACTAACCTGTTTTCCAGCCTGTCTGTGATATTGAACGTGACAACCCAGTAATAAAAACAGAAAGGCATACTTGTCTGCTGCAGAGCTGTGTACAGAGATCTGGTCTACTGACAATGGTAGAGGAGTCTAAAGCCTATTTTTAGCGGGTTTTTCTGTGTTTAAAAAACCTGTGTAAACGTGCAAATTTTGGTGGAAAAGGGATACTGGGTGCTCAGGTGATGACCTTGTGCTTACTTGGATCATGTAGTGGTTGAACCCAACATCAGATGATGGAACTTGGAGCATCTGGTTTGAGGCCCCTGTTTGTAGTTACTAAAACTCTTGTCTCTGAGGGAATTTGTTTTGCATGGTGTCCAGTCTCAACCTTGAGGATAAAGAGGAGCTTGTATGTCAACAATGAGCTTGGAAAATAACCACTGCTTGTTTGCCTTGGCATATGATTGAGACGCCTCCAGGTCGCATTCTTGTGGCGGGGCTAGTCCAACTGGGAGGAGATCCTGGGGCAGACACACAACAAGCTGGTGGAATTACATATCCCACCTGGCCTGGGAAAGCATTGGGATCCCCCAGGAGGAGCTGGAGGACGTGGCTGGACAGAAGGGCATCTTGACTGCCTGCTGCCACTGTGATTTGACCCAGATAAATCAAAGTAAATAGATGGTGCACAGCAATTAAACAGCATGTTATAAAGCATTTGTTAATTGTGCTAACGCAGTAAACTGGTATGCAGCTACAACTAGGTTGCAATGTGTTGTCAAATGTTGTTTTACACACCAGTAATGGAGATACAGTTGTTTTCAAATGCAAGAAAAAGCATTTGTCTCTTTACACATTAGCCTCTGTATGTGCTCATAACTATATTATAAGGCGATACAAAGCATTTATTAATTGTTTACATTCTGCTTATAAATGCTAAACTAAAATGCTACCAATTGTACTCCTCCTTCATGAGCAAGTCTAATTTGTTTCTAGCATCTGTGACGGAGCATCTGCTGCTTACCAAGGACACAATTAGCAATCCATCAATCAGCTCTCTCTTGTAGCTAACTCAGATTATGCTCTGCCAAAAAGCATGGGCATTAACAAGCAACTGTTGGCCGTCATGTCCCAGGCCAAGCTGTGCTTTGGCTTTACAGTGAGGAAAATTTAATGTTGAGAAATGATATTGAGGGTTTCCTTGTCTGAAATTGTCTATCAGGACACACAACCAAATTAACTGTGTTGCCTACAGTCTGTTATCCTAAAGAGGGATCCTACTGGATGCCAGCATTCATGTTAGTACGGAGCTCTGTTGGTGAAAACGCAACCTTCTGCTGTCAAAACCAATCCTTCAAATTACAAAGGATGGATTCAAGTACAAAGAAAACTGATTTGTGACATGGTGATTGTGATGTTAACAAGTAGTGATTTTTTTAGATGTTCAGAGCTTCACCCCCCCCCCCCCCCAGCCCTGCTAATAAGCATACTGAAAATTTGGACAAACACTGTGAACCTCAAAATGTCAGACCTGCAGTCGATGTCAGTGGTGTTGCCTCAAGTCATAAATCAATATCACAGTTTCAGAGTTTTGGTTCCCTGTGTCCCTGTTTTATTAATGACAGATTTGATCACAAATAATAATTCAACAGTCCGAAGCCATGGAAATAAACTTTTATCTGTTGTCTGCCTGAGCCCTTTCAGAACATAGGTCAAGTTTCTCAAAATACCTTGCATGGAAGGCAGTACAATGTGCATGCTGTCACTTCATTATGGGGCTAATACAGACAAAAAGAACTTCAAATCCAAGGGGAATTTCATCTCCAACTGGCGTGCAAGTTTTGGGCTATGAAAGAACCACAAAAATAGGATTGTTAGAAAGGATATTGCTGTGGTCATTTGATTAGTACAAAAGAAAATTGATATTGATGTTTGTTGTTATGGTGACAACACACACCAGTGGGGATGTGTCACACTGACTAGTAGTAGTTTGAGAGCTCGGTTTTGATCTATCCTAACACTTGTTTTCCTAATTAAATAGAGAAATACAACCATACATTGATCCATGTTCCATGTCCTTTCACAAAAGAAAAATAACATTAGCTTATTTGCCTTGCTAGCCCATTGTCAAACACACTTCATTAAAACTCAGTTAGTCATCTAGTTGGTTATTCCACTGTTCCAACAATCACCCACTCTGGTTTTGTTAAAATAAACCCTTAAGTCACAGAGTTAGAAGTGAAAATATGTTGATCTGCACACTGTTTATTCAGACGGTCTCTGCCTCTCAGCTGTCCACAGAGCAGTGGCTCTCATTTGTTTTTTAGAGGCAGCTACAGTACATCATGTTTCAACAAACATGCAATCAATGGCAACAAAAGAAACAGGGAAATAAGGGTGCTTTCACACCTGCCCCAATTGATTCGGTTCAATTGAACTCAAGTTCATTTGCCCCCTAAGTGTGGTTCGTTTGGGCAGGTGTGAACACAACACTCAGGTGTGCACCAAAACAACCGGACTGAGACCTTCTTCTAGAGTTGGTCTCGGTCCGGTTACAAACGAACTCTGGTGCAGGTTGTTTGTGGTAAGAACGTGTTCCGACCTCGATCCAAACCAGCTGCAGTCACATGACACATCGTTTGGGTTAAACACGAGCATGTTACAGTCCTGGAGGATTATTAATGTGCACCTCCTCCTGTACTGCCTTAATATGCACATTCAGCACATCCAATGCATCAAAACATTATTTCCAGTTGGAGCTTCACCTCATTTTTAAACTGTACGTTTTCCCTAAAATGAACAATGGCAGCAACATTTAGTCCACGATGACCGGCGCTAAAATCAACCTGCGTAGTTGTCCCTTCATTGTGACATTAGAAAATGTCACATTTATCTTGCAAGTGTACTCTTCTTCAACGTTTGGTTTACTTCCTGGATTTTCCCCACATGGAAATTCTGACCGATCAAGAGCAGCTTTCTCGCGCAAGGCATTTGATCTGAACACGAACCAACTCTAGGCAATTATGCAACTTTGTAACCAAATTAGTCCCTGATTCGGGCCAAGGCAAGACAGCTCTAGGTCTGAAAGCTCCCTAAGAGTTATGGCATGGTAACAAATTACTTAAATGAAAACATACTACTCCACTTCTTTGGTTATTACAGTAAGTGAGTTTAAAACTTCCTGCTGTCTGTTTAGCCCGCTACAATTGCAAAGATACATATAAAAATGGCTGCCACTCTAACCATCCTGCTCTTTTGATTTGAATGGGAATGTCTGTTCTAGTCTCATTCTATTTCTATGGGAACACTACTGGGAAAGGTATGCAGAAGATAACACTCATTACTGTGTGTATGTTCATATTTTGATTGTAAATTGTTGGTTATTATCAGTATCATCTGTAAATCATGTAGAATACAGTGTATGCTATCCTGTAGTGTAGACACCAATAAAGTAGTTGAGACTTCAGACATATAGATAAGACAGAGGGCAGAGATAAACACAGGGTAAACTAATGGTAGAGGAAATCCCGACTTTTAGCCTGTCAGCAGCCCTGCACTACCTCCGGAGTCTGACTGCTGCTGTGAGCTGTGCTTGCTGCTGAGAGCTCCCAGTGGTGACAGAGCGAGGTCACATCCTTCTGTCTATCACTTACTTTTGACTCGAACGCAACATTTCTCCTCAGGCGTCAGGCAATCCGACGCACTCTTAATGAGCTCTCCAACCAATTATGATCCTCCGGAGACCGCCAGGCCCCTTATTTGCACCTGCTACCATGTACATACAATAAATAGCTGTGGAGCACATTCTTGCTTGAATGCATAACATCGCTCTGGGGACAGAAAGATGGATTTGCTATGACTGGGTATTATTCCTCTGGTATATCCCCTTCAAATAAGAACGTCCCTCGCTGCAGCTCTCCCTACTGGGACAATCTGCAGCATGACGAAGTGCAATTATGTGCCGCATAATAGCCAGTTCTAACCCTAACCCTGTTTAAGACACGAAGGGCAAAGTAAAACCCTGCGGGACACGCTCCAACTGTGGAGAATTGGGAAGGAGAGTATGTGTGACACATTAACTGAAAAAGCCGGCGACAATAGACTAATAATGGAAGGTCACGCCTCTGCCTGACATCACCAAGAAGAGGCAGCTCATTCAGGATTTCTGGCTCGGCTTGTGATGAGATGCACACAGGCGTTAGGATGTGCTGCGACTGTCTCCCAGTTACACTTCAGCATAGGTGCTGTGCCACCGGCTTCACGTTGACAGAACCGGCATGATGGCAGCACATTTAGGTGTTTTTGTGAGATCTGTATCACATTAGAGTTGAGTGGAAAGAGAGAAGCAGTGGCCCTCAGATTTGTTTTAGAAAGAAAACACGATTTAGTGTTTTCATTAGGTTTTGTCCTTGTGTTGTTGTTTTTTGGGGTGGGGGCTCCCAGTTGCCATATGCTTGCAAATTTCCCCTAGGATCCAGCTATTGTCAGAGGACAGCATCAGACCTAATTTATTTCCTGCAGACAAGACAATGCAAAATATGTTGACAGTATGACAAACCGTCCCATTGCTGCTGTCAAATAACAAATCTGTATTTCAACTTTCTCAGGAAATAAGAAAACAGTGCTGCATTTTTTTTCATAATGAAATTGGTTTTGACATTTTTTAGGAACATTTTCTTCACCCATAAATGTAATCCTCCAGTTTATCTTTACATACTAAAACCACCAAACATAGAGACGCATGCTTTTCACCGTCCGCCATGTTCCCTCCACTCCCTCTCTTCATTTTTTTCTCTCTTGTTTTTTTTTATATCTTTCTTTTTACACCACTGCAAATTATTTCCATCACTTCTACTTAAGTGACATTTACAAATGAGGGTAAAATCAGGAAGGCAGTGGATCTCAAATTGGAAAAGGCATTGAACTGAAGATAATGCCACAGGCTCCATAATATCAAACCAAATGATATGAAATGTCAAATGATGTGAAATTGTTGCAGAGCTGAATTTTATGCTCCCACCCTCATCAATGCAGCATTTTTTTTAGCAATCCTCTACTTGCGCTCATAATAAGAAAGTGAAAACCTGATTAGATTATTGTTATGAAGATGTTGCTGAACGTCACTCTCAGCTGAAAATTATACATTTTTTAAATAAACAAACAGTCTAATTAGAATAAATATAAATAAAAGGTCAGTTTACGCAGTGCTTCATTTAAGAGGTAATGGCACAATTTGGAATAGTGAATTGAATGCTCCTTACTGCACATTTCTGTGATTATTTCTCTGCCTTCAGGCCAAAAACAAAGAAAATCTATCTGGTACGGAGTGGAAAGACATGCTGGTTTTTATTTCACCTACTTACTGCATACTGCTATAATTTACATGCAGCTCATACACTAGATGTTGAGAAATTTCTTCACAACAGCTGCTGGATGCACTATCCTTCTCCAGTGACATCCAGTCTGAAACAATGTTTTCCCTATGAATGGCCAATTTCTCAATTACCGTTACCCACGTTTCGATGATGATGGTTGTTTTTTCGGCTCGTTTTTCTTCTAACTGAGCCGCTCAGTTGCTGTTATTCGCGGTCTGCTTTCAGGGGCTAGAAATGCAGTTAATTTAGGTTAATTTGTGAAACAGAGAACAAAATGAAAGGGCCCGGGTCATTGTTTAATGCAAGCAGTCAATTACGCTGCTTCTAATGAGATCAAACTGATGAAGGCCATCAAGAGTAACATAAAGCCTTATCGGTCACAGATTAATAGAGTCAGTTTGAACATTTAGGATGTCCGAATTAAATGGAGTTCAACCTTGCGTATATCTCTCAACAATCTTGAGGTCAGTCTCTTGACCCTTAAAATCATGTTACCACAGTGTGGAATAATGATCCATATTCAATACAGCTTTGAAACACAGGGTTGTAAACATGGTATGAACGTGCGTCATATCTAATAAAAGACTTGACCCCAGCCTTTGATATGTGTCATGGGATGAGCAGAAAATCCCATCCTGCTCATGTATTCTTCACCTCCCTCCTGAACCCATGCCCCTTGTTCCATTACATTTGATTTGGAAACCCATTCACGGTCCAGTGACTCCCATTTTCCCACAGGATTATCGACAGGGAGCCTCCATTTGTTCTAATCCATCTCTTTGTCATTCAAGAGCCGATGTTGATCCCATAATTATATTTCTATCTTCCACTCAGATCTGGCTGAAAGATTTGTATCAAAAACACTACGAATCCGAATATACCAACTACAATATAATAGAGTACATTTCTGATACCTACCATGTAGACAGTTTTCTCTTTTACTCTCGCCACTCTTATGGAGTCAGGAGCATCCGAGTCACTCCCTGCCTTCCTTGCCAGATGTGCAACACCCACAGCTCTGGAGGAGCCTCTGTTTTGTGATAAGAAGAGAGGTGAAGGCAGCTCATGTTTATGGCATGACAGTGATGTACTTATATGTGACCCCAGGGCAAATGAGCAGATGCTTCATTACCCTCTTTGTGCAGTACTAGGATTATAACAACACACGGATATGGAAATCATAGCTCGTGAATGCCATGAGGGAGGAGAGATACATGGTGAACATGGATGTTCACAAGTTATGGCAGTATTCAGAGAAACATTTGCATGTAGATAAATCTATAGATGAATGGATAGATGTAATCTGCCTTTTTTAATGTGAATGTTGTGGACAAATTATCAATATTAATATTAACACCTCTGGATAATTTTTTAGACTGCATTAGTTTTAGCAAGGTGGACCTAATAAACTGGCAACTAGGGTAGGTATTGTTTAGAAGATTACAATACCAGTACCAGCACCAGTACCCTTACTGTGATACAGATGACAATAGAGTATTTCATTTGATACCCATAGTGTGAATGGTGTGCAGTATAGCCTTACTTTTGAACATTTTGGTGCCAAATGGGCACGTTGAACTGCTAAATAGACCGTGCACAACTTCACCACACCACAAACAGTATGGGTTGTAGTTACTGCTGCAGGAGTGTGAGTTCTGCGCCGATCACACACACAGTGAGAGGGCTAACTGTTAGCATAACGCAGCTTATGTTATTTAACGGTTATCATCGTGTTTAACGTTTCGGTGTCAGTGTTAGTTTGTTGAGACAGATAATGGTTCAGTGTTGGGTGTTAGCCTCTGCTGTTGTATTAGCTTATGCTCAGGAGGAGAGCGGCTCTGGACAGAGCAGCATCATGAATTTAGTTGATCCAGCGGGGAGTTGGAGGAGTCTGGGATCAGACCCCTGCTGCAAGAAGAAGCATCAATACTACTTGGTACTGGGTTATTTCAGTCGATACCTAAAAGGTATCAAGGACCGATACCTAGGGCTGTGACAATAACCGCATCACCGCACAAAAAAAAAAAAAAAAAAAAAAAAGCTGATTCATCATGGCGGCGGATCTGGTTCCCAAGCCAAATGTTAAAAGAACACTCCAAGGATTTGGGAGTTATGCCCTTTCGCTATCATTTTCATATTTAGATAACATGATGGATATCGTTTTTGTGTCTGTACGTCCAGTGGCTGGGTCTCAGCGGTTAGCATTGGGGTCAGTATGTCCAGCGCTGTGATCTGCGGAGGGATACACCGGTGAGCAGGCACAGACATAGCTTGTAAACAAAACTCAGCTGTTTATTTAGTCTAGCGATATCTCCGGACTATAGTAGCTGCAATGGACTACTTTGAACGCGATTTTGAGGACTTTCTTGTAGCATACACAGACCCAGAGCCATACCTGTTTGAGCCGGAGCATACAGATGAGGAACTCCCAGGTGTTGGATGCTGAGCGGGCGAGAAGAGAGGCTGAATGCTCCGGAGCGGCAGAGCCACAATGGGTCAAGGGGAGACGGAGATCAGGGGAGCACTGGTGGTGTTCCTGCGGGGCTAGCTAACATATTCCTACGGAGGTGGAATCATTTTGCTGCACAGAATGGGATTCAGTGCTACCATCGTTGGGGAGATATATCATCAGGAGGAAAACCACCGCAGAGAGTGCATCACAAGGAGTGAAAACTTTGCAGCAATTACTAAGTTAAACTGGAAAAAACGCCCAGGCCTACAGGAGCTGATGGACAGCTTTCAGTCGAGTGAGTAATATCGTCCGTGTCGTGTCTTTGTTTGCTTTTACCGAGTGACCTAGTGTACCTGTCCCAAAGCCAGCTGCAGCTGTTGCTCACCGGTGTATCCCTCCGTGCAGGATGTAAACACACTATAGTTCATGTATCAAACCTCTTCTAAAACGACTAAAACGGACTCTCGTTTTTTGAATTAATGTTTAAACATGTTTATTTTAAATGCACATGCAGAAATGCCAGCTTCAGCATTTCTGTAACGTTTATTTGTTCACTTTTACTGTAGACAACGATATCCATCATGTTGGATTTGGATTTGTGCCAGATGCCAAGGGGCAGCCAGTGAATTTGGAGGAGGCAATATGCCGTATTTGTCGGAAAGAAGTATCAGTTTCTCTGTGACGTATCAACGCCATACCGCGGTGATACGTCACTCTGTCACTGTTGTGAGAAAAAATACATACTGTCACAGCCCTACCGATACCAAGACCTACCAGCAACTGTGTGTATATACACAGAGAGACAAAAATGCAACAGTACTGGATAGTAGTATTTCTAAACCCCTGGTTACATTTATTGACAGTGTGTTTTTACATCAATAAATTGTGATGTGTAGAATTGTCCAATATAGTTGTAATTTCTACGGATACTTGGTTGATATACATGTTGCCAGAACTATAGAATCTCTTTCTCTGTGTACATTAGTGGCTTAAAGGAACGTTTATTTTCACAGTGGTCCAGATATTACCCCAGTCTTTTCTTTTACATTGCAGATCTTCCTCTGGGTTCAATCTGCCAGTGATCTGAAAGTTGTATTTCTGTTTCAACATGGGAAAAAAATAAAAACTAAATATTGATCTGTAATGATCTGTTGAAATTAAAAATTCCTAGTGTGAAAAGCACAGCATGCCCTGTACTGTAGTGCGGTTTTTGAGCTGTTTAAAATGCAGCTGCCTTAGAGTAACATTAGTTTGTCAGACACTTAGAGCAGGCACTGGAAATGTCAATTCTGTGTAGTAGTTGTAGTTTCACCTTTGTGAATTACATGTCAGTTAAAAAGTGACAGCATCAATGGCTGCTGCAAGTGAAAGTCAGGAAAATGAGAAGTCATTTAGATGTTCTAAATCAGCGACGTCTAACCATCTACCACTGAGAGGCAAAAATCTGCAAGTTTGCATTCCAGCTGATAGCACATCATTTTACTGATCAGTTCTGCCTCTTACTGGAAGTGGTGATAATCAGTGGATTGAGTCTTTAGTTGATGTCTGGGTATTGGTATTATATACCTCTAAGGTATCGACAAAAATAACACAGTATTGAGTAGTATGGAAAGTTCAAAAGTCAAACAGTGCCTGCATTTGATCCTTTTTGTACCTGGATTGAGAAAAAAGTACTATTTCTGTGGTTTTGCTCGTAGCCAATCACAGCAGGCATTCTTTGATTTAAAGTGACTTGTGATTGGCCCACCAGCACAGCAGCTACAAACCATACAATCTGTGGTGTGGTGAAGTGGAGTGTATCTGACGGAGTTGGCATTTCAGCATGCCGAGATGCCAGCAAATAAATGGTGCTGGCATTTTCCACAGCTTAATGCTTACATTCACATAATGGGTATCAAATGAAGTACTCCACTGGTATCTGCAACAGTTTAAGGGCACTGGTATTGGTAGTGGTGTCATAGTTTTTTAACGATACACAGCCCTGGTCGAAATGAAAACTACAACCTGCTGGCTCTGCATTGCACAAGGTTGACCACCTCTGGTCTAAATGAGGCATAAGATGGTTTTACAGTTTTTGAAAGAACCTCTTCAAAGCTCTTTTTTGGCCCTAATGGAAACATTTCTAAAGCTGTTTTCAGCAGAGTGTTTGAGTCCACAGTTTCCATAGCGGTGGTGCTGAATGGAGTCTTATGCTTAGGCCGACACAATGACAATTAGGCCCTAGTAGCAAAATAGCCTTTTTGTTTTAGAAGGCCAGGCATTGCTGATTGCAATGGCATTAATGATCTTTTGATTATCAAAACACTCAAGTCACTACATACGCTACATCAATAGCTTAACTGTTTGCTCCAGATCACAACGCTGCTGTTACAGGTGTTATTAATGCTAACAGAGGCAAGACATGTCGGTTCAATTCCTGCCAGTGAGATAAATACACATACTGATAAAATCAACTAGACAACTGCTGCATTTTTACTCCACTGTTACTGTTAATGGCTGATGTGATGATCTCCATGTCTTCCAGTTCATTCTTCCTAGCTTTTCTCCTCTGCCAGTTTGCATTAAAGCCTGCAGCACATGCAGAGAGGCCTGTGACCAATAGACCTTGTATTCTTTTTCTCGATTCAGCTCAGAGTTTTCACCTCACTAACTTTATTATGTTCCTAGCAGTCCCTAAGCATTTGCTCTCTGAACCCGAAGTCCAAAGAGATCTCAATCCCAAAGGAGATGAGACGGACTCCAGAGAAACCAGAGGGCAGACTACCAAAATCAAAAGCACTTTTAAATCCAGAGACTGAAAATAAGGCCTTAGAGGGCATTTTTATTAGACGGTGAGGAGGCTATGATGAATGGGATGCACTGTAAACATTTTCACAGGGGAACACTATTAATGGCGGAGCATATGACACGAGGAAGCGCAGACAAATGCGGGAGGTGTTGTGGAGAGAGATTTTTGTGTTGAAGGCTTTTTTTCCGGCTTTTGAAGGTGCAGTGTCAGCTCACTTCCTGTGAGTTTTGCTTACAGAGCCAGAAAGACTGGGTCACCTGGTAGGTCACAGCAAGGCACAGATTCCCTCGGTTGCATAGCGACTGCTTTCAATGTCATTCTGATGCTTTTGGAAACTCAACCTTGTATATCCCTGTAAACAAGACTCTCCAATGATGACCCGAGGGATTAAAAAGTAAATCATTTTGTGTTACCAAATCGACTCTGAATTGAAACAACATTGTGATGTCTAAACAGCGGAGCTTGTCCGTACACAGACTGCTGCATGTTTGATCTGCGAGGTTAGCTGGTTCGATTTAATAACACCTGAAGGCAACAACATTTTGTTGCACATTCAAATGGCCCATCCTACTGTAAATACATAGTAGGGATGGGCATATTAAAGTACTCGCATTAAATTATTGTAGAATACATAATCTTAAAAGAATACAAAACCAACCCAATATAGGAATGTAAATTGGCCAACAACAGAAAACAAGTGCAATTTAAAATTCATTTATTTAACAGTGACGCTTCAATTAGCCTACTGAATCATAAATTCAAAGTCAACATATACAGTAATTGGCCAACTTCCTATTGCTGCCGTTAACTTTACATAGGTTAGACTAGTAGTTCTCCAGTGGTGTGCTGCGACACCAATCCAGGTGTGCTTGGGAATTTTGTGATAACCACACATTATTATTGCAACATCCATTCTGGTTGATACAAAAGCTTATGAATGAATTCAAATTGACCTTCACGGGGAACCTATTTTTCGCCATTTATGCGAGGGAATTTTAAGTGTATGACACATCACATTATCTTACATTGGCCCTGTCCAAATACCCGCACTTGTGCCCTTGTGCCCCTTAATTACGCGCTCCCGCTAAGGGGCGCAAATGCATAGGGTGTCCCAGTTGTCTTCTGTTGTTATCAAGGGGTGCAAACCTCCGCCCTTAATGCACCCCTTCCGAAAGTGTGCATCAGACCTCACTTCGCTGAAGGATTTTACTCAGAATCCTCCGTAGTGTCGTGACGCCGTAACACTGCACAGCTGGCCGGTACAACTCACCATCTTCAAACGGTAACTTACGTGTCCGCAAGCCGTTAACGCTGACTGACAACAACCGTTAGAGGAACATAACGTCAAACAACACGCTGTGTGGACTTAATAATACATGACAGGGTGTTAATAATGAAATAATATACAGTTTACAGTTGACTGGAGGTTTGTTTGACAGTCCACATCACTTCACAGGAGATGGACCAGCTGGACCCAAACGGAAGTGACGTGTACACAACTGTCCCAATTCTCCTTTTTAAACAGCGTCTGTCCCTGTCCCACTTTCGGCAAGTGCACTTCAGGGAAGACCTCAGGGCACAAGTGCAGGTATTTGGACAGGGCAAATATTTACCGTTTAAATGGATGTTATTGGTGTTATTCATTTCAAATGTTAAAACATTTGAAATGAATTCTTGAATCGTTTTGTTAATATATATTTCACAAGTAATAGTTAGTTGTCAATTGTTATTTGATATTAGTAAATGAAACCAAACATTTATGTCGTGAAGAATGATAACACGTTACAGAGGCTATTGTGCATAGTGCCTTGAGATTTTGACACCGCAGAAACCACAGAGGCTGCACTGATAGACTATCTCAGGGCTGCTATCCTCTCAGTCAGTTCAACGTCTGCCCAGTTAGCCATTTAACAGTCCCAATAAACTCACACCAACATTGAAACGGCTCAGTTAGCCGTGTCACTGTGTGTGTGTGTGTGTGTGTGTGTGTGTGTGTGTGTGTGTGTGTGTGTGTGCAGGTGGACCCTCACCAACTGCTACCTGGTGTGGAGCTCGCACTCCTGCAGCAGGGGTCTCATGATAAACACAGAGAGAGCAACAGCAGGTCAAGAAGGTGAGTGAAGAAATACACTGCCCGCAGCTCTACAATGAAATAAGATTTTACCCATTTTAAATAGTAAAAAAATAACACAGCAGCGTCTAAGATCAATGGTACCAACTAGAGGGCTGCATTGCAATCTTGCAGGAGCGGGTGGTTTGAACTTTGCTGCAGGCGGGAACAGGCGGCTAAAAAAACACTGCAGGATCGGGATATAGCCTATAGCGACAGGATGGAGTTAACAAATGTTGTGGAAAAGAAGCTCAAACAAGGTCTGAAGGCGCACTGAGCCCTCTACTTCCCTGCGCTCTCAAAGCTGGCGCATTTCATCTTCAGTTTCCCTGCATTCGGTGCGCCTTCAGAACGGGCCTTTAGTGTCTGTGGGCGCATCTTGGAAGAGAGACGCACGGGATTGGGACCGCAGTCGGTCAGCAACATTCTCTTCCTCCACAGCAATATTATGGCCAAGTGATTCATTTGTTAAATTCATTCGTATCATTATCATATCATATCGTTAACTTTGTTTATTTATGTTATTTATTAGTGTTATTTGAGCCACTCACAGCCTACTCTCGTTGCTATTTGTTAATTACATAAAGAGGTGTGATGATGCCGGTGTTATTGAGCATAAGCTTTATCTTTATCTCATTAATGTTTCTTATTCAGGTCTCTCTTAGAAAAGAGACCTTAACCTCATTCACTGAATGATTATATAAAGGTAGAAAAATAAATAAAATACAGAGGAGGAGAATAGAATATGAAACAGCTTTTATTTCATTAAAAACTAAATGAAAACAACGAAATAGGAGGGCTATTCCTGACCAGCGCGTCAAAAGACATGCAGGCCAGGGAAACGAAACAAACAACCCCATGAATCTCTTTATTAATAGCCTATAAAATGACGTGTTTTCTCCTGCGGGACGGGAGAAGACACAAAATCAATGCATCTTTATTATTGTGCGGGCATAAATTCTTAGAGTTTTGCGGGAGCGGGCGGGAGTGGACATACACATTGGGGGTGCGGGCAGGAGTGTAACACACACGTTGCGGTTGCAGGCGGTAATGGTCAGAAATTTAGCGAGAGCGGGCAGGAGCGGGATGAAGAAAACAGTCCCGCGCAGGGCTCTAGTACCTACAACCCCACATCAACATTGAAACGGCTCAACTCTGACCTGATAATAAGCACAGGGTAACATTAGCTGAGTGATGCTAACAGTTAGTCCTGTCACTGTGTGTGTGTTTGTGTGTGTGTGCAGGTGGACTCTCACCAGCTGTTACCCAGTGCAAGGCTCATACTCCTGCAGCAGGGGTCTCATGATAAACACAGAAAGCGACAGCAGAGCAAGGAGGTTAGTGAAGAAATACACTGCCCGCAGCTCTACAATGAAATAAGATTTTACCCATTTTAAATAGTAAAAAAATACATAAAAGTCATGTTCACATGTGGGAGGGTGGGCGGCGATTACTCCATACTTTGAATAAAAACTGACAAACAAATGAGTACTCAAGTATTAATGCCTATCCCTAATACGCAGCGCCAATTAAAAGATATTAGAGTTATGTTGGGTGACTGTGTGTCCTCAGTGGGCCTTTTACCCAGAAAGCACTCTTCATATGAAAGTGAAAAATCAGTGAACAGGCATGAAGATGAGATAAGAGAGCGCCTCTTTAGTCTCAACATCGCCTTTTTATGATTATTTATAATGCCTGTAGGAGTGAAGTGATGGCCTCAGCTACATGACAACAGGCTGATGCAGAAATTGGGATTGGGAAGTATAGCTGTTTCCAGACAGATTTGCTTCTCCTATACAGGGGAAGGTGCAAATTCAATTACTTATTTGTGCATGTATCTAGCCTGCAGGCCAGGCCTCACAATCTAAATGGTAATCGCGAGCCTATTTATTTTTTGTTGTGGTTTCTAACAGTAGTGTTATATCGGTACCTTGTGAGGACGCTCCTCACCAACATATCTTCATTACCTCATGCGACGCTTGACATAATGATTATGTTTAATCCCCGGTAAAGCAGCCGCCACTTTGTAAGTGGCATAAATAAAGAGTCATTTGGAGATAGATGGAGGCAGAGCGACTGATGTTTATGCTCCTGATCTAATTCTCAATTTATTTCAAATTGACTTACTGTTTTATTAGATTACCTATCTCTCAGTTTCCTAAAGGTTAACTTATTCAGTCACGTTTTGTGATTTATTTAACATTTGTTCTCACAACCTGGTTTGACCGAATAACAGCATTCACGGGTGACTTTAAGATGGACAAGCCGTTGGAGTGTTTGTTTGCCCCCAGCTTCACCCTGCCAGGCTGAATACGCTGAGACATTGTTTTGATTTCAGGCCGAGCTCCACTACTGCCTGTATCAGATTGTCTATGAAGGGGGAAGAAAACTACTACACCCTGCCCTGCAATCTTCACTTGGCTGAAGTAAATTGCTTTCATTTTGGCTAGGCTCCCCTTTGTTATAATGTGACAAGGCTACTGATTAGACGAGAGGGAGATCAATAAACTGTCAAGCTTGTGGCTCAAAAGCAGTATGGGGAAATCAAGAGAGAGACTTTCTCCACCCTGTCACTGGCTGGAGTTCACATCAAGCCTCCGGTCTTGAGGGTTAACACCCGCATCTGAATCGACACTTGGGAGTTTAATCTCATGACTAACCAGTTAACCGTGGATAACGATGTGGCGACTACTTAGTATCTTAAACATGACATTTTATCATCATGACTTCATCACAAGATAATGCTTGTTGACATGTTGGCTTCTGTGTATCATTATACACAACGGGAAGGTGCTGGGTAGGTTGATTTTTTTTTTTTTTTTACTTTTGGATAGAGATAGGCTGCTTTTCCTTGTTTCTAGCCTTTATGCTAAGCTAACTGGCTGCTCAAGCTACATATCTGTCATACAAGCATAAGAATGGTATCCATCTCCTTGCCTAATTCTTGGTCTCTCTACCATATACTATACTATCCTCACTCATACATACAAGCGCACTAATGCTGATTTATTTGTGGCAGCCCGCCACAATATGAGCATTGACCATCACATCGTGATTTTCTTTTTTTTTAGCTATTTAAAATCGAATAGCCGATAAAATAATGTAATTGAAAAGTTGTCGCCTGACTCTGTCTGCAGTCACCACCCTGTTGCTCACTCAGTGCCCCGCCCTCAGCACCATCTGATTGGTTATACATCACAAGTAATAGCCTATCAATACTAAAGGCTGCTGTGCCTTTGGTAGGCAAAGACAAACTTCACCTGGAGCTGCTTGGGTGAGGGTGTGCTGTGTTGTGTGTCGAATGTAAGGCAGCAGATATTGCTGAAGTTGTAATAAACATCACAATCTTCTATACTGCAGTTGCAAAAACACCCGCTACCGCCACAGATACAATCTAATTCTGTGGGAAACATTGGAATTGTGGCTCAAGCGCTTGTTGGCATAGTTATTATGTCATGACAGTAAGCTTTTGGAGACAACAGTCAATATTTTGGAAGATCCGGTTAAGCAAATGAGCCAAGACTTTCTCCTCTGTGTGCTGGTTCTCTCGGCTAATCTCTATAAACAGATATCTGCATATGAATGCAGATGAAATTTTAAAAAGCTAATATTAAGCTAAATTATTGTCAGGGGTCTGTGATCACATTTTGGCCAATGCATTCCACCTTTTCACACGGACTGTTAACCTGCCACTCAAACATGATCAGTCAATACTACTCAGACTATAGACGAACTACCAACTACCAAAATCCCATTGCCTCCAGATTCTGCAGAATATGCAGATATCTCTTTATAAAGATAATGGGCTTGTATGTGTTTTCTATTTGCTACAAAACACCCGACTAAATGTCATCTGATGTTTGTGTTAGTTCAAAAATATATCTGTGCTCTTGATCAGTGACTGACTGCTATTTTAATACCACATGTTGCTGCCCTATTGCATCCCCATATGCACTACAGCACACAGAAATCTGGCATGGACCTGCTAACTTGGCTAAATAACACAGCACCGTAGACAGAAACAAAAACAAATGGTTGGTTGATGCTTCACCACATCATTGGAGCCGTCAATTAGTTGCTTTATGTCATTGTCTTCCATTGGAAATCACTTGTAGCATGTTGCTTTGTTGCTCGTAGTGCGAACACAGCTCAACATGTACACGCTATGCATGAACAGTAGTGACTTTTATCATTCCTAAAAACACACTTCTGTTATCAGGATGTACAGTAACCTCCTTAGTGGACACACACATTAAGCTGCCATGTATCTGTTCATATAAGTGCACTGCCATTGTTGAAGTCAACACAGGAACACATTTGCCCCCAGCTGTGAGCAACCTTAAGCCATCTATGATGCCGTGAAATATTTTTTCTCCCTTTTTTTTGCTGAAGGGAGGGACTGGTGCTCATTGACAGTGACGCTGATAGGATCGAGCAGGTGTCCTTTTGATGTCCTCAGCACAGTTATTAACAAGTCATATTGTATGTGAAAACCAATCATAAAGGATAACAGGCAGTAATAGCTGTTGTCTCAGCATAATTGTTTAGAACTCAGGATGCACAGAGAGAGGGGTGGTGAATGACATGCACCGCGGAGACACAGTTGCGCTCTCTGCCTTTTGAAGATTGTCCTTGTCCATGAAGGGAAATGGAGCAGCAGGTAGCTATTTGCCATCCAATTAGGGATTATTCGTGGAGTTCAACAAGCACACACCTGAAAACTGTTTTTCTTTTTTTCATAAATTTCCAATACTCCTCTTTAATGATAAAGATAGTGGGACGCTAATGAATGTCGCAGACTCAGACACATTCCTCCAGGAAGCCGCGGCCAATCACGTTTCAGATCTTTTTATCTATTAATGAGTAGATAAGAGTCTCAGCAATGCCTGCAGTGTAAGCTGTAAGTTTGCCATGAATTAATCGCTATGCTTAGTTCATTAAGCCTAAAGCGTGGTGAAGCCCTTTCACACAACTGACACCATCCAGCACAGTGCTGTTAAATGTGCGACAGCTGTGGGTTTGATACAAGGGGAGGTTACTCTCGCTGTTGTTAATGCACAACAGGGACAGGCTTCTGTTAAACACGATACCCAGGGAACAACATTTGATTCTTGGATACTGTGACAAAACATGTCACGCTTACCTGCAGTGTCAGTTTAGACTGAGATAAATTACACCACATCAGGTAAACACGCCTGATGAAAAATATATAGGTTCCCGCAGAGCGCTGTCGTTGAACACGCCACGGTTTGTTATGTGGAGATCTTTAATTATGGGATTCACATGTGGCTTCTCAAAGGCTTTCACAGAAAATTATACCACAAGAGTGAAATGGCTTTGCGTACATAATACCTACATTTTGGGATTATCCCCTTTGAGACTTAAAGAGTTGTTGATGGAAAAGCCCAGGGGGCAGAAGGCACATCCACTTCACTTTGATCCTGACAGAAAGATGGCTGCCTCCCAAAAATATCATCTCTTCTCAGCTTGACCCACTTGTTTGCTCTTATCTTCAGCATGTTGAGGGGGAGTGAAATGATATGCTGTTGCCGGTAGAAATTGATTCCGAACCTTTCTCTCTATGCGACGGTGTATTTAGTAGATTCTAAGTGAGACATGATGTATGCCATTTTGTGGATGCTTTTATCCAAAGTGACTTACCATCCTGCAAGTGCATGCATTATTAGCATGAGTGGACCCAGGGAATGTATGAGCTATAATATACTCAATGAGCTGTACAGGGTTTGGACAAAGTCACTCACACTGAAGGCTGGTAGCAGATAAGAGTATGTCACCCTGTTTAAACTGCCTTTGTCTATAATAGGGCTGCAGGATGTACAGTATATGACTACAGGTCCTCGCAGTGTCACAAGTGCAGGTAGGTCACTGAGCTGGACAAATTCAGGTCTCCAGCAAGGTGACTTGTCATGTGTGCCTGTGTCGTGTGTAACCCCCACCGAACGCCATGTGTGAGACGATGCGCTCAGATCAGATGGTAGAAAGAGACCCTTACTTATGTTTACACCCGCGAACTTCGTCACTGTCACCATCCCAGCTGTGTTGTTTTTCACCAGAGCTGCTTCTTACCCTGGTGGGCTTAATGACCCTCAACGCAAGCCTGTAAAAAGGACACCATTATTAGTCTTCCTTAATAAAGTCAGATTGTTTCAGAAAGATGTCAGAATGTGTTTCTAAATACGGTGCCTATTCTTCCATTTGTCAGCCTGATGCAAATGCTCTTATCATCAGCAGCAGAAACAGTTGGTTATGATCTCCGATAATTGATTCCGCAACGAGTGTACGTCTTCAAAAAGATGCGGGGGGAAAAACCACTGAGAGACATCATTAAAAAATATTAAACATGTAAACGAGGAAATCTTTTCCCCCATTTCAGTAATCATCATTGTCAAACAAAGTGTTCTTTTTTCAGTATTAACTGGATTGTCTGGATTCCTACAATAAGAAATTGTTATATTAATTAAAAAAAGGAAAAATGTGTTTTGTTTTGTTTGGGTTCTTTTTTTTTTTTTTTTTTCCCTCCACGTACAGCAAGGAAGGAATCGGAGTGAACAAGGACTGTGCCAGTGAGATAAGGTGTAGAGTCTCTTTTGCCGTCTTATCAGTATCCTCTGCAGTCTTAGTACTGCCACAGCTCCAGTGGGAATTGACAATAACAACCGAAATTTTTTTTTTTGCCTCTTGCTTTTTCTGCAGATGGATTTGCGGGATCTTAAAGTATGAAAGCTGTTGCCAAGTCCCAGTATTAAACGCTATCTTCCCTCATTTAGTCAGAGAGAACTCCAGGAAACTCAAATACATTTACTCAACTTTACAGGTGTTATTGACATGGACACACTAGAAGGGCATTCCATATTTCTATTAGTCCCCATACTGGCTTTTGTACTGTTCCCAGCAATTCAAATGTAGGCAAGAGGCTGAGATTGAAGAATTTTGTCATAGTCGAGGGTAAGGTGAAGTTATTTCTCCTGGAGTGTCTGGCACTGATAAGTATCTGTATAGCTAGACGTTTTACTACATTTTGCCTCTTCATATAGTCACTGTGGTTCATGCGTGAAATAATTTACCATACTCTGTTCATATTCTCACATCTGGCACTGAAATGTGCATTCTGATGATAATGGTAACATGTCAGTGAAATGCCAATCCAGCAGGGGTCTGTAGTCTATGTGAGCTGAAAACATTATTTCTTTCCCTTCACACTGATGTACTTTATATAAGCACAGTCTGCCCCAAACTAATGAATATGACAACACAAAGCTTAGGAAAACACTGATTAAAACACGAGGAACACAATGCAGTAATTCCTATTTTATGACAACAAATCATGCATTCAGAGTCAAGCTGAAGCAAAAGTACAGAATTATTATCTGCAAAATGTAAAGTAAATTTACTGATGCAGAATCAGCAGAATGCCCCCATATACTGTATTACTGAATGATAGATTTTTTAAGGTTCACAGTTTGTTCTTGACCATGGATTTATGCATTGACAAACAGCATTTCCATAGGGAGTTAAACACATTGGATACTGTCATATGTAACATTGTAGTACGTACGTAAGATCCAGTGTGTAGGATTTAAGGGCATCTGTTGGCAGAAATGGAATATAATATTCGTAACTATGTTTTTATCAGTGTATAATCACCTGAATCCTTGAATCCAAATAAGAAGCATGTCGTCCACCATGTTGTTTCCACAGTAGCCCAGAACGGACAAATCAAACACAGGCTCTAGATAGTGCTGTTCATGTTTTTGTGTCAAGCACTGAAGTTCTCCCTGCAGGCGCATGGAAGAAGTTTCAGTTCTGCAACCTCACCACTAGGTGTCACTAAATCCCTCACACTAGACCTTTAAATAGTGCAGTTTGATGTTGCTGTCAGTGTTGGGAAGGTGACTTTTGAAATGTATTAGTTTACAGATTACTAGTACCCTGTTAAAAATATAAGTTGTGTAACTATTTTAATTACTTCAACAAAGTAATCTTATTATATTTTAATTACTTTTCCAACAAATGTTTTAAACTAGGGAAATACAATCCCTAAAAACATTAAGTGCATAAGTGTTGCACTCAAATTTGCTGACTTGTGTTGTATGGAAATGTGCCAAAGGAAAGAATTTCTCCATGTCCAAAAGATGTAAAGCATCAGAATGAGTGTTATATTCTACACATAAGGTTTCTACAGAAAATATATTTGGATGTAACCCCTTTGTAATCACCAATGTTTTCTTTAGTAACTGCTATTTAATTACCAATTTTTACATGTTACATTTATTTTGGATTAAATTACATGCAACTAGTTACACACAAACACTATTTATAGCTGGGTGAGAGGAAGTCATGGTGCTTTCCATTTGCACTGGGAAGTTGGAATTTCCACTGGAACACCCCTGAGGTCTATTTCTGACCCAGAAAGTCAGAGTAACCTCACCAACCACGACCTCAAAATACAAGATGGCTGCTCCGTGCAACAGTAATGATAGCTGTATTAATTCACTGTTTATTTGCATTTCTGTTGTATTTGTGTCTCATTAAAGCAGTCGTACACACTGTCTGTCTACCTTCTATCTGTGGACATGTTGCTACAGTGTTTGTATGCGTAAAATGCAGCATTATGTGTTCTTATCAACTGGTGTTGCTACTGTAGCTGTGGCTAACTTGGCTAGAACCGGTATTGCCGGCAATATCTTGGTTTTCCAACTTGTATTGGGTGGGCTGAGGTGTCAGTCCCAGCTCTGAACACCAACTTTCAAGGTAAATGGGTAACAGCAGTTATTTAATGTATTTAACACATCTGTAACATTGAAGTACATAAGGAAAGTAAAAGTATCTCAAATCTGTGTATACACAGTTACACTTTACCACTGCCGGTCTTAAAACCATGTGTGCTTTGCAGTAATAACATAGCAATGATGTGATTGTCATGATAAATTAGTGGTTAAAGAAGTGAGATAAGATTAGAAGTTAGTTTTTGCCCTGAAGGGCGAGTGAGGCAACAAAACTGTCCAGACAACCTTTATGAAATACACAATATATCCACTCCGTTCCAGTTTGTTTATTAAACTGCTTCATTTTTTTTTTTACACTGGGCTGTAAAAAAATGCTATACATTTAACAGACTGTCTCCCACATACCCTAAAACCTTAACAAGCAGCAGAGATATTAAATGATTAATTTCACTGGGAAAGATCGCATGGTGGCTCAGGCTTCCCCTCGCTCTGCTTGCATAGCTCCTTTTTGTCCTTTGTGCGACATATAGAGCAGGACGGAGGGGCTGCAGAGAGGTGACTAATGTATCCAGGTGGGTCATATCTAGCTGGCTGTATAATAAGCAGAATGGGATCAAATTTTTGAAAGTGGAAACGGATCAGGAACGGTATCCCACCCTCTGTGAAAGTAATGTAGTGACCTTGACCAGACTTGGAGCTCAGCTTTGGGTATTTTGCCAGAGGTTGCTCCAAGGTTATTTGGCTTAAGCCTTTCAGTGTCTCTGTCAGTCATTGTGAAGTTGAGTGTTGTAATGTTGAAAACCAAGATGAGCCATTCTCCCCCGAAAATATACAAAGGCAAACTATTGAGAGACACAGTTGATCAGGCTGAAAATTCCCACTGAGCAATGCTTTATCTGTTATTGACCTATTGACTGACCAAAGTACCATTTTCTCTAAGCACAATTGGCTGTGAAAAACAAAAATAACCAAAAAAGAGGGATAGCGTAAGAGTGAAATGAGGCATTCAAATGCTCCTCAGAACGCAGCAGTGGATCTAGACAGACGATCCACAAAGACAGAAGCGCAGTATTACTGTTGAGAGCGACAGTTTACAAACAGCTGCACAGTGCCATCTAGAGGCGCCTGAGGCAACAGTGGAGAGAGTGAAATAGGAGAGAAACAGCCCAGAGCAGAGTCTCGTGCAGGTGTCGCCCACATTTCTGCAGGTGTGCATTCTGGGTATCAGATGGTGAGAGGTGATATCTGTCTCCAGCACATGCACACGCTCAGATCCTCTCCAGGTGAAAAGAAGGCAACATGTCACTGCATTTGCTGATTCTGTTCTCCCCACACAACTAATCCTTTACTGATCCTATTTGGGAAAAAAAAATGTGATGCAACCAAAACTGGAGCAAGAATGTCTTTTAGCAGGGCAGACCCAGCCTGTTAGGAAGCAAAGAGAGCAAAAAAAAAACGAAAGATACGGAGTACCGTGAAATGTGTCGAGGTTGTGTAGCTGTCAAAAACATCACATTTTGAAAGTGTCTGCTGTTGAGTAGCTATGCTTTGTCCTTTTCTGTTTTAATCACCAGCGCTCTACTGTCCCCAGTAGCAGTGTGACATCTTTAACACTGCAGGTATACAGCCTCCAGATATATGCTGTCATCAATTTTCCTGCCCACTGAGCACACATTGTTCATGTTCAGTACACCCTTGTCACTAAAGTCAAACCTCGCTGTTCTCATGCTCTCTCGCGGTTAAAATTTACCAATTCAACTTGACCAAACGGACAAAAATACACTGTTACAGCTGCCAGAGCTGAGGGATGTGAGAAAATACTCAACAGCAGAGAGAAGAGGTGATATTTGTCCTAAAATAAATGAGATGAATGGATAGATAAATGCAAAGTAAACGTGGTATTTATTTGCAATTAAGAGCCCGTGTTCTGAAATGCTAAAGGTTTGTTCCTGCTGTGACGGTGGCATTTTAGAGGAAGATTTGTTTCCTTCGCCATGAAAAGAGTTCAATTGCAGATGGGCAGCACTGACAAAGAAAAGCAAGCTAATTATATCAGTGGAGGAAGCTTTCCCCTCAGACCTTGAGCAGGTTTACTGAGTTATCTTGGTGCTTTGGCTGAATAAAACCAAGAACACCATCAAATGCGTAGCAAGGACTGGCATAAAAAGAGTTTTACTTTAAAAAAAAATTAACAAATAACTATATAATGTGGAATTAACAACTAATAATGTGGCTTTGTGGTACCTTGCACCCAGCAGGCATCCATTCATATGCTGTGCTTGTGGATTCTGACAGTGAGAGGCAAAGACAGATAAATGTGTACAGATAAAAATGTTTGAGAGCAAGCAATTGATTTTGTTTTCATGCAATGTTTGTGAGTATGCGCTGTATTTGTGTGGAAGCTGAGTGGGTGGGTGGCGGGTGAGATAAGGTTAGAAGCGCCATATTCTGGAAGAAGAAATGGGGACAAAAGTCTGGAGTGGGCCCCAGTCTGAATTAATTGCCAACACCTAAAGCAAATGTAACCTCAATTTAGCCACCCGATGATTACAGAGGTCACCGGAGCTCTTGGAGCTCTTGTCCTCATTCTCATCAAAAAATGTGTTCCTTGAGGGCTTATTGTGACTTTTACCAATGTCACAGTTAAAATATTCCAAATGTGGAATCTTTCTAGGACCTCTACATCTGTTCTGAAACAATTATGTATGCACAGGAACGTGTATTGAGGCCTTAAACCTATTTCTGTTAAATTCCTTTCTTATCTGTGAAATATCACTACAGTCATTTGCTAAACTGTATCAGGCGTCCACAGAGGGTCATTGGTAACATCACAATAACAAACACAGATTTAGCTCAAAACCAAGCACAAAAATAGACATTGTGTTCTGTCATACTGGCAAAGTACAGGTGTGAGTGAGTCTATGTGCACAATAACACGACCCAAATGCAGCCGTAGTGTTATTAGTTACATCTGTGTTATCAATAGCAACTAGTTTGACAAGTGAGGATGACATAGGGCTATGTGTTGGAGGATTTTTAGCCATGCTAGCTTGGCTAAAAAATACCTACACTCTAGGTATCCACCAGTGGTCCAGACTAAAATATCTCAAAAACTATTGGATGGGTCACCATGAAATTTGGTACAGATATCCATGATCCCAAGAAAATGAATCCTAATTATTCTGATGATCCCATGACTTTTCCTCACCATCAGGAGGATCACATTTCATATGTATTGTCATCAAATTTGCAATTGGAATCACCTATTCCATTTGTTTATGACTAAATACCTTTAAAAATGTGAAATTCCCGTCAGCTCCAGGGAAACTTTGTGTTTCATGCTAATTAGCAAATGTTAGCATGTAGGGGTGTGACATATCATCTCGTTCACAATAATAGCGGTATATTTTTGATATGATATGAAAAATTCATACCTGATACTTGCTATATTAAGTTATTACAGACTCTCCCATGGTTCCAAAAAGAGGAGCAGCTTCAGTAGTGTGGAATAAACTGTGGCGTCCTGAATGTTTTATGAACAGCCCCGGACTTCTCAGACACTTTTAGCGAGTTACCACTCAGATGGAGCTCAGTCAGCGGCTCCTCTGGCAGCAGCACAGCATCTTTCCCTGCACACATAGGCATACCTAGTGTCAGGATCCCACACTTTCTTCCCTGTTGAAGCCTCACGTTTTATTGCCTGTATCCACTTTTGTCTTCTACAAGGTTCTGTTCTTCTGCTCAGCAGCTGATAAAAGCTAAGCTCTGGGTTTTTAGCCATATTAGCCATGCAGCCCCCACCACACAGCAACTTTTCGGCATTTGGACTTAGGGAAAACTCAACAGGCTGGAAACGGAGGGGAAAGTGTGAGGGGAAAGCAGGCTTCGTTTTCCCTTTGGGGGCGTGGCTTTCAGATTATGACGCGTTGCGCTCTGGGAATCCACGAATAAGTGGTTACCATCATTATTTTTTAAACAGTCTATGATCAGCATGCATGCTGGCTTTTAGCTTTTGCTCAAGAACACTCTCACAGAGCCGCTAGCATGGTTATAGACTCCTGTTACAGGATGCCCTGTGTCTTCTTTTATTCTTGTCATGACCGAAATATTCAGATAGACATATCAGTACAACATGTGTGGAGAGAAGCGGCTGTTAAAATCCAGCGGGCCTCATTTGTATGCTATTTGGAAGGAAAGACTTTAAATGTTACCTCAGACTGATTGGAGTAATTAGATGTGAAGTCAAGGCGCACATTTAGTTTTGATGTTAATAGTACTGCTGCTGATGCAGGGGTTTAATGCTTTACGTTTGTACGTGCTCACATTATGATCACATTTGACGGCTGATGAAACAGAGTAAACAGGATGTGATGGATCCATTGGATGTTCGGGGTTAGAGAGGACTGAACAGCGTTCTAGTCAAATAACAGCTTGACACTGGATGAGTTTGTGGTATAACTGGCTGGACAGGTGACCTGGATAATGTGTACCTTGTCAAATAATGTCCTCTGAGCAGCTTGACTCATACATAATAGCAGTTGGGGTTTTTTTTGGCATATGTTTTTCTTAATCCTGCAAAACCGGCCAAACTTTAAAGCTCAGACTTTTCAATTTACACCATCTATACAGGGAGAAATTCAGTGTAGAGGAGGCACATGAACCAGTTTCAAAACAGGAATGTAGTTTGATATCAGTTTCCATTTTCAAAGCTCAGAGTAATTTATTTAGAGTGAAGCATCATGACAGAGATGTGAGAACTGACGTGCAGTTTAGTGCAGAGGAGCAGTTTTTGTGTGTGCTACATTGCTTTAGGCATCCTAATAATTAACCTTTTAGACCTGTGTTTTCTGAAGAGGGCAAACGCAGTTCAGACTTTGAGGAAATGAGTGTGTGGCGGAGTTCAGTGTCACACCCTCTCAGGGGCATACTGTGGATGTCCCGCTTCTGCTGTGCATGCACCTCACTGCATAAGATGTTTTCATTGATATTGTGAGCCAATTCGTGTTTCAACTGAAACATTATTGAAGTTCATTCGCGGCATGCTTCAGGCAATTCCTTTAGGGAATAGCCTTGTTCTTTGTCTCCCATGTCACTATCTCAGCCTGCAGGCAGCATATCGATCCATCTTGCAAATCCCTCATGCTAAAACTTCCTCTCAAATAGAGTGCAGGCTCACAGATGTTCCAGCCACATGTTACTGTTATCAGGTAAGAAAAATATTTAACTAGTAGTTTTTTTTATTTATCTTGCATAAAAAAGGACTGATTTATTTGGTCATTATAGAACGAGTGTTACAGATTTGTGAGCAACATTATGCGTATAATTCTCACAAACATTGTTATTGACCGTATCGCTTCACCTGGTGGCTGTAATGTTCATTACCTCCTGGATCAATCATTTATATGGGTGCTGTTAATGACAAAAACACCTGTAAAGGCTCTACATGCCTTCTGAAAATTAAGCTTTCTTATAAACAGTGACGTTTAAGAACCCCCAGCATAAGGAGGCTTATCACAATTATGCGACTTGGGCTATTTTTGGTGCAAGCTGTGTGGAGAGGAGGCACTACGGGCAGTCATCAACACTGCATGTTCACAGATTTGTTTTGGATATGTGGAAAAGTGAGACAGAGAAATCTGTCTCCTTGATATGCCAGATGTTTCCTCAGGAGCTTCTCATACAGCCCCAGGCTAGACAACAAAGAGACACAGAGTTCATTGAATCATAATGTTGTCTCCTCTTCCTCAGCATGCTAACTTCTTGTGTTGTTGTTATCGTTGTACTGTCGTACGTGCAACATATAAATTATTTTTTAGAAAACACTTTGGAAATTGGAATGTTGTAAATGAATAAGTTATATTTCCTGGAGTAGATTTTATATTAGCAGCAGTAAACATAACCCTAAACATAGATAACAACATCCTGCATACATGCAAATAAACATACATACTGAGATGGTTTGTTTTTTAAGAAGTCCAGTGTAATGTGTTGCACTAAGGCATCATCCAACAGCATCTGAAACACTCTTTTCCCACACAGTTCCAAAATTGGATTTGCACTTGGGGCGTAATGACACATCAATCTGGATCAATATATCAATTTGGCAATCAGCAATCCAGTATCATTGATGTAAAGTGAAAATATGGGAACATACTGTCGTCTTCAAGATGCCTTTATTTTTAAATTCCTATTCCATCCAAACGCACCTTCTTCTTAAACGTTTAAACAACGCTAGGGGCCTTGCACCAGGCATATTATGGTAAGCAGCCTAGAAAAAGACTGAGGATAATTACTGATTTCGTCTCATGTCCATTGCAGGCGCCTGAATTGAATTGGATCAAAATCATATTGTGTTAGACTTTGTGATATTAGCAAATATCCTCTTGTTGTACTACAAATCAAAATACTGTTGTATCACAATGAAACTTGTGATTTACATCTCTAATTTGCACACAACTGTCTTCCTCACCTTGCACGTGTTTTTTCATGTGTAAAACCAAGTGCAACATCGTGAACACCTTTGAAAAGAGACCATCTGAAAGTGTGCAGTGAAAGTGTGCAATGGCTCTCTCAATAATGGTTGGCTTTTCGCCCCAACTTCAACTGTTGCTATTTGAAACAGATTTTTCTTCCTTGTGATCAGATTTATCTATTCATTTGATCGATTGTGAGGAGAGTGCATTCATGTAATAGTCTGCTCAGTGATGGAATTGTATAGTGTGAGATTGGGGGTAAGACCAGACAAGCACGTTGCTTCTTCTTACTCCTTTTCAGACATGAAATGTTATGATTTCGCGTTTGTCTCTGTTTTGTAGGGGTTTTTTGTCTTTCCTACAATATACTGTATTTTATTTTAACAGTACACAAACACGGACATGAGAAATACAGGACAGAGGATTAAAAGATGACGAAAACAGGCCGTACCATGTCCACAGGAAGGTTGAAGCTGAAAGGTAGCATCCACGGGGTAATGATCATGGGTGGTCAGGGAAGGTCCATCGAAGACATAGTGTCCTGGCAGATCGAAGCAAAGTATAGTCCAATGCAAAGAAGCAGTCCAATGTAGATAGTCAGCTTGACTCCTTACCCTTTTGGTATGTTCAGTTAAGGGTCCCCAGATTTTAGAAAACTTGATGACGGAGTTAGACAGAATGTACCGAATTTCTTCAAGATGTAGACAAGAAACCATGTGATTCAGCCATTTTGTAAAGCAAGGAGCAGATATCCATTCTCGCAAAATAACCCTTTTTGATATGACTGTACCAAACATAAGAGCTTGTTGTAATGCAGGGGGAAGAGTCAAGGAGTAATCAAATCAGCCCAGGGACTAATTGTTTGCTATATATGTTACTTTACAATTAAAAAATGTCTGCCCAGAAATTCTTGAGTTTGGGGCAAGACCAGAAAAGGTAACCTAAGGTCCCCACGCATGATTTACACTTGTCACATGTAGCAGACACAGAGTCTAACATTCTCTTCAATTTAGCCTTGGAGAACTGCAAGTGATGTGATCAGATTTTTCTTTTATTAACATTCATTGTACAACGTGAACAATGGAAAAAGCCATTCTCAAAATGAGTAACATCTATGCATACAGTCAGTGTCTCAAAGAAAAAATAGCAGTAATAAGACAAAAGTAAATTAATAAAAGGACAAAATTGATTGTCCCACTTAAACGACCACCGCACCTCCACCTTCAGGGGATCCAGCCCATCAACTCCTGATAATATTCATTTCAAAAAGCTTTTAAGGTTCACTGAGACTGAGCTCCAGATCTCTATCATCCTCAACTCCTTCGCCACGTCTACACAGGCCATCTACAGCACCGAGTACACCATATCTAGGTACATCAAACCCCAAACTCGAAAAGGAAGGGAAAGAAAGGGGCGGCTTCCAACACGCAGTATCAGTTTTTTTGCTTTTTTGTAAGCCTGGCTAATAACACTCTCTTTTTGATCAGTGTCAAGTCGAGCTTAGACGGATCATTTCGAATGAATAAAACAGACAAATGAGGCACGCTGATCTTAAATATATCAGAGAGGTTAGAGGCAACAATTTCACAGGGTCTTGCCACTGGAGAACATTCCTAAAGCGTTTGAAAATAAGCACCAACTGCCTCTTTGAAGGCAGAATACAAATCAGGTCAGCAATTGTTTTCATTAAACAAAGCTTCCTGGGTGTCACATACACTCGATGTATAACATTTACACTTCAAAATGTGTCGACATCATTTTTAAACCATGCACTCTGCAACAAGAATTAGAAACTTTTTATAGAACGAGAGCTAAGTACACCATATGGCTGTGGCGTGTTGCAATCTGTGATCGCCATGCAACAGTAGCTTCAATGTTGGGATGGATGGATGGATGGATGGATGGATGGATGGATGGTCTGCTGAGTGTTGCACCCTTCCTCAACTTGGGAAGTTTTTCCTGATATGCCTGCAACAACAGTTGACACAGAGTTGAACCTACAAGTTCTAAAAGTCACATGTACAAACACACACTCACTCCCTATGCATGTATTTACACCACTAATGTCGTATAGTAACCATACCAGCACATCATCACGTCATTGTCCCATGCAGTCTGTAACATGGTGCATGTCAGTGCTAATCAAAGCGGCAGTTCACATCAGATAACACGAGCTCTTGTGCTGAGGGGAACTTGAAGGTTGACACAGTGCATGTATGGAGACCTGAGGCACATCATCCCTTTTCACTCCGCATCTACCTCCTTATAAATATAGCATCAATAGAGAGCCTGTCTGGTGTTTTGGGTGAGGAGAATGAAGCAACTCTACCTGAAGCCTCAGTGATCTTAGATGAATGGGGTGTCATTCAGGGAATAAGCAGGGCAGAGAGGGTGGATCTGATGCCAGGTGCTGCAGCTGCTGGTGAAGGCCGTTCCTCTCAGCCTCAATCACTTTCTAAAGCTTAACCTATCTCTGCGCTCCTCTGCACAGCTCGGTGGTGGAGCCTTTCATGAGCTCCTCCGCTCTTGTACAAAACTGTTTAACCTCTCTTACAAAGAGGACTTAATGTACCGCTGGAAATATCTTGTATCAATCTTGAGTCTTCAATTATAGAAGAGAAATCTTAGTGTTGTGGAAATAAAGTTTGCTTCAGCGGAATTCAGCTAGAATGTTAAAAATGACACACCTTAATTGATTTTTTTTAAATGATTGACACTTTGAAAACACATGATAGTAACATATAATCACAGGGAGACTCATGAAACTGCTTCTCATAGAGTGTCTTGATCGAACACAAGCATTGAAATATCTTAACGTGTCTTTAAAACATTTTTCAACCACTGCTCACCTCTGACCACTTCTACACAGACACAGTTAAAAACTAGGAAGGTTAACAGCACAAGTGTTAACTTGGAAACTTCAAAATGTTTTGGATGGATAGCAGTACAACAACAAACAGCCAGTATCATGCCAGCTAGTTTCACAGGAAAAGCTGCTTGTGTTTTCCTAAGAGAATTATTTTTGACTGTGCACAGGTGGACCTATCAATCTAGTGTCTGTTTACATGGCTGCCAGATGTTAGCTACCGTGACCAAGAGCAGTCCGTAACTTAGTGTTTTTCTTTCTTTTATTTTTTTAGGGACCAATAGAGTCCTTGACTGAAGTCGTAGACAACCATTCTGTTGTCTTAGATGGCTTTTAGTATTTTTTTAATTAATTAATTTATTTATTTAGGGGTGTGTGTGTGTGTGTGTGTGTGTGTGTGTGTGTGTGTGTGTGTGTGTGTGTGTGTTTTGTTTCCTTTTATGGAGGTTATAAAGGGTGTTTTTTTTTTTTAATGAAACTGCTTTAGAGAGCTGTTGATTCAGCCATGTTCATTTTGGAGGCTGGAGTTTGTGGTATTGTTGAACTGTCTTGTATTATACAGAGAGGTGTTCCTGTATTTTAGCCTACCCTCACAGGTATAGATGGAGTGGAACAAGTAACAGAAACAGGATCAAAATAACCTGCCTGAAGTTTGTATTTAATCCAGAATTGTTCTAATTATCTGCATTATTTTAGCTAGGGGTAACTAATAAACTGGCAACTGATGCAGACCTTATAGCAAGCAACTTTCCAAGCACTTCAACTGTCACAGACAAATTTCCAATGTTGGAATAAACTCATGAGAGTTTTACCTCAGTTACTGAGGTCATTTGGTGTAACGTTGTCTTAAAACTCAGTCCGTGCTGTCTTAAGATTTCTTCTCATCTTGTTGTTCTGACAGTTTTTCATCCTCGCTCATGTAAATGCTGAATACTGAAGTGTAATGACATGAACATTGTCAACAACCAGCAGCTGCACTCTCTCCTACACCAAACAGGAAATCAGGTGGCCTGTATACAGGGAGGGGACTCTGGTGAGGCACAAGAACGTGAGCGTGAAGTCTCGGTTCTCTTGTACCGTGGAAGAGGTGGACAATGTTTAATTTAGGGTGCTTTCACACCTGCCCTGATTGGTTTGGTTCAATTGAACTCAAGTTCGTTTGCCCCCTAAGTGCAGTTCGTTTGAGCAGATGTGAACACAGCAATCACATTTGGGTGCACACCAAAACAAGACCGAGACCTTCTTTAAGAGGCGGTCTTTATCTGGTTACAAAGGAACTCTGCTGCGGTTCGTTTGTGGTGAGAACATGTTCCGACCTCGATCCGAACCAACTGCAGTCACATGACACATTGTTTGGGTTAAACACGAGCATGTTACAGTCCTGGAGGATTATTAATGTGCACCTCCTCCTGTACTGCCTTAATATGCACATTCAGCACATCCAATGCATCAATACATTGTTTTCTAGTTGGAGCCGCGCCTTGTTTTCAAACTGTATGGTTTGACTAAAATGAACAATGACAGCAATATAGTCCACGATGAGCAGCGCTAAAATCAACCTGCGTAGTTGTCCCTCCATTGTGACATTAGAAAGTGTCACATTTATCCTGCAAGTGTACTCTTCTTCAACGTTTGGTTTGCTTCCTGGATTTTTCCCACATGGAAATTCTGACCACTCAAAAGCAGCTTTCTCATGCAAGGCATTTTATCTGGTCTGCTTGTAAATGCTACCATGACAACATGAACCAACTCTAGGCAATTATGGAACTTTGTAACAAAATTAGTCCGTGATTCGGACCAAAGCAAGACAACTCTAGGTCACAAATACAGTTTATTTTTGTTGATTATATTGATGCTGAATTGACAAGAATACTGTCAACACGTGATGCCTTTTATCTTGTATTTTTAGAGTTATGTGTTTTTGCAGACATGTAAGGAATTGTTACGTCATCATTTCTGAAGGTAGTTAATAATATTTTCCACCAGCAGCAGGATAGGAAATAACTTCAAAAGGAATCTAATTGTAGTCTTTCAAATTTTATCAGTTTAATTTTAACAGGATTTTGTAACACAGACAGTCCACTAACCTTGCAGGCAAAGAAACATTCCTGTTAGAGATCAGGTCAGGTTAATTCCACACATGGCGGAAGGGACAGGACAGGACATGATGAGACAAGACAGGGCAGCACAGGACAACACAGGAAAACAGCAGGTCAAAACACACTGCATCACTGAGCAGGACAGGACAGAACGGGACAAGCCTGGATGTCACAAGACAGGACTGGGACACAACAGAGCATTGCACATTTTAATGTGGTTGTTTCCTTTAGTTGCTGCTGTGGATGCTGTCAGCTGCAGCTGCCTCAGCTTAACAAACAGGAGCCATCCCACTTTCCATTGTGTAGTGCATTGCTAGAGATGAACACTAATTTCAGAAATAGTTTTAAGGTAAAACAACAACAGTTAGAGAAAGATTTCAGTGCTGTGCTTATCAGTGTTTGTTTTTCTCTGGGGACTGTGTTCTCCGGTCTGTGTTTCTTTAGCTGCCATGTTGTGCATGCTGATGCGTCTCTGTGCCTGCTGTAGGAGGACACACCTGGGCTCCTCAGCAGTAAAACTGTGAGAAACTCAAGCAAGTTCTGTGTCTGACCATTGGTAGCATAAGTTTTAGTAATGTTTAATTGAGATTTTTCATTTTGTGTGGCCATTTCATTTTGAAATCACCAATTCTTTACGTATTCGAGGTGGAAAAAATAGTTCCAATGGTGTTTATTTAATCCCTCAATGTGCAGTAGAGCTCCAGACATGAAATTCATGCTAACATAAAACGGAAATATTCTTTGATACACCCTCTCTGTGTCTTCTGTTGAAGGTTTTTTCGCATTATGGGGACCACTCTGTTCCCACTTGGTGTAATTTAATTACAGTGGACCTTGGCATACCCAGGCTGTGCCCACGCAGAGCGGTGCAGAATGCCAGCCGGGAACATCCTGTCTTAGGCGACAGGAACATCAGACGCGACAGATGGCTCATAAATCATGGAGGTGCGTGCACAGTGTCGATGGGAGGCCTTCCTCTGGAGAGCACACTGTGAGCAGGTGGGCAGAGGGAGCATCAGCTCAGCAACATGAGCCCTGGACGCATTACCACTCTGACTGGGTAACTGCGTGGTGTCACAGAGGCAGAATCGGGAGGGAGAACATGGAGGAGTGCAGCTTCCACTGTGTCACACTGTTCACTTCCAGTCGGCCTGTCTCTCAGCATTTTAAGGTGTGATTTCGTAGTGTGCAATAACTTTTATTTTGATGGTATCTGATTAGGATGGATCGGTTTAGAGCGGTGTTAGCATAGAGGTAAAAAAGTTTTTACAGTCTCATTTACACTGTGCACCATATGGCTCTCAGCTAACAAACTCCAGCCAATTGTTACATTAAAACTGATGTTGGATTTTGTTTCTCTGTGAATCTAACAAGGAAAAAAGCAAACTAAAACAGGTTGGACTTGATGCATTTTAATCAGGGCTCTTTTTTTTTTTTTTGGCGTGGTCCCTCACAGGGATTTATCAGTGCTTTTATTTATTGAAAACAAGTTTTATAAAAAAGGATAAAAAGTAATCAGTAACACACAAAAGACTTTTTTAAAATCACTCTTTACAGAGCAAACACGCCATCCGTTGTTTTTGTGTTTGCTTAAAGTGACTCATAACCAGCAGCTCATTCAGATTTCTCTTTTTGTTCTTTTATTGAAAGCCACTTTATAAGTTGTTCTTCCTTGGGGCCCAAAATGTAAGGGCGTCCCCTGGCCTCCACCTGCAAAATGTCAGTCAAATTAACACATACCAACCAGGAAGAGGCTCAGAATGACCACAAAAAGATGAAAAACAACTCTAAAGAGTCACAAAATAACCACTAAAACAGCCAAAACAACCGACAGAGACACAAAATGACCAGATAGACCCTTGTCACAATGATGTCATTTTATTAGCTGGAGGCAAACATCAGTTGCTACCGCAGGGCTGTAGGCTACATAGGAGTGCTAAAATGCTGTCTTGTTGTGTTATTGGGAGCCAGAATATCCAGTCATGGCTCAAAACTTATATGTTATTACATTCCAGCTGCCACTGCCCGTCAACAAAAGACAACTATGGTTTAATGCGATAGGACGGAAGGACTGGACGGAGGCGATGATCAAAAATGCTCACATGTGCAGCGCACACTTTGTATCAGGTTAGGGAAAAAGTATTTCCTGTTGTAGGGATGAATGACGTTATGTCTATCAAGAGTTATCATGTCCACCTCATCAGAAATTGGGGGGTGTGAAGAGGAATATTGGATTTCTTCATAAAGTGACCTTTTTAGCACATTAGCTAACGTTAGCTTCAACAGCAAAGCAAGCTGGAGGAAACCGTTCAACTGTTGTTCTCCTTTGTAAGTTTGGCACAGTAATCAACCACAATGCCGGTTATACTGTATCATCCATCCACTGAGTGAGAGCATACAGGTCGGCCAGTCTGGTCCCATTGGTCAGTGTTTACTTATTCAAGTAACACTTGCGTCACGGAGAGTGATTGACTTGACACGGTACGTTCGTAAATTCAGTCTGAGGCTCTACATTAAAAAGAGAGTCCTGTTGGTTGAAAAACAGAACGTTCTATTTCTTCATGAATTAAGGAACAGTTAAATTAATCACACATTCACTCTGCTCGGCACTCCGAGAGTGCGGCATAACCGAATGGTACATTCTGACAGCATTACAAATTTATGAACTGTCAAGTTTGTGCCAGAGTGCACTCCAGCGCTTGAAATTAATATTTCTGAATGCACCACTCGCATCATCCTCCTCTATTGTCTAAAACAAGCTGACAGACCTTGCTATTTAGCGCTAGCTAACATCTGCGGACAACTGTTTCGCCTCCGGCTAAGCCCCGCCCACCCAAAAATGTCACAGTTTACTAACAGTAAAAGGGTCTAGAAAGACACAATTAAACAAAAAATGCACAATGATGACAAAGAGCAGCAAAACAACAAAAAAAGAAGCAAAACCACCACAAAGTCTGTGTTTTGCAACATCATGCTCATGCTTAACTGTAGCAACTTCTTGCAGCACAAAACATTTTGATGTATTAAGAAATAAAATCCAAGGTAAAATCTTTTAAACCAGTCTTCTTCTTTAAGATGATGTATATATATTTCTGCGAAAGTTGTTTTAAACTGATTATTATTCTTACTGTCAAGTAAAAGTTACATGGTTCACTCTGCAAGACTCATTAAGATGAATTCAAACCTGTGCTAAGATGAAGAGGAAAAGGTCACATAACTGTGATTAAGCAGTCTTCATTGTATTCCACATCAGTTCTCTACCCATGCTTGTAAAGAGCTTGACTCCATGGTTCAGGTTTCCCCACCACCACCATGTTTATTCATTTCTCATCTGTTGTGAGTTAATTAAGACACTGGCGCATTAATTGATCCTGATATGTTATTCATTCATAGGAAAAGTCATTTCCTTTGTGATTGCTAACTGTCTTGGCGTCTAATCAATGTTTTACTTTGCATTCACTCACATGAAAGAGTTGCTGCTCCTGCGAGTGTACAGCCTTGTGCAGCAGGTGACAATATGCTACATAAATAAATCACAATCCTCTGCTGCATTGGAGCTTGTTTATTTGTCTTTCAGTCCACTTGAAAGATGTGTGTGACTGACAGCAGACGCATCTCAAACCCCAGTGACACAGAGCTGTTTGAGTGTGTCGTTAAGTACTGCCTACAGCTGCATCCTCTTTGTCTTTCTTTTGCCATATTAATTAAAAATGCACAACAATCAACTTAATCATATAAGAATAATAATGCCTGTAAAACAAATGATGTATTTATGATTTTTATGTGTTGCTATGCAGGTCACTCACTTGTAGCACAGTCTGGCATCTTGATGAGCGGATGACAATATTAACGGCTGAAGTGGTGTTTTTGTTCCAAAACAAATAAGGTTTAAAAGCCAGACATTGCCAGCTGGCAAAGGACCAGCCCTGCAGATATATTATGGTCATTTAATTCTATCAGACAATAAATATCTTAGTTATTGCGCCTTTGAGCAAGGAGGACTTAATGAATATGTATGCAGCATGGCATGTTAATTACACCAGGGTCAGATAGCATTTGCATATTATTAGTGTTTTCCAGGTTTGGACCTGCTGAGTGGGGTTTACTGCATCAGAACAGTTTTCTAGTGTCCAATAAGTTGTTGTTAAGTGAGGGATAAATTATTCCTCAAATACCACAGCACTGTGAAAAATGTAGGGCACTAATTGTTTTGCTTCTTGCCAAACTCGAGCTGTCTGTCGCTCAGGTGTAAAACAGGATGGATGTGAATTTAGGTGCAATCATCCAAGGTGAAATACTTCTTCTTTTTGTTAATAGGAATGAATCAGTCGGTCAATTTGGGTGTTCAGGACGATCCATTGGTTCCAGTTGATGCTGAAGACCATGAGGGATCATCAAGACCTGAGAACCTACAGGTCAGTCAGCTGCTGTTTATGATCCCGTCTGCCAAAAACCAATTTTTCATGATACTGTAGTGATCTTAGAGCCACTGTAATGGAAGGTTACTAGAAACCTCACATGCATTACACCTGCTTGATCAGTGGGGTCACCAGGCAAGAAAGGCAACAGCCACTAAAATATTCAAGATGATTTCAATTGGTGACAGGGGAAAGCCTTTGATAACCGGATATATGGCTAGATAAACAGACTGACAGATGAATTGATGAATAATACACTAACAGACTCTATAAGTGAGATTGATTCCTTCTCAGATCAATGCTTCTCATACTTACCTTGATGTGAAAGTGCAGGTATCGCCATTCTGAATCAGAGCACATCACCGGCTCTCTCCAGGGAACTCCGCTCTTCAGTGTAAAAAAGACTAGCTGAAATATTCAACATTAACTCCACCAATGTCACTGGTTCTCCCTTCTCCAGCTGGCTTGCAATGCATACACTTAGACTCCTGTGTTTGCATACTAATGCCTGTGTGCTAAACACCTTTCCATCACTCCTCTGATGAAATCTCTTGGCGCACAGATCCACAGTTGTTTGAACTGTTTGTTTGGAGTTTATTATTCGCTTGTTAATGAAACACAAATGCACACAGCATCTTGAAGTGAAGTGTGGCGTGCTGTCGAACTCAGTCTGTAACCCAGAATAGTGGCATCAAAACTGTAAAATCTCCAATGGCAGCTTATCACTTTGAAAAAGGAATGGGGATTGAAATTCTGCAAAACAAAGAGGCATGGTGGATGATTTTTTGCTCAGATTTGAAAGCAACAGTCAACTATAAGCCACAATAGCGGTGTGGCTCTGAGGATGGTCATTTGGTCGGTACGGTACTTTGATCCAGACTCAAATATCTCAATGAGTATTGGACGGATTGCCCTCAAGCATCACCATGAGGTTGACATTTGTGGTTGCATCGCCATGACATATGGTACAGACACTTCTTATCTTTCATCTAGCGCCATCATCAGGTAAAACTTCAATTTGTTCAGTGCATTGGTTTATAAGAAAATACCATAGACTTTATAAGATAATGGACCTAGTTACTGTGACGTCACCCATTGTGAACTCAAGTTTTAAAGCATTGAGTTCGGCATCTCAGCCGTCGCCTTCTTGAAGTGTATAACCTTTAGTTTATGTACAGCTGAGGGTAAGAAAGGCTAAGATGTAGTGAGAAAATATGGATGAGTATTTAGTATTCCATAGCCCTGACCCAATCAAATCAAACCAACATCACTGTTGTTAACAACCAGCAGTTCTGACTCTTCCATACCTGCCAGCTTTAGGCTGTGAATAAGAGAGAGATTTTCTGGGGTGTTTCCTCAATGCCCTGCCCCCACATAACCCTGCTACAGATGAACATAATAAGTACCTGTTGTCTTCCTCTGGAACTGTGAAAGACGACCACATCACGACATGTTTTGCCCTCTTGACAGCATGCTGCAGTTGTTCTTCTTCTCTGTGTTTATTTGCAGCTCGCAAACAAAGTTTAAAGGTACATGTGCCGCCACCCACTGTGTTGGGTGTGTAGATGCCGCCCTTGTTAAGTAAATGAAAGCAGTCTAGCTTCATATTATTGTCACTATTTATCGGCTGTAATCTTAATTATCGGAATAATACATAATTGCGTCACCATCCATGGCTCCAACGCCCTCATCAAATTTGCGGATGATACAACCGTTGTGGGACTGATGAGCAACAACAACGAGGCACCATACAGGGAAGAGGTCCAGGCGCTGGCGGCCTGGTGCAGTGACAACCACCTCAACCTCAACACCAGGAAGACAAAAAAGAAAAAAAGAAATCATCATTGATTTCTGGAAGTCGAGGACCACACTGCGCTCAGGCCTGAGCATCAATGGGGAAGAGGTGGAGCGTGTCGCAAACTTCAAGTTCCTTGGACTGCACATCTCGGAGGACCTGGGCTGGACTATGAACACCACCCACATTATCAAAAGGGCCCAGCAGCGTCTCTTTTTTCTGAGAACGCTGAGGAGTAACAAGCTCCCTCCACCTCTGCTGAGGAACTTCTACCACTGCACAGTAGAGAGTGTCCGGATCTATGGATGTACGGTGTGGTACGCCAGCTGCACCGCATTAGAGAAGAAAGACTGCTCAGTGGATCATCGGCTGCCCACTCCCAAGCCTAGGTGAGATCTACTCAAGCCGCAAAGATCCAGAATGACCCCGCCCACCCAGGACACTCTCTGTTCACCAGCCTCCCCTCTGGCAGGCTGATACGAGCCCACACCAGCAGACAGAGACAGAGACTGCTGCAGGAACCATGAACACCCCCCACGTGTATATGTCCACATTGTTGAGCCACAAAAGCACCTTCCTCCTGAGGTCACTCTTGTCATGGGATGTTGAATTTGAGGGAGGAGAAACTTTTCATTCAGCACTTATCAGTCAGTTTAAACTACCGAGTATAATTTTGCTATTTGCAATACTGTTGAATGATGAAAAGCAATTGACATCTTTTCTTTTTTTTGTGAGGGTAATTTGAAATGCTTTATCATACAGTGACTGCCAAAGTGGGTGCTGTGATTAGTCTCCATTTTAAGGCATCATACACAAAGTTCACTCAGCAATCAAGGTCTGCTCTCTGTCTTTGATGTTCCTTTGTTTAGTTGTTGTTTTTTCTTTTGTTACCACAGCTAGTCTCTTTTGTTTGTTTCCACAAATACAAGCTTGTGGTGAACAAGTTGCCATATTGAAGTGCTGATTTGAAATGCTTTTTTTTTTTTTTCTTTTTTTCCTGTCAGGACGTTTTGTGTTGTTTTTTTTTTTTTCAAGGCTGAAGCAATTTACCACAACAAACACCTGATTACAAATGAGAGGCATGTGGGAGTATTGTAGTAGAGTAACTTGTTCCAGCCGTTTAGACTTTAATTAATGTCATTATGTTTTCCACAGTTGTCTGATTGGGGGACTGTGGCCATGCAGGTTTTACATCATTAATGTTGGTATCAGAAGGCGTAGCTCCGTGTATTGGTGTCATTCCTCTCTCTCAAATCATATTTCACTTTCCCTGCATCTTTGCTTATGGAAATTCAAACCGAGTCAATTAAACGCTTCAGTAAACAAGTATGATGTTGTAGCATATTAAAGGAGGCCAAAGGTAATGCATTGTAACCATAGTGCTGAGAGTCTGTGCTCGACTACTACTGTAGTATCAGTACTGTGAATAACTGTTGTCACCCAACATCTATAAATTCAGACACTTTAGGAGCTGGAGGAAGACAAGGTTAGAAAGCGCTCTTTGGTTGAGAGGGTCCTTGTGTCTCTAAGGGCGCAATCACACCAGGATAGTCCGGGGGACTTGAAATTTCACACCTTCGTTTCGTTCGGTTCACTTTCATACTGCACTTTTTAAAGCGGACCAAACCACCTGGACAATGTCACACAGTTACAACAGCTGGTCGTTTATGGGCAGTATTGCACGAAACAACCACTGACCAGGAAGAGCAAAAGCATGAGGAAGAAGAAAACCCAGCTTATCAATTGGCCAGAACCGAAAACGGAAATCCATTGTGGGTAGCCACAAGCAACTGCGATATGTAGTCTTCTAACCATACATCAATAAGCGCCTGCGCCTCCTCACTACTCCATCTCTGTCTGCGAGACATTTTCCAACTTTTTCTTTTTTTACCTCTGCTTCTCCCGGTTTACACTGTTACACTGTTTTTTTCTACCCAAAATGCACTGCGTTCTATGTCACTTCCTCGCTTTGGTTCGCTGGATACACCGTTTGCATTTCCCAATGTAAGCAAACCGCACCAGGGTTCACTTGCAAGTGAACCGAGACCCCCAGTTTTCAAGCGGACCAGGGTTCGCTTGTTTGGTCTGCACCAGAGTTCGAAAGAGCGTTCACACCACTCCAAACGAACCGAAGTATTCGTGGAAGCAGACCAAATAGTGCCAGTGTGAATGTGTCTCTGAGGCATCAGGTAAGTAGATGTTTCTCCATTTTGATGACCCCATAGTTATGGCCAGCCTTCCAGAGCAGGCCATGTTTCACACTTTTTAGTTGACCTTGCACCTGCAGTCTCACCTGGAGTGGATCTTCCCCTCCCCCAGCCTGCAGAGGTTATATCAAGGTTTGGATGGAGCTATGTTGTACACCACAGGCAGCAAAAACTGTAATGTAAATGTATAACCTAACACAACCCCACAGCATGAAGCATTGCAGCAACTTCCTGTCAAACGGCCCCAGGTGGTCAAATTGACCTATGGGGTTAGCTATGTAAAATCCCTTTTGATTTCGTCATAAGTTATCACTGTGTAGCAGATGTACATTTGGTCTTTGTTAATGCTCAGTGATGTTGTTATTGTCGTTGTCTTTAACAACACCATCAGAGCAGCTTTAAGTACAGGTCTTTCAACAGCATTGACATTTCCTGTCAGCACAAATAACACATTGCTCAATGAAGCCATGGTTGTTCCTGGAGTAGATTTCCGCTGGATTTGCAGTACTGTCTCCGTTCACCGCGAGGATGCTGGCCAATTAAATACTGAAAATCTGTGTTATTCAGCAAAACCAAATGACTGTTGACTGCTGTGCAGAAGCCAACAGTGAGGAGGACTGAACTTCCTCTGAAAAGTTTAGGGGTTAGCTTCCAGATGGTCGACAGATCTGTTTAATGCACCGTGGGGGTGGATGTGACTACGGCTGCAATAAAATTACACTAGTCACATATGATTTTTAATAAGCATTACTATACAGCTGTTTTTAAGGTACACTTTACAGACTAGACCATAGTGTTTACAATACATGATTAATACTTTTCATTGTCCTAGAAATGTTTAATTACCTTAAAGTTACCCTTCAGTATTACTGAATGTGTGAATAAAAAAGTTGTATAGACAGTCAGGATTTATGGAAACGCCCACAAATGTCACATCTTTTTATGCCAAACCTGAAAACAAAGCACTTGTTACCATGCTGGAAAGTTGCCGTGTGGCTTTCTGCACATTAAATAAACCTAAACTTCCAGATTTAGAGGGTATTCTTCAACCTATTATAACAACCTATTATACCCATTTTCACATGTTTTTGTGTCTAAGGGACTAATGGGAACAAGATTTTTTGAAATCAGTCCAGTATTAAGCGAGAGCAGCTTCGGCGGCTTCAATTTAAACATCGGCCATGTTCATTATTAACAGGTCCCCTACAGAGATAGACCTTTTTGTTAAAGAGTAAGATCCTCTTTGTTTAACTAAAAACAGCCCCAAAATCGCTGTTGTCTAACCCACCAGACTCTGTTTAAATAAACAATAATTTTATCATCATGAAATACACTTTATTCAAAGTCAACAGCAACAACGGAGAGTCGGACTTTCGCCACTTAAACTTTTGCCCTGTGTTTCTGGCCGGGCGCCATTAAACTATAATGGCAACTGGCCGAGTATCATGCCGATGTTAAAGGACGTCTTTTTTTGTTGGTTTCTGACACCGCAAGTCACTGCCCAAGCGGCAGAATTCGACAACTTTGGAGTGAAACCGTGTTCGTACGTGACAATGTTGAAGCACATCATCAAACCATAGGCTAAAGGCATTAAGTAATGTTAGCGCTGCTGTACTGTCTCTTAATGTGCATGGAATTTACTAAAACATGCTAGTCTAATACATCAAAGTGTTAATGGCTGTGGGGTAATGATGCCATGGTAAGATTAATTAATCATATCTGTGGTAAATGTAATAGTGTCTGTAAATTTTAAGATTTGGAGGGAGAAAGAAAGACGTGAGCTAAACAGATTTTTGTAGCCTGCTCCTCAACTCAGTTTTAGGCTAGTGGTTTGAGGCACAACATTAGCCGCTACTAGCTTAACAAACCCAGAATTTCCAACCGAATTGTTGATGATTAGATGCACTGTGGGTAATGTATGTAGGCAACAAGCAAGGTGGAGGGCATACACATCCAAAGAACCTCTACAGGTGCTGGATCAAAAAATCAAACTAATGCAAGAAGCACACAGGAGATCCGCACACTGTATTAAAAGCTCCTAGTAATTTTAATTGTGCAACGTTTCGATCTAACAGAGATCTTTGTCGGGTGTTTTGAAAACACCATCACAGTATTTTTTGTTCTGCTTTGTGATTGTGATTTCAGTGTGCGGATCTCCCGTCTGGTTCTTGTTTAATGTATGTAGGTTTTGAGAGGAAAGAGGAATGTGTGGAATAAAAAAGACATTGTCGCAGGGTGTCCTGCGTCGATTTTGATTTTTTTTCTTCAACTATCCATCATGAGTCCAACAGTGTTAGAGGAGTGAAGTACTCTTTTAGAGAATAACAAAATTCTTAGCAAACTAACAGTCAGTTTACTCTGAATTTCTACATGACGAGGAACCACAAAAGTGTATCACATCTATAATTTTATTGGGAAATGATTTTTTCAAGTTCATTTCATTTTCATGGTGTCTAAGCGGTAAAACGCCGTGCAGTGCCAGGTCTAGAGGCAGAGGGGCAGGTGGGTGCTGACAGAGACGGGTGCACAGACACCATGCACAGAGGGAAGGAGCCAAGACCTGCCAAGCATACACAGACACCGGCAAGCCCCCAAATGACACAACATATGGAGTACAGCTGAAAAAATCCCTCCACCCTTTTCCCGCCCGCCACCATCTCATCCTCTTTTCCTGCCGCACAGCAGCTCTGTGAAAAACAGGCACTAAAGCTGTGATAGCGAGTGGAAAATTTGAATATCTATTTTTGTAACAATGGCAACCATGTTAGGCGTTCTCAGAAGACATGCTAAATCGTAGTCCCTCTGTTGAAAACATCTAATTCTGTATAATAAGGGAATCAGTGGAGCTTGTAAGGCAATAACGTTTTTCCCTGCAGTATCAAAGCCTGCAAGGTGATACCTGAATACTTGTGAAGACAGAGGGAGAGTTAGGAAAAGCAGAATGTGAGCGCTGTAATTTGTGACGGACGTTTCTCCTGATGCGATCAATTCAGTCGATGTGTTGCCCTCTGTAACAGCTGCCCACCTCTTATTAATGAGGGAGAGGCCAATTACTGGCGCGACCACCTTCCACGCCTTCATTAGAGGCACACGCCTTGTCTGCAGGCCAAAAGGGAGACAATGGAAGGAGCGCTTGACCTTGACTCTCCACCACTTCACTCTCGTCAAGGCAGATTGCGACAACACAAAAAAAATATATCAGCCTGTCTTTGCTGGCGAAAGAAATATTTGTCAGCTTCTCAGTGAGATAGATGTGACGGAGGAATCAAGGCATGGCAGCAATCTCCGGCATCAGCCATCACAGGCTAAGAGCTCTCTGTCTATGTCAGTTTTCTCTCTGCCGTTCTAGGCTTCATTTTCTCCTTCCTCTTTGCTGCCTTCCCTCACTGTGCCACTTGGTTCAGCTCCATTATAAAAGCCTCCAAAACTTTTACCACCTACCACAGCAGCAGCATGGCTATGACTGCAGGGCATGACCAGATGTGCAGCGGATCAGGCCGGTGCCACCAGCAGGCCCTACACCCACAGACATTTAGATGATTCACAGGATTTCACAGCCAGCAAATACACTGCTTCTGGCTTCCCAGTTGTGGGGCATTCCAAGCTGATTGAAGTCCAAGTGACTTCCATGCTGCTGACTCGCTCACGGGAGTTCATCGTCTCTCTTCTGCAAAACCAGAAATGGGATTCATCCCGAAATCTTGCCTGAATGCTAATCTGAGTTTTACAGATGGCACATTATGTAATCCTGATATTGTTTTTTTTAATGGCAGATAATGAATTCAATGCCAAGATGTGACACCATTATGACCACTTACAGTATTCATCACTGATGTCTTTTGTGGGGGAGAAGCGCCTGTCGCCATCTGTCATCCCCCACAATCACACTACGTATAGGATGGGTATCATGAGAACATGGAAAAAGTTTAAAGTGTTGGATCTTGTAGACCAGGGTTCCTGTATGCATCATCCATTTGCTGCTTTTCTGCTTTTTATTATGTTGTCTCCTGTGTCTGGTGTGCCAAAGACAAATTTTCACCCTAGGGGACAGTGAAGATCTATTCTATTCTATTCTATTCTGTTCTATCCTATTCTATTCTGTTCTGTTCTATTTCAATGGCGACTATGCTACAATCAGGGTAGTTGGAAGTAGATGGTGTCGTTTTACGCCAGACTATCTTACATGTTGTTAAATGTAATGGTGGTTTATTGCCTGCATTAGACTGGCTGTATTAAGATGTTTTAATAGTTAGTAATAGTAGTTTAGTAGTTTAATTTCACAAAAGAGGCAAAGAATGCTGAGACTTAAGGTAAACACTATCGTTACCTGGTTGTCCAAGAAGGGCGATGAGGAAGACGTGACGCTGCTCTGCAGGATGCCTGATTTGCGTGCGGCGGCCACAAGGGAAGTTGAAGAGGGAGGGGCATGGGCTTGACTCAAAGCACACTTTTAATTGAGAATGATGTCATGGGCCAAATTTAAAATCTAAAATATAACATTTTTAAAAAGAAATAGTTACACCACTACTAACAGAAGAAAATGAAATGTATTTCTCGTCTGCACTTCACCTAAAATAACTTCAATCTCAGCATCTCTTTGTTGGCTTCATGTTTGCAGGTCAACAGGATGCACCTATCCATAGTAATTATTACCTCCATATATGGCAGTCACTGGCTATTCATGGGCAGGGATGTAAGCTAATTGCTGACTAGCGTTAGCGCACTGTCAGTGTACGCTTGATTGGCATTCATGAACATACACGTGCGTCCATTAATCCGGTGTAGGTTTTTCATACCAAGGGTTTGTTATGAGCAAATCTACTCACAGATTTACCCACATTTCATGAATGAGACCAAACCAGTTTTGTTGTTTGCTGGTCTGGTTTGCAGTGGTATGCAGCTTAGCATTTGTCTCACCTAAATGAGATGCCAGCCACTGTCACTGTACATTTTCGTCTGGCAAGTGGGCTAATAATTGGGGATGCATCGACATGGATTTTTTCAACCGATACTGATAACCAATAATTATATGCTTTTCATGGCCAATAACTGATACCATAACCAATAATTTCACATTTTTGTATTTTAAGAAGTGTATAACCGTTATGCAAACATGAGGGTAAGAAAGGCTAAGATGTAGTGAGAAAATAATAAGCTTATCTAATAACAGTGTCGAGCCTCTTAAAAGCTTGGTGTTGGATGTAAGCCGCTGCTGCTAATTAGCTCGTGCTAACACTCTGGAGACGGTCGTTTAGCACTGCGTCTAACCTGTGTCAGGTGGTTAAAGATCAGACCCTCCGCATGTCCTGTCATCTTCCTCTGAAACTGTGAAAGACGTCCACACCATGACATGTTTTGCCCTCTAGACAGTGTTCTGTGAAAGGAGTCTGGCTTCGTATTGTGGGGGCTATATATTGGCTATAATTTTATTTATTGAAATAAAGCATAATTATAAAAATGTCCCTTGTGTCTATTATTGGCCGATAATTTATCGGCCCGATATATATCGTGCATCCCTACTAATAATTTTGAGTAAAAACTCATAAGAAACAAAAGATAGTCCTCGGGGTCTTTTAAGCTGAAACGAATCTCAAAATCCACTGCCGAGATAAAGATGTCTTCAGGCACTGAAAAGACAGATGCTCAAATGATAACTAGGATCCTGCATTGTACAGTGGCTCATAAAACTACACAGTGACAATAAAAATAAAATGAAGTCCTGAGATAGTATAGAAAGTAAAACTAATGATAGGAAGGGGAAGGAGAAGGGGAATTACTGCCTTATTTGTTATTATTGTTATTATTATCATTAAAATGGTTGTGAAAATAATGAGAGAGTTGTTATATTTATGAAACAATATGCAGCTCAGACAGTGGCAGCTGGCAGAGTTGAATTCTGCCTTCAAGGAATAGTAATTAGGGATGTAGACGGTAAACCTGGAATACATGAAGCATGTGTAGTAGGAAAACATGCAGGATGTACAGGGGAGAAGCCGTGGTAGGATACGCTAATCATTAGAAGTGTAAGAAGTATACAGCCAAGACTTTGTAAAACTATAAATTGATGTGAATATAGTTAACTCACTCATACAGTAAAGTTTCATGTGGATTTGGCACATATTGATTTGCTGCAAGAGTTCATCAGAACTTGCTGCTGAGCATTATGAGTATTAGGGCGATGCCTTTGCTCGGGTAGCAAAAACTCTGCTGTTGATTCATCATTACTCTTTTCCTCTTCTATCTCTTGACTAGCTTGCTCGGGTTTCTCGGCCTCTGCAGAACCAGACACAACTAATTAATCTCTGACACTGAGCCGAGCGTGGGTAGATAGTTTGGGACAGCACCATGCAAAGTGGAATCCACCACATCCAAATAAGTCCTGACAGGTGACTGTGTCCCCGATGCAAGCCACTGCATGCATGCTGGAGCCGCCCACAAGGGGCACTTGTTTAAGATATCACATGCAATATTTGCTGACTGCTCCTTTTCCTAATTGGTGTGGAATTTAAAGGAACCATCCTGGTGGTGTCATTGCTAATTATACATTTGGCCTTATAGCATCTTGTTGTTGCCTTTTTTTTTACGCTGGTTATGGAAAGCCTGGAGAGAGGGACAGATTGCAAGCAACAGTCTATGTTCAGTTAGTTAAAAGATGAGAAGGCAGGCTCCAAAAAAAGCCTAAATTAATTGTTGTCTCAAATCGCAGGCTCAGCATGCCTGGTGCAGGCGAGCCTCTATAATGAAAGTTGTATGAATAGGAGAGGAATTGGAGGGCTTTCTAATTTGGTAATGTGGAAACAAATAGCTTGCTTCCTCTTGTACACAATCACTCTCTGTCATTTTTGTAGATATCTCACTCAGTGTGTATTTTGACCATTTCTGTCTCGCAGAAACTGTTCCTCCTTTCCTTTCCCTCGCTCCCTCTGCTGATTGATATTCGTGCTTTAGAGGCAGCCTGAGCCCTAGAGCTCAAAGAGTTCAGTATCTGTTGTCCACGCTGGTGAGAGGAAGAATGTGCAAGCAGCGATGAAATGGTAGACATGTGAAGGGTGAGCAGCCTGAAATTTAAACAGTCACTAAATGCCAGTGTGTTCATCTGATTATTGACAATTTCAAGTTGGAGTTCTTTGTTCCTGTCAAATGCTCAAAAATTACAGAGAAGGTGTCGTTAGCAGTGAAAATCTTAGGCCTCAGGCACCCTCCAGCAATGAACATTAAATATCTGTTAAAACAAAAAACCATTTAAGTAAAAGCAAATTCTGAATCTAATGCATAAAATAGTGCAAGCTCAATGTAGGGCTAAAATGCAAACATAAACAAAATATAATCAAAGTAATGCAAATTTGCAAATTAATAAACATAATTTAAATGGAATGTAAACAAGAATGTTGTGAATATATATGCATAATTAGAAGTAATATATATAGACAGAGGTGTAAACATTTTGTAATTCCCATGAATTCTGTGGTCCTGTCATCTGAAACACGAGGCTGCTCAAGGTAATCAGAAACAAACTATACTCATAAAGGCCCGAACATAAACGGGCGGAACGTATGCGGAACGGACTCCGCGAGGAATGTCCACAGTCATTCGGGCTTTCATAGTCGAGCGCACTTCCACATTGTAGTTTCCTGTAAAAATGTCCGTGAAAAATCCCCGCGATGTGAAAAATACATGCCGAGCAGTCGCTGGTGCGTGGAGCGGACCTTAAGTACATACAAACTTACTTTATGAGTTTTCTCCATCAGTATTTGTGTCCACAGTTATGGAGGTCACGTGTGGGGTACCGCAAGGCTCCAGCTTGGGACCACTGTTGTTTTTAATTTGTGTTACTGATATCCCAGCAGTAAAAGTGATGCAGTTATGATAAAGTGTAATGAAAATATTATTGAATCCAATACCAGTGTCAAATCTTTGGAGTCTCTCTCAAACAGTCTCTCTCTGTGGAGGAAATTGTAGCAACAATCTTATCTGAAATTGCAAAAAAGAAAAAGAAAAAAAAAAAACAATAGATTTTTTTTTTTATCATTACACCAGATTTTTGAATATGAAAGTGAAGAAACTGTTACTTGCTTCATTCATACAATGCTACTATAACTACGCTTGTGCTGCACGGTATTGTTGGCTTCCCCAAAATAATGTCATCAGACAATTGTACCTTCAGCTGTAATCCTGTATGAACTGTGCGTGCATTTTTTATTTTAAAAATAAAATCGTGACAAAAGCATCAGATCGTGCCAGTGCCACTGTCATCAGATACATGCTGAATACTCCACCCAGGACTCATATACGTCCTGTAGACACGAAGAAAGTTGGACTATGACCCGTTGAAGATTAAGTTTAAGAACAGAAACTTAATCATGTGTTTGATATAGTTCACAAAAAGGCCCCAGAATATATGAACTATCAAACTGACATCATTTGAAGTACCATAACTCTAACAGAAGAACAAGCATTATATCATGCAGTGTTACTCGTGTTAATGGGTAAATAGCAAAAGCTAATTTTTTCTATACTGGGATCTCCTTATGGAACAGCCTGCATATTAAACAGTTTGAACCATGGGCATCGGGTTGCAATGTAGTCGAGTAGGTTAATAATGTTAATAAGTGTTTTTAGTAATGTTTTTAAGTACTATCCTCTGGAATTTTTGTGTCAGGGCACTCCTTTAAGTCATTGTGCTTTTAAATTCAAAATAAAAATCAAATCACAGCTTATTCACCTTAATGTCACCTTACAGCCACAATAGTGTGATTGAGGTGCTTGATTCTATACAGTTTTAGTGCTATAATGGTACATGGGACCAGTGTACAATTGGGTACCCCTCAGCAGTCACATGCACAACATAAAAACTGACAAACATATGTGAATGTACATTTCTAGAGGCGTTACTGTTCTGGATATGTGCACTTAGTATCAGAGATGACAAAAAAATGCTTTGGTTGTAATATATGCACTTTGCCTTTAGCTGTTTCTGTATACAAGAAGATTCACTGTAGCACTATTAAGCACTTTAAAATAGCACATAAAATGTTTGTTATTCCCGACTTTCTATTTCTCTTGTCGTCTGCAGCCTCAGTATCAGTGATGGAGTCCTGGAGGTAATACTAACGACTAATGCACAACAACATATTAAAGATTGCAAGGCTGCATATACTCTCACTCTTTATCTCTCTCAACTCCTACATACAAAGACACACACACACACATACACACATACACACATACGCCCACACACAACCACTGGAAAAGACACTCTGGCAAATACTGTTTACTGATATGCGGATTGGGTTTAAGAGCGGAACGCTGAGCATTTCAATCTAAACAGTAAACACTCTTAATTGGATTGTGTGCTTATGTGCTTTGATGTGAATCCTCTAAGGACTGTATATTATTAGGCCTAATTGATTCTGATACATATTTACACGAGTTTGGAAAATTAGCCCAAAACAAATGCGAGTGGTTTCATCATGAGTCTAATAACAGCGCATTACATGCCACCTTTTGGTTGAAGCAGCCATCACTGGAACATCATGCCGCTGCGGTGTCAGAGTTCACTGGTCATTTGGCAGTCCGGTGAGGCTGCTCTGTCTGTGTCAACATCTTGTGGAAATGACACCGCGGACCTCCCGCTCATCACAAATGAGGCCCAGAGGGGATGATGGGAGCCGAGCGTGGGGGCTTGCCGTCAACCGGAGGGTGAGAGGTGGACCCACTGATCTTCTGTTGCTGACCTTGTATACCATCACCTGCCTCCAGAGGTCATGTGTCAAGCGATTCAACCTCGTCCACATGGGATTTAGGTTTGCTTTTGTGTCTCTAGATATGTCACATTGCCAGCACAAGGCAAAACACAGGCACGGTTGCTTTGCTGGTGGACACACAGCCACCGCCAGTGTTTATTAGACAGTATGAATGTGTTGGTCTCTGTATTTACAGGGCAGATGGGAAATGTCAAACCATGGTACCAGTGGCATAAAATAATAGTGTTTTGAGTTAAAATTATCATACGTGGAGTCATAATCACAAGAACAAAAGGCGTAACTTTGCGCTTTGTTAAAAGACATATTTAAAGGACTTCATAAAACGCCTACAAGTCTACTTTTTTTTTTCTTTATTTTTTTTTTTGTTAGGCAAGCAGACGTATCTATGATGTGTGGAAGGGACTGTTTTTGTAACAGCCAAGACACAAACTTACCTACACATAGGGATGGGGGGAAAAAATCGATGCAGCATAGTATTGCTAATTTACTTGTGACAATATTATATGAATACACGGACGCGAAGTGTCAATCTTTTATTACATACATCATTAATTTTTGCAAATACACATTTTAATACAATGTTTGGTACTAGAATAATAACATTAATTGCTTTTTCGGTCCACTAGATGGTGCTGGAAGGGTGGCATTAATTTGTTACGCCTGGACTTCATGGTCAGTGGATTCATATGTGACTATGACGGCTCATTATCTCACAGAGGACTGGCGACTGGACAGGAGCAATACACGACAGTCACACCGGAGCAAACACTGCAGACCTCCTGCAAAATGCAGCACAAGAATGGGGGACTGTGGCTGTAACAGACAACGTTTCTAACATGGGTGTTGCCATTCACTTAGCAGGATACCTGCATGTGAAGTGTTTCCCTCACGCACTTGGCCTCGCAGAAGGCCTTAAATCTGCTGACAGTTCAGTTTGTCAAGTGTACGCGGCATTTCTGACAGGTTTTATGATGGTGTTGGTCAGTCTGTCTGCTTTGCATCACATTTTGCTGCAATAGAAATGATTAAAGTCAGATGAACAGACTGAAAACTTCATCTCATGACGTAAAACCGATGTTGACAAAGTTTTCCTTTCTGTAAATAATTTGCAGTTGGGAAAAAAGGCAATAAATCCCAATATATTGCAACAAAGGGGTCATCCCTATGTTTGCAGGGTTCTATGTTTCCCGGGTTCTGTGTTCCCCACTTACACAAAAAGGGTTCTATGTTTCCCGCTTGGTTGAGTGGGCAACATAGAACCCTGGAAACATAGATACGCTCCCGCAACAAATTGTTTCGCAATATCGTGATAATATTGTGTTTCAACAACAAGATTTTTTTCGGCAATCCCCCATTCCGGTGCTGCATTTTGCAGCAAGTCTGCAATGTTTGCTCCAGTGTGACTTTCGTGCACTGCTGTAGTTTGGAGAATGTGAGACAGCAGTTGCCAGTTCTCTGTGAGATAATGTGCCGTTATATTCACATATGAATCCACTGACCTTTAAGCTCAGGCATCACAAGTTAATGCCACCCTTCCTGCTGTACTCAGATTCCTCAACTCTGTGCTTTACTTCTCTGTAGAACTGTACAGCTGTGTCGGTGAAAAAACATCGGGACAGAGTCATGTACACATGCTAAAAACACTGGAACTATGTGTTCTTAGCATGTAAGGAAAGCTTTTGATTTCATGAACGCTGTATGGACACAGATCTTTGCACATGGAGCAGGTGATGGACTATTATTTTCTTAGCCTTCTCAGAGTTGGATGGTAGTTTTGTCAAACTAAGTGTGTCCATTGGTTGATTTTTTGGCAGAGCGGGTTTAACGTTAGCTTGGCTGTCAGCGGCTAATGCTATCTCTGGATGGTGGAGTGTGAGGTGAGCCCTCATGTTCGTAGTATTCCCAGAGTATTCTCATATGACACTGCTTGCAAATCACCTTTGCTTCTGTTTTAAGAAATCCTAAATAAGTCCAGATGTTTGATTTAAATGCCATCTATGTTTTGATGAACCTCTGCCAAATGCCACTGACTGAGTCCTCTGCTGACCTCACCAGGAAATAAAAACATCAGCACCATCTAGTGGGCCAAAAAAGCAATTGATTTTGTTATTCAAGTACCAAAAGATGTATTAAAATGTGTATTTGCAGAAACTAATAATGTAAATAATAAAGATTGATGCTTGGCATCTGTGTATAGATACAGTATCGTCACACAAAGTATCGTGATACTATGCTGTATTGACTTTTTCCTCCGCCCTAAATAGAAACCCAAGTCAAATAGCAAAGTCCAAGAAAAGTCAAGTCCATCTTAAACCAAAAAAAAACAAGCAAAAAAAACCAGATGGTCTTCGAAGCGAAGCAGCAGAGTTTGGGGTCTGTAGCTTGATTTAGGGTTGGCGCCACTTTTTGCCAGGGTGACACTGTGGTGGGAAAATAACGTGAGCTCCTCAGCCAAGCGGGCGTGCACGTCTTTGGTTTCACATCACCTGTGATTTGAATTCCATTACTTGCTGTGCCACACTTCAAATAAAGCTCGAGCCTATTAATTACCAAAGTATGGGTTCAGGGTAAAGGTGAACGTGCAATTACAGAATTAAATCAAGCCCCCGTTTAGCTTGTCAGTCCTGACAGAAATAATTTGAGTGAATTATTAAATGCTTCCACCACTTTCTGCTGCTTCATTGTCGGCTCAGACATACTGCAAGAATCTGAGCTCTGCTCCTTTCTCTTTCAAAGTGCTTTTCTTACAAATAGTCTTAAACTGTACGTGTTTATGAAAAGCAAAATTTAACAAAAAAAAAAATACCCTCTGATATTGCTATGCCTCCAAATGCTTTCTGTGTTCCTTGAACCGTATAATAAAGGAGGCCAGGCTTAATGAGATCATTTTAAATTTGTGGTGGTTATGGTAATCATGCAGAAATTGTATATCATTATCAAGGTTTTAGGTCTAATGATTTAGAAGTTGTAATTAGCTACCTGTTCAGGTAATTTAAAGTTCTGAGGTGATGTTCTTAATTATGCTCAGATTGAAAAATAGATCATATTCAAATTATATCAAAGGATTCTGCTGGCACCCATTTACACTTTTCATTTTTTGACTTTACCTTTGTTGTTGGGACTAAATAAGGGATCACAAATTGGACTGAACCATAAATATTTGTATGACTCTCCACCCCCCCACCCCCCACCCCCACCCCCACCCCCGTCGCACAGCCATGTTTTAAATGTTTGTTCCACTAAAATGAAAAATAACCAAAATGTCTTGTTTTGTCAAATTCTGCTGCGAGCAGGCATTTTAACTAATTGCCTGTAATGAAGCAATTTGCCAGCGGCTGACTGGATTCAGTGGTTGGGTTTTGGTCTCTATGACAACCAGCTGTCTGTAATTAGTAAATCAAGCCTGGGTGAGGTTTTGGGCAGTCAGAGTGGCTGCAAAAGAAGTCAAGAGTGGCAAGTGTTTACAGTAATTGCGTTGCCGTGAAGTTTATGCTGATATGGCTGCAGGCATGTATGTACCACTACTGATGGTTCTTCTCAGGTATTTTAAAAATTAATGTTTCCTGTGGATAAAGAAATCATAGCTGCTCAGTGCAGTGCTCTTTGTCTGACTCTGTTTGTTGTCTTTTGCAGCGCCGTCATGCTTCACTCTGTGTCAGCTGGAGGTGTGTATTGTGCTAAAACAGCCAGAGGTATGTAGTGAGATTTGATTGATGTTAGTACTTTTTATAATTACCCATTAGCGGGTTTATTTGACATTTCAAAACAATGAAACCGCTCACAGAGAGTAAATACAGTCTGCTATAGAGATGCAGAGATAGTGAAACTCTGGGCCCATACTGATGTGTGAAATAACAATTTGGGCATTATCTATACTGATGTTTCTGGTGTTTATTTTGTTTTTGTTGTTATTTATTGTCCCTTTTGTGCCAGGGAAACAAAGAAATCTTTATTTGTTATTCTCTATTTATTTAGTAGTTTTATGCCTCTTTATGGTCAGTTTGTGTTTCTTTGTGGTTGTTTTGTGTCTCCTTGTTTTGATTTTGCATCTCTCTGAGGCAGCTTTGCATCATTTTTTGGTTGTTTTGTGTCTCTACAAAATAACTGAACTGTTTTAAAGTCATTCAGCCCTTCATTACACTACCTTTTGAATGAACACAAATTCAATTATACCCATTTGTGAAACCACCAATAATATAACCTTCTTTCACAGGACACATTTTTTAAACTATCTATTAAAAATAATGGCTACAAACCCTCTTTACTATATATCTATCATAATTCCCTCTTTTATATGTATTTGAAGCGGCTGTGAAAACATCAACAAATTTCTCCTTCAAACAACTATTTATTAAAGTTTCTCACCAAAAACTACATTTGAACACATCATGAATGCGCTATGACTTACCTTTGCTTAATATTCATTTTTACTGAACAGAGCTTTAACCCCTCATAATGTAACTCATGCTGCTTTCAAAACGGGTCATGTGTACCGCATTTATGAGAAGAGTCCATATGAACGCCCCCTGTTGTGGTATTCGCATCGTAAGAGTTAATTTTCTAAGAGCTCCGAGTTCAAGACTTCTGTGTTGTAAACACAAGCTCACAATTACTGTTAGAACACTGCATTAATGCAACCTCTGTTAGCTGTTAGCTCTGGCCACCGGCTGCTAACAGCTAATGTTAACCAGCTCTCCTCATGTCGATATCAACACAGATTTGTTGCTCATTATGTCGCATTACACAGAATCAATAAGGTGCGTTACCTGGCACACCAGTAGTGAATTCTTTTGTCGCAAGGATGTCCCCGGGAAGATCTCTGTTCATCTTTAACATTTTTTCTATTGTCCCCAAGACAATGATAGTTTTGAGCACTGCTTTGTAGACTGACGTGACGCATTGAAAAATCATCGGCCACTTCATCTTTGAATGCCATCTTATTCCCTGTGAGGCCGATGGCAGTCAACAAGGGGAACATCGGCTGATGAACAAATTAACTTTATTTTTATAGCACCTTTCATGCAGTAACGGAATAAAACCATATGATTATACAACACTCATTCAAGGAGATATGAGAGGTATAAATACATTAATCAATAATTAATCAAATAATGAAAATACATAGTAGGTATAATAGGTATAACAGAAAGCTGCTAGTTATCTGCTATATTAAAAAGATATGTTTTGAGTCGTCATTTAAAACTGTCCACTGATTCAGCAAGTCTGATATTTAAAGGCAGGGTGTTCTGTATTTTTGGGGCGTAGTAGCTAAAAGAAGCATTCCCTAAGATTTTTGTATGAACATTAGGAATGGTTAAAAGAGGGTCTTAACTTGGAGAGGGTTCATAGAGGGACATAAGATGATAGGGAATCTATAACAGGAGGGGGCGATGCCATTAAGAGCCTTAAAAACCAATAGAAAGATTTTAAAATCATTTCTAAAAGATTCTGGGAGCCAGTGTAGGTTACATAAAACAGGAGTTATATGGTCTTTCTTTTAGTTTTTGTTAAAACCCTGGCAGCAGCAGTCTGAATGGGCCGTAGTTTTGCAATGACAGTTTTAGATAGGCCAGTGTATAGAGCATTACAGTTGTCAAGACGACTGGAAACAAAACCATGAACAAGCTTCTCAGCATTTTGATGGCTAAGCTATAGCTACGTATATGGTGTCAAAAATAAATAACAGTAAGCAGCAGCAATAAAAATGAGCTTTAAAACTGAGATCAGAATCTAAAATGACACCCAGGTTTCTTACTGACCCAGTTTAGTGATACCATTGTGCAGCCAGTAAATCAGTGCATTCCTAGTTTGTTAATACGTCTGTGTTTTTGCTGTAGCCCATGCAGCTGCCCTGGGTTTGGATTTTCCTGGAGTCCATGGAGCCCCTGATCTCCATGGACCAGCCCCCCACAGGATGGCGTTTGGTCCTCAGCCTTACGATGACAGTGATCCTGAATTGGATGAGACTGGACCTAACGTGGCCTCCTACAGTCAAAGTCAACCAGAAGTGCGATCCCTACATGACAGGATACAGAAACAGGCTCACCCCAGGAGTTGGCATGGCACTTACAGTCCAGTTCAAAGTGACTACACCACCGACCAAGTGCTTAGCCCTCCCAGAGGACGCTCAGTTATTAACCGCAAGTCCAATTTTGAGGAGGTCAAGCATGTTGCCCCCCCAACTCTGACTGCAGCCCGGGGCCAGCCTGACCTTGTGAATTGGGATCCTCAAGGTCGCAACAAGCCACTCTCATTTGTCTACAACGAGCACGACCTTGCTGTTGACGAGTCTGTCCCAAATAGACGTGGCATGTCTCTGAGTGGGCTCTCCCTGCCCAGAAGCAGGGGTCACGGTGCTCACCAGAGGGGTCTAACTGGAAACGGCCCAGGAAGAGGAGTCCCTGTCCTCGGTTCATCCGGCATCACCGACAAAGACCGCGTCAGAGCGATGACTGGAAGTGCTGCTGTCGGTAGACTGAACAGGATTAGGTTCTCTGGCCATCTTGCTCAGCCGCTGCGCAGACGCCTCAATGTCAAACAGTTTTTTCAAGGTAACCCCGCCCTGAGACATCTGACGAGAAGCGAAATCAGGTCCAGTTAGAATAAGTCACTGAGCTAAAGGGTCTGACACATAGTCTGGCTGTCTTGTCAAATCCTGTGAGGAGTTCTTAAAGTTAACAGGCGAGCATTTTGTGAAGGGAAAAACAATGATTTCAGAATCCATTTGTCTGGTTTTCTCTAACCTTTACTGCAAGAAACAATGTCCAACTTATCTGTGTACAGGCTCCTGCATTGTTGCTTCCTCACCTGTAGCTCTAAGACAAGTCACAGCTTACATTCTCTCCTGAATATAAAACTACTAATGGTTATATTTCTGAGTGTCTCTCTGCCTTTTGTCCTCCTCCCCTCATCATAATGTCTCACTGAGGCCTGGATGTTACCAGAGTGCCATCTGTTGGCGCTAAAGGGAACTGCAGGTATCCTTTTGGCTCACTTTGTCGAACACAGGTGCTGTTTAACAGAAGGTCAGCTTTTGACAAATCCCCTAATCTGTTTACAATCTGTTGTTTGCAAGTACTACTAGTGGTTATGCTAATTTGTCCAAATAGCTTTGGTCTTTCAATGATGGCATGTTTCACCAGCGCTCTGACATTTCTAACAGAGACAATGAGGTGTTAAAATGCAGCCCTAGATCTGGAATTTGAGTCCCTGGTGTCAATAAATGCAAAATATTTACCTTCACTCTAATTCTTTTTACAATGCAGAGCAACAGCTAAAGGCACAGATGGATTTCTGAGACCAGACTAATTGTAGAAAAGCTTCATAAGTCACCCCCCCCCCCCCCGGCTTTGATTCCTCATTGAAAGACATTTAAGAGTGTGAAATGGAAGGCGGGTTAGGTTGTTCAGTGATTGACCAATAAATCAATCAATCAGGAGCCGGCGAGAGAGAGTGTGTTATGAGCACTCATCCAGAACGTGTAAAAGGAAATGAGTGACAGAACAAAGTAAAGCAATCAACTGTTTATGGGGAGCGGGAAGGCAGGCAGTGAGGAGCGGCCATACATCATACAAGATGTCAGGCTGGGCAGAGAGAAGGGACATTGAGCAGCCGCAGGCAGCTCGCAGGAAGCCCACCTGAAGACCACACATTTTGAACATGTCGGGTTACGTTCAAAACCAGAAGCAGAGTATATGATGCATGAATTATTTTAATGTCAAGATTTAGGTGCAGTATGAGACTCTGAAAGAGGTTCCACCACCTCTCCTACATAGGAGCAACACACACAGACTTTGTGGTGGTTTTGCAAACCCTAACACATCTTTTTGTTGTTATGGGTCTCTTTGTGGTCATTCGGTGTCGTATTGTGTTTGTTTTGTGTCTCTTTGAGGCAACTCTCTTTTTTGGTTGTTTTGTCTCTTTGTAGTAATTTTGTGTGTCTGTGGTTGTTTGTGATTTTTATATTCATATCTTGTCTCCTTGTGGTTGTTTTGCATCTCTCTGAGGCAACTTTGTGTTTTTTGGTTGTTTTGTATCTTTTTGTTTTAATTTTGTGTTTCCTTGTGTTTGTTTTGCACGTCCATGTGGTTGTTTTCCATCTTTATGGTCATTTTCTATCTCCTTGACGTTGTTGCGCCTCTTTTTTTGGTCATTTTGTGTCTCTTCGTGGTTGTTTTAAATGTCCTTGAGGTTGTTATGTGTCTCTTAATGGACATTTTGTGTCTCCTTGAGGTCATTTTGTGTGTCTCTGTGGTTGTTTTCCATCTCTTTGTGATTGTTGTGTGTGTCTTTGGGGTTGTTTTCCATCTCCTTGAGGTCATTTTTTGTCTCTTTGTGGTCCTTTTGTGTCTCCTTGTGGTTGTTTTGAGTCTCTCTGAGGCAGCTTTGCATCTTTCTTTATTGTATCATGTTTCTTTGTGGTTGTTTTACCTGTTTATGTAGTTATTTTGTGTCTCTCTCCATTTGTTTGTGTTTTTTCTTTTTGTGTGGGTTTTTTGTTGTTGTTGTTGTTGTTGTGATTTTGAGTAGTCAGTATGTGTAATTTGAGTGAGGGGGGTGGTGATACGTGGGGGATCATTGGGCCTGTACCTAATAGGCCTGTTGAATAATACATCCACGATCTCAGTGTATCACAAGAACCATAAAGCCAAATATACTTACCCTTCTAGCACAGGATTTCAGCCGGGCCTCTCTGTCACTGATTGCCACACACTCACTTCCTATGACACCCTGCAGTTGTTTGCCTCCTTACCCACAATCAATGACTTAATGACCCCTTGTACAGTTTGAAAAAGGAGGGCGAAAATCAGGGCAGGTAGGAGAATCAGCTGGGTATAAACCTGTGGGTTGTAGCAACCTAAGATAAAACACAGAGCGCGTATCACCAGCCGCTCGCCGGTTTAATGTCACAACATGCCAGATAGAAGGTTCATTAGCATGACTTGACTGACAACTAAGTCTGACATCTCGTTATATCAGATCCTCTCCCTTTGCATCACAGTTTAACTCAACTATTACACCGAGGCAGATGAGATGATTGACAACAAATCTCACACAGAGAGTGGTACACCCCAGAAACAGATATGATTAATTTACATGAACAGAGGGACTGACAGTAGAGCTGAAACTAATGATTATTTTAACTGTTTATCTTTATATTATTTTCTCAGGTAATCGATTGGTTGTTTCGTCTGTAATAAATGGTGAAAATGTTGATTAGTGTTTCCCAAAGTCCAGACGACATCCTCAGAGGTCTTGTCAACACCCTAAAGATATTTAGTTTACTGTCATAGGTGAGTAAAGAAGCCAGATTTAGAACATTTTGGCTTTTTTTAATCACTCAAACCGAATAATTGAGTATCAAATTAGCAGTTAATTTTACAATTGCAATCGATTTTCGAGGCTGTGGTTTGTGGTGTTGCACTGCTACATATTGTTTTGCTACTTTTTCCAGTAAAATACCACCGTAAACTGCCTGTTTGTCCACATGATGGATAAAATAACAAGAATATTACTGTTATATTGCTGTTTTATTGTGAGGTGGTGAGGCCCTAAAACAGATTACAGTCATCACTATGACAGTTTTTATTAAAATTAAACAGGTATCAATTATTGCAGGGCTATTTATATTTCACACATTTCTTACTGTACGCTTTCTGTAATCATCTGCACCATTAAAAAATTCACATCTTCATAGAGTCCACTTCTCACTGTCTGTACCAGTATTGATTTCATGAGGGTTTTTCTGCAAAGCAGTCAAGGTTAGCCTGGAAACTGTGTGTGTGTGCTTGCATAAAGCATTTATGCTTGCCTAAAAAAACATGCAAACATTTAGGCACTTCTTATTTCCTCACAGCCCTGAACAGAGGCTACTTTTGTGCAGTTTGAAAAAGGCAAATGAACCAATGAATGCTCCAAAATAGCTCACTGGGCATATTTAGAAATGAGCAGCAGTAAATGATAAATAACACTGCAGACAGGCCACACAAACAGTCGCAGCCCTCTGGTTTGTCATTAAATAAAGTTTCTGGTTTCACATGCTGGCGCTCCCCATGAGCTGGCGTCCCCAACGGAATTCAACAAAACGCTCCATAGACCAGTTTAGTTCTGATGTCAGTCGGATCATTGTCCACACACCAACACACAGTAAAACTTTATAGAGCCCACAGAGGAAGTCGTGCCACTCAACTTAGTGTCCAGTGGAGCTTGGACCGTTTATGTTGTTGGCTTTAGGCGACTAAGTTTTACAAGCGTTTTCCAAAGCTCGACTAAATGTCTTTTAAAATGTCTAAAGTTTGTATATGAACACTATAAAGTTAATCCAGGGACACAGACAACATGTATACTTAATCAGTGCATGATAAATCAGAACAGACTGTAGTGCATGCCATTGTGTGAAGGTGCATTCAGGCGTTTGTTGGAAGTTTGAAATACCTGACATCACATGGGATGAAGAAATGAAAACCACAAAAACATCAAGGATGACATAATAAATTCCAGATTTTTTTTTTTTTTTTTTTCAATTGTGATCCTTGATACTGTCAAATCCTTTTGTTAGTTATGAGTTAAACACTTTATACACGTTATGAGTTTGTTGTCCGTTCACACACAGGTCATACATATCTAACATTTTTCAGTTTCTGCCACTTAATGTGCAGGTTTGTCACAATATATAACAACTCTTACTTTATCTCACTGTTGTTTCCTTTTTGTTTATTTGGCATTGAACCTTTTTTTTGTTACTACATATATCAATTATTTATAGTTTACATTTATGTCATTTTCGTTTGTAATTTCTGTCAGTGTGGTTTTTGTCTAGTACATCACTTGACCCTCTTAAATTGCACACCTGTTTCCAAAGCATTTTACACCCTGATGAAGACTCTCGAAACGCGTTGATTTATCCATGTATTGATAAAGGATTTTTAACTACAGTCACAGTGCCTTAGATGCATTTTTGGACTGCCTGCCTGTACTATAGAGCCTAAACCCACCCAGTGCAGCACTCCCTATTTTTTCCTCGTGATCCTAGATATCATACTATCAACAAACCAACACAATCGACACCTAAATAAATAATAAATAAGTCAAACATCCAAAAAATATAAGAAAACTAATCGCATGCAAATTACCTGAGCTGTTAGAATTGGTGTTTGGCAAAATGTACCCATAGGTTCAAGCTCAAAACAACTCTGACTAAGGATGGTGCTTTTGCCATTTTAAAATCTACAGTAGCCTGTGTGCTTTGACAAATAGCAATGGTAGTTTTTAACATCTGTTGATGTCAAATTATATCAGTGTGTGTCAGAGGTAAACTAAGGTGGCACAGTGTGGTGAAGCTCATTTCCTGCTCGAGACACCCACAATTAACGACAAAGTAGAGACTTAATAAACACTTGTTTAACAAACCCTTAACAGTCTTCTCTGTCGATGGTTGCCAAACTTGGGGTTTGGACCCACCAAGGGCTTCACAGATAAATCTAATGGGACACTAAATTGTTTGAATATTAGTGATACACGCCTTTCTCTTCTATATTTTTTTTTTCTTATGAAACACTGTGTACTTTCACTTCTCAAAGACACTGAAAATTGCACAAATAAACCACTCCCAAGGAGGCAAAACTCTGTCCATAATGATAATAACTTGTGATAAAGAGTCACACACAGACATTATTTTAAAGGGTCACATGCCATTAAAGTTAAGAATTCCTGCTGTGTTTCAGTGTGGCAAAACTTGGCCTCGGAAATGTAGAATTCCTCAACACTTTGAAACATATGCTTATTTAACTTTTTCTGCCGCACAAACAAATCCCACCACGGTTTCATCACCGCTCTGCCATGTCCTGAGTGTGTTACGCTACACGTTTCGTAACACACACCTCTTTCAAAGCAACCTCCGCCGTCTGCCTTTACACAATCCCATGAGTGGTGGTTTATAAGAACGTGTGTTTGTGCTCATGTGTTTGTGCGGGTTTTGTAATGTGTGTGTTTCCTCCCGGTGTCCCTGTGCTCTCCTCTTGTTGTCCTACACGAGGCTCTCTGTGAGCCCACTATAGCCTGCCAGCACAACTGACCTGTGGTAAGGGGGAAATCAATAGTCAATTCCATTTTGCAGCCAGCGTGTGACAGGTACTAGATAGGAGTGGATTGGGTGCATGTAAGGAGCAAGAGCGTGAGTCGGCGCATGACTGACCCTCTCTATCCCCCCTCTCTCTCTCTCTCTCTCTCTCTCTCTCTCTCTTTCAGTGTTGAATGTTGAATACGACGAATGATTGTGGTTATAATCAGAGTCAGTATTATATTCTAAGTACCATCAGTGCACAAGGAGTTTAACCTGTTTAAGTGATGCAGACACATTATGATAGAGACATTACATTAGTGTGAATTAAACGCATATGCCAGGACACAAACAGCATCCATACACATGTTCTGACTGTAACAGTGATAATGGACACATTCACCTTCCACACTGTCACTTCTCAGGACATATGGCTGCTCCGTCTGGGGGCTTTCATAATGTGGGCAGCTAGTAGATCACATACATGAGCCTTTATTGCATAATACATACAGTTTCGGAGGTCTGGAGAAATTTATCAGTCCAATACTTTGGCCTAGAATAAAATATCTCTCATTTTAGTGAAGTATCACAGACTCCCCCTGGTAACCTCCCGACGTTTCCTCTAGACATTCATGTCCCAGATAAATTGTGGTAACTTTTAAGATTCCTTAAAGACCCTGCGCACCCACACACCCTGTCCGCTGCTGACAAGGGAGTCAGTAAATTCAGCACAGTCTGTACACACCCTCACAATCCTAAAATGAGGTCCGATCAGGTTGATTAAATGAAAACACCAGTGACTGTGTGGAGCTTTAAAGTTTCCTTCAGCACCACCTTCAAGTCCTAAGTTTTCCATCACTTTGGTTTATGATGAAATACCTGCAACACTAATGAACTAATGAACCATCTTTTCAACTCACCCTCCCACCCTCAAGTGGTATTATTGGCACCACTGTTGCAAAGTTCAAGTTACTTTTCTTTTTCCTCAGAGCCAAATAACTACCACGGTTTCCAGAGTTACTCCACCCCTGCTGTAAATGGGGATAGCTACCAATTTCATTCATTCATTCATTCATTTATCCATTTTCCATAACTGCTTATCAAGTTAGGGGTTTACCGGGGTGCTGGAGCCTATCCCAACTGACAGTGGGCAAGAGGCAGGGTACACCCTGGACAGGTCACCAGACTATCACAGGGCTGACACATAGAGACAGACAACCATTCACACAACAGTCACACCTACGGGTAATTTTGAGTCACCAATTAACATAACCTGCATGTCTTTGGACTGTGGGAGGAAGCCAGAGTACCCAGAGAAAACCCACGCGAGGTTGACACACTTCCTCTGTGCTATAAATTGAGCCTTCATTTTCCTGGGTAAATGCTAGAATGTACTCAACAGATGAGGCGTTTTGCCAAGTGCCGCCTCACTGTGCTGTGACTTTTCGCTGTAACTGGGCTTCGAGGTCAGAGGCATTTAGGGGCCACGTCCACAGAAGTGACTTTTTCATGAGGCGTGTGTATTTTTTTTTCTAAAATCATTGCAGTGGGAACACCGTGCATTTACACCATGCTACACAAAGCAAGTAGTGTGACGAGGCGCTGACCATCTATTCTACACTGAGCGTTGCACATTTGGCTATTTTTTCTGAGGGCAGAGTAAAAAAAAAAAAAAGTTCAACTTTGAGTGATACCCTGCACTCATCATTGTCACCTTTTATCCAGCCATCCAATCACAGTGAAGGAGAGGCAGGGCACAATACTACAAAGACCAATCATCACATCCTACATGTACAAGTGCTGAGCAACAGCTGCAGTGGAGGAGAAATATATTGATATACTGTATAAATGTCAACAAATGTTTCCTTTCATGAAGCCACATAGACCTGCAGGTCCATCCTCTCTCCCTGCGTGCTTCAGCCTTCCCTTCATCCACAGCAAGTACTTGTGGATATTCTGTATCACAGCAACCAGAAGCAACCAAAGCGTCTCACTAGAAAAAATGCTTCGCCTCCAAAGAGCTCTCAAGCGCTCCTAGCTGGACCACTTGCAGTTTTCAGTTGACTAGAAATGCTGCGGTGGACACAGGTCCTGAGGGTAAAGGCAAAGAGGTCATGGTTAGGGTTAGCATGTGCCAATCACAGCACAAGCGGGCAAAACTAGGCAAAACACTGTCGTTCAGTGGATACATTCTAGCATCTACCATTGTACCTGTTGGCAGACAGAATAGCATAGTGAAAGCAAATCTTACAGGGAAACAGTCTAAATGATGATGGCGTCATTTTTCTGTAGCGCTTACACTGTGCATCAGCATTCACTTCATTATGATAAGTTAAAGCAAAAAAAACTTGTTTCCTCTTAAATATCAGCATGTTAGCATTTTAACTGCTGATGATATTTCATGCACATCTCCCCCTGGAGTCAGTAACTACAGCTGTGAGGCTGGTATTGAGTATTTAATAGCATATAAATGTCCTTGACTCACAGCTCTGAGGTCAAAGGTCTGATCTGAAAACATGTTCATGACTTATTAGAAAAAGTGTATTGATTTTTCCTCGTGGGGTTGTGTGGAGTGGGACAGCATTGTTTCCAAAGAAGGCACTGGGCCATAATATTTTTGGATTTGAGTGTGAGCCTCCATGATTAGCAGAAGCCATGATTACAACAGTTGTGATTGCAGTTAACCACTGTAATTCTCTGTATAATAGTAGATAGATATTCCCAGCAGTGACTAATTCGGGGTAGTCACATCTCTAATGTGAATAGGAATCTAAAGAGGAGACAGCGTTCTATTAAGTACAGTACAAGAACCGTAATCAAACCTAGCAAAGCTTCATCAATTCAACTTAGCTTCGGGGCCCTAAGCTAATTTTACTGCTCACTGAAACGTAGCATGTAATACCCAGTGGATGGAGAGCACTTCGTTCATTACTGCTGATTAGGAAAAAAGATCAAGCAAAATATGTCAACGCATGATAACCAGTTAATGTATTTTTAATTAGTGACTGCTCCTCTTTTCTCCCGTTGATTCCTATTCACAAACCTACCACTGCGTGCATTTAATTCCTCCTCCAGCGGCCTCTTGATTAACAGTTAGCTTCCATTATGTTTTCTTGAGAGCGGCGGAGTGACCGAGCAGGGATGCGGCCGTTAGATTAAAAGTTGAGTGGGTGAGCTCACTGGCTCGCCAGCTCGCGCACCATTTTAAATGAGGCTTCAGCCAGAGAATCATTTTACAATTTAATAAGCTAATAAACGTGATATGGCAAGTAGTTTCAAGTGCCCTTGGGGGGTCAAGGCACAGTTTACAATCCCATTTAAGAGCTTGTTCTATTACCATGCTGACAAAGGCTTGGGCAGGCTCGGGGAGGGAGATGACTGCGTTTTGAAGCAGCCGCGGTGAAACAGCAGATCTGCTACTTCAAAGGTCACGCTCAACACAGGGGGGTCAGCCTGAACCAGACTTATTGCATTCCTCAAGACAGCTCCCCGGAGTCATATTGTAGGGTGTTTGACAGCCGCTGTATTAACACCCTGTGGGAACAGACCATTAAATGAAGTTGAAATGCCTCCATACTCTCGCGCAAGCAGAGGCCAGACACCTGTCCAGAGATTGCTTCAAACTGAGATGTAATGACTGTTCTTACTCCATCAGCTATCACAAATGAAACATATAGTATAATCTAGTGTCTAGAGATACTGGAATTTTACTTTCGATTTAGTACCTTGAAAAATATCAACTTTCAAACACAGTAGGGGAAAATTTACATTGAATTTACAAAAAATGTAAAATTATTGTTCGTCCCAACAGTGACAGAAATTCTGCTTTGACAAGGCTCAACACACATGATTCAAATTCAAAACACGTTTAATACAAATATAAAAAAAAAGGACTGTTAAATCAGCAGCTGATAAAAGCAGGTTAAAGCACAGTGTCTATTATAGATTGTTCAGGGGGGTTATTGTAGAAGGAATCAAGGATTTCTTGTAGATGTTTTTCCAGGCTATGGGGACTTTGTAGCGTAACTGTAAGGCATGGTGGAGGGGGTGAGATGGGTCCTTAGTGATCAGGGTGGCTTTCCTGATCACTGAGGTTATGCAGTTTATATAGAGGAGTTTAGGGTCAGCTGATTGTTTTGCTTGCCTGATTTGTTATACTCCCTCAGGTGGGAGTATTGCGCCAAGTAAAAACAGCATGCAACAAACTTTTGGAACATTTGTCAATTGATAATCAATCAATAATCAATATGTATTGCTAAATGAATATTTTTGACAACACTAGCATAATGTAGCCTATATTTAAATGTCCAGTATCACCTGTGAAGATTTCTTGAAATTGTTCCAGATTTGATCCATGCTTAGTTGAACAATTCAACTTTTCTCCATTGACAAGGCCCCAACTTTAACCACCTCACTCTTCTTCCCAGCACTGGGCCCCATCAGTCATGTGTCCCTTCCTGAAAAATAGTGAAGTTTCACAAATTCAAAACAAGGATGTTGATGCTGCTGCTGCTGTTGTTGGTGCTGCCTCTGCTTGGCGAACACACACACACACATATGTCCTCCAATCTGAGCTGCTTTGAGCCACACCGTTTCATCTGGCGCTATCAGGGCTGATGAGAGCCTCTCGTCTTTCTGGGTCTGCTGCAGCTGTTGTGCGGTGAGTGGCAAACCTCTCTGATGGCTCTCCTTTATCTTCACATCAAGCGATTTACCGCTCCTTTCATTTTGATACTTGTGCCAGATTGGGAAGGGAAAACTTCATAAAACTTGTGCCTGAGTGACATGGGTTCAGGCGGTTCAGCCTGGAGAGCTGCATCCTGATCCAACTTTGGGACAGCTCAACTTAATTCCATTGAAAACATTCACTTAATCAGATTTTTTTGGACCGCTCTGTATTGTACTTGTGCCATTTATAATGCTTTGTAGTTTCCTGTCTAATAACGCCAGTGCATTTAACAAACATGAAATACCGCAGAGGATCTTCAAATGTCTTGAAAAGATTCTAAGATAAGATGAGCCTTTTTAAAGTACAGATTCTGAAAGTTTAATGCTCAGAACATGTGAAACTTATCAGAGTTTTAAGATAGAAACATAGTGTAATGTCTTTTTTTGCTTTATTTCTAGGCAAAATATCATTTTGTGAGTTGTAAGCTGTCTTGATATGGTCTGTGACATCTCTAAATGATCAGTATGGACGTAATGATGGCGTGTTAATCTATGGAAAACATGTTCATGATCTGGTCATCCATTTAAAATGAGGATATGAAACAGATTGCTTTCCTCCTTCTTAGTTTTTTGGAATTTTACAACTGCTGACACAAAAAGTCACCATGTCTGACCTCGAAGAAACCGTTCAGTGATTTATATGCGTCTAAAAACAGAAAAACGTAGCTTTCCTTAACACATTTTAGATTCCTTGTTTAAAGCAAAGTGAAGACTGAGACCAAAAAGAGGAAATAGTGGCAGGTTTGTCATCGCAGTGTGTCAAGGATATTGCCAAATCTTGAAAGTGGGTGTTTTGTCACCCCCAACAGCAACGAATAAGGAAACATATGGTGGCGATAGCAAAATGTCCCTTTGCCCCAAGTGACTCACAGAGAGACACACAAATGAATCCAGGTAACATATTTGCATCATCACATTAGGAACAAACACACCTTAAAAATAGCCATTTTTACTGTCTGGTATAACTTGTGCCTGTTGACAAAATACACATTAAATTTAAATTTTAAATAGCAAATCTCCTCTCTCCCTCGCTCTTTATCTCGATTGCCTTTTGTCGGAGCCACAGGCAATTACCTATTAGCAGTAAGCAGAATTTCTAAAAAGGAAAGTGGGGAAAATGGAGGCCTTTATGCACACGGCTGATAAGGAACAGGGAGAGAGTCCATTTCTCTTACATCGCGTCAATGCAGACTTGGGTTATTGTGGGCTGAGGGCAGCGATCTGACTGTGAGTTTGAGTGATAGTTACAAATTATTAAAGTATTGCCTCCTCGTCTAATTTGACAGTCTAGACATAACGTTTGTGCCCAGAGGTATAGAGCTGTTCTCAGCCAGAAATACTTGGAAGCAGGACTTAATGGAAATGTAATAACAAATCATCTCAATTGGTTCCTTTTGCCTTGAAAGAATAAGCTGAACTGAACTCTCAAAGTCTGTTGACAATAAACATGGAGATGTTGCCAGTGTGGTTTTTTTTTTGGCCTGAGGAACGATGGATTCTTCCATTTCTCACCAGATTCAGTCAGGGAGACCGAGGCAGGGTGTTACAAGACCACAGGAAGTTTCTCAATGCTGTGGTCTCACTTACTGGATCTGTGTGTGTTTGTCTGTGTGTTCACGTGCGTGTGTACGTGAGCATGCCAAGCATGTGAAATTTATCTCTCGTGGAGAAATCAATATGTGTCATCTGACACAAAATCAGATAACACATGAGAGCTTTCCTTCCTGCTGAGCTCTTAGTAACATATGGGTGCTGTTATCAGTTAGAGATATTTCTATCACCGTTTAATGAGTCGCACGTTTGATCCTCTGTGGTGAAAGATGGAGTTTAGAATTATGATTTGAGATGATAATAACTGTACCGAATTCTATACATGAAATAGCACTTACACATTTCAGCAGCTGTCTTTGCTTGTCATGCTGCAAATCAGCTGCAACTCAAGATTATCTTCGTAATAATGATGGTTATTTTTTATTAATATAGTATAGTTAAAAATGCCTTCCCCGAGCCTGACCTGACATCTTTAAATAGCTTATTTTGTTTACTAACGATCCAAAATCCAAATGTGTCAAATGCACAAGCACATAAGGCCAGAAATCCTCGCATCTGAGAAGCAGGAATCAACAACAGTTATAATCACTGAAACAATTTAAAGGTCCAGTGTGTAGGATATAGTGGCACCTAGTGGTGAGGTAGCAGAACTGACATTTCTCCTGTGTGTCAAGCCTGTAGGAGAACTACAGTGGCCAATATGAAAATGCGAATGACCCTATATAGAGCCAGTGTTTGATTCGTCCATTCTGGGCTACTGTAGAACGACATGGCAGAAGAGGACCTGCTCTATGTGTAGATATAAATGGCTTCTCAGAGGTAACAAAAACACAACAATTCTCATGACCTCGTCACATATTGACGTTTGGTCATGGACTTTCCACATCCAGATATGACGTGCAAGGTACCCTGGGTGTGTTGGTTGTTGACGTTCTGGGACACCGTGTCAAGTTCATGCATTGTCCTCTCGTGAAGGCTTGTCTATTCAGAAGCCTAATCCCGTCAGCCATAGCGGCATTGAACAGTAGATCCCGCAAGAAACTGAGGTGATGTCTGTGATGTTGTTTCTGTCTCTGTCCAAATGTCCTGTGCAATGTGCGTATGGGTATGTGCAATGATGTCTGTTCTGTTTTGTATGTCGGTCAAACTGTTGTGGTGCTGTGGAAAAGAATTTCCCCTCTGGGGACTATAACATCTAAGTCTAAGCCTCTTTCAAAATAAACTTCCGTTTTCACAGAAAATTTACCATTTACATACAGTTTCTTTCACAATAAATGCACTACATCGGCACAAAACCGCAAAATGACCTTTTTTCACTTAAACAACAAAAACACGTGGTTAACATTAGGAAGAAAAAAAAACAGGGTTTGGCTTTGTAGTCTTATGGGATGTGAACACTGCTCTCCCGGGTGAAGCTCCATGTTTGTTTGACCCATCGACCATCCCTCACGGCCACCCTGCTCGGACTTTGGCTGCTTTAACTTTCGTTCTTGTCCTGCTGCGTTTCCGTCTTATGCTGCTGTGTGTGTATCATGCTGACGTTAAAAGACACCTTTTATCGTCCGTGTCTGACGCTGTAAGTCACTGCCCAAGAGACTGGGTTGTGAAAACACAGTCATGAATATCATATTTCTGCCAATAGATGCCCCTAAATCCTTCACACTGGACATTTAATTAATCTCACAAAAAAGTAAATCTTTTTTTTTTTTGGTTTTGTTTTTTCTTAAATGTGAAAAATATTGTGAAATGTCTAAACAGTCATGTGGTCAGGGGTGGATTGTCATGGGTGTTTCACTTGTGAAAAAAAACCACATATGCCCATGTGAATATATCACACATGAAATGCTGTTTCATGTTACAGTAGTTCTCACACGGGTGAGTGTGAAACACTTCAAACTTACTTGTGCCTGGATGTTGGTTTTTCAGGTATGTAAGATGTACCACTTAAATCCTCAGTGGTAAAATGTAACTAAGTACAAATACTTAAGTACTGTACTTTGTACTTTATTTGGGAAATTCCATTTTATGCTTCTTTATTCTTCTACTCCACATTTCAGAGGCAGATGTGCCTTTTACTCCTCTACATTTATTTGTTAAATTTAGTTACTAGTTATTTAGTTTACTCATATTTTGTATCAGTAGTCTAAATTTGCAAATCGGTCATACACTATTATTATAGGCTGAGCTGCTCAGCACTTTATAGAGTATTTAAATTAACTCCACCTCTACCAGCTGCAACATTCAAATAATGAACACACTGATGCACCAAAAAACATAATCCAGTACCACAGTAGTATATATTATTCTAAAATGGGTCATTCTGCATTATGAGAACTTTTACTTTTGGTATTTTAAGTGTATATAAATGCTATTACTTTTGTACTTCTGCTTGTGACAGAGTATTTCTACACTGTGGTATCAGTACTTTTACTGAGGTAAAAGATCAGAATACTTTGTCCTCCACTGTAAAACCTCATGAGCTTTTTTTAATAGGGAAAAAATATTGTCCACTTTCTATCGATCAAGTAACTAATTTATATGAACAATGAAACTAAGAAACTAATTATTTCAACGTTACAGATGAGTAATTGCTTTGTCTTTCCTCCCACACAGACACAAAAATGCTGTGAAGGCATGTCTGTTGCCTTGTGAGCCGACGACCAGAGCCCAGTTGAATTTCAATGTTTTCATGATTGCGTAATGGTGAGTATTTCAGTCCTGAAGATTAACTTGTGTTTGTGATGTGAGGCAACTGATTCTTGCGTTTAAGAACGAGGTTACTGACTTGAAGAGATACGTCAGCGATTTTCAGGGAAAATCTGGAAGATGACATGAAATGTGAAACTTAGACCAAACTTTGATCAAACTGTAAGGTTAGACAGCATTGATCAAATATAAAACAATATGTGGTCACTGTATTGCCCAATTTTTATCTTAAATATCTTCAGGAACATTTTAGTGCACTGTTTGGCGGTATTATGAGAATGTGTGATAAAGAGGTGGCCGCCATACTGAAAATACTGAGCTCAATATGAACCAAAATTCTGTTACTACATTGCCTATTTCTTGCTTAAGATGTCCTCAGAAACATATTTAAGCTTACCTTTAACTCTAATTTGAGATTGTTTGTTACCAGCCAGCCACCATATTGTTTTAGGATGGGCAACTTGCATTACGTCATCCACCAGTGGGAGTGTTTAGTGATCGGGGGTCAGGGTATGATTGGATACTTCGTAATTCATTTGTAATTTAAAACAAACCAGATCAAAATTCAACAATTTTCTTGTTTTTCATTTTAACGAATTTTTCCAATTTCGTTACAGAATAATAAAAACAACAACAATCCAAAGCAGTTAGTTTTTTGGTTTATGGCAGTTCCTTTTTTCCTTTTCCATTTTAAACCAAAAACAAAATCACGTGGTCTATTTGTTTTTTGTTGCCAAATGAAAAGGGAAAAAATAAAATGGCCGTTTTGGTTTTGCTGATTCCTTTTTGCCATTTCTCATTTGGAACAGACACAGTGGACAGACCAGAAGCGGAAGTGAAGTGTAAAAACCTTCAAAATAAAAGTCTTTTTAAGTTATTTATTATGCAGTCAAGAAGGCACGTCATATGACATTATGAATACAGATTAAAGTATTAAGAAGGCCTATGTAACGTGTTGTAAGTAAAGTTATTGTAGGCCTCTCTCTCTCTCTCTAAAAAGTCATCTAATTCTTGGTGAAGTTTATCCTATACAGCAGTCCAGGCTTTTATTTGCTCCAGTCACTGAACTCAGCCGTGTACATTCGGAACAGGCGTCTCTGTGGTACTGGCTTTCAGTTACTTTTACACAAAACTCGTTCTCAGCAAATATGGAAAGTTGTCATTGTTTATTTAAAACAGTTTCAGTATTTCTTGCGTAAAAATCAGGCCATAATAACATATCAGCTATGAATCATTTATTTGATCTAGCTCAGGGTGACAGCGGATCAGACAAAGACCAGCACGAGAGAGACAGAAATGGCGAGAGAGCGTTACGAAACTCATCTTACAGCACAGCAGTATTTTAGGAAAGGTTGCATTGTAGGCAAAATTATCGTGTATTGAAGATACCTCCATTCATTTTTTAAGTGAGTAGAATTCCAAGAGCACAGAACAGTACTTTAAAACCAACGATTCAGATGCTTTCAGTGAGTCTTGGTCTTCACTTAACTGTGCTAGCCCTGCTAACAACACGTTACACAGGCCTACTTAATACTGTAGTCGGTAGTCATAATGTCATATGATGTGCTTTTTTGACTTTGCAATTAATAATGTTTAAAAAAAACTTTTATTTTGACTTTTTCACACTTCCCTTCCACCAAATGAGAAATCCAACCAAAATGGGCTTTTTTGTTTGGCAGCAAAAACAAAGTGACCACGTGATTTAATTTTTCGTTTTTTGGTTTGAAACGAAAAAGAAGAAAACTGTTGAATTTTGGTTTGGTTTTCTTTTTAAACAGGTGCAGTGCATTCTGGTAGTTGTAGGTTTTCTACCTCTTGTTCAAAAGCAAATGCCACAGCCTTTTTCTCTGTTTTCTCTAATAACGTAACACCAGTTTCAAAAGTATTTGTGTCTCTCTACTGCATAGACAGACTAGTTTTGTGGAAGATCGTCTCTCCGGCAGTAAAAATCTTCTTTAATATCAGAAGAACAATATGCTGGAGCATTGCACCCATCTGCTTAGCTCACAAGCTCCTGTCTTCTGCTCATTTGACATGACCAATCAGCTGCGGAGCACACGCCCAACAAGGCTGGTTACCTTCTAACAACCGGCAATTACAATCTTCCTGTCTGCTTGGAGGAGTTTTATGGCTCTATTAGAATGGTGCAAGAGGAGAGATACAGTATGCTTATTTATCCTGTCCACAGCTTTAATATCACATCCTTAGTGTGATCACTTTACATAAACGTGGACCCCAAGCTGTCATGAGTGATGTTTATATTCACAGGTGTCAGTGTTCTACAAACACCTCACACAAACACTGCCCGTTTCTCTCTGTTTGTGTTGGGAGGCAGTGGATTCATTCACTCGCTGTCCATTTCTATCTACACATTATGCATTATGGAGATCACATCCTTGCTCACATCACGCCACCATGCCAACCACTTGAATCACGGTGTTGGTGATATCTTTGAAGACAGACAGACGTTATTGCTCTCAGTACCTCCCTCACAGAATGCAGTGTCGCTCGGAAGGAACAGCAATTCAAATATTGTTTTGATAGGGCATGAGAGTTTGTAATTTAAGACTAACGCATTTTGTTGTGGATGCCTAACAGGTTTTATCATCATGATATCCACATGGGTGTCAGTGATTGTCACGCTTGTGGCGTTTGTGAATGGAGCGAGAAATGGTGAGTGTTCCTCTCTGAATGAAATAGCAAATCTAAATGGAAATACCTCACCAGCAGTTACCTAGACAATTGCTATTACACCTTGCTCTTCTTTGCCTCAGAGATATCTGTCCAACCTTAATATAGAGCTGTGCATTTTAAAGTTAAGATGCTCTTCAACGTGCCACATCTAAATTAAATTTCTCATTGTTCAGAGGATGACACGCAGCCATGTGCAAAGGTCCAGACGTCCAGCTCGGTGGTGCCTTTGGGGTCACCTGTCACAGCCACCTGTGTCATCAGAGACGGCTGCCCTCTCTTTATTGGACAAGCTGTTCACATAGAGTGGCGCCTCGGCGATCGCTTCGTCCCCGGCAGGCCCGTGGCCAATGAGAGCAGCAGGATTTCCGAGGTTGTTATACCGAGCTTCAATCACACCAGGGAGTTCCTCACTTGCTGTGTCCAGGCCTCTTTTCTTCAAGTAGTCGGAGGAGTGGAGATCAGAGGCGGATGTAAGGACGATTTAAACGTCTTGTGCATGTTTGTTCTTTAATCATCACGTTCCACCAGTGAAACCAGACAAAACTGTGAATCTGTGGATTGTTTTTAAGTAAGGGGAACTTTTAAAGTGTTGGTTTGAGCTCAACATAAAATACATAGAAAGTAAAACTCCAAACACTGAACACTTTAATTAACTTAAAAGTATCTTTTTTTGTTCACCCATCTAAGAGATCTTATAATTTTATAGAACTATGCACGTTTTAGAAGTTTACAGCAAAAGCAGCAAAGATTGTATCAGAACATTGATGCATCCCATCAAAACAAAGCCGCACTTTTTAATTTGAACTACTTTAAACATTGTCCAAAAAGTGCAAATTTCCATTGAAGACATAAAAAGCAGAGGTGGAACCAAGTCCTTGTTTTGGAAGTCCCAAGTCCCAAGCGCTCCTCAATAAAAGTAAAGCCAAGATTACATTTTTGCGTACCCATTGAAGTGGGGAGCAGGGGCTTTGCGGGAAGATCATTATGCAAGGCCTACAGCCTCCTGGGCATCACTGGAGCACGCAAAATGAAAGCCATCAGCAGAGCCTCAAAAGCTTGGCCTCAAGATGGCTGTGGATTATTGGGGACAAGCAGTGGGCTGATGCTTCTTGGACACAGGCGGGGAATTGATCACTCCTGGTCGGGTCGCCTGGGTGAGGGGGTCTGAAGTTGAAAGACCCGAACCCCCCTTTGACCCCAGGTACTTGATCTGTCCAAGTGCATCAAGAGAAATCATGAATGCTTCTTTAAAATTTGGATTTATTTGTTAAAACAAGTTAGCAGTTAGCTTAGCATTAGCTCAGTAACTATATCAACATTTGCTTCGACTTGCTGTTCTTTGTGCAACATCAAATGTCAAACAAAATTGGAACTTATAACAATAATGATAAAATGTATTTTGTATTTATAAAAACACAGTAAAATAAAATATTTCACACCGTCAGGATAAAAATAGCAGTAAAAACGCTGAACATAGGCTAAGACCAGATCAATCAGAGACTGTAATAAAAATAAATAGATAATTAAATTGATAAAGAAGGATAAATAGTTGACAGAACAGATTTAGTGTTTTAAAAAAAAAGCCGTCCTGTAAAAGTATGTCAGGTGATCATCTGTAATTTTGTACCTGCACATTTTGTTTATTGCAATTTGTTTTTTAGTTGACCACTGTATCTGTAGTTTTCTTTTTTAACTGGCCCCCTCAGCTTGATTTGATGTTGTGGGTGTGGGGAATTAAGTGTCGACTTTCTGGGAATAAACAGTGTTAACGTTAGTTGATTCAGAGAATGAAGGCAAATTCATTTTAATTTTCAAATAACACTTTTTAATCTTTGGGATTGAGGGGAGGGTATCAAGTATTTTAAAGTCAAAAGACTCAAGTCCAGGTGAAGTCACGAGTCATTGGTGTGAAAGTCCAGGTCGAGTTGCAAGCTTTTTTTGATTTTATCAAATCCTGTCTAAAGACATCAAATTTTTGACTTGAGTCTGACTCAAGTCCAAGTTATCTGGCTCGAGTTCACGCCTTTAATTAAAGAAAAGTGCATAAAATCAGCAGATGATTAGTTTTTAGTTTTATTACTTGTCAGAGACCATGTATATAAATGAACTGAAAGTGATTTTCAAAACAGAGTTACAAAGTGCTTTACATGTCAATAATTAAAACAGACAAGACATGAAAACATCTTTAGTGATAACTGATAAAAACACTTTAGTGTGTAAAATCAGAGGAAGTAAAAGACAATTTAAATTAACTTAAAACCCAAGTAAAATCAGGAAAGGCTCTCCAATTTAAGTATGTTTTAAGAAGGGACTTAAAAGAGATCACTGACTCTGCCGACCTGATTTCCTCGGGCAGATTGTTCCAGAGTCTCGGGACCCTGACAGCAAAGAGTCCCCTTTAATTTTAAGCCGGGCATCTGGAACAGACAAAAGACCTCTTATTCTCAACTTTTACCACTTGTCCACTTAACCTGTAACAAACTCCATTAAAAAAAAACCTCCTCACTTTGTTGTTTTCATCTGTAGATCCACCTCAAGCACCACAAAACCTCAGCTGTCAGACAAACCTTACCAACCCGAATACCCTGACCTGCAGCTGGGACCCTGGACCGCAGAAAACCCACCTGCCCACAAAGTACACCCTCCACACCGAGATACGGTAACGCTCTGCCAACACGTTGACATGGTTACCAGAAAGCAAACATCACTCTGTTTTCAGGAATGTCAAAGTGTCATTTACAAAATATGTGCGTGAGGTTGCACAACTGGGTTTCTCACATTATTGTTTCCTCATTTCAGGGATTCAAACGAGAACAACACTTACGAGCTGCTACCAGGAATCCACCGTTACACCATCCCACGCTCCGGCTTCGTCTTCTTCTCAGACATGGAGATACATGTGAAGGCGGAGAATGAACTTGGAGAAGCAACCTCTGCGCCGATCATTTTGGAACCCCTCAGTGCAGGTGTGAAATACAGACGTTATGCGTCCATTGAATTTTATTTATTTATTTATTTATTTATTTATTTATTTATTTATTCAATTTTTTTCTATCTCCAGAAGGGACTGTGCTAAATCTGATGTCATTTACCCTTTTTTTTAAACAATTGGTGCAGTAGTCTTTTAATTCTACTCCTCCATTTTTAAACCTAGATGTTTGTTTAAGACCTCTTATTGCAGTTTTGAAGAAATTCCCTGAATCCTCATCCTTTTGACCATCTGAATGAAAAAACCTGCACTGCACATGAAAAACAAAAAAGTAAACCCGCTTTCACGTGTTGAAACATATATTTTTTCTATCCAGGCAGCTGGAAATGGCAAATCCTTCCTCCTTTTTTATGACAAAAGAAAAATATAACGTTACTTTAAATGAAAGCACTAATATGATGTCAATATAGATGATTATAGTAACTGATAGTAGAGCTTCTTAATTTCATGTTGTATAAATCAAGTGAGGACTTATGTCAAATCCAGTCACCACATTTGTTTGTTCGGATCAGGAGATGTTTTTTCGCAGCTTGAGAAGGTGGTTAAAAATGTTTTTTTATTTTGCAGCAGATGGGATATGTTTTTATCCAGATGGTGTGAGTCTTTTAGGATTCTGGAAATACAATCAGACCAGCTCTAAGTGTTGTTAAATGACCTTCTGGATTTCTCTCTCAAATGTAATGGGAGGCACAAACGGGGGTCGAATCTGACGTGATTTTTCCTGCAGGGATCAGAAAGCCTAAAGGAACTGTGAAGAAAACATAAAGTACATCTTAATCACATCAGAGCTTTTGCTTTGTTGTTTTATTACAGCTAAGTTTGACCGACCAGCAATTTTGGGGGTTCAAGCGGTGCCTAAAAAGTATGGCTGCCTAAGGCTGAGCTGGAGATTATCTCAGCAGCAAGCCTGGATGCGTAACTACCGTCTGAACCTGGGAGTCCGACTTAAGACTGCTGGCAGCAACCAGTGGAATGAGCAACCAGTGAGTACATATCATTCCAGTGTCAATAAAAACATAATTTTAACTGTTTATACAGCAGCTACAAGAAACCACAGGTTAGCGTCACAAGGTTGAAGCTCATAATGTGTGTGCCTGAAGTCATATCTCTGCTCTGGAACATGTGTTAGAGCCCAGTGATCTGGGTGAGACCGACTAGATCTGTGGACCTGTGTCGTCTTCTCCATGGGACCCAGTATGTCGCCCAGATTCGAGTCAGATACCAGCAGAGCCCCTGGAGTGAATGGAGCAGCAGCCAGTCTGGAGTCACCTTGGAGAGCGGTAGGGATGAGATCAATTCAGAGTGACACAGTCAGTCACTCTAACATTTTCCAATCCATTGCCTTTTCTTCCATATCTTGGTCTTTTCAATATATGCTAATGTCGTGTTCTACATCTCCCATTGCTTTGCTCTGTAGCACAGGGCTGAATTGATGTATTGAGTTGTGCCGCACACACTCTGGCAGTGAATCCATAGACCTGTCTTATATAGGAAAGTTTCAGTTTTTAAAGAGTGAGAAGTGCAGGGCTTTGACGAACGGCTAAGCTGACAGCCGTCTCTTTCTTCTCAGCTCCCACTGGACGCCTCGACTCGTGGATGAATGTATCAGGGGATCACATGCACAAGCAACTCAGCATACACTTGTTTTGGAAGGTACACACACATCACATGTTGCTTGACACCTGTCACAGATTGATGTATTTTCTGTTGAGTGTGTGAGGTCTGCCTTTAAAATATCCTCTCACCTTTCTTTTTTTCTGTTTTAGCCATCAAAACAATTCCGCGCCAATGGCCAAAATGTGTCATACATTGTCTCAGTGAGGAGGCTGCCAGGTGAAAAGAGAAAGGTGTGCTCTACAAAGGGGAATTACTGTACTTTCCAGCTTCCCGAGAGAACAAAGAAAGTGTATTTGAGTGCTGTAAATGCCGCAGGGAAATCATCCCCGACTGAAGTTCAGATTTACCCACCTAAAGGTAAAACTGACAACCTTGAACCTTCTTAAAGCTGGGGTAGGCAGAGATATGAGAAGACAAAAATACACCCTCCTCCTGCAGCTCTCCCCTCTCTGTCCTCAGACCCCGCGACCAGACAACCACTGGCGTATGTACATGCTTCATACAGTAACTCAGTCTTTCCCATACATTGATTTATTTAATCTTATCTCATTGTAGAGTTGCCTGCAGTGCATTCACTCAGCCCCTCTTTGCTGCCCTGCTGTCTCTCTATTAGACCAAGAATGAGACAAGAGATACCTAGCTAGCCACCCTAAAGTCGTCGTCCCCCCCCCCCCGCTGCTGTGGACTGCTTCCTAAGGAGGAGAGCAGGCAGCAGCTCAGTAGACAAACCTTTAGTTGGTGGCTATATCAGCTCAAGTTCAGCCAGTACAAACCCTCCCACAGCACGTGTCACAGTGAGCTGGTGGCCAGTGGCAGCATTGCATCTTACCTGTGTAATGGCAGCAACAGAAAGTTTGCTGATCCAGGGCTGTCCAGTCTCGCAGAGCTGATGCAAGCTGGGTTCAAGTTGTTGCGGACACTGACTTGGGGTGTTTCTGGAGCTGCTGCCTGCTCTTCTCTCAGTGAGGTGGTCTATAGCAGTGAGGAATGAGGCAAAGGACAAGCTGTTAGCGTTTAGCTACTTTAACGCGAATTCACAGCAGCAGCTGTGAGCCTTTGACGCTGGTTACCAGAAGGCTAAACTATTACCAACATTTTCTCTTTATCTCTTAAATGCTTTGCCTATAATGCCAGACTGTGCACAGGTGACCCCCCCCCCCCTCCTCCCACACACACACACACACACACAAGTGACAGAAACTTGTGTGAGAAACTTGTCTTTCTGTAAGTTTAATTCAGCATCTAAAGATGGACTCACAACAAACAGTCAAGACTAAGCTGAGCGCAAAGAGTGAGCCCTGAACACAGATGTCAGATACATATACTCACTGACAACTGCTGAGGTCAGGGATCTTTAACAAGCATCGTCAGAGGGGTGACAAAGCAGTTTGGGTCATCTTATGTAGTCATGTCCTTGGACATCAAGTAAAGCACTCACAGCTTGTTACACACTGACAAAGAGTAGATGTCATGTAAGGCACTTGAGCTTGTAAAATGCTAACAAGACACAAAATGCAAGATTACTTCACATTCTGTCTGCTTAGTGGCACATAGTACAGAGGCCTAAAAGCATAGATTCTACATAATTATACATAATTTCTATTATATTGTTGATTACCTTGCTGATTATATTTATAAGTTTCATTACAACATGTGTTTTGTTTAGTTTATTGTCAGACTCTCTTTTAGACTCTCTTTAGCCCATTTTCCACCGAGCAGTACGGGACAATATGGTTAAGTTCGGTACGCTTTTTTTCCGTTTCCACTGTGAAAAGTTGTGGATGGTACCAATGGAACCGTTCTGTACTGTCCCCATTTTTGGTCCCCCCTCTGTTGGGGTACCTAGCACACAGATCTGGTACTAAAAGGTGGAGCTGTGAACACTGCAGTCTGTTGATTGGTCAATAGAGGATGGTCACTCTGCTCAGGGCTGAGCTGTGGCTGGTTTTGAGGCTCATGTAACCACTGTTCATACTGTGGAGAGTTTTATAGTAGACTGTCACTTTAAAATGAAAGGATGTTTTGCTGCCTCTCACAGCAGCTGGAGTCTGAGAAAAAAATAACTTAATTCACTGGGCCGAGTGCCAGCAACTTATTAGGTGGAATGTTAACTTGTAATGTTACTTAATGCATGAGCTCACGATTTGAATCAATCAACACACCTTAAATATTCCTTATGACAACTTTGACCAGTCCATTAGTCTTTATATGACATACACTTTCATCTGCAAGCATTTATATATATTAATTTCAGACGGGTTATTCAAACTGCATATATTCTAATCCTCACTCGGAATAACAGAAAAGCGTCGTGGAGCATCGTTCCTGTGGACTCCAGCAACACTAAACCCCTGAGCTTGCCTGAGAAGGACTAAATGCACAAACCTGCTATTTTTAAATATCCCATGGAGAGAGACTGTCACTGCAGCCTGTTCTGTTTTGTTCTGAAAATGTTGGCGTGCAGCCTCATTCTGTGGATGATAAACAAGGCGCAGACTTCCATTCGTGTCACCGGTGATGAGGAAATACAGTGGGTGCTGGACGGAGCAGTGAGTGTCAACAACCCTGCCCACATTTAAAGGTACAGTTTGCAGCATAAAAGCTAAATGACCTCGGGTCTAGGTACCATGTCTGAAGGGTTACTTTTGGTTCTAAAGGTACCATACCAAAAGTGTTTGGTGGAAACAGGACTTTCGTGATAAGTCTCTTTCTTTTCTTTGCAGTGTAGGCAGTTGTTGCCAAAGTTGGAATGGCAAATTTCTTTGTCTACCATTGAATTAGGCTTTCACCAACAGGACGTGCACACACATATGCGTTTGTAGAGCAGCCAGTAGGAACGCCCTCTCTCTGAAACAACCTGTCACTGGCCAAAGTTTCCCATCACGGGCCAGGTTTTCTAAAGCCTGAAAACAGAGCCAAGAGGAGGTGCAGAAGTAAAAGTAATGTTCTCTCAGTCCACTTGAATTACAATATGCTCAGAGTTTATAAAGGGATTTTTGCCCAGTGACGCCAAACTTAAACTGCCTACCCCAGCTTTAAACTGATGTAGAAATGGCTCCTACATAATACAGTTTAATAGAATTTCCCCCATAACGTGTGATGTGCTTTGTGTCTGTAGCTCGTACAGCGATATTAGAAGTCACAGCCACCCCTCATGATGACAGATCCCTACTGGTCCAATGGAGTAGCCTGGTTTTTCCCACTCTCACTGGTTTCGTGGTGGAATGGAGACCTCTGTTACAATCAGACCTCTCTTTCTCCCAGTTTGAAATCACAGACAGAAATCAGACACGCCTTCTTATAACAGGTATGTTTTATAGTATTTGTATTGCAGGTTTCAAGATCAATGTCCTTCTTATTTTTACTCACCTTTTATTTGGTTTTCCTAATCTAGTGTTCATCCTTTACCCAGAGAATTCACACTCACACAAGTTCGTCTTTTTCCTGTGCACGACCTGCCTGTGTACACACTGTTAGGAGCTTATGGGCACTGATACACTCTAACTTCTGCACTCTCATCAATAGGCAGCCTTGAGCCCTACAAGCCCTATGGGATCTCTGTGTATCCTAGGTTTAAGGATGGGATAGGCCTTCCTCAGACTGTTAATGCCTACTCAAGACAAAAGGGTAAGTCACCAAAGACACAAAGAGGATCACACAAAGACCAGGCAGAGGTGTGAGAGTGGGGCTGCCTCAACTTTGAAGAAGTGAGAAAAGAGTTGATCCACATGAGTAAAGAAAAAATATATTGTGCAACCTATCAGAAACAGCTGATACATGATGTAATGATGCCCTCTTGTGGATAAAAATGATTAATTATTTTTGCTGGTTCTAAAGGTCTTAAAACAGAAGCATAATAGATCACTATAATTTTCATAACCACTCATGATTTCTCTTTTAAGCTCCATCCATGGTTCCAAAACTGCACATCAAAAAGCTCTGGTACTCTCCTGTTGAGCTCACCTGGGATGAAATACCGTTAGACCAAAGGAATGGACTTATCCAAAACTACAAAGTCTTCTGCTGGAATGAGAAAGGACCCATTCAGGGTAGGTTAAACACCTTCATTTTACTGTTCTGAAAACACTTTCTTATGTACTTAATACTATTTAATGTCTGACTTCTCTTTCAGTTGTGAATGCTGACCCAGATAATAGGAAAGTGGTCCTAAAAGGCATCAACACTGTGTCTCAGTATGAGGCTTTCATGATGGTCAGCACGTTTGGCGGGAGCCGGAACGGGTCAACATTCCATTTCAAAATTGATCCCTTTGGTGGGTGTCATCGCTTGCCAGTGTCTTTTTAGAGACGTGACAGAGAAATCAAGAGTGCAGACGTTATTCAGAAGGTGCATTTCTCTCCTCTCAGATGCCGTCGCCATTGTGACAATCGTAACTGTGTCTGGTGTCGGTGTGTCCCTGCTGGTCATCTTAGTAGTCTTGACTTGTTTCTCCAACCACAGGAGGTGAGATCATCGCCACACTGTCTCACACTGTGAAGCTGGGATGTCATTTGTTCTCTAAACACTTTTTCTTCCCTTTGCAGGCTGAAGGGGCATTTTTGGCCAGCTGTTCCCGATCCAGCTAATAGCAGCATCAAGAGATGGACTTCAGAATCAACACAGGTGTGGAAAATTAACCAGTGCAACATGAAATGCTCATGCTCAGCAGGCAGCTGCTTTCAGCAAAAATGCTGTGATAAATCCTCTGTGCACTACAGCTGACAGTAAAAGTTAGCAGTTAGCTGGTGAACAAAGTGGAGTGTTTATCAGCTAAAGAGACAGATATTTCCCTCGAGAGGTGGAGACCAAAACAGAGCTAAAAGGAGAGGGAATATTGGATTCAGCAGGTGGCCACAAGCATGGCACCAAATGGATGATAATGTAGCAACACGTCTGCAGGATGTGCAAACAAGCAACTTTTTTTAACACATTCACCACAGCTTTATATGTCAGTGGTGGTGTGTACAGCTTCTTTTCCTGCCAATAATGCTGCTTTAATTAAAGGGACAGTTCACCCCCAAATCACAAATACATATTTTTCCTCTTTTGTAGCACTTTTTATCTATCTGGATTGTTTTGGTGTGACTTTCCGAGTGTGGGAGATATCAGCTGCCTTCTCTCCAGTATAATGGATCACAATGGCTTGTGGTGCTCAAAGCACCAAGAAAATACATTTGATAAACTCAACAGCAATGTCTCTTTCCAGAAATCATGACCCAGTTACTCAAGATAATCCACAGACCTTGTCGTGAGCAGTTTCATGTCAGAAATATTTTCTTTCTACTGAACTACACCCACCAAACGTATCAAGTAGAAGAAGGAAGTGTGCATCTACTCATTGTTACCTCTCAGTGACAGCTCCGAAATGTAGTTGGGAACATGCTGGCTTATTAAATTTAACTTGGCTTGTTATTAGCTGGTAACTAGCTTCTAGCGGTACGGACCACTCTGCAGAAGGAAGGATGGCGATGTGTTCAGGTGCCGTTCACCAACAGTGGCGTTATTGCAGTCTTCACCACAAAACAATAAACACGGCCTTCTCATGAGGTCTAACAGTAACCCTGAGCTCATCTAGACACTTAATTCTGCTGACTGTCATCGCTCTTTGCTGCCTGCCATCTTCACTATGAGAGCTGCTTCCCTCCACATACACCATGAAGTACACACCACACCCTCACAGGTTACCCACAAGGTCACCACCCTTAACGAGGAAAAGGGGTGAGCCGGTGACATCATGGACAAGAGGCTGTGCTCATGAGAGAGCAAGATGTAAACATTAATGGCGTCCTCCTTGGCTGAGCTGTAACGTTAGCTAGCTTAGTGGTGCTAGGTGAGCTAGCAGTAGATGCACACTTTGTACTGCGCGGTTATACAGTTAGCTGTTGTGGTTCGGTATAAAGAAAATAGTTCCTATATGAAAGTGCTCACAACAAGGTCTGTTTCTTTAATATATATTCATGAAAATGCTAAGTGACATACATGACAAAATAAAGGCCTTAAATACGTGGGGTGTTTTTTTGGCGATTACTAATTAAAGACATTGATGACTTTTGTTTGTTTGTTTGTTTGTTTCTTGCAGGATTCCCATCTTCCCTGGGACACTGACGAGCCCGATCCAATGTACCTGTCTCACCTGAGCTTCCTGGACCTCCCTATGAATATGAACCTCAACAAAAAGGACAATGACCCGTGGTTGAGCAGCACAGAGGAAACCAGTGACCTGGGAGAGTCCATTTGTGGTTCACCATTCATCCCCGGCTACTCCGGTTCCAACAGCGACTCTGTTCCTTACGCCACTGTGGTCTTTGGTCCATGCAGCAGCCCCACACCTAAAGACCCTCACGTCTACCTGCGCTCTGAGTCCACGCAGCCCCTTTTGGAATCGGAAGAAGCCTTCACTCCAAAGTGCTATCAGAACCTCGCAGCTGACGGGACGCAAAATGAGCAGTGTTTTTTCGGACCGTGCCATGATTGTGTACCTGAGGAAGATGCAGGCCCAGATGTCCTGTGGGACGACTTTCCTTTTCTACGAGCATTATCCTTAAATGATACTCACAATGACTAAAAGTACTTTGCTGATTAAACATGTAGCTGCTTTGTGTGACGTTCATGTAGATCTGAGTTTGTAATGAGCCGATCATGAGAAGTTGATTCAGCATTACACACAGCTGTAAATGCATGCAACATTTAATACTAAAATCACTTTGATGTATGATGATTATGATACTCTGTCTGCATCACACTCTGTAGATATGTCACTGTTTTAGAAAATAAACTTTTATACTGAAGAAAAATCTGATGTTGTGATGATGTTCTTGTGGTGGTTATATGTTACCTTTCAAAAAAATACTTCTTCATGCCAAGGGGACACAGTTACAACATTGTCTTTGAATAGAAAAATGTAACTGTATAAACAGAGAAAAAAGGTTCTAACCGCTTCATCCTCTTGAGGGTTGCGGGGGGGCTGGAGCCTATCCCAGCTGACAGTGGGCGAGAGGCAGGGTACACCCTGGACAGGTCGCCAGACTATCGCAGGGCTGACACATAGAGACAAACAACCATTCACGCTCACATTCACACCTATGGACAATTTAGAGTTATCAATTAACCTAATCCCCAATCTGCATGTCTTTGGACTGTGGGAGGAAGCCGGAGTGCCCGGAGAGAACCCACGCTGACATGGGGAGAACATGCAAACTCCACACAGAAGGGCTCGAACCGGCAACCCTCTTGCTGTGAGGCGAGAGTGCTAACCACCACACCACCGTGCCGCCCGTGAAATATGACAGTGTATGTGAAATCATTACTCCTTGAGACAGCCTGTGGTGATGTCAGATAAAGTAGGACATCTTTTGGAATTTTTTTTAGACCATATCAGTCCAACTAAGTAAGTATTGTCTTTGTTTTTATTTTTTTATTTTTTATATATATATTTTTTTATTCATTTAAATAGGTTCTTTAAAGCATTACTACAATGAAATCCAATTTGGGAGTACTTATCCGTTTTTTTAATCAATGTAAACACCATCCTGATGTGCTGTTTTGCTAAAAGTTAACTGAGATTAGTGAGACACCATTTTTTAAAAAATTATTATTATTTACACAGATTTCGGTGTAACTGCAATATAGGCCTATCCTTTTAGTTGATTTAATGAATATTAAACTGTAAAAAGTGAATAAAATTCATTGAATTGGAACAAAAGCTTCCACGTTTACAGCTCATTTTCTACTCTCCTCTGTTTTGTCCCATCGATGTGATCTGGGATTGATAGCACAGCCTGGGTGTAACACTCCCCCATCCTCACTCAGCTAGTTTGGTCTAACTAAAATGGCGAGCCTCATGTAGGGGTCGAGAGTGATTACATGTCACATTTTCATCTCTTTTAGGTAGTTTATTTCCTACCGAGTGAGCTATCCTGGCAGCCATGTTCACAAACATAGCTCTGCGGACCGTCCTGAAGTCGTCAGTCGGTGTTTTGCGGGAGAGCGGCGCTCTGAGCTACGCCCGGTCACTGAAACCGTGGACATGCAGCTCGGCTTCGTTAGCAGGACCGACAGTCAGCTGTGGTGAGTGTAAAGTGGCAAGGATAACCTCAGGAAGATGACCACATGTGTTCAGAACATAGCAGGCAGATGCTTTTCATTATACCTGGCTGTTAACACCGTCCGTCTGTCCACACTAAGCCGGAGCATCGTTAGCTAGCATGCTAACACCAACGGTCACTGCTGACAGAGAGCTGCAGTGATGAGACGGTTGATAACGTCCCAGTCTCATTAGAGAACATTAATTATAGTGAGTGTTGTGGGCTGTTTGCCCCAAAAATGCAAATTTTCACTCGTTTCCTAGCTTAAACGTTATTAACCATGAACTAAAAACTATAATAATGAACGCAGCCAACGTTTTTTGTTTTTGTATTTATTTTTTAATTTATTTTTATTAACTTGAACAATTTAAAATTGCAATAATAAGGCACGTTCATCATAATTTCAAAGTTAATTGTCATGGAAATGTGTAGAAAGAAAAGAGAAAAACAAAGGGAGAAAAAGGGATGTCACCCAAAGCAAAGGAAAAAAATAAAATACTCAACAGAAAAAAATATATTCACAAAGATACAAATTTTAAATAATACACCACGAGTAATACAAAGTTATTTGGTCTTCAGTTAAAAGTGAACCATATTGTTTTCGTGGCCTGTTAATTTGTACAATTTTATAGAGCTGAGCAGCCAAACAGCATTCATGTCTTACTGTGACGTCACAATGTATATGTAGCCTATGCACAGATGATGTCATATATCACAACATATTTTATTATAAAGCGTAATATTTCAACCAATAGCCCAGGCTGTTATCTGCTTAAATCACCGAAATCAACAGGCTTGTATTTCGGACAGGCTTTTAATTCCTTTCATACAAAACTGTTACTCTTATTGTTTATCTTAACCAGTATGAATATTACTTGTATAAAAATAAGGTTTCAGATAATATATTAATTATAAATCATTCATGTGATCTACCTCTGACAGACAGTGTATCAGAGAGAGAGTGAGTTATGGCACTCAAGGATTACGGCACCAAGCATACAGACATAATGCCACTTTATCCCGTTAAAACAATACTCACAACTTGGATTAATTTTTATGAGAAACTCTATTGATTCTTTTGATCTGAGGACCCTTATGAACTAAAGGAATATGAATAACTTACAGGATCATCAAGGAATGAGCACATAATTTGAGGTAGCCCACATTCCGCTTTTATACATCCGAAGAACTTCTATTAAAAAAAAAAAACTGTTTAGCAACCAGACCAGGGGCTGATTCACAGATCTTTGTAGTATAAAGAGTTGCTCCTAGTGATGAAATTCCAAGAAAAGTCTTTTCTTAGAAGTTCCTCTTAAAGTGAAGACTAGGTCCTTGTAAAGATAAAAGTTTTTCACAGAACATCTTAGACCATAAAAGAGCTCCTAAGAACTGTTCAGAGCAGGGAGGAGGACCTTTAAGAGGCTTAAGAGTTTCTTAAGCAGAGGAGGAAATGGTAGAATGGTAGGACAGTAAGAAGTCAGAGAAATATTCCCCAAACACTGGATGACAGTGAGTAAATGAAATGCAACAGGTTGGATCGTGCAGGGGTAATACGTGTGGTTGATCTCAGTAGGGATACACACACATTTCCCACTTAACACTAGAAATAATATGATCACAACACGAAGATATTTGGAAAATTGGAAAACAGCAGTGATGACTTTGTTCTATCTCAGCCTTCCATCAGCAGTAATCACACTAAAACTAACAATCAGTACGTTTACATGGACAGTTTAATTCCACTTTTAATCGGAATGAAAGGGCATTCTGATTAAAAGCGGTCACGTAAACGGTCATTCCGATTGAAAAATAGTCATTCCGATTGAAAATTAAATCCAATTAAAGGGGGTGGTTTATTCCATTTGTCATTCCGAATGAAAGAATTTTGTGTGCATGTATACACTCATTCCTCTTTAAGTTCATTCCGGTCTTTCTGCGCATGCTCGTTTCCTTGCCCTTCTGGCGCGATGACGTATATAGAGCGTAAAGCAACGGGCTGAGATAGAGCAGTCGGACTCGTTGCACTCACCGGTTTCCACACGCCAAAGCACGGTCTTCTATCTCCCTTCTCCTCCTCAACAGATGAAGCATTAGCAGAACAAGGTTGTTGTTGTACTGTTGCTTCAAGAATATAAGCAAAACACACCCGAAAAAGGCACTAAGAACGGCATCGTCAATCATCTTGTTATCCGGAGCGAGGATTACAGTGTTTTCTTCCGGTAAACGTAAACATGTAACATCCGCCCTGCCCCCTATCCAATCAGAAACCTTCCCTGCCCCAAACCTTGCGCGGATCTGAATAAAGGCAATTAAACCGATCCCCCGTGTAAACCCTCATTCGGAGGATTCTCATGTAAACTACCAGGAAAAACTTTAATTCCGAATGATTTCATTCAGATTTATTTCATTCTGAATGAGAAGCCATCATGTAACCGTAGCCACTGACAAAGCTTTCACAGTCAGCAGTTCATTTCATTTCCACTGGGTGTCCACACCATGCAAGCTCACAAAGGGCCGTGTCTTTGACAACCAATCACATCAGTTAAACGAATGCATCATAACAAGCAACAGGGTCAAACACACCTCTGCACTAAGGTAAAAGTTTCTGTCCCTTCCTTGCTCTCAGTTTCTGTTGCTCTGAGAACTTAAGTCACTCCTAAGCTTGGACTCCATATTACCAGTTATTAGGCTAAGCTAGGAGCTCTGTGAGAGTGTTCTTAGGATGTCTGCGGCCCCAGGCCTCTAATTGAGACAGGTGTTTGTCAAAATCTGTAGCCACACCGGGCTTGTAAAAGGGACTCGGTGTTTCACTGGGTCTAGGCTTTTAATTGAAGATTTACGGTAGTTTAGATCATGTCTAATAGGCCGAGCCTTCCCTTGGTGGTGTATTTAACATGTCTACATTTTTTACATTTAACATATTTCCAACGCAGCTATTCAGATGAAAATTACACCAGATATTGATATTAACTGAGTAAGACTACACAGATAATGACATTATAATATTTCACTCCATAAAAAAGTTATTGAACACACTAACTGAGATGTATAAAAACTTGGTGGAGAAGCCTTTGTTTAAATGCCAGCTTTAAAGTTGCTTCTTGTATGAAGACGTCAGTCACACACGGTGTTCAGATGGGACTTTGGTCCATTCTTGCAGTTTTATAATCCAGGAGATTCTGAGGGCCGGCTGGTGAATCTTGATCTTCAGCTTCTTTCAAAAAATGAGGTTTAAGTCTGGTGGTTGACTGGGCCATTCTGACACCTTTATTTTCTTCCACTGGAACCATTTGAGAGTCTCGTTTACAGTTTGGTTTCGATGGTTGTCTTCCTGGAAGGTCATCCTGCATCTCATCCTCAACGTCCTGATGTATGGCAACATTAATCCTTTTTTTTTTTTTTTTTTTTTTTCAAGATATTTTTGGGGCATTTTAGCCTTTAATTGACAGGACAGATGAGTGTGAAAGGGGGAGAGAGAGAGAGAGGGGGAGTGACATGCAGCAAGGGGCCACAGGCTGGACTCAAACCCGGGCCGCTGCGGCAACAGCCTTGTACATGGGGCACCTGTTCTACCCACTAAGCCATCAGCGCCCCGGCAACATTAATCCTAAGAAATCCCCAGTACTTGGCATATGTGTCATATACAGAGTGATGGCATGACACGTTGTGCTATTTGCAGAAAAGTCCTTCTGCACCATGTTCTCCTAGTAATCTACAAGCCTCTCCAAATGTTGTGTAACAAACCTAAAATGAACTTCTGGGCAAAACAATATGATGGAGGAAGAGCAATGGCTCTGAATATGACCTTAAAAATACCACACCTGCAGTGTAATTTGAAAGTAGAGGCACTATGGTATTGGGCTGTTTGTCTTCCATTGGCACCGGCCAAATCCAAATGATCAAAGGGAAGATGAACAGACCCATGGACTAGCAATTCCTTGAGATGAATCTGTTGCCATCCACCAGGAATGTGAGGATGCAGTAGGACTTTCCAACAAGAAGACAACAATCCAAAGCATACTGCAAATCAGACTCTCAAGTTTCAAGAGGAAGTAAATTAAGGTGTTGGAATGGCCAAAACTTTGTCAAATATTTGTGGCAGAAGCTAAGGATCAAGATCCACCAGCTGGCCCTCAGAATCTTCTGGATTTAAAGACTGTCTGTGTAGAAGAATGAATCAAAATACCATCTGAACACTGTGAGAGACTGATGTCTTTATACAGGAAGCATAATAAAAGCTGGCATTGAAACAAGGTTTTCTAAATACATTTCAGTTAGCGTGTTCAGTACCTTTTTCCTGTGTTGTTCCACTTTATTGCACATAAGTTTTTATGGATTGAAATGTCATGATTTCTTTATCCGTGTAGTTTCATTGAGTTAATACCAGTATCTGGTGTAAATTTCATGTGAATAGCTGCATTGGAAATATGTTTGATGATGGAAACATTGACATGTTGAATATTTATTCCCCCACTGCATCAGTTTCTTCTTTCCTAGTACGTTATAATGGGGATTACACATTCTCTCAGACTGTATTTTCAGCCTGCCACAACATATATTTTCTGCTCTATCATGCACAGATGATGCCATATGATAAAGGTTTTTGTTTTATATGTACTACAGATCTTGCCAAGTTAGCGTTGGTTACACATTCTGTCAGACTGTATTGGCACAAAATGTGTCCCCTCTATAATGTGCAGTCTCTGCCCCACCTTCAAGTGTTCAACCAAAACCAACTGCTCGTCCACAAAAACAGAACATTATAACATTAATGACAACATGATTTGTTACAGGGTTATTGTATTTGACTGCATTAGTTTATGCGAGTAGTAAGATCAGATAATATAGTACTCATTGCATTTAGCAGAAGAGCAATATGGTCAAACCAAACAGTGCAACTTCAGAACCAAAGGAAAAGCTGAATCAGTATGCTGACAAATAAATGGTGGGGACAGGACAAAATTAGACGACAAAAACCTTTAGTGCACAGTTCAGAAGAAGATCAGCTAACATCTCTCTCCTATCTGAGTCTTTGTGGGAAGCCTTTGGTGAGATAACGCAGATAAGTGATTCCAAAAATATGTTTTCTCTCATTAGTGATAACTCTTGGTAATCACAGGAAGAAGGCCACTGAGAATATCTTATCTGCTGATGTGTGTTTTCAAAGTGTTGCATCCAGATTGCAGCCTACGCTCAGAAACATACAAAAATGTTTAAATACCTGAGAACACCTGCAGTTTTAAAGAAGTTGATAAATGTTCTCAACCTAGTATGGACCTGTCTCTGCAGCATACAAATTGTGTTATTTCTAACTTCAGAGTGTTCATGAGCATGTGTTAGTCTGTTTTATCTGATGCACCATATCGTGTGTCATCACCATCATATCAAGAGCATCTAGAGCAGGGTTACTTTCATTTCCCCTTCAAGTCTGCTCGAATGTGATAACTGGTTTTCACACTGTTGCATCTATATTTCACAGATGCACCAAACCTCCAAACAGGCCCACTTACAAAAAAGTTGGCTTCTTCTTCTCCTCAACTTGAGAACAAACGCAGGGAAATCATGAATCAGATGTCTATAGATTATAGTTGTAGTTGGTGTACAGTTGCTAATCTGAGTACAGCACTGTCTCACAGAAATTACATCACTGATAATATAAAAAATAAAATGTGTCCGGCCTCGCAAATTAGTTTCATTGCAGCTGCCAAGAAAACTTTGTGTGAATTGTTCTAATGTGTGTAGAGCGCAGAGAACAGCTGCAGTGCACCACGAATATTATCCCACAACTGAAGCATCAGTGTTTCAAGGAAATGACAGCATTTGGTGTTTTAATGATACTGATATTGAAAACCACTTTGCTCGCAGCATCTGATATGTGCGTACTTGTGTTTTATCGGGGGTGTGGGACGGCCTTCTTTAACAGATTATCTCAGTCGTGCTCTTCAAATCATGCAGCTCAAAGAGTTGCATCAGCATCCTGTAACTTTCCTCTCACAGAACAGAGGAGAAATATTTCACATGCAGCGACGGAGGACATCATCCCAGCTGTGCTGAGTGGCATGATGCAAATAAAAATGCGTGGTGTTGGGTTTTCCTCACACACAGGAGTGATGAAAGGATCGCTCAGACTTTACTTCTGATCAGAAATGAATAGTTGTCTACTTGCAATGGTGGCAAATTTAGGATAGGCTCAGATTCTGTAAGGATGAGTGAGGTAGAAAATCTATAAAAGGCAGTATAGGCCTCTGTGGTGCTTGTCCTGTAGATGGCTCATTTATTTGCCTACATTCTTGGCTATTACATAGGCTTACACTCATTCTTAAAAGATCGTCACTCCAGCTTTTGTGCTACTTATTTTGTGTCTTTGTGAGCAAGAGATTTCCACATCTTGACATACAAACCAGCTTTGTGAAGGTCACAACGTTTTTGTGTCACAGATGTCTCGATTCACTTCAGTGTAACTTGTAGCATTGTGTGACGTTTCCAACTACGTAACAGTCAGCTTTTACTGGCAGCCACTCATCCTTTGTTGAGGCAATGTGATGTTTTCCATTAGATCATGTCACAAGTTTTGTTATTGATTCACCTATTCTTCAGGCACCAACATTTTGGGCCTCTTCAGAGCTCAAACTAGCGACGATGTCTGAGTTGTTTTTCTTTTGTTGGTTTCATCATTCCCTCCACTCACGACACATTTCTAATTACTTTTCCTCTCTCTCCTCAGTTGCAGGTAGTTTTGCTGTTCCACCACCAATGAGACATTATGCTGGGGCTGCAAAGAAAAGGAGGACGGGTATGTTATGAAGCTGCTCTGTCTTCAAATCATGTATTGACATTATTTTAAACATATACTGTACAGGATTTTCCTTAAAACAAAACAATGTATAGACTCATACAAAGTAATCCCTCTCAATCATCACTCATGACACATTAAGTGTGTGGTAGTATATTTTTCTGCAGAGACTCTGGCTGTATTTTCTTATATTCTTCTTATTTTCTGTGCTCACGACATTTATGAGCGTGTTCTAGGGCTGGGTGATATGGTCAAAAATTCATATCTGGGTATTGTCAGGCTAAAAGGCGATACACGATATGTATCTTGGCATTTTCCTCAAAATGGGCTCCATGTTCAGTTGCAAGTCAAAGCCACATTTGAGATGTCAGAAGCACTTTTATAAAAACAGACTGTGATCTAAATAAAATGCAAAGACGAGGATGTTATTCCCCTGTTTGAAAATATGCAGCTGCACAACAGCTGTTGTCCTAAATCCGAAAAAAAAAAAAAAAACTAAACTAAACAACATGTAAATGAAAATTATGTAAACTAAAAAGTAGGGCTGCACGTTAACGTTTTTGGACATGGCACTGGAGCTACAGAGGGTTAAAGGTTTGCAGCACAGGACACAAAACTATAACATGACCATAAAAGTATCAAGTAGGTTTGAAACAATTCAAAATCTACAGTACAGGCCAAAAGTTTGGACACACCTTCTCATTCAATGTGTTTTCTTTATTTTCATGACTATTTACATTGTAGATTCTCACTGAAGGCATCAAAACTATGAATGAACCCATGTGGAGTTATGTACTTAACAAAAAAAGGTGAAATAACTGAAAACATGTTTTATATTCTAGTTTCTTCAAAATAGCCACCCTTTGCTCTGATTACTGCTTTGCACACTCTTGGCATTCTCTCCATGAGCTTCAAGAGGTAGTCACCTGAAATGGTTTTCCAACAGTCTTGAAGGAGTTCCCAGAGGTGTTTAGCACTTGTTGGCCCCTTTGCCTTCACTCTGCGGTCCAGCTCACCCCAAACCATCTCGATTGGGTTCAGGTCCGGTGACTGTGGAGGCCAGGTCATCTGCCGCAGCACTCCATCACTCTCCTTCTTGGTCAAATAGCCCTTACACAGCCTGGAGGTGTGTTTGGGGTCATTGTCCTGTTGAAAAATAAATGATCGTCCAACTAAACGCAAACTGGATTGGATGGCATGTCGCTGCAGGATGCTGTGGTAGCCATGCTGGTTCAGTGTGCCTTCAATTTTGAATAAATCCCCAACAGTGTCACCAGCAAAACACCCCCACACCATCACACCTCCTCCTCCATGCTTCACAGTGGGAACCAGGCATGTGGAATCCATCGGGGCGCCTTTTCTGCGTCTCACAAAGACACGGCGGTTGGAACCAAAGATCTCAAATTTGGACTCATCAGACCAAAGCACAGATTTCCACTGGTCTAATGTCCATTCCTTGTGTTTCTTGGCCCAAACAAATCTCTTCTGCTTGTTGCCTCTCCTTAGCAGTGGTTTCCTAGCAGCTATTTGACCATGAAGGCCTGATTCGCGCAGTCTCCTCTTAACAGTTGTTCTAGAGATGGGACTGCTGCTAGAACTCTGTGTGGCATTCATCTGGTCTCTGATCTGAGCTGCTGTTAACTTGCGATTTCTGAGGCTGGTGACTCGGATGAACTTATCCTCAGAAGCAGAGGTGACTCTTGGTCTTCCTTTCCTGGGTCGGTCCTCATGTGTGCCAGTTTCGTTGTAGCGCTTGATGGTTTTTGCGACTCCACTTGGGGACACATTTAAAGTTTTTGCAATTTTCCGGAGTGACTGACCTTCATTTCTTAAAGTAATGATGGCCACTTGTTTTTCTTTAGTTAGCTGATTGGTTCTTGCCATAATATGAATTTTAACAGTTGTCCAATAGGGCTGTCGGCTGTGTATTAACCTGACTTCTGCACAACACGACTGATGGTCCCAACCCCATTGATAAAGCAAGAAATTCCACTAATTAACCCTGATAAGGCACACCTGTGAAGTGGAAACCATTTCAGGTGACTACCTCTTGAAGCTCATGGAGAGAATGCCAAGAGTGTGCAAAGCAGTAATCAGAGCAAAGGGTGGCTATTTTGAAGAAACTAGAATATAAAACATGTTTTCAGTTATTTCACCTTTTTTTGTTAAGTACATAACTCCACATGTGTTCATTCATAGTTTTGATGCCTTCAGTGAGAATCTACAATGTAAATAGTCATGAAAATAAAGAAAACGCATTGAATGAGAAGGTGTGTCCAAACTTTTGGCCTGTACTGTATGTGGGGGGAGTTAAGAAGTCGTTATCCATGGTCTTTCAAATGAATCTGGTGCTGGAAAATGATTTAAATCTTTATCTATCTAGGCTGTAAGATAAGATCTTATTTATGCACACAGCATCACCAAAGAGGCTGAGGGAGACACTTTGTCCTCATTATATATCAAACGTCTGTGTTGTCGCTGTATTTTTAATCAGATCTGTCGCCTGTATCCATGCATTTCATTTATCTGACAGACTGATTTAGCATAGCACGTGCAACATATGACCGATGTCACACTGTAGACTAATTAAAAGACATATTAAACAGAGGAGCAACTCTGTGTCTCTTTTAGTGTTGCTGGAGAACTTGAGCGTGTACACACACAGCGCTCAGCTGAGGTCGAGGCTTTACAAATGGTAGCAACCAGATGCCAGACAGTAAGCAGCATGTATCCAAAAGACACACAGCATATAAAGCGAGGTGAAACGACAAACGAGAGTGAATCTGGGGTTGGCCTTTACTTTCACTTTTGCAAGCAAGCATGTTTATAAATACTGAAACTGATTTTAGGAAACTGACAATTCTCTATAGTGAATATTTAAGTGCTCAATTTTCATCCACTAGGGTTGGGTCGGTTCTCGGTAATACCAATTCGGTCCGGTACTCGGTCTTGGACCAGGTTTTATTTTTTGAGACCGACCGGACCGCATACTCGGGCAGAGCGGACACCGCGGAGGTCCGCCTGGTAAAAGTGGACGTCCGCAAGCCCTGTGCGCGCAAAGCACAACTGCGCGGACTCCGCTCCGCGCACCAGTGTCACACAAAAGACTGTTTGGCATGTATTTTTCACATCGCAGGGATTTTTCACGGACATTTTACACGGAGTCCGCTCCGCTTAGTACGCCCGAGTCTGTGAGCACCTGTGTCTGCCTCTTCACCAAGCGCACAGCAAGCAGAAGAGAGAGGGGGTGGGGCGGGGACTGAGCTAGGAGGTGTGAGCGCGCATGCGCCTCTACTGCAGCCTGGAGTTTGTTTAATAGTGACGGGGAGTCGATAATGGCGGACAATTTAGTCTTGACGAAATCAAAGAATGCGCCACTATTGCAACACTTTGGCTTTGAGCCAGACGAAGGGGGCAACCCTTGTTTGCACTGATTGAGTAAGCTGCAAAATTTATTTGTAAGGATTTAAAGACACAACGTGTTACTGTCACTTTGTTGTCCTGAGGTCGTTTTTTTTTTTTTTTAATTTTATTTTAAATGAGTCAATTGCGCCCCCAAGTGGCGAAAATCCGGTATTACCGACTTGATGCGTTTTTTTTTTTACAAAAACCGGACCGTTTGGGGGTTTTTTTTCTCATACCGACCCAACCCTATCATCCACACATTTTGTATCTTCCAGCCTTTGAGAGTCAGCTCAGTGACCTTCCTCCAACACTGCTGAAGATGGATTACGCAGTTGTGCCCCTCGCTCAGACGTAAACACACATTTATACTATACCATACATGAAATTAGTAAAATAAAATGTATATTTGTAGTTCATTATCAATTTGCATTCTTATTTATTATTATTATTACTTCTAACACGCGTGTATTTTTCTGTTGACAGGACTGATGATGTCGTCAAAAGACTTCTGTCATTGGAGTTGGCGAGTCATGTGAGTTCTCATGTCCCCTCTGATCACCTCGTCATGTTGTACTCTGTTTTCTAGTAATTTTGACTACAACGACTACGTTTCCTGAAATGTACACTGACACAGCACTTTTAGAAAGTAGAACTGGGGCGCCCAGTAGCTCTGTGGGCAGAGGGGGCGTCCCATGTACAAAGGCAATGTCCTTGTCACAGCGGCTGTGGGTTTGACTCCAGTCTGTGGCCCCTTGTTGCATGTCACTCCCCCTCTCCCTCACCCCCTCACACTTAATACTGTCGTGTTGATTGAAGGCAAAAAGCCCAAAAAATCTTTAAAAAAAAAAAAAGAAAAAGAAAGTAAACAGGCATGTGTTCACGTCTTCAGAGTGAAAAACTGCAGCTGAAAAAGGAGCAGCTGGTCGCTAAAGTCCAGAGGGATGAGAATGACCGCAGCTCAGTGGAAGTCCGGGGTGAGTTGTGTTTCTTCAGTGTTTTACAAAGTGTTTTCACTGAAATGCAAAGATAGGATGTAGCATATTTAACCTGTATATTGACTCAGCCCCTCTTTTAATGTCTTCTCCCTCAGTGGCTCTTTTGACTGCAAGAATCCGCAACTATCAGGAGCACTTGCAGAAACACCACAAGGTGAGCGAAGGAGCAGAATCAGCATCATTTTTCTCCCTTGCAAGCTACGCAGGAAGGCTGTGGACAGGTTTAAAAAAAAAAAAAAAAAAAAAGAATCTTAGATGACGTATTGTGTCGTGGGTTAACTTTCATGTATGAATACGTCTCTCCACATTTCCTCTCTGCCTTCCTTTGGTGTGAGGCATGTGTGAGCTACAGGATATCCTGTTTACTCCCCCACATTCAATAAGAACATGCTTAGCACGGTCATGGTTGGAAATTTCCACGTTACATCATACACGAAACATGGCTGACACAGATAGAGCATAGTATAGTGTTTCTCTGACCTGTTTCTGTGTTGCATTTGTAATTAAGTAACTCCTCATATGCAGATATAAGGTATAAACAAGGCTGCAACTGGTGTCCTCACTTCCTCACATTTAACCCTGTTTGAGTCATACAATGTTTTATATGTTACTTCATTCCAGGACAAAGCCAACAAGAGACGGATGCTCATGGCTATTGACCGCAGGAAAAAGCTTTTAAAAAATCTGAGGTTGGTCAATTATGACTCCTTTGAGAAAGTGTGCGAGCAGCTGGGCATCACTTACACCTTCCCTCCAGAGTACTACAGAAGGGCCACTCGGCGCTGGCTGGCCAAGAAGGCCCTCTGCATTAAGGTAGCAAACACATGACCCCTTTACTCTGTTGAATTATACATTTTTTATGTGCGATATACAGTTATTTTCATTTGCAGCGTATGATAATGTCATCCATTGGGCATTAAAGGAGTGCTTCACCTGCAAAATGATGATGTGTATATCAATCACTAGAGCTGCCCCCTAACAGTCGACCAGAAAGGTCATTAGTCAGCAAGATTTCAGCGGTCGCAAATGTGAAACTCTTTCAGGAGCTGCGCCTTGTCATAATGAAAACCTATATGACTGGACCATGTGGGAATTTAATTTGAAAGGACAGACACAGGAAGTGGCCACGCTCAGCTGTCAGAGAGAAGTCACATTAATTTCCAGGGCTGGTACCTGTGGTTATTCCACAGGCTAGTTAATAACACGTCGGGCAGGAAATCCAAAGTGTGGGATCATTTTGAGAAGGTGAAGGATGAACCCAAGGTGATATGTAAACTCATCTTCATTGGTCGACTACAAACATGACGTATCATCTGAAACATGTCAGTAGCTACATGCCCATTAGCCACTTAGCACAATCATTACTGCTTTGCCGACAGCGTCATTAACAGGCGGCTCGCTCAGTGTGTGACGTGCACTTGTAGATAAAATATAGGCCTATATTAATGAAGGTTCATTAGTACGGTTTGTATTTCTCTGTAATGTAGCACAGTGTTAACAATGTTACTGATACTATTCTTTCTCACACCTTCAACTCAAACCATTGTGTTGCCCCGCCCAAAATATATCATTTCATAATTAAATTAATATCATAAACATGCAGGGGACTAGTCGACTAATGGAACTAAATGACAATATGGGTCGACTAGGAAAATTCTTCGTCGGGGGCAGCCCTATCAATAACTCACTGTAAAAATTAGCCTGACTCCTGTCTGACTGCCTGTCCTCTGTGGGACAGATGTAAAGCTCTAGGTAGCCCTGCACTAACATGATCAACTTTTCCATATTTATCGGACTGAATATTTACAGAAGAAGTGAAAAATATCTGTCGGCTGTGATTGGTTTGTAACGTGACTCCTGTCTGATTGCTGAGCGTGGCCTCTTCCTGTGTCTGTCCTTTCAAATTAAATTCTAATATTTGCTCCACTATTAGGGGGCAGCCCTAGGGTGAAGCTTTAACCCTTAACAAGACTTTGATTCCACTCTTATAAAACAACAGTGCATATTGTGTCAGAGAGTGGTACTCAAGCTTTCTGTAGGTTGATGTGTAGACTCATCTAACTGACTGATGGTGTTAGTTTGTGCCTCCACTGACACTTGGCCGTATGTGTCTCTTCTCAGGTCTTCAAAGAAGTGCAGAAACAGAAGGCAGAGGAGCGGCTGCAGAAGAAGCAAAGTTTAGCCTCTACAGGCACCGAGGCAGCCAAGATGACAGACTCTCAGACCTGATAGAAGACAATATTCTGTATATAACCCCAACGTCTCTACTTTTACACCTTCAGATGTGTGGCATCGCTCCCTTTTTCATGTGTTATCCTCACATAATGTTGTTTTCTTTTGCCTTCAAGTTCATTCAGGTCAGAATTAAATGGAAATAAAATGTCTCAGAAAGTTATATTCAAACTTTGGAAGTGTATTTGTACTGAAATATATGACTATCAGATGTGTTTTGGATTAATCTGCACAAAATGTGAGGCAGTCATTGATCTCACTTAAAGATGTATTAGCTGAAGGAACTCCAGTGACTAGATCATTCGGAAAAAAAATATTTTACTCTATTTCCAACAATATGGAGTTGAGCTCAGAGCCGAATCACAGAACACCACTGCTGCATCACTCTCTATGGGCTGAACATGTGTCCGCTATGATGCACCTCTGGCCACGATGTCAGAACTGGTATTTTTCCATTAGCTGTCAAAGGCAATTTCCCAATCTTTCATCATTTATCAGACTTATAAAGCACTTAGATGTTTCTCCAACAATTGATTACGTAATGTTAAATAAGAAGCAATCGCAGTTGAAGGAGTTCTCTGCATTTTTCTGCTGGCCTTGTGCAGACTTTGTGAGTTCACATTATGCCAAAACCTGTCATGCAACTTTAAGAGCATGTGGTGATGTTACAATATGGTTCACATTTTTTAAACACTACTTGATCGTCTCAAGGTCAAGTGATTATGGACAAAGGGCTCTTAAATAGCGACAACACAGGAGTAAGAAGCAGTACATGTACAGGATGATGACTCCACAGCAAATTGCTGCAAAGAATAAGACATTTGAGATGCTTATAGCGTTGCATTTTAGTTGTAACTAACTAACCAGGAATAGATTGAAAAAAAAAAAAGCTCTTAGTGGTTAGAGCAGGCACCCCATGTACAGAGGCTCAGTCCTCAATATAGCGGCCCAGGCTCAAATCCGGCTTGCTGCCCTTTGCTGCATGTCATTCCCTCTCTCTCTCCTCTCTTCACACTTGGCTGTCCTGTCCATTAAAGGCAAAAAGCCCCAAAAAATCATCTTCAAAAAAATCTCTTTTTCAAGGGTGTCCTGATTAAGACAGGTAGCAGCACAAATCACACAACTGCAGACAATAAAACTAAAGTTTGCAACTGATACCAAGCCGAGGGAGCAGCATACTAGCAAAACAAGTCATGGGATTGATCCAATACAACTTGACCTCAAACTACGGCCCTTGCAATTAACCACACAGTCATCATTTAACGTCATATCTGCTGGATGACGAAACAATAAGTTGCAGAAGTATCCGCATCACTACTTTATTACTGTCCCCAAGACAACTAATGCAGCTCTGTGTGCACAAAACATTTTGCTTCCCTGTGGGGTTTAGGTCAGTCAAAAAGCAAGATTTTGCAGCTGCAAGTTTGTCGTGGCTCTTGTGTGAAACCATCCCCCTTTGCAAACCTCAAGCTATGAGACAACAAGGATGTGATGCATTTTGGGTGTTTATGAAAGCAGGGTCTAAACAATTCTGACAGCTGCGTGAATTCTCTGAACTGTGCTGAACTGAGAAACTAATTCGTAGCTTTCCCCTCCAAACAGTGACATGTTCCAGTGATCTATCTCTTCATGATTACAGCCACCGTCGGCCTCAAAGCAGAGCAGAAGTTCTCGTTAATGGTCGGAGTTTATCAGTCAATCACCACAGATCTTTGTCATCTTCAGAAGCAGCAGTTTGTTGGCAAACCAGCGTTTCACAGCTCGAGTTCGTCAGTTTCCTGTGTGGTGTGCAGCAGCTTGTCACTTAGATCAGGAGGAGCACACACTGACACAGTCTTCTGGTAAGTGACACCTTTTTTTCCCTCTCGCAGTAGATTTACTCAAGAATTTACTATTAACTTACTTAAACTGATATTACTCATAAACCATATTTGCAAATCATTCATAGTTTGTACTTTACAAGTTATGCTTTCACTGTAAACTCCTGACAGTACAACAAGATTACAGCCTGATGCATTTCTAGGTCAAGTCAAACCTTCACATTTAGAATTATAGCATTCTTTAAATTGCTGCAGACCTTCAAGTTGAGTCTTTCAAGTTTGTGAGACGAGTACTGAAAATATTGTCTGACCAACATAAGTAGCTGAGTTGTCACACGCTGACTGTGCTGAGAAGGATTTTTTAAAATACAAGTATATTCCTGTTTAAGAACCACGTGAAACGATGTTGGTGAGGATTCTCAGTCATCAAGGTCATGGAAGTCTGACTTGCTGTATCGTAGACAGCTGGATTTTCTTGAGTTTCTTGAAGACGCTGAACTGGACCGAAGTCTCTTGGATGGGAGGTGAAACGTCTTCAAGAAAGTCATGCAAGTCCAGTTGTCAACGATATGGCACTTAAAACATGTGAAACAATTATCAAATCATTTGTGTGGAAATCACGAAAGCTCCTAAAGCTGAAAAACTAGTGTGTTGTTTTGTGTTAAGGAAGAAGTCCCTGAAACGTTTGATGATACATTATATGTTTTGCAGGTAGACTTGTAAATGCTAATTATAAATGCTGTGAATGCTGTCTTAGAGTTATTTTCCAATGGAAAGCACTGGAATATATGTACTGATGCGTCAAATGACATTTCCCTCTCTGTCAGTACATAGCGTTAAATGTCAGCACGTGTGGAAAATTTAAAAAACAATAATTGTGGCACATGGAAGGATTTATTCAGGTCTTTCCTCCTGCAGCAAACTGTATGTCTGCTTAATTCCACTGCTAACAGCTGAATGTGTTCCTATAGGTTGCTAAAGCAAAGGCAAAACAGCAAATCCAGTTATCCAAAATGTCGAACCCAGTGGTCACCCATCAACCAGGCGCTGGCGGCTACGGGACAAATGTCCAAACAGGAGAGTGGAGCTCGGGCCTGTGCTCCTGCTGCAGTGACTTGGTTGTCTGTGAGTATCATTCAGGGTGCTTGAAATCTGTTCAATGTTTCTCCAATTCTCTTTTCAAATATTCACAATGAAATACACTGTCGTTGTGCAGGTGCTCTTGGTTGTTGCTGTCCACTTATATTGAGCTGCTACACAGCGAATAAGTATGGTGAAAGCTTCTGTTTGGGTTGTGTGCCAGGAGGCATGACAGCCCTTAGGACTCATATGAGACTGACCTATGGTATTCAGGTGAGTTACTCATATGCATTATATTCCAAAGTCAGAAGAAGACAAAGCTTTTGTTTTGTGGTGGTGTTTCATGCAACAAGTTTCACACAGGAACACTGACCCGCTCTTATGAAAGACAGAGATTTCATAAACATAGGAAATGTTGGGTGTTCCCTGCAGTTGAGAAACCTAAACTGCGGTAGATTTCTTCATAGAGGGCTGACGTTCCCTTTTGTGATTTTGTTTTAAATCTTTTAACCATAGGGAACAATAACCAACGACGCCTTGATGACCTTTTTCTGTGGGATATGCGAGGTGTGCAGGATGGCGCGAGAAATCCGCATCAGGAACGGAGACGTTTCAACTTAAGAAGACGAAGGCTTCTGGTCCACTATATAGACACAGTATGCTCTGTCTGTTGACGATGTCCTGCTATTGTGGAAGTAATTTGTTTTTTCCTGTAGCAGGTGTAGCTTTCATACAGACAACAAAGAAGGAGCGGCTAATGAGTTATGCAATTCAATGAATTTAATTTTTGTTACCTGTAGCCTTACATGTACATCTAATTGTGCGACAGTTAGTGCGAGCACTTATCTGCGTCACTGTAAATAAAATGCTTTGTTCATGATTGATGACATTTGAGCATGCACCATTTTGTACAAGATTGTCAATAAAAACAAAATATATTATGTGATGTTATTTCATTTGCCTCTTAAATGTCAAGTGTGTATGTGGGATTCAGTGCCATCTAGAGGTAAAGTCGTAGATTGCAACCACATGACACTTCTCCCATGTGTGTAGGAGAACTACAGTGACCGATACAAAAACACGAATGGCCCTGTGTAGAGCAAGTGTTTTGTTTATCCATTCTGGGCTACTGTTGAAACAATATAGTGTATCAGGTAAATAACATAAGAATAAATGTAATAATATATTTTTTACCAGATTTATGGGCAGTATACAGTGACATAGCAAAGATGCCAGAGTGAGCTGGTTTCTGGTTAGTATACAAAACCTACAACGTTGAGAACATGAACTGAACCCATACTGTTAATTCATACCCTAATCTCCCATATCCATATAGTTCTCCCACCCTAATCTCTCAAGACAAATTCTGCAATTTACATTGTAAAAAAAGTTTGGGTTTTTTTTACTGATGGATTTCCAGATTGCTCCCACCCTTACTCAAAATGATAATAATAAAATAAATATTTAAACTTAAACATCAGACACACATAGAAAATGATAACAGTAATATGATAAGGGAAATAAATAAATAAGACAGAATAAATAATAAAATAAAATACCATTAAAAATAAATAATAAAATAAAATAAAATAGAATAAAAATAAAAAGAGAAGAAATTAAAAAAAAAAAAAACTTCATAAAGGGCTTCCAGGTCTTGTTGAAGGATTTACAAGTATATCCAAGGGAAAATCTAATCTATTCAATTTTGAGGTTAGGATACACCATTCAACCCAAATCATAAACCTGGAGGGAATCCCAATGGAAGAATCTGATTTGTTTCTTTACTACACCAAAACTCAAAAGTAAACATCTCCATAGTTGCCAAAAATGTTTGCGAGAGTGCAGGTCTTTTGATGTAGACCACTCATGTTTTTTAGAAATGTCAGAAAATAACTGTATTTTGGGAAACACCAACAACGAAGGACCAATGGCTAACTATTGTGGAAGAAATCTTTTTCATGGAGAAATTAGCACATACTGAGACAACAAGAAGCATAACTAGAAAGAAAATTAGAAAAATGGACTCTATACAAGACTCAAAATAAATAGATACACTGATCCTTAAGGCTGTAAAATGTGTATTCACCCAAGCAGTTTTGTTTCATTAGCACTTATTATTTTAAATTATTTCATTATTCTGTTGTAACTGACATGTCAATGTCACAAAAATAGTTTTCATAAAGATTTAAGTGGGGGGAAAAAAGACACAAAATAGTGACCTCCGTAGAGCAGTACTTTATGTAGATATAAATGCACACTAAATTTGACACACTGGACCTTTAGTGTAGGAGATTATGATGTGCTGAGCCACCAGAACAGATGAGTATTGTGTGTGTTATTTGGTGAAAAGGAATGTGCTCATAAATCAGTGGTTCCCAGCCTTTGTGGCTGGTGACTACATGAGAAACAGTCCTTAGCATGGACATCTGTTGAGATATCAACATTTCAACATCAGCATTTTAGCGACAGAATGAGTAACAGAAAGTCATTTCCTTTTTTTTTTCATTAGATGGATTTTTAAAGGGTTGAATAGGTTAAAGTATCAAGTATTTCACAAGATCAAGAAGGCAGAAGTGTGTGGTGACCTCTGGAGGTCAGGGGACAGTATGAGAACACAATGCATAAGTTAATTGAGATTGTAAGGTAATCTTACTGGTAAAGTATAATTTGGATGTGTGCAAATCAGTTTACAACTTTTAATACATGTCTTCAGGCTAAATAACACCAAATAACACTCATTTCTTTTATAGACCGTCGATTTATCCCAGCATTGCACATGTGCCCTTGCTTTAGTCCTCAGGTGAAAGATCAGTATTTCCTTGGAATATAGTTCCTCTGAAATGTCCATTCGCTTTTCTGTAGATGAAGGGTCAGGTTTAATGGCCTTTTTGCATGCCAGTATAAGGATTTTAAACAGAGTAAGTCCTTCTTATAAATAATGTCCTCAAGTATTAATGCCAAGTAAACAATCCATGGGTCCCTTGGGATCTTGTAACCTATAGGTCTCTCAAGAATCAAAATAATCCTGTGCCAGAATGTTCGTAGTTTCATACATGACCAGAATATATGAGTGACTGGCATTCACCTGCCCACAGAGTCTCCAGCAGCAATTATATTCCTCCACCCTTATTCTCTCCATCTTTTAGAGCTGGTGGAGGTTTGCTGCGACCCATATATATTTTAAATATTTATATATTTATAGGCAAACACGTCAAAACCCTGTGTATCCAGGCCATAGGTTGTTAAAGCCTATAGTTATTCACACTGTGGTGAAGGGTCTAACTGAAAGTTTCACACAAACTTGACCCCGCCCGTTTCCGTATACGTCATAACACACAGTGCGCTGATTGGCTGTCTGCTTCGTGGCCTGGCAACCAGAAGAGGCTTTACCAAACAGACAGACCCCCTGCCAACAAGCCTCCGAGCTAGCTACAGACGCTAGCTACCTACGTTTTCTGAGGATATTCAACGGTCCAAACACCACCATGTCTTCAAGAACTCTGCCTCTGCTGTTCATCAACCTCGGTGGAGAAATGCTGTACATCCTGGACCAGCGGCTCAGAGCTCAGAATATCCCCGCGGACAAAGCTAAGAAAGGTAGCTAGCTTAGCGGCTAACAACAAAAATGTCACCCTGCAGTAAAACGTCTGATAACTGCCCATTCATTTCAGCCCGTTTGCACGTTTACTGGTTGGTGAATTAGGAATAAGTTTTGGCAGTTGATAAGAAGTCAACAGTAAGTTAACATTAATGAGTCAACTGGTTGTCTTGTCCCAGAGCTAATTTTAATTCTTAGTTCTCAATGCTCCAGTGTAAGTAAATGGGAAACTGCTCTATCTGCTATATGTAAATGTTCTATATACCAACATTGGTCAAGCCATGAGTTATTTGTCATTCAACAATCTAGTTTCCAGAACAGCATTTCATTTATCTGTCTCCCTTTAAATCATAAAGTCTTCACTGTAGCTGGCTGGATAGAGGATGACAGAAGGAGAGGTATTATTACAGAGCTTCAGCATAATCATGCACTCATGCATTTGTGGCTCTTTGCTCTGCTTTGGCCTAGTCTGAACCAACACGCTGGATAAACAGTAGGACTTGAGAAGTAAACAACAGATGAGATTTCATATGCACACATCAGCTCACGAGAAATGTATTATGTGGTTGGCTCTGCACCCAGGTACATCAGGCTCAGGTTCTGGCCACAAACTAACCTCAATAACAATGAAAGGAGGTGTGTTTAAAGGAATACTTCACCCTCAAAATGATGGGTATATATATATTTGTATATCTGTTACCCACCCTATGTACGTTGAATTCATGAACATAACTTTATTTCTTTTATATGCCTCTGCAGTGAACAAAGACTCCAAAACCAGAGAGAATTCTTGATGAATTGAAGTGAAAGGGGTCCACGTGAACAGCAAAACCAAGTCAAAACATCAGTTTACAAACACTCACACAACTCTTGCAGTTTTACTCCAAGCCTCATTTACCCAGTCATATTTCCAGCATTTCCCAACACTTGCATTTTAGCTGAAACTACATCAAACAATTTGAAGCACTTCTGCATAAACAGTCTCAAGCATGCGTTTGAACTTTTGCTCAGGTATTTTGTTCATATCCTGCCTCTAAGCGACAGGCATGGGTGAGTGACAGCAGAAGTCCTGGCTGATACACAAGCTGGGAGGTGGGATTTCAATGAAATGCACATCCATGCATGAGACTGTTTATGCCGAATTGTTTTAAATATTGAGGTATAAGCAAACATGCATGTCTGTTGATATTTTTAGTTTTGCTGTTGTTAAATGCAGCCCTCTTTTACCTCAATTCATCAAGAATTTTCTCTGCTTTTGCATTCTTTGTTCACCACTGAGGCAAGTTTTTTTTTCTCACAAATTTAATGTAACTCAGTGAGTAATTTCTATACAGATGTCATTGTGGGGGTCAAGTATTCCTTTTAAAGCTACCACACAGGCCCATATTCCATATTCCACATAAGACACAACATACACTTGATGATGTTTCTTAACTCCAAAATATTGTGTATTGCACCTGTTTATTCTGCATATATCAAGAAGATCATCAGGGGTCACCACACTGTCTGTCTGTGCTCTGAGAACAGTCTTACAGTGGGTAAGTTGCACTACAGAGAATAGTACATAGCCTCACTGAGTTAGGCAAGTTTATCTGCCCCACCCTTGAGCCAATACAAAGCTTGTGAAAAGTGAAAGTTAGTCAATGAGGCTTGACTTCCTACAGTCGCAGCAGTGATTGTAATGACTTCAGCCAATTGCAACAGTGATTGATGGACATAATCACTGTAAATGAAACACTCTTTTTGGAGAGTGAACACAAACATTTTCCTACCTGGCTATTGCCCTGCTACCAAGTAGGACATCCGCTGATGGCTTACCATGCTGCTGCTTTATTAGGGCTGTCGGGTTAGGCTTTGTATGAAATGGTTTGGGCCAACATAGTGTATAGAACGCTGCCTGCTTTTGAGCTTACAGCGACGAGGGTGCATTCGTCTAACCTCAGTTAACTCTGTGTACCTTTCTGTCGTGCTGTTTGCCTGACTAGTTATGAATGACATCATCACCACCATGTTCAACAAAAAGTTCCTCGAGGAGCTTTTCAAGCCACAGGAGCTTTACTCCAAGAAGGCCCTGCGGACTGTGTTCGACAGGCTCGCCCATGCCTCCATAATGAGACTCAATCAAGCCAGCATGGACAAGGTGAGTCATCTCGTAGCCCTCATGCACAGCGCTACACTGAGCATGAGCACATGTTGAATTGTTTTGTTCCTTTTGTCTTCTAATTTGAATTTCACATCAGTACATAAGACTCTGCTCATTCATCACATTGTCTCATCAGCTGCACAGTTTGTTTTCCAGCCTCCTCAGTATACACACTAGATCAGTGTTTTAGAGTCAAGCATGCTTCAGATCCACATTAGATAAATCTTCATATCAATCAGTGCTTTATGTCCATATATCAAGTGTGTACATGTTGGATCATTTTGTTGCCTTGAAGCAGAGTGCAACTGTGACTCTGAAACAGTGAGTGATTCATATCTTAAACACTGAATGCTGCTGTATGTGGCTCCCTCTACTGTTTATTACACAACAGTAACATTGTTTTTATTTTGATGGATGACTCAGTGTCGTCATGTATGTGTTTCCCTCCTCGCAGCTCTATGATTTGATGACCATGGCTTTCAAGTACCAAGTGCTCCTCTGTCCCCGGCCCAAGGACATCCTTCTCGTCTCCTTCAACCACATGGATGCGATCAAGGACTTTGTGAAAGACACTCCCAGCATTCTCAGCCAGGTTGATGAGACGTACCGACAGCTCATAGAGGTATGACATGTGTGACTTAACTCTTCTCACATTAGTTTTGGACAGGAGTGCGTAGAGGCATTACACATGGCTTGTTGGGGTTTCCTGCGGTGTGATCTTTGAGTTTTTAATGGCAAGTTAATTAGGTGTGATAAATGACTGTATAGAAAGATGGACAATGTGTCTCACCTTCTCCTATTGTACACAATGTCGCAAAATATCCACGTACAGCTGCCATCTTGCACTGGTGACATCATTTGGAGCCAGAATCTACATGGTAGATTCCAGTCGCATGCAGCGCCATTCATCAAAGCACACACAGCTGTCAGTCATAATGTCAGCTTCCTTTTTTATAGCATTAAATAACTACTGAAAACAAAACTTATTGGGAAAACAAATACTTGAACACACAACAGCGTGAAAAGAGACACCTTAAATGAAGAAACCATCTTTGGGAAAAATTTATTGATGTGTACCTTGATCTTATTTTTATTGGTAATTCAATAAAGATATACAGAGTATTAATAAACAAACACAGAGCCATTAAGGAGAAAAAGACAACCCCACACACCCATTAACCCAGGAACAGACAGAGAAAGTCAGACCAGTTAAAGGAAATCTAATAGAGAAGAAAGACGGAAAAAAGGGAAAAATCACGACAAATTAAGTTGTGTGACATAAGTAGGGGAGTATAGCATGTTTCATTACAATTTTTCAGCTTCCATATTTGCCACAAAAGTTAAAAATTGTTGCCAGGTGGCAAAGACGCGTGCAGCTGATCCTTTAATAAAACAACGGCTTTTCTCCAATTGTAAATGATACATAACATCCTTGATCCAATGTCCATATGTTGGAGGTGAAGAGTCCTTCCATTCACATGGGATGAGCCGTCTGGACACAAGTGAGCAGAAAGAGACAATGTCCGATTGGACTCTACTTAAGTTAACATCGCAAGGACTTACTCCAAATATTACCATTGACATAGATGGGGCAGCCAGCCGTCCAAACAGTGTTGAGAAAATTTTAAATATTAAAGCCCAGAAATGAAATAGTTTCGGACATGACCAGAACATGTGACATAAAGTGTCTGAAGACTGTTTACGTACCTTGATTGATCTTTTAATTTGGCCCATGTCCCATTTGCTAACATGGAGGGGGCGGGGTTTATGACTGCAGCCAGTCCCCAGGGGGCCACCAAAATATTTTGTCTTCACTTTTGGGGCCGCTGTCAAGTTGAGCGTCTTTGTTATACAGTCAGTAGTTCTGATTTTAAAAGAGGTGGAAAGCAAAAAATGCTAGTTGGCTCGTTATACCAAGAAGAAGAAAAAAGAAGAAAAAACGAAACTACTTAAAACAGCAACTTTTTTTTGGTTTTGTCATACAGTCAGGTGTGGAGTACAGAGCTGACTTTACAAAGCAATGACTTACATTGTATCACCAAACAAGATTTTAAAAAAGGCCATGTAGTACAGTTTATACGACCCAGAACAGGAAACACATGTCAACGTTAGAAGTGTCATAGCCTTTCAATTCCATCCAATTCAACTAAGTAAACATTTAATACAAGCAATTTAAGTGGCAGTGATTTTATTTTTTCTACTTTGCTGATGCAACATAGTCAGGGATGCAGGTAATTCACTATGCTGTCATAATTCCTTACCATTTGGATTATAATCACATACGCTGAGCTGCTGTATGACTACACATTATGTCAAGTGTCAGCAGCAACAGATGTTTTACATTGCTTGTTATTTTATGGTAGTATGAGGTTAAATGGGATACTGTTTAACTTTGATAATAAAGGAAACATGTATATACATACATTCGGTTTGTAGTTAATTTTTGCATTATGTTATTATGTTATCGTTCATCTTTACCTTTTTATTTCTAGATGTACACACCCTTGTCTAGTGGGGAATTCCAGCTGATCAGACAGACTCTCCTTATCTTCTTCCAAGACATGCATATAAGAGTAAGTCCATTATGTTGTCAGGTTTGAGTATCTTGGAGAGAATAAACTGGATAATATTATATTCACTTTTGTTTTTTGTTTTATTTTCCTCACAAACCTGTTTCTCTGTTTTCTCTCTTTGCCAGGTATCTATTTTCCTCAAGGACAAAGTGCAGAACTCAAATGGTCGCTTTGTGCTCCCCACTAGTGGTCCTGTGCCTTATGGAACACAAGTCCCCGGCTTGATAAGGTACCACTTTATACAGCTTTTTCCACTCAGACCCAAACAGTCTTCACTCTAAAGAATCACGGCGATAACCGAGACTGAGATTAAACAGTTGGCTCTGATCATAAATGTACTTTTGGTCCTTTCAGTGATCTTTAATGTTTGTTTTTTGCCTTTCATATGCTTGCTGATCTCACCCAGACACTGTAATCTTAAGTTAAGTAGGCCTAACTGCAGCTAATAGCATTACTGAGGTTTTGTTGAACAAGCATTTACATTCTAAGTTTAGATGTGTTGCATGTTGAGCTACTAACTACTTTTGTCACAGGAAGAAATACTAAAGAAATGATGTGCATAGAAAAGGTTTGAAGGCACGTTTGTCTATAATAAATATATTTTTTGTATTTGGTAATTCCAGGATGTTTAGCTGCACTGGTGAAGAGATGGCCAGACTGCAGTTCAGTAATGGAGGAAACTACAGTGCTGCTCTCCGGGAGGGATCTTTTGAGATTTTCGGAGACAGGGTCACCAAACTAGGCACAAACATGTAAGGCACCACACATCACAAAAGATGTACATTAACATCAAAAACATGACTTGTTTGTCCTGTATTTATGTAGTTGCAGTGGGCTGATGATGATTGTCTGTCATCCAAGTCATGACATACTTAGAAGAACTAAGTCAAAGGCTTAAAGGGACATTTCATCCCAAAATCAAAAATACATATTTTTCCTCTTACCCTTGGTGTCAGTTGCAGAGTGTTGGAGGTAGCAGCTGTGGAGATGTCTGCCTTCTCTCCAATATAATGGCACTCTGCTCATGGTGCTCAAAGCGCCAAAAAAAAATACAATTGAAAAACTCAACAGTAATGTCTCTTTCCAGAAATCATGACCTGGTTACTCAAGATTATCCACAGACCTTGTTGTAAGCAGTTTCATTCGTTCATTGTCCGTAACGGCTTATCCTGTTAGGGGTGGCGGGGGTGCTGGAGCCTATCCCAGCTGACATTGGGCAAGAGGCAGGGTACACCCTGGACAGGTCACCAGACACAGGGCTGACAGACAGACAACCATTCACACTCACATACACATATGGGCAATTTAGAGTCACCATTTACCTAACCTGCATGTCTTTGGACTGTGGCAGGAAGCCAGAGTACCCAGAGAAAACCCACGCTGACACGGGGAGAACATGCAAACTCTGCATAGAAGGGCTCCCCCACCCTAGGGTTCCACCAAGGAACCCTATTGCTGTGAGATGGCAATGCTAACCACTGCAGCACCATGCCGCCCTAAAGGAAAAATATGTATTTTTGATTTTGGAGTGAATTGTCCCTTTAAAAACTTTGCGATGGTGTTATCTTGGTGACTTTCCAGAGTCTTAGGTATTTAAGCCTATGTAATTTAATGTCACAATGTTATTACATTACAGTGTGACTGTTATAAAGAGAATTAAAGGCCTGGGATTTCCCACCATTCAGTAAAACATATAAAGACTACTGGATCACTAGACAGATCATCTTTAGCCCCATGTTGCATCAAAGTGTTCATTCTCTCTGTTCTTCTTCTTTCCACTCAGGTACAGCGTGAGCCGCCCAGTGGAAACCCACATGTCAGGAACATCTAAAAATTCTGCTCAGCACACAAAGGTGAAACAGCTTCACTCTCAGTGCTGTGAACATAACTGATTTTATTAACACACAAAATGTTAATGAACTTCATGCACAAAAGTTGCATTCTTAAGGCTGATTTGGTGTTCTCAGTACATAACAGGAACATGAACTTAATGAAGTGACCCTGGTCCAGATGAACACTCTACATCCTGGTGCATAATCAGCAGCAGCAGGACCTTGTGAATAACAGGTTCAGCATGAATACACTGTAGTGAACAAAGCATTGTGTGTCAACAGGTCAGTGCTGCTCCCAACCCTCTGGCCAAAGAGGAGCTGAATCTATTGGCCAAGTTAATGGGAGGGTTAGAAGTTCAGAAACCAGGAAATGCAGACAGCGGCTTCCGTGTCAACCTCTTCGCCACCGATGAGGAAGAAGAGTGAGTTTCCATATTTGTGTGTGTACTGTCAGTGTGTCGTACGGCACTTGATGAAACAAAACTGCTACTGAAATTAAACTATTTAACTTGTATTAATTACTCAAAACTAACATTGTCTCTTTTCTTGTCATCACAGGGAGGCATTAATATCAAGACCAGATGAGCTTTCATATGGAGTCATAAACATCCAAGCAACAAAAGTAAAGCTGAGTTATCTGACCTCACAAAACTTTTCTATTTTGTATGATGTAATTTGATTTTCAGTATTTGTGTCATGAAAATCAAACTTACCTGCATATTCAGTGACAAAGTCTCACTATACTGTCAGTCGTGTGTCATCTAAGGAGAAGTGGAAACTACAAGACTCTCTGAGCTGCTGTGCTGCTCAAACCAAAAAAATTGGGGGGCAGTTGGCGATACCAGAAGACTCGTGAGGCCTTAGTACATACAGTACATTTGTGCACAGTAAAGAGCAGGGTAAATGTCTAGCTTAAATATGAGGTGTCTCACTATCTATATTATATGCATCTAACAGCTGCTACACACACATAATCACTTTCTGCATTTATTGCTTATTTAGAACAGGCAACAACAAAGAAGACAATGCCACACCGCACACTCTTTAGTGGCCTGTGTGCCTTCTGCTCTCCTCCTCATTTTGTCCTCTTCTCCTCACTTTATTCTCCACTCCTTTCCTTTGCTCTCTTCTCACTTTTGTCTCCTCCCCTGCTTGTTTTCTTTTCCTCCTTCTTTTTCAGACAATCACACCCTAATTCTTATTGTTAAATAAGATATTAATATTCTTAAAAAATCCCAGGGAACAGATGCATTCAGCAGCTGCAGCTCTGCGCTCCTCCTGGGCATTCTTAACACACAACATGTTTGTGCAGCACCAAACCACATCAGATTTGTTTAAAATGAATTACCAGAGCCATGAAGTGGGAGACGTAAACATTATTTCATGTAGAGTTTTGGTTTATAAAGATACATGGAAATAGGAAAGCCATTCGGTGTCTGTCTTTGCTCCCACTACGCGGTTAGTGAACCCAAATCAGCGAGAGAGTTGCACTAGACTAGCTTACTTGTTGTTAAGCTAAATGACAGGTTATTGCCTAAGATAGGCTGGTTGTATTGAGATATTCTTATAGTGGTTTAATTTTAAAACAGCGACAAACAATGCTGAGGCCTAGGGTAAACACTATCATTACCTAGCTGTCCATGGAGGCAGGTCAGGGAGACGTTGATGCTGCTCCACAGGGTGCTCGATTTGCATGGCTGTGACAGGGAAAGAGGAATCAGGCATACAACATGCTTTTAATTGAGAACTGCAGCCAAATTTCAAAGCTAAAATATAAAGTTATTAAAACAAATAGAAAAAATGTCTTGCAAAAAGGGCACTTATCCAGTCAGAGGCCAAAAGCTCCACCTGGGATCTATCTGTACACGTACCTGCTGGGTGGGCTGATTTGACAGGAGCCAATGATCACGACAGTCGCCAAAATCACAAAAAAAATTATGTCCGGTTTGCTTGCATCAGGCAAGTGAGTGATTCAGAGTTTACTGAGCCTCCCTTCTATCTCTCGTGTCCACTCATTCCGCAGAATGCTAGTTCCTAATGTATTCACCATTTTTGTAGCTACGATGCTGGTTTTGATTCAGACTGTCTGCTTCCCTGCTTGTTTGGACACTGCCCTCCTCCCTTCTCAGAATCATCTCCAGGGTGTCTCAACTACAAATGGAGCTTGTTTTTGGCTATGATGAAATCAAACATGTTTTAAAACTGACATATCATCCAGGACAGTTCATGACAGGAGCAGGACTCATCTCAGAGCTGTTTGACTCACAGCTTTTTATCTCATCTTATCTTGTCTTATCTAAAAAGTTTGTCTGGGTTAGACAGTTTGACAGACAAGTCTTCTTTTACCCTTGATAAGCCCTGTGATCGGACTCAGGGCCAAATGTTACTTATCTCAATGATAGGCTTAAGATTACACAGTCAATGATCAGGGATGTGACGCTTTGCCAGTCTAACAGGATTTACTGTGATGAGGTATTAGTCCCTTGTGACGACCACTCTGACACTGTGATTGGTGGATAACAATGTCTTTCAGGACCAGCAGGCCAATGCAGAGCTGGCCAAGATCATGGGGGAGTTCACAGAGTCTGGAGATCAATCTCCCAGCGCCAGCAGCAAAGGAGACGACCTTCTGGCCATGATGGACGGCCTGTGACACGGTCGCCCTGACAGAAACGCCCAGGGGGGTGGGGCACGATGCATCGTCAACAGTCTGCTCTACTGTAGACCAGTCTGCTGTCTCTACCTGCGTACACACGCTGCAGCGACCTCACGTGCAGCCAATAAACTTTCTTCTTTGGGTGCTATTAAAATGCAGATGTGAGCAGGTGTTGCCGTTTGGTTGTCAAATGACCGACTGCCAATTTGCATAGTTAACAACAGAGAATGTGGTGAGCCGAGCTTTAAGCTATGATACACTGTAGTAGTATATTTGCTGTAAACTGAAGTGTTTCAGTGCATCAAAATACACAGTGGGCCTACTGTACATCAGTGTATTGATATGTATGTGTGGCGATAGCAATACATGCTAGCTGTACACAAAACACACATTCCTTTAATTTCACACTAGTACATTTCTCTTAATTATTAATAACACATCCCAGTTTTAGTTGCTTTGATGCGTTATAGCTCATAATTCCATGTTACACGATGTGAAGAGGGAGTTTAACTTCCTCTGTGTTCAATGAACGAATGATGATATTGTGGAGAAATCGGTGAAAACCCAAGTGCTCTTTCTAACGAGATTTAAATTCCCTCAAATCTTTATTTTGGTAAGAGATATTTATATGTTGCATCACACTGCACTACCTTAAAACAATATGAGGAGCAACCTGTAAGACACTTTTCACCTCCCTGTGAGTCTCTTGTGTGGAGCTATGGCCCAGAAATATGCTCACTGATGAGTACGTTATTATAAAATAGAGTAATGCAATATAAGTTGTTGTCTAATATGTAAATAAGTTTATTGCATACGTTATTTATTTGAATGTATAATGTTATATGTATAGGGGAGTGCATATTGCTACAGTTGTTTAATTGTTGGATGTGCAATGTAGGATTTTTAATAAATAGATGAAACAATGCACGTTTTTACGCATATTATTGTATGCACTCTGTCATCTGCTTTGGTACTGATGCAACAGTGTGTTAATAATGGCATGAATCTTGTAACAGCTTGTTGTAGTTTAGGAAATACAACAGTAGAGGGAGCTGTTTGACTTTTTTTAATATGTGCTGTATGTGGTTTGTCATAACTGCCACACGCTGCCACAGTCCATTTAAGAGTAGTCACGCTGCCTTTAAAAAAAAAATGTGCCACATAGGTGATAGGTGACCAAGTTTTTCCACTAATTAACTTGCCTTAGGAGTTAAGGATTCACTGAGATGTAAAACAGCAAATGTGTGATTGATTACAGTTATCTATATTTACATATTTAGCCACCAACTCAGAGCATTAAAAGCAACATGCTTGGATGTAATCCCCAATTAGTCTGCTGCTCCAGACCTACAATGAGAATTGCTATAGCAACAGCTATTTGCAAGATATTTGTGTGCAGTGTGCCTGCAGACGGGTCAATGTGAGACTGTGATATAGTCTGCACTCACCAGCCAACCACACTCAGACACACACACACACACGCGCGCGTGAAGATGGTGCATACCATACAGGCAAAACATGCTGAGACACTTCGCTGAATTGATATGGAGGAGGAGGATTGTGGTGAGGTCTTCCGAATAATCTTGGCAAAGGAGAGACAAGAAACACTACGTGCCCTGAGGATAAAACCTACCTGCAAAACAAACAGAAACCAGAGCTCATGCTAGTCATCCTGCAAGACTGCTCACTGGAGTAAGCTCACTACAAAACAACATCTCACCATAAAGATTTGTAGGATTGCTCATATGTTGCATTGCAAGGATTATTCTCTTTCAGGGGCGTACTCAAAAACAACACTGTGATTTCTAAAATAGTAAACAAAAGTCACATATTTTAAGGAGATGCTTACCTCACTATGTTTTGAACTAGCACTGTTTGTTCCATGAAGGCCTCAAGTGTGCCTAATATGACAAAAATGTGGATTTAAAAGCAAAAAAAAGTATTTCTTCTTTCTCTAAAGAAGCCAAAAGAGCCACTAAAACATGTTTCTTTCACAGACGTTGCATTTTGACTTATGATTCAGTTTCCTCTCTAAAGGCTGTGGGCAGGACACTGTAAAGCCACAGGCTGACGAGTGTTTCATGTGGCCAGGGGCATATGCTCTGCTGAGTCAATGCAGGAAGATGAGTGCAACTCGAATGAGCCTTTGCCATTTAGGTTGCCCTCTCTGTCTGTCGCACCTGCCCACTGGTTTGAAACTGGTAGCTGTGGGTGGAAAACAAGGTTAATCAGGTTAGCCTAAATTGGGAACATAGGTGGGCTTTTTCTAAATGTCACAGTCATTCAGAGCTGTGTTGTGCTGAGTAAATGAGTAAGAAATTTCCTAGCTTTTGAGTGAGCTGAGTTGGTGGTTTTGTGTTAGGTATTGCAAATTCAACACACAGGCAGTCTCAGATATTGAAAATCTAATGCCTTTATCAGATGAAGTGCTAATTAAACTGTGATAATTAGTTTCACTGAGTCATATGGTGAACATAAATGATGTGCAATATGTGCCTCGTTACAAAAATTGCAATGTAGAAACTAAAATTTTAACAGTCAGAGATCTGTGTGTGCAAAGTTACATTCAGGTGCATTACCTTTTTGACATAGCAACACAATGGTAAAGATTTCCCTGAAGAGAGAAGGCTGAGATTGAATATTAAGTCTGTATTTTATGTTTTATTGCTCATTATATTTTTAATTAAGGGCTACACTTTTTTATTATTAGATGCTCTATCATTTCTGATGTCTTCTTCTTGTCGGATGATTGTAAAAACGTGTGTTTTAAGAGCTTTCTGTGGCAGATTTTAATTGTAGAGCTCACCCAAGGTCTTAGTTTGTCATGCAGTGTTAAATATAGTAAGTTATGGTCTGTCTGAGAAATGTTTCACCACTACAATGCTGTTTTTAGTGCCTTTTAAGTCCATATGAGTATTTTTGCTTGACATAATAAATAACGTCTACACTGACGTTTACAAGTGATGTAGTTTCATAGAACAATAATTTCAACTTTTCCCGTACAGGCAACTATGATGTAATGCGTTTCATTCAGCAACTTTTATTATGCAAAGAATTTCATCATCAGTGCGCAACCATTTACTGGGAAAAAAACAGGCGGCTGCTGTCATTGGTCGAGCGCGGCTGTCAATCAAACGAGCGTGTGCGTCATTTCCGTTGTCAGGTGGTGCTGTCGCTGTGGAAAGATGCGATCAGCGAGGAGCGGAGGCTTTTCCTTAATTGCTCATTTCGGTAACAGAGGCTAAACAGCCCGAAACCAACCCGCTGTGGTGTCTCCTGTTAAAGCGAGAAGCTCCGCACATCCACCGCAGCGTTTAACCCAAGAAATATCCATGTTGTAAGCAGACAGCGCAGACTTTACCCGGCGGTTTTGGCTCGAGGTAAGCGAGGTGGCGACTACATTGCTATCTAGCTTTCAGGCGAAGCTAGCCAGCTGTAATATTACCTACTTTGTTTAAATGGCCTCCCGGCTGATCCGTAGCCTCCGGGTTGCCTTTAGCTAACGTCGCTCTCCATATATCGTGTTAAAACATCCGTGACACGTTCAAATACACGCTAAAGTAGCCGTTACCGAGCTAACGGCTGCTCCGTGTAGTTTGCACCGTAAGCCGAACTCCTTGTTGTGTTGTGTGCCCCTTTGTGTGGCCGGTGTGCCTGGAGCAGTGGCAGCGTCTTTAGCCGACTAATTCACCCAGCTTTGTTGCTGTAAGTTTTTACGAGCACTCAAGCTTTTGTTTTATGTCGCCCCGTGTAAATATACACCGTAAAATAGCGTGTGTGTGTGTCGTGTTTATTTAAATGACCCAACGCACTGTAACGTTGCCTGTTACGTTAACGCACGCCGTGTAATGCGGTGTAGTATGTGTGATTTTTAAACGTCCCCAGGAGGTCAAATTGTAATTGTTGTGGGCGAAACACATTAGCACCTGGCTGCTCAAGTTGTGAGCTGTCTGTGGAGTGGTTTTGCTCAAGTTGTAAGGCATAACGTCAGCGTTTCACTCCGCGGCTCGTGTTGCTTACAGTGCTCGCTGCCAGGACTGAGCGGTGTCCAGACCTTGTGGTCGCAAAATGGCACCAATCAATGTGTGACCGTCTGCGTGCATTTGTAATTATATTCGTCTTGTGATTTGTAATGTGACCTTGTGTACACAGACGTGCAGTGCGGTCAAGGACGCTGTTATTGCAATAACGTAGTCAACAACTGCAGTGAGAAGTGGGCTTGATGGCGGTAGACGTGTGTTAGAGCTGACATGAGTGATTGACATTTCATTCAAGCAGCAGGATTGAAGCCTGTGTGACCTTCCAGTTGCTTTACCTTTTTGTCCTGACTCTTGTGTTTGATCTATTTGTGGATTTCATTCTATCTCTCTGGCTCCAGATTTTGTAATCCACTCATGTGTTTACTACCTGCCCCGGTGTTCCCATGCTTCCTTTGTCCATCCTGATACTACCTTGATTTTGCAATCAAGCTGTTCTTGCAGAGCCAGACAAGTGGCATGGAGTCTGGGTGGGTGGATCTTCAGACACCTACGTGGTTGTTTTGTTCAGATACTATTTAAGGAGCCCACATTTCTCGTGGGCACCGGCAGCGTGTCTCTCCTTCTTTTGTGTGATATGATTCAGAGGCTGTATCTGTTCTTGTCCTCCCTCTGGTACAGTCAGAGGCAGAGGCAGTCTTTCTCACCAGATCACTGGCTGTGCAGAAAGGCACAGCAGTGTCAGAGAAGGATAGCTGTGTGCTGTCATTGTGCTGATGTCATTTAGGTCAGCATGCATTAGTCGTTGCGTTGACCTTTGCTTTTTAGATGTGTCAGGGGTTGGCTCCGCGGCACTACAGCCGGTGTTTAGTAGGTAGATGAATTGCCTTGGGTCCATTTGCTGTGTGTTGTGCATCAGTTGGGTCAGTTTAGTGTCATCAGCCCACAACTATGTAGCTGGACAGGTAATGCATGCAAGTTACAATCACAGATCACCTTGTTAGAAAAGTGGGGAATGGCAACAAATGTGCTGCTTGTTGGTTTTGTAGAAACTAAATTTAGCAGCCTCTCAAGCTCTCTACCAGCAAATTAAAATATATTAATCTGGCAGCACTGAAAGCTGCATGTACATTGTCGATTCCGCCAACCACTTTGGCCACTAGATGAAAAAGTTAAATAATTTCCTTCCCAGGAGCCTCATGAATTGCACTAGATGATTATCCGTTGCTTTGCTTTGCATGCTCTAGAGTAAGATGCTCTCTTACTATTGGCAGCGTGACTTGGTGTCACTCTGGCTTGTGCCATAAATGCTGTCAGAAAACCTCAGCTCATCAGACTCAGTGGGTGATGACTAGTGGAGATGGAGACAGATGGGCGAGAGACATGATGATGACACTGTCTGCTGTCTGGGATCACAAAAAGCCTCATGGAAGTGAGAATTCATACCAGCCCATACTGACTGCCAACTGTCCTGCCTCCTCTCTGCCCAAAAACGCCAACTGGCGAGTGGCGCACGATTAGTTTTGAAACAGGAAGAAGGCCTAATTCATTAAAAAATATTACATTTCTGTAGTTTGTTCCACTTGCAAGCCTAGTTACATATTCAGAAGTTTTTCGGGCTCTCTCCACTCGATATCTAGTTTGCAGTTTATGAGGTGCTTTGGATTTTATTAGTCTGAATCACCTCTGTAGCTGGCAAAAACATGCACGCCACCACTTATCAGTCAGTGACATTTTATGCTTCATATATGTCACTTTGTGTTGCTTTTCTTGTCAACATAACTCTTATTAAGGGATTTTTTTTTTAAGTTGATACGGCGAACACGCCAGGGAGTTTGGGCACATATTTCTCGCTCTTATTGGTGTTGTCACCTGGGTATTTAGGCATTTCCATCCAATGGAAACTCAGGACGACAGCAGGGTGAATCATTCCTCTCGGTTCAAGGCTCTACTTCCCTGTTACGGGAAACAGATGGGGTTTCATCACATAGGAACTCAGTATCAGTAAACAAAGCATACCTCCTGCTCTCTGCATTCTGGGAGGTAGATCTGTCGCGGCGGTTAAAGTAGTTTGTGTAATGATGATGTGTCACACTGTGTCACTGGTTCTTCTGGCATGTGAATCTAGTTCCTTATCATAGCGTAAGGGCTTGGCTTTTTTTTTCAGCCTTGTTTGAACACGCATGTCCTTTCAGAGGAAGGTCTGCGCAGATAAGCCGGCTGTACAGATTTTGAGATAAAACACGCAGATTAAGAATGGAAGGATTTTTCTAAACCCCACGTCCACTGCAGCAGAAAAAGCTGGAGATGGATATGTGGCTCAGTGGAGAGACTCAAATTAAAAATGCATTTGTTTAAAGTATTTTGTGCTAGTGAGCGAGATGCGTTTACATGACAGCATCGGCCATTTAAATTGCAGATTGTGCCACATTTGCATTGCTTGTTGGGGAGATTGAATCTGAGGTGTCACCTTTGACGCCAGCAGCCATCATTCTGAATGGAGCTGTAATGGCCTCACATTCACACTGAGGTGTTGGTAAACGTGTGGGAGGGATATTTAAAATAGGCTGGGAGGAGCTGCCCTGTAGTTTACCTCTTTTCTACTCTGTTCACAAATCAGTGCACTCTTGTCCAGCCTCTAGTAGTACTCCTGCTAAAGCCCAGGGTATATTCTTTATTTTTAAACGGACTATTTATAAAACCATTGTTTGGTTATAGATTACTGATGCTATTTTTAATCACCGGTTGAGAGTTTGTGTCCTTGCAGTCACATGGATGCACTTACCCTTTAACTTGACTATCTTTATCTCGTGTACTAATCTGATTTATTTCCCTGTAGAGCTCCAGTATGTCCAAGCGGCGCTCGTCGGAGAGGGGGGCTGGAGAGACATCAGGCAGGGCCAGCAAGCTGCAATGTCCTGGGATATCCGGCAATAACGCCAAGAGAGCCGGGCCCTTCATCCTTGGTAAGGAAGCTACTCACATTTTGCACGAGCCCCCAAAGTATGGAAATGGCAGGCAAAAATGTCTGTGTGGCTGAGATTGCACCTAGCGTGCAAGTATGTAAACATGTGCAACCTATCTGCGCAGGAAATCAGTAAAGTTAATGTGTGAATGTGTGTGTGTGAGAGTCGTGGGGTGTCTCGCTGTGAGCGCACGCCTGAGACAAGAATGTGAAGAATTCTGCTGATCCCCCTGACATCGTCCAGAAAGGTCTGAGTCTGTGCTAGAGCGAGGTTACTTCCTCCCTTTGGAAAATGCAACTCTCCCATAGTATTAAACTTGTATGTTTTCTGCTACACAACCCCTCCACTTTTTGCAATGCAGAGTGCCAAAGAAAACATTACACTCTGGGTGTTAATGGGTACGTGCACATGCAGCCTTTAATGAGTTGCAGCGAGAGCACACACTCCGGCATGTAGCCTGCCTTTTGGTCATGCAGCTGTTCTTTTGCTTATCCTTGCAGGGCCTCGCCTGGGCAACTCACCAGTGCCCAGCATAGTGCAGTGTCTGGCCAGAAAGGACGGCACCGATGACTTCTATCAGCTCAAAGTAAGTCTGTCGCAGTCGGACAAATTTTTGTTTCTTTTTCTTTCTTGCAAACTCAGTGAGTTAAGCACACACTTTAAACAGTGAGCATGTAATTCAAAACAAAGCAATGATATCCCTGAAGACATCTGAACCTTTGACCTCCCTTTGTTGGTGCTAATTTTATGGCCCCCTGTTTTAGTCTGGTGCAAACAAAATCTCAGTCGGGCAATCAGTTTATTGGGGCTATCTAATGCCTGTACACACGGGACGGGGCTATAGAAGGGGGAAAAGGAAGGGAGGAAGGTGGCGCCCCACCTGGAATGTCGACTTTTAACCCCCATGACCACGTAGTGAGTCAGTGCGTGACCCTCCCCTCATACCCATAACTACAGCGCCTCAGTGTCTGCTGCGCAGCCTGTTTGCCTCACATTGGTATATGAGCCAGTTTTAAAGCTGCAGACCTTGTATACCACCTCTACAGCACAAACCTTCTTTTAAATGCTAAGCAGATGTAACTTTCTATCATGTCTTCAGTCATTTAAAGGGTTTAGAGTCAGGACTGAAGATTAGCCTCATGCGAAACAGTGAAAGCCCTCATTCCACTGTCTGATCCAGTATGAGCTCTTGTCTTGTGACCTCTAATGTTTGCTCTGTTCTCATGTGTGGCAGATCCTCACGCTGGAGGAGCGGGTGGACTCTGCAGGGGAGACTCAGGAGGAGAGGCAGGGGAAAATGCTGCTGCACACAGAGTACTCCCTCCTGTCTCTGCTGCACAACCAGGATGGGGTGGTCCACCACCACGGCCTTTTCCAGGTAGACTGAAACCTGCACACAATTAGCAATTAAGTTTCTGTTGGCAGGCGCAGCGTATATGATCAGTGGAATGACTAATAAAATGAACAAAAAAAGAGAAGTGTCTTTTAGTTTATGGTGTATTACTCAGCACTGTGTGGGCGAGCATTCTGTATAGTTGAACACGGTAAGTACACCAACATTGCCATGGAGAAGTGTCTGTAACTTTCTGTTTGGTGCAGAATGTGACGTCACCATGTAAGTACAAGTAACAGCATGCTCTTATCAGGCCGGTATTAGCAGAGGTAAGCTTGTCATTAGTCGGGCCAGCTGCTTGTATTTTCCTTATCAGGGTTGTTTCAAGAGAGAAGTGGGAGTAGCATTAAAAGCCATATTTATCTGCAGTCATTCTCTATTCACAGCCCCATCCATTCACAATGAACCCCCCCCTCCCTCACCTGTCTTCCCGTCTGCTTCCTCCTCTAACTTTGTTATTGTTCCATCTGCCTTCTTTCTCTCCCTCTGTTTTTCTTCTTTGTCTCTCTTTCACATCCTGCCCGTTCCACTCTGCCGGTGTTCTCAGAATAGCAGCATTGAGCCGTGCACTCTGATTCATTTAGGCCTGCAATATTGATTGGATTATTATAGTGCATCTCCACTGTGAGAGAACCAGTTAATAATGTACGCTTTCAGAGGTGCTGACTGCATCTAAAAAAAAAAACTGACAACCTGATACAGAAATCAATAAGAAGTGGTGACTCCGCTAAGACTGGAGTTGGAAGAAGAGGAATGACCTTTGTTATTCGTCCTCCACCACCCGGTGTGGAGGGGTGGATGTCTTATTCATGGGCTACATGCGGACTGATTGATGGCCTCTACCCTGCTTGAATCTATATGTCTTTCTAAGCTGAGTGAAGCAGCATGATCGGCCAGTGTAGTACAGGAATCCATTCAGTTTGATGCATTTGTGAATGCATCAACATCTATTGATTGGACGCTGTTAGAAAGTGCTTCTAAAATGCATCAACAACTTTGTCCATAGAATAACATCAGTCCTGAAGATAGCCGCTCACACTTCTGTTTGTTGTTGTTGTTTTACAGGATCGAGCCTATGAAATCGTGGAGGACATGGAGGCCAACAAAGTGCGCAAGATGAAGAAGCGGATCTGCCTCGTGCTCGACTGCCTGTGTGCTCATGACTTCAGCGACAAGACGGCAGATCTCATTAACCTCCAGCATTATGTTATAAAGGAGAAACGACTGAGTGAGCGCGAGGCCATCGTCATCTTCTATGACGTGGTGCGTGTGGTGGAAGCCCTTCATAAGGTGAGAATTTGGTGGTGCACTTCTCTGAAAAGGGTGTTATCAATCATACTGCCAAACACTGCATAAAAGAAAATATAGGCATGTTTTTTTTCATCAATGAAGAGAGTTTGGACACTCCACTGTTTTGGCCAACTGTAGGAGAAATTGCTTTGTTATTGTTAGCTAGTTGCACATCATTTCTGATTACTCATCTCCTATACTCGTGTGCCACTCTCCAAAACAAACTGATTGTTTTGATAGCAGTGATTCACCAAGAACGATCTGACCAGACATTTTTTCCCTCTCTTCCTCTTCTTTCTTGCATGCAGAAAAACATTGTGCACAGAGACCTCAAGCTGGGAAACATGGTGCTGAACAAACGGTAAGATGAAACTCCTTCTCTCTTTCGGCCTTGCCAATCAGTTAGCTGGCCAGTAACCTCCCCACATTACACCAGGTCAGTCATTTTAGCCTGCCAGTTAGTCATTCTGCCTCAGCTCACGTGTGTGAGAGAGGCCTCGGCCGGCCCCAGCAGCCTGTATCCAGTGCGTATTTGGCTTTAAACTCAAGCAGGGGTCACATTCTCAGACTAAGAGTGAGATCAGATGGAGGAACCTAAAGCCCTGCTCTCTTGTGCCTGACTCTGGGTCTGTGTCTGTGTGTTGAGTAAAGGCTGATGATTCATTCCCCGTGGTTAGATTTGTGGAAGAGGAGGGTGAACTGGACTCTGGTGCAAAACAGAGCAAAGAGTATGCCACTGCTTTGTTCTCGGTGGGGCAGTGAGCAATGTTGTACAGCACAGGGGACTCTGGTGAGTGCACCTCGGGTCACAGGGTGCTGCAGATCAGATAGACCCTGCAGAAAGGGAAAACTACTCCTCTGTTAAGCTGTCTCCAAACACCATAGGCACAGAGTATGAGAGAGATTTTGTGTATAATCAGGGGCTGAATCCTGCTACTTTTTCTGCTACATGCATTTTGATATGAATTTGTCCAAGCTCAGATGATTCAGCTAGATTTTGCATTTAACCTATGGAAGGCTGCGTCTGAACAGAGGAGGTTTGCGCACACATTCTTGGAGACACTGATAATCGTCCCACAGAGCCGGCCTTTTCATTTGGAAGGACGTGACTAACACCGACACACACACACACACACACACACACACACACTCTGTTCCTACACCTTCACATCCCAACATGGAGCATGCTTATATCAGTGAGCGTAATCATGGAGTTGTCTCACACTCAGTCATTTCTTATGCATGATCTGTAAGTATGAGTGCGTGCATCGCAATGTCACGTTCCTGGCTTATCTTTAAACCACAGACACGCTCTGCATCACAGGCACCAGAGCGTGTAGCCCCCACCAGCATCATTATCATCATCATCATCATCATCATCATCATCAACAGCAGTAGTAGTAGTGTTGGTGATGAAACAGGAGTGTGTTTTGGCCAGGGGAGAGGAGCAGACGAGTGGAACACTCCGTCCCAGCTGGAGACAAAGGAGAGGCCTGCCAAGGGCCCCATAGCTCCGAGCTGACTCACACCACAATGCACATCACACACGCACACACATGCGCACACAGTCATCATTTATTTACCCTCTACTCTGCATTTTATCTGTTTTTCTTTTACACACCAATTCCTTTCCTGCTTTCATTGGCTTTGTGTTCTGTGCCCTTTGTCACATCCCTTTTTTCTTTTCACTCTTCCCATCTCCTTTATGCCTCATACTTCGCTTGCTTGCATGTTTCCTACAACACTCCACCCTCCTGGATGTGTATGAATGTACAGTCAGTATGGGAAAGACAATTTTAGATGCAGACCGATCTCAAAATCCCCTATGCTCCCTTGCTGATTGTCGCCACTCTGGGAAATGCACCGATGCCATCCACAAGCTCAGCAGTTTATGCAAGAATGATGTGATTTCCTCTTGCAGGGCCAGCTGTTATGAAAGCAGGATGTCATAAATCAATCCGCAGGGTCAATGACAATGTAAGTTGGAGCTGAACTGATTTCCTTATTGTACATTTTTAAGAGGAGATTTGTAGACAGAGACACGCAGCACGGCAAGGTGTCATTATTGTTTTTATTCCTTCCAGAGAGCTCCTCTTAGTTTCCATCACCGTATTATCTCAGGGATGGATTACCCCTTTCAATTGAAATAGAAGTTAGGGGAATGCTTTTTGTTTTTTATGCAGTTTTGCGCAAATCACAGTTCTGAGGAAATGATCTGCAGAAGCTGCCCTGCGTTTAACCTCCGTCCTTGTCAGCTGGTGCATTTCCAGCAAAATGTTGCGGGAAGGGAGGCGAAATCACGGGGGCTGTTTAGGTTTCTGGTTTCCTGGCCTACCCCTGGGGTCACATGATCAGGAAGCAGAGATGGTGTGGTCTCTCTTCAGTCCTCAGGGACCCTTGCCTCACGAGGCAAACATGCAATTTCATTTACCCAATCTCCGGTGCAAGAATAGAAGCCTGGGTCGTGATACGCACAGACAAAAGAACAGACTCCTCTATAAAGGAAGCTTTTATGTCGAGGGTCCTTGAAGCATTGCACTCTGTTCTGGCCCATCCTTGTGCACATCACAAAGCCACTGTATGGTTATAGAGACTTGGATCACAAAAGCTGTTAAAGGGCTGGATCACATAAGTAGCTGGAAATGATGTGAACCGAGTGTTCTAAAGGAAGATTGAGATTGGAGCATTTGCTTGAAAATTGAGTGTTTGACAGGAATTGGCTCCAGACGCTGCACTGGGAGCAGTGAGTGTGTGTGTGTGATGGAGCAGAGTGTGAAAGTGAGAGAGAATAGGGGAAGCTGTTGACCTCAGGCTTTTTAGAAAGCGGATGTGGGTGAGGAGCGTGATCCAGAGAGGACCCAGGCTCTAGACCGTGGCCGCTTTTGTGTGTGCTCATGTGCCTCTGAGTGCATTTTCGCGTGTGCGTGCTCACCATGGGAGCAATCGTGTGGGTGCACTCGAAGTTGTGTGTTTGTGTACATATTTTAAATCTTCGTGAGCTTCATATACTCGTTTGCCAACCCATCACCATGCAGGCTTAGTCATCGAGACAATTATCCCAAGCCACAAGTTGACTCATATGTTTGTCAAAGTGCGGCTTTTTATTTTCTCTTTCTCTGCTGAGAGAACACAGCGATATAGAGCAGTCCATAGTCCCTGGGTTTTAATACTGTTAGGTTTCACTCCGCCACAAGCAAACTAAATTTACCTTTGATGACTCAGAGAAAAAACCTTATAGTGCCACGTAGTTTCCACAGAAACCAAATTAATCAAACATCGCTGGTAACATCAGCGGGTCTTCTCAAACTTGGAAGCGCCAGTGTGTCTGGAGTGGTCTTGCTCTTGATACGTCTCTGGCCTGATGTAGGAAGATGGCTTTCAGCTAAAACAGTGATGTTGATACTTTAAGTAGAGCATTAAAGTTGACGTAACACTTAATGGGAAGGTACAAAAAAGGAACAAGAGACAAAAGAAGAACATTAAGCAAATAAAAGAGAAAATTATCTACATCAAATCTCTAATGCAGTCCTCTGTAGTTGAAACTAACGGACAGATACAAGGGTTCTGCACACAGATGTCAAGCTGCATGAGAAGTCTATGCTTTAAGAGCAATCTTTATTTTAAAATCAATTCTGTATTTGCAAATAGTATATATGTTTACCAGATATGCAGGACATCTTCCTGATTCAACCAATTTTGCACAATTTACTTAACAGTTGGCTTGAAGTCTTAAAAATGTTCTCACATGTGCCTGTCTTCAACTTGATCTTTTGATTTTGATTGTTTGATTTGGGATAGGTGTAAAGCAGATTTCTTTTTTTAAAGAAGATAAACATGCATGCTTAAAAATGGAGAATATAACGGCTGCTACAGAGCAACAATGCAACAGATAACGTACAAGGATCTACTGAATCAGAGACATTTTTGAAAGCTATCTTGGGAACATCGTTTGGGAAGGGCCCCTCCGGACAGTCCTCCTGAATCTTGTTAAATTCTTTAATAAAAAGGAAAACCAATATTTTAAATGCAGGTATAACACAGAGAGATGGGAGACTGTCTTTTAATAAGACTGGGCATGCATACTCTGTTTTGCATCTGGCAGTCATGAGATACTGATGTATATTTAAGGCCCAGTGAACCATGAGATTATTAAAACAACAAGGCATGCTAGCAAGTTCTCTCTGTCTCTGTCGGCCTGGGTTTGCCTCATGCTTTGAGCTATGAGTGTGCAGTGTTTCACATTCTAAACTTAACATTTGTTATGATGAGTAAGACTGTTTTGCCACGGTTTGATCAAGTTAAAGAGGAGATTACTAATATGGGGGTGCACATAAGAAGTGGGGATATTTAGGTCATTGTTTGATGCAAAATTGCCGAAGAATAAGATGTATGAAGGTTATTTATGAGGTGTGTTTGCATGTTTGTGTGCTTACAGGACTCACCGAATCACCATCACCAACTTCTGCCTCGGAAAGCACCTGGTGAGTGAGGACGACCTGCTGAAAGACCAGAGAGGAAGTCCGGCCTACATCAGCCCTGATGTATTAAGTGGTGAGTACAAAACAGATACGTGGCGTGTGCTTTCATTTATAGCACAGTATGTGTGTCAAGCGAGGTTTTTTTCAGAGACGTATTGAAAAGCTGCTTTCTGTCATTCGGTCACGGGGGGGTCAGCATCACCCAGTTTTTGTCACTTTCAAAAACTGACAATCCAACAGTCACACCTGTTTTTGCAGCAACTGATCGTGTGTGCACAGGTGTGAAAACTGTCCTCGCTGTCTTTGATTTGCCACCATCCATTTTAGGTTGTGAAATAGGGTTGTGAAGTGTATTAACTGCAAGTGTCGAATGTATTAACATGCATACATTTCCAGACCTGGTTCTGGTCTGAAGAGAGACCCTTTTTGATCCAGGACCAGATGGGGTTCTGGGATTCTTTTAAAGAGCGTTGTGTAACGTTAAGCAGTCAGTCTTATGTTTGGTTTTCTGGTTATTAAGCAACAAAAAAGGGGTTATGTTGCAATCTGGGACTGGCAAAATGCTAGGAATAGCTTTTTTTTGTGGTCTTTGTTTCTGTAATCACGGTGATGTTGCATTTTCTCATGGTATGTGTCTGCAGAAGAAGCTTCTTTCCTCTTTGTGTGAAAACTAAAAAGCAGAAATCAGTTTTTATTGTTTGGCTTCACAATGCTCATTTGTGCAGACCTGAGCACCACACACATATCAGGTTGATGCTTGAGCACACACTTCCATGGTAGATCCCAGTATCATCCATTCAAACATAGATTTCCAGAGCATTGTCGTGGACAGTGAACAAGATTGAAAATCTCAAACAGAAATCTTTCCGCTCCAACCACTCAAAAACTGTAGATAAAACCCGGGCGTGTATATCAGCATAACGTGACAGGCACACAATTAAACAGAGCTTCAGTGACTCACACACTGATGACTCACTGGAGGGAAACTACTCCCATCTACCCCCTTCCCCTCCCATCCCCCGCCTGTGTGTGTGTGTGTGTGTGTGTCACAAGCTTTAACATAATTGCCTGCTGCTGTTGTTACCGCCTGCCTGGCTGTAACAACACTGCCTATGGTCATGCACAGCCATGATGCTCCACCCTCACCAGTTCCAGTGTATTCACCGCCAATCCATGTCTGATTTAATGGCTCAGGGTTGTCTATAAAAACATTTCCCAGCTCCCATTTTCAAAGTCGGCAGTGCACTGGACATTTCTAGGAAATATGATTGATGTGGAGTCATAGCTTGTGTTTGTGTTTGCTCATCTCGTTAATCATTAGACCTGGTGACTGATCAGGAATTGAACTTGTGAAAGGGTTGATCACCCCTGAGTCACACAGGGTCGAAACTGTCAACACACAAACATTGATTTCAATCTCTGTGGCTTATCTGATTTTGCAGTTTGCAAAGCACTTTACTGTCTCTGTGTCAATTGCCACATTTGTTTATATCAATCACTGATCCTGATCCCCTCCTCCTTTCTGTCTCCAGGTCGGCCATACCGTGGTAAACCCAGTGACATGTGGGCTCTTGGCGTGGTCCTCTTCACCATGCTGTATGGCCAGTTCCCCTTTTATGACAGCATACCTCAAGAGCTCTTCCGCAAGATCAAGGCTGCTGAGTATTCCATCCCAGAGTGAGTACCTGTCCATGTGACATTTCAGATGTATTCAAAGCAGCTGTATCCAACAGTTACAGCACATGAACATGAAAAACTTTATATAACTACATAGTTTTGCATACTCCATATGTAATTAAGAGGTTTTTCTTTCATGCTGAACATTACTAAGAATTATCCACATTATCATATTCAGTTTGGACCTGAAGATACGGCACTATAATCCTTCAGAAGTGGCTTTGCGACTAAATCGCATTCCTGTTCACTTCCACCTCTTCACAGGGACGGTCGAGTGTCTGAGAGCACGGTGTGCCTGATCAGAAAGCTGCTGGTGTTGGACCCTCAGCAGAGGCTTACTGCAGGAGAGGTGCTGGAGTCTCTCAGTGCCATCATTGCCTCATGGTAAGTGCTCCCCCTGCTGGATGTTTGGAAAATGCATCAGATGTGTTGAGTCTCAGGTCATGGTTTTATTGTTGAAGAGCTGAGAAATAATTGTAATGAACTTGTGTGCTGCCATGAGTGTAAAGGTTTCCACTGGTTTTCTTTTTTTGAAGTAATTTACTTATTACATTTTCAACAGGGTAACTAGTAATCTGGGACCCATTACATTTCAAATTAACCTTCCCAACATTATGTATGAATATCCTAATGTTAGACAGTCAGTAATTTAACATGGGTAATTTAACAAGCTGACTGTTGCTGATCTTTGTTGTGTTTCCCTCGTCACAGGCAGTCTGTTTCATCGTTGAGTGGCCCTCTGCAGGTGGTGCCGGATATTGACGATCAGGTCAATCACCCAGAACATCTGCAAGAGGTAAATTATTGTAGAAACATGACATCACAGATCGGATGGATGGATAGATGGATGGATGGATACTTTAGGGTTAGGAGTTAGGGTTTAGTAGCTCACAGAAAGGCTCAACAACAATAAAAAAGGTGCCAATAGAAATGAATAAAGTATAGGGGGACAAAGTATAGCCTCTAACTTATGAATGTAATTCACCTGTTTTAGTTGGTCGTGCCTCATGTTGACATTACTTCTTGGGTACACTCAGAGAATGTGTTTATTTGGGCAGAAAACTTGTTTATTTCAGCTCAGATGTTGCAGCACATTGAACAGAATACATTTTCTTCCCTCAGGCCAAGGTGATAGAAGAGTCTTCACAGTACGAGTTTGAGAACTACATGCGCCAGCAGCTGCTGCTGGCTGAAGAGAAGAACACTATCCACGAGGCCAAGAGCTTTCTCACCAAGCGCCAGTTTGGCAGCATCCCGCCTGTAAGGCGTCTGGGCCACGACGCCCAGCCTGTCAGCCCGTTAGATGCTGCCATCCTGGCACAACGTTTCCTCCGGAAGTAGTCCCCAACCACCCATGTCAGCCTCCCTGATCTCCCCGGGGGAGTCCAGAGACCTGTGGAGTCCAGAGAGGACTGAGAAGGATGAGCCCCCAAAATTGAACTCGCGTACAGGAGGCCCAGCCTGACCCAGGTACAGACGGCCCCATTCCTAGGTGGGTTTCGGGCAAGCTAGGTAGAGCAGGTGTGAGGAGAGCACCAGAACAAACTGCCAATTGAAAACTTCACTCCTAGTGTCTGGATCCTCCAGTGAAACATGGAAAGCCCCGGAGGAAGATCTGAACCAAAGGTTCCTTGCCCTCAGGTCACCCACAGTCAGATCTCACTGTGCAACCAACCTGATGGCACTGTCACATATGGGGCTAACACAAGGCTCTGCCTGGAGCATTGAAGAGACGATTAACCCCATATTCCTCCTCCTCCTCCTCCTCCTCCTCCTCCTCCTCCTCCTCCGAGATCTCCCTACTGTAACACTTTCCCCATCAACTCTGGATCCCCTGAGCAATACAGGACCAGAATCATGTAGCAACCCCCTCTCTTCCTAGTGGTTAATGGTATTGCCTCAAGTCAGATCACCTGATCACAGATGTCACTTCTCTATACCTCCATTCCACCCTCCTCTCACTCCTTCCTCTTCCTCTCTACTGTTTTCCTGTATCGAAAATGATCCAGACTGGTTCTGTCTGTAACTCTGACTTCAAATCAATCTACCTCTCTGTCTCTCTTCTCTGTTGGTAAACCATGCTCACTGTTCTGAGACAAGGGATTGTAACAATGGAGTCTTGATGCCACCAGTGACATAAAGCATTAATGTTTTCTGTCAGAGTGATAATGCTTTGAAACCGTTTCAGTGGTTTCAAAAAATCTGAATAAGCTTTTTATCATATATTACCTTAATAAGTAGCATTTCACCCCTACCTTTGGATTGAAGATACAGAATATCAAAGTGTGTACATACATCCTTTGATATTTGCAAAATGCATTGTCTCCTGCTTTTGCTCATCCCTGTGGAAATCTATTTTTAGCATCTAGGCAGCTAGTGTGAGGTACCTGGAAGTCACAATGCCAAGAACTGAATGGGAAACACTGTTGGATCCTCCCTGCCAAGGCATATTGATGGTAACGCTTCCTCAGTGCCATTATAGTGGAGATCAGGCACTGTCACGTTTCTATTGCCAAAAATCATGTCTTAAATTTACTCTAAGCCAAGGAAACTGGTACCCACAGCCTCATTCAGAATCAAATGGCTTCCAGGTATTCCAACTTCCCTGTTTCTCTTTATCAAGACAGATCATGGGTTGATCAAGTGTTTTTCAGTATGAATGTGAACTGTCATTCAACGCTTTGATGTCTGCAGTATCCGTGAGTGTGCACGTGTGTGTGTGTTTCGGGCCAGGCGAAATCAAGAGTCTGCAGAGCTGTCGAGCTGTTCACCTCTAACAGCCTCAGACCCTTTTAAGCTATCCTCCAATCATTGTGTTCTGTTATCTGGCCTGCCTCAGTGGCAGACACTGTGAAAACCCGAGCAGGCTTTGCTGAGACGGGGCTTGACTGAATGCTTTAGCGATCGTCATTTGTAAAATGTCACACATCTATCGACATTCTCAAGCCCTCTCTTGAGCACAACTTGTACATGCTTGTATTATCTCACCATGTAGGCTCTCTGCGCAGAGAGGCTAGCTGGTGGCCGGTAATCAATACTGTAATATTTCATAGAGAAATGAAAATACAGACTCGTAAGTTTTAAGTTTAATTGCTGGGTCTTCTTGGCTATCGATACGTTCTCGTCTTTTTATCAAACGCTTTCTTCAAACCATGGCAAAGCTACTAACCAGTGACTGTTAGGCATCTGTACACTGCAACTTGCCTTTGCGTATTGGTACCTGCTTTAGGCTATCTAGACCTCTTCCTATTTATATTCAAACTGATTGCATGAACATAGGCTCTGGAATATTTTCAAATGTCTTTACTTCTTTTTTTTTTTCCTTGTAATTTCATGTTGATTTATTTATTCACTTGTGTAGACTCCCCCCGAAACCCCCCTAAACCACTGGGGCTTGTGTCACAGACTAGGAGCAGTTTTATGTCAGTGAAACAGGCCCCAAATCTCTTTTCCTCTCTCAGCTTTAAGAAGTGTTGTTAACTCCAACAGTCGTTCTCATTTTGATCCTTTTCAGCCACACTCATGAAGAGTAGCATCTGTTTTTGTGTTTTTGGTTTCCTAAATCATTTTCTTGCCATTTTACCACACAGTCTGTGGTCAACTTAAGCTACACTAATAACAAGACTGACTCTGCATAGTTATATTTTTTACAAAAAACAAAATACTGGCACATTATGTTGATTTACGGGAGTTTTTCTTTTTTTTTCTTTCTTTTTTTTTTTTTTCTTCTTATTTCATTCACCCTAAAAGTCCCCACACAAGGCTGCACTCTCCGGTCAGTATGTAAATATGTACCATCACGACTGCGCCAGTCACATTGTATGTAGTTCCACCCAGTGTGATACTAACTGTTTCAACACATGCCGATTGACGTGCATTATAGGCCACGTTGGCCACCAGCCACCACATCCAGAGGTGAAAATCACATGTAAAGACAGCTGTCGGCTCTCTCCCACCTCAATGTGAATTCCATGGGTATACAGCAGTATTGTAGTAGTCTAGGTCGTTCATCAGAAAAGGGTGTTTTCATGAACACCGTAGCCATCGCCGAATGCTGACATCAAGTGATCCGTCTGTGGAAAGTGTCTTACACCATCTTCCATGACGCTCGACTACAGATTAGTAACTAAAGGTTCAATAGACCCGTGACGTAGATGTTATTTTGTCTCTCCCCCCTCTAATCAAAAAGTGTTTCACCTTCTAGCTAGTGGATTGTACACATTCAATGTTTGTTTTACAGAGTTGTATTGATAGACTGCAGTGTGGACTGAAAAAGCATGGACGTAGTGTGAGGTTCAGCTCTGTGTAAAACACGTGACTGTTGCATGATTTTGAACTTGCAAGGTGTGCCGGTGCAACTGATTAAGACTTTGAAGATAAGTTGCTCCTTTGGGTTCTACGAGAAACTACAAAGCAAAAATAGATAGACCCCTTGATTAATGAGTTGTGAAATTTGGTTGTTGATTTTCAAAAATTTGAGTTTTTGTGATGATTTTCACCCTGCTTCTAAAGTCTTCAGTATACATCCGATATATTGCTGACTGTCTCAACTGGAAACTCGGTGTAGGATGTGAAATGTGGTGTAAGTTTAAACCCAATGGGACAATGTGTTGTAAGCTGCTTGGTCGGACACGGGCATCTAGATACAGAAAACTGCGTAATTGTACAGATGAAAAACACGTTTGTATAAAAAACATATTTTTCTACTTCATCAGATCTCTACATGCATGTCAGCAATAAACTTTGATATGGAAACATTTATCTTTGTCATGCCTCTGTATTCTGACGCTTCCTTTTGTTGCCAGTAGGTGGAGCACTTTCTTAAAAAATGAAACCAAAGCCAGCACTAGGACCAGTGTAATTAACATTGGCACTTGTAGAACATTATATTGAATGTTCTTCTTTGTTGGTGTTCACTTATTTCTTTACCATATGTGGACAATACAAGCTACAGAAAAGGCTCAGCTGCACAGTGCCAGCCATCTGTATGTGCTTTTACATGATGTGGTCTCGTTCCTCTGAGGGCTGGACCTGTGTGAAGAACGAACAGAATATAGAATAAATGAGTCTCTGTGCGTCTATACCACCTCGGTCTTGCGGTGAGCTGGGTTTTGGACCCAAACTGAGGCAGAGGTGGTCAAACAGGAAGCCTCCTGCTGACTCTGACAGCACTGCAGGACCCTGTGGGCCGCTCTGACGATCTCCCACCTCACCTCAGGCTTTTGAACGCACACACACCCTCTTGAGTGGAGCACTAATTCCACTAGAAATCATGCCATGCCTGCCAAAAAATACACACAGATACACATGGAAAGTTCATCATGTGCAGCCCTGACAGACATATTGGATTAACTCTGTGATAATGACATGTGCAAATGTTTCATGAACGCTCTTTATGCAACACTTTTTGGTCCTTTTTATACCCCCTTGATGCGTGCATACTTAGACTCTATATAAAAAAGTGGCTTCCACTGAGGGGAATTAAATCTTAAGCCCACAATCACTGTGGCATTGAAGGACAAATTAGGAGATCAGACTTTTGACCTCCTCATTATAGGTTATTTTCAGTCAATAAGCAGTTACGAAAAGCAAAATGCTGTGCTGCTGAATCACTCAGCAGAAGAATAACAGCGTTCTGAGTAACCTTTCCCACCTTTCTAAGATCCTCGCAACAGATTTAGTCCCAAGTGGGTCCCTCTCTCTCTCTTCTCTGGATCATTACACCCTTATCCCAACATGTCAAGCTGGGCGGAAAAGTCTCAAGGGTCAAAGTTGCACATATGCTTTGTCCCCATAAACTACAACCAGCTGGCCTCGAGGAGGTCCATCCTGGATTCATGTGTGTCTCAAACAAACGATTGTTCAACAAAGACGACGTCAGACATCTGCGATGCGCTTGCTTAATTACCTTGGAGAGCACTGCGTATTCATTTCATTAAAAAAGAGCAGGCTTTATCCAGTTGGACAAAGGATATGACAGAGGATAACCAGGGATCCACATTTCCAGATGTATGTATGCAGCAGTGTTGTCACAGCTCTGTGTGTGTGTGTGGACTTAACTGGTAGCAGTGTATTAAACTGTAAAAATGTATTAGATATACTTGATCTTAGTGCACAGCTGCATCTGCTTTGTGGTTATTATTCCGCGTTTGTCTTTCAGAGCATGTGAATGTGTCTCCAGCTGTGTCCAGCAGGCCCAGGCTTTATTACCCCCCCGACAAGACATACCAGCAAACACAAAACCAAATGTACTCTGTATTAAAGCAAGCAACAAAACATGTGACAAATTACAACATTAGGTAACAGATATAATGCTCTCACGATCACACGAAATCAGATGATCTACCTAAAAGGGTTGAACATCAGATTTCCTGCTGTCAAGTGGATAGCAGGTGGTGGAGGGCTCACCTCTGAACATGTGCCTCTACTGTGTAATGATCGCACAGTTTCTTTGTCTGGTCTCTACTGTGTACGCTCTTCTCACTGTCTCAGTCAAGAAATGAAACTAAGTCAATTAGTTGTGCTTATAGGACTTGTTACAATCCCTAGGAGTAATCAGCATGTGCCTGGTGTCTTGTGTCTTGAGGGGTAATCACTTCACTGGGGTCATCAGGTGGGTACCCTCCTTCATTGGTGTTTTGTTGATAGGCCCAAGACACCTCCAGAGGGCTCAACATCAACACCTGGCGTCACCTGTGCCCCCCTCTGCTTTTACACCTCATTTTGGACACCTTGCAGACCAGTTGGGGTCTTTGGGGCCGTACCAAAAGTGCAAAATATGTCATTTTAATCATCAGAATCAAAGGAGTTTGACCCCTCAATAGCATGAATTTCCTTAGCACATCTCATAACGTAGTCCCTGTTAGACCATGAGATATTGTACATGCAGTGTTGACATTTTGCCCTGAGAGAAGTGTGACAGGGAAACTTTTTGTCAAAGCAGAAAGGGTTCAACCTCAGATGAGCAAGAGTGAACACAGAAACTAGATATTTATCCATTGGATCAGGGGCGGAGCCAGACCTTATAAACATTTGGGGCTCAGCCCAAACCTTTGGAGTCAGGGAGGAGTTTTTTCCCCATTTATGGCAACTATACGCTTTATTTTTTTGCCATTTGAGATACAAGAGTGCCAAAAAATCTGTACATCATTTGGAAAAAACATGAGAGGCTACATCCTATTTGAATCTAACCGCTCTCCATCTGTCTTCATCATTCTGAAACCACAGCACAACAAATGTAGAGTGACTAATTTTCACTCCTGCCACCTAAAAAGAGGCAAAAATAGTCTGATGTCACTATTTTTAAGTTACATAACATAGGAAGTGTAAGAACTTGGCGTGAGCTGCATTATTAATCTTGAAACCCACTTGTTATACAATGTTGGAGTGGATTTCACAGAATGAATGTTCAGCTGGCAGATCTATATTTGAATCCATCCCATAGTAATCTGGGCTGCTCTGATTGCAAATCAAGGGTCCTCAACAATACCAACTAAATGTGGTTTTCAGTACTCTAAATCTGTGGTTCCCAACTGGTGGGTCGTGGTCCATAAGTGGGTCCAAAAGCGACTCCTGAACATGTCAAGTTTGTAAAAAAAAAAAACAAAACTGTAGAGTGAATGACTAACAGACAGTTACATGACAGATGGTGCTTCTCAAAGTTGAGAAAGGATCCTCAGGGGCCGTACATGTGCCGCATTTTTTCCGCCCTCAAATTCATTTTTTTCAGTGTAGACACAGGGCAGGTGCTCTCAAACACCAGAGCAATGTCGCTGCGGTGCACACTGTGCAACCTTTTTTCAGGGCTTGATGGCTGCGCTCTGAGATAAACCAAGTTCAACATTTGGAGCAAAGCAGTGCACACCGCATGTCATGTGACGAGGACCGACCAATCACAGCCGACAGATATCGTTCCCTTCTTCTGTAAATATCAGTTTGTGTTATGGAAAAGTTGATCATGTTAGCGCAGGGCTGCTAGAGCTTTACATCTGTCCCACGGACGGTTAAAGACGAGGCATGTGCACATCCCCTTAAATGGCTGAATTTACAGGAAGCTTTATCATCGAATCCCATCAAAGGACTGCTCCAATGTCAAGGATACTTCGAATTCTACCAAGGACTCGGCGTCCTTCCTTCAGAGAATTTTCAAGGGTGCATGTGTGTATCCTCAGTGGGCATGAAGTACCCACAATTCTTTGTGCACAATTTGCTGGAATTAAAGGCAGGGCCTTGTCAATGACACACACACCTGGGAACTCATTAGCCTACTCAAATGTGTGCTCACCGAATGCTAGGAGGGAGTCTTGCTTAGCCTCTGTAGGACCTGACTTGGAGGGAACTGTCCTACCAAGGAAGCATTCTTGACTTTGAGAAGCACTGAGAGACAGCAAAGTAGCTCGACAACGTGGCCAAAGGCAAGTGTGATGCTGAATATATCAACTGTGTGGACCTTGAACTAATGACTACAGAGAAATGTGGACCTCATGACTGGATCAGTTGGGAATGACTGCTCTAAGTCGAATATAGGCCAACAGAAAAACATTCACATAATTAGATTTCTTTAGAGAGAAGTATATGATAAAAACCATCGACATATATTATTATCTGAATGACACAGAGATTCAGGGCTTTTCAAAAAACATTCAGGGCTTGAGTCCCAGAAGCCTCCCCATCCCTTTCTGCTTCTTCTCTGCTTTAAATTTTCTGCAAATGTCCATATTTGGCCTGATGCGATGGAGGTGCAGCAGGAAAGTTTAGGGTTTATCCTGTGGGGACAACAAATATACAGAATACATTTGTGTCAGTCTAGCTCGTGACTGCCAAGTTATCCTGCTCTTGAGTGTTGAACAGATTAATCAAACAACCACCTGATTATTATTCTTAGCTCCCAGTGCTACTGGGATAAAAAGCCACATTTCTAAAACTAATATCCAGTGCACTATATCCTGGAGGCAAAACACTGAACAAGCGCTTCCATTTGTTTCCACCTTTAAAATCTCATAAAGATGAGAAGATGAGATTAGCAGCATTATGATTTGTACTTACAGACATGCTGTACTAAGTTCATTTTTGTTGGCAAGCCGTCATGGCCACAAAACAGGCCTCAAAACAGAATGTGCATACGGTCCCCATATGAGCAGCACAGAGGGAAAACATCTGTTAAAGGTCTTTCTTTACTCATTTTAAGTTACTCTGCCTTTAGTTATGCTCCTCATATTTGAGTGTAGTTACACACATGATAAAACAGAAGATCTGAAAATGACAAATGCAGTTACAGCATCATCAACCAGTAAAGTGGCGACCACGAAACATATAAATCATCTGAAGTGAACAGATATCCTCCTTTAATCCTCGTTTTCATTTACTGTACAGTTCAGCAGATTAAAGCCGTGTTCTTGTACACCAATGCCGTGTGACTTTATGATCACTGCTCATGTTTCGTTACACCAGTAAACATCCTTTAACATGATACCTTCATTTGAGACAATAAAACAAACGAGGTAAGAAAACCACCAGTCCTCATATTCCTCCCACATTAGAGCACAGTCTAATTCAGTAACAGACAGTCACTTTAGATGTGGGTGTAAAACTGGTGCCAGCAGAATCAAAGACTTTGTTGTGGCACTTTGCATATGGGGTGCCCTACAGTGATGTGATCAGAGAGCTGTTCAAATCTAATACAGACAATAATAACTGTTGTCCTGTGATGAAATGGCTTTCTCTCAGTACTTAGCTAAAAACACAGCTAAATATGATGCTAAATGTTTTAAATGTTTGGGTAAAAACAAAAATCATTAATAACTTAAACAGCAACCACAAAGTTTGATCTAATTAATGGGCTTAATTAGTTAAACATTACTGACAATATGTGCAGCAGGGAACGGCAACTGGCCCAGCACTAGGACCCAGGCAAGTGGGAGGGGAGCACACCTGGGCCTTTCTGCTTGCTCTGAGACACACACCTGAGAGGAGAGCTGAGGCCTGCAATTGTTTGCTGCTTAATTTGGTAGGGTTTTTGTTTGATAAAACATATTTTAAAACCATGATTGTTAAGAGATAAAATAGTTGTTAGTTCATTGAGATAAAGATTCTTTAAAAAAAAATCTTTTAAAATAATGGATAAAAATGTTTGACTAGGGTCGGTCTGTTTGAGGTAAAACCTTGGAGTGGTTGCCAAAGCATGCCAGGTATGCCAAACAATACAATTTTTAATAAAACAAATTTTATTTATTTTATTAATTACTACTATTAATTACTAATTTGCATGTTTAATCCATAGCTTGCCTACATAATTTGTGATTTGCGTACTTTTTTCATTGTTCTTTGCATAGCCCTCCCTCAGCCTCCCTCATGGTGCAGCATGGTCCTCCCATTGTTTGGTTTTCTTGTTTGTTTAGTTGATTAATCACATCAATCAATGATTTAATTACATTATTGCTGTTAGTTTAATATGGTTTCATTTGAATTCATGTTTAAACTTTTGTTGCACCTCAGTTGAATCAAAATGTATTTTATGCTATGAATTAAAAATACTAAATATTGTTGGTATAACAGTCTCTGGTTTGAGTCCTTAACGGCCTTAAATAATCTACCTGATTCGGTCACATATGCTTGTCTACTTTCTTTTTCAGAGTTGGATGAGAAGATCCAACCAGGAGCCCATTAGCTTAGCTAACATAAAGGCTGGAGACAACAGCTAGCCTAAACAGCTAAATGCTAACACTTTCTAAGCTAGCTAACATGTTGCTGTCAATTTTGTTTGATCTGTATTCAAACTATGTTCAATGAAGGACAATTACAATAATCTTCAATAAGAAAGAGTCACGTTCTGCAATTACTTCTTGACCAAAAGCAGTTAAGTGTCGCGTAGCTTCAACTTAAGTGCAATGGTATGCTTCCTTCTGTGCAGTCATATGGTTGGCTGGTGTATTTACTGGGAAAGAAAATAGTTCCTGCATCAAACTGCTCACAAGGTTTGTGATTCATATTGAGTCAGCAGGTCATTATTTTTTGAAAGAGACATTGCATTCTGGAGCGAGTCAGGCTAGCTGGTTTCCTCTGTGTTGAGCCTTTATGCTAAGCTAAGCTAACCACCTGCTCAAGATAGCTTCAAAATTGATCATAACAAGTACAATCTTCTAACTCTTGACATGAAAGCAAACACGTGTATTTCCCAAAACTTCAAACTTTTAGGCTACTACTATAAGTAAGCTTTGCACACTGTAGCTCCCATAAGGTCGGCTGTCGGTCAAAGTTGGACCGTTGGTGAGCATCTGCCAGGAACTGCCCATTGGTCCGACAGCCCACTGGTCCGACCATATTAAATTCATTGTTCCGAAGTCCAGTTGTTCCAAAATCATCATGATGCCCTGTGGTTAAGGTCTGGTTAGGTTTAGGCACAAAAACCACTTGGTTAGGGTTAGAAAAAGATCATGGTGTGGGTTAAAATGAAAAAGAAAGTGGCAAACACATAAGCCGTGAGCCTGCTTCACCTCAAGCCTTTCCCAGCTTACCCAGAGCCGGTAGCGGTGCACCGTCAAGGCAGAAATACACCCGTCGGGAGCCGTTCAGCACCGCGGAGAGCTTCCCACACAACCCGGACCCCAGAGTAATTAACAGGAGGTTATGGTGTTTCACTCTCTCCTCTCTATGACACTTGTATCTCGACCAGTAGCCTACTTTTGTTGCGTTTCCTGATCCTCTATGGTACACAAATACAGTATAGCCTAGTATAATCACATATCGGAACAATGGGACGTCGGACTAATGGGATGTCGGACCAATGACATGGACCCGGGTCTGCCACCCTCATCTGTGCGGTGTGTCCTGCATCGTTGCCCGTCGTTGACCCCATCGGCTTTTGCTGGCTAATTCAACATGCTGAATCGGTGGTGGTGGCAGCAGAGCCCGTCAGTGAATGAAATCACTCTGATTGGTAGTTCAGTTTAGCGCACAAGAAGAGAAATAAAGAGCTTAAATCACAATGCACCTGTTTGATAGTGTCATAATGTGCTCTGTGATTTTATAATTTTTTCTGTATTCACTGTGTTCCACATCCTTTTTTGTATTCTGGTATTGTATGACAGGAAAAGTATGGCTTCCATTTGTATGCCTCTCATTTTGCCATTCAGTACTCCCAGGAGGTGGAGCTTCTACCATCAGGGTAGTGCACAGGTGTGTTGCATACAGCCAATGATGAGACTGAGATTGGTTACTTTCACCTGCCCATCCATTGTTGCCTTATGTATGCTCTGATAGACAGAAGCTCAACAATGAAGTGCACTGCACAGATGTTAGTATGCAGAAACCTTTTTCTACCAGTTTGGACTTAGTGATGTTTCCAGCACCTTGCCAAAACCATGCCGGGTGGGGCGGTGGTGGTTATGCATCGTCAACTTGTTTTGGCCAAAACACAGCACATGCGGTGACACAGCAGAGGCCTTTGTTGCCACTAGTAGCCGTTGAAGTCGGTTTAGTGCGTGTGCAATTTATTAGCACATCCATGAGAGATGTTTTGAGCTAATGCTGTTCTTCACGCTTTTTTATTGCTGTCTTTTTTGGGTCCAGCACCTGCTTTAGATGGTTTTTGGATGTGTGTGACTACTAAGCTTTTTTTGTGTACTTTAAGTTGGCCATATCGATAGCATTAGTTTAATTTTGCTGTTAGAAATTCCTGACATCTCCAGCTTGGAATTACAGCTAGGAGGCTGACGTGAACAGGTTTTGCTAAGTGGCTGCTCATAATTATGATCCAAGTGATATGACGTAAAAGCAGCCTATGCTAAGCCAAGCTAATTGCCTGGCTCCAGCCCCTCAGTCATATTGTAATCTCTCCATCTAACTCTTTGAAAAGAAAAAATGTATTTCCCAAAATGCATCATACTTATTTTATTGTTCTTTATCAATCAACAGTCTGATGTATAAAGTGGCTATGACTCTTACAGAAGGTATTAGCCTCATGCAGACACGGAGCATAACCCCTCTTACTCATAATCATCTGAAACCCATCAGTGAGTAGCGGAGGATTGTTTACAGCTGCTCTGCGTCTCCTGCTGACCTTGTCCCATTTCTGTGAGAGAATGAAACACTTCTGTTTATTGTCTCTTTTGAGACGACATCTTGCAACTTTTACATACTGTGCAATCAGTATTCAGTGTGTTTGCGTGTGATGTGATGCAGAAGGGCTGCGATGGTCCGTTCAGTCTGTGCATTTTTTGCCTACACATGGCTTTATTTGGTGTTGAGTAAAATGGTGTTGCGTAAATCTCTGGAGGAAGACTGCTGATGGTGGAGACACATTTTGTCTTCATCCTGGACTTTTCTTCATCCTCCATGCAAACTAACTCCTGACTGAACTTCTATCTTTCTTCACCTCTTCAACTCATCCATCAGGAGCAAAGTGGGAAATCCAAAATGGCGCAAGAATGAGTGTGTCATTTTCAAACTGCCCGCTAACTCTGAACATCTGGTCCTTTGGGGAGGAGGGCGACTCTGTCAATGGGAGCCCTTGTCTCTCCTGTCAGCACCACTAGAACAGCCTGCCACAAGGTGAACAAGGAGGCATGTGTGTGTTTTAAAATGTGTGTTTATGGGCCGACGCTGTTCGTACTGGAAAGATGTTTAACAAGCATCGTTAAGACTCTCAAAATTGTGGAGGGAGCTACTGTAATTTGAATTTCTCTTCAATCTGCACTCAAAATAAGCAGCGAAAATTGTGTTTCATAGATGTTCATGTAGTTTGACAATGTCTAACTGGTAAAATAACCTGTTTATGGCTTGGCTTGGACTTCAAAAACAGAAATAGGCAACTGACAAAATTAAACCTTTTTAGTGCATACTGATGTCTCAGGCCCTTCAGCATACTGAGTGTCAGACCACACACAGGTGGGAGCAATAAAAAGACACTGAAGTAATTAATCGACAAGACACATCTGTTGCAACAAGATCAGGACATCAGGACAAGAATAGGAATAAGCTAAATATTCAATATGTAAAATGTGTCCTAGATCTTACTGGGAACACGAAAAAATCATTAATAAAAAAAGTCATCCATCCAAGACATTAGGTGTGACAGTGTTTAGGGACCATATGAAAATGATCAGGGTGGTGAGAGGGTGTGAACGTTCTATTTTAATTTTGTGAAACATGTGTTATTGAACCCTCTTCTTTACATGTTAAGTCCTGCAACAGCTTCTCTACAACAGGTTTAAAATAATACTAAGTGTTTGATTTGTAGCAAGGCAGTGGTTACAATAATATATAATCATATTCAAATTTACCCAACCCCCAAAATGCTGATAATAAATATAAACAGGGTTCCCACAGATCCTTAAAGCAGCTGTGCGGAACTTTTTACCATTTATAAAACTGTCCCTAGTTCCTATCACCCCCCCTTGAAGATTCGCATATTTATTTGAACCCAACAGCGACAAAAAAGCCTTTCTCTATATGGCTATTTAGCGTAGCCTGGCTCGGGTCGGACATAGCGGAAGTCAGCAAACCAGAATATGGCACACGGAGGCAGAAGTAAGTCTGCACACCCGCAGCGGCCTGCAGCCATTAAACCACAGAAGAAGAAGGAGCTGTGTTTACAGAGAGTGTTCTTCGAGTAAGCGGTACGCAACAGGCATTGCTGAACACATAACAGTTTTACCAGATGTATCTATAAGGACTTGGTTGTACTTTCGATGTCATGACGGATAAAGAAGGAGCACCATCTAAAAGAACAGAAGAAGGCTAAACAGTGATAGGGCTCGAGCCCAAACGCGTGTAAACCTCGGTCGGGCATTCACCAAGTGGAGAGAGCTGAGAGATTTGAAAGGTTTTAAAACTGATCCCGAGTTGGCCCTTTTCCTAATCGACAGGTATGTCATTTTTGTTTTTATTTAGAGAATATACCGCAACTTGTTAGACGTTGTTTCACTTCAATATATGATGACATGGAAGTTATAAGCAAGATAAATGTAACGTTAGCTGATGTGAACCGCTTTTGTCTAGTAACGTTACAACAAATGCCACAAAATTATCTGTGACTGTGACCATGAACACAAATATACAGCAGGCAGTTGTCCTCAGTTTATAAGAAATTCAGAGCTACACCAGAACATTTATGATTTTCCTCTCGCTCTCCAAAACAAATGCATGCGGTAATTGCCGGTTGCAGTCGAGATTTTACAACACCAGGCTGTGGGTGTCATACCGCTTAGACCAAAGGGGGGCTCTATAATCAACGAAAATGTAAAGTTCCGCACAGCTGCTTTAAAGTAATTAAATTGATAAATCTAAAAATTAGGTCTTAATGACCTTAATCAATCTTGTAAAGTATTAAAAATGCTCAGACATGGGCCGTAGGATTTTAGAAAAAGTTTTTTGTTTTGACATTGCATTTAGGACTGAAACTGAAAATCATCAATGCAAATTAATTGCATCAGAGCTTTGTTTAATCCACATAATTTCCGCTGCACCCTGTTTGGCACGTATGACTATAACTGCGGCACAACGTTCTTAGGCTGTGGACATGAGATTTATGCATCAAAATCATGCACCCGTTATCAAAACAGAGGACGTGATTTAATAGCACCGACTATAAAATGATGGACAAGAGAGAAAATAGCGAGGGGCAAAAAGAAGCTGGATTGGAGCAAACAACAAGTGACCAAAGTTTGAGATTCAGGCTGAAACAAAACTAAACTCTGCACTGTGTGTCTACTGTAAAACCAAACTAGCTAACTGAGAGACAAAATCACTAAGAAAACTTCCCAACAAATGGCAGATATTTCATATTTCTGTTCTATCCATGTCTCCGCTATAAGACAAAGTCATATTTTATGTTACATTAAACATTTGGGCTGAATTGTTACCAAACCAAAACAACAGATGTCAGTTCTGTTTTTTTCCTTTAGTTTTGGTTATTGTAAAAAAACAAAAAACAAAAAACAAAACAGAACAGCCATGAACTGTAGGAACCCTGATAAAGAAAAAGAAATGCAATGCTAGGAAACCATGCACCGCAGTCTGAAATAATCATTAGCACATAAATTATAATCATTTATATACTTAACACACTGGCATTGTTATTACTACGAGTTCTGATGTTATGGTGTACTGCAGTTCTCTATGTTGTTAGTCCAAGTGGTGTTGTGGTACGCCACCAGAAGCTGTTGTTCAACTGCTGTGGTTTGGTACTATCAATGTCAAACACTGCACTGTCCTTCAAATGTACTACAAATTGGAAAAATACAATTAAAAATACAAATGTGAAAACTTTATTGTCCACAATGTGGACATTTTCCTTTTGTTTCACCATAGCGCTATGACACATACATAAAAAATGTGCATTCACATATATATAACAACATAAAGACTACATAAAGTGGCTATAAGAAGTCAGTAGCCTAATATACAAGTGTCCAAATTTAATATGATTGCTACATGGACTATATTAGTGTTGAATGTTTTTGTGAAGGGTTAGTCAGTCGTAAAAAATGTCATGATAAAAATCCTAGTATAATAGGTCATGTCATAGTGTCTGCACGTTTCCTGCTCTCAATCACATGCTGGCTTCCTAAAATGGCACTCAGTGATCAAGACTTTGTTCGTTGTCTGTTTAGCTGTTAAGTTTCTAAAAGTTCCTCCCCATACCGCCCTCAATGATTGGGTCACAGAAGCTACAGATTGAATACAGCCCCTCCCAATGTTAAATAGGTGATTACAGCCCTGATTGATAGAACCTGCTTAACCGTATACCCCTATTTAAGCTTGTTACTGGAACTTGATCTCTTAATGCCTTCATGTTTTAATTCTCCCCAGTACACAGACAGAACTGTTGTATGACAAAGTGCACCTACTGTATAAAAACCATGGGGCAAGTGAAGGTGGTGTGTTTTGAGATTACACAAGTCATGTTGAAGGTACTTAAAATACTTAAATTGAATTGTTATGGTTATGAAAAGTACATTTAAACATACAAACATGCATCTTAAATGCTCTCTTAGATTTACTAACATAAAGGAAGTGACATGAATTGGTTTCTGATGTGTACGGATCCTTTCCTTTATGTTGGGATGCCAACATGCTCCTTTTTAAACATTCACCCCTGATCTTGCACCAGATGCATCTTGTTGACTAATTAATGCTCTGCCTACTTATTGCTGCCACCTGTGAGAGAACTCTGTCTCAAAAACTAGTCAGCAACACTAGCTGGGTGATTTAAATTACCCTGATGAGATGTAAACCCCCTGATGTGATCCATCCTGCTGAAATTAAGTAATTTCTTCCAGTTGGTCAGCTTGTGTTGCTCAGTTGTTTGTTTAGTTTTTCACATGTGGTGCTTTGTTACTTGAGCACCAAGTTGGCTGGTGACGTAGCGACAGCACACTCCTCTTACATGTGGACTGGGGTCTGACATTAAGCATGCAGAAGAAGAACTTGGCCTTGGAATAAAGACCTTTCAGGTTCCTACAAGAAGTCTGAAAACCTCAATTTCTTCTACTTTGACTGTTAGACATGGAGATTATAATGAAAATATTTTTCTTTAGGACTTTGCTGCTTTTACAATGATTTAAAATCCTCACTCCTTGTGTTGGAAGATTTCCTGTTAGAGAGTAAAATCTGATTGTACACCTCTGGGTCACCATTATGTGAAATAGAAGACCCCTCCTCTGCTCTATGCCGATGACTTAATGTATTCTTTATCATTAAAACAGCTCAATCAATGTAAAGTCAGCTGAGAATAACAGATCTCAGTCTGACGTGGGCCGAATGAGAAAAGCTGTTTGGTTTTATCCAACGTCCAAATGTTGAATTAGGACAGAATCAGGTCCTGGCCTTTGGGACACTTTTATGAAGGAACATTTAACTGTGCTGTACAGTCTAATATATTTTTGTTCCCTCTACTGTACCTGACTTCCAAATTAACATGACAGTTAATGTGCACAATCCCAAATATGCTCACACTCAAGCCAATCCCACACTGACCATTGTGGGCTGAGGGAGCATTAGCTTGGGAAAAGCGCTGCTGTCCATCGACGGTGATTACGACTCTCGCAGCTGTCCCCACTCAGCACAGTCAGCGCAGAGAAAACTGCAGGAGCTCTTCTAATGTAAGCTGTGGAAAAACTCAGGAAAACTTAGCTGTCTGTCTTCACCTCTCTGTTTCTAATGATGTTTGGGCTCACACCACATTCTCTCTCTGACATAGAGACATAAACATCAGAGACACTTTATTAAAGAATCAGATACCAGACTCTCTCGATGGCAGCTGCTGCTGCTGCAGGCGTAGAGAAGTCTGAGAGTGATGACTATATTGGGGAAAAAACTGTGTCGTTTAACTGGATGAATTTACAGTTACGCATAAAATCCATAACCTCATTTGGACTATTTAAGTTTCTCTTGCCTCTAATGTAAAATTTTGGATCTGTGAGTCGGTTGGACCACGGAAATATCTCAACAGCTATAGAGTGACCCATGAGTCCCAAAACCCGCAAATGAGTTAGCATTTTAGCACTCGACTCCCTCTTCTTAAAGTCAGTCGGTTTTGGTTAGATGCCTGAAATACGGTCTGTGGTTGACACAAGCTTAAGAGACTTTCATGTTTTGTTCTACAACATAAAACACATCAGCACATACCTCACTCATGAATTTTGAAGCTTTTACGTCTTAAAAAAGGGGGTTGCTAACAAGTGGCTAAATGAGATTACAGAGCATCATCATGTCATGCAACTATGAGTAGTTTGTTTATAGCGTAATGATAGCTTTTCTCTGGCAATTGCATTTGGGTTTCAAAAGTCATAAAAGTGGTGTTCATTTGTGAAGATTATCTTGCTGAAGAAAACGTTTAAGTGTCATAAATGTTTCTTTGCCATGGAGCTTATTTCCCACTGGCTTTTTGTCAAGGTAACCACAGCAAAGCTAACTTTCCGCATCGGCCTACAAAGAAACATCATCCCATGAGCACTCTGTTGGATGAATAGCCATTAAATTTGAGGTCAAAATGTTAATTTCTCCAATATTTGGCTTCATCAGCCGTACTGTGTTTTATGCTAATTATCAAATGGATGCACATTACGAGCATGTTAGCATGTTGACGTTAGCATTTAGCTTCAAGCGCCACTGAGCCTAAGTACTGCCTCACAGCTGCTTACATGGCTGTAAACTTTTGGTCTTGTTATACTTTCGATTTAATGCCATAATAATTTAGTAGTTATGGTCTATGCTTTTTTTGTACGTAATACTTTTTGTTCTTCCCCCTCTGTGCTATAGAATTATGATGGCCAGAAAGGGCAAAGGCGCTATAATGGCTCAAAACATTGCCATTTGCTGCAGCTTCGGAAACAATGCCAATTCAAGAAAGAAGAAAAGAAAATCCAAAACAAATACAACAATGGAAACATGCAACAAAAGCCAAAAAAAATACATTAATAGCAAACATGGTGCAAATACAGAAATGATGCAAAGTCAAAAACGCACAAATGCAAGAGAAAAACACTGCATATTGTGGCGATCCCTCTGCTCCACTAGGTGTGCCTATTTTCCTGGCCTTTCTCTTTTGTCACAGGATGTGGGTTAAGGCAGAGGATCTGGTTTGCTTCATGAGATAAAGCTCATCACCTTCCATCAGACTTCTCTTCCCTCACAACACAGCTGCTGTTCTTTTGTTTTGTCTACAGACATATCCACACACCCACACATGCAGGCATGACTGATTATTGACTGTCATGTTTATTTGGTGATTCATCATTATTATGTAAATAAATAAGCTTTTAACTTTTTGTAAATTCATGTCGTCTCCCACCATTGTTGCAGCCTAAGGGCAGGGTTGTAACAGTATCCAGTCAACACAACAGAAGTTCTCCACGCCTCAAATGGGAGCGTAAGTAGCATTATGCTAATGCTAGCTATTTAGACCAGTGGCTCTTTTATGTAAAACAGTGGTTCCCAACTGGTCCAGCCTCAGGGTCCAGTTCAAGGTCCAATACATTCAGCGTCATACTTGTGTTTGGCCATGTTGTTGGGCTAGTGTGCTTTCTCTGTCTGTAGTCTGTAGTCTGTAGTTGTCAGTTAGTCACTCATTCTAAAGCAGGAAACAGCACATCACAATAAAAGCTCTGGGCGGGAAAGTTATTGTACTTAAAAATAAAATGTGTTTTTTTACAAACTTGACACATTTGTGAGTCTCTTGCGGTCCATTCAGAATGGATCCGTGACCCACTTTTGGACTGCAACCCACCAGTTGGGAACCACTCTTGTTAAAGATTGAGGCCAAATGTAAAAAGTAACATTTATCTTTTTATTTCACCTTTTTATTCCACTTTTCCCTTAGTTTCAGAAATCCTTTGGTCTTGTCTGGTCCTTCTCTCAGGTCAAAAATCAAGCTGTCCCACTCAGGCCCGCAGGAAAGCAGATCAGCCTTGCAGCAAATTTTCACAGTGGCCACTCGTGATTGCAGCGAAAAAATCCCCTGCAGCCCAAAAAGCATTTTCCCAATATGCCACCATTGTAAGAGAGACACCTCAACAGAAGTGTTGACACCTTGAACTGTAAACAAAGTCAAATTATTACTGTTTCTATTCTGAATTTTTTTGAGCCATGGTAGTTTTACATTTGTAAAACTTTCCTCAAGCTGAGAAAAGCAATTTAAATCTGCGACATCATCACAATGTAACAGGCAGGCAGGCCCAGCAGGAGAGACACTATTTCACATTTTCAGTGGGCTGCATACCCTGGAAGTAAACCTGCAAGCTATAAAACTTGAGCAGCTCCATTGGAATAAACAGGCGCCATCTTGGTGTCTGGTATCTAGTTATTATTAAAACCTTTGGTTCCACTCAGTGATCCACCGAGTGTTGGCTGCATATGCAGCGTGTTTTGGGGGTCTGTATGGTTTTGATTTTGCATTGTTTCTATATTTGAACCGTGTTTGCTGTTAATTAATTTGTTTTGACTATCTACAGCAGGTTTTTCATTTGCAGCGTGTTTCCGTTGTTTTACTAGTTTTGGATTTTAGCATGTGTTTTTGAGTTGACATAGTTTCTGAAGCTGCAGCATGTTTGTCCTAATGGAAATGTGCTGGGCTGTTGTAGCATGTTTGCCCTCGTCGGCCTCTGTATAGAATAAATTGTGAAATGTTATTCTGAATGTTAGAACCTTCTTCCAGACATCTTTTCTGCAAACAATGCAATTTGTCCCAAAACCAGCAGTTTGTTTAACATTAGTGGCAGACAGCTGTGGACCAGAAGGCAGAGGACTTCTTATTAAAAAAAGAAAAACTAGATCTGCCTTTGGCTCAGGGTTTGTAATTGGACTTTTATGCATTGCTTTCAGCACCTTAGAAAAAGTCTTTTCATATCACAACGTTTAGTCAGCTGAACATATTCAGGAGGCAATGTGTTTTGGTGTCAGTCGCGTGGGTGTTCAGCAGCTGAATCATTTACAGAAATCAAGTGATTTTACTTGACACATGAGAATGTGGAGGAAAACAAAGCCCACCAGCACTGTGCCGAGAAACCACAAGGCTTTGTGCTCGTCACCGTGCCAGTAAAGATACCAGATTTACCAAAATGTTGAACAAATTCTGACTCTCACATCCTCCTCCTCCTCCTCTTCCTCTCTGGTGCCTCCCACTCCTTCATCCTGTATCTGCTGGTGGCAAACAGCTCTTGGATTTCCTCTTGCTGCCCCTTCAAAAGCCAGCTTTGGTGTGGGCGGTTGAGACACGTCTCTTTCTCTTTGTGTACGCTGTAAATATTTTCTCCAATCAAAGAGTCAAACTTCAGAGCTCGGTCTAATCTGTGAGACACACATCAAAGAGCAGGATGGAGCAGATGAGTAAAGTCAGAAAGGGAGTGAATGTGCGCCTCTTCCACTTAGAGTATCGTCTTTGTTGTAAGAAGGAGTTTATGATTTAATTTATGCAATTTGCAGATAAACAAATATGGGTTACACTGTATTGCATGACATTTCTCTACATGTACACAGGCTTTGAAGCAAGACTGAGTTTAGAAATATGAAGTAACACAGTTTGTTGCTCCTACTAAATGAAAAGCTTAAGTCTTAAGCACCACTGCAACATTACTGCTAGCAGGTCATCAGGTTGCCTAATTACTCAGGTCTTTAAGGCAACTAACTCAGTGTCTTGTGAAAATAAATGAAAATGCAAGGAACCACCACTTCCGACCGCAGATGCCTCTGGTCAGAAAAAGTTAACAGAGCCTGATAGTTCAGGTTTTCAGGTTATTTATTAATCTGGATTGTTGGGGTGTGAGTTGCAGAGTGTTGGAGATATCGGCCGTAGAGATGTCTGCCCCCTCTCCAGTATGATGGAACGAGATGGCACTCAGCTTGTGGTGCTCAAAGTGCCAAAAAACAAATTCGAAAAACATGACAGCAATTTCCAGAAATCATGACATGGTTACTCAAGATAATCCACAGACCTTGCGAGCAGTTTGATGTAGGAACTATTTTCTTTCCACTGAACTACACCTGTGAACTGTATCACAACACAGAAGGGAGTGTGTATCTACTGCATTCTCAATCTGACATCACACATCTACGTTTGGACTTTCCACGTCCGTATATGATGTGAACGGTACTCTGGGTGTGTTGATTGCAGATGTTCTGAGATGCTGTGTCAAGTTCTGCCTGTTACATGCATTGCTTCTTTCAAAATACACTTCCGTTTTCACAAGTAATTTACCATTTACATGCAGTCTTTTTCAAAATAAACACTGTAAATTGACTTTTTTCCCCCCCTCCAACAACAAACACACATTGTTAGGTTTAGGAAAAAAGAACAGTTTTTGGCGTTACAATCGTGGGGGACGCGAACCCTGCTCTCCCGGGTGAAAGTCAGTGTTTGTTGGACCACCCCTCCCACCAGACCTACTCGGACTTTCGCTGCATTAACTTTTATTCTTTTTCTATCGTGTTTCCCCCTGGCACCACCGAGCGCAGTTAAACTACAATGACGACCCGCTGTGTGTCATGCCAATGTTAAAGGACAGCTTTTTTGTCTGCGTGTCTGATGCTACAAGTCATTGCCCAAGCGCCGCCATGTCTTTTGAGTGAGCCCGAGCTGCTCAAGCTCTCACAAGCATGAGCTTCATGTCCGAGTCTTTTCTTTGTCCCATCAGAAATAAATCAACTTCTTATTCTGAGATTACTAAATTCTGATTCTCCTGTTTCTCTCAGAAATTTCTCAACTCTGACAACAGATAAAATACACAGCATTAAGATTAATTTATTGTTACAAACTTACCTTATTTTGTTGTTTGTTGTGATGTACTAGACACCACAGCGACACCTTTTTTTGTGTGTGTACTTGAACGCCACACAGACGAGCCCCTGCAGACTTGACGGATGCGAACCCGTGCGCCGTTACAGTTACAACCTGCTGTCTCTGGACTTGTGGTAAGTTGACTTTGGCTGAACTCCACCAAAACTACTTTACTTTTTATGGTTAAAAGTGTATTTTATTTGCCTTAAATGTGCCATAAAGCTCCTGAAAACACTAATTATTATTGTTCTGTGATGATGTTGGGTGGTTGGAGATGTATTTGGAGCAAGTAGCTGTGCAGGTTATGGTAACTATATTAGCTTGTTAGCCGTTAGCCGCAGCTAATCCAGGTGGTGTGGCTAATTGATTCGCAGCAAGTCTCACCTGTTTTGTTTCATTTTGTTTCAGTGTATGCTGAGCTACATTGTTAATGAGAGCTGGCTGTGGAGGCTGATTTTCTTGTTTTATATTCACCAGTGCCGAAATAAATGTGGGTCCAAGCCGAACAGTGACTGAGAATGAGTCATCCCTTAATCTACACAAGGCAAGAGTACTAAGCAGTTACACAGACCCATTTATACATTTTACTGTTCTCATAAGAGCTGATTATTTCAGCCAAATAAAAATGACTGCAGTGAGAGAAGAAGAAAAGAGCATTTTTAAGATCTTTAATAAGGAGCGGGCTGATTTTAAGAAGAATTAAAAAACTGTCAAAATCTTATGTTATATTGAGCTCATTTAAGTCTTGGAGAAACAGGCTGGACATAAAAGAAATCTTATTTTGAATTTTCCTTTCCTCCAGGCAGTTCCATTATATTGGGGAGACGGTTGACACCTCTTGATAAACAGCACTACAGGTAAGAGGAAAAATCTGTAGCCTATTTTTGATTTGGGGTGAGCTGTTCCTGTAAAGGACAAACGTAGTGTTATTATATATTTTGTTATTGTCAACACCTCTCAGGAAAAAATAAACATCAACAATTCATTTTTTTAGCTTATTCCTGAGCCCGGTCTCACTCCAGTGTCGAAGTCCAGCACTTGGGCAGTGACTTGCGGTGTCGGAAACCAACAAAAAAAGGCATCCTGAACTGCCAGTTGCTGTTGTAGTGTAACGATGCCCGGCGGCGTCAGGGGGAAACATGGGCGGGACAACGATGAAAGTTAGGGTGGCGAAAGTCCGACTGCAGTGGGCGGGAGTGGTGGTGGATGACTCCAGCAAACACAGGCCCTCACCCAAGACAGCGGTGTTTGCGTCCTGTAAGATTATAAAGCCACACATGGTAGCAAATCAAAAAGTATTTCAGGAAACAGACTCGCATGGTGATTTTTCTCGTTTCTTGGGGTTCGCTGATAATAATAAAGATGCAGATTAACGCAGCCTAATTTAAGAAGTTTTCTGCACAGAACGAAAATCAGGTAGTAGTGCAGATGTTCCAAATCAATCTGTATCTGGAGCTACACTGGCTCTAAATGACAAAATATTACTGACAAAAATATATGAATGAATTACCCACCTGCATGTTTCAAGAGTCAGCTGATTACTTATCATACAGAAAAACTGGATATCAAAGAAACACTTTATAAATCCAAAGCTCGACGGCATGAATTTGAAGAACAGCCAGCAGTTACTGAAAGCATACTTGAATTGTTGGTAAGAAGATAAAACTTGGTATGGTCCTTTAATTCAAGCCTTTCAAATGTGTCAGTCTTTAAATTAGCCCATCATTCCTTCCTTTCTTTGGTATGCATACTTTTATTTTCAGCCATTGGATTACAAACTGCGCTGACAACCGCATCACATTCTTTGACTTTGAGATGCATGAGAACAAAAATCAAGTGAAATTCAAGAACAGAACACACAACCCACCTACAACAGTACTGTTTTTACCTAGCGTTTCTGTTTCTCTCTGAGCCATCACTCTTTCCACAGAAAGCCAAATAGAGCCGGAGGTAGTCATTATAGGCTTCCCAGGGTAATGCTTGAATGACTGCTCAGGTCTATTCTTGCTCGGTCAGGGTGAAGTGGGTGCACAGTGGTTCTTATAGTAGACACTGGGTGACAAACATTCATATAGGGTGTAATTCCAGCGGTTGTGTCTTCAACCCCAATGAGGCATGGGTGGAGTGCCACTTACAAACACCAAACCAGGATTTCCCAAGTGGTGCCAGGCACCCATGGAGTAGAAACAAGTCTGGACCATACTCTGGCTACATGCTGGCCCCAATGTAAATTCCTGAGGGGTTTGGTTTGGGATCGGTCCCATCCTGTCCGCTGGTTTGCTTTGCAGTTCCATAGTTTTGTGCTGGGCTGTTAACAGTGGTAGGACGGATGTAGGAAACAGGACTGAAGTCTCCAGATGTCTGTCGTTAGGGCAGATTATATCCATGTTTGGAGGTGCACTGTGTCTGCTACCTGGCTGTTCTTACAGACTGTTTGGGTTTTTGGTCACATGGTTGCTGTCAGTCATCCTGGAGGTTTGGTTAGTTAGAGATCAGTCTGGAGTCTCTAAGAAGCAAACAGTGTGTTTACGTTGTGCTGCTTTATCTAGAAGATGTAATAAAACATAATCTTTCCTGTCAAACTTTGCTAACATCACAGTTGTGTTAACACTTCCCTTACACGCATCAAGCTGTGTTACATGTATTATTCATAAGACACACTCGCTGTTTGAAAATCATTTAACATTTTGACAGAAATAGCTGACAGCATGAATTACAGCACACACAGGGTGTGTACTTTGGCTCTGTTTAGATTCAGAAAATTAAGACCTGCTCTTTTCATGCCTTTATAAAAATGGGCTCTGCCTTTTGCACACTCTTTTAAAGGCAGCAGCGGCTGAAGGTCCTGACAGGCTATCATTTCCCCTGAGAAAATGAATGTATTTGAGAAATGTGGCAGCAAAGCTATATCATTTCTGGAAGTGACGCACAGTGTTCTGTGTAATGTACACTGAAATAACATGGATAAAGGAGTAGTTTCAGAAGCCTGAATATTACACAGATAACATCTCTTCCTGTGTTAATTGAATTCAGATACCAGCAGAACCATTTCAACTCTGGGAACACTTTAAACTCTAATGTGCCCCTTCTTTGTGTATTTAGTCTAGATGCAAATGCTTTAATGTTGTAAACACTGATGTCACCAAGTGACTATAGTCTCATACAATTACAGAATAAGCGTATAGAACAATGATTGGACGTCCAGAACTTCAACACCCAGTTGCCTAGATATGTTTCTGCAAACAACAAATACTTTACATTTGCATGTTTCATGTATATTATATCAACATTTATAAAGTGATGTAGTATGTGAGCTGACTTTGTCATTGGGGGTGGAGGGGATGTAGGATGACGTGGCATTTTAAACGGGATTTATACTTGTGCGTCAGCACAATGCGTGGTAGCGTACGCACGTGGCCTATGCCATTGTGAGCATTTACACTTGTGGTGTGTCTGTGTCACTCTGCAATTACACCTCCAAAACACTGATTGTCATTGGGGTTTCTGTGAAGTGCCGTCAAGTTTAGTTGATTCAAAACACACATTACACATGGCTTAATAGAGACTATTTAAAACACAAGTACACAAATCGACTTCACTATAATTTGCAGCATTCACAGACTTCTGCTGAACACATTTTCCCCACAAATACAATATGCTAATGTTTTTAGCTCAAGCCTATGGTATTTTACATTGTATAAATTAGCCTAGCAGCTAGCAGACTTTTCCTCTACTCATATGAATCCAGGGACAACGGCAACATTTAACAAAGGTAACGTCACAAAATTTGGCTCCATTACAACTCACAAGGTTCACTGACAAAACAACTGTCTTATACTAAACATATTTTCCAAACACATATGATATGCTAATGTTATTAGCACAAGCCTATGGCATTTTACATTGTATAAATTAGCCTAGCAATGAGTGGAGATTTCCTCTGCTTGTATGCTGCCAGGATAAATCACGCACAAGACTTAAAATGCTATTTTGTGGAGGCTTTATTGTCTTCACAATTTATTGTTTCTTATCCGTGAAATTAAAGTCAACAAAAGCTTTGTCTCCACTGAGGGAAATGGTTTCAGTTTACAAAAATAGAGGTCTGTGTCGCCACAACGTGTTGTTACACTTCTCAGGAGGTGCACGTCAGGCTACAGCATAGGGTACGGCATTGATTCAACACACAAGTATAAATCCCGCTTTATGCCCACCTTTGACACTGTCGTTTCTTCATAGCCTCAGAGTTTTGCCTGAAGTCATGCACTGCTAAATTTGTTGGCAATGCAAAGGCTTATTTGGAAAATACTGGTAAGGCATTGATTCAACACAGTAGCAAGTATAAATCCCGCATAAGTGAGACCCCTGCCAAGCTGCAAACCTCTGCAGACCACTGTTCAAAACCAACAAACAATAAAACCAGTTGGGTTTAGCAAGTCATTGTTTTCAGTGGCTTTTTAAGCTCAAGTGGGTTTTTTGTAGCCACCCATCAATGTTTTGTCAGCTTGTTTTTGGGCTTCAGATGTGGGTGTTTTGTAGCAACCTGTGGGTGTATTTCCACCAGCTTTTTAGGTCCCAAACGTGGGTAGTTTTGTCATTATTTTTTCTTTAGTGGCTTTTAAGACATCACTGCATTTCCTGCCAAGTTTGTGCCTCCAAAACTAGGTATTTTAAGCCAAAACATGATTTTTCCTAACCGTAACCAAGTGGGTTTTGTGCCTAAATCTAACCACACGTTAACCACTGCATCATGGAAGTTTTAATCTATAAACTACATAATAATGTGCAAATATAAACTATCTGAGTTAAACTAAGATTAAACAGAGATAACTGCCAAAGAGCTCCACTTCACTCGTCTTCCGAGCTAGAAGTCTCAGTGTACTCATGGAGTCAGACCTAAATGTTCACATTTAGACAATTACAAAATTGGCCTACTATCATCTTAAGAATATGCTAAGAAAGGACTGATGTCTCAGCAGTAGGCTTGACTACAGTATGTGTCTTTACAAGTCTCTCTAAAAACCCCATCACTCAGCTGCTGCTAGAGTTCTTACATTGAGTAAGAAAATTCATCACATCAGTCCAGTTTGCAGCGGCTTCCTGTGTGCTTTTAAAACATTACTGTTGTGTCATAAATCACTGAATAGTTTAGGGCTGAAATATGTTTCAGATCCGCTCCTGCATCACAAACTGTACAGACCTCTCAGGTCATCTGAGACAGGATTGCTGTCTATCCCCAGAGGCAGAGAAGCATTCGGTTTCTCTCAGCGCGGTCTCATTCCGAAGTCGTCACACTGACGAAAAAAGCCATCCTTTCATGTCGGCATGATGCGTGGCTGGGTGACATCAGTGTGCCTGAAGGTGCCAGGGAGAAATGCAGTGGGAAAACAAACTACGTTCAGAGGGTGGAAAGTCCGAGTTGGTGGACAGGTCCAACAATCACCGACTTTCACCTGGGAGGCTGGTGTTCACTTCCCATATGAATGTAAAGCCGAGCCAAGTTGTTCTATTATTATTTTGTATGTTTTATTCCACTTCAACTTCCTTGCCTTGATTGGTAAAGAATGCATCAATAAATCAGAAACTGTAATATCTGAAGTCTCCCCACACAGTCCTAATGAAACTTGGACTCCCATTTTGACCTCAACAGTAACGTCTCCTCCATCTGTGAAAATGCTTTGCACTAAAGCCTAGAGTGCATTTTTCCTGCAGCATTCTTGTTGTAAATGATCCCCAGTGCTGTAAAATAAGCTTTAAGAGGGCCTGACTGTTATTTATTATAGGCTCCCACTGATCCCACTCTTCCATCATCTACACACTCGCCACCGCAGCAGCAGGTTAAGAGGCCTTTATTCCAGATACCTGGAGCATCAGAAGGAGCAGCAAGGACCGGGAGAGATTAGCGTCCAGGGAGAGTGGTGTTGGTTCAGTTACACAGAGAGGAGAAAAGGAATAACTCAATGGGCAACAACTCAAGCATCTCTCTGAAGATCGGTTGAATGGTTTCTGAACTGGTGTATGCATTTAGGCATTCATATTTCAACCCTTTTGCCAGAAGAAATGTTGTATCAAAGGGGTTGTATGTTTCTGCAAAATGCAGATGTGTTAAATTTGCACATTATTATGTAACTGATACACTGAAACTTTGCATTTCAACAATGCTGTGGTTAATGTGAGCAGGTTTGGGCTTAAAAACCACTTGGGTATGGTTAAGAGGAGATCACATTTTGGCTTTTAATACCTGGTTTAGGCTGCTATCCAGGCAGGAAACGCAACAATGTCTAGGTAAAAAAAACAAAGGCTTTTTGTGCCACTATCCAGGCAGGAAAAACAGCAATGTCTCAGTAAAAAGCAACAGCTTTCTGTGCCAAAAACGCTGCTGAAAACACACCCATGACTCACTAAATCAGAGCCGGTTTTGGTGTTTATTGGTCTCAAACAGTGGTCTGCAGCTTGGCAGGCATCTCGCCCAGGTGTCAGCTCGTATACTACGTCACTTTAGAAATATTGATATGATGTAACACATAACACACAATGGCAACATTTTCTCCTGGCTACTGGGCTAAATATTTGCAGGATAATAATGTATTTTAACTGCTTAACTGGTGGACCCTTCAATCGACATGTTTATATTCACAGGGTGAGTGATGTGCTGGCAAATTAGTTGAATTTTTTTCCAACTCTGACAAGGTGTCAGCTGTGTTTATGTCTCAATATCTATTAAAACTGGCACAACACTCTGTGGTTTAGAGTTCAAGGCTTCAAGCTGTGTTTATTGTTCCCACTACACACTTGTATGCATCATCCCTCTCACCCTCTCTCACACACACACACATACACACACACACAAACTGCCCCAGTGCTTCCAGTGAATACTTTGTGAGCCTGTAATGGTTTATTTTCTCCCCTCATATGTCCTGGGGTGAACTCAGCAGTCGAGCTCTGCAGATTGCACGTCTGGCTTCACTGAGCCTCCAGGCTAAACATTACCTCCTATACTGTACTGTCCAACCAAACAGTCGTTGAGTCTATTTCTGGATGCTGAAAATGATGCGACGGTGAGTCAACCTGAGCTAAGAATGCTCAAAATACACACTGGCGTCGACCAAGAACGCGCTTTCGATTTTAGGTTAGTGTAAGAAGTATTTTTGAGCCCATAGAAGTACATTTGGAAGCTGAAAAGGAAGCTGGCATTGGGAACAAAACCCACACACATTGTATTAAATGGAAGGTCTTTTTTATCCAATTAAGATTCAATGAAACCTAATCAGAGGAAACTGTTTGCTTTGGAATCCATATGAAGGCATGCTCAAGGTATAGTCATTATTCTTGGACGCTGAAGGCACATTTTACTCCATCCATTTAATTTCCCGTTAATATACCGGCTTCATACTCACGTTACAGCCAAAGCTGCAGCTACTCAGATTGGATCCAGGAGAATTCAGATCTGAGAGTGAGTGGAGTCCGTGCTGTGAGAGAGGTGAATCGTCTGGGGGGGAATCATGCAGTCTTGCCCTGCTTGCTTTGTAGTCGATCGCCACAGCTGCAGTGCTGGAATGTCATTCTCTCTGAGGAGATGTTTATTACATTTCAAGAAATGAGGCAAAAAAGCAATATCCTTAGATTGAGTGCGAAAAACATCTGCATTTTTCATAAATCTGTCACACTGTTACAATACTATAGTGTTAAACACACTAACAAATCGTCGACCTGTCAGGGCTCACCATTTTATTTCTTTCTACAAACATCCGGAGGACACAAAAGCACCTAAAAGAACCAGTATAAGTGATGTGAGCAGCTTTTAAATGTGGGCAAAACATTTTTTTTGGCCGTTCCCCAGATTGCAGGTCACTCATTACATGAGCGATAAGCATCACACTATGCTGTGGCTGCGCAGGCTCTGGGGGATTGAACAGGAAACTGATTTATGAAGTCTTGCCCGTTAGTTTTCTTCCAAGCATGCAGCCTCAGTGTAAACACCCTGACACTGCACAAGCTGATTACAAGTGAGGCAGATGGTTTCCACTCCAAGGGAGTCATGTTTTTGCATTCCCCTGTCATGGGAGAGCTGAAAAATGCCATGCAGCGCACACGCCTGCACGGACACACAGTGCATTCATAAGGATGTGAGCACAGACTCACACTCCCTTACACTACCTGGACTCTCAGGTGTTGCTATCGTCAGTGTGCTTGAGGGGACTTTATATTAAAAAATAATAGCTGCGAAAAGAGATTGCCAGGGCGGATGTTTTTGGGCGTTCACAAAGTGTTGGGTGTGCAGAAATTTGAATCCTTTACCGTAAATCACCAAGGTTCAAATCTGAGCCTTGAAGATGAGTCTTTACATTCTCTGTAAATATATCATCTTACTCTGACCTGTCTGTGCGACAGACATGCTATCATGCTTAGAACAAATGGTTCATGAACTCTCTGGCTCTTCATTTTGAATGACAGTAATATATTCTCGGCTGCGCCTGAAGGAAGCAATAGATTATGGTGCTTTGATATGGTCTGACTGTGCACAAAAAGATGAGATTTGTCATGTACATGTCAGCTCTTGCTCTCGCCCCTCACAGGGAGGAGTAAGTCATTAAGTACTTCAGCTGCTAACTGGAAAGGTGTGCACAGCTCTGCTGAAGATCACGACTAGATGCTGATGGATGAACAGTTTTCAGAGCTCTTTCATTTTAACATGCAGCCATCGGCTTGCAACAAAACAAATTTCCTGCTGCTCTTTTATTTCCTTTCAAAGAAAGGAAGGTCACACTTATCTGCAGGGTAAATATGTTCTCAGAGAACAGAGCAAGGACGGACACCTGCTTCCCAAAACCCTCTTGGGCTTGAAAACAGAACTTGTGACAAACTTGTTCTGGCACATTTACAAGCTGTTCATTCACTTTTTGACACCATTTTGCTCCACCGACTGAGCGTCGGTGTCAAAGTGCTTGTTTTCCAATGAAAAGCAGCTCAGCTTGTTATCACAAGTGTCAGTGTGTGTTGACTATAGCTGCAGGGGTTTGTTCCGGTGAAGAGGTAAATGACCAGCAGGCCACAGCGGTGACCACAGTCCAGATGGATGCCTCTAACCCGAAACTGTTGATTTAGCCAACCATGAGTCAACAGTTCCCAGCAGAGGGGGACGACAGGATGGAGGGGACAGAGGAAAGGAAGTGCAATGGTGATGAACAATTACATGGGGCTTAAGCTCCTGGGGTGAGGGCCAACAGGAAGCGGATGCCTGAGTGATTCAGAGGCAAAAAAGCGACCAACTGATGTTGGTGTGGACTGCTGTAATTATTATGGTGTTGGTGGTTATTTCTGTGTGTGTGCAGGATTATGACTGTGTGCGCAAGTGCTTGTGCACATAGGAAGGAATACTTCACTTAAAATCTACCAAATATGCAGCCTGCAGGCTTGCAAAGTTTATAGCCTGCTCTTTAGAAATTAGTTAATGAATAAATTGAACAAATACTCAGTCAGCTTAAAATGTCATGGCAGTCTGAACACTCATAACTTTATGTTTAAACAGTTCGATATTTTTAAGGTATAATGAGCTCCCATAGAAACTTCTTAGACACCTCTTGCAGTTGACCAAAATGTTTTTGTCAACTGCATTTTCCAAATAAGCCTTCACATTGCCGACAGATTGAGGGGTGTCTGACTTCAGGCAAAACTTTGAAGCTATGAAGAGATGATAGTGTCAGAGGTGGGCGTAAAGCGGGATTTATACTTCTGCATGTGCACCTCTGCAAGGCATGTAACAGGCAGAACTTGTGTTCCAGAACATCATCATCCAGCACACCCAGTGTACCTTGCACGTCGTATCTGGATGTGGAAACTCCATGACCAAACGTTGATATTTGATGAAGTCGGAGTGAGAATGTGTTGAAAATAGCAACATCTCTGAGCTTCTGAGTGTCTTACTGTATCTAACTTTCATAACACCTAGGTGACTCAATTGGTAAGTCTAAAGTGTGTAGAAACTTACACACAGTGCAAGGCACTGCTGAGTCGAGTCTATGCAGTGTCATTATGTTCTGCACATGGGACGCAGGAGATCGCTCAAATCTTCATAGAAAAATACAGCTGGCCACATTGATTTTAAATAAATAAATCTTAAAGTCAAGATCATAAAGTAAATTTCTTTGCATTTATTTGATTCCCAATCAAGACACTCTGTTCAGAATTGCCTCACTGTGTAACTATGGACTTCAAAACAGTTTGAAATTCAAAATAATGAAATTTTAAACCTGTGCTGGGCATAGCGTTAAACAGCCCAATAAACTGATGGAGCAGCTGATTGATGGAAGGGAGTCAGCTGATAGATCACATGATTCCTTTCAATGCAACCAATTCAATTCAACTCATTCAGGGCGCCCTATTTAAACTGCTCTGGTCTGCCTACTGTCGCTGCTTCCTCTACAAGCCACTTCCTCCTTTTTGCGTTGTGTCTGACTTATCAAAGTCATTTCTGTTTGTCATTGATGCTGCTCTGTTCTGTTCCTGGGGGGTCTTTGCTGCTGCTCTCCCTGCTTTGGGCTTTCCATGTAGGCGCATGGAAGGGCAGGGAGGTTTGCTCTCTCTGCCTCAAGCTTTCCTTATTTGCACACAGAAGGGCAGAGAGGTGTGCTCTCTCCGCCTTAGGCTTTCCACCTAGGCGTGTGGAAGAGGCTTTCTGCATAGGCCCAAGGAAAAGCAGAGGGGCCCCAGAACAGAGCCATACCTTCAAATATAATACTGCAAATGGAAATTAAGTTTTCTTTGACTAAAGTGTTCCTGACTGAAATGTGATTAACCCCGACTGATTACTAAAATTCAGCAGTTAATCATGATTTTAAAAATTAATCATTTGACAGCTATAGTTGAAACTATGTTGGAGAACACACTGAAGATATGGATGAATGGTGGGGAAGAGGATTATGCTGCAAGAATGGCTTCAAAATGTTCCAATGGAAGTTTTAACGTGATTTTGTTGTACTTCTGTACTTCTTCGTTGGGATTCTTTGTAACTGTTGTAAATCCAAGCCGATCATGGCTGCCATTCTCAGCGAAGAGAAAAGCTGGAGTCTTTTCAGAACCAATGTAAAACCTAACAGGCAGTGAATATTTTTGGATATCTTTCCTTTATTCGTGCACCGCCATCATCCACCTTTCACATCTGCTCTTTCATTCTCCTGTTTCCCAGCCTGTTGGGTCCTGTCTTCAGAATGTGCTGTCAAATAAAGCTGCACTCTGACTTTCAGCGGTGTCGACTTCCAACCTGTCTCAGCTCTGCAGTCCCCATCAGCAGCTGTGTGTGCAACTGTGTTATTATCTAGATTACACTCCTCCAGCACACTCCTCCGGGCTCCACCTTAATGAGAGGGAGGCAAAAAAGACAGCATCTAATGGCTGCAGCACACATACTTTGCATACACACATCCAGGACACATACTTGCATGTATGCAGATGGTATACACTTATACATGTGCATAAACACACAAATTAAGACACACACAGACACTCACATTTGACTCAGGTGTTTTTTTAATACCCATCTTCGTTGTACAAAGCATGTGCTCACTGTGCATGCCGGTGCGTGTGGTACAAATTCATAGCAGCCCCAGTTAATGTTAGACCCCTCACTGTGGGAAAAGCATGAATGGAAACATATTGTTTGTTGACATATTATCAGTGCCAGTTTCTATGTCATTATGTGCAGGCTTTTGAGAGTGCTATGCTCCCAAGGCTGTACAATTGCTTGTGGTTTACAGAAAGAGCCGACCGACCCCACATTTCTGCTTGATGTTTCACTTCAACTTGTTCTCAGCAGTCATAAATACCAGTAAGGGCTTGTATTTTTAGTTCATGCCTGTGGGATAGTTCAAGCTCAATTCTGAAAAGTCTATCTATCACCGTGCGCGCGCGTGTGTGTGTGTACAGTGCATGTAAGGATAGGAGTGGCTGTTTTTATAAAGTGGATGACTGTGAGGCTTGGCATCCTTTGGGAAATGTGGGGTTTCAGGATGTATATCATGGAGGCACAGGCTCACAGGGGAAGGGGCTGTGTGGGTTTATTTGGCACCTGATTGGCAGGTTGAATCCCAGGAGTGCGACGATTGGTCAGAGGGGGAGACTGGCAGGGTGAATGAGGGTACAAATATTGTCTGTTTTCACAGTCAGGCATTTTTAAATCTCCCTGCCATCGTTTTTCCGTCTGTGATAGCTCGCTTCAAAATGAACCCAGCGACCTCGTCGTGCACATACTGTAGTTATGCAAAAGAAAGAAAATCGATATCTCTTTCGTTCTGCAAGAAAAACAGAATCATCATTAGTAGTCTGTTTGTGCCATTAGCACTTTGTCATCACGAGATCCTCACAGCTAGAAAATACTTTAGCCAGGATGAATTGATGACACAGTTGCATGTGTCTGAGCCAGAGCCTTGAGGAGGATCGTTGCACTCCAACAAGGGACTCTTTAATTTCTTTTTCAGAGAACTTGTCAACAGGGAGACACTGGGCCCCATAAAATACAAAATCCTTTGATGATAACAATCAATAATGTAAGACAGTGGTCCCAGTGTGAAAATTTGGATGGCGGCACAAGATCTGACACAGTTAACCAAGGCACAGTCTAATGGCACAATGTAACACTGTGTTTTTGTATTTTTTGCTTGTAATGCTTTGACCCAACTATGAGTAAAAATAAATAATGTTGCTAACATGATGTAGGGTAATTGGCTCCTGTTACCTACCACCCATACCACCATTTAGTAAGTGAAAGTAGCCTAAAATTAAAATGAAAAACTATAGCAGGAGATTCATATTATATAATATTATATCACACTATAGGACAGTTTAATATTGTAGTGTAGCAGTGACTGGTTTCATGTTGTTGCTAATTGGTCCGGTCTAATTAGTGGGAAGTGATCACAAAGTTTTGTTTTGTCTACCTGATACTGTCAAGTACAAATCTATGAAACAAACTGTAGCATCTTAATCATGCTTCATACATCATACTCCACCTGAACATCTAAAAAAAAATAAGAACTGTGCTGTAGCCTCCTCAAAGCACTGGTCCACCCCCCTGGTCTCACCATCAAAGGGGAGAGTCTCTAAGACACTGTAGCATTACACTGGACAATAACTTCAGCTTCAATCAGCATGCCATGGATATTTACAGGCGTTGTCAACAGAGACATACAGCCATCCATAAATTAGATCACCTGTCTGTCCAACCCCAGCTTCTTCTGTACCGTAACATTATCGAGGCAGTTCTGTACGGTGCCATCTGTTTTTGGCTGGACCGCAGCATGCGGTGTTAGCCCTATGAATGCAAAAGTCTGTCCATGAGTGATGAAGTTACACAATTGGTCAGCGTGAGTGATTAAGTAAGTAAAGGTATTTCTCCATTGGCCGTCGCTCTTTCCTAACAATTAGGCGTTGACAGAGCTGTGGGCATTGACAGTCCTGTATTATGTCCTTAACGGGGTGTCTGTTTACAGTCACACTGTTTAATGAATGCTGTTATTGTTTAGTATATCCTCATGGGGAGTATACAGCTGTTCTGTGAGTCCGTTCATTCAGAATCTACCACACGCCACAATGGTGGCTGATGGCTGTGCAGTTCTTTCATTCCAAATATGTTGCACTCTATCAGTGCAGCCCCACTATATGCAACCAGAAATTCACTCTCATTCATTGTGTATTTGAAACGACTAATTTGCTACACAAAGTATGCTGGGATACCTGTGATGCAGACCAAGCTCAGGCCGCCCAGACAGTTTTTGTAGTGGCCAAACAGTGTAATGACATTGTCAAATGAAGCCTTAAGGCTCAAAAATACCTTTTCCCATTCATTTACATGGCCTAAGAGACGTCTGTAAATCAGTTGGTAATCTTTTTTGAGCTTTACTACCTCTGCAAAATGACTTGTTTTGCGATCAGAATTTGATCCATTTGGTCTGATAACATTTGGAAAGTCTAAGGGAGCTGCACGATTGAATAATTTTTGCCTATCTAAGTAAATGGAATGCTAAATTGGATGTCTATAGCTTTAGTCTTCAGTGTACCTGCTCTCTGGGCCACACAGTTTGGATGCAGTGTTGATCATCCAGGTACTATACACAGCAGTTGAACTTTAGTGGCTTCATGCGCTACTGAGCAACTTTCATAGGATTGACAGTGACACTGTATCCAGTTCTCTTGATACATCCAAGACCAAGCTGGAGGTGCAACAAGAGGACGCAACAGCTTGAAATATTCAAACGGTGCTCAAATCAAGGCAGTCAATCAAACTGCAGCCTAAAGCAACCCATTTGGCAGGGCGGGGGTGAGTTAAGGCGAATTAGTCATGTATAGCCACCTGAGACCTGCACTTTTTTTTTTCTTTAAAGATATTTTTAGGGCATTTTTGCCTTTAATTGATAGGATAGTGAAGTGTGAAAGGGGGAGGGAGAGAGAGAGAGACATGCAGCAAAGGGCCACAGGCTGGAGTCGAACTCGGACCGCCCCGACCTGAACTTTTGTTTGATATGCATTTTTAATTTCTCCTAGCTATTTGGGATCAATAGGACCCGATAAGTATAAAAAATGAAACCTCGTCAATCATAATTATGTCCCAATGTCCTCAAACAGGACGATAATAAAGTCCCAATGTCTTCAAATAAGTACTTCCTAACAGTGTCTTTCAGCCATAACATGTGATCAGGTTTTGGACCTTGTCGACTTTTGTGTCTGGATCGGCTGCAGGCTGACTTTGCAGAGATGGTCGCCATCTTGTTTTTACATGCATTAGTGTACAGTGCTCTTACTACCACTAGATGGTATAAAAAAGTGTCCATGAACAAAGACAACAGGTCTGAGTTAAGTAGAATGAAGTATAAGGTTCAGTAAACCCAAGATGTGATGTTGTGATGTCCTCATATTAGGACAGAAGATCTCAGGAGGATAGCGGGTCTACACCGTATGATAGTGGCTAATACCTGCGCAGCCTCCACAAGTCACACTGACTGGAGCTGAAGAGTGGAGGACTGTTAAATCGAGCAAAAAGGAGGTTTAAATTTACATTAATTTGTTTGGCTGGACAGCTGCTACTTCCTGTTTCAAATTAAAAGCATGCATTTCAGATTCAGCCCTCTGGCATTTCATTGAAGGTCCAGCCATATTCTAGGTTTTGATGTGTTGAATGCCAATCCAAGTCTTTGACAAATAAACTTTCTGCCTATACTTAAAGGATAGGTAGTTAATGCTGTCACTGAAGTTGAATTTAAGTTGGTTTACAGACGTTTATGTTTTGTACGGTATGAGGTTGACTCAAGTTGCAATATGTTACAATAATATTAAAAAGGATCAGAAAGACTGAAGGCATAAATGGATAAGAAAAACCTTCTGTTGGAGCAGTGTGCAGTTGCAACTGCTTCTTTTGTACAAATGTTTACCAGATGTGTAACAAATGTGTGAACACCTCATTTATAATAAATTGGTGAAACGTGTAAGGCAGTCCAACGTAATAGTTTAACATTCAGAAATGAGTTTTGAAGCGTTTAAGTACCATTTGCTCACATCAACAAATTATTTCCATACACATTAAGTTACGAGGGGCCTCTAAACTAATCTAAACTAATCTTTGTTTTTCTACTTTTCCTTTTAAAGGGTGTTACATTGTGGAGCAGAAACAGTTAAGTGTTCAAAACAGGCTGCAATTGCAGTCTTGTAAATTGGCCTGAATTGTTTATGTGTAAACTAAATTGGTACCTCTGAAAAGCCCTGCGGCACCTACACTGCGGAGTGGAGCTTCCACTTGCAGCATGGGTGGTGTTCAGCAGTGCCTGGACATTGGCAGGGACAGGAGGGTGACAGCATGTAGAAACTGAGGAGGCCATTTTTTTTAGGCTGTATCTAAAATCTACAGCAGATTCTCATGTCTCAAATGTCTTGACCTCAGAATTCAGTCAACCATGTAGACATTGTTAATGTAACACTTAGAACATGCTTCTTCTGTGTCTGTGTCATCTGATGTTACATGAAGTTAACTGAATTAAGACACATGATGTCAAAGGTCAGCAGAGTAATCCGAGCTCCTGTCCATTTTTCTTTGTGTCCCTGTTGTTTTTCCTGCTCGGCCAGTTTTTACACTGAGAGATTTGTCATTGTGTTTCTATTTTTCTTACGAATCCATCCGTCAAAGTGTTTAGAAAGTGTCTGCTTTTGTGATGCCAGAGGGAACGGGGAGGCAATGGTGGGATGGAGGCCAGGTCAAGGGTGGAGGCAGGGTTACAGATGATAGGCTGGGGCCGAAGTAGCAGAATGCTCTGAAAGTGGCAGCCAAACAACAGCAGTGTCATTTTGATAGTCAGCAGCTGCTTGCTTGTTTCCTCTGCCTCTCTCTCTCCATCGCTGTATGTGTGTGTGTGTGTGTGTGTGTGTGTGTGTGTGTGTGTGTGTGTGTAGGACAGACAAGCAAACTGGCTCCAGCTTGCTCTGGGACTGATGCCTTTATCAAACCATAATCACTACTCTCGCCGTTTTTAGTGTCAGCCTCAAATCTGATACTGTAAAAGTGTTAGTGGCCGTGGTTATGCCTCATAATATTCTCTGCCGTTCTGTTAAAACAGCTGTAATCTTTGGAAATAGGCAGGCTGCGATTTTCCTGCCATGGCAGCTCAACGTTTGATTTCAGTGACGTCAAATGGAGCTACTGAAAAGTGTTGTGTGTCACAAGAAATGTCAAAAAAAGAGAGTTCTGTAAAGGGAGTTCAGAGTACGTAAAGTTCCCTTGTCATTTTCTAAGCTTTTAGAAAAGATAATCACAACACTTTCATCTCTTTTTGAAACAATAATCCATTATTATAATGTGCGTACAGTGTTTTATATTGTTGCTGATTTTTCTTTTATGACTGAAAAAGTGTAACTAATATATTTTAAAAAGCTCCACTGTTTTTGTTTCCATCTAAAAATGTAAAGTAGTGTTTCAGTAACCGAGCGTCACCAGTCAAGTTTGAGCAATTTTATGAAGGAAGACATAAACACAGTGCAACATTGTTCATGCTTATTTTGGGGCATATACTTAGCATCACTTAAAGTGCCTTGTAAAAGAAAGCCAGTCATTATGCCTCATGTGTAAACAGATGGGGATTTTCGGTGTTGCTAGGAGTGGTGCTGCTGGCAGAAGTGGCCAGAGGTGGAAATAATTATTCATTGTCTCTGCAGCTGACCGTTTTTCTCTTGTCTGGATGTGGCTCTCTCTTCGCTCCACGCAGGCTGACAGTGAGTTAATGTGACTGGCCGTTAATAAACCTGTTGTTCGGGACCTAATCCGAGCTTATAGAGGAATCCACTGCAGGGCTTTACCACTATATCCGCTATATCCACCACTTAAAGGCGGCCAGAGGAAGCTGGTCAGTCACATAGTTTCCACGTAGTACGTACTGTAGTCGCATGCACACAAAGAGCTTTTCTTAAATATGCAAAGAAGGAGACGGGTTTGTAAAAGAGCCATTTCAGCTGTGGCCTCCTGCGCAGTCGTGAGGTTGTTCAGATGTGCACAGCTTCAGCAATAGAAACATTGTTTGAGAGGAATGCCAGTCCTCTTTTAATCAACATATGCACTTATATAACATTTGCAAACTGCATTTATGTTTCACTACATTTAGCAAGTCAAAACAGGGATTTAGACCAAAAACAGACCTGTGTTAAATCAATGCAAGGGGCTGTATTTCTTTAACAGTCAATCTGAACGTAAGTGACTCTGTGAGACTATAATAGTCATTGCAAAGAATGCTGAACTGTGACAGATGAAAGTTAAGGAGAAATTTGTTTAGGAAAGCAGTTGTGGTGAAATCAATTCTAATTTATAATTGGTCAGAGGGTGGTGTCACAGTAAAAAATGGAAAAGGTCCAGGTCATGTGCTTCTACTGTTGAATAAGTCTTCAAAGATACTAAATAGAATTTAAATCAGTAAGAGAGCAATAAAATAGACAGCTCAGATAAAATCAGGATATACTTTCTGAAAGAAGTATGTTTTTAGGGGAGACTTAAACAAAAACGGTGACTCAGACAGCCTTATATCCTCAGGCAGGTCTTTCCAGAGCCTTGGGGGCCCTGGTTGCAAAAGCTCTGTCCCCCTTAGGACGGATTCACACTGGCGCTATTTGGTCTGCTTTAAACAAACACTGGTCCGCTTCCATGGATAGTTTGGTTCGTTTGGAGAGGTGTGAACGCTCATTCGGACCAAACAAGCGAACCCTGGTCAGCTTGAAATCTGGGGGTCTCGGTTCACTTGCAAGTGAACCCTGGTGCGGTTCGCTTACAGTGGGAAATGCAAATGGACTATCCAGTGAACCAAAGAGAGGAAGTGACGTATAGCACGGTGCATTTTGGGTAGAAAAAAAAACAAAGCCAACAGCGTAAACTGGGAGAAGCAGAGGTAAAAAAAAAAAAAAAAAAAAAAGTTGGAAAACGTCACGTGGGAAGACATGGACGAGTGAGGAGGTGCATGTGCTTATTGATATTTGGTCAGAGGACTATATATTGCAGTTGCTGGCTGCCAGCTGAAGGGGATGGATATCTGTTTTTGGTCTTGGCCAATCACTGAGCGGGGTTTTCTTTTTCCTCATGCTTTGTTTCTTCCTGGTCAGTGGTCGTTTCAGGCAATTGCAGTGTAAAAGTGAACTGTATCAAAAAAGTTATGAAATTTTTCAGCATTTGACTCCTAATTGATCCGAGTCCCCCAGACTATTCTGGTATGAATGCACCCTTAAGGTGCGGACACACCAAACTGACATCAAAGAACTAGCGGCGACGAAAGCCAACTGTTGGGTCGTCTACGTCACCTCATGTCGCCCTGTGTCAGTTGCATTTGAACACACTACACAGACTACATCCGACGGCCAAGTGGCACGTATGTTCTGCCCCTGCGTGAGAGAGAGCGGAGTGATAGAGTGGTACATCCTGTCAGTAGCTGTGCAGCCGGGTACCGCAGCACCTCCACGGACTATTACATTCAGACGGCCCCAGTGTTTCCTCCCCAGGCTCCACTTCACTCAGCTTCACTCAGCTGCCCGATAAACCCGCTGCTTCTTCCCACTTTAACCTGAATAACAAACCAGGGCTCGGTGCTCCGGTTGGATCCAAACGGAGAGCCAGGGCTAGCTCAGAGACTAGCGGAGGCTAACTGGCTGTGCGTCCCTCCGTCATGCTGCCGCTCTCAGCTAGCCCCGGCTCTCCGTTTGGATTCAAACGGAGAGCCAGGGCTAGCTGGGAAGCTAGCGGAGGCTAACTGGCTGTGCTTCCCTCCGGTCCCAGCTAGCTCCAGTTTGTTATTCAGGTTAAAGTGGGAGAGGCAGCAGATCTGTTGGGCAGCTGAGTGAAGTGGAGCCTGAGGAGAAGCACCGGTTAGCCCCGGTTTCACTACAGGCAGATTCACTCACTACAGGGGCGAGGGAATAAACAGCCAATCAGAGTGATCTCTTTCACCGACTCCGCCGCCGATTCAACATGGTCAGTTGGCCAAAAAGCAGCCGACACCGAAGGGCAGACGGTGCGGGACACACCGCAAAAACTAGGCCGATGGATGCTGATGGCCCGACTTTGGTCGACAGCTGACTGTTGGCTTGGTGTGGCTTGTTCAGGTATTGAAATGAACAGCTTTATACATATTTACACACTGGTGACTATTTAAGATAAACCAGTTGTTCCCATACGAGGACATTTTTTTTCATTAACTGCTTACTGTTCAAGTACTATGCTTAGTTTTTCATACATATCAGGTCTAATTGATGCCAAATAGCTGGAAATTTCAAAATGCATACAACAAAAGCTCAGGTCCCAGGAGGCTAATAGTAAATCCCTATATATTTCTCAATATTATGTGAGGAACTATTATTTTTTATGTAAACTTTTTGTTTATCATTATCATCATACCTAACTTCAGTCTTTCATTTTAGCTTGTTAGTATGTTACCACTAGATAGCATACAAAGTTGCACATAAATCAGAGATTTCTCAAGTTATCAAAGATCATGTATGTCTGCACTGTAATACATCCAGCTGCTGAGGCATTTCACTGTTAACCACAAATGTCAACCTGCTGTTAGCGCTTGAGGAAAAGGAATCACCCTCTGGGCACCATGAATACCTGTAGAAAATTTAATGACAATCAGTTTAATAGTTTTTAAGATATTTTAGTCTAGTCTAAAGCGGTGGCTCAACAAAACCACCAGCCATCTCTATCCCTCGAGCAACGGCGCTAGCAAGACTATGGTAGAAAAAGCTTACATTCCTCCATTATCACCTCCACAAGCATTTAATAGCAGAGTACGGACTTTCAGAAATTCATCTTCATATGCAACATGACACTGCCTTACACTGTCTCCTATTTTGCAAGGAATGCTCAGCACTAAAAAACATAAAACTTCACTATTTTGATTTAATTTAATAGCACCTAACTTGACACCGGGATCATCATCACGATAAGATGAGCAGGAGGAATGTGAGAGGTTCAGCTAAAGTACTTGGATCCTCATGACTTTTGGCAACTCACTGTCACGCACTGAGGCAAAAGAGTTGGAGAGGAGGCAGCGAGGAAGGGAAACTATGTAAGTGAGGAGGCAGGGAGAGCCACGATGAGTTGCCAAGGTGTTGAGATGTTTATGTAATCTCACCCCTCCTCAGTTTTTGCAGCCCCTCCGTTCCTCCTCCACTCATTTAATCTCTGTCAGCCCCTCTGTGTGGAGTGACAGAGAGTGGGGTTTGGGTGAGGGCGAACACTAGAGCCTTATCCTGGCCCTCATGGTGGATGGACCGCCTCTGTGAAACCCTCGACCATTTCCTGTCCCAGGCTTCCCGCCTAATACCAAACAGACCTCTCCCTCAATCTCCTTTCTATTCAGCACACTGCATGGGTGTGCCGGAAGTGAGGTATTAAACTTTTTCTTGACATGATTCCAAAAGCAGATAGTGGACAATATGATATACTGTACTGCCAGGCTTCACAAGTCAAATGCTTGGAGAGACGTTGACAACCTAATTGCCACTTGGTTCCTAACCAGTTGGATATAGTTAGGAAAAGATCATGTTTTGGCTTAAAATACTTGGGTTTGGTGCCACATGCAGTCACAGCTGGAAATGATGCAATGTATCACTAAAACACAATCATTTTTGTTGTTTTAGTCAAGAACAGTGGTCTGCAGCTTGTCAGCCATCTCACGAAAGGGGTGATAGGATATTTATGAACCCTTTAAAAATGTAACGTATCTGTGGTTTGCAGACTGTGACAAGACAGGAGTCGATGATACAAAAGCATTAGAGTAAACTACCTGATTTCATTGTTCTGTTGGCAGCCAAGCTAGTGAACTTCAGCAGATAGCAAGCTTTTTAGTTTGCAAAGCTTTTCTCCACTTCAAAACAAATCTCTTAATCAAATGAAATAATGTATAATTCCAAGAACAAAATGTTGGGGGGGTTGGATAAAACTTTGGGGAGATATTGTGGCTGATGAGTATGTTCTGGCTGCCTAGTATTTTAGCAGTCAGCTCGCCAGCTAACACACACATGGTTAGGTTTAGGAAAAAAGAACAGGGTTTGGCTTTAGAATCTTATGGGACATGAACACCACTCTCTTGGGTGAAAGTCAGTGTTTGTTGGACCCATCCACCACCACTCCCGCCCCTCCAGTGGGAATTTAGCCACCTTAACTTTCGTCCTTGTCCTGCCGCGTCCCCTGACGCCGCCGGGCACTGTTATACTATAACGGCAACTGGCCGTGTATCATGCAGTCATTAAAGGACGCCTTTTTGTCATTGGTTTCTGATGCTGCAAGTCACTGCCCAAGCGCCGGATTTTGACGACTCCAGAGTGAGACCAGGCTTGTGTCTCAGCCAAAAGTTGCACCTGAGAGCCAACAGCCTACTAGCACTTCTGTTCTGTGCCTGCGTGAGAGACAATAACTCTTCATACCAGCAGGCGGCGGTAGTCTGTATTCCTCATTCAAAACAGGAAAGGATGGACAGGATGGCTTCAAGATGCTAGTTAGCCAGTTAGCACATTAACAACACAACTCAGAGCTGAAAGAACAAAGCATATTATTATTATTATTACCATGCGCTAACGAATAACAACACATTGGGAAGCGCTCAGCGGTTTAGCAAAGTAATCTTACCTAATATAAAAAGTTTGTTTTGTTTGCTTTGAACGCACTCTTGCCTTTAGCTAATTGTTTGCTTCCCTCATTTCTCTTCTCCTGCACTGAGCTGAACTGCCAATCAGAGTGATTTCATTCACCAATGGGCTCCGCCCAATCTGACGCTGATTTGGCAGGCTAAATTTGCTGAAATAGAAGCTAATAAGAGCTGACAAGGGCCAATGGTGCGGGAAACTAGGGTGTTGCATGGTCACCAATGGCCGACCTTTGGCTTGGTGTGTCAGAGCTTTTATGAGCAGTCTTAAAGTCACTTAACTATTATATCATAGAGCTGGTAGCAAAACGCTCAGAGACCACTATCCCCAAATCTGAGCAAATAAACCAAAACTATCTGAATGGCCACTAGAGGTAAGTAAGAAAATATGTATTTTTGTAATTTGGGCGCACTGACCCTTTAAGCTTGTCATTAAGGGGGATGTGGGTACAGCAGGCATCACACTGAGTCAGTCCATATGTACAGCACATCGTGTGTGCTTTGAAGTCTCTATACATGCATGCTGGTGTGTTTCTATGAGCCTTCATATGTGCATGTGATTTATTATTCATACATGCAGAGTGAGTGGAAAATCACAGCAGGAAGAAGATCAGACTCATGATCACAAAACAAGCCCCGTGCACAGGAGCTCCCCGCTCTGGGATCCCATCTGTCCCATAAAGAAGCTACTGCTGGCAGATGCCTCCAGTGAGCGTTTTTATGTGGGGGCACCAGGGGCCAAAGAGACATGTGTTTTCATGCACTGGAAAGAGGGAGTGGAGACTACCTGAAGGTGAAGACCGAGACAGGATCCATCTACAGGTTTGCAGAGGAAGTTTTAATGAGCAGTTAGCGAATGCCAAAGTGTTTGTACTTTGACAAGCTTGTTGATAACCTACATTAAAGAGTGACAAGGAAAATGTTTTCCCTCCTCTCTCCTTTTGTCTTCGCTCAGTTTAGTTTTCTGTGTTATTTCCTCATCAACATTGTCACTTGACGTAAAATATCTCCTTAGCAACATGTGGTTTGCAGTTTGATATTTCAGTATGTTTTTGATTTAAGAAAGAACAATGCTAATTCTCCCAGGGCGCCCTCCGTGGTATTAATTTCGGTGTGCAGAGTACAGATGAGTCATCTATGGGTGGTGTTTTTTTTTCTCTCTCTCAGAGATTGAGCAAGCAAGATAAAACTTTAATTATTATTTTTCCACGTCAATTATCAGATTATTAGCTTTCTTGAGAAATCAAAATCACTGGTTTCCTCTAAGTGGATTGTCTGCTGTTTGCACTTCAGTTTTTGTTTTTTTTTTAGCCTGAGCATTTCTATTCTTGGATCTCCGTGCTTTGTGATGTGTCCTTACCAGCTTCACATCAAAGGTCTCCATGCACCATTCATTCACACGGCATCCCTACAGTACCAACAAAGGCTCTGTGTGGCAACCTTTGGAAAATGAGTGGGTGAGGCGACTGTCATGAAACGCCCTGCAAATATTAATCTAGGTTAACAGCGGTAGTTAGCTTTTGTTCCTATGAAACCAGCTTGGAGCGTATCGCCTCGCTTCACCCTGGCAGCGAGCTTTGTAAACGAGTGCTATCTTGTTTAAAATTTCCCTACCATCCCCCTCCATCTCCACACACACACACACACACACACCTTCACTGCTTGTTTCATCCTTTCCCACCTGCAGACAGACCCTCCCCGGCCATCAGCTGCATATCTCCCCCCTGCTTCCGCCTCCGCAACGGCTTATCATGATATACTGTGTATTTACATCGAGCAGCGCACATGCTTAGGTCTGTCTGACATGATCCAAGAAAAGTCTGCCTTGAAAGCAGTAGGTGCCCTGTAATTAGACCGCTCTCATTTCTCTTTAAGCCTCATTTTCACCTCCTGTCTCTTGCTTGCATTTTCTTTCTTCTTCTCTCAGTCTCTCTCCATTCCCCTATCCCTTACTTATCCACCCTCATCAGACCAACCCAGTGCTTGCGTATAAATCAGCCCCGGGGACAGGTGGACATCTGCCAGCCATGAGGAGATCCAGGCAGGAATGTGATCACTGATACAGCTCAGAGAAACATTTAAACTCTGGCACTTAAGGGACTCAGCTTCTCCCAAAACCCCTGCTCCATCCCCTACACCTCATCCTCATTGATTGAGTTGAAAGGGGGAGATATTGGAGAGATGCCTTTTGCTTTTGTTTTGTTTGCATCCAGGATTTTTTTTAGTGAGGGGATAGGGAAAAGCAGAAATTTGAGAAAGAGGCAGTGGGAGGATGTTTGATTTGGAGTGATGAGCCCTGAAGTCCAATGGGTCCAATATGCAGTACAATTTCAACTGAAGAGAGTCTGCTCAGGTTAGCGAGCGGGTTTATGAGCGAAATATGTGGGATAGAGACCAAGATGTTCTTTCACGTCCCAGCAGGGTGTAGCACAATAACGGCTCTGCTCTAAAGTTGACCCTCTCGGAGAAAAAAATGAACCCTTGATTTCACTGCTCTCGGCTTTTCTTCCCTATTTTCCCATGAAGAGTAGGGGCAACGCTAATGGAAAGTGTCACTGTGCCCTCCAAGGAGTATGGCTTTAATAAAATTTGGTCGAAACGGGGTTTAGTGGCCACCGAGATTTACGACTAAGCCCACTGAGATGGTATACAGCTCTCGCAAGAAACTTTGGTTGTAAAGCTGGTTGCAAAATATGACAGTGAATTCAAACATATGAGACATATACAGCATCCAGCATCCAGAAACGAGCAAAAGATCATTATCGTCAGCGTTGAGTCAGCTGTGTGGTCGATCATTGATGCAATCTAGAGGAGTTTTTTCAACTCGCAGCTGTTAGCAATTAGCATGTCATCTCCTCCAGCATGGGAGTTTGACATATTATTGTGATTACATGTTTACCATGTTTTGTGCGAGGCTGCTTTCACCAAAGCCATATTGGCCTCTCATTACAGCTGCACACTCTAGTTCTTGGAGGAACGTGACTCTGTTAATAAGTAAAATGCTCCTAACATTTCTGAGCTTAGATTCAAAATGTAAAGTGACATGAAACGTAAGAGAATCTTCATGGTATTGTTTGCGTCAGGGCAGCATAAGACTACTACTTGCAACTTCAGACATTCTGGGAAAACTCCTCTGTCAGCACATTGTAGTTTATACTGCAGGAACACACTTGCATGAGACTGTATGTGAAATATCTAGAATGTGGGCCATAGCCAATGCCAATACAAGAAACCTGTCAGCTTTACAAAGTGTTCTCCGCTTTAGCAACTAACAGGAATAACAAGCCTCTGCCAATCACAGGTGGTATCTCACACAGATCACTGTCATAGGTGCTAGAATTGACCGACAGGCTTTGTAGCGTCTAAAAACACACTACTTCGCTGGGAGTGACACGTTCACTGACATTATGGAAAGCTCAGTAACTGCCATAACAGACCTTTTTACTGTAGCTGAACATAAAACATTCTCAACAGTGGCAGAATCCGTGCAGTTAACATCACGTCAGCAGGAGGATAAATATGTTCTCTTACTTAAAATGATTGCATTTTTCATCCACATTAAACAGAACCATGTATTTTTTTAAAGTTCATACATGATAAAATGTCCATTTTAAAAGGATAGATTGACATTTTGGGGAATACAATGCTTTCTTGCCAAGAGTTGTACAAGGAGATTAATATCATTCTCACATCTGTCCAGTAAATCTAAGGCTATATCCAGCAGTTATGTAGCTTAGCATAAAGACAAAGCATCTCACTTGTTGTAAAGAGATGCACAGCTACACATCAGCAACACCTTCACAATACTGGTCAGTTAGTTGTTGATGTTATTTTCCTGTCACGCTGAACTGTGCATGGAAAAAACTTGCTTTCCTCCGTTTCCTTAACAACAGAGAAAAAGCCCCCCCACCCACCACACACACACACACACACACACACACACACACACACACACACACACAAAACCCCTGCCTTCCTCCCTCCCCTCTTCCCCGAGCTTGCCCTTTTTAGGCTGTTCCTCTTTTTTTCCATCTGAAAAGGGGGATAGTATGACAGCTTTTCCTGCTCCTTGTGGACTGGAGCCGGGAGAGAGAAAACTCTGTTACTCACTCCGTCTCCAACTTTGAGAGGAAGTTACCACCTCTTCCCCAGACTCTGTACACACACACACACGTTCAGGCAGACACACACACACACTCACACACGCTCTTTGGGACTTGACCACAGCAGAAACAGGGAATCAACTGAAACAGTCAGGACTGCTTGTAATGCTGCGTCTCTTTTCAAAATTTGGAGGGAAAGAAGGGCAGTTTGCCTGAAGCTTTCTGTGTGGACTGAGCACTTTGAGAGAGACGTTTCTTGTCATCACAGACCGGTGAGTTTGACAGTTTGTTTCAGTGTGTGTGCAGTGCCACAGAAACCCCAGTGAACCGCTGCTTCTCTGTCACTGTACTTTTACAAAAGAGGAACTTTCTCTGTTGTTGTGTGTCTGCAGTTTTAATGCTCTGCATCTCAAGTGAACTAAATCATTAGTTTGGCAGGCTTGTTTAGAGGTGCATGTGTTTGGGAAAACTTCAATGTGCTATAAACTTTGATATCTGGTTTCCATCACAGTCGCTCTAGTAAGTTTTTACTCCACCTGAGCTTCTTGTGTAAGTGTTTATATTATTAAATAACCATGTGTGGTGAAATATGACAGAGAAGTGAATGAGTTTTGGTCACAGCAGCGTTAACACATTGATAAAGCTGTTTTATGCATGATGTTGACTTTCTTTTACAGTAAAAGTCCTGTCTTATTGCAGCAAAGCACTATGTTTTTGCCACCCAGTCCGCATACATCTAAGCAGAGTCGGTGCATCATACTGTAGTCCTGCTAACAGTGTGTGTTTATCATGTTTTTAGTGAACTGCTGCCAAATAGGAGCTGATGCAGCACTTATAGTTGATACAGGACAGGAGAGCCTGGGTATGGCTTTCCTGTGCAGCTGCACATTATTGGCTAACCTTGTGGTGATGAATTAGTTGTCACCTTGCTACAATCAAAGCAAACATCCTGTCGCTTTTTGTATTTTTTCGTGCGGCCAAAAAGAGCAGACGTCACATAATCAAAGTGAACTGAGGTGGGAGACGTCACATGATCTCAAAAAGAGGCATGAAAAGTGCACACATGTTGCATATGGCTCTGTTTCTTTTTCAGCTGTTCCCTCTCTTTTTGCATGAGCTCATAGGAACACTGCAGGACAGCAGCTGGCCATATGCGCGAGCTCCCATAGCGCTCTCTCTCTCTCTCTCTCTCTCTCTCTCTCTCTCTCTCTCTCTCTCTCTCTCTCTCCGCTGGACGTTTGTGGTTGACACCTCTTATCAGGGAGAACGCGAGGTGATGGGTGGAGGCAGGATAAGGCTGGGTTGCTCTCAGGGGTCTCCTTTAATTTACACACTCTGAGTGGGCTGGCAGCACTTTAGCTATGCCTCCTCTGCTCATCAGATAACCTTCCATAGGATGAGTGTGAATGCTTGGTTAAGTAACCCCTTCAAGTGCGGCTGGAAAGAGCTGACTCCTGTGTGACCTCTCTGAACTATTCATACCAGCCAACTTTCCTTCTTCCACTGAACTCACTTATCAGTCGGCCTGTCTTATCTGTCCTGAGGATGGTTGTTAACTTACTCTATTTACCCAGGAGTCAGAGGTCAGACTGTGCTTGTCTAAACTCCCAGGGTACCAATCTGTTTGCAGAGGGGAGATACAGAAAGTTTCAGCCTACACAAAGCGGAGATAAGTCAAGAGAAAAGAACCCCATGTAGACAGATTTACACAGTGACAAGGAATGAACACAATTGCTCACAAGAAAAGAGGTGAATGTGCTCTTATCACAAGAATAATGAAAAAAAAAATTGGTACACAGTGATGCCATATTGTAGAAGTCCTGGAGCAGCACCACAGACAATGACTTTTGAAGGCTTTCAAATGAGTTTTATTCTGTAGCAGTGCTGTCTTATCATAAGTTAGTTCCACAGGAGGTCCTCATACTCACACTCATACAGCGGCTCCTTTAATTCTTCAGTTTCTCATTTAGTGTCTGGCTTAACGAGAGGAAAACTTTATTAAAAAATCAATCATCTTGGATTGTTATTGACCACAGAACAGTAATAACAACAAGGTTAGTTGAGACTAAAGTGTCAGTTCAGCAATTTAGGTTTTAATGTACATATATATATATATATATATACAGTATAATGTGTCTCTTATGTACTTAGACACGCAGAAAATTCTGCATCTAGAGTTCACCGCTGGTAGGTCAGATTCTGTGTTGCAGCATTGTTCAGAAAGCTAGTGCAAACAGAGTAGATGGAAAAGCTTCGCCATACATAAATTAAAATGATTTGTTTACTCCCTTTCACCGAAACTCTTCAAGGCTAGCTACAGCATTACTTACAGTTCAGCTGGGCTATTTGCAACACTGTAACCAGGCTCACTTACACACCCCAGCAATTTGTGCTTTTGCAGAATGTAACGGCTCAGTTTTCACCACATCACACTGACCTTAACTGACCTCTGACTCTGATTGGCCTCTACTGGAGACAAAGGACAGTCATGACAGGTCATACAAGAACGATCAAATGCGCATCACAAACAGACTGTGAGCAATTAAAGCATGAGAAGTTAAAATACAGTGATAATAGATTTCGTGGTGCAAACTCAGACAATAACATGCAGCCATTCGGCCAGATCAGCTTATCATCAGCTGATCTCTTTGAAGCATCTTCCTACAACAGAGGGATCCATTCAAACACATCTAATTGACCCTGCAGGTTTACTACTGGTGCTGCTGACTGTTATCTCTCACTTAGTGCTTTGGAGTTGCATTTTTGATGTATGAAAGGCGCTATATAAATAAAGTTTGATTGATTGATTGATTGATTGATTGATTAGTTCCTGCGATGAACTGCAAACTAAAAGGGCATCCTCGTGTTCTTTTCTTTAAAGCTCCAGTGTGTAGGATTTAAGGGGATATATTGGCGGAAATGGCATATAATACAATAAATATGTTTTCTTTAGTATATAATCACCTGAAACAAGAATTGTTGTGCTTCTGTTACCTTGGAATAAACCATTTTATATTCACATAGGGAGTGGGGACAAACCAAACACTGCCTTTAGTATTTGGTTTGTGTTTTCACGTCGGCCATAGTAGTAAGCAGCCCCACCATCAGAGCCACACTGATTTTTTTATGTGCTTTATTCTGTGTTTTTAACGGTTCAAATCACTGGGTCTGTTTGTTTTGGAGAGTAAAAACCTCTATGATTAATTCAGCTCTCAGTAAAAACCTCTTGAACAATGAACATTAAAGGAATTCTAACCAGAAGTTTCAGCTGGTTGCAATATGCAATCCTCGCCACTAGAGGTCACTAAATCCCCTTAAAACACTGCTCATTTAAGGGGATTCCTGATCTTTTGAACCATGTGTCTTAAAACAAAAGGTATTTGCTCATGGCACTGGCTTCCATCATGCAGCAGTTGGGCTTGATTCATGCCTTGTTCAAACCCTTGTAAATATACAGTGCCACGGTCATCAGAGAGTTTATAGATAGCAAAAGATTTACTCAGTGCACTTCCCTGTTCGTAAATGTATTGTTCAAATATGAATGGTGACGTTATGAATCTTCACAAGGACATAAATGACAAGAACTTATGTTCTGCTCACCGCAGCTCTAATCTCACTCACATTAAGTAACCAGGATACTATTTTAGAGTCATAGCGAAAAAGGGAGTTTGATGAATGACTTGTCTCAGGAACTGTGTTTAGCAAAGCTCCCGTCAACCACTGATGCCTTACAGAGCTCAGGGCTTATTGCTCTCTTTTAGGAGCTTCACTGGTCCAGACACTCCCCTGTTTAGGCTCGGGCAGATGTTTGACATGCTAAGTCCAGTGGGTTTGCCTAAGCTTACAGTCCTATCTGGGCTACACACATGCACACACATATAAAGAGGGGCAATAGAAACTAAAACACACACAAAAATGCGCTTGAGCATGCACAGAAGTGGTTGCCGTTTATTTTGTTTAAGGGAATACTTTGCCCACAAAATGGTCATGTATATATCAATTAGTCATGCCGTGTTACCGTTGAGTTTGTGAAGAAAACTTTGTTTTTCTTTCATGCCTCTGGTGGATAAAGAATCCAAAAGTGGCAAACTAGAAGTGGAAGCACTGAAAGTTTTCACTTTTAGTCAGAAAGGGCTTAAGGCAAGGTAAAGCAACATGTTTGGGAAGCACTAAGCAAGCGACTGAATAAATGAGACCTGGATTATACTGTAGGAGTTGTTTGAGAGTTTGAAAACAGATGTTTTGATTCAGTTTTTGCCGTTGTTCATAATGGTCCCCATTGACTTCAGTTTATCAGCAATATTTGCTGTTTTTGGATTCTTGTTCATCATGGTTGCATGTGATTTAAATAAAGTTCTCTTTATTAATTCAAAGTAACACTAATAGTGTGTTAAAAGCAGGCAGGAGTCAGCACCTCCAAATCTGAGGCCATGGTTCTTTGCCGGAAACCAGTAGATTGTCCCCTCCAGGTTGGGAGAGGGTTATTACCTCAAGCAAGGGAATTCAAGTATCTCTGTGTCTTGTTCACGAGTGAGGGTAGAATGGAGCCAGACTGTCGTGGTGAAGAGGGAGCTGAGCCAGAAGGCAAAGCTTTCGATTCATTGGTCTGGTTAGTGACAGAAAGAATGAGATCGTGGATACAAGCGGCCAGAATGGGTTTCCTCCGTGGGGTGGCTGGGCTCAGCCTTAGAGATAGGGTAGGGAGCTCGGACATCCGGAGGGAGCTCGGAGTAGGGCCGCTGCTCTTTCGCGTCAAAAGGGGTCAGTTGAGGTGGTTCGGGCATCTGATCAGGATGCCACCTCCCGTTAGAGGTGTTCCAGGCACGTCCCACTGCTAGGAGGCCCAGGGGCAGACCCAGAACACACTGGAGGGATTACATATCCCATCTGGCCTGGAAACACCTTGGGGTCCTCCAGGAAGAGCTGGAAGGCGTTGCTCGGGAGAGGGACATCTGGGGTGCTTTGCTTGGACTGCTGGCCTGGATAATCCGATGAAAATGGATGGATTGATGGCATGAGTAATTGTTATATATAACAATATATATAGATCAGAACTCCATGTGTTTGGTACATTCATTGTTTAAAATTATATTAGCAAAAGAGAGTTGACCCAAGAGTAAGTTAGTCACAGTCTGGTGGTAATATTAAATAGACGATCAGAAAAAAAAAATCTACAATCTACTCTAATTTAATGTCCTCAAAGATAGACAAAACAGCAAAGAGATCTCATTTTTCCAGACCGTACTCTTGTTTTGGAACAAAATCTCTCCAACCCCCAGCTCCACAAGCTAACAGCCATCACACGACATTTCACTCGCAGCCACAAAAAACAAACGACAGTATGATCTTCCCATGTGATAAAGAACTTTTCAGTAGACATTTGGATCTGCTCTGAAGAGTGTATTTACTTCTCTCTACTATAAAAAATATGATGACATTGTAATTCAAAGGGTATTATTACAGATGACAACACTGCTGATGTGTTTGTAATTACTACTGGTCACTAGCAGAGGTCGGTAGAAGTCATACAGGCCACTCAAAGGCCTTTTAAATAGCTATAAAGATACACCAGCTTTCCCTTTTCCAGCACAAGCTTAGTTCCTGTCACGACAACATCTCCTAAGTCTCATGGAGCCACCACGTTCTTGAGCTGTATAGAGTAAATGCTACGGAGCCAATCATACAAAGGGCAAACACATGTTTTGTGTCACAGAGTAATCCGTAGGGTCCATGTAATTGATACAGTATGCGGCGTTGGTGTGCTGCTGGATGGTGGCCCAGATCGATGAGAAGGGTGAGATCATGACTCTATTTCTGGAGCTCTTAGTTTAGAATGATCTAAAGCCCCCTGTGCTTTAGAGAATCATAGAGGAATGTTCATACAAATCAACACCAACATATAGGAACATACACAGACAATCAGTAACTACCAACACACAGACACACACAAACAAACCCTTCCAGCAAACACACACAACTGTGGTTCCAATGTGGCTTCCTACTGCCACGAGCGCTTCTGGATTTGCTTGATTGAAGCCGTGATAAAGCCAGTAGGAAGATGGTACATGGGATATCTCCTCTTAATTTACATAGTAAAGCATTCGGACTCTGCCTCACATCAGGAGCACATCTGGGTGCTATTAACCACTTGCCCTAACCCCCAACCTGGTCCCGTATCTCCATTACCCTCCCATTACCTGCCAGAACCCACAAACCATGCTCTTCACAGGGCAAGCAGTGCACTGCGGTTCACGTTTTATAACATGAGGATACACAAGGATTCATCAGGGCAAGGGTTGTAGTTACTCTGAGCCAAGCTGGCGTCAGATTGGCATACTGAGTCATGTTGAATTTACAACCCTTGTTGAAAAGTGCAGCGTGTAAAGTCAAATAATAACTCGCTGACAATGCCTGACTGGTTTGATTCTGTGTTTACTCCTGGAAAAGTTTTTTTTTGTCTTTGAAAGAAAAGCTGTTGTTCATTGAGTCTATGTCAAATAAAGTGCATGCCCAAAGCCAAATACATCAACACATGACTAAACAAAGCTCTCTTTCAGCTCTATATCAAACACTAAACCATATTCAAGGCATTTGGATAAGATCGAGTCGTCTAATGGGAAAAAAATGTTCAAGTTTGAATGCCGAACAAACACCACAGGTTTAATTCTGTATTTATTCCCAGTTAAGACCCACTTGAGAGGAAACTTAATAAAAGTTGGGCAAGTTCTGACTTTGCATTTGTTGGAGCTGTTTGTCTCCGCTGCTGGCAGAACACTATAGTTCGGATGAGGGTCAAATGTGATTTCAAATGTTTGTTAGTGTTTACCTGCAGAGAGCGTTACATGGGTGCATGTTTTTCACATCAGGATATTCAGTATCACAGTCTCTTAAACGAGAAACCAATACACTGTCTCCAAAGTTCTTTTTGGGCAATGTGAGAGTAATGAATAGCTTCTTTGAGGTGCTGACGAGACAATCTTCTTCTTGTGAGACTGCAGATGATCAAACTTCTCACGATTATGAACATCTCCAGACTTTGTGTCCTCGTTATGTGTAACAGTTGAGACTGACAGTTGATTGTTGAACTTGGAAACAGCAGTTGATGAAAACATCTGCACTCTAGGATGTCTTGTTATCTGTTCTGTGCTTGTCTTCATTAGCAGATGTCTCCGAGTTCTACAACAAGTGAGCAAACTTCATCTGCTGACGAACACAGTTTGATATGTTTGAAAGCACCAGAACGAGCGCCCGGACCTTTGTTTGAGATTGTTTTTTCAACTGCTGTTTTTAAGTATTTGAACAGGCACGATCTGCGTCACCCAATTTTTATGACCTTTCGCCGAAGAGGGGAGAAACGCAACTGAAATCTGCATCACGATCTGGAAAATACTTGGCAAAAATCTGCTCTGAGTGTTTTTTCTCCTGCTTCTCATCCCACCTTTAGTCTTCAATCTAACTTGACTCTTTTTACAAAATCAAACAAACTCTGAAGGTATTCCAAATACTCTCTGACCCAGGTCTGCTCAAGGTCACCCTCACCTGGTGCTCCATGCCTCTGTCCTGATGGCAACCACATGCCTGTCTTGTGTCCAAATGCAACAGTTTTCCTCTCAGTCAGATACTCTGGCAGGCCCTGACAAGGGAGGAAGCAGCACTAACGGTCCGCACAGCTTGAAACCCAAGATCTTCATGTCAAGAGGAACCTGGGGAGAAATACACTCTTACTTTCTCCAGAAATGTGACATGTCCTTTGCAACCTTCTTGGATGTGAAGAAAAGAAATTGCTGCAGCTTCAGCAAGAAATTACCTTCATCCTGTGGAGCTTCGTGAATGCTTTCACAGACACTGCGAACACAGATCTCGGTTTGGACAGTGTTTCTGTTTACCGAGTGGAAAGTAATCGCCTGCACCTCTGCTGTTTTGGGGGGAGCTTGAAGTTCCATTATGTTTTAGTACTTGGAGACTGTTTTCTGGCTTGATTACAGGTATGTGATAGATAGCTGGTAGAGACATCCAGCAGATACTTTTGTCATACAGTTTCAAACTCTTTGGCTGTTTGGAGGTTACTGTTAACCTTTCATCAGCTACTGAAAGAATTTCTTCATCAGCGAGAGAATAACTGAGCCAAGACTGAGCTTTGAATCAGTATATTTATTTAAGGGGAGCACAGAGAGTTTCAGAATGTGCTCTGTGAGCTGAAAATAGTGTCTAAACTACCCAGATTGGCTTGTTTGATGTTGTGCATCATTAAGTCTAGACTTTTTTTCAGTAGCAGCCACAGAATCAAAGCAGAGACATTTAATGAACACAATCAAGAGCAAAGACACTATGTAAGATGCCATAAATTCTAATGGCAGCCTCTGTGATCTCCCTCACCAGAGTCTGTGTGTGGACTTAAGTATGAAAACAATGAAATGTGATTACATTCAAATCTGGCTATTTTCATTCTGTGAAGCTTTGTCCTAGGCGAACCACAAAAAGACCATTCGTTGTGCCAGGAATTGTTGCGGCTACGGTGAAATTCTAAGTATTAAAAACATTTCTTTCCCTCTGCGGTTCGGCGTGTGTCATTACAATGAGGAAATAACACCGACTCGCTCCCTTGTGTAATCTGACCTTTTCATCTTCTGTGTATAAATCAAATGTGGCTTGACTCCCCGCATAAATTCCACCGAAGGGTTATGACTTTGATTTCTTCATTGTGGAAGAGGAGTAGTGTGGTCGGATGGTTTATGAAACAAGTATTACTGCTGAAGTATCTGGGGAAAAGTGCATCTATTCTGCGACGGACTCTCGCTTTGGAGGTCTGGCCCTAATAGGGCGCAGCTGATGAATTGGCCAGCTGACATCTGTGTACAGAAGCCAGCTCAGTCATTCTGTCATACTTATCTTAGACAATGGCGGTGATGCTGAAGGAATGCTCTGACCTGGATGCTGTCTCTGCGGAAAGGGACAAACTGTGTGGGAAGGAAGGGCCATTGTGGTTATCTCTAAGTTGATAACGAAAATATCACACTACATGATAGTTTGGAGCTTTGCTTCCTCTCAGCTCCTCAGTCCAAACCAAAGTAAACAATGCTCAGTCAGAAATAGTGTTTGACCGCTTCTCAGGCCACCACACCATAATGTGTTTGTGCTGGCGTCTGTCTGAACACATTTTCTGCTGTGACCTTATATAAATAACTCCTCGCTGACTGACAGTTTTTTGGGAAGACTTTGTTATGCTAACCTTTATCACTTGTAACTGGTATTATATTTTGTTTTGATTTAATACGAGATAAAGAGATGTAGACATACGTTTCCCACACAGATTTAGCTACATCAGGATGGGTTAAATGATTATTAGATAGTCAGCAGCGTGCAAAGGACAGAGGAAGGGGATTCCTGAATGTTGGACCTCAGGATATGCGGCCAGGAAAGAACAAATGATGAGATAGCAGGGTCAAAAAATAGCACCAAACATTAACGTCACAGGAGCTCAGATGTGGCGCAAAGACATGTGCTGCTACTGGTTTGGCTGGGTCATTGGAAAATAACATTTTAGCTGTCTTTTATCTTTCGTTTCATGCATTTGACTCTAGATATGCAATTACTATTTGTAACTAAATAATAAAAGGCTGCGGAAAGCTTGTATTTAACACCGTACATGACGAGTTCCAACCAGAGTTATTATAGTTTGGTATTTTTTAGAGTGGGTTTGCTCATTTTAGTTTGTTTTTTTTAAAGATGTTTCAGTTTCAGTATGAGTTTGTTTAGTATGAGCGTTTTCTTTTTAATAATATAGGGGGTAAGGTATGGTGAGTGAGGTGAGGTGAGGTGAGGCGAGGTAAAACTTTAATGTCCTCGAGGGGCAATTTGAGATACAGACTGTAGTCATGAGTACAACAAAACAGACAGTACAGTACATAACACACATAATCCAGTATCCCACTCTATCAGGGGTAAATCAAGGACAATTAGGGATCACTGCAGGTTAAGATAAGCGATAGCAGACAGGACAAAGAACGATCTGTAGCGCTTAGTGCTGCATTTAGGGAGGCAAAACCTCCGCCCTGATGGAAGCATCTGAAACTCATGGAGGGGATGTTGCAAGTCTATGATTGTCTGGGGCAAGATTTCAGAAGCTCAGAACAGGTATTACAATACAAATACAATATTCTGTGAAGGCACTTAACTCCAATTCATGTAGACATCCAGTCTCACTAAAAGATAGTGATATTTCCTGTATATTTTTTATTTAATTTTAGTCAGTTTTGCAATCTTGTTCAAGTTAATTTTTGTTTTTTCTAAGTCCAGTTTTTATTTTCATGTATTTTATTTTATTTTTTTTATTTATTTTTATAAATATTTTTTTAATTTATTTTATTTTTATTTCAGTTAACTTAACACCTTATTTTAGCTGTTAGTTTAGTTTTAGTTCACTCCAATAACCTTGCATTTGAATTTTATTTTTTTTTATTTAAAATTTGTGCAGGTTTGCCACACAATAACACCATATGGTGCCTTGCTTCTTGAATATTCTCACATTTAACACAGAGCAGTTGGTGTGAACGCTCCCACCAGTCAGCACTCCTCAAAAAAATTACAGTTTAGAGTGTGAGAAGTGAAGTGAGAAGCTTTGTTTCTTTGTTTGTTTATTTGATTTATGCCAAAGTGCACGGTCTTAGCCAAAGTGACGAAAATATCATTTGGAGTTTGGTTTGTTCTGTTTGCTTTTTTGAGCCATTATTTGTGTCTCATTCATAATATTTACCACCAGGAAGTTTCTAATGCAACTCAAGTTTGAGGAAAACACGATGGGACAAAATGATACGTCAAATTGCTAATGCATGACTCTTTTGTTATAATTAAGGGCTCATATTCAAGGCTGTAGGGCAGGGCAACATCTGCAGTAGAAAAGCAAATTGGGTCACTTCGAGAAAATGACTGAAAGTTGAGTCATGGGATCAGTACAGAGCCAGGGAGGAGAAGGTCTGTTAATAATTTCCTTCTGGAGGTAAAACAAAAACACAACAAAACAACAGGGCAGGGTAATTAATGTTTAGGTAGGCTTTAAACAGGTCTCCAGTTGTCATGTACCACCAGTAACAGATGCCTGAGCTCTGAGGAAGCTCAAGTTTGCTGCATTCCAGTGTGAGAAGAGGCCCGTTCCTGTACTGTAGGTGTCCAGTCATTAGCTTTGACCTTGGCTTGAGGAAGGACTGTAGTCATTTGAGCCGTTCACTTTATTACCCTCGAGACAAAAACAAAATATCTCATTGAAAGCCCAGGTCTGCTTGGATAATGATGAATAGATTCCATTTGTAGGGAGGGATCAGGCTCTGCGGGAGGGTGGAGATGAACTTGTCCATAATTGAAAAGGAAGGAAGCTCGACGGGAAAACAGCATGTAGGTTCATCCCTACGGTGCGACTGCAGAAACAAAAGGCCCATCGTCACGCTCCCGTGGGGACCGAGGAGGTGGCCTGGAAAGCACGTTGCCATGGTGAGCGCTCTGTCACTTAGCTCCGAGTACTGTCTCGGTCAGGCGCTCTGTAGTGTACATAGGATCTGCCAAGAGTCAGCAAGATCAAAATCAGCCCTGGAAAGCACAGAGGCTCAGTTAAACCAACTACAGCTGGCAGAGGAGCTTTTTCCTAAACAGGGCTACAAGTCAGAGAACTTCACAGCGCAGCATTTCTCGCAGCCCTCGATCCCCCACCTGGCATGTAAAGCGCTAACCCCCAGCACATTATAGGCCCTTTATTGAGTAAAGGAAAGTGATTCTGGGGCTTGTGTTGTCGGATTTTTGGCAGATTGTTGTGCTTTGAGCTGCTAGAGATGTGAAGGAACTTTGGCGTAGCAGGGAAACTTCAGATTTTGTCATATTAAACCAGATGGGATGTTTTCCTCCCGTTAAATGGAGGTACATTATCCGCAGAGGTCTCTTCCTTTCTGAAACAAATGGACCAGGTGATTAAAACTGGTAAAACCACTGAATGAAGCAGTTTCACATTACAGTGTTTCTCCTATACACTGTTCGGCTCATTGCAGATGGGCTGCTAGCCCAACACCAGCTTATGTGTGCTAACCTTTTATCTCTGATAACTTAAGACTCAGACGTTCAGGAGATCTTTACCGGGAGCCGAATTAACTGCAGAGGTCTCTTCCTCTCCAAAACAAACAGAACAAGTGATTAAAACTGCTAAAACCACTGAATAAAGCAGTTTAATGTTACAATTTTGTGTTTCTCCTATGCTGTTTGGTTCATTGCAGACGGGCAGCTAGCCCAGCACCTGCTAATGTGTTGCTACCATTTTATCTCTGATAACTTAAGAACCAGATGTTCAGGAGAGCTTTACCAGGAGCCGAATTCTCCGCAGTAGTCTCCTCCTTTCCCAAACAAATGGACCCGGTGATTTAAACCAGTACAAACACCAAACAAAGCAATTTTACAATGAAAATAATTGTTTTTCCAGTGCTGTTTGGCCCATCACAGAGAGGCTGCTGACTATGGTGTCGAACGCAAAAAGTCGAAAACAAAAACGTGAATGGCCCTATCTAGAGCCAGTGCTCAGTTTGTCCGTTCTGGGCTACTGTAGAAACATGGTGTTGCAACATGGCAGACTCTGTGGACAAGGACCTGCTCCAAATGTAGATATAAACGGCTCATTCTACGACTTGGCTCTTCAACGAAAACACGACAATTCTTATACTCAGGTGATTAAACACCAAAGAAATTATACTTGTATTCCATTTCTGCCAATTAATCCCCCTAAATCTTACACACTGGACCTTTAATTTCCAATCCTGCTGCAAACAGCATTTTTTAAAAGTCTCACTGAAATTAACTTTTTCCATGAGAACATACAAACCACAATGAAACAGCAGCTACTAGGCATATTTTTTCAAATTGTTAAAAGAGGACAAAACTGTTCTGGCGCTGTCATCTTCAGTGATATGCTACTGATTGTGGCATAATGCAGTCCAGCACAACAACACTAACTACAGCCTCAATGTTAAACATGTTCTGACAGTGTCCTAACTGGCAGATCCTTTGTATTAGATTGCAGTGAATTGTATAGGTGTACCTAATAAAGTGGCCATGGAGTGCACATTCCTGTGTTTTTTGCGGTATGTGCATTTTACCCTAAAGACATCACAGTCAAACCAGTGAAAACGGAAAAGCCTGCCTCTAGTCTCTAGCTGGACCGTGTATCCTGCAATAGGCCTGTCGCTGTTTGCATTGCAGACGCCTCACCGAGTTTGGATCTAATGTGGCTTGACGTCTGTCTGTGTGTGTGTGTGTGTGTGTGTGTGTGTGTGTGTGTGTCTCTGTCTGTGTGTGTGTTTGCTCTTGTCTCAGGGTGGCCAAATGAGCTGTTTAGCCTGAGGACCAAAGATCACAGGCCCTGATTCAACAGCGAGGGAGAGAAAGGGAGAGGAGTGTGATCATTTCGCATCCATTCTCCAACTTCTCATTACACTATGAGCTGGGACTGAGGACGGGCTTCATAGTTTCATTTTGTGGTAAGTTTCATACTTGATCTTGGCTCCACTTTTTGTTTACTTCTGCTTTTACAGGAGAATGTTTGTTGTGTTGTAAAGTTCATTAGTGTGCCACAATACATATGGCTTACATGTGTGGTTTTATGCTTGAATTTTACTAAAGGCAACATCAACAAATATGCACAACTGTTGCATAAATCACATCATGATACAAATCAGGCACTGAGGTTATCAGTGGGTGCAATTTGGAGGTAAACGCAAACACAAACATTGTGCAATTTGAGGACATCCATACGATCTGTGTGTAGGCTTCGTGACATGTGGTTCGACTTAGCGAAAAGTGCGCACACGTAAGAGTGGGACGGCTTCAGAGTTCATCATCTCACATGAACGGCCAGCCACAACACAAAGCACATGTTAGAGGGGAACAGCGCTAACACTTAGCTGGAAGGATTAAAGGCACCTCCTTTTTATTTTGAAGCGGTCTCTCCTCTGTTGCCATCAACACTCTCTTATGTGTCTCAGGGTGCAACACCGTGATGTCATCAAGCCAGGGAGATGGAAAATGTTCACAAAATGGCAAAGCAGAGGGGAAAAGCACGAGTCAGCAGGAAAGGGCTGCAGGGTGGAGGAGGAGGAGGAGGAGGAGTGGAGCTAAGAAAAGGTTGACGGAGGAAATACAGAGAGACCCAGCAGCAACACGACCCTGATTTGGTATTTCATGCAGGCAAATCCAATAATAATTTATTTTTAGATGAGAAACAGACTTGCTTCTTTTGAAGACAAAAGCTAGTGAGCGAGGAGGCAGCATGAAAGAAACACAGCCAATGTAGATAATAAGGAGAATGACTGTTCTTGTATCTCATCTGGTGCACGGCCCCACGGATTTTTACTTTAAGAAAGACTTCCTTGGGAGTGTTTGGAGCCACGGCCACACACGGAATGGCTCAAAAACACAATGGAGCTCCTCAGACTGGCAGGATGCCAGGAGGACAGACAGCTTAAATGTCAGGGATACAAAGTCCAAACAATACAAGTCAACAACACACTGCTCTTTAGCTCCGTGCTCCACAAATTGATCTGGGAGTCCCATCAGGCAGGAAGGAGTCCTTTGTGGCTATTTGGAAAATTGACTCTTGACCTCGTTTATGGAGGGGCTGTCATGGTTCAGAGAGAATGGCGGAGGCAGTGTGCCATGTGCCAAATGCGTTATGATGATCCCAGATGAAGCCAGTACTTTAGGAGGACACAGAGGAGCTTTTGTCTGACACTTGGAGGCCTCATCCCACCCACCCGAGGGCATATGAAGAAGTACCGTCGTCAGTGGGTTTGACATGCAGGCGCTGCACAGAATGTGACACTGGGGGAAGACTGCTCGGGAAATATTTCAAAGACTTTCAGCACCTTGAAGAGTATTGATACGCTGTCTGGTTGCATTATACACCGAAGTCAGATGAGTCATATGTTTGTTGTTTTTCAGGTCTGAAGAAATAAAACGTAAGATCACCATGGATGTGAAGAAAAAAGAAATGGACCTCCTGAGCAACAGCATAGCTGCATATGCACATATCAAGGGTAAGTCACACCGCAGCCCAGTACGTCAACCTGTGTTCATGATTTCTACCCAAACAAGTCAAGTAACAACATTTTACTGTTTCTGAAGTTGCTCATTTTGTCCTTTCCTCAGCAAACCCAGAGAGCTTCGGCCTTTACTTTGTGCTGGGAGTGTGTTTCGGCCTGGTGCTGACGCTCTGCCTCTTGGTCATCCGCATCTCCTGCAAGCCGCGGACCAACGTGGCCCCCTCCACACCTGAGAAAAAACAATTAAAGGACATCAGTGAGGAGGACGAGGAGAGTGAGGATGATGAGGACGAAGACGGGGATGATGTCGAGGCACCTATCACTTTGCCCAGCACAGAAATCCCTGTTGGTAATCACACCAGCCAATCAGACGGGACACTGAGTGTGAACGTATTTACTTCAGCGGAGGAGCTGGAGCGGGCGCAGCGTCTGGAGGAGAGGGAACGTATCATACGCGAGATCTGGAGGAACGGCCAGCCGGACATCCTGGGGTCAGGGACAGGGACTATTGGAAGAGTGCATTACTACTAAGATAAACGAGGCTTCAAGGGAAACACTGTGAGCTCTGTGAAGGACGGACATAGACTTCTGGGTGGGCTCGATGTCCCTGAGGCCTGTGAGACTTGTGTTAGATACAAAGCAACATCGTGGACGGCAATGATGTGCCAACAGCTTGGACAGAGCTGAACTATGTGATATTGCACTTCCTATGTAGCAATATGTCCAACTGACTACATGAAATGAAACCAAGTGGTGTCTTAAAGCCTGATTAATGCGTATGGAAAAGATGCAGTATGAATGTGGGAGCTGATGGACACTTGAAGTCTATTGAAATGTATGGCGCTTATGACAAAAATGCACACATCTGTTTATGTATAAGTGGAAAAAGAAAGCATATATTTGGACAATGTATGTACTGTATTTTGCCATGAAGATTATTTGAGTTTGCGGGGAAGAGAAAACACTTTCAGGTGTACTGTTAAAGGAAATTACACTATTTGAACAAGGGTCAGATTACATAGTCTAACGTAAAGACAATTAAAATCGGAGTCTTTAATTTATGAGTACATTAACCCATGTCTGTGTTTTCAGGGATAATTCCACCAAAGGAAATGACCGAATTAAAGCATTACGACGAAACCGTTTGCTGTTGTTTCTCTTCGTAACCCCCAGATGTCAGACAAATATACAGCAGAGCTCATTTTCTGTCTACCTTTGGGCCATGGATTTATAATCAAGATAAAGACAGAGGGAGACGGGGGAAATTTTGCTAATAAGATTAATGGAAAGGTCATTCTTTGTCATTTGTTATTACTGCTTAATGTCTCCCATGTGTGCCTTAAAAGGTTAGAAATACAGTTTTCTAATAAAATTTCTGGGAACTCCAAAATGACAGCAAATGTTTTTACAAGGCTCTGGTGGAGTCGGACATTAGGGTTGTTAGAGATGTGTTGATAACAGAGAGGATGGGATAACTTAGAGTGAAATTAATTTCCTCTCTAAAAAAGTCTGCTTCAGGTAGACAAATCAGATTCTCTGACATATCATGATAAAACATATGGCTGAAATTTCTGTTTCTGTCACAGATTTTGGTGTAACACTGGCTGTGATGTACCCTACTGTGTGTTCCAATACCCATACTACCATACTATATCCTCCTGAGACCCTGTGTCCTCAATTGAAGACATCACATTTTGGGTTTACTTGACCTTCTACTTCATTTTACTTAACTTAGACCTGTTGTCCTCATTCGTGGACACTTTTTGTGCCATCTAGTGGTAGTAAGACCACAATACACTAAAAACAAGATGGTAGCCATCTGTGCCAAGTCAGTCTGTAGCCGATCTCGACACAAAAGTGGACAAGGTCCAAAACCTGATCACATCTTATGGTTGAAACTTGTTTATTTATGATAAATAACGTTTGTAGTTTCATACGGCAACACTTTGACCAATTTTAGCAACAGTAAGCTAAGACGATGTTAATTAGGAAGTACTCATTTGAGGACATTGGGGCTTTATTATTGTTGACAATGTGTAGCATTTTGTACTTACTGAGTCCTACTGATCCCAAATAGCTAGGAAAAATTAAAAATGCACACCAAACAAAAGTTCAGGTCTCTTCAGGGTCAGTCCAGGTCTGACCCACAATCCTCTGCACAGCGAACGTTACGTCACATCGACTGAGCTGCAAACATATGACAGCTGATTGACAGCTGATTGACAGCTGTCAGAAGTCCCAGTGATGGATGACAGGATATTTAAGTAACAGTGGGTAATAAGCAGGCTACAACATTTGTGTCTTTCTCTTCGTTTCATTTTTACCAACATGGCAAGACAGTACTCACACATCCCACCTTAGGGGTACAGCAACTTCACTTCACTGTTAAGCACAAGGCACCCACTCTCTCTCATGTCTCACTCATACCTGTCCCCACAAAACAAGGGCAGGTAGGAACCAATTAGCTCATCCCACTGCACATGAAAATGCAAATGAAACAATATATAAAGTGCTTTAAGTGACAATGAAATAATAATTTACCACCGACTCAGTAATGCTGAATTCATTACTGTCTAAATATAAATAATGTACCCATTAATGAATAACACAGTAACTTGTGTAATAAAAATAACCCCAAAACATAGTGTGTGCAGGAATGATGGTTACAATGGGAATATTAATTGTTTAAGTGAACAAAATAATCATAAATATTACAAACAACAACAGGACTTAACTATGAAAACAACAATGACAGATGTAATTTGACTGCTGCAATTATAATATGTTAGAATCTAGAGTCTGTGCAGTTATAACTTTAAAGTTAAACTAAATACATCACAAAGTACCAACAGCAGAGGTCTTCAGGTTCATCTCCAGCCTCTGAAACTCTGTAAGTGGCGTTTGTTTAATCACCATGGTAACGTATATAAAAGCAAGAGGGTCACAGTTCAGGGCGTAATGTTATGAGACAGTAGTGTGTCCCGATTGTGCGTATACTGCATGCAACAGTATACATTTTAAGGGCAGCTGTGGTACCTACTCAAAGTAAAAAGACAAAGTAAGATATTCGGAACGCACCCCGACAGTCTATGACGCGCACCCTCTGCATGACGTCGGCCCATCTAATCTGCAACACCTGCTCACAGGTTCACAGCCTCTACTGCAGCCTATGTAGTGTTTCCCACTACAAGTCCAGTATTGTCACTTTAAAACGGTTTTATGGATTAAAAATGAAGTAAAGCAAATGCCATGAACATCAGCTGTCAACACACCACTTCAAGCCTGAGTTTTTCTTCACCAACAGAGGACCGCAACGCCTCCCTGGTTCCCCGTAAGATAAGTTGCTGCTCATTCCAACGTGTGTATTGTGAAAGATGTCTCGCCTGTGTTAAGTTATCGTTTATGTGCTTGGAAAATGTTTTTAGCCACGCTAGCAGCGACCGAGACTCCTCCCTAGTGCTGGGTCAGTATCTTAACAACTATATCACTGATTGCCATGATATTTCGTACACATATTAAAGGGGGGCACCACCTAATTTAAGAATTCCAGTGTGTTATTAACGTGGCCCAGGAAAGTTCAGTCAATATCTGTGAACATGAGTTTGTCTCTCTGAAAGCCAGAAACCATTTTTTTCATAGATCCTTTTTTAATTGAGAGAAATTCATAAAAATATGAAACCAATTAAGTATGACAAAAGTTAATGTGAAAAGTGTATGCAACAGAATGTCAAGAGAATTGCATGAGATTAACATACAAAACAACAACAACAGCAATAAAAAAAGAAGAAGACGATAAACAGAGGTAAAAAAGTCTACTCAGTCAGACGATACCTGTAAAACTTCAATTAATAGCCCGGGCTATTATTTGCTTAAATCGCTGAACTCAACAGGCCAGTATTTGGGACAGGCGTTAAAATCTTTCCAAGACCCTGTGTCTTCGAATGAGCACATCACATTTTAGGTTTACTTGACCTTATACGTCATTCTACTTAACTTAGACCTGTTGTCCTCGTTCATAGACACTTTTTTGTGCCATCTAGTGGCAGTAAGAGCACAATACACTAATCCATGTAAAAACAAAATGGCTGCCATCTCTGCCAAGTCAGTCTGCAGCCGATCCCGACACAAAAATGGACAAGGTACAAAACCTGATCACATGTAATGGTTGAAACTTGTTTATTTATGATTAATAATGTTTGTAGTTTGATATGGCAACAAATTTGATCAATTTAAGCAACAATAACAAGCTTAGACTGTTAATTAGGAAGTACTTATATGAAGACAGTAGGACTTTATTATTGTCTTGTTTAAGGACATTGGGACTTCATTATCGTTTTGTCTGAGGACGTTGGGACTTGATTATTGTTGACAGTGTTTAGTTTTTTATGCTTATTGGGTCCTACTGATACCAAATAGCTAGGAGAAATTAAAAGTGCATACCAAAGGAAAGTTTGGGTCTCAGGAGGATATGGGACAGGCCTTTAATTTCATTGATGCAAAACTGCTCAGCAAAAACTGGGAATAACAATCAAATTGTTAATTTAAACCAGTATGAATATTACTTGTGTCGTTAGAGGTGTTCTGGTCCCCTTGGTGTCCCTAAGGAGGAGCTGGAAAGCATTGCTGTGGAGAGGGACGTTTGGGGTGCTTTGCTTGGCATGCTACCCCCATGACCCGGCTCCAGATAAGCAGATGAACAACAATGGAAATGATTATTCCTGTTCACAATGTGAGGATATTAGTTTGCTGACATTAGCAATTAGCATTTAAGTAGAGTTGATAGCGTGGCTATAAACTGGTTGTGTGTAGATGGTAACCACAGATTTGCGAACCCTAACCAAGTGCTTTAGGTGCCTGAACCTAACCAGACCAAAAACTGTAGCTTTATAACACCATAAAACAATGAGACAAGAGTGTTTTGAAGCAGCTTGCGAGAGTTCTGCAAATCTAGTGTTACCATTGAGCCATGACCCAGTAAACTTTACGCCTTGCCAAGTTGTCTGTCTTTTGACCCTGCTGTCTGTTTGGCATGGTTTTGAGTCTGCTGGCTGCTAACTTCCGCTGCTATGCTGTTGATATTTGTCTGCTGGCTGAATTTGCTCTTGTCTTGTTCAAACTGTGTATGCCTGCTTTCTTGTCTTATGCTGTGTGTATTCATCTGCTGACTGAATTGTCTCTTATACTGCTGTACGCTGGCTGTTAATTTCATCTTTATCCTGCTGAAATGTGCTGGTTGTTAATGAATGCTCTTATGCTTTTGATATGTGCTGGCTGTCAATGTCTGATAACTATGTGCAGTGTGTTTGCACTGGTAGTAGTTGTGAATAACTGAACCTCTTCCCTGATGTGACTCAGTTGGTTTTTGCTCTTAGTTGTTTGGCATGTGCACTGCGAGGCTTTGATGCTTTTTATAGGGGCTTAATTGCTTTTGTGGCATATTTCCTCCTGTGTTGTTGACATTATTTTTGTCAGTGCCTTCTGGCTTGTACATGTAACTGTTGTTTTGCACACAGCCTATTTATATAATAATTTCACTGGCTTCATGAGAAACACAGCACGGCTTTATCACGCACAGGACAGCCATTTTCACATTTTCGTCATATCTGGCTTAAAGTAATTTTTCAGTGGGGTTTGTGTTTGTTTCATCGTCCAGGTCAATTAGACTATGATCGCCATTCGGTGGCTGGTGTTTGGGGCAACTGGCTATTATGTGTTCCACAGTTTATAGCGTCGGTGAAGATTCTCAGTCATCCAGGTCATGGTAATCGTAAAATCGTAGGCAACTGGACTTGCTTGCGTTTCTTGAAGACGTTTGGCCTCTCACCCAAGACGCTTCTTAAGTTCTAACTGACTGGTACGAAGTTGCAGGCTTTAAACCCTGTGTGGGTGGGAACCCTTGCAGAGTCGTAGGGGTCACGTGAGCTCTTAGTTTCAGAGAGTTTGTAGTAGATCCCTGTATTGTCCAAGAGACCACATTTTTGCATTGCTGCCCCGAGGCGTCCTTTGCCTGTCCTCAGTCGAGCAAGGCTTGCCCATCGCTTTCGGGGCAGGTGCTGGCCGGGAACATCTGTGGGGTCTTCAATGTAGTGGTTGAGTCTTGATAGTCCTGCTAACTTCCACTGGTCCCACCTTCTTGCCTTGACCGGGCAGGCTTAGAGGTATCAGATGGTGTTGTACGGAGCAGTTCTTGGGCGTGTGTGGCAAAGGGGTGCCAGGACTTGAGACTGGCTGCTTCTTGTCTGCAAATGGACTTCAATCACCAACAGTGTTTACGCACAAATCTGTGCCTAAACCATGTGTACAAACGTTTTAGTAAAATTCTGGGGTTCATCAATATTTTCTTTGCTGAATTTGTTCTGCTCTACAAACAGATTTAGAACGTCCTCAGACCATATGTACGCACAAATGAAAACTAAATGATGCATGTAAACATAGTCAATGCTGCTACACTCAGCTACAGTCGTGATACTGATGGTAATCTGCTGTTAGCCTCTGCTTCATAACATTTCAAAAGAATGCTGTCTCAGTTTATTCACGGCTTGGAGGTGCTTTGTTACTTAATGGCCACACAGGAACCAGGTGCTCACTAGATAGTACATTCTCTTCATTGTGTGTGGTGTCTTGCAGGGGAATGGACCACACAGAATAGACTCCACATAATAGCCGGTGTCAGGCTCTGTGTCTAATATGGTTTTATGGGGAGTGTATTATCCTCACTTTCACAATTCTGCTATTCTGACTTTGGTGACAGGGTCACAGCTTAGGTGGCCAATATCAACTCTGCATTCACATAATATTTCTGTTCCACTTCCATGTGAGATGGAGGATGGAAATACTGTTTGGTTGCCAATAAAGACTCACAGAACATTGATGGTTTGCCCACACTGGGTGAATGTTTGTGCTAGACATTATCACATGTCAGTCTTTTAGTGGTTTGAGGATTTACAAGTTATAAAAGTATGAATTCTTGGCATGTCAATAAAGCCTTACAAAGCAAAAAATATACTTAATACTCATCAGTGTCTGGCATGTGTTCACATTCTTTCTGTTGGCCAATGTGGAGTCAGAAACGGCTGGTGTAGCATTGCTCAAAGGAAAGTCTTGGTTGGAGATGGAGGCAGGCCAGGAACTTCCGCTAGAGTCGTCCTCAAAGTACAAACTGTGCTGGAGGAGCAGACAGGCTTCAGGTTTGCCTTGGGCCCCGCTCTGTTTTCAGATGGAGCCCACACTGAAGTCTTCTCTGTTGAGGTCTTGGAAGAGCCTCTCATGTGGTCACGGGTTTTCAGAAATCAGTGGCGCTGATGGCGTGGACTCTTTGAAGCAACTGAGTAATTACATTTGTATAAACCTCTTGTGAATGGCGTCAACCTCCAAAATCGTAGGACCCAAAATATGTTTCGCTAGACCCACGATTCACTAATAGTGTCTTTTTCATTTTACAGGATGTAATTAGGATGTAATTAGAAGCGCATATCTCAGCCTTATTGTAATTACAGTTATGAAACAATACATCAATAAAATTAAATGAACATCATCATGAGGAAAATCCAGTTATGGAAAGCCATAAATCTGAACCACAACACAGCGTGGGAAAGACGAACATAGTACTTCAGGCTGTCTTTTGTGGTTCTTTGGCTGATTCCAGAAACCAGCCTTTACAGATAATAACATCTATTGGCTACATTCATGCTGCTGAACTACCTCTTTAATTAATCACATTTTGTTGAAATGGCCAAAATCAAACCTTTTTGAGTCTAACATTGCACAAACCATACAGTTCTAAGGGTTATGATTCCCCTCAGTGAAAGGCTCCTTCTTAAAAAGCATTTTAGATATGCGGCAGATTTATTGCCATTTCCGATGAGGTCACACACATGATTTGTTTCTGCATCTGCCCAGCTCTTTTCTTTGACAGAGGCGAACTGTTCTTCGCCAGTTCAGCTCCTTTTTCTCTCTTTCTATTTTTAGCTCAGAGGGGTTTTTTTGTATTTGACCTCTGAGCTCCAAAATGCTTCAGTTCTCAACACTCAGTGTTCCCAACAGTTCCATGTTACTTGTCTTACATTCCTCCCATATCACAGTACACTGAGTCTAATACTTATGCAAGCACTGTGTTATATTTTATAGGAGAGCCTGTAGTGTCTGTAAAAATGTTGGTTCCTTAGCAGTTCTTGGGCATGGGTTGAGGTGCTTTATAACACTGCTGGGGCACAAAGAACTGTTTAAGCCTCACTGTGGTTCTTTAAAGGTTTCTCCAGTAGAGAACCTCTAAAGAACAAGACAGGCACTTAAAATGTTCTCTACAGGTTCTTCAGCTTAGTTTAGTTTAGTTTAGTTTACTGGGGAAAGAATAAAAATGCCACATCAAAGTAGCCTACAAACAGTGTATTTTCAGAGGATACTACATTAATGCAGTGGCTGTCAACCTGTTTGTCCTCATGTGCACAGAAATATTTCAGGATTTAAAAGGTAATGTATTGTGTTTTTCAGTAAGTCTTTTGTACAAGCATGACAGAGACAAGTAGGACATGCTCCTAGATCAACATCCCACATTCCGATCCCTGACCAACGATGCGACTAACCAATCAAAATGGCAGGGATCACGGATCAACACTAGCACTGCAGTCTTGCAAAAACTAAAACATGTTTTGAATAGTCTACAAAAATTGCAAATCACCAACCAGTCTTTGCAATTGAAAAATGTTATTATCTTTAGTCTTTAATATTAGTGAACAATATTCTAGCCTATTAGCAAGCTAACTTGTTAGCATAGCCTACCTACATAACTTATGAATGCTGCAGTGGCACATAAAGATTTCGTTCAGTGTCACTGAGAATTTTGTTAAATTGTACTAACTTAAATTTGGAAAACGCAGCTTAGCTCTGAATTAGCACGAAGGAATTTTGACATGTACAGAAGCAGCACGCTGATGATGTCATTGGGGTGTGATTGGTTGATCGCAATGTTGAAGTTCATGGCTAAATCATGTTGTGCTTTAGTGCACCATTCTGGTTCTGGGTCAAGATTTCTAAAGAAATTACTAATGATCATTCACTTTTTAAGAGTGTCATATAGAGCAGTGGTTCCCAACTGCTGGTTCGCGGTCCAAAAGTGGGTCTCGGGCCCATTCTAAAAGGACCCCATGTGATGTAGTTTGTAAAAATCACACTTTATTTTTAAGTACAGTGAATTTCCGGCACAGAGCTTTTATTTTGAAGCTACTTGACAGAGACAGCAAACTAGCCTGATGAAATGGCCAAACAGACCTATGCTGCTAAATGTATTAAATGTGTGGACCTTGAACTAATGACTAAAAAGAAATCTGGACCCCGTGGCTGGACCAGTTGGGAACCACAGATGTAGAGGAATATTGACTCGTCCAAGGAATTATCTGACATCATTTAAGAGCCCGAAGGCGTAAAATTTTAAAGCATTATACTGCTATTCGGTATCTTTCAAGGGTCTACATAGCACTATTTGACAAAGGCACCGTGTAGCACCTGTAGAAGATGTGTGCCATATAGTACCAAAACATGATTACAAGCCAAAGAATCACTTTGGGGTACTTTATAACCCCATTTCTGTTAAGCTCCCTCATCATTACTGACATTATTAAATATTTTAGAGGCCCTTCAGTGAAAAAAATCTTTGCTTTAGTGTGCAGATCTGTGCAGAAAAGGACATTGACACTTAATATCTTGCAAAAATTGTGCAATATAAACTGACCCTTTTGTTTGTTTAGTTTCATTTATTTCACCCCTCGTCCGAGAGGGAATGTGCCTGTAATGACCATTATTCAACACAGTTTTTAAAAATAGTATGTTCCCATGGAAGTTTCAGAAGCACCCGGTCCCTGATGAGCTCCAGATGTTGTCCAGATGTGCTCCACAGTGGGCAACACTAGTAGGCTTAGACAGGAGCGCACTACCACCGCCACCGCTATACCACTTGGAGCCAAAACCGGATTCTTACTGTAAAGATGGCGTGGTCAAATTAAATAGCCCTCCCTCTGGTGGGTGTAAAGAATTTGTTATTAGTTCTCTTCCCACGTTCTCTGCATCCATCGCGATGACTCACTGTGTTCAGAGTTTTCAGTGTGAGTCAGTTTTTCTCAGAGTGACACAGGATGCCTTTTCCACTTAACAGCAAAAAAACGCAGCTGACCACAAACTCTGTTTAACCCCCAAAGTGTTTTCAAGATTTTGTTTTATAAAAGCACAGTCCATTAACATCAGCCATTTCTGTATATCTCAACACATTCACTCTGTTGAATGAAATATGTTTTACTAATGTGAGGTCAGTATTGCCTGGTTACGTCCACCAACACTGACTGAAAAGTTAAGCACTTCTCTTTATGTATCATAGTCATACACTACCCCCCAGTGGATTTATGCAGCATTACATTCTGGTGTAGAAAATCACCTGCATGTCAGCCCATGTTTTCGACAGTAGTATCTCAGGTATGAACATTCATGTAACAATGCCCCTTTGGATGACTTATAATTATATTTTAGTTCTTTGCAAATGACATCACAATATATCCTTCTATGTACAGCTGCATATATTACACACTCTGCCGAGGCATTAACTGTGTAAATGTTAAAAGTACAGTAATGATAAAAGTAAGAAACAAAACAATTTAAAACAACCCACTTAGGACCAATATTTGTGATTTCCAGCATTCACATATGTAAAAACTTTAACAGTACATTAAAAAGTCTTTTGAACAATCAAGTTTCTCCGGTCCAGTGCAGGATGAGCTTGATCCAACTATACTTTCTAATTCAGCCCTCGCTTTGGAGTCTGCGGTGGGAGAGCTCGCTTGTTTTCTCCATCCCCATTCCACGTCAGAAAAATGTTCATCTTGTTTAAAATTGCAGAGCGAGAGCCTGCATGGCACAGTGTCAGACAGACAGACAGACAGATGGACAGCTGTCTGCAGTTGGATTAATGCTTCATCCTCAAACTGTGAACTTCCTCCTGTATGGGAAAGACATTTTTCAACGATCAATTATACCACGGTCATGATCATGATCTGAACCACAGCTTCTCTATTCTTTTCTTGTGGCGATATGCGGTAGGTGTAAATCACGAATGCATGCAAAACTCTCTGACCTGCAGTGCCTCTCGTTTGCTTCTCTCCTCCCTCAGTTCTTCTTTCACTTCCTGCATGTCTCGGCTGATCAAAAGACATAGAGACAGAGACGATGAGTTTGCAGACATGTCTAAATAGGTCAGGATGCACACTTCCTGTAAAATGAATGTTTATTAATGTAGATTGTTGCTTTAGTTGTGTGGATAAATGAGATTGAAACAGAAATGACCTTGATATTGATAGCTCTAATGAAACACCTGAAATAGAAAATATATTTCTCTGCAATCTGCTGCTCATTTTAGCTCGTTGTTTAGCCCGGAACTTTTCTGTTGTGATTCAGTCTCACCAATCTTGTAGCTCAGTTTTCAGCTGCATCAGGCTGTACTCACTATACTGGAGCATTGAGCAGCTAAAGAGCCAGATATTTCCCTTAGGATTTAGTAGATGCTAGCATCACACAAGAGTTATAATGGACTTAACTTCATCAGGTGGCCAGAAACATGACTCCAAATGAATAATAATTTTGTTCTGTAAGTGCCTCATTTGTAAATAAGTAGTTATAATAACAGCAGTTTACCATATCATCTTAAAAGGTAAAGATATGTCATCATGTGTTTACAACTTGTTGCTGATGCCCCAAGTGGCCAAAGAAAATCAGTTATTTCAAGTTCAAATACAATCATTCAGGCCTGATGTGGCATATGCAGACACTCACAACATAGAAAAATGCACCGGACTACACTGGGTATCACTGTGAGAAATAAACGATTGTTTTACAAATACCTTGCCAAAACATATAAAGCATTGTGCCTTGACCAGCTACAAAATCAGATGATACATTTATAAGGGTCTCTAGCTTGATTAACATCAGCAGACTGTCTGTTCCAGACATTAGAAATAGTGTGATTCAGCAGTGCAGAGAGGACATTAGGTTTGTGTTTTGGGTCATGTGGCATCTCAGAAGCTTTATAAAGGCACAAAAACAGAAGATTGACATCTCCAGACTGAATCACAAATCCTAATTGAGCAAAAAAAATGTGAGCTTGCAGACTCGTCTGGTTCCCAGGCAACCAAAACAGGGCACAAGAGGCTAAGATTGGATTCATTTTTGTTTTTTCAATAAGATAAAATTACAGTTCATCTCCAAAATGTTAAAATATGTTTGAAAATAGGACACCTAGAACATATCAGCATGTATAAATGGATGTCCTCATGAAACATTGACATGAGGAAATAGCTACGTCCATACCTTTTTATGTAAAAGCCCTTAAGGCCCTGCAGAGTGCACACATCATCACAGGTGTTATGGTTACTCTTGATTAGAGTAACTGATTAGACCTTAGTAGAGCTTTGTTCAGCCCCAACGAAATGTGTATTTAAATGGGAACGATGGTGCATTGAAAACCCTGTTGTGTTACACAAGCGCACTGCCTTTTAATATAACAGGGTTAAATTGAATTCAGAAGGGCTTCACATGAAGTAGAACCAAAACTGTATGTAGAATGAGTGAAGATTTACTATAATTCATTTTATACGTGTCTCTGCCGATTGGGTAATGCCTCTAACACACCCACCAAACGAGAAGAAATGTACCTCAAAGCCAGTTGCGCACCATTTTGAGGAAATATGTCGTTCAACCTAGAAACTCTAGCAAAACGATGCACACTGTTTTGAGGTTGAACATGCTGTAATGAGGATTACATGCTGTTCCAAAACTCTACGGGCCAATAAGAATGTAAGGGTACGTTCACACGTGCAAATTAGCATTAGCGAATATTCGCCTCCCATTCACTTGCATTTCATGCGAGGGAAGGGGCGAATAAAACATTAGCTTTCGATTGGCAAAGCAAATTGGCATCTTCACATTGCGTGGGCTCCAACTTTGGTGACCTTTGACCAGTGACATTGCAGCCTCAACCAATAGCAAAGAAGTCTGTGTGGATGATCCCACTTGACTGTCACTGGCTGAAGGTTCAGAGAGAGCCAAGATGGAGGAGACATTAATTGCTGACGTGTCTAACCAGACAGTATTGTATGATATTGGTCAGCAAAATTACAAACTGCTCCACATTAGAGAGACAGGCACGGAGTGTAAAAATGGTGACTGTACCAATAACATCATATTGTGGGGTATTCATGAGCAAGCTAGCTACCATTCATTTGTCATTTGTTGCAAGCTAGCCTTCCGTGTGAGTCACATCTGGCACTGCCCACATTCAGTACGACCTGGCCTGCATTTACTCATGTGTGACCGTGCCCTTGGTTGTGACACAACGGCACTAACAAGAGAGTAAGGGGGAAGTCACTCAGGCCCGATAAGCTTTTTCAAAATACATGAGCCTGTGGATTCACTTTAAAAGCTCCTCTGGTTGTAATCACATGTTGACTCTCTGAATAGCCTCAGAAGTTCAGTTGCCAGTGAATCATACGTCTACAACTTCACACAGCACGGCTCATGTTTAGCAATCAAGCCTCTGTGATGTGTCATATCAAAGCAAATCAAAGAGATGCAAAAGATCTAACACAGTTTTTTTCTGGATGGAGCACTTATGTTTGTACACAGTTTGTATTTCTGTCTTAGGTTTGATTAGTCACTTCCTGTGTGTGCTGGGGGCCACAAACAACACCCAGAATTTATTTAGGATAGAGGGTCTGTCTACACGTCCTCCATAAGAGTTCAAAAGGACAAGACAGTTTTATTCATATCGTTAATGTTCTCAAATGCTCACTTTAAAAATGAGTAATACTCACTCGTGTCTTGTCTGTAGCAGCTCCAGAGCCATCCTCAGCTCTTTGATCTCAGCCTGCAGGCTTTCCATAGTTGCTTCTCCTTTATGGGTCACATTCCTGCCATCCACAACTACTTTGGGTGGTGTTGGTCGAACTGGGGGTGGTGTTTTGGGTTGAGGATCAGGCCTTGCAGGCGATGGCAGAAGATTTTCTGTACCCTGCAATAAATCGGGAGGTTTTGCATAACGTTGCACAGACCTTTAACATCTTGTATGGGTTTTTTTTAATTGAATAAACAACACTGTGCTGTGTTGTATCTAGAAAGTCGATGTCACAAACCTTTTGCAGTCCAGGTAATTTCTCTGTCTGGAACTTTTTTGGCGATAGTTCTGGTTCTTTCTGGTCAGTGGCGCCCTGGGCCTGCAAAGGAGCATAAGACATACTTTAATGGCAATTATCGCTAAAAGACTTGGATGGTATCACAGAACTACGGTATACCTGGGTATTTAGAAATCCCAAAGCTTATGATTTTTAGTACGGTCAAAAATATAGGTGCCGATGTCTCTATGAAACTCATTGTGTAGTGCACATCAGGTGCCACCAGAAGTCAATCTCTGGTCTTTGCTGGTAGAAAAAAACAGGCAGGTGCTGACTGACACTGAGTGGTGGCAATAACGTCACAGGACTGTAAACAGCCACTCAGCAACAGCAGAGAAAGAGAAACCACGAGCAAAAACAGCATATCTTTACATCTGCCTCTGTGAATTAAAGTTTTATTTTGATCAAATCAGAGTTGGTGATCGTTGGAACAGAGGACTTAAGCCCCGTTTCCACCAAACACTTTCAGGATGGTACCTTTGGAACCAACAGTAACCCTTCAGACATGGTACCTAGACCCTAGTGTTTCCACTGCAAACACTACTCTTTCATGTGGGCAGTGTTGTTGTCACTCACTGCTCCGTCCAGCACTCACTGTGTTTCCGCCTTTTTCAGTCTGCAAGTTGTTTATTATCCACAGAGCGAGGTTACACACCGACATTTTCATAACAAAATAAATCAGGCTGCAGTGAGAGTCTCTCTCCATAGGATATTTAACTGTAGCAGGTTTGTGAATTTAGTCCTTCCCAGGCAAGCTCAGGGGTTTAGTGTTGCTGGAGCCCACAGCTTTTTGTAGAGATCCACTCATTAGTAAAAGTGTATGTCATCCAAGAGAGACAATAAAAACGAAAGTTATAGTCAAAGTTGTTGCATCAAAATTTAAGGTGTGCTGATGGATTCACGTCATCAACTCATGCATTGAGTAACATTACAAGTAAACATTCCACCTTAAAAGTTGCCGGCAGTCAGCCCAGTGAATTAAGTTATTTTTTCTCAGACCCCAGCTGCTGTGAGAGGCAGCAAAACATCCTTTCATTTTATAGTTACAGTTTACTAATAAAAGTCTCCACAGTATGAACAGTGGTTACATGAGCCTCAAAACCAGCCACAGCTCAGCCCTGAGCAGAGTGACCATCCGCCAGTGAACAGACTGCAGTGTTCACAGCTCCACCTTTTAGTACCAGATCTGTGTGCTAGGTACTCCAACAGAGGGGGGGACCAAAAATGGCGACAGTAAGGAACGTTTCCATTGGTACCATCCACAACTTTTCACAGCATACCGAACTGAACTGCACCGTACTGGACTGTTTGGTGGAAATCTGTTTGGTGGGCTTCATTAACTAGATGATTCACAAGACTAACTAAGAAGGTTTTGTTGAGTTTTATTTTGTCTTTGTCTGGTTTTAGTGAAGTGTTTTTCACGATAAGTTAATGAGGCAGTGAAGCTAACATTAATGGTTTGGTGAAAGGGAGAAATGTTACATCAGAAGGTGTACTGTTGTATGTCTTTGTTTGTAAGAACCGTAAGTGTAAGAATGTTAACTTTCTTGTCATTATGTGAGCTTATATTGTCTATTTATTACACTGAAAAAGCTAAGAGAGTGGGGGTAGCATAGCCACACTAGTAAATACCATATTTATATACCAAGTATCCCAGGGAAGTTTCAGGAAGCTATGAAAAAAATATATACCGCCCAAGCCTAATTGCTAATAATCATCCCTCACAGCCTGCCTTAAATACTTTTCTTCTCCAACTATACAAACTTAACATCTGGCTCTGTCTTCTGGGGCAGCCAAGTACAAACCATAAAAGGAGACTTTTGGGAATGAATTCTTTCATTTCCCAGAATGACTTTTGATAAACCCCTAGAGATCAGGCCCAAACTTGTTGCTTCCAGTGTAAAAATGGCCTTTGGGGCAGCTCATGAAAACTTGGGACGTGTCTATCACTAGGGCCTCTTCTCTTGCACAAACACATCTTATCTCTCTCTTGCAGTGATTTCTCTGCTGAACCTTTGTGCAAAATGGTTGAAGAAAAGCTCCTTCTCTAGCATTTACTACTCGTGGCATAGTTTGGAAATTATACTCAGTTATTGAAGTTGTGCTTGCAATAAGTTGACACAGAAATATGTCACCACAGAGAAAAAAGAACCACAAAATGTGTTCAGTTCCATTTGAATAAAGTAAGTGCCTTTACCTTGCAAGTATGCACAAGATAAAGTAGGGAGTTGCCTCATTGCTGCAGTGATAATCTTAAGCTGCAGAGGTCATCTACAGAAATGACGGTTAGCACCACCAATGTGGTTTAGCTGGTTGTCGGCAGTTCTTGCCTCACTCAGGCTTTTATTTTGTAACTCCTCACCTCTATATTGTTTATACCTCAGGCAAAAGTTGCCAAATTAGAAGTGATAAATCAATATTAGTCTTTCACTAATGTGAACATACTTGTGTTGCTGAACCGAGGCCTGATGGCGGTCTCCTCTGCGGCGGTTTGGCTCTGTTTGCTGTAGGATGGCACAGCTTCTCCGTCTGCACATCCACTCCATCAAAGCTGTTGGTTTCTTTCTCCTCCGCTTGTTTTGGGGCAACAGGAGCCACATCACCATTGGTTCTGGTGAAAATAAGAGTTTAATGTTAAAAGATTTAATTTTTGTTGACTTGTTATTGAAGTAAATGGAAAGTGGGGAACATAAGGGGGGAAGTTCTCTCAAGAATTCTCTCTTGGTGGAAGAAAAGTGGTGCACAGGCTGCAGTTCACGTTTTCAAAAGTGGAAAAAAACACTTTGAATGCGGTTTCCAATTTCCTAAACTCAACTGGGTGCAGGTGCAAAGCATGGCAGCTGAAGGCTTGAAGTCTCTCTGTATGTCTTAGTTTGTACTGGCACATGTTTCACTTTCACAGCTTATATGCAGTTATGGCAGATCCCCAGAGTCACAGCTCAACATCAGTCACCTTTTATGCATTGTTTAAATCTGATATGAGGTTTATAAATAATCAGCCTTGAGGTAAAGGCCTCGAAGATTGAGCTTTTAAAAAACATTAAGAGGGAAGCTGGATAGTTGTCCCGTTAAGAGCTATTTACTTGGAAACAATTTTCAGAAAAAAGCTTGCTCTCCATTAGCAGCCCCCTCAAGACAGGGCTGTTTTTGTTTTCCCCATTTTGTGTGAGTGTGTGTGCCTATTTGTGTGTGTGTGCTCAGGAAACAGGAAATGGGCTGCTCTCGTCTGTTTAGGCCCGATCTGACTCATCCCAGAGTTTCCACTGAGCTGCTAAAGGTCGGGCATCCTGGCATTCTTCTTTAAGGACACCATGGCAACCGGTGGCGGCAACCAAAACCTTTAACATCTAAAGGCTCAGCTCCTGGTGCCAGACCAAAGAGGAGAAAGTGTTCCTGACATTTCCTAAAGTCCTTTTTCTTTAGAAAGGTTGCAAATGAATCACTATTCAAGTCTCTGACTTGGAAGACATATTCCCCTGGTAAGTCTTTGGTGGCTTTGCATGGAGATTAGTCGCGAGGCACGACATCAGAGGTGCTTTGGCATCACTCACTTGGGTAAAACCTTGGTGGGTTTGTCTTTGACTGGAGGCGGGGTGGGCTTGTTGAGTGTTGGCAACTTGACTTTGGTTGGGGGGTTGCTTCTCAGGTCCTTAACCTCTGGTTTATCATCTGTAAAGCAAATTCAGCATGTTACTCCACAACACTATTTATCTTTCCAAAGGAGTGTTATATAATGATTTATGATAAAAGCGAATGCTGTTTGTACCTTTTGTCTTTGCTGGCCCACCTTTCTCCATCGCTGAGACTTCTGTCTTTACTGAAAAAGCAGCAGTGAGTGAGCTGTTACCACAAAGTTGCATCTGATGTGTAAATAACACAGCTGCACTTTGGACAAAATATAAAGTAGTAGTATTTTTATTTTCTATTTAACCTTTATTTAACCAGGAAGCCTCGTGGAAATTGAAAATCTCTTTTACAAGAGAGATCCAGCCAGGGGAGCAGCCAATTACAAGGCTACAAATAAAAATACAAATAAAATCATCAATGGATATAAGTGTTTTTGATTTTAGATCTTTCTGAAGATTGTTCCATCTCCAAGCATATGTTAAAACCGGGGGTACATTAAAAGCAACCACTAGGAGGAGCGTAGCTGGTAACTACCCGAGCTGACAAACAGAAGGATGCAGAAGTAGGCCGGATGTTTGCCCAATATTGCTTTAGTCATTTATTTGATTTGCTGCACCAGAAAGCAGTGGCATCCCATGGAGTGCTGCAGGGATGACATTCTTTGTAGGTTGACGCAGAAGTTAGTGTCACTCTGGTTCCCCCATCAAAAAGCCAATGATTTCCTCTCGATTTTGGACTCACAGAAAATAAACTCTGTGGCAAAGAAGAGTTTATGTTATGTGAAACTTCGCCACCCTCGCATGACTTAAGATTGCCACTACAACAAGGGTGTAAAGCCATGTTTGATGTGATGATTACGTTCTGTAGTCTCATTTGGCAACTTGTTAGCAACCACCTTTTAAAGATGCTTTAAAGCTTCAAAATTCTTGAGTGAGGTATTTACTGATGTATTTTATGTCATAGAACAAAACGGGAAAGTCTCTTAAGCTTGTGTTAACCACAGACCTTATTTCAAGCATCTAACCATTCAAAAAACCCAATGACTCCAAGAGGAGGTGCGAAAATGTTAACTCGTTTCCGGATTTTGGTGCTCACTTTTGCACCATCAGGCAAATATTGTCACTTTGAGTCCATCGGCCAGCTTAAAAAATGTTTCCCTAAGCATCTACTTTGAAGGTGCTCTCAATCTGCAGGGTCCCAGCTGTCATTGTGTGTAACAACATGAATATAGAGCAGGCTGTTGCTAAAATAGAGTATGCACACTCAGCAAATCTGCCTTGGATAAATACAACATAGCTTTCGCACCTAATGCAGGTGTAGCGTCTCCTGTAATATATGTAAGCACTGGAACACACTACTCATTCTCCTTCTATAGACAACACTATTGTTAATGTAGTATTGTCTTCATTGTCATGAGTGAACTATAACGCAGCTGATGTATTATAGTAGTCAAAGAATTGTATATGTTTACCCCAGAAATGTGGCGGAGAAAAAATACGACTAGTCTTATAATTAAGCCGGTATCTATTTCATGAGCAGTTGGATGGGAAGGCAAAGATGTGCACATCACTGGAGCAGACCCAGTCACAGCACTACAGCTCCCAGGGGTCTCAACAAGTTCAGCAGGGACAGTCACTCTGCCTCAGCTCATAGAAAATAAAAGAAAGACAGCCCTCGAGAGGACTCTGCTGTGGAGACTGCAAGAATAGATGCTTGAATTATGATCTTCAGTGAACTGAAGTTAATGTGAGAGACTCCTGTTTGCCATGCAAGTCAAGTGTTTATCTCAAACACAGGAGGCTGAGGGACCTGGTTACAGCTCTACTGAATAAATATAAACACAAATCTGAGACGTAAAACTGCTCTAATGCACAGCACCAAAACAAGCACAATACTTTGCATAACGCTCAGACCCAGAGATGAGTAACGAATACAGGAAGCCTACCTTGAGTGTTCAAAGCATTGTGCAACATTCCCTCTCAGCCAAACCATCCACACAGCAGTAGTAGCTCAAGTGCTGCTTCTTGTGCTGGTTGTGAAAATCCCTGTGACAGAGCTCTCCTCCACCTCCCCCCCCTCCACCCCCTTGTTTCCTCCAAGACTCCTGAACTGTGTCACATGACCAGTCTAACCATCCCCCATCTCACTATAGTCTGAGACTTCCTGTGAAATTCTTCTGTGTGATAAAAAAACCACGCTGTAATGACTTTAATGTGGTGGCAGCACAAATCATGAGACTGCGTTGATGTTCGGTTAGTTCAGGTGACATCTGTGAAAAGCTGAGCATGTTGTACAAGACTGTTTCACTGACAGCAGATGTTTTGATAAGCATGTATTTTCAGTTTCCAACTGAGTTAGACATCTAAATTTGTATTGTAATCTGAATTTGATAGTAAAAAAAAATTGCAGAATTTGCAACTTGCATGACCCGCAACACTCCTCAGCTGAAACTTGACAGGAAGCCACATCCTGCTTTGTGTCTCACAGATTTAACCTCTACATCTTCTTGTTATACGTGCTATTAATGTTCCTTCACTCTTTTTTTATCACCAAATTTAAAAAAAGTAACATACTGGCTGCAATAACTGAGAATATATAAATAATTACAACAACAATTTGTTATTGTGGGTCATATCTCCATTTACGCAGTATAGTAAAATTTTATTAAGTTTTTTTAGTGGATCAAATTCTTTTTAAACTAAAACTGTGGGCTCGACGATACTGTCTATCTGGTTTGAATAAAAACAGCATTGTGTTTTCAACTGTTCAGTTTTTCTGTGAGAATTCTCTGAGAGGCAGCACCTGATGTATGGTGAGTTTACTCATCATGCACTGCAGGACAGAGAACGTCTGCCGACCTAACATGGTGACTGGGTGAATACTTGTAGTCATAACATCTGAACGGGCAATATCACAGACAGCTTGCTTTCTTAGTCAGAGACATGTTGGCGCAACTCTTGAGTTCGGATCATCCGCATGTTGGGTGAAAATCATCTTTCCTATTTAATTTTTTTTTTGCGTTTACATAATTTTGTTTTCGACACAACTTGCAGGTATACATTAACCAATACCTGCTGTCAATATCACAACACATGTCGATATCAGGGCAATGACACACAGTCAAATAATTTGAGAAAAATTTGAAACAAAATTGTCTGTCCGTCTCTCAATAACATCATACCTCATAAAACACAGCTCTGCTGTCATGTCAAAGACAGTAACACACATAAAGAAGTGGCACTACATATACACCTGCACCTTTTGATCATTCATCAACCCTGACCGTCCCTGTCCCCATGAGTCTTTCTCTAAATTCTACTATAAAAGTTCTCAAACGTGCACTGTAGGGTAAAAATAAAGACAAAATATAGATAGAAATTAATTTTCTAGCTAAATTGAGTGCCTTAAGCACAGTGTAACCTGCCCCCTTAATCCTAGCAACAGAGAGCTCCACAGATAAAATCTCTATTAAAGAGTGTTTCCACTGCGAAAAGAAAGACAGTGTGGTTGCTTCCACATAACATCTTTTAGCAGCACTGCATGCTTATAACCACTGCTGCCTTTGAGTGTGATTAAAGTTCTGCCCTGAATCATCATTAAGTAGCGTACATGCTGGAGAGCAGTCAATCTTTACACCCAAAATCTCAGATAGACATTATTAGTTATTTGCTCCCAGGACCTTTTAACTGATGGACACTCCCACATGATATGTAAGAAAGTCCCCAACTGATTCAAATCACACAAGGTACAGTTTGGAGAAGTAGATATACTCATCATGTAACGCCGCTCTGGTGTCAAATAAGCTTGAAATATGAAATTCAAATTCATTTATTTATGATTAAAGTTTTGTAAGGAATGGGAAACATTAAAAATAGTCTTTTCTCACATGTAATGAAGAATAAACAGGGTGTAAAAACTCAGTTATTTAGGCCAAACTGATGCAGTGGTGAGAGAGGTACTCAGATCTTCTACTAAAATATTATTAGCAATACAACAGTGTGGAAATATTCTGTCACAAATAAAAGTCTTAAAAAATCAATAAAGTAAAAATACATAAGTATTATGTTAATCAAAGTGTACTTAAAATAAAAGCGCTCATGCAGAATGACCCATTGATGTGTCAGCATTACTTTAATGTAGCTTCTGGTGGAAGTGGGGTTAATTGTAACTACTAAATAGGGCTGCAACGATTAGTTGACTAATTGATGACTAATCGACTATTAAAATAATCGGTGACTATTTTAGTAGTCGACTAATCGGAGTCATTTTTCATAGAAAAGTACAATAAAAGTACCCCAAAATACTCTTACTGCAGCTTCTTAAGTTCAAATATTGGCAGCTTTACACACTCTCCCATGACGGTGAACTAAAACCCTTTGGCGTGAGTACGAAACAAGACATTAGATGACATCATTTTGGAGTTTGAGAGAGACAGACCGACATTTTTCAACATTTTAACAAATTTTTCGATAAAATGACTAGTTGACTAACCAAAGAAATAATCGACAGATTAGTCGACAATGAAAATAATCGTTAGTTGCAGCCCTACTACTAAATATCAGGGGTGGGAATCACCAGAGGATCCACGATACAATATTAACATTATACTTAAGTCACGATACAATATTATTGCGATTTAAATTTGTTGTGAAATGCTGAGTATTGCGATAAAATCTATTTGGATTTATTACCTTTTTTTTTTTAAACTGTAAATTATATCACTGAAGGGAAACTTTGTCAACATCTGTTTTATCTAATAAGATAAAGTTTTCACTTAGTTCATCTCACTTCAGTTCACCATTCACCTTTTTTTTTTTTGCAGTAAAATGTATGTAGTGGACTGAAAGAGCAATTGATTAAATTATTCTAGTAGGCTACTTAAAGTATAATTTGTATTTGCCATATTAATTATTTATATAAAAATATATAAAAAATCGATACTTGGCACTGTGACAATCCGATATTGCCACACAAAAATATTGCGATACTATGCTGTATCTATTTTTCACCCCAGCTGAATCTATAATAGGTCATCATATTTTGTTTGTTGATAATATTTTGTAATAATAAGTTGAATCTGCAGAGTAACTAAAGCTGTTAAAGTACAATATTGGCCCATTAGTTAGTGGAGCACAAATATACAGTTGCATAAAATGGAATAACTCTAGTACTAAGACGTCAGAACTGTTATGCAAGTGAAGTTGATGAAAATGGCACAAACATAAGTATCATTAGCCAACGGTGTGAACTGACATGTTGAATCATACTGAAACAGCTTCAAGTTGCTTCAGCAGAAGTAATGACAATGATCAGGGGACCATTTTGGCTGCTTTTACACCACATGCTGAAAATGACCCAACCAACGTTGCAGCCAATTTCTCCAGCTGCTAACAAAAAAGTATCCATCGCGGTCCAAACTGTCAACACACTGCCAGGCTGAACACAACAGCAGTCAGTGAGTCAGAAGAGAAGCTCTAAAACATGAAGTCTAGCTCAAATGTCAAACAGCGCTTGTTCCTGTGCTGCTGTGTCTGATCTGTTCTGAACGTGCTGTTCTCTTACCTGAGAGTTTCTTCCTAATGGTCCGTGCAGGCGGTTGGCTTGCGGTCCCAGACTAGAGGAGGAGAAATGGAAAACTCAACAGGTTGGCAAGTACGTCCCCTTGTGAATTAAAGGCATCTCAATTATATACACTCTTTCCACTCAGGGAATTTTCAGTGAGTAATTCCAAAACAGAGGATGTTAAAGAGGATCCTGACTCACTGCACGTGGGCTGCTAAAGTAACACAAATACCAGCCAGCTACAGATAAAGTGGCAGTGTTTACTTTGCATTTTAAAATAATAAAAAGTATAGAACATATTAATTACTATAAAGCATGTCCATGGTTTCATGGCAGCAAAATGCAGTTGTCAGATCTTGAATATGGAGAAGTTGCCGTCCAACAATGATATTCTTGAGACTGTGTGTTAGTCCACTCACTTGCAGGCCGTCCATTGGTGGTATCACCATGACAAAGTTATCAGGAAAGAAGCCACAGCATCCATTTAGCTCTCCCTCCCACCAGCCTTCATCTTCTGTTTCCTTCAGATGGAGATTAAAGAGTCACATTCAAACATGCCAGTGTCCTGTGGGACGCCAAATTGCTGCACAAGAGGTTACCCAACGGTCAAGCAAGATGTGACTGCCTTATTATCAATCTCGGAAATCTTTTTTTTTCTCCTCTATGATACAATATGATTTGGCCAACTGCCCCATGTACGTCACTAAAACACGCGCGTCACCTTGCACACATGATTTCCTTGAAAGTGACACAACTGGTTTGGCTGGAAGAACACCATAATACACCTGCAACCACTTTGTGAGAGAAGCAACTGCACCCGAAGGAGTCTTTTAAAAGCATTACGTCATGGGAAAACATGTTGAAAACAGTGCCAGAAAAATAACAATAAAATGTGCTCAGACCTTGTTCAGTATCACAACAACGTCGCCTTTTTTCAGATCCAGCTCATCTGCTGCTTTGGCCTTGTAGTCAAACATGACTTGGCAGCACTCGGCCACTGAGGAGACATAGTTTCAGAGATAAGAGGGTTACTAACCTTTTAGAAAGTATTACAGAACAGTGTGACGGGATTAAGAGGTTTCAACAATGATGACTCATCTTATCAGCCTTGTATACACCCTTTACAATACTAAGTCAAAGACTAATCAGATGGAGGTTGTGACGAACTGGAGATAAAGGCTGTAAACCTTGATCCCTGTGGGATATTTCACTCTGATGTAATCCTTTGTGAAGTGATTAATCAAGCCACATTGCTGTAAGTATTTAAAGTAAACTCCACCCATGAACCTTTCAGGTAAAATTACAGGAATAACCGCATGTCTGGGTATAAACAAACCTGTCTAGTTGCCTTTGAAATGCTGTTAAAAAGCGAAAGTGTCTGAAACGACTCAAGCATTCAGTCCATAAATGTGCAAACAGTTTGAGAAGTAACAAAGCTTTATAGCAGGTTGTTATATGACTTACCGTTTTTTGCTTTGTTCCTCACACTTGCCCTTTGAGATATCTTTTTGAGGACAGAAAGTACATTAAGTCAAAGGTCAACAATTCGTAGGTTTCAGAAACGTTATTTATGCGTGACGTACCTCCTTGTTGAAGACTGCGTCAGTCAGCTTGGGTCTTGCCTTGCTCTCGTTGTACTTGCCTTCTGTAAAAGCAGTAAAAGAGTGTTATCGGCAACTGTTTTTTTAAGAATAAATAAACAGAAAAAGGATTTGGCTTCACCGACCTTTAGGCGAAACAAAAATTTCTTTGACGAAATTCGACGGAAATGCTCCCACTTTGCCACATTTCACCCCCATCCACCATCCATCTTCAATCTGTCATGTAGATTATGTCAAGGAGAGATGGCAAAAAAGTATGTGAGAAAACATTTAAGAGAAAAAGTACAGACACACTGTGCTTATTAACACTCGAGCTAAAACATTTAACACCCAGTATACATTCCAGAGATTACAATTAATCTGATTCAGATCTGTGATCACATGTTGGCATGAACGTCTGCGAGAACTCTCAGAACTAGTCAGATCAGTTCACAAGTTGTAATATGTCTGGGACACATGCTTTGTCAGCCTGGCAGCATGATATAAAGAGAGAGAAAGACCCGAACAATCAATGAATACCTTATGAAAAAGAATCTTTGTTTACCGAGGGCAGACTGGCAGAGCAAACATTTAACCAACGCCCAGATTTACATACAATACTAAGGTTTTGGCTACTGAGCAGCTTTATCAGCCAGCAGGAAGACGCCTGAACCGTAGGGTATCACAGCTCGTTTGCAGAGTGTCACTGTTTGGTAAGAGGGGACTCTACCTCTCTGATGATCTCTATCGTCTCCCCAACAACCAGATTCAGCTCATCTTCATTCATGGCGCTGTAGGCGTACGCCACCTCGCATTTCCTCGTCTGTTTCATCCTCTTCGCTGGAAAGACAAAGAATCACCACATCAACACGCAGATGTAAAGTTTATAGTCTACTTTGAGAAGCCAGAGCTCAGTAGTAGTGTGTTTAGCTTGATACGGAGGCAGAAGTGGTCAAGTCTCAACAGGATAGTGCTGACACTGCAAAGCACTTGACGCTTCTAACAAGTCTAATCCCTCAAAGACGCAGTTTGTTTTTATCCGCTCCTTTTTCATACATTGTAATTATGATTTGTGCAGCGAGGATGTGGTAAACATACATTTACAGTTGGCTCGCTCGCTGCACTGTCTTGCTGAGTGCATGCACCACACCAGCCTCAACGTTTAACACTTCTGTTTTCAGACCAAGAGAGTGAAAATAAAAAAAAAAAACTACCTGTTTTGAATGTCAAATATTTTCATGGTTTATTTTGAGTCAGCTCAAGCTGCAAGCTGAGATAAGGGCCACATGTTGCAATATGTGCAGATGTTTCAACAGGATGATCATTCTTTGTATCTGCGTGACTGACATAATGTGCCTCATACAGCGCCAGAAGGCAATTACCTCAGGATCTTTTACACATACAAATTTAAATAGTGTAATTATATGCAAATAAGGTGCGTCAATCCAAATTGAGGTATGGACCATTTGAAGTAATTGGTACCATTTCCCAAGAAATTGATATGAATCAAAAGTTCACTCCATTGTGGGTAAGGGTTAGGGTTACAGTTAGGTTGTTGTGTTTTTGTAACGTTTGAATAATTGGCTGATATATTGGATCCAAAATGCTACAATAATGCTGCAATAATAAAACAACATTTACAGGACTTGACAGAATTCCAAAATGAAATCTTACACATGCTATTCGGCTATTTTCTGATTCCAAGGCTGATAACAGAGAAGAAAAGACAAAGTGCTGAGACTTTATACTTAGCATCGTACTTTTTCTAATGCTCCGTGGTTCCCTATTGCTGTCTCCCATCAGATACACCGGCACCTCCTGTGATGAAAAACCAAAATGAGGCATATTTTAGCACACGTGGATGAACATAAACACACAGCATAGTAAGAGCACACTGCTTTGGGCTATAAAGCGTTAGCAGACCTTGACAAAGTTGGCAGGGAAGATGCCTCTCTTTCCCCTCAGCTCCCCCTCCAGCCATCCCTCCTCGCTGGCTTTGGTGACGTTTTTGACCACATCCCCCGTCCTCACTGTGATCTCGTCTCCCATGGTGCCCTCGAAGTCGATCAGCACCAGCACCTCTGCAGTGGCGATGTAAATGGGGCAGAAAATTAAATTCTTTGCACAAAGGCTGGAGTGTTTGCAAGTGATGTGTCCTGACATTTCAAAACCAAGACAAACCTCTACGTTGTGGAGGCTGTGCCCTGTGCGAATGTACAGTACAGTATGACAGATAAACCATACAGTTTTATTCTGTCCTTAATCATTTCTTACAAGTGGAGAAATATGTTTTTTAAGTCAGTGTTGTCCTGCAGTGTTTCAAGAGCTTAACAGAGGAGAAAAATCAACAAATGTACAGAAAAGTATAGAAATAGATCTCTGGGTACATAGAAAAAATAAGATTACCCTCATGTTTCAGCAAACGCAAATGCATATTAATGCTAAGTTATGCAATGGTATCCACATACCAATACTTTACTTTCAAATGCATGCCACATTAAAATACTTTTGGGAAGACACATAACAACTCAATCTTTTTCGATATTTCACCTTTACACTTTGTTTTACCATCAAATCTCCAGAATCTCAGCAAACAGACAACCAAGAGCATTTTTTTTTTAAATTCCACCAGTGTACAACAAACAGCGATAACACCAACTCACCCATGGTGTCTTTCTGTCTTTCTCCCTCGGATTTGATGTAATTCCTTCACAAAGCAGCAACAAGCTCCCAAGCAGAAAGAGAACTGAAAGAGTGTGGTTGTGTTGTCTAAGACTGAGCGAGATATGGCAGCCAAGGCCCTTCTTCCTACTTGTCAAACATTAACATTGGGCAACTTTTCCTGAGGCTAGTCACGGCAAGTCAACAGCAAGGAGTAGGATGGGTCATACAGTGGAGAGAGAGAGAGAGGAGGAGAGACGAGGAGAGAGGGGAGGGAATGGGGGAGAAGAACAGGTAAGACAGGTTTATAGTGAAAGAACAAAGCATATAATGAGTAAGACTTAGAACGGAGCCTAACGACGTAGCTTATCACAAAAATAATAAAAGATAAAAGTAAGCATTCACAAGCACAACAATGATATTAAACCCAGATCTGCTGCGCTCTGTCATACACATTGATGCTGTGTGGTGTGAAACAGCTACAGACTGAAAAATTCAAACACAGTACCTTGTGTGTGTTTGTTGGGAGGAGTTTGTTTGTGTGTGTTAGTGTGTGTGCACGCATGTGTGTGTGTGTGTGTGTGTGTGTGTGTGTGTAAGGTTGTTTCTGTACACCCCTTGAGGCGGAGTGGCTGGCCAGTTACAGAAAGCAGAACCAGGGAGTGCAAGACTGAATTTCACAAACCAAAATAATACGTGGCCAAAAACAGTAACAACATCCGTTTTTATTTTTTTATTTTATTTTTTACATAGAGACAGAAGTTGTTGTAGGGGAGACTGACTGTGGTTGTAACAGCACCACTCTCACCATGAAGGAATGAACTAAGTGTCCTATACCAAATGTTCTTGTATGAACTTTCATACATAGCTGTGTGAAGAAGTGTGCAGATGTTACCACCAAAAGACTGATTATCAGGTATCAAAGTCATGTATGGAAGCAAGTTTATATTTTGATCAGTACCGGATACTGTTAAAGTTATTTTATTTTTAATTTGTTTTAGATTAGTGAGTAGTCCTTGGGTAAAATGTGAGGCAGTTTATCTTCGTTCAGTTCATAATCCAAGTACTTTTGTTGAGCTAAAGATTAAATGGCATATCAGTATCAGCACTCATTCCATTTTACATAGATGAGTTTGACATAATAAGTTCACAGATGCAGGAAAACATGAACATAAACATGGAAAGAAGACAAAACGTAGGTGCATTACATCCTCCTGCGACCCTGTGTCCTTGTATGAAGACATCACATTTTGGGTTTACTTGACCTTATACTTCATTCTACTTAATTTAGACCTGTTGTCCTTGCTCGTGGACACTTTTTTGTTCCATCTAGTGGTAGTATGAGCAAAATACACTAGTCCTTGTAAAAATAAGATGGCAGCCATCTCTGCCAAGTCAGTCTGCAGCCGATCCTGACACAAAAGTGGACAAGATTCAAAACCTGATCACATGTAATGGTTGAAACTTGTTAATTTGTGGTTAATAATGTTTGTAGTTTGATACGGCAACAAATTTGAACAATTTTAGCAACTGTAACAAGCTAAGACACTTAATTATTGTCTCGTTGAGGACATTGGGACTCTAATGTCGTCTCATTTGGGGACATTTGGACTTTATTATCGTTTTGTTTAAGGACATTGGGACTTCATTATTATTGACAATGTTTAGTTTTTTATACTTATCGGGTCCTACTGATCCCACATAGCTAGGAGAAATTAAAAATGCATACTAAACAAAAGTTCAAGTCTCAGATGAATATGTGCATAGCGTATCCTCACTTGGCTCAGACATCAGACTTGTATTTTCGCACTAAACATCTGACCGTTACAGGTTAGTGAGTTAGGTCTTGGTAGGAGCTGGTTATTAGTGTGTAACTTACCCTGGTATTGTGGCAGCTTGTAACAATGGAGCTGCTTGTACTGACATTAGTACAAGTTGGAGAAGTTAGAAACATTGCTGTTGGTAGTAAACAAATAAGGTTACTTTGTGTAAAAATTACTGTTACTTACTATTAAATTACTTTTGTTCTTACACAAAAAGTCAGCGAGTCATAAGTGCTGAGACAAAATGTGTCACGACCTTACTGGATTTCCCCTGACTCAGGCTCTGTCCAGCTTCCCTTTGCTCAAGTCAATATGTTAGGTCACTAGGCCAAGACATTACTCAAGTACTTCCTCATACTCCCTAATAAATGTTAGGGAGTGCTCTCAGTCTACTCTGTAACATTGTGTAGAATAGGACGTTGACCTTTTGTCATGTAAAAGTTTTTTTGTGGACAGAGACTGCTAACTGCTTTCTTATAGAACAGCTCAAATTATAATTTGATAAAGTTGAAGTAGTTGGAACAGTCTTTCTGGGCCTTAAAAAGCTTTTGATACTTTAAATCATGATATCCTCATTCATAAACTCTCCAAACAAAATGTTACAGTGTTTTCAGTTGTATCTGTCTGACCAAGAACAGTGTGTTATCATCAATAATGAGGACTCTTCTCTTTTACAGATGAGAACAGTACCTCAGGGTTCTGTTCTTGATCTGCTTCTTTTTAGCTTATACATTAATGACTTACTACAGTCATGTGTTGGAGCAGGTTTTAAGATGTATGCGGACAAAACAGTCATACATGTATCTGCTAAAACTGCTCTGGCAGCTTCCATCATGTCACTTTCAATCCATATCAGCATGGTTTGAAAAATCATATCTCACATGTTAGAAAACGGTGTCAGTTTGCTTTTCTGCCCGGGCTCGGTCATCAACAGAAACTATTGTGTTAAACTAAATATTAATAATATTGGACAGCATGTCAAACGGGTCTCAGAAGTCAAACACCTCGGCCTCATATTAGATTCACAACTTAAGTTTGAGAAACATGTTAAGATGGTGAGCAGGGTTGCAAAAACAAATTTGCATACTTTTAGACTTATCAGAGGCCGTCTCCCATTTCATGCTACAAACAGTTTCATGCACGCTATGATTTTTTCCACATTTAAGTTTCTGTGTAACCTCTTGGTCACCAGCAGCATCTACAATAACTAAGCCTCTTATGATGATATGCAATCATACAATTAAAATTTTGGACAGGAAACAGATAACAGCACATCATTGCCATGTTGTTCAGAAACTAAATATGTTAAGTTTTGATAGTTTGATTAATTTTGCCAGTTTCAAACTCATCCATAAATGCCCACACAATCAGGCTCCCCAGGTGCTCAGTGACCTCATGGCTCCACTTAGAGTTTCTGGCTCAGTAACACGTGGAGCAGCCGATGGGAATTGTGAGGTTCACATGTGTAAATCCTCATTTGGACAAATAGCTTTAACATGTGGAATTCTTCACCTACAGAGCTCAAATTGGATCCTGATTCAGATCACTTTAAACTCTTTAAAAGAGGACTCAGTAATGCAGTCATGAATAATGTGGTGCTTCCTATTCTGTGTTGCTAATTACGTATTGCAGTTTTATGTCTTCAGTTTAATGTGTTCAGTCTGTACTTTTATTGTTGGTTGTACTTTGCACTGTTACTTTTATTCTTGTTGCTGAGTCTTTTGTATCCTAAGGCTCAACTAGGGACGGGCATTGCAAATTTGCTTAGGCCATAAATGATGTGGTGTGTGGCATTTATGTATGCTACATACTTGTCCCTATACAAATAAACATTAAGTAAATAAATAAATAATACATTAAGTTACCGCTGTTAAAAAAAAGTAAAAAAATACACAGAATATGTATGAGCTAGGTCCAAACTGCCCCATTACCTAATTAAAATTGTACAATGCAAGAAAAATGCTTTTACATAATAAGACATTTAGGACCAGAGGCTTGGTGGACAGAGTAAGAAAGTTTTTTTTTTTTCAATATAATTTATGTTTACAGTAAGTAGCCCAAAAATGTGGGAGGGCGGAAACTGCAAATCAGGGTGGAGGACATGCACAGGTTCTGAGATCATCTGTCTGATAATCGTTTAATTAAAGACTACCTGGAGACTCCAACGACTTTCAAGGCTCTGAAGCAGGTGAACTTGGCCTTCTGTTGAACAGAGTGGTAACCAAATCAGGATCACTTGCCACACCCCAACATGCTCTGAAGTACAACATAAAAAAAAGAGGAGCTGCACAGTGTGCATGGTTCAGAATACCTTTGTCAAAGCCTCTAGCAAGCTCTGTGCAGAGATTTGGCTCTTCTTGCTGTTGTCTCATGCACAGGTATGTACATGAATTAACCTAAGCTGTAACATGTTTAACATAGCTGTGGTGAGTGATCCTGCAGGGTTAAGAAAATACTGATTAGGGCCAACAAAAATGGTCTGAATCTCATAGTTGCATATGCAACTGCGTGAATGATTTTTTTAGTCCTGAAAAACAAGATGGCAGTATCATCAGGAGGCTTAAGTGTTTGCTGTGCAGCTGGGACGCATTCATGTAGTACAAAGTAGGGATGTCCTGCTCAAGTGTTTTTGCCCCGGATCCAGTTAATTTAACACTGAGTATCTGCCAACACTGAGTCCCGATCCTATACTTCTATGTTCCTAGATAGTACAGCTGCACAGTGCACACTGCAAGTACATTCAAGTTAATAAAACCAGTCCAATGTAGAGCCTGTGCTTGACAATTGAAAAGCTGTGCAATACATTAAGAAAAAAAATCTTTGCCTCCAAGCTGTTCCCTAATGTTTATTTATCTATTTATTTATTTGACAAAACTAAGTAAGTAAGTCTAAAACAACAACAAACCCTCCCTTGAATCTTTTTGGCCTTGTCACTGTCTCGAGGGAATGTATCTGTCCCTTTAAGAGAGTAGCCTTATCTCCAGTGTTTGTTGCTTCAGTGCAGCCTTTACTTGAGTTACCTGAATGAATAGTATTTCATTTAGTGTTCATTTTTATTGTCTGTACATCTTTTTTTGCAGATTAGGCTACTTAAATGTAAAACGGGGGGCTTTTGTTGCACTTGCAGTGGCGTGGTGAGTGTGGTTGTCCTCTGTTCTGCACCACTGTCTGTCTCTCCTCCACCTGCGGATGAACACAATGCACCACAAACACAAGACCTTTACAGTAAGCTGAAATCAAACGAGTTTTTGATGGGAAAAAAAAAAAAACAGTGTCATACTGATTTTTTGCTGTCGTATATGGTGTGTTGTGTTTTGCCGCAGGTGGGGCTTATCTCCTGCTCTAACACACACGTTAGCTGAGTAGTGAAGAAAAAGAAAGCGGAGAGTTGGAGATGACTGCACTCTGCGGATATAAACACCTGTGTGACAGCTGACGTTAAAGGATTGGATCCTCTATATAACTCAATACACCTGATCCTGATTACTTAAAAAATGCCTTGATAGGCCTGATCCTGATGCTTGAGATCAGATCAGGACATCCCTATTTCTTAGTTTGGCCCATGTCCCATCATTTAACATGAAGGGGTTGGGATTTATGACCTATACTGCAGTCAGCCACCAGGGGGACATTCAAATGTCTTGGCATTAGTCTTGGAGAGCTGTCATGTCGTCCATCTTTATACTGGACATAGCTGTCCAGCTAGCTGTGGACATAAATGAAGCTCATGTGTCACATATAAATAAAAAATAAATAAATAAAAAGAAAAACTACATTTATTACCATGAAGTGGCTTTTCAAATGATAAACCTGAAATGCTCTTATACCTTCATAGAACTTACAATAAAAAGAACACATCAAGGCGACTGGTATGGTAATCAGTGTCTCTTTAATTTACAGTCTAAGAAAAAAACAGTAACAACACCTATTTAAAAAAAGTACTCCCCAGTCCCAAGCAGGTAACCTTTAAACAATCAAATGTGACTCTCAATCTGTATTGTACAAATAAGACGAGCGGACGCACAGCAAGGCACAACAATTGTTTTTCAGCTGTACTGGCGGTTAGCCAAACAGACATGTCTAATCCTAGACTTGAAATAGTTCGAGCTATGCACTGACATTATAATCTTATTCTAGATTTACACATATGTAATTCTTGCTCTACAAATTGTCTTGTATTTCTGTCTTACAACTACAGACTAAACAAATAGTAACTTTAAGCCTTTTACAGTTGAACACAGCTTACGCAACAGATTAACCTCCTGTGACCTTGTGTCCTCATATGTGGACATTGCATATTAGGTTTGCGCCACCTTATATTTTATTTTGCTTAACTTAGACCTGTTGTCCTCAATCCTGGGTGCTTTTGTGTGCCATCTAGTGGTGGTAAGGGCATATCCTAATCCTGATTTAAAAAAAAAAAAAAAAACAAAAAAAAAAAACAAGATGGCAGCCATCTCTGCTGAGTCAGTCTGCAGCTGATTCCAACACAGGAGTGGACATGGTATAACACCTGATCAAATGTAATGGTTGAAACTTTTTTTTACGCTTAATAATGTTTGTAGTTTGATATGGCAACACGTTTGACCAGTTGTAGCAATAGTAATGAGCTAAAATGCTGTAAATTTTGAAGTACTCATTTGAGGACACTGGGACTTTATTATTATATTATCACAGCATTTTACATCGGCCAATTAAGTGTGACAGACTGTTCCTACAGACAAAAAGTACAGTCCTAACTTGGAGTATGGAGCAAGTAAAATTCATAGAGGTACAAGACAAACAAATCACAAGGTTTTTATGCTGCGTTATTTGCAATTTTACTTTTGCACTTGTTCAGACATTGAAATAAGCAGGTTTGAACAGTTTCTGACATGACCCCTAACCCATTGAAATACAAAACATTGAACATATGTTGCATTGTCTGCAATTTTCTTTTTGCACAACAACGTTCAGGCATTGAAATAAACAGTTTCAAAAATCCATCTTCCCCATATGAGGACAGGATTTTATTCCAGAACTGCTTACTGTTTAAAGATGAGTATTTTACACTCACCATGTCCATCTAATCCCAAATAGCTAAGAAAAATTAAAAATGTGCACCAAACAAAAGCTCAGGTCTCAGGAGGTTATATTCTCATTGACAGGAGACAAGTTTGCGAACAGCAATTAAAAAACACGTCAAAAACTATGGCAAGTCCTTTACAAACAAAGTCAAAATCCTGCCCAGCCAGGTACAAAAACTTAAATGAATGTCTCTGGAGAAAACAAAATACAATCACTATCAATATTATATATTGATTAGTGGTACCAAGATCAAGCAAAGAGCTACTGTAACATAGAGAAATCTTTGACGGCAAAATATTTAATGAGCAACATACTAAATGTACAGGTAGTTATCCTTATAATAACAGCCTCCTATGCTGCCAGCTAGTATCTTAGATCTGTTGGATGGTGTATAATGAAAGACTGCAGAGCATAATAAGCTTTGACCCCATACAGTTTGGTCCCATGTCACATCAGGGTCATTTGTAGGACTAGTTAAACAGTGACGTTTTATGTCAACATGAACTACAGTGTACTTATTGCTTTAAATCTAGACAAGAAAAGGCTCAAAACAAGCCTGCACACACAATATTTCTTCATTTGCACAAGTATAAGGCACAAGCTGATTTGATCTATGATGTGATTTTTTTTTTTGTTACTACTTAAAAATACAAGTGAATTTTTTTTTGATCATTCCTGTGACAAAAGTGTAAAATTTCCCTTAACCATAAAAAGCAAAACAAGCGTGTGACGTAAATCTGAATTCTTACGCGAAACAGCAATTCACCCTCAAACAGTGCTTCTACTGGTTATAGGTTCTATCCTGATTGGAAAATAGTTGTGTCAAGTCAGAGTGAGTATCCTACACTGAAAGTAAAGCATAATGAGAGTCTTTAAACGTTTTAATCTGCATTTATGAATCCACTGTGGCGGATAAAATCACTGAGTCAGATGCCGTAACAACACAGAAGAATATTAAGATTTCACTGCTTCACTGCTCAAGTATTCTCCCCGTCCATTTCTCCGTCTTTATGGTCCTGTTCTGTCTCCTCTTCCCGGGCGTCACCTTGCTCCCCGTTGATTTGGAACTTGTCATGCGCCCATTTGGGGCTATTGGTGTTGGGGCACCCAGTGGCTTTGCGGATCATGAATCGCGCCCTTCCACGCGAGAAGCCTCCCCGTCCTCGCCCTCGGTTGTCCACCCATTTGTGCTCCGCCTCCCGTTCTCTGTCATCATGCTAAGAGACAAAGGACAGAGGTGTGTCAAGAGAACAACTTCAGAAGTACTAACTTGAGCTAGATTAGACTGAACGACAACATGAGGCTAATTCAAACAGAGATGGGAGGCATAAATGGGAAATAGATCGACCCTACCAAGTAGTATTTTCTGCTTTTGGGTGTGTACTCTGGGTCCCAGTCCTCATTTTTTGGGTGCACTGCCATGTTTGCCATGTTGTTACTTTGTGAGCAGTTTCCCTGATAATTGGCTCTGTTCCAGCCCCTTCCCCGAATTCGGACTTGCTGTAATTAGACATAAGACATGAAAAAAAATTAAAGCTGCGAGCAGCGATGGACGGGCCCTTGCACCTTCTTCCTGTGTCCACACTAATCATATCTTGCTGTCCTTCATGTGGAAACCACACCATGTAAATTTAATGCCTGATGATCTCTGTCACATAAGGCTGACTTCCTGTTGTCAGTGGGTGGCACTATCAGTCAAAATGGGCATGTCGATGTCTTCAGACCTGGACTCCTATCCAACATGTGAAACTGGGACAGGTTAGACTATGTAAAGTCACGTTACAACAGTTTTGTGTCATGGCGAAACATGCAAATTGCTCACCTCTTGATGTGTTTTCACAAAAGCTTCACAATTAATTTGGCATTATGAAGTTCTTAGGATTCTGCTGCCCAAATTTGAAATAGACCCACTGAGTCCTCTTAGAGAAATCACATGACCTGAAATGACTGCCAAGCTATCAAGTATTCTAGCGAGTGTTACACCATCCAAATTTGAATCGAATCTGATCAACTTTGTAAGACGTGTTTGAAAAAGTTCGCAAAAATACAGGGAAAATGCACATAATTCAAAATGGCCAACTTCTGGTTGGGCGGAGCTCATTAAACCTCATGAGAAATATGTCTGAAATGATGAGAATAATGTGCATACCAAATTTCGTGACTAACGGAGCAACTTTGTCCCAACTGAGGCCTCCCACACTTTAGGGAACAATATGATGCCTGCTAAACACACATGAAGCCAGTGACTGTATATTGTCACAATGTTCACAGCTTTTGATGTGTGTGCCAAGTTTTGTGCATTTTCAAGTATACCAAGGGTGTCAAAAATGTGTTCAAAGGCTAAAAGTAATTATGAGCTCTATAGAGCTGACATGCCACACCCAAGCTCAATTGCACCACCAAATCGTAATAATTTCTGGTCTGAACATGGCTGCAAAGTTTTGTGAGTTTTTATGCATCTTAAAGTCATTTAAAGTTTTCGTAAAATGAAAACTAATGCAACAGAATCCAAAATGGCTGACTTCCTGTTGGCTGAAATTTTTTTCAAAAAAACTTAACATGTTCTTAAAGATGAGAAAAAGGATCTGCTCCAATTTTGTTAACATCAAACACACTTTCTTCTAACGTTGTTTGGGAACGCTATGGAACCCGCTAGCCTGAGACCAGTCACTGCAGAACATTGCAGTTTTCACCAGTTCTGGTCTGTGTACCAATTTTAATGAGTTTCTGAGTATTATAAGCCCCTTAAATATGAGATTGTGCAGCATATAATAATGATAATTCCTACAACCAATGGGCCCTGGCGCTTTTGTGCCCTAAAAAGCAGCAAAATCACTGACACACAACAAACTGTGAAATTCAGTTGTACAGTGTAATTTGACAACAGTCATTGCTCCACACTATGCTCCCCTGTCAATCCAACATCATGTGTTAACTTACAAATCCTCCACGTGGCCTTCCTCTTTCAGGCGGTCCTGGTGACTCTCTCTGACCCAGTCGGGCCTTGTTAAAGCCTTTATCTTTGGGATCAGACTTGCCATGGGGCAAATCTTCTTTCTGGGACTTAGAGGACGAAGAAGACGAGGACGAACTTGAGCGAGAGCGCTTCTTCTTATGTTTCCTAAAAGGAGAAAGAGTATATGTAGAATCCATCATGGCCAGCTGTTAATCACGCAGGGTAAATAAACAACAGCATCAAACACATTTGTGGGTAGTTTGAAACAAGTACAGCGGAGTTGCACGTACTTTGATCTCTCACGGCATTTGGAGAACTTTTCCACACTTCTCTCTCTACTACAGTCTGGGGAATCTCCCATGTCTCTTCCCCGATCTTGATCATATTCTCTGTCATGGGTGGAGTATTTTTTACGGCGCTCAATATCCAAACGAAGGTCCATTGGATCACCCTTCATTTTTTCCCCGCCATCCTGAGCAAATCAAAAACAGAACACAGCGTCGTGGACAGACTTTGGATTAGCATGAAGATGCTATCAGTCTGCTTTCAGCCAAGCTGATCTTAAAACTAAACAGCGAGGTCCATGGGTAAAAAAGGTGTGTGTGGGGGGGGTAACAGCCAGCTGGCATGAATAAAACCAAGCCATTCTGGAGTGAATTTTCCAGTGCACTTAAAGGGCCAAACCAGTAGTTTTGCATGTTTTAGGATTAACTTCAAATGTGAACCATTCTCCAAAGCATATGTTTTTATATGCCTTCAAAGCAGCTTTTGAAACATGTTCAGAAAATCAACTTGAAACGACTCAAAATTTGTTTCAGATAGGCAATCCATCACCGTCAGTATTATGTTAGCTGTATTTTGTGTAATTTCATGGTCAGCGGTCAGAAGGCTGCATTTTGAAAACCTCCTCACAGGTGCGTTCAAATGCTTGTGGGAAAGTCCAGCATTCCAGGGCTTCAAGAATCTGTTGCACCACAGCAACAAACAGCACAAGCATATTTCACATTGGCTTCCATATGTCACATGACGTCCAGCAGCCAATTCCCACATTTCAAACATCAGAGGCTCAGAGACGTGGTGCTTTCAGGCTCTTAAAGTGTTTTCAAAACAATCCCTAAATGTACACAGTGATGTATTTCCTATGTCAAACAAGTTTCAAGTCACTCTAAGCTGATTATCATATTGTCTAAAATCTGTGAGGTATGCTTGGGCGAATAGTTGCTGGTACCTACTATACAGTAAACACATTTCGTAGTTGCGGAGCTACTGGCAAAACGACTAGTATGGTTCTTTAACAGTAGTGAAGAAAGAGAAGATAGGACTGTTCATGCTAATTTACTCAGTTTGATGTACTTAAGTAGTATTTGCGCCTCATTTTTTACAAATGCTTGACCATATGTGCCCATGCGCATCAATAAAGAAACACTATGAGGGTTTACTGAGAAAGTTAAGCACATAAATATAAGCACAAGTGCATAAAGTGCTTGCTGTTGATTATTTCCGTTCCTTATTTTTGTAAAGAATACTTACGAAGACATTTGCTTAGAGTCCCTTGAACAGCTTTGGCACAGTGGCTTCCATTTCTGAACTTATATGATTCATTAGCCTTGGTCAGGCTTGTGCCCACAGTCTAAGCAATTCACCATGTGTGAAGGCGATATATAACAAACAACAAAGTCAAAGTGCCTTATTTTGCATTTTCATTTCTTAGACTGTGCATCTCCCTTCAAGGAAAGCCGAAGGCTTCCAGAGAGTGCAGTGTAAAGGCATCTGGCTCGCTCACTCGTCTGCTGTTGTTTGTTTTTCCAACATACTTCATACTGCAAAATGTTCAGTCACCTTGTAAGTGCCATCCTCTGAGCTTTTCATCGCCTCAAAAAGTTGAGAGTGTTTCTTAAAAGCTCTTGGTGAAACATCAATTCGCCTGTGAGAAAGAATCACAGTTAAGACAAGATGATTAAATGCAGAGTACAGCAACAACCATGGTTACAGGTGCCACAACGACAAACTGTGAGCTACATTGAGCTGCGAGCATGACACAACACAGACAAAAGAAAAGAAAAAAATGGTGGGAAATTAAAACTGACCTCCACCGAGCATGAGAACAAATAAGCCAAGATAGTCTGTTGTTGATTTTCAGGTAGGAAAGGTGAGAAAAATACCTGAAAGCTGTTAAAAGAGGAGGTGAAGCCACAGCACACTGAAGGTGAGAGGGTCACTCAATAGGCGACTCTACCTGTGTATCTCTGGGCTTTTTCTTGGCTTCATCATTTCCTTCTCAGCAGCTCGTCTTTGGTACATGGTGAATCGCTCGTTTAGAGTCATTCCACAGGACGGAAAGTGCTGAGCTGTGCAGGGAAACAGGAAAAACAGCTGTTCAAGTTGTTAGTGCTTCTGGTGTCTTGTCATTTTTCCATCCCACTCTGATGCTGCATTGAACTGAATATTCCCATGTGCCATATTCCTGTATTTTATATAGGAGGTAAAACATGAGTGAGTCCTCACTTGTTTTACAGTCGCCTCAAAAACATAATGATGTTTTTGCAGGGAAACTGCAGCTTCTTTACATATGATGTCGCACATTGGTGCACTGTCCACTGAGGGCAGGCAACTGGAGGCAAAGACTGACAACACCTCACTAATGTCTATGATTTGTCCTGTTTACAGATGTTCCAACTTCCACTTTAAGTCCTAAAAAAAAGGATAGTACGGAAAGGGGAGATGTGAAAAAGAAAAGAAAAAAAAAACTCAAGAAGATGTGGATCAAAAACCTCTTCAGTCTGTGGGAGCAAAACTGGCTAAAGTCAAACATTAACATTAATGCCAGGTGCACACTACACCATATCAGCCCGACTGTAGATTGACGCAGCGTCATACAGTGTCGGCATGGATCGTGAACGGCAATGAGATAATCCATCGTTTCATTTCTTGTACTGTGTCACAGTAAACGACAATCGACGCTGTGCCTGGGACGCCTCACGACTTCCTGACATAAAGTCCAGCATGTTTGATTTTCTTTTTGTCGTTGTATGTAAACAAACCCCAGGCTTTTAGAAATTTCCGCTAGGGATGTTACCACAACAGAGTAAAACGGGGAAATGATGGTGTGAAACAGCAGAGGCACTTTGTCAACCTGCTGAGTACTTCCATTAGCATCAAGCTAGCAAACAATGGTACATCTCTAGAATGGAGATGGACATAAAGTAAGAAAATTTAAAAAAATAGTGGCGGTCTTTTACTTACCACAACTGCAGAGGCTACAAGCTTCATGTGAAACAGACTACATTAGAAACGGGCCGTTATTTATCATTCCCTCTGTATTTTTATATTTTTACTTTTTATCCATTCCTGTTTGCCTTGATAAAGTTAATGTATTGCGCCATCATTTCAAACTCAACACTTGTATCTCTTTAAAATTAAAAGCCCATTATAACTGTGGTTGAGAGAATCCCTTCATTTATTGAACAGGCTTTTATTGTGAAACATTTGCAGGAACTTGTTGTGGAGGATTCAGTGATTTGTGTAGTTTGCATGCGGTACTTCAAATGTAGCTCCTGACATCTGGTGGCACTTTTTTATATTCCTATACAATCACAGTTTGGCTGGATCATGAACAGCCACAGTGACTGAAATAATAGTAACAATAAAAATAGGACAAGAATAATGTGATGACGTCACGCATGTGAAAGACGACCAGCGATGATTGGTTGTCGACCAATGGTGTAGTCTTTCATGTCAGTCAGCTGTGTCACAGCAAGATTTTAGGTCTCCATAGTTGCCTAATCTGACATAGTGACTGTCAGAACAAACAAAAATGTCATGTAGTGTGAACCCGGCATAATGCGCATTAAACATCCAACATGCAAGAGTTGGATGCAATTACAGTGTGCTGTGACAACTTCTTTCACCAGACCTCTGAGAACGGTTGACCTAGTAGGTAGAAAATGGTAGCTGAAGTTAGCTAACCTTAGCTCGTAACATCAGCCAGCGGTGCATCCATGTACAGATTTGAAAATAAAAGACAATTATACTCAAGCACACTCACATGACCAAAAAAAAAAAAAAAAAAAAAATAAGATGGCAGTTGTTTCAGTTGTCACACAAAATACTCAAAGTCCACCAGACTCTTGAACGCTTTCATTCGCTCACCGTAAAACATAAGTATTGTTCGGAGGTCTGAAGGACGTGGTCATTTGTAATGACGATTATGTCCACACTGTGCCAATTGGTCCATTACTGGGAAAAATCACTTTTCTTCATTTTGTATAGATCACATTCAACATGAGTTTCAATTTTCTGATGATACCTGCTGCCTGCAGGTTCATCCAACACCACAGTATGTGGCTTTATCAAGCCTACTAGCTTCCCTTAATCTGAACTTCACACGTCATAATAATCATGTGATTGTAAACAAGCTGTTACTAGATCACTCCACTCTGCTGTTAATAATGTGAGGACAGCAAAGAGGTGCAGACTCACCTTTAATGTGGTGAACGATGGTGACAATGTGCTGAGCAAACAGCTCAGAGGGACTCCTCTGTATCTGAGCAGCCTTAACATGATCAAAGATGGAGCGGAACTCCTGATCCTTTTTAGAGGCCTGCACAAGATCCTGAGACAACTGTCGCTCCTCAGCTAAAATATCAGAGCTGAAAATGACAAAAACAAAATCTTTAGTCTGTTGCTTTCTTTTTAAATCGAAAAAGGATAAAAGCAAAAGACATATTCTTTGATCACAGGAAACAAACATTCAAACAAGGAAACTGTTGGAGAAACACATTATATATGTTAGCTACTATTGCAAAGTCTCCAGCTGGATGTACGATATGACTCCTTGCTAAATGAGGAAAGACCCAGTTTGGGACCAGAAATCGTTACATGATGCTCACCTTATCAGGCTATCTCCGAGGAAATCCATTCTGACATTTAATTTAGTTTCCTGTTTTCTTGAGGACATGAAAGGCGAGTCCTCTCCCCTGAGCTCTCTGTCAGAGTTCCTTCTTGGTGGTGGTGTAGCAGATTGGATGGAAGGAGATTTTGCAATCTTCCTGGCTTTACCACCCATGTCTGGAGACAGTTCCTCACATTTTCCTGCTAACTCCCTCTTGGCGAGGGCAGCAGCAATGGCCGCTGCTTTATCCTGCTTACGACTGAGATACATGTCCTCTGCCATGGTGTCAAGGTCACAGTTAGCTACCTGGGAGTAAGACACATTCTGCCATTTGCCAAAGCGTTCATCAAACAGTTCCCGGGCTGAGTTAGTGACCTTGATCTTTGGCTTAAAGGACTCGTCTCCATTGTGCCAGTCTTTGTGAAGTGACTTTGACTGAGGCTTGATTACCATCTCCTCTTCTTCCTCCCCGTCAGCAGACAGAAAAGGGGACGCTTTCAAAAAGCTGTTCAGAGACACTTCACCATCAATGTCCTCTTTGTGCTTTCTTGACACCGAGTCAGAGTGATTCACTGGTGCTTTGCCATTCACTTTTCCTTGTTCCATATCCACATCATTGGCTTCTGTGTTCTTGCCATTTTCCAAAGCTTTAGCTTTTTTATTTTGCTGCTCCTCCAAAAACCTAAACAATGACAAGAGATAAAGAGCTGCATCTAACTGGGCATGCAACTTGTGAGACAACTGCGGTAATGAAGCCAACAGACTATCTGACAGGATGTCATATTAGAGCCTCGACAAATAAGATTTCTAAAACAGAAAAAACAATTGTGTCAGATTAGTATTTCATCTATAAAACCAAATTAGACATAAAAGTATAAGGAATTTCAATTTAAGTTCCAGTGCGTAGGATTTAGGGGTATCTGTTGGCAGAAATGGTATTATATTCTTAACTAGGTTGTTTTCATGACAGTATATATTAACCTGAAAATCTGATTCATGGTGTTTTTGTTCATTTAGAATGACAGTAGCTCTGCGATTGGTTTAAAAGTGTGGAGAAAATGTAAGGAGCCATACGATTGACTGAAAGCAAATACACCTGATTAACTGATGAATCTGTCAATCAGAATCATAAATTTGATTGACAGATTCATCAGCCAATGGTGATGTTTGTTGACCTGCGACATCAGGGGAGTCTCAAAATTCACCACACAGATTTCTCTCACAAATGTAGAGAGGTTCACAAATGAGAAGCATTTTGTAAATGCACATTCAGCGATTCGCATGATCTGTGAATTTATATTACAAGTGTGCCTCAAAATAATATTTGTTAAGCATAGTGTGTGCATTTCTGAATTTATATTACAAGTTTGCATAAAAATTATATTTGTGAAGCGTGTGCATTTGCGAAACAGATCGTGTGCTTTAGTGAGTCCAAAATACAACTGCGAACCAGAGCATGTGCATTTGTGAAAAACCCTGTGTGAGTTCATTCATTATGAGACTGATCTGACCCCATAGAAACTGGAGGAATTCTAACTTGTAATGATAGTCAATGCATGAGATCGCAACGTGAATGAATCAACACACCTTAAATTTCACTGTGGTAACTTTGACCATTACTTTAGTTTTTATTTGACATACACTTTTGGTAATGAGTGGATCCTCAAGTATTTATATATTTATTTCGACCAGGGGTATTCCAGTCCTCACTTGGAGGGGAAAAAAAGCATTGTGGAGCATTGTTCCTGCGGGCTCCAGCAACACTAAACCCCTGAGCTTGCCTGAGAAGGACTAAATGCATGAACCCACTATTTTTAAATATCCCATGGAGACAGACTGTCACTGCAGCCTGTTCTATTTTGTCCTGAAAATGTCAGCGTGTAACCTCGTTCTGTGGATGATAAACAAGGTGCAGACTTTCATCTGTGTCACCGGTAATGAGGAAATACAGTGAGTGCTGGACAGAGCAGTGAGTGACAACAACCCTGCCCAAATGTAAGAGTACTGTTTGCAGTGGAAACACTAGGGTCTAGGTACCATGTCTGAAGGGTCACTTTTGGTTCCAAAGGTACCATACTGAAAGTGTTTGGTGGTAACAGGGCTAAACTGGCTCTAGATAAGGCCATTTGCATCAATTTCTCTTGTCGGCCACTGTAGCTCTCCTACAGGAAAAGTTTCAGTTCTGCAACCTTACTGCTAGATGCCACTAAATCCTACACACTGGACCTGTAAAACAATGCTATTTGACAGAGCAAACATTTTGAATGCCCCTAAATGACAACATTATTGTTTTAGTCTGTTATGACAACCACACTTGACTACCCAACGATTACAAAGCCAATGAAATGCCAGAATAAAATGATAAAAAGGCATTCAGGCTATAATTCATAACAGTTCATCTGTTTGGCTATAAAGCTTTCATAGTTTGCTGAAACAATGACAGAATTAATTTGAGAAAAAAAGAGTAAAGTCAGTCTTACTGTCTGAAGGCGATGGAGATTGCTGTTTTATCTCCATCCAGGTATTCCTCGTTGGAGAAGAAGTCAAAGCTGGACAGCATTGGATTTAGACCTTCGTGTGAGGATTTTTTTGTTGTGGATGAACTAGACACCGTCTTCCAGGAGGGGGCGCCATTGCTGATGTCATTTGTGATTTTAGGGGACTCTGTAGACTGGTTAGTAGTTTGGCTGTTCTGATTAACAATAACAGCAGAGCTTGCCAGAGGACTCGCTCTCTTTGGACTGCTGCTGCAGTCTGTCAGGCCCTGCCAGTTCCCTTCAGTTTTCCCACTGCTTGTGGCTTCTTTGGCATCTCCTGCCAACACCCCGACAAGCTCAACTGCCTCTCCATCTCCCCCTCCTCCTCCTCCCCCTCCCCCTCCTCCTCCTCCTCCTCCTCCTCCCTTTTGGACCTCCTTGGAGGCTGAGAGCTCCTCTTTTACATCTTTGGAGTTTTGGTTAGTCAGCAACAAGGCTGGCGTGCATTTGGGAGAGGAGGAGTGTGAGGAAGAGGAAGAATGCTGCGAGTGTCTGGATAATGGTGAGGAGGATCTGTCAGAGTGGTGAGCATGACCACAAGGGGGACTTCCTGAGCGTTGCTGGACGTTGTGAGAGCGTCCTCGTGAATAATTCTGCTGCTGTTGCTGTTTTTGAGGGTACTGCTTGTAATTCTTCCAGTTGGGGCGGAAGTTGTTGTTGTTGTTGTTGTTGTTATAGCCACCACTACCACCACCACGCTGGAAGCGTCCACGTGGGAAGTAGCCCCGCCCTCGGCCCCTAAAGTTGTACGGCCTCCGGAAGCCGCGGTGCCAGCCCCGGAACTCACGGTTGTTCTGCTGGTATCCCCTTGGATATTTCTTCTCCCGGTTATGAGGTGGAGAACGAGATCTTGACCATGACCGAGACCTAGAGCTGTAGATGAAAGCGAGGGGAAAGAAAGCACATTGCTTCACTTCCAAAAACTCACTGATACACAAAACTAAAATGTAGTTTTTGGGAGTTTTTAAGGAATGACATGGAATCTAATAGAACACTAGCTAAAACTGCAAATCACAGCCTCAACATTTAAAACTTAACATTTCTGACACTAGATGAATATAGTACGACCTGTATAGTATTTAAAGGATGTGATGTTGGCTATTATTGGAATAAAGGTTAATGAACATTGTAGAGCACTGTATGCTTCTATAGCTGAAGAGATAATCATGATACCAGTACTACAGGAACATTTTTTGGGCAGTTAAACCAAAGTGATGACCACCTAAAGCCAAATGCTGTTGTAGAAGCAGTTGAGAAACAACAGAAATATACTTCTTAGACTTCCACTTAAACCTGTCTGCTCAATTTCCTTTAACAGACTTCAACCATTTGACCTAACATATGGAAAATGCATACAACCCTAAAACACATGATATATATAGACATGCAGTTGCATCCGTTATGCATTTATCATTTGGAATAGACAAAACATATGGTAGTATAAAGGAGGCCACAGGAGGTGTACTGCATGGGAGAGGAGCAGAGATTTCACAGTGTGATGCCGGGTCAGGCTGCAGGGTCGGATCAGGCCACATGGTGGCCCTGCTGCACTTCTGATACAAAGCCTTGAGTTGTTCTCTCGCCTGAACCTTAAACACAGTCCACAGTCTTAAGATCATAAGCATGATACAATATGTTCTCTTCTTCAGAACAGTGCTTTAATCAGCCCAACATGCTCCTTTTAAGCCTAACCACATGTCAACGCATCTGCAGCTTTCCATGGACAGCTTTGAGATTGTGATTGTAGCAAATCTACTGTAAGACATCAAACAAGTCCTTTATTGTCTCTGTAATGGTCTCTTTTCTCTACAGCAAGATCTCTACAACTATCAGTCAATGCAAAGTAGCCGCTTCGCTAGGTTCCCTGTTAGAATTTTAGTGATGTATAATATAAAGACAGCTGAATTGTGGAAGTATTTTTTTCAAATGCATACAAAGCTTACAGTATCTTGCAGAACAATGTCCTAAACGGACCAAGCAAAGCAGTTCCACACTACATGCAACACCATGCTAAAGCCAAATAAAAAGCACAGGACTCACCTAGTGTGTTTTTGCATTGGAATATAGAGTGAGTAAAGAAAGCAGCGCACTGAGCAGCACTGCACACTCACAGTGCGAGCTACAGATACTACATCTCCTCTAGCCAACTCTGTTGGAGCAGGGAGTCACATGGACCAGTGTGAGGGGGGAAAAAAACTTCTACTTCAATCCTTTGACTCTATGTTTGCCAGCTACACTGGCTGTTCAACCTCTATATTCTGACTTTTCCATTAAAATACTGCAGATATCAACATTTTAATGTGGTCTTAACGTAATATTTCAGCAAGATACACGATAACCTCTCTCATTTAACATGAGATTAGTCACTGAGGAAAATCCAGAGGGAGTGTTTTACTGCATCTGTGGCTCCTTTTACAACTGAGGTGAAGAAATAAGCTCCAACTTGGAACAGTTAGTCTGTTTTTATTCGTCAGGCTTGTCAACATGTTGAAGGTGTTTTGCACAGACATAGGGAAATAAACTGTGTGTGTTGGTCTTTTGGTTTTTTTTATTTGAATCTGTGTTTATACACAACTTGTGCAAATGTGTGTGTTCAGGCTGTGTGACCACAACCCCATTTGCACACATGCAAGGTGGACTCAGGAAGAGCACACCATTAGATTCCTTCCATGTCTCTTCTTTAAGCCAATTTTAATTCGTGCTGCAACACTGCCAGGAAATGAGCCGCCCTGCCATTTTTATTGCCATGCCACAGTCATTCTGCCAGAAAAAGCAGAGCCATCGCAGTGAAGCCTCGCTTTTCCTTCACATCGTGGCCAGCAGATAACCCCACAACCAGGGCGTTCCTATTTAAGTGAAACAACCAACAAAAAAACGCTGCCTTCTTTATTAAGGCTTGATAAAATATTTTCATCTACCGCTGAAGTTGACTAATATGGAAATTTTTGCAGGGAGTGCAAACTGCAATAACATTCATGCTAACTTAAGTAAATTCTCAAACCGGCAGCTGAACTCTTTCCCAAACATCAATTTCCTCTTGATACAGAAGCCGAATCCAGAGCTTGAGTCAGACCCAAATCCATTAATACTGCACCAGCTTTGTGAATTCATGAGAACCAAAGTCAAAAAGTCCAAGACAAGACAAGGTCTTGCAGATGGAAACCAACGAATATGTAACTGAGACACAGGTTATAACAGAACACAGAGCTGCTTCCTGACATCCCCACTGCACAATCATTAGCATATATATTTTCTACATGTCAGATCTTAGCAGCACATTGCATGGTCAGTCCTTTCAGATAAGATTCACCAGATACAGTTTGAGTGGAAAAGGAGCCTCCCAGGAAACACAGGATGATCAAAACTGTCTGTGTATATCATGGCAGCACTTTGTCTGCTGCACCTGCTGCTGCTTTTTCTTTTTTCATGACAACTGACTTTCTTGGGTCACAATCACTCATACTTTAATCATGCAGTGGGTCAATGCATTCTCCATTCATATGAACTGAATATTAACTTTCAGTAATCAATTAAACCTTATTATGATAAGTCTGGCCTGGCAACAAAGAGGCCTCTTCAACAATAGAGGCAGTTGATCTCAAGACCTCAAAAATAAACAGCCAGTAGAAAGGAAAGGAGGATTGTTTATAACAGGGCACTGTACCGGTAGTGACGCTTCCTGGACCGGGATCTGGAGCGACTCCTGGAGCGAGAGGTGGAGCGGGATCTTGACCGGGACCTCGAGCGGCTCCGAGACCTTGAGGCTGATTTCGTGGATCTGGACATCACTGCGGCCAGCCCACCTCAAACTGCCAAACAAAAGAGTCGAACAGCCGAGTAAGGATTGTGGTAAATCTGACACGGTAAACAGTGCCCATAAAAAATGATTGGCAATTCAATCACCTGTTCAGGCACTGGATGCACAGAGTGAATATTAGTCATCTCAGCGAACAACTGAATGAACAATTGTCACATAAGAAAACTAAATTTAAAAAGAGCCAAGACTTAAAAACCCACGAAATACAATATCTGACAGATGAGTCATCCGAGAGTCACTTCAAAAGCCGCCTTAACACAAAAGCTGAGTGAAGAAACAGAACAGCTGTGAAAAAGGAAGAAGGCAATAGAGTAGGGCATCCAAACACAACCAGTTTTATTTAGTCACTGATCATTTGCATAGAGGGCAGGCTTACGTTAGTCATCTGACTACTTTACTGTTGAGCCTACCATAAAATACAAATACAAGAGACACTCATCAGTAAGATATACCATACAGTACTTTTCTCCCACTACAGAACACAGTTAATCAGCTAAAACCATAAAAAATGGTGGCAAAAATGTTTTTTCTGTCACTTTACTCAAAAGAGAAGACAGTTTTCAAATAAGGTCAAAAAAAGGGAGAGCCAGCATGTCTTCTCTAAGCCTCACCACCTGTCCACATATTCAGTATCTTTAATATCTACACTATTGCTGTGTCTTAAATCGAATGCCTTTGTTAGCACACTTACGCTGCATACACTATGTGCTAACTTGTGTAGGGCATGAATTCTGACCAGGTAGTGTTGTCTCAAATCAATCATGGACATTGCACACTTAATGGAAATGATGATTGCAAGACGTGGCAGCTTTGGAGCGGAGCATTTATGCCAACATTTGACGAATGATTGCCACTCGCCAAGGTATGCTTGCTATATCTGCTTGCTTACTCACTTGGTGTCTTATCTATCTAATTGTCTATTTATGTATAATGAACAATCTTTCATGGCATGTTTCTATGTCTATGAACGTCTGAGGCCTATACTGGCTGTCCCTGTCACCAATGGTTCTTCTGAGGTAATGATAGCTGCCACATTTTGCGAATATTATACAGCCCGTCAAGCATCTGACCACAAATCTAATATTACAATCTTCTGCAGTGAAGAAAACAATTAATCATGCATGATCATGCGACATAACTTGGTCACACTTTAGTCGTATAGCTTACTCCACAACACATCAGTGCCTCATAATAAAATCTGCCGCTGTTAGCTAGCCAGCAAGTTAATGCTAGCATTTGCATTATTATTTGAGGTACCAAATTATTGCATAATTAACCCAAAAAGCAAAAGGATGGCTTATATCCAACAACAGCATAGTAGTAATGAAAAATACATGTGTATAACTGTATATTGCTTTAGTGTTCATTTCACAAGTTTGAGAAGTGTTAGTGGACCCTGCCCTTTTCGTTATGTTGGCAATGATGGTGACCACTGATTGTGAGAAGTGTCCAACTTTCCACACTCAGCTTTTTGACTGAATATACCATGTCTGCTGTATTTTGCCATCCTTCTCAGTGTGAACCCACCCATGCACTTAAAAAAGTGTAAGTAAGTACATTCCCTTTAGTTAAAACTTGTGAACTTCACCAACAACCGTTTCAACATGACAACAAGTCAGAGGTAAATGTGTGAACAGATCTGACATAATATATTTAGCACAACTGACTGAGGTGATCATTTTAGGGAAGTAGTGGAAGACCACAATTTGCTTGTCGGACAGAGCGGGCCTCCCCTCAGTGAGTCTTTATAGAAAATTTTAGACTAGTCTCATCTAGTCGGTTGATTGTTTTCATATATCTTGGCATTAATGATGCAAAGCTTTGGCTACTGTTAAACTCACCCCTGACTAATCTGACAAAGTTAAATACTTTAAGTTCACCCCACTAGAAGGGAAAACGGTGCATTTCCTCTGTAGCCACTTCACCATATCACATTTGCATGTGGTTAATGATCTGTTAACAGAGAGATGCTCACTTTAGACTGCGCGCTCAGTGCACTCAGACCTCAGTATATTTTTCACCTCAAAGTTTTGTCTCGACTCCTCTCTATAGTAGGAGCATCTAGTTCTTTCCAAAGTCCACAAGGCATTATCTACGACATATGATCCTCGGAGCACAGTAAATGCCAGGGATCAAATAATTGATCTTTCGTTATGAGAGTCATCTTCAGGGACTTTGCGAGGAGGAAATTGCCGACTACACATGACAGGGATTTCAAAAACAGCGCACGCTATCACATGGTGGTCCCAGTGTGCATCCTTGCTACTATTTTGGAGAGGTTTGAAATGGATCCATCTTCCCACCGCCGCCTCCTCATGCTCTATGAACTTCCCACTCTCCTCACTCCTGGCAGCATGTTGTTTTTGGCTTTCAGGGGATAATTTCCTGAAGGTCCAGCCTCAACAGACTGTCAATTTAGCTTACTCGGCACATTTCAAGAATGGCATGTGGCCCTTTCCAGCACGTGGTAGCTAAACAGTAAAATGAATAAACTGTAACAAACGTCTTAATTTTGCTCTGGGAATTTGGCCTTGAGGTTGGAAAACTTTAATTGTAATGGATTATTCTACATTTGTTGTAAAAGCTGCAATGCACTTATTAAACCCAACGAATATGTGTTTCAGATGTCTTTGTATAGCTGGAAACGGTTTCTATGAAACTTTTGAGTTTCAGCAGAAAGTGTATGCAAAGCAAGGTTTCCAAGCCAAACAGTGTTGCAGTAGGTCTGTATCTGCAGTGTGTGTATGTGTTTAGTATTCACTATGAAAACTAGCAAGAGATCTGTTTCGATTTCTTTGAACACTCAATTGATAACCAGCTGCAGCTGTCCTGGCTCCACACTGTGTGGTCGGCAGCCTAATCGCTGAGATTTCAGCCTCTCAAAAAGGCAGGGCAGAGCTCGGCCTTTAATCACACACAAACGCAGTTACTGACACACACACACGCACCTATCTTTGAATACTTGTGAGGACCTGGTTCTCAAACATCTTCTGTCAAGCCCACCCTCAGAAGCCAAATAAAGTTCATGCTCCCTCGCCTCATCAATAATCGGGTAAGCAATGAATAAAAAAGGTAAGCAAAATAGCATCAGCGCCCCTTCGTTTCACTCTGTATTTGCCCCTGGTCATCCATGCCCCACCATGAACCCCCTAGGGTGGCCTGCCCAACACTTTGCCCTAATGTCTGCTCACACACATTTGTGTGGAGGGAGATAGTCGCACAGTTGCAGCCACACACACACAAAAATGTTTGAATAATTTACCTACGTTTCGACATGACAATCACCTTCGGTTTCTCACCTTTACCACATCCTAACAGCGAACTAACCGCTGAAATTACGTAACTATTAATATCATTACACTCGTCAACCCTGTACCAAATCCTGTACTTACACAGCGACACAAGGAAAAACAACATCTTTCCTGGAATTTTATCACTGGATCTCCTTGTTATTGATTATCTAATGCTTGTATCATCTGGTGTAAGATTTAGAGATGAACAGACTCATCCTAAAATAGATGATATTAGTATTTATACCAACCAAAGACAAATGTCCCTCACAAAATATTAACTTGAACTTCTCTGACTGGTCTCTCAATGGACAATCTTGGTGCTAGTTTTACCGGGAACAACACAGTGTTAACAGGAACAGCATGCAGAACCAGAAAAGCAGGTTGTGCAATAGAAAACAAATCAGAGTGTGGTGAAAAGATCTGTTTTAAATAGTGAAACAGAGTTAAACTGACAATGGTCCTCACATCGATAGAAGATCAAGCACTGGCGCACACACACACACACACACACATATGATTAAGAGCCCCCCTCGGAGTAGGGAGTGACAGCTGTGTAATCCTCATCAGCTGTTTATTTCATGTAACGGCAAAAGTAGCTCTGATCAACAATGGTCTGGCAACTCGATACATAGCTGAAAGCGTACGTGAAGAAACGCTCCGCTCAATCAACAGCCCTATCATTAAGACTTGGATGCCGCAGGGGCAGCTGGAATCACATTTGCTATCTATATGTGCCCCTGAGACACCCCGCTCGCTATTTCAGAAAAGCCACAGCAACTGTCATTGGCACAATCTTTGGTTATTGAAATGCTGCATTCGCTCATAGTGTTCCCACAAGATACTTTACATGCTGTGGCAGTTAATGGATAGCCACTGGAAGAGCTGTTCAAGACCAGATAAACCCCTCAGCTTCCTCCGTCGCTATTAAGTGAAAAAAAAAAAAAACTTCCTCTGAACAGCCTGATTGATTCAGTTATGTCTGAATGAGTATTAGCTGACTTTTGTTTGTCCCAAGGGAGCTACTGTAGCTGCCAGAGAGACAAATGGATGACCTCATGCACAGATTTCCTGCATCATTTTTCTTTGTTAATTGCCTACAGTGACAGACCAGAACACCACTCAGGCTGGCATTGAACTCGGCCACAAGTTTAATGATAACACGATCCCACTTGCAGCCAACTTTCTACAAGCTAAGGCGGGTCAATATCACTCTATCCTCTGCGGGTTTTTGGAAGGATTTGTGCATTTCGTCATTTAATTCTATTTGAAGAAGTTCCCAGAACAATAATGAACAGTTTACAAAAGTAGCACCCGCGAATGAATGGTTGCTAGGATGTGTAACAAGGCTACATTTGCCTGGAAAATGGCACACAGCGGAGTGTCACTGAGGCATCTTCACACCGACATGCTTCTCAGCCGTCTGTCATCACCACGTTTGTGGAACTCAGCTGCGCACAAGAGGGAACTCATCGGCTAAAGGTCCTCTCTATTTTGGTCAGCTGGGAACAGCCTGGTCGACGATGAGATATAGTGCTATATGCCCAAAATGTGCATGGTTGTTATTGTTGTTTCCTGTGCTCTTAAAGTCTCTGCACGCAGCTCCAGACGCAGTTGGTGTTAATGGTGTTGATTATGGGTGGAATGTTGTACAACCAGAATACATACATTTCTTCTCCAAACAAATGGCACCTCCTGTGTTGATACTGAAAGCAACTCTCAGCCACGTACACATAGCCAGATGACTAAATGATTAGTGTATCATTAACACAGATGGTGGCCTTGAGAAGTGAAAACAAAATTTCTACTTCAGTGTGTGCCAGGGCACTTAAATACGGGCACACCTTTTCATTGTGTACTTTAGTGCATGTAATGTTTGTTTAAGAGGATTAACCTCAACCAGGATCCAACAGCCCAACAGGAAATTGCATGACAATATTTTTAAACTTCTTTTTGCCTCACTGGACACTAGAAGCAGTTTCACGTTGGACCATGAAGCCAATCTAGATAAGCATTTACAGTAACCAAGGGTCTAAGAGACAAATCTTGTTGCTATACACAATCTAACTTGGGTTAAACTCGTAGCTGTTTACAGTAGGCGGAGGACAACTTGGTGAAACCTACAATCGTAACAGTCATTCACAGTCATTGGGCTAACCACTAAAAACAACTGGTAAAGTTAAACAACTCTTCGACTGAGTTCCCGGTTGAACCCTCTGGTGGTCCGAGGGTGCACTTTGATAAAATATCTGAACCATTAAACAATGTTCAAGATATAAATGTTGACTCACTATGGCTGTTGAGCTCCGAACAAATTATCCAAGCCTCACTTCACAGATATTTTCACTCTACTCAAAATGACATCACTTGGAGAGCATATCAAAGCTGGTGGGGTCATGTCCTGGATGAGAGACAGTGCATCCTCCTGGAGTTTCCTCCAATGCGCAATGACGCATCAATCATGCACGACGGAAAATTATAAATCCATCAATAAGGCACACTTTCCATCAATTAACAGGAGAGCATTGAGGACGATGGCTCCCTCTGAGGGTCAAACAGCTTCCTGAGCAAATGTTGACACATTTCGGTTTGTATTTGAGCCCAGAAATGTCATTTAGAAACATGATTTGGCGGAAAATAAAATATCAAGCTGTGTTTTTTTGCAAGGGTAATCTCTGTGCTGCGCAACGACTGGAAGCCTCGTTTCCAGTGTTGCTGCCATTATAAATACATTATTTTCCAAACATTTATTTCCGCTTTCGACCATATGATTGGCCGATATAGGAGAGGAGGAATAATAAAGTACTCACCGGACGGCGTTGTGGTTCAGTGTCGTCGCGTCACATTCAGACAGCACGGTGTAATAACGCACGGTTAAAGACAATTTCTCCCTGGTCTTCTGTCTGTCTGCGCTGTTGTGCCCAGCTTATGTCAAGTGTGTGTGCGGGCGTGTGTGCGTGTGTGTGTGTCTGGAGTCTGCGGTGTTCAGAGAAAGGGGGTGTGACTGCTGCGTGCGGCTCAGAGGTTCAGATTTCCTTCCGCCCTCACCACCGTCTGCCAGGACTATGGGCGCATCGGCAGTGAACGGGAGCGGAGTTCACTAAACCGTATAGAGACACAATAAGCTCCGCCAACCTTTAATGACATCATCCTGCCAGAGAAGCGTAATAATCCCTGATGAAAACTCACTGTAGTAACCGTGTCAATAAAGGGAGCAGCTACTGGGCACAGCTACTGTGTCTGTCCAAGGCTACATGGTGTTATAGGGGAGACCGGGGTTGGTTGTCACACTTTTACTGCTATGTGAATTGCTTGTCATCAAAACATATTTCAATAGTCATTCCTACATTAAATGAAAGCTTATGGTCTTTGCTTGAAATGGGTATCACTTTCGTTTTTACAACTTATTGTAACAGGGGCGGCACGGTGGTGTGGTGGTTAGCACTCTCGCGTCACAGCAAGAGGGTTGCTGGTTCGATCCCAGCCGTGGGAGCCCTTCTGTGTGGAGTTTGCATGTTCTCCCCGTGTCAGCGTGGGTTCTCTCCGGGCACTCCACAGTCCAAAGACATACAGATTGGGGACTAGGTTAATTGATAACTCTAAATTGTCCGTAGGTGTGAATGTGTGAATGGTTGTTTGTCTCTATGTGTCAGCCCTGCGATAGTCTGGCGACCTGTCCAGGGTGTACCCTGCCTCTCGCCCGATGTCAGCTGGGATAGGCTCCAGCCCCCCCGCGACCCTCAAGAGGATGAAGCGGTTAGAAGATGAATGAATGAATGAATGAACTTATTGTAACAAGAAGTAATTAACCATCAAAGACAGTCTGACATGGGATTGGTTGTCACTGCAGGTATCACTGGGGTTTCAGGGAAAAAAATTTCTAGTTCATAGTTTTGAAATGAATACCACATCTGTAATAGTACTCATCAGTGCCCCTTTTTCTGTGTATTGTTTTTTGCAGAACAGTGTAAATACAGTAAAGAAACATACCAACAGCAAAAAAACAAGACAAAACAAAAAAAGACTGGTGGTAAGACAAAAAGGAAGATTACACATAAGTTATCCGACAAGTTACAGATAACTAACATATGACATTATACGACAGTTAACCTTTTAAACCATTACCCATTCACTTTAATTCTTGAATCAAACTAACGCCAGGTCTTCTTAAAGAGTCCCTCTCTGTTTGACAAGGTGAATCTAATTTTCTCTAAATGTAAAAGATGACCTAATTCCCAAAGCCACATATTAAATGTTGGGAGCTTCTCAGGTGTTCAGAGTTGAAGCAGCAATTTTCTTGCAAGCAGTGTGGACAGAGAGTTGACCTGAGCTTCACACCCATCCTTCACTCTACCTGTCTCCACCACCCCAGATAGTGCAAAAAAAAATATAGCAAAAAAAGTCAAATAAATGACCCCATAAAGTTTGCAACCTATGGATGACACTGAAGGAATTGGTGAGACAGATTTCCATTATCTTTTGAACATTTCACACAGAGAGGTGAAGCATCTTCGAATATGTTTTGTAGTCTAGTGGGAGAGAAGTACCATCTATGAACAACTGTGAGCTGTACATGCCCCTCGTGTTTAAACCTTGAATTTGAACCAGATGATTCTTATTTTGCTGAAAAGAAATCCAGCCTTTATTAAAGCCATTGTTTCATAACAGTTCAATATGAGTATAACATTAAATGAAACAGTGAGATTGGAACTGATTAATTTCCATCACAATATGAGCAGGAACTTTTGTTCAAATGTCAAACAGCCTGGGGTGAAGTTTGTAACTGTTTAGATACAATGCTGCTTTCTAATGAGGAACTAAAGTAATGTGTGTGTGTGTGTGTGTGTGTGTGTGTGTGTGTGCAATCAAAAACAAATGAGAACATATAGACTTTAACATGTTTGCCATGCTGACTGTCTTTCTGAACTGTCACACATGTGACAACCAACCCTCAGAGCAGTGAGACCGCCATGTCTCTTGACAAACATATTAAGCTAGCTGCCACATGGCTTTAGCCTGCTAGCTGAATTTGGACTCAAATCAAAGCTATTACCTTTGACTAAATGACTAATAACCTACAAGCTTTTACAAAAACAAAAAAAAAATACTCTCTATTGCCTCACCTCAATGTTTTGTGTTTGTTTCGCAAAATGAGCAGGATGTCAGGCCAACTGTTTGATATCAACATAATGTCACGGCGCCCCCAAGTGTGGCTGTAATAAGCACTGTGACAACCAACCCGTGTGACAACCAACCCCAGTCTCCCCTATGACATTTATCATAGTGGTATTGTGAGATTATTGTACTCCCATTTGTTTATTATAAATGGAATATCATTCCTTCCTCATTCCTTCCTTCCTTCCTTCCTTGGCTGGTCACCAGCTAACCTAATTAACTGTACTGAAGTGTGTTTTTATCTGCCACTTTATTAAGTGGCACCCGGCCATCCAGTACAACAGCCCTGCCATAACATCTGTTTTTACAACACTCATAATCATCACATCGGTGGGAATGTGGAAATGTGATTACATGTTTGTCGAGGTCAGAGGTAAAGCTGGGGTGAGCAGAAATCCAGGAGAAAAAAGGCAGAATTTGAGAATACACCCTCCTCCTGCAGCTCGCCTCTCTCCCTTCTCGGTCCTAAGCCCCTCCCACCAGACAACCACAGGCATATGCACACACTTCATACAGTAGCCTTAGTGTTTTCCATCCATTTATTTATTTAATTTTATTTCCTTGTATAAGTAGCACTCGCTCAGCCCCTCCCTGCCCCGTTCTCTCTCTCTCTGTTTGAGACCAAAAATGAGACAACAGTTAGCAAGCTAACGTTAGCCACCCCACCTGCACCTCCCTGCACAACTGTCAACTGCTTCCTTGGTAGAAGAGCTGGTAGCAGTTTGGGAGACAGATCTTCAGTCAGCACCTATAGCAACTCAAATTTGGCCAGTGCAAACACCTCAGCACCAGGTGTCAGCGAGCTGGCAGCCAGCAGCAGCACCAGGTCTATACTGTCAACTGCTGGGGTTTACGTTGGCTGGATTTGTGTTGCTGCGGCTGCGGCTACTAACTGATGTCCGTCGCCTGCCTGCCTGCCTGCTGCAAGGTTGTCTGTAGCAGCTGGGAGTAGGGTGGGAAGAAACACTCTGACTCGAGGCTCTAACTCAGTGGTTTTCAAACATTTGCTAACCAAGGCACACCAAAGGCCACCCCAAAATCTCAAGGCACACCTGTATTTATATCTGTGCACAATAGCTTCTATGACGTGCGTTATCACTCTTATCACGACATGAGGCAATAAAGATAAGAAAAATAAGACAGGTAGCTTTCATGACACTGCCTACTGATAGTTTATTTTCTTTTTTCTTAGGGTGGAAGGTCATCTTCGCTGGTGCTTTGTTGTAATTTGCCTCATACAAGCTGTCTTTCTCCTTTTAAATGTTGTCGTCCCTCACACTGGCTGCCAATCAAGGCTTTTGATGTGTCACACACTTCTAATTCCCACGCGTTCAATTACATTTTTAAGCTAGAGTTAGCCTCTTTATTAGGATATGGATGCTCACAACATACTGATACAGTCAGTTAAAAATTCATTCCTAACTTTTTGTATAGGCCCAGTTGAATATTGCAATAATAATGTGTGGTTATCACAAAATTCCACGGCACACTTGGATTGGCATCACGGCGCACCATTTGAGAACCACTGCTCTAGTTAGCGTTAACTACATAAAGCTGCAGCTGTAAGTCTTTGGCTCCGTTTAGCAGAAGCCTCAACTATTAGCAACATTTTCTCTCTGTCTCTAAAATATTGACACGTTTTATTATCAGACTCTCTATTAGACTCTCTTTTTCAAAAATCCATCTGTCTTTTTGGGTTGCTTTGTCAGCAGTTGTTGGCAACGCTGGAATAGAGACTTCCTCTGCAGGGTTCTCGGCTGTTGGATCAGGCTGTCACTAAAGGGACGTGCTTGCACATCTGCATTTGTAGAACAGCCAAGAGGAAGCCCTCGCTCTGAAATGACCGGCAATTGTCCAGTCTCTTGTCACGGCCCTGGATTTTCTTAAGAAAACAGAGGGGAAGTTTTACTGGAGCAACTACTGAGAGGTGTTTATAATTTTTTGTCTGGCCTAAATACATAAGGGAGGCAGATTGTTATAAAACACCACAATACGATGCAGTCCAGTACAACATCTTCACTGACTAGGGCTTTAAAACAAAAAATTACTTTAATTAACAACCTCTTTGAGAGTGTGAACAACAACTGAACATTATTGACATCAAGAAATAGACATTTTATTGGAAGAGTTGTATTATATTTTTATACACTTAATGTCTATAAACAGGTATCACATATGTATTTCATCAGACTGATAGCCTATGGGTTCTGAGATTCCATCAGACTGCACAGTTTTATCTAATTAAGTGGCCAATGAGCGTATATTCCAGCAGCAAATGTACTTTTCACTCTACTACATGTATGTGATGGTCATAGATGTTAGATACTTGCAGATAAACTAGGATTTTTTTCGACTGCATCTCACAGTCTGCAGCAGCTCAGCTTTGCAGATAAACATTTTGTGTGCAAAACACAGATGGGGTCCATTTTACTACAAATTTGTTGTAGCACACAAAACATTTCATCATTCCTGGACATGCATTTTATAGTAACCACTGAGGCCAAAAAAACTTTTTGATCCATTCAACCAAGTGCCACAACAACTGTTTCAAGGTACAACTTCAGATCAAAATATAATTATGAAATATTAGCTTAGCAAATATAGTAATACCAGATATTGGCGTGTGATTAGTTCTTATGAAATCAGTTGAGCTGTGAGTATTCCTGTTTTGAATATGCCCACCACAGCTTCATCAGAAGTGACTGGCAATGAAAACCAAACTTCTAATAGATTGCAGACTATTGATGACTAATCCAGTGGAAACACTAGAACCATTAAACTCTGAGTGCTTATGAGTTACAGATCGTCTGTGCCATATTTAATACGAGTGTTTGTAATTCATTGATGTTTTTTTTTACGCATCTACATGGACATGAATACTATGAGTGGTTTAAATGTGAAATAGTTTGCAGCTGTATCTACAGTTGTTTCTTTATGTTCTGTGTTATCATGCTATAAGCTGATCTGAGGAGTTGGAAGTCAGAGCTGCTAGATAAATTGCTTTGGGTAGAGTTTCCTTTGTCACTTAGGGTTATTTGACTCTGACATCCAACATATTGCCTCTGGTATGATTCTTTGGTATGAACTCTGGGATCCTTATGCTTATCGTTTTGACTTTAAAGAGTTTCTTAAACCTTTTCATACTGGTGGCATCAGTCCTTAAAAAGCTTCTATCCCACCAACGTAATTCCACTGGTATGGGTTTCAGTGGTTCATGATTTGTATCAGAGGCTTTTCCATCCTGCCAAGAATAGATTTTTGGGAAAATTGGCATGTAAGTGTTCAAATTTACATTGGTATTAGTCTGAAATGCTGACATTGTTGCTGAGGTTTTGCTGCTTTTTCATCTTTTCATCAAAGCCTGCTTTGCAGAACAAGAAATCTTGGAGGACTATTTCTATTTGGGATGATGTGTGAGGATAATTTACCCTATAAACCAGGGGTATTCATCTTTTTTTTTAGGCCAAGGACCCCTTAGCTGAGGTATAGAGCAGGGACCTCCTACTACATATATTGAGTTGGACTTGAGATAAGTAGTCTTTGAATATATTTAGGTTGTTTCTTGTTTGTGCTTGCCTGTAGCTGTGAAGTTAACAGCAGTTGTAGCATGGCTAGGTGCGTTAGCCTCGCCCTCAGTACTTTTGCTGTTGGTTTCTGAGGAGGGCAATATGTCAGAGTCTCTTGCTCATATAGTTACTAAACCACTGTGGCTCACAGGAATGTCCTTGGTACTCTTGAAACAGTAATACAGCTAACTGGCCAATATGTTTCAATGGTTCGTAACTGTTAGCAAAGTGGTCCACCTGGCTGTGCCAAAGGTGCCACACAGCGATTCTGCATAAACTAGCTTACATGATTGGACAAAGATTTGTAGGTAACAGTAATCCCTTTATTAATGTTGTTTATTGTACAGTCATTTGTTTGTTTTTATGAAAAGGCTGACATATCATCACTAATTAGGGCCGTCCCCGACTAGGAATTTTCCTAGTCGACCAATAGTCATCATTTAGGGCCATTAGTCGACTAATCATCTGTATGTTTATGATATTAATTAATTATTAAATGATATATTTTGGGCGGGGCAACACAATGGTTTGAGTTGAAGGTCTGAGAAAGAATAGTATCAGTAACATTGTTAACACTGTGCTACATTACAGAGAAATACAAAACCGTACTAATGAACCTTCATTAATATAGGCCTATATTTTATCTACAAGTGCACATCACACACTGAGCGAGCCGCCTGTTAATGACGCTGTCGGCAAAGCAGTAATGATTGTGCTAAGTGGCTAATGGGCATGTAGCTACTTGTTCCTGTCTGACATGTTATTAACTAGCCTGTGTAATAACCACAGGTACCAGCCCTGGAAATTAGGGGCTGTACACATGCTGTGATTTTAACTCCCTGGAAAACGCAAAGTCGGGCTCTTGTGCCTTTTTTGTGCCAGCTTTCAAAAGCGCAGGAGCAGGTTGCATCTGAGGTTGCTAAGCAACTTTAACAAGCATTATATAGCCTATTTACCTGAAATCCTGAGTGCAGAGCTGATCTTCTTCCAGGCGCTGTTTATAAGTATGTAGACCTGTAGTCCGTGGGACAAATGTAAAGCTCTGGGTAGCCCTGCACAAAAATGATCAACTTTTCTGTATTTATCAGACTGAATATTTACAGAAGAAGGAAAACATATCTGTCAGCTGTGATTGGTTTGTAACATGACTCCTGTCTGAATGCTGAGCGTGGCCTCTTCCATTGTCTGTCTGATATATTTTGACAAGGAGCCCCTCCTAATAGAGTTTCATGTTTGTTTTTGTTTTTTTAAAAAAATGTATTTCTTTATTTATTTTCTGTGACTAAGCGACTAATGAAATCTTGGTGACTAATGACCTTTCTGGTCGACTAACATTTGGTCCACTATTAACTAGCAGCCCTACTAATAAGTTGGATTCATGTTGATATGTATTTTCAAACGCATTTTAATTTGTGAAAATAAATAAAACACTTACCGTAAATCAAAGCTTAAATCATCTATCAGTGATTTGCAGGCCCCCTCTGCAGTAACTATGAGGACGCCATAGGGGTCACGACCCCCCGTGTTAAAGAACTATGCTAAAGGCCTTAAAAGAATCATCTGTGTTATTTTATAAAGTTTCTCAATAATAATATTCCACTCATTTTACTAACATTTTAACAGTGTCTTGTCGAGTAGCTTAATGAGACAGTTGGGAGTCCCACAGGGCATAATTCTAGGATGTCTTATCGTCTAGTTTTCTTGGCTTGTTTTCAGTAACAATGTTGCACATTCATATGAGTCCAGGAGATAGAGTTCAGGCGGCTGCTGTGTACGGTGCACTTTATTTTCCTTCCTCTGGAATGTGCTCTGTAAAAAAAAAAAAAAAACTGTCTGCAGTACACAGAAGCCAACAAAAGTGTCTACCACAGAGTCACTCTTCTTTCTCACTCCTACTGGGAACAAAACTGCTGCTAATCATCCCGATAAGAGAAATAAAATATGACATGTTTATATGCAGGCATTAAGGTTAACATGGATAATATCATCTTAGGAAGATTGATATCCTCTACCATTTCTTCCCAGACATAGCCAGCTTACTGTCTGCAAAAACAATATACTTTGGGATTCCTGGACTTAAAGTAAAGACATCCTCTTGGATTTGGACCTTTGATCTCTTAATAATTGCCATAAATCTTAATGTAGACCAGACAACATTTACAAGGTGATAATATTCTTAAAAGCTGCACAAAGAAATACTCCTGTACTGGATTTACAGGAGCCGTATTTGAGACTTATGTGGCATTACAACTATCTGTACAACTGCTGGTCTTCATTGGGGAGGGTGAGTTTAGTTTGTCTAGACAGCACTTTTGTGACATGTAATCTTTTTTCTCCTCACACAGCCTTTATCTTATGGTTAGAGGAGGAAATGAAGATAGTATATTAAGTATACTTTGTGCTTTTGTCAGCCAGTGATCCAGTAGCTCAAACTGTCTATTCAAGCACTTCACCTTCACTGTTATCGAGGAAATATATCTTTTCATCATACATCGCCAACAGTGTGTATTTGCATTGGAAATATGTTCATCTATAAAGGGCTGTGCACGTGCCACTGATACATCCTGGAAGTTCCTCTGATATGCTCATTTGATTAATTCAAAATATGGTTACCAGGAAATAGACACAGTAGAATACACAAGTCAACGGATGTAGGCAAATGAAGATCAGATGTATGGCGGAAAGATGAAAGGGAGATTAGACAGGAAGTGGTGTGTTTATGCCAGCAAAAGACTAACCATGCTGACTTTGAAAAGGCCATTAAGCTAAGTCAATATACTATAATAAATGAGACAAAGCAGGTTACATTTGATTGGGGTTATTTATTCAAAACATCTAGTGCTGTGGTCGGCTCAAAGTATAAATATGTACAATAACTCACAGGCAAATTTCCTGCAAAGCTAATGAGATTGCTATCATCCTCGGCTGCACTTTGTGTTTACTGCTAATTTGCAAATATTTAGCATGCTAACACGCTCAAGTTAGATGGTGAACATGATAAACATTATACCTTGATAACATCAGCATCTTACCATGTAATGCCATTATTCTGTTTCGCCATCCTTTATAAAAGGTACGATACGAGTTTTTTCACCTCTGAGTCAGCAGTGGAGGTAGCAACAGCCCTGAGGTGACGTCTGCATAAAGGCCCAGACACACCAAACCAACATCAGAGAACTAGCAGTGTTGAGAGCCCCCTGCTGCGTCGCCTCATGTCGCCGTGTCTCAGCCAAAAAGTTGCACATGAACAAACCGATGGCCAACAAGCACGTATGTTCTGTGCCTGCATGAGAGGACAAACCCCTCCATATCAGAGGATGGCGGTCATCTCTAATTGTCATTCAAAAAGAAAAACAGGAGGTTCGACTTGACGCTAATTAGTCAGTTAGCACATTAACAACACAATCCAGTGTTTAAAGAACAAAGCATATTTACCGTGTGCCACTGAAAATAACAGAAACCATCAAGAAACGTTTCTGCTAAAGAGCTCAATGGCTAAAGAAAAATAATCCTACTTCATATAACATGTTTGTTTCGACCTCACTTCCTCTTGACTTAAGCTAACATTTCTCACTTTCGTGTATCTTCTTGTACGCTGTCCTGAACTGCCAACGAGAATGATTTTATTCACCAATGTGCTTCACTGTTGCCAATGCCTGTTCAACATGCTGAATCAGCGAGAAAGAAAAGCCAACTAGCACCAACCAGGACCAACGGTGAGGAACACCAAACAACCAGGGCGTCAGATGCTCACCAATGGCCCAATTTTAGTGGCGGCCGAATGTCAGCTTGGTGCGACAGGGCCTTAAAAATGACAGCCGATGGGACAGGACCATGGACGGGACAGGTGTCACAATGTGTTAAATGTACAACTCATTGCCGTGAGATTTTAAAACCAGCTAGCATCTGTTAGCAGCTGACTCAAAGATGAAAAATGTCCGCAAATTGGGTAAAGAGTGAGGTCTGGGAGATCCTTATCCTCAGAGCAGAGGACAAGATCCGCCAAAATATAAAAGGGTCTGTAAATAATTGGTATTGCCATGTTTTGCCAATACAGTGCTGCCAATATGCATGTTATATTTCACACTAGAGAACGCTGGCATGCTGTCTTAAATCACACACTGGGGGGACATCATGCCGCTGGTTCTGTATAAAAAAAGCAAAGGCTGCATAAAGAAGGGACTTAATAGTGGCCCAATCAAACAGTCTCTGTGTAAAAAAGACTAAGCATTTAGCATTTAGTGCAGACCCCCTGTCTCTAACTGACTCTTTTATCTATTTCTAAGAAGGGAAAACAGAGAAAATGTTTTTAATAATGTAATACACTCATAGATTCTCTTTTTTTTCTTTGTGAGGAAGTCTTTCAGAGCTCTCTGACTAATAATCCCATGACCCCCAAAATTACTCCCACAACGTACTGTATTGTGTGCTGCAGTTGGCCCAATTTTAGTGATTATTGTGTCAGCCATTTTTAAATTGGATTAGAGTATTTCCTCTAATATAAAATGTCATAACCTTTTCCCAGTCCACTTATTCTTTCAATGCAATAACTTTTCCTTAAGCGGAATACAACATTTACAAAACCTATCGCCTGCCAGTGTGTAACCTTGACCCTGTGTTTGCTGAAAGTCAGTCCTGGGATGGTCCCTACAGTTTGCCCTGTGGCCCCTTCCCATCCATCTCTCTCGCCTGTTAGCTCTGCATCATATCACCACTGTCCAGACACCAGGCAGGTTATTTTGGGCAATCCCTCTGACACCACTTTCTCCCTCTGTGCCTGGATAAAAGAGTTTGTACTCCCCCTACTTTATATCCTTCCCACCTGTTGGAGCTGTCCATCTCCTTGCTGACATGCCTGAACACACCGAGCTTCAACATTAGTTCTAATTACTGCACCTAAAATCCCTGTGGACCATGGAGGACCTTGAATCACATGTCACTGCTGTCCTCATAGGGAGGGACTGCACATAAGAAATTACATGGTTTCTCAGGATGTTAAGCTGTATTGCAGTGCCTTTTTGAAATGCTTAACCTGAAAAAACCCTGGATGTTGTAGTTTTTAAAAATATAATAACCAAAGTGGCTTTTCAGATATTCAGATTCTATTGTACAAAGATGTATTTTGTAAATCTTTTCAATCTCAGAAGTAGTTTTAGTTGAACAAAGACATATTGGCAGAAACAAACAAGCGGTTGTTAGGACAGTCCTTGCCAGTTCTTTTGCATAATATAGTCCCATCTGGTTGCGGTTACTGTACCTCTTGTAAAGAGCCAAACTCGTCTTAATCATGCTGTTGTTGGCTGAATCCTTGTATAATTCTTGTTTAGGGCACCGTGGTGGCAATTTTACCAATTAATAGTTTCAGAATAAAGCTTCAATTGTTCTAAAACTCTTTTTTGTCTTTCACAATAGCCATATGCAGATAAAAAAATCCATTCCACTCCATGCGTTAAAAAACATCACTGCTTGTGAACACACATGGCTGGATTCAGTATGACTCAACAGAATGAGTCTGTGTCAAATCCCCCATTGGTTCCAAGTTCTGTGTCGACTCTGTACGATCTACAACCCTGGCAGTGATATTTAATCACTGGTTGTTTTTACAGCTATTCTGCGGACCGGTGAGATCCAAAACTTCAGAGGAAAAGTAGAAATGCCTGCTTTGAGTTTAATGATCTGAGGAAATTATATTTTCTGGCAATCAAAAGCTCATATTTTTCACAGTGGTAGGAAAAGTATTCGGATCATTTGCTTAAAGCATCAATATAACAGTATAAAAATGCTTCATTACAAGTAAAAGTCCTGCATTCAAATGTAAAAATACATAAGTATTATCGGCAAAATGTACTTAAAGTTAAAATACTCAGTCTTCAAAATAATCGTCCCTGTGGGTGATATATTGTTTATCATTAGATTGTTACTACTGATCAATTAAAAGACACATTTTAAGGTTGCAGCTGGTTCAGATGAATCTAACAATAACAACTACTTGCTTGTTACTTACAGGTAGTTTTATCTTTATCGATATATTGCATTCATATACACGTTTTCTTATACAAAATCTTAATTTGAAATGAATTGTAACTTCACAGTAGCTGTCACATTAATGTAGTGAAGTTATTGCATCATTAATATTTACTTCTGAAATATAATGGAGTAGAAGTACAAATGAGATATTTAAGTAAAGTACAAGTATTGTAAAAAAAAATTGTACTTAAGTAAAATTCTTGAGTACAGTCCAGCACTCATACATTTATTTCTACCAGTGCTTTTAGACAAAGCAGGTCTCTCTGTTGACTATACTAATGACACACCGGAAAATCAGTTCATGGAATACAAAGTTGTTTTTCAACACTTATAAATCCTTCAACACTTGCATGGCTGTCAAATACACTCAGTGTTTATGATCATATATATTTCAGGGGTTAATCTCCAGCTCATTTTGGTGCCTCCATTCAGATCCAGCTTTCCCACCCTATAAAAGATCCATGCCACCACCATCTGCACTGTCCTTTACCGTCACCACAAACGTCAGGTTATCCGACACCTCTCCCGCACAACATGGATGTCTCCCCTGCCCTCTTTGTTGTCAACACAGCCGGCCCAACAGGGTCTGATAAGATGAACACGTAAGCAAGACAGCTGCCCGTGACCCACGTCCAGAGCCTGTTATCACCTTCTAGATGTTTCTGGGGGGCTTGAATCCCACCACTACTCCAGCAGACCCCCTGTAAGCAATAGGGGAGAACTGTGGGAACCCAAGATGGAGCTGCTTGCACAGGGGGTTTAATAGAAACTCTGATTATGAGCAAAAGCCTGATGTTATTAGTGGACAAATGAAGGGAGCCAGAAAGTCATTAAAATGTTGCACAGCTTTACAAGTGTGCATTTGTTTAAAACTACATGGCAGGGACAGCCTGCCCCTCATAATCTGTGACTCTAACACATGAAAAATAACATAATGATTTAATTTTACCCTTGTTTGCCAAAGAGGAGAGGTATTATTGTGTGTGACCAACAAATCTTTTTAGAAAATGGCCAGATTGATATACAGTTTGTCGTGCTTATGGACTCATTTATGCTACTAAGAGGAAGACTGATGTGATCAACCTATTGGCAACTGTTTTATAAAGGGATTGAGAGGCAAAAGACATATGGGTCATCACTGTAGGAAGTTGGGGTGCTGCAGCATCCAAAAATGTATTTAAAGCCTTGGTGTGTAAAAATAGTGAGTAACAGTGACATCAGTGGTCAAATTCTAGATTGCAGGGCTCACTCGCGCTCACTCGCTCACCCCTCCCGTCGGGTAAGTGACGGTGGCCTCGTAGGACAGAAAGCCTTGCGCAGACAGTTTAGGAATCTAAACCATGTTACGATATTGTAGTGACCCTGCAGTAAATGTTCTGTTACAATGTCAATGTTCTGTGAGTTAATGGCATGTTCGGGATTGAATGAGTATAGGTAGGGGGGCGGGGTGCGAGTGTGATGGGGATGAGGGCTGTGTGAGTGCGCGTGCTGCTGTGTGTATGAGCGAGCTGGAGGAGAGAGCAGGAGTGCACAGTTGGAGTTACAGCTAAGTTCTTGTTTGTTGGTTGTTTTGGCGTAGTTACGGCCAACAGTAACCTGTACTGTTCAGTAATAAACGGTGGTTTGCCGAATAACTGTGTCATCCTTTCCACACGTCCTGGCGGACGCTACAATATGTTATAGCTTACCAGTGACATATAGGTTATCTGTGAGACATAACGTTATGTTAGGAGTGTTTTATTTCTAATTGTTTTGGTAACACGAGCAAACATTAGCACAGTAATGCTAAAATAACACGTTATATGTGATAGTCACAGCACAGTGGAGCAAATATAGGTTGGTACGATTATAATATATGTGTCTCCAGAGTGTTCTTCCACAGGAGTTTTTTCCAACTGGAATAAGCATCGCCGACATTCACTCGCGTTTTGTCCTCTCCTCGCTTATCTGATCTTTTTCTTTTATTTGGTGGCGTGGTTTCCCTCTTACCGGGCAAAACATATGTGTGGTCCTTCATTTAAAGTGCGATAGAATCATAAAAGTACAAAGCAGGTTCACGCAGAAGCGCCCCGGATTGAGCTCCACCTTCTCTGTCTCCAGTGACAGCAAGTTCTAGGTAAATGTGAAAGGCGAAGCGCGTACATCCGAATCTGTATTCAAATATGGCGACGCAAGGAGGCAGCCTCCAGCATGCCGCGCCCTGCCTGTGTATATATAGAGAAATCATTCTAAGCCTACGAGAAGGCTTCCATTTGTATGTGAATTGCATTACACTTTAGTAAATATATATTTATTAAAGCAATAGTTGATATTTGCTAATAAACAACCACAATACAATACACATTGTGACTCTAAATAAAAATAAGACATGTTCTTTGTTTTGTTTTCTTTTCTTTTCTTTTTTAATGCTGCTGCTGTGCAGTATGCATTTGTTTTTGGAGATTGGGCTTCGGCCATATGTGTACACTGCTCCAAAAAATTAAGGGAAATGACAGGAAATGAAATCACAGGCTGATCTAATGTGTGAATTTTATCACGGCAACTCATAATGTGACTCAGTAGTGTGTATGGCCCACATGTGCGTGTATGCACTCCCGTCAACGTCTGGGCATGCTCCTGATAAGTCGGCAGATGATGTCCTGGGGGATCTCCTCCCAGACCTGGATCAGAGCATCAGTGAGCTCCTGAACAGTCTGTGGCAGTACTTGGTGGTGTCAGATGCACCGGTACGCAACGTCCCATAGGTGCTCAATTGGATTTAGGTCAAGGGAATAGAGGGCAGGTCAGTGGCATCAATGCCTTCATCATCCAGGAACTGCCTACACACTCTGGCCAACTAAGGCCAGGTCCTGCACCAGGACGAATCCAGGGCCCACTCCATCAGCGTTAGGTCTGACAGTCACTCTGACGGTTTCATCCTGGTACCTGACAGCAGTCGGGGTATCGTTGGCTATGACATGGAGGTTTGTGTGACCCTCCAAGGATATGCCTCCCCAGACCATCACTGACCCACCACCAAACGGGTCATGTTGGATGATGTTACAGGCAGCATTGCATTCACAATGGTGTCTCTAGACTCTATCACGCCTGTCACATGTGTTTAGTGTGAACCTGCTCTCATCTGTGAAGAAAACAGGGTTTGGGTTAGGCCAGTTCTGGTTTTCTCCGATGAATGCCAATTGAGCTGCACGGTGCTGGGCTGTGAGCACAGGTCCAACTAAACATCAGGCCCTCATGCCACCCTCATGGAGTCTGTTTCCTACAGTTTGGTCAGAAACATGCACACCAGTAGCCTGCTGGAGGTCATTTTGTAGGGCTCTGGCAGCGCTTCTCCTGTTCCTCCTCACACAAACGGGCAGATACCGGTCCTGCTGTATGCATGAGCCATCCTGGAGGAGATGGACTACCTGTGCAACCTGATTGGGCTGTAAGTACTGCCTCCTGCTACCAGTAGTGACAAGGACACTAGCAGAACACAAAACTAGAGAAGAATCAGTCCGGAAGGATGAGGAGAGAGCAACTGTCTGTGGCCACCACATGTAAAACCATTTCCTTTCTGTGGATTGTCTTGCTTTTGCTGGTCTGTTGTACCAAAGCAGATGAAACTGATTCACAATCCCTTGTGCTTCCTAAATGGACAGATTGATATCCCTGAAGTGTAACTGACCTGGTGTTTTACTGCAATGATTAAGTGTTCCCTAAATTTTTAGAGCAGTATATTATGTTCTTGTACGTGGTTATCAAGTCTGGTTTGTATACCTTTTGGATACTGCTTTTTTATGTCTAGGTTGGCAATAAGCAAGGTGCCAACCTAGAATGTTGCAGGTTGCAATTTTTTCAGTCGCTCTCTGTAAAGCACTGTACCTGGGAAAGTGCGTACATTAATACATATGCATCGTTAATACATATTTTATGAACAAGTCTTTACTGAGAGGGGTTGAAAAGATTCAACGTGCATTCAAAGCATTTGCACATTGCCAACCTAAAAAGGAAAAACAATTGCCTGATATCAGACAGAACTCTCAACTCGTTACACTCAGTAATTCGGTGGAGTGGGCAGACTCAAAGGTCTGGACCTGGGCAAGAAAAATGAATATCCAAGAGGTATACAGCTACTGTTACACATTGTTTACTGTTGCTCCATGGACAGTGTCCAAGCATTCCGCATAGTCAAGCCATGCTGTTTATAACATGTTTCCGTGTCTATGGGCAGACCTTACGATGGGATGTAAAATTACCTTAAACATAAACCATCACCTGTCTGGCTCAAAAACATCAAACATTATATGATCACGAAGGTTCTGTTTATTTCAGGACTGCTGCATTAGATTGCACACATGTTGATTTTATAGTATCCACCCCATTTAAATTCCCCGGCATCTGGCTCCAGAATAATGTTGACTCTGAAAGTAATAGCTCGTTATTTGTCCTCAGGGGAGTGCTTTCTTTTTTCAGACTTAAGACTTTTTTTCCATCCATCTTGTTCTGATATTCTATAGTTATAAACCTTAAACGTTGCCACTGGAGGAGCAATAAGTCCTTGTTTTCATTGTCTTATATTTTCTTTTTATATCCTTTATTTCCTATATATTTACATTGTTGAGCTTTATTGAACAGTTGGGAACCATAGACATTGTTTTTTGGGAAAGTTTGGCATTTATCTAGACCATGATAATCAGGTGGTTCATCCAATCATCTGCCAACTATTTTTGGCAGATGATTGTGCCAGATGAAGTGCCTGCTCTTTTCCAAACAGCCGGCTTCTCAGATGGTTGTGTGTAACAAACCATCTGGCGCATCAGGTTGATGTGGCACGGCTTCTATACTGTGAGTCATTAGCCAAACATGCACATCAAGCTCAGCCGCTTCACACATTACCTTGTTTTACTCTCACAAAAGTCAAATCTGTGGGTTCATGAGATATTCTCTCTGGGCTCCAAGTTCTTGTTTGACATTGTTGAAATAGAACAGAGGCCTGTTGTGTGAATTAACTTTATTTCATTTATCTGGAAGGTAATATTGGCCCTATCCATGACAGGTTTGTTTACTAAAGCGTGACATTATGTCAATAGACGGTACCTATAAAAATGACAGTTATTCCTGTATTCATTTAAAATAATAAAACATTCTTTTGACCTTGATACTGCCGAATTACAGTAACATTTGATATCAATCTCGATGGAAACCAAGTCAAGTCAGGAATTAGGCTTCTGTTTCAAATTAAGGGATCATGATCAAGCTACTAGATCTCAAATAAACACCAGAGCTAGAGAAAATATATTTTTGGAACAAAGAAGCCAGTGTGTTTCAAAGATACCTTTTGCATTGAAAGCACATGTCAGGCACAGAATCCAAAAGAAAAACACCAGCTACTCTCACTGGGATTCATTTTGCACATTTTTTTTCCTCCCGACTAAAGTACATACTGTACGTAACTTAAGCATCATGACTGGCATTATTATGGATTATTAGACATATGCAATTACCATATCAAGCAGAAATAAGCTTTGAAAAAAGTTGGGAGTTTTTCAACTTTCCTATTATGAGTCACTCATAGGTTTTTCCCAGCTACCCATCATCGTATTGAAAACCACATTGTAAGACAACTTCTGCATGCATGTCCAAATTTCAGTTCCACTAACTTATAAAATACACTCATGGGCTTCAGTAATTTCTTTTCTCTTTTTCTCAAGAGATAGTAGCTTTGGTTTTTGGAACCAAACCCCATCTGGCATCAGATCAGATCCTACCAGAACATTCTCTTCTGTGTCTTTACCCTCTCCTCCCTCAACTCCCACTGTCTCAACACAGACTAAAAAACACCAAAGATGAGTGGACTGCCCACACTCCTTTCTCTAGTGATCACTATCTCCGGCAGGGCTTCTTCTTTCAACTAAATTTGGGTCTTAAGCCCCTACTTAGAGTCCATGCCAGCAGCCTAGACCTAAATAGACTAACCCATATGATGCAGCACAGCAGTCTCATAAAAGAGGAACTCTCCCTGTGCATGTTGCTCCCACACGCAGCCCGGCAGCTGGGTCAGTTGGAGTTACAGTTAAGAATGGTCTGCGTCAAGTGGGGGACTGTTGGTGGGTGGGGGGGCTCAAGGTTTCCATGTATGAGGTTTTGATGAATCAGTACCTGGGGGACTCGGAAAATATTGTGTTTAAACTGCCAAATACATGACCGGTATGAACTGCCATGCAGCATCAGAGCCAAGTTGAGGGACTGTGGTGGCGCAATTTTTTTTCTCTCTAATGCAATTAGATTTATGATGGCTTCGTTTGTAACTCAACTCAGGAGGAAGGCACAGCAGGTGGTAAGGCCCTCCTAACAGCCAAAGTTGGCTTATAAATGACCAGAAAGTGAACTAAGTCAGGGTCTAAGGCCACATGACACCTCTTGTGGCATCCCCCCAAATACTTTGCAAACTGAGGAGCTGGATCCAGTCTGTCAATTGCCCTCTGCTGCTTTACAGCTTCTCAAATTTGATATTCTATCAGCCTGCTAAGGGTTAGCACAGTGGGCCTAGCTGTCTGGGTGCTTATTATGCTCTAGGTGTAGGAGGTGACTATGGCAACACGTTGGGAAGTCTGAAAACCTTTTGCCACAGAGATACTATAAAACAGATGTTGTGGTGGGACTCGGCTCTTGTAGCAGCTGACATGTGAAATTTCCATCCAAACTGTGCTGACAAAAGACATTCAGCAGTGCATCACACTTCACAGACTCTCGGTTCCAAATGATCTTAATTCGTCACAGATACAAGTGATCAAGTTAAAAGAGGAAGTGACCTCTACCAAGTGGTGAATGGTTTTGGCATCAGCTTGTCATTAAGTGCTGTCCTTTACCTCTGGTAAGATACGAGGCAAAGATCTATGACCTAGAACAAAATTAGCTACAACTGCACAGTTCTTCAGCTGGCGAGGTAACAGTGTACAGCAGTGTTGTAATCCAGTCCAGCTAAACCAAGACTAAAGTGTATCAAGACCAAGACAAAACCAAGACTCTTAGGGAATGAGACTGAGTCATGACCAAGACCAGATGAATTGCGAGTCCTACACTGCATTACACACTTAGGCTAAAATTTGGAACATGCAAACCATAAGCACTCCTCAAACTCATCTTAAAGATCCACATTCCCATTAAAAACACCCACAGAAAACAAATGAAGATTCCTCTTAATGTATCTCTTTGCTTGCATACTGTATATAAGGTGTGTATGTGTAAGTATACCATGAGAAGTGTCTTGATAAAATAATCAAAAGGCATTGCAGAGGTGATTTTATGTGTAGGAGTTTTCCTTAGTTTTCTTTGAGCGAACAAATACAAAGACAGACGAGGTGTGGTCCTGACCAGTCTTGACATTTAGGGTGCTTTCACACCTGCCATGTTTGGTTCAGCAATCGAACTTAAGTTTGTTTGCCTCCTAAGTGTGGTTTGTTTGGGCAGGTGTGAACACAGCAATCGCACTCGGATGCACACCAAAACAACCGCACTGAGACCTTCTTGAGACGTGGTCTCGGTCCGGTTACAAACATCTTGATCCGAACCAACTGCAGTCACATGTTTAGGTTAAACAAGCATGAGCACGTTACAGTCCTGGAGGATTATTAATGTGCACCTCCTCCTGTACTGCCTTAATATGCACATTCAGCACATCCAATGCATCAGAACATTGTTTTCTAGTTGGAGCCGCGCCTCATTTTCAAACTGTATGGTTTGACTAAAATGAACAATGACAGCAATACAGTCCACGATGACCAGCGCTAAAATCAACCTGCGTAGTTGTCCCTCCATTGTGACATTGAAAGTGTCACATTTATCTTGCAAGCTTACTCTTCTTCAACGCTTTGTTTACTTTTTGAAATTTTTCCTGCATGGAAATTGTGACCAATCAAGAGCAGCTGTCTTGCACAAGGCATTTGATCTGGTCCGCTTATAAATGCTACCGTGAAAACAAGAACCAACTCTAGGCAATTATGCAAATTTGTCACAAAATTAGACGCGGCCTTAAAAAAGTGGTCTTGAGACAGGTCTCAACACCAACACCCATCTCGAGTACTACAACACTGGTGTGCAGAGTGCATGAATTTGTTAACAGTCTACACCACATGTATTTGTTTTTGTGTGCGAAATTCACACGGGAGTTCATGGTGCATCAAGAAAAACACTTCAGCTTCCATCACAGCTGCACTTTCTCACACCCAAAGGAGGTGTCCCCAAGGGCAGCTAGATGCCCACAGGATGGCCTTTATGAAAGAGAGCAGCTGAGGCTGCCACTCTCCTCTGAGCCATCCAAGGCTTGGCTCAGTCCCATGGAGGGCAGTTTGTGATCTGCTACATCAATAAAAAACATTACAAGCTCCCCTCTCCTTGAGCTGCAGCCAGCAGGGCTCTGTGAGGTGAGAGGGCTATGAGCTGACCTGCTCTCACACTTTTACACACAGAATTTTCTACAAAGATGCTGAACTCTCATGCTGTGTGTCTTCTATCTGTGGCCTTCCACAGATAAAATTAGTGCCTGTGCAAATCCACCCAACCTTGGTGCCCAATCTTTTTGAGCTGTCACTCATTATTACATGCTGTCATCGGTGTCACTTACAGTTAGCGTTCCATTGGATCTCTGGTAACCTGAGAACATAATCAGGAGACAGGCGGCAGAGAAGGAGGCTCCAGATTCCATCATAAAACATGCATATAGCGTCCAAACACCTGAGAGGCTGCTCAGCTTGTTCCCTGTACCTTATTTTCACCCTGTGGTGGTCCGTGGGTTACACAACATGTTTAATTTACTTCTGCTGCAAAAACACATGCACATAGTAAAACCATGGATGGCAATGAAAACTTAAGGAGGAGCTTATGCAACCAGAGGGTTCAAATAAGGTGCAAATAAGCAAATGTTAAGCTTATGATAATAATTCAGAATGGTAGATTGCTTTCACTCACAAGCACTTACAGCACTAAGAACACTGTGATATATATATATATATATCTATGTTATGGGGCAACTGACATCAAATAAATTATATTTATTTGTTGGTCTTTTCCTGCTGGTATTTATAGGGGCCACATTTTTTCCAAAGGTCATCTGCTTAGCTGTAACTTAATCGCAGCAATGAATGGATGGCATTTTTTATGTCCTAGAGGTAGAGGCTCAGGGCGTTTTGCCAGACCCTTGAGGTCACATTTGCAACTGAGTAACATAATGAGTTTGGACACCCCAGTTCAAATTCATGGAGCTGAATCACAGCTTACTTAAACTACTGCCCTCCACATGTCCAGACACAAACACACCGGACAGACACATGGACGTCCTTCTATGAAAACTAGATTTTCACTTGGAGAGATGCAAATCTAGTATAAAAAAGTGAAAGTTGTTATGTTTACAAAGAGTGCTTCGTTTGATCGGATCATTAATTGCATTTATGGGCAAAAGCAGTGATTTCATGAGAGCACAAGTAATTACAGCCCTCAGTACTGTGAGTTTTTGTTCAGGTTATGAAGTAATACATCTACTATGCTTGTTAGTTCTTCTGCACTTGGAAAGACTGAAGCTGATCATATAATTCAGAGCTTAAGTACCGTACCCCCTCTGTTCTGTATGAGAATAACACTCCCTTTTGTAGTGGATTTAACAGGATGTTTGGTGCATTAAGTGAAGGCAGATGCCTACAGCAGGGTTTCATATCAACTTGCACTACTACTACCAGCAGAAGGAAAACGAGAAACAAACAGCACTATAAAGTAAAAACTCCAACAAATAAAAACAATAAATTTAACAGGATTAGATAAACACAAAAATCTCACTTGCATTTATGTGATTCCAAAAAAGGCACTCAGGAAGTGGAGGGCAACAGAGGAATGTTTTTGGAAGACCACAGTGAGTCACATTTGCTAAAAGAGAAAAACACGCTGCCAATACCGCTTGTGTAGAGACAGAAAAATGTCTGAAAAGTATTGCATGCATTCTCTTTTCCACATGGACAAGAAAAAAGCTGTAACTTTGTTTTACACATTTTATAAACACTTTATACCTAAAGACGTTGGATCTTTGACATGTCAACACCACAGATTCATACACACAGGCTGTTGTCCTGAGCTGCTATTGTCAAACACTTTGGATCCATTTAGCTTGCAGCAGAAATGGTCATAATACTTGTGGCCAGCACACGATGACTTTTTGGAAGCTTTGCCTGACAAGGCATGCTGTGTTCGCCTCCACTGTCTGGACACAAGATGCCTCTCATTGGTCCCGCGGCGAAAGGAGTGGTGAACTGTGGGCCTGCAGAGACTGTAGTTGCTGATGGGGGCTAAATTTTTCCTACTCAACATGAAATGGCTAAATGAAAAAAGGTCGGACTGAAAGCCTCAACATACTCATTTATGATTATGTCAGCCTCACTTACGCCTGGGTTAGCTTCAAGCAGCCTTTAAATTGCTCAGCCAGCAGGTATTTTGTTAATCTGTCAACAGCTACGTAGGATAATGTGTGCTTATAGAGGAGGTGCAACCACATCACCAAAAACACATCTTACTTACCTCTACTGGTATATAGTCATGCAGATAGTTTTGGTTTATGTGCTTAGGCTTTGATATTTCTTTTCTGCGCTTTCTTCTGCCACGCCAATACCATAGAAGTGAATGGAATTTGTTTGTCCTCCTCATCTTGCCTTATTGAAATAACTGTAGGAATTATCTTAAAATTGCTTCCTGGTAGATACTTTAGATGAATTTTTTAAACTCACTCACACTGACATACTTTGCATAATCCACAAAACACACTGTTTTAAAACAGTTCAGTCAGGAACACTTTAGTCAAAGAAAACTTTATTTCCATTTGCAGTATTATATTCGGCAGTATGGCTCTGTTCTGGGGCCTCTCCGCCTTTTCTAGGCCTACACAGAAAGCCTTAAAGGGATAGTGCACCCAAAAATAAAGATTCAGCCATTATCTACTCACCCATACACCAAGGGAGGCTCAGGTGAAGTTTTAGAGTCGTCACATCCCTTGCAGAGATCCCAGGGGAGAGGGGTATCAACACAGCTCCACCTAATGGAGGCTGACAGCGCCCCAGATTCAAGGCAGTTAGAGCTGCAGGCTACAATGAGGCTAAAAACAGAGTTCAAATGACTTTTTATGTCGGGGCTTCAGGACACTTGGATCACTACGGACAAGCAGTATGGAGATATTTTGTGGTTTGAATTATGTCTTTTTGGACGTTTGAATCTGGGGTGCCATAAGCCTCCATTAGGTGGAGTTGTGTTGCTACCTCCTCTTCCCTGGGATCTCTGCAAGTGATGTGAGGACTCTGAAACTTCACCTGGATGAGTAGATAATGGCTGAATTTTCATTTTTGGGTGCACTGTCCCTTTAAGGCAAAGAGAGCACAGCTCTCTGCCCTTCCACGTGCAAACAAGGAAAGCCTGAGGCAGAGAGAGCAAACCTCCCTGCTCTTCCATGCGCATACATGGAAAGCCTAAGGCAGGGAGAGCAGCAGCAAAGACCCCCGGGAGCAGAACAGAGGAGCATCAATGACAAACAGAAATGACATTGATAAGTCAGACACAGCATGAAAAGGAGGAGCTGTGGTGGAGGCGGGTTGTAGAGGAAGCAGCAACAGTAGCAGTTTAAAGAGGGCGCCCTGAATGAGATTTGCCAATTGCTTGCATAGAGAGGAATCATGTGATCAATCAGCTGACTCCCTTCCATCAATCAGCTCCTCGATCAGCTGATATAGCAGGGATGTGAGCTGAGTTTGACATTGTGTCCTGCCTGAACCAATGCTATGCTTTACTTTTCATTGAGACAGCTTTAAGTTGAATTTTTAAAAGTGACTTTGAGCACCGCAAACAAAATTCCATTTACCTCTGTTTCGATGTGGCAGCGGTAGAGAATGGAAATCCAGAACTGACTGCATATCCATCAGAACTGTATGCGTCCAAGCTTATCAATTCCTCTCAGCAATGCTGGCACGTTTTTCTGACTGTTGCAAAACAATGACAGCAAACTCCTGCATCTATGCCGCTGGGAACTTGCAACAAGGACTCATAGCAGAGAGGAAGAAACAGTCCAAAGCATGGCTTCATTTCACAAAGAAAGATGTCTTTTGCAGTAAGGGTGAAATCACCTGCAGTATGCTGAGACCTCTTTCTGCTCAACATGGGCTTAAATTCCAGGAATGCCATGTATTTGAGTGCCACTCCCAACAGGGCACAGGTTGTTACTGAGGGTAAATATGCTGTTATAAAAACATTAGCGCCACGCAGGCAGGGTGAGCAGATTTTTTCCTTGACCAGGAAATCGCTAAAAAAGTGGAGCTTTTGCACACCTGAGTCATTTGCATGGCTTTTTTCTACACTGTAAAAGCACTTTCGTTGATGCTGAAAACCTGTGTAGGCCCACTATTTTCCACACAGAGAATTTATATCAAGAATCATTAAGGGAACTGATGATCAATCGGATCGATGAGCAGGAACTATAATGGTATTGATATCAATAAAATCTTATCAACTTCAAACCCTAGGCAGCAGATATCTCAGAATCTGGGTTGATGAATCCCAAACTGTCTTCATGGCTAAATACCACCAGTGGTAACTGAGAAAATATTTATTTTTCTGTACTTTGGGTGAACCAACCCTTTCATTCAGCTTTAACATCACAGGTCAGAGGCTCTCTTGACAGTCGCTCTCTCTACACAGTGGGTGCATTAGAACATCCATTTCAGCTCAGCTCATTTCAGCTTTTTCCACTCTCATTAATAGTCTTTGGTGTTGCTGTTCCATTTACTTTGGCTACGTGAATGTTGCATGTGGCCGCTCACTAAGGACAAACTGTGACCCGAAGATAAAAGTGACGTTTGTTTCACCAGTCCAGCTGTTTCACAACCAAAATAAAGTTGAATGAATGGAAACGTATGGGCCAACTTAGCCTGTAGCTCACATACTGTAAGTTTGAGCCTTTCTATTGCTACTGCATGAAGGAGATGGATGATTCACAGATCTTGCATACATCTGTTACATCCGTTCATGCCAGTACAAGCTTGCTCTGCACACATGTTCCTTTCAAGTCATGTCTTTTCTTGAATAGTAACACAGTCATACAGTCATATTCAGAGTCTGTCCAGCAACCACAGACTTCGACTGTTTCCTGCTGATCAACTCTACCGGTGCAGTAAAGCTCCTTTCTTAAAGACATGTCAACAGTAGCTGGTGAAGAAGAGGAAAATTTTACTTCTTCATGTGTCCGTCCAGATGTTTGCAGCCAGTTTAAAGATTAAAACCAGTGACCAGCTGGTCACAGGCCCACTTCTCAAACTCAGAGGCCCTAATGGGATGCTGAGTGATTTGCGAGGATATGCCAGAGCACAACCTCCAACTGCAACCACGGAGACGTTAGTTCCAGCTGACTGAACTTGTTGTGTTACCCCCAGGCTACATTTAACTCAACGTTAGAGCAGAGAGAACATCCATCCCTGTCCCTGTAGAGGGACATGATGTTGTACAAATGGCCCTCGATGATTCATCTGTGTGTTTCTGGTGTCACTGGAAGAATTGTGTAACCTTCAGTAAGTCACTTCATATAATAACTATAGTTTGAGTGAATTTCAATACTGGGTATTATGGTATAAAAATACCTATTACACCAGACAAGCGCCTCCATGACTTCAAACATAGCAACTGACTGTAGATGGAGATTGACATGAGTAAACAAACACTACTGATCTACAGAGAATCCATTTACTCAGCAAGGGAAACAAAATCTGGTATGAATAATCTCCTTGGACGAGGTTCTCCAACACAGCTCCTATTCTGAAATGTCTTTACAAAAAGGCCAAAGAAGAATATGAAAACTGCTGCTGATTATACCAGTAAATTAAATATTTTGTCAACTGGCTTATATTCAAGTTGATATTTGGCTGTATTGTACATGCAGTTATTTGTTTTCGTAGTAACTGTTGTGCTCCAACTCCTCTCAGCCTTAGATGACCTTTTTATGGCTGCTGATGAAAGAAATTACTAACAAGGCACTAGCTGTGGGTTGTTGGGACAGAAGGAAAGCAGTTACTTTAATTAATGTCACGTGTTTGAGAGGTTTGGTGGGAGATCTGGCAGTGTGCATCTATGGCTTAATGGATATGTAGTAAATCTTGTAGATGATTTAAGATGCTGATGAGTCCAGACCCACATGCTCTCTAAAGGAACAGCATTTGTTGGTTGGAGAGCCTCAAAGGCGCACAACAGTTTGGTAATTCTGGTAATGTTGTACATAATTTTCACTAACAGGACTTCAGAAATGACAGCAAAATTTGAAGTTGTGGCTATAAGAAAGGGATGAAACTGTTTTCTTGTTTTTAAAGTGCATTGCTAACATGGCTGTTCACAAACATCAGCTGAGGGGAGTTTCTAAGTATCAGACGTGTTACCAAAATAAGATGACTTGTAATTGTTTTTCAGCGTGTTTAACCCCAGAGGAGAGGCACCTTAGTGCTTAGGACTAACATTTAATGAGTGAGGTCTGCGGGGAAATCATTATATCTGCAAACGTGTCACACAGTCATTCACATACACACATACAAGCACGGAAACACTAATTGCAGCCAATCGCAGCAGTCCTTTTAGCTGTCCTTTTTGGGTGCTTTTGCATTATAGACACGTGGATGTGTCATGTTTCATTTCATTATAAACTTTTTAATTTGCTTCATTTAAGCCATTTTTTTGCCACTTTAAAAAGGGCTGCACCCAGAAAGGCAAGATTTCATTAGTCGCAGAAAAATAGCAAATGAATGGACCGTGTGGGAATTTAATTTGAAAGACAGACACAGGAAGAGCCCACACTCAGTCAGACAGGAGTCACGTTACAAACCAATTACAGCCAACAGATATCTTTCCCTTCTTCCGTAAATATTCAGTCTGATAAATATGGAAAGGTTGATCATGTTAGTGCAGGGCTACCCAGAGCTTTACATCATCCCACAGAGGATAGGTCTACACACTTATAAACAGCGCCTGGAAGAAGATCAGCTCTGCACTCAGGATTTCAGGTAAATAGGCTATATGATGCTTGTTAAGGCTCTTTGAAGCTGGCACAAAAAAGGCACAAGAGTAGCACCCAGCGTCTGACCTTGCGTTTTCCAGGCAGTTAAAGGCGCAGCCTGTGTACGGCCCCCAATTTCCAGGGCTGGTACCTGCGGTTATTCCACAGGCTAGTTAATAACATGTCGGGCAGAAAATCAAGTGTGGGATCATTTTGAGAAGGTGAAGGATGAACCCAAGGTGACATGTAAACTCATCTTCATTGGTCGACTACAAACATGACGTATCATCTGAAACGTGGAAGTAGCTACATGCCCATTAGCCACTTAGCACAATCATTACTGCTTTGCCGACAGCGTCATTAACAGGCGGCTCGCTCAGTGTGTGACGTGCACTTGTAGATAAAATATAGGCCTATATTAATGAAGGTTCATTAGTACGGTTTGTATTTCTCTGTAATGTAGCACAGTGTTAACAATGTTACTGATACTATTCTTTCTCACACCTTCAACTCAAACATTGTGTTGCCCCACCCAAAATATATATCATTAATTAAACATAAGGGTGACTAGTCGATTAATGGCCCTAAATGATGGCGATTGGTGACCAGGAAAATTCTTAGTCAGGGGCAGCCCTAACTTTAACTCTCACAGAAGAGGGGTGGGTCCTCTTCCACAGAGTCCGCCATGTTGTTTCAACAGTAGCCCAGAGTGGACAAACCAAACACTGGCTCCAAATTTTGTATCAGCCACTATAGTTCTCCTACATGCTTGGCAGATGGTGGAAGTTTCAGTCGGTTGTAAACTGCAGCCTTGACGCTAGATTCCACTAAATCCTACACACTAGACCCTGAAGTAATTTGAGTGTGATTGTATTTTGGATGGTGTCTTCTTGTCATTGTCATCATTAAAGCTGCGAAGGGTGTAGATTTTTTTTCCGTCTCTCTCTGGCAGTGAGAGTTATTACATAAACACTTTTGACACATGCTTATAACTTATGCCTGCATGTGAGCTTGACGCATCTTCCCCGCCCCCAGCAGTGTCCTCTTTGAGTCTTTTTTATACTTTAATCATCCCTCTGAATCCAGAGTTTGTTTTTTATCTGAAGCATCCACTTCAGTAACTTTCCTTGGTCGCCTCTTAGGATTGTCCGTCGTAGCATATTCCTAGCTGCTGCTCCATTGCTATGGTCCTTCCCTTCTTAATCTTTATTTCAAACTGTCAGCATACGTATATAGTATCAGAAGAAAACATCAGAATCATACACATACAGATGAAGCATTTAGAAAACAAAAAGCAGCACAGGAAACAGGACAAGTCAAAAACAAAATAAATGGAACCAAAAATATGGTAAATTAATGAATCTCTCCTCCCCCTTTCCCTCTGGCTGTTTGACGTAAAACTCATCACTTCTAGTGCACCTGTGTGGGAGAGTCATCACAGATGGCTAACACCAAAATTCTGGTTTATTGAGAAATACAGAGAGCTGTGGTGGCGATAGGCTTGATCAGCATTGCATGAACTCATATGACAAAGGCTTCAATGTGACGGATGTTCATTCATATATAAAAGTCCTGCACTCTGGCTTTAAGCTTTAAGTCCTTATATGACCTTCATGAGGACATAGACATACATTACATCACTGCTATTTGTGGCTTCCAAATAAATAAGTGGGGAAGGGATCCATGCTTTTTTTGGGCTGGTCTGATATCACATTATGGTTTGCGTTGTATTTTTGCTCCAATAATAATTGTGTATCCAGACTTATATCAGTTAACAAATCCCAGTGGACCTCAAAGCTATGATGTTTTCAGAAGTGTATTTTTAAATGATTACTGCGTGCTTTATAGTTGGCATTCTGGGCCAAAATTCTTTTGATATTATGAAATGGAAACATAATCCCAAAACGTCAAGAGCTGGTCTACAAATGTCTACGACTGCTTGAAATGACTAGAAAAGAAAAAATGAAGAGCGGAGTAGACAAACATGTAAGTAGAGCCACAGAAGCTCAGTTTGTTTCCAGTCTTTACATGTTCACACCCATAATGGTCATGACAATCAATCAAGTCCTTTAACTTAATAAAGTGTGCTGATGTAAGCCCATTTGTATGAGAGCAGGCAGGGCAGATGTAGAGAGGAACCGAAAGCATTCAGTTTGGTGATCAGTTCTTTTCCTGGAGGTGCTCCCATCCACTGTGATGTGCCAGGATCCCATCTGGGTTTGATTCCCTCTCACACTGTGTTACTTAACTGAAAATAATTGTTTCCCAGAGAACTACAGCCTTCACTAAAAGTAAATACAAATGACAAAAGAAAGGTATTAATTCGAGGCAGATGCAGTGTAATTACAAAACCCTCTTATGAATTACATTTCTTATTCCTGAGCTCTAATAAATTGTTTTGAGACTAATTAACACCTAATTTGGCAGGTAATGGTGGAACACTTGATGACCAGCGTGCAGTCAGCTTGTTTAGTGTGGTTTCTTCTGAATAGCATTTCAATTTTAGCCAAATTTGGATGTTAAAATGTAGTTGCAGAAGTGTATCAACTTTCAGAGCATGGGAAACAGTTATTTGTCATTTGGAAACTGATCGAGGAGTAGGAAGAAGAAATTCAGCTGCTGTCTTACTGTTTTCACATTTCAGTTTGGGCGGAGACCTTGTGGGAAATGACCTGGATACGTTTGTGTAGATGCAAAGGGTCAGGTTTTTCCATGTGAGTTGGCTAACTGAAGTAATGCTAATTTGAGGCCTTTCCTGATGTTGTGGAGCAGTCCAATAGACTTCATTCAACCATTAAGTTGAAAAGTAACTTTTGACCTCGATGGAAAATGTCCCAAGAAAAGATGTAAAGGAGAAGTTAGGAGAAAAGAGACACACTGCTAAAAGAATCTGATTGAACTTGGAACTAGGCTACAAATCATGCCGCTGAGAGTGTAAACACTCTACAATTAATACTACTAATTAATTAAAGAGATTTTAAAAATGTAAGTTGTACTGCAGTGATAAAGACCAAAATACAGCAGCATACAACATGAATGTGAGGAGAAATTACAGTTTCAGTTAATAATACTTTCGATAGCCCGACACCCATTAACTGGTAACTAACTAGCCAAGTTTTAAGAAAAGCACATAATGACATGAAATACAAGCGACTTGTCCTTTTTGGACTGGTGCTGACTCAGTGAGCTTTAGCGCTGCATTTTAAACACTGTTCATTTAGAGGTGGTGAAATTTTAATGATTTGTGGTGTAAATGTCTTGCCATTTTTTTTATTTTTGTCATCTTTGCTGACAGACAGCCTTCTAACCACATCAACGTGGAATCATAGTGCCTGCTGCCCACCCTCTGGGCTCCACTGGTTAGATAATATTAGCCTTGGCACCTCTGCACATCACCCATGTCCGTGGAAGCTAACTCAGGTCGCTGCTCTTGCTGTGAGTACTGCTTGAAATAGGATGGCATTGCTGCAAAACATGGTGGCCTACCTCTGGTTTCCCCCCAGGTAACCCCGGTGGCTTCATTTTGAGCCACAAAACCTCTTTAACATTAACTATGTTAGCACCACTAGTTGTGTTTACACTATTAACAGTGCTAATAGAGCTAACAGTGATAACATGTGTTACCTCTCTCAGTGACAGCTTACTGACTCTGAACCGTAGTCGGGAACACGCTGGCTTATTAACATTAATTTTAGCTTGGCTCGTTATTACCTGGTAACTACCTTCTAGTGGTCCAGACCACTCTGCAGATGGAAGGATGGTGAGGCGTTCAGGTGCTGTTCACCAACAATGGCTTTATTGCAGTCTTCATCACAAAACAACAAACATGGCCTTTGCATGAGGTTGAACAGCAGCTCTGAGCTCATCTAGACACTTATTCTGCCGACTATCATCACTTTGCCACGTGCTGTCTTCACCATGACACACTGAGAGAGCTGCTTCCCTCCAAACACACAAAGCACATGTCACACCCTCACAGGTTACCCACAAGGTCACCACCTTAAAGGAGAAAAATGGTGAACTGTTTTCACAGTGACACTGCTGTGTCAGGACAGCATTACTAGCTGCGTTTGCTGAATGTGGTACACTGCTAGTTAGCTCCCAACGGATCCATTTGGTGCACAGTGCAGTAAACTGAATAGTAGCAATAGTCCGACATTGGTAAACACTCAAAAATATTCTTGGCATTTCACTGATAACAATTTGGAATGGGGATGTCAATGATTAACTAGTTAACAGTGAATCATTGACATCCCTATACTAAACAAATCAGCAAACCCTTTCTTAACTTATTCTGTACCTTTACCATGAGTCACATAATAACTAAACATAACCATTTTGTTTATGAAGCTTGTGGTGAGCAGTTTGTGTGTGAACATTATGTGGGTTTAATTCAGAACAAAATGTCTTTAAAATGCAGCTGTTTACAAACTTTTACTAGAATTTCCAAATGCCCTCATTTTCTTAATTTCTCTCAAAAGCAAATGGCACTAAGTGAAAGCTAATGTTGTGCTTCACATGTTTACTGTGAATTTCTTAACTTTTCCATAACTTGGAATTGGACAAAAAAAGATGTTTTATAAATGAAAGAGGGTGTAGGCTGCAGATGTTCTTCCATGAGCAAGTTTGAGCATCTGATTTAATTCTGGTGCTAAAAAGACTCTTTTCAGTATTACAACACTTGCGTGCTGTTTTTTGAGCCTTTGCTGCATGTTGTTTTGGTTATCTAAAGAACACAAGTTTCCCACGGCCTTGCAAGTCTCGAAAATGATACAAGGTGTTGGAAAATAGCACACATAAACACAAAAGACAAACAAAAAAAAATGCAAATGAATTTCAGGTATTTAAAAATGCCTTGATTTTTAAAAATCAAGACCAGGAAAAGTCAGCTTTTAGTGGTCCTCTTAAGACAGGATTGGCTCATTGTACTGAATAGATTTGTGTGATAAATTCTCCTTCCCTTTTACCTCTCTGTATGGTCCTCACTGAATGTGTCTTTTGTCCATGTGTATTGTGACTCGCAGAGGGAACTATACAATGCATCTCTCGTTATGCTGATGATAGTTTGTTGTATTTGTTAAATTACAGTAAGCCGATTTCTCATTACTGACCTTTTCAGACTTCTTGGGATCTTTCTTGGCTTCAGAGTTATCCCAAACATTTCTCCATAATAATAATAATGTGAAATAAAGAGTAGATGATGCAGTGTGAGCAGCCTAAAACATATTCTTAATGGGTGGTATGATGCCACGACCGGTGTTAAAAGCATTTAAGATATGCTTTTTTACAACACTTAGAAGGTTAAACTGTGGAAAAGATGCTAAAATAGAGACATTTAATACTTGGCCTCTTGCCTTGGATTTCAGCAAGAACTTTATTTAGATTGTAATCACTCACCTAACTTGTAAGCCATAATGTGCCTTCTCAAGTATCTACCGAACAGTATGCACTGTAGATGTGTTTATGGTATAATTATATGTTGGATGTCATTTATCCATCCACTTGCATGTCTGCGTTTGCTATTTATTGCAATCAGTTGTGCACCGTAGTTGATGTCTGCTTGAGGAAAATAATTTACGTTCTATTCTGGCTTGTCAAACACACTGTTATTAGCTTGAACACCTGGAAGGCAATCCAGCTTGTGACTAAGATCAGGGAGTATGTGAAGGTTGCGATCAGCCAGCACACCTGTTTTCTCTCATAGGGGCCAGTTTAATCAAGACAATGTGCTTGTTAGGTTTCGTCTCTGAAGTGTATGTTTGAGTTCAAGCTAATTTTCTCAAAAAGTCATACATTTGAACAGACATTCCCCTAGTCAGAAAGAAATGTAAAAAACAGGAGTGACAGGAGAGAGGTGGAGTAAAGGGGGTCAAAGTGGAATCATACTGTGAATGTACTCTTTCGCTCTTACCCTGGTGAGGGAAACCTTTCCAGTCTCCTCCACTTCCGCAAAGAAACAACTCCACCAGGAAAAAATGAGGCCCCTTTAGTTTCAACCCAAACAAACTTTAGTTTCTGGTCTTGCACTTTCATAGCTATACGATGAAATTTGATCGCATTCAACCAACAGACACATAAAGATCATCTGCTGTTTTGGAAGGTGGAAAAATGCGTTCTTTTCTGTTTTCATTTAATTTTTTCTGACATTTCTGTGATGGCAAAAAAGAGTGATCTCATTTTATACCCATTCAGACTGGTGCCAGGGAAAAATGGTTTGGTTTGAATAGACCCACTGTTCTGCTCTGTTCTGTTCTGCTAGACGTCTCTACAGGGCTCAGGGATGCTGGATCCAGACCTACTTCTGTGGCTTTTGGTTCCGCTCCAAGATTTGGTTGAGCTGTGTTTCCCCCTTTTCCCCTTCTCCGTCTGATCTGTGCTGCAGACACATGCACAGTCTGTATGTACACTCACTTTTACAAATAATGCAAAGAGCAGCCGTGCTCCTCACACATGTTCCATCACTCTCTCACTCATGTTGACACACTGAACATCTTCGAGCTCAGAAACACATTTCAGACAACGGGGGCATTCACAGTTCCCTCGCTGCTCAGAGGAGGGACTGTTAAGGGGCAGCCGGAGAGAGAGCAGAGAGCAGGCTGTCTATCAACATTACATCCAAGGCTGTGGGGCTCAGAAAGCTTTAGGCTTTCAGGAATAGCAATGGCGACATACTACACCATTGTAAACCTGCAAGGCACTCTAAAATTGTTCCTCTCATAAACAACCTAAAGCTTTCAATGATGAAATCACATCAGGTTCACTGGAAGGGCACAGACATTACCTCCTCTTAAATAGTCTCAACCCCACACCTATTAAACACCAAATTTTTTATTTATTTCTAGGACCTCGAAGCAACACATAAGCAGTCAACTGTTGCTCAATTTTTCATAGACGTGATAGGTAGGGGTGTAACGGTACACAAAAATCATGGTTCGATACGTACCTCGGTACACAAGTCACAGTTCGGGGTTTTTTCGGTACAGTAATGAAAAAAATAAACAACTATTAAATTATGTCCGTCGGGGAACTAGATATTTTAAATGGTTCGGCTCACAAAAACGGAATTAAAATAAAACAAAATAAAATAAATAATATCCTGCGCCCAATAATTCGGTACAGGGTCGTGCCGAACCGAAAGTCGCGTACCGAATGGTTCGACACAAATACATGTACTGTTACGGCCCTAATGATAGGTAAAGCGTTTGTGCAATAGTTCTAAAACAGAAGTCATGAAATCTTTGATTTTCTATCATATTGTGCAGCAATGTGTGTAAATTCACATTTAGCCAAGAGGATCCAAAACATGCAATCATCTGTCCTGTGCAGTTTGACCATAATATTAATCTATCACAGATCAACATGATTCTGGTCTTCCTCCAGTTCCAGTATGTGTTTCCCTCGGTCCCAATGAAACCCAAGATGTTGCACAAGCTGAACTTCTTCTCCATGTCCGTATGAGCATTTTGCCTGTCCAGTCTTTGGGAAATGACTGTTTATGATCATCATGTGCAAAGATGCTTGGCTTTTAGGAAGTACCCTGGCACTGGACCCATCAAACTGTTCTCATAGAGGGTTTTTTTTCACCCTCCCACAGCTCCCACAGCCTACAGAGACTGTCTTTTTTACAGAAGGTTGATTTAGTACCGTTTTCACACCAGATGAAGAACACATGTAGAGGACTTTTGGTTCTGGTGTTCCTCTTTCCATGGCTGCTTTTTTATGGAAAAGGAAAAAAAAATAGAGGACAATTGTCTTTTGTGCAAAAGGGTGTAATAACGTCGTCGCTCATTTTCAACAGCGAACAAATAAACATAAATAAAGTTATTTGGACTGCTTCCTAAGAAACTCATCAGGGTGCCAAATAAAATGCCTGCATCATGTACTTGACAAAGTCCTTCTGACTCTGATTTATGACAGCATGCATGTGTGTTGGTAATGGTTGGCTTAGCTCAAAATAAATAATACTTTTAATATCAGTACATTTTTATCTTTTTCTCTGAACCCAAAGTAATAAAACACTAGAAGCTTGTATAAGCTGCAACCAGCTTCTTCATGCAATTCATTTGGTGTTTGTTTTTTTTTTTTTTAAAGGAGAATGAGATTCACATGGGAACATATGTGCTCCTGCTAGTGATAAACTGTAATGTGCATCATCAACACAAAAAAATGTTGACAAACATTTTGCACACAAAGTTGCTCCCTTCAGCTTTTAACAAAGCAAATCACAATCCTTAACGCAAGCCTGATATTCTGTCACACTTCTCCTGCAGCATGCACATCTGTACTGAGTGCTACATAGTGTATATGTGTGTGTGGCAGCGTCTAGAAGTACCACTTCCCTGGCACACTGCAGCCCTTCTTGGCTGCACTGATTGTTTTTGGATCTGAGTTATGCAAGTTCATGAATTAAATCAAGTCCAAAGCAGTTTTAAAGTAACCAGGACCAGCTTGTTCCCCTCCATGCCAGCCCCTGGGCTTTACTGATGCCAACCCTGGGCAACTATTTCCTTGTTTGGCGATATCAGCAGGAGGACCAAAACTTCTGCAGGACTCTTTAAACCCAAGCAGCCTGGAGCCACTGGAAGTGATTAGGTAGTATGCAACCTGACACTACTTTCATACGCAAAATGGAGTCTGATGACTTAAACATGGCGGAGCAGGAGTGGTAGACTTCTTTGGACTTTGGTTCAGCTGCCATGTTGCTGAACAAACACCAAAAAGAGAATCTGAGAACACAGGGCAGAGCAGAAGGGTGCTGACAGAGGCAGGGAGCAAATAGATGACTCCGGGTCAGAACCCTGCTGTGGGGCTTCTTGTGATGTTTCTATGAAAGTATGGGTCTCCGCCAGCTTGCTTTCAAAGTGAAAATGAGGTGCAGGCATTTTGTTTCCATCCTGAAGATGGTAGAAACTGATCTTGTGGCCTCAAGACCCTAGAGCCTTGTGGGGGTCCTGCAGACAGCTGCTGTTTATTTTTAATTAGTGCTGGTTTAAGAGGATGGAAGAGAAAAGTAACCTCAGATTTTACTGAGAAGGAGCTTTGTCTGAGCTAAAGAGCTCTTCCTGAGACATTTTTTAGCCATGCCTACAGTATGGCTCTTGGGATGGTAATATTAGTCTGTCAGGGTTTGTTGGGTTGGTCCCTGTTTACTTCCTGTCAGCTACGGGAATTTACATAATCTCTCAAGACAGATTCTGCAATTTACATTGTAGAATCTGTCGGCAGCCCTGTGTGAAAGACAACTACAGAGGGATGGGGGGGGGGGGGGACGGGGACGGGGGGGGGCTTTGAGTTTGAATGATGCTGTGCTTTAGCCAATCACAATGGAGGGGGCAGAAACAGCAAGCTCCGCGTCCATGGCGACCGCTCCACCCAAAACGCTGTCTCGTCAACGTGAAAAAATATTTTTTCCAGCGGATGTCTTAGTTACAACATGATTGAGCTAACTGGAGTAATTTCATGTCGTATCCGACAACAGGAGGCTTTTAACTAGGGTGACCATATTTTGATTTCCAAAAAAGAGGACATTCCGCCGGCCACGACATAGCCTACTTAAATGATAACCGCAGCTTACTCAAAGATGCCTTATCATTTTAATATATTTAAAATTTATATGTATGGATAGAAAATTCAGTTATATTACAAAATAATATCTCTCAAAGACAGAAATTCAGATAGGCCCCAAAAGGGACACATACACACACTAGAGTGTGGCGATCTGAGCCCGACGGTACCCGACAGGTCGGGCCGGGTTTGGTCAAAAATGTAGCTATAAATTGTATTCGGGCTCGGGTCGGATTCGGTCAGCTTTCAGTGAAAATGTAGTGTAAAAATAAATACAATCCTATTGTCTGTCCTGTTTATTGCTTGGGCACTGTTATTTACGTGACAACACCTGAACATAACACACACAGACACACATTGGCTGTTTGGTTCTACCTCTCCCCTCTCTGGAAGTCTCAGACCTCCAGCCGCCCGCCTCCGCCTTGATTAAACGCTGAAAATAAAATAAAAGAGAGAGACAGGTTTTTCCTATTTTATCTTATTTTGTTTTATTTCGCCCTCTCCTCTCGCTGGAACCGTCCTCCCGCCTCCCGCTCCCTTCTCAAACACGGAGGTCTCTCTCTCCTCTCCGCTGAGGACACCTGGTCTGTTAAATAGCCTGTAACCATAACAACTGTGTGACACAAACTCATTGCTATGGTCATTAAATAATGTCGGGCTCGGGTCGGGTTCGGACAGAAATATTCGGCCTGTGCCGCACTCTAACACACACGAACACACGGAAAATCGGACATTATCATCAGTTTATAAAAATCCCCCGGACGCCCCGGACGGGACGTGAAAAGTGGACATGTCCAGGCAAAAGAGGACGTTTGGTCAGCCTACTTTTAGATGACGTCCTGATGTTAGCTTTGCTACTGCTGTTAGCTGTCCCTGTCAGCTGCAGCCACTGATGCTTTCTAGACATCGTGATTTCCCAAAACTGAATAAATACCACACATAGCAACACAAAACTGCTTTGCCAGCTCAATCATGTTGTAACTAAGATATCCGCTGGAAAAAATATTTTTTCACGGACCATTTATTGAGTTACTGAGTTGCTACAGACACCGCTAACGGGGCTAACAGCTAACGGTTAGCCCAGCTAATCTACGATAACCATGTTATTAATTACAAAACGTGCACACAGAAATAGTAATGTTTGTTCAATCATTGTGTTTATAGACTTTACAAATATCAGATTAGTCTAAACAGTGATATAGTGACGTGAAAAATGTGATTGATATATATGTGTGTTTGTGTGTTTGTGTGTGTGTGTGTGTGTATATATAAAATATATATATATATATATATATATATATATATATATATATATTAGGAAACAACATTAATATATATGATTGGCTCTGATTGGCTAGTATTCAGTTCCTTCATTGGTTGGATTTGATAGGTTTGACTGAGATTGGTAAGAGCAGAGATATTTGATGAAGCGAGATACCCAACTCAGCACATTTCCTGATTCAGTGACGTCAGCACCACGCCCCCGTAGGAGACTTGCAGCAGCTGTGAATGTATTGTCGTCAATGAGGAAAATGAACGTGATCACAATTTATGGTCAATTCTTTCGCCCTGTAGTCACTAAAGTAAATATTGGTTTCATTTTCCACAAGCCACACATCTTCCCAATATTCTAACACTAAAACTGCATTTTTCATCCGCACAGATCAAGAGAAAATTAACTTTGTTTGAGCCCTGTCCGTCTCAGAAAACAAGTTCTCGCGAGATCTCGTGATTTTGATAAACAGGCGGTAAAATCACAGTTAGCTTACAAACAGTTATTTACCGGTAGTAATAAATAAAAAATGCCCAAGCTTTGTGCAGCAATAGGCTGCAATAATAGGAAGAATGTATTTTCATTCCACCTGCTTCTCGATCCACATACACAGACATCCACAGAGCCTCTGTTCAACACGGTGGTGGTGGGGGGGAGTTGAGGGAGAACAGGCTCTGATTGGAGGGAGAGCTAACCACGCCCACTTGGGAGACAGGAAGAGTAACTGTATTCTTAACATTGGATAAGTCTACAGTTGGGTATCTCCCTTCATCCAATGTCTCTGGTAAGAGTTAGGGTTAGGGTTAGGTTTATGGATGTCAGGGTAAGCCAATCAGAGGCATAGTAGGACGGGTCATGCCTTAGCCATCCTAGGAAACAAAAATAAGCATCAGAATCAGAAATACTTGTTTGATACCTGAGGGGAAATTGTAATTTGTTACGGTCACTCTGATGTAAAGAATAGAGAAATGTATGCAGCAAGAACAAGGGTATGAAATAGAGTTGTGTAAATATAAAGTAATAAAATAGAAATGAAAATGTCTAAAAATGTGTTTCAAAATAAAGATAGACTGTGCATTATGCTACAGTGTTTAACACTCATACTTAAGATGTTAAAAATATTAAAAATAAAATACATATCTTTAGCTACTGCATAAGCAGACATTCCAACAGGAAATACACTTGGACCCATTCAGAATTTTTATGTTGTTTGAAACTGTCTACAGTGAAATGACTCAACAACAATTGGATGGATGGACATAAAATTTCTTGCAAATATTCATGTCTCTTTCATTAATTGTAATAACTCTGGTGACCCCCTGACTTTTCATGCAGCATCATCATCAGGTCAAAATTTTACTCATCTGATAGTTTGGTTTTTGACCAATATCAGTCTCAGCTGTAGTTTGTGTTTATTCTTAGCGAGCAAATGTTATCATGCTAACAGGTTAACACAGAGCTGCTAGCATGCAGGTATGGGTAGTAACACATTAAAAATAGTGCATGAGTAAAATAATCTTTTAATGTTCCTTTAAACTGTACTCCTAATATTTACTTGAGTATGTTTTTGAGCCAGTTATCAACCATACTTTTACACCTTCATTACATCTAGTAAAGTAATCAATAGATGCGTTGTAAATCCCATTGACGCTCTTCACTAAAATGAGAGCACTGTTTCTTGAAGAATTAGAGCTTTTCTTTTCTATATGAATTAACGAGCGGTTAGGTTAAGCACATTCATTGTGCTCGGCGCTCTGCTCCTCTGAGAGTGTGGTGCTCTGATAAACTAACGGTACTATATTCCAACAGTGCTCCAAATTTATGAAGGTCCAGTTTGTGCCAGAGTGCGCTTATTACTTGAACAGTCATTGTAACAAACTTTACACTGCAAAGATGAATATATTATCACAAATTATGATTGAGTTAAATTATAAAAGGTCTTAAGAACAGGACAAAGGGAAGGAGGGAAGACTGGATATTTCACTGCAAACCTCCAGGTGTGCACTTATAATATCAGGCGATGTTGCAACGGTACTTTCTGATCAAACTTTTAACTCACACAGGCCACCAAACAGAATTTCAACAGACTTTAATTTTTACAGGTTACACAATAAATGGAAACATACACTCACTGGCCGCTTTATTAGGTACACCTGTTCAACTGTTGTTAATGCAAATTGCTTATTAGCCAGTCATGTGGCAGCAACTCAAAGCATTTAGGCAAGTAGACATGCCTTGTTGATGCCAGAGGTCAGAGGAGAATGGCCAGACTGGTTCAAGATGATAGAAAGGCAACACTGACTCATATAACCACTCGTTACAGCCAAGGTCTGCAGAAGACCATCTCTGAACCAACAACACGTCCAACCTTGAAGCAGATGGGCTACAGCAGCAGAAGACCACACCAGGTGCCACTCCCGTCAGCTAAGAACAGGAAACTGAGGCTACAATTTGCACAGGGTCAATAGAATTGAACTATAGACAATTGTAAAAATGAGGCCTGGTCTGACGAGTCTCGATTTCTGCTGCGACATTCAGATGGTAGGGTCAGAAGCTGGCATAAGCAACACGAAAGCATGGATCCATCCTGCCTTGTATCAGCGGTTCAGGCTGGTGGTGGTGGTGTAATGGTGTGGGGGATATTTTTTGGCACACTTTGGATCCCTTAGTACCAACTGTGCATCTTTCAAACACCACAGCCTACCTGAGTATTGACTGTGTCCATCCCTTTATGACCTCAGTGTATAACACACCATGTCACAAAGCTCAAATCATCTCGAACTGGCTTCTTGAACATGACAATGAGTTCACTGTACTCCAATGGCCTCCACAGTCACCAGATCTCACTCCAATGGAGCACCTTTGGGATGTGGTGGAATGGGAGTTTGACATCATGGATGCACAACTGACAGATCTGCAGCAACTGTGTGATGCTACCATGCCAATGTCGACCAAAATCTCTGAAGAATGTTTCCAGCACCTTGTTGAATCTATGCCACCAAGAATTAAGGGAGTTCTGAAGGCAAAACGGGGTGCGACCCGCTACTAGCAAGGTGTACCTGATAAAGTGGCCAATGCCACATATAAATGTACATGATACAAAGTAGCTGGCCTGTGGTAACGTGTTGACCTAGCTGACACAAAGTAGCCAGGTAGTGTGCAGAATGTTTATGTGTATGTGTTGCTTGGCATCAGTCAAGTCCCAGTCCAGTGGCAGAACTATTTGTGTTGACTGAGCATAATAAACGATTCAGTAAACAAATAAATCATTATCTGTTATCACTTTTTACTGTTAACAAATGAAAGCAATATTAAACTCGTCACCATGCAGTTTTACTGAATATCAGCACAGCTGTGATTATCTTCAGCACTCCCTCTTGCGTGATGTTTGATTAACGTACTTGCTGTACTTCAACAACTGCTGTTTTTTAGTATTTGCATCGGCCCACACACCTTAAATGTAACTCATGCTTTCAGTAATCCGGTACTCTTTAAGTTTTGCTTGAGTAGGTTTCTCAAATGGTAATTCTCACTTTGACCCCAGCAGTTTTTATTTTCTGAGTAATTGTACTTAAATATGGACTTTCAGTACTCTACCCACTGCTGCTAATATGACTGTAGACCGTCATCTTAAATGTCTATACTTGTGGTCTAAGTGAGGAGTACATGCAGCTGTAATCATGAAGAATCCACAGGGGACAACATTACAGCCTATATGTTGCAGCATGTCACTCCGATCAGCACCATGTGGTTGTGATACCTTATATATATAGATATATTGTGTCCATCTGTCCTGTATGTTTACAATATGTTTGGGGACAGCCAGAGTTTTAATATGACTGTCGTTTCTCAGTTCAAAGGTGTTCTAAGTTCAGGCTTCAAACTGCGTAACTTATCCGGATTTCCTAAACTCAAAGACATGCTGTGAGGGGACTTTCAGAGTGAGGGCACACAGGGTAAGGGGATTGCATATGGCATCTGTTTTGAATAAAATTTCAGCTCCAGCCTGACTTGAAATGATTATATGGGTTTACATCTGAAATATATAAACATAAGATAAACTAAGATAATATTCCACAGAGGGGAATACGGTTGTTGTTGCAGCAGCAGCACAGGGACAGAAATAAAAAGGCCTATGGGTAAATAGAGAATGTAAAAAGTAAATAAAAAGATGTATACAAAAGTAATATAAGATTCTAAGAAAAAATAGAAACTATACAAGAGCAATTAACGTAAACAGCACACACCAGACTAATATATAATATGATTAGATAGTTGTATGTTGTGTCTTAACATAGAAATACAAGATAGTATTAAGTGTAAAAAAACAGCATAACATTAACATAATATAGGATGGGATATATGCCAACGCAAAGTCACGATTTGTCCCTGTAAGAGAAGCACATGACTTTTAACTCAAGGTCAGTGGCTGAATTCTCCAGAAAGCATCAATCATCTTCAGATTAGCAGTAAAAAGCTGAGCCACGTCACACCCAGCAACATCAAACCCAGACAGTTGACACTGCTGGCGAGCCCGCTTCCTCTCACATCTGAAAAGGAACGAGCAAGAAACTGAAAAAAGGGATGAGGACCATGATGCACAAAAGGGGACTTTCCACTGTTCAGAGTGAGAACCAGCTGTGCCTGACATCCCCACTGGGAGAATATGTTCAGTTAAATCAGGACAATAATTGGTTTCTTCACAGATCGGTGGAGTAAAAAGACCCAGTATCTTGCTGGCATCCCAACACACTTGATTAGAAGATTTAGCAAATGTGTGCATGATAACTGGCTCAGACTTTTCATGTTACCATTCAGCGGCTGCAGTTGAATTAGACACACAGGTACACATACTCTTTTTTATATTAGCCTCACAGCAACACAGCTGGTAACTATTTCCTGTGTTCTGCAGACAGATTAGTTTGAAGGATGGAGGAAAATATCAATAACCACCTTCATTCCCTCCTCTCTCTCAGTAGAGTTTATAAAGCAAATCTCAGAGGTGACATTTAACTTTAAGGGACAAAGAACAATGAATATTACTTAAAAACGAACAACTACACCATATATTTACCACGTACTTGTCAACCTTCTATTATCTGTACTTGAGATTTTGTGGATATAGGTTAGATAACAGTGAGAGTAAAACTGTCAAACCAGTTTGATATTAAGCCAAACACTGGACCAGATGTCGCACTTGACTCAGCAATGTTAAGTGGAACATAATGACACTGTGTCCCAACAGCCAACGAGTGTCTGGCTACTGCAGTAGCTTGTTATTAGCCATGGTCATTTACCTTACAAGAAACATTAGCTCCCTGGCTATCTTCCTCCATCCAGCTGCCACCTTGTTTTGTTTGTTGTAGTGAAAGAAAAAGGTCTCTAGTACAACCCCAAGTCCAAGAAAGTATGGACGCTGTGTAAAACCTTAATAAAAACAATGAGGATGAGATTAGGACAGCCTATATATATATATCCTCATGTCCTTTTCCGTAACTCCGTATCCTGTTAGGAGTTGCGGGCAGGCTCCCCAACAGGATAAGCGATATATATATATTTTCTTGCTTGATGTATGTCTTCAGTTCCTAAACAGTCTGGGATCTCCATTGTTGTATTTTGAGCTTCCTGATGGGCCACACATTTTCAGTGTTAGACAGGTCTGGACTGCAGACAGGCCAGTCCTGATTCACTCTTTTACTACATAGTCATGCTGATGGAACACGTGCAGAATGTGGCTTGGCATTGTCTTGTTGGAATAACCAGGGACATCCCTGAAAAAGGAGTTGTCTGGGTGGCAGTGTATTTAGCTCCAAAACCTGTATGTACCTTTCAGCATTCATGGTGGCTTCACATATGTGCAAATTACCCATGCTTTAGGGCACTGACGCTCCCTCATGCCATCACAGATGTGGGCTTTTGAACTATTGAGCTGGTAACAATCTGGATGGTGATTCTCCTCTTTAGCCCAGAGAGCACAACATCCACGATTTCCAAAAAGAGTTCGAAATGTGGACTGAGACCTCAGCACACTTTTACACTCAGGTCCAGAAAGGTTGGCAGTGTTTCTGGATGTATGGCTTTCACTTTGCATGGTAGAGTCTGAACTTGTATTTGTAGATGCAACAACAAACTGTGGTTTTCCAAAGTGTCCCTAAGCATATGTAGTAATTTCCTTTATACAGTCAAGTCAGTTTTTAATGCAGTGCTGTCTGAGGGATCAAAGGTCATGGGCATTCGGTGTTGGTTTTCAGCCTTGCCCTTTTCATGTAGAGATTTCTTCATACTCTCTGAATCAGTTGTGCATTGAGAAAAACTGTTCTCAAACTGTTGGACTGTTTGCCTATCCAGTTCTTCACAAAGTGAAAATCCTTGCTTGTTGACGACTAAGCGTTTCATGGATGCCCCTTTCATTACTCTTAATAATGCTATTATTTGTTACCATTTAACCAGGTTACCTGTGGAATGTTCCAAATAAGTATTTTACTGACTATCCAAGTACGTCTGAATGCTCATAAATCTTCGACTTTTCCTACTCTCTGTTATGACAGGGTATTGCTCATGCTGCCTGCATGAGCAATACCCTTTCAAGACCTTTGCCAGACAAGGCCAATGTTGCTCTCACATGCTCCTCAGATGGTAGTTCTTCCTACTTCAATGTATTCATGATTCATTAAGTTGTAATTAGGAAACAACATGAACGCTATGAAGAAGATGGTATGTATTTTTTTGCTCAGAGCATTTTAATGACGCATTATAATAAAAAGCAAAGGAAACAGATAAAGTTAGCCATGAAATATGATTGGGAACTCATTTCTCAGATTGTTCTGACACAGTATGATTGTAGCTAGAGATGCACCGATCCAGCCTTTTCAGTTTCGATACTGATCCTGATGCAGTGGATTCAATACCAATCTGATACCATGGTTGACCTAAAAAGCCATATACCTTTACATGTAGAACAGAAAAGATTAGTGGCATCAGGCATTGATGACTATGCAGTTCTTTCCTAAGATAAAATGAAACAAGATGAAACAGATTAATGCAATGATGAACTATTTATTTTTAACAAAAATCAACAATTGTGCAACAGCAGTTGAAATAAAATCGGATCGTGCATCTGTAATTGCAGCTCATGGTTGCAGAGGTAATTGGGACATCTACTACTTGGCCCTCAGTGAATGACAGATTGGTCAGCGACATTTCTGTAACATCATATTGTGCTTACATCTTCCACCCAGATACAAGTGGGATGAATCAATGCGTTAAACTCTACATATTGACTGGTAGTGCATTTGACAGCTTGACACTTTGTAGTGTGACTCATAAAGTGACACCATATTTTGCAGAAAGTATCAAAACTCAAAAGGTTTTGATTCATTTACATGGATGAACTCAAAGGAACCGATACTGTGACAAGAATCAGTCGGCCCATTACCACTGATTTTAAATTTAGAGTGCTTTCACACCTGCCCTGTTTAGTTTGTTTCAATCAAAGTAAAGTTTGTTTGCCCCCTAAGTGAGGTTCGTATGGGCAGATGTGAACACAGCAATCATACCCAGGTGCGCACCAAACAATCAGATTGAGACCTTCTTGAAGAAGTGGTCTCGTTACAAACAAACTCTAGTGCAGTTTGTTTGTGGTGACGTGTTCCGACCTGGATCTGAACCAACTGCAGTCACATGACACATTGTTTGGGTTAAACATGAGCATGTTACAGTCCTGGAGGATTATTAATGTGCACCTCCTCCTGTACTGCCTTAATATGCACATTCAGCACATCCAATGCATCTAGTTGGAGCTGCGCCTCGTTTTCAAACTGTATGGTTTGACTAAAATGAACAATGACAGCAATATAGTACACAATGACCAGCACTAAAAAAGTGTCACATTTATCTTACAAGTGTACTCTTCTTCAACGTTTTGTTTTCTTCCTGGATTTTTTGACCAATAAAGAGCAACTTTCTCGCACAAGGCATTTGATCTGGTCCGCTTGTAAATGCTGCCGTGAGAACATGAACCAATTCTAGGCAATTCACCTTTCACTAGTTCCTGTACAGCAGGGTCAGTCTTTTTTTCACTGTTATAATCATTAAAAAGCAAAAGCAGCATGTGTATACATTCAGTAGGCTATATCTTCAGTAGCTAGCTAGCTAACCTTACACTTTTCAGGGTTTGATTTTGGTTTTGGAACAGGGAAGAAACGTCTATCTTTTTCCAACCTCTCCAGGTAACGAATATCATTAATACACAACGTGCCCCAGGCACAACATTTAGCTCCAAATCCACAAAACCAGCCTGAAAATGAAGGAAATCTGAAACAGTTGCATTAGAGTCAATGGAGCACAGCTGTGTTGTTGTCAGACCCTGGTCTGAGCCGGCCCCATGCTACGTTATGATTGGCCAGTCTGCGTCCGGGGGTGGGACTTAGCAAAGGGTAAATTTTGCAACTTTGTAACAAAATGAGTCCCTGATTCGGACCAAAGCAAGACAACTATAGGTCTGACAGCACCCTAAGTATTAATAATGACCAAGCTGAAAACATCCCAATACACATTGTACATTTTGGAGAAAAACATTAGGAACCTGGTAAGATCTTAACAATGTTTTCATGACAATAGCACATGTATTTCTGGAAAGCTACTTTTGTCCTTTACAAGTCTAATTTTTGATTAAGTTGTAGCCACATTAAAAAAAACAACTACGCAAGCACACTCGTGTTTATTCACACTTTCTACCAAATGCCCTCACTATTTTCCCTTTAAAACAAACTACGAAAACAAAATGATGAAAGGCAAATAATCACACCATATTAACACATCAAAGACAAACAAAGAGGCATGGAAAGAATTTGGTTAAAGTTGCTCATTAAACAGCGTTCTGTTCAAGAGGAATCAAGAGTAAAACACAGATGTTTTTTTTTTTGGTCAACATGAGTGTCTGCTCACCTGGCATTTCATGTCAGTTTATGTAAATTTCTTTTAATTTTCAGTCTCTTTTCTCATGAATGTTCCCACCACTTTGTCTAAGTGAAGCTGCTCTTTGACCCTGAGCGGTGTGAAATAAAAATGTCACACTTTTTTTTAAAAAAAAAAAACTTCCCCTCCACCACCTGAATGCTTTCACTCTGACAGTGTTGACAAGTCAGGGACACTGTCGCCGGGCGGACGGTAGTTTCAGCCCCCCTTTTCTGTACTCCCTCTGCTCTCCAGGGTCCCTGACGGCTGCTCTCATGTGTCATGCACACACACTTGCTTGCTACCTCTTTCTCACACACACGTTCCCACACTTCAGAAAACACATTGAGTGTGTGCACGTACACATGAATACACATGCAAACAGAATTGTGGGAATGCAAACACAAATTCACATACATTCTCTCTGTGTGTGTTTGTCTCTCTCACACACACAACCGCACAGATGCACAGATGCCCGCATACAACACCTCGTTAATGCCTCGATGATATATTACTAACAAAGTTTTTCCTAGCAAGATTTAAAAAAAAAACTTTAAAAGATTCAGTGCCTTAGCAGCATCGACTAAACTGACCGAAGGGTTGAGTCATTATTTTGCAAATAGTATCTCATGTTCTTGTTATGGGGGTTGTAACTTTTGTAGAGCAGAAAATGTAAGAAAACACGGTCTAATTCCAAAGGTACTTTAAGTTTGAAAAAATCTCCCAACATTAAATCAGAAGGACAGAAATTCCTGATGGAAAAGAAACCAGTCAGTGAGACTTCATCTGATTACTGCTGTGGTTGTGATGTTCCACAGTGTCACAGCAACCAAGACACAACATATTAGTGGAGCGAAGATATACTCCACGGGGACACCAGACACCATAGGTGCCAATCCAATAGTCAGAGAAATCGTCTATAGGAGTTCTACTCTACTGAGCCAATACTAACACAGAGTAGCACCAGAGGATCCCCTTTCTACTTTACACATTTTTGGCTTCTTCTTCTTCTTCTCATGAGCCCCCGTTTTTGGGGGTTTGCCTTCCAGATGGAACAAAAAGAAAACTGAGCAATCCAAAGGCTCTTCCTGTAGCTGGCAGCGAGCGTGCGACAGGGATTAATTCTCAGTTATCCCATGAACTGAAAATAACCAAGCCTGCAAGCTGGCAAAATTGAAGCCGCTTGTCCTCTGTGTTCTGATTGGCAGCGATGCTGTAAAACTGTCAGCTCCAAGATTGAGAGACAACAGATCTTTGAAATTAAAACTGTCTCGGTCTAAATGTGAAACCTCCTGGGTGTAGTTGGTCATTCAGCTTTTTAGCCACCAGCCACAGTAGCTGCAAGGCTCTCGGGAGGTAATGTTGGTCAGTTGGTCCACCATTTTGGTCCAGACTGAAGTACCCTCATGCTATTGGATGGACTGCCCTGACATTTTGTACAGACAGTCATGAAACCTACTGTCATAGAGAACCTCTGACTTTTACTCTAGCACCACTCAACATCTATTGGATTCATTGCTGTGGAATGTTGTGAAGATGAGTCCTATTTACATTGGCAACTCCCTGATTTCTTTTTTTATCTCTAGCACCACTAGCAGCTCAATGTTTTTACTTATTCAGTGAAATACAGGTTGAATTCTTATGGTGATCCCTCAGCAATTCCCCTATCCCAATCCTTACCTCAAAATCCAATATGTCCTATACTTTGATTATGATTTAAGACCTTAAAAACACACCAGCCTCAGCTGTACTTTGTGTGTGGTGCTAATGATTAAATGTTAGCATGCTAACATGCTAAAATAAGATGGTAAACATACCTGCCAAACACGAGAGTGTTAGCAATATCATGAGCTTTTTGCTCAGCCCTTGCTCAGAAGCTCTACCAAAGCACTGTTGTGCATAGGTAGTCCATAAGGAGAGTCCGACACATTGAGTGTGAACCCAAACCAAATACTGGGGAGTGGAAATGGGTTATAAAACCCTCCAACAGCGAACTTGCATCGATGCTGACTTACTGACCATGTGCAACACCGTTTTGTGTTTGTATGGAAGACACCCGTACAAACATAAACTGCTCAAACAATGATAGACATTTAATATTACTATATAGACGTTAACAGCCTAAATGTTACATTGTATTTAGGATTAAATAAACCCTTCTCGCATCTCTTGAAAACGCTAGTTGTGTTCTGATGCAAAAACCAAGTAGCTTGTAAACAGTGTGAACAAGAAGAAGATGTTTATAAAGGTAAAATAAAATAAATACCACCAAATACACTTACTATGACATTTCTTGGGCATACTTTTGTTTTTATGTTTTTGGTGACACGTTATGTCATGCTATACTATGACATTTTTTGGGGCATAGCATTGTATGGCGTTTTTTATGACATGTTTTGGCATACTATACTATGACTTTTTTTTTGACATACTATACTTTGACATTTCTTGGCAGACTTTACTGTGACTTTTTTTTGACATGTTATACTGTGACTTTTTTTGGCATACTGTTCTATGACATTTTTAATCATGCTATACTATGACATTTTTTAGGCATGGTATTGTATGACATTTTTAATGACATTTTGATGGCATACTATACTATGACATTTTTTATCATGCTATGCTATGACATGTTTTTTGGCATACTATACGATGACTTTTTTTATCATGCTATACTATGGCATTTGTATCATGCTATACTATGACATTTATTTGTCATGCTATACTATGACAATTTTTATCATGCTATACTATGACATTTTTATCATACTATACTATGACATTTTTTTGTCATGCTATACTATGACATTTTTATCATACTATACTATGACATTTTTATCATACTATACTATGACATTTTTTTGTCATGCTATACTATGACATTTTTATCATACTATACTATGACATTTTTATCATACTATACGATGACTTTTTTTTATCATGCTATACTATGACATTTTTATCATACTATACTATGACATTTTTATCATGCTATACTATGACATTTTTATCATACTATACTATGACTTTTTTTTGTCATGCTATACTATGACATTTTTATCATACTATACTATGACATTTTTATCATACTATACGATGACTTTTTTTATCATGCTATACTATGACATTTTTTTGGCATGCTATACTATGATAATTTTTATCATACTATACTATGACTTTTTTTTTGTCATGCTTTGTCATACTTTTTTGGCATAATAAACTATGACATTTTTATCATGCTATACTATGACTTTTTTTTGGCATACTATACTATGACTTTTTTTTATCATGCTATACTATGATTTTTTTTGGCATACTATTCTATGACATTTTTATCATGCTATACTATGACATTTTTTATCACGCTATATACTATGACATGTTTTTTGGCATACTATACTATGACTTTTTTATTATGCTATACTATGACATGTTTTATCATGCTATATACTATGACATGTTTTATGGCATACTATACTATGACATTTTTATCATGCTATACTATGACATTTTTATCATGCTATACTACGACATTTTTTGGCATACTATACTATGACTTTATTATCATGCTATACTATGACATTTTTTTTTGTCATGCTATACTATGACTTTTTGGCATAATATACTATGACATTTTTTTGGCATATTATACTATGACTTTTTTGGCATACTATAGTATGACATTTTCTTATCATACTATACTATGACTTTTTTTATCATGCTATACTGTGACATTTTTTTTGGCATACTATGACATTTTTATCATGCTATACTATGACTTTTTTTGGCATACTACACTATGACAATTTTTTTATCGTGCTATACTATGACTTTTTGGCATAATATACTATGACAATTTTTATCATGTTATACTATGACATTTTTTTGGCATACTATGACATTTTTATCATGCTATACTATGACATTTTTTATCATGCTATACTATGACATTTTTTTGGCATACTATACTATGATATTTTTTTATCATGCTATTCTATGACATTTTTATCATGCTATGCTATGACTTTTTTTGGCATAATATACTATGACATTTTTTTTAATCATGTTATACTATGACCTTTTTTGGCATACTATACTATGACATACTTTTTTATCATACTATACTATGACATGTTTTTTGGCATACTATGCTATGACTTTTTTGTCATGCTATACTATGTCATTTTTTTGGCATACTATACTATGACATTTTTGGCATACAATACTATGACTTTTTTATCATGCTATACTATGTCATTTTTTGGCATACTGTACTATGACTTTTTTTTATCATGCTATATTATGACTTTTTTTGGCATATTATACTATGGCTTTTTTGGCATACTATACTATGTCTTTTTTTTTTATCATGCTATACTGTGGCTTTTCTTTTTCTTTTTTTGCTTACCATACTCTGACTGGTTTGACTGGTTTGTGTGTTCAGGTAGTTTTTGTGGTGGGGTTCCAACATTATTTAGCAATACAGGTTTTCAGGTCTACATTTTGCCTAAGCTGTTAACAAAGGAATCTCAATACCAATAACCACCAAGCAGATGCACCCATAAAGTAAACGCCTACTTGTCCAATAAATGATTGCCACTTTCTCTGAGCATGCTTTTCCTCACATGTAGCAAGGGAGAAACATCTTATGCCTTCAGCTCACAATATTGTGAATGCAGAGTGCACCTCTGAGGTCAGTCTTATTAAATACTTAAGGTTTTGTGGAACATCGCACAGTCAGAAAGGACTTCATCAGGCAGTGTCCATCCCTGACTGGTCTTGACAATGATCCAACAGCTGCCTGTTTATAGTCAGCTGCTTTTTGTCCCCAGTGACCACCCTGATAGGATGTGAGGCCTTGGGATGTCTGTGCAACCTGAGGGCAGTTCTGTGGTATCAAAGCTCTGTCTGATGCGAGGGGGGCTGCTCTTAAATCTTGCCATCTCCCGTTGGAATAGCTGAGAGGTTGCTCTGCTCTGAAAGCTCCGAGGGGGATCAGGAAACAGCCTTGCTGTGAGTGCTGGCCGTTCTTTGGCCTGTCATTAATGCACTGCCATTTGAGAACAGCTGTGTGCAGAGAGCCTGTTGCTGAGCAGATCAAGACAGGTCAGTGTGAGATGGGGAGGGGGCGTGAGCATAAACACTGAACAGAGTTTGGGCCATGGGCTTTTGATGGTTATGGTGTATGCATAACTAGCAGTGGTGGTCGTATCTGAAGTGGTACTTCGAGGTGTAACCCAGCACTGACCCCTATATTTTAAAATCAAGGCGGAGCAGGCGCACTTGCCATTCTGAAACATTTGCAAGATTCCTCACAGTCTTCAGGTTCAGAGATTTACGTCTGAAACAACAGCGAGCTCGTGTCCATAAGTAGCCAGGCTGCATACGCATTACATTCAGAACATAAACACAGAGGTCTGACAACAGGCCCATAAAGTCCTCACACATGACAGGATGTGGTTAGCTCTTCTTTCTTTTTTTTTCACAACCCTTACGTTATTCATCCTTATGGAGGAGAGTAAGAATAGAGAGATAGATTGTGACAGCTCACATGCGCTGATCAGTGTACTTGCATTCTGTGGAGATAATGCACCCATCAATCAAAGTGGCATGAACAAAGGAGAGGGGGGCCCAGCCATTCCAGCTAGTCTGACTGGCAGAAAGCACCTTTATCCATTGACCATTAGTGTATCACTCTACCCATCCACAAATACATCTTTTCTTTGCAGTCCTCATTCCGTGGGAATTTCTTTAGAGACTTGGCACGACTCCGCCTGTAACTGTGCACTGCCTCGCTGACACCTCCCTAAAAATAGTGCCCACTAATCCTCAAGTCCCCTCTGAAAAGCACTACACATTACCAGGGCTTCACTAGCACATCAGCTGCATCCAAATCTACAGAGAGATAATACATTTTGAATAAATCTACAGTTTTTTTGTAGACATTTGCATTTGCATGTGAGCAATTGCCATCTTGTATCACATTTAAAAGAGCAGGCATGAATCCAGAGAAATGTAATAGGTTGTCTCCACCTCCACACTGCAGTGCTGCACCCTCTGGTGGGGTTGATGAATACAGCTTTTAACAGCATGTGGACAACTGCAGTAGCAAAGCACTGAACCAGTGAGATCATGTTGTCAAAACTTGCACTTATGTGTCAGCAGGGGTTTACATCTTTCTCAAGGAAGCTTGAGAAGCCAACTGGCCGTAGCAGAGTCAAACTGTGAGCTAAGAGGTGATGTCTTTGTAAATCTTCTGGTCATAATGGTGCCTCATTATTTCACGTCAAAGAACAGACGAGCATTCAGAGCAGTAAAATTTGGTGCATCAGCAAACGCTTTTCCTTGCATTTGGCTGATCGATGGATACTTTGTAGGAATAGCATTGTAAGAATAAAAGTTTCCAATGAAAACTGCCATGTTTCATCATGTTAATAGCTTTAAAAACACAGTCCTCACTTACTTTAAATCTTCCTCACACGCATGTTGGGTCTCCTCACTGATGAATCTTAGCCTTTTCCATGCTTTCCGTCTTTAGGTTTCTGTTTCATTTTGATGAATGCATTTCCCTCTAAAAGGTAGCTAGTTATAATGGAGTTTGCATGCATTGCTCAGAGCTTTCCACTGCATGGTGATCAAATCTAATGTCGCCCAGAGGGAGTTAAGAGGCTCTGTGTGCATCACAGGTTCAAGTTAACAAACTGTGGTGCCTCTCCCTACTCGGCTCCACTACTGTTACATTTCACAAGAGGCTATAAGTCATTTAAAGTGCATAAGTTCTACATGATGATCAGTGTGTCATGACATAAATCGTGTTCGTAAAGAAGTAGTCGGCTTGAAACAGTGTACCAGGCTTCCTGCTGGCTACCAATATAGCGAAAGGCGGCAGCAGATAGCGTGGCATGCACCCCCTGTAGGGATTTTGTAAAAGGAGACCCAAACTGAAATGGACAGCTGAGCCAACTCACATGCCTTGTACATCAACTGTAAGGCCCTCTGGTTACCATCTCCGAATCTGTTTTCCTGTGGTTAGCATGCACGCCGTCTTTTGCGACTTTCAGGGGGAGTAAGTATTTCCCCTCAAAGTCACAATATTACTGAGCCTCAGGAGTAAACAAGTCAAAGTACAGTGCAAAGCATTCCCACACTGTCAAATTAATAACAAATGATGATCAATTCCTGAGTCTGTTTTAGATGAATGAACCTGAGAGTGTTTAACATTGAGCTTCAACTCTGAATTCAGAACATCTGTATCAGTTTCTCTCTTCCCACAAATAATCCCTGAATTCATCAAATGCACAAGACAAATAGAAGAGGAGACCGCAGACTGGACAGCTTGTTTTTAATAAGACTTCAGATGCTCCCACTGACCTTGTAACGCACATCAAAATAATTATAGCATAGACACGCACCAGCATTTCAAATACATATGAGTCCATAGCATCTCAATGCAAATGAGAGAAAATGTTGTCATGCGCATGACGCATGAGAGGGAAAAAAAAAAACAAAAAAAAAACAGCTTTAACTGTTTAATAGTGGAGTAAATCCCTCTGATGGGGATTTGACCTTGAATGACTTCTGGTTACTTAATCATGAAGGTTGCACACTCATTTTTTACATCCAGTTCTGCGTACAATCAATCATGGCTGAGGTTCGAACAGATGGTGTGTTTGTTTACACACAGTAAGAAGCTGTTGGGTGTGAACTTGCATGTCAAATCTCTTTCCACATTTCTCAGTTTAACTTTACAAAAACTGTTACAGGTGGCTTTATACAGACCAGGATGTATAATACCTGGGTTTCACTCAGAGGTGTCTACTCTGAGCAGAGTAGCATAGACAGACTCCCTTTCATACAACTTTAATCCACAGACCTGTCCCTCCTTTGTCTGTCACACACAGTTAATTTACATTATTCACAAAAATGTACCCAGTCTTTTATATTTCTCTTTCAGTTAAATAACTAAAGAACAAAGAAAACAATTACTCAGCTGTACTGTAATGTACAAAGGATGATACTGTCGAGTAGTAAGGTGCATGGAATCGGTGCCACAAAGATCTTTCACAGATGTTAACACTGATGCACCCGTGTCGCATGAGGCAACACCTTTCATCCTCTTTTGTCTTTTGCTTTTGTGTCCTGATGATTGGCTGTCATCTTCTATTGCCCACTTCATCTTCAGAGAGACGTATGTTTGCTTTCGGGGGCTTGGAGAAAGGTTGGCACAGGTCACAGGGCTCCCCGTGCGAGCGTTGGCAGGGCTAGGAAAAGGTCAGTGGCCCAAGGCGACGAGCACTTCAACACTGGGACATGTCACAGGACCTCTGTGATGGAGGCAGAGAGCAAAGGGTTAAAGGTCAGCAGCCGTCGGGGGTTAATAAACACATGCGCACAGACAAAACAGAGTCACCCTCTTTGATTTGAGTAATGATATGGTCTGTAAACCTCTGACCGGGTGACAATACTAAATGGAAAAGGATGCTGAGCATGTTGCAGAAGGCATGACCCCGTTAACATTTACTGTCTTGTTTACATGGGGGTAATGGACAGGCCTCAAGTGAAAGTTGTTTTATCGTCGAATGCAGCCAACATGTGAAGCAAGTTTGCAGTCGATATAACCCTAAATTATCTGACTGACAACAGCACATGTGAGGCTGAGACACGCCAAACACTCAGCAAGTAGGAACATTCAAATAACCCTGGAAGGATGCCACGAAATAAATTGACGACCGATGAAATTACATTCAATAAGTCTCGCATATCAATAAGCCCTCATCATAAAAGTCCCACCAGGTCAAAGGCGGCTCAAGTGTCAAGATTTACAAGAGTGAAAATAAGAAGAGAGAATGCTCGCTCTTTATATGACGCGGATAAAGGCAGTTGCAGTGAGATAAAGGAAGTTAAGAATCGGTTTAAATGTGATTTCGGGACAGACATCAGAAGGCTAACACAGATAAACATCCTCTGTTTGCTTTACGTAGTATTTATGAGTGTTGGTTTGTCGTCAGGCTAACAGGTGAAGGTTAAGGTCTCGCAGAAAGGCGAGAGCAGGGTGAGGAGGGGAGTAGGGTGCTGCTGACGTTGCCGCTGGGAGGGGGTTTGAGTGAAGAGTGATATGCTGCTTAATTGCCTCGGGGTCCTGTTTCTAACCCCGAGCAGTGAAGCACTTGTGGAGAGGGTCTCCTCATCGCCTTGGCTATTCTAGGAATTCCTCACTGGGTGCGGGCCCATGTCAGTGGGGCCACTGAATAAAAGCTGTCATCAGTATAAAGATACCCCGCTTCTCCTCACCCTTCCCTGCACTATTTCTTCCATATCTCATCTCCACCCCTTTGCGGGTGTAAATAGAGTCTCCGTGCCACACCATGCTCTCCCCAGGGGGTGCTCGCTCTCACCGGGGAGATGACCTGCACATTAGACCAAGTGCAAGTTCAGGTTCATGGTTGCCTTGTGCCAAGAACAACAGAACTAACTTTAGTGCCTTCTGTACCGCAGTCTTTTTTGGGTAATGTGAACATGGCCAAGCTCATGTGTGCAAATAAGCACACAAACGTATTGCAAATGAACCACGGCTCTGTCTGATGCTCCTTTTATTAGGGACAGACAAGAAAACAAATTGAATGAGTACATTGGTGCTCTTGTCTTAACCAGATCTTTTCATTCAATGTATGGTTGTTTGTGTAATGACACTGATGATACCGCCTGTGGTTGGATCTTTGTGGGGATCTCTGTTTTATGTTTTTGTGAATTCTTGTCTGTGGATCAGTAAAGCCTTGTTATGTTTTTTCAAACCCTGGACTACAGCCACAGTTAAACCCCCTCTGAACTACACCAACTCTCAAAAAGTCATGGCTTCATTTCCTTTGAGACTCCCAAAAGCACAGTATTCACAGCTCAGTTAACACACCTTTAATGTTCCTGTAGTTCATCTAGACTTTAAGGTAGACTTTTAATTAATAACAAGAGACAAGGGTATATTATAAAGAAAGCTGGTGATGTCATTATTTGTCTCCTTTCCCCTGCTGTTTGATGTTTTAATAAAGTTTTATATCGCCAGCTGGCTTTTATAAAACACTGTTGCATTTGTGAATGCCTCTTCATGTGCCTGCGCCTGTTGAGGGCTTTCTCCTATTGTTTATAAACACTGTTTGTGAACGCTGTTCTTTGTGCCCGCACGTGTGTGCCTGAACGCCATCCTGTACGCAAATATGCGAATCCTAGGATAGCGAAGGAATGACCGCTCTTTGCTCCCTATGATTGGCTGGTATTTGCCTTCATTGGTTGGATTGGTTAGGTTTAAGCAAGAAGAGTGGGACGGGTTAGTGTTAGGGTAAGAATGTCAGGGTAAGTCAATCAAGGCAGAGTAAGGCGGGATATTTCTTCGCTATTTTAGGATTTGCAAATTCACATCCTGTAGAGTAACCACAATGCTAATGGGCATCTGTTTATACTTGAGATGTCAGTTCAGTTCATTTCTCCTTTGAGAGCCTGAGACACATTGACTAGTGACTAACAGATTCATTTTTAAGAAAAGCCACAAAATGATGTGAAATACAAAAAGCCATTTCTTTTGTCCTGGTTCCACACTGACTCAGAGCTTTAAAGCTGCCTTTCAATCCATTAAGAGGTGGTGAATTTAAATGTTTTGCTTTTCATTTTTTTTTCTTTTAGCTTTGCTGACAGCCAGCCAGCTAGCTGCCCTAACATAGTGCCCATTGCCCTCACTTCGGTCTCCACTGGTTAGCTAATGTTAGCTTTGGCTGCTCAGCACTGTGTACCACCTGGGTCGGGTGGGAGCTAGCTAGCAGTGTTACTCGTTCACATCAGAGCCACAAAGCGGTGGCAGCTGTTGTATTCACCCAAAGTTGAGCAAAGTGGCACACAGCAATGATCATTAGAGCCACCTGCAGTTCTCAGAAACTTGTAATACTCGCACACGTACTTTTTTTGGTTTACATGCAGCGTTTATTGTTGTTTGTGTTGAGCGTCTCTGACCGAGACAGGAAGGAAAGCGGAAACTAATATGCCAACCCCTGATGAAACCGGATGTGCATCACTGTACTTGTGCACAGAGCCTCTGACCGCTACTAACGGCTAATAACGCTGGTGGTGGGACAGCATTGCTGCAGAGATATGTCGGCCACCCTCTAGTCTCCCCCTCTGGTAGCCCCTGTGAGTAAGCAGCTTCATATTGGGCCACAAAACCCCTTTAGCATTATTGATGTATGTTAGCACCAAAATTTCAAGGAGACATCTATAGAAACGTGACACTAGGCCATTACGATTCAACCAAGAACATGACTGACAGCCTTTTTTTCAAGTTCTCCTTTTTTTCCCCCAGAAGTTTTGCCTGAACGCTGATGGTAAGATAAGAAAATTGATACCGCTCTGATTTATAAAGCTACCGTCAGTGGCCGCTTAGCTTAGGCTTTACCCAGAGGCTCATTTGTTTGAACTGTTAAAACAAAGTAAAGTAAGTTGCGTGCCAGTGCTATTTCTTTCCAAGTGCAGTGACTTCTGGAAGTCATGCAAGAAATAGTTCCAGTGGCACGTAACTTTCTGTAAACCCACAACTTGTCATTTGCACACTTCCATTTCTATAAGGATTAAACAAAGAAAAAATAAGGTTTTTACTTGGGCTTTATACATGGTAGTAGTCTAGCTGTTTTCCCTTGCTTCCAGTCTTTATGCTAAGCTAGGCTAATCATGTTCTGGCTATAGCTTCATATTTAATGTGCAGACATGTGAGTGGACTCTGGCCAGAAATCATTACAAAGGGTAACCACCAGTTGAACATCTCAGACTTAAGTTGGTATGATTATTTTTCATAGTTTTTATTCTTCCTTTCTTCTACTCTCTTCAAGTTTTTATTGTTAATTTTCAGCTGACTTAGATCTAAAGTGTTTGATATCAAGTTTGGTTTGTATTGTGGCCTCTCTGTACCTGCAACATGCTGTGGCTTCATGGGGCCGGCCTTTTTCATGAATGGCTCCTCACTTTGAAACGTGAGGATGGGCTCGGTAGCCATGCTGGTCTCAGACTTTTCCCGTGCTCCGTTGGTCGTGTTGCCGTGATTAGCGAGATGGATGATATCTCCAAAGTGGGCAGTGTCTTCTTTAGCGGACAGACCATTCTCGTGTCTCATAGGCTGGACCCCGTTGACCACTTGGACTGAGGGGCTGCGGGAGAGAGGAGAGACAAAGCAGAGTATGGCTTTAGTTACGATGGGTCGGAGTGAGTCATACAACAAGTGAGTCATTCCACCACCGTCCAATTACGGGAGTCTTTTAAAAATCTACCCCAAGAAGCGTATTCGAGTACAAAGAGTAAACATTTCAAGAAACCGAATCTCTCCCAGTGTTACGATTGTTTACTGTTGGCCTGAATCGTGTGGCTCCTTGTGTTTTCTGTTGAAGTTTACAATATTACAAACGTCCTGCAGACTTGACTGGTGATTTTTCTGGCACACGACTTTTATACTGTTCATGGTGGTCTTGCATCAACATGAGCACAAAGAAACTCTTAGAAAGAAAGGAGCAGTGTAGTTTTACCTTTCTTTGACATCTGTCTGTCCATTCTCTGTCTTGTTGTTGAGCAGGCTGACTTCTGTCTTTGGCTGATACTCAGCAGATGCTGGAGGAAACAAAGTAAAGCAGCCATTTATCCAGTGTAAACTATCCACACCGGCATGATCACACACTCAGCATTCAACCCTACGCTGCATCATCATCAACCACATGGTGACAAACACCATTAATAATCATCCTTAAACTGTGTCAAGCTAACTTTAATAGGCAGGAAAGAGATGCCAAATTTTCTTAGGGCATCCTTCCTGTGTAGCCAGATCCCCCTTGACTCAGCTCTACTGAGGACATGGCTGTGGTTCAGACAGATTTCCACACCCCTGACTAGAATGGAAGTACGCCTGCCAGGCCTCCGACCACATCAGTGGCTGGCTAATGTCTTCCTGCATTGGGGAAGTTGGGGAGCTTTGCTACAAACAGCAAATCTCCCAGACCACATTGATCCCCTTCATCTTACTCATTCACTGTGTGTGACGTGGAAGCTTAGACGAGGAGGGTGTGCAAGTTGCATGCTTTTTAACAAAGTTGGGTTAAGACTTTTTCCATAATTAGAAGTTGTGTCTACAACTTGCAAGACATGGGTGGATATGGTTAAGGCCTTTGCAGCATCACATGTGTCCTTATATTATTACTTGTTTTAAAAGTAACTGTCTGATAACTGCTGCAGGCTGTTGCCATGAGCCCACTCTTCCTCTCTAACTCCCTCAGTCCCACGGCTTGGACAACAAGCAAGCACACATGGGTCCTATTGTACAGAGAAGAAGAACTCAAACTGCAGCTGTGCAGGATATGAGACTGAGATATAATCTAGTAACCCTTTTATACAGACTGCTCTGATTTGAAGATGACTCACATGGGAAATGAGGACAGGAGTGCAACAAATACCTGTGAATTTGTTGATGCAAACATATGGAAGTAAAAGATGAAGAGGAAAGATGTGGGATTATGTGTCATCAAATATCAGCCTAAAGGTGGGATGAGTAAAATGAGTTCATCTGCAATAATGTGAGTCAAACACCCTCTAACATTGACTGCTAATGTGGGTTTGCTGATTAGAAATCCACTTCTAAGTGGATTCTGGCCACAAATCATCCACTTAGTTTTAAATCCCCTCACAGATAACACATTAATGGAAGATGAGTAAAGACAGTTACCCTAAATGATTCCTGCAGATTAAAGGCTTGCAGTGGGTAATGATTTTCCTCCCTTACTTGAGGATGTTCTGCTTACCTTTGCTGCTCTCTGCCTCTTTGTCATTGACATTTGTGGGAGGGGAGGACTTTGTCTCTTTCTGTGAAGATGGGAAATAGTTTCAGTACCCTTTTTACTGGAAAGTCAGTGCTGTTTTGGTTAAAACAGAACAGCAAATGTACCTTGTCACCGCCATCTGTCTTTCGTGTCCTCTTCATGATCTCATCCAGACGCTGAGGAAAGAAAAAAGGAATAAGACCAAGAAAAATGCCACAGAGACAAATACCCATAAGAGAACCTGTTCTTAGATTTCCTTTGTATTTTGTGCAAGAAATAAGGGCAGACGTGTTTTCAAAGTTATGAAATGAAGATTTCAGGTTGTTAAAACTGGGTTAGGTTTAATGGGCTAGACTGAGCCCACACACCTTGACAGACTGTTTGCTAGAAACATAGGTTTCATATTTCGCTGTTCATTGCTTCTCTTCACCACAGAAAAAGCTTTCCCTGTGTCTTATATCTAAGGCTATTATGCCTGAAGTGAGTGCAGTCATGAAGTCAAACTGAGGCTCTTATGTCTCCAGGTGGAGAGCTGTGTTAATAATGATGAAGCAGCACTTGTGTATTCAGCTGGAACGACAGCGTAGGATGGTGGAACAGTGAACAGTAGGGTGGAGGAAACAGGATAAGTCTATACCGTGCTGAAGAACAAACCACTCTTTGTGGTTAATTTGTATGCACAGACAGCAAAGGTTTAATGCAAGATGCGACCTTCATCTGAGGACACAGCTAGCCTGGGACACTAAGACCAGAACTGCAGCTGCCACTCATAAAAGTGAAGCATTTTTAAGAGCCAGGATTATTCATGGACAGCTCACACACTTGGGGCTTTGGCATCTGGCCTGACTGCAAAACTTGTGCCTCAGGACAAAAGATTCTTCTTTGTCTAACAAGCTGGATACTTTATGGATACTTAAATCCACACATGCTTGCTGATCACAAACTACCCTTTGTTGAGGTGATAACAAGAGTAGGCCACTTAGTTTTGATAGACGTCAGTCACCAACAGTGTGTTGTACAGTGTTAATATGCAGCGAGTCTCTAGGGCAGAGGACATGCTGTTCTTGCGGACTAATTCCAGCACGGAGCCAAGCTTGGGTTGGCTGAGCCAGACCTGGCACGCCTCGATAAGAGCCTTTCTCACATGGACAGAAGATGAGGAGAGGGAAAGAAAGGCTTAGCTTGCATATAGAAGCGTGGGCTTACTGGAGGTGTGGGTGGCATACTTGAGTAGATAGCCATGGTCATACTGCACACACACACACACACACACACACACACACACAATCAGCACACATGCAAAGATATGCACAAACCCACACACAGATAACTGGCACGGGGAGGTCTCCATTATTAGTGTTTATATATAGCTTCATGCTCGACACACAGTCTAAGCCCTATTAAATCATGGCATGCAGACAACCCATCCAGGATAAGCCAAAAACATCATCCATCTTGGTTTCATGGACTCAACTTCCAAGCCTGCTTTTGTCATGTCAAAAGACAGACCACAGAGTGACCATACCCCAGAATATGATACCTCCACTGGGGGAGGGGAGCTCATTGGAAACTGTCTACAGTATTAATTTTGTGTTACTGTTACTCATGCAGTGAGAGCAGAGCTGGGACTTTTAAAATCAGGCAATCAGTTTGGAGGATTTTAAAGCAGTTTTTTCCTTACAAAATCTAAGAAAGTATTTTTGAAAAAAAAAAAAAGAGGATTTAATTTCTACTTTCAATATTCTAAAAATGCGCTTTTCCGTTTTGAAACGGGTGACTTAGAAACCTGGCTGAAAGAACAATGATGGGAGGACAGATGCGGTGCCCTACCCTTTTCCTCTCCAGCCTCTCCTGCTCCTCCTTCTGGAAGTGTTTCTCCCTCTCCAGACGCTGCTTCTCCGCCTCCTCCCGAGCTTTCGCCTCAGCCTCTTCTTTCTGAAACACACACAGGCGAGAATCCAACCACAATCTTAATGCCGGCAGAAGGGGGGAAAAAAACCCCAGCCAAAATAACATGCCTTTTACATAACAAGGGTGTGGTTTCTCCCTGCAATTATTGTTTACAACCACAAAAGGGATATTTTCCTGTACCTTTGAGCCAAAAAGATCTATTTCTAACATTTACAGCCTCGTGAGGACCATTCAAAGTGAAATACAATGCTTAAGCCTTTGCATAATTATATTTGATCAAGTTTAACCACAAAAGCCACTTTCTGTAGAGGACCACAAGGGGGTGGCAAAGCGTAAGTGCTGGATACCACTTCCAGAGATAAGACAGTGCCAGAGCTGATCATGTTACAGGCCTACAGGAGAAACAAATATTGTAATGAAAAGCCACATTTCCTGTTTCTACTAACCAAGCGTCATTCCCCTCTACTTCTTCCCGGCAACATCAGCAAACACAGGAAGAGTCAATATTGCCTTTAATGGTTATTTGACAAACTGAAAAGTGAAAAGGGCACATTCATTGTAGCTACTGCCTCACCAGTTTGGATCAATATTTGCCTCTAAAGCACAACAACATCCCACTGACGTTGAAAATAGTAGGACTGTGCTTCCTGACCAACCTGTTATCATCGAAGTTCAGTGTGAGGTGAGCAGCTGAGCAGAGACAGTAAACAAGTGACTCTGAAAAACACCACAGAGTTTGTTGCCAAAGACAGGAGAGCGTAAAAGTTTGTGGTGTAACGGGCAAAGTGCCTGGGAATGATGTGACGAGTGCATACATGTGTGTCTTGACCTTATTTGAAAGGCAGTAATAACTGCCACAGCGGTGCTTAAAGGTCCTCCCTGCTATGGGCTTTAAGCACTTGCAAGATCCTTTCACCCCTATCTGACTAACCAGACATCTCCACTGCACCACATTAAAGGAATATTTCAACCCCCAAATGAGCATTGATCTATCAGTTACTCAGCCCATGTTACCATGAATTCAGGGAGGAAACTTTTTTTGTTCTTGCATGCCTCCACGTTGACTGAAGAATTAAGAAAAGATTAAAGTAAATTCTTGATCACGGCATATTAAAACAGCAAAACTACATCATCAATCGTTCAGCAAAGGCATGTGAGAAAAGCTATTTTTTCTTCCTGAATTCAACATAACACTGGGTGATTTATTCATATAATAATCCTTAAACAACCAACCTTACTAACAGCTTTCCTTTGTCTGCGTGCTGAGTGTTAACAGTCATTATACCTGTTTTTGTAGGCGCAAGTTCTCCTCCTGCTCAGCTTTGGCTCTCTCCAGAGCCTCCTTCTCCTCCTGCAGGCGCTGCTCCTCGTCCCTCCTCTGCTGCTCCTCGGCCATGGCACGTGCCTCCTCCTCCCTAATTCGCCTCTCCTCTGCCTCCCTTGCTATTCGCTCCTCTCTCAGGATCCTAAAGACGTATGAACATACAGCCGAGGGTAAGTATTTCCACTCAATCACGTGTCAAACGCTTTGAACGCAGTAAACAATTTAAAATGTAAATGATTCCATTGACGGGACATTTCCTCTTTAGTTTACACCATCTCTGCTGAGTTCACATTAAAGCACGAGTAGCAGGAAACCAAAACTATTTAAGGAGATGGAAACAAATGGAAGTATGTGTGCCAACACAAGATCACATCAAGCTGTAAATAGTGACTTGTTGTGGTTAGGATCACCCAACAGGCTATCCAATTCTTAATGCCTCCACACATCATGGCCAGTGTTGAGTGAGGTCTCATTTGGACATACATGTGCTTTGATAGTACATGGAGCCTTCCTGTTTAGTTTTGCTGATGTCTTTTTCATTATAAATGGGAAATAGCTGCATGTCCTCAGTGAGGTTTGTTCTGCATGATAAAAACAACTACAGCGGCGTAGTCTACACCAACAAACACACTTTCAGAATAAAGTATACTTTCACATAAGTTCAAACGTCATATACATGTCAGAGGGTGACATTGCAAATGTGCATTTTAATTATGGCTCCTCCACTACCTTATATGACCTCTTGAGATGTCTGACTGGGAAAAAAGAAAATAATGGGTAATTAAAGGACCAAGCCCTTGAGTGGGAACACAGCTTGGGAATTACTGTCATTCAGCATGGACACAGACGTGTTTAAATTCCTTTTTTTTTTCTCTCACAGTGAAAGAACTTGACAGATGTTTGACTATGCAAAGTCAACACTGTGCCGACCATCTCCAGTTTTGAGGCATATTAAAAAAACCCTCTGACCTCTCCTTCTCCTCCTGCTCGCGGCGCTCCTGCTCCTCCCTCTCCCTCTGCTCTCGGGCCTGTCGCCGTTTCTCTGCCAGGATACGAGCCGCCTCCTCTGGGTCGTTGGTGCCTGCCATGGGCTTGGCTGATGGAGACGGTGCAGGTGAGGACGCAGGGGCAGGAGGAGCTGGATGGGCCGGCTCAGGTGAAGGGGAAGCTGCAGTGGTTCTAACTGGCGTGCTCGACGCGTGTGGTGAGGCAGCGGCCGAGGCTACTACGATGGCAGGAACCACAGGGGAACCTAAAAGAGAGGAAACTAGTGTTACAGAAGAGACACTAAGACATCATGCTGTGCAACTTAACAAAAACCTTTGAAGTGATTTTTCATGCTTCCCCACAAGTAATGACTTTTGAAGTGGTGCTTTGTCAAAGGAGAACCTATAGGTCATTTATTATTCTCCATTATTAATAACGCATTCAACCTCAGTCCGCATATGCACTGTGAAAACATTCTGTCCCCTGGCAAATGGAAATTGTAAACAGCCATAGCTTCAGCCTAAGAACTTGGTAATTACATAATTAAGGCTGATTAGTGCAGCATCTTACTGCTGTGTGTGGCTCACTCAGTACATTCCCTTTGTTTTCATGACTAATTAAGTCTGATGATAATCTTTGCCTATTGCTTCTTGAAAGAAATGCAGAGTTTCCAGAGGCTTTTTCACTTTTTCCATTAGATACATTCTTCTAACCAGTCACAGGAAAAGACCAAGCCAGACAGTGAGGAGCTCTTTGGGTACATTAGAAGAAATAACATAAAATACAGTATGACTCAGCCATGCAGGGAAGCTATCCCAAATCCAGATATACTGTATCATTAGACTGTTAAAATAGGACAATCTATCAGTGTGGAGATATTAAGTTGCAACAAAATGCTGATTATTGTGCAGTATACTGTTCTACAATAATATTAATAATAATCTTTATTCGCTTTCAGCCACGTTTTATGGTCTTTATCTACAGATGGAGTTTTTGCAGTGCTCATTATGACCTCATCATGAAACTTCGATAACTTGATAACAGATGGTCGACTGAAGTTCCATTCTTGGTTCACATGATGTCAACTGGGCAAACTCTGGCCACATCCACACTAATATGTTTCAGCCCCATCTCAAAAATAATCTCTATCCATACTCACATGCCTGAAACCACAAATAACATGACCATTCATGTACGCTTGGCATGCCAGTATAAACAGGAAGCAGAGACTACTCGATGGTGATTTCTTTGGTTGGAACAGTTACCAAAAGTATCACATGAGCATAAGGTGGTCAAGGCAGCAGAAAACCGACTGGTAGTTGTTACCAGGCAATATGGTGACATATCAGCTGTAACAGGAGCATCACCCATCACTGGAGGAAGCCATAGCAATGGGAAGGCAATAACATTACCCGCACAAGAAGGATGAAATCACAAAAGTATGCGGGCCTAGCTGTAATGTTTTTGTTTGACACATCATGAATGAAGACCTAAATGGGAAGCAAACACAGGTGTCTGCATTATTGTTTTCAAAAGTCTCTGTTTCCACCCTTCCAGACTAAAACTCAAACTAAAATGGGGTCAGCTGTGTTTTCCAAGATCTCTGTTTTAAGGGTTCCAAAATGCCGGGGTAGTGTGGACGCTAGACATAAATGTAGCAATAGTTGTGCATTTCAAAACGAAAGTGTTTTAGTGTGGATGTAACAGTGTTATCTACTGATGAAGACCATAAAAGGTGGTTAAAGCTCTGGAAGAATCCTGTAAGTGGATGATTTCTTTTGTCAAACTAAGGTCCCGAGGTCAATCATGAAATTAAGCTCTGGTGAAAGTTCAGTCAAAAAGACAATACTCTTCATACTCAGGCTGTAAGTTTCTTTCTCAGCCTGCCACTCACTCCTTGCATGTATGCTGACTAGTGATGTGTCATTCGCGAATGAGCCAGCTCTAAGTGCTGATTCTTTGTAGCGAATGAAAAGAGCCTACTCCTGTCGGGAAGAGCCTAATCTTCGGCTTTGCTGAGAATCCATGCAGGCAGGGGCGGGACTTTATTTTGATGGGCACACCATGCGGCCAATCACATGCGAGTCTAGGATCATAACATGATGTAAAAGAAGGAAGGGGGCAGACGCACCAAAGACAGCGAGTGTAATGGTACAGGCCAGAAGAGACAAGGGGAGCCGGATTTAAATGCAAGCACGTCAATGATATTGGAGACTGCAAAGCTGATTGCAGAATTTGTAAAATGAAAATATCCATCAGAACAGGGTCAACAACAAACCTGCACAGACATGTAAGAACCGCCCACCCGTCCGTGCAACTGGAGTAGAGCGGGCACTGTAGAATTTTTCTTGTAACGAAAAAAAAAAAATGCATAAAAATGAGGCTTTTATAAAAACACTGAATGTAAAATTGCTTACCAGCACACAAACCATTCATAATTGCTGAATAAGGCTAAAATAGAAGGCTCCGAGTGATACTACATGAAGCGCCATTTGGGAGCCATAAGAGCTGGCTCTTCTAAGGGAGCCGAGCCAAAAGAGCCAAATCTTTGAAAAGAGCCAGACTTCCCATCACTAATACTCACTAACTGTCTCTAGGCGTCATTGTCTGGGTAGGTCAATTGAATCATCAGCTGATTCACAATTGCCCAATAGCACAGCGACACAACTCTGTCAGCCTATCATCTTACTGCTCCTTATTTTAAATATAGTTCTTGCTCAGCCGTAGTTCCTCCTCCTCCTCTGCCCTCCACCTCCCCATCACCACCTAGTCTTTACGGATTCATCAGCCTCATACACCTTTGGGGTAAGCAGCCACCACCACCAGCAGTGTCTGGACTCCATGGGGGGATTTATCCTGCTGCCATTCAGATGTCCCACTATCACAAAATATCTCCCTCTGGTGTCCAGGTGCTAAAGACTTCTGTTAAATCTTAATCACCACAAATCATCTGTTAAACTGTACACTCATATTCTATATGAAATAATATCTTAATTGTTTTGTCTCTCTGATTGAACTTTTGTACTCAAGCTCTAGGAAAAAAAGTAGATATAATTAACATCACTGTTGCTAGGGGAAAGTCTGATAATGACTGTCGTCACTGTGCAAGAAATTAGATACTAGTTGAACTTTATTTTGAACAGCAAGCCATAATAACTTCATTCTGTTGTACTCACTCTTTCTCTGTTCGGGAGTTGTGGGCCTACGCGGCTCCTTCACTCTTTCAAGGGGAACAGGGGAGGAGGTGCGGTGGTCTATCCTGGCAGGGGTCCTGGCTCTTTTGGGCCGACCTTTAGGAGTTGACGGGCTTCCACGTGTGGATGGAGGTTTGGGGGAGGCAGCAGGGCTGGGGGAGGCAGTTCTGCCCTTAGGCGTGGCTGGGGATGACGGCCGTTGTCTTGATAAAGGACTGGGGCTGGAAGAAAGGAAAATCCAGGGGTAAAAAATAAGACTGATGGAGAATTTAAAAAATGATTCTGTAATTCATTTACACCAAGTTGGACACATTATTCTTTTAGACTGGGATGTTTGTTTAAAAACCAGACACATGTCCTGAAGAAACCTGATTTCATCAGACAGGTTCACTGCAAACAAAGCACTCATACATTGCATCATCACATTTAAAGTGCATTATCGGTCAGCTTCCAGCTATACAAAGGCAATGCAACACTTGGAGGGGAAACATCCATTTTGCTGAAGAAGATGTTTTGTTTTTTCCTTGAGGCCTCTGGCACTGACGGCCCTGACAGCTCTGCCAAGCTCTTTGCTGCCTTTTTGTTGAGTCAAAAGATCTTTTTTCTCCTCTTCCATCCCTTCTGTCATGGATGTCATTTATTTCAATGGCCTGGGGATAGGAGAGGAAATGACCACTCGTCCTGGGATCCTTCACTCAATGGCTCGGCTCAAACAGTGCATGAAATATGCGGTCATTATAATGCAGACGTAAACACTGTCACTCTGGCTGTTGACCACAAACAAGCTGTGGGTCAAGGGGATATAAGGTGAACCTTGTTTACGATACAGTGTCAGTGATCATGTTTCTATACATATTAAAACAGCAGATTATCATATGTCAGATTATTCAATTGGTTCTTAGGGTATGTAAAGTAATATGATTTTTTTTTTTTAATTGGAGGTGGTAGCTTTGAATTATGTACCTTAAATAGTGTGTATGGTGTACTTTTCAGTTGGAGCTTTCACAAGGTTTGGTTTCAGTTGTTCATGTTCAACATCGGCCTCCATAAGGCTGAGGATTATTTTAATGATGAAATAATATGCCCACTATTTCCGCGACTATGCCAGAAATATGGAAAATAATTTCCTAGAATCCAAGATTACATCTTCAGATGTCTTGTGTTTTACATCCAACAGTCCAAACTTCAAAGTAATTCAGTTAACAAAATAACGAAAAGCGGCAAATTATTATTTATTGGAATTTTTAGTAGAATTATTTCTTATATATTATACAATTAATTATTATATATATAATTTATTAATTATTTATTATTGTAAAATTATTGGTTGGACCCTGGATTATTATTTTTGACACTTTGTACTCTAATGATAACTCAAGAAGATTATTAATAAATTAATTAGTGATAAAAATAATGAAAATAAATCCATGGTTCTTCTTAGTATTAAATAGGATGGGAAATTAGGATTAACATTACACAGGCTCTATGCAAAATGAGTTGTGTGGACACTGTTCTCAACATGGAGGTGGCTAACTCGGCAGCTAACGGTGCGAACTAGGACTGTACAATTAATCAAAAGATGATAAAAATGGCAATATGGCCTACTGTTACATCAAAATCACAGGAGCTGCAATTTTTTAATAGATGTAAAATGTGTCACAACATACTATTATGATGCAAATGATGCATTGTGGTGCCACAGAGATGCCTGGCCCACATATCACATCTAACGTTAGAGAGCATGCTTGTTTGGCACAGACCAAAGCAAAATAATCACATCATTGTCATTTTACAGGGAAAATGAAATGCAAAAATTACTATTCCCTCTAAAACTGTGACTCATATCGCATAGCAGTATCTCTCAAAATCATCCCTATGTCATTTTTTTGGGGGTTTTTTTTGCATATAATGCAGCCCTAATACTAACTCAATAAACAGCACTTAACAGCAACAGCACTGACAGAGCTAATGGTGATAACCAGGGTGCAACCGGAGGGTCGGTGCTACACTTCCAAGATGCCGCTGTCCCAATATCAGTGGTAACCACTGTATGAGCGCATTGCAAAGCAGCTGTGATGAACTAGCCAGTGGGATACTCTCATGCACGCACACCCATTCTGGCTCACCGCAACAAACCACAGAGAGGCTCAGATTACAACACACACAAAGGTAGCGTGACTTCATCCTCCTGTCAGGATGCCATTGCTCCACTCTACATTTACATAGAAAATAGTGGTTTGCTGCTGTATTAATGTTCTCAGTGTCGCATGCAGAACATTTGAATCAAATTAAAGGGCAATGACCACAGCTTATGTCAGTCATTTTCCTCCTAGCATCAGCAGTAAGTAAGCAGTGGTAATAGACCACAGGCTTTGTTAAATGTGTAAACAGACAATTAAATGTCATAATTAGAGGTCTGATAGAGGAAGTCAGCAATCAGGTTTAAAGTGAACTGGAAGTAAAGATGAAAGGATGAATAAATAAACAGAAGCTGTATGTTTTACCTTGGATCAGGTCTGTGTCTCATGCTGGGTAAAGACTGTCTCTTCTTAAGCACCTTCTCTTTGGTGAGGGCGCTCTTCTCCTTCTCATTCTCCCGTTCCTTGTCCTTCTTTTCTTTCTTGTTTTTATCCATCTGGTTGACAATAACACATTTTAATCTTTTCATTTTCCATTCAGAAAAAAAAGTTCAATTGTAATAAAAACAGAAAAAAGGCCAAGATATGCTAAAGGTTATTGTACATAAAGTACAGGAAAAGAGGAAGTCTGGTCAGGGGCCATGCTTTGCTCTCTTGGCAATAGTTTCTCAACAATAATCCAACAATACCACCATTAAATTTCCACTCAAAATCAGATTAAAGGCACACCCACTTGTAAAAACAGAATCAGCTGTTATAAATTTCACGGCTGTTTAACCACGCTTTTATTCTTTAAACTGTTTACTTATTCTGAGTCTCTTGATTGAGTCCAGCATTGAAGACTGACTGTCAGAGAAGACAACAACATGGCAGACAACTTATCAGTCAGACTTACAGGTGTGGAGCTCCGTCTGTGTTGGCGCTGGGTGATGTCGGGTGTGCTGGACGTCACTCTCCAGCGGTCGGCGCAGCGGTGGTGGGGCTGGTGGGCGCACAAGGTGAGGGGACTGGCTGAGGCTGAACGAGGGCAGAGAGGAGAGTCTACATAGAAAAGTGACGTACAATTAGCTCGCCAACACTGATACAGCAGTGTGTTTTAATATATTTAGAGAGGCAGAAATTAAGCTAATGTGTGTCCATTATTTTTCAACTTACAACCATCTTTGCCATTGTTGAGGACGCTGGCAGCACTGCGGCTCCTGGCGAGGAAAGACAGTGTTGGCGTCATCAGCCGGTCGACTATACTGCTCTCCCATGGACTCAGTGCAAGGCTGCGGGCTGCAGGTAGGAAAACAGATTGATCAATGTGTGTTTTATTTACTCCAAAGACATCTTACAGGGATGTCCTCAGTTGAACCAGAATTTTGCTGCAAGCATGTATCACCCAAGCTGTGGTCAAACCTGATGAATTACAGGAACTTAAAATCAATCATTGCAGAGTTCTCCATTATCACCCGAACACAGTGATGAAATAAACTTTACCATTTGTCCCTAGAGGGAAATGAAAAGTTGTTAAGGTTATGGCTCATGTAGCGACATGTCTACAAGCCATAAAGACCCAATGAAATACACAAAACCCCAATAAAGACACCTCAGCGCCACCCAAAGAGATAATAGGAGACAGAAAATGAGCTCAGTGAATGTGTCTACTATAACCTTGGGCTGTAGTGGTACCACCCAAGAGAGAGCGAGAGTTATTTGAAATGCATGTCTAGACAGTGAGTCAGTTATTTATAACCACAGCCCTGAGCATACAGGCAGAGACGAAGAAGACTGGAGACTCATCAGTATTTTATTTGGGGGAGAATCTCCCTCCTCTGGCTTCAAGGCGTAGGGCGAGGAGGATGTTGCAGTGAATGCTAACAGACAGGGTGTGTAATCGTGCTCGGCTGGAGAGGAGAGCGACAAGAGGGGCAGGGTAGTTACCTATCTATTTTTTCCAGCAGCACAGAGGAACAGTGCCTGCTCCAGGGGAGTTTTCAGAATACATTATCTCCTGAAAAATGCTGACTCACTCGCTAACTTTACTTTTCTCAAGCCCTGAAGTTTCTCCTTCTTTGCAGGAGTACACCGTGACCTGGTTAACTTTAGACCTATAAAAAGAGCTGCACTATCTGAAGCAGGAACAAAGGTTGATTCAAAGACACAAAGTTGATTCAAATAAATAACTGTCACCCACCTCCACATCACCCATCAATAAAGCATTCAAGACGATACAAAAGACATCCGTTTCCCCGTATGTAACGATGAAAATGAGCACAAAAGGATCCACTTTACAGTACAAACACATGAAATGACCACAACCACAAAATGAACGAACCAAAGGACAGCAAACAGACAACAGTGCATAACCCATATTAAAATATGAGCATGCAGCATGTCAAACAAAACCCCGACCCAAATTCTGGAGAGTAAAAAATAAAAAGGAACTCATAGAGGTTTTGACAGATGGAAATGGGTCAACCACCAAGCACAAGAGAGGGACTGAAATCAGAAAGGGGAAGAACTGAAAAAAAAAAAAAAAGAAAAAAAAAAGAGGACGATGATGGACGGGTTCGGAGGCGGTGGCAGAGTGATGGACACACTTAAACGGGAGGGGAGGGCATTCCACATGTTGCCTTACTTCTGCTGGGGGAGTTCCAGAGCGTGGCGGAGGACTTGGACAGTCGCTTGTTTATAACAGAGTCCACGTGTTTGGGCAGGTTGACCGTTGACACAGAGCATCTGCCTAAGAAGCCAAGAGAGCGCCACACAGATGTTCACACAGGTCACATGGTTATGAGAGGAGGAAGGGGAACTTCTGTGGCGTCATGCGTTACGCTCGGATGATGCCTCTACAAACAAACGCCCACACACTGCAAAGGCCACTACAGTACGGTACGTGTAATGTGAGCAGCCCCCATTAAAGCAAATTCCTGCGTGCTGACCGTGTTTATGATAACATCCACTGCTTTACAGTACATACACGCACACAGAGCACCATATGTTCACTTCAGGTAGCCTTTAGGTATGTAGGCAGCCATCTATGACACAAAATTGATGTTTAATGTTTCTCTTTTTAAAGGGTCAGTTCACCCAAATTACAAAACTGCACTTTTAATGACAATAAAAAACAAAACATGTGTCTCTTAGATTTTTGCCACATCCTCATAACAACTGAGGTGAGTGGATTTTAGCTTTTGGTGCCTAAAGTATTAAAAAATGACCTTTAAAAATGTTCATCATCAACATTTCTTCCCAGAAATCCCCATTACTATGTATAATCCACACAGCACACTGTCAACAGTTTCCATTGGCACTATTACGTTGCTAGAGAAGTAGGTCCAATGAGAATGGTTGGCAGTAGGTTTGTGGATTATCCAGAGTGACAGGGACGTGTTTTCTGGAAAAAATAAGTTGCTAATGAACACAGGGTTCCTACAGCTTAAGGCAAGTTAGATTTAAGACTTACTTAATGTCACTTGGAGTGAAATTCCAGACCAATTTTACCCAACAACCCCCCAAAAAAGGAACATGAAATGACATCGATTAGGGTTAGGGAAAATTTTGCCAAAATGTTTGTTGTAACATAAAGCACTGCTTTTTATTGTGTAGCAGAGACTAGGGTAGAACAGAACTTCTTTTCCCCCATTTTTTTGGGGAGTTTTTCCTTATCCACTGTGAGGGTCCAAAGACAAAGGGATATTGTATGCTGTAAAGCCCTCTGAGTCAAATTGTGATTTGTGGTATTGGGCTTTATAAATAAAACTGAATTGAACTGAAGTTGCAAGTTTTCTTGGTATTTTGCATTTCTCGCTCTGCATGTGGGACTCACCTGTCTTGACTCCCATTGTGAGTTTAAAAACTTTTTGCTTGAGGTACACCAAGCCTTCAGCCACATCGTGAAATCTTGGTTAAACAGCTAATTTTCATTGAATATGCACATCCCCATGTTGTCCAGGGGACAGTGACAGCTAGCTAGCACACAGTTGATCCAGACAGAAACAAATATGACTGTTGTTCGTTCCACCTAAATATATCTCTGACATGCTTGTGACATATGAATCTTCTAGGACCCTGAGGACATCTGGGGCAGGCTACTGACCATCCCAAGAGTCAGAACAAAACAGGGTGATGTAGCATTTCGTTATCATACAGCACAAACTCGGAATAACCTCCCCGATGATGTTCGACAAGCCCAGACTTAAGAAAAATAGATCTTTTACAAAGCTACATCAGAAAAAAAGATTAATAAAAAAAACTTCTTCATGTGTCTTAGCATTTTGAAGACTTCTGGAAGATTAAAATAAGATTATATAAGACCTTTAAGGTTCTTCTTCTTAACAAAGCTTCATGCCTACTTCACAAAAACACCAACTCCAAAAAAGCATGTCAACCACACTAAGAAACCTTTAAAACAGCTTCTTTTTTTTTTTTTTTTTTACAGCTACCAACAAAAGCAACAAAGAAAAAAAGACATCTCGAAATCCTGTAGCAACCAAACAAGTGATGGAAAGAGACTGCTGGGAAACATACACTCATCTTATAGTTGATGACGTGAACTGGCTCTTCAGAAAAGGGCAAACCTCCTATCCTTGAGACCATCCGTGTGCATCCATCCCAATTCTATATCCCTTTAATACACTGCAATCAAACCAACACTGCTCTTTTCCAAAATGTCGTCAGACAGGATTCAGAGAACATTACGGTAATGGAGGTGCAGTATTAAAGCGGGCCTTGTCTCCATTTAAATGGACAATGAGGCAGTATGCTCCTTTGACGGAAGTCATGATGGGTAATTTGGGACATTTCCTAAATAACATCCCGAACTGTCAGCCATTCCACTGCGGCCTGTTTGTGCTTGTTTACTTTCATCATCTGACAGATGGAAGGCTGCAGAGGGAGGAAGGAAGGAAGGAAGGGAGAGATTGATTAAAGTTGTCAATAATTCCCCTGGCATACAGCAGACATGACATAAAACAGAACTTTGGACTCCTCAGATTTAGAGCTTCATGTTGGGAGGACGGCACAAAGGACAGAAGCATCCATCAGGCTATTAAAACATCATTTCTACAGTATGACCTGGCCTCTGCAGTCACTGCATTATTAGACAGCCTATTCAATTTGCCTCTAGTGGATTGCAGCCTGCTTACTGCAACTGATGCAATAAAGGAGCTGAATACATTTTCACTTTGTGCGATCAATGCAGTCTGGTGATGATCAGCAGCTAATGACCCTGCAGTAATGTTTAAGAGACAACCATCCTGCTAGGACAGAGCTGGAGCCGCCAACACATTAGAGGAAATGGTGTGTTAAGGTGGAGGACTGCGACTGATGCAGCAGAACCACATCAGATTTAAATATAACAAAAACAAACCTGCGGTGCAAATCAGTTTGGGCAGAATTCATGACTCTGCACCTGCCAGCGTCATGTGCCAACTCCAGCAGTGAGCATAAAACACTGCACATCACAACCAAGCCATCCATTCGACGTTAGGATGAAGACACAGACAAAAAAATTAGGTTTGGTATAATACATCTGAACAAGGTGATAATGCACCAATTTCTGGCTGCAGTGCTTCAGATCTAATAAAAAAATTCAGTTGTAAAAGGACAGGAAATTAATCAACAACCTTTTCGATAACTGGTTATTTGTTAATTTATCAAGCAAAGATGCCAAACACTTTGTGGTGTCAGCTTCTCCACTGTGAGGATTTTCTACTTTCCTGTTTTATGCCATTGTGAATTAAAGATTTTTTGGGATTGTTTGTCTGCCTGTTTGGACAAAACAAGCAATTAGGCTTTAGGAAACTGAGATGAGACATTTTTTCACCATTTTCTGTTATTTTCCGACATCTTACAGCCTAAATAATTAACTGGGAAAAAAGAGGTTGGTCTAATCAATAATTTATCCTTTACAAATCTGTGACCTTCAGAGGAACAAGAAATCTCCGCAAGGACATTAGACAGCTGAAGCAGGACAATCACTGAAAGACATCTTGTACAGAGCTTTTAATTTCATAGGGAATCTCGAACAGGAGTCTATGTGGGACAGGCCTTTAATTCCTTTCTCACAAAACTGTTGTTCAGCAAAGACCTAAGAAGCTAACTAATGTTAGCTTAAGTGAGTAGCCAACAACCTGGTTATATGCATCCAAAGAACATCTATAAAAATGAACTGCTTGGCAACCAGACCAGGCATCTGATCGAGACAGGCATTTGTCAAAATGTGTAGCCACACTGGGCTAGTAAAAGGGACTGTGTGTTAAATGGGACTAGAGTTTTCCTGGACAGTATATAAAACAATCAATCTTCAGTAAAAACAGTGAGGTACATGGCATACTTAGGGTAGAATAATTTTCCTCTAATGGACATCAGAGGTTAATGGCACTGAAACTCAAGAGCCAATAATGATGAATAAAAGCCTCAACAGACAGAATCTATGGCTGATAAAAGTGGTGATGCGTTGCACCATTTCCAGCAGTATAGCTTCCATCAGCTGCCTAAAATTAGCTACAGGAGTCAGATATTCTTCAGTGATTACAGCTGAGTCCTTTGCTTATTTCATGAGGATGTGTATCCAGATTACATCAGTGTACTCACCTTCTTTCTGGCTGGAGTTCTGGCTTAACGCGCCAGCCCAGGACCATCTTTGCTGGCGGATTTCTGCCCACGTTTTCTTTGTTGACCTGTGGATGGCTGCCTCATAGCGCTCCTGTAAAGGATAAAGGAGCAGATATCAGTTATTTAAACTGTCTAATGCATCAAAGGTGATGTGCTGAACTGCGGGGCATAGTTCATCCTTCAGCTGAAAAGCCTGGATTCAAGCACCCAGCCTGGCTTAGGTGTCCTTGAGTAAAATCCTAAATCCACTCATCTGCAGCTGACCCATTAACAATTCATCTCTGGGTATCTCGCAGTATAAGAGGAAGCAAAGTATGTGTCAGCACTAAAACAACTATCACATATTGAATGGATTATTTTTAACATCTTCTCATCCCAACGTACTTTATTCTTCTCCAGTTTCTGTTTCTGTCTCTCCTCCAGTGCAGCTCGCCGTTTTTCCGCCTTGATCCGCTGTTCCTCCAGCTTCCTGCGGCGCTCCTCCAGCTGCTGCTCCCTCAGCTGCCGTGCCTTCTCCTCCTTCTCCAGCCACTGGTTCTTTTTAGCAGCTAAAACGGGGCAGAAGTCATGGTCAAGAGAGGTTTTAAAGAAAGAAGACAAAGAAGCCGTCTCTCTTCCCTCCTGCTTTCAGAATACTATAGATATAAAGCACACTCTCTTTGAAAGGTCTGTAGCCGTTGGGACCTAAAAGAGAAGTGTGATACCTGTTGAAAGCATCTTTTCATAGGTTGTGGGTTTTCAAGAACAATTCTGTTGAAACTTTTAGAAAATATGAAAAAAGTCGAGCCTTTCTGATGTTACTTTTTATCTACAGCTGTCGCCCTTCACCTGAATCCCACTTTGTGTTTGGAAAAATAAATTCAATTACTTGACTTCTCCGCAGAATACGGCACAAAGCTGGATTTGGCAGATACAGCACTTCTGAAGTGACACTTTTACACCACACTAATCGCATCAAGCCTCCACGTCAGCTTCAATAAACCACACGCACTTTGATATGGAAATCGCCTTGTTGTCCCTGAGCCATTCAAAGAGGGCGTGAAGAAGCATTTCGCAGCTGCCTCTCTGTGTACACAACTCGCCATATTTCTTTAAACTACAAAGTAAAACCTCCATGAAGAATCAGCCTCTGCAAGGAGGCGAGGCTTAGTTCTCTAAAGCACTTGATGCAACAAAAGCAACTGGTTGTGGATTTCAGATTATGGTGACGGATCATTGCAGAGATGCTGGAGGCTAGAGGGGTTAAAATTTATTGGGAGGCACACAGTTCAGCTTTTATCCGGGAATGGAACGGAAAGCTGAGTTATACGGAGGCACTGCTTGCCAGAGCCTTGCGGCAAAGAAAATATCTGCTGCAGTGCGTATGTCAGCTCATCACAGTGCTATGGCCTCGATTTGAGAGAAGCCACATCTTTACCATACACTGATACAACTCCTAAGAGGTGGTGCTGCATGTAGAGTGCAGTGGAAACTGCTTCATAATTCACTGGTTGTGCTGTGATGACAACAGAGGGAGGAGGAGGCTGCTTCAGCAGTGTTAAAGGCTTGCTGTTGTCCACATCCACAGCATTCACTGTCTGCTCATAAGGGAAACTTTTACCCACTTTTTCAATGAATTTGACTCATTCAACAGAAACGTTTTGTAATGGTTTTCCAGACTATAGGAGCTGGATGCAGGAAGGACAGTGAGCTGGAAATTGGCTGATGATTTACACTATAATCGATTTCATCAAGCACCATTCATCATTAGGGTTGCAACTAACTATTATTGTCACTGTCAATAAATTTGTAGATTATTTTCTCGATTATTCAGTTACTTGTTTGGTCTCCAAAATGTCAGAAAATAGTGAAAATTTTCAATTACGTTTTCATTTACTATCCATAACCGCTTATCCTGTTAGGGGTTGCTGGTGGCCTGGAGCCTATCCCAGCTGACATTGGGCGAGGGGTGGGGTACACTCTGGGCAGGTCGCCAGATTATCACAGGTTTAACACACAGAGAAAGATTCACGCTCACATTCACACCTACGGCCAATTTAGAGTCACTAATTAACCTGCATGTCTTTGGACTGTGGGAGGAAGCCAGAGTACCCGGAGAAAACCCACAGACACAGGGAGAACATGCAAACTCTTGGTTCGAACCAGGAAATCTCTTGCTGTGAGGTGACAATGCTAACCACTGCTGTAAAGAAACCAGAATGTTTTTTTAAAAAATTATTCAAACCAATTAATTTATTAATGTACCTTAATCAGTGCAAAGATGTATGGACGACGAAAATGAACACTGACACTTCATTGAGGTCGGCTAACTCAGGCGAGGCTGCACCGAAGCAACAAACACTGAGAGTACTCTCTTCAAGGGACAGAGAAATTTCCTGGAGATAGTGACAAGGCCAAAAAGACTACAGAGGGAGTTTGAAATTATACTGCTATTGCTGTTCAATTGTCAAACATATACATAACTTTAAAGTACGTGAGATGTGCGCTGTGCAGTTATCTGGGAACACAGAAGTATCGGATCAGGACGCGGTATCAGCAGATGCTCAAAATTAAATGACTCAGATTGGAATAAAAAGACATGATTGGGACATTCCTAATCATATTATTTGGTGATAATTTAAGAGATGATAAATCAATTATTCATTGCAGCTCTATTCATCATCATCCATTTATGCATCAGTTCCAGGGTGTTCAGTGATAAACAGATGTCCATTTCTGAATATCTTAAGCCGACATGGTTTTAAATCGCATTAATCAACTCACTCTTGACAGTGATCAGTGCTGACAAGTAGCATCGGGACCTACTGCAATAAAACCATTAAATAATTATAAACAGAGTGCAGCTCTAACCCTGGTACATAAACTATTTATACCATCCCACCAAAGACAGACTAGGCAGGAGAGTAGCTTCTGTGCCGTCGTAGCCAACTCCCTGATGCAAATTCCTCAAAGCTTCACTTAAACGAAACAAGGAACCAATGAGATCAAGCTAGGACTCTCTAATGGCGTCCCTTTTACTACTGAACTAGTGATACTGCTGGTGATGGTTGACAAGCAAAGTCTTCCTGGGCAAGATCTCTTTTAAGCTGATATTGTAAACACAAGCTTTGGCAGGATCTTATCTTATACCCAGGTCTGACTGAGAGTATTAGATCAGACCCGTCCCATCTGGCATGCCTGCATGGTGATCGCCCAATTAGACTGATCCACGCTATGAAGTGTGTCAAACTGGTCTTACTGCTATCGAGCACACGGTTGGATTAGACAACATGGCATTGCTGAAAGTACAAGTATGATAATTTAAAGAAAGCAGCGTCTTGTGAGGGTATACTTGCCCCTCAAGTGTTTACTAAAACATGAATATATTTGTGGAAGCCATGATAGCATATTTAGACTCTGTTTTACCATTTATTCTCTGACTGTAAGGTAATTGGTATTTCTGTCTGTCACTAAATACCACACTGACGATACACCCTGTGAGACCATAGCTAAAAAGGAAAAAAACGTCTGTGCATAAGTCATGAAAATACATCATGATTCAGCTCTGTACTAAACAAGTGCACACTAATTTACATATTTTCCCATTTTAGAACATTCTGATGCGTGTGTTTTTGTGTTTAGATGTAAATTTGCAGCCAAGATAAATCTGGCTACAACAGTGTCTCTAAAACCTCCAATTTCTTCAGTAAGATGGTAATCATAGCCATTTTGTGGCATGTGGTTCAAACGTGTTATCTTAAAATACAAAATCCAAGGAGTTGTGACGTGTCTGCAGATGGAACATGTGGATGACCAAGTTCAAACTCAGGGCACGCTTCATATCCTTGTATGCAGACACAACCATTAATAATTTATTTACAAATGAAAGGTTAAGTGATCAGTCTACATGGTTTTTATCAAAGATACACTGATGATGCTCAGAGAGAAAAGGTGGAGAGTCATCCAGTGGAGATTTCTTTGATAAAGAAATAAATAAAAGAACCAAGATTTTAAAAGAAGGGACAACATGGGGATTAAATGAATGAAACTGCTCTAGAGCTGGGCAATACAACCAAAACGCAATATTGCAACTCTTTTCATGCATGAAGGCTACATGATACGCACAACAAATCATATTGCAATTACATTAACAGAAACTGCAATTGCAATATGACTTACAGTTTTAGTAGGAATGGTAATTTCTGCATTCATTTTCAATGAAAAATAACAAAGTTAATAAAGATGATGTGATTTTTGCTGGGGTCTGTACCAAACAAGCATGTTTCCTTATTTCTGGAATATAATTTGTAGGCTGCAGCATCTCCGTAGCACCACTCCTGCAATCTGGATATTGCACTTGGCTATATTGCGATTTCAATAATATTTCGATTATTTGTGCAACCCTATGTATATTACTTTAATAATGATGAAAATGACAATTAAGTTTCACTTTTTTTTTTTGAGACCTTTCATCGGGGCTTTCTGAGAATAACACATCTGCATTATGTCTTCTAAACAGGGCTGGGTGACATAGGGAAAATCAAATGTTTTTGACCAAATAACCCAACATCTACACTGCTTTCACAAAATATTTATAGAGTTCTGATAAATAATCATCAGTAATGCAGATATAATGACTAAGTGGCTAAAGGCAAATAATAGAACAGGTACAACACTCTGAAACTGCATCACTTTACTGTAATGCAGCCTTTAAAACCAGGGAGAGACAACACTTAAGGTATTACGATATCCAAATCTAAGACAGTATCTTGTTTCGTATCACTTTATTGATATCATATCAATATATTTCCCAGCCCTGCGTCTAAAAGCTTTAGCACTGTTAATGAAGCATTAGCATTAGCGCTGATAACTTTACATTCTGCTTTGTTATAAAATAAGAGGTGAAATGAGGAGAGATGGAACCAAAGCATGTGACTCAATGTGTGTTTTTTATGGGATGGTTCTTGACGTCATATGGGAGGAGCTTTTAACAAACATACTGGGATGAGCGAGGCTCCGTAGTGACTCCTAATGTTTGTATGCTAGTATGTTTGTGGTATATTGCCCAACTCTAGTTAAAACTACTGAACTTCATTAAATTGAGAGACATCCAAATATGACAGAAGGATTGACATGGGTCACCACCACCATCACCACCACCACCACCACCACCACCACCACCACCACCACATACACATAGGTGAGTGGCTTACCTTGTAACATGCTGAGCTCTTCTGCAGAGGGGGAAGGAGTGAGAGAGAAGACAGAGGCAACTGTCAGTCATGCAAAGCAGTGCACGACCAGCGCGTGTGTAGCCAGGTGACAAAGTGACAGCCATTTGTTAAAGGAAAAAAAGACTTGGGCAAGGAGATGCACTATCAACTGACACAAAAATGTACAGCCATGTCAGTTGTTGTGATGCCCAAGTGAATTGCACTGAGGATATTTTGCACCAATTGATAGAGTTAAATTTTAATAAAATCTATACGGTTTCTGTGCTTTTATGACTGTGCTGTTGCCAACCAATTTCAAATAATGTTGAGTCATAAGAGATATTCATCACACTGCAAAAAAGCTGCAAAATTGCCAAAATAATTGATTTCATCAACACAAGCATGCATTATTTTACTTTTTTTTTTTCCAATGTGAGGAATATCTCTATTTAATTCAAATTGTACTAACACACAATTAAGAGTAGATTAAGCGCTGGTGTGTCATACAGGCATACAGTAAGCAAACATTTTGACAGAGCTCATTAACTTCAGCATGCATAAGGGAAAATGAAAGCTTGCTCGTCTTTGGTAAAATGGTGGCTTGGCTTTTGCTGATTTCAATCACTTCTGTGCAGAAGCTCAAACTCCCCTTTTATCCTCTCTGTGCTACATGTGCATGCTATTTGCAGCCTGGAGCCAACTCAGTAGCATCTCAACTGCAAACTACAAAAAAAACTCTTCCACCCCAACACTAGGGGGAGCTCTCTTCCCATGTAACACCCCTTGTTCCCACTTACCAAGATATTTGGCCTTTTCCTCTCTCCGTTCCTTGGCAAGCTTCTGCCTCTCCTCTGACTTCATGATGTCTGGGAAGAGAATGGAGGAAGAGAGAGAGGAAAAACAGGGAGAGGATGTGTAAATGAGAGGTGTCATATCAAGTTTAATTCATTCAGCCCAATCAGACTTACGTCACAAAGCATTTACACCAATCAACCAACACATTAAAACCACTGACAAGTGAGGTGGATAACACTGATCATCTATGTACAATGTAATGTTCTGATAAGAACCTCAGGTCCTGGCATTCTTGTGAGCAACACTTGACACACACCACTCACCTGAACACTGTTGCAGGGCAAGTACAACCCCTCAACAGCATCCCTGATGGCAGATGCCCCCAAAGCAGGATAGTGTTTCATGCCACACCATAAAAACTGGTCAGGAACATGACAAAGAGCTCAAGCTATCAACCTCGCCTCTAAATTCCCCAGATCCAAATCCATTCAAGCGTCCTTGGGATCTGCAGGTACCCCACTTTGCAAGCCACAGGACTCAAAAGATCCTCCGCCAACACAGGATACCCTCAATGGTCCTGTGTCCAAGCCTCGACAGGTCAGAGCCAAGTCCGATCCAAATCCAAACCAAGTAAGCTCCACTGTGGATCAGGGATACCTCTGGGGTAGTGGCACTTCCCACACATGCTCGATCTGATTGGGATCTGGGGAATTTGGAGGTCAGGTCAACTCCTTGAGCTCTTTGTTACATTCATCAGGCCCTTCCTGAACAGTTTTGCGCATTGTTCTGCCCGGGGTGCCGCTGCCATCAGGGAGTTTCGTTGCCATTAGGGGATGTACTTGGTATGCAAAGGTATTTGAGTGGGTGGTGCATGTCAAATGTTGTCCACATGAAAGCCAGGACCACAGATTTGATCTGATAAACATGAACATATGAGTAAATATTTTCTTCACTGCTGCAAAGTCAGCACGACAGAGGCTTTAAACTTTTAAATGTCACCACAAGGAAATGCATGCCACAAGACAATGACAGGAAACTGGCAATGTCAACATTTCACCTTTGATGCTCAACAAAGGACTGGAGCTAATGTGTGCTACATTTTCTGGATCAACAAAAAAACACACACAGAGAACAAACGTTTCAAATCTTCATGGAAACCAATCTTGTCTAAATAAGCTGCAGCATGTGGCAGGCTCACTGAATCTCCCACGTCATGTGGATGTGGGTGTATGTTTGAGTGTGATATGTTATGACTACAGGGGGCGCATACGTATATCTCTTCCCTCTGTGACATCTCTGATGTGTGCTCACACAGGATTCCTCAGAAATACCTCAGTGGAACCACTCAGTGAGAAAAAGCCGAGGGGAACAGCAACGCAAGCCAAACTGAACTGAGCCATTTTAAGAATTCAAACTGCATCCTTTCCTGATAACTGGTTCTACTTCCTGGGAAAAACATTGTCATTCTTACTTATCAAAGGCATGCCTTTCCTTTTTATATCCTCAAGAGAATATCTTAATGTCAGTATTTCATTAGAACATTTATCAGCAACTATTTTGATAACTAGTTGTTCAAGTATTATTTCAAAATGTTATATTTAATTTTTATCATAGAAAAATAAAAGTATAATCTCCAAACAAACTCACACACATTCAGTACCCACATACAAAAACAAAACAGCAAAAACAGCCAGAATATACAGATACAAAGTTATAGAACAAAGTTTCAGCCTATTACACTGACAGAAATGGCTACGAATAGCAAAACCTGATGTCATGCAGACAGGAGAATTAAGATGTCTAACAACTGAGTCTCAAGAACTCTCAAACGTATTCTCCAAACCCAGTGTGTCAAAGCCTCTCACGGTGTGTCCCCGACATTAGTGTTCTAAACCATCTAGAGAAACAAGGACGGCTGGTAGCCTTCCATTCCCTGAGAGTTACCCTCTTAACTAGTAGATGGACTGCACTTGTATAGCACTTTTCTAGTCTTCCAATCACTCAAGGTGCTTTAACACTACATGTCACATTTATCCATTCACACACACAGGTGCCCAAGGTTACTGTGCATAGTGCCACCTGCTACTCTGTAACCACTCATACACACACCGATGGAATAGCCATCAGGAGCAATTTGGGGTTCAGTATCTTGAATACTTCTTGGATAGTTCGGCATGCAGACTGCAGAAGTTGACTGAACCGCTGATCTTCCGATTGGTGGACGTTCTCTACCCCTGAGCCACTGTCGCCCCAACTACTAACATAGCACCATCAGAGTCTTCTGAACAGCATGTGGCACTGCAGGAGAAGCTTCGAAACAACCAAACCAGGCAATTAATGCATCAGATTTGATTTGTATATCATATACAGTATTTTACAATACTAAGAACAGATATCCTGCTAACAAGGGACAAGCCAAAGACAAAACCAAAAGTCTAAGACTTTTAATCAGAAATGGCAAAAACTCACTGGTTACAGCTTGTCCAAATGTGGATATTTGCTGTAATCTGAATATCTTTGAATTTTGGATTAATGGTTGAACAAAACATGGCATTTGAAGACATCACCATGGAGTCTGATAACCTGTGACGAGCTTTGCTTTTTGCTGACATACTATGGACCAAATCAATCAATTAATCGAGAAAACAATGCCTAGATTAATTGATAATGGCTGTGATTGTCAGTCGCAGCCCTGTTAACAACACAAATGTGATTACAGCCAACTAATTCCTGCTTTCACTTAATTGGGCAATATTTTATTTCATAATAAAGAATTGCAACTCGACAACATAATCCTGAAACTCTGACTGAAATCCTGCAGCGTGCTGCTTCTTTTTCAGACATCACAGGACCTTTTTATGACAATGTTTCCCTACAACTAATAACTTATTTTCTGCAGCCCACAAAATTAAATAAGCTTAAAGTGTTTAGTCATCAAAACAGATACCATGTGAAATCATATATAAACATTGTAGTGTGTATGACCACAAATAACTCGTCCATCACTGGGAAACACTGGCACAGGCTGCACCCTTGATCTTTCTTGTGTCTTCATGCTACATCATCCCCCTCAGTCTTCACAGACCAGATGTTCAGCATCAAACACAAAGGAGCTCATCCTTCAGCAATGTCTAATAGGAGGAGGCGTGAATCACAAACATGAAAACAATCTGCCATGCAGCCTCCCCTAAGAACAACCTCTGACCCACTTTGATATTTATAGGACTATGGCCCATGTGCACGGTGTTGATCGGTGTGATGTGCTCCTGTTTGCAGCTCACCACCGTGTTAATCATGATGTCACATGCACAAAAACTGACTGGCCCAGAAAATACTGCGAGGTGCAGTGCTTGGGCTCAAAATGTCAGCTCTGTGTTATATTGTGCGCCTCAAAAATGGAGTACAATAGGAGCAGTGCAGGCCAGGGTATACTGTATAGGGTGGCATTATTGTGCAAATTCAATACACACACATAGGAAGGACAAAGTGTTTATGGACAGATTTCTTTCACTTTTCCCTCAACACACTTAATCAAAACGGTGGGACAACCCTTGACATCGTGCACATGAGGATGTTCTCAGGGACCGAAGCAAATCAATCACAGTTCTCATGGGAAAATATTTGACATGTGACAAAATACAACAGAGCAGACTATTACCAATAGCGGTAGCTCCCAACTGAACTACAAGCCTCACCACTTCATTTTACTAATTAAGGGGCCACAGAGTGCTTTTCATCTTCATTATGCCCCTCTGGGTAGTGTAAAACCTCACAAGTAATGAGTTTTACAAAACCAGCAGAAAAGGAAGTTGGAAGGACAAAAGGGAAGTGTGGTCAGCAGACTTAAGACTCAACGGCATATTCCTCTAAAATAGACCACACTTTGGCAAATAGATCACCATAACACTCTTGATATAACTGACGTGGCTCAGGTTATAACAAAGTATCCAAACTAGAAGTGTTATTATAATTTTGGGAGCAGTTTGGGGCTTCGAAGGGTTTTATTCCCATCACCTCATGCTAAGGGAATAAAGACCACAGTGAATGGATTAATGGATAAAGAATAAAGGAGAGAGAGGAAAGAGGCTTACCCTCCAAAAACCCTCAAACATGTTCCTTAGAGTTTGCATGTGTTGTTAGCCAGTGGCTGCAAGGACTTCAAGTAGTGGCATTGTGGAAACGGCTATGGCGCAACTGCCAGGTCAAACTAAATGCCCTCTTGGCATCGCTCACTGAAATGGGATTCCTATTCAGGGTGTCCACCTCTCATTAGGGACCGGCCCAGCGCAGTGATCAGCACTAGCTGAAAGCTCATTTGTCTGAATTTCACTGGGATGTTTCTTTACTAATTCAATCTGGCCTAAAATCTTTGATTTGTTCTCACATAGCAGCTTCTGTTCCGTACTTGTTCCGACAATTGCAGCCGCTCTATTGGATTTAGGTTCACGTCTGAAAGCATGTGGTCACTATTACTCAGATACTGAAGCATTACCTTGCCTCAAGAGAGCTGACCTAACTCCAGCAGACTGCAGATGTAATTGCACCATTTTAAGAGCACTGCTTGATGTCAGGCCAAATTCAGCTTTGACCTTAAAAGGGATACTTTGCCAATTTTCAACCAGCTTTGTATCATGACAGTGTGGGTAGTACAGTCAGGTCCATAATTATTTGGACAATGATACAGTTGTCGTCATTTTGGCTCTGTACACCACCACAATGGGTTTTGAAACAATGAATACCTGCTTAAAGTGCAGACTCTCAGCTTTCATTTAAGGCTTTTTTCAAAAATGTAGTATGAACCATGTAGGAATTACAACCATTTCTTCACACAGTCCCCCGACTTTAAGGGCTTATAAGTATTTGGACAAACTCACATAATCATCAATTAAACAGTCAGTTTTAATACTTGGTTGCAAATCCTTTACAGTCAATGACTGCCTGAAGTGTTGGACACATAGGCATCATCAGATGCTGGGTTTCTTCCCTGGTGATGCTCTGCCAGCCCTTTACTGTAGCCGTCTGCACTTCCTGCTTGTGTTTTGGGTGTTTTGCCCTCAGTTTTGGCTTCAGCAAGAGAAACGCATGCTCAATTTGCAGCAGGATGAAAGCTGAAGTGTTTGGGGCTACATTATCTGCTCAGATTCAACCAAATGCTTCAAAACTCATTGGACGATGCTTCACAGTGCAGATGGGACATTGACCTGAAGCAGACTGCAAAAGCAACCAAAGACATTTTTATGGCAAAGAAGTGAAATGTTCTGCAATGGCCAAGTCATACCATCTGACCTGAATCCAATTGAGCATGCGTTTCTCTTGCTGAAGCCAAAACTGAGGGCAAAACACCCAAAACACAAGCAGGAAGTGCAGACGGCTGCAGTAAAGGGCTGGCAGAGCATCACCAGGGAAGAAACCCAGCATCTGGTGACGTCTATGTGTCCAACACTTCAGGCAGTCATTGACTGTAAAGGATTTGCAACCAAGTATTAAAACTGACTGTTTAATTGATGATTATGTTAGTTTGTCCAAATACTTATGAGCCCTTAAAGTTGGGGGACTGTGTGAAGAAATGGTTGTAATTCCTACACGGTTCATACTACATTTTTGAAAAAAGCCTTAAATGAAAGCTGAGAGTCTGCACTTTAAGCAGGTATTCATTGTTTCATTTAAAACCCATTGTGGTGGTGTACAGAGCCAAAATGACAACAACTGTATCATTGTCCAAATAATTATGGACCTGACTGTATGTGTAAATACACTGTGGTAAACTGCCCTCCATCTAACTAGTGCCTAGATCATCCTTCCTGCCCCCTAGTGAAATTTCAACGGATGATGTAGATGACACAAAACATGTCATCTGTCCTCTTTGGTCTCCTTCTCAAGTGTCTTCTTTAACTCCCACTGGTCCAGAATTCAGCTGCCCGTATCATTACCAGAACCCCCTCCATAGATCATATCACTCCTGCTCTCCAGTAGCTTCACTGGCTTCCTGTTAAATATCAAATCGATTTCAAGATTCTGCTTCTCACCTTTAAGGCCCTTCATAATCAAGCCCCTTCGTACCTGTCTGAACTCCTTCATATCTACACACCCTCCCACACTCTTAGATCCTCTCCTGCAATCCAACTCACATCACCAACTGCCCACTTGACCTCCATGGGCTCTAGAGCCTTCAATCGTTCTGACCACCACCTCTGGAACTCTCTCCCCCACAACACTCCTTTTCAAGCTGGCATATTCGTTTTAAATTTCATGTTGACGCACATATTGAGACTTGCACTGATGATGATTTTATACCTAATATTTACAATTATGATTTATGTCTAGATATTTTATTAACTTTTATTGTATATTACGGAATTGTTTGATTTTATGATCTATGGAAAAATTGCTGCTTGTTTTTTAACTGTTTTGTAAGGTGTCCTTGAGTGCTCTGAAAGGCACCTATAAATAAAATGCATTATCACTATTATTATCTCTCTCCCAGGCTGTTGCTCGAACGCCCACCACCCATGCCGCCACCACAGACACAAAGCGCTTTAAAGGATATCAAGGGACAAACTCGAACCAAAAACTGATCATACAGTAAAATTAGGCAGCAGTGATCAAATATAAACAGGTCCTGTTACAGCGTTGTCTATTTCTCACTTCAAATGTTTTCAGAAACATATTTTAACTTACCATTTAACTTTAATACAAGATTGTTTGTTCCCAGCCAGCGCCATTGTGTCAAAAAGACTAGTTTGCATTACGTCACTCACAGGTGGGAACATTTATTAGAAGGCACAGTGCATTCTGGTAGTTGCAGGTTTCCTACCTCTTGAGCAACAGAAAATGCCACAGCCATTTTTCTGTTTTCTCTTGTTATGTAGCACCAGATTCAAAAGTATTTGCATCTTTCTACTGCATAAAGAACCCATATTTACTCCTTTAAGCTACTGAGCTCTATACTCGTGTCAAAAATATCTGTTTATTAATATATATCAAATCTAAATATTTGAAATGGTGTCAATACTCATATTCTGCAGTACTGATACTATCTTGTCGGTAAAGATTCTCAGTCATCCAGGTCATGGTAATCGATATAGCACTTACGAATGCTGATACTATCGATACCAGTTTCTTGCTCTATCTTCTTTCTGACTATGAGTTGACATACACATCGCTGCAGTTCCTCCCGTAGTTCTGCCTCCTCTCTTTTACTCAATGTTCTGTCTCATTTGCTCCATTTCTTTATAGACTTTTGTGGCTGTGTTTTGGTTTGTTTTTGTCTTGCATTTTATTGTATTTTGAATGTGTGGAAAAAAGTACAACTAACCAAGAAAAGTCACCGTTGTCATGTTATAGCCTTGTAATGTTTATCTTTTCTTTTATCTTTTATCTTGTTACAAATTCCAGTATCGTGACAACACCACCCTATACAAGCAAAACAAGCACTTTACAGGTGAAATTTCCATTTACCTTTACTAGGTTTCGACCTGCGGACAGGTGATGCAGGTGACCCAGGTGATCGAGAGAGGACGACAGATTTTGTGGGCGTAGCCAATCTCTGGTCTGTATCCTTCTTAGCTGGAGACTCCATTCTCTCTGTGTTGTCTGTATTCGGGGGGCTGCTCTCCCCCTCCGGGTCAGGCCTCGTGGGGTTTGTGTTCAGGTCTGAGTGGGGAGCTGGTCGAAGAGAAAGACACAGATAAACACAAGTGAGGTTAAAGGAAAAACAAGCACACAGATGGAACTGAACCAGTCTGTCTTCATTCCTGTCACTGCTTGGGCCTGAGAAGTTGTTTAGTGTGGATGACGTAAACTTCCTCAAGAGCTACATGTATCAAGAATGAGGGGTGGAGACTGTTTTCTTTGAGAAATTGTTTCTTTTGATAACTCAGATATCGGCACTGTAACAAGAAAATGAAACATAACACCTCCAAAGAAGCAATCTGAGCTCTGTTTATGTGCAATGTCTCATTCTGTTGTTGGAGCAACATTATCTGCTGCAGAAATTACACCATTATTTTACTCAGAAGCACAAGATAATCTGTCTTAAGTCTGCTCCTCAAACTGTACGCTGAATACCATCTTCTACTCCGCTCGGCTGATTTATCGACAGACCACCCGAGCAAAAGGCCCGACTCTCTGGCAGAACAAAACGCAGTAATTGCTTTTTGGCATCCTGATGATTCTATTGAGGTAAATGAATTGCTTAGAGAAACAGAATCAGAGTGATCATCTTCCCAGAAGTAGTCAAACTTCTTTTTGATGAAAACTACTCAAGAGGAGACAGGCAGCTCAGGCCCATGAGTCATCGGTAGTCTCTGAGATTTGAAACGTTTTTCGATAAAAGGATTGCTGGGTCGGTTTGTTGGGATAGCAGCTTCACTCACAGCACCATGACTCACATTTGGCACGCTGCTGAACTTGAATCTCCTACTCAAACATTAGTTTGCCCAGGCTTTGACGGCCAAACAAAGACCCTCGTGGGAGGGACTCTTGGCTTTGTCCACTCAGCACTGTACCCCTGCGCTCCCCGTGGAACCATGTTGGATCACAGTTTCTTCTGCATAGTCTCTGAAGGTAAACACTGGGGCAACATGCTGTAAATTATTCAGACTTTGGCTAAAAACAGCTCAGACAGTAGGGGGCTGTCACACTGAGACAGTGAATGCACTCAAGATTTACGCTACAAATGCTGTGCTATTCAACAGTTTGCAAAGAACAGCACCAATGAGCAGCGAGGCCAATGTTGTGCAACTTTAAAGAGAATTGATTATAGCGTTCTATAGACTCTCCGACGGTACAGTGTGCCTCTTAAGCCATAAACATCTCCTTCAAAAACAAGCCATAAAACCTTTTTTTCCGAACACACTGCTCCTGTGTGACGAAAACTCTGATTATTATTAAACTTAAGAGGCACAAAGCTGAACAAAGGTCTGTATGAAGAGCCGAGGCCAAGTAAACAGGTCAGCTTCCCACTACTGCAGCTACAGTACTCTGGAGCATTCAGCGAGATATGAGGCCTCATGGCAAAGACTGTCTGAGCTCAGCTCTGCACGTTGAAAGGCTATGTCATCAGTCCAGGAAATGGAGGTGGTTACTGATGACCCTGAGTTAGACGACGCCTGATGACCAGAGAGAGCAGCAGTATGAGTCTATGAAAGAGTTCAGCTGGGAGACAAGACACTGTGTTTCCCCTGTTGAAGCATGCCACTATTAAACAAGCATTCCTTGGGCAGTGATGTGTTCTGACAGAGAGGGGCCATTGTTGTGGTCTCTTCATGGCAACGGGAAAGCGGCCAAAATACTGTGATGACAGTGAGAGGGGAGAGGAGGGAGGGGGAATGGTAAGAAGATAAACTGAAAGCAGGAGAGGTGCAATTTTGGGACAAAATGCAACTTGTTGGGGAAAAAGACAGAGCAGGAGCAAGTTATGTGTTCAGGGATTAAAATTTAAATTGCTCGCTATGGGAAAAAATGGAATGTCATAAAGAAACACAGCATCTGCAGCTTGCAACCAACTTAATTTAAACCTGAATAAATCCAGTAAAACTGCCTGCTCTTGGCTTTTTCTCTCCCATTTGTCCATGTTGAGGGTAAATCCTTACAAATAAAGCACTTTGTGACTAATATCTGTAATCATTAACCGGATCTCTACAATATTCTTGCACACAAATGATGCTACACACTATCCCAGGTGCAGCATTGCAACTTGCACAGTTGGTGACTCAGGCAACCCTCGTCTCTGAATTCATCACATTACAGTACCCACTTTTCTTACATATCCCTAAGGGCAGAGATATCACAACTAGACTACCAAAGGTGATAGGAGTAAGTGCAGCTCCAACAGACAAGTACTGTGTTGCCTCGCATTCTGTGAGAGTTCCCCATACACCTGAGAACTGGAGCCACAAAGAATTGGCTGTCTGACAGCACAGTGGGCGACTGGGCAGACAATCACTTGGATCTATACTGTCAATGATGAGGAGAATGAGAATGTAACGTACTCTGGTATGTTGGTGGCACTGACAATGAATACCAATGAAACCTGAAGCTCTCTGGAGGAAAATGGGATGGGAGCTGAGGGAGAGGATTGCTGCTGCGTGGCAAGAGACCGAAACAAGGGCTGATTGATGCAGCACTCCGACTGTCTGGCTACGAGACAACTGGGAGAACAGAGTGTACGATAGATGACAGAAAGTTAATGGAAAAAAATCGTAGAATGTAAGAAAAACTTTGAACTATGGCTGCAACTAACGACTATTGTCATTATTGATTAATCTACTGAAGATATTTTTGACTGACTGATAAATTGTTTAGTCTATAAACTAAAAAAAAATAATGTAAAAGTGTAAAATGCATTGTTACTTGATAAATGACTTAAGAGTCAATTGATTTTAGAAATAGCTGGAGCTTAATTGTCTTTTAATCACATAATCAATCAACTTATAATTTCAGCAGTAGGTACAACTGCAATTCATACTTAAAGGCACTCTTTAGAGTTCTGGACCACATGTAGCGCCATGGACGAGCGTTGTTACAGGCACCAACACCAAAGTCGATGACTGCAAGCTTGCACCAATGGACGCAAACTAAGTACAATTTAAGCTACATCCACACTCATACGTCTTCGTTTTAAAAATACATAACTGTTGCCTTTTAGTCTGGACGGGCCGAAACAGGACTTTTTAAACGATGACACACACTCCCCCATGTTCGCCTACTGACTTGGTCTCATCAGTCACAACGTGTCAAGCCAAAACATTATAGCTAAGCCTACATAGCTTTTGTTATTTTATCCTTTAGCATGGCTTCTCCTTTCGCATTGCCATGGCGTAGTTTGGCGATAGATAATGCTACCGGTACAGCTCAAATATGTCAATATACTTGCTTTGCAACAACTCCCAAACTGTTTTCCTGCACTTGATTGCCTTATACTCGTGTTACTGTCAGAAACAGTTCCAGCTTGTCGTTGTTCCAAGCAAAGAAACCTCTGGTCTTATACATTCAACACATTTGTCAGGCCTTAAAGAAGCACATGATGCGTTTTGGTCAGGAACAATGAATCATAACTGTGTTTACAAGAAACCTTCAAATGGCACCTTTGACATAAAAAGAACAAAGAAGCTTATAACGGCTCTGATTCGGGTACTGTTGACTGTCCTCAGCTGACACACTGATGAGAACAAATGTATTTGGAAAACTTTCTACAGTGACCCCTGACAGCAAACACGATTGGGACATACTGATGCGGGACTTTGAGGAGAAAGCTTAAGTAATATTTGCACAGATGTACTCAATGCAATGACAAAATGGGTTCGGCAATCCGTGAACTTTGTGTCCTGGCTGTTTTAACAGACTTTAAAGACTTGAGCCAAGCTAATAAGATTATCTAGTTTTGATGGAACAGAGTGGCCTAATGTGATGTTTATGTGTGAAATCATTACAGGAATACCAGCATAATTCTATTACTATATTTACATACTCATACAGCAGAAGGGGTCTATCAGAGGAACACTTTTCCCATCTTAGTAACTGCCTCCTTACCATATTTACACTCCAGCCTCCCAGAGGCCCTGCACCCAGGGGACGACTCCAGCCAAAAGCCATTAGACCACCCTCTTGTGACATCACTTACATTATTCATATTCATAAATCAATGCACACCAACTTCCTCTGAGAGGCTCGAGTCTCCATCAAGCCTTAACATGGAAAAACACTTTGGTGGAGCTTATTGTTGGAGGATAGGAGGAGAAAAATATGGAGGACAAACATTTGGTCAGTGTTTCAAAAGCTTGATAACATTTCAGACATGTTGATGTGCACCACTGGTCCTTCTTTAGATTTCCGGAACAGCCAGCTTTTATTTAGCTTCTTTATTTTAAGCAATAAGGTCCAACATGTTCATTTCATATCCAAGATTTGTGAATTTGTGTTTTGTTTGTGCTCCTCACAGTGGTTGTTAGATGGCAGGGATTCACGTTCCTAAACTTACAAAATAACAATCAAGATTTGATGATAGTTGTTGGGTTGTTTGCTTATGATAGGAGAGATATGCCACTGTCAAATCAAATGAAACCATCCCTATATTTAAGGGTGTTTCTTCAAACTTCAACCTTGACTGTTGCTTATTTAGTAACAACTCTAACATGTCAGAGAAGACATGATCTGTCTTTTAAGTATAGTTTTATAGCACAGTCTCATACTTATCTGATGGTAGTGCGTAAATTTATCTTTGCAGCATCTAAAAGCAGTGATGTCATTGCACGGTGGCTTTGTTTTATCCTACTGAATATCAAATGGGTGTTTGACAGCTATGAGACCCTACAAAGTGGGTCAGAGGAGGTGCAGGAGTCTCCAGCATGCTGTGCGTGATCATTGGTTGAACATCACACCGTCACCTTGTACCTCTACTCAGTTGGCCCCTTAATTTCCCCCTATGGGGCCTCTCTAGCAGCAGGTGTCAAAGACAGCCTAAGGCACTCAGCTGAACCCATTTACATGCAAAAGTCATAGAATAGAATAAGATATCTGTAAAAGTCAGCAGAAATAGTGAAAGGACCCCTGCAGAAGTGGGTGTAGGCACGCATGCACGAGCACAGTGTGGGAGCAGAGCGGCAGGTTGGGAATCAGCAGGTAATTAGCACAGAGTCTGTGCCATTTCCCAGTCAGAGACACGTTGGGTAAGATTGGACAAAATACACGAGCAACTTCAAATGTTGGATGAGAGAATACAGCAGAGGCTCTGCAAAGCTCAATTGTGAATTCACTCCCAACTGCAACCACAAAGGGATTTAGTGCTTTACAGTTTGGCTGATGACATTGCGAGTAAAGAGCCACGTTAAAACTGGGACAACTGGTAATTCTGCCACACAAAATGTGATTTAGAAGAAATCCAATTTCACAGCATATTATTTTGTTAGAGCAGGTTATAAATACCCACACTGCTGCCCCAGTGCCACTCACATAGACTTAGATAGTCACCTCCAAAACTGCAGGGCACAACAGCCTTTCAAGTTTGATTATCTTAATAACTATAAAACATGAATATTTAAGTACAAGCAATAGGAATTCAATTTAAAAAAAAAACACAAGGAAGCAGAGGCACGAGAGGACTGCACCTTGGAACAGCATGTTCCCACATTAAAATGAAAGCACTTTCTATCCCCAGCCAGCTATACGGGCTATAGGATCTGACAGGCAACTGCACTAAACACGGGGTTCAGACGCTACGCCACACTGCTATTTTTCTACCTGTTCATCAACCTCAAAAGGGACCTGCAAATCAAGATAAGCAAAAGCTAACGTCTGCCACAGCCCAGCAAAACACATGACTCACTATGACAGAATCAGCAAACTATGACAGCACATTCTTATGACTGTGTTTGCTCATTAACAGTTTAGGGATGATACTTTCGGCTGAGAGGAGCTGTAAAAAGCAATGCTATATGAGAAACTGCTTGACACAAAACAAGCAGAAATTACAAAGAAGTAATGATAAGCTTTAAAATTATCTTGATGATAGTAACCAGTGATAATGTACACAACTTAGAATTACTACTCAGCCCATTTCAACATCCACAGCACTGCCAATGTCTCGCCAAGACGCTGTGCAGAGTACAAATATAGGGCAAGACATGGAATATTTATGAACCTAATAGCTTCACTCTTAAGTACAGCCTTCTCTGTCTCCTGCCAAACATATAAGATGAGGAAAAGAGGTGAACGCACTGTCAGACCACCTACAGGAATAAGTACAGGCTTGTAATACAATGATTTAGCATTAATGCAAAATCTAAATAGGGCTAATCTTACAAAAAACTTGGTCAACAGGGAGGAAATGCAGCCCATTCTCTTGAAAAATGCAAATGAGGCAAGCAGGGTAAGGAAACAGTACTGAGACCCAGAGTGTGAAATCAAAAGACTGGAAAGGGAAAAGGGCGGCAACCCGTAAAAAGAAAAGAGGAACTCGGGGAAACACACAGAGAATGGATCTGCATCTCATTTGGGATGGGCCAGGGGGACTAATGAACTACCTCATCGCTTACCCCCCTAACCCGTCGCCCCTTCACCCTGTTGTGTCCCTCCTGCTCCGAATAGGGTGATGTAAGAGGGCAAGGGGGCCCAGACACACAGGAAGCGCAGTGTAAACAACAAGCACTGAGTTCATGCCAAACCAGGGCCTGCTTGTGTGTGTTTAGAGACCAAAGTTTTCATTAGATGTGCTTACAACCGGGGACTACAATTTTAAAGGGGAACTGAGATAAACATTAAATTCTGCACATAAACTGCACTTTAATTCTATCAAAGTACTTTCAACTAAGCAAAAATGAATGATCACTTTAATTATCGGTTAAGCAAATATTGTTTTTTGAAAAGAATAGTACAATATGTGAAGAAATTAGTATAAAAAATCTCATCAATCTCATTTTTGCATGATAAAAAACTTTAGCTAGTCCCTAATCAAAATTATCCTTGATTTATTTTATGGTGATTGTGATCATAATACAATGGCACTGACTGCAGCAATGGATTATCTTCTTCATCAATCCATTTGCCAACTTATTTATGTGATTAATAAATAATCATTTAGCCTCTAAGATGGCAAGAAAATATTGAAAAAAAGAACAGCAAATCCTGACAAATGGGAAGCTGAACTAGGAAATGTTTGGCATTGTTGCCTGAGAATTTATTCTAACAACTAATCAATTATCACGATAAATGCAGATTAATTTTCTTTCAAATGACTGATCGATTTAGCTCTGGACGTAATTAATCAAGAACGGGTCAAAGATATCTGACTCAGACTGATGAGCCCTCATCAGGCCACAGCTGATGTCTGCCCTAAAAAGTGGTGCTGCATACCAACCAACAGGGTTCAAGACACTTAAAAAGACCGCATTCCTTCGCTGCATGCCAATCGGCCTGTGAATACTGATGTCTCTGTCAGTGATTGCAACAGCTTTCATGCCATCACCTGGCCCAGACTGAGAACAATGCCTGGCATTTAGCTGCTGCTGCTCTCTCCTACACCGGCGTAAGCACCAAAGCCACCGCGCTGATGAAAGGCTCCGCTTATCTGACCTAGCAGCAGCTCCCAGGGGACGCTGCATCTGCTGCTGCCACCAACATGCTCCTACATAAAGGGATAAGTAACCTAGACAGTCTGATCAGTAGTGGGGGGGAGCGTGTCAAGAATTGCCGAACTCAAGATTTTCTCAATGACATCAGAGGATGAGGAGGGATCGCTGGGCCACACAAGCTACCATTCATAACTGAGAGCAGTATATCTGCATGCCAGCCAGTTGCTCCTGGCAACTTGCTCCACGTCCCGTTTGGGGGTTGGGAAGTGACAGCATGATCTAATTCTCACTGGTCTCAGCGGCCGAGCTTTCAGGTCCCCTGTCAGCCTCAAGGACCAAATTTTAGTCAGAATAAGATGTAAGCTATTTGAGTTTAATCCTTTCCAGTTTAGTTTGCCATGCCCCAAAAATATTTCTAAGCCCTATTGACTAGAAGAACAATGCTTCACGGATGCTTCAGGAACAACTTGGCCAAGACTTATAACTAATGACAAATGGGAAGCTTATGATGAAACATAATATTATTAGATTAGAAATATATATAATGGGCTTCAATGGCTCTCTAATACCAGTGAAATTGATTAATCTCGATATCCAATTCAATACCAAGGTAAAAACAAAAACAAATGATCAACCAAAATGTTTTTTTTTCCCAGCCAAAAATGCCAAGAGGTCTTCTAAAAACACTTGATTGCTTTGAAATCACAGCAATTTTTCAGGGAAGACACTTTGGTTGCCTCTGGTTGCTATGATATGAAATATTAGATGAACTAAAATGTCAGCACAAGGTAGAGTACTTGCTCTCGACAAAAAGGAAGGCTGAAGCATGTGGGCAGAAAGGACAGAGCCAGTGGTCTGTGAGGGTTCATGAAATTTTGTAGGCAAGGAAATATATCAGTACGTTAATGTATTTCTTCCCTATTGTTGTTGTTCTGCACTTGTACAAGTAAGATGTGACAACAGGATTTTGTGGTAGGCTATCTGTCCCAACCCTACTCCACTAAGATTGGACGGCCGGGTAACAGTGATCAGCGCAACGTTTTACCCAAAGTTGAACATTTTTCTGCTTTTAGTGACCAGAAAAAAAGCCAAACGTGCAGAGCTTTGTGCAGAATAGATGCTAAGGGTCTTATCTTGCATGTTTGTAGCATAGCGCAAATATGTAGTCCTCCCATTGGCAAGGATTTGATCAAATATGCTGACCTCGGACAAAAAAAGTCTCCTTTTCAACAAGTTGTGGCAGAGCTGTTGCTGCAGCTGCACTTGGTGCCATACTCCACTTGTTGCTGTGCTCCTACCATGCTGGTAGGCGTTCTTCCTCATTCTTTGGTATTAAACGACAGACTAGAACACCTGTGGGAGTATATGCTGCCCTGTCAGTGCCGGAAGAACTGCATCCCCGCTAGTGTTGCACGGTATACCGGTACTAAAATAGTACCGCGGTACTAGAGTATTCCAAACGGTACTATACTGCATTTGGAAAATACCGATACTTTGAAGATTCAATTCATTAATTTAGTTCATTTATTTTTACTAATTTATTCACACAAACGCCTTTCTTGTTCCTACTGGAGCACAGATTGCACAAGTGGTGTGTATGACAACACCTGTATCAACATTCGCAGCTGGCGCATGTGAAAAAAGACAAGAGAAAGTCTGCCTCACAAAGGGAGACAACATGAGACAACACAAACTTGGTGGTATCCAAAAGGACTTTTCCTTAGGAAAAGTACCGAAGAGTATCGAAATTCATATTGATATTGGTACCCAAACAAAGATTTTGGTATCGTGACAACACTAATCCCCGCTAGCTACATTTTCAGAACTTTGGCATTAACTTGGTACCCAAGTATTGGTTCTCATGACATCCCGAATCCAGGGTTCCCACGCATTTTCATGGACAAAATTTCAAAACTTTTCCATGACTTTTCAAGGGCCCATAATCACTTTTTTTTCTTGCCCCACCTGCCTGACTAGCAGGCATATATGAGAAACGGAAAGTGGGGAGAAAATGAAGAAAGGTGCATGATGGACAATAACACCTTGTTATGCAGCGGCGCATATTAGAGCTACGATACGTCGTCAGCTCCAAACAATAATTTTGCCCCTATGTTAGAATACATGGAAGGTTATCCATGGGAGATTACAGTAAAAATTTCAGTACACACAACAAAATTCCATGACTTTTCCAAAACTTTAAATTAATTTTACTAATTTCATAACTTTTCCAGGTCTGTCAAATTTGATTGGAAATTTCTATGACTTTTACAGGTTTTCTATGACTGTGAGAACCCTGCTAATCCCAGAATTTTCCATCTGTGTGGCAGTTTCTCTTTTTGTACAGAACTTAACACTATGTTGCATATCATGAACAACAAGGCGGTGCAAATGGAGTGGTTGGAGCAATGCTTCTCTGTTCTCGAAAGATCACTGGGATCAATTATTAAATACAGGATATATAACTGGTGACATTTTGAAAGAGCTGTGTGTGTGTCCTTGACTGAGGTAGCTCATAGAGCCGTTGTTTGTCATTCTGTTTCAATATGGTTATTTTCATAAACATCACCTAAAGCAATAAGCAGGCACAGGCAGTAATTTTGCGCCTCTTGAACTTACAATTACACCCAACAGTTATCATTAACTGGATTTTTGTCTCCCCACACAAAAAGCCAGAACTTTTCTGCTGGCATCAGGGTCCAATCATGGGTGTCACAATCACAGGTAATGACAACGATGCCAGCGGTTCTCTCCCGTTCAAACAAGGTTCAAATCCATCAACAAAAACATGAACTGTAATGTTAGTAACATTTCCTAGAAAGCAGGCACGAGAGCTAAAATAATTGTGAAATGGGCCAAACAACGGTTTCAGATGATTTATGGTACACCTGCCAAGGAATGTGTCGGGAGATCGAGATGTGTTGACTGTTTAACAAGCACGCCCTTTAGCTGAACAGGACTGGGTCTAATATTAGCGGATAGGTCTGGTGACTGGAACTTTCAGGCGACCAAAGAGCCCAGAGCAGCCTGTCTGGGATATTTTCAGACGTAGAGGAGGTGGAAGGAACAAGCGACACAGTCCAAATCAAGACTTCCCTCCCTTCTCCTTCCTCTAGTGTCCCAGGGAGAAGGGCAGCCCAGCTGACTGATAATAAATTTAGGCCACAACGCTGCATCATCACTGGCCTTCTTTCTTTATGCCACCGTCGAGACAGACAGACAGAAGGGGGTCAGGAAAAGCAGATGCCTTCCAAATAGCACATGTGTAGGTTTCACAGGCTTCTCATGCTTTTGGTGAGAACAGCATGTTTCTTTGGCATTCAGTCATTTTCTTGCTACCCAGCTGCTACAGCTGTCAGCATCCTGGACCAAAGGCCTAGCTCCTATCTTTTGATTTTTGTCTTGTTGTTTTAACTGTACTTTTTATTTGACGATTTTAATGCATTGCCTTTATGCACTGGATGTTCTAAATAAACCTGCCTTGCTTGATCTTGATCCAATCATTCAAACAACCTCTGCATAGTCTTTCTGATCTCAATGTGCTCTGCTGCAGGCAATTTGCGGGCCATAAATACTTTATGTGTGTCTTTGAAACAATTTATCCATTTTAATAATAAAAGGAAAAGTTTCTTATTTTGGTAAATGTGCTTATTTGCATGCTTGCCGAGAGTGAGATGAGAGGTCAGTTAGCTTTGCTTGGCATAAAGACTGGAAATAGGCAGTAACAGTTAGCTTGGCTCAGTCTAAAGGTAACAAAACCTGCCAACCAGCACCTTCTTAAGCTCACCTCATGACTCACATCCCTCAAAAAACTAAGTGTCCCAAAATATCACTTTATTCTTTTAATCACCATCATGCAGGTTGACCTAATAGGGAGTTTTGCACCAAATAATTCTCCTGTACACTTCTCAACACACCTATTAATTGCCAAAAAACTCTGAGGTTTAATTCCTTCTCTTCAAAGTAATCACAGGTGGCCCTTAACAAGTCATAGCTCTTTGAATGATCAACTGTATTATATATCAAATGGTCTTGTTATAGGGAGACGACCAAAGGAGCCGAAGAGGTGAAGACAAGTTAATACATCATTAAGTCTTTCTTCAAACACATTCTCAAAAAGCCAGACATGCTCATGGGGCAAAATCTGAAGTTACAAGGATCTTTGGCTCATTTTAGAGGATTATCTGCTAAAACAGTAGCCCCCAGTCATTTTGAGTGTGACTAATAACACATGTAATGGAGCTATAGAAAGTGAGCGGATGACAATGCATGATGCACAAAGCATAGAAAACAATTAATTGTCATTTATCAGCATTTCAGTGACATCAGACTGAACATATGGCAACTAGACTTATTATTTACAAGATGAGACCAAGCAAATTTTTGGTTGCATGTGAGCTACCTTGCAGTTTTAGCTGGTTAAAGGTGGTTCAAGTGCAGGCAAGTTGACCTCTAATCCTGCCTTAACCAATTCAGAGTAAACACTGACACTGTTGTGTTTTTCCCTAATTAATTCAAAATGAGGAGTCCAAAATTAAGGGACCTCACACGTATCATTTCAAAAGGCCCTATCTGTCATTCACATTCACAAAAGCAAACATGACCTGTGCCTGCATGCATGTATTGATCCCTTTCGGTAGTCATTTCCTGGTAGAGTACCGCAGAGGCTGAGAGTTTGTACACTTTGAGCGCTGGTTAATGGGAAGGCATCCTACATTATTTGCCTTTCGAGAGTGCTGGGTTAGAGATCTACCTCTATTAGGTCAGCATCTGGGCGGTGTGATTTACACCATCTGGGTGCTAAAAAAATGGACCGACACTGACGTGATGCCTTCTCTATTTGGGGAGTTGTAATCTGGAGAAAGCAGTTCAATCAGTTTTTTCCCACCCTTTTCACATAACAGCATATCATGCCGTCCTCTGCTCTCTGCCTGTCTTCACTTTATAGCTTTAGTGTTCTCGTATTTCTTATTTCTTGGGACTTCAATACCAGGCATTAACAGTAAAGCAGGATTCTGCCTTAAGGAATATTGTGATTCTTATACATAGACGCTACTTCCAGACTGCAGGCAAATCAGATCTTGAAGACAGACTGTCCACACAGTTATTTGTAAGTGATTAGACCGTACTTCTATGTCTAGACATCACTAACCTATCTGCATGGGTTGCTGAGGTAACGACATAGGTGTTAGTGACTACATAGCAACACTGGTGATGCAGCTTTCCAATGCAGAAGCATGAGAAATGGAGGTCCATTATTTGACCCACCAAACAATTTATTTTGGTGTCTACTGTCTCATGTTGTCCTCTGCTAGTAGCTGCATGGATCTGCTCAGCACTTCTGTCACTGAATTTCACAAAGTGGTTGTGTTTTGTGTTCAAAGACTTTGAAACCAGACTTGAGCAGCCAGAACAAGACGCATCTGTCGAAATTTTATTTGAATCACTTTCCAAACCACCTCCAAATGTGGTTTGAGTCAGATTTGCTAAAATCCCATTTCATTTGTTTGTTTTTTTCTCTTTTTGTTGATGTCCAGACTTCCAAAAATTGATCTGCATGCAATCTGGACATGCCAAAAGAACAATTCCTGCTGGCAGTCTGAACATGGCCCTAGTTGTGAGCACAGGGGTAATATGAGCCTACTTGCATACTCAGTGCTCACACGTGATTGTTGTCTGCATTCTCCAAAATATTGGGATTCAAAATGAAACTGTGACTATGCAGTTTAAGTGCCAACTTTTAGCTTGAATATGTTTACATCCATGTAAAGAATTTGCACCTCTATTGCTGTTAAAACAGGCTGTTAAAAATGCCATGGGACTATGTCGAAAAAAAAGGATATGACTCCAAAGCTCCCAAACTAAGATGATGTGAACACCCTCAAACATTCTTACAGCTGCGACTCAGCTCTTTCACTCCAGTCAGGGTTTCATTTTAAATCTAATGTGCTGGAATACAGAGGAGCCAAACAAGTCAAAATGTGTCACTGTCTAAAACTGCACTGTAGTTTCAAAAGCAGACCTCAGCGGCACAGTGCTGGCATGACTTCAGTCGGCTCTTTGCGACTCCGATGTTTCTGCTCTTTCCCCTTCTCTCTCCAAACTTCACAGGAACAAAGCTGAGTCCCTTCTTTCGAATGTGCCGACTGTGGGCTTTGAACATATCTGAACATGTAGGAACTGGGAAGCTCCCAGTCTCCAACACCAACAACACTGCCTGACGAAGCTTTAGAGGAAAAATCAATCAATCTATACACCAAAACAAATCTTGTGAAAGGCTGTGGTAAAGTATAATGATTCTCATTTTGCTACTTTAATCCTTTTAGCCATGCATGCCTGGGAAAAGCCAGTTGATTGACAAAGTAATCTGTGATTGCAGCTACATACACTGAATTAAATGGATTATGTATGATGGAGCCCAAACATAGGTTGGTCCCCTTTGTGTGCACCTCCCAGCTGTATGAATGAGATTATTTAAACAGCAGGTAGAGCTGGATAAATGTATTGTGGTAGCATTCATTTCTCCCTGTGATACAGAAATATTTAATAATCACTGCATAAATGACTTGAAGCACAGTACATATCAGGCCTGTTGCTTGACCTGTGCAGTAAGGGTCGCATCTACATTTACAGAGTTACAGTTTGGGAAGGCGACATTATTGCACGCCCAGAAACACATAAAAGTAAATTGTTTTGCTCTTCATCACAAACACAATCATACTTTTGAGGATCCATTTCAAACATGAGCGGTTTCACACATTGCTAACCTGTCAAGAGTCAAATATATCTGCCTCCTGCAGAACATTAAAACACCTCATTATAACACACTCCAGCGCTGCATCGCTCATAATTAATCCTGCGTACAAACGTTGGTTCCCATTGTTTTTAGGCTCCATTTAGGTAGTGAATCTAGGAGCACCCATGGGATTCTGCCCACTGCTAATTTACAAAGACACTCCAAAAATGGGATGCGGTGGCACGTATCCCCCTGATTACATAAGAACTCCTGCAGCTGAAGATGTGTAGCTCACTGATCCTGTTCATTACAACACAGGCTTGACAGCCAAAGCTGGTAGATTCTCCTACATTACACGACAGACAAGGACATCACTGTGATCTCCCCTCCCTGTCAGTCTGCTGAGGCGTTTTTCTCTCAGCATAGCTGTGGTGAAGCATCATGTCTTTTTTTGCTTAAAACAAAGCCTGCATAATGGCTCATTAACAATTTAAAGCACCGCCTCAGTCTCTTCTACTGTATACATCCTGCTCCTCCTGTAAGAATTTCAGAGATATGAGCAGTGTGATTCGCCCGGGGTGTATGAATGTGCTCGAAAAGGAAAATCTTAAAAGAAAATAAGAGTTCCTATTCATCTCAGCTGGTCACAGCTTAGCTGTTCAGGTACGGAGATTAAAGAGGACAACCAAACAGAGCCAGTTGTCAGAGAGTGGCAAAGTGGAGAGCGCAGAGAGAAGAAAGCCTGCATAAAGAAAAGAGGGATTAGAAGATCTTCTCCTTAAATCCTGACAGCAGGTTTTCACAATGCTGGGCCAGGCTTTCAACAGCCCTGGTCCAAGGGCTAGTTTTCAAGCACGACAGATCAAGTAAGCTTTTTTGGTGCCTGTATTTCAACAAAAGGAGGAGGCTTGTCCAATTGTCCTGCTGCTTCCAGGTGTTGTTCACATATCTTGATCAAGGATGTTTTACATGGGAAACACACGTTCTTGGCGACAAAATATGTCTTTTATCAGAGATTCTTAGGGATGGACGTACTCCTTCTTCCCCTTCGTAAGAGAGCAAGAGTTGAATGATATTTAAATCTTCATTCTTATGTGATACAGCTGTGCATATGTTAAATACACATGATCACAGAGTCACATCAAGCCAGAACCATATGTCCGACTTTGAGCTTTGAGTTATGCATGAGGAGTGTTGGATTTACGATGAGCATTCAACCTCTGATGGCTTATTAAAGAAAGCTGGAGAGGCAACTTTTGTAAGCACAGGAAGCAAAACAGTCTGGCTGACAAACAGTACATCACAAGAAACAAGACGCCTGATGTCAATGCTATTGCCATGAGTCACAACAAGTGATGACAGCTCCTCCCAGCTCTACAGCACGTTCGTTATGTTATTCAGAACATGGCTGTTCAAAGACACTCCAGTCTACTGGTCAAGATTCCCACAAACAGGGTGGAGCACGTCTCTCCTCCTGCTTGATGCAGGGCCAAAACAAGCCGACCTCTCTCCATGCAGCCCCCTGTCAGCAGGAAGGAAGTTCTCTGTTGTCAGAAGGAGGAGGTCACATTGTGTGCGTCCAGAAGCAGGCAACATGTCAGTACACAATACTTTGGCACGGAGGTCAAACTTTGAAGCAATGCTGGGTGTCATGCAACTTCACATTGGTAGGTTTCCATTATGGGTATTTCATCTTGTGGCTTTGGCATTGACCTGCATGATCACAGGATCACATATTTATAATTGCACGTATAAAAGCAGTAAGCTGGATCTGGCCAGAGTGTGAGGTGGACTCTTTATCCACTGCACTTTGGCCCTGTGCTGAGCCTCTCATTAAAATATCCTCGATTTCAGGGAGTTTGCTGTTGCTGCACCTCTGCACCAGGAGAAAATGAGCTCCACTGCACCTGTGCACACACGAATATCCTCTGTATCTGGAAAACATCCTCTGATAGCGCAGCAGCAAGGAGGAGATAGGAAGGGATACCAGACTGCCTATGACTGCATCATGTTAGTAGTGAGCTAAACATAACATACAGAGGGGGATGGGGTGCTACTAGTCAGATTACCTCATCTAGCGCAAATTGTATTGTTATATCCCTGCCAGCTGGGCTCTGTGTGAAATAATAGCAACATATATATATATATATATATATTTTTTTAAGAGACAGGCATGAGCAGTCTGCTTTGTGACCACACCAGCGCTTTGTTTTCATCATCAAAAAGGTATGCAAACTGGTAAATCTGCATTGTAATGCCACCCAGATTCATATCTGGGTTGAGGTTTAGGTGTTAATCTTGTGGACAACAACAAGGTTGCGTTATGATTTGTGGGCTGTCTGCATCTGCACCTCCTAATGGATTATTCATAATTCATCAGACAAATTAATCCCCTAACACGCTCTCTGTAGCGTCACCTTAACTCCAACAGTGTTTGTTACCCCCCAAAATGAGCAAGGCAGCTGTAAAGTTAATGCAAGCAAGACACGATTTTGTAACTACGTGACAAAGGAGGTGAATGACAAAGCACTCGTGCGTTTTTTTACTAAACAAGACAGGTTAAACTCAGAGGCAGACGGTGGATAAAGACTTACATGTTGCTCCTGGCAGAGTGTTATCCTCCATTTCGGCGGCAGCACCGTCGCTTTCTGCTCTTTTGTTCATTCAAACATGCGAGTTTGGGCTCTTCCTCTCCGGCAGTCCTCTCATTCCTCAGGCAGAATGGGGGGGAAACTTGGTGGAGTCACTCCAGTTGCACCCGATGTCCTGAACGAACCGGGCAGGAAGCCCGTCCGGTTAAACCCGAAATAGGACCACAAAAAGCAACAAAATAAAGCAAAACCCAGCCAGTACCCGCCTGTTGTTGACGGAGGCACCGGTGGCTGCTGAGAGAAATTACATAAATAGGTGTCGGAGGGAATTTGGGAGAAAGAAAGCAGCAGGAGGAGGAGTGAGGGAAGTTTCACTCTGCGACGCACCACAGCTGATGCTCCTCTGCCTGTGCGGATGGTCCCTCACTGGCCTCCGGATCGGACTGTACCATTACCAAGAGGGGGGCGCGGGTGCTACCTGTTGTATTTATCCTTAAATTCTAGCTAAATTTAACGTCACGGAAGACAGATACAGTAACTGCTAGCATCAGCAGGCCTGCATCGAAATCTAAAGATCACTTTCTGAATGATAAAAACAATTCCTATATGAATAAAATAGTTGTCCCCCTCTGTTCTGATTGGTTCCTCCACCCACAAAACTACAATGCTCTCACACCCAGCCAGTTCACAGTTCACACTCTATATAAATCTTTCCCTTTGGAAAACATTCATCTGACCAGCATGCTAGCTCTATTTTCTGCAATGTTTTTGTCATTGCCTAGCTGCCTTTAACATCTGATTGAAATGCAGTATACATAAATAGGCATAACAACGTGACAAACCACTATATTAAATCATATTTTTATTTAACCAGGAAGTCCCATTGATAGTTAAAATATCTTTTACAAGAGTGACCTGGCCAAGGTAGCAGCCAATCAAATCACATTTAAAATGCAACAAATACAACATATAATCCACAATAAAACAACAACCATTCAAACATAGTGGCCTCTCAAGAAAAACAAGCACATGTCTCTGTCACCACAGTCTTTGTGATGGCCTAAATTCATCAGTGGATACAGGTGTTTAAAATGAGATTGCTGTAACATTTCACCAGCATACCAGGTTTTTGCTTATATTTATTGTGGAAGTGGTCTTATAAAAGGCATTTACTTTGAACACTTCCTATGCATTTTTTAGTATTGAAAAACAATGGAGGGGGAGAGCGGGTCACAACCTAACACATTTTAGTTTGAATGCTATTAAAACAGTTTGAGATGAATTATTTTTTTGTTTTATTCAACATGCACATCTCTGCTACACATGAACAGTTGTTGTTTTTTCTAGAACTTACCTTTCTTCTACAATTGCACTGAGAAGTGGTGAGAGTGAAATGTTACAGCGTACCCCATGGGTGGGGTTAAGTGTAACAGGCAGAGGGTTAGCTGTAACACTTGCTGGAATTTCTCTTTAACAATTAATTTAATACAGTTCTACCTATATACCAGAAGTCTCCATCTACATCAGGGGTAGGATAGGTATCCGTACAGGTATCCATCTATCTGTTTTTCTATCATTGATATTCAGTGGCTGGACCGACAGATGTACACAGATTGCATAACCCAGATCTACATGTCAAAATATGAGTTTTAAATGTATGAATATTGACAAGACTGTGAAGTTGTGTACATATCTCATTAAATGAAAGACATTAGTTCAAACTGAACAGAAGTTTGAAGTGCAAAAATAGAGAAAATACACTATAGTTGTGACATTGTGTTACAACGAGCCCCGCCAGATGGAAATTTGTTGCTGGGAGTTGGTTACATAGTTTAAAATGTTGCTGTGTTTTAGGCAACAAGAGTTAAGAGTGATATATGGTTGGATTCGGTGACTCACAGAGACTGTTCAGTTATTGAAAAACAAGTACAACAAAGAAATTTACTTACATTGGCTGAGAACATTCTTTGTTACTGAACTCAGGTGAAACATGTCCACTATCTGCGGAATTCCGCGGGTCACTGTTTGGTGGTATCAAGGTCAACTGGCCGGAAGCACAAAAGGATCGACCCTGTGTTAATATTTGTCTGCATTAGGTTGTGCACATTTATGCTGGACGTCCCACTCCTAGCTGGTATGTGTGCAGAAGAAACGCAACACAAAACAAAAATGGAGGGGTAGTCCATACACTGAATAATGCAACACACTTAAACATATTGAAGCAAAGATTTAACCTTAAAGGACTTCTAAAATAGGCTTCAGGTTTGCTTCAAAGTATTTTGGAAAGCATGTTATATTCAGTGTAGTTTTTTAAAATAGGGATTAATCAATACAAATCTATTCTGAATATTTAAAACAGTGTCAATACTCATTCTCTGCAGTTTTGATACACTGGCACCCGCTGCACTTTCTTGTGCTGTCTTATTGTTCTACTTCTGTACTTCTTCTTTTACTTCACATACACAAATAAACCAGAAAATGTCTTCCTAAAATCTTTGAGGCTTCTTAATTAGGATCCTTTTGAGTTATTTCTAAATAAACCTGCTGTTTCCCTGCCTTGTCAGAAGTGATCTGGAAATTGAAATTGGTTGCACTTTGTCAAAAGAAGCAGTGTTTCCTGAGGGTGCCCTCTTCTACATCCATGCTTGCTTGCACTTTATGGATATATTGCTGCTCTTAGATTAAGTAAGGGCAGATTTCTCACTGTCTACAGCTCACACTCAACCATATGTACAGTTAATGATTTGTACATGCATGTAATTTTAGTTTAAAGAGAACACTAGATTTTCCTGTCAGCCGAGTTTTTGTTTCGGATGATGGAAGATGGATGCTTCATGTGCGAAACAGGTTACTCCACCCAACGTGGAGCTGCTGCAGTGTCATATATTTAGAATTCTTGAAAATCTGAGACAACACAACCCAGCTCAAAACACAAACCCAATAGGGATCTTTGTTACGTAACAGTTTTAAATACTGCAGAGTGTTTTCTTCGTCTACCACCTGTGGATCTCTCGGAGCATCTGCCAAGGTGGGGGCTGGGCCAGGGGCTGATCGGCACGCTTGAGAGGGGACACCCCGTCAAAAGGACCCCAGTAGGACTCTTTTGTGCAGCTGTTGAGTCGTGTTCACCCCAAACCCCCAAGAGCCACCTGTCACTGCAACTGGAAAGTGGGGGATGTTGAAAGAGGTGGGGGGTTGGGTGTGCAGGCGGTAGAGTGAGTGGCTGGTAGGTTTTGCAAAAAAAAAAAGGCAGAGGAGTGACTGTTTAATGTGCATGTCTCGACATCTACTTGTACTTGTTATCACATTCTTCCTAATTGCCCTTGATGAATTCACACCAAAGAAATGGTTTTGTCCAAAATCCCACTCTCCCTAAAGTCATTACAGTCTGTTGATTCAACAACTATCTGTAATTGAATCACAGATAAGTATGGTAGTTCATTTACTGAAAAAAAAAAATAACAAATAAGAGTCAATTTCCAATCCTTTCAAGACAGGAAAGACTGAAGGTCAGACAGCAGGAAGTGTCTTTGAGTGCTAATGAAAAATCAATAGCTTCACACCTCATCCAGAACTCAATAACACACAGAATGTATTGTTTGTTTACAGAAGATAGAAGCCACACTGCTTTCTTACACCACCTTAGTTTTCAGCTAAAATGCCTTTTGTTGCCTCCTCTTTTGCACTTAAAACATTATGGGACATGCAGACAAAATGCATCAGATGTCATATATATTACTTTTCCAGTCTCCTGCAGATGCATGTTCTTAAATCTTTTGTGTTGCCTCTTAAGCCAATGAATTGAAAACCCTCCCATCCTTTCAATCTCATCTCTATACCCGGCCAAGACGTGCACACACTTGCACACGAGCACCTGTGCACATATGCACATTAAAAAGTCTTTTGAATGACAGCATAATGTTAATTAGTGTGTTGCCTTACTAAGTATTATGTTTTCTTTTTCTTTATTTTTTTTGAGAAATAAGAGTATGACAGACAAACTAATCCTCAAATTTGGATGAGGCAAAATGAATTGATTTAGCTTCTGTAAAATATTAAAAAATACAACATGTTTTCAGACTGAAGCAAAAGCAATATAAATTTTTTAAAGAAAAATGTCTGCATGGTTTATTTATATTATTTTTAAGCAGTTGTTCTGATCTAACACAGGATTTGCTATAATTCAAGTAAAAAATTGTACATTTTCTGATGTAACACTTTTTCCAAAAAAAATACATCTACGGTCCAAACGAGTTTCTATGTTTCTTGATACTTTATATCTCATAAAAATGAAGGTAACCTTGCCTTTTTTAAGAATACTGGACAATGTTACAAATAAACAGTTACTATTATATCCTGCACAACAGACAGTAGATCAAGTGCTTGAGCCAGCAGTCTGATAGAAAATTAAAGGCCTCAAAATAAAAGCATATCTCAAAATCAGGAGGTGTGTCCATTTATCACACATCACTGTACCATGCTGTGCGAATGAGCCATCCAAAGTGAGGTGGATGCAAACAGGAGAAAATAGCACAGTTGGCCTCCATTAGCTGCACTTTAGATGTGCTGAAATGTTCCGTGTCTTTAGGTTTACAGTGACTGATGAAGATACACATAAGTGCATTCTGGTTGCTTTCTACTCTCACACCCCTCTCTCCATTTATTGTTTTGAACTCACGCCAAGTTCTGTTAGCAACCTGTGAGCTCACATCATCATCTCCATTTGTGAACCACTTGTTTGACCTCACTGCACACAGGAAGTGGAGGACCCCCTCCTCCTCTATCCCTCAGTGCTCAAGAAAGGACTTGATTTTGGAGCTGCAGCTGCACTCCTCACTTCACACACAGACACAGACACAGACAGACAGACACACACACACACACACACACACACACACACAGACATGCGTATACACGTGCACACACATCTCATTTAACTGCCACTGATTGCCGTTAGCACTTCATGCCTTGAAAAAAGGCAGTTAAGAGAGAACACTGGGAATACACGAGTAAACAAAAATCATTACTACCAAGAGGATGAGGTTGCATCAGTAAATACACATCCCAAAAATAAGAGGAAACAACTAAAGAGATAAGAACGCAGAAGAAAAAAGCTCTAAGGAAAAGAGAGAGGGAACTGGGATCCAGGAACAGACTCTATGGGACAAGCGATACAGCAGAAGAACAGAAAACTGCCGATGAGGACTTATCTGTGTAAAGATTGTATTCTGAAGTCTTAGTCTCTCTTTCTTTGCAACACTTTAGGGATGTGTTGTCTGAGCAGAAACCAAGTAGCTGTTGGGAGAAGTTTGCCTTCAGGGAATTCTGCCAGAAAGCTCGTTCTTGGTTAGGCTGAGGGAAACAGAATATGGTTTGGGTTGAAGTGAAAAGATTTCTGCCAGAAAGACGACTAATTTCTCCCATGTGCAACCGAGCGCAAGACTGAAAACCTGTGTGAAGCCCAGGTGGGTGTTCAGGAGTGGAAAGAGCACTATATCCTGCAGCTGAATGCTAACATCAGCACGCTAACATGCTCACAAATGAGAATGCAAAAATGCGGATGATGCTGATGGTTAACATGGAGGTTAATAACTGTTACGTTAACCAACATAAATTATTTTTACTGTAACGTTATTGCAATTCATCATGAGGGTGGCATGAACGGCTAGACCAAATGGCAATCCATCCAACAGGTGTTGAGATATTTTACCCAAAACCCCAAATTTCAACCTCATGATGGTACTACAGGAACACCAGCGGATCACCAAGGTCATTGGGTTTCATCCTCTGAGGACCATGAATGTTGGACAAAATTTCATGACAATCCATGTAATAGTTAGAATAAATGTCTTCATTGTGGAAGCTGAATCATGGAGCTCCCAAAAGTCAGGGGGGGTATTTCTTTCTTAAATTCTTTTGCATTACCTCGCATAAGTTTTGCATTCCCTTAAATCCATAGAGAAAAGCCCCTGTGGTTGAACAATGCTTTCCAAGTTAATGTTAATAGGTGCAGTAAAGAGTAGTCCTCGCACAGCTATATCCATGGCATAGAGTCAACCACATATGCAGCCCTTTAACAATATCCACAGCCACAGCTTCATCCACCACAGCCAGGAAGAGCAGCTACAATTGTGCTCAGAGAGCCAGTGGCTGTATAATGTCGGAGCTCCGCCTTTCGAAAGAGGTAATGAGTAGTTCCACAAAAATTTCAACCATGACCCCTCAGGAGCTCTGAACAGAATTGGTCACTTTTACTCAGAAAAGTCAATGTAGCACTTTCCAAAACATTTTTGCACCATCACTTCTGCAAAAAGAAAGAGCTCCCTCCGTTCTATTCCAAGGAACACGGTCACCACCAGCACCGCCACTGAGTCTAGAGGTCAGCAGCTGTGAATGGCAAGGGTAACCCTCAGCCTGGTAATGAAACAACAATAGCAGGAATGTTCAGAATGTCCCCAGAGAACATAGACCCAGCTTATGTTATATAGACTACTGAATACACTATCTCTGCCTTCAGCAAATGGCAGCATTGAAGCAGCCGGGTGGTGTAGCATCAGGGAAGGGTGGATATGAGGCTAATTAACTATGATGGATTTACTGCTGGAATATGTTTGGTTTTTTTGTTGCACTTGCTCAATCTATGCTAGCGAAGACATTTAGCAAAGACAGTGCTGCACACATTTTACAGATGTCAGTAGAGTTTGGGTAACTTGCTTCAGTTGCTGGTGCAGTTTGCTGTTCAGAGAGCAACACTGCTTTGGTTACCATGTAGCTGTCAGCAGGGTCGAAGGTCACTTGCACCTGTAGGGGGCCTGCAGATTCATATAATTTACGATGGTGTTGTCTTTTGTTTCCTGTAGTGTGATTTAATCAGATACTACATCACATGTCACACTGGAAAAATGTGTGTGTAAGCACAGACAGAGAGGTGGGGAGAGACAGAGTGTGGGAGCGTTCCCTGTGTCTTTGTGTTTCTCTCTAGGGTGCTGGGAAAAAGAGCACTGTTTAGTCTGAATCATATGAATTTAGTCTGCCTTGCATTGTGGACTGGGATTTCGACTTGAGTCAGAGGTCTTGTTGTATACATCTAAGACTTGTAATTTACATGTTTTACTGTAGGAAAGTATTGAATGTTGTGACTCGCAGCTTCATTGTATTAGGGCTGAATTTTTATGTGAAGTCCTCAGTTTGAATCTGGTGTAGTATCTGTCTCCCCACTTCTGTCTCTCTTTGTTGAATCTATCAAAATAACCAAATAATCAATCAGCAATTTGTACTGTACTCTTAAAAAGCCGGCAAACTCTGAGACAGTGTAAAAATACAGTGGCTGAAACTGAAGCAGCAGAGATTAAAATATCCTTCTACTTTTCATCCTTAGTATAGGTCAAGTCCCCATAACGTTTTCCATAATGCAACTTTCATGTGATCATTCCCAGTGCAATGACTCTGTACAACACCTCAAACTCAACTCTGTTTGGTCTTCAATAACCTTGCACATCTTGTTCTCCCACTTTACCTCACTGCATTCTTAAAACTAAAACATAAACATATTTGCACATTTGCTTAATGTTTATACCAGTAGTGTGTTATCTTACACTTACTGGCCACTTTATTAGGTACACCTTGCTAGTAACCTGTTGGACCCCTTTTGCCTTCAGAGCTGCCTTAATTCTTGGTGTCACAGATTAAAAAAGGTGCTGGAAACATTCCAGAGATTTTGGTCCATATTGACATGATAGCATCACACAGTTGCTGCAGATTTGCCGGCTCTACAGCCATGATGCAAAACCCCTAGACCCTCACATCCCAAAGGTGCCTTTTTGGATTGAGATCTGGTGACTGTTGTCAAGAAACCAGTCTGAGATGATTTGAGCTTTGTGACATGGCACGTTATCCTGCTGGAAGTAGCCATCAGAAGATGGGCACACTGTGGTCATAAAGGGACGGACAGGGTCAGCAACAGTAACATACTCAGGTAGGCTGTGGTGTTTAAAGGATGCTCAACTGGTACTAAGGGGCCCAAAGTGTGCCAAGACAATATCCCCCACACCATTACACCACCACCACCAGCCTGAGCTGTTGATACAAGGCAGGATGGATCCATGCTTTCATGTTGTTACGCCAGATTCTGACCCTGCCGTCTGAATGTGGCAGAAGAAATCAAGACTCATCAGACCAGGCAACATTTTTCCAATCTATTGTCCAGTTTTGGTGAGCCTGTGTGAATTGTAGTCTCAGCTTCCTGTTGTTAGCTGACAGGAGTGGCACCTGGTGTGGTCTTCTGCTGCTGTAGCTCATCTGCTTCAAGGTTCGACGACTGGGGACAGGATGTGCACATTTCTTTCCCAGGGAAGTGACAAATTGAAAATTGACAACTAAACAGCAGTTTGCATTTGCATCCTCCAAAGTCAGCCAATAAATAACATACTTTAATTCATGGATCTGACAAGTCTATTTTTGAAATAAATGACTTTAAACTGTTCTCCATATGGCATACAGCTCAGTCAGTAATTAACACAGCCCTCCACTGCTCATAAACGCCTCTTGCACTGATCTTCCTTGAACAGATTTCCCTGACCTCTCCAACAACAGGTGGCATTACCAGAGGCTCATTTCGCTGTCTTCCATGAGGAATGTGATTCCGCAGCAGTATGTCTCAAAACAGCAGAGAGCCTGGCAGACCATGACGTAATGGCCTAAAACGTGCTATCAGTTAGAAGCAGGGCCAGAACACGTGGAGTTGGCTCTTCTCTCTGCTCACCCCCGGGGGCCCCTCTCTATTCTCCTTTTCCTCGTCTCTCTCTCCCTCACCCCCCAGCCCCTCCACCTCCCTTCTGCTCCAGCGCACTCTCTGTTTATGAGTGCATGAATCGCTCCATTTCACTATCCCCAACTCCCAGCCCACTACCAATCCCACAACTGCTTCAATAATAGAAGTCCCCCCTCCCCATGCTTTCATTTCCATGACAACCCACAATGAGGAGAGCAAGAGAGAGGAGGTAAATAGCAGAGGCAGGAAAAAACGTGAATGAGAGGGTGGGAGTGCCTTCCCTTGACCTCTGCATCCATTTGTAAGGAGGGAAACCTTCACTACAACAGCCTGAGCTTCACTGAGGTTAAACTGGCCAATCAAAAGAGCACTAACAACACTGCTCTGTCATGATGCAAGGTGCCTCTTGAGCAAGCAAGTTAACTTAATTTTGTGGTGCTTTTCAAAAAAGAAGTTACAAAGTGCTTTACAGGAGGGAAAAAGAGAAAAGAGGCGTAAAAGAAAACATCAAGACAAAGTCTACAGCCATGCGAGCAGCTGAGTGAGGCTGGATTAGGCTAAATGCTGACATCAGCATGCGGCTGTTACATGCTCACAGTGACAATGGAAACATGCTTACATCTAGCAGGTATAATATTTACCATGGTCACTGTCTTACTTTAGCACTAGCATGCTAACATTTGAGCCTTAGCACTAAACAGAAATTACAGCTGCGGATGATGGGAATGTCATTAGTTTTGCAGGTAATTCCTCACAAACCAAAGTACTGAACTAATTCCATTTTGACCTGATGATGGCACTGAAAAATGAAGAGATCATCAAAGTAATCACAATTTACCTTTTGCTAAGCCCCGTCCCTTTGTGATTGTCCAGTTTTGTATTTTGTATAATGAATATAAAGGGAAACTTTGCTGATATTGAACCAGCTGTGTGGCATCGCAGTGTGTGCAGATGAACAGTGTTTGGCTTCGCCCCCGTGCCACTGCCAGCACCCGGACCTCCGCCGCCGGATGGGCAGGGATCTCCGGGGGAAGTAAAACAACGTTCATCTATGCACAATGTGATGACACAGAGCTGGTTGAATATCAGCAAAGTTTCCCTGCTTCCCTTCACTGGTTCCTGTACAGCAGGGCCGGTCTTTCACTGTTATAATCATTAAAAAGCAAAAGCAGCACGTGTATACATTCAGTAGGCTATATCTTCGGTAGCTAGTGAGCTAGCTCTACACTTTTAAGGGTTTGATTTTGGTTTTGGAACAGTTTTTTCTGTGGTGTAGTGGTAGTTGATGAGGTGGGTGTACAAGGAAGATGGGTAGGTTACAGAGGAAGAAGTGGGTATACTCTTCTATATATTTGACTTGCTTTTTGACTGATAGATGGGAATGAATGGCCAAAATAAGAGGAAGGTATATCCTGTATACTTCCATATACCCTTCATTATACCAGTGTTGTTTTCAGCCACCAACATGGCTACAAACAAGGCTACAAACAAGGAAACAAAGACAAACCACAGAGTATGAAGTTACAAAAAACTAAATACAGTAGTCTCTACTTTCAATATATTCAGTTATTTCCTTTGTTAATTTTGGAAAGGTCTCATTAACACTAAAATGTCACAGTTCACTCCTCCCTGATGGAAATCATTGGTGCAGTGTCATATGGATGGATGGGTGTCCTTCAGAGTGACACAAAAACAACAGAGGTAAACAAAGGGGGAAAGGTCTTGAAGTCAAGCACCAGTGAAGCTTTGTCACACACACACACACACACACACACACACACACACATAAACACACTCGCTCTTACACATGTGTATGCACACACACATAAGATTACTTGTTTTAATTCAGCACCCTGGATTACAGCCAGGATTAATTCTATATGCCTCAGTACTGGTGAGGAGATATTTCTCTCAGGCTGTAACTATCATGGCTGCCCAGTGCTGTGTCTGGCCTGTTTTAATACTAGCTGCTACTCATTGGCTTTTCTTTTCCAAAATGAGTGAAAAGGAAGAGATAACAAGGCATTATTGGCATCCAGTTGATTGCTTGTAAGATTACTCTTTCCTCCTCCCAAGCGTCGTGAAGATAACAGCGTTCCTACTAAATGCTCCCGAGGGAGACAGATACCACAGCAGCATTTAACAGTTGCATGACATTTATAAAGCAAAAACATATCCTAAAAACAAATCTGTGAATGACAATTACTGCATGTAAACAAATACTGACAAGTGTCAGTTTCTGTGCGGTAATCCAAAACTAAAACATGCTATTTATGTACAAGTCAACATTCCAACACAGTTAAGTGTCACTGACACTTGGGGAGTGATGGCAATGTGAAGAATGTGCTCAGTCTGTTGTCATGTGATCATGTTGCAATCCTCTGCACTGTAAAAGGGAGAGGTGTGCCCATTTAGCAAGGAAATAATGAGGAGAATGGTCCTGACCTGATCTATGTATGTAGTAAACGTACGTGAGCACCTGCAGGCATGTGAGCATCAGTAATAGAAGCAAAGCAGCCAGCTTGTTAGCAAGCTCTTTTGGTAATGATCATTAAAATAACAAATGATGAATTAATTAACCAGCTCTTGAAGTGGTGCACTCAAGGCCAGAGACACGATTTACTCTACAGAGTGGAAGCTAAAGTCTGATTCACGCTGCAGCCCCGCTGCTGCATATTTAATCAAATCATGCAAGAAAAGTCAAATTTAGCTTTTCCCCGTGTGTGTTGGCACAAGTTGAGTCCAGGACAGTGGGGTGACCTGTCCCACGGGAGCTGGCAAGAGAGAGGGTGAGCTCAGTAATCCCCGAGGTTCTGGGCCTCCCAGTGTGGTGTCCTCAATCCCCCCAAGACCCTGCCAAAATCCCCCTGACAGCAGCCCTCATTATTTGCCTATCAGTGGCTTAGCCTCACCCAGAGACAGAACAGAGATGGAGGGATTTGTTCTAGACTACAGAAGGAAGAACAGAGAAACACTGAAGACAATACAAACGTGATTTCCTTAAATCCTCCAGTTCCTCCGACACGAGAGCCAGAAATGAAAAATCTATCACGATGATGACAAGAGGATAAATGTGAGCTTCAGGATAAAACTCAGACGCTGTAACCTTGACTGTGTACTCTGTAACCAGATCAATTTTCCTACATGAGCCAGTTGACACAGACTCGATGCACCATTATGTCTGATCAAAGCTAACAGTTTGCATCCTATTAGACGGACAATCCTAATGCTATTGTGTTATAAATCTTATTAGAATAAGGGAGACTCGGGGGGGTTGCACTCACATTACATTCAATTATCTGTAATAGGAAATGAGTTAGAGGTGACAGCTGCTGCCTGCTATGTAGCTGCGAGGCACTGCGACTTACAGTCAGCGCAGCACATTAGCATCAGTATTCCAAACACGACAACAGCCACTTTATGCCAATGTGTACAGAGGAAATCATTTTACCTTTAAACTGTCAAGAGGGGATTTTTTTCTTTACATAGACATTTACTTTATTTATGTCATTTTCATTTGTAATTTCTGTCAATGTGGATTTTTTTGTCTAGTAGGGCTATACCAATATATCATGTGAACTATGTCACATGACCCCTACATGAGCTGTTAAATTGCACATCTGTTTCCAATGCATTTTACACTGTGGTGAAGACACTCTAGTTGAAATGCGTTGGTTTATCCATGTATTAATAAAAGATTTTTAACTACAGTCAAGTCATACCTTCATGACAGGAAGTACTTTGTCTCGACTGGTAACTATAAGTCAGAGCAGATGGCCATGGCATGTGGGGTCCCACAGGGATCCATTTTGGGACCCCTCTTGTTTAATCTTTATATGCTCCCATTAGGGCCAGATCATACAATTTAATAATGTAGACTACCATAATTATACAGATGACATGCAAGTATACATATCTCTTTCACCACGTGATTATGGACCTATAGAACGCCTGTGTCACTGTATCAAGCAAATAAATGATTGAGTGTGTCAAAATTTCTCCAACTCAACTGAGATAAGACCAACACAACTGTCTTTGGGCCACAGAAAGAAAGTCTGTCAGCTCTCACCTTGAATCCTAGTCTCTTATAACTAAGAGTCACGCAAGAAACTTTGGTGTTATCCTGGACTCAGATTTGAATTTCCACAGCCACATCAAATGCGTAACGTCATCTGCCTAGTAACATTTAAAAAATATTGCTAAAGTCAGAGGAATGTCAAAGCATGACCTTGAAAGGCTCACCCATGCTTTTATTTCCGGTAGATTGGATTAATGCAATGGTCTGTTGGTAGGACTTTGAAAACAAGCTGTTCGGCAACTTCAGCTTGTTCAGAATGCTGCTGCTCGGGTCCTGACAAAAACTAGGAAATATAACCACATTACTCCAGTTCCAAAATCCTTACACTGGTTACCTGTCACTCAGAGAACTGATTTCACAATCTTGCTGCTTGTGTATAGATCACTCTGTGGCCCAGCACCCAAATATATCTCTGACATGCTTATGACATATGAACCTTCTGGGACGGCATACTGACCGTCCCGAGAGTTACAACAAAACATGGTGATGCAGCGTTTTGTTATCATGCAGCACAAACTTGGAATAACCTCCCAGATGATGTTAGACAAGCCCCGACTCTGACCACTTTTAAGTCAACGCTAAAAACATTCCTTTTTTACACTGCCTACTCCACCCTGTAATGACTGCAACTTTATTTTAAAATTTAAAATAATTTTGAATATTTTTTTTATCTTTGCTCTTGTCTGCACTTTTGTTATTTTTATTGGTTTTTTTTTAAATTGTAAATAATTTAGTAAATAATGTTACCTTTCATATCTTTTTTCTCTTTACTCTTTTCTATATCCTTTATTATGTTTTATATTTTATTGCTCTGTAAAGCACTTGGAACTGCACTGTGTGTATGAAATATGCTATACAAATAAAGCTGCCTTGCCTTGCCTTATAGCCAGAGTGCCTCAGATGCATTTTTGGACTGCCTACCTGTACTATGGACTTTTACACTGAGTGAGCAGGCTAGTCGTTGTTTTTATCTTTATGTGACTATTTGCCCCATCCATGAAGACCTGATTTTTTTCTTTATAACTAACTATATAGAGCTTCAACCCAGTGCAGCACTCCCTTTTTTTCCTCTTTAAGGCTGATTGTTAGCACACTGTATTGTATAATTTTTAAAATGCTTATCATCAGCATGCAGAAATATCACACTTTAGAGATAAATAGATTAATTTATGGCACAAATAACAGGGAGGCAGGGGAGTGGACTGAGAAGACAGGATGATGCCAAATTGAATTTAGATAATATCATCCCAGTATTAATTTCCTTCTGACACCATTCAAGGACAGATCAGACAGATGCCTGGTGTTATTTATTGACCCTGTAGCTTCTGATTTGTTCAGCATTCTGGATTATTGCAGAGATAAATCAAAGATTGTCATCTTCACTGTGAGCGGCCTTATCAGTGTTTTGGCCAAAAAGGTTGCAGCAGGTTTTTTTAGGACCCTATGATGCTGAATGAATAAAGAGTGTCATAAATCTATTGAAACAGGAAAGGCAAATGCCAGGTTTAAATTAAAGTAGGAGTTGCTGGAGTATACGAGCTGCAAAATTGTAGCTCATTTTAAAGGGGCAGGTCACACCAAAATCAAATATACATATTTTCTCTCTTACCTGTAGTGCTATTTATCAGTCTGGAGTGTTTTGGTGTGAGTTGTCGAGGATTGGAGATATCAGCCGTAGAGATGTCTGTCTTCTCTCCAATATAATGGAACTAGATGGCACTCAGCTTGTGGTGCTCAAAGGGCCAAAAAATACATTTGAAAAACTCAACAGCAATGTCTCTTTCCAGAAATCATGACCCAGTTACTCAAGACAATCCTAACTTGTTATGAGCAGTTTCATGTCGGAACTATTTTCTTCCTACTGAACTACATCTACCAACTGTGTCGTCACGCAGAGGAAAGCATACTTCCACTGCTAGCTAACATTACAGCTCAGTTGAGGAGGATGCCATCAGTGTTTACATCTCGCACTGTCTCAAGCACAAGTTTCTTGTTCATACAAGGGTGTAGGTTTGGTTTCAACATTGGGTTGTGGGGAGACACATATAAATGGGGGATTTAGGGGTCCTCCACCAGAAAATTTTGAGCATCACACTGGTGAATTTTTATGCATTTGTGCCTTTTCTGCGTCAATATCTGCATCAATAAATAAAACTCTAATGTTTTTACTTGAGGGGACAAATGCACATGTTCTAAATATTGAGGGGGGACATCCCCCCTGCATCACCCCTGAAATCTACACCTATGCGTCCATGACTGGATGCACGCCTCCTTGAGCACAATGATACAGATTCAGTTGGTGGGTACGGTTGGTAGAAATATATATCACAAGAAGGTCTGTGGATTATTTTGAGTAACTGGATCATGATCTCTGGAAACAGATACTGCCGTTGAATTTTGCAAATGTATTTTTTATTAATTTTTATATTTTGGTGCTTTGAACACCATAAGACCAATGCCATCAAAACAATCTAGACTGATGAAGGTAAGAGGAAAATATGTTCTTTTCATTTTGGGGTGAACCGTCCCTTTATAATTGCTTCCTTGACAGCTTGCAGGGTGAGAGATGCTGAACATGCAACATAAAAATACTTAAATGATCATTCAGATAGGCACACAGAGGTCACATGAGGTCATGTAAAGAAGAGACACACCCTTTGAAATTACTGTTCAAGCCAGATGTTGAAAGCAAAGTTCAGAAGAGGGCACTCCTCATATCTTTAATGAGTGTCGTGGTTATTTATTAGGAGCCAAGCCCAGTCTCTCAGTGAAGTCATATCCCTGCTGAATGAGCACTGGAGCTGACAGGCATATGGCATTTAACAAGCCTCTGTTGAGGTTATCACAATAACGAACATCCTCTGATCTCACACAGGACCACTGAGATCACTGGGCAATATCGACACACTGGAAAAAATAAATCAGATCAGATATGTGCGATTTTTTTCTGCTGCTGCTTCATCTGCCAATGTTCTGACCTTTTCCCTTCCCACTTTAATTCCACTCTTCATATTACTCAAGCTCTACTTCTTAAGTCTAAACCGAGCAAACTGAGGACTACACAAAATGGTTTATCAGAAGAAAAGTCCTCACCTAGAAGTCTGAAGCTCAAACAGGAAACACACACACCGTAGACACAAACACACAAGCAAAGTCCGTGTCGCTGTTTCTAAGGAGATGTCAACACTGTGAAAACAGATGAGGGAACACGTGTGGAATTTTAAGACTGTTCACCACTTCATCACTTCTTCCAGCCTACTGTTCGTCACTCTCTAAAAGAAAAAGGTCCCTCACTGTTACAAACATGCAGATAACAAGCCAGTCTCAGAGAGTTAAAGTTACTGTTTATTATCTGAATGAGTTTTAACAGGATGTACAGTACAGATAATCTGTGTTTTCCCTCAAAATGCACAGGCATTCATCTTAAATACAGTTTGTGCTTAATAACTTAGATCCTGCTAAGCCTTTCTGTAAAGCACAGTAAAACAGCGTCATCAGAAGGCACCGTTAAAATAGCTTTTAACACGTTTGTCTGCAAGCAAATCAGCGCTCTACAAGGCAGTTTGCATGAAATCATAAGCATTGCCCCACTTGTCAAAGCCCTGAGAAACTGTATGAAGTCTAATATTTAAGTGAATCTTAATGCATTCTACCTTACATGCATTAAAACTGGAAGAACTAGTCAGTATCTTTTCAAGAAAACACATTCACAATTCAACATTGTAACCAAAATCCATCCTGCTTTGCATTAGTTCCCTTCAGAGACAGATATGTTCAACACTGCCTCATTTCCTCCAGATGACACAGGACCAGCCTGTCAATAAATCTGTCCTTTGATGTACAACATCAGCAGCCATTAAAGAGGAGTGTCCTCGCTGTCCTCATTGTGTGTGCTGAGCTGGGCCTTCTGGTGAGCTGCGATGGCTGCCCAGATTCGACACAGCATGCCACCTCTGAAACAGCAATTTTGGACAGCTTTGAATACAGGGTTGCAAACGAGCCATCTCAAACACCACTGGGGCTTTTTCTTATTTTGATAAAAGTCAAACTAATGAGGCAGACTGCATCTTTTCTACACAACCCTCTCTGAGCGAGGGCACTCCCCTCTTACGTTTCTGCATGGACAGATAGTGTGACGGTGATGTGTGGAGGCAGCTCACCTTATTCCACAGTACATCAAGTCATCCCTGGAGGCCATGTAGAAGAGACAGTCCAAGGTGAACTCGTGATAGAGCAACTAGAAAACAGGATCACACAGGTTTGGATTAACAGTGGGCAGATGAGTAATACCAAACAGCCTCCAGAGTAAAAAAACAAAGGAAAGGGCTGAGCTTTAGTTGAGTTTACCTTATCGATGGTGTCTTGATCTACAGGAACAGACTTGAGCCAGCGCACCAAAGACTTCACTTCCGGATTAGAGTGTTTCTGTGAAGCCGATCCACCATCTATAAAGTACAGAGATTACAACCATTCAGACTGTCGGCTGTGTTTTACTGTGTTAATGTTACAGCAAAAACACTTAGCATGTTTCCGCAGGCAGACTGTATAATCATTATCCAAACTGAAAAGTCAAGTTTCAGCAGATTAGCTGATGATGTGCTGGTGTACACCTTTGACAAGAACCAGTCAGGCAGAAATCCGGAGCCTGAGGCTGAGGCGTGGAAGAGACTGATGGGTACAAGTGTTAAGAAACAGTGACAAGAATCACTGAGTGTACTGATAATCCAAACAGGGCGTGGTCCCTTGATGCAGTGCAGATCATGCTGCAGCATGTGCGATTAATCATTGGACCATGAGATCAGTGGTTCCCAACTGGTGGGTCGCAGTCCAAAAGTGGGTCACGGGCCCATTTTCAATGGACCGCAAGTGACTTACTAACGTATCAACTTTGTAAAAAACGCACTTTATTTTGAAGTACAGTGTGTTTTCAGCACAGAACTTTTATTTTGAAGTGCCATTTCCTGCTGTAGCGTGAGTGAATAACAAACAGATACTTCACAGACACAGCAAACTAGCTTGAGGCATGGCCAAATGCAAGTATGACACTGAATATATTACACTTTGTGGACCTTGAACTAACAACTTTGGAGAAATCTGGACCCTGTGGCTGAACCACTGGCTTCGATGGTGGCACACTCCTCGCGTTATTGGCAAACAACTTTAGATACATTAAATAGCAATATCATCAATCAGCTTGTACTGGATATCCTCCACTTTAATTTGGTATGTTTTTTCAGCAAACATTACAAACTGTGGGAATCATAAGCAGCACTCACTTTCATGATGACACCTGACTCTGATCAAACAGAATTAGCAAATGTTCTTGAATGTTTGTTTTAAGCTGCTCGGAGTACAGGATGGTTAGGTTTCGACTGACTAAACTCAAAGCTACCGACAGAAAGACATTTTGAGAAGACTACGTGACAACCATTAAAAGAACGACACCAGATTTTTTTCAAGCCTGTTTTAGTAGCAACAAAGCTGTCTGTCTATTCTGTCTATCTTCATAAATTGTAACTGTGTGAGAAAATTGAGAGCAACACATTCATGTGTAAATATACTGGGGCAATAAAGCTAATGCATCACAATTTTTTTTTACTTCCCCCATTTGTGGTGCCCCCTATGGATGACAGCGCCCTTAGCATTCGCCTATACTACCCATGCTTGGGCCAGCACTACCTCAAGCCTCACATTGTTTTTGTAAGCTGAAACCATTTCCCTCAGTGGAAACGAAGCTTTCATTTAATTTAATTTCACAGATAAGAAGCAGTAATTTGTGAAGACAATAAAGCCTCCACAAAAATAGCATTTTAAGTCTTGTGTGTGATTTAGCCAGGCTTCATATGAGCAGAGGAAATCTCCGCTTGTTGCTAGGCTAATTTATACAATGTAAAACATCACAGGCTTATGCTAATAACATTAGCGTGTTGTATTTGTGGGGAAAATGTGTCCAGCAAAAGACAAATGTTTTTTTTCTGGGAATGCTGCTAGTTATAATGAAGCTGATTTGTGTACTTGTGCTTGTTTTGACTCTGCTAAACTTTACAGCACTTCACAGAGACCCCTGCTGCCGACTAGTGTTTTGGAGGTGTAACTGCAGAGTGACACAGACACACCACCGCACAAGTATAAATGCTCACAATGGAGTATGCTACTTGTGTAGGCTACCGTGTAGGCTCTGCATTGAGCTGACGCACACATATAAATCCCACTTAACTCTGGCTACCTTGCATTTTTGCTCAGCACAAAAAATGTGGATTTTTCCCACCATGTAGTTGCACTACCTCCTCTCCTTGACCCATAACTCTCTCAATATACGTATGACATATAATTATTTAGTATTTACTATAAGACAAGTCTTATACACACAACCAAACTCTACCACACAGACAGCAAAGTTAATGTGCTATCTATGTGGATGTAACAGACTATTTGGTTGAGTAAACATTACCTTCAGCTACTGCAGCTTTCCTTAGTGCATCTATCATTTCCTGCTTCTTCTGGACAGAGTTCCTCAGCAGCTCCTGGTACTCCCTCTCCTTCTCATTCAGCAGAGTCAACAGTCTGCAACACAGACATCGATCACCACAGACATTTCATTTAAAATTCAAATATCAGTTTATGAGGCCTTGAGAGCTTAACACTTAACAGGCATGGCAATAATGCAAACTGATGCAAAATGTCTCAAAAATAAATGCAGCATGCATCATAAACAGAAAACACCTGAATGTTACCTGCTGGTCTCCAGTCGCAGGTCTCTCAGTTTTTCACTGAGGGGACAGCTGCTGTTGAGGGCGAGGTCTGTAGGGGAGTTGGGGCTCGCTGTTGGCTGAAACTCCTGTGTGGGTGTTGTCTGCTGCGTGTCTGCTGGCGCCAACATTAGGTTAGGGGCAATAACTACAGGAGTGTCTGGGTCGGCACATTGCTCCTCAGGAGTGCTGTCTTCAATCTCAAATGAGGACTGCAGCTGGAGCTTCAGCTCTGGGAGTGGAGTGGTGGGGATGAACGGAAAAAGCAGAGAGAATGAATAAATAAACAACAGGTATCCCAAACTCTGAAACTTACACTGTGTGAAATAAAGCTCTACCTGGTAGGAGCACAGTGAGGGCGTCCTGTACTGCCTGTCTCAGCAGATTGTCCAGAGCAAACATCCAGTGAGGTTTCACTTGTTGTTGCCTCAACACCTTCTTCACCTATACACACAGAGCAGAGGAGTCATGTTCAGCCCCAAAAAGTCTCACCAAACCTATTGCTGACAATAACAGGAAAATCTGTGTCCACTCTGAAGTAACTTACTGCATCTTGGAAGCTAAACAGCACCGCCTGCAGGCTGTTCATTGACACTGCAGCAGTAACCATCTTGGCTCGAAGTTCCAGCAAGCTACTGGTCAGCTGCTTCTTGTCTGGGGAGCGGATGTTTTCTCGCAGGCAGCTAATGAGCTCAGTGATGTGCTCTGCAGTTAGCGATGATCCCTCTCCGTGCTTTTAAAAGAGAAGATATATATTGAGCTTCTGAAGTCATAGCTGTGGTACATTATTGAAAACAGTGCAGTTTTATGTTTTTATGGATCAATCTTTGCTGAAACACCCAAAAAAATTGAACTGTTAAGTCAGAATGATATATAAATTTGTATTAATCAAATATGAAAATGGATGATCAGACTGTAATACTGACGTAGAAGAACAGCGTACAGGAACTTAAAGTGTGTAAGTTGCCTTTTTTGTTGCTATTGTGCCTTGTTTGCCTGTTTTAGGTTGTTTTGTTGTTGATTGCTAAATATGATGTGCTGTTAAAAGCGTCAGTGTTGTAAGCTGTAGCTTCAGCCTGCACCTTTTTCAGACCGCAGAAGTGTCTAAGTTATGTTAAATGACTTTATTGTAATGTTTTGCACTGTACTATATGAGTATCTGCCATTTTCTGTGAGAGGCTGTGACTTTATTTACATCAAGTTGTAGATTAATACATGCTGTTCTTATTTCTATATGCAGACCGAAATAAATTCTAACTTCTTCTTCATTTTGGGGATGGCAGTAGCTCAGCCCAGAGGGACCTGGGTTGAGAACCGGAGGGTCGGCAGCTCAAGTCCCTGTCTGGACCAAATATGGAGTGCCACTAACAAGGCACCAAACCCCAAATGCTGGAGCGCCTGTCCAAGGCAGCCCCCTCACTCTGACATCTCTCTATTTAATGCATGTATAGGTCCTGTTTGAGCATGTGTGTGTATTTCGGGCCTGTGTGTATGACAACAGCTTGAAAAAATTCCCCTCTGGGATTAATAAAAGCTTATCTTTCATCTTCTTCTATAAATCATGCTTTACACAGAACAAATATATAATTTTACGTTACCGTTTGACATCAAATGAATTGGTGAGAAACTGCTAAAGCTTATAATTTATTTAAAAAGCGCATGCCCCAAACAAGTTTCGCCCAACCTGATGTAGCCATGGGCAAAATGCATTGTTTGTAACATTTCAAATGACGACTAAATTAATAGAAGAAGCAATGCCGCCCTCCTGTGTGTGATGTATCTGCTTATTGGCTATCGTTCTTACAATTTATTTATTCATTTACTTGCTGTATTTGTTCTGGGGGAAATGCTTTAAGTTTTAAGTTTAAGTTTATTTCCTTTATTAATCCCCCTGAGGGAAAATTCAATGTTTTCACTCTTGCTTGTCAATTACACACAGGTCTGAAAGACACACACATATGCACAAACAGGACCTATACATGCACAAAGTGGAGAGATGTCAGAGTGAGGGGGCTGCCCTTGGTGAGACGCCCCGAGCAGTTAGGGGGTTCGGTGCCTTGCTCAAGGGCACCTTGGCAGTGCCCAGGAGGTGAACTGGCACCTCTCCAGCCACCAGTCCACGCTCCATATTTTGGTCCGGACGGGGACTCAAACAGGTGACCCTCCGGTTCCCAACCCAAGTCCCTATCAATCAATCAATCAATCAATTTTATTTATAAAGCCCAATATCACAAATCACAATTTGCCTCACAGGGCTTTACAGCATACGACATCCCTCTGTCCTTAAGACCCTCACAGCGGATAAGGAAAAACTCCCCAAAAAAACCCCTTTGACGGGAAAAAAAAACGGTAGAAACCTCAGGAAGAGCAACTGAGGAGGGATCCCTCTTCCAGGACGGACAGACGTGCAATAGATGTCGTACAGAACAGATCAGCATAATAAATTAACAGTAATCCATATGACACAGAGAGAGAGAGAGAGAGAGAGAGAGAGAGAGAGAGAGAGAGAGATGCAGGTAATGACAGTAGCTTACAACAACATTAATGAAAGTAATAAATGGATGAACTGAGGACCTATGGACTGAGCTACTTCATGCATAAGCCATAACAGCTTTTAAGTGGAAAACAAATACCAAATTCAGTGTAAAATAAGATGACAGAAACGCCCTTAGGCTCACAATTATTGACTTGCAAGTCAACTTGATTATTAACTACACCCAGTGCAGTCTTGTCATGTTGCTGTTGGTTCATATTTTGGATATTTGGCAATGTCAACGGTGCATAAACATGTCAGGACAATTTGTGCAATGTCAAACTAAGATGGAATACACACATTCAGGGCTTATTATATACATACATGGTCATTCGGGCATAAAGTCTTTGCCTATTAGCCAAACTTCTCCAATTCTGAAAAACTATGTGACATAAAACTACCCAATAATTATTGGTGGACCAGTAATCTGTCTAACTCAAAGACCTGCTCGGCTATTTGTATTCTGAATCTGTAAAAGCCTAACCAGAGACAAGGGCTGCAATCCTATGTAGTGTTATGTTGTATAGAAAGACATGCAGTTAACAGATTTCACAACGTTTTGACTTGTGTTGCTGTGACTTTTCTTCACCCACCTGAGGCACAGATTCCTGTATATTAAAGACGACGTTGCTGATGTAGTCGGTGAGGACACGGTGCAACGTGGCTCTCCTTTCGCTGTCCTTTCTCAGCATAAACAGACCAATATTCTCCTCTGTTGAGACTGGACTGCTCATGTCTGAAGAGTCCTCTGGTACTCTGGACAGTAGGGGGCAACAAAGACATCAATTACACCAGATTAACAAATGAAGATAAAAAACAAGTGCACTCTAGATTGTGTTTAAAGGTGACACCGGTTGTTGGAGGTGCCCTAATGGGGACCCATGTCCTGTGGTATTGCCTCAAAGTAAGTGATTTTTGGACAACTGTATCCAGAGAATTGTTGGTCGGGAAGTCCACTTTTCCACTTGTTTACTTCTGTAGGGAGGTTCGTACACAGTTGTGATCCTAGTCTTTGGGGGGGCCCTAGCAAAGAAGCCCACTGAGGCTCCCCGCCTGCACTCCCCCTATGCCCCCATTAAAAGGCATTCTGGGTACACGAAACGATGGTCAACAACATTAAACAACAGCTTTTTTAATTCCAAATTTTGACTTGAAACAATATATTAACTCTTCATCCATCCATCCATCTTCATCCGCTTATCCGAAGTCGGGTCTCGGGGCAGCAGGCCAAGCAAAGCACCCCAGACATCCCTCTACCCAGCAACACTTTCCAGCACCTCCTGGAGCACCCCAAGGCGTTCCTAGGCCAGATGAGATATGTAATCCCTCCAGCATGTTCTGGGTCTTCCCAGGGGCCTCCTACCAGTGGGACGTGCCCGAAACACCTCTGACAGGAGGCGCTCAGAAGGCATCCTGATCAGATGGCTGAACCACCTCAACTGACCCCTTTCGACACAAAGGAGCAGCGGCTCTACTCCGAGCTCCCTCCAAATGTCAGAGCTCCTTACCCTAACTCTAAGGTTGAGCCACCCCACGGAGGAAACTCATTTTGGCCGCTTGTATCTGTGATCTCATTCTTTCGGTCATTCCCCAGAGCTCATGACCATAGGTGAGGGATGGGACATAGATGGACCAGTTAATCGAAAGGTTTGCCTTTACACCAGGAAGCTTTACTGTTTTCAACAGTCACCATGAGTGAACCTGGTCAGGTTCCAATGGGAGGCTAACTTTGCTCGCTAACTTCAGGGCTAACCCTCTTCACTTTAATCAGCAGGTGACCGGCAAGACACAGGAACTTGTCATGGGTCTTGAGTTGTAGCATTTAATCACTGACAAATAGCCTGAACTGTAAACACACTGTGCTGCTACGCTCTCTCTGTGCGTCTGCTCGTCCACCTTGAAAGATACAATTCCTTCGATCCATACTGAATGGATCCACGGCACTATTACGTTGGGTAAGAGCCTGTTCGTCCAACAACAGAAGTCAGCTCACACATCTTCAGTAACAGACTGGCATTATCTGCTTGCTAAGGTGGCAGCTTATCAACGGCTATCCTTTTCTCTGATTGGCAGGATAGAATGGGAATTTGAAGACAAAAGCATGGCTGAGCTCTTTTCTGCGTATGTACACACACATGCATGCATTTGCTGACTTTGTCCCAATTACAACACAGCCTCTTTGCTACTCTTATTTTACCTGTATTTTGATTTTTCTCTTTTACTAGTTAATGTCTTAGTCCTCTGGTTAAATGAAAATCACAAAAAAGTGATGCATCTGCAGAAATGTAAATCCCACAGAAAAGAAATGAATTCATTCAATGATTCATTCAGTGAGTAATGCATGGCTGTCTGTAGACTGTGGCATTTAATACAGTGGCATTAAGCCCCTTCCACAGGATGTAGCCTGACAAGACTATGTAACTGAAACCTTTATGCGGTTTGCCTTTGATGTAAGATCCTGTAGAACCACGGCCGATGCAGAAATGATGCGTTTTTTATCGTCTGTTGCGCAATAATTCAACTCACGGCAGGAAGCTGCTGGTGCCGGTTGGACCCTCTGAGATTTCATCTTCTATGAGGCTGCTCTGGACCCTCCTCAGGTCCAGGGAACAGGACAGGTCGATTGAACCCGAGTCCGAATCAGTGTCCTCGACGAGGATGGAGATCGGCACAGACAGGCTGCGTTGGTAGTCGGCTGCGAGATAGTGGTTAGATATGAGTGAGCGATCCAAATTTCTGACAACTAGGTTTCATCACATCACTTAACACATGTGCCACAACATGTGCTCAACAGTTAAAAAGAAATGTGACAGAAGAAGATGAAACATTACAAGAGAAATAAAAATGATGGTCAGACATCCTGACGCAAAGGAGGGAGATGACTTGACTACCTTAGATGTTGTAACTGGAGCAGAAGGTAATTTTGACACACTGGCTGATGAAACACTAACAACATGTGTGAGAAAGAAGAGCAGTATGTGAATCTGAACTCTACTCAAGCCTCACCTGCAGAAAGGTCTTTAGATTCTACTTCCTGCGGAGCCTTGGCCTTCTTCCTGGGGGACGACCTGAGGAAAGGGTTCTTCAGCAGCTCCGCGGCTGTGGCTCTGTCGTCAGGCTCAGGGACAAAACAGTTCATGATGAAGCCCTTCGCCTTGTCCGACATGCACTCTGGGACCTTGGGGTGGATCTTGAACATGCCCACCTGGATGGGATTGTTAAAAAGAAACTGTTATTGTTCATATAAGCAACTTAACTTTGAGACTGTGTGTTTTAAAAGAGAAAAAACAGACGCTGCTTAGATTTGTTCAGCAGGAGTCTACAGGTGCATGTGAGGCTGTACTGGTGCTGCGTTCATGTTACGGTGATTACGATTTTCTGATTTTTAAATAGCCCTCATGTCAGTCTCCAAGTTGTAATGAAGACTGTGAGACTGATTTTTATGAAAGCTCTGATTTATCCAACTTGGCAGTGCCTAACGTGGAAGTGCCTTAAACCAAATATGTATTAAATATTACATCAGACAAAGACCGTCATTCATGCGATGTAATCAAATCGAATTAAGTGGAAATGGTGGTGGAGATTGTTAACATGGGAATCTGATCTCTACCAGCCATCTCATGTGATACAGCTTTGGGCAGTAGTGCTTACTAAAGGTAACATCAGCATGCTATCATGCTAATGTTTACCTTGGTCACCTTCTTAGTTCAATGTGTTGGCATGCAAATGTTAGGGCTATATGGAATGTCATTTTTTATGATGTCATCAAGTTTTTTTCCTCAAATCCTCGAACAAAATCCTCAATTTCAAATAAAGTGATTTTTTTTGGATTAAATAAGTGATGACATCATGACAAGGAGTCCTGAGTGGCAAGCAAATGACTTAACTAATTTACTATAATAGTGTTAGAGCTGTTAGATTCTTTTGTTACTGTGGTTGTATAAATGTAAATTATGGTGCAGTTATACTGCTAGACCGCCTTGTACATACAGGTGCGTGCCTTTTTTGTGTGCTGAAACAGTTGTTTGACTGCAGTGAAACTACTGCTTTTGAATGGTTTAATGCAAATACATACGGATCACTGTACATTAATCATGTTGATCTGTTCTGTACACACGACATCTATTGCACGTCTGTCTGTCCTAGAAGAGGGATCCCTCCTCAGTTGCTCTTCCTGAGGTTTCTACCATTTTTTCCCCTGTTAAAGGTTTTTTTGGGGGGAGTTTTCCCTTATGTGCTGTGAGGATCCCAGGACAGAGGGATGTCGTATGCTGTAAAGCCCTCTGAGGCAAACTGTGATTTGTGATACTGGGCTTTATACATAAAATTTAATTGAATTAAAGCAGAATATTTCTTTAGATATAGGTCTTTTGGACTGGAGTTTTTGGAAATGTCTGAACCACATGGGTCGGACACATTCCTACACAACCAGTGCTGGAATCTAATTCTACAAATATAGGAATACTAATGATACATTGTAAAGGACAGGGTGCGTCTAGTGGCTGGTGGAAACGCGCAACACCCGATTCATCCTCAATTAGAAGGAACACGCTGGCAATTCAGAGGCTAAGCTCAACAATGGTCTTTACTTACCACAACCAGGAGGGAACAGCAGGCTTTAGACTAGTTGGGCACATACAGAAGCCCTGGTAAGATGAGTTGTAAATATCAGGACATATGTGTAGGTGTGTGGTTTATTCATTTAGAGGGAACAGAGGAACTCAACTAGATTGAGCAGTGGACATGTGGCTCACTGCTTTGGAGGTGGGAACAGACTAATGCAATTGAGCGGAATAGTGTCATACAATCCAGCTAGGGCTGCTGGGAAATGGAGTTCTTAAAGGATAACAGGGAGTTTTCTACATATAATATTAGTGTTACCTAATCTTTGTCTGCAACTGGGCAGAAATACTGGCAAAGAAAGTCCTGGACCAATTAAAATTTTGACCTGATGATGGCACTAGATTAAAAGTTACCAGTCATTGCAATTCATCCTCAAGGAGACATTAAGTTATGTCCTCATACACAACTTCCCCTGACTTACCTTGAACATGGCTGCCTGAGGACTTCCAAGCTCATGGAAGGGTGTTTTCCCTGTTGCCATTTCTATAATAGTGCACCCTAGGGACCAGATATCAGCCGGCTTCCCATAACCCCGAGGCCCTTGGTCTATAATCTCTGGAGCCATGTACTGCAGAGTTCCTTTTGAAAATAACCATAAAAATGATTAAAGGAAGTTACTGTGATCAGTTTGCAGATAAAAATACACAACATCCTGATAACATAACACATAAAGAGTCATACAAGTTTTGAAAAACACAGCATCTTACCGGCAAATGTTTCAGTGCAGGGGTTGATCCCTGCTAACCGTTTGGAGGTTCCAAAGTCAGAGATCTTTAAGACTCCACTATAGGTGTTGATCAATACATTGTCCCCCTGCACCAAGGACAAATAACCCACAGTTAGATGTTTCACACAGACTACTATCTTATAACAAAAAACTAGGATGAAATAACTCCGAAATTTTTATTATTTGCTATTTGTCCCTCGGCTCACCTTAATGTCTCTGTGGACTATCTGATGGTCGTGAAGGTATTTGAGCCCCTCCAGGATCTGTTTGGTGTAGAAGATGATGGTGGGCTCATTGTCTTTCAGGGGACCCCATTTGGAGCGCAGGAGGGATGACAAACTTCCTACAAGCAGTAAATGTCAAATCACATGAGCTGATTTTATTTTTCATTTCAAATTCTCATTTTTAAGAACAGAATCCTGCTGTGAAAAATGTTATGTCTTGCAACATAACAACATAACAGAACAAAACATAACTTTTCTTGAAAAAGCTATTTCTTAGCGGCAAGTGGCAATATAAAAACCAAACTATGGACTGAAATTGTTTGCATATCTTCAGACGTTTTTTCCAACAATTACGCCATTGTGTGAAGAGATTTTTCTTCAATGAGCAGGATGTTGGAACCACCCACTTTCTTGAAACTGGCTTCCAGTATGTGTTACACAATCGCCGATGAACTGTCAAATCTGCACACAAGACAGACGCTGACTTCCTTGATGCTTCTTAAAGACATCATCCTGTAACAGAGCCACACAGTAACTACGGAAATGCAGACTTGAAAGCAGGGGCAGGGCTTCCTCATGTTGGCACATCCATTGAACCAAGGCATGACTGCTTTGCAAGTCTGCTTTGCAAGTCTGTTTCCATTCCAGTTTCAAAGAACATCTAGAAACCTAATACTAATTCGCCTGTGTATAATTGTTAGGTTGTAGATTAAATTAAAACATTACTAAATAAATGTATTAGTCTAGGTCTCTGTGTAAAATAACAGTGAAAAGGCATCAGTAATTGTATAAGCAGATGTGAATGCATGAAAATAAGCACAGAATAAAACAGTCACACTGGGTGAAGTTGGACTTTGCAAAAGTTTTTTTGTTTGAATGTGCCAACAACTAATTTTAGACACCCTCGGGCAATTCTAGACAGTTTATTTTTTTTAACACAATGTTTTTAAGTTTAATCACTTTTTTAGGGAGACCTGTAAAGACACTGTTGCAGTAATCAAGTCAAATGAAAATATATGCATGGCAAGTTTTTCCAAGGCCTGCTGAAACATGTATAAGTCTTCCTTGATATGATCTTAAGTTGACAGTAGGACAATTTTGTAAGCCTTTAATTGTGGCCATTAAAATTCAAGTCTGAGTCCATGACTATACTAAGATTTCTGGCTTGGTCTGTTGTTTTAACTTTGCCAAATGAAGCTGAGCGCTGAGTGTTAGTCATTCTTCCTCGCCTCCAAAAAACAATGACCTCTGTTTTACCTTTGTTAATCGAGGAAAACTGTGGCAAATCCAATCGTTGATGTGTTTGTTGCACTCAGTGAGAGACTGTATTGGACCATAGTCCTGTGGTGATATGGTTATGCAAATTGTAAACTGTTTAAATAAAATGTATAACTATTATCATTATTTTGTTGTTTTTTCAAAATCTGAGGAAGTGGAAGCATGTAGATATTAAGCAGAAGAGGCCCCAGAATGGAGCCTTGTGGAACTCCGAATGTCATTGTTGTACTTTCAGATGTATTATTTTCTATAGAAACAAAGTAGTCACTATCCTTTAAAGCCACTACAAGGAACTTTTAACTGGATATGCAAAAGTCTGTCATTTCTGCTGATGTCTGTGCATGACCTACAACAGCAAATGAGACAATCGGTGTGAAGATAAGCTATTTCTATATAGTGTATATCCATTCCTTTGTGTACGGGTCTGTCCCAGGTTGCTTCCAGGACGAAGCGATTTACGGCAATCAGACGGCGCACGTCATTTTACCTAGCTGCTTACATTTTACTAATAGTGAAATGAAATCCTGACTCTTATAAATAGTTGCTATTCCTCCTCCTTGACCCGACGTCCGCGGGGAGTTAAAATAGCAGCAATCATCGGGTAAAAGTTCTGTCAAAGCACTGGACTCACCAACAGTCAGCCACGTCTCAGTCACACAGAGAAAATCCAATCCTCGGGAAGTCAGGAAATCCTTCAGCATAAACGTTTTGTTCGCTAGCGATCTAGCATTTACCAGCCCAATCCTGGCAGGAGCCGGCAAGTCCACAGCTTTAGCTGTCCGGGGAGCCACACACAGAGGCCGCAGGTTGTGCAGATTCACCCCGCGCCAGCAGGGACGAGGAGAGCAGGGGCCACAGGGCTGGAACACCTCATCCGGGCCGATGACGGGTACCAGCCAGGCGTCGACAGGGTCCAGTGAGTGCCGAGAAATAAAGAGGTGAGGCACCGCTCCATACTCAGTCCAAGAAGCCCCGGCGGCAGTGGTGCTTACGCTGGAGAGGTGGAGCTGGGGCGCGGCAGAGGTGAGCTGGGATTCCCGATAGGAACGGGGGCAAAGTTTTCCCGTCTTGTTGTTTCATTCATCCCCAAAACAAACACATGCACGAGCCAGGTAAGCGTCTTTACGACAATATGCGCTAGAGCTCATGGAAAATGTAGGCTTCATTCCGGCAAAACACTGCCGCTTTTGTCCACAGGGTCGCCAAAATAAATTCAAAATGAAAGTTCCTTGTAGGGGCTTTAAGTAGGAGTAGTAATGTGCCAGAAAGTCCCACCCAATTTCCAGTCAGTCTAGTAATATGATGAGGTCATCTGTGTCATATGCAGCACTAAAATCCAGTAATACTAAGACTAAAAATCTGCTACTGACTGTGTTTGGGTGGATGTAATTGAAGAACTTCAGTAACATTTTGAGAAGTGAAACAACTTTTAATACCTTGTTTATTAGCCAGTTAATGTGTTTTACAGCCAGTGTATAGACGTGGATTTGTCTAAGAATGTCCAGTGATGAACAGTTACCCTTTACTGCGTGAGCTAATGTATTAAAAGTTACAATTTTAGAATTCATACCTCCAGGTACTTCCTCCATGAAGATCTTGATGAAACCATCCTGACTGACAGAGCCCAGGTACTGGACAATATTTCTGTGTTTGAGCCTCTTGTGCAGAGCTATCTCTTCGTGGAGGGGCTGGGAGTACCTGGGAGGGACAGAGGAGTAGACATGTGACTGTGAAGTCATCCTAAGTTCACAAGTTCAGAAAAATAGCATCCCATATGATAGCCTAGTTCTAACTAGGGGTGTCAATTGATGAAAATATTTAATTGCGATTAATGGCACGATTGTCCATTGTGAACTCACGATTGATCGCACATTTTTTATCTGTTCGAAATGTAACTTGAAGGGATATTTTTCAAGTTTTTTATACTCTTATCAACATGGGAGTGGACAAATATGCTTGATTTATGCAAATGTATGTTTATTCTCATCGCAACAACTCAAAACAATGACAAATACAGTCCAGAATATTCTCTAGAATAATGTCAAAGGTACTGCATGCTCAAAAAATATGCTGAAAGCATATCATGGCAAACTCAAGCCCAGCAAGCAAAAACAGATCGACATATTGACCTGAATGTAACATTACTTAGTTATACTGACACATTGTAGTGTCCAACTTTACACTTGTAAAGGTTAACTAAACATTCCCTGGTTTTTTAACAGCCTGAAGTGGAAATTCAATTCACATTGATGGAAAATGCAAATAACTTTGGTCTTGTCGAGAGAACCATCAGGCAGGGCTTTGAATCTGAACTTGCCATCAAAAGACGCCTGTCTTTATCCATTTCTGCTCACACAGGTTTGTTTCTGCTTGCCATCCATGTTACTGTTGCATTGCTTTCTAATTTCCCAAACTACAAGGTGGGGCCGAGGGTCATAATTATAGAAGGCACATGCGTTAATTGCCCATCAAAAAAAATAAATAAGGGGCATTAAAAAGAATTTACGTTAACACATCATTAACGCGTAACTTTGACAGCCCTAGTTAAAACAATTTAAAAATTATGGACAAGCACACACACTAATATACATACAAACACAATTTATGCAGGATAAAACTCTACCTGGCATCTCCAAACCTCTGAATTCCAAATAAACCAGTTTAATATTGGTCTGAAAGAACATGGTAAATGTCTGTGGGATGCATACCTAAATTCTCTTGACTGTGCATGATAAACTACATGTGCAGTTTATACTGTTAGTCTAATAAGTTTTTTTTTTTTTTTTTTTTTTTTTTTAAAAAACCTCCATTAGTATATAGTTGGTAGAAAGAATGTAGCAAAGTCTAACAATGTTCAGGTTTGCATTTTAAGAATACAAATGAAATGGTTGAAGAGAGTGCTTATAAAAGCACTAAATATCGCATGACAGCTGCTATTGCACAACACTGAAAATGTTTTTCCTCTCTCTGTCCCTGTGTCTCGCTTAGTGTTCAGGATCTTCTCTATTTTGTTGTTGTACATCTGGATCATCACTATAACACCTACTAATCTGACACTCTCAATTTGAGTAATTATTTGTTGCTGGTAACAACACAGTTTGACAAATGCAAAGATAAATCCTGTGCTGTGTCTTGGACACGGCAAGGTTTGGTAAATGCTTAAAAAGTGATTTAATTTTTCACATTTCCTTTGATGGAATACTTCCTTCCCACATAGCACTGCAGTGTGAGCCTCGGCTCTTTGTGCAGATTACAGAGCAACAAACAAAGACTGAAAAGCCTAAACACTCATCAATCTCCCCCAAGATTCCTGAAGAGCACTGGGGATCCAGAGCATGCCAATGGGTGCTATCTCTGCCAAATCACTTTCCATTATGGTTATTATGGAAAAACATTCTTGTGAGAAACAGTGCAGCTTAGTGTCTCTCAGTATGGGAAGTGTTGGTTCTCATACGTGCTGTCCTTCTCAGGAATTTCCTTGATGGCAATGCGAACTTGGTTGCTCACATCCCTCCCAGCATACACGACACCGTACGTTCCTTTACCCAGAACCACCTTGTCGCCATTTTCATTGGTCTCGTAGACATACTGTTGAGGGGAATGAATGAGAATGCATTGACTGAAAGTATGAGCATCACAGGAACTGTGAGGAATTTCACAAGTAGAAGAGAGACAGGTAGAGTGGAGAGAACAGATGTTTCATTCAGGGACTTCTGACATAAAATCATTAGTCTAGAATTCTGAGAATAAATATAAAATTAAATATGGATGTGTTTATTATTTTTACACAAACAGATACCACGCACTATGCCAAATGACATGGAAAATATGACACTATGTTACGGGAATGTTTCTCTTGAGAATCTGATTTTCACCCAGCAACTGCAGTTGTTTCCTACTTGTTGAGGCAACTGAGACCTAAAATAGAGCAAAGTCTGTGTCAGAGGAATGGAAGACTGTGACTGACCTCTAGTACTCCCTCAGCTACATGGTTCAGGTCAGGAACAGGGTGTTCAGCCTGCTGCAGCAGAGAGTTCACCAGCTCGCAAAAACTAGTGAGAGAACAGAGTGAGGAGACATTAATGTAGATGAGATAGTGTGCTTCATGGAACAAATAAAGTTCCAGCAAATTTCCACTGAAGACAATATGTCAGATGTGCCTGTAGACTTTTGCCAAAGAATTTACCCATAAAAGGAAAACACCCACCACATGGAAGACAAAATCATCTTTGTGAACAGACTCAACAGAGCTCACAGTGGAGGTTTGACCACAGTGCAATGTTTTCCGAGTGGCTGCCTTTTTTGTTTATATAGTGCACGCGAAGATGGACATGCATGGGTGCAGCAAGATACTCAGTCCTATTGGGGTTTCAAACTATTCCCCTGAAAAACAGTTGCCATTGGTAATACACTAAGAGACACTGCATCAATGACAGTAAAAAGGAGGACTGCTGGTAACAAATCATGAATGTACTACGGCTCCCTAATAGTCGAGGAAACGTTAGTCGACCAGAAAGGTCATTAGTCAGCAAGATTTCATTGGTCGCTTAGTCGCAGAAAAAAAAAAAAGGAACTCTATTAGGAGCTGCGTCTTGTCAAAATAAATCAAAACCCATGTGACTGCACCATGTGGGAATTTAATTTGAAAGGACAGACACAGGGAGTGTCCACGCTCAGCAGTCAGACAGGAATCACATTACAAACCAATCACAGCTGACAGATATCTTTCCCTTTTTCTGTGAATATTCAGTCTGTGATGAACATGGAAAAGTTGATCATGTTAGTGCAGGGCTTGACATCTGTCCCATGGACGATAGGCGTAAACACTTATAAACAGCTCCTGGAAGAAGATCAGCTCTGTACTCAGGATTTCAGGTAAAAAGGCTATATGATGCTTGTTAAGGGTGCTTAACAACCTCAGACTCAACCTGCTGCCGCACTCTTGAAAGCCAAGGCACAAGAGTAGCACCCAGCGCCCGACCTCGTGTTTTCCAGGCAGTCAAAGACATGGCATGTGTACGGCCCCTAACTTCCAGGGCTGGTACCTGTGGTTATTCCACAGGCTAGTTAATAACACGTCGAGCAGGAAATCCAAAGTGTGGGATCATTTTGAGAAGGTGAAGGACGAACCCAAGGTGACATGTAAACTCATCTTCATTGGTCAACCACAAACATGACGTATCATCTGAAACATGGAAGTAGCTACATGCCCATTAGCCACTTAGCACAATCATTACTGCTTTGCTGACAGCGTCATTAACAGGCGGCTCGCTCAGTGTGTGACGTGCACTTGTAGATAAAATATAGGCCTATATTAATGAAGGTTCATTAGTACGGTTTGTATTACTCAATACAATGTTAACAATGTTACTGACACTATTCTTTCTCACACCTTCAACTCAAACCATTGTGTTGCCCCGCCCAAAATATATCATTTAATACTTCCATTAAATCAGAAACATGCGGGCGAATAATCGACTAATGGCCCTAAATGACGACTATTGGTCGACGAGGAAAATTCTTAGTCGGCAGCCCTAGAATGTATACAATGCAAGATTTATAACCTTTTTTTAAAAGCTGGTTTTGCAAATGTTCTGTGGGGACGACAATGCAGCCAAAAGTTAGACATCAAGGACACACAGAGTGCATATTGCTGTGAAACGCCTAAATTAAACATCACTTCTGTTTGTTTTCCAGAAAAGCCCACAGGACACCTTCAAAGAATCAGCTGACTCAAAATCACAAAAAAACATTTCCTACAATATTTCCCTACTTTTCCAAAGAAGTGTGTCACCAGGCAGTGTTTCAGCTTCACTTCCATTTCCTTGGTAGGAAGTTCAAAGGAAAACCGTCTACATTCCTGAGACATTAGGAGGAGTGCTTCGAGCACCATAAAACTGAGTTCACTGTTAAGGTGGCAGCAGAGTTTTCAGCAGCGGATCTCTCAGCTGAATTGATCTGCAGTGGTAGATGCCATAGGAAATGATTTTTTTTTTTTTTGGTGACTTGGGTCAACTGACTCTTTAAGTAACCATGAAAAAAACATCTGCCTCCGGGGAACGTTCTAGAGGGCAATAAAGGAAATAATGACTCATTTAGTGTAATTGCATCACACCCTTTTCTTCAGGCCACCTTCTAGACTCAGTCTGCAAAGCTAGTTTATCTATTTGCTGGACATCTGAATATCCTCATTTAGCCAGTCAGTTGGTGAGTAAGCAAGTTATTCACACTGCCTCACACACACACACACACACACACACACACACACACACACACACACACACACACACACACACACACACACACACAGAGTCCAGCTGTTTCTTTGCCCTCACCCTTTACAGTGAAGCTCAGAGGGGAAGCAGAGCTGGAAGTCATCTGAGTTGTAGTGGACATACAGGAAGCAGCTCCGCTCATCAATCTTTGACGCACTTCAGTGGAAAAAAGCAAATAAAGATTTGGTCAGAATTTCTAGTTTATTTGTTGAGAATATGCATGACAGCATCAAAAACTTGTGTAAATGGTTTCTGCAGAACACAGGATGAAAACAGACTGTATCTATCAGCCGATTTTCTGTCTGAAGGAACCAAAGGCTAATGTTTGCATTACAAAGGGTATCAGCTGTAAGTAAACAGAGGAAAACTGATTAATTCAGTGAATGCAGAAAGAAAAAAGACATTTCCCAAACACATCACAGTCTGATAAAGCTCTCTGTTCTTTCCTATAGCCGACTGACTTTCGGGTGTTTGCTGAATATTGCCCAACTGGCAAATCAGCAGACAAAACAGGGCTAAAGTACACAGCAACACTGATCAGTAGCCAGAGGAAAGAGAGAGGAATCAACAAAACCTGCAAACAACAAAGAGGCAAAGCTTGAAACCATCCTGACAGAACAAAAATCTGACCGGGAGCCAAGGTCTCCTAGACAACCTGTATGTTTTGGGTCTTCTAGCTTTGCTGCAGGCTTGAACACACCCAGAACTGGGAGCAGATATTTGAGAGATGTTAGCACATGCTGTACTCCACTTTACCTCACTCCCCGAATTGCAGAGGCTGGGAAAGTCCACTGGTGTAAGCCTTTCTGTGGAATCGAGAGAGAAGTTAAAACACAAGATACAGACAGTTGATAATACCCAGCTTTGATTTGCATGAATGTGTACTTGCAAAAGAGAGAAAGTAAACACTCCTGAGGTATGAAGTTTTTTTTCCCCACCACACACAGTGACGCTCAGAGAACACACCCACACGCTCACCTGATTAAACATTCACTGAACAAGAAATCAGTGAGAGAAGTTTCTTCCTTTCATGATGCAATTTATTCTGCATTCTGTTCCTATGGCAGGTAAACATGTAGCCAGATAATAAAGTAGGTCCAAGGGTGGGTGGGTGGGGCAGCAGAGGGTCTACATACCTTTAAGGGTGTAACATGTTTCAACTGGACAGTGCGACTTTCGTCCTCTTCACTCACACACACAATAGCTGGCTGGAGGACTTTACTGGGCTCCAGAATGAGCACCTGAAAATTCAAAAAATGTTAACAGCTACATGACTTTTATTTATTTGTAATGGTGGGCCAAAACTAGCTGGATTTCTCGATTATTTCCTGACCATTTTCCTCCATATTATAACTATATTACAGCAGTGTGTATTAGCTTTAAAAAAAACATACCTCACCCACAAAATGACCATCTGTAAATGAATCAGTCATGCTGTGTTTCATGCTTGGTTTTTCTCTCATGCCTCCAAGGAAAACAAATTCACTTTCTGATGGATGGGGACCACTTTCAACAACAGCAGACATATATCAAAACATCCTTTAACAAACTCTCACACAACTCCTTCAGTGAAGTCTCATTTTTTTCCCAAACACATGCATTTTCGCTAAAAAAAACCCCTCAGTATTAGAGTCCGGCTTTGAAGAGAGCATAAATGAGTTTCACTTCCAGTTCAGTTTTAAATAGTAAGGTTTTGACGGAAATGCATGTGTTTGGGAAGTACTGAGCATACGACTAGAAAAATGAGACTTAGATTATACTGCACAAGTTCTGTGAGAGTCTGTAAACAGATGTTTTAATATAGTTCTGCTGTTTTTACACATGGTCCCCAAATAATAAATCAAGAAATCAATTTTTAATTTCCGTGAAAGCATGTGAGAAAAACTTCTTTCGAATTCAAAGTAACATGGTGTGACTTATTCATTACAAATGGTCATTTTGTGGTTTTCTGTTTATTGTTAAGGTTAGTGTTAAGGGTGGAAGTGTTTTCTTACCGGGCAGCGGCCTGTAGAGTCAGTGGGTTTACATGTCTGCAGAAGCAGCTCCATCCAGAAGTCCACAATGTCCTGTTTAGGCGATCTCACCTCAGGTAGCTTGGCAAATTGACGGTACAGGATGTACGTCTCCATTATGGATGCCACATACCTGAAAAAAGACACTGAACTCATTAAAGGGATAGTTCACATTTTTTTGAAGAGGGGTTGTATGGGGTGCTTATCCATAGACAGTATATTATAGGCAGTAGATGTCAGTTGGTGCACCCCCAGTTTGGAGAGGCAGGCTGGAGTCCCACATGGAAGCTAAGCAGTGATTTAATATTGCTGAACACAGGAGCAGCTAATCTACTGCTGACTCGATCTGTTAGCTTATAATTGTATGGTGTTTGAAAGGGTTAGTTACTTACTAACTGATCAAAGCAGCAGTAAGGCCCACACACTGTTGGTGAACAATGCACGTCAAAAAATACACCCCTATCATTTTCAATGTACAACCCTACACCGGCAGCAGCAGGATGTAACGCCCCACAGCAATTTACGCCATTGTCTTATTTCCAGCCTTGCTCCCCCTGGAATTAAATGCATTTTTCTTTTTCTCTGCTCCTATGGCAGCTTGATTCCTCTCCTCACCATTGATACACAGAGAACTCTGTTGCTGTGTCTCGTGTGTGACAAAGAACATATGAGGAGAGACTCATTGTTTAGGTCAAGAAATATCCCGAGCTAAACGACCCACAATCCCATCACTATAAAGACAAGAACCAAAAAGATATTGCCTGGTGAGTCAAGATTGGCTCTTCAGGTGAGGAATCAAGTTTAATTAGGTGCTGTCCACACGTGATTTTAAGCTGACGCAAAGGTGGAGGAAGTACAGGTCTTTCAGTTAAAGTAGTACTAACTTTGCATGGTCGTCTGTTGTTCAGCTGCAACGCAACACGTCCAAGAGTGTGCCAGGGGCGGCATTTGATGCACATCTGATGACACGCCATGCCACGGTGGCACCTGTGTGTTTTCAGTGGTAGATCAGCAGCTCCAATGTTCAGCCTGCTTCTCCAAACTGGGGCATGGATAATTACCCCATTCAAGTGCACTTTAAAAAACCCGAACTACTCCTTTAATCCACATTAAAATAATATGAAAGAAGAGCTTCTACCCTCAGGCTACAAGGTTCCAAAAAGAAGACTCCACCTGAGACACCCCCACACCCTATAGACATACATTTACTAGAATTACACTGATTTATACAAATTGAGGAAACCAAAGGACTGCATTTCACTGTGCTCACATGACAAATAAATCGACTGATTAACTGACTGTAAATAAGGCCAGAATCCCACTGTGTGCTCTTATCCACAGAGGTTTCTGATTTTTTAAATCAGCCAATCAAATTAAACTAATATGCCCTGCAAACTGAATCCTGATGATGATTAAACACCTTTATCTGCGTCATTACTATTAAACAACAACTGTTTTAAGCCTCACCAGATAGGGGCTTTGAGTCTGTAGAGCTTATCAGAGGCCATGATTACTTTTCTGTGTTCGTTAGCGAGGATGTTTGCTCCGAGGTAGAAGCCGACATCCCAGTAGTCCTTCATCTTCTCCAAGCTGCCCTTTCTACCGAGCAGGGTGCTGAGAGTCACACCTGAATACCAACATAACCACACGGAGCAAAACAAATCGTTACCAAACACATATAAAATCAGTATGTGCATCAACAGATGATGGCTCTGTGCACAACTAGAAAGTCATGCACTAGCAGAATGTGAGCTTACAAATTTAAATTGCAGGTTACATCATTGCAAAGCCGAAGGTTTAAACCCCTACACTATAAAGTGTAAAGCATAAGTAGTAAAAACTTTGACACACTGAATCTGTAGACCTCTGGCAGAGATTTGTATTCTCTCTACATTATTAAAGTGAAAATCTGTCATTGATTTTCTCTGATGAAGAACGAATGAAGAGAGTACGAGGCACCTATTTTACGCAGCTCAATTGAAGTGTCAAATTCATGGCCGGCTGCCATCAGGAGGACCACGTTGTTGATGCCGGAGTGAAGAGTTGGCTCCGTCTCAAAAGCTCTCCCATACCTGACAAATAATACAAAGACAGCACTGATTGATTATACTGGCACGCTGAGAGACAGGGGACATCAATAACATCAGAATAATAATGCGACATAACTGCAAACACATACAAGCAGCAACAGTTAAAAAAGTAGAACCAAATATGGCTGCACAATATGAGGAAAATATGCAATAACTTTGAATATCGCGGTAATGATATTACTTTAATATCAATAATCAGACAAAGTGTGTTCAGTTCTGCCTTTCTGCTGCTTTCAGTATCCTGCTAATATACAACAGATTGCTTGTTAAATTGACATCTGCAAGTTGACATCTTAACGAATATAAAGAAAAACATGATATTGTGCAGACCTACTATGAAAGGTCTGGTATGCAGGACTTATACTCTTTCAATCAGACAGTCGTGGGCTGGCTTGGCTTAGTTTCGGCTGTCAGCCCAGCACGGCAGGAATTTGCATTTCCATTACAACAGAGTTGCACTTTTTGAAGGTGTGTCCTAAACTTAAACTGATGATGGCTTGTCTGGAGTGATGACGTTTGAAAGCAGAGTGCTGATTCAGGCTTAAGTCCCCTGTTATTATTGCTGCATGTGTTTTTCCACAGCAGGGCAGGTAAAAGAAGTTTATCTGTTGGAGGTGAGCTGTTTGCAGAGGTGTGTGCAGCTCTCCACCAGCATCTCACTGTGGCTGTTTCTGCTTTCACTTTCCTCCCTGCCGTATTATTAGACATGTCTTTATAATATGAAAGCCGCTAATAAAGTTCCACTAATTCAGTGATAAACACATTTTATTTCCTATAGATTCTTCACAATAAAAGTTAGTTTGTTTTGTATAAACTTTTATTATGAAGCCGCAAAATAAGGAAATGTTGACTTTTTGAGCTGCAACTTCACACAGCTAATACAGCAGATAGTGAACATGAATACAGTAAAATAAAGCAGATATCTAAAGTAAAAAAAAAAAAAAAAAGAACGTAGGAGAGAAACTAAACTCCAAACCACAGTGATTAAGTTAGAAGCTACAAAAGGCAAGAAAGCTAAACACAGAGAGACTTTAAAAAACGCCTTTCTCTCTGGTCTCCCTGCAGACAGAGGTGAGGAGAGTCTAGCAACATATAAACACGTTTGGGGGGAGAACAGCAGTCGTCGGGGGTTGGCTGCAATTGGCGAGACATCACCGTTACCTGCTTGAGGGCGGGCGGCCCTGCGGCCCTGCTTTTGGACCAACTCCAGAGAAGGTCCATCTCTGGCACGGGTTGCCGTGGCATAGCGCGACTAAACTGGCAATGGAAATGGCTTTACTAGGCGCAGCCAAGAGTGTCAATGGAAAAAGGGTATTAATGGCATCTTGGGACTTAGCTTGCAGATTCCAACTGACTAAATCCTCTCCTCTGTGCCAAGTGTGCTGTAAAACTATGGTGGCCAACACAAAAATGTGATTGTCCCTATTTAGAGCTTATGTTTGTTTTGTCCGTACTGGGCTACTGTAGAAACAACATGGTGAACCCTGTGAAGAGGACCCGCTCTGTGTGTAGATATAAACAGCTCATTCTGAGGTAATGAAGACACAACAATTCTCTTATTCTCTTTATACCAATATGTTCCCCTTAATCCTACACCCTGGACCTTTAAGTAGAATCTATAGTGAGAAACTGTACTCTAAGCAAAAGACATGTAGACCAGTTTGTAAGACCAGAGCCATGAACAGGAAGTGTTTGTACCAATAGCAGGCCTGGTCTCTGCTGCTGTGATCAGTGAACCCAGAGCTCATGAACATGTCTTTGTAGATCCGTCCACACAGGCAGTAGACATCTGAAGCCACCTTGACCCCCGACTCCACAATAGGCAGAATTACCTCCAAAGCCTTTGCACGATCTCCAGGCCGATTCCGCCTGTCGAGGGAAGAGTTGATAACATCAGCAGTGATGAGCTTTGACAAAACCCTTTTTGTCTTGTGTACATGTAGGGCAAATAAAGGCTACAGGCTGAGAGATTACAACAGTTTAATCACATCACTTTATATCTGGGTACCTGTTTAGAGCAAATATGTAGTTAAACTTGACATTCTGGTGTTTAGCCACCATACACATGGGCAGCTCGTTCAGAGTCTCCACCAGCTTGATTATGGCATCGTAGTCCTGAGAGGGGAGTGTAGAATTACAATGTATTATTTACCGTGCACACATCTGATCCCCTTTAATTCATATTATTACAGCATTTATTACAAATAACGACTTCAATCTCAATGGTCGTTTTTGCTACTATCTCATCCTGGGTTTTGCTTTATCATGAGCCTTGCAGACCCCCAAATTTGTCTGCTTCATGTTGTTAACATTCATATTTTCATAATGAAATAAAGGCTTTTTCATGTCAACTAAAGATGCATATTTTGTGCTTAATAATTTAATAGATTTATCAATTAGTTGAGCCATAGTTTTTTATAAATTCAATAAAAATGGGAAATATTTTTTTCCAGCAAAACAATACTTTGCTTATTTTATTTATTTATGTTTTAGCTTTTTACTCAAATAATATAAGTGATAAGATAATCGATTGTTGGCTCTGCAACCTATCAGTTCCTTTTTTACAGTTTTAAAAACAAATAACCACTGGCTGTCATCCATGACTGTTTACACACTCCATATTGACATTCACACACCTGAACGTCCCTGTAGGACAACAGGAGGTTCATGACGATATCAGGGGTGAGAAGGTCTACACTGTCCAGGCGTTTCTGGATGCGACTCAACTCTTCACTAAGAGCTTTGCCGCTGAACCGCTCCCGTGCCATACGGATCTCATGCCTGATTGACTCCCGGAAGTACTCACTGTCAGCACAAAGAGCGGAGGAGTCATAACAGTCCACAATTTCACAATCTTCAATAAATCATCCACCACGGAGGAAGCCGTGAGTAATAGCATAAGCACATGCATGTGTAATCTGAGATGATAATGTTTTTTGGCAAAGCACACAGTGGTGAACAAAGCCCTGCAGTTTATGCCTGACCTGGACTGAAGGTGCACATTGTTCAGCAGATGCACCAGTCTCTCCACCAGCGGGGTCAGCAGAGGCTCCAGCTGGAAACTCGGCTGCATCAGCTCTTTGATACCTGTCATCATGGTGGCGTCACAGGCAAACACTTTGCCCTGAGGTGACACTACGTAAGGGATGAATGTGTAACTGCCACACTGCTCCTGAGGGAAGACAATGCACGTGTCAAACAGGGACACATGCGAACTGAAAGCTCCTGAATGGCCTCAGTGGAGCTGAGGCAGCATTTACAAGTTGTTCGGGTTCCTTCTTTTAATGTTTAATGTTTAAAAAACTCTTGAATAAATACAACTGATTTGCTACTGATTTCAAATTAAATCTCTCTGATATGTACACTATTTTATTTAGAGCTAAAATGATTCCCAATTACGTTCTCTGCTTCGCATAACTCTAAATGGACTAAACCCAGAACAAATCATTTGACGTCACCTTCACATCTGGGAAATAGTAATGGACTTTTTTTTTTTTTTTTTTTTAAGATTTTCCGGCATTTCACAGACCAAACTATCAATCAAACACTCAAGAAAATAATCAGCAGATTAATCAAAGATGAAAAGCAGCAGCCATGGCCAGATTAAGTGCCAGAGGGCCTGGGGCAAAAATCAATTGTGGGCCTGCACTAGCTCCATCATCTCACTCTCAACACACATGGCATCTTAACTGTACATTTTGAACAGAGCTGCAAAACACAACCCGTACCCCTAGGCTGACAAAACTTGTTCAGAGGTCTGCGGTGAAATAAAATTAACTTCCCAGATTTGTTAATTATGCAGGATTGCCTTAATTTCCTCTTAAATCAGTTCTCTTTGATCTTACATGGTGCGTATTCTGCAACATATTTTCAGTTAAAACAACATGTTTTACACAGTGTGCCTGACTTCTGGGCCCCCCAGTTTGTAATCCATAGCTGCAGTCCTAGTTTAATTATTACATTCATTCATAACATAAACACAAGTGGGACTATGTGTTGCTTTTTAAAGGGACAGTCCACCCCCAAATCAAAAATACACATTTTGCCTAACACCTGTAGTGCTATTTAATTTATCTAAATTGTTTTGGTGTGAGTGGCCGAGTGTTGGAGATATCAGCTGTCGAGATGTCTGCCTCCTCTCCAGTATAATGGGACTAGATGGGACTCGGCCTGTGGTGCTCAGAGTGCCAAAAAAATACATTTGAAAAACTCAACAGCAATGTCTCTTTACAGAAATCATGACCGGATTACTCAAAATAATCCACAGATTTTGTTGTGAGCACTTTCATGTAGAAACTATTTTCTTTCTACTGAACTACACCTGCCAACTGTGTCACCATGCAGTAGGAAGGGTTCATCCTCTACTACCTCACCTAGCAGCACCGAGCTGAGTAACGTTACAGCTCAGCTGAGGAGGATGCCATCAGTGTTTACATCTCACGCTGTCACGAGAATGAGCCTCTTGTCCTTGGGTTCATTCTAATATCCATCCTCGACTCCTCTATCCTCGATCACTTGACTTGGAAATTGATTGAGACTTACCATCTTAAAGATATTTTTTAGGGCATTTTTGCCTCCAATTGATAGGACAGCCAAGTGTGAAAGGGGGAGAGAGAGAGGGAGCGTCACGCAGTAAAAGGCCACAGGCTGGAGCTGAACCTGGGCCGCCGCGGCAACAGCCCTGCACATGGGGCGCCCGCTCCACCCACCAAGCCACTGACGCCCCAGAGACTTTCCATCTTAAAGGTTGTCTCAGTTCGTTAAAATGTGCTCGGAGGAGTCGAGGAGTCAAGGAGAGAGAAGGCTTTCAGAGGGGAGGGAAGTGAGGATACACGAGTGCAGCTTTTGCTTTTTTTTAACCAAGTGAAATGAACGAATCATTTCCAGTGTTCAAAGACACCATAACCATATTCAAGGTTATTAAATAATGAATTCACAATCAGAGTATCAATAAATACAGATGCAAATCATTAAAAAGCCTAAATCATATAGGAACTGAAGGAGCCTCTTGGATGAGTGGCGAAATGTCTTCAAGAAACACAAGCAAGTCCAGTTGCCTACGATATGGCACTTGTGTTTACCATGACCTGGATGACTGAGAATCTTCACCGCCACGGCCTGAATCATATAAACACATTTTATGACTCTGAGCAGGATACAGCCCATATTATAAATACAGAACGCGGGTGATTGTTAGACAGAGAGAAAACACTGCTGCTCTGCTACTGATAACTGTATCTGTATCCTTATCATTATGTATAACATTATACGTGGGCAGACACACACCCCATTAAAAGTTTCTGTTGCTGTTAATAAAGCCTCCTGTCAGCTGATCCAGAAGTAATCAGCCGTCACCGTCATCATGATACACTTCAGAGGAAAAGACGTGTCATTTCTCTAAGGACATATTTCCTCGTTTTTTCTCTTCTTGCCTCATCCTCGCATCTCTCCCCTGTGTCTTAGGAAGGCTGAGCTAAGATGCGAGAAAAAGATGACATCTACTCATGGGATGAACCTCATGCGTAGATGCACGCTTCCCTCTGCACGGTGGCGAATGTAGCTCGGGAGAAAGAAAACAGTTCCTACATGAAACTGCTCACAACAAGGTCTGTGGATTATCTTGTGTAACCGGGTCATGATTTCTGGAAAGAGATGTTGCTGTTGAGTTTTTACAAATGTATTTTTTGGCGCTTTGAACACCACAAGCTGAGTGCCATCTAGTTCCATTATATTAGAGAAAAGTCAGACATCTCCATGGCTGATATCTCCAACACTTGGCCACTCACACCAAAACAATTTAAGATGATAAACAGCACTACAGGTGAGAGGAAGACAATATTTTTAATTTGGGGTGAACTGTCCCTTAAAGTTACCTTGATAGCCTGTAGATCACTATCTTGCTTGTAACAGTAGAGGATTATGTTATTGGTCATGCTGAAACTTTCCCTCACTCCCAGGTGATAGAAAAGGGAAGGCTGGCAGAAAGAGTCACTCATCTCCACCACTGCTACATCTGTGGGGGAAATTGAACAGAGCGAAGTTAGTTAGTTTGCGTAACCGGCGCAGCGCTGCGTGAGACAGCTACCCTGCAGCCAGCATGCCTACACTTGCCTGCATTGTAGAAACTATCCAGGATGTCGGTGGTGCCCAGGGATATTCTCTCAAATGAAAGAGTTTTAAAAGTTGCGTGTGCGTCCGCGCAGGCTTCCTTCAGACATTTCAGGGATAAGTTCCCCTCGGTCTGCGGCACCGATGCGTCCTCGTTGACAATATACGCCACGGATACAGCTCTGGTGCGACTCCGTGGAGAGACGATCGGTTTACCCGAGGCGCTCAGCTCCATGGCTAAAGCGTCCTGCCACAAACTTCCAGCTGACACCCTGATTGGATCTTTCCTCCTCATGTCGTGCAGGCTCATCCGCCTGCGCTCCGTCGTGTACATGTTGCGTCTTGCTCCGCAGCTCCAACTCAATGCATGACCTTCGTGGGGACAGCTTCCATTAAAAACCCAACGGCACGGTTGCTTGTTCTTGTAATTCCCCAGGTGTGTCGCCACCCCCGCGCACAGCGCATATCCACTATGATTCCCGGTACTCCTCTCCACTGGACCCGCCCTTCTCTCCTCCCCTGCTCCGCCTGCTGACACTGAGAGTGAAACTGAACACCACACAGCCTCGACTCTCGCACGACCTCTGCTGTGGAAAAACTGTGATTCAGCTGCATTAGTTTTCTGTTGAAAACGGACGTAGCGATTTGTCCCACCCACCCTCAGTGCCACACTGTAATGCCACTTTTTTCCAGTGCTCTTTTTACATAGAATTACAAACTAAGCTCCAGTATTTGTTTCTCAAAAATAATTCAAATCAGAGCGGCTGCAGAGAGACAGGTGGACAGGAAGATGTGTTTCATCCCTTGCTTTGCTTCACCTGTTGCCAGATCTCTATTTTATTTGTCATGTAATGCCCTATAAATGACAAAAAGCACTTAAACGATAGAACATTTTACAGTCAGTGAGTTTTTTAAACAATAATCCAAACCTGGGGACATCCACCTAAAACCAGGTTCTTATGATCGTCCCTATGTCAGCTTCAGAACAAATCATTGGAAATCTGTAAATATACACGACATTGGTGCAAGAAAACACACAACAGCATCGGTTATTTTTTCTCTTGCACTAAAAAGCAAAAACAAAAAAAAAAGTAATGTAATTAAAATGCTTGAGTTCACATTCCACGAATTGTACACCAAAACATACAGCCTGGACATCGACAAAGAGATTCTGCTGAACTTTGTACTCAGTGCTGTGATTCGAAAATAGAAAATAAACTGTTGCGTTTAGCGAGATATCTGTATCTGGCACCGAGCACTTCGTCCTGTAAATTAGAGATCAGTCATGCATCACACAGACGTTACACAAACAACCTGAGAATCGGAAGTCTTCTTGAGACAGTTGTGGCAGGTTTAAGCAATAGTTACAGAATATACAAACCAGCCTTGTTCCTTTATTGTGATCAAGTCCCACGTTTACCGGGTCAGTTCATTGTTCCAATCCCTGCAGATACAACTATGTGTTGAACATTGATGACGATGTAATCTAACCTGAATGAAACTGGGCAATACAGTCTATGGGAACAATTTACTCATCAAGACCCTCGTCGTCTTCTTCCTCTTCCACCTTGGCGTCCACCTCGCTTGTGTCTGAGAACTCGTGCAGCAGGACGTATTCGCGGCTGCTGAAGCCGAACTTGATAACGTCTTTTTCTTTGAGCTCGTAATAGCGCTGGGATTCGATGCGCTGGTTGTTCAGGTAGGTGCCGTTGCCAGAACCCAGGTCGATGATGTAAGGTCTCACCCTGCGGCCGGTGGTGCCGTCGGCCCGTGTAAACTCCATCAGTCTACAGAAAAATAAAGGAAACAAAATCATCAAAGTTTAATGAGTTAAGTCTAAATAATACAGATTCAAGTTAAAGAGTTCTAACGCACAGTAAACACCTTAGCTAATGATTTTTATTCCTACCTGTACTGGAACACTGCATGTTGCTTGGAGCAGGATGGGTGGTCAATGGGGATATCAGCGATTTTCCTCTGCCGCCCCAACAAATAGGCACTCTGTCTGTGAATGTACATGACTGGGAGGGGTTCATCATTCTTGAAGGGGTAAAGTCGCCATCTGCGCTTGGGAATGCGAGCCTCAGGTGGCTCGTTGTACTTGATCACCACCCCGCGGAATGTGTTTGTGTCTTCTGTCAGAGCCCCCGACAGTTCAAAGTTGGGTTTCTCCTTTTCAGCAGGCGGGGCACTTGGGCTGTCGCTCCCTCCTCCCGACTGCCCAAATTCCTGCTCTTGGTTTTCTTCGCGCCGCTGCCGGTTTTCCCTGCGCCGCTCATCGTGCTGCTGTCTCTCAGCTTGTTGAGAGGCGAGTGCGCCTCGCTCTCTGTGTCTGTCACGGTCTCTCTCCCGCGGTCTGTCTGATTCCCACCTGCTCCGCCTCTCCTCTGGCTGGTCGTTTCTTCTCCTCCGTTCATCGCCACCAGACCGATGCTCATCACGCTCCTGAGAATTTTAGTAAAAAGACAGTAAAAGAAAAATGATAAGTCCAAGACAAAAAAGACATTATCATTGGAGACATTTTATTCTATCAGGCCCTGATCACACAAAGCATTTTGCAGGTTGGAAAATGTGAGGCACGCCTCACTGCCCCCCTTTTCTTTTTTACTGAATGCCACTAGTGATTAAAAACACTTGCTGTGCCATTTCATTATTGCCAGGCAACCACGGACTCACCTTCCTATACTAACCTTCCTGTGTATTCATTCTACAGTTTATTTATTCATTTTAATTATTTGACAGTTATTAGTATGTAGTTCCTAAAATGGACAGGCAGAGGGTACTCACACTTGGTCTGGCTGAGGGTGAGAGACTATCAGCAAATTGTTGTTTTGAGCACAGGGAAACGGAGATCTGTGTGTGTACACGAGACCCTATAAAAAAAGAGTGGATCACGGGGATTACCACCAGTTGGTCCAGAAGCATTGCCTCAATGTGGGCCATTTCGTTTCTGGGCATATTTTAGGATGACTCAGAGGCAGTTTGACAACCTGCTGTCTATCGTCGGGTCGTACAGCTCTAGATAGCAACAGCTACCACCAGTTTCCCCTCCATTGTTTACCAACAGTAAATGTGTTGTCGTGACCACCACAGAAGACCCATCACCTCTCTAATCCTCTGATTGGACAAAGGGAAAAAAAGTGATGACAAGGAGTGTTTTTCCACCCTGAGCTGGAGTTTTTTCAGCTTGAGGAGTTCAGAGCCCTCCGGCAAAAACACCAAGGCACCTGGAGTGCAGAAACGTGACGTGCGTTGCAACACAAAAAACGTGAGCAATAAGCTCCATTCTCATTAAAAACAATTACGGAAAGGCGCCTCAGGCTGCTAAAATGCGTCCTGTGTGATCAGGGCCTTAAACCCAGTCAGACCGACAAGACTGAAAAGTGGCCATGGTTATGCCATTGTTGTATCCAGCATATAACACTGATGATTATGCTACTGTTGAGTGACATATGCCTCTTATAAATAGTAAGTTACTGTAGTTACAATAATAGCTACAACATTCCACCCTAGTCTCAAAACTAGGAATCATGAGACTGTTGCACTTATTATCTCTCAAAGGCAGTTGTTGTGCTAATACCTTGGTGAAAGCTGTGCTATCTGACCAGCTGTAGCCATATTGGCTCTGTAAATAGCAGGCACAGTCTGTCCCACTCAGACCAAGTCTGAATGACAAATTCATTAAATTGTTAAACTGCTGTTTATGTATATTTATTTATTTGTTTTTACAAAGTTGTGAATCGGCACCACTGTCCCACTGGATGTCTGCCAGTGAGAACTAGTATATGTCAGTGAAACCAAGGCTGGTGTGTACTCTCCAAGTACCATATACCAGTCCAGAGGTGCTGTCATATGCCTGTAAGAATCGGTGTGCGATGAACACTGGTGGCCTCAACTTTTTTATGTGGCACCTTCATCTTTTCAAGCCTAGATTACTGCAACAGTGTCTTTTCTTCCCTGAATCAAAAATCTATTAATCGACTCCCGACTGTACAGAATTCAGTTGCCAGGCTTTTAACCAGAACCAAGAGACAAGATCACATCACTTTTTAGGCTCTTCATGGTCTCTTTCCCAGCTATATCTCCAACCTCTTATAGCCATACACACCAGGACGTACCTTGAGGTCCTCAGCCAGAGGTCTTTTGTCTGTTCCAGAGGCCTGGCTGAAAACTAAAGGGGACAGAGTAATTCCTGTCAGGGCCCTGAGGCTCTGGAACAGGTCCGACGTCAGTGATCTCTTTTAAGTCCCTTCTTAAAACATAATTTTATCGGAGAGCCTTTTCTGATTTTACTGGAATTTTAAGTTAATTTAGCCTGTCTTCTATATGATTTTGATCAGTTCTTTTACAAGATGTTTTATAATGTCTTGTCTGATTAATTATTGACATGTAATTCACGTTTTAACTCTGTTTTGAAAAGCACTTCATTAATGGATATTATTATTATTATAGCACATATGCCACAGCAAATTACCCTTTTAAAGCTGTGTGGCATCTTTATAAAAAATAATAAAGAATCTAATCACCCGTTTTATTTTGACATCAGCACCACGGAGTGGAGGAGTGCGACTTCTTCTGTTTCTGGGGGATCTGCTGGCTCGTCTGGCGGGAGGTGACTCTCTTCTAGCTGGTGAGCGGTCCCTCGTCCTGGCTGGTGACCTAACGTTACATGAAGAACACAAGAAACCCTTCAATGACTTTTTAAAGACATTTACAAACTGCCAAATTATTGCCAGTTAGATGTAGCATGTGTGGGCTTATGCTGCGTTTGTTAACGGCTAGCGGAAAAAACCCCAACATGCTTTCGTTGTAAGGACCGATTGGCCAACGTGTTACGTCATTTTGTTACTGTCATGGCAAACGCAGGACAAAAGCGAAGTAATATGAAGGCTACATTAAAAATACCTGCTGGCTCTTCTCCTCTGTGGACTTGAGTTGCCGCTGGATCTCGACCTCGAGCGGCGTGATCTCTGTGGCCTAACAGGGCTCACTGGCTCCTGCTTTACCTTAACTTTGGGCTCGCGCTCCGGTGACTCTCTTCTCCTGTGACGCTTTTCTTTGGTCATTCTAATATTTGTATTGTAATCCAGCCGTTATGTAACTAAACACACATCGTCGTTCCCCCAAAAGCGTATAAAAAACAAAAGCAAACTCAAAAACGTTGCGATTACAAACTTCGATTGTTATGCTCAAATTAGTCACTTCCGCTTCCTGTGGTACGCCGGGAATTTATGTCGGAATGGCCGTTGCCAACTGTCTAGTTCCGCTTGGCTACGTCTCTCACAATTGAATATAAATGCAGTTGTTATAATTGTCGAGAATTTTTTTTACAGCAATCCCTTCCTGTTTCTGTTACTCAAGGCACATTGTAAGGCGTAAAAACGACGCAAAATTAAAATCAAAGCAAGTGAAAATCCAGCAGCACCATAACTGTATGAATACTAACTCCTTTGTTGTGTTGATTTTATTATATTTATAATAAAGGGTCACCAATGATGAACAGGCAACCACAAATAACCCTGCCTACCGTTATGAACCTAACTGTAGATTCCACACGGACAAACTAAAACGGAACGCCGGGACACTGTTGCCATGACAACATAAACTGAAACCCCACACCGAGAAGTTTCTGGCTTTCAGTGTTTAGCTTTATTATTTTTATGGTGAAAACACGATGATTCCACAGGCCGAGTCTCTCCTGAAATATGACAACCCAGTGTTGGTCAGCAAAACCACAGACGGAAAATCACCAAAGGTGAGTTCACTGAGTAACACCAACAGACTTTAGTTAACGTTACCCGGCCAAAGTAACGCTGGGTGGAAAAGTAAAGTGATGCCAGGTAGGGGGGAGAAACACAGGAAATTATCACAAAGATAATATTACTTACAAACTGTGTACACACATGTAACGTTAACTACATATGCAGATGTCATGCTCATTTTAGTTCAGGGGCCACATACAGCCCAGTAAGACCATTCCATAATAACCTACTGATAACAACCCCTCCTGGTTTTTCCCCTTTTTAGTGTAAAGAAGTCAGTACACGTGCACTTCTTTCCTAATTTTACACTATGCCATATTGTTTCAAGACAAAAGTCTGATAGAGATTATTTTGTACAGAAGCTGCACGATGTTCAATATCTCTGAATCTGACCACCGTAAGTATTCATTGTTATTTCAGAGAGCTGTATTCTGATCAGGGTGGAGAAGCCTCTGAGGCAGCATTTTACATGAAGTAACTGCTTACTGTTTAAACACTCTTAGCCTTCACAAGTGCATCAATGTCAGGTGTGAAAAGTCGTGCAGTGGGCCAGATTGGACCCTTTGGCGGGCCCCCAGGCCGTATGTTTGACACCCCTGGCCCAGACCTTTACATCCACCCATTGCAGTTAGTTGACTGATTTTGAGTCCCAGAACTCACAAGGTAAACCGGTGGCATTTTGAGATTATTTTTTGGTAATAAGAGAAGGCTACTGCAGCTAAAACAATAAGGTCATAACGAGAAAAATGGTTGTAGGATGTTCCAGTTTATTATCTATTATTTTCACAAAACTTTTCATGGGAAAAGGGTTTTGAGTGAGTAGTTAATGCATTCAGTAAAAACTGGACAAACAAAGAAGCTAAAATGGGACATTTTTCTTGATTGAAACTAGCATTTTTTTTTTAGGCTACCAGGTTTAAAATTAAAACTTAAGCTATTGTGTGCCACCCTGTAATATTACAGAAATGTTTAATGTTTTTTTGTCACTTGAAAATATTAAAGTTGATGCCCTGACTCAATTTCTGACACAGTGGTCCAGACTTAGCCATAACTGGTACACACATCAGGTGAGCACACACACACACATCCATTGTGGACAACATGGCACCAAAGAAACAGGCAGCAAAAGGACAGGAAATGCAGCAGAAAAGTTGGACGATCTTTCTTAATTATTAGTTAGGCTGCATTAATGATTGATGAATTAATCACTGAACTGGATGGACTTGACCATTTAAAATACAAATATGATTGTCCCATTTTACCTGAACATGTCATCAAAATGAAAAAAGAAAAGTTTCTGAAATATTTCCCCTGACAACATATTTTCTTTATAGAAAATAGGGCGGCAGTAGCTCAGTCCATAGGGACTTGTGTTAGAAACTGGAGGGTCACTGGCTTAAGTCCCCATATGGAGCAAGTATGGAGTGTGGACTGGCAGCTGGAGAGGTGCAAGTTCAAGTGCAAGTGCCCTTGAGCAAGGCACCAGGATACAATGCTTCTATTGTTCTCATTCTGGAAATATTTAAAGACATTTATCTCACAACAGTGCTCTTCTCTTAGATAGTAACAGTTCCTTTTCTAGTCTATTAGGGAAAGATTGTGTGTGATACTAATAACAATATCAGTATTATTAATTCTCTAGTCTCCTTTTATTCCTTTATATTAAGCTTCTGAAGTCACAGCTGATAAAAAAATAAAGTTTTTTGTTTTTATGGATTACTATTTATGGAGACATCGAAAAAAACACGTGCACAAACACATTTGTAACCGTTAAGTCAGTAAGATATTTAAATCTAGACAATAATACCCAGCTATTATCTAAATGTTCATCATTTTGGGGGCAGCAGTATCTCAGTCCATAGGGACCTGGGTTGGGACACAGAGGGTCAGTAGCCCAAGTCCCCATCCGGACTGGTAGCTGGGCACTGCTGAGGTGCCACTGAGCAAGGCACCTCTCCACCGTCTCTCAATTTAATGTAAGTATAGGTCCTGTTTGTGCACAGATGTGTATTTCAGGCCTGTGTGTATATGACAACAGAGTGAAACATTTCTTTTCTTCTTCTTCTTCTTCTTCTTCTGCTTCTACTTCTACTTCAGCACAGATACATCACAAATTCTAATAGTAACAGTATTTTAGGTGTTTTTTGTGTGGGTTTTCTACCAAAAACTGACCCAAATTACCTGACTCTACCTATTTAAATCTTTCGCGCCCAAACATTTTTCTGGACCATATTTTCTGTAGTAGAGTTCACACTATTTACTGTCACTTCATCCTAAACTTGTGTCACTGAAACCCTTCACACATACAGCATGCACAACTCTGAATTTGCTTAACTGTTAGCTCTGGACGAGTCCTGTCTTCCTAGACATAAAACACGGGCTCACTTGTCTGAATGACAAGTGCCTGAAAAAGCACAAGGTAGCCTGAGTCATTAATGTTTATTTAAAAGACATACACTTAATATGTGTATTGCAGCAACAGTCTGTAACCTCTGAAAATAAGGGTAAAAACTAGTTAAGCTAAAGCACTTATTGCATGCATATGGTGCAAGCATTAAAATTGCAGCAGCTACTTTCACTGTCTGTGGCAACATCAGCATTACAACATCTGCAATGCTGGACTACTGCCGTTATTACTGTCCTCTTTTTATGCATGGTTCAGCGTGGGTGAGGAACAGGTCTATTAATGAGTGAGTTACAAGCAGTATATTAAAAGGTGTTTAGTACATGCGATATATAATGTGGTACATAAAATAATGTCTCCTACAGGGACGCCCTTTGAGAGTGAGCCATCAGCAGCCTGCTATCTCTCTCCCTGTTCCACCACCTCCTAAAGCAAAGTCACCCACTGCTGACAGCATCAGGCAGGAAAATGAGGAGATCCTGAACACCATCTTTCCACCGAGGTGCAGCTCTTAACATTAACAATGTTTTATTTGAGTTGAGACCATGCTTTATCTAAACGTATGCTAATGCAGGGAGTGGAAGGAGGAAAACCAGCTGTGGGAGCAGAAAGTGTCCAGTGCACCTTGTACGAGAACAGATGTTATTTACCTGGAGGAACTGCTGGACACAAAGCTGCAGCAGAAACAGGCCAGGGAAACAGGAATCTGCCGCATTCGCAGGGAGCTCTTTTCCCAGTGCTTTGGTAAGGAGGCGGCTCGGCAGACATTTTGACATGTATTTAATAACATTATTGATAGGTGCATTCCCTTTAGGGCAGGTCCTGGTATTGCTCATGCTGGCTCATTGGAATCGCTTACTAGCACATGTAATGGAACTAAACCACTGTTTGTGTTTTCAATTTCACCTGTGCCTCACCTTTTCCTGCTATGACACATCAGAATGTCTGCTCGGAAAAAGGTCCATCAATCCACATTAATCCAGTCATCTTGGTACAACGCAGCATTCTGCTGGGAAACCTTGGCTCCTTGGAGTCATGAGGATGCCATTTGACGCACACCACCCACCCAAACACTGTTACAGATGCCAGGACCCGAGGTTTCCCAGCAGAACATGCTTTGTAACAAGATGATCAGTTATTAACTTTACCTGTCAGTGGTTTTACTGTTTTGGCTGATGGGTGCATACACACACACACACACACACACGCACGATAATACAGAGCTATAGGACAAACATTATAGTTTGGTGATCCATATGGCTGGATTTTTATCTTTAGTACGCTCTATTCTGATGGAGCAGTGCTACTATGTACAAATTACAGCACATTCTGCAAACATCAACTGTCTAAGCCTGCTAATTTTCTTTCTTTAAGATGAGCTGATCAGACAGGTGACCATCAACTGTGCCGAGAGGGGTCTGCTGCTGTGGCGCATTAGAGAAGAAATTCAAATGACTATCACCGCCTACCAGATGCTGTACGAGAGCAGCGTGGCTTTTGGAATGAGGAAAGCACTGCAGGCTAAGCAGGGCAAGGCTGACATGGAGAAAAAAGTAAGCGCATCGAGTCGTCTTTTATGACTTACAACAATTTTCCATTCATCTATAGCCATAGATATGGAGTTATAGACTGTTAATCAGTTAGATGTCCAGCAGAGGGAAGCATTTCTCTTTAAGAGTTATCTTAAAATAAGGATGGTTGTGGTGTTCTTTACATAATTGATCCTGTGTCTGGAACCAAACTCACAAGTGTGTCTTCTTATGTGCGTAGATCGCTGATCTGGAGGATGAGAAACAAGACCTGAAGAGGCAACTGAATGAACAGAAGGCCAAATGTGACAACATTGAAAAGAGGGAAAATGACAGGCGACAGGCTGAGGAGAAGAAGCACGCTGAGGAGATTCAGTTCCTGAAGAGAACCAACCAGCAGCTGAAGGTAATGTTCCATAATTACACATCAAAGAAAATGTATTCTTTTAGATGGTAGCTGTGTTGCCCGTCTTCATATTCTAATATTTGTTTTCCTATACAGGCTCAACTGGAAGGGATGATTACTCCAAAGAAGTAACTTCGCCAAACAAGACGAGTGGCCATGCCCCACTGCAGAATGTTATTAAATTCTTGTTTTAAAATAATATCAATTCATGTAAAGAATGTAATTAGTATATATTTTATTACAGCATTGCATGACAAGTACAGTTCAAACAATAACTGTACATTTCTCTTGAACATCAAGAGTGCATTACATCTGTAAATGACGAATGAAATGTCATTCGAGAACAGTTCTGGGTTGAAGGGGAAAGGAGGTTGAAAAGGCGAGATACAAACAGTCGTTCTCCCTGTCGAAGTCAAGATAAGGCATCAAGTGGCCACATGATAAATACCATTTAACACTTAGATAGCGTTCCACTTTCGATCAACTCTGCACTCCCAATAAAAACATGGCCTCTCTGGCTAGTTTAAATAAAGATTTATTGCAAACTCTGTTATGACTCCACTCTAGTGCTTTGATCTTTTGGTCTTTTGGCGTTCTGCGGATGGTGCTGGGGCCTTTCTGTTCTTGTTCTTGTTTTTCACATTGTGTGTTTCGTAATAGCGTGCACCAACTTTCTTTGTCCTCTTAGCACGGTCCATCGCTCTTCTCTGTAGAGACGGATAAAAAGAACATGGGAAAAAATGAGCTTTTCATCTCCATTCCTGTTAATCATGAAGAGGAATAGATATTCACCTTACATGTCTCCGCACAGATATCTGTTTGATGTCAGAGAGAACAAACACTGCATACCTGTTTAGACGTCAGTCTGGGGGATTGGGTTGACTCCTCGTCCTCAGCTTTCCTCTTCTTGCTCTTCTGGTTTGCTTCTAAATTCAAACAAGGATTAACAAATCTGATGTCAGCGCCTGACTGGATTTCAATGTCAACCTGATTTACCCAGTTGGTATGGCTACGGGGCAAATGCTGTATAAATCAGTATTGGTGTCAAACTAAGATGGCATGCGTGTGTGCTTTTGATTTGATTCTGAGGAATGGTGGATGGTTTTTTTGGAGCTGAACCAACTCTGATACCTCTTCCAAAAAATTTCCACATTCAGCACCATACAAAGTCATGACAAACACGTTGATTGACTACCTTTCCTCTGTGCTTGCTTTGCTGCTGCTGCTGCTTGTTTAGTCTTGATGTCTGTGAACGCTTTGTCAGACAGTGCCTTAGGTATCCTGTCCAAAGGAGAAAAAAAAAAAGTTCAGTTTACTCCTGTTGAAATGAAGTGTAATTCAATTAGGCTTATACAACTGTTATTTGACTTTGTTCTTCAGTGTGTGGGCTGAAATTCAAAAAGAGATTACAAAACACAATGACATGCAAAAGTGATGGAAACAGGCCACTGATCAGAGTAAAACTGATGACTAAGACTCCTCGGGGGCTTAAAGGCTGGTTAGCACGGACCACCTAAAATGCATGGCATCTCTCTGCCTGACAACTTCGTGTAACTTTACTGAATAATATAATAAAGGCAACACACAAAACAAAGAAAATATGTAAGTGAGGTTTGGGTGAGAGCAGACGGACCGGATTGCAGAGAAGCGTTTGGATTTGGCCCGGTCCAGGAACTGCTTGTACTTAGAGATCTTCTCATCCAGCGCACGAATCACCTCGCGTGAACTCTTGTTGCTGTCCGCTTTGCCAGTTGAAGTGGTTGTGGGCTCGGAGTCCTGTGTCTCTCCATCAGCTGGCTCATCATTGGTCCCGTCTTCCTCTCCGCTCTCCTCTTCCTCGCTGTCTTCCTCACCATCGGAGCCTGAGATGTCAGACAGTTCCAGATCTGGCATCTCCACAGGAACCAGGTCTTCCTCACTGAACTCAGGTGCCACGTTGATCTTTCCAAAGTTCTGTCGAACATTAGCCAGAATCCTCTGGACCTGCTCCTTCTGTCTGTGCTGCCGCTGCTGCTGTTCCTCATGCTCCTCCGAGATAGCATCCGGATTGTCTGGCTGTTCCACCTGCACATTCTCAACTGCGTCTGAGGGCCCTTCAACTGGTAATAGCTCCTTGTCCTAGAAAAATGACAGGAACAAAACAGGTTGACACACAGCGCACAGGTTGGTGTGGTTACAAGTCATTTACTGATAAAACGCAGGTGGAAAATTCAGTGAACTCTTACCTCCTGATCCCCCTCAGGTCCAGGGGGTTTCACAAAGAAGGGGATACGTCCTCTCTGCCAGTCATTCAACACCATTTTGGAGACGGTGGAGAGATCTGGCTCACCACCCTGTACAATACCAAGAATATGTTGATCAAGCTTAGGATTTAAAACTAGTGGTTCACATTAGGGCTGGGCTATATACTGATATCATATTTTGAAAACTTTAATATCATAAGTGTTGTCTTTTCCTGTTTTTTTTAAAGGCTGCAGTAAAGTGATGTAATTTTCTGAACTTGCCAGACTATTTTAGCTTTTCTGTTGTTTGCATTTACCCACTTATCATTATACCCACATCAATGATAATTATTCATCAATAATGTCAGTGTGTAAATATTTTGTGAAAGCACCAATAGTCAGCCTTACAATATAGCTAGTTTGCAATCGTGACTATTATGGCGTGCAAAATTCAGATGGAGGGCAGGAAATGATAAAATCTTGCACTGCAGGAATTGGATATAGAGGAGAGTGACTACATGAAAGGGTTGGATGAAGCTGTAGGCAGCAGGTATCATCAAGAAATTGACACTCATGCGATCCATACAAAATGAAGGAAGTGATTTTTTTCTCACAACTTGACAGATTTGTCCGGTGTGGACACAATCATAACAAATTACCTCGTCCTGCAGACCTCTTGACGTTACTAAGGTTACATGGCGAGTTCATGAAAGCGTACAAGAGTGGAGTGGACTACAACTATTTTGTGTGGGGTTTGGTTCCACGACTGAAATGACTGCCATCTTGTTTTTGGCCTGGTGAGTAAATGGACTGCACTTGTACGGCGCTTTTCTAGCCTGCCGACCACTCAAAGCACTTCTACACTACATGTCACATTCACCCATTCACACACACAGTCACACACTGGTGGCCGAGGCTAGCATACATGGTGCCACCTGCTAGTCAGTAACCATTTACATGCACTCACACACCGATGGAACGGACATGTGGAGAAATTTGATATTTAGTATGTTGCCCAGGGATACTTTGACATGTGGACTGCTGGAGCCTGGGATCAATCCGCCAATATTCTGATTAGTGGACGACCCGCTCTACCACTGAGCCACAGCTGTCCACAGTGTGCAGTTGTTTTATTTCTCTGTACATGGATGCATCGGAGTCAGGCTACCTTACTAGGTAATGTTAGCTAACTTTAGCTACTGTTTTCTACCTGTCTGGTAAACCGTTCCAAGAGGTCTGGTAAAACACTGTTAAAAATCTGGGTTGTGACTAAAATTACAGAGAAGTGGTTACTGTACATTGTAATTGCATCCAACTCAAGGCATGTTTAACACAACTTTTTATTATTTATGTTTAAAGTTTGCTGACTCCACTCCTCCAGACTGAAGACGGAGGTTTTTGATCCACATCTGCTGGTGTTTCTCAGTGACTTTTTTTTTTTAAAAAAAACTTCTCCCCTTTACGTCCTGCTCATTTCAGGACTTACAATGGCCTTTGTTTTTTCCCCAATTCAATTGATTAGGACGACTGTTAACACTGCAAATTATAGGCATTAGTGCAGTGTTGGTCGTCTTTGCCTCCAGTTGCCTGCCCTCCATCTGGACAGTGCACTAATGTATGGCGTCATATGCAAAGAAGCTATTGAAATCGTGGTATTTGGTCAAAAATATCTGGACATTTTGATTTTCTTCCTATTGCCCAGCCGCTCTTCACATACACTTATTATTTACCTGAAAGCTGAAAACAGACCAGATGTATTACTCATAAAATGGACAGTTAAAATACTCTAATCTGTTTTAACTGAAATTATTACTCACACTGATAATGAAGTTTGGTTAGCTTGTTAGCTTGTTGTTACATTTCTGTAAAATAAATACATGAATAAAACAACAACTTGGGGCAACACAGTTTTTAGATTTAGCCTGTTAAAGGGAAATTTCGGTTTATTTCAACCTGTCTCCTATCGTCCTAAATTTGTTTCAAGTGACTAGTGACATAGAAATAATAGTTAGCATGTTAGCCGTTAGCCTAGATACAGCCGTAGCGTCAGACCTGTTAAAACGTAAGTGAATGGGCATCCTTTCAAGTGCAAAGTTAGTCCACTAAACAAGCTTTTTCTCCACAAAGACCGCCTCATATCGTTCGGATAAATGTCAGAGAACATATAGAAAGCGACATGTAAACGTGTTGTCTTACCTTACCGGTGTGCTGCCATGTTTGTTGTTTACCATTTAGCTAAGGCTGCAACCGGTCCCTTTCCTTGCAACAGAGGTATTCCTCTTCTGTGGGCACTGGGGTACAGCATTCACAGGTAACGTTACACCACCAATCTCCAGAGCTAAAGCCTTCCAGCAGCCATTCCTCCTCTCTCGTCCTCTACCTGTTGTGCCCCTCTCTCTCTCCTCCTCCGTTCTTCAATTTCACGAAGCTCTTCATCAGTGTATTCTGGCTCAAATAAATAAGGGCGGCCATAAAACTCTGCAAAATCAAATTCCTCCTCCACAAAGTTGAAGTCTGGCAAAAAGTCAGCCATTATTCTATAAATCTGTCATAAAATAAATGAATGAACCTTTCACGCTACTGTCCGGTTCTGCCTTGCAGCTGCTGTGGCTTGTTCTCGCGAGATTTCGGCCGTCCTTTGGGAAGCAGAGGTAAACGGTAAACATACCGTAAGGTAAGACAACAACTCTGAAGACCACCTAAATGTGGAATGTTAATATATAGGCTTTCCACATCGAGAGGCGATGGCTGCCCTTATTTATTTGAGCCAGAATACACTGACAAAGAGCTTCGTGAAATTGAAGAACGGAGGAGGAGAGAGAGAGACACAACAGGTAACGTTAGAGGACGACAGAGGAGGAATGGCTGCTGGAAGGCTTTAGCTCTGGAGATCGGTGGTGTAACGTTACCTGTGAATGCTGTACCCCAGTGCCCACAGAAGAGGAATGCCTCTGTTGCAAGGAAAGGGACCGGTTGCAGCCTTAGCTAAATGGTAAACAACAAACATGGCAGCACACTGGTAAGGTAAGACAACGCGTTTACATGTCGTTTTCTATATGTTCTCTGACATTTATCCGAACGATATGAGGCGGTCTTTGTGGAGAAAAAGCTTGTTTAGTGGACTAACTTTGCACTTGAAAGGATGCCCGTTCAATTACGTTTTAACAGGTCTGACACTACAGCTGTATCTAGGCTAACGGCTAACATGCTAACTATTATTTCTATGTCACTAGTGACTTGAAACAAATTTAGGACGATAGGAGACAGGTTGAAATAAACCGAAATTTCCCTTCAGTGTCTTCCAAAGGGAGAATAAAAGAGAAACATTCAGACCTTCAGAAGTTTCCCACTGCGAAATGCCAGCTTCTCAAGGAAGTCTTCAGCAGAGTTCCAGGTGGGGATGCGGTAGGTCTTCTGAATGTATTCAGGCTTGGCCCGCTCCAGTACTGCCCCAATGTGCTCCTCTGGGTTCTTGATCTTCTCCACTTGAACCTATGTGAGGGAAGGGAAGAGAAAGGCATGCAATTTAAGACATGAACCTGCAACCTTTCAGTTACAGGGACTGCGTGGACTTGATGTTAAACCTGGGATCTGGGAAAAGGATCTGCAGGATTAGGATCAGAGCTGATTAAGGCATTTTTTAACAGCTGAGCTCAATCAAAGAAAAATAAAATTACACTAACTGGGGTGAAACATTATTTATAAAGGATCTATATATATATATATGAAATAAACATGATTCTAAAATACTTCGATCTGCTTTCATTTAATTTCTAACCTTGCAACTGTGCCAGGGAACACCTTTGCCCCAGACAAGAATTCACAACTTCAAACAATTAAAAAAGCCTGTAAAGCCTCCAAAACCTAAAACTAACAGTACTTACTGATAACACTGGTGTAAAAATATACTGCTATCATCATCTTTGTTTCAATATTTGTTCTTAATGAAAATCTGGCCTTTTGAAGATGTATCCCAGATGCTTGTCATCTTCATCAGATTTCTACAAAACATCATTTAATCAGGCATTAAGGGGTTAGCTTTATCCTAAAGACTCCTGTCTAACTTCCTGGTTTCCAAAAGGACGAGAGTGCTGCTCGAGTACTAGTAAGCTTTCTACTTTTTGATAAATTCATGAAATAATATTGCCATTTAGGTGTGTGTCACCATAACAGGTCAACTCTGTAGCCTTCCACAAGCAAAACTAAATAGAGTGTGCCAGGGCTGAAGTCAAAACCCCGAAGTTTAGCATCGCGCTGGTTCCTGGAAGACAAAGTGAATGTGATTTTTGCATTGCGTTTTGGATTATGTCAGAAAATAAGCTCTGTGGCTAACACAAATTTATGATACTTACAGGTTTTGTTCAGCGAGATAATCCTCACATATGAACACCTTTCATACCGCATTTGAAGTTTAAATGCGATCGCCAGAAGTAAAAAGCTAACGTTAGGCTTTAACGGACTACATGACTACTCCACGGTCGCATGACTCTTGACGTCACCGCCACTAAGCTTTCAACTGATTTTGGCCGCTTTATTTTAAAAACATTGTATAATGGGGAAATCTGACTGTTTAAGCTAAATAAGAAGCTGTAATGGTGGACTGCCAGCACTCTCGCCTGTTCGGGGGTGATGACGTTTAATGTCCCCCACAGGGTTTGTAGTCGTATTGAGCAACTTGTTAGCAACCGCCTTTTTTACGACACGTAAAAGCTTCAAAATTCACAAGTAGGGTATTTACTGACGTGTTTTATGTCGTAGAACAAAACCTGAAACTCGCTTAAGCTTTTGTTAACCACAGACCTTGTTTGAGGCATTTTACCAAAATCCCATTCAAAAAATGTATTGACTTTTAGACGAGAGAACCGGAAGTGCTAAAAGTGCTAACGGAGTTCCGGGTTTACTAGCACACTTTATTATGGTTTAAAAATAAGTATTTTGACTTCTTCATAATGGGTTGGACAAACATTTGTGTACTTGTACTATATGCATATGTACACACATCACTTTGTAGTTGGTGCTGGATGTCTTGCTGGTCATATTACCTTTAAGAGCTTTTTTTTGTCTTCTTTTGTTTTTGCACTGTTCATTTCTGAGGGTGGGGGGGGGGGGGCAGGTGACATGTATTTGTGTTGTTTGTGATAAAATCTGAAAATCTACAAATAAAATATTTTTTATAAGTATTCTGACTGATTGAGAGAACTCTTAGCAACTTTGAATAATAAAATGGCTACTCATTACAACTGCTGTGAAATGAATAAATATTTAACTTTTTGTCAACTCAGTAAGACATCAACTCTGTCAGATCTTACCTCTGACATTCATGCTGACAGAGGGGACATAACTCAGTTCTCTTGATGTACTGACTGACTCATACATGTTGTCACATTTTTTTTTATTGCAATATTAAATTTCAACATATTGTCCCACCTCTAGTTGTAATTGTTGGTGTCTGTTGAATTCTGACACAGGAAAATAGGTCTTTCACAGTTATTTTGTTTGAAATCAGTCAGCTTGGGTACAAATTATTTATGTAACAGCTGAGTCCTGTGAAAATCTAGAACAAATCAAAGAGAGAAAATTCATGTTTAAAATGGCTTCCTGTGTGCTTCCATTTTTTTTGTTTGTGTACAATTTTGTTTTTATGATGTCACCTCCATCAGGTGTTTTTTCTCCCTGATATATTCATTAAATAAATGTTCATTATGATTTATAAAACAAGTTTATGCCAACAAAAGTTTCTATGCTACACCTAATGTGTGTTCTTTGTGTTACAAATAACATCTTGTGTTAGATTATCACAATGACGAATTACATTATCAACAGAAATTGTAAGTGGGTAACATTTTAATGGTATTTATTACTTGAATAAATTTTCATTTTGTAGCAAATTAAATAATCTTACATTTGATACAACAAAACTTTTTAAACATTTCCTTCATTTTTATAATATGATTCTAAGACTTTTTGTGTGACAGAGAGGGAGTTAAGAAAATATGTCTTAAACTGCAAAAATAAATAAATAAATAAATAAATAACTGGCATTTTGGCCCATTACAAGGTTTAATAGTCAAGACTTTGAGCTTTTAAAATGTATTTTCCCAGAATAATTGAAGTGTAAAAATTAAAATCCCCCCAAAAAACAAGGTTTTGTCCCAATTCTTATGAACAAGTGAGCTGTTTTTCAGATGCTACTGTTTTTCGGTAATATGAAATAGAATTCACCTCCACTGTATTCAGGTGGCAGCATAAGTATGCCAGTCAGATATCACAAAAACCTTGCTATACAAAAGAAAAAAGTAAAGAGATTCTTACCACTCCTTTCAAGACAATATCAGATTCACTGTCTTCTGAAGGGTAGACAACACCAGGACAGTCAATGAGGAAGATGCGCCTCATCAAAGTAATGTACTGCCACACCTTAAAAAGGAAGGAGATATTCTCTGTTAGTCCAGACAATCATGATGAGTGTGGAAGCAAAATATACACACACACAAATCTTTTAGCAAAGCACAGACTGTTTTGAATCTGGCCAAGAACGGTGATATCAGCCTCCTGTCTTTTCTCCTCATGCTACACGATTTCACCTGAGGGATTGTAATTCTTTTCATGTAAACATAAACACACATCCACTCTAACAAGGGGAGGAATGAGGGTCTCAGCAGTGCTGCGGATCATGAGCTTGTTTGTCTGTCATTAAACAGTGTTGCGTTTGTGCAGAGATTCAAAGAGAAAGGTGAGAAATAAAGGAGTGTTGGCCACAGGCCGATCAGATTCATTGGCTGGGTGTGCTTCTCATGTGGTCCAAGTTCATAGCCTTGCCAAGCATGGAAAAATAAAAATATTTCCCCTTGACCCCGCTGTGGACACTGGGGTTTTCAGACCCTTGTTCGTTTCCAAACTGGATAAGCCGCCCCAGAGAGAGGAAATTAAGGATAAAAATGGTTGTTGTTCTTTCTCTTGGCCCAGACTCTTCTTAGATTTTCAGTTATATAGTTAAGAACTCGGAGCCAGCTACTTCTGTTGTTGCAGCTATCAACAATTACCAAGTTAAGAAGAGGGACATGCATCTTTTCACCTCACATCACCTCCCCGCTGAATCAAAGCTCATCTCACCATTCCCTCCTGTACCTACTCTCATTTCATATGTAGCTGCTGTGTATTAAGGTGTAAACGTACACCTCCATAGTTTTCAGATTCACCATTTTCTATTACAATAATGCAATACTGTCGTTTCCTGTCATCCCTTTTACAGGACAGTCCCCTGCTGTGCTTCCTGGACAGACTATCTGCATCTCCGTTGCATATCACCGATTTAAATTTAGTGAGCATGGTCAGGATGACACTTGAACCTTACCTTTGTTTCCCCGGCGAGTGGTGCCACATTGCAGACCTTCTTTGACCGCAGCGTGTTGATGACTGAGCTCTTTCCCACATTAGGGTAGCCAATGAAACCCACACTTATCTGTTTCTTGTCAGTGTGGAGCTGTGGGAGGCGAAAAATAAAGTCAGAATGTTGTGTTTCCTAAACAACAACCTCCGTCTGTTCCAGTTCATGGACGTAATTTTAGATGGGGCTCTGTTGCCATTAGCAATAAACCAAGTGAACCTGTCATCACTACAGAGCTAAAATGTAGTTTGTTCAAAACACAAACCCAAGCATATCTTTAAAAGGATTTTTTTATGTAAACAAGACAATCACGAAACCTTTCAAAGCAAGAGAAAATAAGTATCTTTCATTTTTGTCTCAGGAAGTTAAGTCTGAAGGCTGTGTTGGAACAGGTTCTCACCTTATCTCGTGGTCCAACAGAGGAAAAATTTTACAAGGATAAAAAAAAAAAATCATAGAAGTTTTTTGTATCTTTCTCATGAAACCCCTATAAATCACAATATTATATCTAACAAGAACATTCCATCGGAATGAATATTAAACCCTTTTCATTTCTTGATGTTTCAGATCTCTTAAGCCCAGTTAAGGCCAAAGTTTGTGATGAGACAAAACCGTTTTAGAGTGTTGCAGGGAAAAATCGCAACGGTGCGAACTGGCCCACCTCAGCTTGACTCAAGCCAACTGATGGTGTCACCTGCAACTCAGCTTGTCAAGTCACCAGTGTCTGGTTTTAGAACGTAATGCACCTGCATTAACTGCCCATCTGCTCTCAGTAAATTCAGCTGGCTGAGTCATTTACACACTGTACTCTCTGACAACAGCTCTCTGTCCCCGCCGAGCTCGAGCCTGTCTCATTTCCATCCCCGCAGCTGTTGACACGTATGTCAGTCTCTGTCTTTACAGTGTGTCAGTGACAGACGATGGGTTGTCGCTGCTGCTGCTACATGTCACACACACATAATGACGTTACTCAAAAAACAAAGTGGTAGTTACAGTCATGCTATGGAGACGATATACCGTCTTGTCTAGTGGCACTGGTGTAAACTAGCAGGTTTTCAGTACGTTGCAGACCGGCACATTGCCAGTAGTTGCAAGTTTCAACTCATCATGTCATTAGTCTTCGGTCTGAACAGGATCCAAGCTCCACTTCTCAGCCACTATATAACCTTGGATGGTCAGGCCTAGAGATTGGTGATATCACAGTATGGGGTAACTCAGGTTAAAGATATCTGCTATAACTCAGTAAAGGCTTTGGAGATTTGATAAAAGACCTGACCAGCTGCATCACCACCTGGTACAGCAGCTGCACCGCCCTCAACCGTAAGGCTTCACAGAGGGTGGTGGAAACTGCCCAGCACATCACCAGGAGGAAGCTGCCATGCATTAAGGACCTCTACACACAGCGGTGGAGGAAGCGAGCAGACAGGATCATCAAGGCCACCAGTCACCCCAGCCACAAACTACTCTGCCTGCTGCTGTCTAGCAGACTGTATGGCAACATCATACACTAGACTGTTAGACTCTTGAGACTCTTGAGTTCAATTATTTGCAATTACTGTCTACACAAATGTACATTACTTTATTTATGTTCTGTTTATATCTTAGCCCCATATTTTAACTTGCACTGTTTTGTGTCTTAGATTCAGATTTGCTTAAACTTGCCTGATCTCCCTTTTCTTTAATACATGTTTATTGAGCATTGTTAGAGGGTGTCTGAGGCCAAAGATTGTAATCTAAACTAGTGCTTCACTGTAATTATTGTCCTCATGATAAGTAAAAAGAAAGTGAACCTGAGTTTATAAAATGTCTCAAGAAATGTCTTTTGACGGCTCAAATGAATTAAATATGAGACACTATGAGATACTTCTTCACATCAAGGCATATATCCTCACAATGTTTGGGATTTTAATGTTAGAGTTTCTTGCCTTGGGAGCACACACAGTGAGGTGCAGACTAGGGCTGGGCGGTATACCGGTTTGTACTGAAAACCAGTATTTATTTTTGTTATATGAATTTTTCATATACCGCAATACCGGTGAATAGCCCAAACAACGTCCGGAACGTGCGCGGCAGGAAAGTGTTTCAGCGGGGAACCATTTCACCGCAGCACACTACAGGCACACTTGAGCAGGTGAGAGTGAGAGCATAGAGAAGTTTAGAGGCGAGAATGGCTGCTGGAGAGAGTCCTGAAAGCAAAGCAACTGTACACGATGACCCAGAAGAATTCATACCAAAAAGAGCAGTGTTTCCCCTATATGCAACTAGCAGCGGCGCACAGCCGTTTACAATTCTCCTCTGCCCTCTGTATCACGCATGGAGCACACACACACAAAGCTCTCTCACACAAACTCTCTATTTTACACGGCTCTTCTATTATTGTCGCGCTATGCTCCCCTACGCGACCCTCCAGCAGATAAAAACTACATGAAATAGTGTGCTAAACGAGCACAATGTGTTTTTAAATGAATAAACCATTATCAGAGGTGATATGTGATGATTTTTTTTCATGCATTTACCCATGTTTATCTGTGACATAGTGTAAATGTCCGTGGCGGACATTTGAAAGCGAGTAGATGACAAACTGTACAGTAAACTTGTAGATAACTCAAATATATGTAATAACTTAGGTGGAAAATTCTTTAACATTTCATGCAGCCTACATGCAGCCTCTCGGCTCGGCAAACGGTGAACAACCCCGCTGGCTTCTCGACTTGTCGCTTCAGAACGCAGTCAGTGGAGCCCAAATGAATGGAGCGGAGCGTGTGTTGTGTTCAGGCGTTGTCAGGTGAATAACAAATTCCGGCACTTGAATAGGCCATAGCACAACACAGCAGCATGTCAAGTATAATACCGTGAAATACCGTGAAACCGATATGATTTTTTCTTAAAACCGTGATGTGAAAATTTTGTCATACCGCCCAGCCCTAGTGCAGACCATTGTGAGCTTTAACCAAATTTATTTCATCTTTCTCGCCTTCATTCAGAGTGGTGCCTGAGGTCATTTCAGGTTGCCTTCTATACGATTATATATGTGATTCTAATGTTATCACTGAATTTCAGCATTGCCTTGAATGACCTAATGCAGCCATAGATTTAATCTGATGGCTACTAGAATATAAACGATAGCAAATTTCTACCAATTGACAAAATGCTCAACCCTATCCTTGTTAATGTTAATACACGAAAAGATAAAGCACAAAAGCTTTGATAGAAACATGTCTTTTACTAAAGAGCTGTGATCTTATGTTATCTTGCAATCTTACACAGTATGTAAGATCATCAATTGATAATGAATAATACTGTATAAATTAATACACTGTATAAACCATTTCCATCCATACAGTATATGGCTTACTTTTGGAATAAATAAAATAATAAGAGACACACAGAGAACTGAACCCCAAGTAACCCTAAATTATAACTAGTAAATCTACATATTAAATCATGCACTCATAAACCAAATGGGGTACAATCTCAATAACCAAGGCCTTAAATCAAGAAGCAAACACAGTCCTGTTTCACATAAAATCAAGGCCCAAAATATTTTTTCTGTGTACATGCACTTTATTTTTTACCTGCACCAATACATTGTTTTACTGCTCCAATATATTTTGAATTTGAGGCAGGTGCTTACCTTGCCAAACTGCCTGAGCAGCTGGATGAGGGAACCCTTTCCAAACGAGTTGGTCAGGCTGGCATGGAAACCCAGAGTGGGGTACTCTTGGGATAGAACAGCGACCCACCGTTTCTGGTTCAAACATGAGTGGAGTCACAGAGACACACAGAGTTTTATATCATGAAAACACAGACACAGTCACTCCCTGTCTTATCATGAACCAAAGGTGAACATGTTGTATGTCTCTTACCGTGACCCAGGTGGGGATGAGGTCACACTTGTTTAGAACAAAGATCAGATGTTTCCAGGGTTTCTCCTTCTTCATATATGCCTCTATGCTCTTGGAACGCGTTCCCATGGGATCACGGGCATCCAGCACTTGGATGATGACATCAGATGAGTCGATCACCTGGTGCAGTACAACAGTCAGGAATCTAATATCACCTTGCAACACTTCAGTGTACCAACTTTACATTAACGTAATCCACAGTGCTGAGAGGAATGGTAATGGTAATGATACCTTGTAAAGTTCTCCCCAGATTCTCTTGGACTGACCCTTTTTAAAGATTTCCTCTCGTACTTCCTCCCTGTAGCGAAAAAAAATATAAGTAAATATAATAAAAAAAAGCATTTCTACTTTTTCAATATGAAAATTCAGCAACCATGCTTCTGGTCAGTTCTGATGGTCTTACCGGACCCCTGTGTCCTCAGTCACCAGGTCTGTGTCCTTGTCTGCATTGTAGGTCAGAGCGGAGGCTTCTGCCTGTTCAACGAGGTCCTTCATATCCCCCACCATGAGACTGGGCTTCTTCCTCTGAGCCTTGGGCCCAAATGTAGTCTCAAAACCCTCTGTGTCTAGGATGTGCACCTTGGAGTTCTGCAGGTATAGAAACACAATAAAAAGATCAGACCTTTCCTGGATTCGGACTTTTGAATCCGGCCAAGCTGGTTGGCAATTCATCGATCCAATGAGTGCTGTCGGGGGGACTGACTAATTAGCCAGTACCACGGGCAGGACTAATGCTGTTGTCAAGCGTTGTGCTGGAACCAAAGTAATAACAACACTGACGACAGCTAAAGACAAGACAGATGCTGCTGTGGAGGCTGTTTTATATCAACATGTCTTCTCAATATCGACTGACATCAAAGTTTATTTTTACTGTGGTCTGCTCCATTCTTAACACCCCAAGAAAACCAGTATGTTGGCATGGCTACGGATCAGTGTGAACTTAAAATGACATTGGATTCAGGGGAATACTTCAGTCTCTTTCTGGTTTGGCAAAACTGAATACCCCTACCCCATCAAAATCAGTTAAAATGGAGGCAATGTCAGACTGAAGATGAAAACAGCTAAAAGTGCTGCCATTAAGAATACAGACTACATCACAGGATTGTATGTATACTATAGTTTCCTTCAATTCGCATTACACCAAACACTTTCTGTATCGTGGCCTTAAAACAGATATGAACCCAAACCCTGGATCTGTTTAGCGTTTCCACCTCAGACATTACCACTAAATGCAGATGTGGTTTTTACAGGATATTAACTGTGAAATCACTGCTGCATCCTGCTCTCGCTGTATCTCCTACTCACGGGCGATGCAGAGGAATGTCTGCACCTTGCTGATCCTCCACAGAAGGACTGTACGTCAACATTTTCAGAACTGATAGGATCTTAAAAATAGCAGGTTTGCACAGTGAGTCCTTGTAGAGCAAGGGTGACAGTACTCTAATGACCAATCAACAGACTGCAGTGTTTCTAGCGCCACCTTTGAGTATTGGATTAGTGTGCTAGGTACCTTAACAGAAGGGTGACGAAAAAACAAAAGAGAACGATTCTATTGGTAAAATCCACAACTCTTTACATGGAAACAACAATAACTTCTAATGTGTAACGAACTGAACTAAACCAGGCTGCTTGGTAGAAATGAGGCTTCAGTGTGTCGTATATTATCTATGGAGAGAGAACTGTCAGTTTGTGACTGGAGGATTTGGGCAACATCCCTTCATCTACAGCAGTGGTTCCCAACTGGTGGGTTGCGGTCCAACAGTGGTTTGCTGGTCCATTCTGATGAACCGCAAGTGACTTGTGAACATGTCAAGTTTGTAAAAAAACATACTTTGTTTTAAAGTTCAGTGAATTTCCTGCACAGAGCTTTTGTTTTGAAGTGCTATTTCCTGCTGTAGAGTGAGTGACTAACAGACAGCTACCTGACAGAGGCCACTACAGAAGAGACTTGATGATCATGATCACTAAAATTAGGTGGGGAAAAAAGTGGATGTTAGTATCGCTATTGGTTTTCGGCCAAATAAATTGTTATTTATCAGCATATTGGATATTGGCCAAAAAAAAATACAATATCATGCATCCCTAGTGTGGACCTTGAACTAATGACTAAGGAGAGATCCGGACCCCATGGCTGGGCCAGTTGGGAACCACTGATCTATAGGATGAATGGAAAAAATGAATCCACATGTTACAGTGCAAAAGCTCTAACTGAAGACACTCACAGTAGAGTAATGCTGTACTAAAACATATGGGGAAAAGGAAGAAAGGTTTTTTGTCAGTGTTATAACCAATTTTTGATCCAGTCAAAATGGAGTCGTTCCAGGGCTTTCGGACAGAATCACAAAACAAATGCATACAGTAAACAGAGCACCCAAATATGCAACAACTCAGCCAATGAAAGAGCTAATCCTGAGCCAGCACTTCCAGTGATTTTAATCACAAGTTGTACCTCTGTTGCAACACTGCCATAAGAGGGGGGTGGGGGGAAAGTTTACACGGTTTGTCAGAAACAATGATGTTTAAGGCTTCAGGTTGCCTGACTATCTGCCAAGATCTTCTACAGGACTCCTCGCTTCTTTGAAAAATCATTTCCCGTCCTGAACCACAAACTCTGGTTTAACTCATCCTACTGTTGGAATAAGATCATTCCACTGATCAATCGACGGTCCAACATCCAGGTGAAAGAGATTTTTAATCAAAATCATCAAGGTCATGATATGGCTATAAGCCCATTGGTAGATGAGGATGTCTTCACTAAAAGAAGAACTAGCATTTCTGTCTCGCAGTTGTATGCAGGTTTGGAGGTTAGCTCCAGCCACCAGCCAAATACTGGTAAGTTATACAAGCAGCTGCTAGATTTGCTTCACTCACCAGCAATTAACACAACTTTGATCTATTTAGTCAATGGTAGATTTCGGAGTCCACTTGGCACCAAAACTACGGCTGCCCCCTAATAGTCGACCAAACGTTAGTTGACCAGAAAGGTCATTAGTCGGCAAGATTTCATTTGTCGCTTAGTCGCAGAAAAAAAAAGTGAAACTCTATTAGAAGCTGTGCCTTGTCAAAATATATCAAAACCATAATTTGGTATGCCTGGTATGCCATGGCTGTCACCCGCACAGAGGTATAAAGATAATATGAATGAAATTAATGATAATATGGTAACTACAATATAACAAGTGCTTTTAAGGCAACTTGTCAATCAATAATTTAAGGAAATAAATCTGAATCTTAGAAATGTCTCAATTCCACAGGGAATTCCACGACAGACCCAGTACGTTGGGAGAGAACAAGAAGAACTGGGTGGCATTCAGAATCGTGTTGGTTATGGGCTGGAAAAGTTAAAGCCCGGCAGAGAACAACTCTTCCAAGCCAAGCACGGTGCTAGTACAGGGTCACAGCGGGGCTGAGTGAGAACTGAATGAGGATTAAAGTGAGGCCTCATGTTCATCTCACCTCATAAAATCCCAAGAAACAAGCCACTGAGGAAAACTGAGCCATGATTCTCTGCTGCGCCGAATAAGACAAGCCAGGTAAAAACGTCACTAGCTTGACCTGCCAGTGTATGCATAATAAAATTTATAAAGGGTGATAATTCACACTAACAATCCACATGCCCTCTGAAGAGCCTGCCTCAGACATAAGGACTATTGAAAGGACAGAATATGACAAAAAAATCATTTATTCTTTATAGTAATAAGAGCTTTCGGCCCTTTTTATACTCACATGAGCTTTGACTCGGTCATGCAGGAGGGACATGGGGAGTTTGCTTTGTCTCATCACCACACGATATGGATCCTTCTGTACTGCTCCCATCTCCTCTTGGAACTTCTGAAGGGACGACTGCTTGATCACGCGGGTATTTGCTGAAATAAAGAACATGTATTTCAGACTTCCCATATTTGATCACGTTTATATTTTCTTATCAGGTTCCTAATTTCCTCCCTTACACTAGCCCATGAGTTATATCAGGAGCAGGAGTCGTGTTAACCGGATATTCTCGGTCATTGACCAGTTTTTTACAACAATGACTGGAAAATCTGAAAGTCATCGGTCATTTTGACCAGTTGCAATTACCACCCCTGCCCACTTGGCGGCGGAGTGCACAGTCAGTGGTTTAAGTGGCTGCCGTTTTCACACTGCAGAAAAAAAGTCATTCATCTGCTTCATGTAGCGTTGTTGACATAACGCCCTGGACACACAGGACGCAGAACCGAAGCGCAGCGCCCAGCAGCGGAGGCAGTTTTCAATTGGCGCCCATGTTAACCTATCTGACTGTCCACACAGGCCGCTGAGCAGAGGCAGCGCTTCAGTTCGGCGTCTGGTCTATTTTTCACGGGAGCCGTGAGCGCTTCTGTCAAGCTGGATCGAGCGGATCGTACCAAACAGGAAGTCGGACGCAGAAAAGACGAGAGAATCCGACCAATTTTCAAAACAAAATAACAATAGCACGCACTGAGGAACGTGACGAGAAAATACTGTGTTTATAATTTAAAATAACACAACAGTGCATAACCGAACACATTTTTCAATACCATAATCACTTCATTACAATTTTAATTTTGTGTCACTGAGCCTACAGGCATAACTACATAATGCCCTGGACACACCGGATGCGTTAGTGACGCATTAGTGCTGTCCGGTGTGTCCAGGGCGAAGCCTAATGGCACAGGTGTGTGGATGTCTGTTCATCTTTTCCTTCATGTCCTTATTAATGCACACTTTATAACTTGCTTGTTGGATTTATTAAAAACGAACGAATGAAAACTAAATGTCTTTGAATATCTTTATTATCATTTAAAAACGAAAATTAAAAATGACTGGTAAAAATAGATTATGACCGGATTTTTATGACCCTGTCGGTCAAAATGACGGGCGACGAAAAAGTCTAGCGCAACGTCTGATCAGGAGTACTAAAACTTGTTTTAAGTCAACATATGAATTTAACCGAGATAAGGGTCATCCTTCTTTAAAATCTCCATTGCTGCGATACCAGCTGATGCATTTAGGCAAATATCACCAGTAATAGGTTAACTAGTTGATTTTTGAACCAGTCAGTGAGCTTCTATTTGAACCACCATTCACATGTGGTCAAAGAGTAAATACTAATGTCATGACCTGCTGAAATCCAAAATTAATAGTTGTAGGTGTTTCTACAATTCCAAAATCTGCCTAACCCTATGCATACCCTATTGTCATATCAGTACACAAAGCTATAGTTGCTGCTGACACAACATAGAGAGAACTAGGAAGTTGTGCTGAATGGATCTTGACACTAAACCATCTGAGAAGTAACATGAGTACCCATTTTTGGATTTGATGCTACAGATGGAAAAATTGTGGATAAAGATGCATGTGTTTGCTGATTTCGTAAAATGCAACTGCCTTACTGTAAAATGAGCTCATCACTCAAGTGAGGCAGCAGAGGCAACACGAATTAACAGAGCAACAGCAATCCTACAAAGTTTCATAGGATTAGGCTACATGGACTGCATTTGAATTAATGTAAACTTACTACATGTTAGATGCCATTTTTCAATCTTGATTTTTTTGAAAAGGTGACAGTCTTGTCCACCATCAGACCCTTAATTCTGCAGTGGTTGTTCTGCATTCTGTCCACCATCAAATCTACAACTCTCTGGTGATGTAGCAAGGTTAGTACTGTTTTATATTTCGACAGTCACTGTCAGCTGTCTGTTGTGTTATCTTGCTAAAGTCACTTAACAGTGATAGTCTGTACAACTAATCAGTGATGATTTTATGCAATGCTCTTGAAGACAGGTTTTAATATTTTCCACTTTGTTAGGTATTAAATTAATTAATCATTTAAAATAACTCAATTTATCCTTTAGAAACTACATTTATGTAAAAGCGTCAGTGCACACATGGATAACTGACCAACATAATGTGACAACTTATAATACATCTTAAAATAGTTTAAGATGTCCACCTTAAAAATGTTTAATAAATGCCCATAAGTAAGTAAGACAAAGGGTTGAGCACCCAAGTTAGTTTTCGAGGAGTTAGGTTTTAATTAAGGTGGAATCAGAACATTAAAACCCAGACACTTTTACGTTCCTTAAGCAGAAAAAAAACATGTGTCCAGGGTTGCATTCTTTATCATAAAACATGAAAACAACTGTCTATAATCCATGAAGAAGTATTTCAATGTGATCTGCACTGTATTCAACAGTACCACGCTCTCAGTGTTGTTGTTCCTGTTCTTCCAAGTATGTATAAGCACCACCCATGTGCCACATTTAGTAATGTGGTTCCCCTCCAAGACAGACAGCAAATACAATGTACTGACAACTAAAGCAGACACTACTGCATTTTAATTCAATTTCAGTTCATTCATTCATTTTCTGTAACCGCTTCTTCTGTTCGGGGTTGCTGGGGGTTGGAGCCTATCCCAGCTGACATTGGGTGAGAGACGGGGTACACACTAGACAGGTCACCAGACTATCGCAGGGCTGACACAAAGAGACAGACAATTCACACTCACATTCATGCTTACGGGCAATTTAGAATCTCTGGGACTCTAAACTGTGGGACTGTGACTGTGAGAGGAAGCTGGAGTACCCCGAGAAAACCCTCACTTACATGAGAAGAACATGGAAACTTCACACAGAAGGGCTGAACCCGGGTACCCTCTTGCTGTGAGGTGACAATGCTAACCACTGCACCACCATAATGTCCAATTTCATTTCAATTCATTGCAATTCAAATATATTTATAAATTCCAATATCACAAATCACAATTTGCATATGACATCCCTCTATACTTGGACCTAGTGTTGCACGGTATACTGGTACTAACGGTAGACCGCGGTACTTAAACACTGCAGTACATATGATACCATCATGTTGGAGAACCGTAGTACTACTGTACCTCACGGCACCACTACTGTGGGATAAGTTCAAAGTCCATTCGCAAGAGGGTGAGTGTCCATTAACGGCGCACGCTGGCCAATAACGGCGCGCTGGCCACCAGGCACTCAATATGCTGCTGCAGTGGTTTGTTTTCCAGTGGCATTTCAGGTATTAGCTGAGCTATTGAGTATCTTTAAGCAGTGAAAGCTATTATTAATTTATTTTTACTTGTAGGCTAGATTTGTTTATATATGCTACAGTGATTTGTTTTCCAGTGACATTTCAGGTATTAGCTGAGCTACTGAGTATCTTTAAGCAGTGAAAGCTATTATTAATTTATTTTTACCTGTAGGCTAGATTTGTTTATATATGCTACAGTGATTTGTTTTCCACTACAGAGCTCTACGGTGCGAGCATTTTACTCATATTTGTGACTAAAAGTAGTTTTGTGCAAGCACAAGAAATCATTCAGGAGCAGGCTGTGCGAGTACAGATTTCAACCAGCAGCAGAAACGAAAGGCGAATCCTGCTGGTTGCGGGTTGAACGGGGGTCACAGACAGGAATACAGTGGAGCACTATGGCCACCGCAAGATAACGCGATTTACCAGCGACCAAGAAGCCCGGCTCCAGGTGAATAAGTTGGTGTCATGACTGCCCAGTAGTACCTGAACAGCCGAGCCTGGCAGCATACAGGTATGTGACCTGTCAGAGGAGAAACGAGCCGTTCACATTTCCACAAACGTCACCGCACTTAAGGGACTGTTCTTAACTTGTCAGGGGAGGAGGGTGGCTGGTTGATTTTTGGTTTATTTTTTTATTTTATTTTGATCCCCCCCATGTTAATCACTTATTGATGCTGTTTTTGAAGTATGAATAAGTCAGTAAGTAATTTATTCCGTTGAAATCATTGATGTATTATAGAAAAGTGATTTATCTTTTTATAAATGACAAAAGGCACATCTACCTAATTTTTGCTGTGGTATTGTGATACTACTCAGAACCGGGATACTTTCGCTGGTATCGTACTGTGGGTCCCAATATTGGTACCGTGACAACACTACTTGGACCCTCACAGCAGATAAGTTAAATCTCCCCCCCAAAAAATGGTACATAAACAATATTTGGTATGCAACAAAAACAAAGGTAAGGAGGTGCACTTACTAAACCATTTGATGTTGGGTTCCACTCTGGCAACAGTCCCTGGAGCCACAGTGGACTGGAACTGTAGAGGTTTGATGACTTTACCCCGGTTATTACTGGGAACACAAGATCAGTGTCATTGTCTATATATAATATAATATAATATAATTATACAGTCTATGTTGTCAATACAGCACTTATTTTATTCTGTCACTTAGAACAACTGCCAGTCAGTGGCCAATAATAATAATAATGCATCAATTACCATCTCTGCTTTTGTCTGTACATATTCAGACGCTTGATGGTGGCTCGGTCCCTCATGTTGTTGCCTCCAGCACCTTTGGCTCGATCTGTCAAACACATGTACAGTTAATTTCACTATTTGTAAGTTCAACATAGTTGTTTAAAAGAACATCAGAGCTGCTTCAGTAGACATGTTATGATAAATAATTAGTAACAGCAGCTGTTTATGGACTTTAAAGGTTTTAAATTCCACTCTACACAAGCCATTCCTCAAAGTTAAATACTCCAGTCTGACACTTCAAAGGCCAAACACAGTTACTGCCTGAGTTGTAGCAGTAGCAAAGTTAACTTTTAGCTACCCAACTCGGAGTATGCGTTTCATTTTGACACACTGTGCATTTAATGTCAGCTACTACATTAACATAACAAAAGAAAATAACACAGTAAAGTCTTTTCGAGCTAGCAACACCAATTAGCAACATTAGCATTAGCAGTAAACAAACGGTGTGGCTAACGTAGCTTTAGCTCAGCTCACCGGGGTTGCTGCTGGACGAAGAGGGGTTTATCGAGCTTTTCCCCTTGAACCGAGGCTTCACCATTTTGACCGCTTAGTCGGTAAAGCCTTCCTCCGACAAAAAAATGAAGACACCACACGACGGTGCCTGAAAGCTGGGGTTTAGTTGCTGTTACTCCCTTCAGCTCTCAACTGTACACCGCACACGTGCCGTTACGGTAAAACAGGAAGGACGTCATCGGTAGAGCGACAGCGACAAGAGCTAATCAGACAGCCGTTTAATTTTAGAAATAATAATTTAATAATTTCATTTAACAATAAAACACCTTGTGTAAGTTCTTAACAGTAATTTATGTGAAATTACTTCATCAAAAAAAAATAAAATATAAATAATATGTATTCGGAAATTAGCTGTAGCTTTAGTTGTGTAAATATAGATATAACAGATCGATGTGTAAAAGCAGTTAAGTTAAAAAAAATATATAATTCAACTGAAAAGCTGTCTGTGCTGGAGAGAAATAGAATAATGTGTTAGAATATAGAACTGCTCTTCGTGTTGTCTACATTTTGCATTGCTATACTATTTTTATTCCAGAAGAGGGTGCAATACAGTTTCTGTTTTCTCGTGCCTGGATATCCATTATCTGCCAAGTTGACTTTAGCTCTTCATTACCTGAATGACCGTTGCCTGCAATTTGAAGTAAATGATAGAGGTCATTGGAGGCTTAAGACTTGAAAGACATGTGTGTTTTGCATGATAAAAAAGACCTGGTGATTGAATAAATTTGTTCTGGCTAAAATAAGACAAGGGAAATAATTCATGATCAGGGCTGTGGCAGGGATTTTATAAATACTGAAGTCATGAGTCCAGGTTTAAGAGTTCACCAAAAAGGATTTTTCACTCTTTACTGGTTCAGTCAGCTGTTCAATTATATTTTTCTGTATTTTCCCCCAATATGACGATGTAAATACTGATTCTAAGTTGTTTCCACACTTTAAGGAATGCAACTCTGATGGGGAAATATTGACTGCTGACCTAAAAGTGCCAAGGACGTGACCTCAGTGTCCTCAGTGGAGACTACGGCCCTGCTTATGAAATGCAAAAGTGGTAAAATATCTGTGCTCTATATTTACTTGAAAGGAATTTTGGAATATTCACTCTGGCTGGGAGGTGATATGCAAAAGAAAAAAAAAAAGACTCGAGTTCGATATGATTTTCATCAATTCAGAATGGATGCAGGACTTCAGCAGACCTATTTGACACCTAAATGTATGAAAGGCCAAGTCTTTTCTGCTTGTGATGATGCTGCCTTTACAGTGTGTACGGTATGTTACACAAGTGTGGCTCAAAGCCAAGGTAGGCAAGTTTGTAGAGACTCCGGTCTGGAGAGGCGCCATCCAGTATTCAGTTTATACAGCAGGGAGACCAAGGAATGTTCTCTGTTCATTTTCATACAGATGAAATTGGAACTGACTGCATCAGCAATCCACTGCAATAAATGATTTTTCAAATCAGAAGGTATTTTTTCCCTCTTTAAGCTGAAACTCAGGCAGAAAAACCCCCAAAAGAAACTGTTTAGATTCAATCTAAATATTTCTTCCATTTTAAAATCTACATTTACAATAGAAAAGTCCATCTAACAAAGCATATTTACGCAGACAGGAAAGAAACAAATACTGTCAAATCCCTTTTATTTCAAGCCAAATGTATGTAAAGACAAACTCTTACATTCTACTGTTGACATTCTTTACGGTCGCACATAAGGGTAGAGTGGCGTGTATATGGAGGGCATTAGAGTAAGAGAAAATGAAAGGCCAAAAGCCATCTGGAACACAGCACACAAAACAAGAAGAAGATCAAATTTGCACCATCTTGTTGGTTGCCATTTACTATTGTTGTTTGTAGCTAAGTTCTTTATTTGTATTTTTCTCAAATAAAAAAAAAATATATGAAAATGAAATGTAATAAAATAAAATAAAATAAAATAATGAACTGAAATGACACAAAAGATATGAAATAAAATAAAATACAATAAAAATGACATAAAATAAAAAAAATAGAATAAAATGAAATAAAACAAAATTAAATGAAATAAAACCAAATGCAATCATATAAAATAAAATAAAATAGAATACAACAAAATACAATAAAATAAAATAAAATAATGGTGGGGTGACAGGACAAGAGAAGCCCTGAACACAACCTTTTGGTTTGGCAAGCCATTCACAGCCACATATTTACAGGCAGTAATTGCCTTTCTGTATCTTCTTGCACTTGATGCACTCTGTTGAATGTCTTTAGCACTCACTAAATGATCCTCCTTAAATGTAGTGGCTTCAGATCCATTACATCGTTATGGGAGTTTGTTTGAAATTCTCACTCTCAGCACTGGTTCAATCATTTCTAGCCAACAACTGAAATTTCTTTTTCTTTTCTTTTTTTTTTTTTTTTTTTTTGTTGCCCTAAGGAAATTAAGTTTCCCCTCATAAAAAGCCACCGCCAGTTAACCTCTTCAATTAGAAGACGCACTAAACACAGTTTACCCAGTGTAGTCTCAGTCATTCTGTCATCAGAATGACTGCAGGGTATATTTTGTCTGTCCTCACATCTGTATTCAGCGGTTGTGCATTTTACAGCTGCTGAACCAACAGGCTGGCTGAACTTCATGTGACCTCGATTTGCATGAAAGCATTGAGTTCGGCGAGGCACTGCCACCACGAAGACAATGAACTGATTGGGCAAGCATTAATCAGAATTTGCATGTAGGAATGCAACAGGACATGGATTGACCATCGATCTAACATCTATGACAGAGTGACCACAGTATATGATTGATGTCCTCAGCTGCAGGAAAAACACCAGACTTGAGCGAGGCTTATGAGCAATTTTAAACTAATAAAACCTCATGACAGGGTACATGTGCTGCTTAAATAAAAAGAAACACCAGTGAACAATGTGAAATTATTACTTCTGCGCCACTCCAGTAGGTTTATTCATCGTGAATCAGTCATCGTCTTCTCTGTTCTTTTCACACAGATTTAAAAGTACATAAAAAGGAGCGCTAAATTAAACCACTTTAATAAGTATCATATTTAAGGTGCAATTTTGTATCAAACACACAATTATTTTATACGCTAGATTTTATAGACCAATATAACAAGGGAGAGGTTGAAAACAGAGGAACTCCATGTTCTTTGGCCTCACATCAGGGTGCTTGAGTCAGAACACTTAACAGATGATGTGAAAATTTCCCCTATTGCCTCACGCTTTTGGTCTTCTAGTCATGAAACATCACAGGTAGAGCTTGTTTGTGTCTGACTAAGAGCCAGCATCTGAAATTGCAGCATTCATCTTGCAGGCAGATACTCATTCGGCTAATCAGTCTCCACCGTTTGTGACTGACAGCTCAGGAGCTGAAGGGAGTGGGGCTTCAACAGTTAGCACCAGAGCACCTGTGTTTGATAAGGTTATGACAGAAGCTCGTGCAGACTGATACTTTAATCCCAGCATGTGTCGTACAGATTTTACATATTCTGCTAAAGAGTTTCATTCCAAAATAAAAATAAGTTATGAGATGTCCAGGGTTTCCAAAACTGACACATTCTTTCAAAGTGATGAATGATATGAGAAGCATCCAAAGGAGAGGAGATGTTTTAACTTTAAAATTAGAAATAGACCTGCGATAACACTTGAAAAAAGTTCCATAAGGAGTGGGAATTAATAGAAAACAAACTGTGATAAAAGGGGATTTCTTCAGTGGAAAACAGTGGAAATCTGACAAGCTTAGGCCTACAACTGTAACAAATTTACTGTGTGCTGTAAAACCAAGTACACTGTTTCATCATAAACAATACAATTAAGCTACTTCCCCACTGTTCCTCAGCGAGGCTATAATATGCTGTGGCAGGAATTATAAACATTTGCTTTAAAAACTTTTGCCCACCCCCATGCCCCCTGTCCTGGTGAGAAATACCAGATGCAGAGGATTTCAGTGGGTAAAAGTACACTGGTTTACAGTACACAGTGAGCGAGGAATAAGTAAAACGGGGTTAGTGTGACGGATGCCACTTCACAAGTCAGTGGCAGTGTGTTGAAGCTCCACATAGCTGCTCATGTGAACATGTGCATTTGTGTGTTTGAGCATAATATTTCAGCTTGGCTTACTTGCCGAGGCTCTGCTTTAAATCAAAACTGGAACACCAGCTAGATGACAGAGCGCAGCCTGCAGCCGGCCTGACTAAACAAAAAAGAAAAATTGACAAAGGCCTGAAGGTCGCTCCTCCTTATAGTCTCACTGTTGAGAGGGTTTGCACTAGAAAGCTTACATTTCTGTTGAGAGTGCTTCGTGGCTTAACTGATGGGCTACTGAAGTGCTGAAGGCTGGTGGTCACTGTGTGTCATGTGCCATTTCATCAAGGTCTGCTGTATTTAGACAGGGGTCATTGCTGCAACAAGGGTGTAATCATGCAGAAACACATTATAGAGCTCCATTTTAGGTGGGAACACGACAGTGTGAGGCAATGCCAGCAGCTCAGCCCTTAGGCACAGTGGTGCTTTGAGCTAAATGCTAACATCAGCATGCTAACACGCTCAATTTGACAGTGCTAACGTGCAGCTTTTAAGCAGGTCTAATGTTTACCATATCCACCCATAAACCAAAGTGTTGGACAAGCTGAGATTTTATTCTGATGATGGTGCTAGATGGAAGTTTTAGGCCTTGCTAAGAGAACACCAAAGTGATCACAGTTCATGCTGAGGGGGACATGAATGTATAGGCCTATATAAACTTCAGTCCATACAGTTGTCGTCAAGACATGATGTTAAAACCCCAAAATGTCAACCTCATGGTGGCATTAGAGGAAAAGTCAGGGAATCATCTAAGTCAGGATTCATCCTCTGAAGACCATGAATGTTAGTACAGTTTCTATAGATATTTCAGTTCAAAAGTGAGTGATGGACTGATTTTAGAGACTATCAGGGTTTTTGCACTCTTGAAATTCCTGGAAAAGTTATGAAATTAGAAAAACCCTTTTCCAGGCCTGGAAATGGTTTGGAATTAACACAGTGTTTTGGAAAAGTCTTAAATATATAAGTTGTTTTGGCCACTGTTTAGAATATGTTCATTAAAATCCCAAAACATGTCTAAAGTTGCGTGAAATACCTTCCTAGTTTAAAATCTAGCGCAGAACGAATGTTGAAACGTCACTCGTATTACGCATCGTGCCATTGCCAAGTTTGCACCACTTTTTTGGGGGAAAATCTCGCTGTCACATCAGGGGAGAAACAGGAAAATGCAACCAAAAAGCTGATGTGTAGCAGGTTAACTAAGTCTTTCACACTGAGATTTTAGGCACATAAGATGGGTGAGTATTCAGTGTCACCATGGTAAATCGCTGAATGATGCTGGTGACAGCAGCTAATGTTAGCTTGAGTGGAAGGCTGCTGCAGTCATACTGAAAAGCAGCATGAGGCCCCAATCAAACAGAAAGTGTTTCAGCAGCTGGAGGCAGCTTTTTGTAGCTGTTCTGAATGAAAATGAGGCATGTTGCTCGTGGTTTTTGCGTTGCAACACATCTTGCGTTTCTGCACTCTAGGCACCTGGTGTTTTTGCAGTAGCACTCTGACTCCTCAGGGTGAAATACTTAAGCTCAGAGTGGAAAAGTGCCCCACATCATCTCTTTTTTGTCATCTTTTTTCTCCATTGTCCAGTTGGATGATTTGAGAGGCGGGCCTTCTGTGGTCGTCACGACTGCAAGTTTATAGTTGGTAAACAATGGAGGGGAAACTGGTCATAGCAGTTGCTGGATACCCAGTGCTATACGGCCCAATGATAGACAGCAGGTTGTCAAACTGCCCACAAGTCATCCTAAAATATGCCTGGAAACAGTCATCATCGAGGTGAAGCTCCTGGACCAACTGGTGGTACTCCCCATGATCTACCCTTTTTTTTAGGGTCTCATGTACCCATACAGATCTCCGTTTCCCTGTGCCCAACAAACTATTTACTGAGAGCCTCTCACCCTCAACCAGAGCTACAGCAAGTACCCTCTGCCTGAACATTTTAGGAACTTGCTACTAAACAACAACAACAACAACGGTAGACTGATTACACAGGAATGTTAGTGGTGTGGTGGGGTGGTTGCCTGACAACAATAAAAAGGGGCAGTGAGCAGGCCTCGCATTTTGCAACCTGCAGAACTCTTTCTGTGTGATCGGGGCATGAGATTGTTGTCTCCACTAAATCTTAGCCTAGATCAGTGGTCCTCAAACTTTTCTTTGTCATGCCCCCTTCAGAAGCTGAGAAAAGTTCAGGACCCTTCATCTCACAAGTTTTCATCAATCATTAACAATAACTGCGGAAGCAACTCATAAAAAAAGGATCCATGTTCAACTGAATGTATCAGCAAACTCTTTTTGGTTTATTTCCCCTGCATTAATTATATTCATTCAACTGTGTTTCACTCCATATTTTTCCCCTGGTCATCCACACCCCACCTGCAGTGGCTCTATGTCCCCTCAGAGAGACTGGCCCAACAATTTGAGAACCACTAACCATAACCTAACCATATCTTGATCCAGACATCTATACATGAAATATTCACTGACAGGACATGAAGGTGATCAACCAAAATTAATTAGTTATTAGTTAATATATCATTCATGGGCATATGCAGCAAGTTGTTGGTGGGAATGTCTTAAGATGAGTAAAGTTAGCAAATACAAGCAGTTCCACAAATGCCTGAAAGTACATGTGTGATAATGTACGGCTATACTGCTAAATAGGCCCACCCATTATAAACTGCTTAAATAAAGTCATGGAGATGGGGTAAAATAAATATAAGAAATGTTATGGGAAAGTTTCAAGGGTTTAGTGGTAAACTGTGTGGGAAACCTGGACTATCATAGCAAACAGTGTCTATTAAATACAGTAGACCATTTACTTGACATAAACCCTTGATGTCACAGCATCCCAGTGTAATTTCCCAGACACGTCTCTAAATTTAGGCTGTGAAGACATTTGAAAACACTGAGGTCTTTATTACAAATATTGGATCCTTGTACCCGTGACGCCAAGACACTGAGAAGAGTAAGGCACTCTTGCCAGGAGCTCCTGTCTGCAGATAGCACGCACACCTCATTTATATATAGAGATACTATTGCCAGTTTCAAGAGGGGATTAGACAGATTTGAAATTACATTGAGGCAAAAGAGGGAATGAAGAGAAGTGAGAACCATGAATCATGAAACAAATGAAAACCAATCTTGGAAAAACCCAGCTGGAGATGAAGTGATGGAATATGTTGTTTTTCAACAGAACAGGTTTCACTAATGCGCAATATCCTCTGTGTTTATTTTCACCAATCCTTAATCTTCCACTTATTTAGTTCACGGCTTGTCGTGGCCACAAGTTTCACACTACATTAATCATAGCATAATCTGTTGGCAAGGACCTCTGGGAGGCTGTCTCTGAGCCCTCTAACAAATGATGTTTATGAGTGCTAAACTGTGGCATGTAAACCATCATTTTAGGTTGAGATAAGCCACAATAAGGTGAAAATTGATACTGGAGAATGTTCAGTACAGGCTGCGCACTCACTAAACTTGGATCACAGGTCAGTTTCCACTTCAGTAATCAGCGACCTTCAATTTGAGTTGTAACATTAATGTGAAAGCAAAATAATTACTATTATCTAATGTCACTGAGAACCTCAACACAGAAAAAAAAGTTGAAATACATTTAAGATTTTTATTGTGGACATTTCAAGCTTTGTGGAAAGGCATGCATGATAACGTCATAATCACTGACACATCTCTGATGCACTTCTGATGCAAATAAAAAGGCAAAAATTGGTCTTGGCCATCCCACAGCCATGCCTCCAGGTGATGGTAATAACATAATGTGGTTTATAGAAATATGGGGTTTTACAAGAAGTTTGGTTACGTGAAACATTTTTTTCACTTTTGGTTAGTATTTTGCCCGATAAGATTGATATCTCTTGAAGAACATGTGGGAGCTATTACGGGGAAATAGGCCTGAATGGTCTAAATAACCACGATTTGAAAGGATTTTAATGGAAGAACGTTAAGGGCCTGTGTAACGGTAAACCACAGGGCATGACTGACTTAGCAGAAATGGGCTTGTGTCATACAGTTTCCGTGGCAACACAGAATCAACGATGAGTTCTCCCACACTCCTAAAGACAGAGAAAAGCGAAGTTGAAGCCTGCCTTTCTTACTGCTGCTTTAAACAATCATGGCAGCAGTTGACATTAAGTGTAAAAAAAATGCACCGATAGAGGCAAGAATATAAGTTATTCCAGGGTGTTTTACGAATCAATAAAAAAGGACCTTTTGATAAGAAAATATGTTTCTCAGAAACTTAAAACCAATCTTAAGTGAAATGCAAGAATGCTCCCCCGCCTGCAATCTTGATGTATCAAACCAGCTTGGTTGCTGCTCGAGCACTTGCTCAAAGAAGCTGGCAGCAGGTCTGTCTCTAGTTCATCCAAGACAAACACACTCCTCTCGCTCCAAAGGCCAAAGATGAGCTGCCATGGAGTTCAGGCCCCTCTCAGCACAGTGTCTGTGCAGCTGGTCCGCAGCACCAGCTTCACCTTGCCAGCGCAGGGTGTTCGTGCAAACATGGTTTGGACCTCGACTACACTTTGAGTGTCAGTAACTGGACTGTGGTTTGGCCATGATGTAAACTTGAAGGGTCAGCTAAAAATAAGTGTTGCATGGCGAGTTTCAGGCGGGCTGCGTGCCACAGTGCTTTTGCCAGCAATCTTCCCACTTGAATTGAAATAGTGTTCACCGGAGGTGGGCACCGCCATCCCTCTCTCTTCTCGCTGCTTGTTTTTCTGTGTCTCACCAAGGCAGCTTGTCTCTAACGTTTATCTGCTGCCCTTTCAATTAGATAGGGACAACAGAGAAGCCTATTTGGACAGAGGTCTGTGTCACCTCAAGGCTATGGTTGCCACTGCTGAGGTCATGCCATGAAAGGGAAATGTAGCAGTACTGTTTCCCCCAAGCACTCTGAAACACAAGTGATTACACTGACTGATCTGTTCAAGGGACCCTGGTTGGTGAGGATCAAAGGCAGCCTGGAGACCACCTGGAACTTGTCTTGGCAGTAGACTTGGCCTGTAGAGGGATGAGAGGCTCTGGGAAAAGGCGCATAAGAACTGTGCCTCTCGTTCCCATCCTGATCTTCGTGAGAACACAGGCTCTTTGAGTGAAGAACCTCCAAGGTCTCTTTGGCCTTAGCATCCTGGTAGGTCCTCCTGGACCCCCATGAAAGCTGGTTAAATCAGTTAGGACCAGGCACAGGAAGAGCAAAAGAAAGTAAGAGAAACTGCACCCCCTTTACTCAAAATTCATAACTTTTAATCCCGTTTCCACCAAATACTTTCGATATAGTACCTTTGGAACCAAAAACCCTGTTTCCACCGAGCAGTCGGGTACAGTACGGTTCAGTTTGGTACGCTTTTTTTATGTTTCCACTGTGAAAAGTTGTGGATGGTACCAATGCAACCGTTCCTAACCATTACCATTTTTGGTACCCCTTCTGTTGGGGTACCTAGCACACAAATCTGCCACTAAAGCCCCATTTCCACAAACACTTTCAGTATGGTACCTTTGGAACCGAAAGGACCCTTCAAACATGGTACCTAGACCCTAGTGTTTCCATTGCATACAGTACCTTTAAATGTGGGTGGGGCTGTTGTCACTCACTGCTCCGTCCAGCACTCACTGTATTTCCTCATTATTGGTGACACAGAGGAGTCTGCACCTTGTTTATCGTCCAGAGAACGAGGCTGCACGCCAACATTTTCATAACAAAATGGCTCAAAACAAAATATGCTGCAGTGAGAGTCTCTCTCCATGGGACTTTTGCATTTAGTCCTTCTCAAGCAAGCGCAGGGGTGTGTTGCAGGAGCCCACAGGAACAACACTCAGTGACGCTTTTTTTTCCCACCAAGGATTACAATATATGCAGTTCACATGATCTGGTCAAAATCAATATATATTTTTAAATGCTTGAAGATCCACTCATTACTAAAAGAATATTTCATGCAAGAGGGACACTAAAAACTAATGAAATGGTCAAAGTTGTCACAGTGAAATTTAAAGTGCTGATGGATTTTTGTCTCCAACTCATACATTGAGTAGCACTACAAGCAAACGTTCTACCTTAAAAGTCACCGGCAGTTTTTTTTTCTCAGTCTACAGCTGCTGTGAGAGTCAGGAAAACATTTAATTTTCTAGTTATCGTTTACTGATGTAGGTAAAACTTGTCATGGTATGACCAGTGGTTACATAAGTCTCAAAACCAGCCACAACTCAGCCCTGAGTGACCGTCCAATCAACGGACTGCAGTGTTCACAGCTCCACTTTTTAGTCCTAGATCTGTGTGCTAGGTACCCCAACAGAGGGGGGACCAAAAATGGGGATGGGTAGGTACAGTTCCATTCGTTCCATCCACAACTTTTCACATTGAAAATGGAAAAAATGCATACTGAACTGAACTGAACCGTACCAGACTGCTTGGTGGAAATGGGGCTACAGGTTAGGTTTAAGCAAGTCAAGTTACTTTCATTAGGTTTTGGAAAAGAAACATGGTGGAGCATCTTTAGGGTAAGGCAAGTAAAGTTATGTAGTTTAGGTTTAAAAATTAAAGTTATGCTGGGTTAGGTTTAGGGGTTAGGGTTAGGACTAGGGTTACATCTTGCCCCCAGTACCTCCTGCACACCTATACTCTGTCCCTGAACTTACGGTCCTTGGACATGGGTTTGCTCTGCACCCCCAACACCAACCTGCAAACCTTTGGTGACAGAGTAATTAGTGTGGCAGACCCCACTCTCTGCAACTCAGCAGAGATTTGCAAAACCCCATCACATCAGGTTTTTTAACCCCTAAGGACATTTACAAAAACTGCCAAAAACCCTCTTGTTTACTTAGGACCATGGCCTCCACCTCACTCATCTACAATAATCATTGCTATTATTATTTCTGGTCTTGTTTCGTGTTTTATTATCATTTTAATTTGATTTATTTATATATTCATTTTACTTACTCTATGAAGCAGCTTTAAGTACCTTGAAAGGTGCTACATACAGCAAATCCAAGTTTTTCTTATCATCATTATCATTAGGGTTTATGAAAAGAAACATGGTGATGATGTATCTTAAAATGAGTCAAAGTTCATTTGGTTTTACATGGTTCCAAACACCAGTCTCCTGGGGGAGAGTCCTTCAATGGAAAGGTTTGTGACCTATCCACCACCCCAACTTACCCTTGTTCCAGACTAGTTCCTTCTATACTCCCTTCAGTGTATTGGTTTAGTGATCATTGCCTTCTGGATTATCTAGGATACAGAAATTACTGACTCTTGATTGCATTACATTGGATGTATACAAATTGTGGTGCGAATATTGCATTCGAACAACCTGGTAAGTAGTTATCACGCAGGTAGCAACAATATTACAAATTTACACATGATTTAATCAGAAACAGTAATTGTGTTTGCAAATTCTCTGCACTCAACAGTAAAAGCAATTTTACCTATTTGTATTAAATGCTGTGAAAGTGAAGAAATATGGAAAAATACAGCAAGTCACAGAGGGACGTAACAAGAGTAAGTAAAATGCTGGACCATTTAGCTCTTAAATTCCTATCTATGGGCCAGTGGTGTGGTTTGGCGGACACATTACCCCTCTTTTTACCCTATGACAAACATCCCCAAGTGTGTACTCAGTGCAAGAGAAAAGACAGGATACATTTGGTGCTGAATCGGAGGGTGGGACTGTGTAAATGGCCGAGAGCTCTTACAAGTTGCATATTGGAAAAAGAAAAAAAATGCGATGCAAAAAGTGTTCTTAGTGGTCTGAAAATATGTCTATACAGAAATTGATTTTGCATGCTTATGGGCAATATTTTGTACATATGGCAGTGTTAAACATAGTCTTTACATGACCATGAAAAATCCATTTTCTGTGCTTTATTAAGGCCATACCAAACCTGTTAAGCAACATACTGATTGCATCTTTTTGTGGTTTGGTGCTTTCTTGGTCTGTTGCTATGCATGAAGGGCAATTGTGCTCAACATTTTATGAGCAAAGACATTAAAAGAGTAGTGACAAGTTTAATAATCTATAAATGTTAAACACTTGCATCTCAGACCTAATGGTTCAGTTTGTTTCTGTTTCCATTGCGTTCATCCATGACGCTGTGGAAGATAGCGAACCGGGTTTGTGTTACTGAGCACCAGAGGAAGTAAATGTAACCACTGGAAACAGACATGGGATGTTTGTTTCCACCAGCTTGGGTTTTTAATGATCTGTGTCCCAAGTTATTGCTAGATTGCTAAATGCGATTGTTTCCTAACCGCGTGTCCTTGGCAAAAAAAAAAAAAAAAAAAAAATACAGCATTACTATGATTCAAATGTTACCTTTAAAGGAGACACCAGCTTAGAAAGAGCATCAGAGTAAGTTTCCACCCTACCTCTCCGGTATCTAACCTGCAGCAACAGGACAGGACAAGAAAAAGCAGCAGAGCTTTATTGGCGCCCTTTTACATAGCTCTTAGACATGTTTACCAAAGTGCTGTCCTGGTCCTGCTAACCATGATGCTGTTGTTCTGGCTTCAAAGATGATCATAAAAAGCAAGATCATCCATTCAACCTGAGCCATGTTTGTCAGAAGTACTTCCTTTTTTTTCTGTGGTTCTCACTGAGGTGACCCTTTCTCTAGTGTCTCTTTCTCCAGTAGATGAAATTAATTACTCTTTGACCTCCTCCTGGTCTGATGGCCCAACACACTCACACTCTGACCTCGTCATATAATAACGTTTGGGTCATGGTCTTCCTACGTCCATCTATGACGTGCAAGGTACCCTGGGTGCGTTGGTTGTTGACGTTCAGGTTCAAGTTCTGCCTGTTACATGCATTGTCTTCTTTCAAAATACACTTCCGTTTCCACAGGAAATTTACCATTTACATACAGTCTCTTTCAAAATAAAAGCACTACATCGGTACAACACTGCAAATTGACATTTTTTTGTCTTCAACCACAAACACACGTAATTGGGTTTAGGAAAAAAGAACAGGGTTTGTTGGACCCATCCACCACCCGTCCTGCCTGCCCTACTCAGACTTTCGCTGCCTTAAATCTTGTCCTTGTCCTGACATGTTTCCCCCTGATGCCACCGGGCACCATTAAACTAAACAGCAACCAGCCGCATATCATGTGACTTTAAAGGATGCTTTTTTTGGTTGGTTTCTGACACCACAAGTCACTGCCCAAGTGCTGGATTTTGATGACTTTGGAGTGAGACTTGGCTCGTTGACCACATTTCTGCCGAGGTTGTATAGGAGGTTGAATTAAAAATAAAAGACCACTTGGACTATAAAAAGTCTAAAGACGTATACAAGACAAACAGACATCAAAGAATTAGTGGCGACGAAGGTTGCGTTCATGTCGCCTGTGTCTCAGCCATAAAAATGCACCTGAACACACCACAAAGACTATACCAATGGCCAACTAGCACATTACGTTCTAGAGAGAAATTAACTCTTCATATCAGCAGGCAGAGGTAGACTGTATTCATTGTTAGAAAAAGGGAAACTGGAAGACTGAAAGGACAGATTCAAGATGCTAGTTAGCCACTTAGCATACTAACAACACAACCCAATGTTGTAAGAACAAAAGATATTCAAGGTCCACCAAACAATTGCAAACAATTCCTGCTAAGGAGTTCAATGGCCAATATAATAAAATAATTTTTCTTATGTAACAACTTCATTTCAATCTCACTCCCGCTTGACTTCAGCCGCTTATTTGATTTCCTCACTTCCATTCCTCTTGTCACGCACTGAGTTGAACTGCTGATCAGTATTGACCGATGGGTTACAACAGCTTGGGTGCATATTCAACATGCTGCATTGGCTGAAAACAGTGAAAAAGGACTGACAAGGGTCAACTAGTGCCAATAGTGGGGGACAGATGACAGAAACTAGGGCGACAGGCACCCACGATGTCCCAACATTAACCAACAGCCGACCGTTGGCTTGGTGTGCCGGGGCATTAAAAGACACAAAGACACTGAGGCATGTTAATGAGCGGTGTCTTCTGTGCATACAGTGAAGTTGGTCCAAAGAAAAAACAAACAAGTTCACCTTTCAGTTTAACAATTCATGGCGTTGCATGCTGTGTGAGGAGACGCTGACAATGCTTTCTCAGCAGAGAGATAACTGAGTGCGCTGCTCTCTGAATCCACCAGGAATTAATTCAGTCAAAAGAATCATTGTTTTAAATCAAATCTACACTTTGCTGCAGTGGAATTTGAATGTATGAGCGCTAAGTGGCACTAAAGCTGCAGGGCTTGCTTGAGTTTATTTTTCAGTCCAGTCTTCAGAGGCCACAACTTCACAGAATAAGTCAGGAGTGACATGCAATCTAAAACATCATAAACACTTTCTTGGCATGCCTGGCTGGAGCTTAGAGTATTGTCCACAAATATGCAAAAACAATGATTTATACAGCCAAGACCTCCATACCTGAGGCCATAGAGGATATTTGGCACCCAGACAGATTAGCAAGACAGTCTTTTAAGAGAAGGTCCTTAGGGTAAGCTTAATTCGTGCTTAACATATGGCGAGAAAACTTCCCCTGAATTTTAATGGACTGCTTTGGTCACCTTATTGAACTCCTTATAATAGTGGTCTAAAATTGTTCTGCAAACGATAAGCAGTTAGACTGCCGGCCCCCTGCCATGAGCTATATGAGATCTGAAATCTTGGCTTCGACAAGAGAGTTAGGATAAAGAGCCAACCTGCGTCTGTCTCCAGGAGGAACTAAACCTGGGTCTGAAGGAATGTTCCAGACCATAGAGAGTTTCTGTGGTGCAGATCAGAACCCAGACGCGCAGACTATTGTGAGGGGATTATTAGTTCCCATGTAGTCCGTATGCCCTCCAACCCCCCCCTCTTCCTTCTCCACACTCGTCTTTGTGCCTGAGTCTACTCCCTAGGTCCATTGAGCTGAGAAAATTAGGTTCTGCTCTTAAAAGATTCATGTCTATTAACTACATGACTCAGCATTTGTAGTCTTGGTTTGAGGTGTTGGTAGGATGTGGAAATAAAGTTTTCATGGCCTGCAGATGCTCGTTAGTGCCATATTTCTCAGGAAGACTTTTGACCTCAGTTCTTTTACTGCATCGCCCTTCCTCTCTAATGGTTTCAGTTTGACCTGAAGAGAAAGGAACAATTTACCATTGGCTGCAGTTTTGGCGCTGAGGCATCCCCAGCCAACCACAACACTTTCTCCATGGTGGGCCTGAGGACCTGTAAATTAGACAAGCTCCCTCAAATCCCCTGTTTTTTGATGAATTGACTGAAGCAATCTAATGGTGTTTTCTAACTGGGCAGGCAAAAACGGTGGATTTGGCATCACCTCGACTGTCTCGCTGTGCAGGGTCCCATAAATTTTGCGCAGAGTTTTGGTGTTACTGAGGTCGATGTGCCTCTCCCTTCACTCTGTCTGTCTGGAGGATGAGGAGAGACGAAGACACTGAGCTCGCTCCTGTGTTGTTTTGCACCGGGGTAATGTTGCATTGAACCTCTCCCAAACCCTGGGCCTGGTAGCCTATTTATGGGCTCTTTCATGCCTCACCTGCTTTCAAAAACATTCCATCATTTGTGCACCATTAAGTTTGGTGTAGATGGATGTGAGATTCCTTAGATCACTCTTTCCAGCCTCCCGATCTTGGATGCAATTTTGACACGTTTGTGACTGCATTTCTTCTTTGTGGTCACACAGTATGTTCAGGCAAACATAAGATCAACAAAAACTTCGGTGGAGACATTTATAGATGGTATCTGGTCAATATAGCTGTCTGTCCATGGCATTTATAGCACACGTTGGGGGAGTAACAGGACAAAGATGATGGCGTTTTCAGGACAGAGGCAGGATGTAGTTGAAAGGCCTGATAGTCACATATATACTATAATCTACCCATTACAGCACATCATACTTTACAAGTATCTCTTCATGAAGCTTTACAATGAGGCTTTAAAACTCTTTATGTTATCACATATGGGTGGAAATAAAATTTGCTTATAATATTATTGGGTCGACAATTTTTAAAACTATACAGTGACAAATTTTAGGTGCTGGCACAAACACAGACGCCCTCAAATTTCAGTCTGTCTCAGTTTATGAAACAGATTCTACCATCTTTTGACATAAGGAAATACTAGACCTCAAAGACAAACATGAACATTATCCAGTTGATTACTGGTTGAATTATGTTTTGAAGCACAAACTTTGGGGTTTTAGAATAATGATTACGAAGCTTAAGGGGATTTAAATGACCATATTGTTGGTTTACTTAAGCCCATTCTAACAAATGACAAACACTTAACTCTAATAAGCCAAAAGATATTTTTCAACATTATTTGATTTATCTCTTACCCTCCAGGCAGGGTCTGGTTTTAATTTCAGTGCAGTCAGAACAATGTGAAACTAAGTTTATAGAGATTTAGTGATGCTAATAAAACACAGTGAACATTTGCCACTTTATTTTTCGGTAAAAAGTTGCTATGGTTGCATGGCAATTAATTTGCAAGAAGAGTGACAGTGTTCAGCAACTTCCTGACAGACGAGACTGCGAGATGGCTGCTCAAAGAGCAAACAGGAAAGTTGAGAAAAGGAAAAATCTTGCATTACAAATATTTAGAGGCTTATCTTTTGACACTTTGTTAATCCCCAAGAAAGTTTTCTAAAGCATAGTGTACACCGTGTAACACAAGAATAAATTAAAATGGACAAAAACAGAAGCTGTCTAAATATTCACTGGATTGGATGAATTACCTATGAGTAGTTTTTCATACTATATACTGAAACAAATTGGCTGCCTTGAAGATGGCAAAGCAAAGCATTTTAAATTTATGTAGCACATTTCAGTTACTGGGGCACATTAATATGGGGGTAATAAAAACACAGCAGAGGTAAAAGATTTACAATTTAAAAGGTGCAAGTAAGTGATACCATAGATACATTTTAAAAGTATGCTTGTGTAGTTTTAGTCAATTGAAAATAAGAATGTAATGAATAAAAAATAAATAAAAGAGCACATTAAATACTCCCATATTTAGATGCAAAAATATATTAAATTAGTGTAAAGTAGGAACATTTTTAGGGAAATCAGTCTCCAAATATTTTATGTGGTTTGAAAATGATCGACCCGAGTGGATTGTGCCTTTCATTTTGAGCAATGGTAACTTGTTTTAATCAGAGTTTGACAGTTAAATTTTCTCTTGTCGCAGAACTCACAAAAATTAGTTAGCTTAATCAGTATAAGAAGCAACTGGTTATGATTGTTAATCCAAACAAAAATGGAGGCAAAACCCTATCTTATTCTGAGCAAGGACATTTCCCTGTGTTTGTGTGGCCGTGAGCTCCTCTACAACATTTTGGAGTTGTCGTCCCACCGTTCATTTGTTCCATGACCTTTGGAAACAAAATGTTTGTGAACCCTGCAGCAAATAAGCCTGGAGGTTTACTGTAATTGATCAAGATTCGGCATGTCTGCATTCGTCAGTGACAATGATTGGCCCATGCCGCAGAGCTTGTGGTGAGTCGACTGCTGGAGGGATCATTTTCCCTTCTCTATTTTTGTGATTTCTTTTTAAAACAAGTTTATCTGTAATTCCCACAGAGTTTGAGAAATTTGTTGGATATGACTCTCATACTCTTGACTTTGCGTGTGTGTCCCGTTGTGTGTTTCTGAGCTGAAATGGAGAGATAAAGAAAGGGGTGAAGCTGTTTTATATAAGCATAGAAAAGGATATAGTCTACTCTATGTGTATGCAGGGTGGAGTGTGTTTGCCCTTGCTTCCTCACTCACCTCCCACTTGAACCACATCTGGAAGGGATCAGCTGGAAGCGCTGGAGACCGTGAAAAATTAAGAAGCACTTAAAACAGAGCAAAATATTTAAATTGAGCGAGCAGATAGGATGTGTGAACTACACCTCCTTGCACTGCTGGAATGTGGAACCGGAGAATCTGTGGAACATGCATCCCTTGTTTCCTCTCTCTCCACTCCTCGTGCTCCTTTATGATTTTGTTCTAATACGCAGTCATGACATTTTACATATTACATCTTCTTTATAAATGCTGTAAAATGAAAAATGCCCTTTACGCGTGCTCACTCGCCTTGATTCCCTGGGTGGCGTCTACTGCTTTTATTTTAATTTGCCAAATACTGCCAAAGGCAATTTTTTCCCCGCACATTTTTAGAACAAAATTTCATCTCTGTCTTTTCCATTGTCAAGTTTATGTCTGAATCCTATCCAGTAAAATATGGATATGGCAACAACACATTAAAACACTGGCAATGTGGGGCCTTTTCACAAGGAAAGCAATTGATACTATCTGGAAATATGGCTCAATTTACCTTTACAGTGACTTTTATATTTAATTATAGTCATAAGATGGGAAATATAAATATTGCAAGCTGAGCAAATTAAACTATATTTGGTAAAGAAGCAGAAAAAGAGAGCGTCCATTCCACCTCATTCCTTAATTCCCCAAACAAAGACCATTTCAAATGAGTCTTTTCCCCACATTGGAAATTTAACACTCACAAGGTGTCCAACTATTACATGAGGAAACTTAACAGCTGTCCAGAGGAGACTTTAGCGACCAGAATAAAAAGTCTGTAACGTTGATCCACACTGACCACCAAACAAATAACATCAGTCCACATGTATGAAAGGAAGCACAGGGTCAAAGGTCTCTGTATATGTGACATGTAAGAATGCTTTTACAGTCTATCAAACCCACGTTACAGGATATTTAATGTTGTCTTTAGCAACAGAGTAGCGGCTCCATCTGAAACAGCTGGGATGAATTTTGGAGAAACCGGGATCAGGGTCCTGTTTGCTGTTGTTCTTTTGTGCGAGTCTGAAATTTCATTGATGTCTCAGAGCCTTTGTTTTGTACTCTATTTCTGCACTGATTGTATCTTTGCTGTAAAACAGAGAGTGCCTGAGAAGTCTTACCTCACCGAAATAAATACTTTTTTAGAAATACATTTTGTGTAGGCCTATAGTATAAAATTGTTACTGTAACCGACACATACAATCCATACATCATGATGCACAGTTCAATCTGTGAACAGTATTCTGATAGTAATGACTTTGGGACTGTTCGTTACTAATGAGGGGAGAGGGGTGGTACAAAACAGGGGAGGCATGTCAAATAATTTTCAAAGCATTGTTTCTTATTAGGGGAGTCAAGCATAGGGGAGGGACATATAACCTCAAATAGTTGTATTTTGTATTCATTTTTTAACACCAACTGATCCCCTTAAATCTAAAATAGTTTAGAGAAAATAGAAAATCTAAAATCTTCAAAATCGCACCATTTATCAAAGCCAGAAACTGTAAAAACCAGACTGTAAAAATAAAGGATGTAGCTACCGTGACGTCACCCACTGGTTTGTGGACTCCCATTTTGAATCTTCGATTTTGTGATTTTAGTTGTTGCCATATTGGTTTTTTGGAGCCAGGAGTATTTGGGTGAGATGCTGGGTGGATCTGACTCATAGACTGTAGTGATACGTCACAGACAGCCTGTCATTTAAGCTGCCCCACCATTGATTAAATGTAACTGTAAGCCTTAATAAAATGTAAATGGGTGAATTATATAAAAATTCACTCCTGTACAATTGTCATGGCAGGGAAAATTAGCTATAGAGTCCAAAACTGTTTTTTGTACCAGGCTATAAAACATGTTTATTCCTGCTGTAAAGTTGGGCATTTTAAGGTAGGGGTCTTTGGGGATTGACTGGATTCTGTAGCCAGCCCCAAGTGGCCATTTGAGGAACTGCAGGAACTTTTTAGCACTTGCATGTTGGCTTCTTTTTTTTAGCCGCGGAGGTTGCTGCTTGGTTAAAACAGAAATTATTGTTGGATTTTCACATTTCCAGTGGTCCTTGAACACATCATGTGCAAAAAGCTTATAACTCTCACTACCATGCAGTTTGTTCATTGCATTGGCTCTAATACCTATATTTGGTGTAACTATTAAAAAAAATATATGGTTAGGGCCTTCTCACGGTGGAGGGAGAGTCATGCATTTTCCCCAGTCACTCAGAGAGGCTCAAGGGAAAATATCATAAATAATAATAATAGTATAAAAAGCAAACAAAGTCTCACCCCAGCCACACCCTGCTCTGACAAATAAAGAACGCTCCCTTACTGAGATCGCAGGGTTGCATGTAGTCACGAGCATCTTTCTGGCAGCTTAAATTTGTATCAAATAGCCAATAAAGATCTCTGAGTGAAAGCTAACATTAAGGCATTTTTCTAAGGAAGCCAGAACCAAAAAATTCTACAGAAGTTGTGCAACTGAATTTTTGACCACAGCAATGGCATCCTTTCCTGCGTACTTGTCCCAAACTTTCATCTCATACACACAAGATTTGATTTGGAGGAATTTCCCATCCGTGCCATATCTTTTGTTACACAAACTGATCTTTTGGTTCCTCAACAAATCTTCACTGGCACCCTCACTTTCTTTTCCTAAGTAATCAGTTATTTGATCCTCCGTAGGGTCTGTCTCCTACTGCAGCACTTGAGCTCAATTATTGGGCTGTGAGCAATTTGTAGACAGTTTAACTGACTCTCGAGCCCTTCGGGAGAAACCGAATCTTGTCAGAGATTTTCCTCTTTTCTTTCCCTTCCCTATACTTACTCACATACAAATAAAATCAAAGTCATTCTTTGAGGGTCGATTAGGAGTTGTTGGGACAAATGTGGCGTGTTTATTTAAGGGTCATGGGGGTGCATATGTCAGCAGTGGATGTGTAATCAGCCCTGATTTCTGAGCAGTAGGGGGTCTTGTGTGGTTTTGAATCATGGTGTTTACTGCAGAATGACACACCAAATCACTAGCACATTCAGATTTCCAACACGCAGCTCCTCTTATGTTTTACTTGTGCAGATGGGGAACAAGACCGATTAATGACTTCTGCTACCAAACATCTTTTGATTGGGAGACACGTGCATCTTCAAAGAGTGAGTCCGCAGCATATGGATGATTTATTTTCTCTCAAAATACACACACACACACTTACGAGGAGCACTTTCAGATGCACAGCTGGTAATAGTTGCTTTTTAAATAAAATAAATCATGCTTCCTTCAGTGTGAAACACCTGTGGCACTTTACCCAACCCCTTTACTAAAGTCCTTTTTCACACAGATCGCGCTATAAGGATGCTATGATGTCTCTTCTTTACGCCACCATTGCATTCTTACACAGAACCAAACAATGGTGGCCTAATGCTACCCCAGTGTGTGATTTTAGACAGAATGCTGGCATCCTGGAAGCAACTGGTTCGAAGAAAGGTATTTGCACATCCAACTGTCTCAGATGCAAGTGAGTTGGAAAGTATCACTTGAGTCATGTCATGTTATAAGGGATTTGGGGCTCTCAAAAGACCAATTTATGGAACAGGGCATAAAAGTATACAATGCTGAACATTTTTATTGATTTATTAAAGCTGCAAGGCCGATGTATTCATTCATAAGATCAACATTTTTTGTAAATAATTTTGTTAATAGACTTTACTGTGTAAGGAGCCCAAGGTTTCTAGGTTTTATCTATGTTTTTCTTGTTCCCTTGTTCTTTCGTTTGTAGGATATGTGACATATGGTGCACAGGCTGTTGTCAGTTATTGAGAAACACACCTACAGCTGATTAATTCCCTCACACCTGTGGACACCTGTGGAATGGGTGGGGCTGGGGCTACATTTTGGTTAAAGTTGTGGAGCTGTACCACATATGGTTGATTTGTTATGAATTTTCAAGTTTTTTTACTTAAGATGCTTGCTGTAGCGCCACCATCAGGCCTATTGGCTTGTGTTTGCAGCTGAGACAATCTTGCACAGGACTGGACCTTTGTGCAAATAATTAAATGCATGGATGAATTAAAGGTTAAAAATTTCTTGTTTTACTTGAGCTTATTTTATTTAATCATTTCACAGATAGTTATACATCCTTAGTCCTTAAATTAAATTCATCATGGACATGGACTTAAAAATCATTGTTTTATTTTATGGCCTTGCTGCCCTGGCTTTTGGCCTTTGTGACCTCAAAAACTTGACAACACAAAAAACCAAGTGGCCATGCCCCTAAAATGACAAAATTCCAGACCTGGTGGGGCAGTTTCTCTTTAAGCTGAATGTTGGAAATAATGGTGTTGAGCACTCTTGACGAAGGTTCAGGAGAAACAAAACTTTAGTGTTTACCAATAAATTGTGAAGCTGAGCAAGAGCAGTGTGCAGGATTTTCTGTTCAAAGGCATCCTGAAAGCAAAAGAGGCGTGACAGCATTGGGCTCTAGTGTGACATCTAGCGTCAGCAGCACTTTATAAACAATACCAGTGGCATAACATGGCAATAACAATCATTTACTGTCCGTGTTATATGGCGGCTAATCTCATCCGCAGTGCTGTTTTTCTTCTTTGAGTTAGCTACTAACTGCTGCTAGCTGCTTTTTAACTTTCCTGGCAGTGGGTCACACATATGTCATAAAAACGTCACATCCACCCTGTCGATGGTACTGTTCTGCCAGCTTTATGCATTGATTTGGCGGTGTTACTACCTGCAATGCTGGGTTAAATGTGAGGCAACTTTGCCCCCAATTCCACAATTGTACCTTAAGTAAAGAGTGGTGAGGCGGAATAACGGCGTGAAATTCCTGCCTCAAACAAGTAGTGTAAACGGTGCTTAATACTGTCCTCTTATATAATAGTACTAGTAAAAAGAAATAGCTTCACTCGGTCATCAGTCCATCTCTAAACATGCAGTAACTCTTCTCTGAATGTACACAGAAGCTGTAGATGTCAAGTGTCTGGTCTGATGGCGCTGACTCTGAAAACATCGTCTTTACACCACAGACAGAATATACATCATGAACAAAAATGTCCGTTTGACATGTCTGACACCTGCTCAGCCGAGAGACAGCATGAGTCAATAGCTCTGAACAGGGAGAGCCATGTCAAATAAAAGACAGAAACGAACTCCTTCCATTGCCCGAGGAGACACCATCAAAATTCTGTTCCTGTTTAACAGTTGCCGTGAAAATCCTGTAAACGTTAGATTACAAGCATGTTTTCTGGGATGGTGTAAATGGGGATCTTTGGAATTGTTTTACATTAACATGGACAAATAAATGGTTTCTATAAAGCTAGATAAACATCTAAAAAATATAATATACACAGTATTTATGAACAGGCAAGCAATCTACTCCATAATCAGTCTCCAGGTTGCAGGTACAGGCTACCACAAGAGCAAAGCTGGTGTTGTGACGCCACATGTTTTCCCTGCGAATGTGTTGAAAGGTATATTTATTGAACTAAGGCTAAAAGAGTTGTTTCAGATGGTTCCGATTCATCAGCCAGATTGGACATCTGTTTCTGGCTCAACCAAGAAAAAGGACTTAACCTACAAAAATGTGTTTATTTTGGAGTGTGTTTTCAAAAGCCTTTCCAATCCTAACAAGTTGTCAAGTGTATGCAACAGGCAGGTAAAAGGCACAGTGCTGTCTTCAGACCTGCTCATAGACGCGATCGCCATCTCAAGCACAGAATAAGAAACACGTTTAAAAGACATTTTATTGCAAATTAGAGGTCCTGAAATGCATAGCCTCACCACAGAAAGAAAACATTTCACCACTGAGTGACAGTGCACTTACGGCATTATGTTAATGTATAGAAGAACAACATAGGGCGGTTGGATATAATTTCATGGCATATAAAGAATGTTGTGCTTCAGGCATTTGTACTATTTGGTATAAACTATTTAACTGTGTAATTTTGAGGAACATTTTTTTTTAAAGTTCTGCTCAACAAAGCAGGACTCTGAAATGCTACTGATCGCAAATGCACTCCAAAGAAATCTAAAACCAGAAAATGCTGGAATGTCACATGCTTTTCATTTTACATGTTTCGGCACACAACTCAACACATTATCAGTGATGATCAGTGAGCACAGAGAACGAAGTAATATACAGGAAGGGTAAAATGACCCCACAATAAAGGAGCAATTTAACCCAAATTTAGGTTTCAATCCCGTATCTGAGAAAAGAATTAGTGTGAGTCACAGCTTCCCTCAACAGAGCGCTTTGCTTCATGAGCAGGGCCGTTTCCACATCCCCATTATTCATTCCTTATCACTACATTATCAACAAAGCGTGAATATGGGAAGTGTTTCCTATGATTAACAGCTGAGTTTTGAAATGAAGAAATATTAGACTGTTTCCTTCAGTCCAAAAACCTGTTTCAGAGGATGTGGAGGCTGGACGCACCGCACAACATTACATTTTTACATGTAGATGCTTTTTACGAGATGGAGATTTCTATGAAAAAATACAAATACAAATTAGAGTCAGTCAAATTAAACTGCATTAAGTTGATATTTTTAATCATTGTGTAATTGGCAGCCACATCTGTAGGTCATACTGAAACAAGACTAAAGCTTTGACCACAGACTTCTATCTGGACAGTAGACGTGTACACGATACAAACCACAGTTAAAAGTCTGCGCAACACATTCTCACTCTGACCTCGTCACATGTCAACGTTTGGTCATGGACTTTCCTCATCCAGATATGATGTGCAAGGTACCCTGGTTGTTGACGTTCTGGGATGCCATGTCAAGTTCTTTCCAAATAGTACACTTGTGTAGTCTCTTCCAAAGTAAATGCACAATGTCACTATGTTTTTTTGCCTTCAACAACTAATGTAAGTGGCTACATTTTACCAACACACATGTTTGGGTTTAAGAAAAAAGAACAGGGTTTGGCGTTACAAACCTCTTTTTGTCCTGCTGCGTTTCCCCTGACACCTCCGGATGCCGTAAATCTATAACAGTGACTAGTGGTCATGCTGACGTGAAAGGACAGCTTTTTTCGTCTGTATCTGATGCTGGAAGTCACTGCCCAAGTGCTCGATTTTAACGACTTTGGAGGTCTGCGTACACGTTCCAAACATGCACACTAGAGAACAAAATGTCAACCTCAAAACAGCAAGAAAAAGAGCTCCTTTGTTTTTTTGTGTTTGACTGAACAACAAGAGAAAAATCTTTAACCTCCTGAGACCCGGACTTCTGTTTGGTATGCTTTTTTGATTTCTTCTAGCTATTTGAGATCAGTAGGGCCCCTTAAGTATAAAAAACTGAACATTATCAACAATAATTAAGTCCCAATGTCCTCAAATGAGATGATAATAAAGTCCTAACGTCTTCAAACGAGTACTTCCTAATTAACAGCATCTTAGTTACTAAAAAGTTTCAACTATAACATGTGATCAGGTTTTGGACTTTGTCCACTTTTGTGTCGGGATCGGCTGCAGACTGACTTGGCAGAGATGGCTGCCATCTTGTTTTTACATGGATTAGTGCATTGCGCTCTTACCACCACTAGATGACGGAAAAAAAAGTGTCCAGAAATGAGGTCAACAGGTCTAGGTTAAGTAGAATGATGTATAAGGTCAAGTAAACCCAAAATGTGATGTGCTCATATGAAGACACAGGGTCTCAGGAGGTTAAAAAAGAAAAAAAGAGAATAAGTACATATATAGAGGATGCAAAACAAGCATCCAGTTTACCTTTCTTGTGCACACACAGCTTGTGAGCTTGGAGTGCGTACTGACTTCGCTGACCAATGCAGCCATGGGCAGATGATGAAATTTACGCCACGTGGATGCTCACAGCAACCATGAATTGGCCTTGAATCTACAGCCACGCTACCAGACTGTTCAGTACTTCATCCAGTGACGTGAAAGTTCAACCATGTCTCCTAGAAATTACAAATATACATCACTAAACTTGTTTCTTAATAACGTTGCTGGGTCAACGTAATGGCTGCCTGGATTATGTTCTTTCTAGTAACATGACACTACATTCATGTACTGCGTAGGCTTCAGAATGAGATGGTTGGGGAGGATGTCAGGCTTAGAAAGTGCAGGACCTTGACACCAGAACATTGGATTTGTTATTTGCCCAGCACAACATATTTGCTGTTTCAGATTATTTGTATATCAACATAATTTCTAGGAGACAGGGCTGGGATGTTTGTACCAAATTACATGACAATCCATTCAATAGTTGTTAAGCTATTTCCCCAGTATTGTCAACATAGTGGCACAAGAGGAAACATCAGGGGAGGGGATACCCAAAGTCTGAGGATTTCATCATCTGGAAAACATACATAGTGTTGGTGCAATCCATCTCATACTGTAGATGTTGAGATATACACTGGAAGGGAAAACTCTGCCCTGCTGGTGGAGCTGGAAGAAATGTCAGGAAATCACCAAAGTCATTAGGATTGATCTTCTATCCTCCTCTTTGGCAATTCCTCCAATATTTGTTATGACATTTCAGTCTGGACTAAATTGGTAGACCAATCAACTAACAGACTGACATCCTGAGAGAGAGCATACACTACACCCTACGCTAAAAGTTTAAACAGTTATATCACCACATTTATCTGTACACTTCAAAAACAAAGTTAACATTATATCGGACCAAAATGTTCTTTCTGATAATTATTTAATACCAGATGATGATGAACATATTTGGCTCCGGCCAAAACTAACCAGTAACTAATCGTCTCCTGTCATCTTCAATAAACAGCTTAAAAGATGATATTACCCATTATTTTAAATGTTATGGTTATCTCTGTGAGTCATATTTGCTGTTTTTAATGCAAGGCCTTTGAGATTTCATTAGTCAGACTTTGTTACAGTTTCCCTTTTGAGTCCAAAGAAACATCTGAAATTAAAAAAAACAACAACACTATCTTAGAGTTAGCCATTCACATCGAGACACTGTTGTAAATCGTGGAAGTCAAAACTGGCATCCATCCGTGGCACTGATGAAAACTCAAGGTTGGAATATTTCTCGTTCAAAGATAACTTAAATAAAGTAACCCAAGCTTCCACTTCAGTGGGGAATACCAACAGCGTCCACTGCCAAGGCTTAAATGAGCTCAAGGCCGCTGACACAAGTGATTTTCTATTATGATGCTGCTCCCTCTCCAGTGCCTTATTTTGTGGGGGATTAAACAAATTGTGGGAGAATTCCCAGTATGTCTACCAACAGGGTCATTCTGGATATGGAGGGCATATGAGGATACAGCAGAGTGAATGGCAGGTACATAATCCCACTGAGTAAGTCAGTGGTAGCTGTCCGAGCACACGTATTCTCAAGCTATTGAAAATATGTATCTAAATGCTCCCTGCATGTTCTCACAGCGGGTGATATTGGATGTGTTTGATCCCAATAAAAATATTGACAACATGTGACAAGTGGAAGCCTTTAAAAAGCTGCAGATGGCATGTGTTCCATCTGGATGCTCTCCTATAAAAGTTATTGAGTGTCGATGCTTTTTACAATTTGATGATGGGCGCAAAATGTGTAAGACATGCACCACAGCTGAGTTCGAACAGATGCATGCTGCTATGATTTATCTTGTGGGCAATAAACGCCAGTAATAGCTGTGAAATAGCACAATTAATTTTCACTTGCAACAAAAGTGTCATATAAAACCTGAGCATGTCCAGACTGCAGTTAGTTAACACCTACCAAATGCACTGAAAAGGTGAAAATGTCTGCACTGCAGCTGGTGCATCAGGTATTTTTGGTATGATCTGAAGCAGGGGCAGATTATCAGACAATGGGCCAATGGGCACAGATATGCAAAGCCCCCCCTCCCCACCTCTCCTTCATATGAGCAAAATACTAAAACTTCATAGCTGCTTAGTCTCTTTTTGTGCTGTTGTCTGCATCTTGTTATGCATCTTTTTGTGGTTGTGTGTCTCTTTGAGGAAATTTCTGTGTCTGTTATGGTTGTTTTGTGTCTATTATAGTTATTTTCTGTCTTTTTGTGGTTGTTTAGTGTCTTTTCAAGGTCATCTTTGTGTCTTCTTTGGTTGTTCTGTGTGTCTCTTCAAGGTCATTTTTGTGTCTTCAAGGTCATTTTTGTGTCTTTTATGTTTGTTTTGTGTCTTTTATAGTTATTTTCTGTCTTTTTTGGTTGTTTTGTGTCTCTTCCAGATCATTTCTGTGTCTTTTTTGGTTGGTTTGTGTCTCTTCAAGGTCATTTTTGTGTCTTTAATGTATGTTTTGTGTCTCTTCAAGGGCATTTTTGTGTCTTTCATGGTTGATTCGTTTCTCTTCAAGGTCATTTTTGTGTCTTTTGATTCTTTTGTGTCTTCAAGGTCATTTTTTGTCTTTTATGGTTGATTTGTTTCTCTTCAAGGTCATTTTTGTGTCTTTTTTTATTCTTTTGTGTCTTCAAGGTCATTTTTGTGTCTTTAATGTATGTTTTGTGTCTCTTCAAGGGCATTTTTGTGTCTTTATGTTTGTTTTGTGTCTCTTCAAGGTCATTTTTGTGTCTTTATGTTTGTTTTGTGTCTCTTCAAGGTCATTTTTGTGTCTTTGTTTGTTTTGTGTCTCTTCAAGGTCATTTCTTTGTGTTTATGGTTGTTTTGTATCTTTTATAGTTATTTTCTGTCTTTTTTGGTTGTTTTGTGTCTCTTCAAGGTCATTTTTGTGTCTTTTTTGGTTGTTTTGTGTCTCTTCAAGGACATTTTTGTCTCTTATGGTTGGTTCAAGGTAATTTACATGCCTTTTATAGTTGTTTTGTGTCTCTTTGAAGTAATTTTTGTGTCTTTGTGGTTGTTTTGTGTCTCTTTGAGGTAATTTCTGTGTCTTTTATGGTTGTTTTGTGTCTATTATAGTTATTTTCTATCTTTTTGGGTTGTTTTGTGTGTCTTCAGGGTCATTTTTGTCTTTTACGTTTGTTTTGTGTCTTTTATAGTTATTTTCTGTCTTTTTTGGTTGTTTTGTGTCTCTTCAAGGTCATTTTTGTGTCTTTTATGTTCGTTTTGTGTTTCTTCAAGGTAATTTGTGTGTCTTTATGGTTGTTTTGTGTCTTTTATAGTTATTTTCTGTATTTTTTGGTTGTTTTGTGTCTCTTATGGTTGGTTCGTGGTAATTTACATACCTTTTATAGTTGTTTTGTTTCTCTTTGAAGTAATTTTTGTGTCTTTTTGGTTGTTTTGTGTCTCTTCAAGGTCATTTCTGTGTCTTTTATGGTTGGTTTGTGTCTTTTATAGTTATTTTTTGTGTTTTTGGTTGTTTTGTGTCCCTTCAAGGTCATTTTTGTGTCTTTTTTGTTGTTTTGTGTGTTCTTGTGAGTGTTTTGCTCCTATTTGTGGTTATTTTGTGTCTCTTTGCAGTTCCATTACATCTCTTTGTGGTCATTTTGAATCTCTCCCCAGTTAGTACATGTTCATTTGAGTGACATTTTGCAGGTCCCCAGACAATTTGTGCCCCTAGGCCTGCGCCCTGTAGGCCTGTTCAGTAATCCCTCCATGATCTTAAATGTCAACATAAATTTTTGATTTTCTCTTGAATCAAATATAATCACAGCTGTAATGTCCCTTGATTCCTTCAAAATGTCCCTTTTCTGATTCAAATAAATGTACAGGAAACCATCTATTGAACAAACTGTTGGACAGATCTCCTTACAAATATTATACAGGAGTTTCTTTCAAGCTGCATATCTTTGCTGATCCACTTGGCCCTCTCCTGCCCGTGCAGTGCGTGGGGGTCTTACCACATTTCCAACAGCCATATCATCTGTCCTCAATGTTCCCTAAATCACAATTCAACCCTAATGAGAACAGCTTTCCAGACATGGCTCACAGAACCATGGTGAGCACCAGACCTGTGGCTTCTGGTTGTCGTTCAAGCTAACGGAGGGGTGGGGGTTACATAACTGACGGCAATTTTGCAAAGTCACGCAAGGCAAATCCAATGTCTTTGTGTTGACATCATCGGGCCATGCCATTAGGGATTTCAAATAAAACCTTTTCACTCCAGTCTTTGGTTGCTTTCTTGTCTGTTGCTAGTCAAGTATTGTAAAAGCTGCAGGTCTACACGAATCTCACAGCTGCTCGTGTCTTTTAACTGACCAACTCTATAAGCCAATTATCGAGCTGTAAACATTGAAACTTAGATTATTTATTTGAATGTTTCTCATTAAATGTCAGAACTATGGGCCAAATGTGGCCTTGATGGGTGGTTGCTCAGAACAGTGATACAGTACATCTGTGACCTGTTTTTAATAAACTTCTAGAACTACATTTGAGGGAATTGTAGTTGGGACCGTTGCTTACATGCTCCAGAAAATCCGAAAATGAATAAATATGAAAAATATCTCCTCAGCTATAAAGAAAAAAAAACTGTAATTGTATCTTTAAAATCAAATATGTTATGTATTTGCTTGTTTTAAAGCTCAGTTGGAATTTGTTACTCATTCTGTGTGAAAAATTCAAACGTTTCATGTCAAGTGTCTTATGGCTGCACCCTTACATCAAAGAGATACACCTATCAGCCAAAACATTAAAACCAGTGGTGGGTGAAGTGAGTAACATTAATGCTCTCCACCCACCCAACACCGCTGTGGGTGAAGTAACCCCCCTCATGGCAACAGTAGTCCCTGATGGCAGTGATGGCAAGTGTTTAAAGATTAAAATTTTCTTTAAATGTGATATCTCAAGAACACCTTAAGGGAATTTCTAGAACTTTGGCTTAAACGTCCACAACTGATTCAATTTTGGTGATCAATGGACAAAGGTCACTGTGACCTTGTCTGTCTAATACTTGTAAACGTAATATCTCAAGAACACATTGAGGAGTTTCTTTGAATTTGGCACAAACGTCCACTTGGACTCAACACTGAACTAATGAGGATTTTGTGGTCATAGGTCAAAGGTCACTGTGACCTCATAAAACATGTTTTTGGCTGTAACTTAAGAATTCTGATGCTAATTATGACAAAATTTCACACAAACGTCTAATAAGATAAAACAATGAAGTGATGATATTTTATATCAAAAAGGCCAAAGGTCAGTTTCACTGTGACATCATAATGTTCTGAACAAACACTTACCTGGCCATTACTCAACACTGTAACTCTGGAGCAGAAGGGGAGACACTGAGTCAGATACTGAATTGGTGACACTACTCTCAAGTGTCCACCACGGGTGTAAATATAGACGGTGCAGGCAGCGCGGTTGCACTGTGGCCTGTGGGGTGGGGTTGCCCTTGTGAATGATTCAGATTGCCACCTCAGAACTACATCTGTGTTTAAAAAAGGATGCAAACCCTTGTTTGGGTATCTTGATGCTGCTTCATGGCAAGTCTCTATTTGATCATGTCACAAGACGTTACGATGCTGTTGCTAGTTCAGGCACAAAATCTGTCAAGACTGACGAGCTCAACACATCTGCAAGTCCAGCGAACAGTCATGTCTTTTAAATATAAAAGCAGCAGTAAGAAAGGCCAAGAGAGAAAGGAACAGGAGGAAAAAAGTAGCAAAGCTCCCTAAGTTAGATTCCTTTGGTTTTTTGTTAACAGTTGCCAGCTGTATGTGTGTGCGCCCTATAACTAGTAACTAGTACGCACTAGGGCCTGTCACAATAGCATGCACTGGGGCCTGTGGTAACTACCTTACGCCACTGGTGCCCACCTTAAAACTGTGCTGATTGTATAGATCTTCTATACTTCCAGGTTGAATGTGTGTGTGAAGCATCTACATTTAGAATTTGTAGCTTCCTTGCAGCAACATCCATATCTGAAACATTTTTATCTGTCATGGCTACATATGAGTCTGAACAGACATGGATATAAACTGTAACTTGCCTGGTTTGCAGAGAGAAACAATCACAAAGTGGTAATTTGAGTTCTCCTTTTAGTGAAGACATCCTCATCTACCATCCAGTCAACAGATATATGTGGGCCTCATGTGGTTTAGCCTGGAAATCCAGACCCAAATCTAGAAAGATTTAGGGTCTAGCTATGATTAATGCAAACGGCCCAACTCGAGGGGCGGCACCAAGCATGCATTTGAAAATATCACTGCACGCAATTGGATAACACTACGACCATTCAGAACAATACACGGGGTGACATATCCAAAGCGCTACCAGCGGAGCTAACTGGTAGATTAGACTCTTGCTGTATCCGGTCGGCAAAACAGCAAAAACGTCCTTCTTGCAAAGGACAGATTCGAGCGCCGTCTTCTGTTCCTCTTTTAGAGAAAAAGCCAAGTCTAACTCGGTCACTGTAGCGGCCAAAGTCATTTCAAACAATTGGTGTTCATCCATAGCCATCTTGCAGTGTTTACTGACTGATTCTGGACTTCGTCGACGCAGTGCTGTCATCATCTGTTTACCTCGCCTCTGGACCGCCTATATCAGATACACCAATGTGATTGGTGCAGCTTGGCTCCAACGGCATGGGTAATGAGCATCATTACTGCTTGCCAGAGTGACTCGATGAGCTAATTCAAATTGTGCTCTTGTGAGAACTCTGGATTTCCAGGGTACATGTGGTTAGCAAATGAGCTGAAAAACTAGGATATGGGATTGTCTATGAATTCCATAATGGCCCCCAAATGGGTTATGCTATCGCTACCTGGGTACCAAATGGGTATGGGCCCAAAATGGGCATCTTATCTTGGGTCAACTTGGGTAAAACCTCCCATGGAGGCAATCAGCATGGGGCCATCATGGAACCCTTGGACAGTCCCAGTTAGGGCCCATTTTTCAGCTCAGTTACAATCCACATGGGTCCCATGTACAAATGTTGGCTGGACAGTGGGCTTATAGACAATTCATGACCTTGAGGATTATGATTAAACTCATACTAAGTGAAAAAAAAAGCTCTTTAACCTGGGTGTTGGACTGACAATTGACTGGTGGAATGATCTTATTCCAACAACAATGAAGCAGTGTCAACTGTCATGGCTACATCTCAGGACAGATATGTATGTCTGGACAGTAACAGTGGGCATTAACTGGGTTTGGGTCAAGTTTTAAGATTGTGGCATTGATTAATGAATTCCAGACAGAAACCATACAACTATAATATTTAGGTAAAAGAATTACAAGCAAACACAACAATCAACATAATTAGGAATTTGAATGGAAAGTGTAAATAGCAATCCCAGGCATGCATACTGTTAAGTCTTATTTTTTCACACCTAAAATATACAGTGGTTATCTTATACAGTAGTGAGTGATGCCAGTACTTAAAATATTTTGTCTAGTAAGTTTAGACACTTTAAGGGGCCCCTTTCAGTTTCAAGTGTTAATGAACTCATTAGCCTCTGGATGAGAAAAACACACCAGCCTTATAGAGACGTTTGGGGAAGGCTGAAATGACGCCAGGCTCCTTTACACCATGGAGGACGTTACTTGTGATTAACACCCTGGACAGTTCCAGAACATCTGTGGGAGGCGAATCACGGTCGAGTGAAACATAAACAATATCGGTCAGAGAGTAGAAGCATGACTGGAGCTGTGTAATCCATGCACCATGCAGGGAGAGGGGATGAGAGAGAACAGCACAGAGAGTGAAGGAGCAGAAGCAGAAAGAAAGAGGTTTTGCAAAAACTGAAATATATAACCTTATTATTTCCTAATGTGCCCCTCAATGGCTCTTAAAATGTTCCAGCTTTTAGTGCACCATGTAACAAAATACAGGTTGCATCAGAGATAATGCTTATTTACATGTTCATGAATGAAACAATTACGTTGATGTCTTCTTGCAAAGCATCTGGATTGTGATTTGACCCAAAGTATATTAAAATGTTTGCTCATTACAAATCTCTCTCAGCTGCAGGGCTCATGGTCGCTGGAACCATCATTCAGGCCTGACTTTATCCGTGTGTGTGAAATCGGCCAATTAATTCATTTTTATCTGGGAAATATATTAGGGAATATCTAACAGGGAAAATATTTTCATGACACACCATTTGTGGCACATCACGAAACAATAGTGTTTGGCATACCCCGTATCCAGTAATTCTTATTGGATACGCCAATAGTGTGTCTGGGCCATGGAGACGCATTTTGTAACCTTTTCTGTGTTTAGTGAGTTATGAAAGTATTTATTGATACAAAATAAATTATTATGAGGATTATCCTGATATGAGGTAAAATTACCATGAAACTGCAACTTTTCCTTTTGCCTAATATATTATTTTTTGGAATTGTTCTTAATGTTCACATAATTATTTTCTGTATACTTGGTCAAAGCTCTTTGATTTTAATTAAATTACTGGAACACTGTACCCATAGAATTTAGGAACATCACAACTCTTAAGTCATTCTCCAGATCAATAGAATGGTGGTCAATGGACAATCAAACATGTTGTCATGATCTGAATTAGTGGTTATGTCCTTGTTTTCTTACTGTATGTCTGGACTTATGTGCTTTTGTATAGTACGTTTTCCTTAATGTGCTTTGTTTTTATGGTGATGTCACTGTCTTGCTAATTTTGCTTGTGTGCTGTTGTCCTTGCTTATGTGCTTTTGTGTGTTTGTGGCTATGTGCTTTGGTCTATGTTGAGTTTTATGCTGTACTTTTGTGTAGTGTGCTCTTAATGTTTTTGGTTATATGGTTATGTCATTGTTTTATAAATAGTGCTTATGTTTTTGCTTATGTGCCTTACTATGTGCTTTTGTCTATGGTTACATGCCTGCTCTGTGCTTATGTGCCCTTCTGTGAACATGCCATCAATCTGCTTTTATCTGTACTTATGTGCTTTTGTATGTTATTTAATGTCTTTGTCATATATAAACATGTACCATTAACTTGTGAGGGACTGCAGATGAAAACTAGCCTGTATGGCTAAATCTGGCACAATTACGTGACTTAAGTAAATATATAAATTAATGTGTACTGTCCCTTTCTGAATAAAATAAACATAATTTGATGTCACTGCATTTTATTGCTATTCTTAATGAAACAACTCGATTTCCATACAGGCATCATTTGCATCAATCATAGTCTTAATTTGGAATTACATCAGATACGTTCTTGTATTATTGTTTTTGGCTTCATTCTGGAAATTTTTAGGTGTTATTACCTTGATATTCTTTGTGTGGTTTCTAGTAAGTACTGTATGCACAGTAATTTCAGTACATTCAGTGCTGTCACAGCTATGGACGTATAATGAGATTGGGATACAGCATTGGAGGCAGGCCCCATGTATTACCATGAAAGTTGCTCAGTGGTGCATGAAACAAAAAAGCCTTGAGTTCCACAGTAAGAAATTACCTGGATATTCCACATTTTAGGGCCCACAGACCAAGCGCACTTGAGACTATGAGTTCATTTCGACCCTCAAAAAAATGTATCCACTGATTTACAGACGTCTCTTTTTCAGTGTAAGTCTAGGAGGAAAGGTCTTTTGGGGCCCCATGGCATCACATGACACACCCGGAAGTTGTAATTCCACTTTTGGCCCCTGTGTAAAATTGGCTCCAAAGTCTGGCGCTGTTTGCAGGGGCTGGGTCACTGCAGTTTGTCACACAAGTTATGTTTAGACAGATCATATTTCTTATGCATATTTTCAGTTCTTTAAGTTTATACTCGTAAAACTGAAATGTGGACATCCATTAAACTGTCTTTAGTGTAATGGAATGTCCATTGTTCATGGATGATAGTTTTCCGGGGGCTTAAATGCAATCATTATTTACATCATTACAACATTACATTACAATAGAAAGAACGGAAAGGTGCAAGCTTGTCTGATTATTTACAGCATTTATTGCGCTAAATCCAAGAATATCAAATATATAATCCAATACAGACAATTACCACTGCATCTTTTATTTATATTTTTATTGATCTGTAACACGGTCTTTTAATTTCACAGCTAAATGAAAACTAATCTCTAATTCTGTCTGCGATCAAATTGAAACATCATCTATCTAAAGATTATTGGATCAAATCAGTCTTTCTTCTGACAGACCTAACAGATGTTAGCAATCCCAGTTTGATCCTCTGTAAAATCCATCACAACTAAACATGGAAGGACATTGCAACAGCACTCGCTGACACTGCACATATATTAAAACCCCATCCAATATGGCTATTAAAGGCTTACATTTCATCTCGCATATTTGTTTTACGGTTAAGTAGGACTGCACTGTAAAATCTGACCAAATGTTGGCGTCTGATTTCATTTAAAGGAGTCCTCTGTCACTTACAGGCCACATATGAGATTTCTTTTGACTATATAAAGTTTATTATCAGACACTACCGATGTCACGATTTTAGGAACATAGCATATGTGTATCATTTCAGGTGAGCAGTCTGGAAAGGAGTCCTTCACTCATACCACAGTGAGGCTGCCCATAAAACAAAAAGTGTTCCAACCCTCGATCATTTTCGATAGATGCAAACTAATATTACATATCTGCTTCTTAGTAGAGTCGGAGGAATAAAGGGAAAGTATGAAGTAAAATAAACATATTCATTAAAGAGTGCCTGAGAGGATTGTCTCAAGCTGGTTTCTGGAGGGTATAAAAATGAAAACAAGATTTAGTGATATGAGACTGTCTGGAATCTCGGCAGCAGCCAGCAGCCAACTTGTCTGTTCACATGTTTCTTTTTATGATCAATGGAGTAAATGTTAACCGGCGATTAGCTGTGCCTTCATCAATTTTGCATAAAATCCCAGAGAGCTATTGTTTTATGTCCCGCCGGCTAATATAGATCATCTTTTTGTGCACCTGCCAGACCACAACTGCAGGTTTATGGCATTGACCTCGGTGACCGTGCTTACCTTAAAATACCTTTTCCTTTGCTTTGGATGTGTCAGTTAAATAAAGGTGCACCCCGTAGTTTTAGCTCATACTACTTCACCTTTTACTCCTGTTATAAATGAAAGTAGATGAGTGGTTTATTCTTTTAAGCAGAGATTTGCGGGGCAGATATGACTCCTTTGAGTAGATCATGCAAAAATGTCAAATACAAGAAATGTGACAAGACGTAAGGAAGGCAAAAGCTTTACGTAGGCTGTTGCCATTTCAAAAGACAGTGTCCCTAAAACTGCATTATTAATTTAAATGTTGGCCATTTGGGGGCAGCAGAACAAGCTGAAGAAACAACATTAACATATTGTCACCTTATAAAGCTTATAGCTTATTGTTAATGTGTTAGCAAACAGTTGCCAATTGACACATGCAGCAGACGCAGCATTAACATAGAGTTGTGTTTCTGTCCACCTGGCACATTTTTACATTCCCATTAGCTCTATTTTGGTCTTCACACCAGCTCATGAGAAAAATTAACCCCTACAAAATATATCTGGGAGTTGGTCTCCCTCTTTAAACCTATTAGTTGGTTATCCACACAGGTTACTTTCATTTATGGTCAACCGTACCTAAAAAATTAACCTCTCACGGTTGGTTTGATTAAGAATTGTCTAACTTTGTCTAATTCAAGTGTACACAATCTAGCATTGTGTACACAATCTAGCATTGTAGGGTTACACAGGCAAATTGTTTACTTATCTGTAATTTTGCCTTTGAGTTGCCGTGGTTGTTTGGGGAGGTTCGTTCCTGGTGGAGCAGGGCTGAGGGCTGAGGACACTTAAATCCTGGAGCCAACTCATTGGACCAAACCATGTGCTGCCATGTCATGGGGGGGATTTGGGTTTAGTTTAGTTAGTTTTGCTTTGTATTTAGTTGTAGTTGCCATCCATTTTGGTTACATCTTGTGTAATATTTGGTTTGGCTAAACCACTGTATATGCTCCCTTGTGTGTCAGTTTGTTCATTTAACACCTTGTTTAGCTATTATATTAAGTAGAGTTATGTTATGTTGACCTCTTTTATAGGCCTAGTTGTTCATTTCTGGGTTTGTAGTTTTTCATGCATTGTTTGGCAAAATACAAACCCATGGTTTTGTCAACAAATCCTGCATCCTTGTTGCCTCACTGCTTGGTCCCTAACAACCGGGCTCTTTAGCTGACAAACATTCACCACTTAGTTGCTAACTTTGTGTTCCATTTGGTGTAGTGTACTAAGTTTGTGAGTCATAAAGCCAAGACATAAAACCACACCCGTAACAACAACAACACCCCTAGCCTTCATAACCTCCACTGACTCCCTATTCCCCAGCATATCCACTTCAAACTCCTCATCGTCACCTATAAAGCCCTCCACAACCTGGCTGCCCCCTATCTGTCTGAGCTCCTCCACCAGCACACTCCCTCCTGCAATCTCAGGTGTGTTGATGCCAAGCTCCTGTGCCCCCTCCTGCCAGGACAAACCATCACACCTGGGGGTACAGGGCCTTCTCCACTGTTGCTCCCACTCTCTGGAACTCACTCCTCTGGTCTTTCAGTATCCAGAAAAGTGCTATATAAATCCAATGCATCATTGTTATTACTATTATTAGCCAAAGTTATAATAGTTAACTTTAAGCAAGTCTAGTTACGCATAGGTCAACATATCCTCATACAGTGGCTTGTATGATATTTTACATAAGCTCACATACAGCAGTTAATGATACCTAACAAACTGCGCCCCATGAATACATACCTAACTTAAAGTTACGTACTCAATGTAAAGTTATGTGGGTTAGATTTAGGAAAAGAACCATAACTTGATGTCATTAAGTTAAGGAAAGTAAAGCCAGTAGGTTAGGTTTAGGAAAGGAAATTATCCGGGTCCTGGTCACGGGGGGACAGGCCAAGCAAAGCACCCCAGACGTCCCTCTCCCCAGCAGCGCTTTCTAGCTCCACCTGGAGGACCCCAAGGTGTTCCCAGGCCACATGAGATATGTAATCCCTCCAGCATGCTCTGGGTCTGCCCCGGAGCCTCCTACCAGTGGGACGTGCCCAGAACACCTCCAGCAGAAGACGCCCAGGAGGCATCCTGATCAGATTCCCAGATCACCTCAACTGACCCCTTTCGACGTGAAGGAGCAGCAGCTCTACTCTGAGCTCCCTCCAGATGTCTGAGCTCCTTACCCCATCTCTAAGGCTGAGGAAACTCAGCCTTAGAGATAGGGTAAGGCTGAGGAAATTCATTTCGTCCACTTGTATCCGCAATCTCATTCTTTCGGTCTCTATCTGACAACGTACCTTGAAATAATTCAAAGTTCACTCAGTTTCACACAGGACACAGATACCAGTCTCCTGGGGAAAAGTCCCTTGTTTGTTTGACCCATCCATCACATCAACTTAGCTCCTCGTCTGGATTTCACTCCTTTCTTTTCTAACACCATGTGTTGGCCATGTGATCACAACCTTCCTGATTAAATGTAATAGGAGAACAGCCTGAATATTTCAGTCCTGACTGATTTGGCAACACCTGTGGTTACTGATGGCCACGCCAAGTGTGTTTTAATAATGCAGGTCCCTGAGCTCTGTATAGAGGGGCACTTATATTGGTCACAGCATCAGCAAACACACCTTAAAGAACAACTTAACAAACCCAGAAAAAGTTTAAACTTCTCACAGTGCTGCAGTGATACAGAAGCGTCTTCAGGGTCTGGTCAGTACACAGTGACATCACCACTGAGTATGTTTATGAGAGCCAAAGTGTATTCTTCTGACCACACCCAACCACATCCAGCAGTTATTGTGTCATCGAGGTGAAACAGACTTGAATCTCTCATAAAGGTCAGTGAAACACTACTTTTCAGCCTGGTGTTAAGTGACTTTTTAAGCAGCTACTCTTTTAGAAATTGCACATAAGAAGAAAATCTGTTTATAGTACACTCACACAAACTCTGGGCTGAGAGGATTCATCCCATTACATTGTTATAAAAAGAAAGAGTGACGACAAGAAAACTGCAGAGGACGGGGAGACTTTGTCAGTAACAATGTAAAAAAGAAAAGCGGTTACACAATATAAATACATTGTTTGGCTAGCGCTGAATCATGAAAATCTTTTATAACTTAAAGCTGAGTTTCCAACTCCAGTTTTCTGAAGTTTAAGCAGAGCGTCTACAATGTCTAAGTTTCACATCTGGATTGTTCAAACATCTGTTGCAGTTGAGCTATTTGCCTCATACATTTGCAGGCCTCTTTCACTCTCTGGCTCAATGATGTTATGTCTCAAATCTTCATGACATGAGACTCTTTCACCTGGTCTGAGCTAACATTGGCTGATACCCTGAAAATAAAACTTATCTTTGCCGTAATTCAAATCATACACGCCAAGATCAAATTTCAGATAAGTATTTAGAAACCTTTGTAGTGAGTAAATTAAATGTGTTTACTTTGGGGCTTTTCTCTGGGTTGAAATCTTAGAGCATGCAGCTCACCTGGTTCAAATTGTCTGAGAATAACACAAAATGTTTATGTGTCATCCAAGAAGACGTTTCAAAGGGGAATTTAAAATAAATGAATATTTCTCTAGTAAAATGAAAGCCTCTAAAATACTTCTGAGACTTGTTTTTTCCTAAATAAAAAGGCATCTATTACATTTTGCATTCTAACATTGAGTTTGCCCACTATTTGTTTAAATGGTGGCAAACACATCAGAACTGTCAAAGAAACTTTTCTTATTCAAAATGGATGCTGATGAATTTGACATTTTTTCACCAAGGTAATAACACAGATGGAATTTGTTGTTCTTTTAATTGTTAAAGACTGATTTAGGTCTGTGCAGTATGTGTGCTATCTTGTAAAGAGCAAGGAATGATTGGCATTACACATCCTTTTAAAGAAACCACATGCCTCGCGTGTATAAAAATAAGGTGATATTCCGGTTGTTCATTTGAGCACCAATATGGCAAACACATGTTGGCAGCGGCAAACTCTCTGGGCACGTTGTTTCAAATGTGATCAATCTTTATTTTCAAGTAGTGGGAAGAGTTTCAAAGAAAAAGCTTCCCATAACATTTGAGCCACACATACATCTTCTCTTCACTTGACAGGATGGCTTATATCGATGTGTTCTCAATCATAATGTTGATGTTGAATACATTGTGGTGATAAATTGCTGTACACATGATGTTTATGAATATTCAGAGTGCCATGAACGTACTGCGGGTCCGAAGATGGCAGAGTTCCCTTCTTTAATAAACATGACTTTGATAGGGTTTCAGAGGCACAGTTACGGTAAAGACTGAGGTTCAACTGGAGAATTATTATTGAAACAAAAGTCCTGGCCATACATAAATACTTTATTCTACAAATACTACACACAGTTATTTATACATTCTTAGAATATGACTGGAGAGTCATAAATTAAAATATATGGTTAGTTACATTTTGTCACCAGACAAATGATGCAGTCATTGAGTGAGCCAGTCACAAGTGAACAACACATCGCCACAACTCCACATCCTCTCACACAAATTCAACTGGTGCTGACAGGTTTTTTTATTCTTCTTTTTTTTCTGTCCTTCACGTTCCCATGAGCCATAAATTCTGCAGTCCATACACCAGAAGAAAATGTTGGTATTGTATCTTTCTGCAAGCCACGAATACATTACATTTTACATTTGTATGTTACATACATTTTTAATTTTTCTGAGGTGACATAGTTCTGCTTACATGTAAATGAGCTGACTTTGTCATTGGAAGGTGGAGGGGATGGTGGATGGCGTGACACCAAGGTGAGATGGCTGCCAAGCTGCAGACTATTGTTGGAGACCATCACACAACAAAACTGGTTGGTTTCAGCAAGATATCAGCAGCATTTTCAGTCGTGATTGTGCCACTAAAACCAGGTATTTTTAGCCAAAACATTATCTTTTCCTGACCATAACTGAATGTAATCACACGTTAATGGACAGTTTTTATTGACACTCTTGGTAAAGATGGTGTTATCCTCTTCTCATATTCTGAGCCAAAAACCTTAACTTTAGTGGCACTTTGATACACCAAAATTTCCAGTTTCCAAATGCTTGTTCACAAATAATTCACAGCTTGCACGCTTACACTGGGACCTTTGGCTTTTTGGCTTGTAATTTAAGCTTTTGTTAAGCTCTGTTTTGTGTCTTGTCCTGTACTTCCTGTTTTATTTTGAAGATTCACCTGTCTCTCCTTGTCTCCGTAGGTTTTACTTCCTGTCTGGCACTGTCACACCTGTTTCCTGATTGTTCCTCCCCAGCTGTGTCTCATCACCCCCTATCACCTCATGTATTTAATCCTCATGTCTTCCCGTCTTGTTGCCGGTTCGTCCTACGTCACAGTCTTCGTCCCAGCACTCTTTCTTGTCTCGTCTTGCTGGTAATCACAGTTTTGTCATTGATCTAGTTTTTGCCTCACGATTTGGATACCTTAGCCTGTCCTGTTTGATTCTCTGTGTACCGTACCCTGCCTGTCTTTTGTAATAAACCTTGCTTTTGTCAAACCGGGGAAGAATTGAGCCTTTGTGTCCCTTCTGTGCCACGTTTATGATAGCCTCCTACGAAATGCTGTGTACTGTGACACCTGCCATTGCGCCGATCACTGAATGTCGATATCTTGTCCAAGTGAGTGGAGGGGGGCGTGGCTTAGCCATAGGTCAATTGTAGGTGGGTTGGCACTCTAGGCTATTTGTTTTGTGCTTATTGACATACTGTGTCAGCTACCTTTGTATTGACTGGATAAGATGTTTGATATTTGGAGGAGTCAGGCTGAGACGGTGTAAGTCCAGGGCAGGCTGTTTGATTAGCACTGATAAATCTGGCGCTTCAGCTGCTGACCATGGTGCTGATGACAAGCTGGATTTCAGGATAGGGATTGCATGGCAAGCCTCTCCATGGTGACACAGCAATGGTAGTGTAGTGGAGGGGTAGTGCGTGTCTGTGAATATGTGTGTACAGGGATGCGCCCAAGAAAAAAATATTTCTCCTGGGGCCAATCCCAATTATGTTAAGAATGCCGCCTGACACCAAAATGTATGCTAACTGAGTGTGTGGATTGTACACATTATCATACTCTGGGTACATGCAAATTTTCAGCTGATGCTAACATCCCTGAAGATGAATGGCCATTTTTTTACAGTCCTGTTAGCAGTCTCCAGCTCTTTCACAGATCTAGGGTTACAACATGTAACCATCTGTCAACACCATGTTAGAAATGGTGTGCGCTCTCCCGGGGTGGATTATTGTGTCTGCACTTCAGCAGGACAGAGTCGACATGAAGACTGGTGAAACAATAAACAACAGGCAACAGTTCAGGGTATCTTTCTTTGTTTACTTATAAAGTTACAACTGGGCTGCATAGCAGTAATTATCCCTCTTATTTTGAAATTCCATAATCAAAGTTTTCTGTCTTCTCTCTGTTTGTCAAACACAGAAAACTCTGAACCCTGTGATTATTTTAGTACTTCTGACAGTCCAATAAACCGGTCATACTTGCATGGAGATGGAGAGACAGATTACAGCTTCTAACACCATTTTTTTCTGTTGTCAAGCTGTGTCCTTTTCTTTTGAATCCCATCATTGTTTTCTCAGGCTCTTTACAGCCCACTCAGTGATACGGCTGATCTATTGGGTTAATCAGATCAGTTGGTTATGACTTTAAGCTCTATTTTTGATTGTGCTTTTGTTGTATTCCAGAAAATCAGCAGAGACAGAAATATCTTAATCAGTCTCATACAGCTGTGACAAACATCTGCTCAATCAACAACTCAGTGGTGATTCAATCAGCCATATTGATCTCAGTCAATGCCACAACATCTCATAATGAAGTCTCATGTGTAAAAAAATACCAAGATCCGATTTGGTGGTTGTGCAGTGGCATCACGATCCACTGAGCACTAAGTTTGCTATTCAGTATCACAACAAGCATAAGCTCCAGTGTGTCTGTTTGCTGATGATAGTTTGGATTTTGTTTTGTAAAGATCAGATGGAGTTAAAAGTAAAGCCTTATGGTGAATGGCCGTGTGCCTGGGCATGCCCTTCCTCTGTGAGTTTTATTCCATCTGCTTCAATCATTTGCCGCCAGATGCCGGTAACATTTCCAGCCAAAACTGTGGCTATTTGGTTTTACTCTTTAAAATTAGAAAACACTACTCTGTGTGAGATTTTAATTTCATCCAGACTGTCGTTTTGATGAATTAAGGCAGTTGGTGACAGTAGGTACTGGCTGTTCAGTGTAATAATACACCACATTTGATTTAGATTTAGCTGTCAAAAGGATGAAACTGTAATAAAAGGCCCCTTTGATAATAAATAATACATTGGAAAGTACACACAGTACTTCCCTCGTGTTTAAGAGTCCCTTACAATCAGTTTTTTCCTTGTTTTTCTGTCCTAATGGGTGTATTATGGCTTAAGCTATACTGTTATACCTTAAGTTGTCATCACCAATACTGTGCTCAAACTGCCTCTTTCAGTTTCTTGTCTTATCTCAAAGCATCTGATGACAGTCCATTTAAGCACTGTGTGATATGCGTGTTGTAACTGAGCTACAGTTTGTGTGTACTCTGGACATAATAGGGGTCATGAGGCTTTCTGCACAGATGACTGTGGAGATAATTGACTTTGGAGCGAGCCTGTGCTGCGGTTTCGTCAGGCAGGAGGGAACTGAGTGTGGTAAAGAGCCGCTGGATGAGGGGTTTGTGACACGTTACAGCGCAGTATGGGACACACGCAAAAAAACTTAACTCAACCATTTATGTGTGACACATCCTGCAAGAGTTGCCAAGTCTGAAATAATTTTTTACAGGGTATGAAAATGTGTTGGAGGAAAAGAATGCCTTGAGAACAAAGCCAGTTTTGAGGTTGGTTAGAGTTTTTCTTTTTTAGGCATAGATTTCATGGACACTTAATTCCTAATGCCAAAAGGGTTCTAATGAGTTGTGTTGTTTTCTCAGTTAATTATCAATTTTACCCTTAAATTATCTAGAACCCATAAAAATGTTTATACAGTGAGTACAAAGCTCTGGACATGAAGCTTTTTAGCTCTGTGCAAGAACAGTCTGAATGAAAGATGTTCATGGAAAGAGGGAGTGATCACGATGAAAGACCTCGCTGACATCCAGTGTGCTTCGGTAGGAATTAAGTCAAGATTATCCTCTCGAGATTATCAGTATTTCAAAAGAAAATGAACATGTCTTATGTAATGTAATTTTATAACTAGGTTCAGGAACAAAGACCATGCCTCGAACACATCCCATTTCCACCCAAAAGTATTTAAGCACACCTAATGCATTCTCTTTCTCTTCGATGCATTTCTCACATCCCACCCAACCAACCCCTTCTCACCTCTTACATCTTTTTCTCTGCTCCTTTCTGCATACAGGAACCAGTGGGAGCTCTATCCAAAGCCAAGCTCACAAAGAGACAACTCCCCTACTCAGTCTCACTCCCGGGATCCCTCCTGCGTTCCTGCCTTCGACCAACACATCCATCATCACGCTCGCCCGCTACCTAGAAACCCAGCCTTCGTCCCTCAACCCTCAGTCTTCCATCCCTTCATCGCTCAACCTTCATCCCTTCATCCCTCACTCTTCATCCCTTGATCCTCATCCTGTCATCCCTAACCTTTCATCCCATGCTTCCCTCAACCCTCATCCCCTCATTCCTCCATTCCTCAACCCTTCACCCTCATCCCTTCATCCCTCATCTCTTCATCCCATGTGTCCCTCAACCCTCATCCCCTCATTCCTTCATCCCTCAACCCTTCACCCTCATCCCTTCATCCCTCATCTCTTCACCCCATACGTTCCTTGACCCTCATCCCTTCATTCCTCTCTTCATCCCTTGATCCTCATCCTGTCATCCCTAACCTTTCATCCCATGCTTCCCTCAACCCTCATCCGCTCATTCCTTCATCCTTCATCCCTTCATCCCTCATTTCTTCATCCCATGTGTCCCTCGACCCTCATCCCCTCATTCCTTCATCCCTCAACCCTTCACCCTCATCCCTTCATCCCTCATCCCTTCACCCCATGCATCCCTTGACCCTCATCCCTTCATTCCTCACTCTTCATCCCTTGATTCTCATCCTGTCATCCCTAACCTTTCATCCCATGCTTCCCTCAACCCTCATTCCTCCATCCCTCAACCCTTCACCCTCATCCCTTCATCCCTCATCTCTTCATCCCTCATCTCTTCATCCTATGCGTCCCTCAACCCTCATTCCTCCATCCCTCAACCCTTCACCCTCATCCCTTCATCCCTCATCTCTTCACCCCATGCGTCCCTCGACCCTCATCCCTTCATTCATCTCTCTTGAGCCCTTGATCCTCATCCTGTCATCCCTAACCTTTCATCCCATGCTTCCCTCAACCATCATCCCTCCATTCTTCCATCCCTCAACCCTTCACCCTCATCCCTTCATCCCTCATCTCTTCACCCCATGTGTCCCTCGACCCTCATCTCTTCATTCCTCTCTTCATCCCTTGATCCTCATCCTGTCATCCCTAACCTTTCATCCCATGCTTCCCTCGACCCTCATCCCCTCATTCCTCCATCCCTCAACCCTTCACCCTCATCCCTTCATCCCTTATCTCTTCAATCCCATGCATCCCTCAACCCTCATCCCATCATTCCTTCATCCCTCAACCCTTCAGCCTCATCGCTTCATCCCTCATCTCTTCACCCCATGCGTCCCTCAACCCTCATCCCTTCATTCCTCACTCTTCATCCCTTGATCCTAATCCTGTCATCCCTAACCTTTCATCCCATGCTTCCCTCAGCCCTTCACCCTCATCCCTTCATTCCTCCCCTCTTCATCCCATGCGTCCCTCAACCCTCATCCCCTCACTCCTTCATCCCTCAACCCTTCACCCTAATCCCTTCATCCCTCATCTCTTCATCCCATGCGTCCCTCGACCCTCATCCCCTCATTCCTTCATCCCTCAACCCTTCACCCTCATCCCTTCACCCTCATGTCTTCATCCCATGTGTCCCTCGACCCTCATCCCTTCATCCCTCAACCCTTCACCCTCATCCCTTCATCCCCATCCATCTGGCCCTCGACATTCATCCCTCATCCTTTCATTCTCTAATTTCTCAATCCTCACCCCTTCACACTTTCATCCAAACTCATAATCCATCAAACTCAGTAAACCATTCTAAATCGTTATCTTATCGGTGTGGTCTATGTCGGTGAATGAAATATAAATATATGATCTTTCCAAGTTATACCTCAGGACGACAGGATGAACGATGACCTTCTCTGATCCTTTGGGAAACATGTCATGTACATCCTCAAAACTTTTGTTCGGTATAAAACCTTTATGATGCATGGTTTGAATAATGACCGATTGCAACGTATTACATGGTTTTAAAATCAGCTCTTTTTTGATTTACACTTCTTTTTCAGGACAGCGGTATTATTTTAATTTTTGGATGATGGATATGAAGAACATCCGTATATTTTTTTCTGACGTTCTCACTGTTGTGCACAGTCACAGTGTTGGAGTCATAAACCTATCATTAGTCATCATTAATCCTCAGGTCTCTCTTGAAACTGGCTGCTCTGTAGTGTACCCTGGAGGTATCACATTGCCCATAACTACCCTTGGCTTTAAGGCTATGACAGAAATTATGACCTTAATAAAGTTGACTTTGCAATATTTGCACGCATAAGCATCTTACAGCTGATACAAAAAGACTGTCTGGCTCTGTTTTAGGGCTCCCACGGGCCGTCTCTTGGCAGGCGGTGGATGTCTTCATGACTTAACGGGCCGTCAAAGGGACTCAAAAATCCTTTATGAATAAAGTCCACATGGCCAGTTTAGCAGTGCCACTTGTCATTTACCTTCTTAATGTGAAATAGTAGCATTACACGTCATGTATGATGAGATTTCTTCACATTTATTCCTATTAATATTTGACAAAAGCACTCAGGGGTTATCCAAGCTGAAGATAAATATTACATCAGAACGCACTATAGCTGGTAAAGTAATGCATTTTTACACCTGAATAATGAGCCAGTAAAACACATCAAACTGCCCACATGCTCATCTGAGTCATTTCACATTTAAGCCACAGTCTCATCTTTGTTCCTCCACGATGGCAGACGTCGAACTGCATCACAGGCCGTCATAAAGATGAGGTGATGATGTGTTATTTTCAGGGCTCTGGCTCTGTTTATTTCCTGGCGACTCCACAAAAAAACAAACAGCCTGCACTGTAACTTAATTCTCAGGATAAATCCTTCAGCAGGATAAGTGTAGCTGAATGTGGCTGGTGTTTATCCAGTAGTCCTTCTCATCGTAACACTGTTGATAAATGTCACAGTCTCAAAAAACAAAAGAATGCTGCTCTGCGTGATCTCCAAGAATTGTTGTTTATGGCCCCCTGTTGGATAACAGGGAAATGGAGACTTTTTCTGATATTTAAAACTTATCTGCAAATATAGACTGATTGTGTTTTAACACGATCGAGAGTCCTCAAGGATTGTGATATGTTCCTTTTGGTTGTTTTCTTTTAAATGATTTTGGTTTCTTGTTTTATTTTGATTTGGTTTTGAGAGAGACACAAAATTAAATTAGCAGCAATATCATGATTTCTTTACGTGTTTGGGTTTTTTTTTCATCTCAGATTTATGCTGACAGAAAGTTATTTAAAACTAATAGCATTTCCAAGGACACTGTTGAATAACTGTGCCAGTTCAATAATCACAGCTAGAGGCTGAACTCATTATAAACCACTGATCTAATAACCCAATAACTTGGTGATTGTGACATAACCTCTTCGTCTCTTTCTGTTCTTTGCTTCATGCTTTTACATTTTGTACTTCGTCATCTTTCAGTTTCAATCTTGCTCTGTTTTTTTCCTCTGTGAGGAACTTTGTGTGCTGTATCTTTCCTGCATAGAATTGGGCAATTTGAAGTTCAAGAGGACTTACGGTTAAATAAAAGTTGCATAAATGAAATTAATATGGGACCATCTCCTGTTTTGTGGGTGTTTTTTTCTGTCTTGTTAAACTGAAATTCAGAAACTTCTAGCTGCATGTGCAGATTGAAAATAGGGTGAAAGTGGTGAAAAGTGGAGGTCACCTACAGATGCTGAAGATCATTTAGAGGCACATTTGTAGTATATAATAATGAGATTTTAAGGCATCCATTTGGACTGGCTAAACTTTATGTTTCATCAGTGTTAAATTTCAGTTTTCTCCTCAGGATGAAGGCCCAGTAGAGGAAGGACAAACTTATTCAAATCACATCCAATGAGTAAATAAATATGAATTTACGCACGATGTTAGTTGTTGGATAGCAGCACTTACACAAGTCCACCGCAGGTTTTTCATCTCTCAGTGAGAATTTGAGGGGTGGGGCCTGTAATGCCCGCTGGCAGTGCTGAGGTTTGGATGCAAATATCACGGCTTTGTAACTACTTGTCTGAGTTGGATGCAGTTCGACGCACCAAAGTGGATTTAAAAAAGCGCAACTCGCTGGAGCTTCAGTGCAAACACGCGTCCAGACCTCAGAAGACGAATTTAAAAAGTCTGAGTGACTAACTTCATCGGAACATAAATATATTTTTATGCATATAGTCTTTCACTGGAGGAATTAATTTTTTAATCCTTTGCGCTTTTTTTTTCTTTTCTTGTGCGTCTTGTGAGTCCCCACAGCCTGCTAGGGAAGTTGCCTCGAAATTGTGACAGATGTGAAAGAAATGAAATCATATGTCTTTTTAAATGATGACAGAGAAAAGTTGCATGGGGGTATCCTGTAGGAGGAGTTCTTTGTGACCAAACAAGTAACGGATTTTCCCTTATAAAAAAGGAAATTGAGTCCCGACCGCTCAATGAACAGCATTGTTCGGAGACCCCGCTGCGCAGGTGCGTTGATTTTTATTTTACATTTACATTTTACATTCAGATTGAATGTTTCAAGGCTTTGGTTTATGATTTCTTTTAAGTAAATATCCTAAGTTGGGGTTAACTTTGTTTTAACGAATCTAGAAATTTGAATGCGTAAAAATACTTTATTGTAAACATATGGAAAACGGTCTTGGTTTAATATGTTAATCGAGCATTTATATGGATATTGTTAATCTAATTATATATAATTATTATTGTTAATTATATGCTGTGACGACCTTGATTCGTTTTATTTTGCAATAAATGACATTTTCAGATTTGTGAGCTTTAAACTGCCCCATTTTTAGCCATCATATGAACCAACTTTTTTCTTAAGTGCATTTTAAACTAATTCAATATTTAACCAAATAAATTCAATTATACTAAAAATTATTATCGTATTTATTATGTTGACATAATATTTGACAATTTTTCTGCTGCCTAAACTTAACTTAAAAGTAGGGTACAGTTTACATACAGTTTTTTTTTACTCTTTAGGAAAACATCCTGCAGCATCTATCCTCACACACACTCGTGTTAACACACCACACAAACTCATCGTCATCCTCAGGAGCTACATAAATGTCAGCCTCTCCAGTTTCAGAGTGACAGGCAGGGAGGGATTTATAAAAACAACAGGACAGTGATGTGAGGGCAGAGATGCTGGACTGGGGACAGGTGGGGTTCTGCACTTGATTTCCCTTCTCCCTGAGGAGCAGTGCAGTCCAAACAGCTGTAATCCAGCATGGTGTGCGAGCCTCAGAGGCAAAGCTGAGCTGCGCTCAACTGAGCTGTGCAGGATCAGCCCTCTGACTGCTGGGGCTGTGCAGGGCTTAGTCCTACATGAAAACTCAAAAAGAGAGTCTGGTGCTGGTGATGGTCTTCTCTGCTCTGAGTGTTGAGTGTTTGTCAACTGCTGCACATTTGACCTCTCACTGCCTGAAGTCTTTAAGCTGCAGAGCGGAGGAAGTGATTACCAAAATGGTTAAGGCTTCTATTGATGCTCCTGGTGCAGCCAGGTGTTTCTCCTCATTCTGGACAGGCTATCTAAAGATTTAGATTATAATATGTTGAGAGCGTAGGGATGATGCCTCAGTCAGCACCTCACCTCTACTGTTACCTCTTTCCTGTAGCATCTCTTTATGTTCTTTTTCTGTTTTTCATTGTGGGTGAAATTGGCCAGCACAGCTACAGCTTATGGCTTGGATGTAAAAAAAGAAATCATGGATTTTACGAATATCAAAATAAACAAAACATAAATGGTCACCATGACTGAGTTAAAGCACCCACAAATTCCTGTAGAATTGTTTGCTGCACACACAGATGGCCAAATTTGGGGAGAAAAATGTGCCCAGAATTTCCCGCTAACTCGCCTTTTGGAGTCCATGTAGCAGATGCCACTTAAGAATAATTTCATTTTGAAAACAGGAGTGATTTGTGGTTAGTGTGGGGCCACAATAGGGAAATGCTGGCTCCAGCGTTTGGCCACTCCTATGTGAGGGAAAAGACGTTATGACTAGTGAGCACACACTGAAATATCTAAAAGTTTGTGCCTTTTTTTGAATCCTTTCTCTGTATTCTGTGTCTCTTGATACAAATACTATTAGTTTGTGTGTGATTGAGACATTTTGGTACAAGTTAAACAAGCTGATGTTCTTTGGTCAGCTCTTAAATATGTGTGGAAAAGCCAGTAGGTTCAACCACGGGCAGAAAGTTCATCGACAGGTTGCATTTGTAACTCTGAGCTCAGAGTTGTGGCACCTTCTCCAGTTCGATAAATTCCCAGTGTGGGAGCTCCCTTTCAGTGCTTGAATAATTGATAGATCAAACTTAGGACTTACAAAGGCGGCAATTTAATCTCCTGACTATTTGATGAGCGGGGGCTTAGTTTCATTGGGCTCAGCTGAATGTGGCTGACGGTGAGGAAAGGCACACAGTTTAATGGATGAGGGAGCAGAGACAGAGAACTTTGAAAACATACAGGTGCCACAGTGTGCCACAGTTGCCTGGTGAGATGACTGCTTGTTAAAAACAGGCCTTGAAATGGAGATGGGCTGAGAGTAAAACAATCAGTTTTCTCTGCGAGTCAACAGCCCGATCCTGTCTCTTATCTCCATGGTGTGCGAGAGCAGATATGGATGAGCTGAGGTGTGCTTCTGGCAGGTTGCGCAGAGTCGTGGGAGTGCTGGGTTATGAAAGAGTCTCTGGCACGGAGTCTTGAGTTACTCAGTGCTGGAAAGGTTATGTTCTGAGTGATCCAGACACTTAGCATGTCCCATTCTCCAATCATCACTCTCTCAAGTAACAGGTGCTGCAGAAGACTGGTTGCGCCACTCTTTTGGCTCATTCCTGTAAATATGACTTTTAGCCGAGAGGTGTCAGTGACACTGAGACTCATTAAGTGTTAAGAAGTAAATAAACCTACTGCCGGGAAAGAGAGTCAGAGATGTTTCCCAATTAGGAGAGGATACAAGTGACCCTGTTCTTGTAATGATTAGACAAGGAACTTCTTTTTTTTCTTGATATGAGTCTTTATAGATCACATCATCTCACAAGATGACTCGTGATTATCACATGGACTTGGAATCAATCTGGATTTGTTTCCATCTGAGTTAGAAATGAAATGAAAAATGGATTTTATCATTATGTAATTTTCAGATCATACTTTACCCTGGCCTCGAGTGTAACTCCTCTTCTGGATGATTAAAATATATTTGGATCAGTTCAGCTAAAAGAAAAATGGTGAAATATGAAATGTTTTGTCCCTTTTGATTTATACTTAAACAAATAATGTAATGTCGCCTGCAGGAATGTTTAGACGCACCAAATGGCATTGTCCCTAGTGTGAATCTGAGCCACAATCAACTCAACAGCCTAATATGGTCCTATTTTTCTTTATTGAGCTGCGAGGGAGGACCTCCCATTGCTCACATCCTAACATGTTCTGTGTGTCCTCTTCACACAAGAGCTGTAAATACAGGCAGCGTATGACACTATCTAAAAAAGATCTCAGCACCAAATACAACAAAGGCCTCCAGCCTGAGTGTGTGTTGCATTTCCCAGATGGAGCTGACTTCACTGTGTTTTCAAATAATCAACATGTTCAATTCGTCACCCGAGTCCAAATATACCTTGAAATGCCACGACCTTGAAGTGTTTGTGGTGTTTAGTTTCCTTGTTTCACAACTGATCATTTAAATTAGCTGGTTAGTTCTTCAGATTACACAGAGTTCTGATACTCAATGATACATGAATGAATGTAGCCTAGACCAAACAATGTGTCCCTGGTGCAGTGGGTTAGAACTGACTGTCGCTGATTTAAGTATGTAAATGTGCTGACAGTGCACTGACATTATTGTATTGCTTTTGAAAAATATGCTGAAGGAATAGTCCAACATTTTGGGGAACTGGGTTATTTGCTTTCTAATTAGCTTTAGCTTAGCTTAGCTAAAGATGGGGGAAAGGGGAAAACAGCCAGCCCGGCTCTGTCTAAAAGGTAACAGAAGTCATCTTTTGGCACATCTAAAGCTAAATCTATACAGAACTGATGGGTAAAAAAAAATACAAGCTGCGGTTTTTTGAATAGTTTTTTGGCCAGGTGCAGTGAGTTTTGGCAGTGGTGCTTCCAAGAGGGCCCCCCCCCCCCCCCCACCCCCACCACCCCGGTGACAGTAAGGCAGACATTACTGACTTTAAGAGGGCATGGCGCACTCAGTTTTTAAGCTACAATGGTAGTGGTACCTTGTGAAACCAGCCAACCTAAGGCATCCATTTGTACCAACCATCATGGCATAGCTTGTCAGGAAGGGGGCTAGATAACGCTCCAAAGTTAGGCTCATTTTTGGCGAGGGAATAACTGGCATGGCCATCTGAAATGGGTCCATTGAATGAAAATGGGTGCACCCCAAGAATTTCGGTGGCCCCATGTGGCCACACCAAGTAAAAAATGGAGGCGCCACTGAGTTTTGTAGTCTCGTCGTAACAATGTGGATGCTAGGCAACAAGGAGAGACTTCAGGAAGTCACTGCGCCTGGCCGAGAAAAGTTTGACCCATAACACCTCAGTTTTGTACTGATCAAATAAACAAAATATAGCATGTTAATCAGTAAGCTTTAGAGGTGCCGGTAGGCAGATTTCATCACCTTTGGACAGAACCAGGCTAGCTGTTCCCCCCTTTTCCAGGCTTTATGCTACACTAAGCTCAAAGTGGTTCTTTGGCTTTATAGTGCTATAGAGAACCATTAGATGTGCCAGTTGATATGTGTCCAAATGACACTTTTACTTAAAACATGAATGGTTTTTATTGATAATTTCTTCCAAAATATTGGCATAAAAGATTCAGAATTTAGTCCAAAATGCTTACTGAGAAACACAATATGTTCCCAAACCGGGATATTTCCATGCATGCCGAGACAAAAAGGTTGAGTCACTCATTTAATGTGTTATCCCTGAAAATAGAGCCCGATCTCACTCCAAAGTCGTCAAAATCCAGCGCTTGGGGCAGTGAATTGCGGCGTCAGAAACCAGCGAAAAAAGGCATCCTTTAACGTTGGCATGGTATGCGGCTGGCTGCAGGTATAGTTTAACGGCGCCCGGCGGCGTCAGGAGGAAACAAGGTGGGACAAGGATGAAAGTCCGACTGGGGCAGGCAGGAGAGATGGTAGATCAGTCCAAGAAACACCGACCCAAGAAAGTGGCGTTTGCATCCCATAATATTCTAAAGCCAATCCCTGTTCTTTTCTTAAACCTTACGACATGTTGTTGTTGCCTAAACCTAACCATGTGTGTTAGTTGTTGAAGGAAAAAAAAAAGTCAATTCGTAATATTGTAGTGACGTAGTGCGTTAATTTTGAAAGAGACTGCAACATTGAATTTCCTGTGAAAACTGAAGTGCGTTTTGAAAGAAGACAATGCATGTAACAGGCAGAAGTTGACATGGTGTCCCAGAACGTCAACAACCAATGCACCCAGGGTACCTTGCACGTTGTATGTGGACATGGAAAGTGCATGACCAAACATCAATATGTGATGAGGTCAGAGTGAGATTTATGTCGGGAAATACAGTATTTGCAGGCTATTAAACAATGCTGAAGGACCAGTAGAGAATCTCTAAAGAACCATACAGGGACTTAAAAAGTTTTTTGTTGTGCTATATTGCACCTCAACCCACGATAAAGAACCACTGAGGAACATTTTTCTGTGTCTGCACAACCCTTCTCCTTAACCTGTTCTCCATCTGTCAATCTTCTCTGCCTCCTTTCTTCCTCAGCAGGTCCTGGTACAAGCAAATGTGTTGTCACACATAGTCAAGAACCTGTATCCATCTTTTCTCAGGCTGCATGCCAATATTTTAGTGCCTCTTTAGTTCATCTTTTATAAGACACATGCTTGTGAGCTCAGGCACCCACTGACAGCAAAGCCTCTTCAAACAGCGGGTTCCCTGCTTCCCTGCCAGCCCACCCTAAGCTTCATGGGTTGAACCACCAGAAGTTTGACAATCTCCTCTTCATTCTCTCCTCCTCGTCATCCTCCGCACAACCCCTCAACCCCACCCTCCATCCTACAACCCCGTGCCGTCTACTTTCTTTACCAGTACTACTACCAACGTGATGGCTTGTTGCTTATTTAGACTTGCAACCGCAGCATCACCCTCGACTTCACAGACTTGCGGACGCAGCAGCCACTAGAGTGAAAGATCCAGAGAGACAGAGGGGAGGAAAGGGAGAGACAGACAGAGACAGAGAGCAGTACCACAGGAGAGAGGAGGGATCATCTGTCCCAGCAGCAGAGGGATCCACCTGTCCCACAGAGGAAGGGGCCCCCCCCACCTGATCCATCTGGTCGCAGGGGGGGACCCTGCGTAGCCGGGAAGGCAACAGGGACTATGCAGCTGGGACTGGTGGCGCTGGCAATGGTCTTCTTCAGCTCCATGGGTCACAGCGATGTTCTCAAACTCTCCAAGGCGAGAAGGCAGAGACGGGGTGAGTTCCCTCTTTCTCAGTTTGTTTTGATCTCCTTTTTCTTCCTCTTCAGCGCTGCTGCCTTTCGTCTCTGCGGTCTGAGTCACAGTGGTGGATGTCTTGTAAACATTTAACAAGCAAAGTAAAGATAACATTTTGTTTATTTTCTCATCATTCTTATTTGTTTTTCCTAGATGGGTTATGTTAGGTTCAGTGTTTCCCCTGAGTGGCTCGTCTTTCTTCCTCTTTTTAAGATTATGCCTCTCTCAGTTTATGTAAAACTTTTATGGGTATTAGGATTGTTTATAGAGGGGGTTTTGATGGATTCGCCCTCAAAGCCATCACTCTTTTTGTGTCTGGCTCTGTGGGCACATAATGGAATGAGTAGCTGACAGTTCTAAGCTCTCAATTGGACCGTGCTGCCGGTGTTGTTGGAAGCATTTTCTGACCTCACGCAACCACAAAAAAGATGGTGCTCAGCCCGACTTGCAGTATATCTCTGGCCTTAAAGCCTCAGCACTGGTGTTAATGTCAGCTTTGAAATAAGTCTTCCTTTACACACAAGGAGCTTTCAGCCAATGCCAAGCTCACCCCAACCTCTGTGAACCAGAATTCATTTAATACCATGACTGGCCACGGTAACAGATGGGTTTATTAAAATCACACACACACACACTGGAAATGGAAGAGCTGTTGTTTGTGTCATATTTTACACACTCATATGTATATGCATTGACCTTAGATGCTGTTGCAGTTTGCCATGTGCCACTGTAATGAGGACAGAAGGATTTGGGTCAGTCACCATATACATGAGCGCCCTCTACAGCGTCACTGTCAGCTGAGGCTTCTCCCTGTCAGATATGAAAGTGATCTACAATTTACACCTCTGATTTACAGCTTTTAAATCGTCAGTGTCAGTGTCAGATTTCTCTCTCTGAATGATTTTAGTGTAACGCAGAGATGAAATCGAGACTGTCAGAGAGGAGCTTCAGACAGCGCAAATGTTCTCATTTCCAATCCACCACGTGTCACAAACAGTTTACAACACCGCTACATCCTCTGATTCATACACTCCCCTCCGCTTTGGTTAGAGATTACTCCCCAGGGCCATTATTAGTCCTTTCATTTGTGATAGCGAGCAATACGACCTGGCTATAATTGCTGCATTTGAGGTTACCGTGACTCACACATGGTGTAATCTGTTCATGGGAGAACCCTTTTAACGCTTTTACTGTCCGACTTATCTCTGGGAGGCAGGATGGCAGATGGATTGCTGTGTGAGAGCATGTATATTTAGAGCTGATACAGTGCAGGAATGTAAATCATCTCTCAGGACCGTGGTTTTGTTTGAGCAGCTCCCAGAAAAAGGATGTGCCATTTGACACGTTTCCTAGAAATGATTTAGATTGCAACTGGTGATACACTGGTTGTGCTTTTGTTGGAAGATGAGGGAATTTGATTAATGTCTGAGTCTGGGATGACAACGAAGTGATGTACAACAGTTTGCATGTGTACTTTTCATAGGCGTTCGTATGAAGAGAGCATGAGTACAGCCTGAAATGCATCTGTAGTGTAGATTTTCAGACCTAGGACAGGGGATGAATGGTGTTTAGTGCCACTGTAGAAAAACACTGACACTATTTGATTCTTGGCCACGTCCGTAATGATTGCAGTTTTCTTATGCCCAGATCATTTGTGACTGACCCCAGTGGGGGCCGTGTGTGATGTTAGTTGCCTGATTATGACTGGCTCTTGGTCGGCTGTCGGCCCCAATTACCCGGGTTTCTCAAAATGAAAATCTGTTAAGGATCTCCGGCGAGCAGCTTGAAGTAAACATTGAGTAACTGTTCAAACAAAGATGTTTGGCCTAGCCCCCGGTTAGATGAAGCTGAAAGCATTAACCCCTGCTTGTTGGAGCGATAAAGCCAGTTTATGGTTGAATCTGCGGAGATGCCAGAAAAATATTAAAGTTTCCTGACATGCCCTCATTAGAATTAATATCTGGCTGGAAACAATTTATCTTTTTATGTGATAGTACTCCATACTGTTCTGGTGTTTACCTCAACCTGACTGTTCCTGTCTTTATGTTTATTATGTTTCCACAGTTAGCACTGAGGGGCCACCATCTTGCCCCAAAGGCTGTGACCGATGCTCCGAGTATAACGGCTGCATCAAATGTAGACCCAAGCTCTTCATCTTCCTGGAGCGCAATGACATTCGTCAGATAGGCGTGTGCCTTGCCTCCTGCCCCATGGGATACTTTGGCATGAGGAACCCAGAAGGCAACAACAGATGCACCCGTGAGTTTTGCTTTGTTCAGTAGACTCTCAGCCGAGCGACATTACAAGTGTCACTGTGCACCAACAGAACGTATCAGTGGGCGCATTAGATTTGTAGATACACATCTGGAAACTTCATGCAAGCTGGAGCTAACACTTGGCAACAGCTCATTCTGTAAAAATCCACAAAGCTGATGTCAAGGCTGCAGAAGTACAAACAATCTGTTTATCTTTGGCTCAACCATCTCCTGTTTGTGTACAATATGGGAGTATTTGGAGGAGTAGAGGGATACCCTGCTTGTTTCTTTGTCTTGTCTATCTTATTTGTTGTATTTCCAATTTTTAACACCACTTTGTGTGTTTGACAAAGACCTAAAATATCAATACAGAAAACAGAGATGCTACCATGTGCCCAACCCTTTATTTTCCTGTGTAATTTCATGCTGCCTTATTTTTTGACCTATCTGTGATACTATTTTCCAATGCCTGAGTGAATAGTGAATAGGAAAGACCACTTGATGAAATCCGTCTGTTGTTGCTATAATCCATGTTGAAAAGAGCACCAAAATAGCCACCACATCCAGCGAAGTATTTGCTGAACTGGAGGAAACTCAGTCAAACTTTTAATTGAACTGGTCTTCATTATAGGCAGGTTTGGCTCATTAGGAAGGTGGGTGAAAGGGTGGCCACACTCATGGTACTTAAAACGTACTTAGCTGGATCTGGTGGCACTGGTCCCGCACTTCAGCCGAGGAGTGCCAGCACCTCAGTCTGTTGTCTGTTTCTCCTTACGTGTGGGCCGAAAACAGGGTCGGAACAAAATCCCAACAAAAACATCTCTAATGCGTTGTTGTTTGTCTGTTCTTAAGAGGATATGTGTGTTTTTTATTTGGCCCTCATGTGTAAAGTTCATGCCAGGCCTCAATCCGTGTCTGTTATGCTTTTACTGTTTTCACTGTATTTCATTCTAATACGCCCTTACTAACTGTATCATACACAGTCTCTGAGATAAAAGGTTTATTTGAATGTGAGCGGGGCTAAAAAGATCATTTTCTGCACAGTAAAACATGTATTACCTCAATAGTTAACTCAAATTATTTAATGACATTCATGGCTTCAAGTGAGTGGTAGGTGTAGGTGCGGTGGGCAGCTACAATACCCAGCAGCCTGTTGTGATTTTCTGCTACAGGAAGAAATATGCAGGCTATTCTTCTCTTTAGAGATGTTTTTCTTGACTGCCCATCCCTGTATCACATAATGCTTATCAGATGTTAATATTTTCGCTTAAGTTTGCATAACCCCAAACAGTTAAAACTGCTGCTTATGGTGATGCAGTATTAGATTTTGATACTTCGGTTTTCATAAACAGGAGCTGTAATTTTGTGTTCCAGCTGTTAGCGGTGCTAAACTTTCTTGTTTGAGCCTTGTTTTTTACAGCCCTTATACTGAGAGGCAGACAACATACAGTAATGTGTTTCTAAATTAACAAGTTATATTGAGACATATCTTATTTTCCATGTTGCATCAGTGCAAACGACACGAAGGGGATTTTTATTATCATCTGAGATTTTTGCATTTTGTATTAGATATTTGGATATTTTGCAAAAAAAATTCAACCCCATGTGTTACAACATTCCTCCAACATCCTGGTTTGTTGCAGAGAGGGCTGAATTTCCTTAGCAAATTCTTTTCGGAGGCCTGCGGTGGCTATCCTGGGTTATTATCCAATCATCTGACTTTATACATGTCATCCCAGAATGTCTTGTTAGCAACATTTGTCTTACATTATAGGGCTACAAACGTCAGGACTGTCAAATTTAGCTGTCAAGGGCTTAAAAATAGTAATTGGGAGCAGGAGGCAAGAACCCAGTGTTAGATCATTTCTGACCTTGGCGTCCGACCAGCAGCAGAGTAGACATTCTTACTGTAAGTTTAACACACATGAATACAACGGTTCTAGATCTGAATCATTTCCTTTATAGAAATATTGACAGGAATTTACAGATTTCCATCTTCCGCCGCTGTTGTTCCAAGAGAACAAGGAAGTGCCTTTCAAGATGAGGCCAGAGCTTTTTGGAGTCTTTTAAAGATGTCTGTTTTTTGTCCTCCTGCGTTTGTAATTATCCAAATTTCGAGGAGTTGTTTGTTTGACTGGAGAGTTAAGAGATTTTAATGAGTCTGAGGTGTACAGAAACTCTTGAGAAACCCGCTGAAGCGATACACTCCTGGCTGTACTCATTCACACCCGCTCTCCAAAAAAACAAGGCCTGTGGTGCATGTGTTTTTAAGAGAAGAGTGTTACTCCCCCTAAACAGACCCCGTGTTGTTTAATCACTAATAAATCTCTCAGAGGACATAAAATTCAAGTTCCTCTTGCCCTGTCTCCAGAGAACCACTTGCCATCTCCGGCCAAAAATGTGATGAATATTCTATTAAAGAGATTTCTTGTGACATTTTTCTACAACAAGATCAAAAAATTCTGAAGCTAATAACATGAACTCTCACCATCAGCAGACACAGTGTGACTGAAACTGATTTGATCCCTTCATTTGATCCTCTCTTTTTGTCTTTCAGAATGTAAAATAGACAATTGTGAAGCGTGTTTCAATCGCAATTTTTGCACAAAATGTAAGGAGGGCTTGTATTCACACAGTGGGCGATGTTATGTCAGCTGCCCTCCAGGCCAGCGCACCTCCAACGAGACCATGGAGTGTATCGGTGAGTGACCTTTTGACTTTTACCCTGAACTGTTTAAGCATCTCTTAAAGATCCAGTGTGTAGTCTTTAGGGGCATCTATTGGCAGAGTGTAATGTAATATTCATAACTATGTTTTCATAAGAGAGAGAATTGTTGTTTCTGTTAGTCCACTATTGTTTCTACAGTAACACAAAATGGACAAATCAAACACTGGCTCTAAAAAGGGTCATTCATGTTTTCGCATTTGTGCATCAGCCACCCACACGATTGGCATACGGAAGAAGTTTAAGTTGGTTGCAAGCTGCAACCTCACCACTAGATGCCGCAAAATTCTACACACTAAGCCTTTAAAGCTCCTTTAATGAACTAGAAGGTATTATTTCACTGTCTTCCACTGAAGCATTAGAAAGGTGTGAGCCACATGTTGACTCAGTCTTTATTATCACTTAATGAGCAGCCAACTATGTTCAATTGGCCAGCCTGGGAAAAGGGGAAGTGAACTCGAGAAAATTCACAAGATCTCTTTATATTGCCTTTATTTTTCTTTTCTTTTTTGGTATTGTTGAAAATAATTCTGTTATAAGTTATAAACAACAGCAGTAACAGTTGTTGCTCTAACTGGACCCTGCTGGTGTAACCGTAAAAACCTTTGTTGTGAGCTCAGTTTATTTAATAGCCATCTGCTTTGGTACATTTTCAGGTTCATAGCAACCCTCTCAATCTGTCCCTCTCAAGTGAAAATAAAAGCAAGAAAGATAAAATTGCTTTCAGGTTCGAAAATTACTTAGTCATTATTGTGAGCTAAAACTGCTGAGCTGTAAAAAGCAGACATGAAGGCTGTGAAGCAAATGTGCTGTGTTAGAGCTGCGGAGCATTCACTCACTACCTCAGTCCCCATTTCTCTTCTTGCAGGTCAGCGTCCTGCAGAGTGTGAACTGGGCGAATGGAGCCAGTGGGGTTCCTGTATGAAGAAGAACAAAACATGTGGATTTAAGAAAGGCTCCCAGTCCCGGGTTCGCGTGCCCCTACCGCAGGTCGACATCCCTGACACTTCCCCGGCCTTGGTGCCCTCACAGACCTGTGCTCCACAGACAGAGAGGAGGAAGTGCATTGTGACCAAGACGCCTTGTGTGAGAGGTAAACACAAATACACATATAATACAGAACATTAAACACCAAGGACATGTAGTAGGGACTTCTAATTAAATGTACAGTTAGTAATAGTTAAAATCAGGTACTCAGATTACAGATGAACAAGCACTAAAGTCCGTGTGCTTCACAAAATGCCCCCACCAGTTGATATGATGACTGATGGAACCATTACTCAACATCCAAAGGCCTGTATTCCCGCCAGCGTGTCTGTGACCCGCAGCGTGTTGATTGGGTTTGGTTTGGCTGAGCTCACAGAAGGATACAGAATCTCTTGACTTCTCAGCATGTAAACAATAAACTCTGTCTACGAGCCAAGCAGATGAAGGGCGGGCATTAGGCACTGCAAAGCTGGACAAGGATCAGAGCTACACGGAGCTATTTGTTCTGAAGACCACTGAAGCGTGAGGTTTACACGGCCGTGACATGTTTGCTTGGGCTCTTATCATCCGCACAGCAGCTTGCTCTCCAGCAGGTTAACAGTCATTCTCACCAGTCAATGGCCATTATCAACTTTGATAACAGCATGTTAGTTGCTCTTGGCCTCAGTTGTGGCTAATAAATGACAGATCTGGCCAATCGGTCCAGAGTTTATTGGATGATAAGTGCAACAAAAACAACAATGATCCCAGTTATTTGGTTTTAAACAGTTTATCCTTAGTAGTGAGGCAATATTTACCAGCAGTAGTGTTGGGATAATAAACCATCTTAAACAGAATTAAGAGGTAGCTGTTGCTTAGCATGATTAATTCAAGCTATAGGATTTATTCTCTTGAACTGCAAATGTCTTTGTCTCTAAATGTCACCATGTACTAATCCGTTTTGCATAAAGTGCCAGCTTTAAACCAAAGTTGGAAACTTACACACATTTACAAGGACTGAGAGAATTGTAAATGAGCAGTATTTAAAGCCTTTATTGGACGGTGGCACGCTTAGGGGATTTCGGGCACGGCAGCCACATTACGCAAGGATATTTGCACAGTGTTGGCAGCTGTACAGATGTTGCAACGCGTAACAGATGATATGCCTGGATATATGTGAGTAAACATGCTTGCATATTCAAGCAGCGTCCTCTATTAAGGAGCAGTTCCTATAGGACTCAGAGACTGAAGAACAGAACATGATCTGACACTGTCCCATATAGATCTGTGGTCATGTCTAAAGGGAGGTGTCTGACGTGGCTTGTAATTGCTCAGTGAGGAGTGGGATCTTCGTTGGATGGGCTGTGACAGCACAATTTGAGAAACAAGAAGGAAATTTACTCTGTCTGACGCCTGCATCCTGGAAAGAATGTCAGCCACGGGTTCAGAAGAATAATTAACTGTGAAATATTATAAACTGCCCTATAAAAACTGCTACGCAGGCCGCCAAATTTCTAAACTTGGAGCAAAGTCATATCAGAGGATGACATGTGAGGTGTCACCTGACGAGTGATGAGTCATAGAAGCTTTCTGGATTGTGAAACTGTTGATGCCGAGGAGATTTTTAGTCCTGTTTTTCTTTTGTATGAAAATAAGACACATACGACTGCCAGAGTTCAAGGGAATGAATTTTCCTCTGTGAGGTAATTCATGGGTGATGGTACCATGACTCCGGTGAACCAGTTCATGTGGGTAAACTCACTCAGTGCAAAAAGAGCGCAGCTGTGGATTCATCTGTGGGAGTTGGCTGGCAGTCTGGCTATATAAAACACAGGGGGCAGACCTTGTATAACATTAGTGATTTAGTGGTCTGCAGAACTCACGCTTTGTGTTGATTTGGCTGCAAATTTTTTCCCCTTTTTCCTGAAGCTCAATGAAAAGGGTCTCACGCGAAAACAGAATTCTCTGGATGTGTTTTTGCATTTGTCAGGCAAAATTGTTTAGTTTGGATGGAGAGGAGGTACAATCAAGCCTGTCATAAGCTGATGGAGTCCCCCTCTCCTGGCTCCATTAGTGATTTGTTAGAAGTAATTAAGTCCTTACACAATAAGCACATCAGCTCAGACGCTGCAGAGTGTGTTTGAGGACTTTTTACTTCACTCGAGTTCATTGTGCCTCATTGATATAAATTGAAACCATTACAGCTCAATGTTAAGTGCTTGTTTGAATGGTTGCTATAAAAGCTTGGAAAAATGTTTCTTAACACGTAACTGATGAATGTGTTGGACATAGAATCTTTTTATATGGTTTTGAGCCAACTTAACAAATAACATCAGCAGTATTGCTGTCATGATTTTGGCACTAATGGCTCTTGAAAAAGGCGAATTATTCCCATTTGTGTACTACTGTGCGGGACTGAGCCTCGCCATTTTCAGTTGAGAGTAAAGCAATCGTGACTCTGCATGGGCCTGCGGTGAGTAAATGTTTTTGTATTAGATCTGTCCACATTCAGCTGTACTCGGTGTACTCCATCACTGCATAATGATTTTCACTGGCTGTGTAGAAACATGTTTCTGTTGAAATCTGAGTAACACTGTACCTTTGGTCTTTTTGTTTTTCTACTTTGCGCTTAAACCAAAAGAATCATAACTGTTTGTACGACAAGTTTAAAAATGCTGGTAGGGGAAATAAACACAGACCTACAGTTATTACTGCACAGCAGTAGACAAACATGGTGGCGCCATAAGCCCTGCTGTTGTCAACTGCATAGTGAACACTGTCCAGCCCTTGGCACGCGTTCACTCAGTTTCCAGGATGTGCAGAGCCTCTCCACGCACAAGTTCATAACAAACATCCTCCAGCGTAACTACACTCCCTCAGATACACAAAACCAAATACTTTTGAGTGCTGCCTAAACAATAGCCATCTGACACTAGGCAAAATGTCCATTTCCACTTTGTGACAGCGCCTCACGTCCTTATGGGCCATTATTGGGCCCTTGACAATGTTTAACTCATTATGCCAGAAGTGATTTTAAAGTGATTTATGTGACAGAAAATTGTGTCACTTGACTGTCCTGAGTGCTCTCACAGTTTATACATGCGCTGCATTTTAAAATCAGCAGCAGCAGTAAGCTCTTTCCTCTCCTGAATGGTTTACATGTGGACATTAACCACTCTGTGATGGATGTTTGTATTTAGAGGGCAATTATACTCTTAAATGTGTGACAGGTGTGGATCCTAATGCAAGAGTACCAGCAGAGAGGAGGTGGGGGAGTCCTGTGCGTGTGTTTGTTGAGTAGCTGTTGAAATAGAAATTAAGACTAAGGGCCCCATCTTACACACAGTGCAAAAGGGGGCATAATGTAGCACAACTGTCACTGATAGATTCAGACTGACTTAGTTGTCATTTTAATGGCCAGCACCTAAGCACAAATGAACTTGTGCCCAAGGGTGTGTAGATCTTAAAATGCAGTGTGGTCAGGCACATGTTGGCTTACTGCTATTTTGAAACAGCAGAAAGCGATTGCACCATTGACCAACAAAAACCTAGTCTAAAGCCTGGCGCACTATTTTCCTGCTAGTTAAAGGGCACATTATTCAGACTGTAAGATGCACCTACATGGGTTCACAACTTACACTTGGATGGGTTACAGGTGACGGAAATGAGGGAAATTAATGAGGAAAATTTTAATTACATTCTCTAAGATGTGAACGTAGCAGAGAGCAGAGCTGCAGGGCTGCTGTCCAACTCCCATCAAGAGAGACACTGTGCGCTTTCACACATGAGAAGCGGTGTAACTTCACTGATTATTTCAGAAGCTAAAAGTTTAGCTCTATTCCATCTGTGAATGGGAATGGAGCTTCATCTAGTCTTCTGACCACTCAAAGCACTTTTTACACTACATGTCACATTCACCTATTCACACACACAGTCACACACTGGTGGCCAAGGCTACCATACAAGCTGCTCAGTAGCCATTCAAACGCACTTACACACCGATGGAACAGCCATCAGGAGCATTTTGGGGCTCAGTATCCTGCCCATTGATACTTCGAAACCAAAGAGGTAGAGAGTGGACGACTTTAACATTTATATTTATATTTATATTTAATATTTAGATTTAACATTTAGATTTAGATTTAATATTTATATTTATATTTAATATTTAGATTTAGCATTTAGATTTAGATTTAGTTTTAATATTTAGATTTAACATTTAGGTGCCACATTTAATATTTAGATTTAACTATTTAATATATTTCTAAGTTAACAAATATTGCTGTAAAATTCACAACACTTTTTTAAACATTGTTTGAAGCTAAATGTGGCAAAATGTTGATGTTATTTTCAGCGTGAGCCACTTTACAAACGGCACCCCATAATCAGAAAACCACTTGCTTCTCCAATTTGCCAAATCTGTCATGGAATAAACTGATTAAATGACACATCTTTATTTAGCAAATGAATTGTAAAAACCTTTAATCACAGTAGAATATTATGACTTGTAACTTCAAGCCTTGCACATATGTGATATAACCACAATGACATAAATAAAGTTAAAGTGAAAAACAAAGCACTGCAGAACAAGGTGTGAATATTATGAAAAATAAACATGAATATTACTGATCTCCAGTCAGTTACAGTATTGCAACAGATCATGGCTCTACCACTTGCCCTGTTATAGACATGTTGTTAAGGGTTCCTGCTTCAGATTCCAGGCCATGGTCAGCAAGCACACAGACTCTCTGCTTTAGTCACCCACACCTGTCTGCTCTTAGCGCATCACCATAACTCTTTTTTCTCTCTCGCTCACTACAGCATACAATGTCATATGTAGACATGTGAATTGCACTTAAACCTGGCCTTGGCCATTTTGCCACAGTAGTAGGGCGAGCAGCGAAGCTTTTTTTTTCAGTTTTCTTTTTCAACTCTCATTCCTATATGTTATGTAGAGTGTAGGACACTGTGTGTGTGCACGTGAAACCCACAGGGCCAGTTGTTTCCCAACCCAATTTTTTATCACAGCCTATGCAATTTGAAAATATTGTTCCATTACATCACAAAACCCTTGATGGCCAATTCAGCATGTTGAATTAGCACCAGAGACAGTGGAACCCATCAGAGAATGAAATCACTGATTGGCAGTTTTATGTTATTATTTGCTAACACACAGTAAATATCCTTCGTTCTTTCAATATCGGGTTGTGTTGTCAGTTTGCTAACTGACTAACTAGCATCTTGAATCTGTCCTGCCTATCTTCTAGTTTAACTTTTTGAATGCCCATTATGGACTAGAGCCACCTGCTGCTATTGAGAGTTATTTCCTTTCATGCAGGTGTGGAACATACATGCTAGTTGGCTGTTGGCTGTAGTCTTTGCATCGTGTTCAGTGCACCTTTTTGTCTGTCCACAGGTGACATGAGGCAACACAACAGTTGGCCTTTGTTGCCACTAATTCTTTGATGTTGGTTTGGTTGGTCTGGGCCTGAAGGGATCAGCAAAGTTAATACAATCCATCCTGAAGAGAATATTAATGCCTGCAACAGTCGCCAACATATTTCATTCAAAAGCACAAATGTTGAGCTCATGGTGGTGCTACAGGAAAAGTCAGGGGATCACCAAAAGGTTTAGGATTCAACCTCTGAGGATCATGAACATCTTTGCAAATTTTCATGACAATTTATCCAGTAGTTGTTGAGATATTTTAGTCCAGGTCAAAATGGTAGACCGACCGACCGATAAACTGACACAGCTAAAAGCAACTGGCTTCCAAATGTTTAGCGATATTATTTTGTCCTATTAGTTTTGATTATTATTTGTTGACTACTTGCGGTACACTGGTCCCTGCTGTACATGATCCTGTCAACACAGCTTAACAAAGCATCATGTTAGCATTAATGAATACTTCTGAACTGGATGAACTCAGTTTAAACTTGTTTTGCCTGCATTACAAACCACACAACTACAGCCACGAGTCCTGATCCAACACACATCCCTTATCATCCACCCTCATCCCTCTGGAATCCATGTTTTTTAAACTTTTGTTTAGCCAAGAGGAGGCGCCTCTGCATACAACATCTGATGATGACAGATAATATACAGGAGTTTATTTGAGAAATGACATAAACCTGTTAATCATATTTCCAATGCATTCTCATTTCAGAGAGGAAGAGCAAGGGAGACCGACAGGATGATACAAACACGGAGAATGCACACGGGCGAGGACAAGACAGCAAAGATGGGAGCACAGGCGGAGGAGGAGGAGGAGGCGGAGGAGGCGGAGGTGTTGCAGGAGGAGGAGGAGGAGGAGGGGGGAAGAGGCGAAGAGGCCAGAGCAGGACCACCACTGCTCCCAGCATCACAACCAGCTCTGTCAGCTAAACTCCATCGCCTGCTGGATGGGCGCTGAGAGAAAAACAGAAACAGTGCCTCACCCAGCAGCACCAGCCACAGACAAAGATCAAACTGATGAAGGAATGGATTAATGCTGCTATGCATTGTAGAAGATGCAAAGAGAACTGGAGGATCGCTGCAACACAAAAGGCTTATCTGAGCTTTGTGAATAGATGAACATATCTGGAAGATACTGGTGTTCAGAAAGACTTGTTGATTTTCATTCCACCATGAGGGATCACTGTTGGACTGCAAAGCCAGTGTTGAAGATAGCGGATCGTGTCATGAACCTTTGTCTTTGTCACTTCTTGAACTATGAACAGATTCCCGTATTTCAAATGCAGCATTTAAGCTGGAAGTCTGATAATGAATGAAGGGTCTCTTCGGTCTTTCTCTGGTCTAGATTTATTTTGTTCCAGTTTGATTTTAATCACAATCTGTTCTTTATTTGATTTCATGTTCGTGAGAGGTGGCAGATGGACTTTCTCAACAGCCGCTGTACGTGATGTAAAGACGATGAAAAGTCTTTGTACCTTTAGTTCCTGTTGTGAAATGAAACAAAAAAAGAAAGGCACTGGAAATCATTTGTGGTTGTTGAGGACAGAAAGTCCTCTATACAGTATATTATTTCGAGGAGGGAATCCATTACAAAACAAGCCTGAGAGAAGATGTAGGAGGATTACTGGGGGATCAACTCACATCCTTCTCCGGTGTCTTGACACAGACTTTTGCCATTTGATAGCTTAGTTGTTTGGTCTGAAATAAATGCCGGTGTTTGTGTCAGAAAATAACTCTGCACAGAAAAGGAGGAATAAAAACGCAAGTATTTGCATGTGCGTGAGTGTAAGAGAGTGTGTGTGTGTGCGTGTGTGTGCTTGTCTCTACCTAGTCTGAGTGTTGGTGTACTTTGTATGCATTTCTGCACGGAATCAAGTTGTTTGTCAATGGAACTTAGTCGTTTGTACATGTGTGTTTACGTTTGCACATATGTGTTAATATTGGTCTCATAGATTGAAGGAATAGGTTCTCGAAAAACAAGAGGAAGGAAATGTACATGCACAGTGATATATCAAATATGCAGTAACTACAAGCCACTGATTATCATTTAAGCCATCAAATCATCAGCTGCTCAGTAATCATATCTGTTTGCAACAGGGTCTGAAGATTTTGCACAACTATAATGTTTCCTACTGCTCGTGTTTCAGAACAATCATAGCATTTTATACATTTATACTCCAAAAGCTTCATGACATTGCAGATACGGAGAGGAGGTTTTTTTTTCCTAGAACGTTTTTCATGGGTCTGTTTGCTTTACACATGATATTAACTTCAGGAGAAGTTACACACTACATTATTCATTCATACTATGGATTGTGATGCTGAATATGTCATACTGTGTTTATCATCAAACATACAAAGTATTAGAATCATCATGTATAGCTTATTCTGTGAAAGCCTAAATAAAGTTCAGATGAAGCTGATCAAACGTCAGTCATACACTGATTGTGCTACTAGTTTGTTTGATTTCAGTTCCAGTGAACTTCATGATTTTGTCCACAATTGATCCACTATTTATTTATCCAAAGTTCTCTTATAGTATTCATGGCGTAAAGTAGTGCCACATATACACTGTATGTTTTTATGTTTTACACAGATTCAGCATGTTGTGGATGTTTTGTTTTTTGGTTATCATCATAGTGCACTTGCTAGCTTAGTGGCTGCCAAGGGAGATGTGTCGGGGAGGGAGGGCACCATCATGTTGTACGTTTGTTAACTGTGTTGTCAACCCTCGATAACGTAGCATTATGTTACGTATCTAGCTAACATCGAGATATTGTTACAAAAACAAAACCCATGCGTAAAGCACTCAAAGCACATTTTTCAATTCCTTAACGCCCCATTTCCACTGGGCGGTACGTAACAGTTCAGTTCAGTTCGCTAATTTTATGTTTCCACTGTGAACTGTGAGCTGTGAACACTGCAGTCCATTGATTGGTCAGTAGCAGACGGTCACTCTGCTCAGGGCTGAGTTGCGGCTGGTTTTGAGGCTCATGTAACCACTGTTCATACCGTGGAGAGTTTTATTAGACTGTAACTATAAAATGAAAGGATGTGCTGCCTCCTGCAGCAGCTGGAGTCTGAGAAAAAAATAACTCAATTCACTGGGCCAACTGCCGGTGACTTTTAAGGTGGTATGTTAATTTGTTATGTTGTGCAATGCATGCGTTAAAAACATGAATCCATCAGCACACCTTAAATTTCACTGTGACAACTTTGACCATTGCTGTAGTTTTTATTTGTCGTACACTTTCAGTGATGTGTGGATCTTCAAGTGTTTTTACATATTAATTTCAACCGGGCTATGTGATCTGCATATATTCTAATCCTCACTCGGAGGGAAAAAAAAAAAACATTGTGGACTGTTGTTCCTGTGGGCTTCGGCAACACTAAACCCCTGAGCTTGCCTGAGAAGGACTAAATGCATGAACCTGCTATTTTTAAATATCCCATGGAGAGAGACTGTCACTGCAGCCTGTTCTATTTTGTTCTGAAAATGTTAACGTGCAGCCTCGTTCTGTGGACGATAAACAAGGTGCAGACTTCCCTCTGTGTCACCAGTAATGAGGAAATACAGTGAGTGCTGGACGGAGCAGTGAACAGCCCCACCCACATTTAAGGGTACTGTTTGCAGTGGAAACACTAGGGTCTAGGTACCATGTCTGAAGGGGTTACTTTTTGGTTCCAAAGGTATCATACTGAAAGTGTTTGTTGGAAACTGGGCTTAACTCTTATTAACGTAGTTCTCAGCTATTTTACTACAACAGCATAACAGACTTACTAAAATTCAGCTGTCAGTGGCTCCATCTGGCCATCCCTAAAAATTTCTAGTGGCGCCACTGGCTAAGCTGAGATCTGGAAACTCAGTGAGCTGATGGTGCAAGAGTCACAAGGAGTTTCACAATCATACAGGTTTTTAAAAAAGCCTGAATTAACTGAATTTTTCGCAGATATAAAAACAAAAGACAAATAGTAAACAGTTTAGTCAGTTAGTTAATTGATTAGTTAATTATGGGAAACGGTCTTTGGCTTCACCACATAGCATAAACACAACAGATGAGGGTAAACATCAGCAACACAGCATCAACAGACAGGATTTAAAATACAAACATACATTAAAAATAAAAATAAAGTGCAATGAAATATAAAAGTTTGACCTGCTGTAATGAGTCTGAGCATAAACATCTTTCTTGTGCAACCAGGGTTTATTACCAACATTTCAGGTGCGCTCACTTGCACAAATAAAGTGGTTTAGATCATCTGGATAGACTTGTTTACTGCCTGTCTGATTGTCTAACCACTCGTGTTTTTGCCCGTTAACATTTTATTGAAGCAATTTCACCATGTTCTCAGATCGATTGTGCAATTACATAACAAATAGAAGAATGGCCAAAACTATTAAATTACGGCCCAAGTGACACTTAGCAGGACGGGGTTAATCTGGTATTGATGAAACAATAACGGTAACTGTTCATATAACAGACTACGCACACACACGACATGGGAAGTCAGTCTCGATCAATAGAGGACTATTATGACAGTTTGGTGATAGATTTTTCACACTAGCCCTGCTGTCATAATGTACAGGGAAGGTTAGAAGTATTAAGTATCCATCTCTTATTCTCTGGCCTGAACTCGATCATAATCTCAAAGACTGAGAAAAAAAGTCAGCTTTGAGTATGATGCTATCTATCTCCAGTCGAGAGCCTACAGTTGTTATGGTATGGCCTTCCTACAGGAGGCCATCTTGGGAGGTGGAAGAGCTTAGATGGTGTGATGGTCCCGATCACCGGCCAAATGCTGGCGCCTGGGCAGGGGTCGTAAAAGCAGAGACAGAAATAAAAACTAATGGTGTGTCATAGCCAGAAGGGAGGGGGTATACCATGCCTTGGCCCTACAACAAAACAGCCGTTTCTCATTACCAAAAGGGAGGGCAGGGGGAATGGTAGAGTATGCACCGTAAATTACACATTCATCGCTCTTCCTGACCATAAATTCTTACCCTGGCTCCATTGGACGGAGCTCTCCCTCACCTCCCACTCTCTTTTTTTTCACTCTGTTGTTCCCCACTCCCATGTTTTCCAAGAGAAATGAATGGTAAATCTTTTGAGTATATGGGTGCCCTCGATTTGCCAAGATCCTTAACACTGAATGATTTCATTACTTTAGTTTGGCCTTTGAGCCAGACCCCAGGGAGTGCATCACGTCAATAGGGAACACCCAGTCCATGTCTGCTTGACTTAAATGCACGATCCCTGATCCAAATGTAAACAAAAGGGTACCACCACCATGCCACAAATCAAAATCACAGCCTGATATCACTCTCAGATGGACTGACGTGGTTTTAAATGCAAAGATTAGCACTGGACCACAACTAAATCTAATTTATTAATGTTTTCTAATCCAGTTTGTATGGCTGGTGAGACAATGTCAACTTAAAGACTCAATTATGCACTCTTTTTCGGACCTGAGCTGACTCAGGTGTTTTCATGTGACCTAAGCATGGAACATTGACTGAGAGATGCAGCTGATCCTTGAGTCGAGATTATCAAGTTTCAGGGTTGCTTTTATTGTCTACCTAAAGAGAACATTGATCAGGACAAAGGGGATGCTGCAGCAGGAAAGAGACGTTACAGAAAGACTTGCAGCTTAAAAGAAAAAGCCTCTTTTATAAAAGTTGTGAGAGGCAAGGCAAAAAAACAAACAAAAACGCAGGCAATGTTGGACAAGTAATACTTTTTAAATATATTGTACCCTTCATACAAGACATGCAGCACAAAATGCTTTACAGTTATGGACAAAGCTTAAGTTTCTCCAACATTCTCCTACATACGAGATATTATCTCCTACATACAGGATGTTATCTCCTATGTGGGAAATATTATCTGGCACATAGAAGATAACATCCTTTACATATGAGATGATTTACGTTTTGGCCAACATTGCCGACATTTGGGGGTTTTTTTTAATATAAAGTAACACACACCAAGAATTATGATGGGGTGCCGATCACTGGCAATAGACGTGATTGTGGATTGATCTTGAGAAAGGCCCAAAGGTACAAACGTCATCAAAAGAAAAGAAACACATATGGAGCCAGAATGTGCGACTGTTTTTTGCATGTGCTTCCAAACTCTTCCATGTCACCAGCCCTATCTGTCACACACACTGTTCCCAACGTCAAGAATGGACTTCTCTGCTCTTTTATATAGTTAGTTCGTACTACTAATGATTTTGCTCAGCAAAGTACACTTCAATCTTTATAATCTGCAACATAATTTTCCAAAAAATCATGTGCTGCTTCCTTTAGATAATCCACAGACCCAACTCCATGTGTTTCATAAGGAAGTGTTTCCTTTTAAATGCAGAAAATACTTGAGAATATCCACAGAAAGGTCTGTGAATTATCCAAAACAACAGGACGTATTTCTGGAAGGACATGTCACTGTTAAGATTTTCAGATGTGACTGTTCAATGCTGCAAGGGTTTATGAATAATAATCCTAAATATAATGAATAATAAGTCCATTTGCCTCCAGTGGGTATTGAGACAAAATCACTGTAAATACCCCCACAAGATATTTTTTGGGTGATTTGACTGTTTGAACTCTGTGACTTTGGTGTCTATTCATTGTCTCAGTGTCGTCTTACTCAAAATGCCGTGAAACCCTGTTAGATTGCAACACTTTCCATCTTTGTCATGCTTTTGTTTCATTATAATGCACAGCATCAATGACATAATTCTCGCAGAAACCTCCCAACGATGTTCTGTCATCAGCCGGGTGAATGAGAGGTCTGGGGTACATGAGGCCACTGGAGTCTCCAACTGAGTCACCAGTGTACTGCCAGCAGCATCTACTGGACCCTGCCCTTTCAGTTTAGTGGCTTCCAGTTCTTTAAAGATTAGCCTTTGGAGATGTCCTGTCAGCAATCCCACTGATCCATGATAATTTCCATCTCTGAAGCTCCACAAGGCGTCCTCTCTCTATGGCTCAAGATCTGAGGGGTTGGATCTGGAAATCTACAAAGAGAAAATGTCCTTTTCGATTGGAAAGTATTCCAACGAATTGTACATCAAAACTGACAGCCTGGCATGTTTGATCAGCAACAGATATCTTTAAAAGTAGGGCTGCTAAATCAAAATAACAAAGCTATTTTATGTTTTTAGGGAAGCCAGCGCTCTATGTGAGAGAGACAAATCTACATCTGATGATGGTTAAAAGACAAGTTTCTTGAAATGGAAATCATATCTGAAGCATTAGGGTGCCGTAGTGAGTACAAATTTGGCCAACTTGGGTTTAATGTTCATCGTCAATGCCAAAATGTTCAAGTGTCCTTGAGATACTCGTTGAACTTCTGCAGTATCATCTGCAGGGCTGACTATTTGCTTGATACTTACTGCAAAACGAAGCAAGGAAAAGAAGGATTTCCCAAGGAGAAACAAACAAGAAACTCTTTTTATAACAAGCAAGTGGAAAACCCAAAGTATGCATGGGACAAGCAGGATACTTAATGAGGTTTAGTTGCTATTTACAGATCTTAATTTAACCCAAATGTGTCTGAGGCTCAGGAAAAGGTCAGAAACTCCTGATGGAGGAGAGGAAAAGTTTCGAAGATGCTTGTAGAATGGTTGATATGATACTTGATATGTACTGCCCCCTTTTGGTGGTAATCAGTACTACAAGGACAGACACCTGTATTGTGTTTAATACTGTTGTGTTGTGGCTCTGTGTGCATGTACTGTGTATTCAGAGGGGGGACAATAGAGGAAAGGAGACTGTCTGTGCAAGGTGTTTTTTTAGGGCATTTTTGCCTTTAATTGATAGGACAGTCAAGTGTGAAGGAGAGGGGGGGTTGACATGCAGCAGAGGGCCACGGGCTGGAGTTGAACCCGGGCCGTTGCGGCAACGGCCTTGTACATGGGGCGCCTGCTCTACCACTAAGCCACCGACACCCCCAAGGTGTTTAACATATTGAAATTCACAATAATCACACAATCTTTTCAGATGATTATTTTAGGTAACTGGGTTTTTAAAATGCAGTTCTACTGTACTTTAACTTTGGCACAGCTGTGAACACTCTATTCATACTATATATCAAAAATAGAAAGAGTATGCTCATGTATTTGGTGTCTTTGTCCACACAGTGATAAAGTTCATGTTCAGGGAGTGCATCATGTCAATAGGGAACACCCAGTCCATGTCTGCTTGACTTAAACGCACAATCCCTGATCAAAATATTAACAAAACAGTACCACCACCATGCCACAAATCAAAAATCAGAGCCTGATATCACTCTCAGATCGACTGACGCGTCTCTAAATGCAAAGATTACCACTAGTCTACAACTAAATCTAATCTATCAATGTTTTCTGATCCAGTTTTTATGGTTGGTGAGACAAATTGTCAACTGAAAGACTTAATTATGCAAGCTTTTTCAGAGTTGTCACCTGATTCAGAAACTGAGAAAGATACTGACTATGTACCGACTCAGTGACCACAGCCTGGACATCGAAATCGGAAGACACAGGCAGACCTGGCTGCCCAGAGAAGACAGGCTGTGTCAGCTCTGTCCTCAGAGACAGATGGAGACAGAGCAACATTTCCTGCTACAGTGTAGCACATATTAAGACACCAGGACAAAGTTCTTCAAGAATTAAATGTAAACTCCAAGATTTGGAGTTGACCAGACTAAAATGCAACATCTACTTGGAGAAAATAATGTCAGTCCATAGATGCAGCAAAATATGTCAAAGCATGTCACAGCCTGAGAGACAACCAACACAACAACATATAGCTCATCTCATCATAGATCACTCTATGCCTTTTTGTTTACCCCTTCATTTAATGCATTTTTTTCTTCTTTAAAATGTTTGTCTATGTATTTGTAATAATACATTGTTGTTAACTGTTTTTGAATTCTAACTGTCTCAAGTTGTAATTGTGCTTTGGCAACACATAAGAAACGTCATAGTGATAAAGCTCATTGAACTGAACTAAATTGACATCTAGCATTCTGTTAACAACTGAATTTAATAGCAAAGTATATTTTATGAACAAACATTAAGAATGAACATCAAGTATCAAAGAATTTAATGAAAACACTTCTTCTCACTCTCACATGCAAGCCTATGGGTCAAAGCCCAAGGATCATGACTGACTTTAAATCAACATGTTGTGACATTATTAATTGGGGTGACGACGGAAGAAGGGTGTGGATCAGCAATGGGTTTTTTTTTTCACAATGTGCGTGGGTGGGAAAAGCAACACTTCATGTCATTAATGTTATTTGTTCAATAGCATGTTGCAGATTGTCCTATGGTGGCACACAATTGCAATGAAATAAAAAAAACACAAGAGGGCGCCATGAAAACATAAAACACTTGTCATCCGACAAGCCAATAGTAACTCACACATGACATTATCATTATGATCTGAAATTGATGGTAATGGTTTGCTGGGTTTGCTGTGTTATTGATGAGATCATAGTGATGGTCATGTACAGTTTGGCAAATCTAAATATGTAATAAAAAGCTCTCTTTTCTTTTCCATTAGTGTGTCAAGGCTTTTGAAAGTTTTTGGACTGGGAAAGAGAGCTGCACAGCCAAAAGAAAAGAGAAGAGAAAAACAATAAAATGATTCAATCATATCAAACTTCCATCACTGCATTTAAGAAGTTTTATGGTTCATCTCCGTTTATATTTTTCAAAGAATTGTTTTGTCTTTTCCAGAATATTAAAACAAAAGTCACAAGCTAAAATCTGCCAGAAGAAAATGAATAAATTTACGCCCATGTGTTTTTGCTCATACTCTTGATTATACACGTGTGACTTTAATTTTCTGCCATGATCATCACTCTACACATGCCTTTAGAAGTTCTGTGGGTGGGGTTTTTGGCAATATGAGACAAAGGCTTTCTGTCAGGCTGGTGTTTGTTATTCATGATGTTGGTGAAAATGATCAAGATGATGCAGAAATGTATGAAATCTTTTCATCTATTTATGTCAAGATATTTATTTCTGTAAATTGACCTCTCAGTCGCCATCTCGATAATTTGCCCATTCAAGTAAATCCGAACTCTATCCTCCTCATATGAAGTCATCACATTTTGGGTTTACATGACCTTACACTTCATTCCACTTAACTTAGACCTGTTGTCCTCGTTCGTGGACACTTTTGGTGCCATCTAGTGGTAGTGAGCGCAAAATGCACTAATCAGCATTGCCAGGTGTACAATAATTATCGTATTTGTACAATAATTTGGCCCTCTGTACAATGTACGCTCAATAATCCCAAAAAAGGCCAAATGTACGATAATTTGACCATTTCATGAATGTGTGGTTGTAATCACTATGTCGGAGTTTTTTTGTGAGCCCTGAAGGCATCTGTTCCCAAGTGACATGTTTCCAGCCAATCGCACTTTGCTTAGCGTGAGATACGGATGACGTTGGTCTCTGAAGAATGAGCACGATTGGCTGAATAGTCAGCTGTACCCGCCCCACGAGGCGCTAGGATCAGTCAGGAAGTCGAGCGAGAATAAGATTCATAACAGAAGAAGAAGAAGAAGAAGAAGAAGAAGAAGAAGAAGAAGAAGAAGAAGAAGAAGAAGAAGAAGAAGAAGAGAAGCAAGGAAAATGGAAAAAAAGTAAACCAAAAAAAGTAAACACTAGAGTGACTATATTTGCCTATAGCGCATCAGTAGGATTGTTATTTTGGTTATCACAGATGTACGATAATTTCCCTCAAAATACGATAATTTTGAGTCTCTGGTACGATAATCCTACATTTCCCACCTGGCAACACTGGCACTAATCCATGTAAAAACAAAATGGCAGCCATCTCTGCCAAGTCAGTCTGCAGCTGATCCCGACACAACAGTAGACAAGGTCCAAAACCTGATCACATTTTATGGTTGAATCTTGTTTATTTATGATTAATAATGTTTGTAGTTTGATACGGCAACAACTTTGACCAATTTTAGCCACAGTAACAAGCTAAGACACTGCTAATTAGGAAGTACTCGCTTGAAGACATTGGGACTTTATTATCGTCTCCTTTGAGGACATTGAGACTTAATTATCATTGACAAAGTTTAGTTTTTTTATACTTATCAGATCCTACTGATCCGAAATAGCTAGGAGAAATTTAAACAGCATACCAAACAAAAGTTCAGGTCTATGGAGGCTATTTACTTGCTTCTCTCTTTCACTCCGTCAAAACTGAACTTTTATACAAATTCTCTTTTTTAAACAGGATTCCGATCACCCCTTAACAAAGAGCTGGAAGGCTTATCTGCTTTTTTTCGATGCTAAATCTTCTTGACGTTTTGAATTACAGTCAATCATGGTCAATCCACTCCTCAAGCTTTTTGCATTCCAAACATCTCATCTCCAAACAACTGTTCCAACAGAGCTGCCCAGCTGCCAACAGCAGAGGACTGTAGTTATACTGGGCTGCTAAAGCAACTGTATGTTAGATTGTTTAAGTATGCATACTCAGCAGACTGCCCTTTACCCTCCCGTTCACCTCTGTCTTATAAACCCAAGCAGATTCAACACATCTTGCAGTAGACATGTTTTAATTGACCACCTTCAATCCCATTGAAGCATAAAAGTAATCAAGAGGTTTCTCATTTCCCGTCAACAGCTTTGGCTCATTTGATCCATCTGTCATCGTCCTCACTGCACTCACCCCTGGCCTCACCGCAGAATCACTGAACTGTGATCCACACTCATTTGTTGTTTTGACTCAAATCTTTACCTTATTTTCACCCACTGACAAGTTGAATCTTTGAACACCTGCACCAATAAACCTCAAAGTCGAGTGAAAGGCAAAAAATAAACCCTGAAAAACATCAAAAGGAGAGAAGTCTTTGTCAGGGACATATGTCCTTTTGTTTCACTCCTTGCATCTTGCCGTAACAGCTGCCAAACCTTTGTTCAAGCAGCATTACAAGTAAACAAATACAAACTCTGGCTCTCAAACTAAGCTGAAAGAGCAAGAAAGAGATGTAAGCTAAGATAATAATCTGCTGACACAAATTGCTTTCCTCTCCAGGCACAAAGACTCTTTTACTGCATACTGTACATTTCAGGCATTATATTCTTTATGGTTTTCGCCAGAGCAATTACCAAGAAGGGCAGAGCTCAAAACCACAGTCAGATGATGTGACTAATATTCTTGTGTCCTCAGGATGTTCAAGCCTCAATTGCTTTATAAGAATTTATCACATTCCAGCGCTCCCACATTAATAGACTGCTCCAGTTCCAAAACCACATCAAACCCTTAAAAGTGTAAAAATGTATGGGGAGGGAGAAAATGGCAGCAGAACAAACAAACATTGTGTCCAACACTTTGCACTGTAGAATGTGTGAAATGCAGCGTGGGTGTGAAGTTCAAATATAATCTGTATATCTCTGTAATCGCCTATATACAGAACACTTACTGCATGTATCAGCCAGTACAGTCGCCAGAAGAAAATGTTGGCATTGTGCGTTCCTTCAAACCACAAAGGTTTGTCACATTTGTTTAATCAGTATCATTACAGCAGTTGTAAAGTGACGTAGTATGTGAGCTGACTTTGTCATTAGGAGGTGGAAGTGATGGTGGATGGCGTGTCACCTAGGCAAGACCACTACAGACCACCGTTCAACACCAACAAACAATAAATCCTATTGTCTGTCCTGTTTATTGCTTGGGCACTGTTATTTACGTGACAACACCTGAACATAACACACACAGACACACGCTGGCTGTTTGTTTCTACCTCTCTCCTCGCTGGAAGTCTTGGACCTCCAGCCACCCGCCTCCGCCTTGATTAAACGCTGAAAATAAAATAAAAGAGAGAGACAGGTTTTTCCTATTTTATCTTATTTTGTTTTATTTCTCCCTCTCCTCTCGCTGGAAGCGTCGGACCTCCCGCCTCCCGCTCCCTTCTCAAACACGGAGGTCTCCCTCTCCGCTGAGCACGCCCGGCCTGTTAAATAGCCTGTAACCATAACAACTGTGTGACACAAACTCAGAGCTTTGGTCATTAATGTCGGGCTCGGTTTGGGTTCGGACAGAAATATGCAGCCCGTGCACACACACACACACACACACACACACACACACACACACACACACAAACACAAACACACGGAAAACCGGACATTAGTTTATAAAACCCCCCCGGACGCCCCGGACGGGACGTGAAAAGTGCCATGTCCGGGCAAAAGAGGATGTTTGGTCAGCCTTGTTTATAGCAGCTTTTTAGGCACCAAACATGGGTGTTTTGTCACAGCCTATCACTGTTTTTCCCACTGATTTTTAGGCACCAAATATGGGTGTTTGTCACAACCTGTCACTGTGTTTCCCGCTGATTTAGAGGCTCCAAATGTGGGTGTTTGTCACAACCTGTCACATTGTTTGCCACTGATTTTTGTGGGTGTTTTGTCACAACTTATCACTTTGTTTCCTGCTAATTTTTAGATACCAATTGTGGGTGTTCTGCCACGACATGTGACTGTGTTTCCCACTGATTTTTGGGCACCAAATGTGGGCGTTTTGTTGCGACCTGTTACTGTGTTTCCCACTGATTTTTGGGCACCAAATGTGGGTGTTTTGTTGTGACCTGTTACTGTGTTTCCTGCTGATTTTTAGGCACTAAACATGGGCGTTTTGTATCTGTTTTTCCAGCACAGACAGTGTCATGGAAAGCAATTGTTTCTTACCAACATTGCTGCTTTTCCTACAAGGATAGTGCATGAAGTGTGATTGTTTCTTACCGAGACATTACTGTTTTTCCAGCAGGGATTGTGCCCACAAAACCAGGTATTTCAAGCCAAAATATGGTCTTTTTCTAACCATAAGCAAGTGTTTTTTGTGCCTAAACCTAAGTACATGTTAACCACAGCATTGTTGAAATGTAAAGTTTCAATGTATCCACTGCATTATAACGTGCAAATGTAACATGTTCGTTGTTTGCAGAAATGTACAATGCCAACATATTTCTGGAAACTGGGTCGTAGGAGCATGATTTTTTTTACACAAATTTTCCTTCAAGTAGTTGTGGTGGTTTTTATATTTACAATCAAGAGTACATATGCATGTGCTGTGGTGTCAGGTATAACTTGTGAGAGAACTAAACGGCACACTGACTAGGAAGTCGTCCAGAATTGCAGTTGTCATCAGTCTTCCTTTGGAAAGGAGAGATTTTAACAGAAGTTGGATCAGAGCGATGGACACATCCGACCCTGAACTCTGGAAAAACAAGGCCTTGTTTTCCTGCTGAGAGCGCTCATTACAAGACAGTATAAGAGCTTCCCACAAGCAAGCACAACTCCTTGACCTCAGACGGGAGTGAATGGAGAGGACAAGAGCTTGGGCCAAGCCACAGAGGCAGACTCCAAACCTCGCCAACAAGCACCAGCCCCGTGAGTGTCAGCTTGGGACACAGATGTATGTTGTTTTTTTCCTCTTTCTTCATCCCCAGTACATATATAAGCCTTCAGTACACAGTGAAACGCTACAGCTGCTCCACTATGAGTCTTACGTGCTGTTGTGCTACAATACTTGCCAAGGAGAAGAAACTCTCTTGGTAGTTCATCATTTACTCTGGGAATTAGAAAAGATAAACTAAGAGACTAAGAGTCTTCCATCTGTATAATGTTTATCATATTCGTCATCTTAATTTAGCATTTTAGTATTCTGACGTTTGCAGACTAGCACTAAATACAAAGGACAGTTGAGGCTGTTGGGAGAGTGAAGAGTTTTGCAGGTATTTGGTCATAAACCAAAGTATTAGACACACTGACATTTTCAACTGATGATGCTAGTCAGGAAGTCATCAATGTCATTAGAGTTCACTCAATATTACAAGTGTCAACCTCATAGTGGCACCAGAGGAAGAGTCAGGGCATCACCAAAGTCATAGGGATTCATCCTCTGGGGAGCTGGGACAAGAGCTCAAACAGGCCTTACAGGACAAATTTAAACTACCTTAGGACATTCACCCAAATAATACAATGATTTAGCACACTTGGCACACAGTAAAGTTCGGACTTGATTTCCTATTTCAGTTCTCAACCTCAAAACAAGAGGTTTCCCTTCAACAAAGGCAAGTCCTCACATACACCAAGAGGTCAATTTTGAACAATCAATACGTTAGGAATAAGAGTTTATTTTTGACTTAATGGGCAATCTTTGAAATCCAGGGGAAAAACTCTCTATCTTACAAATATTAAAATACATTAAACATTAAACCCAATACCAAATAACCAGTATTTGCTACTAAATGAGGACTACAAGGTGCTGCAGCCAATGGCCTATATTTTATTTACACCACACTACGAAACACTGCAATATAAGAAAGAAATAACAAAAAGGATAAAAGGCACACTTAAGACTGATACATACACAAGAGGAAAAACAATGACCACACAGCACTTCCTGGTGCTAACACAGCTATGGCTGCTCACAACAACTAAACACTTAGTTTTGTAAGAAAAATAAATAAATATTTGAATAAATAAATTTAAAAAATTATAATAAATGTCACATTCCCCTACTGGAAATCAGGGTTTCAGTGTACTTCTATGGTTTATGTGTTATTGTGAAGGAAGTGCCATCTCATGGTGACTGCTTGCAATTTCATGAATGTGCATATTTAAAGTCTTCATTCAGGATGATCCCCAGTAGCTGTTACCGCAGTAACGACTAGTCTTCCTAGGGTCCACACAAACCAAGACAGGACATTAAATTATCACATCGGTGACAATTTACAACATCGACAAATTTAAATAAAACCAATGTCATCACATCAGTAGATAATAAAAGCAAACCAGTAGAGCCCATAACCTCAGCTCATAGGATTATATGTAACTGCATGGATTATATGTGACTGTACACCGAGGTATCACCCAAGTGAGTGCCACAAATACAAATAACCTTCACAAACATTACATCATATGTTTGTAAAACTGATTTCTTTTTAATAACTGCTTGGAATTTGAATCTAGACGTGCTGTGTCAGGAAACAGGAGCAGGAGGTAGACTGGGAGTTGACTGGCTGGTAGCTTAAAGGCCTTTGGGTGGGAGGGGAGTTCTAGGTCGCTGCATATGTTAACCAAATATCATGGATACAATTATCACATCAAAACCAATCTAAAAGTACAGTGTTCAAGAAAAGTGGGAACAAAAAAAAAAAAAATTCAGATATCATGCAGATCAATATTCTTTTAGGCAATGTATGTTACCTCTGAAGATGTCATGTGATCTACCAGTGAACAGATACTTCCTTTTTTCTGATGTTTCCAACTCCTTTATGCATCGTAGCTTTCCGTGTGGAAACATTTCAGTATTTGCATTAAACTGTAAACTGACAGGCTCTGTAACTTAATTTCACTCTGACTCTGCATCGCTGCGTCCTGCAGCTTCTCCGGTAGCAAACATGCAGTTAAGTAGTCACTGAGGTATGCTGAATTACCAATGAGAGTATAATCTCTCAGACATTTGGGGTTAACCCACGTCTGCTGAGGTTACATACTACAGACGTGACTGCGGTGGACCAGTGCACTTTGTCAAGTGGACACCTAACACTAAACTGAGTAATGACACGGGCCAGGGGAGAGCAGGAAGAAACCAAAGGGCAGAGGGTTTAACTTTCTGTCTTTTGACAGCTGTGGCAGCCTCCATGTTCCACTATGGAAAGTATTCAACAAGTCGTTTTTCTGTCAAAACTCATGTCTCTTTTGGTCTCACAGAGTGCATACGGTAAACACTGCATACACTGTGTCTCTGGTGAGTTAACATGATTTGATATTCAAACACTCTTTGTGCTTTTTGGCTTCTGTTTTTGGTTGCCTTCATTGTTTGTTCAATAAATTCATAATTCTGAGAGTCAGAAAATGTCCTTGAGTTTTTAAATGACTCAAATACTCGTGGGAATATTTGATCAAGGTAATAAAGGTAAGACAAACAACACTAACTGCCAACCATTTTTTAATTCCCACATTAATCAAACTTGTCTCTACAATGTTAACAGATTTTTTTTTATTGCGCTAGCAGTGTGACTCACACACAAAACAGAAACCCAGTGATGTATCAGGAGTGAAAGACGAGCTCTGGCCCCCCTCGCAGACTATTTTTCATCTTTTGCTGCGTCACTGCTGATAACTGGGCTGTAGAGTCACACACTTCCAGTTACACGCTCTGTGGCTGGATTATTTAGGAGATTATGTGAAACTTTATCTGATAGGAGCTCTCAGTGGAGTCCTAAATTATTGGAGCTAGAATGACAGGTGAGGTTGTCTTTAGTGATTCAAGATTGTTAGGAATGCTTACTTGCTCCCCTTTCTATGGAGACACAGCATCTAACTACTATTAAATTACTCAAGGTTGGAAAGTCACAAAGAAGTGTTTGAACTAGGGATCGGAAGCAGTTAAATCTTAATCCAATATGTATTGTTTGAGTGAAAATACATATTGACGAGATATTTGGATGTTGGGGTGTTTGTAGTACTGATTTTACAATCAAACTATGACTGAGCATTGAAGGCTGACTGCAGTTTGTCAGCACGCTCCAGGCTTTAATCTTGCATGAGGTATCCAAATTTCAACAGTTCTAACAACACACCACACTTTGAGGTGTTGATTGATGGAGGAAATTTCCCAAACTGGTTGCACTCCTCAGCCAAAACCACATCAAGGGTAGGAGCAACTTAAGATAGTGTTTGTTCAGAAAATATTCACAGCGACATTCTGATTGTGCTAAACTTCTTCAACCAGCAAGAAGAGCAAATCACACACCTAACTATATATCCATGTCAGCTCACTTGCTCCAAGTGTGTTTCCCAATCAGTAATCAACACACCCTTGACACAGTTATTCCGACCAGGTGTGTCAGCTGCCACCAAGATAGTCAGCGGAGTTAAAACAACACTGTGAATAAATGATTCTGAAATGATGTTGCCAAAAAGGATGCGAAGAATCATACTAGATTCTGATGAGGTGTACTTCCTGCGGTGCACAAAGTTTATGGGATACAGCAGGCTGTGAACAGTAACACTGTAAAACTGACTCATACTATTGTGTGCTTGTCTAGACATCGTACATGACGTGACCGCAGCTTGCTGCAACACTCACCGCTGCCGGTTCAAGCTTGATCAAGTTTTTCTGATTATGTCAGCGCTGGTGTTTTGGCAAATGGAAAACAGGAAGATGGTCATTCATTCAGTATTTCATTCATTAAAGTGTTGACTTTCAATTCATGGTGCAGGGGGTTTATGATCACACTTTTAACCAGCAGGGAATCAAAAATCATGTAAATTTAAAAACAAACTTTAGATTGAAAATCATGTCGGTAGTGCTCACTTACCTTCTCACCATTCTCATATGCTGAGGTATAAACTAAAATATAGTAAAGCATAAAAAGCCTCCACTTATAATCAGTGGCATATCTTGTGAGATGATCAAAAATATTTTCATTAATACCCCTTTACGTATGAAAATAGATGGGTTTGTTTGAAATGTTGTGACAGTCACTGCCCACATGTGCGTCTTTTATGCTGGCATAAACACTGTAAAACTATCACGTAAATCATTGACATCAACAGGCCAATATTTGGGATGGTGTCTATATGGGAAAGACCTTTAATTCCTTTCACACAAAACTGTTGTTCAGCAAAGATTGAGAAATAAAAAATCAAATTGTGTATTTAAACTTGCATCAGAGAGAGTTACGGCACTTGTGAATACTCACAACTTGGATTAATTTTTATGAAAAACTCTTTTGATTCCTTTAATCTGAGGACCCTTACAGACTAAAGGAATATGAATAATTTACAGGGTAATCGAGGAATGGATACATAATTAGAGGTAGCCAACAACACGGTTTTATACGACCAAAGAACTTCTATTAAAAAAGAATTAACTGCTTGGCAACCAGACCAGGCGTCTAATTAAGACAGGCGTTTATTTGTCAAAAAGTGTAGCCACACCAGGCTAGTGAGAGGGAATGGGCATTTAATTGGCATTAAGCTTTTAATTGAAGTTTTACGGTACATCCAGTAGATGGCCCTAGAGGGCACAGTCAAAAGTTTCTGACAATGGAGGAGGTCAATGACGTGGAGGAGGTCGTAGTAATGTTCCTATTCGAGGAGGCAGCACTGTAGACGGTGGTGATCTGTGAAGCCATTTAATACATCGCGACATGTGGACAGAGAATTCTTTCTACGGTGTAACAAATTTGTTCCATTCCTCCTCTTTTTAAAATGTCTTTGTTGTGTTCTGTGTTCGTATCTTGCAGCTACACTGACCCCACAATCTCTGGTGGTGCTGCTCTGTTTTGTCCATACCTGTAAGCTTTCAGAAAACATGCACAAATTCAACAAAATGAACTCACAGTATGGACAGAAGGCTCTGTCCGTGTCCCTGTACGTATCTAACATTCAGCATAAATGAGCCAATACAGTATTAGAGTGGACACAGACAACTTCTAAACTTTTCTGCCCCCTAGTGTTTTCTAGTGGTACTATTATTGGTGCAGTCGACGCAGTGACAGCCAGTTCACTTTCCTTCTCCCTCAGAGCCTGACAGTTACCAACAATACAGGAAACTGCATTACGGTTTGCAGAATTTCTTTGGTTGTTTCACCATTTGCCATTTCCGCTACTGGGGATAGTAATTGCAAAGAACTTACATTGATGCTCTTTGGTAACTGGGGATAGCTGCCAATGTCTTCTGTCCTCTTCCTGTTTTGTTAGTGAAATGGTTGACACACATCCTTTGTGCTGTTAATTGAGCCTTCATGTCACCAAGTGACCGTACGCAGCAAACTGTACAGATTGTACAGTAAAAGTGAGGCTTAATTAAAGGGAACCATTCTTAACATCGTTGGTGTCAGTATTCTACAGCCACTGTGTGCAATCACCATTTAATTCATAGTAAAAAAGTTCAAGCAAAAAGTCTATTTTTACTTTAATTTGACAAACACTGATGTAGTACCTGTAGAGCTAATACAGTATGTAGTTTAATGTATGTTGCATGCTAAAACACCCTGGTGTTTCCCATGCATAAAATCAGTACAAGTAGAATTGAGCGAAGATTGAGTTTGATATTTTGTGGGGCACTGACGTATTGATATATGCAGAATGCAGTCCAATTAATAGATGTAGGTTTGTTGCAACAGAAATGCTCATTTAGACTCAGTTCCTCCCAGCTGCTTTAAAGGCCCTGCACACTCACACAGGTGTTTTCACTCACTGTGTAATTAGACCACTGCTCTCTTTGTTACTGGGCAAAGAAAAAAGGAACTTAAATGTCGCCTTGTCCAAATAGGTGCAATAAACTTCAGAGGGGAGGAAAGAATTGCAAAGACGGAAAAATAAAACATGAAACTGAAAGTTATTTTCAGTTAATATCTCAGTTTTGACAAGATTTTACTCCTACTACCTTTTAAATGTTACTTGCCAATATAACAAGTGAATAACCTCATCTGCTGCTTCTGAACGTAGGAACTGGATAGCATCTATTTGCTGGGAATCTGGTAGATCCAGATGGATCCAGATTAATTTATTTAAAGAAAATGCATGACATTCAGTGAGCATAAACTATTTACTCATATCAAATCAGGAATCACTCCAATTAGGCTCCACACAGTTGTTAAAAATAATATTTAATCTAAATGTGCAAACATAAAAGCATTTAATATTAAACACCAATCAACACCAATACACCAATAGTTATGTGAGACAGGAGCCATTGATGGTCGTAATAGATAGACGCAAACAGTATAAGCATTTTATACTCCAGAGGCCGGTTACACAAAGCACCGTAAATTAAGATTTTCCTTCAATTCCAAGTTAAGGTTTCCTTTAAATAAACTGGTTGCACAAAACATTGTTAAGTCTTCTCCTTAAGGTTTCCTTTAGTTTTTCTCCTTGTCTTGGTCTTATACTTAAAGGGATAGTGCACCCAAAAATGAAAATTCAGCCATTATCTACTCACCCATATGCACCTAATGGTAGACGGCGTCCCAGACTAATGTCCAAGAACACAAAATTGAATCCACAAAGTACCTCCATACTGCTCATTCATAGTGATCCAAGTGTGCTGCAGCCGCAACATAAAAAGTTGTTTTGAAAAATGTCATATGAACTCTGTTTTTAGCCTCACTGTAGCCTGTAGCTCTGACTGCTTCTCTGTGCTCTGCGCTCACGTGTGCGTGCCTGCGCGAGACCAGCGAAAGCATGAGCTTTGCTCACCCGTGTTTACATCACGTGACACGTGCACCGCAGGGAGAGACAGCGGTAACCGCAGTAGGTAAAAGATAATTTGCACTACGGTCTTTTAGCAAAGGACAGCCCAACATGTCTGAAGACTTTGAACGTGAGGAGGAACAGCATTTCTTTGTTGAGCTGTATTTGTTTGAGCCCGAGTATATGCACGGAACTCAGGCTACTGGACGAAGCAGCCACTGCAGCTCATGAGCCTAACCCTCAGCCAGCCGCAGAATACTGGAGTCCAGCACTGGAAACCTGGTGGTGTGAATGCAAAGCAATGCCAATAGATGAGAAAAGTCTTTGCTGCTCAGACTGGGAATTGGCGATGCCTGCACTTGAGAATCTGGACATCAGTACTGACGAGACTGCTGCTCTTCAGAGATCACCGATCACCCTGAGCGCGCGCACACGTGAACGCGGAGCACAGAGAAGCAGTCAGAGCTACAGGCTACAGTGAGGCTAAAAACAGAGTTCAAATGACTTTTTCAAAACAACTTTTTATGCCGCGGCTGCAGCACACTTGGATCACTATGGATGAGCAGTATGGAGGTACTCTGTGGATTCAATTTTGTGTTCTTGGACGTTAGTCTGGGGCGCCGTCTGCCATTAGGTGTGCTAGCCGCTCCACCCACTGATCTCCGCAAGGGATGTGAGGACTCTAAAACTTCACCAGGGCCTCCGTCAGCATATGGGTGAGTAGATAATGGCTGAATTTTCATTTTTGGGTGCACTGTCCCTTTAAGGAATTGCTTAAAGTCAGTTAAACCATTGCACAGATGACCTTAGCCACTCAAGTAAGGAAAAAAACACAAGGTACTTCTGAGTGCATCTTAACGGCAACATGGGCGAGTTTATGCGATAAATAAGGAAAATGAAAACATCCCGAGAAGAGTGTTCAGCGAACAGGGTACCTGATACCTAATGATGAGTACTTGATTTGCATTATAAATCTGACGAGAGGTCGATTTATGACCTCCTCACCGGGTTTCAAATGCCCCCACTGGCTGCTGAACACAGTGGTGAAGTTCCCTTCCAAACGTTGCAATTTCCTCCAAAATTCATTGCTTCATGTTTGCTGTTATTTTCAGATCAAATTTACCTTTCATTATATTTTTTTCTTTCATTGAATTCCTCTAGAAGTACAATTTTTTCTTCCCCCAACCAATTTGGTCGTTGTGTCTTCTTATCTTCTTCCTTTTTTTATTTATTTATTTTTTTTGTTTTTACCATCAGGCCAACTTTGTGAGACAATATTTAGGTCGACAAGAGGTAGCCTGGGCTATCACATGCGCATGTTCAAGTAAACAAATGGTCTCCATGGGAACAGTAGAATCGTACTGCTGTAAAATCTTTCAGTTCAGTGCAGTAAATGCCTTAACATATTTCCTTGACTAAAGAAACCTTTAAAGAGATTCTGTGCAACACCCTTAAGTAATTTACTCAGCTAGGGAAAAACCTCAAGTGTCATACCTAAGGAGCAAACTTAAGGTGCTTTGCTCAACTGGCCCCAGATCTTTAAGGGCTAAGATTGTTGCACAGACTGCACAAAAGATATCCCATCACCTTCACCTTGGATTCTGAGAATTTGCTTCCCTCTGAAACTGTGATAAGTGATTCTGATTTTATGCTGAAAAGTGATCCAGTTGGGTGAGAACAGGGCAGAGCAGACATCTGGCATCAATATGGACAGGGTCTCTGCTAATCATCCCTCACTGCTGTTTTTATGGACCAAACTTTCTATAAACCTTTGGGATCTGAGCCTGTATTAACATTATTCTGTCTGCCTCTCTCCTCTTCTGATACTTCCTGGTGCCTTGGTTGTTGCTACCTTACAAGTACGTTCTGTGACTATAATCTGTCACTTTTAAAGACCTGCTGAAGCAATATATAAATAATCACAAGAGGAAACTGCATGTTTGAGTTGACCTTAAACCCACGCATGAACTATAGACTGTTTATAAGGATCCATTCATTCTCTGTGACTGTTTGTCCTTTTACAGGGCCGTGGGGGGACTGGAGCCAATCCCAGCTGACACTGGATGTGAGGCCATCCCATTTTCATTCCTAAGTCATCGAATATTGCGGCTTTGTCAGTGACTTTGTTGTCAGACACTGGACACTAAAACCAATGTTTGGCAGTGATATGATACACGGCCTAGATAAACAAGTTCTTTTTAATCGTACAAACTCAAATGACAATCAACACAGGCAACTGAATTGAAGGAAATAGCCTGTTAGCTAAGCTAGCACACTGTCATCCTGTATCTCTGAAATCCACTGCAAAAGTTCAATTTTTTTTAACTTACTTGTGGCAAAATATTATGGAGGGGAGGAGTTTCACAGGCACATGGGACATCACGGAGATTCCCATAGGAATGAATGGACTTTTGGTTGTCTTGTCTCTGTACACATACATAAGTGGAAACGAGGCGTTATGATATGCTGCCAGACGGCTGGATGGCAGCTGTTGTGGCAGTATGATACACAGATGGAGGCCTTCAGTTCATAACACGGCCGGACAGACCTGTGGTGGCGGTGTGAAACACCAGTGGACAGCATCAGGTTGCAATGTTGCTGGTATCGACTTAATATAAGGAGCTGGAAAGGCCCTATAGGGCGGGTGGAAGGGGTGGTGGATGGATCCAACAAACCCGGGACTTTCTCCCACAACTCTGGTGTTCCCTTCCCTTATCAACGTAGAGCCACATCATGATGTTTTTTCTGAACCTCAACATGCGCTTTTGTTGCCTAGACCTAGCCATGTGCTTTTGGTGACGTACCAGGACTGGTAGTGGCGCCTGAAACGTCAACAGCAGACGCAGACGGCAACCTAGCACCATAATATGTAGACATGAAAGGCCACCAACAAAGCAGCGATATACTGTATGACGACTTGGGATGAGATTGTGTTGTTGAGGCAGGAACTCCTGGTTTGGTGTGGTGTCACCAGACTATCACAGCAGTGACACATAGAGATTACACGCGCTTACGCTCACACTTACTGGCAATTTCGGGTCACCAATGAACCTGCATGTCTTTGGACTGTGGGAGGAAACTGAAGAACCCAGGAAGAACATGCAACTCCACAAAGAAGGGCCTCAAGCCTGGGTTTGAACCCATCTGGCTGTGAGGTGACAGTGCTAGCCACTGCACCACCATGCCACCCTGTTTATAAATAACACTTCCTTCCAACTATTTATGATTCAATGTCCGTATTTTTTATATGTTCAGCAGGCAAAACTAAGCTTGCAGTGCCTCAGTTAGGAAGCCAACTGTCCTTCAGCAGTGAAGTTCCACTTTGTGATTAAAGCTGATAAAACAAGTTCATTTTCACACGCACAGCATAAACTCTGACATGTGCAGCTTTGATTAAAATAAACCGAGCTGTGTTTAGTGTGTGAACTACACCCCAGTCTCCTTTTTGGTGAAACTGTAAATGACATTACTGGCAGGCAGCCTCACGAGTTACATCAACTATAGATGGCTGATGGAGTCTGGCTGAGTCTACTTGTGTTGGTCTTGTCATGTCCAGAGCCTGACAACAAGTCACACTGTTTGTTTTTGCATGGAGGGTTGACATTTGGGGGAAATGTTAGGCCCAGCAGCAAAATTGTGAGCCTAATATCTTTTGCGTGAAGAGGCCAACCTCTAGTAAGTGAGTGTGAGTGCTATTCTGCTGACTGCACACTTCGAGTCAAAAGAAAGGCCGTACTTTCTCAGACATGTCCTGTTCTCCAGGAACTTCTGTTGTGTAAACTTAATTCTGTGTGACAGTGATAACAAAGACATTGGACATGTTGCTGAAAATCAGACAGACCACAAGGCAGCTTTAAAATTCATGCTAATAGCTGTAAAAGTTGAACTCGTTCGCAGAGTGCATTCACCATATGATACAGCTAACGTCTCCACAGCTCTTCCTCTGACCCTTCCTGCAAGCTGCCACCTCCCCGCCTGCCTCCTCCCAATAAATCCAAAGGGGGCCGAGTGTGGAGCTGACCCCCCCAGTGAAAGTGCCATGGAGCAACTCCAGATGTGAACATCCTCCCTCTCTCCCACACTCTTTTCTCTCCCACTTCCACCACCACTCACCCCCCTCCTTCCCTCCCTCCCCCGTGCAGCTACGAGTTTTCCATTTCCTTTTTTGGTGAAAAAATCTCAAACGCAGGCTGGGAGGAGGACATTGCACCAATGCCGACAGGAGAGTGTATCTGGCGGTCTGTGTGTGTGTGTGTGTGTGTGTGCTCGATCAAGGCGACGAAACAGTCGAGTCAGCATAAACAGCGGCATATACATACACACATTCAGTCACACACACACATATACACAGATGTGCATTCACTCTCCCTTTTACTCTGTCTCTCAAACACACACACACAGATATTTTAACCCCACACACAAAACACTTTTTTGTCTTTTATTACACACACATGGTTTCCTCTCTCTAACACTTTCTCACACTCACACACTTGTATGCCCTTCCCCTGGTGCACTCACTCTCTCTCTCACACACACACACACACACACACACACACACTGATCTTTCCTAGAAAGACTTTTTAAACGTACCAGAAGGGTTTTCTCCGGCTTAGACAGTAAACACAAGTCCGCAGAAAGCTACGACCTCATAAACCAGTAATGGATATTTCACTGAGACCACTGATACACACAGAGTAATAAAAAACTTCCAAGCAAACATCAGTCAGTGTAAATTTATTTAATAAGACTTCACAAATGTAACTAACCATGTAGCATTTAGCCATCAATCATTTATCATCTTTTTTTTTTACAGCACGTTCATACTGTTATCACCTCATTGCCGTATGTTCAATCTTAAAATGTATATTTGCCAACTCTGACTCACCAGCATCAAAGCTGAAATAATGAAATATAGGTATTTTTTAATAACTTTTCACATACATGTTACAAACTAACAATATAAAACACTAACAGCGTTATCGGCGACAAAATAATTATCGACGCAAATCATGGCAGACATGCACACTCCTGCAATACACAAAGGTACCGCATTTCATTTCAGCTTCTTTTGGGGTTATAAATGCTGGCTCTTTGAGCAATGGTGATTAAAAAAAAAAAAAATCATTACAACAAATGAAAAAAGACAGAAATAAGATGTAAAAATAAGTGTCATTGCAAAGTTCAACAAAAGCAGATACATGACGAAAAAAGTGGTCTGTGTGCCATGTTTTTTTTTTTAGGTGTGTTTTATGTGCACATAACATGGTAGCGAGATAATATCTTATCAAAAGTGCAAATGACTTTATTGATCATAACTACCATACACTGACTACCTCACTGGAAGCATAATCAGCCTTGTTTTTCTACATTTTCTTCTTGCTTTTACTCTTTGACATATTTTAATTAAAATGCTTAAAACTGCAGTTATAAGAGCATGAAAACAGTACCTCCACCAATACGTTGAAATACAGACCGTAAGGTTTACATACTATACTGTATCAGTGTTCTGTGTCTTCTCTTCAGAGCCTGACCTCTACCTGAAGTGGCAATTTTTATATATAAAATATGAAGGATTATTTTTGCAAAGTGACTAGCATTTTGCGTTTCTTTGGTTCAATAGCACATAACATATAAGTAATGTTATTCTTAAGGCACTCTATAAACTTTGTTTCATAAACTTATTAACCCTTTGGCTAAAGAGGAAATCTTTGTGGTGGTTCATTAAAACGATGCAGCACTAGCTCCTGGATGAAAACCGCACTCAGACAGGGACCACGAGGAACTCTTTTTATATAAAAACAACCTGAGAGGCAGCATTTGTTAGCCTGCGTTACCTTCCTCGGTAATGACTCGGGGTTCTTAAAAATGCTGTGACAAAGGGTGAAAGGTAATTCAAAGGGAAGGGCAAAAATGTGGTAAGTGACCGCTCTATAGGCTGCTGTTGCAGTCGCGGCACAAGATCCTGTCACCATCAGGGAAAAAGCCGGCGCCCACCAGCGAAGCAGAGCACTGGGAGCAGGTGAAGCATGGCTGATGCCACTGGCGATCCTCAAATGAGATGTACTTCCCTCCTCCAAAACCTAGGACAAGAAGAGCAGTGAGACAGAGATTAAACTATTGAAACAAAATGAGAGTAGACTGGACATTTCCATTCAAATCAGTGCACCAGGATGGTCAGAACTGCAGCCATTTTTTATGTGTGCCGTTGTAGTGAGCTAACTTCTGAATAAACTTCAGTATAAACAAACTGACTTTTGGCAAGTTTTGAACTCACTGAGATGAGGTTTTGCACTTACGGCCAAACGAGCAGTGACTAGTGACTTTGTGCACTATCTCTGTTGACTTGCTGCTAGAGAGGAATCTGGATTTAACTGCTTTAGTAAGTCATTAAATTATATTCATTAGTATCTCAAACTAGTGACTGTGACACACTTTACGGTCCCACTGACGTGTGTTGTCACTGCAACAACTATCACCAATCGCCTTTTTTCTTAAATGACCATGGGCAACAGTTTAATGTCAATTCTACCTTTATCCATTTCTACTGATTAAACTGCATGCCGAGCTTTAGGGCTGGCTTTGAATCCAAGACAACTGAGGGAGCAAATCATGCGTACTTCAAAACAAGGCAACCAGGAAAAAAGTCTTTATCCATCACTCATACAAAGAGAATGACAGAGAAAATCAGTTTTAAATGCCTTTAAGACATTTCGCATAGATGTATTTGTTCCCTGGAACGGAGCTGGTGTGTATAATCTGTAATTGGCTGAAGAGTTTCAGAGAATTAAGCCATGTGGAACACAATGCACAAAGCAGAGACTGGCTGCAAATCTTACGGCCCTTTTACACCTTCCTCATTTGGTCTGGGCTTCTGGACTTTTCAGTTTAATCTTAACCAAAATTACAGGTGTGAACCCTCCCCCAAATCACTGTCTGAACAGAACAGTCGAATTAACTTTGGTCTGACGTGAAGAGGTGGTCTCAGTTCGGATCAAACTAAACCATGGTTCGGTTTATTTCTGGTGTGAAAACATTTTTTGGATGGTTCAGACTTTCGGACCAATTACAGGAAATTTTGGCAGGCAACTGTCAAGTGATAAGAGTAGTGTAGCGCCTCAGTGCCTAGTGTGTGCGATAGAGAGAGTGACGGTGGCTCAGAGCAAACAGGTGTTGGCGATCAGAGCAGAAGAGGAATTAGCAGTTAACTTGTCACGTGGTGGTAAATGTGCAGTGAAGGTTTCAGTTTGTCCATGAACAACAACATAACAAAATGAGCCACAGTAGCACCTGGGGACAGGAGGAGATGACTTTATAAAGAGTCAAATGGGAAAAACCTCACAACACCTTTCAGTTATTTTCAGAGAGGATGAGAGGGAGGAGATACAAGAGAACGGGAGAGCTGCAAAACCAATCAATGTCAAGTACAGGGAGACGCAGCTCACGTAGGTGATGAGGCCAGGACAAAGGTTTGACATGTAAAGTTCTTTGCTGCGATCGCATAATTGCAGTGTGAAACCAAAACTAACCGGATCAAGTGTATACAATGTAAGAGAAATGTGAACCTTGGTTCGGACTTCCAGGTGTGAAAAGGCCCATTTGAGTCAATCTTGTTTGGAGTATTAATAGTAGTTCAGTCAGTGTCAGTGTTATCATGTGGAGCACAGTGATGTAATCTTGCCTGTGATTGGTTTGCTGCAGGCCTCACACTTCTTGGCGTACAGGCTGCCAAAGCACTTGAGGCAGTAAGGGTTCTCATCTCGGGAGGTGAAGTGTTGACCCGCTAGCTGTGTCTTACAGTTGGTGCACACAAAACACTCCTTATGCCATGGCTCGTCCCGGTAGGTCACACCACCTTTAGCCAGGGTCTAAAAAACAGACAGGTCAAAGGTCATGTGGAGAGCCGTTAAATTCACCTGTATAAACATTACTCCCCCTCGTGTCTCTCCTACGTTTGCATTGTGTCTGTGGCTACCAGTTGGAATTATCTGATAACTGTACTGACCTTTTTACAGCGTGTGCAGCGTGGGGCGAACTTGTCCTCGTAGCAGGGCACACAGTAGTGTTCATCCTTGTCAGGGATGAAGGACTTCGAGCCAATCGGCTGTTCGCAGCTGTGACAGATGAAGCAGCCCTCGTGCCATGTGGAGCCCGCGTACTCCAACTTCCTCGTACCTGGCAGAGAGAAGGAAAGATGGATGGAAAGAAAGACAGACAGCAGTTGAGACTCAACTTTTTTGGGTAGAACACATCCTTCACTTTCACTTGCCATTTTGATAGATTTGGTGGTAATTATACTGAGCTATGAAATAACACATTTCAATTGCTTGAAGGCATATAAAACTCATTTTGTTTCGTTAAGATTTACTTTTATTTTAAATCAAAACATCACAGGCCGCACACTTCTTTCCCACTGCTGGAAACTGGCGGCAGGCCGTACAGAAAGGGATAATGCCATTTTCCCCTCCGTGTCCCCAACCAATCCATCTTCTATCCCTTGGCTGTTGAGTTTTTTATTACACTGCTTGGTTTACTCTACGGTGACGCAGTGGTTTGTGTGGGGCCGACATTTTGCACTAATGTTTCACTGCTCCGGGCTGTGTGTGCTGTGGTGTTCTCAAGTCAGAAACTACAAAAAAATCCCCTGCGAAAACATTCCAGGTTATAAGCTTACAGGACTTACACTGGCTCAAGGAGGACGATATTAGCAGTTTGAGTATTGGAAATGGAATAAAAGTGAACAAGCTAAAATATGAAATATAGAATATATATATTTTTAGGGGGGGCAACGTCAAAAGCACAATAAGTTTGAAGAGCTTTGAAAATAATTAGATGTCATTAGATGTAATATACTTTGAGGCCAGAAAAAGACTGGCTGCTGCTATGTTTGTACTGGTTCTGGGATTATGGTGGTTTGTTGTACATGAATGCATCTGCACATTGTTTGCACGTTAGACACTGCATATCATAGTGCAGTGAGATTTGTAACAAATTGTTGGTAAACTCCCTTCTTTATATTGTGTGGTTATTTGGCTGTAAATATTTGTGTGCTGTTGTCTCGGCCAGGTCTCCCTTGTAAAAGACATCATTGATCTCAATGGGACTTACTTACTACTTTTTAAACGTCCAGTGTGCAGGGTTTAGGGTGATATATTGGCAGAAATGGAATATAATAAGTATGTTTTCTTTAGTGTATAATCACCTGAATGAGCTAATCTTACTGCTTTCATTATCTAGGAATGAGACGTTTATATCTATGTAGGGAGCTGGTCCTCATTCATGAAGATTGCCATGTTGTACCGCCATGTTTCTACAGTAGCCCAGAACAGACAAACCAAGATCCAGATAGGGTCATTCGCGTTTTCACGTTTCACACAATCCCTCTAAATCTTACACACTGTTCCTTTAAAACAAGTTTTATTATGTTAAAAAAGCATTTGATTGAATTCATCTACTCAATTTAAGTTTCTCAATCCTTCAATTGCAAATACTTCTACTACGCCTGAAATCCTACGTTATGGTCTCTGCATATAGTTGAAGTTCAGTTCAGTTCAGTTTGGGACTAGATGTTGCAATCCCTGATGCACATACTTGAGACTATGGGTGGGAGTAAAAGTGCTGTCTGGGGGTCCTAGTGGGAGCCAAAGGGTTAGATGGATATAAATGTAGAAAGAGCAAAGGTAGATCGAAAAGTAAGACAGTTCAGTGTGTCATGGCAAATAAATTGTTCCAAACTTCAAAATAAAGCTCAAATACGATGCTTTGTCACAGGAGGCAGTGACAACATCAGACATGTAGTCTCTCCGAGGATTTTCCAACAGAATAAACTGAGTGAGAAAAGAAGAGGGCCATTGTCTGGGAGACAAGCAACATCCTGTGTGACCATTTCTGGCAGTGGGAGTATTGGAGCAGTTTTATCAAGGAAATAATCTTATGAGAAATCCATGTACATGGCTTTGGTATTAAGTTTCTCCCCTCTTTTTGTCCCTGACACAAACCACTTCAGCGTAGCATCCAGCTGTTAAACAACGATAAGTGTGTGCGTCTGTTTCTGAGGGTGTACACATTTTTTTATATAATGGCAAAAGGATATGTCTGTATGTTTCTTTAGTTGGAGGAGAGGTAACGCTATCCAGAAATGCAACCAATTTTTGATGATATAGGAGTGTGCAAACTCCCAGGAGTTTTCCTAGTTTAGATGTCTTTGATTGGATCAGTCTCTATAACAATTTTTCCTTCTCAAGGTGACTCTCTTGAACAAAACTTACACTGAACCTTGTAATGCAAATGTGTGATCTTCATAAGAAAACATGAGATTATCTACAGTGGAAATAAGGGGGAATGTCACACTCTTCCTGGAATCATTTGCTGCGGAGGCTGGAATAACTGACTTGCTTATCTCTCGTTATCATCAGTCTGCTGGCAGCCCATCAGCCCTGGGGATCTGGCTTACAGACAACAAGTCAAGCAGACTGGCAATTACTCTGTCACATTCAGCCCTGGCTGCTACTCAATCGTGGACCCTCGCCTTCGTCTCTTTCCCCTTCCTTTCTTTTTTGTAAAACCTCTTTCCTTTTCTGTATCTGCTTGATCTGTTACTTTATACTTTGTCCCCGCTTCCTGGGGTTTGCCATGTCATCATTTTCCAAAGTCATTTGCCTATCTATCTTGAAATTTGAATTTGTATACTACATGGAAAATAAAATGTGGGTTAACGAGACTTATGCTTAGTGGGTGAGTGAAGTAGCATAATATGTTGCAATGTCAAATGCATTATGTGCAAGGTATATCATATGTCACTACCTCTTTCATTTTCATTTAAATCATCTTTCTCTTCCTGAATTTCAAGATAAGCTAGTTCATGTTCAAAAAAACACACAATACTTGGGAAAAGAATCATTCAGATTTCAGAGAGCACAAACACAATGAGCCTTAACGCCTTAAACGAGCCATAAATGTTGCGCCTTTACCTGGCATGACGACTTTGTCGCAGGCTACACACTTGGAGGAGAACTCATTACAGTAGCAGTCGTTGCAGAGCAGCGCGTCATCCTGGCTGGTAAAAGGCTCATCTGCCAACGAGCGATCGCAGCGGAAACAGCGGAAGCAGTGCTCATGATAGTGCCGGTCCTCGTAGAAGAGCTCCTGGTGGCAGAGTGAGAGGAGGCGACAAGGATTGGAGGTCAATTCATAAACACATCACAAAAAATGACATTAATTATTAGTCTTTTCCAAATTTATTTACATGTTTTACAGTTTCAGAATGGCAGCAATCTAAAAGAAGCAATAAGGAAAAGACTGCAAGACTTAAAGGAATAGTTCACCCACAAAATGATCATTTGCAAATCAGTCAGTCATGCTGTGTGACTGTGAGTTCGTGAAGAAAACTACTGTAATGCGATCACACCACCCCTGTCCTCCAGAACCTCCACTGGCTCCCTGTCCCACAATGTATCCAATTCAAAGTCCTTCTCCCCACTGACCAGGTCCCCTCCTATCTCACTGACCTGCTCCACTGCCACACTCCTTCCCGCAGCCTCTGCTCCTCTCATGCCAACCTCTTGACTCAGGACCAAGCACCCTACCTGGTGTGACAGAGTCTTCTCCATAGTTGCCCCCTCCCTCTGGTACTCTCTCCCTAAACACACTAAAGACTGCACTGACCTCTCCTGATTCAATCACTCATCAAAACTCATCTTTTCAAAATGGCTTTTAATATGAGTGATGAAAAGTGTTCTATAAATAAAATGTATTATCATTGGTTTTTCTCACATGCCCCCACAGAAAACAGTGAACATATTGATTTATTAGTATTGGAGTCTCGCTTTAAAGAGAGCATATGGAAGTTCCACTTTCAGTTCAGTTTTTTTTGTGTTCAGGAAGTACTGAGCACACAACTAGATAAACTTGGATCACACTGCATGAGTTGTGTGAGAGTTTGTAAATGGATGCTTTGTTACACTGTAGTTTGCTGTTGGTAAACACAGTCCTTAATAAATCAATGTGTATGCTGTTATCCATGGAGGCACGCGAGAAAAACAAAGGTTCCTTCACAAATTCAAGGCAACTCGGCATCACTAATTGATTTACAAATGGTTATTTTGTGAGTGAAGTGTTCCTTTCACACAGTGGTTCCCAACTGATGCAGATTTCTCTTTAGTCATTAGTTCAAGGTCCACACAGTTTAATTTATTCAGCGTCATGTTTGCGTTTGGCCATGTCATCAAGCTAGTTTGCTGTCTCTGTTAAGAAGCTGTCTGTTATTCACTCATTCTACAGCCAGAAAATAATAAACTAGCTTGACATGCACACTGCTTTAACACCAGCTAAAGTTGGCCCATGCAAGCTCTGCATAGGCAGAAACAACTATGTAGTGTACCTGTGCATACTGTATTGTTCTTGTGAGCATACTTCTGTTTAAAAAAAGTCTCACAAGTATGTTGAATTGATTGCCTAAAGGGCGCAGAGCCAAGAAAATGCCAGCTTTATTTATCACCCACTGCCCATGAGGGTGTTGATAACTCACTGGCCTCCTTCGTTAAGCAAACTATTACGCTCTGTAGCATGGCCCGTTCTGTAAACGCCACCAAGTTGCATACGTCGGTCTTCAATGATCCACGTCATGTTAGTGTTTTCCATTAAGGGAAGATTTTTAACTTGATTGTGGGGAGGAGGGAGACGTTCGTTCATGCTGCATTTTTACAATGTGAGGCAAAATTAGCCCGTTGGCTTATGTGGACTTAGTGGAAATTGCCTGTATAATTGCATGTTAAATTAGCCTTTACTGTCTTGCCACACAAAATACATGGAACACGCCTCATTTAGCACGAATTATGTGTCATTAACATGACATAATTTCTATTTTAGCTATCCAAAGCCGTGTCAAAACATGGTAAAAAATGGCTTACACCTAATTAGGCCAGATCTTTGATGTGCTTTATCTTTGTTTAAACTTGTAATATGTGGATTAAGTTCATGTATGTGGTTAATTCAAGTGCATGTATGTACAGGAAACAAATGTTAGCACAAATATATATGTCTTCATTTTTTATCCTTTAATCAAGTCTAAAAGCGATGATGTTTCAATTGCAAATTTGGATGCACTCCACTTGTTACTGCTGTGCAGCACATAGATGATTGCATGTCTGATCATGTCAAAATGGATGCCTTACCCTTGCGTCATGGCCGATCAGCTCTTTGCACTCATCGCACGTGTTTGAGAACAGGCTGTCGTAACAGGGGATGCAGTAGGGACTGTCATCTGACTGGATGTACTTGCGGCCATACAGGGACTCCTTGCAGTTGTCACAGTCAAAACTGTCAGCCATTGTAATTTTCTGGAAAGCCTGAAACACAGAAAGGAGACGCTCGGGTCAGCAACATTTAAAAAAAACAAATCTAAAAGAGATGAGGACAAGAACAAGGGGACAATAGGGAGGAGAAGAAAAGGAGGGAGAGCACTAAGGAATGATTCAGTCACCTTTCCCAGCACAGCAGTCAGACATCAGTATAGACTTTCACTGCCAATATTTACGCTGTAAATACTTCGGCTTGTACCAGCAATGGAGCTGAGCTTAAACAAAACACGCTGTGCAAGTGGGAGCAAGTGGAAAATGAAAGAGAGACAGAGGGAAAAGAGCGAGAGTGAGCGACACGAGAGGCAGCGCAAAATGCCTATTAACTTTTATTGCTGTGTGATGAAAGTGTGGTGGATGCAGGAGGAGGGGACAAGAGAGGGAGCTGTCATTTTGCTTTCTCTCGGCGGCTACGAAACTCCTTCCTGTTGCTGTCAACTGCTCAAAATCTGCAACCTAAAGATTAATACAAATGGAGCAGCCTCTCTCATGACTGAGCGGGAATACACTTGCATGTGAACACATCATACACACCTGTAAATATTTATGAAGCAAGAATCTATTTGCGAGTGAAGCGCGGACCACCAACAGACACAGAAACCCCACGAAGCATTTGTGAGTGTTTGTGTGTATCAAATGCACAGACACTTGAAGCTGTTTGAACATGACTCCCGAAAACATGGCTTCCTGTCAGCATAAAGATGCAGCTACACGCACATACAGATACAGGAGGTATACAGTCTAAGTGCGGTTTGCACTGCGCAATAGGCCCCTTGATCATGACTGAGCACACAACAAAGTGACAGAATAATATTGTGAGAGCATTATGGCAACAATATCAGGTTGCCAAAACATTACAGCATGGCTGGAGGAGAGCCCAGTGATAAGTGATACAGCCCCCTGGCAGGGTGCAGTGCTGGCTATTCATTCCCATCACCCAGTAATAATAATCACCTCTGATATAATAATCAATCAAACCGTAAACTGGCCCTGTGCTGCCTGTCTTACACTCCCACACACACACACATGTGCAAAAAAAGTCCACCTATGCAAGTGCACAAACTGCACACACACACTTAAACACACAGTGACACAGAAAAGGGAACAAAGCCTAAAAGCCAAATCACACAGGATCCGTCATCAAAGAAAACATTAGTCCCAGACTCTCATGTTTCATCCGTCTCAGCCGTTTGAGAGACAAAAGCTCTTAATGAGTCGGGGTGAGAAAGTCAAGATCCAACAGACTTCACCTGCTTACACTCTTCATATTTAACACAGTGACAGGCTTCCCGCTAACACAACTTCACCAAACTGCAGAGACACTCTCAGCACCCTGTGATGACCTCAAGATTTAAAGAAGGGAGTATAAATGCTCAGAAGCCCTGCAGCCATGTGTGTACGCTGGCTCGCACCCCTCGACTGCCTTATCTCACCATCAAATGACTGAGTCTTTGATGGTGAGACATCTTTAGTATCTGATGTCTCACATTATAGCATCCATCTGGAGGTTATGGCAAACTATCAGAATAAGCAGCTGTGGCTGGCCTTTGTAACGTACAGCAAGGTGCTCAACTCGCAAGTCTGCGTTTTAACAGCGATTTCTGTGCATTTGACACACCATCCATCAGGCATTGCCATCAGCCCCCATAACCGCAACCTCGAGATTAGATCAACAAAGCGTGGAGCTGAAAATGAGCACTATGACCTTAATGTTATCTGCAGTGCTAGGTAGGTATGCACTGCCTTCGCTTGCCAGGTGAGAGAACGAGACGAGGCATGACTCACAAAGCTGGGAGGCCAGCGCTATGACGTCTGATGTCAGCTTTAATTTCCAAAGCAAATCAGACAGCTGTTTACTGCCCTCCCCGAATTCATATGCATCATCCACGTATCCGCATACTAAGAGGCTACAGAAAGTAGGTCATGAAACATCTCAAATGCAGATGTTTGACTAGCCAACATCCTTGTACCTGAGATGGATCACGCAGTGTGTTCCTGGTTGCATTATTTCCTCACCACAAGTGTTTTTCTTGTCTCCAAAGAGATTTAGGTTTGAGCAAGAGTAACTAGTTTGCCAGCAATCAGATTAATACTAAGTAAAGGAGAAGTCGCTAAAGCACACATGGGAACGTTACACTCAATTGTAAAGATGCCAAAGCTTGATTCATGAATATGTTACTTAAAAAAAATCAGACAAAAGTCTTGTAGTGTTTCCATTTCAGGGAGGTTTACTTTGAGCATCAGTGTTTGAGTGGCCAATGCAGAGCCTGGAATGAACTCCTGATGGCACAGGCTCTCACAGAGAGGGGCATGACGTCAGCACCCTGACCCCTAGGGTGATGGACTAAGACGTGACTGCATGCAGCAATTGCTGACCCAAAACCCACAATCCCAAATTCAGAAGAGAGGAGCTGGATCTGGGTCACAATGAACTCCAGTGCGGAGGCCAGTTCTCACAGGGCTTTGTATCTGCTACTGTATATACCAACTTCCCAGCAGAGGTCCATCTCCTTCACATCCAGGACGCAGTGACTAAGAACACCACTCTGGGTTAATAATGTTCCCAAATACCAGAGCAGTGACTGAATTCAGCCCCCTGGGAAAAATGTGCGCTTCAAGGAAATCACCGCAGCCCCCACACAGGACAATGGTCCAGAAATATTGTGCTGAGTGTAATTATAGTATGGCAGCACAGAGTGGGGATCTCTGTTTAAAATAACCAACAGTGTATTTCATTCTCTGTAATGATCCAGAAGGAGTGCATCTGAGCGAGAAACTAAAATGTATATTCAAAGCAGCTATATGGGTCAGCATGAATGACTGTGCAGAAATGCCTCTGTTTTTTTAACCCTTGGGAGGCTGTAGTCTTTTGAATGGTGGATTGATCAGTTTTTCAAAAGAAATGTGCTCCCAAAACAAAATGCAAATAGCCTTGTGATAAAGACAGAGAGAGCAGCCTTACACTGCAATAAGATTTAATCCACTTAAAATAGTATTTTAAAAAAAAGCAATGTCATGTTCAGCCTCCCTTGCACTTGTCAGTTAGGGGTTAAGTACTGGTTGACAAGGGTCGGCTATCGGTGACATAAAAAACATTCTGAATTTGCATCCTTGGCACAAACATTAGAATTTTATGACCACCACTAGGGCTTAATGAAAATCTAACTCCCCAGTGTGTTCACATAAATTCTGAGGCTCAGGAACTATAGTTTAAGATTTTGAAAACTGGAAATCATGTGTATATGCGTAAAGCAATTACTAATATTTTGTGATTATACATGACATTTTGTTGGAACAGTGGCCATGGTATCAGCAAGATAATACTTGACTTAATAGTTCTCAGCCCTCATTTTAAAATTATGGAAAGTATAACTTACTGGGTAATACCTCCTGGCTTGATATTGTTTGTGTTTGGTCTTTCTGGGGCTGAAAACAGACAGATTTCTCATTTGTTTTCACACATCCAGCTGTAAGATAGCAGAGGAACGCCAAGGTTACGTTCTCCTAGTCATCACAACCCTCCCTGATTGGCACAAGAGGGCAAAGTTCAAATTGTGAGTAACCACAGAGCAACAGACCAATGCAAGCAAGCAGACTGCATGCTGTTGCCAGGCAACATAGTCATGCTTGGTTACTGAAGGGCTAGCAGATAGCCTGTCCAGTCCGGTCCCACAGGCAGGCCTGTTAATCCCCAGCCCAAACTTTGCTTACGCTCCGGTTGATTCCAAATGAACAGTCCGCACAGCCTGCTGGGAACGAGCCTGCCAGCTCTTCCCCCCTTTTTCCTGCCGCCCATTAGAAGAATCTGCTTGTAAAGTGTGTATTTTACTAAGGCTAGACAAAGCACTTGACATCGTGTTACATCAACAGAGGAGAGAGATCATCTTGACCTCAGCAGGCAGATGGCCACAACTACAAAATGCCTTTTACTCTAATGTCTCTCGCTGCCATTAAAGGTCCAGTGTGTAGGATTTAGGGGGATATATTGGCAGAAATGCAGCCATTTATATCTACATAGAAAGCATCTATGGAGATCCCCATGTTGCACCTCCATGTTTCTACAGTCGCCCAGGGCGAACCGAACACTGGCTCTAGATAGGGCATTCATGTTTTTGGATTGGCCACCACAGCTAATAACCCCTCTGTGATGAGCAGTATCATAGAAACACTGATTTGTAACATAAAACTGCTTTATTCTGTGTTTAAATCAACTGCTCCATTTGTTTAGGAGTGGAAGAGACCTATGCGGATAATTCTACTCCCGCTAAAAACCTCCTAAACAATCAACACTGAAGGAATCCTAACTGTCTCATCTCACTGCTAGATATCACAAAATCCCCCTGCTCCCTTAAGTTATACCTTACACTAGAGCACAAAAAGATTACACTAGTGTGTATAGACTAACTGGAAAATATGTACTGTGACATGTAATTCATAAATTCCACTAAAAATGTTTACAAGGGTAGGAATGTCACAGAGAAGTCATGACAAACAAACCACCTTTTGAAGCTGTATTAACTCTAAATGTCTAGTTAAAGGTCTGCAGACACCTACTGCGGATCAGTTTGTGTTATATTACTGATATATTGTAATATTCCATCTAGCAACAGCTCCATTTAGAGTAAACAAAGGTAAACAGAGAAATACTAAATCTAACTCTAGGTGCATGACGTTAATGTCAGTGGTGCAGCTGTTGTTTTTATCACTTGTTGACATCAGGTCAAAAAGGGACAAGAGTAAGTCTATTTTTTTCTGTTTTACAAGGAGAACAACAACAACAAAAATACATTTTATAGCCGTGATACTGCACGGCCAATGTGTGACTGCCGTATCACCAAGATGAAAAAAAAAAAAAGTCATGGCGGAAGTGGTACAACTGTGTCCACCTTGATAAGACAACATGACCGGGGGTGGAAATAGCATCACAGTCTGCCAATGATGTCTTGGCAGACAATTTTAAAACAGTTTGGTTTATTGCCAAGTGGGAAACTGTACCAAAGTATGAAGCCTGCAAGCAATACAGTTAGACAGAAACCATTTCAATACAGCTACTCTATTTGTTAGGACTGTGTTTATTGGCCCATGTGACTACTGTGCTTTTATGTCCAAGTGGATACTTTAACAAGTGTGGATTTTACTGTGCATGGTAAGGTCTGATTTACTTTAAGAAAGTAGCAGCTACAAAAGCCACTCAGTCACCTTTAACTGTTTGATCTCTTGGCAGCAAACAGACTCACACACAAGAGGAAGGAGTGTGTCGCTGAGAAGGTCCCCTTAAAGTACACACGACTCTGTTTTCTTTTATACAGGTCCCAGAGGGAAGGATGAAGGAATGGAGGAGAAATCAAACACAACAGAGGGATGAGAAAAGAGACAGAAAAAAGAAAAACATGTAAGAAGGTGACATTTAGAGGTAAATGAATGCTGGAGCAGGATCTTAAACCTATGACAAGTCTTAAATCAAATTAGAGGAAAAGTGAAACGGCTGCATTTGGATAAACACATACCATCACATTGCCTTCTGTCTGGTGACTGGACATCTTCCAGACACAGTAAAGCTCCTTGGCTGACTTTAAGATGGGGGAAAAGTACAGCACTGGACACTTAAGTGTATCATTTGATGGCCTGGTTGAGCATATCAAAAATAAAGTACAATGTCAAAAACACACTTCAGCAAAGTTCATTTGTGTCTCAGTCCAGTGGCCACTTGAAAGGAGCCTGATGGAGAAGTCGTCTGATCCTATTTATTCCAGCGCCTCATGACCGTGGAAGACTTTTCCATTTGGTGACTAATGTGAAAAGGCAAAGGCATGAATTGCACAAGACTTTTTTTTAATGGTCCAGAACTTATGTTTATGACACAATGTCAGTGGGATTACATTCATGTTTTTCTTCAAGGGACTGGAAACCGAGGTCAGGTCCTTTGAGAGAGGCTTCCAGAGCCACATATTCTGTGAGACTAGTCACTCCACAAGCTAAATCACATCAACATGACTGATGGTGCGCGCAGACAACTGGTTAGAACCACTCAGGTCACAATAAATCAACACAAAAGTTGGACATTGAAATATATTTGTTATATATTAGTCAGTGCCTTTGGTGTGCGGTTTCTGCTGGCTTTTGCTAGATCAGATAAATGAAGTCCAGTAATCGAAAGGACACGCTGAGGCAATGAATCTTATCACAGGAAGAAGAGGAAATTGCTCATGAAGGGGAGATAATGCTGCAGCCCAATTCATAAACAGATGTGCTTATTCAAACACGCTTACAAGTGCTGGACATAGTAATACAAGAAACATTTTAATTATGATGTTAAGAAAGACTTTTGCTTACAATTTTACTGCTGGAAAGATGATCTTCTATGCAGTAGTAAGACACAAATACTTTTGAAACCGGTGCTACACGACCAGAGAAAACAGAGGAAAAATGATAAGGCATTGGCTTTTGCTCAAGAAGTAGAAAACCTACAACTACCAGAGTGCACTGGGCCACACAGGACCAACGAATACTCCCACTGGTGGACGACATAATACGAGCTTGGACATTTTTCATTAGAAACCAATATGGCAGCCAGCAGGTAACAAACAATCTCGAATTACAGTTAAACAGTGCACTGAAATAAGTTTCTGAAAACATTTTACCTGAGTAATAGGCAACACAGAAACAGAATGTTGGTTCATATGTTATCAGCACTGCTTAGTTTTACAGTTTGAGCTTTTAAGCTTTGTTTTTACAATACAGGAAACAGTACGGCGCTAACTTCCTGTTGACAAATTCTCGTATTACAGCCAAACAGTGCACTAAAATATGTTGCTGAGATATTCTGGGTGAGAAACAGGCAGTGCAGTGACAGAATCTTGGTTTATATTTGATCAGCAGTGCCTTGAGAGGGGTAGGTCCTCTTCTATACTCTTATGCATACGGAGCACGGTCTCACTCCAAAGTCATCAAAATCTAGCGCTTGGGCAGTGACTTGCAGTGACCAACGAAAAAGCCGTCCTTTAACATCGGCATGATACGTGGCCTGTTGCTGTTATAGTTTAACAGCACCTGGCTGCATCAGGGGTACATGCGGCGGGACAATGACAAAAGTTAAGGTGGCGAAAGACCGAGTGGGGCGACGGGTGGGGTGGTCGATGGTTCCAACGAACACCAACTTTCACGTTTTTCTGTCCAAAGAGATTCTAAAGCCAAACCCTGTTCTTTTTTCCTAAACCTAACCACACGCTTATGTTGCCTAAACCTAACCATGTGTTTGTTGTTGAAGGAAAAAAACGGCAATTTGCGTTGCTGTACCCACGTAGCGCGTTTATTTTGAAAGAGACTGTATGTAAAGTGTATCTTGAAAGACTAGAACATGACATGGTGTCCCAGAACGTCAACAACCAACGCACCCAGGGTACCTTGCACGTTGTATGTGGACGTGGAAAGTCCATGACCACAACATCTATATGTGACAAGGTCAGAGTGAGAATGTGTTGGCATATGAAAATGCAAAAGTAAAATCTGTACTTTGAACAGCAGCTCTGGATGACATGACATGAGATGGCTGGATTTTTGCTGGGAGACGAGCAGGGTGATCTTGGCGCTGGTTAGATGGAAGGAAGTTTACTACAGTTCATTTACACATACTACCCACATTGTTATGATACAAGGCTGGTTGAAAATTGACAAAGTGTCCCTTTAAAGGTCATAGAAAATGGCAGTATGGTAAAGCATCATGCTGTTTAGTGTAGTTGTGACACTGATTCCAAGCCAGAAAACCAAACTGCAATCATCATCATGACACTCATGGCTTTGAGCAATCTGCGGTCAAACTTTATACGATGGGGTCAGCACACAACGAATGTTCAGATGATGCTGGTAAACAACCAGTGGCTTAACTATGAGTGTTGTTATTTCTGTCATCTCTCTGTCTTGCATTAGAGGAGAACCTGGGCCACCCACATTCTCAGGACATGAGCCTACTGCAGGAAGCTACTGAGAGCAGTTTAGTTTTTTGTACAACATCAATGGACGAGCTGTGGCAGGGCGGAGGGGAATAGGGGTGGGGGTTGGTCCGGGGGCACCTGAGAGTGCTTCTCTGTGGGAGCCCGGGTCAGACTTGACGATACAGCACAGGCTGCAGGACCAGACACTGGAACGCTAACCTGTTATTGTCCCTGAGCATTTAAACACCGCCTGGTGTGGAGTGGGAGGCGACAGAGGGCTCAAATGAAAGCCGACATCATAAACAGAAAGGAGGAAAATGACTACCTGCAGCAGAAAATGTCACCACTGCCTTTGTAATTTGTCCCTTCGCGGCAACTTTTAATGACCATGCAAGTGTGGGGATATGACTTTATGTCTCTTAATATTAGCCTTGATTCTGTTGTGTGGTACACACTGCAGAATCAGAGAAAAGCTACAAGGGAATAGCAGCTGGCCTGAAAGACCTGTGCATCAAACCTTCTGGCCTCAATTATTAAAAGGATTTGATACGGAGATTTAAATGTGTACAAAAGATAAACACAAGCGCAGCACAAGCTCGCACTGATGTATGTTTAGTTATACTTAAAACATACGTTTGTCATATTCTGACAGTTACTTGGCACACAGAGAAATGAGGACGTGCTGTAAGGAGGGTTCTGTGTGCACATGGAGGGCAAAACTCGCAAAAAAAAACAACACAGCTGAAAATGCAATTGTCGCAGCTCATCTGTCCTCTTCCACAAGCCCGTCTCAATCCGAATGTTCCACAATACTCCACCAACACCAAACAATAACATCGTAATTATTTTAAATCATACAGTACTGCCCCAACCACCATGAGGGAAAGTTTGGAGCTCAGGAATGAATGTGAATTTATTTTTATATCACTCTGTGTCTGGATGACCAAAGGACTACATTTTTGGCCTACATTTGTCTTCCTTTGAAGAAAAAAAAATGCTGCCATACATTAGTGCTTCACATCTGGTTTGCATTGGGGAAACTATGCAGTCAACTCCTGTGTGCCAGTGGAGGTTTTTGGAGAGTCACTGCCTGGAGAATGCAAGAAAGGTTGTCTTTTTTTTCTCTCTCTCGCTCTCTGTGATGGTATTTGCCGGTAAATGTTTAGATGGCAGAGGGAAAACTGGAGCGAGAGTGAGAAAAGAGAAAGCAAATCTTGAAAGCAAGCACGAAAAAAAAAAAATCTTGACAGTCTGCTCGCTGATCTTTGGGTACACTTTGAGGCCGTAAACAGTGCGGTGAGAGGAGAGGAAGGTAAGGAATGCAGAAACAATGGAGTTAAAGAGAGTGTGTGATAAACATCCAACAAAAAGATTAAACACTGTTGCCTGCTGAACAAAACTACAGTGTCACACAGATAAGAATTCTGTATATAGTTGAAGAAAACTGAGTAAGGTGCTGAGAGGTCTCAGGGTAACAGTTGTATTTTCTTTCTGGGGGTTTCACTCGGTGCTTTTGTGTGTGGCCGCTGGTTTAGAAAAGCTGTCTGGTTGCTCTAAGGAGGAAGAGTGTATTATTTGTCTTAGTGCACACATGGCCATTAATCCCAGGGACCCCTTTACTCCAAAGTTTCCCAGAGCAGATTTGTGCCCAAAAATGGATATCTCAGTCATTATCCCAATATCTTCACATCCTCCCTGTCATCCTCTACCCTATGATCCACGGGATAGGGCATCCCTTTGAAATCTGAACCCTGCAGACCCGTCTCAGTTTTGACACCTGCTTTGTTTTGCAGAGGACTGTGGATCTGCACAATGCTCAAATAAATGTATTCAGTTTTAAAGCATCCTGTCTTACACACACTCTACACTTAACACATGTAACACAGCCCATTCATATCTGAGTCGAATGAGAGGTATGCGCAGTGAGGTCAGGGTACTTTCACTTGCGAGCTGGGTGATTCAGTTACTGGTTTGCAAGCCCCTCGAGAGGATGTTGTTTTCGCAAGACCAACCTCCAGAGGGGAACAGAAAGAGCCCTTCTGATGCAATATCTTCGGTGGCAAAACAGAAACATCAGCTTTTGTGTATGTCTTTGCTACAGGCCAGGCAGACAAAGCAAATGTCTCGCAAGTCACCACAGTGGAAAATTACCTCTGGCCTGTTCCTGTAAATAAAACAAACTGCTCTAAACTGTCAGAGCCGAGGGATGTTAAGGCTAATTTGGCCTCCTTTGATTTACACATTTCCTAATATGGATTTGAGGCACGTGCCTTTGAGCTGTTGCTACGGAGTTTTGGACCATGAAATCTGATCATAGAGGATTGAGGATGCTTTGACTTTGTTGTTTCTGCTCTTGATATGATAGAAAATCGGTCACTGCCTTTTCTGTTATGGCTTTGTCTTAACTGTTGAACTTTGGTTCAAGTGTTTGTTGTACAGTTTTGTGGCCTTGCTATCAGCCCAGAGTTTTTTTTATCAGTTGTTCCTGGGCTTTGTCAGAGGCAATGGGAAATTTCACTCCCACTTCTAATGCAAGAACTACAATAAAGAAACAGGGCCAAAGCAGATTCTGTCATTATTCATGTGAGCAGCGTTGACCCTGTCTTCTGGTAATTACGTTTGTATGTTACTGAACTGCTTTCTTAATGATGTTGTTGTGGCAACATAATCACTGCCTGGATTATGTTTCTTTCAGGTAATGAAAGACAACATTCGTGTTCTGCAAAGGCTTCAGAAGGACGTGGTTGGGGGGGGGGGGGGGTGACGGTTGTACGAAGTGCAGGACTTTGACACAAGATCCCAGGGGTCGCGTTCAAAATCCTGCCTTTGGTTTCGGCAACAAATGCAGTTTAGTTAAGGTGAGGGAAAGTTCATTATTTTGGTTAAATGTTAATCAAAAAAGAATAAAATAATGCTGTGGTCACTACAAGTGAATACTGTATTGTAAAATTGCCTATTTTGGCAGGAAACAACTGAAACACATTTTCAGCTAACATTCAGTATTAACGTTTTTGTGACTTTAGGTGCATAAATTAGCAACCTTTCCTAATGATGTCAATAGAAAATGTAACAATGACAGAAATGTAACTCATTCATTTTCCGTAACCGCTTATCCTGTTAGGGGTCACAGGGGGCTGGAGCCTATCCCAGCTGACACTGGGTGAGAGGCGGGGTACACCATGGACAGGTCACCAGACTATCACAAGGCTGACACACAGAGACAGACAACCATTCATGCTCACATTCACACCTACGGACAATTTAGAGTCAACAATTATCTTGCATGTCTAGACTGTGGGAGGAAGCCAGAGTACCTGGAGAAAACCCACGCTGACATGGGGAGAACATGCAAACTCCGCACAGAAGGCCCCCAACCCTCGGGTCTGAACCAAATTCAATACAAAATCAATTCATTCTGGTTACAGTGTGATCCAACTCTGTTTCACTGTTTAGAGTAAACTAATTTTACAGTTGTATATAATGTCTGTATGATTTAAAATCCACTTATCAAACAGTGGACTAAAAAGTTGAGAAGGTCCAGGGAGCATGATGATAATGACTGCATCATCATTTCTGACCAAAACGTGACCACTGCTCTTTACGCACTAGCTGTGTGGCTATTAGTAACCCACAGGGACTGAAGACCAAGGCTAACTGTGAACCAACAGACACAAAATGGCTCCCGCAGACTGGTCATTCCCAGGTGGTCTCCTAATGTTGCTGAGTCAGCGCAACCAGCCAGGACATCAAGGGGCTGGGATAAGGTTTCACAGGCCGCACACTCAGCAATCTAAGCATGCCACACACACAACTGTGCAGTACACACCCACAACTGCTAGCAATTATTTATAACTCATTGAGACTTGCGGCTCGTGGCTGCAGTGATGGCACCTGACCCTGAGGTTAATGCCCAGACAAGACGGCTTGTTTTTTTAAAGCATACATCCCAACATCCCCAGACATGAATATTCAGCATGTTGTTATTTGCAGGTGGGTGTTTCCAATCACTGCGTGCAGAGGGCTTTCATGGGCATTTTATGTTAAAAAGCAGTAAGAACAATCTGCATTCTTGACAACAGCTGCACCAAGCGCCTCCTACAACCGCAAAAACACTCACCTCCTTCCCTGTCCGAGTCTGTAACCCTGAGAAGATGGGTTCATATGAAGAAAAAAAAAAAAGCATTACGTGTGCTTAGAAAACTGAGGGGGGCCTGCCAAATGTGAAACGACTGGGATGAATTTCTAAGAAGTCATTTCCAGTATATACAGCCATTTTTTCCCTTCTCAGACACATCTCCCTGGCAACGTGTAAACAGTGCCCTCATTTCCCTGGACCATAAACCTCCTGGCAGTGACGCGCAGCTCTCGTTTCATCCTGCGCAGCGCGGACGGAGGGTACAACCCAGCGTTTTATTAGGGATGCAGTGGCAATGTGAAAATTGATGTGCTGTGCCATAAAAAATATTGAACCCATCAGGGAACTCAGATATCATGTTAATACATCCCAAACTTAGATCATTCAGGGATATTTTAGACTTCCTAGCTATTTGTGGAGCCTGTAATTCAGATGTAGAAAATCAGGTCAAACTTACCTAAAATAAATTTGACAGTATGCCAGTGCATACAGTTAACTGCATACTATTATATGTGTATTTTAAACCGCCACACAGTAAAATCCCACAGCATACAGCCGAAGATCTAAAAATAGATGTGATAATGTGAGTTGACCTCCGAAACATCCCTGTGGAGCATTTTCCTGTCATAAAAACATAATTTCTTCTTCCTTTACTCTGGTATGCGCTGTGAGAACCAAACACGGGTTCATTTCCTACTGGGCAACAACCCCTTTCACCAGTGTGGGGTTGATAACAACGAGGATGTCCAAGTCAACGTGCACACACTGTGCTTCCTCCCGTTACCCCAAACAGAGACATCTCTGGGACTTCTCAGAAGGACGGTCACACACATTTGCAAACACAGAGTCACAATGAAAAATCAGGTGTATTATCTCTAAACACACTGAGACAGACACACCTGCAGCCACGTGCACGAGGAGTCACACACCTAAGGTAGTGTGCACACATACACGTGAACACACAAAGCTGAGGGTAGATAGAGGGATCAAACACAAAAAATAAACACAGCAGCCAAACTGGGGGACAATGGGCGACTTGTGCAGGAAGAGCAGACACACTGAGCAGCTGCATACACACACCCATAGTTTGTTTAAGTTCCTTTGTGGGGACTTCCCCTTGAGTGTAATTACTGCTCATATTCAGAATCCCCGGCTTTTCTGCTCACATAAATGAAGCTGATAAGATCAAACAATCTGATGTATTTAGGAAATGAGATTCAAACAAAGTGGGAAGATCTTGGTTATGACAATCCAAACACATCGAACAGATGATGAATTTTAAACCACACTGAGGCGCTGGGACCACGACTGCCAAGCCACCCGCCCCAAGCCTAGTCCCCAGTCCTTACCAGCACAACAGAAGATGGAGGCTTTACTTAATTAAACAATGATGTCATCATTGGTGAAACTACTGGTGAGCAGATTTAAACTGCAAAGAACGATAAAAGCAGTTTCCATTCAGACTCTGCTGGAGATACTATGAATTTCCCCTGATAATTCTGCATACTGCGGCAAAAAAGGAAACTAGCTGGACTCTGTAGGAACATATCTCTCTTGACCTAATTTTCACGATCCCAGAGAGGGACCACCTCCTTTTCCTCTTTGTCATTCTCCCTGTTTGCTTTGACCTCTAAATACTGACTGAGGAGGGAGTCACAAGTCCACTGGATACCCAGGCGGCTCATTTTTGCTTGTTGGAAACCAAACACACGCTGATGAATTGCCACATAATCAGGAAGTGCATATGTGAGTGGTACACTAGTGGAGGTTGGTGACCTAAGGGTCATTTATCCCCCTCGCCGTACCGCCAGGAGAAGGTCCCTGCTCTGAAATGCAGCAGGCAGGCCGTGTGGCTGGAATGAGCTCACTTCAAAGGTGTCCATAAATCATGCTGCCATGCATCCCAGGACTGCCTCCACCCTCCACTCTCCACGTCCCCAAGTCGCTCACCCACCTACCCTTTTGTCTTTTTCTCTGCTGTCTGTCCAGTCCAGGTTCACCTAGACCTTGCGCCTTTGTGTGTTACTAGTTCCCACTTGTCATTTGTGTTTTAAGCTTTTGCATCCACTCACACCGCCAGGATAGTTTAATTTGTTTGTGCGGTAACCTGGCAGTGAGCAGGTCATGGAGAAATCAATCACAGCAGAGGAACAGTAGAGCGGTGGAGTGGTAGTGGTAGATGTAAACATGTAGTCACCTAAAACCGATTAGCATTTTTATCAAAAAGCAATACCCCCTTTGGTACAAAATGGATCTCAGTGGATTTATCTGAGGTTCATTTAAGTCTCGAGAAGAGCTGCAAGTTCAGAAATCCTATAGCTAGTTTCTCGACTTTGCCAGAAGAGAGCTGCAATCCGTCAGGTCCTTATCTTCCAGTGTCACACACTTGGATCTCTTTATCATGCAGCCATGCAAAACACCATTCATCTTCCCCACCTAATTCATTATCAGTGATAAAATGCAAAGTCGCAGCTGCAGTTGTTAAATGGAGAGACGACGTGAAAACAGGTGCTTTGGTAAACACTGATAGCGTGGTTGAATTATGTTGCTTCCCAAGCAGACCTGTCTATCTCTTTCAATCTATTAACCACACCTCTCGCCCGACTCTTGTCCGACCTCATTCTGCTTTTATCCTGCTTTTCTTCTCTAGTATTCTTGGCTTCGAGGGATGCGGGAACAGCGCTGAACACAAAACAGACACAAACAAAGTGAGAAGCTAGTTGAAGGCACCAGGCTCTCGCAATGTCCCTAAGGCCTCTTCATCCATCAAATGAAGTGTAAATGTATGTCGCACACTGTGTAAAGTATCAGGATATATAGCCATGCCTTGATTATTAGACGAGCAGAATCTGGTGGCACTGGCAGATGAAGGTTAAAAGCTACATGGCACTGACTTACTCACAGTCCCGTGCAGAGCCACGGTAATACTCCCCTGACAGATCACCACAAGGATGACGTAGTGTAACCAATGACCGTCATCATGCATTACTGCTCACACTATGGGACACTTTTTCTTCAGCAATCACTAAACCTTAAACAGTTTCCACTCACCAGTGTTGAGAAAGCGTGCGATGGGATGAGGGATAGGGGTTTTTAAGGGGGGTTGAATACTTCCACGGTGAAGTCATGGTGCTTGTGTCATTGGCCCTCTGCTGTGCTTTGCTCACCGTCTGGCCCCCATTTTACCCATTGATCTAATTTCCATTGCCAACATTGGATGTGGTTCTGTTTGAAGCTGAATGTTTGGGCCCATTAAAGCACTGATAGAATTGCAAACGTATGGTGGACCTTAGGAAAAGTAAAGAAGAAAACAACTTAGTGATGTTTGCCAGACTCTTGAGAAGAGTGGAGTAAACAGAATGTACAGTTTTGAGCAGCGTTTAGTGAGGTGGAAAAACCCACGGCATTATGTACACCTGGTGTTCACAAGCTTCTTTCATCCTCGCTTTCAGCTGGATTTAATTACTGTTTGGCATTAAAATATAACAAAATATAAAAGAGCTCTTCCTCATGAGATGACAAATATCATCATATATCATCTTTAAAATTGAGAATTCATCTGGTCAATCTGAAAATCATTTTTGATTATATCTTAATGGCTGAGCAGCCTGCTGCCTGTCTGAACTGCCTGCACATCTTTCTGGGTCACCATGTAACAGCTTATGTGTATTCATATAGCACCTACGTGTCGATGGGCGGCAGAGATGTGCTACATTTGCTCTTTGCTGCTGCTAATGCGGTCAAGCACCATCTCTGTAGGTGGTTTGGCTGAATGCCCGAGACTTATACACTACATGAGGCTGCCACTTGTAATGGGGGTATGTATCTGTCACATAATTTCCCATCACATCACATCACAGAGATGGCTTCACTTCCAGGCGTAACTGCAAAGAACTGGGAACTCTTAATGCTCGGATTAGACAAAAAACACCACACCATCGTTAACTTCACAACGTGAAATCTACACCTGACTGAAGACTTTATGAAGTGCAGAGTATCTGTTGTTTCTTTAGTGATGCTCCAGAAGATATAGAGGTTTCAAATGGCGAGATGAAAGACTTTTCCATAGGCACAAAAATATACTTCTTTAAAGACCCAAGATACCATTGACGACAACGAGGTCCAGACATCTGTAATTTTCGCCCATCGAAGGAAATTAAATTGCTACAAAAGTCACTGTTCTTCTACTTCACTGTACCATCTGTATATGTAATGCTGTACCACATGGACTGCAGCGAGTGCACTTGGCTGCACCCATCTATGCTTTTCCAGCTGCAGACGCGAGACAGGAGACTATGGTTTGGAGTTTTTTTCATATGTAATAAAGTATAGTTATGATTATGCATATGTGCTTTTGTAATCTCTGTGGACTGCGGTGACAGCTGCACCAGAGAATGGCAGCATCAAAGGAGCAAATTTCATAAATGAAGCTAAAACACTATATATTTAAAAAAAAAATCTTTATTCTATGGTTTCTGAATTTTTGCTGAGTTACAGCTTTAGTTGAATATATACCGGTACTACGCAGGATTGTTGGTTATTGTCTGTGAACACGCTCACAAGTTAAAGTGAGAGTAAAAACCAACCCCAGAGTCACTTGTTTGCCATTGCGCCTTGCTATATTTGTATTTTTTCAGCCTTGTGACTCTTGGATGCCTGCTGCTTACTGTCTGGCACCTGGTTGCCACTTTTATATAAAGCCCCGACCCCACCTGAGCACAGTGGGGGTAGATGCCCTTAAACGTCCTGCACACAGAAAATAAAAGAAAATAAGAAAATACAAGCAGATGGCAGAGTCTCTGCAGAAAAATACACTCTCACACACTTCTAGAGGGTCATAAGTGACGATTGTGAGGGATTATGTCCTTCTGAGTCTATACTTTTGGGGGTTTTTTTGGAAAATCCTGCACATTATATATTAAATTCCATAGAATACAGGTTTATATGTGTATTTTAGGGAATACATAGTTGATACAGATTGGAAAAATGCAGAGGATGGAATTTGAAATGCAAGAATTTTCTCAAGGATGACCTCCTTGCTCAGAACTGCATGTGCGGACCATTGGAGCTTGGTGGGAAAAAAAAAAGGTCTGGCAACAGCTCCAATGCCTTTTTCTATCTAGCGGGTCTTTCAACACCAGATGATTATGCTAAATAACAGTCAAAACAACAACAACAGTATTCTCTGGTACTGGAGGTCTGTGAATCATTTGGTAATTGTGTTGAATGTAAATGCTCTGATCTCCCTCTGGACTGAGTTATGTCCGATTACTACAAACATCCTGAGCTCAATATGATCTGTTGGTTGTAAATACGATGTCAAACAAAGCAGTACTTCACTGTAATGTTCTCTCTGTGCCACTCTGAAGAACGTTGCCCACGTAAGGTGAGTGAGCGCTGACGCCGGATGCTTTGGGGGAGTCACAACATGTTCTTTCTCTTGTGTACATTTGTTGTGATAAGGGTAAATAGTCTCCGCACACTAATAGAAACTTTTCCAAGACAGAGAGGTGCTACAGAGTAAACTATACACAGTAGGGGCTTGCATTTGTCTTCGATTACGCCTTTCTGTGACAGCCCGTTGACAGATGCGCCCACAGGCAATAATAGTGTACTCGGGCCACTCCTCTCTCCATCTCATCCTTTCATTCTCCCTCTAAACTTCACCTGAAGAAGCCAAGAAATCCCTCCTTAGCTCTCTGTTACTCGTCTCTGTCATAAATCACCGTCATCTTCTCATCGAGGAGCTGACGTCCTTTTATAGCCACACCAAGGACACTTTCTGCCATTTATGGCTCCTCCGAGGCACCGTCCGAGGGCCGGTTAGTATCCCATGAAGGTGAGGGAACGCAGGGCAGCAAGGGAGGCCAAGAAACATCCTGCCTGCTTCCTACTCATATTCACTCCAACTTTGACAGCTTAACAAATGAGTGCCAAAGTGTGCCCGAGCGGTGCCAAGTGCACTCTTCTCTGTGTATTTTGAAAAAGGTAACTGTCATATACAATTCAATTTACAGACTAGTGACTGACATAAATCCACACCACAGTGTACGCAGCACGTCTGGCTTGTCTAAGCCTGTCTCCTCTGTAGAGACTATTGTCTCTCCAACAGAGCCATAGAGACGAAAATGAGAGGGTGAGACAATGTGTGTGTGTGCGTGTGTGTGTGCATGTCCCTCTGCCTGTAAATACTAGTGAGCACAAGACATAGTGGGAAAGAACGACAGTGAGAGAGGGATGGTGTAAGACATTTTGGATAGGGAGTCACATTCTTGATCGCTCACTAGTTTCATCATGCAGAGCAGGCATTTTAACAGTGTTTACTTTCAGCGAGGGGAATGCTCTCGCTCACAGCTGCACTCCAAATAAACAGTCTTGTATTTATCAGAGACAAGATAATACACATCTAATCAGAACAAGTAACTGCTTTTCAGCAGGCCAACAAGTCTGGTCCTTCTGGTTTATCCCTGGAAGGCAGTTGTGCAACACAGAGAACATTAGTGCACATTTGAATAAAAATGTGCACATGCTAAACACCAACACTTTGCCAAACACCCACACTCTCATGACTGCACTTCCTCTGCCATGATGTCACAGTCTGGGCTCATTCTTTGCAGATGTGGGAGCCTACCCTATTAAGTGTCTGGGAAGCAATCAACACTAATGCAGTTGGCATTGTGGCAAACTGAAGTTACTAACCATATAAAGACACAACTACCACAGCAGCAGGGGGTGAACGTGGGGATACAGCGGTGGCACAGTGGAACAAACAAAGCACGTATGCAGTGCCAGGGCTTAATTACCTCTCTGAGACATCTGTTATGAGAACAGAGTCCTGCTAACATGTTGTTGTGAAGAAACACTCTGTTAACAGCCCAGTCTCTCAGCGATTTACAGTGTTTTGAAAGGTGACATTTTGAGCCTCAGGCATTGTTGCCTTGTTTAAGGCCTGCTGTGTATCACTGCGTGGTTAAGGACTGTATGCCACATGGTCTCAAATTATTGCCCAATTAAGCCAGTGTACAAGAACATCCAATGGGAAGGATGACGACATTGCTGCTCCCATAGAAATAAAACCACTCTGACAGCTCCATGTAGGCGGATGGTTGCTGTTAAATTATTGCAGACTTACTCATACTATAGCTGATCTGTATTACACATTCCAATTTCAATATCCCACTAGGCCTTTCACAATAACTACTGTTGCTAGATGATATACTGTCACAGTAATAATTGCAATACATGATATCACTGTCATTTTGAGACAATTTTATGCGACTGATATAATAATATAATAGCATAGCAATGCAAGAACACCCTTTCAAAGAGTGCTAAACACCTATTAACACCTATAAATATATAAAAAAGTATATACTGTATGATATTCGTGTACCTTTAGAGGGGGAGCCCAAATTTACCCCAATTTGGCCAACAAAAACAAGTGATGCCTTTTGTGACTTACAGAAAAGCTTAACAAAGCTCTGGGAACAATGCAGGTACCGCATGGATGGACGGCCTGGGAGCTGGGTGGCTTGCTGGTGGATTTATGGAGTGGAAGATGAAGTTGTTGGATTGTAAAATTAAAGGCAATAAACGTTTTGGATTGTTGCCAGGGGTTGGCGAGCTAGCGACTATCAGAACTGTTCCTCTTCCACTCCAAAAGTGCAGCTGCAGGCTACCAGTAAGCTACGCTGTGTCGTCTTTGGAGTTTCATTCATTCATTTATCTTCCATAACCGCTTATCCTGGTACAGAGTTACTGTGGGACTGGAGCCTATCACAGCTGATATTGGGTGAGAGGCAGGGTACACCCTGGACAGGTCGCCAGACTATCACAGGGCTGACACATAGAGACAGACAACCATTCACGAACAATTTAGAGTCACCAATTAACCTGCATGTATTTGGACTGTGGGAGGAAGCTGGAGAACCTGGAGAAAACCCACGCTGACATGAGGGGGAACATGAAAACTGTACACGGAAGGGCCCCAGCCTCTTGCTGAGAGGCAATACCACTGCACCGCCATGCTGCTGTCTCTTAGAAATCCTGTAAGTAAGCGGGGTGGAGAAAAAAAAGGAGACTTGCTGTTGGCTAAAATGTTAGTGACATTCTTATGTAAAACAAACACACATCTAAACTCAACGGGCAATATCAAGGTCAACAAAATGATTGAGGTCATGTCCATATATCTTATGTTAATTTGGTAACATAATTATCGTAACAGGCCTAGATACCACGATGGGTAGGAGTGTTAGTCGGCGTCAAAGATTAGGTACAGAGTCTAAATTAGTAAATCATGCAAACATCAATTTAAGAGTGATCCACTTCTGACAGAAGCCATGATAATTGTAGGTCAGTGGACCAGTGATTCCCTCAACACCAATATTATCCAGAGGAGGATCACTCTCTTATCCAAGATATAAAGATGTGGTGTTACAAGATGAAGTGTAAGCCTTGGCTCTTCACTTTGTCATCTGTCTCTGCGGAGATCTATCACGGTGAAATAACATCTTATTACCTCACGTACTGGAGAAACTCTCCTCGCCCCAACATTCTTCTTCTCAAGTGCCTCCATTAACCATAGGTTATCCTATGATTTAGCCATTAGCCACAGCCCTACATAACCATTAGTTATATGAATTCATAATACCCATCACATTACCAGTTGTATAAAACCACTGCAATTTGTCTGTAGACATCAAATGTGTGCTTCCCCTCTCAGTCCTCCCTTCTCTCTGCTGCTTTATAGGACTTGCTTAGTTGGTTTTGGATGCCAGTTTGCTGACCAAATGTATCTAGCTGTCGTGCTTATTTATGGACCTTTGTGACGTTGATTCACTGTGTAGAAAGGTACTGTGTTACCAGGATAACAGCTTTTATTGGTGCCAATTCATTGGGCAACAGTAACATTGAGCAATTCAAGACAGATCTGCACCCTTTTTTGGCAATGAATCTGTCAGCCCACAGCAGAGGCGAAGACGGAAATAAGGTTTGTCCCAGGAACAAACTGAGGCAGGTTAGGTACATGATGGAGGAGTTGGTAACCCTCACACTTTTTGCATCATAGCATTCCTTTCATCAAGTCCTGGGAATTAGTACATGCCATACACTTCTGTTGGAGCATGACCCTACCCTCCTCCCTTAAGGCGAGGGTGCTGGAGAAAACAGTCATGCCTGACTCACACCTCTCCTCAGCACAAGTTCATAACATGACTGAATGTGATGATGCAGCAGTGAATCGACAAGATTCCTGCACCCAAACAACATCTGTTTCATGTGAGACTGCAAAGGAAACGCTGATAAGGTAAACGGGAGTTACATTAATCCAATGTGTAATAAATTTAACAGACAGATGAGGCGAAATGAAGTGAAAGGTGGAGCGAGCCAACGTAAAGCCCACTCTTTAATAACATATAATTAGTTTGTATTAAACTTGTAAGCGTGTAGTTGTGAGGTATCTGCAATTCTGTGCTTACAATTTGGTATTTCCTTTGAAAACAGCACTTCCTTTGAGAGTAGCAGGTAAGTGCTGGGTATAGACCTGTAATTGTATCTCTAAAGGAATGTAATTACCCCATTAGCACAGAGTCAGTTACCTTTTACACTCCATGGCTGCGTATATAAAGTTTATGTTCTCTTTACATAAAATCTCACATGGTGTGAATGCTGTGACAGAGAGATTGTAGAGAGTGAGAAAGAAGAGAGGGAAGTAGAGAGGGAAGGCAAGATGACTGGATTGTGACGGGGGCACATTACCTCCCACGGGGGCCCTGGCTCAAAGGATCAAGTTTCAGACGTTTACCAACAAAGCATCCATGGAGGAAGTCTTGTGCCCCTCACAATAACACCACAGCACCTGGCCATCCCCACACAGGAAACCTGAGGTCACTTCCTCCCTTTCAGGGAATTCAGACACACTCCTGCTGCCAGCCACGCGCCCCCACAGCCTATTGAAGAGGGCCCTGACTACCAGGGGGAAAGACACAGAGACACAGCTGACTCAAAAGAACATCTGAATTATGAGGAAAATATACATCTGAAACTTTGGTTTTTCCCACATTCTCACCGATACAGTTCACAGAAATGTGAGCCAGAGATGTGTGCCTGACAGGTTCTGTTAGCACCAAAGTAGAAAGATTTCTAATTTCCCTTTATTTGGTTTCACATGTAGCACAGATGTGATGTTTTTTAATCAGTCTGATTAGCTAAAAGCCGGGTTGGGCTACATTTTTAATTCTGGTTGGAACCACATAAAATAAGAGGTTGAGAACAAGGTATGCACCCTAATAACTGTGCTGGAATTCACAGATTGTCTAAACTTGAGCACAAATTAGAATGTCAAGACATCAGAACAAACAGTTAATGATTAGAGAGACAAACATGCCTTGACCAGATGAGTGTGAAACAAGCAGAAGAAGCGTGAGAGTCTGAAGTAAAAATCGTCCAGCAGTTTGGAACCCAGCATGAAAACCTGATGATTAAAACGTAGCCCGACACCAAATGTGACACAAAGTCATTAAAACAATACAAACTGTGTCCAGAGTGTCCTCTGAAACACCATGGAGAGACAAACAGCTGCAGAACGTCAAGAGAGAACTGCCTCAACACAAATCTAAATTCTGCTCCCTAACCACCTGCAACCACTTGACCGCCCATTCTCCATCATTATCGTTGGCCTGGTTTCAAACGATGCCAACCCATAAAACCAGCCACAACCAGTCCGAGTCATTTAGCTGCAGTCCCACTGCAGTTTAGAGCTGGCCGGCGTCCAACCACCACGCAGGGCTAACCTTTGGAAAACACTGAGACCTCCGAAGAATGTGACCATGGTCAATGAAATGGAGAGGGAGAGAGGAAGAGGAAGAAAGCAAACAAATACATTATACAGCCCGTGGGCTCTGTCAAGGCAAGCTTCCCAGATGCTAAATGGGACAGAATGACTGGCTTTTGGCTGCTTGGGGATTATTTCTGCTTCTTACTGTGACAAACAGTTTGTGTAAAAATAACCTGTCAGTGGTGAAAGCACAGTGTGATGCCTGAGAGACCGAATTCCTCCAAGGTGTAATTTCTGTAGTGACAGACAGAAGAGAGATCTGCATTATTCAAGCCATAATTTTAGTAATGGCTGAAAAATGTCTCATTATTATTATTATTGGTTTTTTTTTTTCAGTCTCACTGCTCTCGTTAACATCATTTCCCGCAGCAGGATGGAACTGGTTTCAGTAAAAGAACTACATTTAGAAACTGAAGGGCCCGTACACATGGCACGGTTTTTTGCACTCTAAAATCTTTTGCTTTTGGTGTAGTGAGAGCTACACTGTCACGGCATGCAAGCGTTCCCAAGCACCTGTTTTTCAGGGCACAACGTTCCAGAAATGCACACTGCGTGTCATGTGACACAGAACAACCAATCACAGCTGGTAGATATCTTCCCTTTCTTCTGTAAATATCAGTCTATGATACACGTGGACAGGAAGTAGATTATTTAAGTACAGGGCTACCCAGAGCTTTACATCTGTACCACAGACATTTTGGGCCTTCCTATACTCAAAAAACAATGCTATGGTTACTTAGCAACTTCAGACACAGCCTGCGTCCATGCTCTTGAAAGCTGGCGCCCAACTTCGTGTTTGGAGGCAGTTAAAGATGTGGCATGTGTGCTAGCCTTTTGAGCCAGATATTCCTGTCAGGAGATGGTAGAGACCAAAACAAAGCTTAAAGGATTTGGACGTCCATTTTGTCAGGTGGCTAGAACTCCAAATGAGTGATAATATGATTAAATTCTAGCATTAAGAGGTTTCTTGAGTATCCCAGACCTTGAATGTTAACATATTGTAAGCACAAGTGGCATATGGTTATCATGCATGCTTAAGATTGGACTTTGAACCCTAATGAAATCTTAAAAAGTGAAATAATTCCTGTATCTAACAAGTGTGAGTGCCAAGTCAGGTATCATCACATCAAATGTTCTTCCAACTGGAACCAAGATCAAATATGAGTCTTCTACTGAACTGTAGACAAAGCTGATAAGCAACACCTTCATCTTGATTCTCCCTCAGTAGCACTGAAGAATAGGTGATGCATTCCCTCGTAAACGTGTAAGATCTTGATCAAATTCTCTCGTCTGGCAAGCCCCGACACTTTCCTTTCCCACCGCCGTGCCCACTGCGCCCATATGACGCAACAGGTGGAGCACCAAACAATCGTCACAGGGATGACACTACTACTATCCGCTGTGATGTGATGATGTACGCCCAAAACAAAACTAGAAGCTGGAGCACAGACACACCCTTCCCAGATGCACACTGCCATATCCCACTTCCTGCTGCTGGAAAAAAAAAGACAAGTTTAGCCTGAGGGACTTTGCTCTCTGAGGCCTTCACACACACATGCAGATACACACACACACACCGCTCAGCTGGGAGCTTCCGTGACACAACAGTTGCTCTTAATCCTTCCTCCACACAGTTCATTGGGTCACACAGTCCGATACAGTCTCTTCTCCCACTGACTGGATGTAGTTTATTTCTCTTTTTGCCTTATCTGTGTGTGTGTGCGTTATATTACACACAGACATGAGTGCACGTGTGGGACTGTGATTAGAGTGGCAGGGAAAAAAGAGACGAAGGCATAAACAAGGAATGCAGAAAAACACACTGGCAGACAGAAAATGTCCAGACCTCCTCACTTGTCACAGGAAGTGGTTCCTCGTTTGTCAGGGTTTTACTTTGCAGGCTTCTCCCCGGGCAGCGTGTTTGACTAAGGTGTGAAGTATTAAGGCTTGTCATGATGTCAAGCCCACGCCTGCTTTAATCTCTGCACTCACTGATTTTTACTTAACAGCAAAAACTCTCAGCGTGAAAAGTAAAGAGAAAATATGACCTTAAGGTTTTACATTAAATGTTAATAGATGATAATTACTGTGCAACTACCACTACTAATGATAATGAGAAAAAGACTTTAAATTATTTTATGAAAGAGAGAAAGTTATTTACATTAATTATAAATTTAAATAGTTATAGTTTTGTTATCACAGCGTTTGAAGTCTACAAACTTCAGTGATGCTTTGTGTCATTAATTTTCATTGAAAAGCCTCAGCCAGTCATCATGATGCTTTCAATGACACTTGGGATAAACTAATTCCCATCAAATAAAACACTTTTAGAAGTAATTTCCGAAAATGCCAAACGTGAAATAAATAGTTTCGTGAAGCCAGGTCAGAGAAACGTCAAAAGTAGTGTAACAAGGTATGAATAAAAAGTGAAGTCCTACCAGGAGTAGTGTCTGAAGTCTGGAGGCACCTTCTGCTCCCTGACAGTGGTAACCCGCCTCCCTCACGGTCTCCAAAGTCTCGCTCAGATCTGGACTGGGATCAGTTTGCAGGTCGCTAAACTCCGGCGGCTCAGCAGCGTCGCTCGTCAGCTGTAAAACTTTTTGTGTGTCTTCTGACAGTAGTCAAATCTCTGTGGCGAAGAGTGATGCAGCTTGCCGGCTACATTTGTTCTACTACTGAGGAAGTTGCTGGTGAGTCACAAGATCCCGCCCCCCTAAAAACCATTCCTCCCTCCCCTCCTTCCCTCCTCCTCTCCTCCTCTCCTGCGACTTCAAACGAGCCCAGAGAGGAGTCCAGGCAGCGGAGGGTGTGATGGGAGCTCCCGGAAAGGCCCTCCGTCACTGTGCTGCCGTTTATTTTCTGTCTGCTCTAATAAAATTAGGTTTAATTGGTGAGTATTGGCTGGAACAGGCCAAAACTAGTTTTTGTAAGGTTTCTGAATAAGGCAGTGTTGACCACTTGGTTCTTTTAAGCTTTATTTCAATTAATTGTGTTAATCATCAGCCAATCAGTAAGTCAATCACCTACAACAACAAATTTGACATTTTTAATTATATAAACACCAGAATTTGTTAAATTGCAAGAATATCCAAACAAAGCAATTTCAAAAATAAAATGTCCTCTTTTTATGTCATCCTAATGTTTTGTTTGTTTGTTTGTTTGTTTGTTTTAACAGTTGTTATGTCCTGTAGTTTAACCTGTCAGTCAGTGATGATGGGTGATTGGTCCATGAAGTCATACATGGGCTGGCACCCCAGTATATTGCTGAACTTCTCTGCCACTACTCCAACTCTTGACCTCTTAGACCCTCCGAACAACATCTTTTAACTGTCCCACGATTGAGGCTGATGGGTAAGTAAATTGTCAAAAAAAAACAACCTTAAGGGATTGGATTTAAAATTAGAAATAGGTTGTGTAGGTGTAGGGTAGATTTGGGGTCAGGGGTTAGGTAAAGTAAGATCAGAAATCAGATTAAATTGAGGGTCAGCACCAGTTAAGGTCAAGTGTGTTGGCTTTAGGGAGATATAATGGCAAAAATGTTAGATAATACTCATAATAATGTTACCACTAGTTCATAATCACCTGAAAATCGTGTTTTTGTTAGCTTAGAATGAACCGCTTTATATCAACATTTTCAAGTCGGTCATCGTCACCTACACTCTTGGCACTTGGGAGAAGTTTCAGTTCTGCAACATCATCGCTAGAGGCCACTATGGCGGGATTTATATTTTGCCTCAAATTGACGCCGTACCTACAGCAAATGCTCTCCATCAACATAGAGCATAGACTGTAACCTTCGCCATGGCCTGATGTGCACCTCCCCAAAGATGTGACTACATGTTGCGGCGATGCAGACCTCCTGTCTATTTCTGTAAGCTGAAACCATTTCCCTCAGTGGAAACAAAGCTTTTATTTGCTTTTATTTCACAGAATAAGAAACAATGAATTGTGAAGACAATAAAGCCTCCGCAAAATAGCATTTTGAGTCTTCTGTGTGATTTATCCTGGCTTTATAGGAATAAAGGAAATCTGCAAGCGTCACTAGGCTAATTTATAAAAAATGTCAGGCTTTTGCTAATAACATTAGCATTTGTTTGGAAAACGTGTTTATTATAAGACAGTTGTTTTGTCAGTGAGCCTCATGACATGATGCTACCTTAGCTAAACGTGCTGTTGTTGAGGAAAAGTCTGACAGCCGCTAGGCTAATTTATACAATGTAAAATGCCATAGGCTTGTGCTTAAAACATTAGCATGTTGTATTTGTTTTTAAAATGTGTCCAGCAAAAGACAAGTGCTTTGTCTGTGAATGAGTTATTGTGAAGCTGATTTGTGTACTTGTGTTTGAAATTGTCTCTATTAAGCCATGTTTAATGTGTGTTTTGAATCAACTAAACTTTACAGCACTTCACAGAAACCCCACCGCCAACTAGTGTTTTGGAGGTGTAACTGCAGAGTGACACAAACACACCACCGCACAAGTATAAATGCTCACAGCCGCGTAGACCAAGTGTGTAAGCTATGGCGTAGGACCTGCATAGAGCTGACGCATGAGAATAAATCCCGCTTAAATCCTACAAACTCGACCTTTCATTTCAGGGTTAAATAATTTGTGGAGAATAGGTCAGTTTTTCTTTTGCAAGTTGTTGTCACTCCCTATTTTTAAAATTAGTTTTATTTACAGTGACTTCTGTCTTCTAATAGAGAGTTTGTTCTTTATTCTGAATGCTATTTTAGGCAAGATACTTATTCTAGGGGAAATCATTAAATATTTGTAAATATTCAAGCATTAAATTGGTGAAATTGGTATAAAATGAAACTCCCATATCACTTGTATCTCTCTTTATTCTGTGTGTACACTGCTTTTTAGTGACCTTTATTGACTCGTCTTTGTTCGCCCTTACATTACCAAACAGGGTTAAAGACCAACCCAGCTGTTTCACTACCCTATTTTACAGTGTTGGTCCTTTCTCCAGTCTTGATGTATCATTTTTGTCATGACTCAGCAGGTGGGAATGACGTTTATCCTCATTGCAGCCGGCTGCCGTTTGGTCATACACGGAGGGAGTCTCAGATCTTATCATTGAGTCATTACTGTTAATCAGTATGTGCCAACAGTGTTGTTGGCAGAAGCACCACCCTGTATGACGGATGGTATTGTTCTCCTGCTTTTACATCAGAATTTTTGGTTCAGTCCTACATTGAACCTACTTGAATCTCTGTTTATTAAAGATCAGTTAAAGCTGAAGCAATATTTTTATATTAACAATGACTGGGTGTTATGATAAAGGGGTAGCTCATGGTGACAAACCCACAGAGAATTATCACCCAACTCTGTAGTTCCCCTTATCTTTACAGGGCACTTCATTGTCTTATAAGTCATTGTTTTGGTTTCCTGACTTTACAGCTTTTTTCCAGTCTTATTGCTTTTGTCAACCTCATTTCCAGCAGCATCTGCGAAAAGCTCTGATAAATCCACTGTTCACTATTTGCCGAACACCAAACACAGAACAGTTAACAACCAGCTGGTAAACATATGGAGCATTTAGAAGCTTAAGGGCCATAAATAAAAAGTGACTATTGAACTGCCATTTTTAAAAATAACTACTATTTACAACTGAACAGAAAGTGAAACTTATCTATACATTCTTCAAAGCTAGACTCCTTTGTTTTGTTGTTGTTTTTTAGCAAATATGCAATTTGTTTAGGAAGCACTGAGCATACAAGGAGTAAATGAGACTTGGATTATACTGCACGAGTTGTGTTAGAGATTGTTAATGGATGTTTTGGTATAGTTTTGCTGTTGTTAAACACACTCCCCAGTCAATCAATATGTATGTCATCTTCCATGGAGGCATGTGATAATAGCAACGTTTATTTTATGGATTCAATTAACATTAACATGATTGTTTTGTGGGTTAAGTATTCCTTTGAGTGAAGTACAAAAGTAAAAGCATCAAAACAAAGTGCCAGAAGTAAAAGTATTCATTTCTTCAGAAATTATTATTATTATTTAAAAATAATGCTTGTGTGATGACACTGTCCTGCCATTGTGTGTCAGGATGGTAGAGAGAGAACACATTTTTTTTTAGCAGAGTCAAACCAGAGAGACACAGAGAACTGTTCATCAGTGACAGGCTGCATCTATCCAAGAAATTTTGCTAAACTACAATCTAAAAAGGGAGCAGGCGAGAAACAACAGGAGGCCCTGGGGCCCTACCCCACAGGACCAAGTGAGGCAGCTGAGTTACTTCTTGGCACAAGAGTGTGCCAAATACTGCTGGGAGTATACTATGAGGCTGCAGCTTGGCAAAGAACTGGAAGACACTAAACAACAGCTGGCCCATCAGAAGAGCCTCAAAAAAATGCCCATAGACAAAGAAAAGGACACCAGCAATGAACTGGAGAGGCTGAAGAGGCTCAGCTACCCAGAGACCATGAACACCATGAGTCTTGCCACTGAGGTTCAAAACACCATCAAAACAAAGCAGAAGAAAGTGCTTCAAAAAGAATTCGAAGACCTCAAAGTGGCCCACATGATCAGCCAAGAGAAGTTCTCAGCAGAGCATCCGGCTGAAAAAGACAAAAATGAAGCTCTTTAGCAAGAAATTGAATATCTGAAAGCTTCACAGCAGATAAACCTAAGCTATGAAGCTGAGCTCAAGGCTGAAAAAGAAAAGAGCGACAGCCTTCAGAAACAGCTGGACAAAGAGATTCAGTCCTGAGCTGAAAAGGTGTCAGAGGATCTGGAGGCCATAAAGCAGCTGATGGCTGTGAAGGACACTGATTACACAGATTGATGAGCAGAAAAACACCTCTGAGAATGAGAAGTGGTTTTTCAAAGAGTTAGAGGACCTGAAAGAACAACAGGCCTCAACCAACCAGGAGCTGCTCATTAAGCTCCAGACTGAGGAGGAGGTCAGTCAGGGCCTCTGAACTGAGCTCACCAAGCTCAAAGAACAGCAAGAAACAAATGGAGACAAATAAGCTCCTTCAAGAGAAAAACAGCACCCTGCAGGACAGATGATGGAGCTCACAGCAGTGTACACAATCAACCAAGAAACTTTCCCAGCAGAGATTGAGGGTAGAACTTGAGCAGCTGAAAGTAAAGGACATAACACTTTTAAATTAGATGCACGTTAGAGGTGTTCTGGGCACGTCTCACTGGCCCCAGGGCAGACCCAGAACACGCTGGAGGGATTACATATCTCATCTGTCCTGGGAACACCATGGCAACTCTTAGCCTTCACAAGTGCATCACTACTAGGTGTGCAAAGTCATCGAGTGAGCCAGAGAGTGGACCCTTTGGTGGGCAGGTTCTGGCCCCCGGGCTGCATGTTTGACACCCCTGCTCCAACAGAAGTGAAGGATGTAATCCAGTTGGTTTGACACCTCAACCAGTAAATATTACATCAGATAATATAACTAACATTACTGCCTGTCTTTGTAGATGTATGAAGACCAGTCCATACCCATTGGTAGCTTTGTCACCTTCTACCTATGCCAATCCTCAATGCCTATGTGCAGTTTCACATAGATTGACCACGTCAGTGAGTAGAAAAACGTGGGACAGACAGAATGACTGACTGACAGAATGACACACTGACAATTTCCGTGATTATGTACAGCATACCATACCATAGTCTGCATGGGCGGAAGTACGCTGCATAGATCAGCCTCTCATTGGGTGGAACAAACTACCCGCTGAAGTCCCGCCCTACCACCTCCGGTTAGCAGTTTTCAACTGTTTTCAACACTTCCTTTACTAACTTTTGCGGTATTTGATCTTGCGGGGATGTAGCCATTTTTCTGCCTTGGTTCGTGTCCTGTAGGCGATATTTTTGTGGGCATGTTACACCAAAACCTGTTTCTCCCCAGCAATATTTTTGCAAGTGCACCATTGCTGTGGCACCGCCCAGAACGATTGTGATTGGTTGAAAGAAATACAAGCAGCTGGGGCGTTTTTTTTCTCCAATCTTAAAGTGAGAGTCGGTCCAGCCAGACCTTTCTATTCTTGAGAAAGTTCTGGTGAGCGAGACTAACCATACCATGACTTAGTCATACCAAAAATTAGGGGGAAAAAACAGCATTCGGCCACAGGGGGAGCCACAGTGATTGATCGCATTTTAGCCATTTTTAAGCATTTTTCTGTTGTTATAGCGCCACCCAGTTGCCAATTAGAGTTAAATTTCTCCAGTCACCTTGAGGCATCCTGTTCTACAAATCTACAAAGTTTAGTAAAAGTCGATATGGCGGTTAGGCCTAGATAAGAAATTAGCTCTCTAGCGCCCCCATTTTGTTTGATGGGGTCAATAATGGAGGGGTCCCCTCAGATTATGTGTGGTCATATGCCTACAAAGTTGCGTGGTGATCGGTGAAACCCTTGGGATGTTATACACCTTTATGTGATGAGCCACGCCCTCCGTAATATTCATTGCCTTATAGAAGCTCAGTTTTAGTAAGTTTTCCAACTTTTGCCAAGAGGGAACTTTAGATATTGGTCCCTAGATTATGTTCACCGAGTTTCATGCAGATCGGTCAAACTTCCTAGAAAGAGATCGCTTTTAAGTGTTTTTCAAAAAATTCAAAATTGCGGAAAATCTATATAACCGGAAGTTATGGGTTCTTGAGGCAAATTTGTTCCTCGTGAGGAGAGGCATCTCTGTGCAAAGTTTCATGTCTCTACAACATACGGGGCATGAGATATGCCCATTCAAAGTTTGCAATTTCAGTCGGTTGCTATAGCGCCCCCCTTTGGCCAATTGATGTAATATTGCTTCATTCACATCCTCCCATGACCCTCTACCACTGTGCCAAATTTCACATCAATTGACCGAGTCAGTGAGGAGAAAAACGTGGAACAGACACACAGACAGAGTTTTTGTCATTATATAGTAAGATAAAACTCAGGTTTTTTGTTCATTTGCGGGATGAGTGGTTTAATATAATGCTTACCTTGGATAGGTAGTATTTTGGTGGATGGTCTTTTGTTCTGGTGAATGTTAAACCAAGAGTTGAATCATTTTTCTTTTGTTTGAGCCATATGGTACTCTGAAAAACAAAACACAAACAAAAGTAGTTGATACATAAGTCAAGAAAATGTTACTTGTCCCCTTTTAGTCCAGGGTTTGTGACAGAGGCAGTGATACAGGAAGCACTGGAGATCCAGATAAAGTGTTAACAGAATATGCACAAATAAACACAACATGTCTGTTTCTGATAACATACATGTTTCTTTATTTTATGTCAATAATTTCCCTACTTTAAATAAACAGTGATTATTATTTTAATTATGTACAGCTTTTGTCATATATTACATACAGCAAACATTCTTCATTGAACTAATTCTTGCAAAAACATCAGACACAACTACGATAAACAAAAGTTGCAATGAAGCTTTGCATCCCATATCAAACTCAGCATAATAAATTAAAAAAAAAAAAAAATAACACTGCTGTTTTATTTGGGACTGCTGGCCTTGGAAACTGCAGAAGGATTCTCATGCATGTTTGTGTATCCTCATTTTATTTATGCTACAAGTTGGCAGAAAAAGTTAAATAATTACTAGATACAAAAACGTGATTCATGGAAAATGTGGATGTTTTCATTTTAAAAACAAATACTCTCCATTTCATGCAGTCACATTCAACTCACCTTAAGAGGAAGACAGGCCTTTCTGTGCTGGTACTGAAACACGCTGCTGAATGTTTCTCCTTCGCACTTTCAGACAGATAGCATTGCTCTACTGCTTCTCATGATGTGAAGAATTCAGAGTGGTTGCCAGCACCATGCACCTTCAGTGGTTGGTGTTTTCAACCTCAGATGATGTAACTCAAACAGAACGACACTAGACTGATATGAGATTCTGTATGCTGATACCAGGACTGTTTCAGAGGAAACACTGTGTTGTTCTTTACAAGGAAATTTAAAGAAAGATCAGTAACTCACAAATATGTGTCATATAGGAGTTAAAAAGCATCTACAAGAGGAGTTCGTCTACTGTCCTACAGAGGCGGGCCTAGACATTAATTTACATAAAACTGCTCACAACAAGGTCTGTGAATTATCTTGAGCAAGCGTCATGACACAGCTGAGTGCAATCCATCCATCCTTCCATTTTCATCCACTTATGCAGGGCAGCAGGCCAAGCAAAGCACCCCAGACATCCCTCTCCCCAGCGACACCTTCCAGCTCCTCCTGGGGGACCCCGAGGTGTTCCCAGGCCTAACAGTGGGATGTGCCCGAAACACCTCTAGCTAAGATGTTGGAGCTCCTTATTTCTAAGGCTGAGCCAAGCCAAACTCATTTTGGTGCCATCCAGTTCCATTATATTGGACAAAATGGCTATGGCTGATAACTCCAACACTCGGCATCTCACACCAAAACAATCTAATTTGATAAAAAGCACGACAGATAAGGAGAAAAATATGCATTTCTGATTTTGGGGTGAACTGTCCCTTTAAAGCAAGAGTTCAACATTTTGGTAAATATGCAATTAGCTTTGTTGTTGAGAGTTAGTTAAAAAGATTGATACAACTCTCATGTCTGTCTGATATATATGTCACTGAGGCCAACAGCCACTTAGCTTAGCTTAGCTTAGCTTAGCTTAGCATTAAGCCTGAAAGAAATGAACAAAAATAATATTGACTGTACATTTTACAATCCAGTGGTTCCCAACTAGTGCAATCCCAGGGTCAAGAGTTGAGTCTGGACATGTTGTCCAGCTAGTTTTCTGTCTCTGTCAAATCGTTGTCCGTTAGTCACTCACTCTACAGCAAGACACGGCACTTCAAAATAAAAGCTCTGTGCCAGAAGTTCATTGTACTTAAAAATAAAGTGTGTTTTTTACAAACTTGACATGTTTGCGAGTCACTTGCGGTCCATTCAGAATGGACCTGCGACCCACTAGTTGGGAACCCCTGGTATAAACCATTGTTGGATTTAACTCGTGAAGATTTAAACAGTTTCACATCTGTTTAAACTATGTAAATCACACTAAGCACATTAAAATACAACTAGTACATGTTTGGGATGTTTTTGGAAATGCAAAAGCAGCTGCAGAATGTCACACATGAAATATCTCAGTAAACACAGAAGAACTTTTTTTTACGCAACTGCAAACATGTGACTCTTGTCTCTCATGGTCTCATGGTCCTGTGACAACTGAAAGAGTGGTCTGACCCCTGTTTTCCCCACAACCCCTTAATTATAAATTCTAATTTTACACTCTGAGGCGTGGTCCTGTCAGACTGCGTGCAACAAATTAGAGGATAGATGCCTGTCAATTCATCATGGGACAAATGACCTGATGAGTCCCTTGCTGCTTCTTTCTGTGTAAGAAGGTTAAGGGTAGCTCTTTTTACCTACAACATTAAACAGCTCTCTGTTTTGGAAAAACTAGTTTAAAGGTTCACAGGGATTAAATGACAAAGTAATGAGTCTAGATTGTGAAAATATACACTGAAGAAAGCATATCGAGGGAAAAAAACAAGTGTCAAAACATTTGTATCTGTATGGAAAAGCTATACCATTGACGAAGACTACGATAACATTAAATTTAAAACATACTTTACCTTTTTGAAGCAGCACATGAACAGTGACGATGGCGTCTCAGGTGACTGTTACGCTGCTAAATAAAATTCAAACTCAATTGTAAACCTCAAACTCTTTTTACAGACGTGTGGTTTTGGAACACCTGAGTGAAATTAACTCTAATGAGCGTCAAGGCTCTGAGCAGCAGACTAATGAGGCAATGCAATTGTTAACAGTCCCATTTAAGTAATGAGTGGTTAAGTCTTATAACAGTATTTGTGTCTTTTCATCACATACATAATGGCGAGTGGAAACTGTAGCATGATGCACACAATAACACATAATAAAAGGTGTCTGTTGCTTTAGCATATGAGGATGATACAGAGCTGCCTTTTAAAGATAATCTCAAAACAAACTATCAAAAAATCATCGACTGAAGGATCCTTTTGATTATACTGGCCATAATAGCTTATTTTACAGAACACTTGAAGCATGCTTTGCCTCATCTGAAACCCATCCACTTCTCGCCACTTCACTGCTGTGATTGTCTGGAATATAAAACAGGTTATTCTACCATATACACTTCAAAACTCAAGCAGGGAAAATAAGCACAGTATTGGCGCTTAATTGTAGACCATTTTTGTTTTACAAGAGTTTGTGGTTATGGTGAGAATCCCACCCAGGAGTGCACCTACTGTATGGTTCAGGCATTGAGAAATGGAGGGGGATATTTGGAGGTAAGGTAGGAATGTTCAATAACCTGTGGTGAAAAGTTGCCGTTGTCCTTTTGTTGACAGCCGTGTAGTTTTTGTCCATCAACAACATTATCTTTGGCGTTAGGGCTGACAAATCTTCAGAAAGGTGTGATATTCGTTTCTTAGAGTATACGTGATCTTTTCAAGTGGAGTGCAGCTGTTCATTTCGGAAAAAAAACCCAACAAAAAACTGGCAATGGGAAGATGGGAATCAGACTTCCATGCCGCCGCTGTGCACTTCCTGGTAATGTGCAAAGCTATTTCCAGAAACCTCTTTTGGAAGCTCTGTAAAAGAAGCTGTCCAGAAGAAAAGAAGTGGGTCCAATGGAAAAGAAAATCCTCCAAGTTTTGTCATGACTTAAATAAAAGTTGTGCCAAAATGTATCGGGCTTTGTTTTTTGTTTTTTTGGGGTTTTTTTTTTGTTTTTTTTGTTTTTTACCATTTTTAAGCAACACAACATTAGTTCTTCATGGTTCTCTCCTGCTACTTGACTGGATGCTGTTGGAATGGTTCAAACAAAATGGATTTTGGAAGTGCTCACTTGCTTCCAATGAGTAGTGTTAATGTTAGCTGATTCAGGAAATGAAGGGAAATAAATTGATCCGTGTCACACATTTTAAATACCAATAATCTCTGGGCTTGAGGGAAGGTATCAAGTATGTTTGAGTCAAAAGGCTCAAGTCCAAGTGAAGACATGAGTTACAGCTATTAACGTTTGAGTCTAAAGTCATCAAATTTGTGACTCCAGGCTGACTCAGTTTCAAGTCATAGGACCTGAATCCACACCCTTGTTACAAATTATGTTTCAAAAGAAAAAGTACTCATTCTGCAAGTTGTTAATATTGACGCATTAATACATAAGTAGGACTTGACTGTTGTAGTTCAGGGAGGAAAGAAGAATGGACAGTTCTGATACATACATTTCTATTAGTACAGTACAGTTGTATTAGTATTTGTATCGTTGAAATCAGGCGCTTGGGCAGTGACTTGAGGCTTCAGACACTGACAAAAGAAAAGCCGTCCTTTAACATCTGCATGATATTCAGCTGGCCACCGTAACAGTTTGACAATGCTTGGCAGCATCAAGGGGAAACACAACAGAACAAGAACAAAAGTTAAGGTGGCGGAAGTCTGAACAGGGCAGGTGGGAGGTGTGGTGGATGGGTCTAACAAACACTGACCTTCACCTGGGGGAGTGGAGTTCACGTCCAGCAAGATTATTAAGCTAAACCCTGGTCTTTTTTCCTAAAACTAACCATGTGCTTTAGTTGTTGAAGGAAAAAAAAAGTCAATTCATGTTGTTGTACTGATGTAGTGCATTATTTTGAAAGAGACTGTATGTAAACGGTAAATTTCCTGTGAGAACAGAAGTGTATTTTGAAAGAAGACAATGCATGTAACAGTCAGAACTTGACACAGCGTCCCAGAACGTTAACAACCAACGCACCCAGGGTACCTCGCACATTGTATCTGGGCGCGGGAAGTCCAGCTGTCTATGTGATGAGGTTGGAGTGAGAATGTGTTGGATATTTGAAAATGCATTGTATTTTATGAGCTTATAGATTGTTTTTAAATTCTAAATCTGAAAAAGGATTGGTAACTGTAGCTGTCAAATAAAAGTAGTGAAATAAAAAAAAAGTAGAAAATTTCCCTCTGAACTGTAGCAGAGCTCAAGTATAAAGTAGCAGAAAATAGAAATGATCCAAGTCGTAGCACCTTTAAAATTAGACTTAAGTAATTGCACTTAGCTTTGTTCCCACGACCAACGACTAATTTAACAGACTGACTTTTGAATCTGTCTGCTGTTGTTTTGCTGCCTTGTGTTAATTTTAGGAGATGCAACTAAATAATCACACAGGAGGTAGGAACTTCTAGCTCATGCATTTTTTAACTGGGCTGGCCTGGCGGCTCGCTGCAGATGAGGACCAACCATGGTCAGGGGAGACATACCAAAGCCCTGAGCTCAGCCCAAGTGCAGCAGTCTTACAATATGTCAGCAGTGTTATTTTTACAGGGTCATATTAGAAAACCAAACGGATCTGCATCTGCCCCACAAGGGCATTCCTTCATTGCTGACCCTGAACAAACCCACAACCTCTTGTCCTCTTGCTCTTGCATCAGCTTGTTACAAGCCCCCAATTTCCAAAGTAGTATTTACCCCTGTCGTTGCTCACCAGGCATTTCACTTGTAATGATAAATACTCCCATGAATTAAACAGCAAGGAGCCAAGTAAGTCAGGACACAGACATTTTACCCGTAAATCCTGCCTGCTGTCTGTGTTTGCTTAGTTAAACACGTTAGTGGGTGATTGAACCAGCTGGGCCTTGGGCTGAAACCTTCACAGGAATCAGGGTCATTAGCCATCAGACTGATAAACAAGCCTGTGACATAATGTGGAAACACTGATCCCATTCATAGGTCCAATCACCCGCAAAACATTCTGCATGCCGGGCAAATCTCACATATATAAAACAAATTCCTTGCGGTTGGTGAGGGGATAGTGAGCTGCCATGGGGGGAAAATAGATGTTTAGTGGAATATCACTCTCTGTCCTGAGGCTTCTTCTCACATCCACAAAGAGTTGGGAGTCTGGGTGAGATTAGAGGACTGGTGCCATTGCGGCTTTGTCTTTGTCTATCCACTACCCAAAATATCATGTCAGGAAGTGGAAAGTCTTTTCCCCCAGAGTGGAGTGATGACCCCCTCATTGTCCAAGTTCCTGCAGCACTTTTTTCCTCTGAAAATGAAGGGGAAAAAAGTGTGTGAGAAGTTTTTAATGTCACGGAGCTTCTGTGTAATCTCCGTTAGGTCTATTGGTCTGGACGTAAATCAAAACAAGGGTCTGGAACCCCAACGGAAACATGCAATAAATGTCCATGTTGGAAAAACATAAACTTGTTACCAATTAGTGTTAACTGTGCGCTTTGGCAAATGCAGGCCCTCATTATAATGACCAAAATAATTTGGTGTTTGAACAGTGCAGCCAAAACATATTAAGTCAGCAGCACTGTGATGACCCTCGCTTGTTCTGAAGAGCATCCTGTGCCAAGCCTGGCTTGTACACAACTCCTTAATGGCAGATACCAATTATACTGGTCTTCTACTTTGATGAATATAATTAAACCCACTTCCCTTCACCAGTAAGCCCTGTAATGCAGTTTTTGTGGTCTTGAATATTTAAAGCCAAATTAAATATTGCAGAGCTTTGAACTTTAATGACATGAGGTTATTAAATAAGGAACGATATTAAGGAAACTGGATGGTGACATCCTTCAAATGTTATTCTATTTTCATCCATTTATTATTTCTTAAATTATTCATTCACATAATACCAGTGGTGGAAGAAGTATTTGGATCCTTAAAGTAAAAGTACCATAAATAAAAATATTCCACATAAAGGCACAAGAAAAGGTCTTGCATGAAAACCTTACTTAACTAGAAGTATAGTAGGCCCTACAGCAAAAATGCGAATGTAATATGTTTCTTTATATATAACAATAATGGAAAAATGTGCATAAACCAGTGAGATGCATTTTAATGTTGTAGCTGGTGAAGATGAAACAAATTTAAACTACTGTGGAGCAGTTAAATCCATAATAATCGCTCATATTTTACAAACTCACAATATGTTTTGTTTGTAAAATCTCAATCTGCAAAGTAACTAGACAAGCAGTCAATGTGACATAAAACATACAGCTTTTTCCTGTGAAATGTGCAGCAACATACTAAAAACTCAAGTTAAGTGCAAATATTTTAATACTTGAGTAAATGTACTTAGTTAGTGTCCACAGTTAAATGATACTTATAGTATGATTCCGCAATCAGAGGCTCAGACAAGGCTCTGCAACAACCTGGCTGAGGGTATGAGGCTGTCTGAGTCACTGTCTTCATTTAAGTCTCTCCTAAAAACGTACTTCTATTGGAAACCATATCCATATTTTTTTTCTGAGTTGTCTGTCTATTTTATTGCTATCTTATTCATTTTAATTCAGGTTTATGGGTGAATTCTGGGTGATTGGGACAGAAGGTCAAATGGGGACAGTATAACTAAACAGCATTTATTTTCTCGCCTTACAAGTGACAAAAAAACATTTATTTTCTAACGCCATAGTTGTGAAACCACATAATTAAATTGCATTTATTTTTACCTGAAGTATTGTTATCACCTCGAGCATTTTTGTTTAACCCAATTAAATGTGTTCAATGAATTTTGGACTTTAAGGATTTTTTTTTACCTCAATTAAATGTGTTCAATGAAATTTGGTGGGAGAGAATTAAGGGAGGATGTTGGATGGAGAGGGTTTTTCTGACAGTGAGGAAAGGCAGCTTTATATTGTATGACTTGTGAATGGATTTCAGCAGTAAAGTTAAACAGAAACATACATAGAGTCTTAATTCACTGTGATAGGATTTGGGTCAGTTTACACAAAAGGGTCTGTCACACCTCCTGGGTATATGACATTTTATTACCTCCTCAAATGGATAGGTAACATCTTCAGTATTACAGAAATGTATCACTTATTGAGCTATTTCTTTTTCTAGTGACATGAAAGCTTACAGAGGGAGGACATTCAAAAACTGCCCCAATCACCCTTAATTCACCCTACCTTCATTTTAGTTTTAGCCTTTTACTTTGGTGAGACGTTATGACATTTTAGTTTGCTTAATTCTCCTTGTGTTTTAAATGTGTTTTAGTTTTATTTTAAAGCACTCTGTAACTGTGTTTTGAAAGGTGCAATATAAATAAAGTTTATTAGTATTATCACAGCAGTGTGCAACAAGATGCTGCTCCTATCACATAACACTTCTTCATGAGTGCAACACCACCATCTACTGTTTGTTGCGTGGTACTACAACACGTAGCATTAAATTCACAGCACTTTATCAATCGAGAAAATCAGTATTTTTTATTCCGTTTCTTGTCAAATTATACAGAATAATTTAAGGATTTTTTTTAAGTTGAGTATTTGCCCGATATATCACCCCAAAGATGTTTTTAATGTGAGTTGAGATGCGAATCTGCGGACCGGAAATGTAAATAACACGGGAGGAACCCACATGTTCAGCTACCGGGGAAACACTAGAGCTGAAGCAGCAGGGAGGTTCCAGTGTATAGGTCATTAAAGTCCTACATTTACCCTCTCTAACTAAAATATTCAGCTTTATCACACCGAGGGACATTTCTCAAAATGTCTTCGTTCAGGAAAGCGCTGAAATCCCGACAGAAAAACCACCATGAAAGATCTCAGGTGAGCGTTTCAGTGTTTTGCTGCTAGCTTGTTAGCTTGCTAGCCTGCAGATATGTTATGAAGCGCCCTGTGCACTTTTTAATATGTCTTCACATGGTCACCAAGCTAATAAATATAATGCTATGTTCCTGTGACTCCCACAGCAATAAATGCTAATATTGTATGTGTCATTTTGTTTGACCAGCCTGGTTTCAGGAAACATTTGGGGTTGCTGGAGAAGAAGAAAGACTACAAACTCCGTGCAGAGTGAGTTAACACAAGTTTAAGAGACATGTTTTATGTCTTTAAGGCTTTGGATTCAAAGGCATACACCTTTTAATGTGAAACATCTTTGAGGAATACGTCTTGCAATGGCTTATGATGCCACTTATTTTGTTTTATAGTGACTACCACAAGAAACAAAACACTCTTGCTGCTCTGCGAAAGAAAGCTCTGGATAAGAACCCAGATGAGTTTTACTACAAGATGATCAATGCTCAGCTGCAGGTAAGAGGAGCGTCATCAAAGCAGCATGACAGAGAAAATGAGTTACTTAAATCATCTAATGTGGTCTCTGTGGCTGTAATATTTAATGTGTGTGGCTTATTTTGTGGCATGGTGACAGGATGGAGTTCACGTAGCAAAGAAAGGCACTGAGGACGTGGAGATGACAGAGGAGCAGAAGAAAGTGATGAGGACGCAGGATATCAAATATGTGGAGATGAAGAGGGTTGCAGAGGCCAAGGTAGGCTTATTTTATAACATGTAATACATCATGTCTCGCTCTGTTTTTTCCCTGACTGACTTTTTGAATAAAGGAGCACAACAAAAATGGACTTGATTATACACTCAAAACTCAATCACAGATGTGTTACAGCCATTATTCTCCACAAATAGGGTGTCAGTGGTTGCCCCTTGTAAATTATTGTGTCTTTATCATTTGCTTTCAGAAAATTGAGAGGCTGAAAGGAGAGCTTCATCTTCTAGACGCGGGCAGCAAACAAAAAAACAAGCATATATTCTTTGTGGATTCCAAGAAGGATGGTAAATAAAACCATGCAGCAGTAAATCAGGATGTGAACAGACATCCTTGTCCTTGTGGATTTTTAATAATTATTTGGTTACTTGAAAAGTTATAATTAAAATTTACTGTGTCTCCACAGTAGAGTCATTCGATCTGGCGAAACACCTGGACACAGCTCCTGAGCTGGTGGACAGAGTGTACAACAGACCAACGCTCTCAACTCTGGAGACGAAGAGCGTCCAGGGAGCTGTGGAGCCTCACAATGTGAAGGTCTGTGTTTGTCATGCATGTACATCAGCCTCTTTTGCGGTGTGACCGTCACAAAAAAATGCTTCATTTACATTTTGGTGAGTAAATGTTCAGTTTCAGCTGCATTTTAACGACTGCTGGTTCTTGTTTTCTCCTCACTCTAACTGCAGAAGTTGGCCAAGCAGAGGAACCATCAGTATAAGATCCTTTCCCAGAGGATTGACAGAGAAAAGAAAATGTTTGTGATCACACAGAAGATTCAGACCCGCAAGGACCTACAGGTGACGAGAAGGAGGCAAGCATTTTGGTTTCAGTTGCAAATGAGTGTCAAGCTGTCAAATTAACAGCGAGATCTTTTTTTTTTACTCTGTGCACCAGGATAAGAACAAGAAAGTGAAGGTAAAAAAGGAGACAACCAGTGCTGCAGCTATCTACAAGTTTGAGGCCAAGAGGAAACGCTGAGTGGGGTGTAATCACCAATTTTGCCAACAAGATACTGGTGAAATAATGGACTTGTAGACAATGGGATGATTCTCATTTCCTCAGATGTTGCTCCAGCTACACAGTTTTGTACATATTTATCTACAATTTTTAGTTTCTTTCAAATAAATATCAGAATTACACACATTTTTGTGTTTTTTTTTTTTAAGCTAATACAACTTGTGGTTGACCTCGTTTTGGGACAGTAGAGTTTTTATGGGTTTTGATGCATATGGAGAGATTTGCCTGATTGGCATCAAAGACAACGACATGATTAGTGAAAGAGGCATCTGGCTGAATTTGAGCTGAGGATGTCATATGTGCTCCAGTTGTGGCAGTGGATTGTATTTTGTTCTTGTACCAGTAGGTGGCATTAGTGTTCTTTATACAACTATCTGGGAGACAAAAACTTGGTGGCTGGAGACATTGGGACATCCACAGAGAGCAGACTGAGCAGGCAGTCAGTGACACAACATTTTGACATTTAGACTTCAGAGTTTAATTGTGGTTGTAATGTTGTCTGTAAGATGTCAGCGATGTCTTCTGTCTGTTTCGCAAATGGTTCTCAAGTAGGCTTGAGCTCTCTAGTTTAGAACAGAGGAGTTGAACCCCCTAATATCAAATTCAAACCTGTCATATTTACCATGATGTTCAGTTTCAAAGCCTTCTTTTAAACCAGCTAAGAAATACATTGTTTGACAGATTTTAAAAGACACAACTCCAACATCCCTCAGTATCCTACAGCTCATTGTAAGGTTGCATTCAGGTTGTCCTCATCAACCAGGTACTGTAAAAGTTCAATGAAAAGCCTAGCCCTAATTAAATGCCCAGTCCCTTCTACTAGCACATTTTCACAAATAGAGGCCCATCTTAACTCGACGCCTGGTCTGGTTGCCAAGCAGTTAAGTTTTACAGAAGTTGTTGGACGTATAAAACCAGGTTATTGGCTACCCATTTGAGTTAGCTGATTCAATCAAGCATACAAAACGGTGACGCGGTCATAAAGTCAGAATATATGTCCATTCCTGCATTACCAAGTAAAGTCATTCATATTCCTTTAGTCCATAAGCTTTCCATGGATCAAAAGACTCAAGTGCTTTTCATAAATATTAACCCAAGTGAGCATTATTTTAACAGGATAAAGTGGTGTTATGTTGGTATGCTGGGTGCCATAACCCTTGGGTGCCATGAAACAATTGTGGTAACTCTGATGCTCTGTCTGTTGCAGCTAGATCAAGTTAATGATTCATAATGAATATGTTTTTTGAAGCCTAATTTTTAAACAAGTAATACTCAAACTGGTTTAAATAATCAATTTGACTGTATTTCCCATCTTTACCAAGCCTGTTGATTTCAGAGATTTAAGCAAATAATAGCCGGGTAACTAACTGAGGTTGTACGTTAAGAAAGTATCACGTCTGTGCCATAATTATCAGGTATTTGCATTAATGTCATTATCAGTCATTAGTAAAAGATGTGAACCAATTACTTGTCTCACTGGTCACTTGAGTTTAACTTTGTGGTGATAAACTTGGAAATATCTGACTTAGCATTTCACAAGAAGAGCACAAATACACCGTTTGTTCTTGTGTCTGTGAGGCTGGACCTTAAGTCCTCAGAGCCTCTGCAGGACACACCTTTGTCGCAGCCCTCAGGATGCAGCACGCACCACCTACAGATCCTTCTCACATGTCACAGCAGGCGAGACACAGGTGCAGCTAATAAAATTAAGTGTGATGTAGGTGTCAGTTAGCATGCATTGATAATAATAATACTATTGTCAATGCTTGCTCATTAGCTGACTTTAATCAAAATTACCTATTATTAATTTTATTAGCTGCAGCTGTGCTTATGCAAAAATACCTTCGTTAAAAGGCTCCCTTGAGAGACAAATGTAACTATTGTTACAGCTACACCTGTTCATACAGTTGAATCTAATCCACTGAGCTATCTTGATGTGACGCTGCCTTGGATTTGTCGCAGGTCATCAGATATCCCCATATATATTAACCAAATCAATGCCCATACTCCTGGGCCTCTTAATGGCAGACATTTTGGCTTGTCATGGTGGGAAAAGTAAAGGTGTTCTTCTGTTACAATCAGGTGTCTAGTAAGCCCAGACAGTGAGCCAGCATGCACAATACCAGCGCCCAGCAACCAGATGGAAACCAGCCATCACTAATTTAATTAATTACACCTGCGCTTTTCATACTGTGAAATGTCAAAATGTCTTCCCTGATAAAGGCATGTGAGGGCTGTCATTTTCCATGTCTTCCTCACATCTTTCTGCTCTCACGAGACAATCCAGCTCAAACAGACGCCATCGTCTTTGGCTAATTAGACCTCTCTGTAAAGTGTGATCAGTTTGCCTGAGTGCCACGGTGGAGCGGGGATTAGCTCTGATGTCTCATTGTAAAAAGATTCCTGGTTTCACTGCCACTAAGGCCAACTCCTCTGTTGATCCTCCTGCCATCTGTCTCTGCCAAGTCCCTGAAGTCGGTTGAGTCAAGTACTTCATGTACTGAGGCACCAGGTGAGGCGAGCACACTTAAATTTTCCTCACAACATGTTTCCTCTTTTAGTTCTTTATAGTGCTGTCTCTCTCCATCAGCCTCTCTGTGGTCATGTATGTGCGTGTACTAACAAACTGTATGTGCGGTTCTTCCAGCCTACAGTGTGAAGTAGACTGAAGACCTGGCGCCCAGCAGCACATCACAGTGACCCGGCTTTGATTGATCACTCTGGTGGCAGCAGCTTCATAAACAGGGCCCATCCATCAGCCTCTCCTGGGAGCCACTGGAGGGGAAGAGGGGAAGAGGGAGCCAGGCAGAAATGTCACTAGGCGCAGTGAGAGGTGGAGGGGCCGGTGGAGAGGGACCAGAGGCCTTGGCCCAAACACTGCTGACCAGAGCAAAGGTGAGCCAACACCACATGATGGGCCAAAAGAGGGAAAGAGTGATGGTGTGTGTCCACTTGGACTGGTTGCTCTTTCATTTAAAACTCAATACAGAGCCAACAGCAGTTTCCTCATTATAGTACAAATGTTGATTAGGGTGTTTTTAAATTAAAAAATATGTATAAACATGTAGCAAACAGCCCATTCATGGATGTGTGGATTTCACTTCACTACACAAGCACACACAAAGTCCTTCCATGGCATTTCTGTGTGACCACTGATGTCAGAATTGCGTCGCACCCAGTCCAAGAGTGATTGACGTCCTTGGCCAACTCTCCTTCCCTCCTTCCTTACGCCTTCCTCCCACCCTCCCTGCCCTCTGCTACTGCGTCACCCCGCAAAGAGAGCGTGCGTGTATTGGGACCCTCAGGGCCCAGCATCCATAAGCGGAGGGGGTGGAGGTCGTTGAGGAGAGCCCAGGGGTCAAAACACTGTGTGCGCAGTTCCGGGACCCCTATCTGGCTGTGCAACCCAAGCACAGACGAACCACTGTTCCTCCTCAAGCTCTCCTTTCATTCCCCCCAGCAACGGGACACTTACGCCGGGATGCAGTGGCAGGGCTCAGGGGTGGGCAGTGGGCGACCTCCTGATTTTAAAGATATAGACAGGCAGTTCTCTATTGTCAAAAGCCTCATAATTCATTTGACGACTTGCACAGGCCATCCTGTCCCCCACAACGCCATCCCTAAAGTTAATGACCCTGGAGGTTTGCTAACGAATAGTCATTTTTGGAATGGGGGGAGTTAGAAGTGGAGTGTTGTGTGGTCACACAGCTGCAGGGTATGACACTGACCCCAATATATAGTAACTGTTTCAGAGTAAAAGTGAAGCCTGGTTAAGATGGGGTACAATACAATGAATCTTTGTTCTACAAGTTTAGTTATCACACATAGAGAAAAACTACTCCATTAAATAAGGGGGATATTTTGTGTTCAGTGTCTTTGATCCCATTGTCCTTTGAATGCCGCACCGTGAGACACCAATGTTTTCTATTTGACGCTGACAATGTGTTTTATTAATTTTATTTTAAGGGTCAGTCCATCCGAGTGACATTTTCTCACTCACCGTAAGTGTTATCGACCTGTACATGGATTCTGTTTTATTTGCCCAGGTTTTGAGATATGCGTCATTGAGATTTGAGCCACCATATCAACACGGTAGTTGTAAACAAAATTTTCCTTTTTGCTGCCTCGTAGTATTAAAAATTATCATTCAAAATATTTTACTCCTTTTCTAAGACAATGAGCAAGTTACTCTAGATCTCAAAAGCCAAGTTTTCACCAAACACTTTTGTTCTAGTACCCTTAAATCCGCTATATAATCCCTACAGACATGTACCTTAGATCTGTCTTGTGTTTCTACCACAGACAGCAGCCTTAAATGTAGGCAGGGTTGTTACCAAATGTTAATGGCTGTGTCACTGCTCCGTCCAGCTCTCGCTGTATTTCCTCTTCACCAGTGACGCAGAGGAACGTCTGCACCTCGCTGATCATCCACAGAACAGGGATGCATGCTGACGTTTTCAGAGCAACAAAGTACAGGCTGGAGTGTTAACTGTCTCTTTTGCAATCGATTAGATATTTAAAAAAAAGTGGGTTTGCGCATTAAGTCCTTGTAGAGCAAGAGTGACGATTCTCTTTTGACCAGTCAACGTGCTGCAGTGATTCTAGCTCCACCTTTTAGTATCAGATCAGTGTGCTAGGTTCCTCAACGGAGAGGTGACGAAAAAACGCACAGTATGGAAAGTTGTTGTTGGCACCATCCACACTTTTTGACAGTGGGAACACAAAAATAACCCTTTTAATGTGTAATAAACTGAACTGAATGGAATTCTTGGTGGCAATGAGGCTATTGTGAACAGTTTCCATTGGAACTACACTCTACTGAAGAAACATCCCAATGAAAACTGTTGACTACATGTTCTGTGCATTATCCAGGGTGACAGGGGAAAGTGATGTTGCTGCTAAATTTTTTAAAATGTAATATTTCAATGCTTACCTCGAATGTATTGAGGTGGCGGCAGAAATGTAAGAGACTAATCAAATCTGGACAAACAAAAATGTAATTTAAGTGGACCAAACCTTCAAATTCTTTTCTTTAAGAACCTGCAGGTCATTTTGTGGTACCATTTCCTTTATCTTTACATGATACAGAGTACAAACCACTATCACCTCCCAAGGTTGCAGTAATACACCAGTTTTAGGGTATACCATGATATATAAGTTGGCAGTTATCATACTGTGTACATTTGCTTATCCACGATATTGAAAAAAATTGCAACCAGACAGAAAATCTCCCCTTTTTTTTGTTATTTTCAAAGGAGAGACTCTTTACACATACCGTAAAACTTCAATTAGTAGTCTGGGCTAATATTTGTTTGAATCGCTGAACTCAACAGGCCTGTATTTGGGACAGGCCTTTAATTCATTTCACACAAAACTGTTGCTCAATAAACATGGGGGGCAAACCGTCAAATTGTTTATTCAAACCAGTATGAATATTACTTGTATAAAAATTGGGCTTTGAATAAAAAATCAATTATGAATCATTAATCTGATCTAGCTCTGACAGGCAGAGCATCAGAGTAAAATGAACTGAACAACTGAATTATGGAGAATCTAACCCACCTAACAATATATAGCATCTTCATATTGTCACAAGTCAAAACATTATATTTGTATGTGTGATCTAAACAACAAACTAACGTTAGCTTAAGTCTGTAGTCAACAATCTGTTTCATACATCCAAAGAACTCCTATAAAAATGAACTACTTGGTGACCAGACCAGGCCTCTAATTGAGACAGGCCTTCAATTGTCAACATGTGTAGCCACACCAGGCAAGTAAAAGGGACGGGGTGTTTGATTGGGACTGGGCTTTTTTTTTAAGTTTTACGGAACAAAATGGTTTCAAGTTTCAATTATAGTAATAAAACATTTGTTCAGCCCTTCAATTTTCATTCCATTAAGGGTCATTCTGACTGATATTAAAAAATTCTGTAATACAGTGAAACTGCGATATTTTCTGAGACAGTTATCGTACCATGAAATTCTAATACCGTTGCGACCCTATCACCTCCCCACATGGTTTTTACTTGGTACTTGATCCCTGCAAACCACAAGTGCTGCGCCTCCACCCAGCTTATTCACCAACACAGTTCTGCCGTGCTCTAAAGCCAGCCGCACGGAGCCAAGGTTAAGGATGGTTAAGGACAATACTAATCGATCCCCCAATTACGGAGAGCTGGAGAGCGAGAGGAGAAGAGAGAGGTAGCCTGGGGTTTGAGTGTTGGGAGGGTGTCTCAGAATGCGAGGGGTTGGGGGATGAGAGGTAGTCTTTATCTTCGGATCCCTCTCTCCTTTAACTTGAAGCTGGGTGTCATGGGGCTTTTGAAGTAGTGGATAGAGAGGAGGGACAGAAAAGGGGGGGGGTTCAGCTGGCGTGCAGGCAGGGTCTTTCTCCATGCCAGGGGGAAGACGTCTGAAGGAAAATCTTTACAGCCTTGACAGTGCCCCTGACGTGTGTGCGCTTTTTTGTATTTGTGCGTGAGTATTTGGATATGTGTGTGTATCTTAGCATGTTTGTGTGTGTGTGTGTGTGCACATGTGTGCCTGAGTTGAATGTCTGGCTCATGCAGTGAGGTGGGGATCACAGAGCCCCCTTTTTTAAATTGCCGCTAATGAGCCCTGGCTTGCGAGAGGTACTCGAATTGATTAAATTTGCATGGGAGCCTAAATCATGAAGGGGGCCTCATACTTGTGCCCCCCACCTCTAGGTGCACACACACACATACACAGCACCCCTGGCCCCCCCCTGCACCACCCCACCCACCCCAGCCTCCACATCAGACCTACAGGGGGTATCTCTCTGCAGGAGAGAGGGACAGGATAGACCAGGGGGAGGGTGTGTACATGTGTGTGTGGTGTTGAACGGGGCGTGGAGGGCACCCATCTGCCCCGGTATTACTGTCAGTCCATCATTCAGGGGAATGCCAGGCGCGCGCCTCGGGGACGTGTTCATTACGCTTTAACTACCGGATCTGTCCTTGTCTCGCAGCCTCCCCGTGTCATTGTCTGCCTGAGATTGCGTGTGTGTATATTTATGCATGTGTCTGCTTGCATCACAATTGAACGCACCCAGTTCTTGTGTATGGGGGGTTGTTGTGTGTTTGAACCTGAGCAACATTCTGGCAACACACACACTGGACACTGTACTTGGGGTTTGGTACTGTAGGTGTGTACGCTACATTAGTTTCCTTTTCTGTCAAGCTCCCTTTTTACTTTGTAAAAATATTCTCACTTTGTGTTTCACACAAACACACTCTGACGTGCACTTTTTTGTCGCTCATATTTGTTAGTGTGTTGCTTCTCTAATGGTTACCTCTCTAATGGCAACTACGTGATGATGCGTGATGAGAGCTACTTTTTGTGCGCACGTGCGCCTCGTATCTGCTCAACAGTGAGGTGTTAGAATGAGTGTGTGTGCACGTGTGTGTGCGTGCACTGGTGGGGGACAGTGCTTGTGCGTGGTTAGCCTGGGTGATTGCAGTAATCAGATGGGGGTGTTAATCAGAGTTTGTTCGTCAGTGGCCTGATGAGGGGCGATGAGGGCCGCTGATTGTAATGCGATGCTTCAGTCGGTCTCTCTGACGACTACAGAGACAAACCCGCCAAGAGAATCATTATCATACTGCACACTTTCCCCCCCCACTCTTTTGGAACACCACGACAGACTGCCAAAGTGTAAACAAACAAGCAATACAAGGCACTTCTATATGCGTCGAAGTGTGTCACTAAGAAGATGCAGACTCAATTATTATCATACGGGATGTTTTCATTCCAGTGGACACAATGAAGCACTGTCAGAAGATGGGTTATATATCACTATTTAGGTGTCAGTGTCACTGCTATTGAATAACAAGAGCAGGGGGGAGGGATGTGTTGGGGTTAGAGGGGAGAAAGACATAGTTGAGAGAAAGGTGGGGGGTGGGGAGGTAAATGTGACCCCGTGGTTTATAGTCCTGTCTTGTCACCGACTGGCTTGCATCAGATCTTTTTCCCTCTTTCTTTTCTCTTTTCTTTTTTTTTTTGCGAGAGGAGGGAGCAATCGCTGACGCTATTATGGCTGCCTCATCAGCCAAGTCCCTACAAGGGCTGATACAAATTAATTAACCTAATTAGGGGCTGCGATTGCGGGTGTGATTATAGGGGCTGGAAGGGGAGGGAGGGAGGGATGGATAGAGGGATGAGGCGGAGAGGGATGGTTCACGGAGGTGGGGGTGCGCTGGCAGCCAGGGCCCAGGCGATGATGAGCCGGGAGGTGTGGGAGCAGAGCCAAGATGCTCTGCATGGCTAATGAGGGAAGCTAGCTAGTTTCAGCCTTCCCTCCCCTTTCTCTTTTCAGTTCTCCACCTTCTATTTACATTTTCGCCTTATTTTGTTACTCTGGATTTCATATTACCCCTCTGTTTTGCTTCAATATTCTCTTCCTCTGCTTAAGTGTAATTTTATATGACTGCATCCTTTACGCTCCCTCAGCTTCTGATAAATTGCCTGTGAATTACACTTTTTTATCATTATTTCCCTCCTGTTTTGTCCTTGCGTTTTTGTTTTTATGTCCTGACGTAGGCTACAAAAACTTACTAATGCACCTGTTGCAGTGCACAGTTATCTTTTCCAAGTCGAGGGTCAAAGCCAGTGGCCTATCAGATTCAACCATCGCACCTTCCTCAAGGTTTACCATTGATATTCAAGGCCTTTGTGGCCAACGTTTTTGACCATTTCCAAGTAGTAGTAGCTTCCAGATTTCTCTACAAAGCCCATAGTCTGCCTTTTGTTGATGCTCTGTAGTATCACGCTGCATAGGGTGCAGTGCAGCACTGCCTATTGTTCACTTTAACTGTACTCCACACAAGGAACAGAAATACCCTCTGGGAACACACATAGTGTCACACACGCATACAAGCTCACACAATTTCTCATCCTTTCTTATGCACAACCATTCGCGGCTCAACACACAAATGCACACAGCACACTCAAACTCTCACTGCCTCCCTCTCTTACACAGCCACACAGGCACACTCCAGAGGAGCAATATTTAAATCTCCTTCTATTTGTATTGGAAACAGAACAAAGATATTCTTCAGACCGAAGCAAAATGTGTTTTCTTGCCGGCATCAGCAATTCTAATGTTTCTAATGAGTTGGAGGAGAAGACGAGCGACTGGAGGGGTTAGGTATCAGTAAATAAAAAAAAGGACTCAAAGAAAAGAAACACCAGTTAAATTCCTCACAAGTGCAGTTTTGGGGCTTCTACCTTTCTGAAGGTGCAGGGGCCCGTGCCAGTATTGTCCACTGATTGCAATGTCACCTTTGAATGTTGTCGCTGTATCTCCGCCACACTAAGCATGCAGTGGATTGTGGCATTTGATTTCCAAGATTGTACCCTTAGCTGCCTTTCTCCCTCTCTATCTCTCCTTTCTCTTCTTCTTGCTCACCCTCCCTCTCACGTCCTGTTTCTGCCTCAGTATCAGTAGCAGGGATGTGATTAGGAAGCCACTAGCAGACAGTGATAGGGAGGTGTTCATATCGCCGTTCTAATCTGGAGCCCCAGGAAAAAAAAGGCCCCTTCTGTTTTCCTCTCCCAAGGATTCTGCATTGTAAATGCCTGCAGGGCTGCTCTTCATATATGGAAAAATGCAAAGCAGCTTTTTATCTAGCATAAAGAATAAAAATAAAGAAATATTAGCAATGGATAAAATAAATGTGAAAGGGGAAGTTCATAGTGACAAACCCATAGTGAATTATCACCCAACTCCTCAGCTCCTTTAGCTCTATGGAGAGCTTTAGCATCTTTTAGCTTATTGTTTTGGTTTTACAGCTGCAAAAAAGCATAGTTTTGGTTTGCTCTCACGCTTGCAACAATATTGTCTCCAGCTGTTTTTAGGGGGAAATAAATCCTCACATAAACCCCACTGTGCATTATCTGCCCAACACCAAATGGCAGACAAGGTTAGCAAGTAGCTGGTGAACGTAGCTTGCTTTCTGCTCTGCCTGAATGTCCCTCACAGCCTGTGATCCCATCGTGTTCCTTGCAAAGGATTGGTCACTCCCCCATCTAGTGCTTCACACTCAGTCTGGCCAGTTTGTGGAAAATTTACCATTTAAAGGTTCGGTGCGTAGGATTTAGTGGCATCTAGCTGTGAGGTTGCAGATTGCAACAAACTGAAACTTCTCCTGTGAGCCAAGCATGTAGGAGAACTAAGGTGGCTGACAAAAAAAGGTGAATGGCTCTATTTAAAGCCAGTATGTGGTTTGTCCATCCTGGGCTTCTGTAGAACAACATGGTGGACTCTGTGGAAGAGGACCCGCTCTGTTTGTAGATATTACAGTTCATTTTAAGGTAACAAAAACAACAAATCTTATTTTGAGGTGATATTACACTAATGATAACATAGTTATTAATATTATTTTCCATTCTGCCAATATATGCCCTTAAGTCCTTCAAACTCGACCTTCAATATTGTGCAACATTTCCATTAAAATATTTTTTTTGCATTATTGTTTCCCTCACTATTCCATGTAGCACATTAATGATACAACCAATACAATTACATCTTTCCAGGGAAAATCCTCTGGCACACAGGAAGTGAAATGTTCCGGCAACAGTGAAAAGTCTTTGTTTGTTTGGAATTAATAGAAGAATAATTAGCACGAGTCGCTACAGCCAAACGACTGAAGAAATTCCCCTTTCACACACTGTTATGTTGTTTTGTTTTGTCTTAATGAGGTGTTACGAATGTGGATTTAGTTCAACTCTGTATTTACTGTATGTTTCATTAGATAATTTGAATTCCTGAAATTGATGAGAAGCAATGTGAAGCACTGGTATTCCATATGCATGAAACAGGGAGAGGCATCACGAGACGGGTGATGCTCAGGTTGAGGAAGAGTGTGTATATGTGTGTGTTGAGGGAAAGAGGCCCGAGCGATTACTCAGGCCTTTGAGAAGTCCCTGTCTCTTGGCTCCAGTACTCTCGCCTTGCTGATAAGCATGAGCCCTGTCAGAGGGAAGGTAAATACAGCACTTAAGGATTCCTCTCTCATTTTGTAGTCACACTTACGCTTTAATTAAAGCCGGCGAAAGAGAGCGATAGCCCTGCAATGAGCCGATGCTATCAGGGGGCCAGGCAGGTAGAACCACTGGGAGATGCTGGGCCGATATCTGGCCTCCGACCAGTGCATGTATGTGCACGAAATAGAGAACAATACGTACAATTTAAGCATGTGTGTATGTGCACATGCATGTCCAGTCAAAATGTTTATGTGTGTATGTACGTGCGAGCAGCTTTACGTTGCTCTCCTAGCTAAACAGCTGTAGCGAGGCTGCTATCAGATATTTATAAGCGGCTCATGAATATGGATGGGCAGCGTGATGGGACTGATGTTTGTCCTCTAAGAGGGGATGAAAGGAGAATGTGCTCCCTTCCCTGAGAGACCCAGTCAGGGCCGCTCGTAGAGCAGGGGATGGGAGCTCTGGATTGGGAGTAAGATGGGGATTGGGGTGGGTGCTGGTGGTTCAGGACAGATGGTAAAATTTAATGAAATGTGATTTGGATACTCAAGGCAAAGCATTTCCCTTATGGATTTCTAAATTAAAAACTTGTAGTGAAGTATTAACACTCTCATCAGTATGACTGTGGGTTCTTGCCTTCTCCCTCCTCTATTCTAAGATTTTCACTACTTTATTCATAAGGAAATAAGATTGTCCCACTTAAAAAAAAAAGAAATTTGACAGTGTTGTTGATCTATACTAATTACTTTTTTATCTAATAATTAAAATGTGGCTTAAAAAAACATTTTTCGGCATGTACTGTTCTACTACAGAATCAGAGTCCAGGATGCAGTTTCTACATTTACATGCGCATCTTTAGTCCACTGATGTAAGGTTAGGTAATGAGGATGAAACATGTGCCTTCCCTGATTCCTAACCACAATCATATCCTGTCGGCCAAATGGAAATTAAGTATGTTTTTCAGCCCTCCAATTAAAAAAAAAAAAAAAGTTACATTTCTTTGTCATTGTCACAGTGAATAACGAATGTCCTTGTCCACAGCGGTCACTTTGATTCCCAGCAGCAAACATTTGGTCAGGGACGTGCATAACTGACCTAAGTGTCCACAGTAGAGGTCACCACATTGAGAGACTGGATCAGAGGACGGCAAGCACGGGGGCAAGCAGCAGCACCGCACTACAATGTACCTTTCAATGCTAATCACTGAGTCATCTATCAGAGCTAATACATGGGCGCTAAGCAACCTGTACATGCATTAGACCTCCCCAATTACCATAATGGGTCGGTTTTTAATATGGCTAATAGGCTGGCACGACCTTGCCCATTCACTCAGCAGGTACATGCACCCAGCCGATGTGAAATGGACATATTTAGAGACTAAATGACCATTAGGGACTTTTAGCTGTTATGGGTCCATAGTTATGCAGCTGAAAGAGGAAGGATAGATGGGTGGATGGACAGATGACAAACAGGAACATTTGTGGGTGAAAGAAAATAAAATGAGAGGAAAAAGCTGAAATGGTGATGTATGCAGAAGAGAATGGATATTGTTGGTTTTGCTCTTTGGAGTACAAAACACAAAATGGCTATTTTACGGGGCAGCATTTTGACCGGGCAGCTTTCTTCATATCTGAATGTGCTGGTGTAGGAGTGCCCCGTGGGCATCGCTAGGAAGTACGTCAGTGTGGGCACAGTGTGGTACCAGGAGGGCGGATGGGTAGAGAGGGAGAGAAGGGGCAGAATCTGAAAAATGTGCCTCCGCAAAACCCTGGGGGGTTAACATTTTGGTTTTCTCTGAGCCTTTGTGGTAGTGGACAAATGATCCCAGGAGTCGGACAATAATGTTTTTATGGGACTCTAAATGTTGAGCTCAACAAGGTCATTGTGGGAGTGTAATGACCAACACGTGGCCAGGCTTGAACTCCAGCAGCCTTGCAGTTGGTCCGGGGGCCAGAGGGGAGGGGAGGAGAGGAGGGGAAGCAGGGAGGAGAGGAGGTGGGAAGAGAGCAGGGACTCACCCCTCTCTGGGTTTCTCCAACAAGCCTGCACTTTGTTCTTATGAGAGACAAGAGCCACTCAGAACATAAAGTACCTAGATGACCAAACTATGCCTGGCCAGGCCAGACTGGGTCTTGTAAACTGTCCCAGAGAGATAATGTTTCCCTGTGGCTAATCTGTGCCTGGGTGCCCACGCCCTGGCATCTAGTGAACAATAACCCCTTCCTGCTTCAAACAAGAATCCTTTTCTTGGTCTCTCTTGGGCATGTCGGACTTTTACTGTCTGTCGCTCCCCTGTGTGTGAGTGTGTGGGTCTGAGCTGAGTGATTTATCTGTTTGTTACTCAGGATAAAGGACCTCACTGTAGTCTGGCTGTCCACTTCACTGTCACTAATAAAAGAAGGAGACGGGAGCTGTGTGTACCTCGGTTGCAACTGAGGTGCAGATACATAATGGTATCAAACAAAACTTGAAAATGTGTAAGATCTGCTCTCATGTAAATACTAACAAAAATCCTATTTTCATGGGACTAGTACGACCAGGGGACCTCTGATACTTGGTAATAATTGCGGACGTCACCTGTTATGTTAGGCCACGTTTACACAAAAATAAAAGAGCCAAAAAGAGAATTATTTCTCATTTTTGTTTTGAAAAAAAATTCCGCGTTGATACGACAACAGTCGGCCTGCACACGGATCCGCAAAACTGACCAAAAAAGCTGTAGTGTACATGCCAGGCCAGTAGTTGGCAGTGTGACTTTGCAATTAAACAACACACATCTGTGCACATGCACTTCCTTCTACAGAGCGTTGATGTATAAACAAACAAAATGGCAACTGCAGAAACATTTGTATGGATGGATGACGAGGTGGAGTTGCTACAGTAAATCTACATTTTGCTGTCTCCGTTTTCAGAGGAACTGCACATTGCAAGTTTACATGACAACGGAGACAGTGCTGTTTCCAAAAAACTGCACTCTGGAACCTGTTTTCAAAACGTTGCGTTTTCAGGCACCCAAAACGCCGCTGTCGTGTAAACAATCAGCCAAAACACAACTGAAGTTTACTGTTTTTGTTTGAAATTGTTGTTGTATAAACAGGACCTTAATCCTGTGTGAATCTGCCATGTCTGTAATCTGTTAATTAAAAATTCCAGTTTTCTCCGCAACTTGTTTCTGCCTCTTTCCCGGTTGAGAATTGCAGAGGCTGTGTTGGAAAATATAAATAAAATTTTTGAATGCATTTTGGGTGCAGCAGGCTCATCTTGCTCCACAGTATAGAGACCTGTTCACAGAGAAATCAAGTTCGAATCCTTTAGAGGAGCAAAATCTCAAAAGATGATGACATGGATGACGTGGCAGAATCAGTTCTGTTTGTTTAACCCACATTTATAGAAAAAAAAAGGAGGTTAACACTGTATCACTGCTAGTAGTGCTATGTAGTGTTTCTATAATACGTAGAGTAAAGTTACAAATGACTGAATGATTCAAGTAAAACAACAGAGACTTTGCTTATCTTATGCAAATGCGCCACACAAAACACAGACGTCAAACTAGTCCCATGTGAACAGGGCTAAAGATAGATATGTGCTTTGCTTTCTAATATGTATGACATTTTTAGATGTCTATGTGTGACGTTTATGCATATCAACTTTCACTAATGTGTTTGATCACATCCTATTTGTCAGTGGCATCTCACACCTTTGGTATGGCTGTTATTAATTGGCTGTTTGGTTTAGCTAAGTGCAAGGACAAACACACTTGTACACTAATAAATACTGTAACTCCGAGAAAGAAATGCAGTAGATGTCTTATGTGCATCTGTGGAAGTGTGTGTGCTCTCATTCACATCTGATGTTGACAGTGAAAATCCAGAGCAAACTGAGAGCAGCAGATTTACTCTTTCTTCCGAAAAATGTGTTTTCGGCACACATACGGTGAATTCCCCTTCTGTCTTTTGTCAATTGATTATCAGTCACATAATTCCATCTGAGAAATGCTGATATGTGACAATAAATTCAGAGATGTAAACAGCCTTTGAGTCACAAAAGGTGTTTGACTGGCTGAACGGATGTTTAACAGGAGAGAGCTTGACTAGGCAGCCTCATCCTGTCTCTCTTTTGTCTCATAGTCCCGATAGTTGCATGGTAAATAGATGGACCTATGGCACGTGTGTGTCCCTGTGAGGCCCCAGCCTCACGGTCCCCTGAGTGAAGCCGTATGTCTGCTGTTAAAAAGGGCTGGAGCGGCAGACAGCTAATCAATAGATCAATCATAACATTTCCACTTCAAATCAATTATCCCGTGACTTCCTATCCATCTTTGTTCCTTTGTTTCAATAGACTGCGCTTTGTCCTCTACGAATAATTTGCTTCATTTGATGCATTATTAAGAATGAATCAATTTGCCTTTATGTTTAGTCGTACATATACAATCGTTTTTGATGCTCAACAAGAATTTTACAGGTGACATGAAAGATATGCGTCACAATTTAAGCGTCAACACAATGAAAATAACAGCTACATTTACAGAGGGGGAATGATTCAAAGGCAAAGAGAAAGAGTGAGAGTAGCAGAGAGAGAAAGAGAAAGTAATAAAGAGGGCACATTGTTTCCAGTCTGCACGCATGAGCTTGTCTTTTCGACCAAGTTGAATTCCAGCCATTCAGATGACTGGAGTGCGTAGGCCAGGCCTCCAACGCGTTTCCCCGTCACCATCACAACAGTTGCCATTCATGAGGCTCCGCTGGCTGTGGGGACATCTGCACCACAACTCCTGTCACCTCAGCCCCCCTTCACTTCCCTCCCTGCTGCACACTGCTCTGCTGAAACACACACACACACACACACAAACAGGGGTACACACACACACACTAAACTTCTGCAGCTAAATGCCAACGGAGAGAATCAGAAGGGCATCAGAGATGGCTGTTGTCTGCGTACGCCCATATGTGGGTTTGTGTGAATGGGACCCATGGGTGGGGAGGTCTCTGATACCACAGGGTGCCGGCGGGGGTGGCACATTGCTTGGCCCGCTCGGGTGTGTCACGATGCTTGAGGGGTTGAGCGAGTGACAAACCCAAGGTTTTCGACCAGAGCGACCCCCTGGCATTCCACATGGGCTTGTTACACCACAGTGACGTGGGTGGGCCAGGTGACCTTTGAGCCTGTGCAGCTCTCTCATATGTGTCCATTGTGCCATTGAATTCTGTATCAATTTCACACATCTACACAGTATGGATCCCATTGGGTTCCTATACAAGGCTTAGTGTTCAGAGCACTCTGGATACAGCCAAAGCTAAAAGTTATTGGGATTACGATCATTAATACAGTCAGTCGTCCCTGATCTGTGATTGTTTTAATGTGTAGAGTTAAAAAAAAATCACATATCCCTCAGTAATGGAAAGTATTCTGTAAAGTTCCCATTCATGATATTCCCAAGCTGGCTCTCCTGCTGGTATTTCACACCAATGGGTACTGGGCGTCAACACAGAGGTTTGTTGGATAAACATCCAACGCTGAGTAGGAGCTCCAAGCATCACTGTTATTGTTACTGCTTAATGCCATGCACCAGCATTGTTGTTTTGCAGCAATCAACACATACATATGTAATAAAGCTGAGAGGCAGCGGAACAATACGAGCTATTGTAACGCCCAACTCAGATCAGCACAAAGGCCTCCACCAGTCTCGATCGAAGCAGACACGAGCTTAGCATAACTGTTTTTTCCAGCACTGGAAATAATTGTTTGCTAGTTGACAGTGCAGACTAACGTGATTGGTCCCTGTTGGGAGTTACATGGCATTTCTCATGATCTTATTGGTTTAGAGCCATCTGTTGAGCGTGTTGGCATTTTTGTGAATGATGAGGCTAGATGGATGGTGATGAGGGTTCAATGGAAGAAAGGACAAGAGGTGACGGGACATTGTGGAGTGACTGCAAAGATGTTGTAGATTGTCCATATGTGTGCTTCAGTGTCTTTGTATGTGTGTGTGTGTGTGCGTGTGTGTGCGTGTGTGTGCGCGTCTAAGGGCAAACGTCGATGACTGTGTCAGGGGTGAGTGATAACCGTGGTCTTTTCAGCACTGTGGGGCGGGTCAGACGGGTGTGATGGATGGTTAGCAGTCTGGCCCCCTTCTTAACGCCTCTCCCCAGCCCAGTGTCTGGAGGTCTGGGCTGGGGTGGAGGGCTGAAGGGGCTGGGCAGCTGGGTGGTTGGGGGTGAACACGTCTGGCCCTCGTTACACAGAGGTTGTCTGCACTCAAAAAAAAAAGAAGAAAAAGAAGCTTATTCAGTGGTTCTTTCTGGGCTAAATTGTATTAAATAGAACGATTGCTACTGGCTAAACCACTTGAATTTCTGAATGGAGCTGTCAGTTATTCAATACAGCACCTAGAATTGCTCTCAGTTTTGACATTGACAGCTAACAGATAAAAGCGGCTTCAAATTTGTAAGGAGAGGTGTTTTTCTGTCTGTATTTGGGTTTTACCTCTACTTAGAGCCTGTGATTTACTGAACTGTCAACACATCTGAATATGAAAAACAAAAACTGGTACTTGAAAGTAAAGGAGGTTATTTTGTTACAGCTGATATGGAATATTTAATATACCTAAAAATGGCTCTCTTTTCTTTTCATGAATTGAATGTGTTTCAGGGACAGTTGCAGGACCAAAAAGATTCCCTTGTTGTTTACAGAGTGGTTGATATAAGCTTAGAAAACAGTTGTAGAAAACAATAGTTGAGAAAACAGATGTTAAACTGAGCAGTATGAAGGAAACTGAATTAAAAAAAGAGAGATAAAGGTAGGAATATATATAATAAAATGTGTTTATATACCATAAAACTTCAATTAATAGCCCGAGTTATTATTTGCTTAAATCACTTAACTTAACAGGCTCATATTTGGGACAGGCCTTTAATTCCTTTACACAAAAGTTTTGCTCAGAAAAGATAGACTATACGATCAAATTGTTTATTTAAACCAGTATGAATATTACTTATGTAAAATTAGGCTTCAAAGGACAATTCAATTACAAATCATTCATTTGATCTAACTCAGACAGACAACGCAACAGAGAGCACGCTATGACACTAGTTTCGTGGCACTTGAGGAAACCAACACAACACCACATTATCCTGTTGAAACAATATTCAAGGCAAGGCAAGTTTATTTGTAGAGCACAATTCGTACACAAAGTAATTCAAAGTGCTTTACAGAACAAGAAAATGCATTAAAATCACAATACAAAATAAAAACATAAATAATCATTATAAAATGAACTTTAAAAGAGAAGGGTGCAGATAAGATCCTTTCAGTCATATGCACAGTGAAATAGAACTGTTTTGAGCCTAGTTTTGAACATTGTCAGAGCAGAGGCCTGTCTCACATCTTCAGAAAGACTTCCAGATTTTAGCTGCATAAAACTGGAATCCTGATTCCCCATGTTTAGTCCCGACTCTGGGCACCAGCAGGAGGCCGGTTCCTGAGGTCCTCAGAGTCCGAGATGGTTCATATGGCACTAACATGTCAGAGATGTACTTTGGTGCTAGGCCATGGAGAGACTTGTACACAAGCAGAGCTGCTTTAAAGTCTATTCTCTGAGCCACAGGAAGCCAGTGTAGAGACCTAAGCACAGGACTAATGTGCTCGTACTTCCTGGTTCTGGTCAGGACCCGAGCAGCAGCATTCTGGATGTACTGCAGGTGTCTTACGGCCCGTTTGGAGAGGCCAGTGAGCAGGCCGTTACAGTAGTCTAACCTGCTAGAGACAAATGCATGGATCAGTCTCTCCAAGTCAGATTCAGACACTATACCTTTGATTTTGGCAATGTTTTTTAGATGGTAAAAAGCTGCTGATGTTATTGATTTGATGTGGCTGTTAAAGTTCAAGTCTGAGTCCATTATTACCCCGAGATTTCTAACCTGATTTGTAGGTTTTAGAGAGAGAGACTGGAGGTGACTGCTGACACTTTCTCTTTGTTTCTGTGGACCAAATACAATGACTTCAGTCTTGTCTGAATTTAGCCGGAGAAAGTTGTTTTGCATCCACACACTGACCTGTTGGATGCGGTGACAGAGTGAATCCACTGGTCCATATTCACCTGCTGTCAGTGAGACATAGATCTGAGTGTCGTCTGCATAATTGTGGTAGGACACATTATTACTTTGTATTAACTGGCCTAAAGGCAGCATGTAGTGATTGAACAGAAGGGGTCCCAGGATTGACCCTTGGGGCACCCCACAGGTCAAGGCCATGTGGTCTGAGACACAGTTACCACTTTCAGCAAAGTACTTCCTGTCTTCTAGATAGGACTTCGACCAATTCACAATTTGTATTATCTAAGGACCCTTACGGACGAAACGAATATGAATAACATACTAGGTAATCGAGGAATAGACACATATTCTGAGAGTCACCACTTGTTTTTCCTCATGCCAGTAAATCTGGATGATTTACAGTCTTCTCTGGTGCTCATGGTTTCAATAAAATGAACTGAACTATTGAATTGTGGGGAAAGTAACCGAGCTAACGACGTGTAGCATCTCCATATTGACAAAAGGTCCAACATTTATATATGTAGGTGTGATCTAAACAGGTAACCAACGTTAGCTCTAGCAAGTAGCCAACAACCCGCTTTCATACATACCGAGGACTTCTATAGAAATGAACTGCTTGGCAACCAGACCAGGCCTCTAATTGAGACAGGCCTTTATTTGTCAAAACGTGTAGCCACACCAGGCTAATAAAAGGAACTGGGCTTTCAATTGAAGTTTTACAGTATGATGACATTTTTAATCTAAATAGAGTGGTGCAGGAATAAGTCCCAGAACCTGTAAGTGAGTTGGCATTTTAGCATTCCTGGTTTCCTGGTCTTAATGTCAATGGGTTTCTTGAATGAGTTTTGGTTAGATGCCTGAAATAAGGTCTGTAGTTAACACAAGATTAAGAGAATTACACGTTTGGTTATACGACATAAAATACAGCAGTTAATACCCTGCTGATGAATTTTGAAGCCTTTACATGTCTTAAAAAAGGCAGTTGCCAACAAGTGGCTAAATGAGACTACAGAACATCATCATGCAGAGCACAGCTTTACAGCCTCGGTGTGGTGACGATACTGAAGTCACGCAACCGTGATGTACTTTGTTTATAACCTAAAGTAAGCTTTTTACTTCTGTCAATTGCATTTACCCTTCAGAAATCACACAAGTGGTGTTCACTTGTTGAAATTACCTTGCTGTATAAAACATATAAGTATAATAACCTTTTGTTTGCCCCAGATTTTCTGCAATAATCCAAAAATTCCTTGGTTACCATTGTCCCTGCTGCACTCTATTCTTTTTCTATTCTTCCACATCTTCTTTTTCTTTGCTTTCTCTACTTTTCTTTTATTCTTCACGCTCCTTTTGTTCTCCTCCTTATTGGCCTTTTCCTTAATTTTCCCTTTCCTTAATTTTCCCTCATACATCTCAGCATTTCCTTCGCATCAATTCTTCTCCACCTTCATCTTTCCAGACTTGTTTACTTCTTGTCTTTCTTATTGTCTCCCTTTCTTTCCCTTCATCTCATCCCTTGTCCTTTTTCTTCCACCTCCCTGTCTCCAACCTCATCCTGACCTGCCTTCCTCTTAGCACTGTCACTAAATTTCCTCCTCCTTCTCCTCTGTCACCGACACCTTCTACAAACATCACACAATATGCATTTATTGTACGTACACATCTCAGGGGCCATTCATCTTTCTGCACTGGCAGAGGTGATGGTGTATCTGACACAGCCATCCTTTTCTGACGGAGGTTGGCCTTCCATGGCCAGGCCTGTTTTCCCCTCCTGTATTTGAAGGCTCTGTGGACACTGTGGTCTGCTGCTTCAGGCCCAGGCAGGCATACAGAGGGGCAGACAGCAACCAACACCCCAGAGAGGAGCTACAGTAACCTGCCTCGTGTCTTTTCTCAATCTTCAAACACGGGGGAGACAGAGAGAGGGAGAGAGAGGCAACAAAGGCTCATGTGAAAGAGCACAAGGCCTTCGCACACCCAGGCTCACTAATTGACGGCTGCAGGGAGTGGGAGAGACAGTGGGAGAGATAAGAAAGCCACCAGACCATGCTTATACTCTGCGCATTGTGCATTCAAATGTCCATGCAGAAACACATGGACACACATACAGAAACTAATACACACATTTAAAGAATGTATGTTTAAAATGTCCATCATTCACCTTTGTGTCTTTGATGCTGCCATACCTGTAAGTCCTTTTCTCCAATATTCACACTTCACAAAACAACTTCTGCAGACACATGCAGAATTTGTTTCATCTCTCAGGCATATGCGCTCATATGTGGGCACAAGTACGAAGAGAAAGGCCCAATTTGCTGCTTTGTCACTGGTTCAGTAATGGCAAACTGAGGGCCTAGGGCCACTATTTAATTGCTTTGGCCATGTGCACCAAAGAGGTGCCACAGCAATTAATCCCCTCAGTGGTAGAGTGTCCTGTCCCACGCCTGCACCCCCTGGTAGAGTTGTCCCGCAGGGGAGAGGTGGGTGGAGAGGCACAAGGGAACCCCCCTACCAACAATGGGTACCAAATCCATATCCTCTGCTGCACCATCCCCCCCTTAGCATCAGTGGATCACCTTTTATATGTATATACAAGTAAGGACATCTACTCTGTTAAAAGCACATGACACAGCTGCATCAATAGTATTTGAACTGAGGTGAAAACAGAAGCTTCACAACAAAGATCTAGTTTCATACTACTGCTGATATGGAAGATTAATTCACATTCTTTACTTTACTGCAAGTTACTTACATAACAATACCACCAACAAAAACACTCTCCTACTGCACCCAGATAGTACTTGTGCCTAAGTACAGAAATACTGTACTTAAAATATTAAAGGTAAAAGTAATCATCAAGCAGATTAGTCTCTGACACTGTTGTTACCACATATTTTAATGTTAGATTACTAGTTCATACCCATTGAGTACAGCATACCATACCATGACTTAGTCATACCAAAAATTAGAAAAAAAATAACATTTGGCCACAGGGGGAGCCACAGCGATCGGCCATTTTTAAGCATTTTTCTGTTGTTATACCCAGTTACCAATTACAGTTAAATTTCTTCAGTCACCTTGAGGCATCCTGTTCTACATATCTACCAAGTTTAGTCAAATCAATATGGTGGTTAGGCCTAGATAAGAAATTAGCTCTCTAGCGGCCCCATTTTGTTTGATGGGGTCAATAATGGAAGGGTCCCCTCTGATTATGTGTGGTCATATGCCTACAAAGTTGCGTGGTGATCGGTGAAACCCTTGAGATGTTATACACCTTTATGTGATGAGCCACGCCCTCCGCAATATTCATTGCCTTATAGAAGCTCAGTTTTAGTAAGTTTTCCAACTTTTGCCAAGAGGGAACTTTAGATATTGGTCCCTAGATTATGTTCACCGAGTTTCATGCAGATCGGTCAAACTTCCTAGGAAGAGATCGATTTTAAGTGTTTTTCAAAAAATTCAAAATGGCAGAAAATCTATAAACCGGAAGTTATGGGTTCTTGGGGCAAATTTGTTCCTCGTGAGGAGAGGCATTTCTGTGCAACGTTTCATGTCTGTATGACATACGGGGCATGAGATATGCCCATTCAAACCGATTGAAATTTGCAATTTCAATCGGTTGCTATAGCGCCCCCCTTTGGCCAATTGATGTAATATTGCTTCATTCACATCCTCCCATGACCCTCTACCACTGTGCCAAATTTCACATGGATTGACCAAGTCAGTGAGGAGAAAAACATGGAACAGACACACAGACAGAGTTTTCGTCATTATATAGTAAGATTATCACTGATGCATTAACAGGTAGGCAGCAGTTTAACTGGTCAAAGTAAAATCTATTTCATATACTGTTTGGTGGTTCAATCCATCACATAGAATTGTACTTTATAAGTTCATAGGTTTCCTGCAATGTAACTAGTAGCTATCAAATCAATGTACTGGAGGATAAGTACAGTATTTGCTTCTTAAATGAAGTATAAGGTAGCAAAAAAATTAAAATACATGGGTGCAAATGCATTTATATAGTACCTTTCTACATTTCAGGACAAAGCGCAAAAAAATTGCCTCTAATTCACCCACTCACACACACATTCACACACGGATGGTGTCAGAGATGCCCTGCAAAGCCCCTTAGGAGCAATGTCAATCAGTGTCTTGCTCAAGGACACTAAATGTGGACAGTAGGAACCAGGGATTGAACCTCCAACCTTGTGAGGAAAGGGTAACCTGCACTACCTCCTGAATAGCATTTGAGCAGTTGTGTATAATCACAATCCACCATTGATCCTTAATTCATACTAAAATGTGACAAAAAAAAAAAACTCCAACCACACGTCAGCTAGTGGAACATGAAAGGTCAGGATTTGAGCAGAGTGATAGATTCCCCTACCTCTTCCTCTGCCTGCCTACCCATGGGTCATGAGTCTTTACCCCAACAAAGGACCTGTCACCTCTACCCCATCATCCCCTCATCCCCAGGCCCCTTGACTGTGACTGGGGAGGGTAACCCAACCTAGTCTGACCACTGCAGGGCAGCAGCAGGTGGACAGACAGACCGAGAGAGCCAGATTAGAAGGAAACAGACAGAGAGATCAAATTGGAGAGAATTGTTTGTATTCCTCTCTACATAGGGAGTAAAGGATGGAGGGGGTGGAGAGGGGAGGAAAAGGGTGTAGAGAGGAGGAGGAGGACTGTGGGTGGATGCAGCATCTGGCTGATATGCAGCCGTGTACTGAGGCGATGAGGCGCCTCCAGCCCAGGAGGAGGTAAAGGGGAGTTTGTATGAGATCCAACACAGATAGCCAAAAAGATAGACAGTGACAACAAAGGCCTCCAGTAGCCCACAGACAAACTCTCTCGACCATATCATTCTGTGAACTTCCCTTTACATCTTACCTAGAACTTGCCTTCATTCAGTTTCATAAATGAGGATCCATCATGAATAAAGAAAAACTGTCACACACAGGGAAGGAGATTAGTGCGAAGACAGGTCAGGACGCTGACTGACCTTTTGTCTTATTTAAAAATCAAAGGGTGCTGCTGCCGGGCCCGTTGGGGAATAGAGGTGGGCTGGCTGGAGAAAGCAGGGTTAGTGGGGGTGTCTGGGTGCTAATCCATGGGACCATCGATGACCCTTGACCTCTGGGGGCACGGGGTTGGGCTCTGCCGAAATGTGTCTGTGAAAGTCAGGCCTTCCCTCTGCTCTCCAGGCAAGCCAGTCCCTCCCGAGCCCTCCTCCCTGTAATGATTTATGGGGCAGGGTGCAATCGACACACGCTCAGCCCTGGGGATGATCCTAAATGGTAGTTTTGACACCACTGAGACACGAGGTTAAAGGTGATCAATAACAAGCCACTGGAGGAGGAGGAGAGACAGAAGGACAGATAGAGCGAGGAGGAGAAAGGGAGGTGGTAGATGAAGAGGAGGAGGGAGCAGCTCTTTTTAATTGGCCTCTGCTCATTACTTGGGTCTTTGTAGACCATCGCCTCTTTTGTGTATGTCCCGGCCTCTAGCTCCAGGGCACATATGTGTTGGGGTTTAAGGTGTTTTTGCTCAATTCTTCTCAAGCTGACCTCAAAATGCGGCACTCTTAAAAGATGGGTTTGAAGTTTGACCTGAAAGCGACTCAGGGTAGAATGGTGAAACATTTTCTTTCATGATATTCTTGAATCCTACTTCCAGTCAAGTATATTATCACTCTCTAGCTATGCTTGTCTCAGAAAAACTGTGTGATGAGAGCTCCTGCCAACTCCTACCCTATCTCTCTTTGCATTCCCTCCTTAATCTTACCCTTCATGGCAATCTGTTTCCCATGCTACATATATATATGGTACCCTCTGTCATTCGCCACATGTTTTCATCATTGCGAGTCTTTGAAACTGGCTCAGCAGCAAGCGTTCATAATACATGTAGAACATACAGTTATAGCTCCCTCTTCAACCAATGATGGCCAAAATTCTCATCATAAACAGATCTTGCTTGTGTGTTTGCATGTTCAAATTAAGTGTCTGCTCATACCTATTCCTATGTGCCTCCCTGTCACTGGATGTCTAACTTTATGTGCATGGGTGTCTGTATGCCAGTTTCCCGAGTGTACCCTCCCAGAGATGCCTAGCAGTGAGTAACACCCCCTCTACTTTTACTAGAGACACACACACACACACACCAGCAGTCTTGGAGTATCTCTCAGAAGTGAGCTGATTAGGCCTAAGACTGGGGACTGCTTTGCCTAATCATATCGCTGCATCCAAATCATCTGTGTACATTTCTAATTACATAGTGGCACGCGGTGTCCTTGAGCACAGTGGCAGGTCTCCATTTCATCTCTGTGCTGTGTCTACCCCCCTTACTTGCCTTATTTTTTCCCTCTCTCCTCTCTTCCACCATCCTTATTTATTTATTTCCATCAGCCTTATCTTTGTTGTTGTTGTTTCGGTTGACTGTGCGCTGAGCAACAGCACTCATTTGCCCACCGATCTTCGTCCTTTGAACTCAGCATCGCAGGGCAAAGCCGACTGTCGGGGGCAGCGGGATCATCTTTGATGATCTGTTTATTGTCCGTCTCCAATTTGCAGGGGCTCACAATATAATATCCATTCCGGCATGCATAACACGAAGGATCAGTCATGGGTAAAGGACTACAGCAAAGAATATTGTTTGGGTTTGGATTATAAGGCTGGCACACAAACAGTGCAGAGCGGAGCTGGAACTTCCTTGGTTACTTTTGTCCTGCCAAGATCTCAATGTGAGAGTCCTTTGCTATTCTTCCCGAGATTGTCCATATGTCTTCTTAAAGAAACAATGGAGCTGCTTGGGGTATGCAGAAAAGCAATCTTTCAGCTGCTGCGCCTATACATCTGTGAACTCTGAATAGCCATGCTTTTTTTTTTTCCTTTTTGAATATCCTTGATGAAGGAAGGCCATCTAAGTGTGCTCTAGGTTTTAGATGACCTTCCTATTGTTTATCTGTATGTCTCTCTCTACTGCAAGGTCTTGTCTTTTCTTTTCCTCGCCTCTTCTCTGCAGCGTACCTTGTTATTGCAGTCAGGAGGCATTGCAATGCCTTCGCTACAGTTGACAAAAGCCAGGCTTGAAGGTGAAGAGAGGGGACAACCTTTAACATGGGAATGCCATGTCCTCTTAGGCGCAACAATTAACTTTGCAACCTTGTGCAGTAGTTTAAGAGGCCTCCTCAGCACCTGTGCTGTGTGATTTCAGAAGTGTCATCCTGAAAAGACTAAAAAAACTATTATTATTACTGCTTTGTTTGGTTAGTGTGTTATCCCTAATACGTTTCCTTAGGCTATTTGCATCCTTTTGTCAGACATCTGACAAAATGAAGGCGGCATGTGCAGTACAGATGATTGCATTTATCTTGCCTTTCTCACTGTGTTCTTATCACCCGTTAAGGTTGTCACAGCCATTGTTTAATACCAACCAGCTCACTGAATCAGTAGTAATTGCTGCTGCTGAATGCCTCTAAAGTATGACTTTCTTTTCATTGTATGCCACCAACAGTAACATCTATGTGCTGCTGCCTGGAGGCAAGTTCCTGAGATATTAGTTCTCCACTCTCAGTACTGTTAGTCACACTGACAGACACCTGAGGCGATATAAAATGTCCCTCAAAGCCATGAAAGAGGGAGACGGGCTACTTCTCTTCTTCAAAACCTGCGAGTGAGGAGCAAAGAGAGACAGAGGGGAGGGGAGAGTAACTTTCTAAAGCCGCACTTAAACCACTTCACATATGGGGGCCATACCTTGGAGTCGACATGAAGGGGGAACCCATATAGCTACAAGGCCCAGTATCATAAATAACACAAGACTTCTCCTCTCCCGTCTCCGTCTCCTCCAGTTCACTGCTGGAGTGTTTCATATGGTAACTAGGTGTTCACTGTGTGGCCACATTGTTGCCCATCTTTCAAGTGGCTCAGAGGAGGAAACCTTGAGGTAGGGGAAGAGAAGGAATTTTTGATGAAAAAATGCATTATTCTGTTCTTTTGCCAGTCTCCATCCCCCCTTTCTCTGCCACTCACTGTGGGAGTGGAGTATTTATTACATAAACGGTAGGCGGAGGAGAGGAGAACTCAGCTGGAGGAAGAAGTAGTAATAGAGAGTAAGAAAGCTACAGGCTCTTTCACCTGTCAGGTTAAAATGTGGGTTGGATGGAGGAATGAGCACTTTTCCCTCCTCTACACTAACAGAGTAATTTGTGGCGATGTGGCTGTGGACATTATAGATGCCCTCTTTGCAGCGTAATCAGTGTCAAGCATGTGTTGGTATTGATCCAACAGGATTTTAACATTACTTGCCATAAAATCAAACGGATGCATTTATTAAAGGAGTACTTTGAGCCCAATGTGACTTATTAACACTGTGTAAATGATGGAGCATGTTTTTTCATGTGCTTTTTTTCTAAGCTCGCCATCTGTCACATCAACTTAAAGGGAATAATGCGTAATATTCAACAAAGATGTCTTTCACTACTATCTGAGTTGTCGACGGATATATCTGAGTTGTTTGCGGATGGCTTTTGGTCCTGGTTTTCTTTTTCCCATGTGTAAGTGACCAAGTTATCTATCAGAGCGGCGTCCCTGGTGATATGAGAGAGCAAAAGACAAGCTGGAGGAGAATATTCACCAACCAAAGGGATATTTTACAGCCTGGTAACCCAAACCTTGTTCTTACAAATGGCTTATTACTAATCTATAAAGCAGCCATAAATGATTTATTGAGCATTAATAAAGCCATTAACAATATATAAACCCCTTAGTGCATCGTGGTACCCAAAGACTACATGCTGCTCTGCTTACCAGCATCTTGGCTCTCCAGTATCACCCCATGTCTCTGTACATGAGGATGATCTGGAATACCAGGAATCCCAACCAAGTAAATTATTCAGCCGCTCCCATTATTTCCATAATTGCCAGCATTGTAGTGGTGTTTGTAATGTCATTAATAACAGGCGTTGGCGTATAATACGCTTAATGTTATTTATCTGTTGGCAGATAGCTTGATGCTGCTAATCCTCATTCATTTGCTGTGGATCAATGCAAATCCGCTAGCGTGAGTGAAATCCCCCTCCCCCTCCCAGAGCCGATGGTTCCTAATGTATTTTCCCACCATTAACCAGCCATAATCCCTGCTAATCATCACTAATCCACATCTCCTGTGTGTGACGATACTTCCCTGATGGAGGCATCGTGTTCACGAGCGCCCGGGCACTGCTGAGGCTGGAGCTCCTCTTGCAAGTGCTGCCGAGGGCCCACTCAGCGTAGGAGAGCAGACTGCTGAGAAGGGAAGAGGAGGAGAGAAGGAAAGGGTGAGCTGTGGTGATTCGTAGGTCAAATAGCTGGGTTTTGCTGTTTTGTGATGAGTTGGGCTCATGTATTATTGATTTATCGGCATAATGGAGGTTGTGTCCCTCCATACGGCACAGAATAAAAATTGCATATCATCAAATGATAACAGTCGGTGCCAGTCACCACAATCTCTCTTGTTTGGTCAACTGTGGACTCCCTCTGTTTCCCCATCTATGTTCACTCTGTAGGCCTCTGTGTTCTGCATTGCATTTCAAACCATTTCTACTGGTCACCTCGAGGCCCTCCATGATCTGAGTACCCATCCTGATTCTGAGAGGTTCCATGGTTGACCCCTGACTGAGTTGTATTTCAAACTTTTTAAAAAGGGACCTGGTTTCTCTCTGCTTGGCTCACTACAGTGAAGAGGTGACTAGCAGGGGTGAGGTTACTTGTGCACCCACTTCCAACAGTGCCGTGCACCTCAACCCACATGAGGTGTATTCATTAGCTTAATATCTGACATGAAAAGGAAAACACAACTACAAACATGCAAAATGAAACTGACAGTGACCATCATGTGATTTGTATTGTTACTATGTTGTTGTTTTTCTTACTGCTCATTTCTATGAAACTTTAAGGTTATGGTTAGGTTTCATGGTGCAGTACTCCTAATTTGCCAGCAGGTGTCGCCTGTGCCCCGCTGTTCTCTGACGGTTGCCTTGCTCCCTGATGTTGGCCTCCTCTCCCTCAGTTTGACCACCTCAGCCAGTGCAAAGACACTTTTTTCCCACTTGCATCACAGCAGCACAAAAGCCAGATTTTAAAAACTGTCTGTCTCAATATTGTCTCCTATTATTTATATGTTTTAAAACGCATGACACGGCTGCAGACAAATGACCGCACACAAATCCATCTATAAAAAAATAATCGCATAACGCAAAATGAAGGAAAACGCTCCTTTATATTGAGTGTCAAAAGATGTGTAAATGGCATATAAATGCATGACAGTCCAGTAAATGTCTGTGTCCAAAATCCTACCTAACTTTTCTTTCAAATTTGAACGCTACTCCAAACTTTGTGGTGCGTATTTGCGTTTGACAACGGCACACTGTCACTGAGGATGCACCCTAATAAAATATAAAACTCCTTTTTAAAATAGCTTCCCTTCCCTAATAATTAAAATAAAACCCTAAATGTAGACAAGCTTAACGTATCCAACAAACCTGGAATTGAAAATTTAAAGCGTCGTGGATGTGGATTTTTACTGCTGCTGCACAGATTTTCACTTTTCACGGTCATTTTTTGGGGGGAAAAAGTATAAAAAGATGTAAAGTATAAATGAAACTGTGAATGTGTTGGAAGGAATTAAAATGTATCAACGCCTGTAATGAATCTCTCCATGGACCCTGACTGTATCCAGGTCTAATATGTAGATGTAGATGTGGAAACAATGCGCACAGCCGCTGTGGCTGCTTTTTACGCGGAACACTGAAGGGGCCAAACTTTAAGACTACATTTAATATATGATTTAGAGGAATCGAATATTTATTTGGGTGCTGGATGGCGTTAAAATGTTGTCTGTGAATGTGGGCCTGCCTTTGCTCTTATTAAACTTTAGGGCCTGCCGTTTTTTCGTTCATCCTTTATGTGCTTTTCTCTCTATCTTTGGAAAAGAGGCTGATTTTTGCCCGCAGGCACCTCTGTCTCAGATCAAAGATTCGTCACAATTCGCCTTTTAAACGCTTAAAACATGACAAGTGATGATGGTTTATATAAGGAGAGCAGCTCAGTGTGATTGAGGAAGGCCTGGGCTCTGGATAAACACTTGGATAATACTGCCAATGATTATAAAAGTAATAATAATAAGCACTCAATGAAAAGACAATAATTCCGTATTGATATTGCACAATTTAATACTGCGATTATTACACAAAGATGTGAACAACGTCAGAGACTGTGTGAACTTAGCAGGGAATGCCTGAGGTAAAATACTGTTGTCTATTCCCTTTAACAGCACATGTACACAGCTTCTGATTTAAACGACCCCCTGTTACATAACGAACCACTGCTATTTAAAGTGAACACATGGCGTGCTGACCACTTCCCGATGCTCAGCACCCCGGACAGCATTAAACTTTATGATCATGTTTATCTTGTTTGTCTGCTGATGATGCCACAATCATAGACAGCAACAAAGAGGACGAGAGGGTTTTTTTGGGATCTTAATGAAGACAAAAGACCATTTCTTGTATATATGTTTTATGTAAGTAATAAAATATTACTATAACATAAATATAAATGTGACTTTGCAGTCTACATTTAGCAATCAACATACAACCAATGTAGTAAACAAAAAGGAAAAACATACTGGAATCCACTGCAACATAACCATTAACAGAGCTAAACAAAAAAGCTCCAAACACGTTTAAGAAATAAATATATATATATAAATGGTCAGATTCATAAATGAAATCATATTAAAATATCTTCTTGGAATTAGTAAGTGTACAAAACTGCCCGGAAAGAAACAAAAACAAAACAATATCTCAGAACAAATACAAGTTTACATATTGGACATATTTACATATCGGAAATAATCCTGGCAACATTTTCTCTAAAATCTTTTTTTCTTTTTAACTATTATTTTTTCTTGAAAAACAAAAAACAAAGTTTCCCTCATTTTGTATTGAATGGCACTGCTGTAGGCTTCTGGACTGGTCCAACATTGAGAAATGACACACAACGCATGAGATTTTTCAGATTTCCTTTCAGGTCAGAAAAAAATAAATAGATCTAAAGTTAAGTCCCTTCATCGCTTCCCCTTTTTGGAATTATTATTATTATTTTCTTTTCTCTGAATCCAGCGTTTTAATATAATACAATGGATTTGTGGGACAAAGGAAATAAAAAAAAAACGGTGAACCAGATTGAAACATCTAAAAAACACAAGAGGAAAATAAAATCATGTACAGGCGTGATATTCCGACATGGGGCACTGAAGTTACCTGAGTTATTATTACTTTTCATTTTTGACCAATCTCTCTTGAAATGTTTGGAATACAACAGGATTAACAGGCAGTAAGCAGTGTGAGCTGACAGCGCTCTGTGGTGATAACCAGGAACCTGTAAACATGGGATTTTTTCTCTGTGTGTGTGTGTGTGTGTGTGTGTGTGTGTGTGTGTGTGTGTGTGTGTTTAAACCTATGGAGATCAGCTCCACTCACAATTTTATCAACAAATATAAAATCGCAATAATAATATCAACGAAAGAATAAGTGCTCCATGCAAAGAAAACAATAATTTGAACAAAAGGACCCCCCCCCCCAAAAAATAAATTTTTTCCTTTTCTTTTTTTTTAAAATTTAATTTCCCTTTTAGCGTCTGGTGCTGTTTGCAAATTTCGACGTGGTCAGCTGCAAAGCTTTAAATGTTTTAAGGCATGCAGTCAGAACTTAAACGTCCTGTTGCATTGGACATTTTTTTTTCTCCTCTGAAACAAATCTGACCTTAATTATGTGTGTTTTCGGGTGCCATAATTTCCATCACTTTTCCCACCATCAACTCCCACTGAGTAAAGAGAAAAATGAGAGGCTGCTCTGATGAGTTACAGTACCTATAGCAAAAATAATGACAGAAATCATAGAGAGACACTGAAGTTAAAAGTATTTCCAAACCAAAAACATCACACTTAATATAACAAAGAAAGTATACACTAATATTCAGAAATCTGGTTAATCAGTTTAAGCCTGAAAAAGCAAAAATGTTCATTCAGTGTAGGCTACTCATCTCCAGTGTTGATCATTTTTCAGGCAGCCACCTCATTCTGGTGAGCGCCAACAGTTCATGGTACACCAGGAGGAGATGGCCTCAGTTGCCACATTTAATTACTCCCCCATTTGAAACAGCCATGGGATATCAAATTTACTTTATATGCCTTCTCCTCCATATAATTTTGGTAAATAAAGATCTTTGTTTCACTTTAAATGCGCACGGAATCAGTAATAGCGAAGATTTTTTTGTCTTTTTTTTCTTGATTTTTTTTTTTGTTTTTTTATCTTAACATTTTTCCCCTCTTGCCATCTATTTGCTGGACATGACGATCTCCGAAATACTAAGGGCAAAACTCATCTGTTCAACTTTTTTCCATGTCTCTTTTTCTCTCAGGAAAACAAAAGCCAAACTTAAATACTGTAAACTCCATAGTCCCTTTTTCCCTTTTTCTATCCCCCCGCGGAAATGCTCGGATTGTTCATGAAAACAGTCACTGTACAGGACTCTGTAGTGTGCGGTGTAGAGGAGGGGTCTCTGCTTGGGAATATACGTCCTCCATATTCGGGTGAGGGACCCCAACTGGTGTCATTCTTTTCTCTTTTTGTCTTCTGTTGCAAAACCAAACACGGACAACCTCTTTTTCCAACTGCAGAGTGCCGGCTAAAGTGCTGATTTCATGAGCAGACGGCTTTGGGCATTTTAAGAAATGATTTTCCAGCGCCCCTTTCACCCCCACTTCAATGGAGGTCCTCTTCTTTCGTTTCCTGCCCTGCGCAGCAATCTTGTCCAAATTGGTGGGACTGCCCGTGTTTGAGTCTGTCTCCTCCAGCCACTTGTTTAGGAGCGGCTTAAGTTTGCACATGTTCTTGAAGCTGAGCTGCAGCGCCTCAAACCTGCAGATTGTGGTCTGAGAAAAGACGTTTCCATACAGGGTGCCTAAGGCCAAGCCCACGTCCGCCTGCGTAAAGCCCAGTTTGATCCGCCGCTGCTTGAACTGCTTGGCGAACTGCTCCAGGTCGTCGGAGCTGGGTGCGTCCTCGTCCGAGTGGTCCTGGTGGTGGCTGAACGCCTGCTGGGGCGACTCCATCTGGTTGTCGTGGCTGCCCGAATCGTCGTGGAGCGGGTCCCGCATGCCATGGTGCAGGGAGCCGGGCTGGGGACTCAGCATTGCGTTGAGGTTTGTGTATCCAGGCTGGGAGTAGACCAGCGACTGGTGCCCGTTTGATGCTGGGGACAGCGGGGATAAGTGGTGCGTCGTGGTTGGCGCCCACGAACCATGGTGGCTACTCTGCGTTTGCTGGTGCACCAGGTGAGATCTGTGGTGGAAGCCGCTGCTCAGGTCCTCCCGGGTCGCCTGCACGCTGGCTTTGTGCTCCTGCTGTCCGATGTGGGTGCCGCTGGACCAGTCGGTGTTGGAGGTGGGCAGCCACTGGTGGTGCGTCAGGCTCATCGGGTGTCCCGTGTTGGTCGCCGCAAGCCCTTGCAAGTACTCGTGGTGCATCATTTTCTGCACCTCTCTGTAGGTCGTCCCCTGATGCATCCTATCCGAATCCGGATGCATGAGCGGGTTAGACGGTAAGGAGTTATTCCTCGGAATATACTGAGCTGTTGTCGCCATGGCTCCTACTTCGAAAACTGACGAGCACTTCGGAGGTCTCCAGGCTTTAGAGCCAAAACGCAACAACCTGCTCTGGGAGGTCTTGGGGAAGAGCGAAGACACGCCTCCCTTCCGCTTGTATTGGCTCCTCTCCGATTCAAGCCCACTGGGGACATATTCAATAGGCGCAGGGTTTCAGACCATGGTACAGCGCATTTTTCGCACAGGATGGATAGAGCTCCGATCTTACATATGTTATAGAAAAACACATGTTCTATTTATTAAATGTCTCTTTGAGTTTTTAACAGGACTCATCTCATTTCCTATACCTGCGCGCAGATAGCCTCCTGCCTATCTTTTACATTTCTCCCTCCAATCCTCCACAAAGAAGGTGAACGGGGCTGCAGCAGCGGGGTTTGATTAGGTTTCCCTGGGTTTAGATCGGTTGTTTTGCAAATAACCACGTGGGGGAGTACGGGGATCTTTTTGAAGGGTTGCCCCCCCCCCCCTCCCATCCCACCTCCACCCCCCACCCCAACATACACACATGCACTTACAAACACGCACCCGTGCACCTTTATAATAGGTCACTGATGATTATAGCGCTCCTCATTTTAAATAGATTATAAGGCGCGATGCTCCAGCTCCTGCAGCCACCCACACAACGAGAGGCGTGCAAATAAGCACTATGTGATGTATCTGTGAATGCTGCCTGTAAATGTGTGACAAATCTGAAAGCATTTGCTCTATTTCAAAGCCTCCGCGTATGTCATTTATTTGTATTGTCTCGGTAATTTTCAATGTTGTATGATCTCATCATCACCACCCACTTAGTTATGATAGGCCAAGATACACTTCCTCTCTGTCACACACACACACACACACACACACACACACACACACACTCTTTCCTTCTTTCCACACACCCCCTCCACACACACACACACGCACGCACGCACGCACGCACACGCTCAGGTGACAGATATTATACACAGTTTACTCACTGTCTTATTTTGGGTTCCTGAACGCAGCAGTGCAGATGTTACTGAGGGTTAGTGCCACATCTGATCATAATCTTTTATAATTTATCATAAAACAATCTAATTTAATTTTTACATGACATTATATCCTCTCTGACAAGCTGCTGCAGCTCTTCTGGATTTTCCCTGGAAATTTAGATTTAACGCGATTCAAAATATATATATATTTTTCATATATATATATTTTATATCATTTACCTCTCGAAGCATTTTACTAAGCAGCAACTTGGAGAGAGAAACCTTGTGTTTCTTCCTCCTGGCTCCCTCCTCACTACCTCTCCCGGTTGATCTGATTATTTTTCCCTTCACGTTTTGTCCCAATAGCAAATTACCAATTCTATGAATTGCAAAGCAGCCTCAGAGACGCTGAGGGGTAGAGAGAGGGGGGGAGATGCGAAGATTGAAAGGGATCTTTGCAAACACAATCACGTTCTTAAATGGAAATGCGGGGCTTTAAACAAATCTTACATCTCTCCCGTTCCATTCGCCTAAAACTCTGCAATCAGGCACATGTTCCACTCCTTCTAAAACAGGAGCTTTTTGGGAGGTTTTTCAGGCGCAACAGTCTCATTTTAATCATTTACCTGAAAGCAATGTTTTGCCTTTTTTTTTATCTATCTCTGCCGCGTTTGTTTGTTTGTTGTCATCTTCCCCCATGCGACTATTCTCTGTCTATTTACAGGACGACTCAACGCTAGTGTTCATTTTAATCCGGGACTACATGACTAAAAGGTAAGTTGTCTCCTTTCTGCTGTGACCGCGTCCTTGCTGTACTCTTGTCTCCTGCGTTAACAATGTAGCGTGTGTGTGTGTGGAAAATGTTGTCGGGGTCACAGGTGCTCGTCATCATCTCTTGAAAGGCGTGGTTTTTGTCCACCCATCCTTTATATATTTATTTGAGATGAGTGGGAGACAATCCGCGCGAGTTATCTGTGTGTCATTTTAGGGCGATTTATTAAGTGTCAGAGTCAGATTTGGAGATATATGGTGATGTTTTCAGTGCTGTGCAGCTTTTATCCGCGCTATTTGTGATACGTCTCATTTTAAGAAACACTTGTGATGATTAATATGTCACGTTTTGCAAACATTTTTTTTCCTTAAACAATAATTTGCATGCAATTCTACTATAAAATTGACTGAACTATAATACCATCGCCCCACATATACACATATTTTTTAAACAAAGCATTATTTATTATGATTAAAGTACACAGAATAAATCCTATAAGATGTAAAAAAAAAAAAAATAATAAAAATAAAAATAAAAAAACAAAAATAAGACAATGCCTTTCCAACTCGTTAATGGGAAACCCCAGCCAGGAATTTCTTATCGTCAGTGTCTTCAACTCCTGGGAGACCTCGGTGGCTGTGTGTCACTGCTATAAGCGACCGGAGCTCCATGCAGCTCTCAGTTAATGAAGATGCGTTAGCCATTCACTCATTCTTGTGTCCCAGTCTATAAAAAGCAGTGGTTTCTCTGCCACACAGACCCAGTCTTGTGCTTTGCCATGCCAGCGAGGAGCTGCTGGAAAAAAAGAAAGATCCAGATGCTTTGGCCCTCTTTTGTAAAGAATATGGCCTTGTGTGCGCTGAGGTGCATTTTTGCCAGGACGCACTAGGTTTCCATGGTGCGCCCGATGAAAGGGATCACACAGAACTTAGTGGTGAATGACAGGCCGTACAGGAAAAGAGCGGCTGGAAATGAACACGATATGATGGATTTTTAAAAATATGAGGGAGGAGGGGGGACAAAAGAAAGAGATTGCTACGCGCACTCAAAATGAACCGCAGGGATGAGTGTGGAGGAAGTTGGGTGACCCCTTTACCAGAAATAAGTGTGTGCACAAGTCTGCTCTTTGTATCACCCTGAAGACACATTTCTCTGATTTATTCCTCACTTTCTCTGCACTGTCTTTCCTGTCATGTCCTGACATAATGTGAACATGACAAAACTTAGACTCTAAGAATTATAACATGGACAGCACTATGAACACGATGCTCCTGCTGCATGGCCAAACACAACTTGCGTACTTTATTTTTTGGAGACCATGTTTAACTGGATGTAGGGAGTGTTTTTTCGTGTTGCTGTAATTGAAGGGCTTATTTATTAGAGTGAGGGGCCTTTTCTTTTTTCAGTCAGTGACGTGTTAATCTCCAGTCTGCTTAATATGCAGCAGTTATTGTGAGGACGCACCTCAGCCAATAGGACACCTTTCAATTAAACAACTTTCCATCTTTGCAGCACAGTTGAGATGCGATAAATAAAGAGAATTGTGAAATTATGTCACAGCATTTCCTCTACACATGCATTGATAAAAATAATGCATAAAATAAAATGGTGACATTAATCATAAAGCAATTAAAAATAACCCAAACTCCATTTTAAGACATGAATCAGACGTTTTAAAAGCGAAAAGTACAATTTTTAGAGCAGGTTATTTTAGTCCTCAGCCCCCATGGATATAAATATGCAAACACTTAATTTGGAAATAAACTTTAAACTAATCAGCGGGTTTTTATTTCCACAGGTGTACCTGAAATAACACGCTCACATTCTTAAAACGGCCTCAGCCTCATATTAGATGTTAAATACGAGTCTCCCTCAATTCCAGGGGGAACATTTCGACCTGCCACCAGCTATGTTTAGATTTTAAAATTCATGTGATGTACCCCCCCAACTACAGCGAGTAGAATAATATCCACCAACTCACTCAATCAGATAATTGTATTTCGTTTCCAGGTTTTTTTTTTTTTTTTTTTTTTGATAGACATGCGTAATAGGCACTAAATATGCAATAGCAAAAAAAAGAAAAAAAAAACCCTGTTTGCCCATCCATTTTGAAGACCAAATCGTCCCGTGCTTTTCAGGTAACTTTTTTCCCTTTCTTTTTTGGCTAATGAACTTGGGCTATTCTGCCAGCATCCCCCTGAGAATGCGACGGGGGGAAACGCTTCTCTTGTGGTAAAAGGTGCGAGTTTCTTCCTCTATCTCTCGGCTAATTAGGCGGGGTCTGAACGCGCCAGAATGAATATTCATGAATGGCACCAGCGCGCAATTAGTAGTGGAGAGAGTTCCCAACTTCAATCCCCAAACAACGCAGCTTGCAGAGGAATGGGGGTACCGGTCCCCCCTACTCCATGTGTCTCTGCTTCTGCTCAAGCACTCTTTGAGCCCTCACTTATACTGTCAACTCTTATCAGCCAGTCTCCTGCTCCCACTTTCAAAGCAGCCACCAACATAAGTGATTTGTCCACTTCATGTAAATCTCCATGTTGGGAATAACAGCTAATCCAATTAGATTTCTCAATAACTTCTGAGGGGACCAAAACAGATATTTCATGTGTCAGTTGAGGGTTTAGTGTTCTTTGGAGTCACTTTATGACGAATGAAGAAAATCAAATACAAAATTTCTACATGTAGAATATTTTAAAACATGTCACTGATGTGTGTCTAAGATGAGGCTGAAGATCCACACAAGTGTTCACATGCTTAGACACAACCGCCTAATGACGCATATCATCCAACAACACACAATTTCATAAGCATCAAACCTCACTATTACAAATCCAGTGAATTGCCAATGGCTCCTGGTGCACCCATCTGCTGCCATCCCCTAAAGCCTCCCTCTACCTGCCTTGTGGTTTGTGTGTCACGCCGACGTGAGCCTTAGCCCGTGTGGCTGACTGCCTGTCCGTCCACCCACTGAGGACCCACAATCCTCTGCTTTGAATTCAAGGTGATTCTTATCCCCGACCCCCTCCTGGCCCAGCGCGTTTGCCTCTTGCCTCCATAAAGACGTGTTTATGTATGTATGTATGTGCAGAGGGGAACACGGGGAGGTTTTTCAAGGGTTGGGGGGAGATAAGCAGAGGAATTTGAGGCCGGTGAATATGGATGGGGTCCCTGCTTTTAGAGAGCACCGCTGATAGAGAGGTAAACAGCTCCTGGCCAGGAGAAGGAAGACGGGGGAGAGGTGGAGGGGGTGGTGGGGGGTGGTTGATGCATGCACTGGCATACATTTGAGGCCTAACTCCATATCCCTCTCTCTCTGTTATTCACTCACCATCTCTGAGGACTATCTGTCATTATTCCTTCACCTTATTCTGTTGTTATATTGTCGAGTTTTTTGCTTGTGGACAGTCTTGTGGATTTCGACAATGAGGTTCCATTATCAATACACGGAGAGAGAGGGTGTTGGCAGGCCGGATTTCAGGCTCAGAAGTTTTTGGTTTCTCAGTGCTGATGCTGCATTTTTAAGAACGGTAGAATCAGAGCAGATTACAGGTTACAGGTGGCATTGTTTTTGTGCATAGTTACTAGTGCCAGGCGTGTTAAAAGTCACCATTACTGTTACGATCATCACCGTCCTCACTGAGCATCAACCACATTTCTAGCAATCCTGCCTACAACTCCTTCTCCTCTCCTCTGTCCTCTCATTAAGATGATGACAAGACCGCCAACATGATGATCTTTAGACTTCTGACCCTCTCTGCTTTTCTTTCTCTCTATTCCTGTCCTCTCTTCTCCTGACAGATCCTGCGAGGCCGAACGTCTGGCCAACAAGAAGGCCACGACCCAACAGGACACAGCAGGAGTGAGTCAACGTGTCTCACACATATTGTCACAATGTGCGTGTGTGTATGTGCAAACATGTTGCCTGGTATGGAGAGTCTGTTGATAATGACTCTGCTAGGTCCACTCCATCTTTGTCCTTTTATTTTGGAGTTGAGTTTGACCAAGAATGGCTTTACGTGCGTGCGTGCGTGTGTGTGTGTGTGTGTGTGTGTGTGTGTGTGTGTGTGTGAGAGAGAGAGAGAGAGAGAGAGAGAGAGAGAGAGAGAGAGAGAGAGAATCCTATACACACTTACAGTATGTAGACAACATGTTGTCACTGTTGCAACTTTGTTTTTGGTTGAACTCCACTTAGGTCTTTTCTTTTTAATCCTTCAATATTTGGAGAATGAAATATTTAAAAGAAGGTTTTTGTAAACCAAAAAATGCATGTCCATTTAGCAAAAACAGTCCCACAGTTACCCGAGTTATCACCTGACAAAGCCACACTGTGATCAGTTTGTAGCACGAGAGCACGCATGACTTCTGTTTTATGTTCTTAAAGTACAATTTGGGGCATTTTCCTGCCTTTATTAAAGACCTGAAAGTTGAGAGATGACAGGAAACAAGGGGCAGGAAATTGGGAATGACATGCAACAAAGGGCCCCAGTCAGATTTAAACCGAGGAAGTGGCAGCTCATGGTTAGCGTCTTAACCTCTGCGCCACAGGGGTGCTGATTTCCGTTTTAAAACAGTTTTAGTGCAGCGGAATTAAACGCTGAACAAAGTTAACTTTATTTGGTGAAGAACATCTTCTTTGCATTCGGCTAATTCGGAGTAGTTGTTTTGTTCCACAGGTAAGCCCTCTCAGGCCCTGACTTTGCTTTGGAGCAGCTGCTTAGTTTTATCCCACTTGATTGCTCTCTTGGCCACGACACAACACAGCTACTCTCTCTCGCGTGCGCGCACACACTCCAGACACACACACTCCAAAGAACTTCCACGCTAAGGCCCCACCGCAAAGTTATTAATGAGCTGTTTAATTTTAATTAGATAGTAATTCATGTTAATGCCTGCTTAATGGAGCCAAATAATTCCCCTCGGTCACTCGGGGTCTTTATGCTTCGTTTACCAGCCCCTGCAGTTATTCTCCGGCTTTTGTTTTTATATTACATTTCCAAGTCTTTTTTTTTTTCCAAGCAGTGAGTGAATGATGAAACAGTAAAAACAGGAAACATATGGGGTGAGTGAAGCGTGTGAGTGTGTGTGTGTGTGTGTGTGTGTGTGTGTGTGTGTGTGTGTGTGTGTGTGTGAAACAGTGTCAGTGTGTATCAGTAGGAGTGAAAGCTAGTATTCATATGTTTCTCTTCTTTTTATTTATGTTTCATTTTTATTTAAGTGCTTGTTTAATCAAATGGGTTATTGTCTGTGATTGTATGTCTGCGTGTGTGAAAAGTTAAAATACACACACACACACACACACACACACACACACACACACACACACACACACACTGGCTCTCTTAATACACAGGCCACTACAGTAAATGCCTTAAGTCAGACCAAAGAAAAGGTCAAACTCAGTATTGAACGCTAAGCAGGGTTAAACCCTCAGGTGGAAGTGCAGGTACCAAGACATTTGCACGAGAGAGGTCGTGACCTTTTTGTCCAGGCCAGACCTCAAGGTAAATTGCCGGTAACTCTTGTCACGTGTGCATCCACCATGCTGCAGCTTACCTAGAGGAAGCATTTGTTCGAGACTCCCCCCTTGAGGTTCAAACATGGGTAAGGCTGTGTAGGAGTGACCACAGTGGGTCGGACCACCGTGCGTGTGTGTGTGTGTGAGGAGGAGCGGAGGGGTCAGTGCTGTTGTAGTCTGTCTCGGTTCTGTCTGGGTGCCTCGGCTCTAACAGAGCACTAAGCTGAGTGGTTGAATTGAGTTAGTGGCTACAGACAGGCTTTTAATTGTTGATTGACCAGTCTGAGTGCTTCCTGGGCTGGGGTCATTGCAGAGAGCAGGCGGGGAGGTCCCCAGGCCCCAGCGGCAATTTCAGCCACACACACCCAAGTGCCGCGGAGGGGCGGAAAGAGATGGAGAGGTACAAAGGTACTTAGGACACGGCAAGGGGGGTTTGGATAAGAGACTTCAGAAAGTTAGAAAATTTGTTGTGCTTTATTTCTTTTTTCTACATGAAGTGTGATCTCGGGATTTACAAGGACTGTGCGACTCAAGCAAACAGAGACGCGTACTGGCGACAGCGCTACAGTCGCTGTGAGCAGAGCGGGCCTTGAGGTCCACAGATTAGCAAGTTCAATGTTTACTCCTCCACAAAATCTCCGCTCCTTCATCTGTTTGACAATTACAAATTTACTTTGTACCCGTTCCATTCACTCCTGTGCCCCTGCACACCCTCCCTCTTTATCCTCTCTTCTTTCTCCCCCTCTCAACCCTCTTTCCTCTAATTCTGCACGGGGCCACAAAAGCCCATTCTGCTGTTTTAGCGGGTTAGCTCTTCTCTCCTCTCCTCCCCTCTTCTCCTCCTCCTCCTCTCCTCCTCCTCCTCCTCCTCCTCTCGGCTCACAGCAGGTGCCCGTCCTCGGCTAACATTTGTTATCTCTAATCCTGCAGGTTCGGCGCACAAAAAGAGCGTAGTAAACTCTCTCTCAGACCTAATCCCACCACTCCTTTTTTGATGGCGCTCCCCTCGCCCTCCTCTTCTCTTTTCTCCCTTCACTATCTCTCTTTTAGGCTGCTGGGGGGACACTCCACTTCTCTGATTGCCACATAGCTTTTTATCACCATGGCCTTCAATTTGGGGGGCAGCTGTTGGTGGTGGGGGTGTCCTTTTTTCCCCCCACGTTCTTTATACCTCCAATTCCAACTCTCTTTTTCCTTTCTCTCTCCCTCTGTCTCCTTTTTTTGCCCCCTTCTCCCTCCCTCTCTCTCTCTCTCTCTCTGTGTATCATTTACAGTCATTTTCTGGCAATTAAAATGGAGCGCTGCTGCAGGATTTTCGCCTGCAGTGCAACACTACAGTGCTGATGAATAATTCTTCACCCTGCAAACTGGAAAGCTAGCCTTTCTTTCATGTCGGCCCTTTGTTGATTTACCATTAAAACTTACTGCACCGTGCTATGAGTGGAGGGCCTGGCTCTGCGGGAACTAACAAAAAGCAAAAAATGAGGATGAAGCAGATATGTGTACATATGCTTTAGGGTCATTTTTTTTTCCCTTCAGCCTAGGATGAGGAAGTCTCTGAGTTACGTGTGTGAGTCATATTTATTTGTGTTTATGGTTTAGATTTATGGCGCAAGAGCCATTTTATTTATGTCCACTGTCTCGTTCTGTGCCACTTAGGTTTTATGTTAATTCTTCTTATCAACGGTTTTCATTATGGGGCTTAGCTGTATTGTGTGAGTGATTAGACGGTCATTCATCTCTGTTTCTCTTCCTCGCACACACTGACACACACTCAAACACCCTCTGTCTTTCTCTCTCTATTACACACACTGCGAGCAGTGACTGATGTGTGGATGGAGTGTGTGGGGTGCTCAGGCTGCAGAGGTGGGGTGGTGTTGGCAGTATGTTAAATGATGCGAGTCTCCAGGCCGGCCCTGCTTGTCACTGTTTTCTGCTTTGAGTATTTTAGTTTAGGAGAACAAGTTTATTGTCACAGGAAAATTAAAGCTTAAGTGTCACAATAATAAATAAAACTGACAATAAAATAAATAGACATGAGGAAATAAAGGCAGACTGATCAGCCATCACAAAGATTCTAAACGCTACATACTTATATCCTGTATTTAATACACCCTGCTGTAACTCCGTCAAAATTAGTCCAAGTTGCAGTTTTGAACTTGTTGCTTAGAGCACCACTGTTAATATTGAATCACCGCTTCTTTGGATACTGCTCTCACTGGAACATAATTATCATTTGTTAAAAAAAAAAAAAAAAACCTAAACTAATAAGCCCAAATTCACATTTTCCTGACAAGTGACCACTTACAAATTTGCGAATATTTACCATCCTGTCTGGAAAATTTACAAAATAGATTTGATTTTGTTTTTGAACAGCTTTATACAAACTACGCAGGAAGCAGTGCTGAGTTTTTAAAGAGCTGTGGAAAGTCTAAAAGAGGAAAAAGGTGTTTGTGTCCCATCTTTAACCAGCAGTCAACGTTTCTTTTAAAAAAGCACTGGCATAATGTGTCACTAAACTTAAACGTAAATTTATTCGTCTGAATTAAGAAAATAAGTGCTGCTGCAACATCTTTTTCCTACCACTAGGGGCACCAGATAAACAACATCAGTGTGTGTTTTTTTGTCTTGTTTGTTTGATATCATTTAAATTGATTTAGATCCAATACTAAGTCATAGGAAGTCTAGAATCGCCAATATTGATACCAATTCTGATACGTTTTTATTAATAAAAGCAGCCAGTGTCCTATCATGAAGGGGACACCCATGTGTCATGATTTATGAGGTGAAAGCATCTTTAATAGGCTACTTTTAAATACATTTTAAATTCACTTTTCTTCTTATTCTTACCATTCTCTATTAATTTATTAATCACATGCATTTTAAAACAAAAAAACAATTGTTTAAATAGTGGAATGGAAATGTTCAATACTAATAAGGTGAATTCTGCATGATTGCACATGACAGTGACAGAGAAACACTAATAAATCAGCTGTTTTTTGGTACAGATCCTATGAATACCAGTATTGACACTCAGAACAAGACTTAGTATTAATACTGCCTGCCTCTAGATACTATCCACAACCTTCAGTATGCTTTTTGAGCGAGTTACCTCTTCTCTCCTCCCATAGCAGCAGGTTAAAATCATTTAATAAAAGAGGAGTGTAGCCGGAGAGAAGTTTGTCCACTTTAATAATTATAATGAATGAACCGGTCGTCTGAAAGAGAAACAGGGAGAAGTTTAAAGAGATTTAACCCTGGCTGGAGGGGTTGAATTAGGGCTTTCCCGCCATGTCATCTGGCTCAGTAGTTATCTCCCAGTCAGTTATATGGGCTTCAACATATTGAACAGCAAATATGAACATGCGCTCACTTGGATCCACTGACAGGCACACACATGAGCAAGCAAACACTCAGACACACACGTACACACACACACACACACACACACAGCAGCAAAGTAAACAAACAAACACTCTAAACACACTATTTTTCACACTGTCACACTCACATGGACACAGTCACGCGCTGAAGAGATAATGGTGGCCAGAGGCGGTCTTAGTGCTCTCTCTCTCTCTCCCTCTCTTTCTCTCTCCCTCTCTCCCTCTCTCCCTCCATGTCTCTGAGGCAGAAAGCGTGCTCCGGTCCTCACTGTCTGTTAGATTTGATCACCATCACCCAGCTGCAACGGACAGTGCACAGCTCAGCTCAGCTGACGGTTCATTGGCACACGCACACATACGCACACACACAGCTACTGTGCCAGAGGATATTACATGCAGTGTCTGACACCTCTAAATAACTGTTTACTCTGTGTTTGTGTGTGTGTGTGTGTGTGTGTGTGTGTGTGTGTGTGTATGTGTGTGTCTGCATGTGTGTTTGCCTTTGCATCCTATTTGTCTGTATGGTTGCCTCCCCATCCATGACCATGCGTGTGTGTGTGTGTGTGTGTGTGTGTGTGTGTGTGTGTGTGTGTCTGTCAGACAACAACAGGCCTGTGAAATGTATCCAAAATGATCATCACCCATTCCTTGCCTCTACATGGCTGTCTCCATCATTAACATAGGCAGCATGTAATTCCTTGAAGTACAACTGCTCATTTGAATTGACAATTTCCTCATCTTATGTATAAGCAAGTGAAGTATAATTGTACTGTGTAATGATTAAGCAAAATAATCTAAATAAAAAATGTGAATGAATTCCCGTCTGACGTTCTTCTTTTTAGCGGTCTGGCATTTCTTTAAACATGATGTGTTGGTGTGAACATAAAGGTAAAACACATTCATTTATCATTCACACACACACACACACACACACACACACACACACAAGCTCAGGCAGTGTTTTATAAAGCTGGGGCAGACAAGCTGCGTATGCATGTGTGTGTTTGTGGGTGTGTGCGCCTGCGTGCACACACTTGCATACATGTATATCTGTCTGTCTGCAAAGAGGTTTTAATAAGACAGAAAAGAGGGGGTACAGTAAATCCTAAATCTAAGCACACCCATCTTAGAGACCCGAGGGTGCCACCCTATGATTGACAGGCCTCCTTTCACTGGCGCTGTCGGACGGGGGACGGATTATGGCTGTCTCGCCCTAAAGGGCCATTGTGGCTTCACGTCTCCCAGCTGCTTCACCATGCACCCCTCTCCACAACCAAGGAGGGGCCCTTGTGAGCGTATCTGCATGTTAGGGGTGATGTGGTGTGCGTGGCATGGGTGCGCTTGACCTTCTGTTTTAATTCTCTGATCTGTTAAAATAAGAGGATGTTAGCATTTAGTCAGGAGTTTTGTTTGTTTTGTTTCATTGCTAATTTTATTATCATAAGACTGTTAAGAATATGTGTTAAGCAACTTTTAAATCCTGACAAACTGAATAACTGGAGTTCAACTTCACTCAGAGAGGTTTAACGGGTTAGGTCTTCTATCACATAAAATCATTTTCAGCCTTTAATATTAAAAACTAATGCCTAAAGTGCTGTTCCATGATGTCAGTCCTCTTTTCAAAAATCCATTCCAGTAGTTTTGACAACTGGCAAAAAAAAATTAAAAGAAATAAATAAACTCACTATGGATGATGGATGATCACTGCATTTTTAACCTAATTTCACATATTTGAGACATCTCTGGGTTTTGGCACTTGGCTTTAAAATGCTTCCACTCATCTACTTCTGCATCAGAATTCAGCAATTGCTTTATTTTTAAGTCCCCACATGACCCACTAAAGTAATGTTTGCAGGGACAGGTGACGCTAACATGGCAATAAAACCCAGGTGTGGTGCTGCAGTCGCCCGCAGCTCTGTCTCCACTCTGATGTGGATCGCAGGGCCCTTAGATCCAGACTTGTAAAGCACAACAGCCTTAAGTCTAAAGCCTTTAACCTCGTCATCGCTGTGATTGATGGCACCAGTTAAACTGGTTTTGTTCCCTCTTTAAAAGCAGAGACGCTTTTAAAATGGTGAACTGACCCTGCTCATAATTGGAGGCTTGTAACATCTTCTCTCTGTGTTCTTGGTTTCAACTTTGAGTTGAAGACATGACTGGATTTTTATGTTGGCAGAAGATTTGAATGTACTGAGTAGCTGTTTTTTTAATCGAAAATGTAATAAATTCTTGAAATAAATTATTATTGCTATATAATGGGGTGTGTGTGTGTGTGTGTGTGTGTGTGTGTGTGTGTGTGTGTGTGTGTGTGTGTGTGTGTGAAAAAGAGAGAGGGAGGAAAAAAAGAGTGCACTACATGCGATACATGCCAGTAATATGACCTTTCCAACCTTTCTGCTGCTTCCCTGGAGTTTCCCATCCGTTTCCAAAGAGGCTTGTGGGGAGTGCCCATCATGGGGGATCCTTCTGGGTTATGAGACCCCTGGCGTGGATGCGGGGCAGGGCAGGCTGGCACTGCAGCAGCACTGGCGCAGAGCTTTGCCAGGAATGGGAATGCCAGAGGCCTGCCACACTCCTGCTCAGAACCTTCCAGGCAATTAGACCGCTGCGGTGGTGAGCCGCCGTCTGAGCTGTGAAGCAGAGGAAGAGTAAACAGGACCAGCAATTAGCAATATATGACCGTTTGCATTGACACTATGTCTGACATCCGTTACTCGACTGAGTGTAAACAGACATGTTGTTCCAGGTTAAAGTGAGCATACTGTTAACATGCACCCCTGCTATACTTGTAAGCATTTTGCTCTCAAAGTGTGCGCAACATGAGAAGTCCTTGGAAGAGGAGCCTTGATTTGATATGTGCAAAGGGTGAAAAAAGTTGCCCTCCTTCTATCCATGTCCCTGTCACCCCAGCGGAAAAAGGAGTGGATCGCTCTCACTCTCACTGTCTCTCTTCCTTTCTCTCCTCTCCATTTCTCTGTCTGATGAAAGAGGAGCTATGATCGCTTCGACAACAAAGGGCCCAGCCGCCTGTGTTTGGATGAGGCTCTCCTTTCTTCTCTCCTTCCTCCTCCTCCTCTATCTATCTCTTCTAACCCCCTCTGATCTCACTTACTCTCTCTTTCCTCCATGCCCCCCCTCCCACTCCCACCCCTCTCTTCCCCTTACCCTCTCCCTCCCTTCCTGCTCTATCTCTTGCTGCCTGATGCCACTCACTGGTGTTGCTCCTCCGTTCTTCGTTAGGGCCTCAGCGATACAATCAGGGGACGGAATTAAAAATCAGAAAGTGTCCTTGTCGAAGAGACACCCCGGATGGCGCACTTTGATGTCTTCTCGGAAATTTGAAATTCATATGTTGTCACACTTCATTTTATTCCCTCTCTCTCTCCCTCTCTCTCTCTCTCCCTCACCCTCACTCACTCTTTCTCCTTCTGCTTTCTCCTTTTCTTCGTCTTCCTCCTCCTCTTCTCCGTCAAGTGCCATCATGTACTATTCAGTTAGAAAGACAGGAACGTGGGGAAGCGAGAAAAACGTAAAATGCATTGAACAAGTGTTTCTGAAAGCCCTTTCTTGTCTTTTATTTTTCATGTTTTGACTTTGTGAAGAAGGCGGGAAGATATAATGAATCATTTAATTTTCTTTTGATTGTAGGTCCTGGGGTGCGTGGGCTTAGAGGTAGATGACAGGGAGTAAGGGACCACAGGACGGGGTAGAAATGTGGCGGCGGGCCACTTTGATGCCATTTCAGAAGCCGCCGCCAAGTCAAAGCTATTTGACAGAGTGAGGAAAAGTGTGGCTGCCACACACTCTGTAGTGCGCGCACACACACATTCACATAGACTCTGGCAGAAACCCTTGCCTGGTCCCCAGCGAAAACAAATAAATGCACATGCTGCACGAGTTTTCTCTCCGCCCATGATTTCCTCAAACCTTCAAAATGAAAGACAGGAGTTTGGACGTAATCCTGTTAGGATTTCAATAAGGGAAACATCAAAACATGTTAATGTTCCTCTGAATAGCGTGTGAGTCACTGTGTGAGTGTGTGTGAACACATTGTTGAGACTCTGAAGGAATTCCTCTTGTAAGAAGTGTGGAAGAATAATTACTCTTGAGTCAATGACATTAATAAACAGTAGCCATCCAAAGGAAATCTGAGGAGCTGGATTTGGAAATGACACATTTCTGGACACATTTCTCATTCTTGTCTTGAAGAAAATGAGGGGGCACATCACTGGGTCCTTGATGGCCCCTCCCAAGACAGTTACAAATGGGCATGAAGGTGGGGTGGCGAGGGCCTGGGATTGGGTAAGGGGTGGGGGGAAGGTGGATGAGCAGGATAGGGATGGAGACGGGGATGGGGAGTCCCACTGGTCCACTATACCCCAGATTCATCATTAATCACTCCTGCTGAGCCCCTCAGACCCTCCCACTCCTCCTTACCACCCCTGTCTTCCACCTATAAGACCCACTCCCCAAGGTGGTGGCAACCCATCCCTCCCGCCCCCCCACTCCCATCATCAACACCACCCGCAACACTCACCCCTCCTCAAGACAACAATTTCTGTTATCTAGCACCTTCGGGAAAGTCACCCTTCTTTGTCTCCACCTCTCCTTCTCTCTGTTTATATGTCTCTTTTCCCCCCCGTCCTCCTTTCCCCTCACTCACTCTCCATCTGTGTCTTTTCCCCCCTTCACTACTTTTTGCTCTCTCCTCTTCGTTTTCTCCCTCTCTCTTTGTGACAAATGGGTTTTAATAAAAGCTGACAGAGCGATGAAATTAAAGGAGTGCATCCCATGGCCAGCTATAGCTCCAGCCTGAGCGTGGCACTGACATATTTAAAACAGGGCCTTAATTCAGTAGCCTGCCCGTGCCTTACATCACCGGGGCTCCTCAGTGTTATCGGAATCATTATTACTGCCTGACACTGTATTGTTGTTGTAAAAAAAAAAAAAAAAAAATCACAGTTACAACTGGCACCAGAGGAGACAAGCATTTAGCAGCTCCTTCGTCCTTGTGCCAACAATGACCCCTATAAAACAGTTTATTCCATTGACCCTATTAGCAGATATTAGGCCCCATCTCCCATGTTGCCTCATTACAGCGCTGGATCATAAAAAAAAGGGGGGGTAGGGACGGAGGAGGTGGTCAGAGACAGAAAGCGAGTGCGCGTCTTTTCCGAGGGAACCCTTCCATAAGGAATAACTGACATGGAGGACTTACCCACGCCTCCGCAGCTCTCGCTCGACGTTAGAAAGCATTGTTTTGTTGGATTACAGGGTTAGGAGGGGAACCTAATCCCCTAATTTTTAATCTCTCCTGATTCCAGAGGGATGCATAAGAGACTGGGGGGCTTCCCTGACACAGCTTGGGTAGGTGGGTTACAGAGAAGGGGGGGCTGGGGGAGGGGTGAAGGCATAAAAGAAGAGGGGAGGTTTCTTAACAAAGGGCATATGATATTATTGGTGGGGCATGGCTCTATTGCTTTGAGACACTGCGAAGACAACATGAAGAATCCTTAAATGTAGCAACAGAGGCCATTTTAGTGAGAAAACTTCCATAGACTCTGTAATTTTAGGATGCTAAAAAGTACTAGGAAAGTTCACAAACTTATAATATCTAAAGTAAAATCAAGAGTAAAAAGATAGCAGCTTACGAGTCCCTTGTAACAGAAATAATTCCAATCCTATTTGTAGGCTGTGCACTACACAACATTCAAAATCGTTCTGTGTCAGTGATAACATATCCTTCTCCCAAAACATTTCTGCTTTGTCATTTCATACCCTCACCACCATGTGTCTGGGTGTGTGGATAATTTCTCAGACAGCTTACAGTGACAGGCTTTTGGGACGGAGGGATAAGTTGTCTGGGAGCTCATCCCCATAATCTGTGAAGGATATACAGGGTCTCCCCAGGCAGAATACAGGGACTGTTCACCTGCAGCATTAGCTAAATAAGATTAGGAGCTGGACTGGAACCCAAACACTTGCTGTGGGCGGAAATATATATATAAGTATATACAAAATCACATAGGGGAAATTTGTTTGAAAATTTCTAAGCTGAAAACACAGTTAACACCTTTTGCAATGGGAATTTCAAAATCCAGTTGATGCACAAAAACGTATGAGGGGAAAGAGAGGACATCAAACCTCAAACTGGGTTCAACTGAAGGCCTCTTTCAAATGTAAAGTTAGCTATGGAGCTGGCGGGAAGCAGAGCAGGAGGGATGGAAACAGGGATGGAGAAGGGAGGGTGGTCGCAGCGGACACAGGGAGTTAGAAATCATTGCGTGCATTGACGAAGTAACCTTGGGCGGCTTCCAGCATGACTGAGAGAGTGAGTGAGCGACGGGGTCTTGGAGTGGGGCCAAGTCGAGCCTTTTGTGCCAGCAGCCGCCACATTCCAATCAGCCACGGATATTTATACTCCGGGCCTAATTGAAAGGTTGGCTTGTGAACCATCTGCATGCACCCACACTCCAACTCCCCCTTCAACACACACATACACCCGCGCACAGACAGACACTCTCCTTAGTGCTTTACTACCGCAGACACAGCCGGCTTTGACCCACAGAAGAGGGAGGCCAGACATGCTGCATCTGTGATGGCTACCATCCCAACAGGCCCAAAATGCAAAGAGTGACTTATGGCAAAAGTGTTTCTGCCAAAGGTTAAATTCAAAATTTGTTTCTGGTTCTTGATATTTACTTCTCTTTACCAGAATTATATGAAAAGATGCTGGTACATGAAGTTGTCATTTCCTTGGGCCACATACGACATTTACTTGCTTTAAAATAACAGCTGCAACAAACTGTGCTCCTCAAGTGGTTGTAATTACATTCAAACAATAACCCCAACATTACATGCCAAGTATCCTATGTCCCTTTCAGTTCATGTTCTAACAGCGTACGGCAGATAGGCATGGGAACTTGACTTTTTATCTAGTGGTAATTTCTACAAAGTGAGCCAACAAACCTGTAGTCAGTAATACTGTGCAGCTGAGGGAGTCTGGCAGTTGATAAAAGGAACTCAGTACTGGTGTGAGATAAATGACTTGATGATTGATTACTGCCTAAAGCAGAAAAATGAGCAAAGCACAAAACCAGCCAGTGACGTTTGTGTAATGAACATTTTTCTCACAGTACTTCCTCTCAATCACACAGTGGCTGGGTATTAAGGGTCATTGTATGTCAGGTGAATCTAATAGGAAATTTGTGTTTAAAAAAATAAAGGGTAATTGTCTTTAAAGGGGAACAACACCATTTTTTAAAATTCATAAATGTTATTTCTATGGTCGAAGACAGTCCAAAGATACTAGTAAAAACAAACAGCTTTCTCCCAAATGCTGAAAGTCAAATTTGTGAAGTTGATGATTGTATACTGTATATCTTGCTATATGTACTCTAATAAATAAATTACTTTGAAGTAATACAAACTGTCTACCTCTTCTTTGAACGTCTTCCCCACAAACTCTCCCAGCAGTCACAGTCTGACACATGCATTTCATTTAGTTGAGAAGTTGTGAATATGCATAAGGCACTGGAACATTACCTGTAATAGCTGTGTGAGGTAATAATATTTTTCAGGTAACCATGACAAAATGAAGAGCTCATCCCTGTGTGGTGAAGACCTAAAGCCAAAAACAAGTCATGTTAGCAAATTGTAAACTGATGATATCTGAATGAATCCAGCATTAATCTGTCACACTGACGATCATAAATAAAATCACTGGTTTCAAATCTAGCCAGTGTTCACCTAACCGCTTATCTTCACTTTAAATCTAATCGGAAAATCTGAACTACAAGTTTAACCGACTGACTAACCACATGCCAGACAGCAAGCCAAAGTCAGGACTCCAGGGAGCTATGGAAGAGTGAAACACAAATATCAGACTTCTGTTTCACAACCACTGAAATGCACCACAGACTCATGGGATCGGGTAACTAAACCCACTGATTAATGCACAATTAGTGCTGTGTTGTGTCAGTTAACAGGATGGGCTGATGGAGTTTGCAGCAATGGTGAGGAGTGTGTTAAAGCTCTCGGCGGGCATCCAGCTGGCCCTTCGCTCATCTCTGGGACGTGCTAGGCTTCCTCTGCCAGCTGGCACTGGAACACACCGCCATGTTCATTCATGACAGGCATCTCCAAAAACTTGTGAAAAACCTGGTGATTCTTGAATGCTCCTTTCACAAGATGCTTTCAAAAGAGGGGGAAAATAGAAAAAAGAAAGAAAGAACACCTTTTCATGTGTTCTAAGCCAAGGACATTTGGGGCAACTCAGAAAAGTTTATTCAATACGCTGCCCAAAACATTATTTATGTGTGTTGTGTATGACGCCGCTCACATTTACATTGCCACAAAAAGGCAGTCAAAAAGACAAAAAAGCTTTGCCACATATGCAGAGTCTCTGTCATGTGCTACTGTATATGCTAATTACATCCGTGTTGTGAGTATGTTGTACATTTAAAATGGAAAAATGCCAAAATCAAGCATATTTTAAAATGCCAGTACACATACTAACATTATTTCATTTTTGTTGCTCAATACAACACATACTGGAATTGGAAAAGCTGCTCACACCTGGGAATATGTTTTAAAAGCTGTGATAACAGCTAGTCTAGAAAAGTACGCTCAGTAGAATACAGATCTCAGACAGGCATCTGCACGAGCTGGTCATGGCCACTCTATTTTTGACGGAGCTGCCACATGTTGCACTGAGCAGATCAATTTCTCCTGCTAAATGAGGATGAATGTATTTTCAATGACTTAAAAGAGCAGTAAATTTTTCATAACTGGATTTTTGACAGTATTAACTCTGTCTGCAAACAACTGCACAACAAAGCAGGAAATAACAACAATAAACACAATTAAAACACATACATAGTACATAGCCTGCTTACTGTTTGCTTATAGTAGCACAGATATCAATACAAAAAATGACCAAATCTAAAAGTCTACAAAATCACAAAAAGGCAAAACACTCCACTTCTGAAACACTCCCGGTGTGGTATGATGCTGTGCGGAGGACAGAATGCAACCAAGTTGGACCACGGAGAGTTGCGCCTGGTGGAATTGTCCCTCCTGGCTGTCTTACACTCAAGATGGCAGCAAACATAACAAAATGACATTTTTTTAAATCTTGAATCATGATGAACTTTAATGGATAATTACATATCAGGTATGGAATTGATTTGCAGATGCTCCGGTTCAAAATGAGACAAACCTTTTCTATGGATGTCAGTTTCTGAGTCAAAATGAAGGCCAAAATGTGGCACGCAACAGACGGTATGGCTCATTGTTTTTAGCCGAGCCAATTTCCGGAAAACTTGCCCCCTCTGCCAGTTGAGAGGAGTAAAGAGTCAGCAGTCAGTGATGGTTTAAAACAGTCAATAAAACAGATTTTTCAACAGTTGTGGATAAACGCGACTACAAGAAGTCCTTGGGCATAGGGTCATAAATGTGCACACAACATATTAGGCTGATTGGTCCAGTAGTATATGAGATTAACTGCGGACAGACAGGCCCGGCGTAGAGAACAAAAAACATATTTAACTTATTTTTGTGATATTATCAAGTCTAAAATTAATAGAAAGACTTAAATTCACATCTGTAAATGCATGCTTTGTATCTTTCTTGTTAGTAAAAGTTGGTACGCTCAATAATTTTCATGCTAGTATCAATAATGGTAAAAAAAAAAAAAATCCTTAAAAAGCTTTATGCAAAAAGATGCAACCTCCAAAGTTTTAGCAACAAAATGTGCTTCAGTAGTATTCAGATTTTTAGTTGTCATTACAAAGAACAGCCCCTTTAAGGATCTTTTTAGAGTGTTAAAGTGGAATAGCTTCAACCTGCACAGTAACTAAATTTGTCAGATAAATGTAGTGGAATAAAAAAAGTGCAATGTCTCCCTCCTAAATGTTGTGGAGCAGATGCAAAAATAATGCAAAACTTAAATATTCAAGTACAGTACAAGCACAACACATAAACATACTTAGGTACAGATCAAAATAGTACACAGCCAACATTAGAACACAGTGTGCCCTTTGGAGTATTTGTATACAGTGTGGAAATAGGACAGAGTGATGCAGCATGTGGACAGAGCAGGCGGCTCTATCCAAGGTACTGAATCACTGAATTTAGGCTTTTCACCAGGAAGCAGAACCATTGGCATGCTGCTGGGGAATGGGGACAGCCTGCCAAATGCAAAATCATCCTCTGTTATTCCTTGGCTTGCGCCTGTGATAAATCAAAATGCCGAACAACAATTAGCACTCTGTTGACACTCTATTCACATCCAACAGTTGATACAGGAAGTGGGCCAAATGATGTAGAACACAACTTATTGTCTTGCCAAGTGCATCTGCTATTATCAGCAGTGGAAATCCATCCACTTGTTATATGAGCTTGTGAAAACAGGTCTACGGATTCCACTTAGCGCCAGTGTAAACTGTGTTGTACAATAGATTAAATTTACACTACATACATAGTGTGGGGAAAGCACGAGGGACAGTTAATCCCCAACTGATTATATCACTCCACGAATATGAACTCACTGCATATGCCTTACAGGTCAAACATACAGTAGTGTGTCCCCCCTTCTTTACATTCAATAGAAAATCATTCGCTTAAAGCAATCAAATATACTTCAATAACAACAGAGATAAACAACACTCATCCGGTCTAATCTCTCTGCGGACCATCCAGCTCAATCAATTAATTACCTAGTCGCTGTGTTTTACTTCAGGGCTTTAGTAATGATCTTTAAATATTAATTTGGCTTTGTCCAGGGACTGATACAAGGGCCCTGTTGTTGTCTTCTGGATTTCTAGTTGTCAAAAGCACTCTGCAAAGGAAAGAAAACCTGAATAGCCAGAGGAGGGTTTGGGCTGTTTGGTTAGTATGTGTAACGAGAAAGGACACATCTAGTTTGATGATCACAGCGAGGAGAAGTAGTCTTCTTCAATAGCTCATGAAGATTTCTCTTTAATATTTCTTAGTTTCAGAAACAAGTGGACAAAAGTTTGGAAATTTGTGGTGATTGTTGCAGAAGGATTGTGTGGTTTTTGTTGTGGGTGGCTCATGTTGTGCTGAGTAAGAGAGTGCACCCACTGAATATCGTTCAAAGCCCTGAAGTCTGAACTGAGAAAGACCCACTTTAAGTTCGCCCTTTGATCCGTTTTATTAGTGTTGTCATATGTTCACGGTTAATTTTGAATACTTGTTTGAGGCATCGTTGCAGGTGGAAGAATTTTTTTCTTTGCACACTAACCTGTATGTGAATATGCCTACACTCCTATTATACATTTTTTGGAAAATGAAAAAGTAAAATAGATTAAATTAAATATGGTAAATATAGGGATTGTCTAAAGTGACAGAATAAAGATATGAAGACATAGAGTATATGTCTCCTGACCACCAGTGAGGCAAACAAACAGGAATCACAACAACATCTGAGTTAAGATCAGGCTCGTGGAACCACCAAACCTTCAGAGGATAGTATCTATCCTCGTTTAGGCTGTCTTTAATAATTAATCCAATACATTTATTTATTACACTCCACCACTGAGATACCCAGGTGAGTTGATTTTCTCTCGGGATGAATGCTCAGGGGAGTGGAGGGAGTGGAAGATTCCTCTCTTTTTTCTCTTCTATCTCTTGCTTTGCATCAATGTTTGTAGCCCAGAGCAGAGGAAGCCAAGAAAAAACTCAGATTTGGCCTCTGTCCACCTTACCTGCAAAATATCCTGCATCAGCATATTTCCCAGAGTACCAATGGGCCAAAAGCGGAGAACGGGGGAAGCTGGAGAGACGCAGGCTGTGAAGCTAATTGGGTGATGTATTCCAAATAGCCTAATCTCTATTTTCTTTTAAATGGCACATGGATGTGAAATCTCTGTACAGTATATTTTAATTGTTGTCTCAAATGATTCATTTCCTCAATGTAAGAGTCAAGTTAAACTGAAGAGTGGCCCAGCGCATGATACCTCTGCTAAGTTTCAATATTTGTTAGATCACAGATCTTCAATCCCGCCACATGCTGTGATCAAAGGCTCCTTTCAACTTCAACCTGTACTGAAAACCACAACATCTGCAAAGACATATGCATATGTTTTAAAGTATATGCACTCTGTGTGTAAAAGATATGGGTCAAAAGGTGTTGTACACAAAGATGCATATACGGTCTCATTTGAAATGGGCATTGATGTTTATGTTTTAGGATGCATCCATCCATGCCTTGCTAAAATGTCCTCTGGTCCAAATTCAAGCTGAAATACACGATTTTCTGTGATCTTGCTATACCTGGTGCTCATCTGGAGATCTGACCACAGCTTGACCACATGCCCAGTTGGGGGTGAAACCAGCACAAACAGGGAACAGCTTAACAAATTACCACTCTGCTGCCAAATCCTGGGAGGGAGGAAGAGGCACCGCAGCTCAGAGAAAGAACTAAAACCCCTGCTACAGAGACCGAGAAACCCCAGAGGGCGAGGGGTGAGGAGGAAGTGAAAAAGACGAGCGAAGGTGGGTAAAAGCATATCGAGAGAGGAAGCAGAGGGTAAAGAAGAACAAGTGAGATAAAGAGGCAGAGGGAGATGGAAAGAGTGAGAGGCAGAGCAGAGAGGGTAAAAGAAATGAGGGAACAGAAGAGGCTTGATATGATTTCAATGGAATGTTTGTTGACAGTGCTCCGTGGCCCGGGGCCTTGGGATAAATGATTGAACACTGCGCCTGTCAAAGCCAGAGGATTTCTGTGGGCTTGTGTTTCTCTCTGCGCTCTTTTGCTGGAGGGAAGGTAGCAGTCAACTAATTGACACAGAATTAAGCATGAAACGCACTAAGCGCAGCCCTCTTCTGCCATGGCTGGCCTCTCCACCAAAGAGGGGGCTTCCAGCCAGTTAAAGGCTACAGATGAAACACACACGTGCACACAAAAACACACATACCCCCGTATTAAGATGAAATCAGACGTGTGCAAATATACAAGCGTAAATACATCTGCAAAAAAAAAAGAGAGAGAGAGAGAGAGAAAGAAAATGAAGATAAACATCCGAGCAGATGGCCCACTATTCAATTACACTAGATCAGTAATTCAACATTTTAACACCCACACATAAGCAAGTGCACACAAGCACATCGGCAGAGGCAAAGAAATGCAGGGTACAGGAGGATATGCACAGAGTACATAAGCAAACAGTATAGACTTTTCCTGTGACAAATTGCTCCATGAGAAAGTAATCCTTCAAGATTAACAGTGTCATTCTCCGCCACACCTTGCATATTATGCTCAGGGGGCTGCGATCTCGCTGCAGGCTCCTAGCAAATGGCTTACCAGGTGTTTACTTGTACTAACTGTTTCTGCTGTACTCTGAAAGACAAGGCGCATTAAAAGAGAGAGACTGAACCAAAAAAGGATGACAGAGCTAACAATCAAAAGGGACAGTTAAAGAAGGAAAAAAGGAATTTTGAGAGACGAGGGAAAGCGGTGCGAGGAGAGAACAAACAACAACTAAAGGCAAACAAAATGCGTGTGGGTGAAGGGGGGATTGTAAGGTAATCCGCCGCACTGTGCGCAGGTATACAGGTGGGCCTTTGTTTTCCGTACGCTCGCCTGTGATTGAGAGATACATGGGTCGATTAAGGTTGAGCGGCGTGGACCTTTAGCAGTAAATAAACAGCACCGCCTGCTGAAGCCCAGCTAGTAACACGGTGGTATACAAGGAGTCTCACCTCATTAAAACTTGGCGCTGTGACCACAAAAACAACATGACTAAGCAGCAGGGGTGTGGGGTGGGGCACTTTCGAAAACAGAAAGAAAAGGAGGGGTTTGCACACCTCCTCCAAAGGTGGTGGTAATGGTCTGGGCAGTAGTGGTGTCTCTCCTCTCCTCTCCACCGGCCGCATCACCATGAGAATGCCCTTGTGAAGGAGCTGTAGACAGGAAGAGAAAGAGAGAAGCGATGAAGAAGGAAAGGGAGGCTGTGGGGTCAAAGGGCCAACCCCATCCTGCTGACTACCAACCAATCAGGAGGTGTCCTGCGCTGTCTTGGAGGCAACAGAGGGGGAAGAGAGGAGGAGGTGAAGAGGAGGAAGAGATGAGCAAGGAAAGAAGGAGGGTGGGTGGACTGCAAGGCGGATCCCCAGGGTCAATTATCCCCGGGAAGGAGGTACAGTAACCAACACTCTGCATCTCATTTGCAAGGCAGCAGCAAAGGTGCACCTGAGCACGGCTAGTGAGCGTCCTGCCATCGCACCAAGGCAATTAATGTCTCCTTTCAATGACATGTGCTTCTCAGTGTGACAGTGGCTGGGCAGCTGTGGGCTGGGCCAACTGGCTAAAAGAGAAGGCCTTAGCGGTGCCTCTTGTCTTCCCACAGAGACTAATTTCACATAGAGATCCCCGCCTCTGTTTCGCCGGCAGTCCTAGTTAGAGGGCTTTGGGTTCAAGTCTAAACACAGGGACTCAAATAAATGCACACATGCAAAGATATGTATGCCTAAAATGACGCATGAGCAACCCCACAAATCACACACATGAAAATAAGTCTATGTTTAAGATACACTGACAACTTGTAAAATCAAAAGAAAACAAAAGAATGAGCTGATTAGTGTTAAACTACAAAATGTTTGTGCTGCAAAAAAAAAATAAAATTGTTTCATCCATTTTTTATTTTAACACACACACTTCTGAATTTTCTAAAATGAAAACTTAAAATCTAAAATAACAAGGCCTAAGTATATTCCAGGTCACGGCACTCACATCAACCCACACCCAAACACTGAGACACTCATTCACCTATGGAGCAGGTTCAACAACTTGCCAGCACATGAGAACTACACTCCACCCAAGCCAAAGCTCATCAGCTGCTGTTAAACTGTAACACACACATTTGCCAAAACTCATAAAATAATCAATCATATTAGCACCCTGTGATTGAGTGCTATAATTTAACTTTGAGTTCACTCACATGCCCTCAATGCTGCGTTGATTTCTCTATAAAAAGTTCTTCTGGCAGCAAATTGGGGAGAAAAGAAAGAAGCTCTTTCTCTTTTATTCTTTTCTTATTGTCAAGTTCTACAATATAGTTATAGGAGTGATAACAAAACTAAAAGTAAAAGAGCAATATATCGATTATCCTCAATGTACTGTGGCCTGTTCCATGTGGGATGTATAAAATGACTATATTGCAATCATAGAATAATATTATAAAATGTCTATTTTTTTAAGCCACCAGCATGAGACTTGCTTTGGTGTTTCAGTTTTCTCCTATGGCTCACTCCCTGTCACAGACAGAAAAAGAAAAAAGACTCAAACACGATACGTTTTTCACACTCCACTACTCTTTCCTGAGCAAAAGTATGTGAGCTGTCAAGGCGTGTTTTGCGACCATGGAGCACCAGTGCCACTTGCAAGTGTTATTAATACATGAACTGGAGCTGTCAGTTTGTTTTCTGCTTACAGGGAATAAATACTCACATTTAATGGCACCACAACCATTTAGCTTCCCGCTAACTGCAACTATAACGCTGAACTGTTGATAGGAAGTCTCAAGTTTACAGCAAAAACATCAACACTTCCAGCCTTAGATGAGCTGGGAGCTTCAGATGAAAGCACTAGTGGTTCCACTTTAATTAATTTCATTATAACAATATTTTAATGTTATTATAATAGTTTTAATATTGTTTTAATGATATATGTTATATATATATGTATATATATGTATTATTTTAATAATATATGTTTTAATAATATAATAGTAGTTTTTTGTGCTTTAGTATTGTGGAAGTCTGCAGGAGTTTAGAGGAGATTTCAAAATATCGAGATATATATCATGTATCACATTATAGCTTAAAACTATTGCAATATTATTTAAAGGCCATATCTCCAAGCCCTCATTACTCTGCCACAATATGAGAACAAGAACAAACAATTTGATTATTATTTTTGTATTCTTAAAACCTTACTAGAACCTTACAAAAACATGTACATATTGTCCTGAAGATAATGCCAAGGAAAGCTCATTGACTATTCAAATTGGGAAGGCATTGCCCTCTAAGGAGAATGCATGTGCTCAGTCGATATCATATATATTTTTTATGGATAAGTAAAACTTGTGGCCTGATGAAAAGGTCAGGGATCACCAGAAACATTAAACATAATCTCCAATGGACCATGACCATCAATAGCAAATTTGAATGAAAAGTAGTGTCTAATGCTAAGATAATTAAACTTTGCTGGGTGGACGGACTGACCAACAGAATAGACCTACTGCACCATGTACTACCATAAACTGACAAACTGAATGTGGACATGTGTGCTTTGATATTAAAAGAAAAGCAGGTGGAAGACAGCAGCTACAATTACTGCACAGAATACAACAGGAGCAAAAATGAGTGTTGATGACAGAGAGCACAGCGTTCCCTCAGGCTCTTTTTTCTTTATACCTGCATCATTAAATTAAAGACAAAAAACTGAAGAACACTCACATGTAAAAAACATTTTTAAAACCACTTCTGTGCATCTTCTTTGGGTGTGTTGTATTATTATAGTATTGTATGTACTGATACATGTTAGTAAAAAGAACCTTTAAAGTCCCTATGAAATGGAAATTAGAGCATCTTGAGCTTCTATACTGTGACATATTTCACAGTGAAACGAATATTTTAACGGTGTACAGTTACAAGAGGGATTTAAATCAAATCCTTTGCATATGATTGGACTGCTAAAAAGTGGGCGGGCTTTGAGTTTAGCATGATACAGAGCTACAGCTGACTGTTTGCTCCACACACACTTCAATCATTGTGAGATCAGAAGGAGGACAAGTGAGAGATGAATAAGTTAGACTACAGCCGCATTATTTAGGACATGAAAACAAAGGTTTTGGCCCCTGATATCAAACACACATCTCTTTCTATCTCTATTCATATTGCTCTGTTAGCTTGTAACTACGACAACCCACATAGTGTGGTTTCATGTGACTGCTGTGGCTAGTAAGTCGACCATGAGTCATTTAACATTTGAAACCATTTTTACCTGGTATTACAAAAATGAAATTATTGGGATTTTTGAGTGGAAATACTTTTTTTAAAAACATATTTGGAATATTACGAGAGATAAATTAGCAGCTAACACAGGAAAAATTGAATTTTCATTTCATGGGGACTTTAAAATGTATTATCTGTAAAAACTGTGTTAAAAGTGTATATATAATCTTTTACATATATACATTTGTTAAGTGTTAATAAAACAATTAATAAATCATTTTAAAATTCATTAGAGAGTCAGTCCAATATGTGCTAGCTCCATTCTTTTCAAAGGGTATGTGTTGATGTGTATGTTACCAGCATTGAAACTGCATGGCAGATATTTGTTGAGGGTATGTGTTACTTACACACTGATGCCAGCAAGTGCGTTACCATGTAATCAAGTCATGACCTTGTATGTGACCTCGTTGCCGCGGGGCATTGCAGCTAGCAAGGCTAACATGAGGCTAATGAGTGCCATTCATTGCATTTGGGTGCAGAGGAGTCAAGCACGCACGCGCAGAAACACACACACACACACACACACAGAGACACATTTTCAACAGATCCAACCTTCCGATCACTGCTCCCTATAGCCCTGGAGCTCACAATGAAACCCAGTGTCTCCCTCAGTGGGTAGTCTGTGCTCTCCTCCCTGACCATTCTCACTCATCCGAGACAGAAATAGACATCGCTTTGCTTCCCTGCTCATTCTCCTAGTCAACTTGTGGTTGACACACACTGGATGAATGACCACTTCCTCCTGCTCGCCTCAGCCGACTACTGAGGTGCAGTTCCGAGTTGTCGAGCTTGCCACTGAGAGAGAAAAAGAACAAGGGAAGTCGGATTTCAGCTCGCGATGCAGACGGGGGAGAAAGAGAGAGAGAGAGAGAGAAAGAGAGGGAGCGTGTGTGCTAGTTTCAGCAGACACGTCATGCACACACACACAAACACACACACACACACACACTTACAGCAAAAGCTAGCTGGCTTTTGACAGTGGCAGAATTATTATGGCGAGGTGAATATTACCCCCCTGGGACTTCATTTACCTCCAGCATATTCACTGAGTTTCTCTGTGTTTTACTGCTCCTCATAATCCGAGCCAACCACACACATACACACGCGCACATACATGCACTCATATCACCATATCACACACTATTTTTATGTCCATGAGTGTTGTCAGGGTTATTATTGAGATCATTATGGGATGTGGATAGTATTCAGATGCCCCCCTCCCCCTCCAACCCCACCCCTTTTTGTTGCAGTTTTGAATCTCGGAGACCTCTCATGAAAGGTTACCAAAGCTTTCCTATTCCAGCTTCTATTTATCAATAAAGCATATAGTCAAACATAAACACACACACACACACTCACACACATACTCACAAAGGCGGTTTTGTATTTTGCAGCTTCATATTATTGTAATTCTCCTCTTAATATTAGTCGGTAAAGGTCACTGATGGACTTCTTTTGTTGTGCTGTTTGAGGTCTCTTTTGCCCATTGTGTTAACAAGTCATTAAAAATTGAGGGAAGTGAGGCAGGCCAGGAGACATTGCATATGTTTGGAAGCATTATTATTATTAAATAATCATGTTTGTCTCCTAAATTGAGAGTGACTCATGCCACAATATCAGTAATTAGATAAATTATTGATGAGCTAGCGGGTGGGTGAGAGGATGGTCGGTGGTGGAAATGGAATTGCCAAACCCAATTACTGTCTTTTTCTCTGAGTGGCCCCATTAGGTTTGTCACTTAGACCACTAAATGGCGGCACTAATAAAACCACAACTTGCACCCAACCAGCTTAATTAATAGTAAGATGATTAATATTTTAATTGCCGCAGATTAAATACCACTCGCATTGAGAGGGAAGCTTTAAAAGACACAGATGCTGACGTCCTTTGCGCTCTGCTGTAAAATGCCAAACATGTCATGTTTCACTACTGGCTCTGTCACAGTGACTTTGACGTCAAACAGCCACACTCTCAATGTGAAAAGCAACATTTTCTCACTCCGATCCTATTGCAGTCGATCCCATATTGACATTTGGTCATGGACTTTCCATGTCGACTGTGCGCGTTGGCTGCTGACATTCTGGGACGCCGTGTTAACTTCAGTCTCTTACATGTATTGTTCATTTTCAAATTGCACTTCCGTTTTCACAGAAAATTTACAGTTTGTATACAGTAGCTTTCAAAATAGATGCACTACGTTGGTAAAACACCGCCAGTTGATGTTGTTTCCTTCAACAACAAACACACATGGTTACATTTGGCCAACACATGCATATGGTTGCATCTAGGCTACAAAGGTACATGGTTAGGTTTAGAGAAAAAAAAAACAGGGTTTGGCTTTACAGTCATACAGGAAGCAGACACTGACCTCCCAGATGAAAGTCAGTGGTTGTTGGACCCATCCATCATCCCTCCTGCCCACCATACTTGGACTTTTGCTACCTTTAACTTGTGTTGTTGTCCCACCCCTGACGCCAACGGGTGCGTATCATGAAAGGACAACTTTTTTCATCAGTGTCTGACGCCAGTAGACATTGCCCAAGTGCCGATACACAACAACGTTGGAATGAGACTGGGTTGTGAAGAGTTAACTTACCAGGTCTGTTTCAGGTCTGATTTGGAGTAGAGAAGACACATTTAGAGCTTTACAATGACAAGATGATTGATGTGTTCATTAATTAAAAACAAAGTAAATCAGTTACATGAGGTTTTGCATGTAAGTGCATGAGAGTCTAAACTATGTACTGGCAAGGTTGTCCACGTTGACAGCGTCTTGTGTTCATTCTACAGTAATAAACATCTGTTTTCACATGAAATGTACAGTTTCTGCTTGTTACATGCAGACAGTTCTTTTCACAGACACAAAACTTAGGCAACTTTAGGCAACAAAAACCTGTGGTTAGGTTTAGGAAAAAAACATAATGATTTGGCTTAAAATAAGTGTGTGTGTTACTAACAAAATGTTAATGACGTATGTTGAACACATCACGTGTCACCAACCATAGTATTCTACACATACTAGCACATTATGTCCTTTCACACCGGACACAAACAGTGGCCTCTCAGGTGAAAGTCCAGAGTTTGTTTGACCCGTCCACCTCCCCTCCCACCCATCCTATGTGGTCTTTCACGCTCTTTATAGGATGGTAGTTGCCCAGAGGGAGAACAAATGCCTGGTGCGTCTTAAACCGCTGCTTGAGGGTGCCTCTGTGCATCAGTGTCTGATGTCAATGAGCCACTGACCAAGTGTTGGTATTTGATGAGTTAGAAGTGAGACTGAGATTGCCCATTCACCACCCTTACCTGCCTCCCAATGTGGACTTTTGCTCTTTATACCACTGGGTCATGACAACGTGGGTTATATACGAGTGTGGTGCATTACTTTCATAGGGATATGTACGAACAGTGTTTTAGGACAACATAACCTGTTACCACAATTACAGATGACTTTATCAGCTTTGAAATACACAATCTGTGCAACTATGTACTCTGAACTGTATAGTTACGAGATTGTTTTTTGTGGCTGTCATCCCTGTTGCAAGGTTGTTACATTTTCTTTTAAGTGGCAAATGGTTCCATATTATCTTAACAATTTGAGATTGCAACAGTAGTGTTCAGCTTCCATTTTGCCCTCTGCAAAGTAAGGACTTCAAGAGCAGACCGCCCCCCAGCAAATACAATACCCCTGGGTTCATGTGTACCATCAGTGCCACGAGGCACCTGCACACACACACACACACACACACACACACACACACACACACACAACGTATGCTACAATAAAAAGCGACTATCCCTCTTCCGCTAAAACCGATCAACCCCATCTCTCAGGAGGGCATGGTGTCTTCCATCCCCAACATGAATAAAACAAGTTGTTATTCTTTTCTAGATAAACACCCTCCAAGTGCCCGCAAACAAGAGGGGGAAACGACGCCAAGCTTTGGTTTTCCTCCAGCAATTGCAATGGAGATGGGCTCCCCAGACACTTGCTGGGCTCTGTAAAGTGGTCCTACACTGTACAAAGTGTCTGCTTTGCCGGAGGCACAGGATGGAACTTCTAAGCACAAACAAAATCTACTAAATACCTAGCAAGGCTCGCTTGCCATTTGAACAAAGCATATTATTCATTCACTTTGTCAATTCCTTATGTACATGGTATTATTTATCAAATTCCCCGGTGAGGTTTGAGCTGTTGTTTGTTCATTTGAATCTACAGAATGACTCTGCTGGTAAGTGAATCATTAGGAAGCATCACTTTGGCCCAGATTTGACAAAGAGGCTGGGAAGGTGTACATTAGCCAACGGAAAAGGTTAAGCATGGTAAAATGAGAGAGGAAATGTGGCGGACAAATTGAGAAATTAGCAATGTGCGGGTGGGAAAGTCTCGGAGGACCCGGCGCTCAGGCGAGACCTATTATGGCACATGGCACCAGGCAGCTGGGTGGGTAATTATCATCATGTGTTTAGCAAGGCGCCCTTATCCAGGGCAACATATATGACTTGTGCTTTAACCACTTAGTTGGCCCATTTAGCTCAGCGCTGTGGTGTGTATGTGTGAGTGGGGGGATGATTGCAAATGTTCACTGCTTTAACAGTAGGCAGCGTCTCCCCGCTGCAGGTGTTGGCAAGTCAGCCATAGTTGGCACGTTGGACTGTGATGCAGGTGTGTGACCCATACTGCGGTGCCAGGGTGGCTGCGGAAGCTTCACTCGGGTGTAGCGTGATGTCCTTGGGGAAGGTGAGGGAGTGACCCCATGAAGATCCAGCTAGGGAGCCTGGTGAGCAGGAGGCCCAGATGTGCGTGTGAGTCTTTTAGTGTCTCCATGTGTGCCCACTGCCGGCTCAGTATGAAACAGCTGGCTCCCACCATCTGCTACTTCTCAACATCAGCAGCCCCAGAATGTGTATATGTTGTATGTGTGTGTTTTCCATGTGTTGTAGGCCTTTTTTTCCTCAGTATAAACTGCAATTACATATGCACGCATAAATGTAATATTAACTGATTTAAGAGGTTTTAATGCTCAGTAAAACATGCCATGTAAGTACTAAGGTTCCCTTTCAAATAGAAGAAAGAAGACTCTTCTTCTGTCATTTATTTTTGGAATTAATAAACCCAGTGGATGTACATTTCTTTGAAAGCTACACTAAGACTATCAAGTGTATGTTAGCTTTTCCCTTTGGTTGTTAATCATTTGCTCCAAGCAAGCCTACTCTATCGAACAGACTCAGGGAAAAGAGAGAAAGATTGGGAGGTTGGGGGGTTAGTATGCTAAAATCCACCCAAAACAAGACACATGAGACATACGGTTCTAGTGTTAATTAGGGAGCCAATATTACAAGATAAATCAGAGATGGAGGGAAGGTTTGGAGGAGAGGGAGATGAGGGAGGAGGGATGGAGGAGGAGGAGGAGGAGGAGAGGGGAAAGAGAGAGTGAGAAACAGTGAGCAAGGGAGGGCAGGGTGTTGATTTGAGCAGGGCCTGGGGGCAGCCTACGAGGCAGAAAGGGGAATGATAGACTGACTAACCAGGCGTTGATCAGGCCTGTGCAGCTCTCTTCCTTTCATCAATAGTGAACAACTAAAGTGGCAAGAGAAAGTCTGTTAGCTGCACACTTATTTGCTTCAAAGTCAGCGTTAAACACCATCAAGTGTCACTCGATTTTAAGCTAATCAATTATGCGTTTTGATCCACTGATGGCTGAAACTGTATTTTTATGGATCAGTACTCAAACACGCTTTCTTTTATGAAAACTGATGCCACACGCAGCACTTGTGCCCGGCAAGTATCATGTTGCTCACAGAAGACGGTAATGAAAAATGATGTCCCTCTACCTCCCCAAATTTCGAGTCTAGCAGCGGCGGCAAAAGTGAGTAATCTGTAATCGGAGCGATGTGGAGGAGTGCAGCGCTGCTAATGCGACTAGACCCCGCTGTTCTCTAAGGAAGACAGCGCTGGAGGGGAGGAAGAAGAGGAGGAGAAGGAGAGGCAGAGGGATGAGCGGGAGGAAGAACACACACCGAGGCAGTTGGGGGATCGCCGGCTCCAAACATGGCAGAAGGTACGGAACAAGGCGCTCTGTGTGGGCCCCATTATTTTTACTCCCCATTCTCTTTTCCCTTCTCTCCTTTTGAAGACGGCGGGATTTTTCTCCTCCTCCCTGACATAAAAGTAAACAACGTTGCCTGCAGGCACAATTTTCCCGGCAACACAATAAAATGTGCAGTGAATTTATGATGGTCATCCATTAGCTCTTACCAAGGAAACATCACCCGTATCTGTCGTCCATCATTATAATAGAGGGTTAATGCACTGAATTTACATAAAAAAGTCATATTGTCTGCATGAATTATTTACACCCTCAGCTGTTTTTTCCAATTTCCCTCTTTTTTTCCTCTCCTCTCCGTCCTCTCGTTCATGGCGAGGGGGCTTTCGGTCCAGATTCTCGTGGAGAAAATCTGACAGTAAATTCCGCCGTGAGGTGGTCCTGTCGCCGCCACCTCTCTGTCCCAATATTTCTCTCCCTCCCTCCCTTCTTTCATCCCTCCTGCCTTCCCTCTCATCCTCTTCCTCTGTCTTTGTCTATAAGGGACAGTGAGAGCTGGGGGGCATTGTGATGTGCTTGTTTATGGCCCTCTGGTTGTTACAGAGTCAATCAACACTGAAAATCTTCCCACTTCTAAGTAGGTTTCATGGTGATCACTGTACATTAGATTACCAACTCTGTGCAATATTTCACAGCAAGTATTTAGATGAACAATCCAGCAATATCAGTATAAATGTATGCTACAGCTGATTCAATAAATCAGACAGTTAAGATCATTTCAACCTCATTCTTTAGTGGCCAAACCTGGCAACGCGCACAAAATGATCCCAGTGCCAGTCGTCCTACTGTAAGTGAATTATCCTGATATCACACCCCTTTAATGAAGGCTTGTACAGCACTAACAGTTGCCTCTCAGACCCCGGGGAAAGGCTCAGTGATTGAGCAATTATGACAAGCTCAATTACTGTCATCATATTATCATAGCTAATCCAACTCCGCCATGCTGCGCCTTCCACTGCACTGATCACAGCGGCTTTTTCACTGTCACTGAGGTGAGAAAGTGCTGTCACTGACACCGCTTGTGCTCCCATGAACACGCTCAAATGAATATGTGGCAAATATGTCAATCTACTGGTGCCTGTCTCTCCTTCTATCTTTTTACTGGATGTCTCTGGGATGGATGTCTTAATTTTTTCTAATTCCGCCTGACAGTGCCACAGGCGCTCTGGCCCGCTGAGCTAAATTTGTGACTCGCCTTGACAGAGTGCGGGTTTTGTGAGTTATCTGTTTCGCTGATATGGCTAACACGCTTCTGAAGCAACGATCACAGTGGCAGGCAGAGATGCGCTGCTGCTGCTGCTGCTGCTGCTGCTGCTGTGGCTCGTCCGGCTGTGCAGCGAAGCAAGCAGAGGGGAGCTGGAGGAAGTGAGACAGGTTCAGATGTAGTGTGAGGTAAAGGAAGAACCTATACAAATCAGTGACCTCACAACCCTTCAGATAATCCTCCAACAGCGGGAGTGACACAGGTCAGTCAAACAGATGTAGATGAGCAGGTCAGTGTTGAGGAAAGTCAAAGACAAAACTTGCACAGAGCAGGTGTTTTGCAGAGACAGTAAGAGTAATGCCAGAGGTGTGAGGGAAGGTGAATGGATCAATTGGAGCTGAGCCTCTGGTATAACCCATTCTCATCCATATAACATCCCTTTAAACCACCTCTCCCACCCTTCCACAATGCTGCCGTTGTGTGTTTTCTTCCCTCTGCGGTCTTGTTTATTCCTCTCACTGGTATACTTCTCCTAAGGGGCCTGATCCCTGCTTGCCTCCAGGCCTGTTTCTCAGCCCTGTTAAGGAGGTGGGGATTAGAGGTCAGAAACATGGCCACCTCCTCAACCTGCATCGATCACTGTGCACATGTTGCAGAAAGTTGTGAAGGCAATGAATGACCTGTTGAGGTGTAAGGTTAGATTTGTGACCTAATGACTTCCTCTGCGGTCTTTCTTGTCTGTCAGTCGCTTCTCTCACAGAGAGGGTTTCTTGTTTTAAGTTCTCAAAGGAAAACTTCAGCCACAAAATGACCTTTTGGGTATCAATGAGTCATGCCGTGTTACCTTGGACTCGTCAAGAAAACTTCATGTTAACATGTTCACTGATTTCCATGGAAGCATGTGAGAAAAACACGGCTTGCTTCATGCAGTCAAAGTAACACAGCGTGACTCACTGATTTACAAATGGTCATTTTGTGGGTGAAGTTTCCTTTAAGGACTTTTATTTAAATATGTGAGTTCACAGTTTTTATGCTATGTGGTTTTGTCACAAGTTGCACTTGAAAATGAATGCAAAGATCATATAGTATTAGTTGCTGCAATTACTTACGTTAAGTTTAAAAGTAAACTATACAGGGTTGTCAGTTACTGTTTGTATATACGTTCCCCAGTGAAAGTTAAACTAAAAGCCAACGCTAGATTCACTCCTTTTGGCATTTCCCAAAGCTATATTTGCTTTATTTTTTTTGGTGCTGTGTCTCTTGGATGCCTGCTGCTTACTGTCTGGCACCTTGTCGTTACCTTTTAATAAAGCCCCGACCGCACCTGAGCGCGATGAGGGTACATACCCATAAATGTGCCGTACACAGAAAATAAGAAAAATACAGGCAGAGGGCAGAGCTGAAAAATAAACCACCACAAACTTGTAGTGAGTCATAGTGATGATTGAGAGTTATCACTTCTGTATGAGTCTGTACATGTTTTTTTTTTTTTTTAGCAAAATCCTGCAATATATATTTTTTCAATAATTTCATGATGATAGCCTTAAAGTACTTTTTCCATATGTTGTTTCAGTTATTTTAAATGCACAAAACAATTAATGGTTTTAAATTGATGTTAATCCCTGTTAACTCAAGTGACATTTTTTTAAATCCACATGTAGAGTTTCCTATTTCAAAAATATGTACACATACGTGCACACAAGATAAACATACAAGTGATGCCGTTTCTCTGCGTCTCTGTGTTAAAAGGCAGTGTGTGCTGGAAAGTTAACAATTAGATAAATTAAATTGGTTTTGTGGCATGTCATAATGCTTGTGTGATGATGTTTAGAGGTTCATATTGTTTGCAGAGCTTTTAATTTGTTTAGTGGAATGTTTGTGTGAGATTTAAGTTTCGTGAGATTTTTGTTTTGTTAATTTTGTTTTATGAAATGCTGAGTTGTGCTTTTGTTAAGTTGCATCATCATCAATGTGTATCAAGTGCCATATTTCATGAACATTTCAGCCTTGAAGTGCATTGTAAATTTTAAACTTAGAATGAAACCCCCCATTTTTGCAGTGAAGTATTTAATTTTACTAGTTACATTTTATTTGCATTGTTATGTGTCAATTTATGTCATTGTCTATTAATTCATTTTTCAAATGTTTGTAATGTTAAGTTGATATCTGTGTATTGTCAATTTGTGATTGTGTGCTTTGTATATTTTGAAAAGTTAAAATAAAACATACAAAAGAAACCTTGAATGTAATGGATTAGTTTCATATCAACAAACATGACAATAAACAGTGTCGTAGTGGAGTTATGTCAAGCTTGAAATCTCTTTTGCAAATAGGAAAAAGCAAAGCGCAGCTACCACTGAACTCCTACTTTCACACAACTTGCCAGGAAAGTAAACTAATCACTCACTTTGAAACAAAGTATCCCATGATGCTGAGAAGTGCTGAGAAGAACGCAAGCAGGTCAGCTTACTGTACAAATAGGGTGGCAAACAAATTTGCATGTCAAAATTAAAAATCAATGTGTTCCACCTCACCTAATGACCAATCTCCCTACTGCTGCTCTTGGGCTCTGATTAACATTCAGGGGGGTTCAGGAGAAAATGTTAGAGCAAAGCATTAATCTCTCTCAGCAAAAAAGCTTGTATCTTCTGACAGGTGGGTCAAAGTTGCCGTTTAATCTAGCCCATAATTTCGGAAATGTGCTGACAGAGTGTATTTTAATACATTAAAACCTGGCCGAGTTTGAGAAAGCTCAAAGCGCGACACCTCAGCAGGAAGTCTGTGTCCCTGACTGGGAGTTATGGCATGTTGGGGCAAAAACGAGAGGAATGCAGCCGAATCCAGAGGAAAGCCAAAGACGTCTGTGTCTGAGAGTGAGAAGAGGTTGTTGATCTTGTCGCACTTCTGGTGGCTGTCCTCAGAGTTGCCTGGTCTCATATGCAAATAGAAATTAGAGCATTTCTAAATATCTTTGATCACGAAGGATCATCACAGCTCCACCCTGCTGAAACGTAGTATCAATGAGTCTAAACTGACTGAAGAAATTTCCGCACTCTTGGATCTGTGCAGTTTATTTTTCATCCTATATGATACATTTATATATTCATATTTTAAATATCTCTGATTATCAAAAAACATCTCACCTGTTGCCACAATTACTGTCCATACTCAGATGTTCTCTCTTATAGTAAAACAAATTTAACTACCAGCCTGAGGCAAAATTACAGATTAGCAAGGCTAAAATAATATAATCACAAAATGATAGATCCTAACTATACCCCTAATTTATGGATGAATTTATGTTTTAATTTGTGGACATGTTCCTTTTCAGCTGTTTGTACAACGAGAGAAAAATTTAAAATGTTTACCTTTGTAAATTGCAACTTTCACATTTTTCAAACCGCCAGTAAAAATGCCTGGATTTTTATCAAGCCCTTAAAGACCCTAAACCTGCCACAACTATTTATTTGTTCGATAGCATACACTTGACTTTATTGGCCATTGGCAGGAAGGTGCCTTCAGAGGTGTCCTGCTTGCCTATTGAAAAATGTGTCTCTTACCTCTTGCCCAACCTAGTGGAAATAATATCACTCACACTGAGAGATCATGGTGTCAGGGTCAATTGTCCTGCAAAAGATGGGGGAGATGGGAGACATGTATTGATTTTTCATTTTGTTGGGGTAAGCAAGCATGTTGCGGCTGGGCGCGGGTGCAATGAGGCAGACACAATGTGCTAGACTGCTCTTCCAGCTTGTCACCCGTGAGCTGTGACTGCCCAGAGACACCTTGAAAACAATTATCACGAAAAACTATGAAAACACTATCGATATGTGCTTTTTTTTTATCAGCTCTTAACATTCAAGACAGCACAAATGCTCTAGGCAATAACCCATCCGATTACATTATTCAAAGCAAAGAAAGCTGGTGGATACATTTTGGCTGAGGATCCAGAGAGGAAACTCAGCCAGCATCACCCCAGATACGGATGAGCCAAAGCTGGCAAGCACACACCATGCTGGGCCATGCAGGGCGGAAATACTTGTCAAACACATTACATGATGCCACAGGTCACAGACGCATCCCAGCAGTCCAGCCCCTGCCTAACAGCTACAAACAATGAATGAATGCCAAATCTTACAACCTCTGTGAACCTTACCTAGCGTGTTCAACTCAAACCATCTAAAGAAGTTCATAGCTACACAGAAGATGCAGTTTGATAAAGAAAGCAAGTGATTCCTATCAACTCCTCCGTGTTTGTGTTCTCTTTGACTTTGCAGTAGAGGACACTGATCTTATTTTGGGTCACAACCCACAACATACCCTTGTAAATGTTCCTGTTGTGGCGGGACACAACAAAATGTCTACAACTCATTCTTGAACATGGCGGGGTTTAGAAACCCCTCCAGACGGTTCACTTCCTGAATAAACATGCATTTTGTCCATCGCTTCCCTGCTTCTCATTTGCAAAGGCTACGGTCTTGACGGTGGTCAGAGTCGTGACAGACATGCAGGGTGGAGAACACAGCGGTCATCCACTGCCCTCTCTGCGCCCCAGTCACCTTGATGACCGATACACACTGGTGTAGAGCTCTCTACCCCTCTGCTGTGCACCACCTTCTCTGCTGCCTGTGCTTTGAGGGTCAGAGTTGAATGCAGACAATATGAGCTCATCAGTACACCTAACACTTCCTGTTAAGGTGCCGGCAATGTCCTAAATATTAATGCCAACCACAGCCCTTTATAATGCCATACAACAAAACATTGGGTGCAGAGAAGACGTGTCTGTGACAAGAGTTGAGTGTTTGTCATTTCTGCAGGTCAAAGAGAAATATATCAGTAAATATACCTCAAAACAGCCACGCATACAGAAAAGACAAACTTCTTTTCTACTGAATGATGTCGATATACAGCACTTTATCTGAGGTTTAAAACTCACGTCTCAAATACTACTACATGCACATGACAATGACAGAAACACCTGTGTCTCACTTTCATAGTTTTGTCCTTCATTCCTGTCGGTTAATACAAAATTCTGGTCACTAAGTTAATCGCTGACATCTGGGGATGCAGCAACATTACAATAACATAGCCCAGCAGGAACATGAGCAGTCAGATCTTTGTAAAGTCCACAATACTAAGGTTGTGACACATGAGTAGGAGGTTGGGGTGATGGAGGGAGCTGCTGCAGCAAATGTTGGCATCAGCGAAATAAAAGTAAGTAAAATGTATCTATACAGCACCTCTCTAGATCACACTTCACGCCAAGACAAAAGAAAGACATACCATAGAAACACAAAGATAATCAAACACACAGACTGGTAAAGTGTGAGGTTACAATGACCGTGCTGTATGCCTTGTTAATGTTTTTTAATTATTAAAATAAACTACAGTGAGCTGTAAATGTGCGCACATAATGACCAATCATTAATCAGCATTGTTGTTATTTGTTTTTCTAAGTCTGTTTATGGGATTTTTTTAAGGACAGGTAGCATGTACGTTACAATACCAGCAAACTGTGAACAAAGAGGCAAGATTAGGTAATGTCCAGTTAAAACTAAAGACAAAAAAATTACTTTTTAAAAATAGTTTTATTCAGGAAATAGAGCCAACCAAATAAAACAAAAGACAATAACGGCATTGGAAATAATGGTGATCCCAAATATATGTGAATGTGATTACTTCTACCATACCTATATGGAAATGACTGAACTTCACCAGTCAGCTGGTGGCTGAGCAGCTGTTGATGATGAAGCATGATTTTGGTGCTTTGCCTGAACTACCACACTCTCCATCCCAACAGAACACCCCCTACATGTCAAACTACAACGCTCTAGGTACCCCTCCAGTGTCAGTTTTGGACGCTCATAGACAGCAAGTCAATTTACACTTGTTACAGGCACTGTCTTTTCAAAATAAACTTCCAACATAGGTTTACTTCATTTTTAGGTTTACTTCCTTAGATTTAGGCAACAAAAGTACGTGGTTAGGTCTAGAAAAAACCCCCATAATGGTTTGGCTAGTAACTACGTTTCTTGCTAATGTGATGTCACATACCTCAGAAGACATACATCACTGGCGTAGTATGCTAGACATACCAGCATACTACGCTACGTTGTTATTAGATGCTACGTTGTCCTGGGTGGAAGTGGGTGAGTTTGACTCACCCCCCTCTACTCTTCCTCACCTGTTGTGGACTTTATTGCTCATTACACTAAAGCTGTAGCCTGGAAATCCAGACCCAAATCTAGAAAGATTTAGGGTCTGGCTATGAGTAATGCAAATGGCCCAATTCGAGGGGTAGCACCAAGCATGCATTTGAAAATATCACTGCAGGCAATTGGATAACACTACGACCAATCAGAACAATACATGGGGTGACGTATCCCGAGCGCTACCAGCGGAGCTAACTGGTAGATTAGACTCTTGCCGTATCCAGTCGGCAAAACAGAAAAAACGTCCTTCTTGCAAAGGAAAGATTTGAGCGCAAGACGGGAAAACTTTGCCCCCGCTCCTATCGGGGATCCCAGCTCACCTCTGCCGCGCCCCACCTCTCCGGCTGGTAAATGCTAGATTGCTAGTGAACAACGTTTAACGTTTATCCTGAAGGATTTCCTGACTTCCCTAAGATTGGATTTTCTCTGTGTGACTGAGACGTGGCTGACTGTTGGTGAGTCCAGTGCTTTCACAGAACTTTTACCCGATGATTGCTGCTATTTTAACTCCCTGCGGACGTCGGGTCGAGGAGGAGGAATAGCGACTATTTATAAGAGTCACTATAAATGTAAGCAGCTAGGTAAGATGACGTGTGCCGTCTGAGTGCTGTAAATCGTTTCGTCCTGAAAGCGACCCGGGGCGGACCCGGAGACAGCTTCCTAAAGGTATGAATATACACTATATAGAAATAGCTTATTTTCACACCGATGGTCTCATTTGCTGTTGTAGGTCACGCTCAGACATCAGCAGAAACGAGAGACTTTTGCATATCCAGTTAAAAGTTCCCTGTAGCAGCTTTAAATACAACTCACGTTGACCAAAGTGCTGCACAAAAGGAATAAGATGCTAAACACACACACACACACACACATGAGAGGCAACATAACGGACAGGCACACACACAGGCATGCATCAGAGAAAGCCACATCAGGGGGACTCAATTGCTAATGAATAAAAGACGGTTTTGAGCCTGGACTTAAAAGAGTCAGTTGACAAAAGTCAGTTAGGAAGTCTGTTGACAAAATACAAGTTTTCCTATACTTTCTCTTCAATGGCAAGTGTGTGCGATCTCAAGTGTTCCTTGTCCTCCTGCCAATGTCGCCTGTTTTGATGTCCCTCGGTTTCAACAAAGTTGCAGCTGGTGAATAAAATGTCATTTTAACCAATAGAAATGGTGTGTAAAACTACAAAGATATGACCCAGGTGGTAAAAAGGGGAATTTTCCTTTCATGATTCCTATTTCAATGAACCTTTATACTCCTTGTAGAGACTCTTTCTTGTCCTAAGATGGGTGCAGAGCAGTCTTTCTTCCAGGTGATATAAAAATCCACCAATCGAGCAATAAATCAAATTCCAATCAGAGTGTATCAAACTTTGAAAGGTCTCCAAGATCACAAGAACCTCCTCACACACCTGCTGGGCATGTCAGAGTCTGGGTGAGGCTGGGTATGTTATGACAACACGCACACACAGACACACATACACCTGTGGTACTTCCTGCCACTAACGCTGTAAATGTTCCAGTTTCTTTCAGACAGAGGGGGTGAGAGAGGTGAGAGAGGGGGCGACCCAGCAGCTGGTTACCTCGACTGACTCTCATACCTGTTCACGAAGGAGGCACATATCACACCATATTACAGTGTTAACGGGCTGTAATAAATGGCTGATGCAAGCATGTGGTAATGGCCAGCACAGCCTTGGTTTCTCGTGTAGTTATTCTGCCATTAGTGGAAAATTCATCAACCATTTAATCCAAAGGCAGAGACCAGAGCATGTCTGTGTCATAAGAATTCCTACTATGCAAGCAGCATTTCATTCGTGAAGACCCACTTGTGTACCATACATGTCAAAATCTTACCATTTGACAAATCCTTACTGTGTGTTGGAACAAAAGATTCCCGTTTTTTATTCCAAAGCAGAGACTGGAAGGGATTTTTTTTTTTAAAAAAGTACTTCAGATCCAAAGCTCAGTGTACCAAACACTTGAGGCTCAATTTGTCAAATTCACTTTCTGCAGCGTGACAGGGTATATTACCCTGGTGAGCAGCCAGACTCACAGCACAGAGGCTGAACGTGTGTGTGTGTGTGGGTGTGGGTGTGTGTGTGTGTGTGTGTGTGAACATATGTATCTAGTCGCTTGTGTGTGGTTTTATGTGTATATGTAAAGATCTATAGAAGGTTTTGTGACATAAAGCAGCCATGTCCTCTTGTGTAGAAAATTATTTATGCCATGTTGCATCATGGGCTTTGATCAAAGCTGCTCACGGTACAGCGAGCGGGGGTGTCCGAACTGTTCGGAATTTTGGCATTGATTTTGCCAGAAAAGAAGTGGTAGAAAAAGTGTTGAGACGTTTACCCTTCAGTAAAAGTAGTAACACCAAAATTACTCAATTAAAAGTAAAAGTATAGCATTTAAAAAGGTAAATCAGATCAGAAAAATGTGGTCTTGTGGTCCATCCACTACCCTTACTGTAAGACGCCTTTACAAAACATAAATGTTTACCGTACAACAAGAATACCATATGTCTTATTATGCATTATTATTACTACATATGCAGTGACGTGGAGCTACCAATTTATGTTGTAGCTGGTTGAGCTGGTTGAGCTGGCCGAGGGGAACACCACTTAAATTAAGAATTCCAATATGTTGTGTCAATGGCCTTGGAAAGTTCAATCAATATTTGTGAACATGAGCTACTCTCACTCAAAGCCAGAAACCACATATGTAACTCTCAAACTATTCTATTGTAGTGTGCTCAGTTTTGAAACAGAAAATTTACCTATCTAGAACAAATCACAATATTTGTTTACAGTAACTTCCAGGTAGAAAACCTTCAAGTCACTTACATGAAATGAAACGGCACTGAGCGAATGCTACCTCATTTGGTTAGTTTTCAGCCACCTAAAAAAACATTATCAGTTTAAGTTAACGCTATACTTGTTCACCATTTTATGCAATTAGACAGCACTTTTCATTGGGGAACTGAAGCCTTTGTATTCATCCATACTCTCTTCAAAGCCACCAGGTCTATCGCGGCCTTTATCAGTTAGTGCAGGGGTCGGCCATCATTGGCCAAAAAAAGAAAAACAAACTGTATTTGAATAAAGTCTAAAGTCTAAATTAGTCCATCAACATTACAAACAGGTATAAATGAGCATTCATTATTATGATTTGCTGCAAGGTGGATACCCTGCAGTCGGCTATTTATAATTATTTAGTACTTTAACTTTGCAGCATTGGTGGTGAAAGCAAATGAATCTGCTCACACACTATTAAATCCGTTTTCCTTTTTGGATTTGGAATCCATAGCTTGCCATGCTACAGAGACTCCCGCCTAGCTACTGCTACTGAAATTCAGACGTATGACGCATATTTTAGTTGATGTTAGTTGATGTTACAGTCTACAACAATTTAACCCACACCATGATCTTTTCCTAACCCTAACCAAGTGGTTTTTGTGCCTAAACCTAACCAGACCTTAACCACAGGGCATCATGATGATTTCAGAACGGACTTCGAAACAATGGGTTTGATATGGTCGGAACAATGGGGTGTCGGACCAATGGGCAGTTCCCAGTTGCCTACTCCTGAGTTAGTGTGTAAGCTAAAGCGGTAAAAATATTTCAAATCTATCATTCCCTTAAACTGATATTGATGTTTTAGGTGGCTAAAATATGTCTTGCTGCAGCCCCAGTCCCCAGGAGTACACGTTTAGCTTGCATAGTGAAAGATTTAGTTTATCAAGGATGCTAGCAAAGCAACACAGTACATAAAATAAGCACAGCAGAAACATCAGATAAGTCAGACCACTGTGTTTAACAATATATCTTACAGCTAAAAATGACAACAGCAATAAACAAGTTGCTGACTGCTGATTTGACATACCTAGGCAATTAATATCATTTGCCAGTTGTCTCCCCAAGAGGGACTGTTGTTGCAACACATTCACATTCAAACCTTGTCACATATCTACATTTGTTTGTGAACTTTCCACATCCAGATATGACGTTAAAGGTACTCTAGGTTTGTTGATGTTGACATTCTGGGACGCCGTGTCAAATTATGCCTGTTACATGTATTGTCTTCTTTCAAAATACACTTATGTTTTCACAAGAAATTTACCATTTACATACAGTCTCTTTCAAAATAATGCACTATGTCAGTTCAACAATGCACTTTTTTTCCCCCCCTCAAACAACAAACACATGTGGTTGGGTTTAGGCAACAAATGCACTTGGTTAGATTTCGGAAAGAAGAACAGGGTATCAGAGCGATGTTAAAGGTCGGCTATTTTCATCAATGTCTGATGCCGCAGGTCACTGCCCAAGTGCTGGATTTTGACGACTTTGGAGTGAGACTGGGTTGGTTGTTGATGGATTTTTGACAATATAGTTTGTGGACTTTTGGGAGATTTATTCATGTTTGCTAATATTTGGGGATTTTTGAAACGCATGTATGAGTATTAAAATTAGGTGTAGTTTCCCTTTAACTACTTTACACACTATTGGGTAGTTTAATCTGTTACAACTGATCCTTTTTCATAACATTTTGCATGGAGAATGTAACTGGAACAAAATAAATGCACTTGATAAAAAGTACATGTTCCACTCTAAAATACAGTGAGGGAGAAGGATACAGTTGTATGAAATGTAAAAAGTCAAGTGGGTACAAGATTTTAGTGTCTCAGAGCTGTACCCTGCTAAAGTACATCACATCACTTCAGTGAGTGTACTTAGTTTCCACTCCAGACATAGTATTATGCAGTGATCATTATAAGCCATTATACTTAGTCATCATTTGTGTACAGAGAGTTCACCAGTGCACTGCCATCATGGCTCCATGAGCTTCCTGCAGAGCCTGTGCTCATATTATACTGTATGTACATATTTGCGTATGAGTTCTGTGTGTCTGACTGAATTTCTGAATAAGCTCCAGTGGTGTCTGCCCTCTATCACCTGGTACGGTGTTTGCAAATACTGCAGTGTGTGTATGTGTGTGTGTGTGTGTGTGTGTACCTGTCCGGCCAGGCCCTGCAACAAGCCCTTTACTAGTTAGTGTGTCTGTGTGTGTGTGTGTGTGTGTGTGTGTGTGTGTGGTGCTTGTGTTTAATAATGCATGGCCCCAAGCCCAGGACGGGTCCTTTGATAAAGTACAGCTCCGCGGCACATGCATAAGCAGCTCCAGCCATATGCAGAAAGGAGAAATTGATGGTGGAGATAAAGTCTGCGCTGCTGCTGTTCTATGTGTGTGTGTGTGTGTGTGTGTGTGTAAAAAGAAAGAGAATGAGGCAGAGAAAGATTTATGGATTGTATCAATGTCTGTACGCGGGTGTTTGATCAGGTGGCAATTTGACGCTTTTTAGGATGAGTCTGTGCTGTGTGAACATGTTTGAAAATTGGTACTTTTTGTAACATTTGATTAGCTGATACCGTACAAGCCAGCAAATATGGAAATGTACATGAGGAACTGAGGCCATGGCATGTGTGTGTTTGAGAGACTGACAAATGTGTGAGTGAAACAAGATGAGTGTGTTTAGCTTCACGTGTATCAGAGGGAAGTGTATTTGCTGATCAGCGTCGTAGATTCTCTGCTTGTGTGTGGTTCTGGGTGTGTGTGTAGCTCTGTGCAGGTGTGTGAACATATTCTCTCAGACTCACTGTAGAAGTGTGATGAGCTGCCAGTCAATGTCGAAGGGGTCAGGGGCCTTCTCACCCGTCTCACCCGTATCACCGCGCAGCTCTATTACAAGCAGGAGGGCAAAAATTAGGGCCGACATTCACAAACAAGCAGTAGAGTGTGCATGTACATGCAAACAAGCCTGTGTCTATTCATTCTCTTTCTCAACTCTTGCAAACATGACCCCAGACCCTGTCAAAGTAATACTGATCTAACTTGTGCCCTTTTCTTGACTTCTCCGTCAACTTCTTCTTCTCGTTTCCCTTCAAGTGATTTCTTACTTCACATGATTATTTTCATGTCTTCCCTCTCTTCCTCGCATTTTACTTAAGTTTTCTTAATGTTGTCTAGTCCTGTGAGTTGTGAAGTCGTCCAGCTCATCATCATGGTCCAACACTATAACAGCACAAACCTATGCCCTAAGTCATTAGACATGTCGTACTCTCTTTATCTGCCACCCACCTTCCTCACCTCCTCCTCCCCTCCTCTATTCATCCACCCACTCCCCTCTCTTTTTCCTCCCTTGCACCGACTGCCACCCCCTCACCCAGTCATAAAGAATAGACAGTCAGATATACAGGAAGCGACAGAGAAAACCCTATCTCTTTTTGTTGCAGCTTTAATTTACTTTGTGCATTAATATTTCAGGGCCCTCTGCAGGCTTGGTGCGGGAGCCGGTGGGAGCTACTGTGTGTGTTGATGCAAGTGTGTGTGTGTCACATTCCAGCTGTAGGAGGGGAAAGGATTAATATTTCAACGGGCCTTATTGGAGACCCCTGTACCGGCTCCACCAAACCACCATGGCATGGGTGCACGGCAGTACCCCTGCTTCACCTCACTGCTCCAACCTTTGTGTCTTTGTCTTGACTCCCGTCCTTTATTTTGCTCTTTCCTCTTCATTTCTTGCGCTTGTGCATATGTGAGAGCATGTGTCATCACTTTACTATAAACTTTACCTCTTTTCATAATAAGCATTAATATAAGCTTCAATTCATGCCACTAGGACTTACGAACCAACACGTGAAACTCATTCTTGTAACACAACTAATGTCAAATATAAATGGCGGCAGCAGGCAACTTCAGTCATTGGTTGACAAAATCTGACTTTATTTTTGCAATGTCGTAGCATTCCCAGAGCTAAGCAATTAACTCGGTACAACTTTAGTATTACCAACCAAGAACAATACTGAAAAAACTATAAAATTTGAATAAACTGGAGTTATCCTTTACAGGTGCATTTAAGGAAGCAAATATCTGGCACAATATGACCTCAAACAAATGTGTTCTTGTACATGAAGGTGCAGTGTACCGAGAGGAGAAAAAAAAAAGACCAATAAGCAATTTGGAGGAGTTGGAATTGGATTTTGAAGTTGGAAGAGGATGATGAGGATGCAAGGGGCAGCTTTTATCACAGATCAGTGGGTCTCCGAGCGGGGGTCTCCCGGTCGCTGCATCAGGGGCGCCCGGCAGGAGGCCATATTGAAATGAGGTGCCTTCCCCCAGGCTCTTAGCCACCCCTGACATTTGAGTGTATGTGTGTGTGAGAGTGTGTGTGGAGTGTTTAGGGTGAGGGGTGGGGGCTTGTGCTTCCGCCCAGAGACCCGATTGCCTCCGCTCCCCTGCTACTCGTTTCCCCCTCTTCTACCCCTACCCGCCCTCACCTTCCTTCGATTGGACCCTGTTTCTCATTTGCCTATTCATTTAAAAGCACAAAATGCCTACTGAGATCCAATATGGGGTTGAGGCAGGGGGGCGCGAGTGGGCCCTCAGCAGGGGTGGAAAACACAGCAACAACACGATGAAGAGAAAGAGGAGGTTGAGAGTGAAGGAGAGAGGTGGAGGATACCCAGACCTCCGACAGGAGATGGCATCAAATGGTTTCCTGGCTCCCTCTCTTCTTTCCATTCCTCATCTTCCTTCCATGTCTCCCTCTCTGCCTTCACTTTCTCTGTCCCCACTTTTTTTTTTTCTATTTCTCTGTTTTTCCTCACTGATGCTCTGCTCACTGGGGTAGTGCTGAGATTGGGAAGTGCAGCCCGCTTGACCCTGCTGCTGAGACGAAGCAGGGGTTCGGACCAGACCCAGTGTGTGTGTGTGTATGTGTCTGTGAAGGTCTGTTTTTAAAGAAACCACCCTCTGTCCACCTCTCTGTCATTATTTCACTCTCTTTCTTTCCCTTTCTCTGGCTCACCTAAGAGACTTCCGAGGCTCTAAAAGCCAAAGCAGAGCCCAACTTCTGAAAGTTCTTTCTGTGGGTTTGAAAAGTCAAAAGAAGATAGCACTTTGTATAAATGCTAAAGGAAAACGTGGTTAGCCCTGAGTAGCAGCGCAAGCACTGTATGACATGTTTTATGCATGGCCGCTGGGTCTCTCAGGTCGGGGAGTTTCACATCAACAAAGTGCGAAGGGTGGCTAAAGGTGAGAGACATACTGGCAGAGGGCGTTGGGGGGTGAGGAGGGATGGCGGGAGGGGGATGAGGAGTGGGTCGAAAGGAAGAAGACTCGGAGTAAACAGTTGTAGATTCAAGCAGTAATTCAGTCAGTGAGGCAGAGCACTGAAAGAAAAGGCTTTTAGCCAATAGAGAGTGATTGTAGCTGGTACACAAATACAATCCCAGGAACTTCAGGAAACATTTAAGAAAACTAACATTACATTTCACTATAAATTACCATTTAACTTCACTGTTATTAACAATGTGCAAACACTGCTTAAGTCTCTTACAGTGACGAATGATTTGAGGACCATGTGGGTGTTAGTCTTAGTAACTACTCAAAGCGCCTTACACTGCTTGTCACATTCATACACTGGCCAAGGCTACCATACAATGTGCCATCTGCTCATCAGTTAAACATTCACATGCAGTAACACACTGATGTCACAGCCATTGGGAGATATTTGGGGTTCAGTATGTTGCCCAAGGACAATTCTGCAAGGTGCCAGGGATCCAGGGATGGAACTACAACCTTCTGATTGGCAGACCATTGCTCTACCTTCTGAGCCACAGCCGCCCATGATGTTAAGAAATGTGGCTCATATAGAAGCTGGCTGACCAATCAATGCGAGCAAAAATTACATTGCACACAATTTTCAGCAGTCAACGTGATTGCTGTGGAGCAGAATTTAAGAGTAATGTGTCAGGAGTTCATTTGGGTGCAAAGGAACAATAACAAAGAACTGCAAACAGCTTGTGACCTCGAACGTTCCAATGTTGGTGGCATAACAACATGAGCAAAAACAGCCAGACCTTCTGATGATGGATTCACTTAAGTCTTGCTCTTTTCTGTTTTATATATTTTTTAAATCAATTCTTCAATGTTTAAATCTATATCAATTAAATGAGTAGGTGGAAAAAGGTTGCCGCTTTTATTGTGGTATCCTACGAGTAACGTGACCTCATATTGGTTTCAACAAAAAAGTGAGAAGCCAAAGTGAGAAAGCAGAAAATGGTGGACGGACCACAGACACAGAGCTTCGGTTGCTCAAATAGCGACCTGAATTATCAATAGCCTACAGCACCTTTCACAGAACAAGATCACAAAGTGCTTAACTACAATAAAATTGTTAAAAATAAGACAATAAAAACATTAGTTTATTCACCACTTTTCTATTCAGTTTATGGTGCTGCTGAAATAACGGTCAGAAAGACTGACTAGCATAAGATGTGCATTGTTTTTGGGAATATATCTCATGATATACAGTCTCTAGAAATGTATGATTCAACCTTTTCCCATGGACTAGTGTTAAAAAAGTAAAAAAAAACAAAAAAAACCCCAAAGTTCTATTGAATAGCAGTATTTGTAGAATCACAATAAATCGCAAAACATTTCAAATCAGCACCCAAGTATATTGATAGTACAGGCTATTGTCACAAACCTATGAAAATAATGCACCCAAATTTATACTAATTTGTTTGAAACCATATGAACTATGAGTGCACTTTAAGGTACGTCCTTGCCGTGTTTCTTTTCCCAAATCTAACCACAGTTACTTTGCTTGCCCAACCCTAACATCCATAACTTTATGTCAATTACATAACGTCATTCGTAGGTTGCTAATTCATACTCTAACATATGAACTGTTGTGCATGCATTTTTCACAGAATATCATACAAACCATTCTATTAGAATACATTGGAAATCGGGAGATAAGGCTATCGTCCCAGCCCTAAATATTACCCTGTCTACCATGCAGAAATGAAACTTATGAGGTGGTTCAGCAAATATAACTGCAGAAGACAGCGGCGGTGGTGGTGTTGGTGGAGAAAGTTTGTTATCTAACGAAAAAGAAAAAGGAGAACAGGAAGTATCGGCTGGGTAGCGGCTACATCTAACAACACTCTGAACACTTAAACAGCCTCTTCTCTGATCTCTCACCATATTCTTTTATCTGTTTAAGTACACATAAACACAGACTCAAACACTGCACCAGGCTAATTGCAAAGGCGATGCAATTTCCAGAACATAAACAAAATCAAAGGGAGCAGCACTTTCTCCCTTCCACGTTCCCTCTTTAATGTTATTCAGTAAGTGAATTTGGGTCCACCTCACAGAAACACCTCTCCTTGTTGTAAAAAAACGTATTGTTCTCCTTTGCCAGAGGAAACCATAATGGAGGCTGTTTAGGAACCCAAATTATCATTAATCAGCTTTCTCTGCAGCTCTTCCAGTGATGGTAGACCAGCACCAAACCTAAAAGTTGCGATTTAAATGGTGATCTAATTGCTTGGTAAATCTTATCCATTTCAAAAGTGAAAGTTCGCTACAGCATTTTATGTTTCTTTTATTCCTCCCCTGCAATATGTGGCTGCTTATTTCGATGCTTTCATTGATGGCAGGCCTGGTGTTTATATTCCGTGTGAATATTTAAAGCGTCAAAATGGTGAAAGCGCAGCGTTTACAACTACATTGTCCCAAAACACTGCAATCAGGAGATGATCTCACGTATGCAAAAAAGGAAACACAAGCGGACCCCCTCGCTTTCACGTTTGACAGAGTACCTCTCCCTGTTGAATACATTAGAGGACCCGTGGAATGAGAGCAAATGAATGCCCGCTCACTTCCCCAGCACCCCGGCCTCATGGCAGCCGGGATGGAAAACAACGATTCGTCCCCATTACATTTTTCATCATACCTGCGTGAGCGGATATCCACCTCCCCGCCCACCGTGGGACGACGCTGAAACACACATCTCCTACCTATAGTATCTACCCAGCACACTACATTTGTGCCTACACCTTGACCTTGCAAAATAACGGCATGACAATCCTGAATGATAAGCAGTGGGGTTAAGATTCAAAGCCTGGCTCATGCAGGATCCTCAGGAGTAAAAAGAGGGTGAGAAAGAATGAGAGACAGCCAGCAACAAACACAAAGAGAGACGAAGGGGATGTGGGGGGAGCGAGGGGTGGGAGAGGGCAAGAAGGACATCTATCCTCCTTTAAGCCCACCTTATTGGTGAGTGGTGACCCTGGACGTGGGGCTATTGTCTAGGCTCCTTATCATAATGTAGGCTGTGTTGTCTTCTCCATTACACCTCGGCCATTCAATTAGCCCCCATTACCATAGTAATAGAGCGCTGCGTCGCTAGGGTCAGGACTGACAAGGGGAGGGGGAGAGCGGTCAGAGGGAGAGAGAGAAAGAGATGTCAGTATACCTGTAGGCACACCGATGCCAGCCTCTATTATGGCCAAAAAAGGTGATGCTGGGAGGTGAAATCATACAAGTATTACTGGAAAGCACTGAAGGATGCTGACAGAAGGGCGGGATCTCACTCAAAAACATTTGGCAACATTTAAAAATAAGACACCCTCCCTGTGGGCCAAATGTGGATGAGTAGTCTCTGGAAGAGTCTCTTGATGTCACCTTGGGATTTGGACATTTTAATAATTTCATTGACCTTGTAGGATGTTGCGCATTTTGAAAAAGCAATGAATTTATCACGGAAATTAAAGAAGAGAGCAAAAGACAAGTGGCCAATTTGATGTGGCCGTTTTCCACGACGTCAATAGTGACTTACAACAAGTGGCACTAAGTGGTAGTGATTACCAATAATGAGTGTTGCAGAACAAATAGCTACACGAGAAGACTCCTGTTGATAGAGCATTTTTTAAAAGGGGAGGAAAGAGAAAGAGCGGGGAAATGAAGATGATGACAGTGAGATAGTGTGAATACCAGCCTGTGAGCACTTCATCTTTTTTAGCTTCTTTGTTTGGTTGGTTGCACCCCTTTTTCTTTGAGGGAGTGACAACACAGATAGGGAACACAGTAGGAATAACAAATGAGTAAAGGTTCCGGGAGAACAGATCTGTGTTCGACAGACAAAGGTGTTAAGAAAAAGAAACAACTTAAGATACTGATGGGCACAGGCTACACATCAGGCCCCTGGTTACTATGCCACTGTGTTGAGTTTCTGCAGAGTGCAATAAAGTCTGATTGATTCAACTAAGACATCTAAAACACACATAAAACATGGCCTAATATCGACAATATTAAACAAAAGTACAAAATTTGGCTCCATTATAGCCATTATGGACAAAACAATTATCTTTTGCCAGATACAATTTCCCCAAAACATATAACATGCTAACGTTATTAGCATAAGCCCATGACACTGCATAAATTAGCCCAGCAGTCAGCAGACTTTTCCTCTAGTCATATGAAGCCAGGATAAATCACACACAAGATTTAAAATACTATTTGGTGGGGACTTTATATTTGGTGGGGCATGTTAGGCTACGGCATGGGGTACACATCTACGCAGAGCCTACGCTGTAGGTATGGCATCAATTTAATACAGAAGTTTCAGCTCTGCTTTTAGGTGCCATAGCTTTTCATTCCCTTTATCGTCTTTATCTCACTCTGTTTCTCTCCATCATCACTCCGCCTTAAACTCAATAATGTTTCTTTCTAGCTCATCCTTTGTGCCCTCATTTCTCTCTCAATCTTTCCTCTACCCACAAACTCTTTCAAACTTGCTTTCCCTTCCTTTTTGCCTAATTTTCTCCTTGTCAGTGCCCGTGCCAGGGCGCGTGCCAAGCAACCAGTGCCTGCCTCTTGTCCCTGTCTGCATGTTGCCCTGTTGTCGCTGCCACTTTCTGGCATTGTACCCATGTGAGAGTGGGAGAGAGATGGCGAGGGAGACAGAGAGAAAGGCGAGGGGCAAAGAAGAAAGGCAAGGAAACAAGGGAATGCATGCAGATGCAGGGCCCATCTCGTTTACAAATATGCAAATGCTGTTGCCTTTGTGATATGCAAATGAGAGATTACAGAGCGCTAATTAGGGTCAAAAGAACTGTTCACGTCAATTAGGGGAGAATGAAAAAACGATCCCCACTCTTGCTGGCCTCCAGCCTCCAACCCCTGCCACGGATATCCTCAGCTTTTGTCTTAAAAAAATGGAGACATGAAAAAGACAAATAATGAGAGATGTGTACAAGAGGCGGGGCACCAGCATTTGGATAACCAGCATGCATCCTGAAAAGGGCAGAGGTCCAGGTTTGTTTGAGTGGAAGGACATGATTGGCTTTTCAGCATAAACACAATGAGCGGAAATGACAAATCTTCGTATCCAAACCAAAGTTTGAAATTAGATTCTAAGATTGTACTTTTTTTTTCAATCAGGTTGCCCACTCAATGCTTGTTTAATTAAATGCCATCATGTATTTTCTATATTCTGTCTTGATATGACAAAATAACTTCAACATCCCAAATCTGGCATGAAGCATCTCTAAACACCAGTGACTAAACATTACTTGAGATTTTCATATTCCCAACTGTTCACCTGTTTTCAGCTGATTGATTTTGGGGCATGGAGCTTATGTAATCAAATACTTAGAACTCTATGTAAGTCCTTTTGATCCAACATATTCTCACTATCATCTCATCAAATACTGCTGCTTGGTCAGTGGCCTGTCACGTCAAAATGCGACGCGCTAGGTACCCGTTCTGCGTCAGTTTTGGACATTCAGGGATGGCGTGTTAAACGTCCAATTTCACAGGGAAAGTACCGTTTCTGCTCATTAAATGCCTGCTGTCTCTTTTCAAAACAAACTTTGAGCATAGTTGAAAAACATTTAGGTTTACTTCCTCAGGTTTAGGAAACAAAAGAAACAACAAGTTTAGAAAAAAATAATAATAATTTGGCTTATAATAACTACATTTGTTACAAACAGTGTTGGGCAAGTTACTCTCAAATTGCGATATATTACACATTACTAGATATCTTCATTTAATAGAAATGTTACATTACAATAGTACTCTGTGTAGAGTAATAAGTTACTTATTACACTATTTTATGCATTACTTTCAACATAATGACCTCAGAAGAACAAATAGGCAATCTAAGCGGATGAGGGGCATGTTGTTTCACAGCAGGTAATCAAAGCACATAAGCTCCAGTTAATTACGGTTCATTTCAAATCCAGTGCTGCACAGGTCTGACCCATTCATCCATTCACATACAGTGGTTACCACTGTGAATTAAAATCCCCTGCCTATATCAACAATAACGTGGTGATATAGGTGAACAATTAAATAGCCTAGACCTTTTAAAATAAATGAATATACTTGGAAGATTTGTGGACCTATGATATGAAACACAATAAACAAATACTGAGTATGGCATGCCATTTAGTCACTATGATGAGCACAACTTAATACACTGGAGCTGGAGGACCCACCTGCTGGTTAATGGTGTGCTGGTCAGCTACAGCAGCACCGGAGAGAAAGTTATGCATAAGAATGGGACTTTGTGCTTGCAGTTGTCGGGGATGTGAAGGGAAACATTCAACATATACTAATCTCATCCATACATGTCGATCATCAGGACAAGGAAAAAACAAACCGGAGGCCAAGCTCTTTATTCCCACTACTTCAAGGCAGCCTTAGGATGCAAACGCAGAACAGGACTTTTGGTTTCACACGGGACACAAACAGCGGGCTCATGGGTCAAAGTCCAGCAGTTGTTTGACCCATCCACCTAACACAGACTCTGGCTCTTTACACTAAGGTTGTTACCCAAAGTGGTAAATAATGGTGACACCCAGGGGATCTCATAGTGCTGCTAAAGGGTGCCTGCCTTAGTGTCAGGCCACTGATGAAGCATCAGTATACAACATGTCAAAAAAACTTTGCAAAGTCGCAATGCAACAAGACCCTGGAAGTGCCAGCATTAGAATATTCACTTGTAATGCCATATCTAGAATTCCCGTAGGTTTCAGACCCCACCACCTGCCAGTTATTGCCTTATCTTATTTTATTTTAATAAAATATATCTTCTTGGTTTGGTCTGAGCAAGAATTTGTCCATGAGATCTGGTCAAAGTAGCTGCATATTTTGATCAGGACAGTACAAAAAGCTTACATTGTATTATACAGCGAGTAATAGACAATAAGGGGGACAAAAAAAGATCAGACAGTGAATGACAAAGAGCACATTTCTCTGTTTCCCTTTTCCTCTTCTTTCTATCACTCCCTCCTTTCTCTGTGTGTCTGTCTAGCATGTGCAGGAGGAACACTCTGTTATATTTGCATCCTAATGACCCCTCCAGTGGCCCCCGAGGCTGGGCCCTCTGCATTACCCAGAGATCAATTAGGGCCAGGGCCCGGCGTCTGCTGTGCCCCATTATAAACCCCTACCAACTTTCTCTCTCACTGTCGCTTCCCTCTTTCTCCCACATGCGTCCTTCATCTGCACCTCTACCTTCTCACATCTCCTACATGTCTACCACAGCTTACACACACACACACACACACACACACTTAAACACACACATTTGCTTGTTATACAGACCAATTCCCCCCCTCCGCCATTACACACTGTAGAAACACACACATTTTGTTAATAATACACACACAATCTACCTTCACATATGCACACACATGCACATAACTGCTGTCACTCTCTCTATGAGCCTCTGTGGTGTAGTGGAGAGGTGAAGAATGGGTAGTATCTGTCCACAGAGTTTTCTCTCCGTGTGATTCCATCTCAGCCATGTTGCCGGGTAAAGCCCCACAAAGACCAGGTTGAGAAATGTACATCCTTTTGACAGAGCTGGGTGTTCATAAGGCTCCTGTGGCTGCCAATCACACTGATATAAAAGCACAGTGATTCAACCGGGGGATGAAGAACTTGACTGAGGATATACAGACGTCAGTGCACCTTGGTTCAAGTTTTTTTTCCCCCTCCACATGTTGGATGTGAGCTTTGGCTAAGACGAAGACGGAGAGCTGTTTGATCATTCCGGGAACCGTGAACTCATGCTGCTCTGGCAGATAACATGTTTAGATGTTTGTCAAATTCTGTTTGACCACAATACAGCAGATAAAATCATACAGACATATCACACAGATTGCTCTCACCCAGTGCATTACAGAGCCATGAAAAATGTAGCTTTAGGGTTGAGGCTATGCACCATGGATTGTTACAGCCCATTCTCATCTTCAGGTTGTCAGATACAAATGCCTTGTCACGGCCTTTGGCATATGATATCGATGCACAATACACCCTTTAGCATCTCTGTAAGATGCACTGGGCTTTCAACTGGCTCAAATGTAAACCCATCTGTGGCAATACTTGACACTGAGAGCAACTGACGTAGGATAATAAGGGAGAAAGTCTGTGTAAGAGACTGAAGTTCATTTCCCTTATGAAACCAGAAATCAATGTTGTTTTAACATTATATATATATATCTATATATATATATCTATATATATATATATATATATATATATATAGATATATATATATATAGATATATTATATAGTATAAAATTACAAGTCTGTCCCAAATTTTGTTGTGAAATAAATATCCACAGGGGCCTCAAAAGACGAACCCCACCCACCCAAGAACAAAACATTGTCTCGGCATAGAAAATAACCTATTCCAAACATATAGTGTTGAATGAGTGATACAACAACAACCACAACAAAAATAAAATACAGAGCACGCACACAGTAGTCTCCACACTGATACTTTGAATCACACAAATGAATCTAGCTCAGAGTTTAGTTTAGTAGTGATGATACTTCTCAGTCTGTATGGTTAATTTGCTGTTACCACAAGGAGCTGGTTGGTTTAGCTTAGCACAAAGACTGGGAACAGGGGGATACAGCGAGCATGACTCTGTCTAAAGGTAAGAAAAGACGCCTAACAGGACTTCTAAAGCTCAATAATTAACATGTAATATCTCTTTTGTTGACTTATCTTGTCGTCACTCTGAGATGACCAGCGGTGACCCCAGGCAGCTACAGTGCACATCAGTGCAACTCCTCCATAACACCACAAAATGTCATTTTTACATTTTAGCAAAATGTTATGATTGTTTTATAGTTAAAATGTGAATGCAGGTAACACTGTGTCCTGTCCTCAATGGACAGCTGTCCTGCCTCCAATATGATCTAACAGCTAAGCTTTCTCCTTGAATCAAAAAGCCCCTGGTGAGCTCTGTCGGGATGCTCCATGATTGATTCTCTTCCTGCTTCCTTGCGGAGCTTCTGCCTTCTTTAGCCAATGTTTGTTGCTTTTAGACAGTTACAGAAGATGCAGGCAGCCATAGCCTGTGAGTCAGCCTTCTCAGGTTTCATTTGACTGGCCTGGCATCTGGCAGAAAGAATGCCAAACACTTCCTCTGCTGTATTGTGAGCCCTTGAGAGTCTGTAGCTAAAGATGGCATCCATCCTAGGAGACGTCTTCTGAAAAAAGGCTTTAGAAAATGCAGCCTCTCCCACTACTGTGTGGCTGTCTTCCTGATTCCATTACTCCAGGAGGAATGTGCACCTGCACGGTTTTGTTACCCATCGGCCTATCTGGCTCTCCACTTGGGTCATAAAACTGCGTGATAAGAGTTTAGATGTCTCTGTCACTCGCCCTTTAAAACCCCCCCCCCCCTTGTACAGCAGTAAAATTGTAGTTCTTATCAGCAAATGCAAGCAGCATAATTGAAAAGACTCTTCATAATTCACAATCTGACTGGGTTTATTATTGTCACAGTGTCTGCTTGCCATCTATCACTCTAATCAAATTTGTAAAACTCTTCTAGTTCTAAAACTCATGATTAATTTTCCTCCATGTTTCTTTCTTTGGGTGAGTCTTGCAGACTGACATTTTCCTTTGCCCTGCAGGTGTCCATAACACATGCACGTATAACACTGTCTCCACTACAAGGCGGCAGCTGTTGGCTACACTGATCAGTCTTCATATGTCATGAATCCATGAATAAGCAGAGTATATTGTCTCTTACAAACAGCATTAAAATTGTTAATTTGTTTAGTGCACAATAAAACAGCAAGAATACAAATGTTTCAGCATCTTGTGTTTAGCCCTTTCATGCATGAGGAGCTAAGTCATAATGCAGAGTAATAATGTCCGAAAACGTTCAGTTCCAAACTAATGCAAAGTCTGATATTGTCTGACTACATTATGCTACATTGGAGGCACTATCTGTAATTTGATCTTTGGAGGTTATAAACAATGCAAAAGTGAAATTGCTGCGCCAGCAAAGGCAGAGGCAAAAAAGAGAACTAAGAAATAAAATATAAAAAAGACCTTACAATGTTTTTTCAATGCACGTTGTAATTATAAAACTTTGAAACGGTTTAAACTAAAACAGATGAATCAAATTATGCTGGTATTCCACAGGCACTCAGAATACTGTTAACATGCAATTAACTGCGCTGCATGGCTGTGAAAGTGACTGAGTGGCATGACGATAACAAACAGCAAAGAATACACACAATCACATGACAACCTAAACCTACCGAGACATCACCGAGCACATCAAGCTCGGTTTATTACCTAATTTCCTTGTGAAAAAAGTGTCTGTTGAACTTTGGCAACAATAAACCTTTGAAAAAAATGTCTGTATTACAAACCAGAAGGGTGCCATCTGAAAGAATTGTACATGTACCAAGCAGGAAGGATCTGATGAAATGGTGGTAAGGAGTTGCATTGTGTGATGTCGAGCATTTTTGAAGTTTGACCTATACTAGTTACTAAAAGTCAGGATATCTCAGACACTGCTGCATTGATTAAAGCAAGGGTAGACAGATTTTTTTGGGCGTCACTGGGTAAAAATACCATAACAACCTTCAAGCATGTTATAATTTAATTGGTCTGAGAGAACACTAGACTTCTGCACCTCCTCTTCGCTCTTCTTTCAGGCTTCAGAAAATTGAGCAGTAGATGGAAGACTTTGGCCAATCACAGGTCATCTCAGAGAGGGGACGTTCCTATTGGCTGTTGTACAAATGCAGATTGGCGTGCGAATCCCTTTGGATTGGGGGACGTCTGATTCAGTGGAGGAGAATCCTACTGGCAACAACTGCCTATACTTCAAAGCAACCCAAAAGTGGAGATGGAGTCATCAAAAAGAGAGTCTGAAGGAGAGTTTGGCAAAAAAAAACAAAACAAGAATTGTGTCAGTATTGACAAAGCATTTCAGTCACAGTTTAGCCTTCTGCTAACCATTGCAAAAGGCTTACGACCACGGCTTCAAATTCATGTTTATGTAGTTAACATTAGCTAAAGACTCAAATCCCAGTGTGTCCTTCACCTCACTCTGTGCTGCTACAGTCCATCTCGTCAGGAGAAGAGGGGGCAGCAGCTGCAGAGTCAGCGCCCGGAGCAATCCAGCAAACGTCAGCATCAGGAGACTGGACAGGCCAGGAAACTTTCTGTTGCTGCCATTACACAGGTTAGACCTGGCACTACCATCAGGCAACAACCTGCTGTGACATCTGGTGCTGGGCAGTCTACGCTGGGCAAATTTAAACTGCTATATCTGCTGATCAAAGGACCATTTTTGGAACTGCTGCCCGCTCTTCTCCCGACGAAGCAGTCCACAGCGGCTGGGAGCTAGGCGGAGGGGCCATGGGGTGGCTAGCTAGCTAATTCTTTTGTCATTTGTGGTCTGATAAACAGAGAGAGCTCCAGAATGAAATAAGTTTAAATAAATGAATGTATGGGAGACTGGGTTGTGTGGTTGTCTGGTCGGAGGGGTTTAGGACAGAGAATGGAGACCTGCAGGAGGAGGGTGTATTTTTCAAATTCTGCCTTACCTTTTCTTGATTTCTGCCTAACCCAGCTTTGAGAGAATTATATTCTTTTTAATTGTCCTCTGCAAGCCCTTAACTTTATGGCAGGACAGAACTTTTGAAGGTTAGGTAAAGATTTTAAGATGTTTTAGTACAGTACCGAGCCAGGGTGTATGAATTTGTTCCCTTTGTGACTGAGAGGGACAGGTTTTGAAGCTATGGATAAAGAGCTTAAGTGTCTTTGTGGGTACATAAAAACCTTTTTTGTTTCATACAGCTCTACATGAACAGAATCTAAATAGAAATTTTAGGGGGTAACCTAGACTTACTTAAATTCAGAGGAAAGCACCTGTCACACTACAACATTAACTACAGAAATAAAACAGTGAAAAGCAACAAGCCACAGCACACACAACAGCGATATCCATCCCCGTCTTTGAATACCCTGATGCAGAAAGTCCAGGCACTCCTCTTTCCAAACACAATGCTACATGTTTTTACCAGTGTCCTCTCATCTGGGACATTCTACCCTGAAGGACATTTTTAACTTTCACACTTTCACTCTAGGTTTTAAATGTTCCAAAGCTATTCTGTTTGAAGTTGCTTTAAAAGGTCAAACTACTGGTCATTCATCGATTCAAGAGTCTACAGAGCAGGGTTTTTTTTACTGGTATACATTGTTAGCTTAGAATCATTTTGAAAAGTAACAAAACTTTGAATGAGCACTATTCAGTATTACTCTGCTTGTTACTCTCTGTGAATCATATATTTAGAGGATATTATTTGAAAATTTTTCCTCAACAAAGTGTTTCAACTTACATCCTTTTCTAAACTGATGTCTATTACTACTTAATCAAGATAATGGTCATTGGTTTTTCACTGACAATGTGCTACTGTACAAGATTAATGTATGCTCCTTCTCTAGTTTTTGCACTTTTACATTTTTTATTCAAGAGATAAAGCGTGTTAAATGCAAGACCACACGTGTTGTTTAATACAATGTCACAGACAGTCACTGTCGTGGCTCAGTTGGCTCTTGGCAGGCTGTTCCTCGCCTCCTCAGATCTTCATCCATAACTGAGAGGACCTGCTCCATCTGACTTGGATGCATCTAGAAGTAGTTGAGGTAATGGCTTTTATTCAGTTGTTTCACCGGGTGGTGAAAAGTCCCCTTGTTATTTCCTCCTGAGATTAACTGGGTGTGCACAGATTCTGTACTGCTGCCTCAGCTGCAATGCAACCACCCTCCTGCAATATTCATGCACATATCTGGGCCCCGCTGATATAAGATTACACCTCTTAGGGAATGAGACTGTTTTTAGCCCTGTCTCCTAGATATTACATATTATATACAACTAATTTAAAACAGCAAATAGGTTCGAGAGAACCTTAATGCAGAGCCAATTACATTTTCTTTTAACATAATAAGGCAATGTTGCTAATCAGTGTGGCAAGTCACAAAAATGTTGATATTGAACATATCATAAAAATGTTCACCGACAACGTATTTTTATTTGTTTTCTGCCAAAATAGGCAATCTTGCAATACATTATCTACTCGTAGTGACTACTACAGCATTATTTTATTATTATTACCTTTTTTAGTACCAATTAAATAATGATCTTTCCCTAACCTTGATCAAAACGCTTTTGTTGCATAAACCTAACCACAGACAGGAGTCTAGACGTGAAACCAGGATCCTCAGGTCAACGTCCTACACTTGGTATATCCACCCTCAATCCCGACCACCTGCCTGAGATCCCAGCACAGTACATATATATGTAGTGTTTCATACATCAAATCTCTGAACATTATCTACGCAGTGATTACATTCTCACCACCACATGTTATGAAAACAATTTAGTAATATGCAAACTTAATTTCTGGGAGACAGGGCTGCTGTTTTCTATGGAGGCCTTTCTAAAGGAAAGTAGCAGATACACAGATGAGTGTTGTAGATAGAGACACAGGCTGACAGAGAAAGAGTAAGGCAAAACAAAGACATGGAAACAAAGATATTCTACAAAGAAATACTTTGTGATGTCAAGATATATGTGAGGGCAGTGAACTGACTTCTGTGTAATGTATTCCTTTGAGGCCTTGTCTGATCAAAAGCCACCAACCCTAACTACTCCTCTAACTCTAAATGCAAATATAAAACATTATTTCTCTACAGTAGGACCAGTTAATGACATGACTAGTGAGCTATGTATTGTAGGCATTTCAAATATGGCTAAATCCTGCCACACATGCAAACACACACACGTAGATACACGCACACACATTCACAAATGCAGGCAGGTCAGTGTATTCTCCCGCTATCATCGCTTAAAAGTTTCATCTTTTCCTGCAGACAGCTCCGTCTGAGCTGAGGGATAGATTTAGAGTGGCAGTAATAGAGTGGTTTGTAGTATGTGTAGTGTGTGTGGGTGTGTTTATCTGAGTGTGAATGCCTCTCTGCTCATGTGTCTCATGCAAATGTGCCATACAGACACATGGGTGCATCATAGGTATTTGTGTCCACCTTGCCAGAGGATATTGGTATGTGTGTGTTTGTCACTTACACTTCCCACAACGTGTCACAACACTATTTGACTTTTAGCTCTGACGTGTGAGGGCCTCACAGACAATGAAGGTTTTCGATCAGCATCTCTCTGCCCCTGCACAGGCCCCTTGGCCTGGAATAGAAGTGGAAGAGAAGGCAAGTCCCCGGGGCCTGGGGACTCGACCCCTGCTGCCTGCCTTCTCATCTCTGCACTGAAGGTCCCTTTCCACTTTTCAGCAGCTGTCAATCAAAAGCCACAGATGGAAGGAGTGGGGAAAACCATGAAAGAAGCTAGATGGTGTCTAAGTGTTTTAAGATGGTCAGTTAATGTGTGACAGACACAGATAGGGCTGCAGAATATACCTTTTTTCTCATATTCTGGTTAAGTTCAGAGGTCCACTGAGCAATTTTATACAAAGTCCCTTCATTACGCCACCTTGGCTTTTTTTTTTATTTTTTTTAACGGAACCAAAAAAGGGGCAGCATGATGCTGCTCCAGTGTGTGATTTTGGAGTCATGCCGGCATACCAGAAGCTTAAGAGATGTGATGTGCGTGACATGTAACACAATTGCGTTGGCCTGTACTGTGATATATAACATACGCGTTGGCAGCACTTCATAAACAATAACAATTCTCCATGTTACATGGCGGTTGATCTTGTCCTCTGCTTGCAGGGTGAGGAGCTCCCGCACCTCATTGTTTTCCCAATTTGCAGGTATTTTCAGCTGCTGTTCATCGTCTTTGACTTGGCTGCTAACTGCCTGTAGCTGCTTTTTAAATCTCCCTGTGGTTGGTCACACAAAGAGTACACCATTAAAACATCACAGCTGTCCCAACCATGGTCATGAGTTCTCAACAGGCCGAAAAAACTACAACCGAACCAAACCAACCCGTGTGAGAGGAGGTCTGGACCCGACCCATCCCAGACCATCACACAAAAAACTGAGCCCAGGCCTGACCAAGCCTGTCACTCCCAAAAAGCACTAGTCCAGTGGTGCAAGTACCATGGGTGGCACAGGTGTGATGTTTTGATGACGTGTTACGTGTGCTACCCACCGTGAAAGATTTAAAAAGTAGCTGCTAGCAGTTAGCAGCTGACCCAAAGAAGAAGAAGAATGACCAAAATTGTCCGCTAATCGGGAAAACAATGAAGTCCAGGAGCTCCTCCAAGCAGAGGGCGAGATCAACCACAATTTAACAGAGACGCAAAATGACTGTTATTGCCATTTTATGCCATTGTTACCGTTTATAAAGCGCTGCCTGGTGTGCATATGTTATATGTTACTCTAGAGGCCGATGCTGTAGTGTTACATGTCACTCCTTTCATGCCTCTTTTGATTCTGCAATGCTGACAAATGCTGTTTGGTTCTGTGGAAAAATGCAAAGGCAGCATAAAGAAGAAACTTTGTTGTGCCCCTATATTGTGATCTCTGTGTCAAAGGGGCTAAAGACAGGGGTGATAGGGGTTACCATATACTGTAAAGGGCTTAACCAGTTTAGATATCACATAACTGTCACTTGTGATGTTGTAGGCTTAAACCTCATTTGATGTACATTTTTTCAATTAAATGTAGGAAACTTATCTGTGAACGGAGCTTGTGCATTTAAGTTATGGTAACTGAAATATACAAACAAAGAAAAAAACTTACTGAATCTGTTTTCTCAAGTTTCTGAAGTTTTGTCATCAAGTTTATGATTTGACTTTCATGTTAGAAACGAGCCAAAGAAAAACAGAAATGTGTCTTAGTGTTTATGTAACAGAGTTTCACATTGGGTCACAATTTACTCCCTTAATGAAACAAAGTGTTGATAGTGCCAAAGGATGTCCTGCATTTCATTCTCAAGCAGCACTGATGAGGTCAAATCAGTGCCTTCAGTACAACCAACATCTGGTTAGTTGAGGCAAGTTAAGGCATTGTGTAAATTATTGGACTTCGGGGGCGTGCTGATCACTGGTATTGATTCCTGCCTCTCCAGTCAATTAGATCAATGGGGCATCTTTAGGGCTGCTTAGCCATATGTCAACTGTCACACTCTACTATCCCTTTCATTTGTACTCCACCACATGCTATCAGTGCACAGATGGTAACCTATACAGTCCACTACAGCCTGTAGAACAATAATCTGAAACTGACAAAAAAGGTTTTGAGAGTTGAATGCAGCTACTTGAAAGTGAGGGTAATTTCTACCAACTTGTAGAGAAAATGATCATCATCAGACAATTCACAAGCTTCAAATCATACAATCAGTGAAATGCAAGAACGTATTTTTGCATATCTAACTCTAAATAATTAAAGTTATACTGTATATGTCAATGTCAACAGCACAGCTGCACTTAATACAAGCCAAAAAGAGTCTCAGAACGTATCGCAGCCTGAACATTTGAACCATGCATGCGCTGAGAATATGTTAAAGGCACACTTAAATAACTATTAACTTCTACTGCCCTTGTAGCCTTAGTCAAGGGCAGTTTTTGACAAGTGTTGTCTACTACTGCCCTTGAGCAAGGCCCCAATACCAAACTCCTTCAGTGAAGCTATTCAGTGTTTCTGTGGACATGCAACTCTTTGATTTCCTAAGAGTACATTTTGTCAGAGAATTTCCATATGATTTCTGTTCCTGGAAAACTAAATCTTGAATTTACATGTTGGCTTTACATTGGCTGAAATCTGTCATACTTCAGTGGTGGTGAGAGCGCATGAAGAGGGAAATTTGTTAAGTATCTATTAACAGAAAATATGTTAAGGCACGAAACAAAAGCAGCAGGCTAAAGGAATGGTGCAGTAATGAGTTTCCAAAACACAGACCACATGCCAACACTGGAGTGCTGCTACCTTGTGACCCCCATACCCCTCTGCAGCCAACCTGTACACGTTCACCCACACACATTTTTCGGCCCCCTCCCAACAGCGGCTTGCGTCAAGACCCTGGGAGACTGACCCCCCCTGCACACCCCTTTCCCCTCTCCCCTCTCCCCTCCCACTGACCCCCTCAGCGACGGACTATTGTTTACTTTCACTCTCCTCCACGGCCCTGCTGGTCCGGGGGGCCGGCCGAATCGTTACATTATTGTCTGGTCCTCCCTTGCACCCCCCTCCCCTCCCGACCCGGCCTGACCCCATTCACAGTCCTCAAAAGCACCATCTGTATCACCCAACAGTCAGGGAGTGAGAGAGAGGGAGAGATGGGGCAAGAAGGGGAAAGAAAATAAGGCGGGGAGAAAGGAGATGACGGCCGAGGAGGGAGGGAAGGAAAGGGAGAGAAAGCGAGGGAGAACGAGAAGCATCTGAATGGGTGTTGCGCTGTCTGTCGGAAAGTATCTGTCAAATAGTTTTCACAGTGTGAAGGCTTCCCCACTGCTTTCCTTTCTTCAAACATTGTGCTTATTGATTTTTTTACTGCCTCCTTTTATATCTTCCTTCAATTTCTCCTTTCCACAATCTCCTAATCCTCCATGCTTTTTCCCACTCTGCGTATTTCCTCCCTTAAAGTTTTCTCAGACTATCCTATATTGCTGTTCCCTTGACCCGCTTCTCTGCTTCCCTCCCCTCCCGTCTCCATCCTTCCCTCCACCCCCGCCTCCTCGGAGTACATCCTTCATCTTGTTGTAGTGTTGCACGAGCATTCCAGGGCCTCTTGTATGGCTGCATGTGTGAGGAAGGCGGATTTTTCCCATGGGGCCGCAGGTGAAAACTGGGACTCACTCTGTCCGCCGAGGGACGCCATCTGTCCCTGTCGCCACACTTGCTAGAGGGGAGCCCTGTCACCCCTCCTCCTTTCCCCTCCATCCATCCATCCCACCCTCTGTCCATCCACTCGCCGTCCCTCCCTCACGCTGGTCTACCGTGCTGAATCACCCAGGAATGCGCTCCCTCTTTCCCTCCCCCCTCTTTCTCCTTTCTTCCCTCTCGTTCTCCCTCCGTCCCGTCACTAATTCATCCCTCACTCCCCCTTTATTTCCCTCCCACCTTCCCTCCCACTCTGCCTCCTTTCGACTCGCCTCCACCCAACTCTCTCCCCTTTCTCTCCATCTCTAATCAATCATCCATATATGACACCAGTGGCAAAATTATTAAATTATCATACATTTGTGATGAGCCTAGTGAGAGGAAGGGATACTGTTTTAATTGCCAGCCCATGACCTCTAATTATGCGTATCAGTGTATTAGTTTGATATTTGGAGAGAATGAACTCAACCGAGTTTGACATTTTCCAGTAGATAAAGCAATAATATGCGTACAATGACTGTGATTTATTTAACAAATTGCCAGACATTACTACAACAATAGTGTGACATCATGCTAACCCGTGAGGCTGTCTGAAAATTTAAAAAAATATGTCACCTTAAGAAATTTGTTACTGCAGTAGAGACATTTCAAGATGATGTATTTTCTAGATAAAAGCTTTGAAATATTTCTGCGGATAGTGTTTTGCTTGAAATATGGGATAATTTAAACAACACAAAATGCGCCCACACAAACAGACTTTTTTAATTTGTGATTGTGCTGTAGCCACAAAATGCCATGCAGTGTAATTAGTCCTTCAGACCCAAGTAAACAAACTCATGAGGTCACCAAGTGGGCTGCTAGCATGGGAACCAAAGGGAGTCCTTCTGAGGTGCTGTGCGCCCGTCGTCTGCAGACCTGGGCCCAGCTGTCAGTCTCTGTGTATGTTCGTCTCAGCTCCGGTTCTGACTGCTGTGACGCCCAACGGTCAGATGAGTGCAAGAGGACAGTGAGAGCGCACTTTCACGTGGGAACCTGGTCGAGCAGCGCAGACAAAACAAACGCAGGGGCAGCTAAGTGTGAAACCTCCAAACTGTCACGGAGAGGGTGAGAGAATGAGTGGATGACCCCCAACTCCCCCACCCACTTCTCTCTTCATCCTCACACTTCCTCCCCTCGACTCTCCCCATCCTACCATCCGCCCTCCTCCCTCTGCCACTCTGGTCCCCCCCCCCCCTGTGCACAGAGACACACAGTCACTTTGTCCCCAGACCCCTCCTGAACACACAGACACACACGCACACATACACCTCCACCTCCACGCCCCCTGTCAATCAGAAACCCGAGTGTCACGCAGTCACAGACACTGTCGGACTTAACGGGAAGATGAAAAAAATGGGAGGAAAAGTGGCCCGTCAGTCACTTTATCGCTCTCTGCCCCCTCAGTTCCCCCTCTCTGGGCGATGGCACAAAGAGGGACAAGAAAAGAGTGCGAGAGGAGCAAATGAGAAGGCGATAGGGAAGGAAAAGAGAGTGGAGGGGTTGTTGGAGAGAGGTGGATGCAGAGGAGAGTTAAAGTGTCCCCATTTTCTCACTGGCTGACTGCAACAAAGAGCCAGGCGGGACACTGCACTGGGGTGGCGGTTTTTTGCCTGGGCCTCACTTCGATCCCTACCCCCCAGCTCTCTGAGGTCACCCCTCCAGTGACCCTGCCTCGATTGTTTCCCGTCGCTCTGTCAGCTCTGATTGTTGCTGACTGGTTAAATGGCTGAAAACCAAAATGGAGGGGCTGGGGGTGGAAAAAAAAGTGGAAAAGAAAGAGAAGGAGGGTGAGGATTTGGGAAAAGGGATGGCTGGGGTGGAAGACGCCCCCTCTTCTTTTCCCTGAGATAACTGACTATTTGACCCAAATAAACAATCTCCCCACCAAAAGAAGTGGCAGGAGAAGGAGGAGGAGGAAGAGGGTTCAGAGGGTTTGAGGTTCGAGTTGTTGGGTGAGGATGGTGAAATAGCGCCCCCTCTGTAGTGAGAACTATAGGGGAGAAAGGGGGGACTGTCATGAGGGGAAGAAGAGTGAGTCAGGGCTAGAGGAGTCCGATGGGCCTTTATGACAAAATATTCACAGGACCCAAGGAACCCTAGGAACTAAACACAGGAACTGAAACTTCCCTCATCTCATTCATGTTTGGGTCCACTGCATCACAAGAACCACAAAGATTAGACAAACTGGACCACCAACACATTCAAAGTTAATGACTATGTTTAAGGCATTAGTTTTGAACGATAGGAAAACAACACAGATTACTCACCATACAGTGTCAGAGTGGTCCGATGAAACTACAAAAGCCTTACTGTAGCCTCACTGCTGCTGCAATAGGCTTCCCCATCCAATAGACTGCCAGACACTCTCTGACGCAAACAACTTGCCTCCATGCCATAACAGCGTTGTTGTGTAGCACCAGCAGAGATATTGGGATGTAGCCCTGGACATTGTTAAGTTTTGGAGAAACTGTTGCTCGGTGAAACCTTCCACATCGCAGCTCCACCACTCCCGACTCTTCCCACACCCACTCCTCTCTCTCCACAGTACTACTGCTAATAGAACTACAGCTTTTCTGTTCCATCTTCTTCTCACCTCACGTTGTTGCATACACGTCATAATCTGGAAACCTAAATAATTAGAAAAATGTCCCATTTCAAGATAGTCCAGTATTCTGAAAATAGACAAAGGTCTTCAGAGCAGCGGGCAGTCCAAATTGTCATCCGACCTCTACAGCAAATCATTCAGGATAAGAAACTTGCATTGCTGTGTTCATTCATTTATTTCCCCCCAAATGCATGTTTCGCAAATGTGACTTTTTTTTTGTTGTTGTTGTTGTTGTTCCATATGTGAGATGGTATTGGTCTCATGTGAGCTGTTTGAGGGCTGAGATCCATTTACACTGATGTCAGATAGGCTACAGGTCACTTCAAATATGAATGTGAACAGTCCAGGAAGAAAAAAATCGGCATTAAGTCCTGTAATGTACACCAGATGTTGATCCATCAGCCCAACAAACTGACAGGCAGCACCGTCTACCAATAAATATAGCAAACTATAGCAAATATAGCAAACTGTCCAGCAAATGTTTTACTATTAAACTGGGATTAAAACCCTTTAAGAAACTACTTGGTTTCCGTTAAAGGCAACAGATTTCCTCGACATCAACCTGAATGGCCTCACTATCTGACTTGGATGAGATAAGTGTTTAAAGACCTGGTCCTGATCAATTATGCAAGCATATCCATTCCCTCCGCTCCCTTCCAATCAAACAGCTAAATAAGCCATGGTCTGGCTGGACTCTTTGCTCTAATTGGACAAATGGCTTGCTTAATTGATCATTGATTGATGATCAATAAGGTACATGTGTTCTTGTTCTTTACAAGGCAGGTGATTGAAAGCCGGCTATAAAATCAGTCCGATAGTTTGACAGACGCCAATGGGCTCTCATCACCTTACAGTAAGGAGAAAAAGCAAAGCACTAGGGAGACAGGAAGACATGGGAAGGCTGCTTTTTCTTTTCCAAGCTTAGCAGAGATGCTCCTACCTTCAAACTGAAGGAGTCCCCTTTAATCTAATTACACTATGAGTAAATGAGATATGATAGAGTGAAGGGCTGGACTGAAGACTGAATGCTGTGCAGAGGAAGGAAGGGCAGAGATGAAGGCAAAAGAGAGGATCTGCACTCCATGTTTGTTCCATCTCTTTTTGCCACTCCATATATGTATCACTTATCAGTCAAGACACCTGTTTGAAAGCGGGCAAGTGTGTGTGTGCTTGGAGGGTGTCTAAACGACCGTGCCGTCCCAACAGAATAGAGGGACATCATTGTGGATCCCTTTGATCTGCTGCTCATAGATTCGCTTGAAAGGATCATGGCAGAGAGGGAGAGGGATGCAGACAGAGAGACAGAGGGAGAGGAGACACTTCACCCAGGCATCAGTGGGCCTTCGCCCTCAGCCTCAGGTACCTATCCTTGCTCTGTTTCCGAGCCAGCTCTATTAAATATGAAACGCTAAGACAAAAGGAGGGAGAGTGAAAAGGGAGGGAGCGGGGGCCACAAAGGGCACCACTCAATGCCTTTGAAGAGGCACTGAGACGAGGGGTGTCGTGAGCGCAAATGTGCGCACCTTGCACAGACACATACACACACACACACACACACACATACACCAACCTTCCAAATGATGTGGGTGGATAGGATAGCAAATATCCACATTTGCATCTTGTGTTTTTTAGATCACTTTTCACGGATATACCACAAAAGGAACACCGTCAGTGGAATTAGACCTAAAAGCCTAGGTTAGCAGATGATAATACATGCACACATGTGTTTGGAGTGGTGTATGTGGTTAAATGGACATTAAGAACACTGAGATTAAAGCATCTTTAAAGGCTGTAAGAGGACAGGATATGTTCTATGTATGTTTCATGGCAACAACTGATGAAATTAACCATCTAATTATATCTTTTTAATGGGGACATACTCTTGGTTCTCTTACATTTGGAGGGCTAATTGGTCATGCCATTTTCCTTTATGGCAAAATGAGAAGCTGCATTTCTAAGCCATTCTAATATAAAGATGCTTTTAATTTTTGTTTGCTCCTCTTTTTTTGAATAGATTTTACTTAATAATGCATTTTCAACCAAAGCATACCTTTTTAATTTCAAGGTGAGTGCTTTTGTGCTTATTGCAATACAGATCTCAAGTGTATTTGTGAGAATCTCAGTGCCACCTGGATGAATTGTGTAAAAACCTGTGCATTTATTGTGGCTGGATATGTTCACTTACTCTGCAGGTAACTGTATAGCCCCCTTCCCACTGGACAAAAAACCCAATAACAACCACAAACATCTGGCTTTTGTATTTAATGGGAAATGTTACAATCTGCATTTACTCCTGTGACAAATGACTCTGCAGTAGTCACGGGTATTTATCTATTCCAGCTCTGTCACGCAATATCGTCTATCTCTGTCCAAGCAGTGCTCAAACATCATTCTGAATTAGTCGCCACCGAGTTTGAGATAGAGACTGAAAAGGTAAGAGATATAAAAAAAAGTGGCCTCCATGTTGCTTTCTGCTGTTTACGAACCTGTTTTCTTGAGTGTTCATGACATCGATGGTGACACACCCGAAAGGCGTATTCACCTGCTGCAGAGCCATGTACACTGCTCTGGTATCGCCCATTTTCAATGGGGGTTTCCTGAGTTTAAAAAAAACACAAACACTGCACTTGTCTGTTGGTGATGCCTCAGTAAATAATATATTTACACAATGAAATGAAAGAACTTCATAAATGCAATACTACTATGGCTGTCAGTTTTATACTTGACTGTGGTCGACACACACTTTTTACAAAACACACCTCACAGCATGACAGTGTCTTTCAAAGACAGCACTACATCTCATGCTCAACTGCAAACTAATAGGGTATTGACACACCAGTGCTAGATATTATTGCCTCGATGACATTAATCCATCAATCTGACAGGGAGCAGTATGACAGGCAGCCTGTTCATTTATCAGTGACAGCTAAAAGCCACAATAATCATTTGCTTTTAATTGTGATAATAATTTACATTAATTAAATAACTGCAAATTCCAAAAAGGTGGAAGTACAATTTATCAAACGGGCTAGAACCAAAATCATTTATTGTCACCTAAACAGCACTGTTAAAGGAGGGCGCATCAGTGACACAGACTGATAACTTAGCCTCTGAGCGTGTCTTAAACTAAATGACCCCTATCAGACAAACTTCAATGGGCTGTCTTTGGAAAACAATCAGCAATGTGCTCCTCCCTGACCTTTAGCGACTCAGCAGGCTCGGTCCAATCACAGAGTATTGACATTATCCACCACACGCCATTTATAACGTCAGCCGCCGCTCGCCTCAAAGGTCCAGTCGAAATACCAGCACAGTCATGTTGTGTTTTGGTTGTGTTGAGTTTGAAGGAGGAGAGTGGGGTGTGCAGGCGATTCAGGATTTTGTGAGCTCGGGCAGGGTGATTAGAGTGATTGCTCCGGGTCAATATCGGTTTAGCTTTGTATTTTGTGTTCTCTTCTACTTGAACACATAAACACACAGATAAAAAGAAAGACACACATACATGTACGGGTGCACAAAGACGGACATATGCATACATAAACCAGGAGCCAGATGCACAGACATATCACACGCCCAATCCATCTCTCATCAACCCAGACCCTGTGACAATGACACCATCTTCCAAATCAGTGTCCCATCATCTACCCTCAACCCGGTCCACATAACTTACACCAAATGCAGACCTATGAGGAAGGGTGGAGGTTTGGGGTCTTCTAAAAGCACCTCAAGGCCTCGTCAATCCTGCCAGATCACCCATTTCATCCCCATCTGGGGGTGATCCATCTCGGTGGGCCCAGCCAGGCTCCATTACCCCCAGACGAGCTGTGAAATGGCCATTATGTGTGTGCAGGCATGTGGGGGGGAATGGGCCTCTGTGTTGGCCGTCAGCTTTTACCAGCCAACAATGGGCCTAATATATGTGGCTGAATACCCTGCTCAGGTCACTAAATACAAATACACCGAAATAGTATCAGCTCACTGTTCAGGAAAGACGGATGAAAACAAGGCATGACAGGAACTGTTGAGGATGTTTGAATTGGATTGGATGTGAGGAATGTAACTCATGTTTATATTTTATTGAGAAAGATGCAGATGGAAGACAAATTAAAAGACAAATGTAACAACTATGACAAATGTGGGATATTTTGGACTAACACGTTAGACAGCACCCTTCAATACCATCATCAAAACACCAAATAAAGCGAATATTCTTTGAAATGATCACGTTCATCCCTCTAGTAAACTTTAAGAGACTTGAAGAATTACCCTTAGGAGCCGCACTTCTTATGATAATTCAAATGTCCGCATTCATTGGACTGGCCATTTGGACTTTAAACTGCCAACTCCCTGGAACAGTATGTGTAGTCTGTGTAATGTCCGATTGAGCCCATGTGTGAAGAGAACAGGTCATTGTCCAGAGATTTCATAGTGGAGTGGGCGCATTGGTCATGTTTGTATTATGTGACTGGCACAAAACTAAAAGAATACAAACATCCAAGGGTGAAGAAGATGGGTCTTTACATGAAGACACCAACAAAACTGTCCAACTGGAGAGATGACGAGATTCGGGAACTTCTATTGGTAGGACTGATGCCCACATTGTCAGACAAATTCAAGGTGGGATAAGAGACTTGGTTGTTTATGACCAAATTACAAACCGGCTACATAAACAAAACATGGGGATTTACACAGCTTACTTTTTGCGTCATGTACAGACCACTGCACCACTGGCCTAAACCAAACGGAGTATTTCCAGTACGTGACAAAACAGCTGTCGTGGACAATCTTCTGCTGTATGCTACATGTGTAAGACGGTAACTGTGGACACTTTCCAGGGGTCATATGAAACAGCTTTAAGGTGGCCCAACACCTTACTAAGGCATTTTAGACTGACTTTCCTTGGATCTATTGTATTGTATACACATAGTTGATCATTGTGTAATTAATTAAAGGCGCTGTATGTAAGAATGTGGCCAAAACGGTTACTGCACTCGAATTCAAAATACTGCCGCGAGTCGTGTCAGCCCCCCTCCCCTACAGATTTGAGGTTGCTGGACAGCGGCACGCTGGAGCCTGATTTGTTTGCCCACGGGCGGCTGCCATGGCAGGGCCGCGTCACCGCGTCCTTGATCTTCGGTTTTCCAGCGGACCGTTCGAGCAAGTCGGGCTTCTCTGCTGCTAACGCTGCTGCCGGGATACAGCTGAGGAGACTGCTAATGCTATGTTCTGGGACACTGCTAATGCTGCTTGCAGTGCTGCTGTAGCTCAGTCGTAACTTTAACTGATGCTGAGACTCTACTGCCTGCGTGACTGGTAGACGGCGGTGGGTGGCGCAGCAGGCCAAAACACAAATTCAAAACATAAACATGATTTGCGGACCGTAAATTTTTTTTTAAATGCGAATATTGTGGCTGTACTATTGTTATCTGTGAGATCAGTATGTTATATGAACTTTATTCCTTAGTCTCTGTGACATATTAGGATGATTTTATGACTATTTGCTTTAGATTTCTTACATATAGCTCCTTTAAGTGGTTTTTGAAACTACTTCAGATCACTTTGCAGAGATTTGTTCTCACTTTGACATTAGACTGTTGATTGGGTTAAAAAAAATGCATTAGAACTTATTTGATTCAGTGTTGTCACACAATAAAACATTAATATTAATTAATACTTTTTAGAAAGTATAATTAAGGGATATAGGTATTCAAATCAGTACAGTGTATTAAGACTGCAACAACCAATTAATGTCATTATCAATTAATCTCACCATATTTGTCCAGCATTAGACCTTCTTTCTACTGAGACTACCCCGTTTACCATCAACATTACGCTCCCTTGTGTAGCGTCTCCTGGACGGCATATCATTACAGAGTCAGAGTAGCAAGGATTACATGACACCAATATCATGAAGGAGGTGATAAAGAGAAAGACAGGGGGAGAAGACAAGAAAGAGAGCCACTTCCCCTGAGAGCCCTCTCGTTAGCACTGAAACAATGTAGGCTTAATACCGAGACCAAGGGCTTGCTTGTCACACCTAAAGTGCTTTGCATTAATTACACCCCATATACACTCTATTAATAAGACTTCCATAAGGCCTCGGCACGTGGTCTATGAGTGTGCGTGCGTTTGTGTAAGCTCTTGTAGTGTTTGTACTGCTGTCACTTCTTTGTCAAAGGGGGAGACCAGATGCCACACTAGAAATAAGTATAAAGAGTAAGGATATCATGTTTCATGGGTTGATATAACCTTTCTGAGATGGACTAAGTTGGCTGCACAAGCATGAAGAGCATGCATTACACCTAGAACATGCAAAATGATCATGATCAGCATGAAACCAGTTTGTCAAACCTGGATATAGCAATGGAAACTCTCTGCAGGAGTTGAATTAAAAATATTCTTAAGTTACATTCCTGATATTCTTGTGATTGTTCTAGCTGCTGCTATAATTATCAGTCAATTAATCATCTAGTCATACAACAGAAAATATATTAAAGATTCTGATAATTAGTCATCTAAGGCTGCATTTTCATTATCAATTAAATTGCCGATTACTTTCTAGGTTAACAAATTAATTGTTTGGTCTTTAAACTGTTGGAAAATAGTGAAAAATGTGTTATATTTTCCTAAAAACCCAAATTAAAGTCTTGAAATTGCTTTTTTGTCTGAGCCAAACCCCCAAAAATGACAAGATACTTTTTTGCTTGAGACAAAAAAATATGTTGCTTTTTGTAAATCAATTACTTGATCAGTTCGCCAACTGTTTCCGCTCTGTTGTTTTAATTTATTAAGGAATTTCTGGCCATTTTCTGGTCACTTCCAGTTTTAAAAGTGATTTTTTTTTTTTTTTTTTTAAATAATATCACGTTGGACGACGCAAATAAGTTGGAAATGTCACCCTGGGCTCTTAAAAATTATGACAACAAAACCAAAAGCCAAAAAATAATCACTAGTTGCAGCTCTAGCTCTGACCTGTGATGGAAACACCGTCGAGGATTTATTAAACCAAAATTAATTGCGCATGTGTGTGTCTTCCTGCCTGTACATGTGTTTGAGTGGCAAAGAGAGCAAAAGCTTGTGTGCATGAGCATCGTGTGTTAGCACATATTGGTACCCTCGCATATGTGTGAGTGTGTGTGTGAGTCTGTGTGCGCTTGTGCCTGTGTGCAGTGTGTGTCTGATGTATCTTTTAGCTGCGGATAGATAAACAGTGGAGACAAACATACGCTGCATCAGTTTAATGACCCATCCCTGTAGAGTCCCTCTACATTCAATTAGCAGGAAGATAATTAATCGGGCCAAGTCTCTGGCTGCTGAGCTGGCTGGCGGACTGGCAGCGGGAAGCCAGGTGGTCTTACAGGAAAAGGGTGTGTGTCTGTGTGTGTGTGTGTGTATCTTTGTGTGTGTTATGTTGCACAAAGGGATGAAAAACTAAGAGAGATTCAGTGATAGACTTTTCATCTCTCTCCCTCCCTCTCTGTCTTTCTCCAGAGACAATGGCCAAAAACAAACACGGGGGACATAAAACAGCAAAACAAAGGGTTTACACATGTGAGCCCACAAGCACATGCGCGCCGCCTCATTCGCACACACGTATTGGAAAGGTTTAACAAGAATGCATGTTTGTTTTGACTGACATGCACATTTGCTGTCTATTTCTATCTCTTGGTGTCAGTCTTTCTGCCTTTCACTCTGTCTCTGCTGTTCTGTCACTCTTTCTATCTCTCTCACACACACACACACACACACACACACACACACACACAATACTGTGATCAGTAAGCCCCTGGTGGCCATATGCTGTCACTACACAAACACTAGCGTGCTGTGGGAGCGTGTGGCTCTCCATCAATCTTCTGCTGACTGAAGGACAAGTCTGAGGTAAACACACCGTGGGGGTTTTTGCTGTGGCATCAAACACCTGTATTCTTGAAACACAACAAACAGTGTGTCAGGTTTCTATAGCTTTCTGGTCTTCCACAGGGGGGCAGAAACTGAACCTTAAAAGTACAAAGTGTCTCTAATCATCTAATAATAATTACAGTTAAAAATGGAATCGATACAAGTTCAGAAAAATCAGGGAAATATTTTATTTTAAAGTGAGTAAATTTATTTTTACCTCCTGTTTTAATCTGCATGGGACAGCAGGTGGGTGGGGTTTACTGCAGGAGTGCAATTCAGGTATTTCTGTTGAGCTATCAATCACACAGAGATGGATCAAATTGACTTTCAAATATTGTCCTGTGATTGATTAAACTTTGCGGCACTGATTTCATTGTTGGGACCTACTGTATATAGTTTAAAAGTAACCATAATGTACTGTAATTGTTTGGCATTCCTTTACCTGCTGACCTAATCACTTCCACCAAGTTTGAGCTTGTTCAAGGCGAAGAGTGAAGTGAATTCCACTTGTGTAATCATGTCATGCATTGTTGAACCTGACACTAATCATATCCTTAATACGTATCATATTTGGTTTGCTTATTCTGGCAATCGTTAAAGCATAAAAATATAGTTAACTTTGTAGTGATATACAAGTATTTGTAATACTTATATGTCCAGTGTGTTTCCTTAAATCATGAATTACATGTATTTATTATTGACTTGCTGTCATGGTTTGTCTGAGGTGCCCTCTCAAACACACACACAAACACACGCACACACACCTCTCTTCAGAGCACCGTTCCTCTTTCTCATACTCTCCTTCCCCTTTCCTCCTTTTTTTCCCAGCTTGTTATGCAGATTCCCAGATTCGCCTCCTTCAACACTCACACACACAAGACACAACCTCACACACCACACACACACTTCTGTCTCCACCTCCCCAGGGGCACCGGGGAAGGGCAGAGCGAAGATGGAAATGAATTCAGCCATGTTGCAAGTGGCAACGCAAATCTGCATCTGTAATTACCCCCAGAAATACACAGGGAGCTTTCTTTCTCTCTCCTCCTCATGCCTTCTGCCCTCCCTCTCTTCTCTCTTCCCGATTTCCTCCTTCTCTCCGAGACTCTGTCTCTTTCCTTTTTCTGTCTGTATCTCTGAACTCCCCCTCCTTCTCCTCCTCCATGTCTATCTCACACTCTCTCTGTCTCAAAGGCTTCTTAAGTGATGCTTGGTGGGCCAATTAAGGTGAGTAGAAGTACGGGCCTGCATGTGTGTGTATGTGTGCGTGTGTGTGTTCATGCATGCATGAGTGTATTTATGCATGCATAAAACACCTTGCACAGTCTTGCTTGTGTCCACACTGTCTGTGTTTGTGTCTGTCTTTCCACATATATCTGTTTGTGTGTGTGAATATCATGCGCATGCATGTGTGTGAGTGTGTGTGTTTATGTATGGTGTCATCTCTTTGTGTCTGGGTCGGGGCATATTCATGTGTTTATAAGTGTCCCCTCAGGCCGAATACGGTTAAGCTGTCTCTTAAAAAGGGACAATATTCCAAATGCTGAACTAAAAACAACTGTCTGTATCCGCAGCACACAGATCCACGACCAATAGCAACCAAATTTTAGTCCTGTTACGTCATCAGTAATGAGGAGTTTAATAAAATGTGTCTGAACCTCAGGTCAGCGATCATGAAGCATAACAGCCAAAATGTATAAATTCTTATTTTCAATAAACTATTAAAAAACGTCACCCTTAAAAGACCCATCCAGTAACTTGAATAAGGTTAAAGCTGTTTACACTGATCATTATCATGTAATGTCACAAAAATATTGTCAGCCTGAAAGGTTACTACCTTCTACCACATCCCTACTGTGTACCATGTGATATAACACACACACACACACACACACACACAAATAAAAAAGGAAGAAAACAGAAAAACGACTCAAGAAAAGAAAGAAAAAAGGTCATAAGACTTCAAATATTTTCACTTATCATTTACATCAATTTACGTAACATAGAATTTTAAATCCTCAGTTTAATGACCATGAAATCAAGAGTGGTTGAAGGGCAAGCACAAGCAAGTTAAGCATTCACATTTAGCAGTAACACGCACTTTATTTCTGATTTCTAATTGTTGTTGTCACTGATGGAAAACACCTTGAACACCTCGACTATACACCAATTTTTATTTTGTTTGGATTATATTCCTCAGCCTCAGAGTTCAGGTAAGATGATGATGGGCAGAGAATACACCAAGGCCCTTTGAAAGAGGGTAGGTATAGGCGAGGGTGAGGGTTAAGGATGCAGGTGAGGCAGGAGAGGAAAAGAAGGATGGAAAGGAAGCAAGACAGAGAGACACACCCCGAGTCTCAATGGCAGGGCTGCAGTGCACAGGAGCCAATTAGAGGAAGGCAGGACACACATGGGCTGAGTATACAAACCCTACTGCGACTAAGCCAGTGTGTATCAGCACAAGTGTTTGTGTGTGAACATGTATTTTAACCTGTCATTATTTTCATGCAAGGTCATGGAAAACATATACACTCATCACAACAGTATGCATCTGGTTTTCAGTTTGATTTTTAATTAAGGATTTAATCTATTTTGGCTAAACTATGTTTCATAAATTATGGGAAATGCCAGATATTACATGTATAAAACTGGTTGAATGTGATTTTCTGAAGTGGAGCCTCCACAGAGACGAAGGCCTTTGTGATCGCCAGTTAATTGGTGATGTATGTTAATTTATATTGAAGAAAGGGAACACCAATAACATAAAAACAGCTCTGATTCCAGCATAAATTACTCTTTTCTCTGTTGAACACTTGAGTCTGTCGTCGTCTTCATTGTTCCAATCCATCAGATTATTTTACTAATAGCTCTGTTAATGAATATTTAATCTAGCTGTAATTAGTGTGGGCTGTAATCGGACACTACAGGGTGATAGAGAGTGTGTTCACTGTGACACGGACAAAGAGGCATGCAGGTGCGCGAGAATATTTCACAACGGGCCTTTCAAAATCTTTCGTTGTACTAAATCTAAACTTATCTTACACACAGGGGCTATTTTCATGTAATTTATTTCATTTGCGATGAAAATTTTACATAACTTCTTTATTATCAGGCACATTAATAAATACACAGAGCCTAAAACATTTTCCTGTTGGACGCCAGAAGAAACGTTTTTGTCAAATGCTATTTGAAACACACTTAAATTAATAGAGTTTGGGAATGCAGTTTTGACTGAAGGGATACCTCAATTAGCTCTAGTGCGCTAATCCAATCAAAACAGAGATACATACCAATTATTTGAATTACAACAAAATCTAGTCTGACTGTTCGCGGGGCCTATAGAGATCCAGCAGCAAGTGTGCGTGCACTTTACACACAAACATTAGTGCAAATGAGCCTGTGTGTGTTGCTCTGTCTGTGTGTGTGTGTGTGTGTGTGTGTGTGTGTGTGTGTGTGTGTGTGTGTGTGTGAGCATTGCTGAGGTTGTGTGATATGAAAAAAAAAAAGAACTCTGAATAATGCATGAGTCTTTTGGTCAATGCATTGTGATTTGCTTTAAGGAGGCCTTCTCTCAGCCATTATAAGATTAAACCCAACCTTGGTTTGTCTAGAGTGGCCGGGACATGCGAGAGACCTGTCAACACCGCAGGAACTTGGACCTCACACACACAAACACACACACGATCATATAGAGTCCATATAACAGCTATACATCCCATCACTCAGACCAACATACAAATACAGCCACATTAAAATGCACAAATAACCAGCCGCAGTTACAACGACTTCAGATACACTACCATATAAACTTAGGCGAAAAGGATGATGAGGATAAAAGGGAAATAAAAAAGCAAGATGGTATGAAAGACAAACAGTTAAAGGAGTTTATAAAAGAGAAAACAAAAGCCAAGAAATATCTGGAAAGAAGGATGGAGGTGATGAAGGTAGGGGCGAAAGCAATCTGTCAGTTCCACTGGGGACGTAGGTAAATTGTGCTCCTTCTCCGCTTCGATTCCCGTCCAGCCAATACGCCTGCTGTGTGACATGCTTCAATCATTCTTTATTGAGCCCTCAGTCTCTCTCCTGCTCCTTCTCCCCTTCCATCTGTCTTTCCCTCTCCTGCTTCAATCAGTTCTGTTGTTGTTCCCAATCAATAATCAATTTCCTTGAGAAATAATGGGCCATTGCTGTTTTGGGTCTTGCCCATAGCCCTTGACCTCGTGATAGGCTAATGGCAAATTCAAGGAGGCCGGGATGAAGGTCTGGTCCTGGCCCATTAAGAATCATGACCCTGGAACATGGAAAATCGGGAAATGAAGGGAAAAGCCGGACTCTAAAATGCCTTCCACAGTCTTTCTGAGGTGTACTACCTGATGGAACAAACTAGCTCAGGGAAATACTTGTTAAGACATAGCACAAACGCACCACTCATAAAGTATTACTGTACTTCTTTGTGTTAGTGTGCACTTAATTATGCCACAATGTGTATTAAAATCCAGTTTACAGGATAGATTGTCAATTACACGAACAGCACAAAAATTCTTCATGATTTCAAATTCAAATCAAAACCACAAACAACAACAAAAATAAAACTGTAGTGAGCACGGCTCTTTCAGCGAACAAAAAAACAAACTGTGACAAAGAATGTGCAGAGCTAACAGCCTCCTGTGTGAAACAAAAGGTAATGAGAGCAACAGAGGAAGGTAGAAAAACACAGACAGGGAAAAGCACATACAGTTTAGCAGGACATTTAAGACTCCTCGCCTCTTGTTCTGCCGCTTGTTGGCGTGTTACATGAAAACGCTGTCCCACGGGACCTCTTCTGCATGAGACGAGGGGAGGAAAGGATAGAAGAAGAGAGAGCAGAGAACATGAGAAGAAAGAGGAAGGAGGGAAAGGTGGGGGGAGAGGGAGGGAAGGGAAACCTAGTTAGAGGAGAAGATCGAGAGCAGCAAAGGAAAAGAGAACTCTGAAGAGGTTCTAGATGAGATAGACACACAGCGATTGTAAACTGTAACATATTATGACATAGTTTATAAAGTTGTGTTCTAAATTTGTATAGAGTAAAGTCTTTTGGGAGAATTTTTACCACTTGACAGTTGTATACTTGTCCTACAACACTAATTCAGATCAGATTCCCCTCTGCCAACCTTTTTTATTCCAAAATAATACATTTTTCATTTTGCAACAATATAAAGCATATGTATGTTTACATGTGAAGAAGAAAGGGATGTTCCCAGTTAGGAGTGTGCCATATCATCTCATTTACAATAATACCGGAATATTTTTCAATATTATATGAAAAATACTTATCGTGATACTAGTGATATTTCACTTGTTAACATATTGGCGTCATATTGTTACCCACGACAACAACAAGCATGGCTGAATGTGAAATTATTACAGACTCCGCTGTGGTTCCAAAAAGAGGAGCAGCTTCAGTAGTGTGGAATAAACTGTGGCGTCCTGAAGGTTATATGAACAGCCCCGGACTTCTCAGACTCTTTAATGAGTTACTGCTCGCAGGGAACTCAGTCAGTGGCTCCTCTGGCAGCAGCACAGTGTCTCTCCCTCTCCTCGCTCGCCGTGCGCACACGTTTCAGTGTCGTCAAATCATTTTGTCATAATGCTTTGGTAGTGTAAACCTACGTGACGCTCACAGCTTGAAAAAAAATCTACATATATGTGAATGTGTGATAGTTCTGGTATCATAACAGCCTGTCACAGGTTACAGCGTGATGATTAGAGGAGAAATGGCAGAGCATAAAGGTCCAGATGGAAAAAAACAACTCAATCATTTAGGATTTTGCTAAAAGAGAAGGAAATCACCTGTTGATGTATATATATAGATCCCAGGGTACATTTTTTGTATTTGGGAGCTGTTTAAATGTGTAATTTGTAATAAATTCAATTTTTTGTACTATTAATATTGTATGCAGAATCTGAATCTCACTCTGAGTTACTGTTGTTGTTTACAAACTAAAGAAGTGAGAGATTTTTTTTTGTAGTAATTTTTCATATTGTCAAGAATATTATTATCGCAAACATAGTCTGAAATATTGTGATATTATTTTAGGGCCCCCCACCCCTCTCAGCAATGCTTTACTGACTTGATTAATATAGTTTTTTCTCGCTAGATTTGAGTAAAGTCCATGGAAGACTTCTTTTGTCCTGCTTTCCTGAAAACATTTCCCAAACAATAGCGTTGTAGTCTGTTAATATAATTCAAAAGTCATTGATTTATGTTAATGTAACACTCTGAAATAGGAACATTTCTAACAATTAAGGCTGCAACTATACTTTTTTTTAATTATCAATTGATTTCCTGATTATTTTCTTGGTTAATTACTAATTAATTACTCATGTTATCTGTAAAATGTCAGAAAATAGTACAAAATGCAGATTATAATTACCCAGAGCCCTAGGTGATGTTTACAAATTACATGTCTTGTCTCACCAACTGTCAAAAACCCGAATATATTCAGTTTGAGATCATATACAGTGAAAGGCATCTAATCCTCAAAGTTGAGATGTGCAAACTGTGTACTTTGTCTTGTAAATGACTGCGCTGTGTTGTTGATTATCAAAACTGTGACAATCAGCTAATAGCTGATTCCACTAATTGTTTCAACTCTACTAACAGTGACGGACTAATTAAGTAAAGGGTGATGGCATCGTTACTGCCAACATGGTCATCTTTTTTGTGTGAAAATGAAACAGATCATCTTCCAGGTTTATGATAAATGTGACACCAGCTTTTAAAAACGCATGAAAAACTGTGTGAATAAAAGCCAAAGACATCACCAATATGAGACGAGCTATTTTGTCTTAGCCATATTTTTTGTTTACATATAATATATCACAATTCATTTGGCAATAATATGTCGATGCTTAAAACTGCGACATGTGGCACCTTTAAAGAGGCAAAGAAAACCAAGCAGGAGCAGAGAGCGAGATGTGACTGACATTAGCTCAAGCTCAGCTAATCAGTGGCACGGCCTTTTAATCTGCCCCCCTCTGTAGCAACGTTAGCCGCAGCCCGACAGAGAAAGTTAAATATTCACGATACAAGGCAAGCTACTCAATGTTCAAACAAAGTGCTCTGCCAAGTTCACCCATGTATGTAGAGGTGCTGTGACGGGAGAGAGTGTGGCAGGGAGAGGAAGAGAGGGAGAGTTGGAGAAATAGAGAGACGACGAGGAGAGAGAGAGAGAGAGAGAGAGGGGTATTTTATTATTCACACAAGGCATAATAAACCAGGCACGCTCGGTTAGCAACACTTAAACTCCCCGTGCTGTAGCGGTTAGCCGCTAATGCGACAGCAGTGATTTGGACATGTCCTATTAATAGTGCAGGGGAGGTTTCCATGCATGCTAATGGTGGTGTGTATTAGCTATTAATAGAATCACATAGGGGGTCCTGAGATGGGAGAACATTTCTGTGTAGTGGAGAGTGTGGTTTTTTTCTCAGTGTGTGTGTATGTGTGTGTGAGAGTAAGGATACACCCTGTATCTTTCTCCAATCATTAGCAGCAATGCAAAGTCAGTGTTTGTGAGCCAATTCAGAGGGAGGGGCTGCAGAGCGGAGAGAGTGAGACCCTGGATGGAGTGTGCAAGGATTTTGGCTGAGGTATGATTTTGCGATTGCACATGTGTGTGTGTTTGTTAGTGTGTGTGAGTCTCCAGAGGTTGGAAACAGAGTGTGTGTGTGTTGCGCGAGAGAAAAAGCGGATGGTGTGGTTTTTGAAGCCGGTATGATGCGGTGTGATGCAGCTGGAAGTTTGGAAGTGTTGAGCGCTCCACCTCAGCATGGATATTTAATGACCTGAGACCCCAACCAGGCCCTAAGACTCTTCCTCTCCCCACCTCTCCAACCCACATCCTTCTGGTTCTCCACCCCCTACATTGCGATGAGGAGAGAAAAGCTTCCCTTCCTTGCTCAGAGTCAATGTCTGTGGCAAGAGCTTAGAAACATCAAGCAGAATACAGAGAAGAAAGAGGAAGAGCTAAATCACACGTCAAGCTAAAGATAATAATGTCACAGTAATAATCGTAATGTCGTGTATGCAGTGCTTGTTTTAAACCTGATTTCTGAACGTATACTTTGTCTTATCAACAACTAAATAATCAGAAATCATGATTGTGTGATCTGTAACATGATTGGTTTACAACAAATGAACCAAGCTCTTAATTATGGTCTTAATAATTTTAGGTTACAATATGTAAAGCTCCATTTTATCTTGTCTCATTATCACATAATTGTATAAATACAGTGTAACACAGGCTAATTATACAGCCTAATATTATGTATGGTAATTTTAACACTAGGACAGTTTGAGAATTTGCTAAATACGCTATTGTCAACTTTGCAGTTTATTTCAACTTGGCCAGATTTGAATAGACCTGAGCATGTGGTCATATCAAAACAGCACAAGGAAAGATGTGTAGAAACATAATGTCAAACAATTATTATTAGTGAATTAAAATGCAAAAACAAGACAGTGTTAAGCCCAGCTGATGCTACCTCCCCTCCTCACACACACACACACACACACACACACACACACACACACACACATAAAAACATACAAAAATGGCCACACAATGTTCAGTACAACACTAAAGTCAATGTGAAACTTTCCAAGGACATCAAAACAATCACACTTCAGGAGAAAGGGAAAACACACTTGAGCTCATCACGGCGCTCCGTAACATTCATACATGCGTGAACAGTGTAAACAAGGTTACTCAATACAGTCGGAGCCCAAAGGGAAGCGGAAAACTGTTTCACTCTTGTAAAAAAAAAAAAAAAGAAAAAGAAAAGAAAAGAAAAGAAATATATTCATTCTGCTGTAAGAAAAGAAAATAATTAAGTAGCGGGTGAATAGTGCACACTGACCTAAGACATCTGATGACAGTAGTGTCGGCTGTTCAGTGTGAGCCACCTTTGACATGATGGATGATTATCATACTTCTTTTGTATTAATGTAGGCCATGTTTGCTACATGAAACTGGTGACCTGGGGCCTTACTGTAAAGACACACAACATCTAGACTACCGCATCAGTTAGACCTTAATAACCGACCTTGTAGAAGTAGATTTGTAATATTTCATTTTCCCCAACCAGCTTTTCTTGAGCTGAAGTTGTACATAGTGTTGTGGTATCAATGTCTTCACAAAGAGCCTCGTGGCAGTGAAAGAGGGAGGGGGGATGAGCGTGTGTGTGTGTGTGTGTGTTTGTGTGTGTGCGAGTGTATGCACTGGGCAGGTGTGTGTTGACAGAGGTGACTGTTTTCTCTCTCCATATTTTTACACATAACCATATCACTCCCACATTAAAAACAGACACATATATGTGCAGCGCACAAACACACACTGACACTCCTCTCACTTTAGTTCATACTTGGATCCTGAAATCACTGAAACTCTCACTGCCCAAATACAAAATACTTAATAATCCTATATTGTGTGTATGCATGTGTGCACGTCCGTGTGTATGTGTGTGTGTGCGAGCATGCGTGTCAGTGAACATGTTCACGCATGCATGTGTATGCATCATGCTGCTGAATAGGTATTGTTTTCCCCTGCGCTTCTGATCGGGCAATTTGGCAGCGGGCTCAGGGAGGGGAAGCTAATGCGGATCTAATGAGTCGGCGGCCCTGCAGGATTGAGAAGTGTATCGGCGCAGTAATGTGAGGAGATGGGCCCATGTCGCCTTGAGGGATTAGGCTTTTGAGCTGCAGTGGATGGGAGACCTCAGCAAGGCCACATCCTTCCACCTCTTCCCTCCTCCCACCTTATACCTTTCCTTCTTCCTCCTAAACAGTTACCCTAGTGGATGTATGGGCTCTCGCCCGAAGCCCGACATGCCCGCCCTGGGAGTAATTGATTTCTTTTGCATTCTCTGTTATGGTGGTGGCGGTGGCATCGGTGGAGGAAGCTCATAGTCTTTATGTATTGTCAGTGCACACGTACATGGCACTGATGCATGAGAGAGTTAAAGTAGGACTGAGGGATTATGTTGCCAGTGAGCTAGCGCCTGTTTGCCACAGTGGACAATCACTGCCTTTACTGGTATTGGTGGGACAATGGTTGTAGGGGACAGAGAGGGCTTACAGGCTTACACATGGACCAGCTAGGCTATATGTTCTGAGGTCATGAAGGTATCAATCACCCATGAATGTGCTGTATGTAGAAGAGAAAGGCTGCTTCACCAAAATTATAAAAGAAAAAAAGAGTATTTTCTCATTAATGCAGATAATTCGGGCTTACTTTGTTCAGGTTCAGCACCTCTGAGATGTCTGTCTCCACCTTAACACAACGCAAATCAACTGAATTTAATTTATGATGCTCACTAGGGCTGGGAATCATCACAGGCCCCACAATAGGATGTTATCACCATACTTAAGAAACGATAATGATGTTTTGCGATATGCTGAGTATTGCAACAACATATATCGTGATACATTACCTTTTTGCAACTTCAAATTATGTCCCCAAAGGAAACTCTTGCCAACATCTGTTTTAGTTAGTTCGTTTTTAGTCTTTTGATCTCATTTTTATTGCAGCAAAATGCATCTAATGGACTTAAAAAGCAATAATTAAATTTTTCTAGTAGGCAATAAAATGTTGCTACACAAAATATCGCAAACTATGTCGTATCAAGTTTTTCCCTCACCCTTAGTGCTCGCAGTATTAAAAAATTAAAGGGCTGCCCTGTGTAAGTCAGAGGTTTGAATCATCAGTTGTAGACCCCTCAGGTGACAGGAGTCTCCAAGTCCAGCAGTCGTTTTTTTTTTTTTTTTTTTTGTCAGCCAGTGTGCAGTGTACTTATTAGGACATTTTGGTCTTCTGTACAGGCAGCTGCGTACACAGAGGCAGCAGCTATTGAGGAGAAGGAGTGGCTTTGCGCCCTAATGCTCTGAGATAACATCATCTTCTCTCTTCTCCTTAAGAGTTGTGACCTTACAGCGCAAAGCAAGTTAGTACGATACAGTCTGGCTTTTGTTTGACATCTAATTGTTACACTTTTCAGATCCGTCATTACATTTCGTGAATGTCACTGTCACACTGAATGTGCTGCTGAACCCTGTTCAAACTTTAAAACTCTACATGGCAAAAAAGGAGCCAATAGTTGAATATTTGTATTGAACAGTCAAAGCTGATTGGACTGACAAAATTGACAAAAAACGGAATCACATACAGCCCTAAGAAATTACATTTAAGAAAATGACATTAAATAATATCCCTTTTACTGAAGGTAATCCACAAAACACACCATCAAAGTGAGAAAACAGGTTTTTTGTAAAATAGGTGAACCTACCCTTTAACTGCATGCAGGTCTGTATAGTGAGGCATGCATTCATGTTTAAACTGAGAGTATGTACATGCATTCACATAGGTGTGCACATTTGACAGATGATTGATGAGTGTTTGATCATTCCCCTTGTACTGTACCTCCACAGGCCCGCTGCTTCTGTGAGTGTGTGCGTGCGGGGTGGGAGTGATGGTGAGGGTATGTGTGGTCGGGCTGTGCTAGTGGGGTGATCATGTCTCAGCATTGATATTCAAATATGCCCTGAAAATACAAACCCTTATGTCAGGGATCAAGGACTCGCCTGGTTTCAACACAATCACTTCACTGTGTATGCTCCTCTCATAAATAAAGGAGCAGCGCTCTACTTCATACCACTGTGTTTTAATTATTAAGATAGAACCATGGAGGTTATCTCTCTGTTCACTGCCAGCAACTAGAGAGACGAAACAAATTTGAATTTTTGCCAGCACAGTGCTTCGAGAGCAACACTGTGAGGTGGCACGATTGAAGGACAATAGAATTCAAGAACTGAACTCTGAATCTTCAGGGGGAAGAAAAGAGTAAAAAGATACAAGAAAATGTGCTACAAATTAAACAGAGCAGGGGGTGACACTTTCATGGTTCTTATTTTATTGTTAGGATGTTATATAAAACTTCTAATTGCACAGCCATATGATAGGCTGAAAAAAAAGCATAGAAAAGTATTAGCGAATAATATTCGGCTTTGGATACAGGTCCGGCTATGATGATTTGGAAACGATGTTTCTCTTACTGTAATGTTCTTTTTACCACTAAACTTAGCAAAAATATGCAGGTTTTTTAAACACTAAGCAATAGGCCCCTTTTCAAGTTTGCGTGCAGGCCTCCAGTCGCTCTTTCAAACTTGGTGCTAACTAATTTGAACGACATTCAAACGCTGCTTGGACAGAGACAGACAAAATTTTGTGGCAATGCATGATTGTATCGTGCCGGTAAAGGGGTGAAAATTAGCGCAACAACCCAGGTGTTTTTTTTTTTAACACTGCCGATCTGAGCCGATCGCATCTGGAGCCGTTAAATACCCATGACTCCTGCAGTCATTTGTCCCGTGAGTGAATGCTGATTGTAACCTTTCCCATTAAATACAAAAGCCGCATGTTAGTGTTTCTTTGTGCAGTGGAAATGGGGACAAACACACCAGTGAAACCATGAGCCACAGGTGACTAGATAGATTCATCCTGATGTGTGAGGCTACATGAATTATCATTAAGGCGAACACCCACATACATGCTCTAACGCCGGTCAGCATTATAAAAAACGAACGTTAGGCGAGGCGCATTCCCTCCCTCATTAATTTAACCGGAGGACCATTATTTGTTTTCCCAGTGTTCATTAGTCAGGTGGGGCTGACGTGGTGGGCCACCACAGTTGGGAGGCGAGGACATTTCCTCCGTTTGTAACCATGCAGACAGGAGGTGTGTCTTTGTGTTTAGAGGTGCATTACATATTGCTTGTTGCCAAAGAGGGGAGGTAGTTGGGAGAAGTGGGAAAAGGGTAAGGGGGAGAGGGGGGTTAAGGGGGGCAGAGAAGAAGAAGGGGGAGGTAGTTGTGTAGTAGTTTCAACCACATCGATTGCCTGTTTTTAATCGGGCATAACAAATATAACTTCCCTTGAATCGAATTCCCCAGGTAAACCGTTATAAAACTAACCTTGTTATATCTATTGACAGGGCATTTAAATAAATATTAGAGCCATGTGGAAGAGGGGGGAAGGTTCCAATCCATTGATTTCTGTGAAAAAAATAAAATACCATAGTACTCATCTAACGAAGCACACCTCTGCTGCTCCTCTCCCTCCCTCCGTCGTCTTTTCCATCCCCCCCTACACACTCTCCTTAGCATATTAGGTGGAGAATAATGTGAAAAAATGCTTAGCACACGGGAACGAGGCCGGTGAGCGCAGACGTGGGAGTGGGTCCCCCGGGGGTGCGGTGGAGCCCCTATCCCATAAATCCCGGCTCTGGTGCAAACAATCAATTTTCAATTTTAATTATTTACCATGGCCTGCCGGACAGAGGCATTTATTTTCCCGCTCTGTCCGGATTAAAAATTAAAAATTAGGAGATTAATATTTGGTAGAGTGGGCAGAAAACGAAAAAGACCCACTCAAAAAATTCTTTATTATCTTTCTCCCCTTTCCCTCATGTGACGGGCGAAGGTTAGTGATAGCCCAACGAGTCAATCAATAACTTCATAAATTTTCAAGGACCTCCATCGTCTGGCCCCTGCCACCCTTGCACCCACTGCTATTTTAGCCGGGCTCCATCTGTCGGGGGCCAGTAACATTAAGCCTGTGCGAGGGGAGAAACTGGCAAAATGTGCTGCTCAGCACTTTCTGTCCGAGCTCTCCAGGTTTTGGCCTCTACTCTCACTGGCTTTCCGATATTTCATCTGTAAATTTAATTACAGAACCTGGAGCAATACAGCCAAGGTATCCCCTGTCAAGCTCTCATTCACACACAACTGGTATTACAAGTGGCAACCTGCAATAAACAGCCATGTGAAAACACACTGCAGGCACAGTGCAGCTCAACACAAGCGCTGCAGACTGAGCTTCAGACAAACCAAATAAAATTGGTGGTTTACAACATAAAATGTCTGTTTAAATAACATATTACCATAAATATATCACAGTTTTTCCAACACCATACCTTCTGGACAGTTATTCTTACGGCCTGTCATGAACAAGCAACCTTTCAACAATGCCATCAAGCTTAAAATAAAAGACCTGCCTAACGTCAATTAACAAACAACAATTAAGGGTCCATAGCTCACATCTCTGGCCTTGTTGTACAGAAGTAACACACCAACACTTTATTGTCACACTTCTCACCATGATGTATCCAGTGGTCTATAGGAGGGGCTCTAATGTGTCCATAAATTTCTGCGACTAAGCACACCAGCTTCTCCAGAGTGAAGGCTTTAATGCCGATCAATGGGGCGCTGCTGATGATCTCATGCTCTGTGGTGAGCATTTTGTGTTTTAAAACATGTACCTGGTATGACTTTGTTAGCTGTCAACCTCTGGAATAACCTGTATATTGTGGTATCATTTAACCGATGGCTTAAGTCTTTTGTACTGTCCATATGTTTCTGCGGGAAGACATCTTGAAGTGCAACAGCAGTTAAGAAATGTAAGGTCAAACTATCTTTGGCAAGTGGTGAGAAGTGCTGTTAAATGCGGGACTTTGAGCATAAAAAAAAAACTATAAGCAAAGGTTAAAACATGCTCAGCAAGTCACGTTATCACTTTTTAAAATCAATTATTCTTTTTTACTATGTCCCCCTTTTAAGCACTGTAGGCTTTCCAGTGTGCATTAATTCAAAAATATTCAGATGCATTTGAATAGGAACAAGATTTCATTTACAAAACAATGTTTTGTTAAAGCCTGAGAAAAAAAAAGTGTAGATGAAGTCATATGATAACAATTCATCTGATAATGGCAAGTAAAAGCCACATGAATTTTTAGAAGGCAAACAGGACACATTGGGAGACAGGCTTATCATCCTCTCTGGCCAGAATAATCCTTCAAGTACAGGAACAATAAATCTTTATGAATCAATTTGTTGACAAAACTGAATATCAAATTTGGCTCTTTCATATCCAGGTAATCAGGATACAACTGGGGGCAGTGGGTAGATATCACACTGTCACACTCTTCACAGTCTTTTCTCTGATACATATTCTTTCAAAAAACAGGGAGACGGCCAAAAGAAACACATATACATGAGTAGTATTTTTCTGCTGTTGATGAAAATGAAGCATGTGAGTCTTTGGATTGAAACTTGCATGGTTATTTACATATTCAATTGCTTTTTTTTTCTAATTCCTGAAAAACACCAATTTTGTGGATATGTGTTTTCTATACGACACGAGTGAGTCAGAAAGGTAGCGAAAACGTGTGAGGAGGAGATATTACAATTCATAGAGGAGGAAAGAAACAGCTAGCCTCTGGCTGTGTGAGTAGCTGCAGACAGGTAGACATAGAGAGCAACAAAGATACAAATAACTGTCAAGGCGCAGAAAGAGACAAAGCGAGCGATGGAGGCGGTGGGGGGAAAGGGAGATCTGAGCAGGAAAGAGACCAAGAGACAGAGGGAGACAGAGAGTGTTTTAGTTCAGAGCAGAATGTTGTTATTTATCTGGTGGCTGCTAAACAAATAAGGAGACTCCCAGTTCTGTGATTGTCTCAGTGGGGTGCTGTCAGATTTAGGCGCATATCTTCCCTCAGCATGCAACAAACTCTCAACACTCCAGCTGCGCTCTCTCTGCTCTCTCAACATGTTCTTCCCGAACATCCTCCATTTTTTTTTTTTTTTTTTTGATTTGTCTGTTTCAAGATTCCTCAATGTCCTTCACAATGTTCCTCAAGTATTCCTTTAACACTTTTTCCTATATGTGCTCTGGGCAAACAGCAGCTGATGGACCACAAAGTCTGCTTATGTCAATGCCACTTCAATCTGCATCTTTTAAATTTTAATTTTTAAGTATGCATGGAACAGAGGAGTAATTAGCATGGAGAGAACTGGAGACTTTAATGCTTGATAACAGGCAGGCTTTCTCCACAGTTATAATCTGGATTTAACAGAACCTCATCCACAGATTTAAGCACTCAAGTTATACAAACAAGACCCCATGGCTTGGTGCCAACAAGGATTCAACTAGCAATGCAAAACTGTTCAGTCAAATTCATGCACCTACAGCTCCGGCACCTGCTACCTCTGAGTCCACACTGCCTCCTGCAGCTCTTACAGCAGCCCATCATGGCCCGATCCAACATATTAAAGTGGACCCCCTATTGCACTGAGACCTCTGACCTTTAGCTAGGACTGGGGCCTCTGACACCTGTGTGGCCAGAGGAAGCAGAGGTGAAAGCGGAGGTAGAGAAAGCTTGACCTCTCTTTCTGCCTCTCTCCGAAGTGTCCGGCCGCAGCTGAGGTCAAGGGTTTGACCTCTGGGCCAGTGGGGTTATTGAGAGCTGTTGACCCCTGCGACAGGCCACTTGACCCTGCTTACCCTTGGGCTCAGGGAGCTTTCCTTGGTCCAGGACCCTGTGGCTGTGGCCCACCCTTCCACCGCGGGCCCGGAGTAAGAATCGGTCAGGGCCGAACAAACGAGGTCAGGGCAGCAGCGCTGGGAGATTTATGTCCCTCTGAAGCTCAGATAGCCTTCTGGCAGGGAGACTGAGCTCAAAGCTACGGTTTGTATGCTGCTGATGAATGATGAATTTGTACAACCTTGCCATGTTGTTTTTGCAGTTTGCTGTGGTATTGACATTGTTGAAAAAAGGAGGCTAAACTGTAACATGGGAAGGAAATGACCTTGTCAGCTGCTGTATATGCTGAAGATTGAGTTATCATTTTTTGCAGTAAACTGAATTTTCTCCTGTGGCACTAGAAAGAGTTACCTGCACTTGTCTCGACATGACACTACCAACAGGATAAACAAGCCGTGAGAGCAAGTGTTCAGTTCACAGTGTTAAAAATGTAGAAGTTTAGGATATAAGAGCTTCAGGGCATCTGATGTAACTGTTGAGACACAGCAGCAGAAATATGGACAGCAGTAGAAACCAAGAACTGGGTGAAAAGCACAACTATTTTTGTCACAGTTCTTTCTCTAATTGTTGCATGCCTTGAAATGTGCTTTCTGATTTCTGTTTTTTAGGTCACTAGGAAGGAAGAATAGCCGGCAAATATAATGATCTCCCACTGCTGATCACACCAACTCTCCACAAGCAATAAAGTAACAATAAGTCACCCTGCAAAACACTAAAACTTACTTAGTCTCCCTCATTCTTCCTTGAGCCCCTTAACATATAAATAAATAAGTGCAGAACACACATATCAATCTATCTCCCTTTCCCTGTGCACCGCCCTCTTTTAAAGCAGTGCTGCGGGCTTTTACCCAAATGGCGTCAGGGCCATCGGTATCATTTATAACGGGACGGCAGCGCTAATGCAGCGCGTGGTTCAGCCAGGATGTTTTATTCATGCTGTTTTATTATTAGGGCCCCACTTAAAAAGGTGAGGCGCTCTCCTCTCCTCTGGCCGCCTCTTGCCGGGGCTGACTGAGGCGCGAGCTTTATCTATCACCCTGACAAGAGCGTCTTCCCTGGGAAGTCTTTCAGAAAACTTCAAACACCCTCACTATTGATTTCTCCCCCTCTCCACCTGGGCACCGGCATACATCTTCCCCCCACCGCGCAGAGAGACAGAGAGGTTGGAGGGAGGTGGTAGTGGAAGTAGAAAGAGAAGTAAGGAAGGGGAAAAAAAGGATAGAAAGTAAAAGAGACTCACAGAGATAAAAGTAAAAGAGAAGAAGCCTGGCCACTGCATAACAATGCGGGTGACCTCACTTTGCTTCATTGCTCCAATTCTTGTTAGCTTCAGATAAGCGCGGCTGGCAAGCAGACAAGCACGGTGATTACAGCATCCACAGTATGCTAATTACGTATTCAAACAACACTTTGTGACACATGATTGAATCAAACAAAAAGATCATATGCACGCTGTACATCCTATGCCAAGTGATTGTTGGCAAAGCCTTTGTAGACAATCAAAGGTTCTTGGCCATGAAAATAACACCTTGAAAGGAGAGAGCAGTCCTTGAATCCCAGAGACAATGGAGACAGTCATTTCCTACTACAAGGTGAAACATGAAGAGTTTGCAATTAAATCTTGAATTAATAACGCCACCACAACAATTGCCCCTTGATATCTTAGTCAAGCCACTTCTTTAAAATAACAGTATTGTGCCTTTGCTATCTCTAGTGCTAGGAAGAGAGGCAGAGTGGAAACTAGAGCAGATACTGTACAATTGTGTAGTGAAAACGACAACTTTAATGTCATCTGCACAAGACTCTCATCTCTATTCTCATCTCATCTTTTTGTCCCAATTTCAACAGGCTATACACAAACGAAACGCAGGACCCCTTTTATTCCGTCTAATCAATGTCTCTCCTTGATAACAAAGAGGCACCACAATATCTACGATTTGAGGTCGTTTGATGATGGGATTTATTACCTTGCCCATTTGTTGGTGGAAGAGAAGGCTCGCTGATACGGAAGGAGATATGATTTAATGAGTTGTTAATGATTTGTCCTCAGATGGTTAATGAGAAACGGTGGGCCTGTGAACTATTTAAAAGTGCAGCCATATTTAAAGATTGTTTTAGAGCCCTACACTCACTCAAAGGGGCACACATAAATTAAATAAGAGACTTGAGCTGATAAGCAAGTAATTAACACAATAAAGAAGTAAGCCAAGGATATAAAAGCATGGGATCAATTAAATTCCTGGCGTGTCATTGGGCATCCTTTCCGACAGACACATTTGCGAGAAGTTTCAGCTCTATAAACATCTTTAATTGTGGCGTTTCTTTGTTTAATAGTCCTAATAACTGCGCCATTAATCCATTCGTTTACTCAGGTAGTAAAGAGCTTATGTTTGAAAGATCTTTTTCAGTGTGGTGTGAATCTTCTGCGTGGTTGTAAAGACCCCCTGGCACTCTAACACACTCTGAAATCAATAGCACAAGGCCCCATAGGAGAAGCTGGGAGGAAGCCATTGATTGACACGTTACTCTCATGTCAAACAGTAGAACATGGCATGGCAGCAACCACCTGCTGTCTGCTCCACCTGCCGCTCTCACCTCTCCACCAGACTTCACTAGATAAACGCTGCATTCCTACAAAAAAGCAGCATTGCCTTTACTGTGCATTTTTTTAAGCAAAATAAAAAAACACTGTGATGTTTGTGGGGGTTTTTTTTGTTGTTTTTAGAACTGTCAGATTTAATTGTTCAGTTTCAGCTCACATCCTAATCAGGGATGGTGAACGTCTCAAACAAACTGTCACTAAACCTGACTTGTAACAAATGTCTTTATCGCTTCAAAGTATTTCTGGATCCCCGACGGGCCCATCTAAGCACCGCTGTTCCGCCGGAGGTGAGGCGGAGAAATATTACTTACTCTGTGTTTTTTTGTTGTGTTAACTCTGACATCCACCCCTCTCCACCATCTACCCTGTGACGTTGGATTGCCTCTGGCCATCTCACCTCAACCTAGGTGGCTTGTTTTTCTTTTCAGCAGGGCTCACGTCTCTCTTTAATTCCATTGATTCTCGTTTGCACTTTGGTTGGAAAGAGAGGGGAAGTGCACCTGAGTGTTTACCCATGCTGCGATGTTTGCAGTGCCTGGTGTTGTGCGCCCTGAAAGAAGAATAAATTAGCGCCCTCTACAATGGCACCCTGAAGCAACCTCCTGGTGCGCAACATCAATATGGAGCGAGAAGCAAGCTGTGAGCGCGTACTGTCAGAGGCCAAATGGTTGGGAGGAGATGTCACTATTCAGCAGATGCTAGACAATTGCCCGCCGTCACCAATTCTCACACATATTCACTAAACTAGACTTCCAGAATCGGACACATAAGCATCTGTATAGGCACACGAATGCATGCACAAACACATACAATTAAATCGGTCGATATAAATAGGTGCACAGACACACCAATTAAGTACATCCCTGAGGTCTTCCTCTTCAATTTTGAATTTGCATAGATGCTTGTGAAAGTGCATCTTTACTTATCCCTGCGCTCTCCTTTCCTCACTTATGACGCACCTATTTCCTCCCTCAATCTCACAAAAAAATAATGATCTGAAATGACAGTTAAGATGAACAGATGTATTATGCACACACAAATGAAAATGCAAGAAGAGCAGTCCAATGAAAGACAAAAAACAAACAGGCCCAAATTAATATTTCATCATCAGTGAAATATTCATACGCTGTTGTCAGGCTAAGACCTATTATCAACCCTTTGTGTTGCATTTGTGTGTGTCTGAGTGTGGAAGGTGAGTGAGAGGAGGGGCGACATCTGGGCATCTAATATGTCCCACAAACGTGATGAACACCAGGACAGAAGACAAAGAAGACTCCTGAGAATTCATTAGTGGCACTCTTGCACATGAGAAAGACAGAAGGTGCAGGGGATGGCAGGGCAATATGTATTTTATATGTCTGTCCTCACAAAAAAAAATAGACTCATACATCCTCTCCCTCTTCCAGTCCCACTCTCCTGTTTTCTCTGTGAGTGTATGTGAAGAGCGGATACAGCTTGGTCTGCAGACACTGCAGATTCATCTACATACATCTGACCATCATGACAGCAATGTCCAAAAGAAGTGAGGTTTGTTTCTGGATGTCAAAGAAGACATGATCCATGTAGTCCTCCATGTGTGTTGCACCTATGTGCCTATACCTATGTAATTATAAATTGTTTTTCTGTTTGTGTGCATAGAAGATATCATGAACATTAAAGGGGAACTCCAGACTCATGGGAACAACAATTTTTGAAACTGTTGTAGTACTGAGAGAGATGGCAGCAGCCAGTAGCAGCAAACAGGCTACAATGTACCCACTTGGGGCAGGTGAGCCCTGTCAATTTACGTTCGTTTAAAGTGCTTGTTTTTGCCACAAACAGACTCAGATAGTTATTATGAGTGTCTTATAACATCACGACATAGAAATTAAACACTTTCCTGTACCGTTTGCTTGTTCTGGTCTGTTCTGTGCCCAAGTCTCGCTAAAGGAGAAGTCTTGTAGTGAAATATCACGATATGTGACTTGTTGCAGGAAGAAAATGGTGGAAACATGAGTGAGAGCTGGAGAGAGAGTGCTAGAAATAGTATGTTGTGTTGGAGTACAGAAGGTGTACCTTCAGATCAAGACATCCCCTTTAGCAAGACATTGACACATAACAGAACGAACAAGAGAAAGGTATGGAAAAACATTTTATTTATCTGTAGGGTCCTTTATGTAATGTTGTAAGACACTCATAATAATAATATGAATCTGTTAGTGGCTAAAATATTGAACTTGAAATAAAGAGGCACACCTTCCCCAAGATGTTACATTGCAGTCTGTTGCTGGCTGCAGCACTTTCTCTGAATACTGAACCACTTTCAAAAACTGTTGGTCCCAAGACAAGACTAAAATCCAAAATTGAATTTAAAATCCTTCTCCTAACTTACAAAGCTCTAAATGGTCAGGCTTTGTCAGATCTTAGAGAGCTCATAGTGCCATATTATCCCACCAGAACACTGCGCTCTGAGAACGCAGGGTTACTCATGCCTTCCTAAAGTCTCCAAAAGTAGATCAGGAGCCAGAGCCTTCAGCTATCAGGCTCCTCTCCTGTGGAATCATCTTCCTGTTACGGTCCGGGAGGCAGACACCGTCTCCACATTTAAGAATAGACTTAAGACTTTTGATAAAGCTTATAGTTAGGGCTGGCTCAGACTTGTTTTGGACCAGCCCCTAGTTAGGCTGACATAGGCCTAGTCTCCCGGGCAACCTCCTATGATACGCCGAGCACATTCTCTCCTTCTCTCACTCTCCTCAGTTTCTGAAAATTTGGTTCTTCTTCATATGGCTAACTTGGTTTTGCTGCATGTCACTAACTCAGATTCCTCTACGGAGCCCCTGTACTCCACTGTCTTGCAGGTTCCCTCGAATCGTGGCTAAGCCTGGATCGTGTGTCGTGGTGATGCTGCTGCCGTGGTCCTGCCAGATGCCTCGTACCACTGCTGTTATTATTAGTCATACTTCTACTGAGTCTAGGTTGAAAAATAATGGAGTTCCCCTTTGAGAGAGTGTTAAGATTTGAGATGATTCCACACTCCTCTCTAACATTACTATCACTACAAAAAGTTGTGTTAAAGACTGCAAAGTGATCAATATGGATAAAACAAAGTGTATCCAGTGAAGTCAATCAATAGGTTTATGGCATGGAAAAATAAAAAGAGAGACTTGAAAATCTTTCAAATTTTACATGATTGTGTTGCGTTCGTCAGAAATTGGAGATACGCATCACGTAAACTGAGAGACGTTCAACAGAAACAGTGGTTGAGCTATCATGCCTAACAGTGTGCTCTGTGGAGTAAGTGAGCTCCGCCGTATGAGGTAAACGCTCGCTGTCGTCTTGAAAATCAATTCTCCCTCTCTTCCTTTAAGTGGTCAATATTTTTTGTTTCTCGCTGCGAGCTCCACCGCGGCCCCTTTAATTCAATGGGCCAATTAGAGGTACCGTCATGTCTAATTCTGACTGCAGGGATGCTTGTTTGTGTTGTTACCTCATCCCTGGTGAGAGTCGGGAGGGGCAGGGCGAGGGAGTGAATGGCACACTCTGTCCAGTTTAACCATGGCACCCACTTGTCCTCGCGGCCCCCACCTTGTTTTCTTCTTCACCCTTCCTGCTTTCTCCGTTCTTCCCGGAGTCAAGGACGAAAGCAATTGATGCGAAACTTTCAAAAATGAATTTGGCCACGTGTGTCACTTACGGAGCGGGAAGGAGGGGTGGCTGGGGCCAGGCCACCACCACTCCACTGGGATCATTTGTTACTCAGCCCTGATTGGCCCTGACAAAACAATACCCTAAAAACTCACCAAAGTAAATTATGGTCCCGGTAAATGGCCAGCAAGGGTGGGGTGGAGAGGAAGGAAGGAAACGGCCGTCGGTCGGGACAGGGCCCCGCAAGCTGCCTTGGCCCGCTGCCAGACGCAAAACAAAGTAATGCGCTTTTGATATTAATAACGGAGATGATATTGATCCGTACTGGGGCCAGAGCCACTCTGCCTCCCTTCAGGGTGGGCCCCCATCGAGAAGGGGGAGGAGGTAACGAGGAGGGGTGCTCCTTGAAGAACCAATACCCCACTCCCAGCTCTCTGCCTCTCATCCACCTCCTCCTCCACAATCTCCTCGCTGAAAGCCACTTTTCCTGAGGGTCCATTTCATTTGAGTGTCTTTAATTACGTGAAATGGATTCCATGGGAAAAAGAGAAATGGCAGTGGTGGTGGGCACTGACAGAAGGAGAGGTAAAAGAGGGAGAGGGGTAAAGGGGTGGCTGGTGGCTGTGCGCTTCCATTTTCTGTGTCAGATTCACAATTCTGTCAGCAGCCGTGTCCGTTTCATCCGCTTCTCTCTTTTTTTTTTTTAAGGATGGATTTTCTTTGTGTGTGTGTCCTGTGCTTTCGGGACAAATGCAGTGAGAGTGTGGAGGACGCGCAGAGTGAAGCGGAGAGGGAGGACTGAACATAAAAATAGAAAATGGGCAACACAGTGAGGTGAAACAAGAACCGTTTAAGGAATTTGCTCAAGCAGACATATAACTGGAAGGTCACCGAATTCTCCGAATTGTGGTGGACATTTTTTGGGCAGATATTGAATGAGTGGAGCTTTTCTCTCACTTAACTTGAGCAACCTTCTGCAGCTACTACTGAAATGGAGTTTGAGTGCGTGTGACCCTCCACAACACAACCATAGTCGTTACTGAAAATGAGAATGAGCTGGTGAAACAGAAACAGTATTGCCAGCAACAGATGTCTGTTTTGTTTGGTTCATTTCTGCCTCTTGTACTACAAATCACTACCATTTAATTTTGTAAAAATAAATTACACGACCAGCTTCCCAGATGGCCCGTCTTGCACAGGATAAAAACTTACTCTAGATAAACCAAAGCAACTTTTTTTTCCCCCTAGATTTACCTTTTTCGTAGATTTGCATTGTAGAGCAATATAACAATGTGTGTTTGTGTGTGTGTGGCAGATAAGAAGACAACTGAAGAGAGGAAGCAAAAGTGAGAAAGCACAGAAACCTCCTCTGGGTTACTGTACAGCTTGCAACTGCTCAACATGGAAACAATGTAAACAAATGAGGCAGTGCATTAAATAATTAGTGGGTCCACACTAACAGCTTTGACTCCGCCGGCAACAGTGTTGTTGGGAGCAGTGGAAAAGCCAAGCACTAACACACTGAAGTCATAAATTCCCACCAAACACAAACATGTACACACATACACACACAAACAAACAGAGCGGCCGTGTGATGCCGTAGGCTGGCTTAATTTTTTAATGGAGTTTTTATTTTTTTTCCTCTCCTTTGTTGTTTTTGTTTGCCGTCTCCAGTGACAGCCATCAGTGTTGTCAATTTATGAAGCAGCACTATTTTCTGTACTGGGGGGAATTCTTCTGACAGAGAGAGAAAAATTCACATGTACCGAGTTAAAAAAGAAACTGTGCCATGAAGCCATATTGTATCTCCTTCTAGAAACAGGAACCAAGGGAGCTGTTCGAGTGGAGTTGGTCAGACAGCGTTTATCTAGGTAATTTATATCACCCCTGACAAAGTGATTTTAACACAACCTGAAAAATGACACTGCCTGAGGAGCTTTCTCACAAAGTGAAATAACTCTGTGCTGTAAGAGCAGTATTTTGCCATCTCATAAATGACTGAAAAGTTGTGTAATGCTGTGTAAGGTGTGAGAAAGACAGACTTAAAAAAAGAAAAGAAAACTAAAACATGAGAGTACAGAAATAACATTAAGACTGATATGTACAGAAAGGAGAGATGGAGGCAGAGACTGACTGACCAGGTGATTTACAACGAAACAGCAAGCTACGCACAGTGAGACCGAGCATCATTTGCATCTAGCTCACTTCCTGATGGTGCCTGAGCATTATTTACACTGGCTAGTGGTTTTCCCACAGGAGTCCGCTGGCAAACTAGAGAACAAACCTCCCTCTCTTTCTCCCTCCATCTTCCTCCACATCTCTCTCCCTGTATCACTCTCTCTGTTTCCTTGCTCCTTCTGTTGTCACAGGGACAGAGGTGAGCCCTGACAAGCCAGGGCCAAGTATTTGCATATAAAGAGCCTGCGTTCCTTCTACATGTCCTTCCCTTCCTTCGGCCGCAACTAATGATACACGAGCGTGACATATCTGCCAGGTTAAAAGCCATTGGTCTTAAGCCAACTGCTGCCCAGTGTGTCACAGCAGACTGTGATTAAAACGCAGATATACTGTATGTGCATGTGAGCATCCACTTAAACATGCACACCCATATATATGCATGTATGGGTGTACTGTACATATATTTTCACATGCTTATAACACTTTTATGTGGACAGGTAGAGAAACACACAGGAGCAGATACTGCCTCGCAGTTAATTGAGGATTCATTACTTCTGATGAAAAGTTAATCGAAAGGGTGATAAATATTTCATGTGACTTGGACCAACTGTTAAATACACTCAGAAAAAGGTGCAAATTCCCTTCTTCTTATATTTTCTGGCATCGGTGATGTTGTCTCGCAACCTGTTAGCCACCTTACAGCAGTCACACGAAACATCGCAAACACACCTTTCTTCGATTTGTTTCTGTTGCATGTTATCTCAGTTTGCTAACAAATGAATATGTTAGTAACCCACTGTGAGAAACATAATTTTCACTGTTTTGATGACACTATTAAAAAAGTATAACACATAATACAAATTAATGTGAGACAAGGTGAATTAAGTTGGTTATACCTTCATTATCTCTTTTAGATGATGATGTTCTACCTTTGATTCTTCTTTGTTTAACTGTGTTCCCCTTCAAAAAAGTTACATCCATGACCCTTCAAATGGACAAAAATGTCCATTTTTTAGAAACTTTTGTAGTGTCCAACAAAGGGTCACAGGGAGGTGATTTTTTTGCATGGGGGTGTCATTCTGGGTGAAATTTCAAAATCCCAGCTTTCAGCACGAAAATCCATTATTTGACCCTGTAATGCATTTTTATCCCATCCATGACCCTTCAAGTGGACAAAAATGTCCATTTTCTAGAAAGTGTCCAACAAAAGGTCACAGGGGGGTGATTTTTGTCAAGGGGGGGTAATTTTGGGTTAAATTCGAAAATCCCAACTTTCAGCATGAAAATCCATTATTTGAACCTGTAATGCATTTTTATCCTATCCATGACCCTTCAAGTGGACAAAAATGTCCACCTGTCATTTAGCCATTTGTTATTGTTGCTGGAATAAAAATGCATTACAGGGTCAAATAACGGATTTTCATGCTGAAAGTTGGAATTTTGAAATTTCACCCAGAATGACACCCCCATGCAAAAAAATCAGCCCCCTGTGACCTTTTGTTGGACACTTTCTAAAAAATAGACATTTTTGTCCACTTGAAGGGTCATGGATGGGATAAAAATGCATAACAGGGTCAAATAATGGATTTTCATGCTGAAAGGTGAGATTTTGAAATTTCACCCAGAATGACACCCCCATGCAAAAAATCACCCCCCTGTGACCTTTTAATTTGTCTGTGAGGGAGTTTTGAATTTTGGAAATGGACAAAAATGTCCAGGGGTAACAAAGGGTTAAAAGTCCAGTGTTCCGATATTCACCTTGACTGTCATTGGTCTATCGGAGGCTAAAAAGCAAGGCTCAAGCTAACAGCCATAAACTTAGATTAATGAGCAGGTACAAGAAGAACACAATAACTGTTCGGCAAATGGGCTCTGTGATCTCACTGTTATGTAACAACCAGGCTAGTAGCAGCCGGAAAAAGTGTTTGGGACGAACAGAGATCTCTCTCGGGACGTCTTCCTGACGAAAGGATGCAGTAAACTCACTATTGTCATCTTAGAGGATGTAGCCTTTTGCTTCCTTGACCGTGCCACAATGTGAACAATGAATCTGTGGAGCGCCAGTTAACGTTAGCTCTAAGCAGCCAGTAGCTGGAACTAACAGCTCATGGAGTTACATTATGATGCGTTAAAGCTCTATTCAGTAAAAAGGAGTTTTGGGCAAAGATAAATTGTAACGTTCTCATGATGTGTTCAATGTAATCTTGTAAAATGTAGTTTTTCGTGAGAAACTGCACTAAATAATTGTTTGAAGGAGACATATGTTGATGTATTCACAGCAATGTAAAATAGATAGGAGAGAGGGAATGTTGATATATTATACATAGTAAAAAGTCCTATAAAGCATTTTGTTTAGGTTGTTTTATAAATTTGTATGATTAAATTTGTGCTCACTCAAAGGTAGTGTAATAAAGGGCTTAATTACTTTAAAACAGTTAATTTATTACTTTGTAATGTAGATTTCTTTGTTTCAGTGGCACAAAAGGAGAAATAAAAACAACAAAAACAAAATAAAACAACAATATAAAAACATTGTTACTAGCTATCAGCCAAATTGTTATTTTTAACATCGGTATCTGTGTCAGCCCACAATTTCAAAATCGGTACATCCCTAGTTTTAACAGACCTGTCTACTAAAAATTACATTCATTCAAAACTAATTTGAAACACAAAGTACATTTTCTATTATCATAATGCTGCTTATTAATGTATCTGGCAAGTTGCAAAAAATGTTGATACTTAATATAGCAGCAAAATGTTCACTAAAAACTATTTCAGTTTTCTGGCAAAATAGGCAATGTAGCAATAGTATCCACTCGTGGGGATTACAGCAGCATGATTATTTTTATTACCTTATTTATTAATGTTTAACTGAAATCAAGACGTCTACCTAACCTTAACCAAAGTGCATTTGATGACTAAACCTGAAACAAGAGTCTTAGTTATTATGTCTCTTATTAAAATGTAACCAAAATCACTATCTTTTCCTAACCTTAACCAAAGTGCTCTTGTTGCCTAAACCTAAGACTGCCCGCCATCCTCCCAAACACCACCCTCCAAAGCCTGTGTGATACATGTAGTGTTTCGCTACCTGAAAGAAACATTGTCTCAGAACATAACCCAGGCAGTGACTACGTTGCCACAAGAACATAATTAAGAAAGCAGTTTAGTAACATACAGTTGTAATTTCTAGGAGACAGGGTTGGGTTTTAATACTTCACCTTCAATGTAAATTTAGCATTTCAATGTTGAATGGCTGGTGAAATCAAAAACCTTCTTTGAGTCACATCTCAGAAATAATCTTGCATTTTTATTTCATTGCCAACGGCCATTTCCTAAGGCTAGATGAAGAATAGAAGAAGTAAACTAAATTTTAATGAGAAGAGTAAAGAAGGATCATATTACATTTAAATTTAAGTCAATATGTTGAGGAGGAAAAAAGATGATTTTATATTTATCACCTGAAACAGTACTATATATGTATCTTATATGAATCATCTTATGCCAGCAGAACAAATCTTGATTTTCTGGTGCTCCATAAACAAATGTTTAAAGGTTAGTGGCCTAACTGGTCTCCCAGTCCTCAGACTGCTAAACAGGATCAAAGACTGTATAGTAACTCCAGCATACACCATGTACAGTACAGTGGGGTGCACTCTGATGGTGGTCAACAATTGCTTTCTCTTTCTTTGGATGGATGAGTGTAATCTTTGACCCTGAGGTGTTCTGTACAGACAAAAGGCAGAGTGGTGGAGGTGGAGGTGGTGGTGGTGGGGTGAGGGGCCATAAGTCCCAGCAGGCCATGTTGACAAACTAGAACTCATGCTTTTTAAGACCGTCCGTCCCTCCGTGCCACATATCCCCTGTTGAGGCATCCAAATACCTTCCCAAAATACACACCACCTCCCACTCATTGACCATTCATATGAACACCTCTCTTGTCTGTTCATTCGCATGCTACCCATCAGAACAAAAGAGAAGAGGAGGTCAAGACGAGGACCGGCAGATATTCCTGTATGTTTATGAGCTACTTCACTTCCTTCCTGCGTATCACCCCTCCAACACACACATCCTTTTTCACCCTTTCTCAGGCCAATGCAGGTCTACAAATACGCCTATACACTCTCTTTTTTCATTAGGCCAAAATACAAACTAGCGGTGAAAAATCAAGCGGGTGTGAGTATTAGAGAATGCCCTCCCTCTCCTACTGCTATATTAAATATTGAGTCAGAAATGAGCTGGAAGGTGTCTGTAAATGCTAAATAATGGAGAGGCTGCATTCGTCTGGGTCAGAGCTCTCTCTCTCTCTCTCTGATACATTATTAAATGAGGATGCACTTCCCCATCGCAGCAGGAGAGAACAAGGGGCAGGGGGGCACCCTGTCTTCTCCACAGGAATGGTGGAGAGGAAAAGGAGTGGGGGTGACGAGGGATAGGTGCAGATTCACAGACTAGGTGTGTGTGTGTGTGTGTGTGTGTGTGTGTGTGGAGAGAGAGAGAGGATTAGGTGGGAACGCCAAACAACGGGCAGGAGAGACATAAGCATCCTCCAGCTCGGCCCCCCTCCCCTCCTACAGCCCCATTACACACACACACACACACACACACACACACACACACACACACACACACACACACACACACACACACACACACAGCCTCCTTGCAGAAGTACCTTGAGCCCATTTGTACTAATGACTCTCCGTGCCTAATGCACTTTATGGAGGACGGGGCTGGATATTCATTTGGAGGGAGGGAAGGGGTGGGGGACGTGTCGGGACGAAGTGCTCTGCCATACGGCTTCCCGTCCGCCTGTTTTAGCTGGCCGATTTTTCAGCAAGGGGCTCGGCCAGCACTTGGTCCAGCAGTAATGCGATTCATCACAGGTAAAGTAGGTAGGAGCCCTGATTGTCTCAAGCCTCTCTGAGCTGTCGGGCGGCCCATATGCACAACCAGAGAAAGTGCTCGGTCAATAACTAATCAAAGAATTGCAAATACAAGTCTGCTGCACAGGGGAGGCCGAGTAAACTAAGGAAGATGTTCAAGTTTGACGCACATGTACTTAATGTATCCTGCTACTCTTCATACTGACTGATTTTTCTTTTGCCTCTGCTTTGCTTTGGTGTTATATCTTCAGTCTTGGCAGTTAACATAAATCGCACACTCTGTTTTGAATGTTAAATTGCAGCATTTGCAAAAACACAAGGACAACAAAGTAAATCTTAATAAATGAGGTGGTATGAATGTTTGCTTTGGATGTCGGTGCCATGTCCACCTGCCTTGGAGAATTTCCCTTATCACATTTGCCTTTGTTTGGTGACTTCTGTATTTTCAACTCCACCAGGGGAGGGTTTCATATGTGTAGCGTTCCCAGGGTGCGTGGCATGAAGCCAGTCTTGGAAATCACACTCATTCAAAGTGACAGTGCCAATAAACATCCCTCTTCCTCAGGTTTATGTGTTCGTGTGTATCTGCCTGCTCTGGGACGGTAGTTACGGCAGATGAGGGAGGTTCCCATATTCTTTGAACACAGAGGAGGCTGGAGCTCAGAGACCGGTGGGGGTCCCAAAGTTGGAGTTACAGGGACCCCCCACTCTCCCTTGGCTCCCTTTGCTCGCCACCAGGGAGGACGCTGCTGCAACCGGTAGTGGCGTCTCAAGACAGAATGAAAACAAACTGGCACAGATGACAAATGCACACAAGCCTGTTCAAGTACGAACTCACACTCCCTCTTTTACTCTCTGCTGCATACACACACCGAGCCGGTATAATAAATAAATAAGTCATAAAGAGAAGAATCGTTTGATGTTACCTTGTGCTGCCTGGGGCCAACACTACACTGGGGAGCACTGCCACCCCTAGCACACACACACACACTCTTACACACTATCACACTCGCAGACTTACACACAATCCCGGGAGAGGTAACTAATGTAAGGGGTGGAGGGAGAGGAGCAGGCTCTCCGCCCAAGAGGCCCCGTGGACCACCTTTGGATTTGGGAGGGAGTATCAATTCAGGTTTGAGGCAAAAATGTGATGTACTCAAACAGGTGTGGTTCCCGCTCTGATGTCCTGAAGGCACTGGGAAAAGCACTGGTATTGATACAGCGTGTGTACTATGTGAATTTTTGAGAAAGCAAAAAAAAAAAAAAAAAGAACATTCTTGGACTAAGTAAAAGAAAGCCAAAGCACTGCACCTTTAAGACCCAAAAAAAAGCAAAGTTATGGAAGAAACCTGGACAAACGATTCTATTTGAAGATTAATAAAGACGGACACATGAGCTCCAAATTGACATTTTGCTTTTGACAAAAATAAAAACTGAGCAATATAATTTTTTAACACTAAGCAAAGTGATACTCTAAAATGACTCAATGACCGGGTTATCTGTTACACTGGATTCTATAGAGTGCTGCAGGGACGGCAGAGTGTTTTTGTAGGCCAACCCAGAAGTTAGCATCGCCGTGGTTCCTTTGACAAAAATCAAATGGGATTCTTCCACTGGATTCTGGATTACAGCAGAAAATAAGTTTTGTGGCAAACATGTGTTTGTGATACTTTGTTTTGCTCAGCATGGTAATATTTATCAATGAACACCACTTTTATGATTTCTGAAGTGTAAGTGCAATCTTCAGAAGTGAAAAAAACTAATGTTAGGCTATAAACACACTACACAGCGGTCACACGACTTCATGTCACAATAAGAGGCTGTAAAATTCAAACTAGAATGACCATCTCGCAGTTGTATGCTGAACCTGTCAACCGGGAAATGGATGGTTCACAAGGTGGGCACCCAAGATTAGTGTCACAAATTCAGTATCTGACCAAATGTCTCCTCTTCAGTTCCTGAGTTATGGCACTGAATGATGGCCAGAAAAGTGTTTTAGCAGGACATGATGATGTCACAGTGAAGTTGACCTTTGACATTTTGGATTGGACTTCATAACTTTACTGTACTAGACATCTGTGTGATTTTTTTTTTCAGAATTAGCAAAGCAATTCCTGATTTATTGCCAAAAACATGTTTTGCGAGGTCACAGTGACCTTGACCTCCGACCACCAAATCAGCTTATTCTTAAGTCCAAGTGGATGTGTGCCAAACTTGAAGAAATTCCCTTACAGTGATCTTGAGAGACCATGTTTACGAGAATGAGATGAACGCGAAATCAGATTGACATTGACCTTTGACCATCAAAATCTGATCAGTTCATCTTCATCTCAAGATGGACATTTGTGCCAAATTTGAAATAATTCCCTCAAGGTAAGTAAGCAGAACTCCCTCTGCACAGCCAGTCTCAAGTATCAGGTGCTGGTCAGACACAGGAACATCTCAAATCTTACAATAAATCACCACACACTGGACTGAGTTACTGTGATTTTATGAAGAGCGAACAACGCGTTTCACCCCGTGGCTTCTTGAGCGAACCTGAAGAAGCCACAGGCGAAACGCATTGTTCGCTCTTCATAAAATCACAGTAACTCAGTTCAGTATGCGGTGATTTTTGTTAAAATTCCCTCAAGGTGTTCATGAGATACTACGTTCAAAAGAATGGGACGGGCCAACCCAAAACCATTACACCTCTGTGCCCGCACAAAAACCCATCTACTGCGATACAAAGGAACTGGAAGTGTTAAAATGATAACTCATTTCCAGGTGTGGGACTCACTGCATTACTCACTGCAGCACTCTACTGCCCTTCAGTTAAACCAATAAATTCCAGGGACAATAAAGCTGCCAGTATTACGTTATTGCAGGTATATTGGTATTGATGATGCTGGCCAATAAGTAAGAGGACATAGCACAAAAATGCTGTTATGAGGTCTGTTCAGTGTCCTGCTCAGCACATATTTCATTCTTCACAAATGAAAACTTACATAAATAAAGGGATACCTACCAAAAAAAGCCGTGGAAAACAACTATTCAACTCTCAAATATTGATATTAGCAACAGCATAAACATACAATATCAGTCAGGGCATTGAAGAACTACACAAGAACCCATACATACATGTTTACATAGCATGTAAACATATGAGTGTGATTTCATACATTAAACTCCACAGCAGGGGTTATATTCTTACAATTATTGGTTTAAATGTATTTTGTCATATTTTCTGCAGTACACTTCTCTCCATTTTATCCATTCCTAGAATTTATTAGGTTTTCCCTCATAAGAAAGTCATTGTAGAGACTAAATACTATAAAGTGGCAGGTAAGAGGAGGTATAGTGGTTCATCCTGGAGTCAACACCTCAGTACAGCTCAGTAACTTTTTCTCAAACTTTTTCTTTTTTTTTTTTCTTCCTCCTCTCTGCAGAGCAGTCACCCAATTGTTGGCCTGGACTGAGTTATTTTGGCACCTCTCCCTCAGTGAAAATGACTCTTTCCCGGGGCACTGACAACCACCTGCACCTCATTCTGTGAGTTGGTGTGTATGTTTTTTCGTATCAGCTGCATACACACGTCAGCACATGCTCAGGTGAAATTGTGTATAATATTTTTGATTGAGAATGTACTCCAGAACAGGATATTTGCAGTTCATTATTATCAATCATTATCAATCATTATTATTATCATCACAACAGAAGATGCTATCACATCAGTCATATCTGCCACTTGTGTGATGCCTGCTTTAATAAGCATTTCTTCAACATACAGAGGGAGGGATAATCAGCTGAGAAAAGCAAGCTGATGAGCACCTGCAGTATTAAGCTGTGATGTGCAATCGCAAGGCGTCATCAGGAAAAAAACTTCACAAGGGGGTAAAGGATTAACGGATGGATAGATGGATGGATGTGCACAGGACACATTGTCTTTTCCTGCTATCAGGTACTGTATATAAAATATATTTACAATATAATTAAAAGGATGAATGTATTTTTATTAACTGAAACACAGCCATGTTGTTCACACTATTCACACTATGTCACGACCATGTCAGCCAGAACACTGCGCAGCTACACCCAGTGGATTCATCCCTCCCAACTCCCACAAGCCCAGTAAGACCAAAGATTTGCAACGGGACAAAACCGTTTTAGAACATTGCAGAGAAAAGTTGCAGCAGTGTGAACTGGCCGTCTGAGCTCGACTCAAGTTGGTTGATAGTGTCACATGCAACTCCTGTGATCAAATTTGCCAGCGGCTGGTTTTACGACATAAAACACGTCACCTGTTTCTACAGCAAGTTGGCTTGTTGTGAAGTCCCCTGGACAAGTCAAAATGACCACAGACGGCGTATCAGCTTGCAGTGGCAGGTGTTCTCTTCCAGCTGAGCCCTCTGTCTCCGTCCTCACATGTGCCAGTATTGGATGGTGGGTCGCTGCTTATGTGTGCTTTTGCAACTGTAGCCAGTATCTTACTCTCACTATCCTTATTCACATTTTAAGAAGCTGCAAATTATATTCAGCCACAAAATAAGCCTGAAAAGCTGCAAACAGAGCAGAGGTACAGAGAGTCGTTGCATAGAGATGATACACTGTCTCATCTAGCTGCGTTGGTGTGAACCAGCAGGTTTTTAGAACGTTGCAGGACAGCGCATTGCAAGTAGTTGCATGTTTCTCGTTGTGAATATTTGGTCTGAATGGGGCTTTAATGTCAAGATGGCAGCAAAGATAACAAAAACAGTTGACTTATTCATCTTGTACCGTGTCTAACTTTACTAGATCATAATATATCAGGTATGACATTGGTCTGTGGATGCTCCATTTCAAAATGAGACCAAGCTTTTGTGAGGATTTTGGTGTTTGAGCCACAACGAAGGCCAAAAAAAGGCCTTTAACAGACATTAAAGGTTGCTCTTTTTAGCTAAGCTGATTTCTGAAAAACCTGCAGCCCCTACCGTCTAGTTAAAGGAGTGAGGAGGAGTAAGCAGTCAATGACAGTACAAAGCAGTCACAAAAGGTCCTTAGACCAAAAAAAAAAAAAAAAAAAACTACGCTGATTGGTCTGGTAGCATGTAGTGTTAGCTGCAGACAGACAGATACACACATTCACTTTCACACACATGCATGCACACCAAAACCAAATGCATGATGATAAAAATACATATTAAATAAATGTATTAGTTGTTCTGCGTATTGCAACTCACTAAGTACAGGTAAGACAATAACCCTGCATTCAGGCTGCAAAGAAACTTGATAAGCTGGCGTAGCCTGACCTTAACTTACTTTCTCTTGAGTCAACAAATCAGATTAGCAAGTGCTAATTAGGTTGCATTAATTGGAAAAACAAATCAATAAAATTATGTCAGAGCTCGCAATCAACCCCTGCAGAGGATGCAAGCTCTCTCTGAGCATCGTCTGAAGTTTTTTGTTATTACTACAACCTTTAAACTCAGAATCACTGGTAATGAAACAAAACTGCGACAGTAGAGACACAAGGAAGCACAGAAATCTGATTAGCTCTCCAGAGCTGATGACTGTGAATACTTGAGCCATGTTTACAAGCTTGTTGACTGTCCACACATCAGCTGAGCTTCCCTGTTACACAGCTTTGCAGGAAATTAATGGACTTTTAGTGATTTGCTGATTGTGTTGCTTGCACTGTCAACATGGGGTAAATTTAATCAGTTAAATATTCTTTTGTGGTATTTTGGTGCAAAAAAAAAATATATAATTTTTTTTAAGAAATATAATTTAATTTCAGTTGTACTAACATAAAAGAAAACACATTAAATAAAGGGATAAATTTATTTTCAGAAAATATTTTAATTGTCTGTAAGTCAAATATTCTTGCTTTGTTTCCTGACCAGTTGTGACAAGTTGTGTGTCTATCTGCTCGTCCCTTCAAAGAGAAATTCTGGTTGATAGTTTGTGAAACAGTTCTTTAATATGATTCCTTTGTTGCGTTTCAATAAATGTGTGTATTATTTTAAAAAATAAAAATAAAGCAGTGTGTGTTAAAGTCCTAGAGACACTGAAAGAACTAAGATCAATATTCAAACCACAGTTAATGTGCTGGTTCAGTGGCTACTGTTGCCGGCTGCAAACAAACCCAAGGATAATGTATTCAATTCTAAGACCATTAACTATATTTTTTAGCCAATATATAATGGATTGACTTTGAGTAGTGAAGTTTGGCCTGTGGCAGACCTATAGCTGCCACATTTGATCACTAAATGTTAATCAGCGTTAGGCTTGATCTTCTCAAAGGGTTAGAAAAGTATCATGAAGTACACGAGGGCTGCTTAACTGTTGTTGTTTCAGTCAGTTTTTGCCTGGTGGCATTGGCCCACACCAGTGTTAAAGTCTTTTAGTTGGCATATGTTAGAATGTGGGGGATTTAATCTTCTATGCCTCACAGCTGGAGCCTCGTTGAATAATGTAAGACACACGGGGGCAGTCTGTGGCTCGATTTTACTGTTGCCCTCTTCAAATACTTGCTCTTTGCCAGTGGCGTTTGTCGAGAGTTTTGTGGGCAAATACCAAGAAGAAGATGATGGAGTATTTGTAGAACTGTAGGATGTTATCTCTGTTCTTAATTGAAACAGGCACAATCATAATATATTTACACACTGAACGGTTTCATTAAATAGGGAGGCAAGCTGAGGAATAAAGGATTGGAGGTGGAAATGTGTGTCTAGAATCAAACAATTAATATTGTGTGCATTGAGAACCTCTCAGCATTACCAATTCTTGTTACTTTAAATGGAAATGATGATCTGTGATGTACTGACACTGCTGAGGGCCAAGCATGTGCTTTGAGTGCAAGTGTAACAACACTGCAACAGCATGGTTTTATTTCATAAAGCCATGGGTAAAGGGAGTCTTGATTTTTGTTGCCAAGTATGGTAAATAGTAAGTTTTTCTTTCGACTTTTACTGATGTTTCTGAATTCCGTGTTCCATTTTGATTCTTTGGGCTTTTGTTTTTTTGTCTGCACAGGGCACAAACGCAGTGTGACACTGGCTGACTGGTTTTTTCCTAGGACACACTGAAGTTATTTCCTATCCAGCAGCACCCTAAAATCTTGGTACCAAAAATGTGTGTGTCTTGCACGGTGCGCAAGATAGTGTCTGCTCAGAGAAGGTTGACCGCTAAACTCACTTGTGTTCCATAAGTTTTTTCTGGTTATACTTGGTGAAGACACACAAATATTTGTCCAGCTCACCAGATGTAGACTGTGGCTACAGGCTTTCCACTGGTTGGCTAATTCAGGCAGGCATTTTCCCCTGATCCACTAAGAAACGACAACCTCCAAGCTTACAACCAACACCCTGATAATGCCACCTTTTGATGAAGATATAGATCTTGAAATAAGGCAAGCCTGCTTTGTTGTTGTTTTGCTTTTTTGCAGATAATTAACCATTAATGTCACTGCTAACCTCCCCTCATGTAAAAGTGACACTGAAAAGTTCCCCCCGACACAATTTTGTGGGGGTACCATTGCTGCATCCTGGGTTTAGCACCGCCCTGAGACAATTGTGATTGGTTTAAAAAAATACAAAGAAGCCAGGGTATTTTGTTTCTCCTATAGCAGAATGATAATGTGCGCCTCAATACCCATATTGACCTCCCTAAAATCACACAAACACCTTTATTTATGTTTCATTCATCTTTCCATTTTTTATTGCATGTTTTTTTCAACCAGCTGGCATGTAATGACACACACAAAACATTTTTATTCCAAAGTGGCAATAACGATTCTTACCAGCTCTGCAATCCACAAGAATACCCAAAGCGTGCTCTGCCCATGATGCATTGGGTACGGTTCATGAAAATAGAGCCCTGAGTCCATCAACGAATGATGGAGAGCAGCTAGATGATGCTCATGATCCTGCCACGACACACTACACGGCCAACAAGTGTAACCCACATGTCAGTCACAGAGTAAGGGAATATTAACGGCGTGATTACTCAGACCCACACGTATACACATAAACACAGATAAATTAAAGAAACACGTGCACTTTTCACCACTTAAAGTCTTTCTTTGCATACAACCTTGCAAACCCTCAGCCACTTCATCTTCCTCCCCATCTCCCACCAGAAACTCTCACATGTCAGAGGGATGGCAGTATCTTTGAATAATCCTTTAGTTTGTTTACATGTAATGAGTGGTTGTGGACTGATGTGCGTTGTTGATAGCTGCAGGGAAACGAATAGGCCTTCCATGTTTAAACAGGAGCATTAGGGTAAAGAGGTTGTTGGGATTTGCATGGATTTCATCCTTGTGTGTCAGTCAGTCCATGACTAGCCATAAAGAGCAGGTTAAACTCCAAACAAACACAAACACAGACAGGGAGTAATGGGGTCTGGTCTGGGATGGGATGATGTCTGCCTTCAGGCCTTGGTTTTGGGACAGTTGGAGTGGGATTGGTTGTTTGTAGGTGCATTTTGGATTTTGTATGACAGTTGTGTGCACATTTCTATGTTTGCATGCAAGTGTGTATGTTTATATGCAGACAAACTATGTGCGTGAATGATTGTGTGTGCATGCATGTGTGTCCTTATGGATGTGTATGTCTAAATGTGTGAGACTGTGTTTGTGTATGTGTACCATGTGTCCATTTGATGAGGGCCAAAACACACAAGTGGAAAGCTGCCCAAGGGGTGATTGAAGTTGCTGACATTTTAAGGCTATTGAAAACAAAAGCTAATAGGCAGCACCACGTGCTGGAATCGTGTCTGGTTCATGTTTAACAAAACAAGGTCACAGAGGTTGTCGGGCCATGAATTCCATAAATAACTTGATAATGGGATTTTAAAACAAGCCGTCCACCAGTCATCTCCCCTCCTCTCGCACCCTCCCTTTTGCCCGTAACGGGCCCTCAGTGTGTGTGTGCATGTGTGTGTCTTTCAGAATAGAGGGAATATTAGAATGCAAATGGATTCACACCGCATCCTCATAAACAACGGTGTTCATTTAACCCCCGACCCCTGCATTTAACTGCCCATCAAGTCATTTGTGTTGGGCAAGACACGTGGAAGTAGGCTGAGGGAGGCCAGCAGGCGTGTGCATGCATGTGTGTGCAAGCTAGCACACTGGTGTGCATACTTGTGGGGATGTGCAGACTAATGTGTGTTTATGAAAACAATATGTCGGTGTCTGTATGTATATACGGGTGTTTGGTTGTGTGTTTACGCCTGTTTGTGTGGGTCCGTGCATCAGTGTGTCAACACCTGCATGTGTGTTTATCTGTGTGCATGTGTGTCCGTTTTTTTGAGGTGTGGGTTTCAGAGTTTACCATTTGCAATGCTCAATTAATCTTGTCAGCATGCATTTACAGGGGAATTGAACACCTTTTAAAGTGGGCCTGGCTTTGTCACTCTCTCCTTCTCCATCCATTACAGAGACACAGACACAGTCCTTTGGAAGACCTTGTGCAGAACGCGGCTGATTAAAACATATTAGAGGCTCTTTTACCACACAGCACTGGCAAGGATAAAAGTTACCCTCGTTTTAACCGTTTTATACCGTTTCAGGTCCATTGCCATGAAAGTCCTTGATTCCAGTGTCAATCTCTATATCTATTTCAATCTGTCTCCCTCGATTTTTTCTTATCCTTGTCTTTGGCTATTCTAAAATTTTTATGAAACACATGCACTTTCTCCACACTCCTATCTCTGAATATCATTCCTATTCTTCGATTCAGCAAAAAGGGACAGCTTTTGGGCTTTGCTAAAGTTTTATGACTTGCCTGAGGCCTTTAACCTGAAAGTATACAGCTATCTGCCCCTTTCACTGCTGTAAGAATTAGCCAGTGAGGTACAGAAGGTGGACAGAAACAGAAAAGGGAGAGCAGTTTATGTTATAGAAACAACGCGCGGTAGAGGAGGTTAAAAAAAATGAATAAATAGAGACTGAACAGGTGGAGGGGACACAGACAGAGCAGTTCACTAGAGAGAGTGAGGAAAAAATTGTAGTGAAGATCAGTGGAGAAATAGGTTGACTCCTCAGGGGGAGAAAATGTTAGATTTAGTGAGAGGAGAACATGCATCCCTGCTGGTAAGGTCTGAACGCCCCCACCCGCCAGAAGTCCCTGCCCCAGAGAGTCTTCTCCGACTCAGAAACAAATATAGTATACATATTGAAAGACAGAAAGAAAAGCTACAGTGAGGAAAAGAGACAGATGATAGAAACAATGCAGTTAGTCATGCCGTTAAAGACAGGATATAAGGAGAGAGTCAGTCAAAGAGAGGCAGAGCGAGAGTGAGAGCAAACGGGGCCCATTTTAAGAGGGCACACCGTGTTCGGCCCCTGTCTCTTAATCCTGGGCGTTTGTCGCGGCTAATTATGGTGGACAAGCCTCTTTATCGAACCTGCTCCTGCCATCGGCATTAGGATGCATGAGCTGCGCCTGTTGTTTTAAACGCTCTCATTAACCACACAAATCAGTGCTGTTGACAGAGTGCTTTTGAATTAAGCGTCTCGCCCCCACCACTGCGCGCCAATGCGTGCAGGGCCCAGGACAAGGAGCAATTTATAACACCATTAGCCACACTCGCCGAGGTTACAGGCATCAAAATTGTTCCCGTCTAATTATTCTTAATGGATACAGGGAGGGAGCGACGCTCAGGACAGCTTTTTCATTAGCCCTCAATCAAGAGGGTCGGGGGAGAGAGGGGTGGGCCAAATGTACTGCTCAGGCAAACGGGAAATCAAAAATAATCGTGTTTGCTTTTTTCATAATACAACACGAATGCATAGATGGAGAGAGAGGGATGGGGTGCAGGGCGGGTGAGGAGATGCAGAGAGGAAAAAGAAGCACAGCTCTTGACATTAGAAGAATTCTTACTGTCTTCTAACAAAAACACACGCATATTGAGAAGAGACAGTTTGCTTGCTTTTACTGCCTTGCAGACTAATGGCAGAGTAAAGTTATGCTGCGTAATAGATTTCTAAGACATGGTTATTGGTTAATGAATGCAGAAGTGGAGTTCAAAAGGAAAACATTTAATTGTCCAGATAGGTAGGCGCTGATGAGGTTTCGCCTGTGTGCACTCATGTGTCATCGGTCATTGTTAATGATTATGGAATAGCTGTGGTAAAACTGTATTTTATTAATGAAGCAGCCTGGTCTGATGAATAATTTAATAAAGGACAACTAATAATTTCAGATCTCATATATCTATTTAGCCTGTGGCTGGCCAGACAACACTCACCCTAACGAGTCACCCGTAACCAAATTGTGACTATGACTGGTTTAACATTAGAACATATAGCCAAAGGGACAATAATTTACCTTCTCCCAACTAGCTCACTTCAAACACCAAGGTACTCTCTGCCTGCAATTAACTTCCCCCAATGAGTACTCGATCATACTGTATCTGTCATCTCATCGCGGCGGCGAGAAGAAAAAAGGACGGAAGCCAAATAGTGAGTGTTAACCATCTTTTTACAAGCCATTAAACGGGAGGACATTACCGCACGGCATAGTCCCTTAACGAGGACTGACATATGCGAGGGAGGCAGTTAGCACCTAACATTAAGACGCGGCGGCCCACTGATGAGATGGGACATTGTCCATGGGGGAGGTATCAGCGTTAATTAGGGGATAATCGGCTGCGCTCTACATCTCCCCTCACCACCATAACCACCACCCTCTCCCCCCGCCTTGAAGATGATATGGTAAAGGAAAAAGGTGGGGGGGGGGGTGCATGGTTCATTTGTAGACAGTCTAATTTGCTGCTGCTATTACGGTGGAGATTGGTGCTCCTACTCTCTGCAGGAAGGAAGGAAAACCAGCTGGTGATACCTACCGCAGGATGCGTGGTGCCAGGATGTGGCAGAGGAACTGCACTTACCACTTTCCTGCTGTGCTCTTTGCCAGTATGTCTGTTATCACTGATATCAGAGACAGGGGGGGTTTCATGGCGTTAAAAAACATTAAAAAAAAACAGCAATAAAAAAACAAAATCAGGTAATTCTTCACTCTGGGGAATATTACTTTCCTTATGTTTGCTCGCTGGATTACTCATATTCAAAAATAGTGCACCAAATACGATTTTGTACACCCAACCCAATTTGAAAGAGTAATACAGTGAGAGCAAAACCAAATAATATGAGCATCAGTGAATTAACATGGTTCCTGGTTCACTGGCAATTCATTCATTGCTCAAGGAAAAAAAAAACTTCACTGGAGCTCAAACATTGGAGACCATTAGCAAAGCCATAAAGCAGTTAATTGATATATTTTTAACAATGACAGACTACTGGAGTTTTCCAGTGCTTTAGGAGTGGACTGGTTGTATACGATGGAAGCAGGGCACATGGCGAAGTCTCCCAGGCCATCTCCTCAAGCCTGCAGGGCATCCAGGGGCACCAAGAGAGACAGAATCGGGCTAAGCATCCCTCGCGCTGCCCGGTTTGGCCCATAGCACTTTGTGTCACAATCGAGAAACAAAAGAGGAGCACATGCTAGAGCGCACACCGTTTGCACATATATGTGTGTGTGAGGATGTAATGAGTTAGGGAGGAAACACTGTGTGAGAGAACAGGACAGAAGAAAGTGTCCAGACAGCACAAACACGAAGGAGTAAAAAAAAAAAAAGGAGGAAAAGTCCCTGAATGAATGACAACTAGAACATTTTGGTACGGGAGGATTTTCGCCCAAACATCATAACACTGTTTTAACCAATCGACTTTTCCTTCATCTAAATCACCGGTGTTAACTGGACCAGGATAACACACTCCTCCCCCCTTCCCACGATGCCCTTGGGCCACAGTGATGTACGGTGCTGGACAGGCCAGAATCATGCCTTCCAGCAGAGCTAGCCAATCAGGTTGAATTATACTCTCTGGGCGCCAGAGCGACATGTCAGGGGATATTCGGGTTGGACACAGCGAAGCCTCGTTCGTGTGGTCAGTCAGTGCCCTGGAGACAAATGCCTGAGTTTCCACATGTGATAGGTTGGCAAAAACGTCCATCTCTTTGAATAGCCACAGGTAATGGATGGGGAGGTGAAGTGAGAGTGAACGTTACCCTGTAAATCTACGTTAACAAGAAATGTAAACTGTTCAGCTTGACCTGCACTTAGGCTAGATTTATCCTGTTCAAAACTCATCACTTTTACCACACGTGAAACAGCTGAGCATCCACAGTGTGTTCATTCACAGAGGAGATTTTTTTCCATGCTGTTTTCCTGTTTTTTAAAAAAATGCTTTAATGTATAGTATCGCAGGAAATATGCATTCAAGGTCCCACCAATCCACCGTAAAACAGGGTTTTGATGGAGTAAAAAATAGATGGATATAGAAGATAATCAAGTGTATTAGAAATAAAGGCGGTGATTCAGCCATGCAGAACACTAACTGTATTATCCGTGCACACCCCAGAAAACAGAAAAGAAGGAGGCAAAAAGCGGAAAAGCATGGTAATTAAGTGTGACTAAAAGACAACGATAAGCAGTGATTAATATTCGATTAAAGCCAGAGGAATTTCCTTTTAAAGTAATTAAGCGTTTATTAATCCGATTTGTAACCCCTGAAGTGTCGCGGAATATGCTGAATGCCAAAATGCAATTGGCTTCACACCCTAGCCATCGAAGAGATGCTCCACTTGTGTGCTGTGTCCCAACACCTTATTTAACATGCTGCAGACACGCCAGATGAAGACTTTGACCTGTTTGCTACAGTCCCAACCTAAAGGTCTGACGATGTCTGTCAGCTAAGCACCAACTTTTCACATCAAGGTTTTAGTTCCACATGCGCACAAAAGAGAGTCAGGTTGAGGGTTGAATGCCATTCTGTGGCACCTTGAAGCAGACAAAGGAGGTTTGATGGAATCAGTGGATAGAGACAGAAGATAACAACAGAGAAGGTACAAGGACATGTACATATTACATATCTCAATACAGTATGATAACACTTTTTGTGGTGTCCATTATTTAAAGAATGCGAAGGGATTTGGAATTCCTAAAGAGCATTCACTAATATGTCTTATGCAGTCTTCATGAACTCTAAGTGGCTTTGCATGCTCACTGAAGTTGGTCTGGGGAACATTTTGAATATAGGAATACATCTAAATTATGAGGAAAGGTGCAGCTGCCTGACTGACCAGTATCCTGTCTGCCCAAACTGAATACCTGTCGACTGGTTGTACTGTTGAAATGCAGTTCTGGGGTCACTTGTCATCAAACAAGAACAGCTCTGTGTCTGTGTGATGCATCTATGTGCTGGTGTGATGCTTCCATTTTGCAGTACTTACGAACTATGCTGTCAGAACATCTGGGGAAACAAACAATATTCAAAATCCGGATGATGTGATGTTGGTAGCCTTTTCAATTAAAAATATTGCCAGTTATGACACTTCTTTCGTGTTGCCCCGTCTCTGTTTTGGCTAAGTTTTGGGCACCTCCAACCTATTTTCAGAGCAACAGCGAGCCGTTGCTGAGACTCACTCAGGGCTAAAAAGGCTGCCTGAATGTTCTTGTCGCTTGTAGTATATCTGGACGCTTTTTTATGCTCTATCTGCCAGAGTTCGCTCACTCACTACATGTAAGGAAGAGGTGTTAGACAACTGACAAGTCTTAAACAGTGGATATGAACACTACAACAATGTCAGCTTAACCGGCTGACTCACTGGTTTCGTGTTCGGTAAGTCAAAGATTTTTAAAGAGCAATCTCATTTGAAAAATAAATAAAAGTATAAACAAAAACGATCCAGAGCCAGTTCCTCATCACTGATGATGGCAGTTGAATGGGATTTGATCAAAGGCCAGCGTTGTAATAACTTGATGGATGCTTTTGCCCAGAGGTAAATGTGACGAAAACACCTGCTTTAGGTTAAGACAGCTGACACTGTTAATGCATGTTAATGCTTGTTGCTGGTTTAATGAGTAGCGCAACAGTTTGTCAGGCTGTATGATCAATGCTTTGCTGATCAATAAGCTGACTGTCGGGCTGTATATGGCGTTTCAATGTGGGACTTGGTGGCAGCTGAGAGATGGTTGTAGCTCAGCTTTGAATATTTAACAGAGAAAAATCACATTTAGTAAAAACTGATTCACTTGTTAGCACAGAGTATGTGGTTCAGTTACCCTTACTTGATGGTAGAACACAAGCATCGCACACTCTGGCTCCATATGCATTTCTTTTATTTTGATGATGTTTCAGCCTTTGGGCCTTCTTCAAGATCAACAAGCATGAAGCTTGAAGAAATACAAAATGAGTATATTCGATTGTAACCCCCTTATAATGACCAACGTTACGATTAGTAACCTAAATCTAATTACATGTTTTTTTCATTAACTGTAACTGATAACAATTACATTTATTTGACATTTAATTACATGTAACTAGTTACACCCCAACACCATTTGTGTATTACTGTGCTGACAATATAACAACCTAAAAATAAAACACTATTAAAATGTAACAAAAGTTTAATCTGTGCTTCCCTACACTCACTGCAATGTCCAATTTATGTACTGGATACTTAGATTTTTATCAACTTCCATCAAGGATGGACAGTAGTGGAACCAATAAAGTGTAGAAAGTAGAGGTAGAATGGATCTAAGTGTGCAACACTCCAGAAGTTGATACGGAAAGAGATAGAGTCCATGGTTCCCTTTCCCTCATGTGCCCTTTAATCTCCCCTCTTCGCTATAGTGTATGTGGTTGCACAATGCGGTCATGAGGCCTGACAGGGCACTCCGGGGGGCACAAACCAGTGCCACGTCCATCCGCTGCACTCTCCACAACGCCACGCCATGTCCTGACAGGGTCGCGCTATCTCCTTCTGCGTAATTTAACACTACTTTCCCAGGCCTCCCAGACGAGTGAAGTCCAGACACACAACGACACGTTAAACGCTGCTCATATGTCTTGTAGAGTCTACTCTGAGATTCTCACTGCCTGACCCTTTATGTCTTCTAACTCAAGTGGTTTTCGTTTAATGTGGCAGCTGATTTCACGAACGTGACCTGTTTCCCCACAGTTGTCTCCTATAACACTGAGGTTCCCCGTACATAATATAAATCAAGCCAAAATTGAGTTTAACCTAGTTTCTCAATCTGATCTTTGTGGGAATTATTTTGTGTTAAACTTTCCATTTCTTCACCTCATTGATTCTCTAGTCACACACTATCTCAGCTCCCTTTCTCTCCTTACCTTTGACAGTTTCCTGTAAAACAACCCTGATCCTCAGCCTAAGCTCTCTGTCTCTGCTATCCGCTGAGCTTCCCTGCCTAGCCTCCATCTCCAAGCTCCCTCTCCCCATGGCTCTCTCATCTCACTGCCCTGCTTGACAGCTTCATCTGATCCACAGGACTTTCGGCTAGAATATCTGGCATTCTGCCCTACCCACAGGACTCTAAATCCCACGGTTCATCCTCTTAGGGCTACCTTCCTCCAGCATCTTCCTCCCACTGGCTCTCAATGTGTGGCAAAGAGTTGTCGTTTCACTCCTGACTAGAGCACAGGTAAGGCTCACAGGGGTAAGTTCGTCTGTTCTCAGAATCCTGTAATACTTGGACACATGAGAGGAGGCAGAGATTGCGTCCTTGGTTTGCAGGAAATGGTGTGTCCCCATGTAAAGCGACAAAGGTTTTTTCTAGCGGCTTCTTGAAGTGACAGTGTCTCACGCAGCGCCGCATCTATTCATGAAGGAATGATGATTTTACGAGGAACAAAAACCATCTGTACGTTGTCACTAACAAGTGTCAGGGAAAATGAGGGGGGGATTTTGCTACACTGGATAAGTTTCTTATGTCTAAGTCTAAACTTCAAGTAATATCAAAGCTGTTGGTATCAGAAATCCTATGACAAAAACTGGCGTTGAAATACTTATACATCTACTTTAACTGTCACAAGTAAAAGACAAGCACAGTGATTATCATCTTTTAGATGTGACATAAATATATCATGTCAACATATATTGCAAAACAAGTTCTGCTACCCAATGCCTTGCAATTTATTTAAGTTTCCCTCTATATAGGCCTTGAAAAGATCCTTTAAATATACCTAGAGACACCTGTGAATGCTCTACTGACTGCCTTGCTATCAGTGTATTAATGTAGGAGATCAAGTAATGTTAAGTCTAATATATTTTCCAAAACTGCAGAATCTCAGAGGGATACACAATCCGCATCTTATATCCTTAGACCTTGTTAAGATCACGGAGGGAAAAAAAAAAAAAAAAAAAAGTGAGATGAGAGAGTACAGAGTAGTATAGAAATAACTTGTAAAATTTCAAAATAGAGATACAGAATTACAATATACAACCAAGAGCTACTCAGAAACTACTGCAAATACAGAATGGCAGAGTCACAGTGTAAACCACAACCCTAACACCAGTCAAGAACGTAACATTTTAACTTTTTTTTTTTAAAATGTCAAAGCAAACATTTTTGAAATTCCTTCTTACAATGTCCATTTACTGCAACAACAGCGTGTTTAAGGGAATACTTCATCCACAAAATTATCATTTATATATCAGCTACCCACCCTGTGGTACCTTGAATTTGTGAAGCAAACTTCGTTTTTCTGGCATGCCTCCACAATGATCGAACAATCCAAAAACGGAGAAAATTCACCTGGGCAAATACATGCGTTTGAACTCTACTTGTGTTTTTCATTGAGCAGAGTTCAAATGCACACGCTTGTCCAGGCATGCTACTCGTATGTTTTAAATAGTAAGGTTTTAACAACTGGATGAATGTGACTTGGATTATTCTGCTGGAGTTGGGTGAATGTTTTAGATGAATGATTTGATTTAGTTTTGCTGCATTTAAACGCGGTCCCCCTTTACTTCAAATCATCAAGAGTTTTCTCTGTTTTTGAAACATGTGTTCACCATGGAGGCATGCAAGTAGTCAGAAATAAAAAATGATGGATACATATTGATTGTGAATATTTGAAACAGTTTCAATACTCTTTCTCCGCAGTACCCATACACTGTTACCAGCTGTGCTTTCTCACTCTCTCTTATTGTTAACATTTACTGCGGTAAAGAAAACACACGGTAGTGGTGTTCTCCACCACTAATTAAGAAAAAAAGAGCTGTTGTTGCCATGTTAAAGCTTTTTTTATGTTTATCTTTTAAGAAAAACCTGCATGGTATCGATGTAAATTCTTTCCAATATCATCAAAAATGGTATTGTATCAAAGTTAAAAGGTCCAGTATCAAGACGACACTTAATGCAAGAAAACTGATGTACAAATAATCATCAAGGTTACATCATGCTCACGATTATGGCAAACTAAAGTTAGGGTATAGTTAAAGATAAGAAACTAAAAACCCCTTGGTTGAGATAATGGTTACTCTAATAAAAAGGCAGGTCTGTAATGGGAAACTGATGTTCTCCTGCATGAATGTCAGACACACCTGCGCACCATCCTGACACACATAAAGGACACACACTTCCCTTATTGGCATTGGACCAAATTCATCCAAAATGGACATAATTTCAAGGGATACTGGGCTGACATCAGAACTTTGTCCCCAGGGTGAGAACGGTTGGCATGTAGCAGAAATACACTACACCACAGGAGAGTTCTTGATCAAGATGCTCCAGAGGTAGCATACAGACTATTTTGCAGAGCAACTTTAAGAATACTGAGTTAAAGAGTTTCATGCCAAGTGTATAACTGTATGACGTAAAATCCTACAAGTTTAAAGGCTCACCCTAGGCGGGAGCAGCATCAGGGCTGTCTGTCTGACGTACGCAGACAGCAACAGAGATTACACTGGGCTGGCCAACTCCTCCCCCTTCTGGTCAGCGAGACATACCCCCCTCCCACCCAAACACGCACAGACACACTCTCTCCATCGCTCTCACGTACACACACAGCCCCCTCCTTCTCCTTTAGCCAGACAGCGAGGGTCCCCACTGCCCCTAAGCCCCTGTTAAAACCACTCCTCACCTCCCTTGTCACTAGGCCATGTCTGTCATTTTGAATCCGCCCATCCTTTCCCGCTCTCGCACAGAGGGCCAAGAGGTTAATAGGGACCGAAACAATGGTCCAGCGCAGACACAACAAACAATGGCCCGTGGGAGCAGTTTGCCTATGGGCTGCATCATCTCCCACCATTCCCCGCCTGTTTCTTTCCCCCTCTTTATCCACATCTCTTCCTTTTCCTCTCCTTCTCTTCCTCTCCCTCCCTCGCTCTGACAGTCCCTGCCAATACCCTTGTCTCCTGGACAGTCATTTATACCTATTTGCAAGGTTAATTGCCATTTCATTGGCTGCTATTTATATTTTAAAAAGCCTTGTTAGGAGACTAATAAAGTGACTGTGAAGATGCCGTAGAAAGGTAATTACCACATACGGTTAACAGTCGGGTGGTGTAAAGTGAAGAGGATGTCGCATTGTCATTTCAGTGGCAGAGTTGAGCGTAATTGTTTCTCTCTGCTGGTGTTGGGAGGGTGATAGGGAAGGGAAAAAGCTGTTAAATATCCAGTTAGACAGGTGTGTGAAGCAATGAGGAGGGAAGCACAAGGTCCTGGAGGTGCAGTGTTATATATGTGATGTGTGTGTGTGTGTGTGTGTGTGTGTGTGTGTGTGTGTGTGTGTGTGTGTGTGTGTGTGTGTGTGTGTGTGTGTGTGTGTGTGTGTGTGTGTGTGTGTGTGACAGAGAGAGAGAGTTAGACTGAGAGAACATGTTTCCTCTGTCTGAATCCATTTTACCTCATTTGATTTTAATCACATCATCCAATTCATTTAAAACCTCAATTTACAGTGTATTAGAAAACAGAAAAAAAGGAAAACCTTGTAGGGAAATGATTGTGTATGAACAACAATTATTCTATGACACCAGTAATTGAATATATGATTACTGAAATTGGTAATTGATGGGTCAAGGCTATTTGGCCAGCGTCTGGCAACACCTATGTCATAGTTCTTCAAGCTGCTGAGCACACTGTCACATACTGAGCTAATTCTGTCTTGTTCATACTGTATATTTCAGTGTAGCTTGTGTGTGAATCTAAGTAATCAGTGATCAAGTGATCAGAAGGAAGTATGGGAATACAGAGACCCTGAAACTACTGGAAAATCAACTTCAACAACAGTCAGGCACGTTCAGACAAAGATAGCTGGAAATGTTCTTGAACAGAAGTTAAAAAAAAAACTCCTCACTTACTATTTAGTACATTTCAGTTTAAATGACCGTCATCAGGACAATGAAGGATGAAGATTGTGGCAGGGCTAACACCTGTCACCATGAAGGATAAAGATATAGTTGTGTGTGTTCAAACGTACTTACGTAAAACACTCCTTAAAGGTATACTATGCAGGATTGTTGGTTATTGTTTGGAAATGCATTCGCCACCCCAGATTCACCCATGCTTGGCGTTTCACCTTGCTAAATTTGCGATTTTTCTGCGCTTTGTCTCTTGGTTGCCTGCTGCTTGTGGTCTGGCCCTTGGTCGCTACCTTTGCATAAGGCTGCAAAATCACCTGAGCACTGTGGGGGTACACACCTATAAACATCCCGAACACAGAAAACAAGACAAAGGTAAGAAAATACAGGCAGAGGGCAAAGGAGTCTTCACAGAAACATACACCACCACACACTTCTAATGGGTCATAAGTGATGATTGAGAGGGATTTCGTCTGTATGATTCCATACATTGTGTAAAGGAAAGTCCTGCAGAGTATATCTTTAAGGGTGGATTTCGTAAAACTTAATGGCTTCTGTACAGTAGCTGCAGTCTCTAATGACGCACAGCATAAACATTCATTCATTCAATTTCATTTGACATATTTTACCAGCAATAAACTATCTGTATATCTTCACTGTCTAAAGATGGTAAAACTGTAAAAAAAAAAAAAAAAAAGTCTACTTTTTTTTTATCATCAAACAGATGTGTAAGGCTTTCTATGACGACACCGCTTTTATATTTATGCGGACTAGACAGAGCCCAGACGTAGACAGTGTGAGAACAGCAAAAGACAGAGGGAGAGGGGAGAGGTGAGAGAGGGAAGATGGAGAAGAATACAATGAAGTGGCTTAGCGGGCTGAGGCTTCCCAAATCCTTCCATGCGCCCATACGGCGAGCTGAGGCAGAGAAAGAGTCAACTCTTTGCCTTCTGTTTGCTCAGCAACCTAACCCGGCAGGGAGGCATCGGTGAGAGAAAAGGGGCAAGTGTGTGTCGGGCGGGTGGGATGGGATAGGAGGCTGGTGTGGGGATACAGATGGGGTCGGAGGAGGTCACATTGTTGATTTCATTCTCTATTTTTTTTTTTTTTTTGTCAGCTCCGCTTTTCCAAGTACCCACTGTTCTACCACTCACCCTTCCCTACACACACACACACACACACACACAAAGTTGCTCTGCACAGGCTGACACACACACCAATGAAAACACACATATATACCAATCCTCTGGAACCCCCAGAGAGATGTGATCAGGGGGTGTCCCCTCCAAACACATCCTCCAACCTCTCCCCCCACTCATTCATTCTGTTCTGCCATCGCATTTTGTCAGAGTCAGCAACAAAACGGACGGTCAAGAAAAAAGATAGGGAGAAAAAAAAAGGGAAAAAAAGAGTATCGATTAGCCTTCAGAGCTCCACGTGGGCCACTTTCATCGATTAGGGACGAGAGAGCAGCAAAGCACCAGCCATGTTCCCTCTTTCTCTCCCTCCCTCTCCCTCTGTCTCTCCAGGGTCCTTTGTCCATGAAGAGAGCGATATAATGGCCCTTTGAGAGGGAGTGAAGGAGGGAGGCAGAAGACGGAGGAGAGAGGCAAGGGACAAGATGGAGGAGGAGGTGGGAGGAGGAGGATGGGGGGGTGGGGTGACGGCTGTGGCGTCTAGAGCAGGAAAGGAGAGTTCAGGCCTTGCGGCATGGGGGGAAGTGTACGGAGTGACGGTGGAAGGGGGGAGAGGGGGGAGAGAGGTAAAGAAAGACACCAAGGCGAGAAGAGAAAGTCTCAATGACAAAAGGTCGGGGCAGCTGGGCTTAGGGCGACGGGGACCAAAGGGAGCAGCGGGATAATCTGCTAAAGCCCAGAAAGGAGAGATTCAGCATGCGCGCCACCCTCGTAGGGCCTAAGAGCAAATTTGCACATAAATAAGGAGCCAACTTTGCTTTGAACGGGAGGTCGAGGGAGAAAGCATCAGAAAGGGAGAGAGAGTCAGAGATACAGAGCGAAGTGTTGGAGCCACAGCTGCCTGCTGGCTGGTCGCAACCGGACCTAGACAAAGTTCAGCATTTCAAGCTCCGCAAGGGAGGAGGTTTTTTTCTTCCTTATGTTTGAAAAAGTAAGCAAAGATATTTATCATTTATTCCCCCCCTCCGTCCTGGTTTTTCTTCCACTCCTTAGCTCCCGGGCCGTGAGCTTTCTTAGTTTGGCCCTCAAAGACTCCTCTGTCTTCTGTGTCGACATCCCTGGACTCAGGGGACAAATGTGTGTGTGTTTTTGAGGGCCGCAGGCTTTGTTGTAACTGCACCTCACCCCTGAGATGCCAAGCCATTAATGGCCACTTACCAGCACAGTGCTGAAATACAGGGATGCACACTAACACATAGGAACAATGCATGTGTGCAAATGGAAACAATTAACAGCTATGAATTCAAGCAAATAAAGAATATGTTCAAACACCTATACAAGCAGTCAAACACAGTCCACATGCATCAAATATTAGTTTCAGCTTATATGAGTAGTTTAGAATCAATATCTCAGTTGTTGACTTAATACTCAAAAATCCCCTTTAACTGCCTCTGCTTCATCTACATCTTCCCTTTCTGACTCACCATGGATTTACAGGATCAAAGACTTCACCTGAGTTCAGCTGATAAGTCAACGTAAAGTGCAGTTGTTCCTCATTTCTTTCACACTTACTGAAAAAATATGTGCACCAGTCAAACTCACACCCTCGCAAATTCATGATATTTATGAACGTGCCCTCAGACACTCTAAAATCCATGCACAAATTTACACCATATAAATCACAGTTTGCTGATGCTTTACAGTCTTAATTGGATTGAATTTATTTAATTTTTTTTTTTTTGCAAAACACCTGCGCAATAACCACTTGTGTATCACCTGCTAAAAGGTCAAGTATAAATAACAGCTTCTTTTGTGTTGAAGCACTTACTGTATCATTCATAATCCTGGAGAACATATTACACAGCTTCTAGTAATGTGTTAACATCAAACATTTTTCACATAAATTAGGGCTTTCTTTTCAATCAGGTATGCTGTGTTTGAAAAGGTGCTTCTGGGGGATGAGTTCTTGGAGAGAGGAGTGATTCAGGAATGAGTTGAGCTGGTGCAGGTACTTATCGATCAGCCTTGGAAGTTATGAACTAGCTGTCATTTCCCTTTCATGAACAGCTCAATAGGTATTGACTGCAGATGAAAAGCATGTGCAAGTATGGCCGGCCTTAAGGACAGGACAAAAAGAGGAGGCAGGAGGACAGCATATGGGCCCTTGACACGCACAGTCATCAGTGCACACAGATGGACGCACAAAGACTGAGCTCAGACAATAAATTCACACCCATGCTCGGTTCTGTATTATTTTGTATAAGGCCGCACAGGCAAACATCCAAACCCCTGTAAACACACAACACATCCAGTGGCATATACATCTGGCTAAGAGGCCTAGTGCGGTTGAGACGTGATGAGATCACAGTGAGAACACATAGTCATGTGGAGAGGGAACAGGAGGGGAGATAAAGACGAGGATTGGAAGTGGGGGGGTGAGGAGGGGGCATCTTGGCGGACTGAGGTGTATAGATGAGCAGCACTGTGGGAGAGTGGAGGATTTGTGGAGGTGGCGTGTGGCCACGTCACTGCGTGCAAGACCTCAAGTCGTTGTGTCTGCAGCTAGTGGACATTGACAGGCATGTGTCGCCCACTGAGCACCATCCAGATCACAGACGCCCTGCAAGGCACAGATGAAGGGAGGGCTTTGGGCCTCCCTAATCCCAGCTCATCCGTGTTCCATGTTCTGCGGCTCCCAACCATGCTTAGCAGAATTTCACGCCGGAGTCTCTCTGCAAACCTAAAACCAGCGCGTTACACTAAAGGGATAAGGCCGGGGTGGCAATAGGATGAGCAACCTTTTGTCACTCACAGACACCTCTTGGTCTCTTTTGACTGTGCCGAACACTGTCTGTCTCTGCTATCCTCTTTCACATCTCCTTTTCACTTCTAGTCTTTGATCACATTTCAATCTGATGTTTTTGGGTTTTACACAGACTTGTGTTTTCTTTCTTTATCCAGCCTCACTTCCCTATATCCATCGCTCATTCTCTAATGCGAGCAGCCTAGTTCGCTGAAGAGAAACCATCTCATCGGCCATCCCTGAGTGCAGCCAGCAGAACGATGTTTGTGCGGGGATGAGGCGCAGACACAGGGTGGGGGTAAAGAATGGAATTAAATCAAATCAAAAAAGGAAGAAGAAATAAAGGAAGGAAGGTAGATAGCAACCTCCCCCAGCAATCTACTTTGCTGAACAGGAGCGCCCACAGAAAAGAAACCATGGTTTGAATTGATGCCATCCGATGCCAGCTGATGCCATCCCTCTCCCTGAGACACAGGCACATTGCTGCCGGCGCGATGGGAGCAAATCCACACCAGAACTAAGTCTCCCTGAAGAATGGTAAAGCAGGAAAACAACAACTAAGCATGTTAGTTTCACCTCCACGAATATGCATGTGTGTTGGCAGGGGAATGAAAGATGAGTGGCCCTTTGCAAAATCTAGACAATTACAACAGAGCAGCACTGTTGTGTGCTGCACAAATAACGCCTCCCCAGGAATCACCAGTGATGGGAAGCAAATGTGAAAGCTGCCATTGGATTTTTTGTGATGAGCCGAAGAATGCGGGTATTTACTGCATGTTATCTCAAAACCCAAACACATTAGGGGCTATTCAGCACATAGAGGGTTGAATCTTTCAGCCCATTCATTCTGGGCATTTTCATCATTCTGTTTGTCTTGAGGGCAATTTATCCTCTTTAGATTGGTTTTGATTCTGCAAAGTCTGAGAATCTGCATGATGAAATTCTTCACTGTAGTTGAAATCCTATAAGGAATGCGCCATTAGTTTAAAATCACCCAGTATATCATGCTATGTATGTGCACAGCAGAGGTGCACTTTGCAGCACACCGCCGGCCCCAAATCAGGCTGATCTTACACGAGAATACTTTGCTGTTTGTGAGCCTTAAGTTACCTCCCTGTAGCCTACTCACACATCCTAATTACAAGATAGATAGGCCTATCCTAGCAGTATAGTGTGATCGCTAGCCTGTCTCTGTCTCTGTGCTTAGGCATACAGCCGACTGCTGAGCAGTTTACTTCAGCTTTGATAGCAACAGCATCAACAGCAGGACCTAATGGGGTGCATGACCGAGAGATCTGAGCACAGGCCTTCCATATGCATCTCCCCACTGCATCACAAATCTCATGCAGCATTACCATGGGCCTGGGAGAGAGGGGTAAGCTACGCTACGCTTCAGTCACGTAGCATCACAGTAAATGGGATTTTTCAAATTTGTGTGTGCGTGTGCATTCTCGTGTGTGTGTGTGTGTGTGTGTGTGTGTGTGTGTGCAAAATGTGAGCACAGCCTCTTTGGGTTTGTAATTTGCGGAAGCTTCGCCAGTGTGTGTTTGAATTTCTTGTGTGTGAATGTGGGACTGAATGTGTGTGTGTAGAATATCATTATGCGTATGCGTGTTTGTAACCGCCTCTGTGCAAGTACATGGTGAGATGTTGTTTACTGCCTCTTCGGCGGCTAGACTGCATGACGGCAGCCAACACGGAGGGGGTAAAATAGCGAATGGGTGAGGGGAGACAGCGCCAGGGTTATATAGCGGCTAACTGGGGAGCTGTTAAGTTTTATGTTAATTGAAGGGGCTTACACAGAACTCTATTGACAGTTAACATGCCCTTCAAGGTGTTCTTTGTGGTTCAGCACTTCTGTCAAGACAGAGGCAGTCATTTTGCTTCACCTTTATTTATATGCTTGACTACTCAGAACATTATGGAACACTGTGGGGCCCAGTAATAGATGTAGGAGGGGGGCAGCTGTGTGTATGGGAGGTCAGATGCCTCGCAGACGACCCAACCAGGTGTCTGGGCCCTCTGTGAGTCATCCAATGGCTGTCCAAGATAGGGTAACTAGGGGTAAGGGAAGAATAGAAAAAAAGATGAATGAATAGATGGAGTTTTTCTGGACATTATGCAAACCTGACAAGGTGAGAAGACAAGTACGAGAGGTTAAGGCAGATTTTGTTTGTGTAGGGTTGTATGTCTTAAAAGGGTAACACTTGAAATAGAACCTTTTTTTGACCTCTGCAACAATCATTATACATGTTGACCTAGATACAAATAACGCAGCCTGGATTTCACATGTCCCTGTCTGCATGTTTGAAGCAAAGAGGCATATTTCATTTGAATTCATGAACACACTTGAAGACTGTTTTGATAAGTGGGGTGTGAGTGTCACTGCCATTTCATGTCTAATTGGTCGGGCGTACATCTCTAGACAGGACCAGACAGGGTTTCCCACTCGAAGATCAGAGGGCTCAAATACCAGCCCAGTCTTCCATCACGCCACCAAGGTCACCTGTCACTTAGCACCCCTCGACCACTGTGCATGTTTGATTTGGCTGACACATTAACAGACAACTGTGACATTTAGTTGTGGATGCTAAGAAGACTATGCCCTTTAAACTCCATCTTCACACTCAACAACCCCGCGATTCTGCCAGAGCGGCAACAGGGCATGTTTTAAAAGTGTAATCGCCAATTAGTATGTGATTAAAAATGCATTGCAATCAATTAGTATTTAACATAAGGTGAAGTTAAACCAAATACCACAATAGCCTCTGTTGCTGTACCGCTACCCTACACCCTATTAATCAAATACATGTAAAACTCATTATGCAACCACCAAATTAGCATCAGCACTTCTGTACTGAACTGAAAATAAGGAGGCTCTGATACTCCAAACATTGTCATTTTCGGTCAATAAGACAAGAAAGACCTCCCGGTAAAAGGACAGTGATGAAGTACAACGTGATAGAATGAAGTCACTATGCTAATATTAGCTTGGTTGAGAAATGTCAAGCTAGAGAGGTGCGCTACGTGGCTACAGCTAATCATTTAGGTTAATTGAGGTTTCCAGGAACCTGGGTCTTGTAGATTCTCCATGTCTGCTTCATGTGACTGCTCCCCCACAAAGCCTCCACGTGCCAGCAGTGACAGGGAGGCAACCACTTTAATTATGTAACCCACTATTATCACGGTATGACCTACCACTAATTGGAGGAGATGCCAATTGATGTTACAGGCTAAAGTGGGCAAGGTTAAACATTTTCGTCACACACCCTTCCTACATAAACGGATAAAACGGCTTCAAATGGACTTTAATTTTGGGGACAATTGGTAAACTTGTCGATGGGACAGCAAAGTCCCTCTAATCACTGGGCTTCCTCAGAGTCTATTTTGCTACCATCTCCTTCACCTTTGTGCCCTGGTCAGGCTGGCAAATCAATGACACACAGGTCAGAAAGTGTGTGTCTATGACCCTGAGGTGGCTGACCAGAAGCCAGGCATACACTCCACTCTGCTATGGCACTGGACCCCGAGCACATGCACAAACCTGCTCGTCGTGCAATAAAGATGATTTAGCACTGTAACTCTACCTGCCCGCCACCACTCTTAGGTTTGTGTGCCTTTTGATTAATCATGGGCTGAGAGGGATTTATTGTATGGGGGATATTTGCCTCAGCGATTTAATAATGGTGGAGGAGGAACACAATTAATCAGAGGGGGTCCACGTGTGCCCCCCTTCTAAAAAAATGTGCAAAATTAATGACTATGAATATGTATATTTGTTTGTGAGATGCGGCGTACAGTGTGTGCAGACTTGTATTTGAGCTGCATTAGTGCATGCAGTGCCCAGCAGCAGACCTGTGCTCAGTGAATAACATTGCCCATTGTGTGCTATGAATATATATCTATCTCATGGGTGGCCAGATATCACTGCACCGGCATGTGCTGGTGGAACGGCTTGTTATTGTGGTTTGATTTGGCATCTACGGGTCCATCAAATATCTCAACTCCTTGTGCTTGTACACATGTACACACACTGACAAAATGAGAGAAGCCACACACACACACACACACACACACACATACTTGTTTTCAGGACATATCAGTACATATGACAAAAATGTGACAAATGGGAACGTACCTTTCCCAAGGTCCTAGAGGCTGGGGAATCAAAGTGTTTCTTCCCCATGCTTCCAGGAATGTGTGTATCTGTTGAGATTTTGGCTAGGGCTATATTTTGGTCAAACCTGATTTTAATGCGACTTATGAGGACACTGTCAGGTTTATGTGACTTATGAGCCATCACACACAGATTTGTCAAGTTTATGTGACTTATGAGTCATCACACACAGATTTTTCATGTTTAGGTGAATTGTGAAACCCATAGATACATAATCAATCAAAATAATCAAAAATGTGATCTTTCTACTTTTTAAGTAGTATTATTGTATTGCATTTATGAATTTTGTGGTAAATGTTCATCTAAATAAAAACATGGAAAACATCTTGCCATTCTTAATTTTTTAATTACTAGTAAATATGTAAATTGAATCCAGAATAGATCACAGAGAATGCAGCAATCTTGCCTCCAAATTTCTCCAAAATTCCAGTGAATTTTCAGTTCAAAAACCAGCAACACAATGCTGGAAACTTAGGGTATAGCTTAAAGTAACAAACCTTTCAAATACTTTCTCTATTGCTTGTTGAAAGAGCAGAGTATGCACCTATCATCTTAAACATAATTTTCTAAAAGAAATTATGGCAGGTACTGTGAATAAAACCAAGAGAGTGGGGGGTTAAACAAAAAATACTCATTCTTCAATCTGAACATTTGGTAGCACAGAGCAACTTGAGCAACTGAGTATCATCATTTACAAAAGATATAGAATGAAAATAAAATTAAGTTCAACTGATATGGAATTGTACTTGGGCCACATGATATAGTTCTAGCTTTTCATCTTCCTTTTGTTGCTACGATTCTATTGTGAATGTAGTATTTGATGGCAACCCAGTCTCTGTCTTTCAGAGCTAGTGGTTCTGCTTGGAGGCAGGAGTCACATTCCTTTTTACCTGGTACTTTGCAGCTTGTTATGAAATGCAACATGTGCTGCTCAACAGCCTTCACTTCATCATCTGTCCACTTGCTTTTCACCTTTCCAGCTGTCATGAATAGAAACAAAAGAAAAAAAAAGTAAGATAGGATAGAAAATATTTTAGCTAATGATGTGGATACAAATTGCTTTTAAACCTTGCTTTCCACTGGGGTGTTTTGAGGATGCCTGGGATGAATGTAGTTGAAGTGCTGTGCTCTGCTGGGAATCTAAAAGGATGGAATAGAATAACAATGTAACACACATTCTACAGTCGATGGGTCAGAACATATGAGGACGTCACCTGAAACACACTCAAGTCTTTCACAGCCTAAAACAATATGAGGACAATGTAACACACACTCTACAGTCGTTGGGTCAGAACATATGAGGACGTCACCTGAAACACACTCAAGTCTTTCACAGCCTAAAACAATATGAGGACATGACGACTGAACACATATACAGTCCATGTTTCTAACTTCTAACTTCTCCTGCTGTTGTCAAAGAAGGCTCTAAAGCCCACACTGATGTAAACTGATCAACTTCCCCAGAAATCCAATCATGCAAGCTGATGAGCAGGAGGTGAAATGGACAAAAACATGAGCCAGAGGACAAAAAATATCAAATTTAGTGAGAATAAAGATTAATTTGATGCTTTAAGGGGAAGTTACAGCTAACAAATGGTACGGCCAATTTCTATCAGCTATGCTATTCACAAACAAGTAATGCTAACACTGATATTGTGAACATTTCACACAAACTGACTGTTTGAATTCAGTGAAAGGGTATTAAATTTATGCACTGGGCCCACCTGAGACATATATTTAAATCTAAAGAGAAGAAATTCATGTGTAATTACCTGTTGGAAGGATGAAGTGGATCTCTCGCTCACTTCTTGGTCTGCAGAAGGTTGAGTCAGGATGTCAACACTTGGTGTCTGCAACAAAACACAACAATACAGTGTCAGAAATATTCTGTAAAATAAATCCTCACTAATTAATGAAGTAATGATCATACTTGTTTCAGTGAACTAAATTCAAAGGTGGATGTGGGCTCATTATGCCAGACTCTATAGTAACAACTAACACTGTATAGCATCTGCTACCCAACAATATGAGGACAATGTAACACACACTCTACAGTTGGGTCAGAACATATGAGGACGTCACCTGAAACACACTCAAGTCTTTCACAGACTAAAACAATATGAGGACATGACGACTGAACACATATACAGTCCATGTTTCTAACTTCTAACTTCTCTGCTGTTGTCAAAGAAGGCTCTAAAGCCCACACTGATGTAAACTGATCAACTTCCCCAGAAATCCAATCATGTAAACTGATGAGCAGGAGGTGAAATGGACAAAAACATTAACCAAAGGACAAAAAATATCAAATTTAGTGAGAATAAAGATTAATTAGATGCTTTAAGGGGAAGTTACAGCTAACAAATGGTACCAATTTCTATCAGCTATGCTATTCACACACAAGTAATGCTAACATTGATATTGTGAACATTTCACACAAACTGACTGTTTGAATTCAGTGAAAGGGTATTAAATTTATGCACTGGGCCCAACTGAGACATATACTTAATTCCAAAGAGAAGAAATTCATGTGTAATTACCTGTTGGAAGGATGAAGTGGATCTCGCCACTTCTTGGTCTGCAAAGGATGAAGTGGATCTCTCGCTCACTTCTTGGTCTGCAGAAGGTTGAGTCAGGATGTCAACACTTGGTGTCTGCAACAAAACACAACAATACAGTGTCAGAAATATTCTGTAAAATAAATCCTCACTAATTAATGAAGTAATGATCATACTTGTTTCAGTGAACTTAATTCACAGGAGGATGTGGGCTCATTATGCCAGACTCTATAGTAACAACTAACACTGTATAGCATCTGCTACCCAACAATATGAGGACAATGTAACACACACTCTACAGTTGGGTCAGAACATATGAGGACGTCACCTGAAACACACTCAAGTCTTTCACAGCCTAAAACAATATGAGGACATGACGACTGAACACATATACAGTCCATGTTTCTAACTTCTAACTTCTCCTGCTGTTGTCAAAGAAGGCTCTAAAGCCCACACTGATGTAAACTGATCAACTTCCCAGAAATCCAATCATGTAAACTGATGAGCAGGAGGTGAAATGGACAAAACATGAGCCAGAACAAAAAATATCAAATTTAGTGAGAATAAAGATTAATTTGATGCTTTAAGGGGGAGTTACAGCTAACAAATGGTACGGCCAATTTCTATCAGCTATGCTATTCACACACAAGTAATGCTAACATTGATATTGTGAACATTTCACACAAACTGACTGTTTGAATTCAGTGAAAGGGTATTTAATTTATGCACTGGGCCCAACTGAGACATATACTTAATTCCAAAGAGAAGAAATTCATGTGTAATTACCTGTTGGAAGGATGAAGTGGATCTCTCGCCACTTCTTGGTCTGCAGAAGGTTGAGTCAGGATGTCAACACTTGGTGTCTGCAACAAAACACAACAATACAGTGTCAGAAATATTCTGTAAAATAAATCCTCACTAATTAATGAAGTAATGATCATACTTGTTTCAGTGAACTTAATTCACAGGAGGATGTGGGCTCATTATGCCAGACTCTATAGTAACAACTAACACTGTATAGCATCTGCTACCCAACAATATGAGGACAATGTAACACACACTCTACAGTTGTTGGGTCAGAACATATGAGGACGTCACCTGAAACACACTCAAGTCTTTCACAGCCTAAAACAATATGAGGACATGACGACTGAACACATATACAGTCCATGTTTCTAACTTCTAACTTCTCCTGCTGTCAGAGAAGGCTCTAAAGCCCACACTGATGTAAACTGATCAACTTCCTCAAAAATCCAATCATGTAAACTGATGAGCAGGAGGTGAAATGGACAAAAACATTAGCCAGAGGACAAAAATATCAAATTTAGTGAGAATAAAGATTAATTTGTTGCTTTAAGGGAAGTTACAGCTAACAAATGGTACGCCAATTTCTATCAGCTATGCTATTCACAAACAAGTAATGCTAACACTGATATTATGAACATTTCACACAAACTGACTGTTTGAATTCAGTGAAAGGGTATTTAATTTATGCACTGGGCCCAACTGAGACATATACTTAATTCCAAAGAGAAGAAATTCATGTGTAATTACCAAGGAGAAGAATGAAGTGGATCTCTCGCTCACTTCTTGGTCTGCAGAAGGTTGAGTCAGGATCTCAACTCGTGGTGTCTGCAACAAAACACAACAATACAGTGTCAGAAATATTCTGTAAAATAAATCCTCACTAATTAATGAAGTAATGATCATACTTGTTTCAGTGAACTAAATTCAAAGGTGGATGTGGGCTCATTATGCCAGACTCTATAGTAACAACTAACACTGTATAGCATCTGCTACCCAACAATATGAGGACAATGTAACACACACTCTACAGTTGTTGGGTCAGAACATATGAGGACGTCACCTGAAACACACTCAAGTCTTTCACAGCCTTAAACAATATGAGGACAATGTAACACACACTCTACAGTTGTTGGGTCAGAACATATGAGGACGTCACCTGAAACACACTCAAGTCTTTCACAGCCTTAAACAATATGAGGACAATGTAACACACACTCTACAGTTGTTGGGTCAGAACATATGAGGACGTCACCTGAAACACACTCAAGTCTTTCACAGCCTAAAACAATATGAGGACATGACGACTGAACACATATACAGTCCATGTTTCTAACTTCTAACTTCTCCTGCTGTTGTCAGAGAAGGCTCTAAAGCCCACACTGATGTAAACTGATCAACTTCCTCAAAAATCCAATCATGTAAACTGATGAGCAGGAGGTGAAATGGACAAAAACATTAGCCAGAGGACAAAAAATATCAAATTTAGTGAGAATAAAGATTAATTTGTTGCTTTAAGGGGAAGTTACAGCTAACAAATGGTACAGCCAATTTCTATCAGCTATGCTATTCACAAACAAGTAATGCTAACACTGATATTATGAACATTTCACACAAACTGACTGTTTGAATTCAGTGAAAGGGTATTTAATTTATGCACTGGGCCCAACTGAGACATATACTTAATTCCAAAGAGAAGAAATTCATGTGTAATTACCAAGGAGAAGAATGAAGTGGATCTCTCGCTCACTTCTTGGTCTGCAGAAGGTTGAGTCAGGATCTCAACTCTTGGTGTCTGCAACAAAACACAACAATACAGTGTCAGTGCAACAAAACACAACAATACAGTGTCAGAAATATTCTGTAAAATAAATCCTGACTAATTAATGAAGTAATGATCATACTTGTTTCAGTGAACTTAATTCACAGGAGGATGTGGGCTCATTATGCCAGACTCTATAGTAACAACTAACACTGTATAGCATCTGCTACCCAACAATATGAGGACAATGTAACACACACTCTACAGTTGTTGGGTCAGAACATATGAGGATGTCACCTGAAACACACTCAAGTCTTTCACAGCCTAAAACAATATGAGGACATGACGACTGAACACATATACAGTCCATGTTTCTAACTTCTAACTTCTCCTGCTGTTGTCAAAGAAGGCTCTAAAGCCCACACTGATGTAAACTGATCAACTTCCTCAAAAATCCAATCATGTAAACTAATGAGCAGGAGGTGAAATGGACAAAAACATTAGCCAGAGGACAAAAAATATCAAATTTAGTGAGAATAAAGATTAATTTGTTGCTTTAAGGGGAAGTTACAGCTAACAAATGGTACGACCAATTTCTATCAGCTATGCTATTCACAAACAAGTAATGCTAACACTGATATTATGAACATTTCACACAAACTGACTGTTTGAATTCAGTGAAAGGGTATTTAATTTATGCACTGGGCCCAACTGAGACATATACTTAATTCCAAAGAGAAGAAATTCATGTGTAATTACCAAGGAGAAGAATGAAGTGGATCTCTCGCTCACTTCTTGGTCTGCAGAAGGTTGAGTCAGGATCTCAACTCTTGGTGTCTGCAACAAAACACAACAATACAGTGTCAGAAATATTCTGTAAAATAAATCCTCACTAATTAATGAAGTAATGATCATACTTGTTTCAGTGAACTAAATTCAAAGGTGGATGTGGGCTCATTATGCCAGACTCTATAGTAACAACTAACACTGTATAGCATCTGCTACCCAACAATATGAGGACAATGTAACACACACTCTACAGTTGTTGGGTCAGAACATATGAGGACGTCACCTGAAACACACTCAAGTCTTTCACAGCCTAAAACAATATGAGGACATGACGACTGAACACATACACAGTCCATGTTTCTAACTTCTAACTTCTCCTGCTGTTGTCAGAGAAGGCTCTAAAGCCCACACTGATGTAAACTGATCAACTTCCTCAAAATCCAATCATGTAAACTGATGAGCAGGAGGTGAAATGGACAAAAACATTAGCCAGAGGACAAAAAATATCAAATTAAGTGAGAATAAAGATTAATTTGTTGCTTTAAGGGAAGTTACAGCTAACAAATGGTACGACCAATTTCTATCAGCTATGCTATTCACAAACAAGTAATGCTAACACTGATATTATGAACATTTCACACAAACTGACTGTTTGAATTCAGTGAAAGGGTATTTAATTTATGCACTGGGCCCAACTGAGACATATACTTAATTCCAAAGAGAAGAAATTCATGTGTAATTACTAAGGAGAAGAATGAAGTGGATCTCTCGCTCCCTTCTTGGTCTGCAGAAGGTTGAGTCAGGATCTCAGCACTTGGTGTCTGCAACAAAACACAACAATACAGTGTCAGAAATATTCTGTAAAATAAATCCTCACTAATTAATGAAGTAATGATCATACTTGTTTCAGTGAACTAAATTCAAAGGTGGATGTGGGCTCATTATGCCAGACTCTATAGTAACAACTAACACTGTATAGCATCTGCTACCCAACAATATGAGGACAATGTAACACACACTCTACAGTTGTTGGGTCAGAACATATGAGGACGTCACCTGAAACACACTCAAGTCTTTCACAGCCTAAAACAATATGAGGACATGACGACTGAACACATATACAGTCCATGTTTCTAACTTCTAACTTCTCCTGCTGTTGTCAAAGAAGGCTCTAAAGCCCACACTGATGTAAACTGATCAACTTCCACAGAAATCCAATCATGTAAGCTGATGAGCAGGAGGTGAAATGGACAAAAACATGACCAAAGGACAAAAATATCAAATTTAGTGAGAATAAAGATTAATTTGATGCTTTAAGGGGAAGTTACAGCTAACAAATGGTACCAATTTCTATCAGCTATGCTATTCACACACAAGTAATGCTAACACTGATATTGTGAACATTTCACACAAACTGACTGTTTGAATTCAGTGAAAGGGTATTAAATTTATGCACTGGGCCCAACTGAGACATATACTTAATTCCAAAGAGAAGAAATTCATGTGTAATTACCTGTTGGAAGGATGAAGTGGATCTCTCGCTCACTTCTTGGTCTGCAGAAGGTTGAGTCAGGATGTCAACACTTGGTGTCTGCAACAAAACACAACAATACAGTGTCAGAAATATTCTGTAAAATAAATCCTCACTAATTAATGAAGTAATGATCATACTTGTTTCAGTGAACTAAATTCAAAGGTGGATGTGGGCTCATTATGCCAGACTCTATAGTAACAACTAACACTGTATAGCATCTGCTACCCAACAATATGAGGACAATGTAACACACACTCTACAGTTGTTGGGTCAGAACATATGAGGACGTCACTTGAAACACACTCAAGTCTTTCACAGCCTAAAACAATATGAGGACATGACGACTGAACACATATACAGTCCATGTTTCTAACTTCTAATTTCTCTTGCTGTTGTCAGAGAAGGCTCTAAAGCCCACACTGATGTAAACTGATCAACTTCCACAGAATTCCAATCATGTAAACTGATGAGCAGGAGGTGAAATGGACAAAAACATTAACCAAAGGACAAAAAATATCAAATTTAGTGAGAATAAAGATTAATTAGATGCTTTAAGGGGAAGTTACAGCTAACAAATGGTACGCCAATTTCTATCAGCTATGCTATTCACACACAAGTAATGCTAACATTGATATTGTGAACATTTCACAAAACTGTTTGAATTCAGTGAAAGGGTATTAAATTTATGCACTGGGCCCAACTGAGACATATACTTAATTCCAAAGAGAAGAAATTCATGTGTAATTACCTGTTGGAAGGATGAAGTGGATCTCTCGCTCACTTCTTGGTCTGCAGAAGGTTGAGTCAGGATCTCAGCACTTGGTGTCTGCAACAAACACACAATAATACAGTGTCAGAAATATTCTGTAAAATAAATCCTCACTAATTAATGAAGTAATGATCATACTTGTTTCAGTGAACTTAATTCACAGGAGGATGTGGGCTCATTATGCCAGACTCTAAAGTAATAAATAGTGATGGCGGAATGAAGTCTCATAAATTAATTTCTTTATTTTCTGAGCCCACCAGATGGCGCTTTTGTTCAACAAAAGGTTTAAAGCACACCAGATTTCTATTCTTCTAGCCTCTCTCCTTAAACCAAGAGCGCCATCTACTGGGCTCGAAAATGAAGAAAATGCTTCATGAGGCTTCATTCCGCCATCACTAGCAATAACTAACACTGTATGGCATCTGCTACCCAACAATATGAGGACAATGTAACACACACTCTACAGTCGTTGGGTCAGAACATATGAGGACGTCACCTGAAACACACTCAAGTCTTTCACAGCCTAAAACAATATGAGGACATGACGACTGAACACATATACAGTCCATGTTTCTAACTTCTAACTTCTCCTGCTGTTGTCAAAGAAGGCTCTAAAGCCCACACTGATGTAAACTGATCAACTTCCCCAGAAATCCAATCATGTAAGCTGATGAGCAGGAGGTGAAATGGACAAAAACATGAGCCAGAGGACAAAAAATATCAAATTTAGTGAGAATAAAGATTAATTTGATGCTTTAAGGGGGAGTTACAGCTAACAAATGGTACGGCCAATTTCTATCAGCTATGCTATTCACACACAAGTAATGCTAACATTGATATTGTGAACATTTCACACAAACTGACTGTTTAAATTCAGTGAAATGGTATTAAATTTATGCACTGGGCCCAACTGAGACATATACTTAATTCCAAAGAGAAGAAATTCATGTGTAATTACCTGTTGGAAGGATGAAGTGGATCTCGCTCACTTCTTGGTCTGCAGAAGGTTGAGTCAGGATGTCAACACTTGGTGTCTGCAACAAAACACAACAATACAGTGTCAGAAATATTCTGTAAAATAAATCCTCACTAATTAATGAAGTAATGATCATACTTGTTTCAGTGAACTTAATTCACAGGAGGATGTGGGCTCATTATGCCAGACTCTATAGTAACAACTAACACTGTATAGCATCTGCTACCCAACAATATGAGGACAATGTAACACACACTCTACAGTCGTTGGGTCAGAACATATGAGGACGCCACCTGAAACACACTCAAGTCTTTCACAGCCTAAAACAATATGAGGACAATGTAACACACACTCTACAGTCGTTGGGTCAGAACATATGAGGACGTCACCTGAAACACACTCAAGTCTTTCACAGCCTAAAGCAATATGAGGACAATGTAACACACACTCTACAGTCGTTGGGTCAGAACATATGAGGACGTCACCTGAAACACAGTCAAGTCTTTCACAGCCTAAAACAATATGAGGACATGACGACTGAACACATATACAGTCCATGTTTCTCACTTCTAACTTCTGCTGCTGTTGTCAAAGAATGCTCTAAAGCCCTCACTGATGTAAACTGATCTTTCCTACTAGAAATTATTGTCAATCATTTGAATTAAATACACATCTTTGTACCTCCTCATACTTATCTTTTACTGTATAATCTATGAAAAGAATTTACTTACCAGAGCTCGCCATGGCCACTGAGATTTTCCATAGTCATAGGTTACACTCTCTGCCTGGATGTCTTCAATTGCAAACAGGCACAGATGAGGTTTTCCCTGGACTGTCAGCTTTTCATTTTGCAGTTTGGGGACTTGTGGGCATCATTAACCAGCCGCCCATTGAGTCATCTTCATGGGAGGCATCGATGCTAAAATTGAACAAGGAAACCTATCTCAGTTTTCTCCACTAAAACCATAATGTTGCAAAGAACAACTGATCTTCTATAGGCCTTTACTTACCACCATGTGCTGTTGTTCCATTCAAAATCAAACAGGAAAGCATTTTGCTTCTCTGTGTATTTTTCTGCCGCTTGTCGTTCATGTTGTGAGATTAACTCACGGTATTCCACCACAAAGGATCCCTTTTCAATCGGTGCACAGGCAAATACACCACGTCCTAATACACCAAAGATCATTAATTAGTGTCAAGTAATACAATCCAAATCAGGTTCACTAACTGCAGCTAATCAGCTATTGACTAAACATATGCAGAATAAACATAAGACTTTTTAACAGTGTGAAAAGATCTGAATGATGTTTAGTGATGTTTGAAATTGATGTTTAGGGCTGCAACAACAAATCAATAAAACCAATAAATAAACTATTATTAAAATATTGGCAGCAAATGTCATTATCAGTTTGTTGTCTTGCATGATTATGTCTATAATGTCTAGTGACGTTCATGCAGTAACCAAAGGGAATAATATATAACATACCTTTATAGTCATTGATCCACTGGACCTTTAAACAAGGCTTGTCAACTCCAGATAAAATAAATTGAGCAGCCTCAGCTTCAGGGAGAAGTCTGGCTCTTCTTTTTGACATGCTCTTTACTTGGCCATGTACACCTCAACCTGCAAACATTTACATGGGAAGATGACAAAAAGTCAGTGAGACAAATATAAGAAAGAACAGTACTTACTTTAAATCAAACAGGACTTCTAAAATGGTATTATTCATTACTCATTTGCTGATCAGGCTAATAGATCGGTGTGAACCCTGTGCAAATGTGATAACAGTGTGACATTAAAAAACCTTAACAAATAATATTAACCTACCAAAGCACCTTCAAAGATAAATGTTGCTATGAGATCATTATAAAACTGTTCGCTCCACTACCATCACCTATACTGACTAACTAAGATTAATTTGTGTTACATAGGAAAACATTAATATTATCATCTAAATTCCAGAAAACATATCTTTTGCTGAAATCAAATTTGTGTTCAAGAACAGTTAAAAACAACTTGGACTGTCTCTGCAGCCAAGCTGAAAAAGTTTGTTTGGAGAATTGTCCCTTTAACTCATGCAGCGATTTTAACAACTTCTGCTGTCTATTGTTGAAGATAAAGCTAAAGTAAGTAATTACCATTTATCATGCATCATGCATCCCTTACAGTTTGAGTCCACTGCGTGTTGAATTTCCCTTCGCTAATTAGCCAACTTTACCTCATGAGGTGATTGTTCCAGCGTGACGTCGAAGGATTAAATGTCTCCTGTGGGCTGAAGGTCCCGGATGTTCCGTTCACCGAGCGCTCCGCTGCGGTCGTATCTGTTTTAGATGATTTGAGTCTATCGACCAATTAGAGGCTGCGTTTGTAATGAATGCCTCACGTGCCGCAGCGCTGATCTCAAACATAGTAAAGCTGGATTCCACCCGCAGTTGAATGATAAAACGGAAACAAAACTGAAACCCAGAATAAGACTGGGCTGTGTATGGAACTGTAGAGGGCTTTTATTTTGAAAGAAAGAGACTCACAGGAAGTGGTTAATGCAGGATCTTCACCACTCACGGACTTTCACCGTCGTGTTTCCAGCAAAGGTTTCCAGTCGTTTTCAGGTAAGGACAATCTTTCTAACCTACTGACAATTGTCTCAACAATGTTTTGCAAACTGCTCTTACACTAAATTTGGTCCCGTTTGCATGTAAAACTGTTCTTTAACAACACTTGATAGACGCTTCAAAAACGTCCTCATTTTTCATGGAGCCCTGATTTTGGTGTGTTTATATAGGCTAAGTGTGTGTTATCATAAAAATGTCCTAATTTGTCATGAACACAAGAGCAGCAATCTTGGACCTTCAGGTGAAAATACAGATATGAGGAAAATGCTTTAAAAATGTAGTATAATGTGTTGTTCTGAAGGATTTTATAGTTGCTTAGTGAATGAAGTGACTTCATTACCACTTTTAAATACTAAATTAATAACCAAAATAAGCTGGCACTGTGCATTTTTTAATAGTGTGTTAATAGTTGTTAAACATCTGCACTTTATACTATATTGTAAAACATATAAGGAAAGTTAAGTGAAGTTAATGAAGTATTGACTATGTCAATCAATACTTACAGATACACAAAGTGAGGAGACTGACGCTAATGATGACCATACTGAATCAGATGACGACAGCAGCAGCAGCAGCAGGAACCTCCAAGTTCAACCTATTTTTGCTGCACCTAAAGGTCCCTGAGGTAGAATACTAATTAACTAAAATGTTATAAACCCACCATGAATTGCTCTTTGCTTACCCGCCTGAATGCTGTTGTCTCTTAAAACATTTTGAGTGAAAACAAGTAAAGCTTGACTACCTCAGTAGTCAGTTATTTCAAAGTTGGCAGTGCTTAAAGATTTCCTTCAGACAGGTTACAAGATTATATACAGTACTCTACTTTGAAAAGGTACATTATCTTGTTTAAATTATGGAGTGGGAGATACTGGGATCTGTGATGTCATACAGCCTGATGGCTAATGGTATGAAAAAGCCCCAAGAGTGCTTTGAGGCATGTGGCTGGATGAGTCTATGGCTGAAGTGCACCTGAGCAGCTTTAGCTTAGCATAGAGAGGATGAGAGGGACTGCCCATGATAGTTTTCAGCTGTCCTGTCATCATTTTATCTGTTACGGTCTCCACACTGTCCAGTTCCATCCCCATCACAGAGCTGCCTTTCCTCACCAGCTTATTCAATTTATTTACATCACAGCTCGATGCCATCTCCCCAGCACCTTATGGCAAAGAAGATGTGCATCCACAGACTCATTTTGAATTTTTATATTTCCAGACATTTCTCAAACAAGAGCTGCTGGCCCTGCACAACGGATCCTGAAGATCTTCCTCGCACTCAGCATGGTCAGCGTATTCAACTTATACATTCTCACTGCAAAATTGAGAACAATCACAACAATATCCTAGACCAGTGGTCACCAACCTTTTTAAGTCCAAGATCCCTGACCTCGGCCTTGGTGAAAGGCAAGATCTACCTATTGAAGTGTTGATAGAAAAAGACAGCTAACACTGTGTACTTCCTACTTGAGGCCTTTTATTTGCCTGTATTTGAATTACATGCACCTTGCTGCAACATTCAAATTGATGCAACCAAGAAAAGACTAATTAATTGGCCTATCAAACAGCTGTCTTGCTTAAAGAATTGTACAAAATAACATTCACTTCAGAGTCATGTAGTTTCTTAACACAAAAATAAAGGCATGAGGAATACCAGCTAACAACATATTGACATTCTTCCCATTTTGATACTTGGACTTATTATTATTCATACTTATCATTCAATTTTCAATTCAATTCAATTTTATTTATAAAGCCCAATATCACAAATCACAATTTGCCTCACAGGGCTTTACAGCATACGACATCCCTCTGTCCTTATGACCCTCACAGCTGATCAGGAAAAACTCCCCAAAAAACCCTTTAACGGGGAAAAAAACGGTAGAAACTTCAGGAAGAGCAACTGAGGGATCCCTCTTCCAGGACGGACAGACGTGCAATAGATGTCGTACAGAACAGATCAGCATAACAAATTAACAGTAATCTGTATGACACAATGAGACAGAGAGAGAGAGACAGAGAGAGAGAGAGAGAGAGAGAGAGAGAGAGATATGCAGGTAATGACAGTCGCTTACAACAACATTATTGAAAGTAATAATATTATAGTTAAAGTTCTGGCTACTGCGGTACAATATGTTGAAAGTATGTATTAATATCTTGCAATCATTGACAGACATTTTTTATAAAGTGGAACTGTAATGTTTGCTTTCTCAGTCAGTGCTAAGCACAGTCACCTCATGCAGCATCACTTCTAGGTTTCATATGTAGCCTATCACTCTTCATTTTGACACTTGACCGACTTATTCTTACTTACTGTCATTTACAAATATAAGCATTTTATGAAGTAGATCTGGCTATTTTTTCTCAGTACTACGTGCAGTCATCTTATGCAGCATCACTTTTCACATCAGAAGGCAGTCGTGTTACTCAATCAAGTTAATGTGATGGCTGTGACTGGATACTGTCTGTGAGTGCTTTATAGTTTGGCTCATAGCTACAGACAGCCAGTCTGAGACAGTCTGTGAGATGTCTGTCAGTAAGGCGGCTCCTGTACTCTGATTTGATTATTTTCATCTGTGAAAATGCCATTTCACATAGGTACGTGGATCCAAAGTAGGCACTCACTCTTAGTGCACATGCAGTGAGGAGAAGAAACTTCTCTCTGCTGACAAGTCCCCAAAAGTCACTGTCCCTGGATCTAGCTTTCAGCTCAATGTCATTTTGTAAATCAACCATCTCCATGTCAACTCCACTTGGCAAAGTAAATACTTTCTGGAATTTGGCTGCTACCTGCTCTATATCAATGCACAGGAATGGGTTTGAGATGAATGCAGCAATATCTTCCATGACGTCTAACTCACCAAAACGCCGATTAAACTCCGTTGTCAGTTTGTCCAGGTGAGAGCAGTACTGCTCAGGGAGAAAAGCATCCTTGTCTTCCAAGGCCTGTACCATCTTATCGAGGCTGGGAAAGTGTGTCAGCCTCCCGTTTGTGAGATGTGTCGTCCAAACACCGAGCTTGGCCTTGAACGCATTCACTGCACTTATCATGTGGGGCAGGAGTCGGTCTCTTCCCTGCAGCTCGTTGTTGAGTGTGTTCAGTTTTGCGGTTATGTCTGTGAGAAACCCCAGGTCCAGCAGCCATGCATCCTCTGACAGTTCCTTGTACTCCTGCTTCCTGGTCGACAGGAAAGTTTTGATCTCGAGCAGCAAGTCGACAAATCGCTGCAGCACTTTGCCGCGACTCAACCACCGCACATCAGCATGAAGAAGTAGGTCTCCGTAAGCAGCATCAAGCTCATCCAGGAGTGCTTTGAATAAGCAGTGCTGAAACGCCGCCGAATCAAGTTGACTAGTTTCACCACCAGCGTCATTACATGAGAAAAGTTCAAGACCTTCCCAGCCAAGGCCTGCTGGTGGATCACACAGTGATAATTCACGAAGTAAGGAAAATTGGGGTCAGGCACAGTCCTATAAATCCATTGCACGCACCACGCATTGCTGGGGCCCCATCAGCAGTAATCACCACCAGTTTATGAATGGGTATGTCATTATCGCCAACATATTTTTTGAACTCACTGTAGATATCCTCACCTCTCGTTTTCTCCTTTAAGTGCAAAAGAGTGAGAAAGTCCTCCTTTGTTGTAGAATCCGGTAAAACCATTTTGAGAAATACAACAAGCTGCGCTGTGTCCATTAATATCCAGGGATTCATCGAACTGTGGTGAGAAATATTCAGTTTGTCAAGTCCTTTAACACTTGTCTGTCCACGTCCTCTGAGAGTGACCGTTGCAGGGCCAAGGGTACACTACAGAGTGCAGTTTTGATTTCTTCTTTGTTTTTGAAGTCGCTGAAAACAGTCTCTGCTGTAATGGCCATTGCTTCCTTAACTAAATCTCCATCTGTAAAGGGCTTCTTGTGTTTAGCCAAAAGGTGACTTACACGAAATGATGCTTCAGCTGCAGCCTTATTTTGAGAAGCAGGTTTGGTGAAAAGTGATTGCTGGGCCTTCAACCCCGATTTCAGCTCGTCAACTTTCCTTGCACGGATTGTGCTCTTTGGCGGGTAGCCGTCTTTGAATTTCTGGTGGTTGGTGTTCTGGTGCCGCTCCAGATTTCCTCTTTACACAGTGCTTGAGTTTGGTGGCATAACATACAAACACTCTTGTCTTTCACCAAGGTAAACAGAAATTCCTCTTCCCATTCTGGATGGAAATGATATGTTTTTGCCTTCTTACGCGAGCCCTCTGCCATGCTAGCTAGCCCCTCCGTCTCATTGTGTGCGTCTAAGTGACTGAGTGCACTTGTGTCAGTCACGTGACTGTGTGCGTGTACGTCACATAGAGGTGACTAATATTCTCTTATCTCATTGGTCACTTTGATGCAGTGTCTACGACACTGCAAATAGCTGGATCAAGAGAGAGGTGCTTGCAAAACAGAACATTAATATTGCGGGTGTAGGCTATTTGTGTATTTCTTAAGCTGATTTTCTATTATTTTGGAGAGCTACAGGAAAAGTCTGGAAGATCTACCAGTAGATCGCGATCGACGGGTTGGCGACCTCTGTCCTAGACTCTTATTAAGAATATAGAATGTTGTTGTTTCACTGTGAGAATTGGAGTGGTGCTTATTCTGCTTCAGACTGATTACTATACAGAACAATGAGATGTTTACTGTACAGAGCTATTCACTACTGATTGAGAACATTGTTGTTCATTGTGAGAATTTATGGTGCTGCTTACTGTGCGTAAAACTTCTTCACTATAGAGTTGAAGAGTATTGATTAGAATTATTAAAAATGTAATAATTATAATAAACATTTCAACTTCCCATAATTGCCAGCTATATAACAGTGTTGTTCTTGCACAAGGTCACATTGCACCCATTTGATCTACTTTAGGCTACTGTTGGTAGTATTATTGATTGATTATTGATGAGAATATTAAAAACAATGGGATGTCAGAAATTTATTGTTTTGATTAGGCAAATCTAATACAAGAAAAATACAAGATTAGATCAACAGTAAGAATTGAGAATGTTTTTATTTGACTCTAATTATATGGAATATGTGTTTTGCAGTAATGATAAAACCTGCTTCAAATGTGTTAGTTTGTCTGAACAAAGTGACATATGAGGACGTGCAAAGTGACGTCACTGAAAGTGTGTGAAAAGTGTGTTAAGTTCCAAAACTGGCCACTAGTTGGCGTAACTGAAAATGAGCAAAAACGCTAAACACACTTCACACACTATTTTCATAAAATTGTGATGTTTCAGGACATTGGAGATTTTTGGTCTGGGAGCATGTTGGGAGGGTGTAGAACACTGTAGAGAGCTCAGAAAAATGAGGACATCAAAAATGTCCTCATTTTTCCAAGTGTCCTGATACTGAAGGTGTGTTATCATAAAAATGTCCTGATATGTCATGAATACAAGTGCACACACACACACACACACACACACACACACACACACACACACACACACACACACTGCCACATACCTTCCTCTCCCCTTCCCCTGTGCAGCGAGTGCGCTCTCAGGCTCTTGCAGGTATGGGAACCTCCCTCCCGCTCTCATAATCATGTACAAGCAGCCTGGCACTATAGAAAAATAATGATGTGCCGTCCTGTTGGCTCATTTATCAGCATGTTTTACAACAGGCGCCGGGTGGAAGTAATTAAACTCTGCCATCATTACAATGAGCCAGGCCCCCCTCTTAATAGACACCCAATGAGACACTAGAGGCCTGCCTGGTAATTGTAGCTCCAACTATCTCTCTCTCTTTCCGTGTGTGTGTATGTGTTCGCCCGTGTTTGTCTGTCTACAATCCCCCTGTTTCATGTGTGGTTTTAATTAGTGAAGAAACAGAGCTGATAAGCAATTGAGAAAAAGAGAAGGAGCAAGTGAATTAGAGAAAGAAGGTTAGGGTCTTTGCTCTGCCGAGAGTTCCTCTGACCCCCTCATTTAACAACGGACAAGTAAAATTAATCCATTCAGCAGAAAATGGGGATTACAAGCTGACACCAAGGACCAACATTACATCATACAATATTTGATCATCTGCCATCATGTAAACTGTACACACTGTTGGAAAGAACGGAAAAAGGACACTGAGAAGGAAACGAGGAGATGTTAGGAGCCCAGCCATTCGATAAACAGACAAATACCTTCCACAGCTAATCCGGCACTTAGAAAATATCCGTAATAATCTAATAAAAGCATAAATGGATCTTTTCTGTGGATCATGCAATATAGAATGCATATACTACAATGTAGAGTCTCCTCTGCACGCGCAGTGATATCAAGAAACTGGCCTCCCAGGCTCCACACTGTAAAACATCCTTAAAATAAACTCCTTGCTTGCATAACAACGAACCGCTGCAAATAAAATGAATGAAATTTATTTTCTCTCTGCTCCCGAGACCAAATCCAATGACTCAGGCAAGTTGGCTTGGTAGGACTGAGATATTTTAAGCACATCTGTCATACTGAAATAATTACGGGTGCTTTTCTCAAGGATACATAAGCTATTAAGATGCCTGATTGGAGATTTACATTAGATGACTTGCCAGCTCACTATACGCAGTGGTTCCTTTACCATACCTGCACCATTTAGTATCACTTATAGCTCTAATGGCACAATTACCCTTCACCACCAGCACTAATAGTGCTCTAAGAGAACCTTTTGACGTAGGGCTGATGTTGTGACCCTCGTACATACCCCTTCAAACCCCCATATAGCTCCCACTCCAACGTCTGCACTCAGCTCCTCCAAAGCCCCTGGTCTCTAGATATTGATTAAGCCCACGACCCCAACTGCAACTCCCACTCTCTAACGCCAATCCTCCCCCTACTTATCTGGCTCCTTCCTTTACCATTGCCTCTCTCCACCCATCCTAATCCCATGATAATCAAATAGGCCCAGACTGGCTCTTCAGCGCTGTACCAATTAGTCGGCGAATGGGTCTGGGGCTAGTGATAGTGGTACCAGCAGAGGTGGCGGCAAACACAGTAGTATCCAGGGAGGCTGTAAACATCCATTAGTGGTTAACCGTCCCTACTCATTTTTCCTCCCCAAAGCTCTCTCATTAGTGCAGTGAGCCCTGACAGGTAAACAGCACTAATGGGAATGGCCTATCAATAAACGCCTCGTGTGTTAACAGGAAGTGCTAGCAAGGGGACGGAAGATGCGGACCAACAGCAATAAAGAGGGAGAAGGGGGGGGGCATTTACTGATATAAATAGCTATAAACATGGGGAGGTGGCAGGTTATTAGTGATAGATGTTGCATTGTGTGCTCTGATTGTGTTCCTCAGCGCTTTGCTTAGAGGTAGGATGAATGTACTGTTGCAAAAACAACTACGCAAGAAGAGTAGAAGCAATTTTGGCCAAGAAAAGATCTAAGACATCACCTAATAAAATATGATCTGAAGTCTTTTGAAAGTCACTTTGATGTGACTGTGGCAATGTTGGCGTACAGTTGCCGTGTGCTAGCAAGGGTACTTCAAGGCATGACCTCAGGTGTTTCCAAGACTATGTTTGTGTGTGGGTATTGCGAGCCGCAAGAATGCGTAACATCCCTTTGTGTTAATGCTTATACTTTGCGTATCGCCGCTCACATGAAAGAGTGAGGGAAACTGGAAGGGAGGAACAGGGAGGGACTTAAGAGAAAGAAGGAGAGGAAAAAGAGAGTGAGGGTAGGAAGAAGGACTGAGGGGAGAGATGAGAGAGAGATGTTATTTATGTTTGGAGCAGGTTCACTCCGAGTTCACCTTACCATGAGACGTCCCCGGGCGGTGACAACCACACTGCTGCTGATGTGTGTGTCTGTCAGCGTGTGAGTGTGTGTGTGTGTGTGAGCTCATGCAACTGCTTGCGAGTACATCCATGCTTGCATGTTTCTTTATCTTTACATAAACATGTGCGCATATGTGTGTCTGAACTGAGGGTCAGCCAGTGAGCAGTAACATCTTAGGGAGGACAACGTATGTGCGGGTGAATGCACTACATGTTGTACTGTGTGTGCTCTGCGTGTGTGTCAGGGGCCCATTACTAAGGCTGTGGAGCACTAAATCAGCAGTGCTACTGCAGTGGATAAAGCCAATGATACACGGATTACAGCCACACTCAGTCTACGCTGCCCGCATTTATCCAAAGCCAGACAGATAAAGAGACAGCGCATGCATGTGTGTGAGTCTGTGGGTGTGAGTTGGACTTTACATGGGTCTGTGCCTCTATACATCCGTCCATGTGTGCGTGCATGTTTGTGTATACGCTTGGGAATGCATGTTCACACCAGATTCAAGTGTGTATTTACACTGCTAACTGAAAGGTAGACAGATAGACAGGAAGAGAGACATGTAGCGCTAACTGCCATCATCAAGCAGAACCCTGTATGAGCAGTGTCTGTAGCCCGGGGTTGTATGGACTCTAATCCACCGCCAGCCCACTCCAATAAACAGCACCTTATCCATGTCGCACTGAGCCCACATTTACCACTTCAACTCCCGCCACACAAAACCACTGGCAGAGCACTAATTTTTTACATAAAAAGATATTTTTACAGCTTACAGAGGATGGAAACTGCAGCAGGGGGGATTCAGGAATTTTGACATTCTGAAAGCAAAAGTTGAATCAAGGGATTAAAAGAAATTGTAGGTGACAGTTGGGGCAAAATTTTTAAGCATTTGAAATCATTTTAGCACAGGTTTTAGGTCCACATGTCCAAGTACGATAGTGTCTCCAACATCCTTCCCAGCTCCAGCCTTCTCCTCTAACGCCAGCCTCATCCTCAGTTCAGCGTTAGACCTCCACTGGTCTAATTACACAGGCTGACCTCCCACAGGTCGCCTGAGTAAAGGCCCCCTAAAGATCAATATTCATTCTTTTAGATCTGTCATCTGCTTTTGACACTATCGACCACGTTCTGTGTCTGCTCTCCCCCTCTCAATTCTCTATTCATCTATTTACCCCCCTCCCAACCCCCATATCAGTGCTTGAACCTGGTCTACACTCGCTGGAACGGAGGGAGCTGGTACTTTTGAATTTGGGCTACTTGCACACTGTTACTTTCAACTCTAAACTGCCACTTACAGATGGCATACTGTGGTTATATTATCAGACTGACTGCTCTATTTTCTGCCCAAAATGAGAATTTTTTTTTTTTTTTTTAAATCTTCGCAAGTATAAGCCTGGAGGGGCTCATGCGTTTAGTCATGCATGTATGTGCACACATAGGGGAATGTGTGCATATGTGAGTGTATGTACGTGTATCTGTCTGTCCGCAGCTAATCTGGCAAACTACCAGACCTATCAGCCTAATATCTTGTGTTTACTTAAATGACTTTATGCTAAAGGACTTCTTGTGTTTGCTGTGATTCAAAATTGTTGAAAAACCTGTTTTACTGACTGTTTTATACCGTCATTGACTGCTGACTCCTCATTCCTCTTAAACGACTGCTGCGGGTGATAGTCTTGCAAGCAACAAGCAACAAGCTTTACTGTCTGTAGCAGGCCACATTTTGGCTTCGTCGTGGCTCAAAAATTGACATACATAGAGAAGTTTTACTCTCATTTGGAACCAGAACATCTAAAGATTTATTCTTTACTCGATATGATTATGATCCACTAAAGTTCAGCATGATATGAAATGAATAAGTCGACTGATTTTGTTTTCTTGGCTGCCATTTTGAGTGTACGGGAGCCAGGAGGGGCAATTCCAATTGGGCACAGCTGCATCACGTTCTGGCTTCAACCCAGTTTTAAACTGTCCCACCACATGGCGTCACATCATGGCAGGGTTTCTGAAGCGAAGTGATTTGCCTGTACAATTTTTTGGACTTGCTGGTTTCATAGATTTGGTCATTTTTTGTTGATATTTGCACTTCTACCATAAGTAAGTGAGAAGGCTACGTAGTTAAACTGTTACTTTCTTTGCCTGTTTTAATTTTGTTTTTTGTTACTACCTACTTTATTGTGTTGTCCGGCTATCGTTAAAAGTCCAGCTATGAATGTTATGGATCAAAGATTTGTGGCTATGTTTTCCTTATTAAAAAATAAAACATTCACCCTCGTTATTATATTGTATTTTCTTAAATGTGCTTTGATGCATCTGCTGGAATAACAAGAATTGTCAAGAGTGGCCTTGATCAGCTCAGGCTGCCAGTACGCAGCCGCCTGGCAGAGATCTACTCTCTACTGAGTGCTCTTTTCTAGTTGAGACTGAGTTCTGCCAGGCATCTGGTGGAGAAAAGCACAGTCTTATGCTCTTACCTTCACAATCCTGTAGAAATAAATGCCCAACCATGACACCGGAATGGAAACACCACATGAGCCATCCTTACGTGAGTGAAGGCTGGTCCTCTTGTGTCTGGAAATGAGAAACAAACAGAATAACAGGTCTTGTTGATCATTCATCTGCTGCGCATAATTCAGGTGCTCATTAAAGCACCTTTGTCATTTCAGTTTAAACTCTAATCCACATATACTGCACCTTTTCAGACTGCAATAGACACGTGTCAAAACATACTGTATGCACAGAAGAATACAGACAAAGGTATACACACAACCTACTGAACTCTGTCTCACTTTCTTCAACACTCTTTCTCTTATAATTCCACAAGTAAAGTTAAAAGTTAAGTTGATATTACATGAACTTGAAATATTTTTTTAATTTTTTAATAGGGCTGTGGGGAGATTGGGGCGGTAGGGGTAATAGGGTAAAAGACCAGCACCCTAAGCTAAATTTCGACACTCATCTTTCCACCTGTAGTGCATCATTGACTTTGGCTGGGCCCGCTGGCCTCATATTCTCCTCAGCAGTGTTATTGTAGATAAGCACCACGTGGCTAATGAACAGAGAGAGGGCTTGTTGAAGGTCAGCCTCTTCATTTAGGGGCCCTCCAATGGGCTGGCCCACTCTGCATGGCTAAACGCATCATCATAATAATGCCAAGGACCCACCGTTTTAAAACTCTTGCATCTTTTTTTTCCAGCCCCCAATATTGCCTGGCATACTTAACTTTACGTCTCCGATATTCCCCTTCATCTGAATTATGTTGATTTCCCTGTTTCTTTCTGAAAGGCTTTTAAAGGTCTTGGCAATTATCCTTTTCTGGATGTGCTTAGAGAAGGATGCTGTCCATCCAGTGTCTGCTGATGTTAGGGAAACATGATTTAACACAATCAGAGATGCAAAGCTAGGCTGGATGAGGGTGCTGATGTGACCGGGTGCCAAGGCCGGCCAAGGTCATGTTCATCTGCATGATTAAGGGTGATGAATTCTGCCCTGACCTCTGGATTATGCCAGAAGGAAGTACCAGAGTATCAGTGTGAGTGTGTCTATGTGTGTTTACGCGCAAGCACTTGGTATACAAGTACGTCCTTTTTGACGTTTGGAAATATTATCTAAAATTTATGAGATTTTCTTTTTCCCCCGCTTCAATCCAATTCTTTTTTTTAATTAAAAACAAATGCTCTTAATGTCTTTTCACCATTCTTCTGCTCCACGCTAAATTATCTCCTTCCTTGATTCTTGCTGGCTATTTGGATGTGAAGAGGGTCTCTCTGTCTCTGTTTAGGTTTCTCCTCCTGTCCTCATCCTGGATAAAGGGGAGGCAGATGTGGTCTCTCTGCTCTCTACTGTCCCCTCCTGGAGGGACCAGGCAGCTGGTTTCCAAACACTGACACCTGCCCATCACACTCACAACGCCGAGAAACTCATTCATTAGGACCCTGCACTTCTGTCAAAACTCAAACAATACAGAACCATGTTGTTTAATGCTGCTTCTTCTTAGACATCTGTTAATATTTAAAAAACAATACCTCCCTCACTTTGTTCAAGGGTCTCAGTGAAGGAAAATTTCACTGCAAGAAACCAGAGTTTATGTCTGCATTAATAGGAAGTGGCGAGAAAACCCAGTGTGCTAAACTTTTATTGTTTTTTGATTACCAAACTCAGAAGTGAGCTGTGTATTTGTTCACACTGTGTGCTATTTTAATCTACGCACTTTATTGTCCTTCAAATAATGAAATGTGAGTACCATACTGCAGATCTTTGCTGAAAGCATTCATTTAAGGGATAATTCTGCGTCTGCAATCAGGAGAGGGTGACAGTGCCCCCTTTTAACATCCTACTGTATAGTAAGGCACAGTAAAGTATGCTGTACTGTAAGGTATACAGCAGGCGAAGGTTATTTCTGTTAAAACTAAAACATCCTGAACCATTTTACTGTAATTCTTGCCCCAGTCATTATTTCTTCCCAGTACCTACTCCTTTCTGTAAGTGTCCAGTCCAGCTCTAAAGCCAGCTCCAGTATGCCAGCTGGCAGGGGGAACAGCCAGAAGCCTTATTTACCCCCCCAACATAGTCCCCCCTATGAATACTAATGCAGCAATGCTACCGGGGCCGCAGCAGAGACGAGGAGGGAGCAAGGAAAAGGAAAGATGGACAGAAGGAGAGAGAGAAAGAGATAGAGGAGTGCAGGTGGAACTGTGTGGTGGGAGGGGGGCTTTCACATCTTGAGATTTCACATGCCTACACACTCATACACACAAACACACAGCACCCCTCTTTGCCCTCTTTGCCCTACCTTGCCAGTTAACGAGATGCGGGGATCATTTCGTGAGAGAAAAAGGGCTCCTTTAGCTTTGCGTCCTGAATTAGAATGCTCATTTGATATCATTGTTTCTAAAAGAGCGAGGGAACGAGGAAAATACCTCCAAATTACTTTAGGCAAATCCTGACTACTTCCCCTCCACTTTACCTTACTTTTCTTCCTCCCAACTCCCAGAGCCTTGTACTGTTCCTCCAATGCCCCGACGGACACAAGAACAATGGCTAGAGAAGGGGGAGATAGGAGGGAGGGGGGGGGTGATGGGAAAGGAGGAAAACAGGAGTGAGAGGCCTCCACAGCAGAGGGCCAGGTGTCAATCACCTCCTCAGGTGGGCTTCAGAGACACGCACACACGCATGTACTGTGCACCTCCAATATCTTGGGGAATTAAAAATACACTGGCAGAGAGCAGAGAGGAGAGAGAGAGGAGGAGAGACAGTGAGATGGTAAAAGAGGAAAATGAAAAAAAAAAAAAAGGTAGGAGAGCAAATGGGACAAAGGGGATGTGCAGGGAGATGGGCCTGGATGATGCAAAGGTCGGAAAAAGAATTCAAAGAGCGCAAAGTAGATTCACTGAAAGTCATTACCTGCCACAAATTACCTGGGCAACAAGCTTAAAATAAATAAATAAATCAGTTTGCATCAACAACAGAGGAGAGCGGGAGAGACTGGGGAGATGCAGGCGAAGGGCTTGGGGGGGAGAGGCGAGAGGAAGAGAGGGAGGAGGAGGACGGGAAGGAGGCGGAGGGGGGCAGCGGCTGGAGAGGGATGAAAAATCGATGGACAAACAAGTGAGAGGGCGCTTGCAAAAAGGAAGCCAAAGGGGGGAAAAATTAAGCATTTAAAGAAATTCTGTTTTGGTGGTGTGGAGGAGGATGAGAAAAGGAGAGGGGGGAGGGAGGTGGGAAGCCGGGAGCACAAAAGCGCCTGAGGGTGGAGGGGGGTGAGTGTGGCAGAAACGGACGGACCACAATGCCCTGCAGCTCGATAGGGTTGAGTGACCACATCAGGTCTAGAGGCGAGCGTTGAGACATGGGCGAAACCCGATGGCTTTAAATCAAGAGGATTAGATTCAGGGTCTCTCTCCCTCTCTCTTTAACCCCCTTTTTTCCCTCCACCTCTTCACCCTCGTCTCAGCCCCTCCCGTCGTGTCTGTTAGGTGGAGTGCCCCAGTGCAGGTCGTCCAATCAGTAAAGAGAAGGACCAAAGTATTACTAATAGTCTGGTTTTAATGTTTCAAGTGGTAAACCAGAGTGCTGGCCTGTATGCTCGGCACCAAGGTAAACAGGTCAATAGTATTGATCCTGATTCTGACTCTCTCTTTCACACACAGACACACACACACACACACAAGCGCACATACAGCTCCACAGCTCAGAAACATGGAATGCATTAGGAGCTTTCTGCATTGCACCGAAGTTGAGGATAGGGAGTTGACACATGCATACACACACACAAATGGAAACGCACACACACTTTTTTTTTTTTTTTTTCAATATTCACACATGTAAAACAGCAAAGCCCACCCTAATGCCGGAATCCCACAGGCTCTGACACTTGAAACAAAACAGGTACATGCAAACACATATCGACTCCCTCATATCATCATGTCTAATTTCGCTCTGTCGAACAATACAATAAAAAATATGTGGTAAGGAGCAGCCTACACAGCAGCAGCTGCACCCTAACACGAGGGCAGAGCGAGTCATTTGAATACAGATTCCTATTGTCCTTCTTATGTCAATAAAACTCAGCAGTGCTAAGGAACTAGCGTGGTCAGCAACATTATGGGACTAATTAGCATTTTCTTCTTTCTTCTGCTGGTTGATCTGTTTAAACAAGCCTGGGGGGTCTGCTGTACTTACTGTAATTAAAGCAAAAAGGAGTGACTCTTGCTTGAGAGAAGGCACACACAAAGGCTTCCTCACTAGGGGGGACCTTCAAACTGCACAACTAAGTATCCCAGAGTGGTTTTTGTACATGGAAATACAAGGGGCTATACAATAGGTAAAGCTGGCAGGTTAGTGCAGCGGTTAGTGAGTTTTTTCGCCCAGTGGTGCTCCGATTTGTTCTTCAATATGGCCATACCTGTGGAAGCATCCCTGAATGATACTTACTTAACCCCTAGCCACTCCGGGAGCTCTGCAAAGTTGCTGAAGCTGCACCCCGGCTAGGCAAAAGAAAATTCCTCTTGGGCAATGCATAAAGAATATCAAAAAAAAGATAATGAAAGGAGTTGCAATAAATACACAGTATGAGTTGTAAAAAGACTGAGGAAGGGTTTCTTGCTTGCTTTTTCTTTTTCCACAGTGAGCAGAAAGGAGGTGGAATAAAAAAAAGTATAAAAAGGAATGTTGGAGAAAAGTTCTCTGGGCAGAACAGAGACGGGTTTTATTGGCTGATATGAAATCAAACAGACAACTCCTCTCCTCTGATAGTACTCAGTCTGCTCTGGCTGTGGGCCATGTTAGCAGGAGCCGTGATCACTGAGGCATTAACAACACAGCAATGACACCAATGTAATGTAGCCACTCTGCTCTGGATTATGACACTTAGCGTGGATTGGATAACCCTTATTATGGCGTTCATTTAAGCTAACATGAGGCAAATTATAGGCTGTCATGACACAGATACCACGGCTGTTTAGACAAGAGCTGACACTAAGGAACTGCTGTTGCGTGGTTTGGCCTGATGTGATTGATGCAACAATTTCTCTGATGTGAAGTATCTCTGATCTGAAGCATGTCATTATTTTCCAAGTATATAATTATTTCTGAAAAGCCTTATTTTCGAATGAATTGTCTTCAAACTTCATGTTGTTTTTTTCAGACTGATTAAATAATTTTAAATACAAGCATGTCTTCACATTTCCTGCCAACACACACACGCGCACACACACACACACACACACACACACACACACACACACACACACACACACACACTGCCATCCAGGAGCAAATGAGAGTGTCTTCTTTTTCTAACAGCTCAACGCTCTTAGTCTTCGCTTCCTGCTTGTTACAGCTACGTTCCTGCTCAAACACAGCCCTTCAAGCATACGCAACTGCCACTGCCAGTTCTATACACACATGCACAGAAGCACTGATTGTTCATTTGGCTTGCCTTTCCACCGGCAAAGCCTTCGTTCTTGTCCAGCTATGCACCCCAGCCTTTAGCAAATCCTGGACACTGCAGCACCAGATCCACAACAAATCCGATGCTGTAGCTTGATCCGGCTGATGGTCATCATAAAGCCAAAAGTAAGCAATATGAACACTGTGTATCATAGGTTTGCTCAGTTGATTTTTATCTTCTTGAAAAAGCCCTATAATCACAAGAAAACCTTTTGTTTAACACTGTTCTTTTCCCCATGTATTTCTAAGGTAAATTGATTATGCAAAACTATAAAGAAAGAGTGGATAGAAATGCTGTATATTTGCACAACAATGGGTCTGTTCTCAACAATATTCTCACACAAACATCTCTGAAGGACACACAGGCTCATCAGCGATCACAACAGAAATTTACTCAGAATTTCACGTATATTTTTTCAAGCATATCTAACATTTTGAAACTTTTCCATTCAGAGAGGAAGGTCTAAAGCAGTCAAAATTGGTTTAATAAAAAAAGGCTTTGAACTGTCTGTATCATCAACTTAATTACAGCAATAAAAGGCCTCTTAAATACAAAGGAACAGATAATGCTGAGTGCAAATTTGTTCTCCGTCATGCTGGAAAACTGATTTTGATGTTCGAAGTTTTTGTGTTATAATTTTATTAATTATTTTCCTGGACAGTCTGGATAAGATAGCCTCTGCAATGGAATGTGACAGAAGTAACACAGCAACAGTAACATGGTATAATTGCAGTGTGTATGCGCTACAAGTCCAAAGACTGTCAGTCAAAGTAGTCCATACACTTGCATGTAAACAATGTATGTATATGTGTGTGTCGTGACATGTTTGTAAACAAGTGTGTGTACATTATTGTCTGTTTCCACACGCTTACATGATGCATGATGTGTATAAGCGTGTACAAGTTGTGTCCTCTTGTGTGTGTGTGTGTGTGTGTGTGTGTGTGTGTGTGTGTGTGTGTGTGTGCATAAGCCCTGAGGAGAAACCCCGTCTTAGGTTGTGTGTGTGACAGCCAGCCATCCTGCCAGATCAAGACCTGTCAGCCATGCAACCCAACCCCAGCCACATCCCCTCTGTTCCTCCTCCTTCTCTTCTTCTCCCATCCTTCCATCTCTCCCTTTCCATCCAATCCCTCCATCCATGCTGCAGCCTTAAACAAGCACCAGCACTTATCAGCCAGAAAAATAATTGGGAGGTCTACCGCCTGCAATACGCTGGTCCTCCCCTCCGTCCATCCGGGTCGCTTCAGCAGTGTCAGCTCCCATTAGGGGGAACGCCGGGCGCCAGGGCAAAGTCTAACTATCTCTATCACTGCCTCTCTTTCTCTGTCTGTCTTCCTTTCTCATTTTTTTCTCATTCTAAGCTATTAACGTTATCTGTCCATCCACCTACCCCTACATATATATCTATATGTAAAGTGTTACCAATTTTAATCATTTCCAGACCCAAATGAGAGTCGTATAAAGTTTGATCTATAAGAAGAACAACTCTCAAAACTTGAATTCTCCAAACACCGAACAACTGAAACATTTACATTTGTTGTGTATTTGTTTGTTTCTCCCCTCAGCCTTCTTGAGAGAGAGATGGAGAGAAGGAAACATGGATCATCTCCCTTAGGGTCAACAGAGCGAGTGTGTGCGGCGTGGGGTGAAGCGGACGGTGTTGTGGTTGCTCTCCGGAGTATCAGTACGTTGTCACTGTCATGTCACAAGGCCGTCTGAGCGTCTCGTGTGGTCGAGCTGCCTGGCAAGCAGGGAGACAGAGAGATAGATCCAAGGGGCCAGCGGGAGTTGATGTTGATGTTGCACCGCTGTTGTTGTGGAGACGCGTGTTTGTGTCCATGTGTGTGTTTCTACATTGAGGAGCCATGACAGGGACAGTGGTTCAGCTGTCATTCCGGGCGCTACGGTGCGATTGGCCGGGGCTGACATGTCACGGGGGTTCATGTCCAACAGAGCAGCGTGTGGGTGCTTCTGTGTGTCCGTGTGTGCACTGTAGTACAAAAGGGGACGCCAGGGTATTACCTCCCAAACATCACAATCACTGTGCCGTGTCGTTCTACCTCCCCACACAAGCATGACATGCCTTGACCTGCACCAGCCCACTGGTATTTGGGTGTAATAACCCTTTATTGATACACAGGGGAGAGTGACATAATGTAAAAGCTCCTGCACACTGAAATCAAATCTATTTACCTATGATACCCAGGGGTAACCGACTACATGTGACCATCTATAGCTACACAAAAAGCCTTTAGGCAGTGTGAACTGTATGACCCTCTATTTATACTTTTTACTACACTGGTACTCAATGATGTCCTGTAGGACCCCTTAGATGGCCATCCAGTGCGTCACAATGAACCGTTCACAGTTGACTCTTGCATAAGTGAGGGCACTTACTAAACCTCTGACCCATTTCAGAATACATTACGCACCTAACTACTACTCCCACGCACGTGTCCTCCAACGCCTAGATACCATTTTGCCCTTGAGCCACTCTCTGCCTAAGCTTTCCTGGTGCAAGTCCAAGCGGCCGCAACTGCCTCCCACAATGCACGAGGTGACATTGAGAGGCCCCCGTGTCTCGGCGGATTTGGGGTATCCATCCGGCTGCCCGCGCACAAATAAATAATGCAATGGCCGGCTAATGCAGTGGGCCCTGACGCAGTGGCTGACGTTGCCTGCAGCTACCTTTGGGCTGGAAAATAATTACCATGCAAAAGAGGGGGGAAAAGGCCCCCATACATAGTGTAATGGGCTAAAATGGGGTGATACAATGCAGCTGCCCTCCACGCTTCGATGCCTCTCTCTCTCTCTCTCCCTCTCTCCCGCTCCTTCTTTTTCTCCATCTCTGTCACTCTCTTAACTCTCTGTTTTCTCTGCTATACACAGTAGCCACTGCCTAGCCAACCAGTGTTGTCCATTCCTCTGAGGAGCTCAGTGAGATGAGAAGCTGTTAGTGGCACCAGCCTGATATTCATGGATCCGGGGTTTCCACTGACACACTGTCACACTTGTTATTGTAGATACTACAGGAGTTGCACAAGCAAAGGAGCAATTTGGACTGTCTGTTGTGCGTGATGAGTCTGTGCATGCTTTATTTTATGTATAAACAAAATATAAATACATTGTGATCATTACTTTGAATATTACAATATTTTTTAGGGGCAAAAAAAGTCATACCAGATCAGTATACATCCCTAGTATCTATGCAACCATGCCCCCAACAGTGTGTAGTATTCCAATTAGGCTTTGGCATTGACATTGGCCTCAGTTTACAGTGGAGCAAACAGATGGCTCGGTATGTTGACTAATCCAGTGCAGGCAGAGACGTGCTGATCATGAATAGAGGGCTGATCAATGCACTGCTGTTTACACAGGCCTAACAGTGTTTACTGAGACACATTTAAAAACAGCCCTCCTGCTCTCATCTATCAACCCGGGTGCAGGACCGAGAATGATGGTGTCATTTATCTTGGCCCCCGAAACAGACATTTACTGTACAGGGGTTATGATGCACTCAAGAAATACTGTGACAAGGGGAAAACATTTTTTTGTGCACTCAAGAGTACAGTGCTTACAAATGTTACCACCACGGGTACATCTCCAACCACCATGAAAGCTCTCAGTATGTTACTGTGGGTACAAATTTGCAACTAATGATGCTATTTTTGTGGATATAAAGGTGCAGCTTCTGTGATCAAAAGGCTCAATTCTACCTTTTTTCTGAGTGAAGGTTTCTCTTGTATGTGTGGGACCAAGTGAACAAAAAAAAAAAAAAAACATTAACCAACGTGATAGGAATCAAGGGCTGTTTTTCTGACACCAGACTGAAAAGTGATGGGAAACTGCAGTGGGAAAACACTTATATGTGGCCTTTGACAGAATTTGAACTTGGAAAAAAAAGTCCTGAGGGCTGCATTTGAGACTAAATGACTATGGTGTTTTGTTGCAGCAGTGAAGCTATCATTCACGCTTGCTGTCCTGATCCATGGAACAGCAACAGGATTTACCGGGCTCCTTTAATAGCAACCCCAAAAACACTTGATTGAATTGAATGCTTTTGCACATAAATGTTCATTTGGTATTCCAGCCTTCCTTTTTCCTATTTAAAGGAGCCATCATGTCCTTCACACTTTTGGTCCAAGGGCAATATACCATGAAAAACTGAGCTGTGATCTAGTGCAGCCCTTCCACGCATCTTGACCCCCATCGTCTCAACCCCACTTTCTATTGAATACTGTGGGATGGGGGGTGAGCGCCATGGAGACCGCAGGGCATCCTGGGATCGGGGCATGCCGCCTGCCACCAGGTCCCCTTCACTCTAGGGGCTTGTCAGTCAAAGCAGAAAACTTCCCTTTGAAGCTCTGTCAACTCTCTGGAGTGTCTCATTGCCCCAAACTCAGCCCCCCCACTCCCAACCCCATCCGGACTCCACACCTCCGTCCCCCCTTATCCTCCCATGTGCTCTCCTCCTCTCCCTCTGTTGCTCCCTCCCTTCCCCTAGTGACCCCCTCTTGAAATTCGCTGTCCACTGTCCCCAAAAGTTATCCCCATATCCCCCCTTATCTCTGTCTCAAGCTATGCAATCCAAAAATTGAACTTGGAGAAAAAAAGAGTGGCACAGAAAGAGCTTAGTTTCACTTTTGCAAACCAAATAAGGTTTAAAATGGTAAGGCGTCATGAGAGAGTAACTCTTAAGCCCTGAGACAGACACGCAGGGTGAATCCCTACAGCTCGCTTGGCTCAATCGTGAGTGACACTGACGGCTCTGGCATGTTGTCCCGTTCCAAAAAAAAAAAAAAAAGTGAAGAAAAATGAAGCTGCATTCACAATTCTGGCACATGCTGCTTGATAATCGCTGATTAAGACATAATTTTCACACAGATCAGGTGCCAGCGATGGAAACCGTGGCAGCTGTTTGGTCTTATCAATTAGGGCATTGTTAGTTTTATAAATCTGAATCGCAAAAAATGATAAATTTGACTTATCAGCAGCACCGCTTACAGTAGATGCATGATGCCGAGGTGCGGGGAGGATGTGCTAAGTGCTGATGTTTAAGAAAACGCTTTGAAGGCACATGTATCATTGAGTGTCGCTCTCCATACCAGAGCATTAGACTTGCTGATGGCTTGTTTAAGAAGTGATGAAATGCGTATTAGATTTGTTGTGACTCAAACAGCTGTGTTCACACCTCACACTGGCTTGTTATTGCTGTCGGTGGATTTCAGATAAGTGCTCATTGGCTTCCTAGCTACCTACGCTAAATGCCATGAAGTGTGTGTGAACAAACATGTTTTCCAAGCATGTGTGTTCTCATGTGTGAATACTGTATCTGCAGAATGTGTGCACATGTGACTTGAGTCCATCTGTGAAAGTGTATTAAAGTTTATAGTGTGTCACACCTCAAAAAGAATTAATTGAAAAAAGGGGGAGACAGATAGCTCAAGCCCGGGGCTGCTGAATATGAAGTCTGAGGCTTAAAGAAAAGTCAGGAGGGACAAAGATAAAGGTGGAAGACTCAACAGTTTTCTCTTTGAGAAGCCTTGAGCCCTGCTCAGTGAGACAGAGCACATTTGAGGTGTTGTTCTCGATTACCTCAACTAGCCAAGACTGACCAATTAACCAACGCTAGCTCCTAATTAGCTGGATTTTAATTAACACCCCCGGCGTAACCACTAGCATCACCACTTTCCTCGAAATCCTGCGGTACATCAAATCCGCTCAGAAGCTTTTGACTCATTCTTACATCAACCTCTTGTGCAAGTTTATAATCTAATGTCTGCTCCCGCTGATGTCACCAGCATCCGTAATCAATCTGGGGGGTCTACGATTGGACATCTAGGCCATTACACAAACGACCAGCATCCATCAACCAAGCGGATCTATGGGGCAGTGAGTCACATGAAACACATAGCAAGGCATTGTACATTTGACCCTGGGAGTCCATTTGACTGCACAGCTCCCTCTCCCTCTGTGACAGTGTCGAGGTGTTGCCCCCTCACTGCCGACACGTGGCTGGCAGGCCAGCTCATGGCCACGGGGCCTGTTCCTTTGAATAACGGCAGGTTAAGACATAATCATCTTCAGCAAGGAGAAGATTCACTTTGACCTCATCACCTCCATCTCCCCATTCCCAAGCCCTGAGAGAGATGGAGGGAGAGACAGAGAGGGAAAGACAAAGAGGGAGAGAGTGAGAGAGCAAATTACAGTGTGAACCCAGAGGCCAAAAAGAGACAGAGGGAGCGATTGAGGGTGAGGATAGTTAGTTCTCGCCTTTGATGCTTAACTCTCGTCGACAGTGCAAAGACTGAGAATCATAGAGATGTGCGGCGAAAAACCCTCTCTGTGGGTTGCTGTGCTACAACCCCAAGGCTGCACAATCATTCTCACATGTTAATGGGCTGCCATTTGGCTCCTAAATCAACTGAGGGCAGGAGACTGAAGTGAGCAAAGCATAAGACAAATATCCAGTCCATTACAGGAAGCCAGTGGAGTTCAAGTATGAAAACATTAAAAAAAATGACAGATGTAAAACTTTTCCATAATAAATAGACATTTCCTGAGACAAGATGGTGCATGTGATGCATCCAGCCGCACGTGGTAGTACATTCACAAAAACACGAGTACATGTGGCATAAAGGGGTACACAGTGGGGAGTACCACCGCAATTGATGAAGAAAATTCTTCTCATGTACCCCGTCCCAGTTTTAGACTTCAGATTCTCTCTCTCCCACTCTGCCTCATGCTCTCTATCTCCCTCTCTCATTCTTCCTCTCCCTCTCTGGTCCACTAACCCAATTTAAAAGCAAGCAGCCAGACACCTCCTCCTGCAGTTTGTCTGGGACAGTAGACAGCCCTGTTAGTAGGACTACGCTTCTAATGACTACATTCTGACAGTGTGTGTGTGCATGCGTGTGTGTGCGCGTGTGTATGTGCAGCATTTATGAGCGTGCACCAGTGCAAAGCTCCAAAAACTACTTACAGATTGAGACCTCAGTGCAGACACACTTGTCTGTAAACACAGCTGTCTCTATATTACTGCACAGTAAATCCGCACACTTCCATTTGATATAGTTCTAACCAGGGATGTGCCGGTCAAGTTTTTTTTTCTTTAATAATGGGTTTCTGCTGTTACAGACTTTGATCCAATTATTGTATTAACCTAAAAGTCGATAAATGTAAATCTGACACATTCAGTCCTGATTCAAAGTTATGAAGCTGAGAGGCTTAAATGATTGATATGATATAGGCTGTCACTTTTTTGTAATATGTCTTATTGGTTTTCAAAGTCTCTACCCCTAAAAATATACCAAATATGTATATTAGACATCAATTCAACCATTCCTCCCATGACTATATAGAAACTATGTTCATTATACATATTGACAACTTGCATCCCTGCCAGCCTGCCCACCCATCCACAGGACTGCAGATTACAAGATACATTCAGGTAAAAGAGGAAAGCTAACAGAACTTCACCAAATAATTGTATTAATTACCCAAATGTAGAAAGAGAGGGGAAAAGGAAAGAAAAGAAAAAACAAACAAACAAAGCTAGCAAACACAGCTACCCCCGTATTCTTTATCGAGGGGTGCCTGTATCGAATCAAAAAAGTCCAAAAATGGACTCCGTATCTTAATAAAGGTTTGAGAGTACTCTTTGAGTGTGTATTTCATTTTTTCTAACTTTAAGAAAACATCTCCAACCCAATGAGAAAAGGGTCGGGGAGTGCGTTTAGAGGAACCGAACGTCTTGCTAGGAGAGCAGCGAAAGCTATAACCGCGTGGGCTATATTTAGTAGGATAGCACGTGATTCCTTTAAAGTTAAACCAAAAAGTGCACAGACTGGGTTGGGGTCCAACTGGGTTTCAAACATCTCGCTAATAGCTTTAAAAATAGGTTTAGAACCGTCACTTTTTATTCAAAATTTTAATGTTTTCTTTGAACATAGTTAGTTTTCCAACCATAATGACCTGTTGGAATTCAAAATTTACCATCTATAAGCGCAATGGACCATCTTTTCATTGTCTATATGCCAGCAGACCATTTGAAGTAGTTTGCCTCATGAGCAGAGGGCGCTCTAAAATTTCACTCTCAGCTTGGCCTGCCCTCTTGACCTATCAGTAGTAAGCTTAAGCACAAATGCTAATGTTGTGATTTGCTACAAAAATGGAGGAGACTGGCTAGCACAGCTGTCCTGAGTGGGCAATAATGTCACCAAAGCATCTGAGAAGCAGTGTGTGGACGTATTTTGGGTTCTATATCACAGCTGTCTTAGTCTACAATTACAAATCTGTGGACTCATCAGCTAATGTTAGCTTGCCACCAAAGTGAGGCAGCGGAGGCGCTACAGACGAGTGGAGGAACGCTAAGTATACAACCTCGTCTGACTGCTGACTGTTCGGCACAATCACCTTCAGCAAGCTGCTTGCCAGAAGCTCGTAAAAATGCTTTCACCACCAAGACAGCAAGATTTATATGCAAAGATATGTGGCCCATTGGTACTGGTACAGGAGAGGGGTTTAAGGATGTTATGACAGAACTGGAACAACGAAATAAAATTCCAATTCATATCACAATCTCAAAACTTATAGTGCAACTGTATGACAACATAGGAAATCATAAAAGGCTATAACAAAGGATAAGAAACTCGCTCTTACCACAGACGGATGGACTTCACTGGTAGAGGTGGGCATTGAAATTCATTCGGAACCAATTTCAAATTCATTTGATGACAGCCCTGATAGGATACAGGTGAAAATTTAATTGGGAGAATACGACTCCTGAAATCAGCGTGACAAGATCCACTAGTGAGATATGTCACTCTGTTAGTTATTGTGACTACAAAGGCACTCTACAGTGCTGTTAAAATGATGCCTCTATTACCTCATGAACAGTGTTTGGCAGTGTGGCCACAAATTCGACAACAGTCAAGTTTAATTTTAACCTGTCATCAAGTTACTCACTGAATAAACCTTAAGTAGCAACAGCTGATATGACCTAGTGCCCACAGTGTTTGTCATGTTAACCTGTGAAAACGACAGCTGAGGCCTTCTCACTCCAAGTCCATATTATTTGTCCAAAACTGTTTGGACACATTTTAAATATGACCTCACATTGTGTCAATCACATTTACACACTTACTCTGAAACACCGTCCATCATAAAAGTTTTTGGAACATGTTTGACTGTCTGCCTTTTTTGTGGGACACATGATCTGCAACAAGAGAGAGAAACGGGATGTACAGTGTCATTTCATAACTCAGACAGCCTATTTCAACAGGTAAGGAGGAGAGAGTGTGGAGACAGAGGAGGAGGACAGCTCAACCCCTTCAGATAGCCGCGGTATCAAATGTAAGACACAGGCAGAGGGTTGTGACAGCCAGGTAGGTACCTCCAGTGGTACGAAGCAAGGAAGCAAAAGTGTCTTTATATTTTGTCTTGTATTTGGAATTTTCTGAACGAACAGAACAATAAAACACATCAGACTCAGCGTACAAGTTTCTGTGCATAATGATTTTTATCAAATGACAGATTTAAAAAATGCACGCTAAAAATACAAACTCAGTGTGAAAAGGGCTTTAGCGCCAGCTAAGATGAGAAATGTGAGTTCACTGCTCTTTGCCATAAAGTGAGGTGAGATGAACGATTTGTTACAGTTGGAGCAAATCAGTGTATTTTGCCAACCCTGGTGCCAGATTGGAGTCAATCACCAGTGCCACAGGATCATTTTCACATTCACACACTCTTAATTTTCACTTGCATATGGAGTGAGATTCTACCAGTGTAGATGCTGACTGTCAGTAAAGAGAGCAGCATGTTGAAGAGGGCAAAACACTGTAAAGAAACAATCAAAGAAAGGATCAGTTTTATTTTAGCTGATACTGATTCATTAAAAATGTCTGCCTTGGTTCAGGATCGGCTAACTCTAACATATATATAGAAAAGGTCTTCCATTATAACTTAAGCTAAATGTGTTGACTGCTTTCTTGACTCAAACTAATGTGAACTACCAAAAACTTACCAAAGTCAATGGATTTTTAAATTCACATGAGGCTCTAAAGTTGTAGATGACACCAACATAATTGTCTGCGAATCGTAAAGCCGTATTAGGATTCTCCTGGTCAAATGAGCTGAGCTATTTAAAGTCCTCACCATTCACAGAGAGTAGTAGGTGGTTCACTCATGAATATACGCACCAGCCAAGCAGCGCTTAGGATTCAAGTGACTTGACTTGGCATTTTATGTTTTAATTGTCTGCGAGCAGGAGGTCAATCCACCCAAAACGTTGCAGACCGTTGGTGTGTAGTTACTGTAGATGAATGCCTGATGGCGTAGATATATGAAGGAAATACAACACAGTCACACACGCGTACATGTGGTTAGCCACTGATGAGGGGCAATTTTTTAAGTTAATTGATTTTTATCCCCTTATTAATTTCCTCAGCTTTCTCCCTCCGCCTCTCTCCCTCCCTCCCTCCCTCCCTCTCTCTGGCTTCATCAGCAGTCTGTCAATAGGCTTCGTAGCCATGCTCGATCCCTTATCGCCTCTGAAACGCCTCAATCAAATCCCAATCAGTCACTCATACTGCCCATCAGCACCAAACTCTGCGCGCAAACACACACAGAAACAGATGATAAATGAAGAATGTAAACACAAACACATTTACACTCATACACACCTTTGTTATTATTGAAGTCTCTCTGGTTAATCAATAAATCCAGCGATCGTATACTCATTAGTCCCAATTACAGTAAAAGGGTTAGTTCCTGCTTTGACAGAGTGGAGAAATATGATGTGACGAAATTCATGGCATAGGATGAAAAGAAAAAAATCCAATGTTTGCTCCTTTTTATCTCAATAACGTTCAAATGTTTGTCTTTAATTCCTGACTGAGAACCGTGCTGTTCTAACATTCACAAATTGAATCGTTTTCTCCACTGCGTGAGTCCACTTTTTCCTGACATGACATGATTTGGTATCATGATCATTATCATGTTTTATTCAAATATTCTTTTTTTAATCTTCCTCAATGCAAAAGGATCCTTTTTGTATAATTCATAAGGTCAATCAATACTTTATTTCCACACTGGAGGATATAGAAATGTACAAACTGTAGAATGTGGAGACCATTGAGTTTCAGACTTCCTCTACGTGCACTTCATCTGTGATGTGCTCTAATCATGGCGAAGTTTACTGACAAAAGATGAAAACGGAAAATTGTTTGTTGATTGTAACTTTTTTGTGAAATCACATTCTTGATTTCGAACAGGGAGTAAACTCTAATATTCTGAGTACTTTGCAAATTAAATATATACCTGCATTCTATGTAAATACATCCTGCAGACATAAGGGCACCCCCCCTCCCTCTCTAGTCCCACCTTCCCTCCCTCCACTCACCCCTCCTCCCTCCCGACATGTACCAGACATCATGTCTTCCCCAGGATGCAGCCCCACCCATGTCCAGCTCACAGTCCCAGCCAGCATCCACCAGCCCTGTTTTGTCATCATTAAACCTCCCCTGCTCGCCTCACTATATGTCACCTGCAAGGGGTTGCCACCGCCGGCAGTGGAGGGGTTAACTCTATTTTGTCCAGGACCTCATGCCTGTGTGTGAATACGTGAGTGTGCGCATGTGTTTGTGTGAGTGTACCAGTCCACTTTGTGTACATGTCCACGCGGGCATGTGTTCCTGTCCATGCATGCCTGTTTGTTCACTTGTGTATGTGTGTGTCCATGCAGGACCGTGGTCTGCTGTGTGTGTGTGTGTGTGTGTGTGTGTATGTAAAGGAGAAATTTGCCTGTCCTTGCCTAAGTGAATGGCTAGGATTAAGCTGACAGCCCACCTTAGTGATGGCGAAATAATTGGTTGTTCAGCTCTGTCCTTGTCAGAGCGCTGACAGTTCTGCAGATGTCCTGTGCGGTTCTCCAAAGGTTAGGCTCAGCTGGGGCCGCCATTCATTAATCATTCCGCTCTGACAGTGCACCGAGCAGCCTGCAGCTGCCACCCCGTCCCCCTCAATTTCTGTCACCGCCTTGCACCACCACCACCACCACCAATACCCCCCCCCCACTCCCCCTTCTAGGTCTCCCTCCACCCCCATGTGTGTGTATGTGTTTGTGTTCCCCATTGTACACACAAACAAGTATGCTTAAACATAAATTTGCATGAAAAGTCAAGGGATGTATACAAGCAACAGCGTGCCCCGTACATGAGAGGTGTGAACTGGACAAGCAGTAAGGTAAGGATGTAAACAAAACACACAACCTCAGAAGGAAGTCTTCTCTGCTAATGATCTAACTTGCTCTTCTCTCCAATTTATCACTCAGCACTGCAGCCAGTAAATGACCAACTCTCCTGTGTGCATGTAAATTCTCCTGTACTATGCAAACACCTGCATTTCTCGAGGCTTTTCTTAACGTCACTAACACATTACACAGTCCAGGACTTCACTAACCAGTATTAACCCTTGTGGTCTATTAACCCAGTGATTCATCATGGATAATGGTGTTCCTAAAGCAAGCCTGCTTATGCATTGTACGGTGAGACTCCAGCAGAAGACATGGATGTTTTATGAAATATAAATAAGGGCCTTATGTATTTAATGTGCATGGGAAGTTATTCAATTTCAAAGACCCAGCTGAAAATTACTATTATGATCCGTGCGAGGTCAGACACACACACACGCACTAAAATTACCTCTTGTGTGCGCTAACAGTTCTGACCGTGTCAGCAACATTGTTCTGACCTCTTTCCCTTGCTCACTATCTAACGACCCTCTCAACCTATTTTGTCCCTCGTTCCAACCCATTCTCCTCCGCCTCCACAACTCTCTCTCAGGAGTGGTGTTTCCATCAAGGCCTTTGGCACGGAGGGGGGCTGCGGGGACGGGTGGAGGTGAGTGTAGAGAAAATGTAAGAAGGTACAGAGAGGAGGAGGTTGTATGGAGGTGTCCATTGGGCACTAAGTGGTGTGAAGAACTGAGATAAATCCTCCATTATGGTCTACCTGTTCCTCAGCATTGATTAACAGCTGGCGAGAGACAAGTGGCCAGCAGCCATAAGGAAACACTCTCTGGGTTCAGAACTGTTCTGGTCACATAACAAATATTTGCTCAAAAAACTGGCATAGTGTTACATAGGGTGGGTGGGAGGCATCATAAAATATATTCACGACAGATTTCATGCAATAAAAATATGCAAGATGAATTGATATTTAGCAAGCTTAGTAGATAATGGGTATTGAAAGCCAGTCTGAGGATGTAGCTGAGTATATTTACTTAATTACTGTACTTATATTAAGAATACTTTTGATGTACTTGTACCTTAGCTATTTTATGCTACTTCATACTAATACTTCACTACAGTTCAGAGGGAAATACTGTACTTGTTTCTCCACTACATTTATCCGACAGCTTTATTTCCTTGGTACTTTTCATTTCAAAATGTACAAAATCATATGACAAGCTTATAACATACAAGACAGTGTTTAAAGGGCCAGTGTGTAATATTTGGCATGGTTTATTGTCAAATCTGAATGTGAATATGAATATTCTACCCATTAATATGTTTATATAAGTGTATAATCGCTATAAAATAAAATTCTTTTGGTTTTCGTAGCCTTATAATTATGCTTTTATATATATATATATATATATATATATATAGCAAGGGCCTTGCTTTAGAGAGGTCGTCATCTTGCGCCGTCATGTATGTACGGCAGACCGAGCGGACAATCCAGCCAGCCCAAGAACGCGTTTCGCGTGTATACCAACGAAGACAGCGGAAGGAAGGAAGAAGGAGGAGGAAACAGCAGAGAGTGTTAGTAGTTCGTCGATAGAGAGTAGTGAAAAGTTTTTTTAGTTATAAAGTTTGCGAATGGACCACACTTACCACGCAACAGGAGAGAATGAACCCGAACCGTCATCTGCAAGGAAAAGAAGACACAACTTCACTCCTTGTGATGCACTCTCTGCGGCGCTTTTCCTCCTGATGATATATCTCCCCAACGATGGTAGCACCGAATCCCATTCTGTGTAGCAAAATGGGAGCGGAGGATTCAGCCTCTCTTCTCTCCCGCTCAGTGTACTCCGGCTCAAACAGGTATGGCTCTGGGTCTGTGTCCGCTACAAGAAACTCTTCAAAATCGCGTTCAAAGTCGTCCATTGCAGCTGCTGTAGTCCGGAGATATTGCTAGGCTAAATAAACAGCTGAGCTCTGTTTACAGGCTAAGCTGTCAGTCAGTGTGCGGGCTGGAGGTTGGCGGAGCAGAGAGGGGAAGGGGTCCCCACTCAGTATGGTAAACGAGTATGTGTGTATGAAGTGTGTGCTACGCTAGAAGAGTCAGAGTTTGGGACGGAGTCTTTTACCCCCTGGAGTGTTACCGGAGTTTTTGGAGTGCTCAAATAAACTGGCCTTTTTCCTGAACGCTACTCTGGTCTCCTGCTCGTGAGTGATTCATTACAATATCGTAACATGGTTTAGATTTCTAAATATTCACCTCGTCGCTAGATAGACCTACTCCTGAAAAACGCAAGGCTGCGCAAGGCTTTTTGTCTCTACAAGGCCACCATCATTTACCTGATGGGAGGGGTGAGCGAGTGAGCCCTGCAATCTAGAATCTGACCACTGATGTCACTGTTTTCAACCCATTTTACACACTGGCCCTTTAAGATTGACAACATATTATAAATTCCCAACATTTTGGATTGTAACCTCGTCACATTTTAGATGTTTGAGTTTTTAACATTAGCATTTCTCCTCTAAACGTGTCACATTACTTAATTTAAGTCACAGTTTGAGGCCCAAACTGGTGAAATTTACAATATTGCACAAAAAAATATCGATCACAAGTCAGTTTCTTGCGGCCCCTTCAGAAGGGCCTGACCCATAGGTTGGGAACCACTAGATTAAACTACCTTACAGTATAAAGCAGTTAAAACAGCTCCACCTCCAGCAGTAAAATGCTGCTCAAACATAAATGTATCCATATGAATAATGCAGTTAAATACAGGCAAACAGTATTCAAAACAGTACATACAACATACATGCATACTACTTTGAAAAGCTTTAGGTAACACAGTATATGTAAGAACAGCCTGGAAAGCGAAATGTAGGAGTGTGTGAAAGAAAATGCAGAGGTATTTTCAGCGGCTGGGCAGTAGAAGGTCAGATCAATAAATGAAAAAATGGGTGCTTTCAGAATATGCTACTGCAGCCTCCCCTTTCTAATGCCTGCTTAAATGTTAAAGCAACACTATAAATGCTTTAAAGTGTGCTTTGGCCTTAGAATAAATACAGGTGCATGTCCTTACACTTTAACCCAGCGGCAGATAAAGGAGTCATTTCTACTGCCCACTTACATATCTCTGAATGTATACATTTCTGAACTTCTTCAGAAGTTCATGATGAGTTAAAAGCTTGTATGACAGAGTTTGAGCAAAGCAGACGGAGGCTGTGAATGCACATAAAAGCCTGACCCCTGAAGTGCTGCTCTATTTCCTGGTGATCAAGTATAAAAATGCTGCTCGGTCATAATACAGCCCCCTGAGTGATGCTAATTGCTGAATATGATATTGTCTATAGTCACCGCAACACCTAACACGAAACAAATCACAAAGTAGTTTATTATTTATTCTAAAAAACAATGGGATAATTTCAAAACCCCATATTGACCCTCCACCTACACATCTGTCTACTCTTTAAATAGCAATTGTGGTCCCAGGATCACGGTGGGCTATGTGCTGACATCAGCACAGAGAGAGAGGTGGAGGGCTGGTTGTTAGAAAGAGGAGGTGGGTGGGTGCCCTGTTGTGCAACTCTGAGGAAATTCCCTCTCTTAGTCCGTCAAAACAGAATTTCTCCCTGGAGACAAAGCCAGCTACAGCACATATACATGCACAACAAAACAGATGTGGATATAAATGGCTGTCGGTGTGTAGGAAGAGCAGTGACAGGCTGAGACTATCATTTTATCGCCTCTCCTTAAAAAAAGTTCATTCTCTTCATTAATATGCAATGATGTTGGTTGGACCTATACCCCGCTGAATGAAAGAGGAATGGAGATTTATCGTATTAATATTCTATACATTATGACCATGCCAATGGGTAATATTCTGGCAATTACACTAATGAACTCTCAGCACACAGTGCCCCATGTTAACATCACAGCTGGAGGGTGGACATTCTTTTAAGTTCTAATCTATCTACCCAAGTCTACAACCCTACATCCATCCATATCAGTCATTGGTTAGCACGATATATTAAAGCACCCCTATCCAGGTGCAAGGACATCGAAACCTGGAAGACATATCACCTCTACCAATAATGGGCATGCAAAAATGACGGATTCTTCTAGAATTCAAAGAGAAACATAGCAGGGAGTATCATTGATTTGCCCCTCGGAGATTACCTATGTATCATAAGTGTATGTAGATCATCCATACCACCCCTTCCTCCCCCCCAGCGGCTATAGTATTGGAATAGGAGCTCAAAGGGGAGGCACATACAGTAGATGACGAGCTCCGGTCACATGGTAAAGCCCACGGAGGATCTCATCAGCCTCTATGTAGATGTGTATGCTGAGTGAGTGATTGCCCATGGTTGAAAATTGGTGTAGAGGGCTTCACGGGGGAATTGGTGGGACGAGTTTTCTCTCTCAATCTCTCTCCCCCTCTCTCTCTTTCCCTCTGTCATACACACATAGGCACACAGCAGCGAGAACACACTTTCACAGCTGCACACAAATATACACACTTATTGGAAAACACCCACTGCAAGACATGCATGCACACGCACGCACAACCCGCTCACACACAAATCTCCCTATATGCGCATGCACACCGAGCCGGGATGATTAAGGTCCTATGCAGAGGAGATTCTGAGTGGTACTGTGCCGTGGCTGCCTGTTTTCCCTGCTGAATACAAGCCACTAGCTCAGTATTCTCCAATGGGGAGGGAACCCGTCATCACAAATGCAAGATCAGGGGTAATTACGTTGTAATATGCCACATGAAATATTTCTTTGTAGCAGGAATGGGATTCCCTTTGCTTCAAATTTAGAAAAGATATATTCCACACAGCTTGGCTGCTATTTTTGCAGGCATGTATTTAAATTTGCACTTTGTATTTTTAGTACGAGCGGATGTCATGGTCTACGCTGCTCATTTGCAAATGTTTTACACGTCTGCAACGTTTCTGTGTCACTGTCATCCAATCCAGCTGGCACTGGGAGATCAATCCTGCTACAGTATTGATCGATGATTCTGATCAGGTGAGATTATAGGTATTGCAGAGATATCAATGCGATGATGGATGATTGATAATGCAACCACAGCGGTCGATCAGTGGGATATTGCTGATAAGACTCTTGCTGTACAGCCTTGCATGGCGATTTGCATTTGCTGCAGCAGTCTGTAGGTCTATCATCTAATATTCATGTACAGTATAGGCCGGATTAATATTGCAAAACAAAGATAGATCTATTGGTTATTATTTATTGGAGTATTCTGCACTTCGCAGAGCTAGAGTACACACGTCACAGCATCTGAGAGAGTATTATCACCTGATTTTTCTTATCCCAGATGAGCCCACAGATTTGATTTGTCAAACCCATCTCTGCAGCCACATATTGTGACCATTGGTCCATCAAGTCCCCTCTTGGCGGATTAGGGCGAGGAGGGTGATTTGTTACCCTTTTGGGAAGCTGTCTTGGACGCTCATTTCCCCCTGCTGCATATTCTGCCCCCTCTGCCGCCAGCCCCCTCACCCACCCCTCCATCTTGATGAATAGCTGGCCGCATGAAGTCGAGCAGCCGATCTAACCACCAAGGTTACGGTAACCTGGGCCCCGCATCTGGGGGCTACCTCCCTCCAATAGGCACGACAGAGAGAGGGAGCGAGGAAGGTAGGAGGGGAGCGGAGGTCTGTGCTGTATTGGAGTGGCAGTGGGGAAGAAGGAGCAGTCCCAAGGATCCTCCTTTATGGGCTTTAAATCTGCATGGCAATTTCTGGAGACTGGGGCTGGATGGGATTCTGATTACTCCTCCTCCATCGCCACGACGTGCATCCTGCCAGGCACCCCCCCTCCTCCTCGTCTCCCCAACTCTCCTCCAGCAGGTTGATGTCTCCCTGCCTAGCTTTTGTCACTGATCACCCAGCCCCTATATGCCCTGATTACTGGCTGAGCAGCATTATGGATTGCTCTGAAGGACAGGAGGGACTTATCCCAATGAATCGCTCTCCCTCCTTTAGAGTACACGGGAGGCGGGATTTCACAAGTGAGAATATGAATGGATTTATTTGTCTGTAGATTAGATGGATTGGAGATTGGTTTATCGGCACATTTTGAGCAATATCTATCTGCATACAGAGATATCTGAGGAAGGGAATGGGGCAGTTAGTGTGAATGAGCTGTGTAAATGCATCGAGACACTTGTAATATACTCTGATTAATGTCAGTCAATACAAAGAAAAGAAAATATCACAATATCTTTGAGTAAATACCTCAATATAGGTTGACTATTATTGTTTTCACAAAATATTTACACAAGATTTTTGATAAATAACCATCAGATATGTACATATAATGACTCGGTGGATATAGGCAAATGATAGAACAGCTAGAATAGTCTACTAAGTTTGGAAAATGTCATCACTTTACTGTAATGCTGCCTTTAAAACCAGGAAACGACAACACTTATAATATTAAGATATCCAAAATCTGAGACAATATCTACGTCAATATTATACTGGTATAGCCCAAACTCTGATTCATAATCCATGGTAAAAAAGTTAGAACACTGCTCAGAACCATTTCATAAGAATATACACATACTGTACAAAATTAAAAGCCGGAGAGCACATTCAGAAACCTGTTTGCCAATTACAAAGTACAATCCTCACATTTCTCATGCCCTTCTGTGACCATCTCCTCCACCAGCCGGTGAACCCTCTCGCCTTTCCACGACATCACAACCTACTTTCTTCACAACCCAGTCTGCAGGCTCCACTTTCTCACAGCCACTGAGTCCCCCCACACCCCCTCCCAACAAGTGGCCAACAAATAACCCCCATATTAAAAAAATATAATCCATATCTAGAACTGGAGAGTGAAAACATTCTAACTCTGACACTATCTCAGGCTCCCGCCTTTGTATGCTTTTATATTTGCACACAAAGCCGGAACGCAGCAGTTTTCTTTCTCTTTGTGGGGATGTCGGGTTTTCATCACAGTCCAGCACCACTAGAGAACACTGTCCCTGCCAGCGATTAGAGCCCGAGGTACAAGAGGGCCACTTCACCTCCAAGATTAGAATGAAACAAAGACTGAAGTCTTCGTATTGTGCCAAGAATGGTAACAGACAGGAGAGGAGAATGGTAGGAGCCAAAAACAGACTTGCTGGAGAGCTGAGTGGTGTGACTTGTCCAAAAAAAAAAGATTTAAATGCCTTTCTAATGAAGCAATTTACAAAAGACAACAATGATGATAATTCAATCTCATCAAATCTTACAGAGTACAGAGAAAGCGCCCTTTGCTTTAGCTTTGTGCTGAGAAAATTGTGCTTCACACCCTCAGAGCTTCTATCTACCATATCAAGTGTAACTTGAGCATACAGATCACACTGCAACACCTATGGCCTTTGTTACCCTCCACCAGTATTGTAGATTCAAAGCACTCAGCCAGCAGGGTCAAGGCCTTGCTGTGTGGAGAGGTGAAGGCAACATGACCCGCCTCTGCCTATTCTACTACCCACCACTGCCGCCCGCCTCCTGCTGCTCAGCTCCAACCTATTTATTCCTGGATGTTTGTAACTGTATATGTGTGTGTATGTGTGTGTCTGCATGTCCATGTTCCTATTTTTTTTTTCTCACATCTTTTGCTTGCTCAGTCAACAGGCCCTTGGCTGCCCACCACTGGTTGCTAATTGCTGCTGACATTGTTTGGCCTCTCGCTGCTTAGTTTAGGACAAACCCCTCATTCATGTGCTGCGGACAGCTCGTTAGGGCCAACCCCCACCTTCCACATCTCTCTCTCCGTCTCTCTATCCCTCTCTCTCTCCCTCTTTCACTGACCTCCTTAATTAACTGGTAAGGCGCTGCTGGGAAATTTGCACACAAAGGCCTGGTGTCTAGCCTGTTAGCCTCCCACTACCCAAACACCCCCTTCCGCCTCCTCCTCCTCCTCCTCCTCCCCTCTCTTCATCCCCATCCTCAGCCCGCTACTGTCGTAGGTCATTGTACAGTCGCAGAAAAACAAAGATAAAGTGATTCAGTACACAAATGGCATTCGCACACATTCACCCATTCGTTCATTCTTTTCCTTGTCCGCCACCAGCCCCTCCTGCTTTTTGCTTTCCCCTCTTTTGCTTTTCTCTCCGTTCCCTTTCTGTGTTAATAGCGGACCTCATTAGAAAGGCTTGTTTGGAAGTGGTTCACTAGTGATACACTCTTTTAAGTTGCCTCTGTCTGTTTGCTTGCTTTCTCCATTTAGTTTTATTGCTATTATTCTTGCTCTATCTTGCCTATTTGTCATGCCCTCGCCTCCCCGCACTCCTCCCTCTCCCTTTCAGGAAGCCCTTCCAGGCTTCAGCTGTTTTTGTGGTCCCTGCGGAGGGCTCCCCAAGAGCAGTTAGCTGGCTGTCGGGAACGAGGGCCCTCTAAAGGGGCCCGCTCAAGAATGCTGGGGGCAAAGAAGTGTAAACAGGTGGAGCCTCTCCATTATATGGGACCCCCTCTACACTCACACACTCCACCTCCGACTGTCTCTTTCTATGTTGATGTCTCTCAAGCACATACACACAGTCAAACACACATACACACGCACTCACACACACACACAAGCACTCAGACACACACACACACACTCTTCTGCATTCCACCACCTTACCACCACTTTTCTGTTGTGGGTGTGTGTGTTTCCAAAGCTACCTCTCTGTTGTCTGTGCTGCTGTTGGACCACAAGACCTCCAAACAGCATCCCGCATCTCCCTAGGGTGCCTTTCTTCACTTTCTCTGCCCATGGGCTGTGTGTGCATGTGTGTGTTTGCATGCATGTATGTCTGTGTGAGAGAGGGATTTGAAGAAACTCCAACATGATCCATATCATGGCCATTTTCTGCCTGCTCTTCATTTTCCCACCAGTGCTTCCCGCTTAGTTTCTTTCTTTCGTTCTCACAGGAAGGGGTGAAAATCCAAACTCATTCCTGAAAGTTTTTATTCCCAACTTAAAAAAATAAATTTTAAAGCTTGTCACGTCCCAAGTTTCTAGAACTTACTCTTTCTTTCTTTTGTTCTGAAACCTAAAAATATGATATGTACATTTATTTAAAGCAAACTTTTCAATGTCATTTGGTCATTGCTGGTTTATTATTTCACCATTAAGTAAAAAAAATATTATAATAATGATTTCTGACCTACTTGGCCACATTCTGTCTGTTCCCACAAAGTCCATACAGTTTGTCCGTATGTGCGAGTGTGTGTATGCATGGATGTATATGTGTGTGACATGCACTTGAATTTGCCTGCAACAAACCACCGATGATGGAAACCTCTAAGGCAGAGGAGGGGTACAGGGGCAACAGTAAGAGAAAGAAAGAGAGAAACTAACTTCTGTTCGCCTGGGGAGTACTATGCAGCCCATCTGTTGAAATTGTTCCACATATTGTGACCTAGATAAAGAAAAAAACTTCACTCTTATAGGTAGCGCTGCCTTCGTCTGTGTTTGACACTTGTCTATTCATTTTATTGGTCTAGTTGTCTCAAAATAGAAGACTTTTGCATAATTTTCACCTTTACATATGTATGATTTCAATAAATTGGTATTAGAAGAATGATCTGGTATACGACTAAATCAAATTAAATTTAAAAAAGTGTTTATTTATTTCATTTAAACATTTCACAAAGAGAAAAGACGAAAAGAGCAAAAGGTAATCTGCATTTTTGGGAGATGAATAGTACTAGCTGCACTCAACTAGTCAACCTCTGGCTAGCCTAGACTGCATTGCTGTCTCTCTTAATTCATTCAAAAGTGTGCTGCTATTCTTTTTTTCTGTCTTTTCTTCTCTTTCCAAAGACCCCTGTCATTGTCAAAAGAAGATGCCCAGGGTTTTTGTAATTGACAGGAGGATGGAGAAGCAGGGGAAAAGGTTAAAAGAGATATCCTTTGCCTGAATAAGGAGGTAAAATTGACTGGGAGAGTGTCTTTCAGAAACTCCAGCCTGACCTTGAAGGAGGACCAGGAGGAGGTTCCTACTCTCTTATGGACCAAGGATAGTGGGTTAAGTGGGGCCATCACGGCCACAAATTTACACACACATACACACCAACACACACACATACTATAAATGCACACACTCACACAAACGCACAAGAATACACTGGCGAGAGTCTCCTATTGTGCACCTCTCTGACAATATTATGTTTGGGCAAGAAGAACATTAATTTGCCTTCTTTATAGGGAAGTGCACTTCTCAGCCATCTTCAGCCCACTTGAGCTAGAATTGGAGTGGAGTCCCTACCTCCCCTCAATCCTTCCCGCCACCACCCACCCACTCATTGTCTCTGCTGCCTCCCCAAATGAGGGCCCCCCAGGCCCCATGCACTCTCACCAGGGGGGGCTCCAACGCTGCATGCGAACGTTTAGGTCGACTAGTTGGTGATGGAGGTGTTCCATTTTCTACTGTCCTTTCTTTACTTTCAAAAGAAGAAAATGTTTGTTTAGGGATGAAGCTGTGATGCGCAGTGAACTATTATACATTTATGAAGCCCAAAACACCCGCTTCTAGTGTTATCACTTGATTAAATGGGTGTTATCAGTGGTCATCAGCCTAATTGATATGGGTTAGAAGGGTCCTGCTACATCTACTAGTAGGTTCGTAATAGTCTATTAAATGGCCATGTCTTCTGTTAGGCAGCGACCTCCAGTGGCCATAAGAACTATAACAGGAGCAAGGGAGGAAGTCAGGTGACGCAAATTTAGTATAAAGAGCAAGACACTCCGTGTTGGAAGGATGTCAGGTGGTTGCTTGTTCAAACAAACATAGAACTTTCACCCAGGAGACTGGAGTTCATGTCCTGTGTGAAACCAAAAGACAACGCTGACTTATTCTAACTGATGTACGTAAGTTCGTCACGTCATGTTATGTAAAAAAAAACATACTTATTTTAACCCAAACCATGACCTTTTTTGTAGACCTAACCACCAGTACTGCTGCCTAACCCTAACGCAAGTGAAAATGAAACCTAACAACACTGATGCCAATCACAAATGATGAAAGGCTGATAACAGCATTCTGAACCTAGTAGTAGTAGTAGTAGGAGTAGTACATTGTTTCTCAAATGGGGGTATGGGTACCCCTAGGGGTACTTTGACGTACTGTAGAAGGTAAGTTTGTTGCATGCATAATCCCAAAAGTAGAAATACTACAATAAGTCTAATAAAAATGTGTAAATGTAAGTTCAGTAAAGCATATTTTACATTCAATATTCTTATTTCAGTGCAATCGTTAACTTCCGTCACCTGTCAACTGCCGCAACAAACGCAATCACCAAAAATGTTTTGAGCTGGTCAGAGGGCACTTGCATGAAAACATATTTAAAAGGAGGTACAAAAAAGTTTGAGAATCAGTGTACTAATCGTTGCAGCAGGCTCCTTCTAACCCGTATCTATGAGGATGGTAACCACTGATAATGCCCATTTAACTCAGTGATAACATTTTTTTTTTTTTTTTTTAAAAAAACAAAAAAACAAATTTCAATAGGTTTTATCATTTTTAAAGCATATGACACCCTCTGTCCCTAAACCCTCACGTTAGAAAAAAAATCTCCCAAAACATCTTTAAAGGTAAAAATCCTCAGTAAAGAGACACCCTCTTCTAGAATGGTCTGATCTGGACACAAAAAAGGTGGGAAAAGATAGGTGGGATTTATCCTCCAATACATTTCTGACAAAGAGTCTCTCTCCCTTATGAAGATGTCAGTATGGTCTATGTAGTCCTTTAAGCTAATTGCAATAATCAGACTACATGACCTGCCCCTGGTTCCCCCTGAATCAGAAAGCACTTCCAGAGGCCACGCAAAGGCGTCACCTCAAAGTAGGAAGTACAGGAGACACGGTCATAATTACAGCGCCCTATGCCGCCTTCTCTTTGTCGGCCGCAGCGTGCCAACATTAAATTTTAAGTGTGAATGTGATTATCGTGTGGCATTCATTTTTAATGGGCTTTGCCTCTATGTGTTTTAGCATGCGGCAAGGCCCGGCAAATGGCTGACTCAGGCCCTTTTCTGCTGATGGCGCATATATTTCGCATATATACATGCACTGCTTATTCCTCCTTCTCGCCGAGCCCTGCTCGTCTTCCTCCTCCTCCTGCTCCTTCCCTCCTCTCCTTCATCTCCATCCTTTTAACATTCTGGTGATAGGAGATGGGTCAAGGGGATAGAGGGCGGGGCAGTGCCCTCAGAGGTCTAACTATCCAATGGGGCTGGCCAAAGGTTTCACTGGTGAGGCAGCATGTCCGTGCTGTCCTCTGTATAGATGAACTGGGAAGGAAAGTCCAGCATCTGGATGAACTATTAATGACTTTTACAAAATTACACCAAGGTCAGTATTTTTCCTGTGTAAAGAACCAGGTCATGTCTGTAAAAATATAATTCTTTTCTATTTTACTCTATTCTATTCTAATTTGTCAGCATCTAAATCTAGGCACACTATCTGACCTGCTCTGCCCTTGATCCAATCTGTCAAAGAAAAGATGAAGGCTGACTTGGGGAAGATGTGGGGTCTGTAATGAGTATCCCTCCCTCATATAAAGTAACCAGTCAGACTGTAAAAACATGTTACCTATACTCCTACAGAGACTTAATAATGCCTGTAGGAAAAAAAAAAGAAAAAAGGGAAAAGAAATAAAGGAAGGGTTCACATGAATCACAGAGGGAGCGATAAGGCCTTTAAATTAAAACAGATATACAGCCAGTCCGGTATGGAAATCAATAACATATTATTAACCGAGAGGCCACCCAGAGAGATAGGTGAGGCTTAAATGCATATATATTCATAATAACAATATTGAGATATATTATAAATAAAAGGAAAAGGGGAGTAAATACCAAGCTGGCTTTTATTAGCTGCCAGTCTCCCTGCCAATATGTGCCGTGACTCCGCTGTCCAAAACTGTAACTGTCCTACGCCAGATCAAATTAGAGAGACTGACAGGCAATAAGAAATTGGTGAAGTTAAACGTGTTTCCCGCAGCCGGAGCTCTTTGAATATTAGAGCCATGGTGTCACAGGGTAGCAGAGGGAAGGGGGTTGGGGGTGGCGTGGAAGAGGGAGACAGAGCTAAGGTAACTCCTGATAAAGTTTTATTAAAGCCATGTGCATTTTTCGTCCCCCTTTTTCTTCCCATTCCCTCCCTCCCTGCGCTCATTCTTTGCCCCTAGATTCTGATAAGCCTTGACAATGACACTGGCATCCCAAGGACATACAAACAGCTCACTGTCACTCGGGTTTCTCTCTTTGTGTGCTGTGTCCACAAAAAACGCCCGGGCTAACTGCCATACCAGTGCAATCCTTTGACTCTTGCTCTTATAAACCTCACAAAACAGATATTGAATCCAAATGCAATCTAATTCTAAAATAATAAAACACACTAAAGAGTGTGAATTATGAGAAATTGTAGCTGTAACCATGCATGAAAGAAAAGATTTCAGTATAAGAGTGTGGGTTATTTGAATCACAGCAGCAATGGTATGACATCATCAATAGTGCATCCCCTGTTCACTCTCACTTCCTTTCCCACCAACTCTCCTCATTTGTTTTCTCTTGTTTCCCCACCTCCCTCCTTATTTACCCTTTTTTGCTCCCAAACGATTCCTTCTCTCTGCTTCTTCGGCCTGACTTTTGGCATAGGGCCACACATGGAGCACCGGTGGGCCTTTTTCTTTTTTTATATAAGGAGGACCAAAATAAAATCCACTCCACACCCAGATGCAGTTTGACTGTGCCGCACAGTTTGTTTTCAAATGAATAGCTGAGAAAACTCGGTGGCCTTTTGCCCAGCATATATACCAATCCCCCCCCACCCACCCACTGCTACGACGACTATACTTCCCAGCAGGTCCATCTGTATTTCTGACTGGCTCTTTGAACCAAGCATGGGGCCCGGTGCCATTGTAAGGCATGCCTTCTTCCTTCCCAAGTTTTGTCTGTGTGTTCTTCAGCCCTATTGAGGGCTCCCCAGCCCTTTTCCAGTGTGCAGCTCCTTTGTAGCCTCCAGAAGGGCCTTCATCTTGCACTTGTTTTCTTCAAGCCCACCCCCACCTCACCCACCATCTCTTCCTTTTCTCCTCTCCCTCCTCCTTCCCTCCCTCCCCTTCGGAAAAAGACAGGAAGTGAATGCAGATGTCTGACCCACCTGAGCTCATTGCTCATTCTCTCTTTCTCTTTTCTCTCTCCCACGCGTTCTCTCATACTTGCTCGCTCTTTTTTTTCCTATAGACCCCCGTGGCTGAAGCAGTTGCTACATCACACACCGAACACATTGACATACTGAACCTCACAGTGGAGGCTGTCCATCACAATAGCAGCATGCTTGTTTGTTGTCTCTCTCTGTTGCCTTGCTGTCTAAACCTGTACTTGTCTATGAGGCTACAGTACGCAGGCAGGTAAACGATCTTTGTCTTCGGTCTGTGACTTTATGTCAGAGTGGAAATATGGATTTGCTTTTGCACATGAACTAATGTCTGACTGGTCAGATCCACAAACATGCAGCTCCTCATGGATCATAAAATATTTCTCCAGAGTTTTCTATCCATATGATACTAAAGTTATGAGGAGAGGGTAAGGCAATCAGACATTAAAGACTATGCTTCAATCAGCGCCTGCCTACAGGTATCCACCAAAGGAGGGAGGATGCCCACAGCAGAGCGGTTACTGGAGGGCAAGAAAAACAGAGAAACAACCCTCTCTGCCAGGATAATTCCCCATTGAGTTGGCACAGTCATGCAACCACCGGGCCTCCTCAAAGCCCATCAGAGTGTGTGTGTACTGCGGGACATATCCGCTGCCTGGCACCACCCACAATCCTTGGCATCTTCCGGAGAATAGTACGGGACAGTACCCGCACTGCCCCAGGGATAAGGGCAAGAGGGCATGCTGCCTGGTGCAGACACATGATGGGCGTCTGGCTCCTGTCACGGTGCCCACTGCCTGGGCAGGGCACGGGAGGGAAGGGGGGAAGAGGCCTGGCACAGGGCACCGGCAACTGGTAAAGTTGGCACAGGGGGCACATAGCATTCTTTCACATGCCATTGTGGCATTCAGACAGGGCGATTTTTGGCAGGAGCCCCTGGTCCTGCTTCTGTTGTCGTTTCAGGCGGTCCCCAGTTCCCCAAACTGCAAATGAGCCTGGAATTTAGTAGGCAGTCTTTCAGCAATGTGTTGCCATGACTTCTAATGGAGGGCAGGACAGAAGGGTCAACAAGACTTTTGTATAACAGAGCTTTAATTGAAGGGCAAAGACAACAGAATTTCGCTGCTAATTGCCATCTCTGAACGCCGATCCAGCACTGCTCCCGAAGAGACTGGCAGTACATATGAGCCATGTGTGTGCCCTCAGTGAGAAAACAGGATCAATCAATCAACCTGATCCAGTGCCCCAGAATACAAAGACAAGTGGCAGAGCAGCATGGGAAGTCTCCAAAAAATGTCATGAAGCACTTGTAAACAGCAAATAAGCTGCATCCAACCCACTTCTAAATGCATATGTATCTTCCTCTTATAAATCATGACGCTGACAACAGGAAGATTATTTATGTTCATGTTAATATGACTGATAATTTGACTACCATCTGAATCATTCCATGTTTGTACCTCCTATCACCACAGCACCTGAGCTATCCCATGAGGCACTGCTGCTGCTGCTGCTGCTATAAAGGTAAGCATTGTGCTGTCTGGGGTGTAAAATAAATAAAGGCAGTGGACAGCAAGATGAGGTGGGGGTTGCAGAATGCCAGGGATTGGTGTGAGGAGAGAGGAAGGAGGGTGTTTATGAAAGACAGAGGACAGAAAGAAAGATTGTGTACATTTGTGTGTGTGTATGTGTATGTCAGAAAAAGAGAGGCAGAGTGAGAAAAAGCAAAAGAGGGAGACAGAGAGGGTGTGTGTGTGTTAGTGTGTGTGTACTGGTACAGAGATGGATCACCAGCGCTTGTATCTTCTCCGCGGCCATGCCTAGCAGCACGTCAGCGGCAGCCTCCATTTACATTAGGGAGATTTAAGCTGTCTCAGGCAATGGTGACAAGTCAAGGTGTTTCACTTTAATTACACTGGGCAAGGTCACCCCCTAGCTGGCTCACCCTCACACGGGAGGAAAAGGAGGAGGACGACTACGAGGAGGTGATGGTGATGGTGGGGTGTGGTAGGATGGGGTGGGGGGAGAGTTGGGTGAGCTCACGCCTGTATTTACATTCTCATTTTCAGCCCCCACCCCTCCACCCTCCAACCCGCCATCCTTTAATACACCGCCACTGACACACCATGCAAAGTACCCACCATATGCACACACACACTGGAGGCATACGTAAAAATAAGGTGGCCATGGATTTAGAGAGAAATATCCTGAAGATAATATACATCAATGCGTGCACACACACACACCGTGCGCAAACAATACATTTTTCAACACTCACAAACAGAATACAAGCATACACAAACAAGCACACATTCCCCAGCAAGCCCGTTTGTTCCAAATAATCCCTAGTGACAAAATAAACGCCACGGTGTATGAGGTTATAGCCTTAATGGCCCATACGCCATTGAGGTGACATAGTGTATTACACACCCTTAATATGACACCTATTGCCTACTGTGCTTTTAGCCAGGTCTCTCTGCCTTTTTTCTCTTTACCTCTGTGCTCTAGCTTGTCTGTCCCGGGGCCATGGTGTTGTACAGTGAAACTGACAGGTCGGGAGTTCACAGGGTGCCTTTATAGTGGAGTTAAAGCTGCCCTGAGAGGCCCACAGAGAGGCGGAGGAAGGAAGAAGAATCACAGTGAGGCAGGGCAAAAATTAGGATGCCATTGTTTGAGTTTTGCTTCTCTTTCCCTCATATACTGTCTCTTTGTCTTATTTTTGCATTATAGTAGACTTTATTAAATGTATTTTATATTCATTCAACTCCCCCAAACTCTTTGCATCACTATATGAAGGTTCCTGCAGTTTAAGGCGAGTTAGATTTAAGACTTTGAAGACTTTTTTAATGCTGCTCAGACTGAAATTTAAGACCAATTTTACAATCATTTTAATATTAATTATTTAATAATTTGCACTTCCCCATGTCATCCAAGGTAAGGTGACATCTAGCTAACAGATAGTGGATCTCTGATGTGAGCAAACAAAATATGAGTGTTGTTGTTTCCGCTATGTTGATCTACATGACGTTAATGTGAGATTCATTCACTAAATTATTTAAAAACAAATAGATGTTGGGAGTGTCCAGTGACCAGACCTTTCTGGACAGAATTTCATAAACCACTAAAAGAGATATTATTAGAGAGATCCTTTGCAATTTTCTTTATCGGGCGGCATGGTGGTGTGGTGGTTAGCACTCTCACCTCACAGCAAGAGCGTTGCCAGTTCGATCCCGGCCGTGGGAGCCCTTCTGTGCGTTTGCATGTTCTCCCCGTGTCAGCATGGGTTCTCTCCGGGCACTCCGGCTTCCTCCCACAGTCCAAAGACATGCAGATTGGGGACTAGGTTAATTGGTAACTCTAAATTGTCCATAGGTGTGAATGGTTGTTTGTCTCTATGTGTCAGCCCTGCGATAGTCTGGCGAGCTGTCCAGGGTGTACCCTGCCTCTCGCCCGATGTCAGCTGGGATAGGCTCCAGCCCCCCGGTGACCCTCAAGAGGATGAAGTGGTTAGAAGATGAATGAATGAATGAATGAATGAATGAATGAATGTTCTTTATCATTTCAAGGATGTTTGCATCTTAAGGCGAAGCGTTCTGACAAATATATGTTTGGTATTTTGATATCTGCTTGCAAGAAAGCCCTCACAAGGAGCTGGTTGCTTCCTGAACCCCCCACATTAGAGGAGTGAATAGATATTGTAAATAATATGGAAAAGATTACTTTTTCTCTTCATCTACAGAAAAATGTGTTCTGGGCGAAATGGGTGAAGTACGAAAGACCCTTAAGACCTGACTTTGTGGAGGTATCGTACAAAAGACCCTATGATGTTTAGTCAAACAAACTTCATTGACTACTACTCTATTCATTTTATTTTCTTATTTTATATTATATATATATTTTTTTTTTTTCCTCTTTAATCCCTCCTCAAATCTCTCCAACATATTGCGCTTATATATGTACACTCAATCTCTCCCAAAATGATCTACAAAGTTCTTAAAATTTGAACAGCAGGAGAAATGACTTTGCTTATCATATTTTATGTTTTGCTCTATAAACTGCTGTCGAAACAAGAAATAGATGTTACCAATCATTTTGAGATGATGCAACGGTAGAAAAAAGATTCAGAAAAACCTATTTCCCATGTCTTAACTTAAGACTCTGAAAGACTGATTTAAGTCATTTTAATGCCAATTAGGGCTTTTTTAAAATTAATGAATAATTCAATGCCTTTAAAGTCTTTTTAAGGAGCCACAGAATCCCTGTATATGTATACACAGAGTAGAAGTGCTTTTACTTTCTTACTTCAAAGGACTCACTTATTCCCTTTGTGAGTTTTCTCCTTGGCAACATGTAAATAAATACATTAATATGAATCTTATCAGACAGTGCTTTTATTATTAAGTATTCTATGTACAAATAAGCCATCAAAATGCATTAAACTTGCCATAGCATGCTTCCTCTGGTTTAAAAATGTCTTATATTGAGGCATGCAGGCACAGATGTGTGTGACTTAATGGACACGTATTTAAGGTTTATACAAATTACAGAGGAACACATTGACACATTAAGGGAAATTTCACAAAAATCAACTAAATCTTATTCTAGGAAAACACACTCTGTAAGCCTCTGTCTGTAAGTCCACACATGCTCTTAACCCTCTACTCATTTGTGTATGTGTTTTCCACAGAGATTTGATGTCAGGCTGTCAGTTAAAAGCAGCCTTACCTTTCTTATCAGCATCACAGCTTTACCCGTGAAAACTGCAGTCATTTAAAAAAATAGAGGAGGCAGGAGGGTGGGAGTGAATGAGAGAAAGGGGAAAAAAGAGGAGAGAGAGGAGGGAGAGGGAGAGAAAAAGAAGGAAGTGCCTTCAGGGGAAGTTATTAAAGAAGGTGCAAGCTGGCTGGCTTGGCAGCAGTTCAAAGGGGGTGGATCCCCTTGCCTCCCTGCACCCAAATGGCAGTTGCTGGCACCACCGCTAAACACACAATGCCTTGTGGCAAAACTGTGTCTTTCATTGACAGATGAGTGGGGCAAGGAAAGGAAGGAGGGAGGAGGGAACACAAAATGCTGCTATTCGCCTGCTTTTTTGAGGTAAAAAAAAAAAAAAAAAAAAGACTTAACCTGAAAGAGGTGTTAGCCCCCTAACCAGTAGTGAAAGGCAGAGCTGCACTCACACACATCCACATGCACACACACAGACACAAAGAAAATGCGGTTGTAGCCACTGGTGGAGGCACGAGTGTGGGAAGGTGTAAAGAATTACGAGAGGGAACAGTCAGGTTTGTCATTTTGTCATCATTATAGCTAGCTAGAGGTACAGAATCAAAATAATCAGAATGATAATAAAAGGAAGGAGGACACACAAGTTTCATTTCTGCAATGATTTGCTTCGCTTGTGTTAAACTGCAGTGTTTGAGGGTTACGCTAAAATTAAAACATTAAATTACTAAACATATGTTGGGATAAAAACATACACTCACATGTTTTGTTGTGTTTTTCCCTTTGCTTCCTCCACTAGGTTTGAATCCACACTTCCTTGCAGGCACACGGTTTACAAATTTTATCGGATACCCTTGTCCTTGAGTCAATACTGCTGGTCAATAGTTCTCATTAATAAATGGATATATTTTATTCACCCAATGTAAAACCTGCGGTTGAAGCGCACCGCTAAGCCAGGCTATGCTACTGATATATGAACATACTGTGTGACAAGGGGCTTTGATATCGGTGAATACTTGCAACTAAAGATGTATCAGAATACAGAAAGCCAAGCAGGTGCATATGTAACCACACGCACATGTCTACTTCATCTGGTCACACATATACACAAACACACACATTACACGCCTGCACCCACAGGTTTGCTATCTCTCTGACATGACCACACAAACACGTACGGAGAACACGTGTATGAGCAACCGTCAGGCCGGCTTATAGTTAGATTTATGCATACATATATAATCAGCAGCCCTATACGGTAGCCCTGACCCTGCAGGTTCAGAGCAAGGCCAGAGAGATGCATCTGAAAAGTCTAAACTCCACAGGCATTAATAACAACCTGTCCCATCAACCACTGCAGGAGCTCAGGGAAAGTACAAAAGGGTCGGATGGTTGGATGGAGAGATGGATGAATGACGGTGTGGAAAGGGAGTCTTGTAACATGCCATCAGCCACTTCAACAAACAAGTCAGAGAGATGACACTATCTGTGTTGGCAAGATGACACTGGTGTGGTGGTACAGTTCACTTTTCTGGTGATTTCTAGTGAGTGTGATGAAGCTTTTGTAAATTTGCAAAACTGGATTGGGAGGCAGAAACCTTACTGTTAAGACTTTCAAGACAAAAATTTAAAAGAATAGATACCGGTAAGAGTCATTCTTAAAATGAATACACCTTCAGTTTGATTGATATTTCTTTGAGTGCACAATAAAAAACATGATTCATGAACATTTAAAGAAACAGAGATCTCTCTTATCCAAAGCACCAACACTATTTTGACTGATATTCCCTGGCTTGTGCATACACACCCAAAAAAAATCATGAATTAGGAAAACAAATTAAAACTGTTTTTGCAGATAAACTTTTCCAATACAACCTCAATATACAAGCATACAGAACTAGGATGACAGTTCAAACCTCTTTAAATCTTACTGTAACAGAAACAAGGAATAGCACTACTGTTTAAGCATGGACACTCAGAGTAAATCAGTATCAGGAAGGGCACTTTCAACTTTAAGGAGGCCTTCGTTGTTGTTATTGTGGTTAGTGCTACTGCATTTACCCAACTTTTCTTCAGTGCCTGCAAGTGACAACAGACAAAGAAGTGTCTACTCTCTCTGTCTAGGCTTAGTCACAAGAGTCAGTCCCTATCTGAAGATTTTATTTCTCAGTGTGGAGCAGCTTCATCATCCATATATTTTTTTATTTTTGTTACACTGGACACTTGGGTTTAATCCTGGGAAACGGAATTCCTAGACAATAAGAATGAACAGATATAACTACTTAAATTATAAATATAAACCAAATAGACTGATAGGTACACAATATACGTATTACTACAGAAATGCATAAGTTCTGTACTCAAGTTTTTTTACATCCTTTTGTGTGGATGCAATTCTTGGAATCAGCAGGGATGCAGAACTGAGCTGCATAATGGTTATGTTCCTTATGGCCCACCAAACTCATCTATCGTAGACTAGGTAAATCACCCACCTGAACCCAACCCACAAACTGCCAACTTTATGCATCATAGCTGCACAATTGTCAGGACCAAGACAACAAAAAAGACAAGAAATGAGCATCGCTGCGCCCTCCGAGGTGTCTGTGTATGTTAGAGAGAGACAGAGAGTGTGACAGAGGGATGGGAAAAGAAGTGGAAGGTGGACTATTGCACTCAATGCTTAAGTAAGTTATTAATAACTTACTCTGAACGCTGCTTTGTTACTTTTTGAACTGCCTGAACCCTTGATATTTTCTAGTAAGTTTACCCAAATCCCTCTGACCAGGTCCCAGAGGTTGTTTATGTTTATTGTAGGGCTGGGACTTTATTGCGTTCATTTCGATTAATTTAATTACATAAAAAATAATGCGTTCAAAAAATAACACATTTAATCGCACCTTTCTCAGTTCCCTAATTTCTGACACACCAGTAACACTGATGTACAAATTGACAGCCCAGTAGATGGTGGTAATGCAACTAAAGTTCATTTGCCAGCCGCAAAGAAGATGCACAGGGTGCAATGAGTGATGTCAGCACAAAAGAAAGTTTGGTGAACAGTGGTAAAAGATGAGACCGCACTGCTTGGCTTGTTGGGCAGCTTGAATAAGAACATGGTTGTGTGAAAATTGTGCAACAAAGAGTTTTTTTATAACCTTAGCTCTTCAAGCCTATGGTATCACCTCAATGCAAAACACCAGAGCTAACGTTAGCTACGACAGTCCTGGTACAGGCAAACGGCGTAGCCAGCCCACAATAGACCAGATGACGGGGTTCAGAGCTAAAATAAGTAAGTCTACGTCTGACAAATTATCAAACTCTCTGGCAAAATGGATTACAGTGGACTACAGACCACTTCCAGTGGTACAGAATAAGGGGCTGGAAAAGGGGCTACAAATAGCGTTGTCTGACCCAGCTTGATAAAAATGCGATTAATCGAGATTTACAAAGCCTCTAATTAATTAGATTAATTGTTTTAATCACATCCGACCACAAGTTTATTTCATTTAAAAAGGGACAGTGCACATTAATTAACATGGTCCCTTCAGTCACATATATGTGCCAGATTTAGACATACAGGATAATTTTCATTTGCAGTCCCTGGCAGGTTGATGGTATACATGTATAAGGTGGGTCACCTTACGCATCATTAGTTGATAAAATAGATAAAATGACATTAATCATTACTAATGTTGCCATTAAAACACTAAAGACATCAGATTTAGAGCCATTGGTTAATGCAAATTTCACCTTGTTAGTGTTGCTTGAAATATGATCAATGTGTTTTGACTGTAGCTGGAGTGACCTTAAAAACAAGTCAATGTCCGGGATTCCCGGGATAATATATTTCTGCTTCCGGGACAGAAAATGTCTAATTTCCTGGAAAAATATTAATTCTTTAACTCACGATAAAGTGTGTAAAGCTTGTAATCTCCCACAGACCAATTGTATGTGCCCCACCTCTGGTTTTGACCGCCACAAACCAACTGAGGCCAAAGAGGCATAGGAGACCGTGCAGCTGTGGCTTACCAGCTGACTACACAGTACTAGACAATGCTCGAATGTGGTGAAACAAGCACAAAACCTCCCTGTACACTGTGGTTCTCTATACAGAAATGTCAAAATAGTCCATCTCTGAGGGTGGATGCATCTGCACAACTTATACAAGTCTGCTAAACAGGCTTGTAACACAAAGCAGGGTGCTAGCTGCTTCTTCTACTGCTTTGCAGGTATGATAGCGGCAGTGTAAAGCTCTGCAAAGTAATTCTAGTTCCATCATCAAACGGCAGAGACCCTGACAAGTCATCATCACAGAGTAAGAGTTACAATATGTCACAATCTTTTATGTGTATCTCCACACCTCCGTCATTATTAAGATGATCCAGTTATGTCTGTTGTTTGTAAGCTTTCATTGTTCACTCTGTTTCAATTTGGATTATATGTCTTGCAATGGTGGTTCTGTGTCCCAGGTAAGTGAAAAGATAAATATTTTACTGGTGCACACAATAAAACAGTTTTATAATGCAATACAGTGTGACACTACACCATCTGTTGTCCTGCAGGAAATTCTGTTTGTAGGTTGTAAGGTAGCACAGTAAACATCATAGATATCATGCAGAAAAACATGCATGACAGCGGGCAACACACAACAGAGTCCTAATTTGGGAAACTGAACTAGGCCACACAATGGCACACAGATTCTGCCCCGTGAGTGGCGAGGGTGTCTGCATATTCTCTCCCTGTCTGTGTGAAACAGAGACAGTTGTCAAGCCGTGGCCAACTCAGTCACGCTGCCACTGAGCTCCAAACAATGACCTGAATGTAATGACAGATGACACATAGGGTGTGTGGATGCAGCAGAGGACAGAACCCAAACTCCATCTGTTACTCTGCCATATTAGAGCAAGATGTAGTTTTTTTGTTTTTTTAAAGAGAAACACGCCACACTGTTTAAATCTAAAACACAGAACATTTCCTCTCAATTTAAAAAAGATAATAGAAATTCACCTTAGAATTTCTATAACTGTCACAAACCAATGAGATGAACACTATAATGCAATGAAAACAAAAAATGTGGTTGAACAACAGATGTGAACACACACGCGTACAGTCAGAAAACCCACAGATGACATCTTGAATTGAGAAATAATTTTAGCTGTAACTCGTGCTGGACGGTATGACCAAAAATTTTATCACAATATTGATTCTGGTGTCATGGTATATGTTGGTATTTTTTCCCGTTTTAACAGGTGGTGGGGATTTAGCACAGGCAGGATGTTCAAATTTATATAATGTATTTAAAATGTAACATTATTTCACCAGTCTGTCACTGACATATTCACTGTTTACTTGTGTTACAGTTCATTCACCTCATAATTTGGAGGCTGGAGCTGGGAATGACGTCACACCGGAGTTGGAAAACCAAGATGCTGTTAGCTAAACCAGTTCAATCCAGGTCAGCCACTGCTAGCGATACCAGTTATTAATAACATATTACACCGTATTGTACACACACAAAACTGTAGCCAAATATCCACAGATAGAAGTTGGACAGGACTGTGTGTATGACTGTTTTAATGAGACAATAATGAGACAGAAGTGCTAATAAATAAATAAATACGTCAGCGTTCACTACTGTTGATGCACAGAGCAGACATCTTAGATTTTGAGGTCAGGGTTGGTGAGGTTCATCCGACTTCTGGGGGCGTTCCAGTTGAAGTTTCCATCTGTGAACTCAGGAATTCTGACTTCACAGTGCAAATGAAACGTACCAGTAACTCACAGGCAAGGCAAAATGTAGCCACACCGCTGACTTCAGGGAAGCAGGAGGATTTTCTTGTTCTGTTGTTTCTCCATTATCTCCAACTCCAGCAGTGGTGTCTGGAAAAGTGCAGCTGCAGGCTAGCGTTACCAGTAAGCTCTGCTGTGTATTCTTTAAAGTGGATTTCTACCTTTGGACACACCCAAGTCAGATTTTTTTTGGGCACAAGAAACTTAACTCTTTCATCATACTCCATCTGTCTTTTCTGATCTTCAAAGTTCTGTAGCAACGGCGCCTCTCCCAGCTGTTGACAGACTGTTAGCCAGCGAGCTGTACCCAGCATGCCGTTCAGCTGTGTACTTTTGCAAATGTACAATTATTAGTGTTACAAATTGTTTATGTGTCACACGTGTGCCATGATGTTTTGCCCTGTTAAAGAACTGGCTGTGGGTATTAACTGCTGTGTTATAACGTTGACTGTTAGTGAGGAGGGTATGTAATTAATAGAACTCCCCTCTCGATACCTTCAATACACACCTTGCCTTGACCAAAGTGCTCCTCATGGCAAACACTGACATGTATTTTGCCGCTCACTGTAGAGATGCAGCAACTGTTTCAGCTATGCAAAGGTATGGTGTTGTTCAAATTCATATTATACGGGGAATTACAACCAGTATACCACATGAACAGGTACACCATTCAGCACTGATTAACTATAAGTTTATTAATCAATTATTTCCGGCTGCTCTCACAAACTGTTTTTCTACAAAAAGTAACACCACTAACAAATTCAGTATTTTGAAAGGCTGCAATCATGTGACCAATTTGCTGACGAGAATAAAAAAGGAAGCAGTCGCAAGCAGTCTTGTAACAAGACAGGATGAGGTCTTAGATGGGTCACAAAAACCCAGACTTTCCTCCAGGACTTTCCCTGGAGTCGCATTTTGGAACCATGTAAACTGTGAGTGAACTTTGAGTCATTTTAAGTTACGTCCTCAGCGTAATTCTTTTCCTAACCATAACTACGGTAATTTCACTTGTCTAAACCCAACCTCCCTAACTTAAAGTTAATTGCGTAACTGTTCGTTAAGGACAGGATGTCATTCATGGAGGGCTAATTCGTAGCATATCATACGAAACGTTCTATGAGGATATGTTGATAAGCTGATCATTCTCTAATCTTTCCAGTTTCTCCAAATTAAATATTGTCTTGTTTTGTTACTCCTCTACAATGACAAATTGAACATTTTGGCATTTGGACTGTTGGTAAGACAAAATAAGCAATTTGACAACATGACCTTTGGTTCTGGGAAACTGAGATGAGAATTTAACACTTCCATCTGTCATTTTATAAACTAAAATATTCACTGATTAATCAAGAAATTAATCTGAAGATGTATCAGTAATGAGGATCATCATTAGTTGCAGATGAGGGGCCTACCTTCTTAATTCTGTCTTTTATTTAGATTTTAATAAAAAGGAGAAGAGATTGAGAGTAGACAAAAAATACCTGTATGTGCACATACTTGCATTTTTGTAGGTCCTACCCTAAAAGACCTGTCATGAGTGAAGGATTTTAGCCAAATCGGCCGAGATGAGAAGCTTTTCACTGTGAGCACAGCTGCCAGTGCAGGAGGCAGCGTAACCGTGGCAGTTTTAAATGTATTTTCTACAACACTTTCTCAATTAAAGGCCCTTTTTACACATAGCACTCTGCTAATAACATAATGGCGAGTAGAATGTCATTGAGTGGTGTAATGTACCTAAATCCTTCACTAGCATTTTTAATGCTTTCATAATTGGAGCCCACTTTGGAACATAGTGGCAGACGGGAGGCAGTGGTGGAAAGGCAAAGAGAAATGATTTGTAAAGATGTCCGCGCTGGAAATAATAACTAGCCTTGGTGCTAATGTAGGGCTCTTTGCAAAAGGGGAGAAAAAAACATGTTGCTAATTGAGTTTGCCTGAAAAAAGACATTTAAAACTCATCATTTCATTTTACAGTCCTTTTTGTGGCACATTGTTTTTAGAAAGGGGAAGGGGAACACTGGTGGTGTTTCACATCCATTTGGAGGTTAATGGTCAAGTTTCAGGCTTTTAAATGTGGTAAAAACTACACTGAAAGGATTTACTTTAATTAATTGCAAAGTGTGATTTTTTTTTTCTCCAATACTCGTGAACTCTTGCCATTCAAAACTTACCTACAGAAATCGCTCCGCTTATGCAAGATAAATACCAATTTTAGTCTTTTTGCTTGCAATCAGGGTAATATGATAATTTCGCCAAAACATTTTGCCTGTATTTAAAGTTATTTTCGAATAATCAACACATAATTCTCGGCTAAATGAGTTGTGAAACATACCCAAAACCACTTTCTGCTCAGACTTTTGCAACAGAAACATCTCACTTTTTTACTTCTCATTTCTTTCTCTCCTTTGTTTCCTTGAAGAAAAAAGGTGTTTGCGTCTGATTTGTGAGTCCATCCTGAGACTATATATTACCTTCCACCACAATGACCCCTAGCCCTGTCTAAACACAGGCCTTAATGACTCATGGTTGGTGGGCACACTCCTTGGTTAGAGGGCTCCGCAGGCTGTGGCCGGGGCAAGGAGAGGACACTAGGCACCAGGATTGAGTGGACTCCACAGAGACATTAGCACCCTTGCTTCTGGGTTGTATTGCATCAATGTCAATGGGTAAAAACATGTCCTCCATCTTCAAAACCACACCCCGAGGGATGAGAAAAGCACCTGCAGACCCCTTATCTATCAAAAGATAATGGCCAAAGTCAAATCAGTCTTTCTCTGAAAGCACTCAGCTGTTGCGCCACGGCAGGATGTGGCAAGTCGTACAAATTAGCTGAGGCACCGTTACTCGTAGATAAGCTATTGTCCTCAAACAGCACTACATCCCTTTTTAGCCTTCCCTGCTTTTTCCACTAAAAAATGGGAGGTCTCCTGCAAAAATATCCCCTCTATGAAATGAAACGAGGAAAAGGGAGCTTGGGGTGAGGGAGCAGGGAAATCATTTACGGTAGCATGATGAAGTGTCCGTTTCTCCTGGCAACAAACAACTTAACAGGTGCCTTAAGAGAAGGAGTTGTCCTATAATCGTAAAAGCTTTTTTGATCATTTAACCCGTGCATCCAATCAATCAGCAGAGGAAGCAGACACACAAGCTCACACACACACACAGAAACTACACAGTACATGAGTAAGTATATTACACAAAAGGTTAATAGCTCAGAGAGAAACTGGGGAAGGTCGAAAAATAAGTGGAGAAGATGTATAGTGGGTACACTGGCAGCGAGGTTTCACAGTGACCGGTGCTCTACATATAGTAATATATCCTTTTCTGTTACCTCAGTGAGAGTAATGTATTTTGAGATACAAACTCCCAAGTAATTCACTATGTGTGTGTCACAAAAACTATGATATTCATTAAAAACAACTGATTTTATTTTGCCTCTCTCCACCAACTGGTTTTAAATCAAGGTTTCTGTGGGTGATTTATGCTTACTCAAAGTACAGAGTGACACTTTCATTAAATACACATGGGAGGAGGAGGAGTGGTAGGAGTTTTGACAGATGAGCCTGATGGCCCTGAGAATGGCACAGAACCTCACCAGCTGGTAGTGGACCTGGCGCCAACTGCCCATCTAGGCTGGCAGCTTGCTCTAACATGCCAGTCGAGACCTGTGAGGGCTCAGCTCATGACCAGTATAATGCCAGAGGGTATCAGATGCCAAACCTTCACAGTCGGATCTCAGATGGAGCAACTGAGGCATTAAATCTAACAGGGATGAACTAAAAGTAATTCAATAGACAGTTTTACTAGAGCTAATATAAATGAGTGGAAAGCAATTTGGCAGTTTGAAAATGAATCAAAAGAAAACAGTGGTAAATAGTAACCGTTTCAGATCTGTAAAACTTTTCCCTGCTGCTCTCGTCAAATAAAATCCCATCTCAGTCCATCAGCAACTTTCATTCTTTGCTTCATTCATTCTGAAGTGGATTGAAGGTCTGACAGAATCTTTCTCCGCTCTCCTTTCTCTACATTAAACATTTAACAATTTCTGCTAAATCCCTGTCTAGAGTAAATTCCATACAGCTAACACAGACCGCCTGTTGCATCATGGTGTGTCAAAACATTAGTGGGAGCTGAAAGTCATGGTATATAATTGCACGTTTGCTTGGTGGAAATTGAAGACCATGGGAATGCAGCCTTTCTGCTGCAGCTTCATGATATAAGTGTACGGAGTGGTATTAATCAATAAAGTTAATTTATATGGCTTATCTTAGGGCTGGGTAATGCAACATTATTATATCCATATAGTGATATGAGACTAGGTTATCTTTTCTTGGTTTTAAAGACTGCATTACAGTTAAGTGATGTAATTTTCCCGGGCTAATATTTGCTTAAATCACTACAATCAACAGGCCTATATTTGGGACATGCCTTTAATTCCTTTCACACAAAACTGTGGCTCAGAAAAGATCGGGGAATACAATCAAATTGTTTATCTTAACCAGTATGAATACTGCTTGTATAAAAATTAGGCTTCAGATAACATATCAATTATAAATCATTCATTTGGTCTAGCTCCGACAGACATCAGAGAGAGTGAGTTACAGCACACAACACCACCTAATGCTGTTAAAACAATACTCACAACGTGGATTTATTTTTATGAAAAACCCTTTTTATTCTACAGACTAAAGGAATATGAATAACTTACAAGGTAATCAAGGAATGGACACATAATTTTAGGTAGAAAACAACCCTATTTTATACATCCCAAGAACTTCTTTAAAAAAAAATGAACTGCTAGGTAACCAGACCAGGCGTATAATTGAGACAAGTATTTATTTGTCAAAATGTGTAGCCACAGCAGGCTAGTAAAGGGGACTGGGAGTTTAACTGGTCAAAATAGTGCGATACTTGATTTTCTCCTATTGCCCAGCACTCATGGCTGGATAACAAAACAGAAAATGACAAATTTATCAATTTTAATGCATTTTCACTTAAGACCATTTTTGGTAAAGTATTCAAGAAGGGCCAAAGGAAAGATTTCTTAAACAGACAGGAGCAGGAGAAAGGCCATCACTTGAGAGGGCGTCATTATTTGAAGTCAACCTAAGGTCTTACACACAAGAATATTATTTTCAATTAACTGAAAATGTGTTTGGTGGAGTGGCACTAACATCTCAGTGACTTCAGAGAGGTAGTTTCCCTTTCATTTATTGACAAAAAGCAATTTGCTAAGAAAGAAGAGACATCAATATTCAGAATAAAAGTATTGTATCGTTAACGTAATGTTTGCTTCAGCACAGGGGTCATTATGTAGTAACAATATTGTAGGTTTAAAACAAGAAAAATCTAGTAACAGTTTCAATCAAGAGAGAGTAACAAAGGAAGGTCAGGTTGTGATCTTTGTAATAGGGCTGTGCCCAACTCAGAATTATGTCAGTCGGACATGGCTGTTCAATACAAATATTCAACTATTCATTCCTTTTTTTTCTCCATATAGAGTGTGAGAGTTTGAATGGGGTTTAGCAGGATGTCCAAGTAATATATATTTAACAAGCCAAGTTACCTCTCCAAGCTAATGCATGCTAACTACACTAATGCCAAATTGAAAATGTACAACAATATTGTTTTGCCAACACTAGATACTAAACAAAAGCCAGAGAACATATCATATTAAGTCTCTGCGAGATGTAAATTCACCACTTCTAAGCAGAAGGCAGAAGATGACATTATCTCGACCAGGCAAAGACAACTCTGAATCCGGGCAGCTGCCTCTGTCTCACTCAGGCTCACCCTGGGTCTGGGTCCTCAGCTGCCTGGCCCACAGAGCAGCGTGAAAATGAGGAATGATCACTCTGCAGCTACATCTGGCCACCAAGACGTGCAATGCACACTGACCAAAAACACTAAAAGGACTGCTCGACTTGAGGAATCGAGTCAAGACTTTCAGGAGGCAGCTGTAAGCTATGTGTAAAGGAAGTTGGGCCTTTCATCAGATAAGTACAAGTACAAAATATTTATATAATGTAAGGCATTTAGATTTTCAAGCAGTCCTCAGTCCTTTAGGCCATTAAACCATCAAATCATGTTGCTGAAAAAACAACCTTATGACCAAAAGAAATAAAGAAAAATTAAAAAAACAATTAGATCAAAGGTTGAAATGAATAACAAGTACATCCTGCTTTGATAGGATGTAATGACATTTGACATTTTTAAAACTCGACAGAAAACATTTTTAGACTTTTTAAGGAGCTGCGAGCATCCTGCAAACAGATAGACTCGCGCTGACACACGCTGGCAGAAATTCCAACTGAACTCCAGCTACACATGGAAAAGACAGACAGATCAAGAATATCGAGGGGGGATGGAGAGCAGCAGAGAAAAACAGAGACATAGAAAAAGAGAATGGGAGATCCAGAGACTTGTCAGTCATGGCAATGAACACTGACAAGCCAACTCTGTGGATAATGTTTCTGTCACTGAGCGCTCTAATCACAGTGTTCTTAGTCAAAACCAATCCCCTCGTATCTGTACACTTGCAAAGTGTTGGGATGTTTATAGCAAACAGCTGAAAGAAGCGTACAAAGAGAGGGTGTCAAGGCAGGCAGACCCACTCACGTCTCTACCATTGTCACCCGCTGTGAGTAGCACATGGAGTAGAGAAATGCAGAGGACTAATACAGAGAGAAACAGAAAGAGAGAGAAGAGTTAGAGAGTGTGCACCAAAGAGAATGAAAGAAAGAAAGAAAAAGGGAAAGATGGCTGTTTTAAACACACCCGACCAGGTAGTGCCTGTCAGAACACATTGCCATCCTCTAATTGGGTCATTTTTGATACCCCTACCACACGGTGCCAGCGTATTGATGGGGAGGTGTCAGGGTGCCAAGAGCCTGCGAGGCCTCACTGGCACCGAATCAAAGCAGGCACAAACGCTGCCCGCAGACAATCTGGCAAGCCCGAGCACACACAGGCGCAAGAACATCCAAAAACATGGCCCCACAGCTCCCGCCTGTACCACCGGGGCGTAATTGGTACATGGGCATTCCGGCGTGTTTTCAAAGGAGGGAACTTAATCCACATGTGTACTATGAAATTGGCTATTTTGTACCCAGCCCCCCCCCCCCTTCTTCTTTTCCTCTCTTGCTCTCTTTCTCGCCCTCCCCCAGTTTGCAACCCTACCAGCGATTTAGCACTCCAAGTACGTCTTGTTTCTCTCACATCCTCTCCCGTCAACTATCAACTGCCACTCTATCTTTCTCTCTGAAATCGCCCCAGGTTTGACCACGACGTCTTAGGCTGTGAAGGCGGACAAGGATGCCTAATCTTTACTCGGTGCTCAGCTTGACAAGATTTCTCTCGTTTGAGTTTGTTTGTGGCTGTGTTTGCGCCTGTGCGTGTTGGTATGTTTGTCTGAACTGTAAGTATGCAGATCTGGAGAGCCGAAAACAAATTAAATTTGTTCATCATGTGCTCGCACATAAAGATGGAGTTGGGTTTAAGGGTGTGGGCTGTGGATTGATGCTTACAGTAGGATGTGGGAGAGCCAAAGCAAGCACATCCCACTCCTCTCCTTAGACTCAGAATCTTTAAATCTAAATACTCCCAAACAGTAACATCCTCTCATGTGTGTCTTGTGCTCTGTACATTCCTACGTTGAAGAACACTGTCGCATCTCCTCTTCCTTTGTGTGGTGGAGTGTGCCTTCCAGCCAGCCTGGCACTGACTGGCACATGGAGTAAACCGACTCCAGCTGCTTTCTGACCGAGGGGAACTTGTTTAATTAACCACGCTCTGGTTCCAATGAAAGGGTCGGTTTCGCCCCCAGCTGTTGACCAGTCTGTGGCACCCCGCGGCCCTGATGGGGACTGGCATATCACCCCTGGTCCGGTCCGATCCATGTTTCCCAGACAAAGATGGACTCTGCCTGTCATGCCAGGATGTATCACGCCTGAGCCCTCCTTCATAAATTAAACATGAGATCTGGAGGAGTTCTTTTAAAAAAGGAAAAAGACCCAGAGGATGTTTCTCTGCTCAGATTCACCCACGCTGCTTTTCTCTCCTTTTTTTTTTTTCCTATGACTCGGACTCACTCAGACATGGAAAAAAGGAAGAATGGGGAGAAGGTATAAACAGGTGCAGAGGTGAATTAGAAAACAGTGCCCTCAAAGACTTTCTCAAGTGTGTGTTTGTGAGTACTTGTGTGTGGGCAATCCATGGTGGCCTGAAAGAGCACTTCAAAGAGCCTTCTGATGGTTGTCTGGCCGTTTCCATGTGCTTTTGGGGACGCGCTCATATGTACGAAATGAACTCAGCTTTTAAGCATTAGTAATCCTGTGTTAACACTATATGGCTTTGGTGCAAGTGGATTCATAAATGTAAATTTTCACCTTGAAATATGTGTTTGTTTGCTTTTTTAAATCACACATCTTGTACAATTATCATCATATTTGGAAATAAATTTAAATGTACAACTCAAAAAGTAAAATTAAACTGTTTCCTGGACTGTTTCAACCGCTACTTTGCCGACAACGTATCATATTTTAAGTGCTGCAAGGTTTTTCATGCTCAATTTTGACCCTTGGGGGTAAACACATGCAGACCTATGTAAACGCTACATCACAACAACATCGCCTCACACCTTAACCATACTATAACCCAGCCCCCACCTTACTATAGCCATGAATCATGGGACAGGTCGCCACCAAAGCCATATGGCGCAAGGGTTTATGTTTTCCTGTGTTTATCCTGCATGTGTTGTGGAATAAAGGTGTGACTGAATTAAAAAACTAACAATATTTTGGTTAGGCTTGAATGAGAAGGACCAAAAGAACTAATTTAATCACTAGACCTAAAAGAAAGGGGGATGTGACCCATGTAGCATACGTAAAAACATTTGCAAGCTTGGAATTATCATTAACTAAAGACCATGGTGTTATTCAGTTAGGCATTTACATGTTATAATTAATGGAATAACATGAAATTGTAGATTCTTTCTTTGTCATTATTTCCACTTTGCTCCTAAGTGCAGATTCTCAACAAAGCTAATTGTTCTGTCAGTGGGTTTCCACTCTGTTCCCACTCTCATCCTAAATAAATCATGCTTTACGAGAGAAGTCGAACGCCAAAGTGACACTCTGAGAGGTAACGTCACCACCCAGCCACAGCAGAAGACTCTCTAAATCTAGAGAGCTTGAGTGCCACCAAGAGAGCTAATTTCATCAGCTTCTGGATGACACGTCATACCATCACAGTTGTCAACTTTACAAGTTGTCATGTGTCTTGTGTCCTTGATGTCGTGATAACGCACTCTGGAAGGGTGTCCTGTCATCACCTGTACCCCTCAACAAATCAAGTGTGAAAACGGCACGAGACAAAGCACATTAACACCCAAGAGCAAATAAAGGCAAAGGGTCTCTTTTTATATATTTATATAGAGTTTTAGTTTTTCTCGCATCTGCACAGCTCCCACTAGAGCACTTTGATTTTTAAAGATCTTTGAATCAAAGCTGGACTGGCTTTTTCTGCTCCACTCTATTGCCCAACTCGTGCAGCCTCCAACCCTCATCCCCTATCCACCTCCCCTTGTCATTTTTTTTCCCTGCGAGTCCAAGGCAGAGTCCACGGGAGCCCCATTTGCCGTGACATATGGCGAACAAGGCAGGCACTGCGAGCGAGTGGCCCTGTCTGGAGCTGTGACTTAGTATCGTCCCTCAGTGCCTCTGGCAGCACAGGGACAGAGGGATGAAGGGGATGGAGGAAGAGGGAGAGAGGAGGTAGAGAGACAGAGAAAGGGTGGGAGTTGGGGTGTGTGTGGGGGGGGGTTCATGCAGGAGTTTTCGCCCTGGAGACACACTGGCAGTCCTAAGATTAGAGGGGTAATCAATCTCAGCGTGGAGCTGGCCAATCCCACCGCCCCACGGCCTGGCAACCTGGCCTCCTCAGGTGGGGGCAGGGCTGCGGGGAGCAAAGGAACACTGACAGGAGGGACGGAGAGGAGAGAGAGAGAGATGAGGGGAAAGAATATGCTTTATTAAGAGTCATTTGTCCTTTAACAAGCCTTGGTGCTGGACAGGTGATGAAGCATAGCACCACAAACACATATGATTACTGTCATCGTTGTTTACTGGCTTAGCTGCCTCTGTCACCTCACTAGGGAAACCTTGTTTTGGGTGCTCCTAACACACAAATACACACACACACACACACACACACACACACGCCCCGAGCAGTGCAGCACCAATCTTGGTCATAGTTAGGACTGTGCTGATCGAACAGCCAGCATCTGTATCAGTCCAATTTTAGCAAAGAAACACTGAAACACTGGATCAGAACTAATGAAGCTTAAGTAAGAGACAACTTCTAAAAAAATATCCACTTAAGCATCATCTAAACATTTTCCATAGGCACCCTTTGTCACACAACTGCAATGAGAAGTAGCAACATGTCATGTGTTAACACCAGTAGCCACAGCGGCCGTCATTATGTCAGCTATGTTATTTTATGTTAAAGGATGGTGGGGGGGCACAATGACAGACTGTCATGAGTGCAACATGAGTGTTTAAAGGGACGCAATCAGTGTCGCTTGGCTTTAACACCAAAGACTCGATAAAACACTTGCAGGAGCATCATGCAAGGGAATATGATTATGTTTTAAAACAACAAAGGCCAAGAGGAAGTGTGCTCTTTGTTTGGAGGGATGAAGACACATGATCATCAACGGTGAAATTTATGGTGGTGGATAACCGATCCCTTTTTCATGGTTCAAAATGTAAGCTACAATCGTAAGTCTAACGAGACGATGCCAAACCATAACATGGAAAACACTACAGCGGTGAGGTTTGCAGCCAACATCTGGCATATCATGAAGTATGTAGTCAAGCACAAGTCATCCAGGCTAATGAGTTTCCTGTAAGATAATTCTGTTAAGAATCATTTTGAAAAGGAGTTTAGGTTAATAATATAAGAAAAAACACAAGTATTGCAAATCTCATGCTGTGAGCTATGTAATTATTAACATGTGTTGCCAGATTCAAAGATTTTAAGAAGACTGTGTGTTAATAAAAACTAAGAAATATATATATAAAGATAAAAAATGTTTATTGCCCTGTAATTGTTATCAGTAGATGGTCTTGATGCCAGATAGACAGATACTAGATACAACATAGATTGGACAGAATGAGCTCCATATTAAGTTAGGTCACAACCATTACTGTCAGAAAAATACTTATTTAATGTATAACATGTAAATTATGGTGTTTAATGTGTGATCAAGAAGAGAAGGGATCCCTTTTCCTGCTAGTGGCGTTAGCAAAGGTCTACAGAGCATAGCTTCAGCTAATGAGTCACAGAGGACCGTGGACTAGTTTAAATTACTCACAGTCACCTGCACTAATTACCATCAATGTCTAATCCAGTGGATGTATGCACTTCAATTATTGTCCTCAATATGTACTGTGAAGATGAACTAGAGAAAGAGATGTAATAAGATGCAATAAGGAGAAGAATGCTAAAGGTGTAAAAAGAGAAGAGAAATTAAAATAAAGGAAGGAAAAATCCTCACGAGGCCTTTTACAGATAAATGAAATACTTAGACCCAACTCCCAAGTGGCCTATACCGTTTTATTTTATTTCTAGGGAAATAATTAGAGATTTTTTTTTTCTTTTGCAAAGCCTCTGTTTTTTCATCTTTAATCTTTAATCAGTGTGGAACAGCTTTATGTTAAGATGTAATATTCTCTGGTAATGCAGAGTAGCTTTGCATAGTGAGGATGCAGGCGTCATGAATCAACCAGTGTAAACGCCTTACCGCCGTAAACGTCTTTATCAAACCAATGCACTTACATATGTAACAAAGCAGGTAGTAGTGAAGTAGGAAAGCTTGTTTTAATTGGGCCAAGAGGTCTGAACTGAGTCCCATCTGTGGTGTGGTAGGGACTTAATTATAAGCAAACATGGCTACCTATCGATACACCACAAAACCGCAGCGAGGAAGAGGGTTAAGAATAATCTTGACGCCCCACGGGTCATCGCACACTGTAAACAACATGGATTTATCCAAAAAACAAGACAGAGAAGAAACAGAACATAACAAGTTGTATGAAATCAATATGAGCCAAAGCAAGAATCAAAGCTGGTATAAGGGAAATCAGGCTAAATTGGACTTTTTGTTGTGCTTGGTCAAATATAGTGCAGTTAGAGATGAACCTCGGGAGAGATTGGCAATAACAGAGTAATACTTAAGAAGAGATTGTGGGTCCATATCTAGACAAAGTCAATTCAGGTTCTTACGACCCAACACAGTGGACGAAGTCAGAGATTTGAGGCACACTCTTAGATCCCTCTTATGAGCCCATAAAGCCCTTCTAAAGTGGAGACGGCCATGAGTGCTAAGCCAAGGGATTGAAAGAGAAATTCAATGTCTCAGTGTGTTGTTCGCCTCCAGTTGTGGTCCGCAACATCTAATGCTAGCTGCTTTGCTCATCTGTGATCTGCGCTTCCAGGCACTTGCATTAATTGAGCTCGTAATTGAATAGTTGTCTTCATTAGTTCCAGTCCCCTGCTTGCGAGTCTCCGTTACGGATTATTGGGGAAATGTTTGTGCTAACATCCTCTTGGAAAGCTTATAGGAGAACACTCTGTGCTCATCGATGTGTCGTTATGTCACTGATGAGAAACAACTGTCACTCATGGCTGACCAGTGACACAATGTGTGTTCCCGTAGCAACCGTGGCTTTTCAAGATACCAAAGAGACACAAAACAGCCACAAGGAAGCGGCGTGTTGAATGGAAACAATCGACCAAAGTCATTAATATTCCTGTGGAGATTCAGGCGGTAACACAAAAGCTTTACCTGCAGGAAGGCTCTACCAGCAAATGCATCACCTCAGTCAACTCAACGTTAATCTCATCGTCACATCTAAAGAATAATTCACAAGATTTAAAGTTAATACTCCAGATTTGGGATTTGAATTCAACAACAGTACATCATGCTCATACAGCTTAGAGAGGCATGAAAAACGATCCAAATATCTTGGAGGCATGGGCCAAGTTCTGGCAAGAAAATTCCATCCCGTTTGATTGAGAAGGAAAAAACAGGTACACAAATAAACAGCATGCATAGAGACAGGCCAGACATCAGCACTGTGATGTGCTTGGGGTCGTGCAGCATGGTAGAGAAGATAAAGGGAAATTAAAGGAAAGGTCCCTGACCCTCTCCGATAGCTCTAAATGCCTTGCAATTTTCCACAGGAGACGAAAATCCTCCTCCACAAATGAAGGGCTGCGTCTGACCTCTTCCAAGAGCGCAGGAAGTTTAAGAGAGGTTGACAAAAAAAAAAGAAAGACTCAAAGAGAGCAAAATGGTAATTTGACTTGCGAACAGACATTTCTAACCCCTTTAAGGTGCATTTTAATAAATCCTCAGCAATTTGCATCTCCTGCGCCCAGCCAATTATTATGGCATGCGTCAGATTGAGGCAACATCTATAGAAAGTCTGACACTGTCAAACGGGCAAACAAAATGAAGCCTAAAAAGGTGGCGTCACAGCAAGCAGGCCCAACTCTCACGCAAAGACTTAAGGACAGTTGTTCCCCTCATTAGAGCATCATTTGGCAATAATTATCTTTAAGTGCTCTCAAACATCTTGGAGAGGTGAAACAAACTGTGCAGAGCTCCAAGAAAAATTATGACGGGTAACTAGAAAGAGCTACAAAAGTGCTCGTCAGACATGCGCCGCATTGACTGTCAGAGCAAATCAACATCGCCGTGGCGCCGGCACTGAATGACATATTAAACAAATTTAATCAAATGAAATTTAAGTGCAATTTGGGTGGGAGTCGGGCTGGTGATCCAGCCACGCTTTAAATATCTTCCACAGACACCTCACATATGTCTACCTTGGAGCACAGACACCTTTCTCCTCTCACCAAAACGGATTCACCCATTTCCTGGTACCTAACAGTTTCACAAATAGGAAGTGACTCCGCCGCCCTGGAACAAACAACGCCCAAAAGCATCAAAAATTGATTTTATATGAATATTCAACAAGGGAGCATAAGAAACTGAATTCCTCATTTTCACCTTCCTTCCTTTCCACCATTGCAGCTTTTTCTCTAACTGCATAATTAATGTGTGAACAGAAATGTGTGAGTTTGTTTGTGTTGCAAAATAAAGAATGGTGGGAATTTATAAAAAAGAAGACAGCTCCATTCCTTTGTACTCTTTAGAAGAGCATTGGGGTAATCAGAGAAGGAGGGGTGGATTTGTAATCCATTGCGGCTGAAATTACAGGATTTATATATACATTCTGAAATTCATTAATTCATCAATTTGTAATTGTGAAAACTACAAACTCTTTTTTTTCACTGATTGGTGGCATACTGGCGTTGTTCTTAAAAAGAAAAGTAGCTGTGATTTTGCTCATAAATTCTCATAATTCTGTATTTTGTAAAAACACATTTGCAGTATATAAATCTATATTTTTCCCCAAACGACATCTTCACTTTTAAAATAACTGGAGACAATAATGTCCAAATGTTTAGCAAATGCCTAACATCACCTCCAATCCCTTGCTTTGTCAGGCTCAGCACGTACAGTGTGACGTAGTCTCGGCAACATCCACACACACGGCACACACGCACTCTCACACACTGTGTCCACCCACCAACATTATCTCCTCTGCTTGTTAATGGGGACAGCTCACACAAACGCCCTAGCAGAAGTGAAAAATCTCCAGCCCCTTGCTCAGATTTGTTCCCCTGACATCAATCGTTGATCCTGTAATTTTTCCCACCTTTCGGGGTTTTCGCCCCAGTCGTTGATGTGCTTTTAAAATGTATGTGTGCCATTTGCCTTCCAGTATACAATTGGGTATACACACATAAAACAGAGGAGGGAAAACGGGTGGTAGTGAGGGGTTTTGCAAGCTAAAGGGATTTTTTTTTTCCAAAGGTACACAGATACCCTGAGGAATAGATTTACTGGCCTAGAATCGTCTGTCAAGATGTGATACATTCAGAAGTTTTGCAGAGATGAATCTAGACAAATTAATGCATTTGTGATTCGTTCTCATATGTGTGTGTGTGTGTGTGTGTGTGTGTGTGTGTGTGTGAGGGGAGGAGGGAACTGAAGGGAGTTAGTATGCTGAAGGTAAGTCAGTGGGCCGGCAGGTAAGTAGGAGACAGAGCGGAGTAATCAGGCTGCCCACAGCCCAGTGGCACAGAAATCACACCCACCCCACACACACACACACACACATACACACACACACACAGCCCTCCAATCGTTCATTTTCCTAATGATCCACAGAGCAGCAGGAGGCAGGAAGCCATGTTGACTGGGAGACCTCTGCCTTAACCCTCACTCACAGCAGCATTGCTAATGATACTGTGCCACTCTTACTCTGTTGAGTGTGTTTGTCAGTTTGTAAACTTATTTTCTTGTTGTTATCTGGAGCACAAGCTGAACCTTTACAGTATAAAGTACTTTCAGCTCAAAGTCAAACACAAAACTCACTTTTGTCCAACTGGCCTTTTGCTAAAACTCTTTTCATTTGAATATAAAACATTAAACCACCACCTATTAACACCCTGTTAACCTCTGCCAACAGGAGCTCCCAGTATGTCTAATACCACATATACCCTGTGACCCTCACCCACACCTCCTCGCTCCTCTCACGTCATTTCTGCTGACCACAAATTCTCTGTAAATATTTCTGGGATGGGTTAAAAAAAAAAAAAAAAACTTTCACCCACGCGTTTAGGCAAATATCAGGACGGCCGCGGAGGCGAGGTGGCCCTGGGTGGCCATTAGGATGCAGCGAGCAGCGTTTCCATGCAGACACCATCTCCACATGGAAAGGTCACCTCCCTCCCTTCGCGGGTAAATACGCAGACGTATACAAATGCGGTTGCGTGCTGAAATGGCTCACCTTAAGAAGGCATTAGGCTCCCTTCCACTGAACTTTACATCCCTCTCTTCCATTATCTTAACCAATGGCATTTCAACCTCCTCCAAAGTGGTGCAATGCTCCCAAACTAAGCAAAGCCATTAAGTCTGCATCTTCAAAAACCAAGAGTGATTCTCATTTCGACAGATAAACTGCTTTATGGTAACAAGATTTCATGATTGCCATTGTTGTATGCTTTCCATTATAATAAGTAGACAATTTTCCTTTGATAACATCAGTTTGAAAACATCAAATGTTTATTGAAGTCCACAGTGTCTCCTCAGCTGTCTGTTGTTATCATTATGAAACAGCAGAGCAATAGGGAGTGACGCTGATTGAACAACAGCTCATCCTGTTCGACTTGAGATGTGACTCAGTGCTGTTCTGTGCGCTTTTCCCCCCTTTGAGTCCTGTGCGCCGTAGGTTCATTATAAGGCCCTTAGCACCCAACCTGCCTACCGGGCCCTGCAAGCCTAACTGCTGTCAAGTCACATCTAGCCAGGAGACTAACCCATGCTGTCAGTGCCCCGCGTCCACTACCAACACACCTGAGCTGGGGCACGCCTTCCACTCCGGCCCCAAGCATGCCGGGCCTCGAGTCAGCACTGACTGTTGTGCAAAGATGCAGGAGGGTTAGGTCATACTACAGGAAGCTTTGTTTTAGAGATGATGGGTTGGCAGAGGGGGTGGAATATGTTAGACAAGGGTTAGGCTTCCCTTCCAGTTCTGATGTATTTCTGTCTCTCCCCTCACTATTTTTGTCCTATATCAAATACTAGATCCTGACATTAGTTCACTTCTTTGGTTACATCTATTTTTATTTATTCTCTTTATCCAGCACTCATGTAACTCTGGGTTTTATACTTCTACTACTATTTCTAAGGTACTTTTTTTACCTTGAATTCTCACTCCTGTGTGTTTGTCTACTTTCATCCATTGTCTATCCCCTTTTCCCCTTCTGTTGCCAGTCTTTCCGTTATTCCCTTTTGTTGTCTCTATCTCGCCATCTCCTCCAGTCCCAGGAGATGGCCATCTTTACCCCTGGCACCAGATCCCAGTGGATGCACGGAAGCCCCACCAATGCAGCGCTAGCAGCTCTGCAGTTAGCTTCTTGCGCTGTGCCAAGACGTGTTCCCATGGCACTCTCTCCCAAAGGGAATTCCCACCAGAGACAATGGGCAGCTTACCAGGGTAAACAACAGCCTCCTCCATGCCAGCCTGCCACAAAGGCACAGACAGCGAAAAGGGGAAGAACAAGTGCAAATATAGTACAATACTGCATGGCAGCAGAAAACCCAGCCACAATACGCAGAGCCAAGTCAGACGCATCCCTCTCAGTGCTTTAGACATTTAGAATCAATGGCAACACAATCACACTCACAATATGTAATTGTGGCTCCAGCTGCCTCTTTGATTTAGTCAAACAATTGCTTTAGTTTGCAGGGAAAATCTATAAGAACTAATTTTCAGTATCACCAATAGGAAGAAAAAAAAGTCTCATCAAGAAAATGCAATGAATCATGGCGCAGTTGGATTCCAAGTGCAGTGAAAAAAAGTAAGCCTGTCTGATGTCACGATTATGTCAAAGCGTTTGTGAGAGAGCCTGATATGAAAGGATGGTTTCGTCTTGAAATTCATATCCACTTACTGCCAGAGCAAGCCTGTATACCTCTCCAAGTAATGGCTGTTTACAATATAAAAGAAGAGGAAAAATAGCCACTTTTCCCTGCTCAGACATGAAATCCTCTTATGAAATTAGGCTGATAAAAGGGCCTTGTGACGTCGGCCATTTTTCCAACCTTGCCTGTGAGCGTTATTAATGGCATCCTTGTGGCATGTCATTTTTCTACATCTCCAACTCGCTCCTAACAACAACAGCAGAGGGCTGGGCCTGCTAGGCGCTTTGTCAGAACAACAGTGGAGTCACCGTGCAGCCCTGTCAAGTTCCCCAAAGCAGGTACAACCCGGGAAGAGCCACAAAACACACTCTGCTGTGTGCATATGAGCCAAGGGTTAATTTTTGTTGGTTCCTGCTTGCCTTCAGAGGGGGAAGAGTGGAAAAATGAAGCGGCGTTGAAACAAATAGCAGCGTCGGGAGAGACGTGTGGCCTTCGCTTAAACAGAGCCATAAATCAGCGGAGTGACACGGAGAGAGAGGGAGGGAGAGAGGAAAAGAGAGAAAGGGAAAGAGGGAGATAGAGCAAAAGCAAAAGTGAGACAACAACAGCATCACATTACCAGTGTTTAGCCCCAGCAACCTACAGGATTAACTCTTTCTATGGCTTGTATACAATTCGTTTATACTGTAAAACAGCAAAAACATATATTTTCCTCTCTTTCTTAATAGAGTGAGCATGTCACACTTCATCTTTTCCATTCTGCCGAGGTCATATATGAGCGTAGCCCCTCATTCTTGAGGCCATGCTGACCCCCTACCCTTTACCTTTATTTATTCAAGCATATACCTCCAGCATTGAGATGCTCTTGGGACTTTTTTTTCAGGAGAAGCAGAAGAAAAACTGCTAATAGTTAAATCACAATACGCACCTGGCACATGTGATCTTATATTAATATTTTTCATGTCAAACACTCAAAAAACAATGTTTGTGCGCTTAAATGTGAACGTGTGTGCATACACAAGTGTATGCATGTCCATACAGTAAGTGCGTGCTCACCTGGCTGTGCGTTTCACCATCTACCTCAACACAGGCAAGGATTAACAAGCCTCTTTGGAGTTGCAAAGCAGAAGGGGGTGAAAATGCATGTGGATTACATATAGCGAGCATCATCTTGCAGTGATGCTTTTAATGAAGTCCTGTGTGTTTAAACCTGCATGCGCGAAAAGGCCCACACGGCGTAAGGCTCTAGCTTGCCGGGCCATAATGCTCGCCAAATCGCTAATACATTCCGAGTCTGTCCGTAAGCCCAGGTAGGGGCAGAATCTGGGAGATATCTTATGCGCGGCCGTGTGTGTTCAAGCTGCGACCCACCCTGTGTCACTCATTTTGTCCTGACTTGTGAGGGATTACCGCAGTGTGGGCTTGTGCTGAGGTGGCAAAATAGAAAGGGATAAGTGGAGGAGAGGAAGCTATACCAGGCTGAACGTGTCTGTGTTTTACATACAGGCCGAGTCTCCAGGAAACCTGTAGCAGTTTGATTGGATCCTGCTGGGGGAGACGTTAATGTATGTCATCTATTGCTGTTAGAGTGTACAGAAAGAAGTGAATGGAAAGATGGAGTGTGGATTTTATAGAGGTAACACAGCAGATCTAGTTTAGGTAAAGCTGGATAAATCAAATAGGATAGTCGCAGGTATTCCAACTTTGAAAGTGAGCCTAATAGTGCGTTTTCAACAACACAGTAACAGGAAAAAGGAGATTTGGTGCGTTTGTGTGATATAGCAAAGCATGCAATTGCCTCCTGGATTTTCACAGTTTAAGCGCAAAGTATGTGCAAATTATTTCATTCACCTGAGACCAAAGAACAGCGGTCGCCTGGCACTTTTGGAGAAAATTAAATTAAGCGCCCAGAAAATGTTAGAGAAAAAACTTGGAGGATATAGAATGGATTTATGGCTTTAAATCTGATGGAGCTTGATACTAATGCGGTATAAATCCTCGCCTTTCATTATAGTATTATATGAAATGCAATGGAATGGAGCGATGGATCCTATTTGACATTCCGTTACCAGAGCAGTTGTGCACAGCTTCACACTTAAGCCCTTTAAAGCTAATACATAAATGTAACATTACATATAGCTGCAGCGCTCAACAGCAGGTTTTTTTTTTTTTTCCTTCTTCCAACTGAATCAGCAAACACGTGAGATGATTCTCCCAAATGGTTTAATTACTCAAACAGATTGAGGAGCGTAATGATGTTTTGCCTCTCCAATGGCAACAATGCTGCTAATCGGCTCAGCTATTATTCTGACAATGAAAATGAATCATAAGATGCTTGTTCCTTTTTTTACAATATGTTAATGTCGCACACTGTAATCGACTGGGCTCATGGAAAGATTCAGGGGCGAGAACTGTGAGGCGAATTTGTTCACAGATATTTTTATGTGACATCAAGATCAAAGAAAGGATGCCACAATTTGTTCTTTTTTTATCATTTGAAGAACTTCGCTTTTTGGAGGAGTGGTGATTCTCTTTGTCTTTCTTACTTCTTAGTCCACACACACAGACACAAACTAATCTACATAGTCTAAATTATGAGGGCTAAAAAAAACAAGAAAATATTGATTACAAGATTCCCTTGAGAGATTTTTTTGGTTGGCTTTCATGAGAAGCCACTCCAATACAAACACAAAGAGAGTTTCCAAATGTATCTGGAGAATGAGGGAATTTCTCTCTGTCTTTTTCCAGCGCAGGTCATCACCGATGCATCCCATTCACATTCAGTCCACAGCGGGCAGCAGAACAAGGACTAGGCCCTTGCTGGCCTGCTTGTTGCAGGTGGTGGGTGCTAGATGGGGTCCATTTTGTCCGGTGTCATTTGGTGAGGGGGGACGGCGCAGATGCATTGTGCCCTATGGCGTGGCTGTGGCGGCAGCACGTATGGGCTCCATTGTGCTGCGATTATGTAGGACGAGCACGCCGCCTGCTAATCCGCCTGTGGGAGGGTGCATGCCTGTGAATTATTGCACTTTGGGAGAGAAAGAAGAAGGAAGAGAGAGAGGGAGATGAGGAGCACAGGAAAGAAGAAGAAGCAGAAGAAGAAGAAGAGGAGGAGGAGGAGGAGGAGGAGGAGGAGGAGCGAGAGACAGAGAGAGGGAGAGAGAGGAGCCCCCTTGGCTGTGATTATGAAATGGTCTGTCACAGATTAAGGCTACAGGGATGCAGGCAGAGATGAGCCAGAGCCTCCCACAGACACTCTGGCTAGTCGGGCTGCTTCATTGAGCTTACCTGAGGTTATACACGCCTCGCATCCATCGATGGATGTACAGCTAACACACACACACACACACACAGATACTGTGAGGGAATAGAGGGAGGAGGGGAAGGCAAGAGAAAATGAGAGGGAGGGAGAGATTGAGAACGAGAGGAGAAAGCGTGAAAACAAACATGCTCCAAATAGGCTTGCGATTGAAAGAGAAGGGAAGAAAGAGGAAGAGAGAATTGTGCCCAAGGAAAAACACAAGAAAATAAAAGGGAAAAGGGAGAGAGGGAGCTTGAGAAAGGCTGGCAGCCACAAAAGGCAGTGACTAAAATAAGACCTGTGTGGCTATTGTCTGTTTCCAGGAGGGCTTTGGTGATAAAAAGCCCACGCTATTTGTCTTTCTCTTGCCTTGCCCTCCTCGAGAGCATAGATACCTGGAGATGTTTTTTTAAACCGGAGATAGAGGAGAGAGTATGTCAGGAGAGAACTGAGTGCACTGTGTGTTCACAAAGTGGAGGACTGGGTGTCTTCTGCAGGTTTGTATAATTATACTGGGAGTCTTTAACCTAAGTATCTATTATTTTCACGCCTGGCAGCTTCAGAGGTGTGCAGCGTTGTGAAAAGGGTAAGAAATACTCAACTCTTCGCTGATTGATTGACAACTACAGCCTGCACAGTTCTGTCCAATCACACGCTCCACTGTCAAGTTGATTCTTCCCCCGACTTCAAGTGGGGAAGAAAAGCCGCTGCCAGAGTTTGTTACAGCAGAAACATCCACATTTGACTGGCAGGCTGGCCCTCTTTCAGGACAGACTGAGCCAATCAGTTTAATTAGCCCGATGGTATTTCCAGGTTTTGTATCTACAAGGCTGGGATTTGTGAGTAAGGATTTAAGTTTCAGCCTTTTGTTTAAGGATTCACTGGGGCTTGCAAGTCTCTCACTGTAAGTCAGACAGGAAGTAGATATGCATCAGACAAGCACTGCTAGGAGTTCCATACAGGTGTAGACAGGTGTTTTTTTTCCTCCAGGTGTGGTGGTAAGTCATCTTGTACGTGTTGGGAAGAGAATAGAAATGAGTCTTTCTGTCTACAAGAAAACTTATCTCAGGGGCAAACTGTTGCCCTGGGTAAATAATCTGTGTAGTATGACACTTAAAGCATCAGTTTGGTTGACATAAAGCACTTGTCAGATCATCACACAGCATCTGAAACTCTTCATCTTGCAGACGTTGGATATGTGGGGGTTGCGTCCAACAATTTTGAAGCTTAAAACTTTTTGTGTGTGCAATCGAGTGCAACATCAGGAATGCCTTAGAGAAGAGACCGTCCAAAAATGTGCTCCGTTAATCCCATTTGGACAATTATCACATCTCATACCTCCACTTGAATGGGTTTCCATCCACCTGTTTCTTATGCGCATTTTCAATATGCACATAAATGCTGTATATTCAAGTGTTCGTTTTTCTGACCAATTTGGTTTTAATTAGTAACTTAATGCTATAAAACGGGGATTTAAAACATGACTGACAAATGTGTGAGGCCCGCATACAGTGCATTCCCCATAATTGGTCGGATGGGTATATGGGCAGTAAAGTTGATACTGTAGAGATAGCTACTGCACAGGCCCTGGCTCTGAATGACATCACTAGAGAAAGATGGCAGCGGCCGTATCCAGGATATTTTAACTAAAAAAATCAATTTTCACCATGTTTTTAAGGATAAAATGTTCTATAAATCAGGCTATGAATATAGAATATAGACAGGAATAAAACTTGAACGTTTGGTGTATGTAAATGCTAATTAAGTGGAGACATTTGGATCAGAGTTTGAGAAAAAAACATATTTTGAGAAAACAGCTTTTAAAGATATGTAGTGTCAAATTCCATACAAATTACATACGAGTTTTATGAAATTTTATGTAAGTATGCAAATGAGGCATTATCTAACTAAATATTCACTTTGTGCAAAAATTCCACAACAGAAATCTGAACACCTAAATGTGTATTACTTGATGTCTTCCTTCACTATTCTAAAAGAAGACATGCTATGAAAGCAATATAGCCCAAAATCTCAAACTCAGCCAGTGCATAACAGCTGGGGTGTCTCGCCTTAAATGTCACAAAAATGTTTTTATGCTTGGCTGAGATGAAACGTATCAATAAAAGCAGGATGGAGTAAAAGCGCAATGGAAACAGGCTTCGCAGGTAAATCAGTATCCACTAAAGCTTCCGCTCAACTGAAGAGACAAAAAAACAGTGACAAACGAACTTTGTGGAATGATGAGGAGAGTGTAAATTCCCTAATATTAATTCATTATTAAAAAATAAATTCCATATTATCATCACTTCTTCTTCTGACTATCATTACCTTGTTGCGGCTTAACAAAGGTGAAGGTGAGACTTTGCCCCCTCCTCTTGTGCCTCTTGTGTGGTGAATAACTGCATCCACTAAATGGCAAATGTTACTTCCTTACAATGAGTCTGTCTGTTTGTAAAGCCACTGATCATCTATTTAATTAAATGACCATAACATACTGGAGACAGTGTGTGGCGTGACCAAGTTACCTTAGAAAGTTAATGGCCACTTCTATGTGTTCTGTATGGGAGAAGCAAATGACATTAGTTTGAATAAGTGTATTTTTTTTAGCTCTCCCATACAGTCGGCTGCTTACTGGCTTTGTATAGAAACTCAAGGACACAGGGCGTAGCCCTTTAAACAGCATATCAACCATGTGACCCTGTTGTGGCCATACTGCTACTAACATGTTACCCTTACCCATCAGACCGTATATGATGAGAGAGGATAACCCTTTAAAAGTGGTGAGTTATTACAACATCTCGGCCTGACACGCCTGTGACAACCCAAGCTGATGCCAGATAATTGCCCTCATGCTCGCCACTTAATGAACATAATTACCATGTTCTTCGGTGTTCACCCCGTGATTAATTGTTACAACATTTCTTTGTTGAGTTCCGACAAATTACCCCTTCGTACCACCATTGCCGTTTTCACATCAGGCAATCATAAAGTACGCAAGCAGGCACTCATAAAGACAGCCTAGAGCCACTTGAGAGCCATGTTGGGATTATTGAAGGAGGCAGAGGAAGTTAAGGACTCACCAATCAGTCAATTATAATCATTGGGGAAAGGTTTTTGAAGCTGTCATTCCACCAGGAGAGGAGAAGAGGGGGGATCTCATGAGCGCTGTATCCGGCGTGTCAGTTGGCTGTACACACACAAGCACACTCACAAATGTGGTGCCTTAAGCGGCCGCACACACAAATAATATGAAAGGGAGGGTTTAAATAACTTGTCCATACAAGTCACATGAAATAAGTTCTAATCCAATTCTTGGGCTCGTGTTTGGGGGCAATTAGCCTGGGCATATTTCACAGACGACCTAATTGAGAAGCTGTCACCAAGTTAAGCAAGGCTTGTCTTAAGAGCATTTGCTTAATAAGCCATGGCCTAATGCAATAAGGTGCCTATTCCCAATCAGCCATGACAAAGTCTAATTTATGCCAGGCCAAATGAGCAAGAGGAGAGGGAGTCTGGGGGCAGAGTAAATGATCGTGACCATTGGAAAGTGTGGTTTTAAGAGTTTGGAGGGATGAGACCGGTCCCATCAAAAAGACAGTCCTTTGCCCAGTGTGAGGAAGATAAAGTGTGTGTTCAGTGCGGCCTCCTGTTGAGAGGAACGTGCTTCTTTTCTTGGCTTCGCACCTCCACGCACTTATATTCATGCATGTATACGCACAAACACAGTTTCACGTTCAGACACACAGACACATGTATACAGTACACACAACCCACAGCGCTTCTGCGTGATTGATTCAGCGAAGCATCAGATCGCTCACTGTGACAAATAGCTGGCTGACAGCTGAACACAAAAAAGCCCACACCCTAACACCTAACCTGTGAGGGGGACTGGGGCAAGGGAGGGGGCAGACCTCGCAGCAGGCCTCCACAGCTGTCTCCACCATACCTCCTTTTCTCTTTCACTAGCCCCTTTCTCCCTCTGTCCAATCCACCTTTTTCTCTATCCCTCCCTCCCTGTCTTTCTTTCCCAGCTGCCTTTCTCACTTTTTACCTTTTTCCGTCCCTTCCTACTTCTGTATCCTCATCAGTATCTCTGCAAGGTATTCTGTCCCTCCCTCTATCTCTCTCTCCCTCTCCCTCTCGGGGAGTGATAGATTCCCCCTCAGTTCATTTATCCTGGAAGCGGAGGAGACGGCAGTGTGATGTGATCCATCTCGCCGGCGATGGAGGGAGCGCGGCGTCCCTGATCACAGGCCCTATCAATCTCACTCATAGGGGCCGGATCAGCGCTGCTGTCAGACAGCAGACACACATGGCCTGTTTGCCTGCCTAGGACTTCCTACTGTACCTGGCGCACTAGAGCTCACTGGGGATGTGACTGTAGCTGAGATAGGGAGACCCACAGAGGGGATGCTGCTGTATCTGAACTCCAGAGAGGGAGATACTTTAGTGCTACTCAGATGCTGCTGGCAGGACTTGAACAGGGGTGACATGAGTCAGAAATCCTTCCATTTGTTTTACTTGCAAGATGTTTTGGGAAGTTTTTCAAGCAATGCTCTGACAGTGGTTTGTAGTGAATTTTTCAAATGTTATACCTCATTATATTAAGAGCAAAACAATTTTTGTGTGTGTGTTGTTGCCAGTCAACATATCTTTAATATTCAGTTATTCAGTGCTGGAATAATTAGTCCATTTTTCAATAGACAGAAGACTTAAACTATTGTAATCTAGCAAAAATGCTAAACATAAGCTCATTTTAGCTTCTCAAATGTAAGAATTTGCTACTAGTCACAAGTTTTAGCAATTTCATAGATTAAATATTGCAAAAAAAAGTTTGAATTCTTGTACACTGTTAGCACCAACTTTATTTAAAATGAAACATTTCGGTTTTAGACCTTGACCAGGCATAAAATTCGACAATATGAAACAACATCTTGATAGTAGAGCCGCAGGCTGCACTAGCCAATTAGAAAATGAAAATTCACAAACATCTGAGACAATTATACCATCAATAATTGATCTGAAAACACCTAAAATGTGTCTAATAATGTATCGTAACATCTAAGGAATACTATACAAAATGGAAATTACTGGACGACCAAAGCAAAACAAAGGATTTTTCTTAAGTTCAAAAGAAGTTCAACTGGGGAGGACGGGAGGATGATCAGACAACAACCAGTCCATGTCGCGTATTCAAACGGGAAATAATCTTCATAACTACGGATAGATTAAATGATGCATTATTAATCAAAAACAATAAATCCTTTAATTTACTGATGAAAATAATCAGCTTTAAAGGATGAAAAGAGCAGCGTACAGGCCATACCAAGAGATGTGAACATTTTTAATCAGTTTCCTACAATAAAACTAATATTATGGTCCTATTTTCAGACCACACACTCCGCACACTTTGAGTTTTGTCAAATATTGGCAGTATGGGGATTACTATTTGAGCGGCAGCATTTCAATCCATGTCTGACCACATTTCCCAACACACTTGCCATATGCTGTATCAAAACACATCAAACTCTCCTTGACACTCAAGTACACAAAAACACCCTCGCCCGTGACATAAACCACCCTTTACACACACTCCCCTTTACACACTCTGACACCCCTCAAAAAACACTTCCCTACTGACGTGTAACACTCTCATGCACTCATCCACAGACACTTCATAACCTGACATGCATCACCCTGACACGTACACACATGCACACATCCACACACATCAAAAGCACTGGGCTGTAAAGCGCTGTCCCTATCCACCCCAGACAGCGTCGACCAATCAAATTAGGCCTGATCAAAACATGCCATTCAAAGCCAGGGCTGGGGTTGGGGGGCGTTCAGGGGAGCGCAGCCGACGCTCTGACCTTGGGAGCAATTAGCATGACCAGAGAGGGAGAGAGACCGAGACAGAGAGTGGGAGAGAGAGAGTGGGGGGGGGGGGGGGGGACTGAGCAGAATAAAGAAGGAGGTAATGCAAAAGCACCCCCACCTCACTAAATCTGCAAATAGGGGATGGAGCTCTCTGAGGGCCCACTCAGCACAAGGCCCTGGTCTTACCAACCTCCTCCTCCTCCTTCGCAGCCTCTTCACCCAAGCTCCTCTAACTCCCCTGCCACCTCCCAGAGTTCCCCAACGCGAGCCCTGGGCCCAGGTCTTCCCCTGAGGAAACGGAGGCCTCATCTCTGTGTCTTCTTCAGACTTGCTCTCATTAGATCCTGTGTGTCATATTTGATTTTGTAGGTCATTAGGTTCCATAAGGTCGCTATGCGTTTGAGGTAAAACTATACTGTGTGGTGATTTTTTTTTTACATATTGTAGAGTTCTTTTGCTCATTTCAGAACATGGATGAATTAAACAGAATAAGATCAATAATGACATTGAACTCCCTCGACACACAAGTATGCACACACCTCGTCTACATACATATACATGTTCATTAATTATCCACCAACATATCAAAACATCTCGAAGTGAATCAGTGTCTTCAATTGCAGTATCAATACGGTCTTTCTCTGATAATAAAATATTATCTGACAGTGACACCACCTCCGTTTCCTTTCAAAGGCTGCAGCATTTGTTAATGTTAACATTCCTCGGCTGTGTTTACACAACCGTGTATTCCTCCAGCGTAGGAACGGTGCTCCTGACACTCCACCCCAATCCCTCCAGCACACCCCCACGCCCCAGCCCCCATCACCATCTACCTGGGAATCTAATTTCAATTGACTGCCAGACAGAGGAGGTTTGAGGTTAGAACCATACAGTAAAAAGGCTGGGCAGGGCCGCCTAACTGAGGTGCGCAGGTTCAAATTGTTTTCTATAAGTCACCTCTACGGGGGATTTGTGTTTATCCCTGGCCATTGATTTGTTGCTGGGGTTCACTGGGTAAGAGGGAGGAGAAGGGGAAGGAAGGTAGACCAAAGAGGGGAATCCAAGAGAGACCGAGAGAGGGTATTTGTCCTTCTCTTGAACCTCCAGAGAGAGAGGTGAGTTGGGGGACGAAAGAAAGGACACTGGGTTGGAGATTGACGTTAATTGTTTTATGTAGGCTTTTAAGTACAATGTATTTGATGGGATTGTTTGAGGTAGGTTTTATTTTATATTACTGCTGAAACTACTACGTCATTTGTTTCGAAGAATTGGAAAGCAGAAAATGAAACACTTAAGTAATTTATTAAGCAAAAACACCACTTTTTGGTTGATAAGAGCTTCCCAGATGTTAGGATTTGGTGCCTTTTTCTATTTTACATAGCTGAAAATGTAATATATTTGATGGTTTTCGACTAAGTTACACAAAACTAGCAATTTAAAGTCTCTCAAAAACATAATGGGCGATTTTAAGTTATTATTTGACACTTCATAAATGAAACAATTAATCACATACTGTCCAACATAACATTAAAATTGAAAATCATTATTAGTCACAGCCCTAATTGGGTCTACAGTGTTTGTGTTTAGGTTTATGTGCATTCTGTATTTCAAAACTACATTTGCAAACACAAAAGTCAAAAGTTGAGTTGAACTTTCAAGTCACTGGTGGACAAGACTTTCAGTGACATGACACACCACCTCTCAGTCAACCCTCTGCCATATTATGGACATTACTACATAATTATTTTACACACAGCTTTTTCGGTGCCTTCTTCTCCTCCTGATCTCTCCTTCACCTACGAACCTCCCACGCAGGTTTAAAACCTGTCTTGCTTTTATAGGTTTTATAATATTCATACACTTACGCACCGACAAATGTCATGCTTTCATTATGTTATGCTAAACACTTTGGCATCAATCCGACATTGTGGTATTATTTCGTCCTTTTCTTTTTTCGTCTATTCTAGTTTTGTCTTCAGTTACAATAGGATATTCCTGATGGGGGGGATTTCCATTTCCCTGCATTGTTCTACCAAGCTCTTGTCATTCTGCGTCTGTTGTTCTCATCTCATAATGCTGCCGTGGCGCTCGCCCCATGACTCGCCTGTTTCAGATTCACTTAGTGGCTTAATTACCGCTGAGCGTCTTCAATGCAAACGATAGACAAATGGAAAACAAATACAATCAACACACTGTCTTATTAACCAGGTTGTCTGATCCTCCCCAGCAACTCTTCTGCAAGACAATGCCTTGCTCCATGTGTGTTCTGTACACTACAATGTGCTGATGGAGATGCTGTCAAGTGAATGTAAATACAGGTTTGCATATGCACACAATACACCACTGGTTTATAATTGGGAAAAGGTAAGGGGGATATAGGGTGTATAACACAAGGCATTATTAGGTCCATCACTTAGTTTGAACAAAGTAAACAGAAGAGCAGCCATATGCAAAATGAAGGGGCTTCAGTCTGATACTGTATCTCTATATTGGTGTTCATGTCAAAAAAAACTTTATTTATATGGTGCCTTAGGTACGATATTAGAATGGTAGTGCTTCATGACTAAATAATAAAGATAATTAACAAGATGCTGTGTAAAATATGAAGAAAATAAATAGATAAAAGGGGAAAAAACATTGACAGAAGCGACAGAAATCAAATAAAAGATGATTAACTTTGTCAATACTTAATGAAAAGGTACATGATTACATTTTACGCTTATTTTGATGATGCGGGACCTCGTGTAACTAACAACTAATAATTAGTTTCAATATTGATTAATCTGCCAGTTACTGTCTCCATTAATCCATTAAACATTTGGTCTATAAAATGTCAGAAAATAGTTTTAAAAATGCACATCACGATTTCCTTTAGCTCAAGTTGACATATTCAAATTGCTTGTTTTGTCTGAACAACTGTCTGACACCCGCAGGCTTTACTATCACAGAAGTCTAAAAAAAAATCTGCATATGTTCACATTGGAGAAGTTTGTATTTTTGCTTGACCTAAAACAATAATTGTTGATTAGAAGTCAATCAACTAATCGATTAATTGACTGATAGCTTCCGTTACAACCTCAGTTAAATTAAATTTCATACATTGCACACACTACATATCTTTATTTCTGCTTCATATAAAATCTTAGATTAAATATATAGATCCCAAGCTAAATGGACTATGGCGTAATTACAGGTGAAGTCTACACAGCGGCATTCATACTTCAAACCCCAACTGCGGAGAAGTTACAGCAGTGAACCATCTATGGATGTGTTTTGGTGTATGCTTGATCACTCATGCATGCTGTGGATTTCATCAAGGAGTGTGTATTCATTTGTGTTTGTTTAGTTTGGGGAGCGAGCCTCAGCTTGACAGTCATCTTGAGGGGCCTTGCTTGCTATACCCATAAACAAGACGGGTCCAAATTAGCCGCTCAGAAAGCCTGTGGCCTTGAGTGGTGCTGTCCTACCCCCCAGCTACATTATTGAGCAATGCTAATGATCCAGGCTCTACTCATTTACTCCCTCTTCAACACCATTTCGCTGGCTCTCGTATCAGATTTAGCTGGGCTGACTTTGCAGCAAGCTTTATCATTTTAGATTTCAACCCTTCCTTTGCCGGAAAAAAAAAAACAAAAAAAAAAAAACATATACCCAGTGGGAGCGGGACTCTTCACTCTGACTCTTGCTGACTGACTCTCTCTCTCAAGGTTTTGGTAAGCACTGCTGCTCCTCCTGGTTTTAATAAGCAGTGGAGCAGAGGGTTTGTGTGTGTGTGTGTGTGTGTGTGTGTGTGTGTGTGTGTGTGTGGTTTGTGTACATGCATGGCTGTTTGTATGTGTGCCAGTTTGAACGGTGAGCCGGTAACGAGACATACGCCCCCTCTACCACCACCACCACAACCGGCGCCGCACCACTGTTTACTCTAGCAGATCCTGAACGAGGCCGCGGTGCTCCGAAGAGAGCTTTGCTCCTGTTAATTGGTCATTAAAAGTAGTGGTTTGTGGGCCTCACTAAATCTTTAAACAGGCCATGAAATAATAAAAGGGGAGGTTTGTCACCGCTGTTAGCTCCCCAGAGCAGGCAGAAAGGGAGAGAGAAAAGAGAAAGAAGAGCAGGACTCGGCTTTTGATCATTATCTGCGGAATTAACATGACTGATAATAATTGCTCTGTTCATTTCAGGCCTTGTAAATACATCGTGGATGTGGTGCTGCACGCCGGCAGATGAAAGGAGGTTGTCATTGATGTGTGAGGGGGTAGAAAGAGGTGGGCTGGAGGGGAAGATTGTGGCAGTAATCATGATTAGTGAGAAAAATACAAAGTCTTGTTACACACAGGTTGAGGCAGCGATAGCTTGTTGTTCCCCGCACTGAACCTACAGTACCACACGTGTGACACTGGGTACTTAGATGTGTGCAGTTGTATTGTTGCATTCAGCTCTGTGAGAGAAGAGACTACTGAAGATGCCACAGAACCAGCGATGAATATGCACACTGACAATCTTCTCCTTTTAACGCTAATGGTATCAAAGAAAGTCAGATTAAAAATGACACCAGCAGGATGGAGACAACAGGTGTCAAAGCGCAGACACACATACATACTTTCTCACACACACACACAAACCATATTGTGTATTGTACCCTCCTAAGCCCTGTGAGAGTAATGATTCTGTTATACTTGCATGGCTTCTCATATATTGATTTGGACCAGGAGGAGGCCCCTCCCGCAGGGGCCCCATTCCTCGGCTCCCCACCCAGCTCCTATTGTGCCTGCGTGTGCATGTGTGCAAAATACCAGCAGTTGGTGTGTCAACAGAGGCTGTGTGTGTGTGTGTGTGTGTGTGTGTGTGTGTGTGTGTGTGTGTGTGTGTGGAAAGAAGAAGGAAAGAACAAAATAAAGAGACGAGTCTGGATCTCCCTGACATCTTTAAGAGTAACGGCCAATCCCGCCGTCCTCACACCTCCATGCAAGCACACACGCAAATACACACGCATATGCATGTGCGCGTACATGCATAGACACATACATGAACACAAGCACACACAACACACGACCATGCACACCCTCATTGTTGGGGTATCAGTTCAAGCCGTCAATAATGGCGCAGTGGACTGTGAAGGGACAGGCATGACCCAGACTGCCCATGGTGTGGAGTTCATGTTTCTGTGTGTGTGTGTGTGTGTGTGTGTGTGTGTGTGTATGGATCCATACAATCCTGCAAGCTCACACTAAAAGACACACACACACACACACACACACACACACACACAGATAAAGAGAGCCTGATCGCTGACCTATGTGACCTTTTCCTTCTTGCCACCCTCCTTCTGTCTGTGAGTTGGCCCGTATGTATGTGTGTGTATGTGTGTGTGTGTGTTTGTTGTCCCGTGTGTGCATGTGTGTGTGTCCTACACAGACCCTTTTCCTCCCCATAACCCCCCTTTGTCCCTCCCCTCTCCTCACTCGTCCACCCAAACCTCCCATTGTTTCCTCTCCTCCCCTCCATTGTCTCAGCTGAGAATGGAGGGATGAGCAGCGGGTGAAAGAAGGATGCTGATGCAGAGAACTGTCTGCTGGAAGGTTCATCATACAGGCAAAATTTTTAAAAAATGGTTTGCGTTCTTTGCCAACGCCCAACTTACAAAAGTGAGACTGCAACAGTGGGTAAAATCCATCTGGGAGCAAATTACCTGCATCACTAGCATTTGTTTTTTCTTCTTAATTGAACACAAATTCATACTTTATTTAATTAGAAATTAGCATAACTCTTTTGCCATTTTATTTAAGGCACAGACCTTGAGTGATTTTCGTGTTTTACGTCGTTCCCCTCGCACAAGTTTTACATTTCAAGTCCCGAAAGTGTTGATAAAACAGCAAACGTCCTCAATTTATTTTCTGCCCAATCATACAAATTTTCTCTCTCCTGTTTTCACTGTAGCAACAGCTATACTGTATTTTCTAAATGTCATCCATCATGCTTAACCTTTGTTTTATTGCAAAACATTGAAAATGCATCTCACTTAAAGCTAACAAAGCTTAAATTTGTCTTATTGCTACTTTGACTGCTGTTTTTCAAGTGAAATGAACATATGCAGGTAAAACATGATTCGAGACAGAAGATACATTTGACCCATGAAGTAATATTAGGAAAACTGGCCTGTAAATTCACATGGCAGCTGACTGGGTTTTGGCTGCCATCTTCAGGCTGTTGGGAGTATTACCCACCCAACACATAGATGGGACTTAGAAGCCCTAGAGCTAAACATGGTGATTGTTCCTTCATGAAAATTAGACATCCCCACCCCTAATCTCTTCTAATTTCATTCAAGGATTTGTAGAAGCCATAACCCTAAGACTTACATTACACATAATCATTAACTGCGGCATCTGTTTACATAAATGCACATTATCAGCTCGAATTCTTACAGATTTATACAAATCTTAATCATTTTCCTCAAAAGCGTGAATGGTTTATGTCTGGGAGATGAACAGCAGGAGAGTCCCCATATAAATATATGGCAAGCTGAAGGCAAAATCATCACAGTGCTTTACGCCGCCACAGAGACATTCACAGAAATAATGTCTTAATTCCCAGGTACCTTTCAGACCAGTTCAGCCAAGTTTACTTTTGGAATGACTCTGGACATATTTTTTTATGTACAAATCTATCTGCAGCATTAGGTACAGTGAAGAGATGTGTGCTTCAAATCATGCTCTGCACCCTCGGGGAGTTGTGGTATTAAATAAGACCTACCTTTGGAGCATTAGTGGAATTCAATATGTGCAATGTAATTATTCTGCTCAATAAGCCACTGGAGGAGGATATTCCATTTACTACACGCTCTAAAGCAGGTAGATTCAGATGCTGTTTTATGTTCGCACAATATCAGCAAACATGCTACTGGTTAAAGGAGAAAGAGCACACATACATTTTGAGAAGGGTTTGCTATTAGTTCACGGTTAAGATGAGGTACCATCTATGCATTTTAGAACGGTTGGTTTTAAATGAAGGACTTGGTAAGTTTTAAAAAATCATCAAATTACAGATTTTTCTAACATTAAATGGACAACAAAGCCATTACTGCTGAAATGATCAGTCAATCAGTTAAAGAGGTAAAAATTAATCCTGATTCTTCTCAATTTTGAAGCAAAAATGGCGATAATTTGCTGGCCCCAAATTCTCAAAGGTTGAGATTTGCTACTTTTCTCTGTTTTTAAATATTGTCAATGGAATATTGTTGAGCTTTTAGCAGCTAGTCGGGTAAAACGAGAAAACTGAAGACTTCACCTTGGGCGACGGGCAATAGAAATGGGCATTTTTACACAACATTTAAACATTCACAATTACTTGAATAATTATAAAGAATCAGCAGACTAATGGATAATGGAATTAAACATAAGTTGCAGCTTTTAAAGCCATACACTACAGTTTATCAGGGTAGCAATATTTGCAGGATCACCATCTCAAAATACAGAGAACAGAACACGTGTCAAAAGGGATCAAAGAATATTGAAGTTATTTTAATGCAGCATAAGAAAAAAAGCTTTAATATGCAATGACAGTGCATACAAGCTCTACAGCGCTGTAGCCTGTCTGCACTATCACCAATTCAAAACATAAAGAGCGCAAGTTTGAAAAGAGAAAGAGGGGAAGGGAGGGGGGTTTCGGGGGGTTATGCGTTTCATGCTGTCCCAGTTGCCTAAAGTGATTCTCTCAATAATGTATTAGAGCACTTGTTTATTATTTACTGTTTACACAGCTCAACTCATGCTGCTTTTGTGGAGTGACATTCTCACCCGCGCCGTCTGCGCAGAGCAGGCGAAACAAGACGCGCCGCAGACAGACAAGCCGGCCCCGCCAGCCGAAGCAGGCAGCCAACCAAACCGGGCAGCCACGCGCTCCACGCCACGCTCAGTTGATGCAAAGGCACTGGACTGAGAAATAAAAGACATCTCGGTTCATAGGAGCCGTTGTACATGCATCCTGAGGTTGTCAAAGAAAAACACACGCATGCACAGAGGGGGTTGGAAAAAGGGTGGGAGTGGGTGGGGCACTGAAGGGGTGCTGATATTAATATTTTTGCAGATACCTAACTGGCCACCACCCCACTCATCTGTTTCTTCATTTTCTTTTAAAGTGGTTCTTGTGCGAATTAAAAAAAAAGGGCAGTGCATGATTACAGGTGCACAATGTATTTTCTGTTCGTCATGTGACTTGAGTGTTTTCTCAGCCAGGGACTTAAGTAAGAATGACATAAAACTTTTCTCTTTCCAAGGTAATACTAAGGTAATAAAAAAACAAAGCAAATCCCCTTCGTCTACTAAATGATTGAGAATTATTTAAATTCTTCCTCACGCAGGATGGGTTTATAGCCGAAAGCAACATGATTTAAAGGCCTAATCCGGAGATTCAGTGTTATCACAATGTTCACCACACCAACAAAATTCAAAACACAGGATTGAAACCTGCTTTCGCTCCACAGAGTCAAAGTTATTCATGTTTTCAGATCATTCAAAAGGTTTGTTTGAATCAGTAATGCTTGTAAATCCAGCAAGAAAACAGGGCAACAATTTCTATTGTGATCTGTTACAAAACTATCTATGACTCAAGTTCTGCAATTATATATGTAAATATACCAGTAATTGAAAAGATCTAAGAATTTGCAAAGAGGTATGAAAAAACGCACTATCGGCACTGAGAAAGATAAATGTTTTAATGATTACCTGCCTCTTGGATTAAATAAGTATCTTGATGTTAAATATAAAACAGAAATTATCCTCTAATTATCCTCTCATACATGCGTCGCAGACTTTGCATCTCCTCACAGCACAAGTGAAGTGTTTATTGGGGGAAGAGGCACACCAATATGAGTCTGGTAATTACAAATAAAAAAGTCTATCTCTGGTCATAGCAGACAATAATTACATCCTCTTGTGTAGGCATTAAAGTAAATCAGTTCCCAGGCCAATTTCTTAGAAAAAAAAAATTGTAGAGGTAGACACTTGTGCACACAGGCACACACACAACAACCACATACTGTACCCCCAAAAACAAAAACAACCACACACACACATACACACACACAGCATTTTCAAAGTCATAAAACGAGGGGACTTCAAATGCAGCTATTTGTTTGGGGCCTGTTGTCGTGGGAATAGGCAGTGCGACTGTGCTGGTTCATTAGAATTCCTTTCAAGTTGTGGAGTGCGGCCTCCCTGTGTTCCTCTCCCCATATTCCCTGACCCCGACGCATCTCCATGGGGCTGAGGTAGGGCGGGGCACAGGGAGGGGAGGGGGAGGTAGGGGTTGGAAGTAAAGCACAGAACATTACACTGCAACTACACACAACAAACACACTTTTGGATGAACACATACAGTGGGACACCACACAGCACACATACTGTCTCGTAAACACACACCGGAAAGAGTACCTGAACTGGATGTGAAGTCACCAGAACTCACACAGAAAGGAAGAGCGAAAAATGCACGCTTGCTGCAGCAGACACACACACACACACACACATTATTTTTAATGCAGATAAACAAACACACACACACACACACACATACCCAGAGCTCTCCTCCCTAACGGTGTCACCTCGCTGCATCACCCTCTCAGGGATGCAGGGGGGAGGTTCGCCTCAGCAGGCACAGCTCAACGCTCGGTCACAGGAGAGACTGCGATGTTGTGTTCTTGCCACCAGAGATGGTGGCAGAGAAATTGTTTGTGTAATGCACCTGGATCTTTTCTGGCACACTAATAATTACTCCCCTCATCTGCTGCAAGAGCAGCTAAATGTTGCCTCGAAAGTCCTCAAAATGAAGATGAATTTAGAAGTGTCTCCATTAAATGATGATTGGAAATGAGTGAGTGGCATTTGTGACGAGATTACCAGCGTGTGTACGGAGATTACAGCTGACTAAAGTTTCTGAAATCCAGGCGTTATAGTGCTGATGGATCGAAATACATGTTTTTGTAAATACATGAGGAAAAGCTGAAATCATTTCATTTGCTTCCAATGATAATCAAAATTCAAATTAACCTATTTTAACTTCAGTGTCAGGAGTAATCTCAAGACATTAATGCTTCTTTCTACAACAAAAAAGTCGAGAATTCACTTCATTTAATGAAAAAAAAATCTTATTTTAAGGCCCAATATGATGCTAAAATACTAAATTTTCTAACAAGATGGCTAACAGCACAGACTTATGATGATCTTTGAGACTGGCTAAATGATGATGCATGTCTATTAGAGATGCGGAATGATAATCTATACTTGACTGTAAAGGAAAAGCACAAAGAGATTTATTTTTTGGTGCTGTTTTATGATCCCAAACCATTACTGGACCTTTTTAGGATAAACTATGATAATGATCAAAAAGCTTTAACAATGATCACCAAGCTAAAAAAAACTGTTTGTGAAAGTGCAAACACATACATGATTATTCTGGGCTGAACACAAATCAGTGATGGCGTATCAGTGAAGACTTAATGAACAGTAATATATGTAAAAATATTGGTTAAATTATCTGGCGGGATGAGTCAGCATTTCTATTGCAATATTTAATGGAGCACTTATTATTGTGAGTGTAAATTATGAATTTTAAATGCACAGTGGCCAGTGTTGGATCATTTGTTTGCAGTGTTGTCCACTTTGCAGAGTGAAAATGGCGTGAACCGTGGTCTGTATGAGTTTTTTTTTTTTCTTTTTTTCTTTTCCTCTCAGTTGGAGTGAGGTCACTTTGGCAGGCTGGGCTCCTGGACGAGACCCCAGCGGGCGCCAGACTGCAGGGAGAGGGACGCGGAGCTGCTGCCCGTCACAGCCCACTGGTCGCCTGACGGGCCCCAAGGCTTGCCAGACTGACACCACCCCCGGCCGGGCAGGAGGTAGAGAGGGGGCAGGAGAGGGGGCCAGGGAAGGGGTGTATGGAGGTGGAGGTTGGCATAGGGGACAATCAGTATCCAATGCATTTATCTATTTCATATAGTAAGGTAGAGGTGGGGGGGCACTGAGAGGAGGGAGAGTCAGTGGTGCACCACTGTGCCCACTTTTGGTCTATGACTGAGTTCTTTCAGGTGGTACAGACAGAGAGGGCAAGAGAGGACGCAATAGACAGCAATTACTCAGCATATAATAGATAGATAGCAATACACACAGTACGCAGCTATAATAGTGTTGTAGTTGAGTCAGAAAAAAATCTGGCTGATAAAAGTCATGTATTATCTGCCGGTGAGAAGAAAGAATGAGATAGGGGAGAGAAAAGGATAAAGGAGAGTGAAAAACTAGTTGTGTGTGTCCCAGCATGTGTCTGAAGCTGGCGTGGAGGAGGGAGGAGGGCAACACTCACAGAGTCTCTCAGGCGTGTCCAGAGCATGAGCCTAGTACCTCTACAACATTCAAGCACACACACACAAACACACACTCTCCTATACGTGCACACCTGCCGTTTTTTTTAACACACGTAACACACCCATGCACAAAGACACAAACGCAGAGCGATGTACATGCTTGCAGCTCATCGCACCGACACACACTCAAACTTTTACCCTGCAATTATAAAGTTCATGCAAAGTCATCCTGGACATGTACAGTTTTCCCCTGTTGTTCCAGCAGGACAGAGGACATCCCTCTAAATGGCTCCCTACTCTTTCTTCTCCCTCTTCCAACATCTCCCTCTTCACTTTTTAATAAGATGTCTTCTTTTACAGGAGGTAAGAAAACACAAAGACAGCTCTATTGTTTGTGTGTATCTGTGTGATATCTTCCAAAGCCGTCCTGTACTTATGTAAACATGACAGTTTTTGCATTCAGAGAAGTGCTTATCCGTCAACACTGAGCCAAGTTTGCAGTGCTCACTGCATTTTATATACACAGCTCCAGCACTGGGGGACAGGATATCACATACAGCGAATTGCAACATGTACAGTATATGTCATGTGTAAATGCATGAGTCTAACACTTACCTTGAAGATATTCAAATTAAAAACACTCTTTTCATGTACACTCTTGCAGGTACACGTTACAAACACACACTGAAAGCCAGCCGACATCACCGCACATGGAATAAAGCAGTAACTGATGAGGGGAGCAAATTGAATCTTGTCAAAGAGAGGTTCGTGTTCTACAGCGGAGCGTACACTGTAACTTTGCAATTAAATAGTAAATGGATCAATGTTTGTATATGTTTGTGTGTGCACGTGTGTGTTTGGGGGGCCTCAGGGGCCCGTCCTAATGAGCTATCTGTGTGCATTTCTAACAAGAGCTCGTTGCAGCGCCCACGGCACTGTCATCCTGGGCCGCAGCTGACCTTGCTCGGCTGCTAGGCTGTGTCGTTTGCTATATTTATGGCACCACCACCATCTTGCTGTGTGTTTCTGTGTGTGTGTGTGTGTGTGTGTGTGTGTGTGTGTGTGTGTGTACATTCACCAGTGTGTGCATTCCAGGAGGGCGGGAGTGCAGGGGGGCTCACTCAGGAAGCAAATACTGTGTATATCAGCATAATGAATCAAGTAAGAGAGAGAGGAGGGGGGAGAAAGAGGGAGGGTGGAAGGGAGGAAGGGATGGAGAAAGCCATTTTCCCTCTGCTGTTTTCTCCCCTCTCTGCAACCAACCCCTGTGGTGTCTATTCCCTCTGTTCTGCATTTGCCTTTTTTCCCTCCCCCCCCTTTTATTTCTTTGCTTGGCCTGATCAGAAAGCTCCGTCTTCCTTCAGCACAGCGTTTACATCACAGGTTAGACTGGACGCAACACTCAAGAGCTTATTTGATGCCCTCCAATGCGTTTTGTACCATTTCTGTCTCTGCTCCAGACATACAGTATTAACAATACCAATAAGAACGGGAGCTTTGAGCATTCACACAATGTACACACAGCTAAATGTAAGCTGGCAGCATGCATCAGTTCATGTTGAGCCAATGTGCATGCATGCACACAGCTGTATGAGTTTGGCACCAACCAAGCCAGCTGAATCGCCAATGGAATAATAACAATGCATGTGCATGGAATCAACTGGACCCCCTGTTTTTTTCTGGGCAGGGGAGACAGGCTGGTGCGCGCACACGCACACGCACACACACACACACACACACACACACACACACACACACACACATACACACACACACTAAGATACATACACGGCCTCAATATGCAAAGCTCCCCTGTGCTGGGTTAAGGGATAGGGGCGTGCTGCTGTGAATACTCATCTGAGCCTGGCAGAGGGAGCTGTGTGTATCCCCCCATAACCTCGGGGCGAGGGGCAGGGGAGGGCGCTCCATTTGCGTGGGACACACATACACAAGTGGAAACCCACACATCTGAAAATGCATTTGCACACACAGAGACACAAACAGAAAAGTCAGACACATACATGTTCATACGCCAACACACACACACACACACACACACACACACATAATATAACCCATGCGTACACACATTCGCACATGCAGGCGATAAGCGAAGGAGCACTATGGGGAGGGGGCGCCGTGACCAAAAGTAAAGTTTTAATTCGGTCCTCGGGGACACTGCTTACTCATCCAACTCCCCCAAGGACCGACTTCCTCTGAAATCTATTCAAATCACATCTCTCCTCCGCCTTTTATTGCATTTCTCATATCCCCCCATCACAAAGTGACAAATCACCACACACTTCACAGAGCCAACATCACTTTCTCTGCATTTTGGGGGACAGATAGATTTGGGGGATTTTTACTTTTAAAGTGATTAGAGGAACTCACTTCCTACTGGTTTTTCCATTATTTTCCATGAGCATTACTGTACATGAGTTGTCATGTTAGGAGTCCAGAGATAACTTTACCTGACAAAAACATGCAGGTGAAATACCTGGAATCATTTTGATGTGAGGATTATTTATCCGACAAATCTGTAACTGAACCTCACACACACACACACACACACACACACACACACACACACACACACAAACACACACGTAAGTACAACTTATATAGCATTTTAAGTCCCACCACCCCTGCCAAAGAAGCTCACACACTTTCTGTCTCCCTCACAAACACACATGAAACACTAATTCCATTGCACACTCCCTCCCAAACATACAAACACACAAGTGTAGGAACACACTCTGCTACTCAAGTCCCACACTTCCTGCCAGTGTTCTCCCCTCCATTCTCAATAAAGCAGGTGATGAGAGCGTCGAGGTCTAATTAGTTTATGCAGACGTATGAAGCTGGTGGGACAGGCAGCATTGTTATTATTTCTCTGCCAGCCCACAGCAGACACACACACACACACCACAACAGTGACACTTACAACGTCGGCTGCCGCATCCCCAACCACGCTCATCGAGGATGGTTGAGGGGGGTGAAATGGTGGGGCGGGCGAGGCTGGATGAGAAAGGGGGTGTCAGGATGAGGAGAGCCGGTGTGCTAGCGTGAGAAGAGAGGGAGAGAAGCGCCACTTGATATATTCGTAATGTTCCTTAATATTTTCATTTTGATGTAATTTGTGGCCCCGGTTTTTTAAATATCCGCTCTGTAATAATGTTTAATTTCAAGGGTCAGTCTGCCAAGGAGTATATTAAAGCTGATAAAACTCATTTTCCACAGGCCCAATATCGCGCCCAGATCAGGTTAGGAGGCCAGCCTCCCTGAATATTTCATCTTTTATCATGCCGATAATGGGAAGATGACAGAGGCGCATTATTACAATGAGAGAATTGCTCATTTTCCTGACGGGGAGGGCTGCCTGGCTGCTTGGCTGCCTGCTTCCCTGACTGCCTGCATCAATGACTGGCTGGGGCTGCCGAAAGCCGAGGGCTCCACAGAGTGTTTGTCGCAATAAAAGAAATTCTTCCCTGGGAGAGGAGAGGTGACGAGTGGAGAGGAGGAGAGGAGGCGCAGGGAGGGGATGGAGGTAGAGAGAATGAGAGAGAGGTAAGAAAGAAAGTGAGAGAGAGAGAAAAGCAACTTTCTTCAACCACCTCACTTATTTGATTGCGATGAATAATAAATGTGTGGGCTTGCAGTTGGGGGGGTGAGCAATGGAGCAATAGCAGTGTGTGTGTATGTGTGCTGGTGGTGATGTGGCAGGGTAGGGGGCTAGGTGATAATCACAGATTTGAAGAGGGTCCCCATTCCGAATTAACCTATTTAATTGAGCCATTAGGAAAGAACAAAGCTGGGGCTATGAGGCGAGACGGGGGTGCAGAGTCACATGGGGAGGGGGGGTTCCAGCCCATCAACAGCCTTGGGAATGGAACCTGCCCCGCACGCAAATGACTAACTGGACCGTCTCTGGCGCCAGAGCAGCTTAATAAATGGACCCAATCAAGGCTGTTCTGGGGACCACCTGTGTCCCATACAGGTCAGAACCATTAGACCCACATTAGAGGGCTGTGATAGACGCAGGCGCCACTCCAGCCACCCCAATAATGAGGATAATAAGAGTACCATAATGGCATATTTATGGGCTGGCTAGGAAAAGAAGAGACTGGCTGCAGTGATTTGGGTTATTCCGACTGGCAGCGGAGGAAAGGGGAGAACTCTGATTCAGAGACAGGTGTGAGACTGTATGGCTTTAAGAAGTGTACAATATCCCAGCCTGCAATTTCAATTACCAACATGATTACAAGACTTAATCCTTCATATATATATATATATATATATATATATAAAGCCTGTTATAAAAGAAGCAGCAAACGAGTAAACAAGGAGTGATCAGAATGAAATGACTCACAAGAGACCCAGTTATGATACATTTCCATTTCCACTGGCTGCGCTGTGTAAAAGATCTGTCACACACCAGGTGGGCCTATCTTGGCATTTAATATGTTAATCTGTAATCTTCCTCTTCATTCAACTATTCTACTACAGTACAGGCACCACATTGAAGGAATGTTCTCCTTTTCTGTCTTTCTCTCCAGTACTCTAATCTTGACACTTCTCACTGCGCCACAGGCACTGGTTACAAGAAAGAATGCTGGGAATTAAGGATGTGAATTTTTCACCAATTAGTCATTTAAACATCCGGTTCGACCTTAAAAAACACTAGTCACTTAAAATAAACTTTGTGTAGCACTTATCTAACGAGCTCTGTCTCCAAATTAGCAATGTTATGTGTGTGTGGTGGAGGGGGGGAGCCCACCAATACCTGTAGCTCTATGTGGAAACTGTAATGAAATAAAGTAACAAATAAAGTTTACTTTCACTCGTCATTTCTCTTTTCCTTCTCGGTTGCCCACTTTCACTCTCTTTCTGGTTCTCTTTTTCACTTCCTATCATCCAGCACTTATGCCCCAGCAAAAGCAAAAATACTTTTAGTATTTAGTTAAAGTGTTTTTGCACTTTATGTTTAGTGCTCACAGAGAGCCACATGCTCGGGCTCAGGTGTGCCTACGTTAGCAGTGAGTATACATAAACAGTCCAGTCTTTGCCCTCATTCCATGAAAGACAATATTCCTATTAAGCTGTTTACATGGCCAATGAAAAAGACAATTCCACTAATATTCCCATTTACATGTAGCTGTGCATCTGATTAACATGCCCTGACATGTCATTTATCACGTCAAAATATGGAAAAGTACAACAGTTGAAGCTGCTTGTCGTTTTGCTTCTTTGCATCAAAACAGTTTCCTACCAATAGCAAACTTGTTGGACCGTGTAAACTCAGCCTCTCTCTTTCCTTCATTCAACCACTTCCTTGAAAAATTCGGTGTTGTAAAATTTGTGCATATCCAAAAACATGTTGATTTCGAAGTCTTTCATAATATTTAAAGTAGGTTTGTTTCTTCTTCCTAACAGAATTGTGGGTCTTTCTGCATGCATTTCTACAGCAGCCTTGCAAACAGAAAACAGGCTACATGACGCAAACTGCAGTAAAAAACCCAAACGCTGAAACGCTGAAAACTGTGCTGTGTGAGCCATATCATCTCGTTCACTTTAATATATGAAAAATGAATTCATGTCATGATACTTGCGACATTTCCACTTGTTAACATATAGACGTTACTCATGGCAACAACAAGCATGGCTGAAAGCGAAATTATTACAGACTCTGCGGTGGTTCCAAAAAGAGGAGCAGCTTCAGTAGTGTGTAATAAACTGTGGCGTCGTTATGCCTGGGCGTCCTGAATGTTTTATGAACAGCCCCGAACTTTACAGACTCTATTACCGCTCAGAGGGAACTCATTCAGCGTCAGCAGCACAGTGTCTCTCTCTCCTCTCTCTCGCCATGCACACACGAGAATCAGTGTCATCAAGTGATTTTGTCATATACATTTGGTAATGTAAACCTACGTGATGCTCGTGGCTCGACAAAAACCTACATAAATGTCAATGTACGATAGTTATAGTAACATAACAGCCTGTCACAGGTTACAGTGTGACGATTAGAGGAGAAATGGCAGAGCATAAAGGTCCAGGTGGAAAAAAAACAACTCAATCATTTAGGATTTTGCTAAAAGAAGGAAATCTAATATTGATTTATATATATATAGATTCCAGGGCACATTTTTTTGTATTTGGGAGCTGTTTACATGTGTAACTGGTAGATTTTATTTTGTTGTACTATTAATATTGTATATAGAATCTGTATCTCATTCTGAGTTACTGTTGTTGTTGTTGTTGTTGTTGTTGTTGTTTTACTGAATATTTACATCAAACTTTTAGGTTGACGTAAAACTTTATCACTTATTTTGTTGCAATTTTATGTTTTTAAGTTAATAATAAAATATACTTTTAACAAATTTGCTATATCGTCAAGAATATCATTATCGCAAAAATATTGTGATATTATTTCAGGGCTATATCGCCCACCCCTAGTCCATATAATGCTATTAAAACCCAAATAATACTGGCATATCCCACTTGTCCTAATCAGAAAATGCTTAATATGGCCTAATAAGGCCTAATTCATAATATTTAGATGGAATATGTTGTTTACATGGCCCATATCATATACTGTCATATTTGGAATAATAGTAGAATATTAGTGTGCATGTAAATGGAGCCAGTGTTAGGTATCATCATCATCATCATCATCATCATCACTACTACTACTTACAGAGAGACAGACCTACTCTAGTTGCTGTCCTGTACCTGTGCTGATCTGGGTGCATGTCTTCCTGCAGCACAAACAACCACAGCAGATGCTTTTGTATTTTCCCATTTGCTTTAGATACATTTGTACCATTCCATTCAAAAAGCATTAGATGAGGTGAGTGAGTGTGTTTTCAGACGATTAGCTTGTCTTCTGATCTGAGAGGACTACTGCAGGAGATTTAAGTTTGTCCTGCCTTCTTTTTCCACAGTGTCCTGTTTTGAGCAGGTGTGGAAAAGGTAATATGCACTTCAGAGCAATGAATTATGTATTATGTTGAACTCCAGTTAAAGGAGTCATCCAGATGATGATGTCCTGGCAAAACAATGGGCTCTGGTTGCTACAGAGCACCAAGTTCAAAGGGGAAACAGGGGGGCTGTTAGATTTGGCAACAACAGTTTGGACTAAATAACATCTTTACAAGTTTAACAGCTTGTCAGCGATGTCAAACCAGTGCCTCAGCTCGTGTAGAAAAGCCTTTGAAAAAAAGGATGACCTATCTCAAGCACAACCCACCCATCCTTAGCCACCCTCCAAAAAGGTGCCAGACACTTTGGGTGCATCCCTGTGGAGAGGAAGAGGAAGTGATGAGTACTCCAAAGGGCAAAGGAGGTCACCACTGACCAGCGTGACTGCCAATGACCCCAGGGAAGGGTGGGATGGAGTCAATGTGTCTGGACCCCCACCCCAATAATATAAAAAAAAAATAAAAAATCTGTCACCGTGTCAGGAGGGGTGAGTGGGAGGTGGCGGATTGGACCAGGGCGGGGGTTATGGGGGAGTGGGTGATGGTGGGTACCAGACTGGGGCACCTCGGGGGACTTTTGGGGAGGAAGAGCCATGCACCATGTCTCCTGCTACCAACCGTAGTTCCCTCATTTGATTGTGAAGCCATGAATAATGCATGGCGGATGGGACTGAAGGAGGGGGGAAGGATGGAGGGATGGGGGGGGGGACCTCAACCTTAAAGGGGCCCTGCCACAGTGGGAGTCATTACCGATGAACAACCACACTGATGAGCCACAGAGAGAGAGAGAGGTAGGATAAAGAGGGAGAGAGAGAGATGCGGAATGAGTGGAGGAGAAAAACAAACAAGATATAAAAAAAAAAAAGAAGGATGCCCATGAAACCAGGCTTCTCAAACATTTCAAGCATGCCGCTTATTGAGTGTTTTTCCCTCCTCTGTTTTCATCACTCTGTAGATGTTTTGTTGTTGTTTTCATCTGTTCATTCATCTATTCATAATTCAAATCGGGGAAATACTCGACATCTTTTTCCTGTTTGTTTATATTTGTTGCTTTGGTTCTTTGTAATAACTTTTTTTCTGTGCACAGACCAGTGGTGAGGAGAAGGTGTAAATGTACAGTAAAAACTTAACATACTGTGGTGCAAGGCAAAGCACCCACTACATAACAGAGCTGGGGATGTCAGTGACATATATCTGGTTAAACAGCTTTAAGAAACTGATCAAGAATACATAAATCACCAATGTGCACATTTGGCACATTATTTTTCACCCCCAGGACATCCCTTTAAACCATGTAGGTGTTGAAAATGGCTGAACTGATGCCGGGTTCTCATACAGCTGCTATAACTGCTCCATGTGTACCATGAACAACTGTGATCAGTGTGGCTTTCCTTAAGACAGGAACTGCAAGGTAAAAGTTTAATACCCTCATGACATGTTGGAGCTTTGAGGTTCAGTCAAACTGCAGCGAGTGCCTGTCGCCTGCAGCTCCTTATCTAACCAGTTCACTGTGGCTGCTTCTTCTTTCACTATTCCCTCCTTGCAAACTTGATCAGCCAGATTTTCCCAACAAGGATTTACAGTGTACTTATTGTGTAACTGCCTAACTTCTCTTCCTGTGCGCACACAGTCAGGTGATGTAAGTTGTCAGCCACTTAATGTTGTCTAGTGGTTAGTTGGCCTGATTCAGAAATACCACAACAGAAAGAAGGAATGTTACATAATAACTGAGCTTAATATAACCAGTAACACTTAATGAAAATATGCCTTGTTTGACTCACACAACAATTTTACAGGATGTAAATAGTGAGAGCATATTTTATTGCTTAACAGCACATGGACACTGAGTAAAGAAAGGATGTTGACAACATTTTCGAGATGAAACAATTAGTGAATTAATCGTTAGTCAACTGACAGAAAATTAATCAGCACGTAATTATCAGCAAATACTGTCTTTTATTTAGCAAAAACATCAAACACTGTCTGATCATTGCTACTCCAGTATAAGGAATTGATGCTTTTATCTCTTTTATAAAATTGTAAATTAAAATCTCAAGGGGGTTAAAATGCCTGAAATCAGTTTGAGGACATTAGCTCTGGCTTTGGCCTTTTTTCTTTCACCATTTTCTGAAATTTTACAGAGTAATCAATGAATTATGACTGAATCAATGAATGAGTTCATAAAAATAATTAGTCCATTGCAGTCCTATGATATCTACAAACATAATTAACTATTTGAACTAATTACAAACCCTGATATGCACACTTACACACACACATACCCCACCAACACACAGTACAGTGTGCTCACACTTGGACGATGACAAAAAAACAAAACAAAAAAGGAGACTCATACTTGCAAATCCATAGAAACACAATTTCTTTCCGCATATGCAAGTTGGTGGAGCAGGAGGTGGGTGGGAGAGGGAAATGAGCAGAGCCATCCAGCAGTATTGCTGCTGCTAGCAGTGTGTGCATGTGTGTGTTTGTGTGCGTGTGTGCGCAGGTGTGTATGTTATCTCGTGTGTGTATGTGTGCTTGAGAGCCATTCCTGCGGCAGCAGCTAAGGCGCTGTAGCAGGACTAGGTGTTATCACTCATTCTGATTCCGTATTACAGCATGACGGATGGGCCCCCGCGGGCCGGTGAGCGTCGCCGCGCGCTTATTACCGCAGCTCTTAAGTGGGAGTTGATTTAGCTTAAATAGGTTGTTTCATAAGGAGAAGACACCAGCGCTGTCACCACTGCTCTGCTCCTCGCTACAGCAAACTGCCACTCTAATTGAATAATGCCTCCTCTACATACCTATTAGGGTGCTTAGGTACATAGTGTGCCCCAATAATTGCTTATACAACCTGGCTAATTTGGCCTTCACCCCCTGCACACACACGCACACTTACACACACAACCCTCCTCTCCCCAATGTGTGATATTCATGTTGCTAATATAATCCACAGTATGTGTGTGCTCTATGTGGGTGAGTATTTTACAGTATTGAATGTTTGAAGATCGTCACTATTGCTCCAGCGTATTAGCAAAAACAAAACAAATAGGCCTATATCTGAGTCATAAATTCAGGATTTGATACTGCATATCTAATTTGATATTCCTTTAACCTGAATCCAATGGAATCACTGGTGTCTGAACGCTATAAAAGTGCAAATAGACCTACACTATAAAGGATTAGTGTTTCATTACCATATCACAGGAAGATATTTGAGCATGCATGTTCCAATAATACAAGTGCCATGGTGTTTTAGCGTGGAGGTGGTTACGATGGGAGGAGGTTCGGATAAAGGCATTTCGATTAACGAAACGTTGATCCGTTTCCCTGTCTCTGTTGGCTTTAAGAGATTATTGCTGATGCAACAGTGCGATGGCATGTGAATTGTGCGCCGCTGTGGAGTGGAACCTATGCCAACTCTCTGTAAGTGAACAAGGCGCCATGGATTCTTGCCAGCAACAACATACTCCCGGGGAAGCTGAAGTTGGCCGTCAATCATGAGCCCTCAAATGGAAACGCACCAATTTCTCACTAGCCCCCCACTTCACTCAGTTTGTCAGACAGACACACGGATATTCACACTCATGCAAACACTAGCAAACACACAGACACAAAAGGGCACTAAAAGTGGGAAAAAAAGGAAAGGGTAAGTACTTTCAGGGGAAAATTTCCCAGAATGTCTTGATTAATCCTGAGCAGCTGCACTGAATCTCACTGTGATTTCAAGACCTCATGAACAGCATGGGAATTTCACCAGCTCAGCCTTAGGTCAGACAGAATCAGGTTAGAATATCATTTTACTCACTGGACAGAATTCAAAATATATGAAGTTGGTATCTGGTAGACATGCTGTACAGGCATCTGAGACTATCTCCTATAAGTCCCAGCAATGTGATACATTTACACTGATCTTTAATTCAGAGTTAAATGTGTATTGTAGCTATAAAAATTCAGACATATGTTATCTGTTTCTGGTTATATTAGTCATAATATCAAGCAAAAACCTTAATTTGGAAGAGAAAAAGATTTTTTGGAAATGACTTTTATTCTTAAGTACCACATCCTACTGCAGTGTGACTCTGTACTCTAGTAGCAAAGGCCAAACATGAAAAAAGGTAGGACAGAATATATCAAACTTGGTTTACTTTTTTGGAAAAGTGGGCTGGGACGATAGGCTCACCTCCCGATTCGATACTATCCCGATATTTGGATGCTGATTGAATATGTATTGCAATTCTTAAGTATTGCAATACAATAAATTGATTTATTGCAATTTTTGTTTAACTCCAGACAATGGAAAATTCTTTTAGAGACAGTAGTCTGTATCATGAAACAAACTTCCAAAAACAACGCACTCATGGAAGTCAGTCTTTCTGACTATTATTCCAGCAGTATCATCCATAAAAAAGCTGTAAATAAACTACTATCTATCTATATGGTCTCATTTTTAACAATTTCAACATATTATTATTAATATTAATAAGAATTAGCTAGCTAACGCACCCTGTGGTCCCACCGCCTCACTCTCCACTGCCAGAGGAGACTATTTGCTGGGAGAAAAGTGGGCAGAAGATCTGGAAACAGCTTTCAGTAGCGGCTGTAGCAACTTGAATTCAGGCTGTGCAAATCCCAGAACCAGTGGGCTAGGTCAAATCTATGTAACGGCGGAGTATGAACTGCTATTCAAGCATTTGAAGATCCATGTGCTCAGAGGGGCCACCATTTTCTTCTTCCTCGCTTCAATTTTGTTTTTTTTTAAATGTCATATTTCTCGAAGGGCCATACGAATGCTGCGTTTTTTGCACCCTCAAATTTATTTATTTTTAATGTAGACACTTAAACACCGGAGCAACGCCAGAGCAATGCCAGAGAAACACCAGAGAAACACCAGAGCAACGCCAGAGCAACGCCAAGGAAAGCCGTTGCGGCGCACACACTTTCCCGATCACCCATTTTTCAGAGCGCAACAACTACGCTCTAAGATAAACCGAGTTCAGCTTTTGGAATGCAGCCGCATGCACTGCATATCATGTGACAACGAACAAGCAATCACAGCCGACAGATATCTTTGCCTTCTTCCGTAAGTATCAGTCTGTGATAAATACGGAAAGGTTGATCATTTTGGTGCAGGGCTGCCAGAGCTTTTCATCTGTCCCACAGATGATATGTCTACACACTTCTAAACAGCGCCTGGAAAAAGATCAGCTTCAGGTAAATAGGCTTTGATACGGTTCTTGTTAAGGTTGCTTAGCAACCTGAGACGCAACCTGCCACTGCGCTCTTGAAAGCTGACTCAAAAAAGGCACAGAAGTAGCACACGACCTCGCGTTTTCCAGGCAGCTAAAGACACAGCGTGTGCAACGCCCCTTAAACTGGCATGATAAAAGTGACAACTTATTTCCATCTCTACATTTGAATTAAAGGTATTAAAAAATCTATTAAAAACACATAAAAAGAAAACAACAAAAAAGAGTTAAGTGGATGAATTTTTTTCCACCCCTACTATTAAGATGTTTTTTTCATAAAGCTGGAATGTACCTCATTCATATTGATTATTTTGTAAAATAAAACTGACTGGGCGTTAGTTACTGTATGTGAACAAAACTTGAGAAGTACAGAAAAAATGTATTGTTTTAATTTATGAATTCACTGATAGAAAGGTGACATTATACTTACAATTAAATGGTAGATTTTAATTATAACACATCCAAATCCATATAAAGTTGTGTAATATCCTCACACAAACTCACACTTTTGCACACTTGAATACAAACAATACACCCCCTAAATGGACACATAATCAAACACACCCAAATTCTATCCCACCAACACACTCTCATGTGCATACATTCATACACACAAACATTTGTACAAAGTATGTGCACTCGTGCCCACACATACACAGCCCTGTGGGTGCTTTCGTGTGCCACCCCGCTCTCTTTCCCATGCGTGCTTGCTGTGCCCTCTGGTTGGCGGTGATTGATGACGGCCATGGCGAGGCAGATCATTTGGGTGGCCCCATCTACACAGGACGTAAATCAAATCAGCTTCGCTAATGATTCTCAGACGCTCATCTGGCAGCCGCGGCCAGAACCCTATCGGGTCTTGCATGGAGGGACAAAAGAAACATCAATAAGTCCCAGAATGATTTTATTTGACCATCCGTTCCAGGGATTGATGTCCATTTTCTTAAAGATTTCTAGGTGAAAGAGAGGCACCTCTGTCTGCGAAAAAATCAAGAACTCATCATCTGTGCTGCATCACAAGTGTGAAATTGATGCATGTGTGGTGTGTGGGCATGTGTGTGTGAAACTCTATGGATATGCATCTATTTAGATGTGATGCAAGGTGATGTAATGTAGCTGAATAGGGAAAAAAGATTGCTTCATTGGAATATCTGATATCAGCTCTGCCAGGTAGAGAATCTAAAATATGACAAAACAATCAAACAGGTAGCGGCGGTGAAGAGAATGGAAATTCCAGAATGAAAAATCCAGCCTCCAGACCCTCCACACTGTGTCTGGACCAGTCTGTGGATCCAATCCTGTTGCTAGCTGTGATGTGATGGATGACTCTGGCAGGTGAGAGGACCTCAGCCCTCCAGGGCTGACCCATTACAACTTTTCATTAAAACGTCTGTCCGGTGCATCGCCTTGATTTGTCTGTAATTTATGATGTCATTACAAGCTAATTAGTGCCAGGATCCCCCTGCCCTGCCCGGCATGCCAGGCCCTTGGCAGTTAGGAGAGGGCACACACTGCTGGCTTTAGCTGCACGAGTACCAGCACAGGCTACTCTTGCCAGTCTGGGCTTCATTTTCATTTTAAACTGTGGTTGTAAAGGTCGGTAAATACAGTACACTGCCGCATCACAAACTGGTAGATCTCACCACAGGTATTATGTCAACTTGCATAAATGGCTGAAAAGCTTTTTTCAATACACAACTCAACATATTTTTCAGCTTCTTACAGTCTGAATCACCATCAAACACCCATACAGAGCAACAACAATAGCTTTCCTTTACGAAATCTGGATTCCTTTGTCTTTACATTTATTTGACCCCAGCAGAGGCCCTGTAAAATTCAAAATGTGCATCATCTGCATACTGAGCAAATGTTTAACAGTAGCCTAGCAGAGCAGAGAGTGACTGTCCTCAGCAGCTTGTCTATAAGATTGGAGGGGAGGGGGGTCTCATCAAAGCCAGTGCATCCATGCATGAAAGTCAATCCACTGCTTGTGTGTGTGTTTTATTTATTCATTAGTGACACGCAGCTTGAAAAAGAAGAAGAAAAAAGACAAGAAAGTTCCATTCAAATAGGCATGGCATCCCTGGAGCGGCATTGTAAGAGAGAGAAACAAGGGGGAGAGATAAAGTGTGTGCGTGTGTTTGCGTGTGTGTGTGTGTCTGTGTGTGTGTGTGTGTGTGTCTGTGTGTGTCTGTGTGTGTAGAAAACAGGGTGCTGGAGGAAAGGGAGATGAGGGAAGAGTGGGATGACTTCTTTTAATTTGGGGAACCCCTCGGGGGAAATCGAGCCCGTGAACACGCAATTACGACAGTCATCAGTGAAGCGCGCACATGAGGAAGTGGGGCATCGAGCGTAAAGAGAAAATATCAGGATGGAGAAGGAGGAAATGATATGAAGTATTATTATCTCAAGTCTCAGCCGGCCCTCCCCCACTGATAATCACTCTCATAGACATGCAAAGTGCACACGCACACACACACGTACACACATCTCCATGTGCTTCATTTCGGAAATGATAAATGTAACTAATACACAGATAATCTATTACAAATAACTAATTTGGGGGCGGGGAGAGGGGCAAGACCATCATCATTGGCCAATTATCATCTTATTATGGGTGTTAAGTGGCCTCATATTAGGGTCAGCGCCCTCATTTCAAAGGAGAAAATAATTGTTAACCTCTGTAATAGTGATACACAGAAAACGCTGAACACACGCCAGTACGATCTCTCACATCTCATACACACAAACTGTGTCAGTGCATCAGCCAGAAGTTCAAATGATATAACGGACGCTGCACTTCAAACCTGCTGTAGCACTTGCAAAGTTTTAGGTTGATCATACTTTAGATCAGATGCATTAATGTGTAAACTTGACAAGAAGTGTTACATTAACCTCCATCGAGCTAGCTGTTAAATAGATGATATACATTGTTAAATTTAGCAAGAAAATATCTGTCAACAATTTTATAATAATAATCCTTGCATAAGTTTCATAATTGTTTTTTAGTTTAAGTTATTTATTATGCTGAAATGCCAACTATTCTCTGATTTAAGTGTCTCCAATGTGAGGATTTACTGCTTTTATCTATGTTGTACTATTGTAAATTAAGTATCGTCAGGTTTCAGACTGTTGATCAGACAAAACAGGACATCTGAAGAAGTCACTTTGGACTCACGCAACTGTCATGGACATTTTTCACTGTTTTCTAATACTTTACAGATTAAAACATTAATGGATATCCAAAATAAACAATAAATTGATTATTCTATGGTAAAAAATAATCATTTGTTGTCAGCCAAGATGTCATGCTTATGCTAAACAGGTAACAGTGCAGTTCTGGTACTCATTTTTACATTTCTACATCACACTTTAGTTAGTGAGGTTTCATATAAAATGTTTTTCAAATCAACAATAAACCCCTTTCATGTATGTCAAGTTTCACAAATAAATATTTGACAGGTAGATTTAAATGCATTATAGACACTGCAATTGACAAAACTACCACAGTGCATTCAAGACATGACTGTTCAGAATGGAAGATTGCTTGGCCTCCAGTTTTGCTGCCTGTAGTTTCTTTAAGAACATTGAGTCATTTGGGTGAAGAGGCTCACATGGCCTTCAGGAAGCCACCAACAAAAGCAGTCATTATCGCTTATGCTTGAAATGTTTACGTTTTCTACAATGTAACATCTCCAATATCTCCAGTCTTTCTCTTCATCTGTTTTTGAATGTTCTGTAGCCGGAGAGCAAGTGAGCGAGCTGTATACAGCATGCATAGGTGCTTCAGTGGTCTGACAGTAAAAAGCAGTCCTGTCTCTATACAGTACACAGTGTATACATAACGCACCAGATCTCAAGAGCTTGCACTTGACACTGCACTTCTTAAAGTTTTCAGCAATACATCCACAAAGTGTAAAGTCTATTGGATGAACAGTTGTTGAAAAAGACAAAGGACAGACACATACATACAGACAGACTCCTTCTATTTAAGTGAGATGGCCATCAGAGAGAAAATTATTTAATTCTCCCACAACAAAAAAAATATATTCAGCCTTTAATCTGACACAATCTAGAGAGACACATCGTCGATAACAAAGGAGATCGTATTTACTTTTTGGGTTGGGAATTGAATATTGCTGAACACATGACTAAGGTAAAATTCTCATTAGACTGAATCAGAATGTTTTTAAAACAATCACATCTTTGACTCATGGCGAGTGCAATAAACTTGTAGGAAGTCTGAGATTTGGCAGCATCTTTAAAAGTTGATTCCCCTTTCAAAACAGTGTAAGCGATCAAAATGGGAAATCCTCCGAGGATATATCCAGCGCTTCACTTCACCTCAACAGTCCACAGGAAGAGACAAGAGACTCAGTAAAGTGTGCTTTCCAATAACTTTTTCTTTTGAGTCAGGTAAAACCAAATCCATTTAGCTTGTAGATAACAGTCAATCTTATATGAATGACTCTCCTAAGTGAACCAGGGATATATAATTTTAGGATATCGCTTTTTGCAAATAACTTTCAATTCCTTTCCGGCTTAAATCTAGTTTTTCAGGAAATTCTCTTTGTGGTATATTGCATCTGGCTGAGTGGCCTTTATTGTGCTGGCTCTCAGGTGGGCTGTTATATGGGAAGGCCGGACCCTGGGGTCCTTTGTCGCCTCTGGCTTATATTGAGACAGACACCGAAGTGACGATCTCCCCCAATAGCCTGACTCCCTCACTCAGCGAATCCTCTAAGTGAGTTACCTGTCTAGGAGGGTGGCTTAGATAGAATGAAACACTCACTTGTCACTTTTATTAACCCTCTTATACCCCCTTTTCCCTCCAACAAACCCCCCACCAAACCCCACAACCTGCTACTATCACTCTAACCCTCTCTTTCCGCCCAACAAAATCCCCATCTTTCTTTTCTTTTCTCTCCCACATTAACCCGCAATTCTCCCTATCACACCCCCTGAAGCCAAAATCATCTCCGTTTTGCATAATGCTCCATTTAAACTGATAGCGGTGACATGAGCGGGAGGGCACTCGGAGCGAGATGGAGAGAATGGGGAAGTGATGAAGCTTTGTCCTCTCTTTCTAACCCACTCTCGCTCTCTGCCTCTCTCCCTTTGCGACTGGCTGTGACCCCTGGTGGCAGTTATTATCCACAAGGTCGCCGTTGGTCCCTTGTCCCATGAGCAGGACACAACCTCTGCCTAATGTAGTCCCCCACTAGGCCTGCTCCTGTGAAGCCATATACTCACTGCAGCGCCCCTCCTCTTCAGCACACACATATACACACACAGTACACAGTACACCCTGCCCATCCATCTAGGAAGCTTTACTCCGTGCTTCCTCTGCCTTGTGCTCATCGTGTATGGTTGCTGGAGGCAGGGGGGATGTGATGTAAGGCGGGAGGTCTATTATGTCGTCAATGTGATACAGTACTGATTCATGACATAAGACATTATGCACGTGTCACAAGGTAGTGTTTCATTTTTATTGAACACTTAGGGGTTATTTCAACATAGAATAGACATCTAACAAGCTAAACTGTTGAGTAAAACTGTTCTGTTCCATAGTAATGCAGTCAGTCAATTAAAAAAACATTTGGCAGAAAATGAATTAAACTACTTTGATCATAAATCAATTATGTAAGTCTTGATCAAGGAAAAATGACAAATATTTGTTGGTCCCACCTTCTCAAAGGTGAATATTTGCTACGTTTATAAATGTTTTATCACTGTGTATCGAATATTCTTGGATTTTAGACAGTTGCTTACTCAAAACAAGTAAAATAAAGGTGTCAGCTCTGGGAAATCGCTGACGTTGAGGCTAATAAACATTTAAACACTTAACTAAAAACATACAGATTAAATAGATAACATATTAGATTAATTAATTACTCAGATCCTTAGACTGTACTTTTCATAGTCCCTGAAAAGACAATACTTTGGCTTACTGCTTACATTTACTTATGTATAATAATAAATTGAAAGTATTTGTAATACAGTTAGCAACTCATCCTAAGTCCTTTTCACACATGAACTGCAAACCTGAAAAAATCTAGACATTACCCGGAGCAGTTGTACATGAGAACCAATCAGCTGGATCAGGTTTTAAACAGACTTTATAAATGTCAACACCCTAGTACAAAGTCTGTGTAATGTCTCGTTGAGCCCATGTGTGAATAGGGCAAGTCATAGTCCATAGAATGCATTGCTAGTGAGTGGGTGTGTGGACGGTGTTTCTATCACGAGACTCACGCTGGAGCAAAAGAAAACAAACATCCAAGGGTGAAGAAGAAGGGTTGTTCACACAAAGACAGCAATGAAAGTTTCTTACTATAGAGACAAGAAGATTCAGGAACTTCTGCCAGTGAGAAATCATCAGACAAATTAAAGGAAACACAGGAGACTCTTGTCTATAACCAAATTACGACCCAGCTATGTAACTACAGTGTAATCTACATCATGTCCTGCCCCCAGGCTACCCACCTTACCCACCCTTCACCAAACGGAGTATTTCCAACAGGCAAGAATGCTTCTAACATAGACAATCTCCTGCTGTGTAGCACACAGCAGGTAACTCCGCACAATGTCCACACTGGATTCTCCAGACACTGTGTGAAGTTCATACAAGAAAACAGGCCTACAGAGGAGTTTTTCAACATAAGGAACGCACAACAACTCTGCAAGGCCACAAGATAAGTGGGATGAGAAAAAAAGAAATGTATGTTTTTGCTCCACAACTTTCTATAGCATTTTTTCTTTTGAAAAACAGGTATCAAACTTTTTAAAGGTGCTGTATGTAAGAATGTGGCCAAAACGGTTACTGCACTCAAATTCAAAATACTGCCGCGAGTCGTGTCCGCCCCCCTGATGCTGAGACTCTACTGACTGCGTGACTGGTAGACGGCGGTGGGTGGCGCAACAGGCCAAAACACCAATTCAAAACATAAACATGATTTGCGGACCGTAAAATTTTTTTTTAAATGCGAATATTCTGGCCGTACTATTGTCGGTGAGATCAGTATGTTATATGAACATTATTCCTTAGTCTCTGTGACATATTAGGATGATTTTATGACTATTTGCCTTATATTTGTTACATATAGCTCCTTTAAGTCAACCAGTCAGAAAAGCAGAATCACTTTTTGATCAAACTGCTCATAACATATTGACTCATACAACATGAGATGAGAGGTCACATGTAGTAATCACGTCATATTTCATTGCAAACAGTGGTTTGGGAACCAATGTGTAGATTAGACCAGCTCCTTTTAAGTTTTTGAATCTAAGTAAGTAGTAGTAAGTAGGGGGTACAGATAGTATCTTTAACGCTAAACACAGTTGAAAAGTTAAATATTTCTTCTGTACCACCTGCACTTATGGTCACCTGTTCACTGAGATGGTTTGACTGCTGCTGACTGCCTATTTTCACTTGATGGATAGTGTAACCTTAAGTCTAACACATTATGTAAGCTTCTCCGGATGAAAGCATCTGCCAGATGTCATAAATGTGAATATAAACATTAGCAAGATTGTGGCTGTACAAGCATTTCACCATGCTACAGCATTTTGTAAATCTACAAAATTCAATGTTCACTTCATCCTCGCTGTCAACATTCATTCATTGATTTATGTATCAGATATTACCACAAAATGAGCAAAAAAACCCAAAAAGAGAGTTCTAAAAGATCTCAGACAGAAAACAATGACAGAAACAAGCTCTGTCGACATCTCTATCCATCTTTCCTCGTGTGACACATTCTTAAATATTCCAATCGAGAAGTGGGCAGAGACGCAACACAACCTCATGAATTCAAATGGGCGATGCCCGGAATGCCAATGGTTTCAGTCTTTCCTGCTGCTACCAATTTATATTTTCCATATGGGTCCTTAAACGGCAAATGGAAGTCAGTCCGTGCCCTTCTATCCCTCCTTGCCTCCCCCCTGGGGACAAAGGCGGTCAAAAGTCAAGGAAATTCTGATTCCTCAGCACAGCACACCAAGGGCACCTAAACACAAACCAAACAGCTCCCACAATGCCTCGCTGTTGGCAAACTTAGGTTCCCTCCCTCAGAGATCTGCTAGTATTCTAAATGGTAATTATCACACACACACACTTGCAGGCACGCATACACACTACCTGGACTGTACAGATGAAATGCAAAAGACAAAGAGGAGAAAGGGAGGAGTTCAGGGAGAGGCAGAGAAGAAAATGAGGTGTAGTGAGAAAAAAATGGAGGAAGTGTAGCAGAAAAAAAGAGAGAATGTAGGGGGAAAAAAAGTGGTGGGTATGTAAATGTGAAGTCAAAGAGTTCAGGAGGAGAGAGGAGGTATAATGTGCTGAGCTGACCTGGGGGCCGCGGGGCTGAGTGTCCAGGGGCCAGTGGGGGACGGTGGCCAGATCTCAGTGGTTATCATTATGTTGAGGGGGAGGTGTTCTCCATACTTCTTTCAATGCCGTCCCCCCTCTCCTATCTCAGACTCCATTTCTCTCCCAGGGCAAAGGTGAGGCGGCCTGGGGAGTGGCGGAAGGTGAAGGGTAACGCGGGGCGAGCTCGGGGTCGGCGGCTGTCGTTAGCGGTGCAGCTTGACCTGCTCACCTATAACTTAAAGTTTTACTCCCCAAGTTTTGTTTTTTTTTTGAAATGCTTCTTTTTTTTTTGTCACCCACTGTCTCGTTCTCTCACTGCTGCCAGACCAAGCTGGGATAGATGAAATGTCCCCTCCTGAATCTTAATAGGTCAAATGTTTTTGAGGGAACTTGGTGGGTGAAGTTTGACAAAAAGTCTTAGAATCAAAAAGATAGAAATGTTCTCACGAAGAAATATGCTAACTTTGATCAGATTCATTCGGAGGGACAATATTATGCATGTTTATTTATAAACCTCGACATCTATACATATCTGCAATAAAGAGAAGACACAAATACTGTGCAGTTTTGTCTATGCACAGAATATATGGTGTATCCAAAGGCTTCAGAAGTTCAGTATCACTTCAAAAAGATAAAACTTATCTCATTTTATTACATCTAATCTAGGTTTCCAGTACTAAATGATCCTAGAGATTCTATAATGGTTAAAAAAAAAGAAAAACGAGGGGGCCAAAAAGCGTGGAGAAAGGAGTTCAAGTGTGAGATGAGAAGGTAGAAGGACCCTTACACCTTAGATCTAGGAGATCAAACACACACACCCACACACACGTGCCTGTCTAAAACACATGGCACTTTCCACAGATTAGAAATCATCTCAGTTTACAAAAGCCTCGCTCTACAAAAGGTGTTTTTTTCCATGGGGACGAGGCCGTTGGTGCAAAGAAGAGCCCCCCATCCTTTCATTGTCAAGCTCTTTCTTTTCTTTTCTTTGCCGCCAACAACACGTCCTCTTTATCAGTGCAATTACAGCACAAACAGACTCATCATTGGCCCAACTGTCCTCTCCTATCGCCTCCATTTCCACAAGCAACCTAATTAGTCCTAAACAGAGAACAGCCGATGAGCAGAGGAGTGTCAAGAGGCAGGGAGAGAAAAGACCAGCTATCATGTCCATTTGTGTGGGTTTGGAACAGCAATTGTATGTGTTTGTGTGTGTTTGTGTACGAGTGTATTTCTCCCCTCTCTGCTTTTTCCCTTTCTTTTTGTTGTTGTTGTCCTCACTCTTTCTATCTCCTTTTTTTCCAGAGAAAGAAAGCCTTCAAAGGAGCGATTGTGCAGAGCGGCTGAAGTGGTCTGTTGGTAAGCGGACAGCAGAGCAACACAACAAACATGGCTGGCACTAATCAGGGCCCCGGCTAATGTAAACAATGTCATTTTTTGCCCTTAATGAGCCAATTTTCCGCAGATACGAGAGGGCTAACAATTGGGGCAGCGCCTTTGATGTGATTCATCTGAAGGTTTGTTTGTGATCGCTTGGCACTTTTTGTTGGAAGCCCTGCGCCCAGCTGCTTTCATCTACCCCTGAAAAGGGAGAACCACGGCTCACTTGGGTACAGAGGGAGGGGGGAATAAAAATAATAATTTTCTTTTCTTTCCCTTTTTTTTTTAAAGACAACCACCCTCCCTCTTTTATTATAAACTAGTGCTAATCAGCTGACCGGCCCCCTCCTTCTTGTCTCCCTCCCCTTTAGCCCCACACACACACTTCTGTGAACATGCATACATATACAAGAGCGAAGGAGCATCGTCCACGAGGGATAAAAAAACGAGCATCGTTCATGCCGGGTGTCTATAGCGATCAAATAGCGAACTCATTAAAAGGCGCCCCGGTGTGCAAGCGGTGGACACTGACAGGGCCTTCATTAACATGGTGCTGACAAAAGGTGAGGCAGACCAAAGAGGCAGCCGGCGGGCCAGGTGTGTGTGCCGCGGCGCCTTTCAAGATGGCACCATAGCCAGAGGCAGGCGGGCTGGCAAGCACACTCCATCAAATGGCATACTGACCAAGAACAAGCTGGTTCTAGAGAAAGAGAAATAAAGAGAGACAGAATCAGATAGATAAATAGTTTTTCAGCGTGCACTAAATCCTCAAAAACTTCCCATCTGCAGTGTGTTCAAGGCGAACTAATCCTGTCATTTTGCTCCCAAGTAATGATCAATTTCAGAAAGCAGATCAGAGAGCAAGTCTTTCCATGAAGTTCCTGGACCAGGAAATCATGCCTTGTACTGATTATCATAATAAAGTGAACTCTTCAAAAGTTCAGTAAAAGGCCACAAGAACACGCAAATAACAAAAACAAAACAGGAAAGAGGAAAGAGAGGGATATTGATGTAATGAAGGTAGTCAAAGGTAGTGACCAAAGGCAATACATCGCCCCATGTCCAGGCCTATTCCAATCAATCACTGGAGCTGAAGTGAAGTCAACTCCAGGCTAGTCAGTCAGCCAAGCCCCCATTACATCTACGTAAACACACACACGCGCATGCACACGCACACACACACACGCACACACACACACACACACACACACACACACGCACACACACCTCTGCCTGCCTCTCTGGCCATGAGTCAGGGGCCCTCTGGGGCCAACCACACACACACACACATACACACACACTGCACCTGCTGGGCCCTGCAGTTACCAGCTGTCAACCCCACGTGTTCTCTGCCGTCTGTTTAGTGTGTGTGTGTGTGTGTGTGTGTGCGTGCGCCCAAAGAGTAAAGGGTTGCAGCAAAGTTACACGCCTCAGCTGGGCCATGGACAGAGAGGAGGAAAGTGATGAGGGACCTTCAAGGACATTTACCTGTATTCAACAAACGTTCCCCCCAAAAAAAACAAATCCTCTACCAACAGTTGCGTGGACGCACAAGAACTGAATTTCACAAAAAGGTGCTGAATCCACAAATCAAGTCACAGCTGTGGAGATAAATGGTTTTGACTGACAGTTTCTAAGACCATGTAAGACAGTAAAATACTGGGAAAGGACCCAAATATCAGAAATACATGTTATTAAACTGCCTTCCCCTAAATCATCTCTACACATACTGATAAATTAGTTAATTGCTTAATCAATTAGTCAACCTGTTGAACAGAAAACAAAACTGGTAATCAATTAATTGTTAAAGTAATTGACCAAGTATATCGTAGGGCCCTATGAATTCCATTTTATTTTTTTCCGTTTTAATTTTTCTGAATTTTAGCACATTTTGTCATCAGAAATAATCATGTAGTGGATGAAAAAAATATTCAAAATTTCATGAATATTAATGAATTTGATGTAATACAACTTTGCACTATTTTTTAATCAAATAAAGTGCTTAATTACAGTTACAAAACAAAACATTCCTTTATTTTGTAAGATGTAAGAAGTGCTTCACATCTGAGCTTCACATTGTTCTGCTCTAAATTTAACTATTATTCAGAGTTCTCAGTTTTTTGGATGACTGCAGGATCCAAGAATAATGTTCATTGTCAACCCAACATCAAAGAATAAATGTATTTATTTAGTTATTTTATTTAATTTTTTTATTTATAGCCTAAAGGACGCAGGTTACCTGTTTTAACATCCTGCAAATATAAACCAATTAATCTTATTTTCATAAATTTATTTTACTGAGTTTAACACTTTATTTTGAAAAGCGGACGTAGTCATATGTGTATCCTTGACCACCCAAGAGACACAGGAGGATTTAATTCAGCTTGGCTGACCGAGAAAATTACTGATTGGATTCAATTTCACAAATACTGCTTTTCTCTGACTTAAAATCATTGTAAAAACTTGAATATCTGTCTGTTTTGAACTGTTGTGATGTGCCCTTTCACCATGTCCAGGCATTTTAAAGACTTAATTGATTACTTGGGGATAAAAACAGTTAGTTGCAGCCGTGCATCATTGTAAGAAAAATCACCCCTGCTGTTAATAAAAGATATACGACAAAAAAAGAGCAAACTAACAAGTGATAGTAACAACCAGTAATAGTGACAGTAGAAATAGCCATTAACCAGTGAAATGAATAGTTTTGGTGGAAAAATACAAGACGCATTACAGTGTTTACCTCTAGGGCATGACCTTAATCCTGAGCTCCCTCCCCACCTCTGTAAGGGACAGAGAGATAGGAAACTAAGCTCAGGCAACAATGAATAACATGTCTGTTTTGGGGGGGTGGAAATCAATAATGTGTTGTGATGTGAAACTGATTCCCCACTGGATTTCGCTGTGCTCTGTGCAAGCCTATTCTCTGTGTGGCCCTGAGGTAAATAGTGTACTTTGTTACAGTGTGTAGCAGTAAGCCTTGGAGACCTGTGCAGCGATTAAGCCGTACTGGAGCACATTAGCCCAGGCCATGTCATGGCAGGCTGAAACAGGCCTGGCATGGAAGGGAAAAGGATGAAGAGAGCGGGTACACCAGAGGGAAAGGAGAGGGGAAAAAAAATCGGGATCAGAGGAGAATAAAACGAAAGAAAAACAGGATTGGAGGGCAGGCATAGAAGAGATATATGAAGGAAGGAATAGGACAGAGATTAAAAAAAAACAAGAAAGAATATATGACAGAGAGAGAAAAGTGTGACAGAGACATGACATTTGTGTGACTGCATCGTCATACAAGACTTCACTCCTACACGGATGCATTTTCACGTCCAGAGAACAAGACGTACTGCAAACCTGAGACACTTCATGGTGTCACTGCTGACAGTAAAGAGAAAGACAGCAGGGATGGCTAGCAGGAGCGATACAAGGGTGGAGCTAGGATAAAGAGCGGAAAACGGAGACAGGACAGGAGTGGAGAGAGTGACAAATTCCCAGCTGATGGCTATTTACAGGCTATTCCCTCGCACCGCAGAAACCAGAGGCCTCAACCCCCTTTCTCATCTTCTCCTCTTTATTTATCCTGCTCCTTCCCTCTGTGGTAAATTTGTCACTTTTGCATAATGGTGCTATACACTGGTGCAGAGTGGCGTGAGGCACTGGTGGAAGTGGGATGGCAAGATGAGCAACCTAAGGTGTGATGGAGGAAGTAGGTATGGTAATGGACGAGAGGACAGAGAGGAGTTGATGGCAGCAATTCCTTCCTCAATCTGAGAGAATAAAAAAAAAATCTCTGACCATCTTCCTTAACCCCCAACCCCCATCTCTTGTTCTGTCCCCCTTTGCCCCTGTCACCCCTCCATCCCTCCCTCTTGTACACCACCCCTCCTCTCTTTCACTCTCTCCTTTCTCCCCTCTGCCTCTGCTCACCCCTCCACCCTCCCCTTGTCTCTCCAGGAGGCAGTTGTCAATCAAGTGCGTCTCCCACAATCCCTCTGGAGCTCATTGTGCCCGCGGTCGCTGGCGGAGGCAGGCGTTGTGAGGCGGCAGTGAGCCGCAGATGGAGGGAGCGCTGTCAATCATTGTCACTAATTATTAATTTCTGTCACTCAGGCCCCCGTGGCAGCCACGTAGCGGGGGCCTCTCACTCTCTCTGTCTCTCCCTCCTTTCCTTCTCCATCCTCATCGTCTCCGCTCATTCAGCGAGTCGGCCTGCATCCCTCTGTCCCTCCCATGCTCAGTCCCTCTCTGCCTCCCTTGTCCCTCGTTAAAGTCTCTGCCTCTCCTTCGCCTTTGCCTCTTTCGTTCAGGTCGCCTGTTGTTTCCATTTCTCCGTCCTCACTCTCTCGCTCTGCAGTCCGCTCTCCCTCCCCTCCCTCCATGCTCGCGCTCGCCCTCCCTCTCTCTCCGCACTCCCAGGGTGAGTTGATTTGGTATGCCACCCCGGCCACAAAAAGTTCAACCTTTCATTATGTGGTGCACGTGCACTAAGAACTGCCCCCTCTCCCCTCCTCTCCTCTCCTCTCCCATCACCAGGTCAGTCCCCTTGACTCTCTGCTCCTTTTTAATTGTATTCTGCCCTCCACCCCTCTCAGCCTCTCATTTTCCCCATCTGACCCCCCCACCCCCCAACACACCACATCCAACTCCTCCTCTAATTCCTCAAGAATCCCAAAAAGACATTAAAAAGACCTGCTTGTCTTTTTTTCCCTTTCTTTTTTTTTGTAAGCTCAGACTCGGCAGGTCTCTGCTGAGGTTCTGATTTGATTCGGTGAACTTGGTGTTTTCAATTTGCACACTGGCACTTTCGCCTGTGATGTCACTGTGATGGCGGCTAATGAGGAAGGCCTGACCCGCATGTAGTTGCGACTGAGAACGGGGCCGGTCCACTCTGCTAAGGGTTCTGATCCGCTCTAACCCTCACCTCATTACCAAAGGTAGTGGGCTGGGAGGCAAAGAGGAGAGAGTGAGGGAAAGAGAGGGAGTTGGTGATTAGGGAGTTAGGACACACTCACACACTCACACACACAGTCATTCACATATATTCATGGAAACACAAAGCGCACACACAGGTCCACATCTAAATAATCCCATGCCATGTATGCTCACACAAAAGCATGCACTGTCTCACACACTGCGCAACACACACCTACATTCCATCATTATACACACACTCAGGTGCATTCATACTAAAGACACACACACACACACACTTTGCAACATAGTGTATTTATATATACATTCATCTTATAATATGCCCACACAAGCATTTTCAGTCACATGCACGCATGCATAAACACACACATACAGTATCTGTTATCACATACCCACTCATTTACACACATGCAATGGGAAACATGCATGCACACTCTTTTTTTTGCAGTCACTAACTTACATAAACACACACACACACATGTGCATTCACTCGCCCTTACAGTCATCTCAAAATGTACAAACACATGCATGATGTCATATACACACAGTCAGGTGTATTCACTCTCTTTAAAACACACACTCACTACATACATCTTCTCCCCCGTCTCCTCCAGGATTACTATTCGCGACAGACCTGTGCTGCTCTAATGAGGGGCGGAGGAAGAGGCCAGCTGGACACCACTGATCCTTCACCTCCCTCCCATCACTCCATCTTTACCTCTCTCTATCCATGCACCCACACACAAACACACCCAGTCCCTCTGCCCCCGCAGCCCCCTGCATGCCCCACAGTCCTGCTCTGCATACAGCCATTAGCACCCCTCTACCCCTAACCTTCTGTCTCTCTCTGCGCCCACCACCTCCCTCCCAGCCCAGTGCCTGTCTGCCTCTTTTCCTCCGTCTCCTCTCTTTCCTGTCGCTCTCTTTTCCTCGGCACCTGTCACTTTTCCTTTCACTTTTCCCTGTCTTCCCATCTCTGTTGTTTTTCCCCCCCATTCTCCTCCTCTATCTCTTCTTTCTCATCTCCTCTTACCTGTCACTGTCTTTCTCATCCCATCTGATTGTCTCTTTACTCCTTTCATCTACCCACCTCTCTCTCTCTCTCTCTCTCTCTCTCTCTCTCTCTCTCTGTCACCAACCTGCTTTCTCTCCCTTTCTCAGTGTGTGTGTGTGTGTGTGTGTGCGTGTGTGAGTGTGTGTCAGCATTCAGCACCTCAGTGGAGACAGGGTTTATTGGGGTAATGCATTTATCACTGCTGCAAGCCAGGGCCTCACCTCCTTCTTTGAGCCAGTGAGTAATGAAAATGGGATCAGTTCTGACAACACTCTGCAACACACACAGAGACTCACACAAATGCACTCCTGTGCACACACATACAAAACAAAAAAAAAGGCATATTCGTGCTTGTTGCAACAAAATGGTCACATTTAAACACACAAGCAGATATACAGCAATCACCGAAGCAACCTAGACCCCCCAAGATAGCCAGACTTAAGTGATGTTTATGAGCATAAACACAGCATCTCTTTCACGTGACTTGGCCATTTCTAATGAGATGGCCTTTTTTCTGTTACATAATACAACTGATTCTTTGTCTTTGATAAACTGAATTGAAAGCAGTTGCTTTGTAGTTAATTAATTACTTTGAGCAGCTAATTAACAGTGTTGCTTTAATTACACAGAGATGAGAGGCACACAGGCTGGAGACTCTCCGTGTTAAACTGTGAGGAAGAGAAATAGTTATGATATAGCCTAAATCTCAATAAAGGGAAATATTCAAATATGTTGTAAAATGCCCCTGAGTTACATTATCTTCTCATCAACCAAGAAGTGTTTAAAATTGTTTACTTTACCATCTCTTTGGAGGGCAGAATAAAACATTATAATATGGAGGCTATGAAGACATATGGAAATTTTTCAAATTGGGGTTAGAAAGATGCTTAACATTTCAATGTGTTTAAGGTGATGTCATCATCATAAATTAAAGGCTTACTCAAGGGGAGATGAGAAAAGTATAAAACTGACTTGCTCAAAAAATATGGACACAGATAAGAAGCAACTTCCATGTCTGAAGCTACAACACAGTCATCAGCAGATTTGCTGACACGCACACACAGGGCTTTGATCAATTCACAGTGATCCAGGGGTGGTATACCATGATATCAACATCTGTTGTGATACAGCACATTTTGGGGGGTAAATTCAATTGTGAAATTGTCTCTAGGTAATATAACTAGAGGTCTGTCTTTGGTTGGTTTAGTTAATTAAACCTCCAAAGAAAATTCAGGTATTTCATCACACTGCTGCAGAACTTCTCGTGAATCCAGACATGGGCAAGGATATCAAAGAGATCTACTGTACGTGATTGTAAATGGTGCAGTTTTAAGGTGAAGTCCACCAAAGCCATCTCTTAGCAAATTGCTAATATGATGTTAAGGCCCACAATCTATGGACAAATTAGCATTTGCATTCAAGGCAAAATCCAAAGACTGTGAAAAGATGTGGGGATCATTTATGGACTTACTGAAAAGTAGTCTTAAGAGGGTGTTTAATACAAAAATCTTATTTTTCTGTAAGTATAAAGTTGAGACCTTGATAAGTTTGGACAAATTGTACGCCTTAAGTACTTTTCCATTATCTTTTCTTTTATGTTTTTGTTTAACTATTCATCTATCAAGTATATTTTGCTGCCTTTGCTTTTAATTGATAGAATTATTTTATAATTATTATACAATTGAGTGCATACATGTTTATAAGTTTAGTCTTTGTTTTATCATGTCTATAACAGTTTCAAATACATACAACGGTTTAAAAAATGGTCATGTCTGGTCTTATCACCAATCAGTAAAAGTGTTAGGATTTTCTTGGGAGTGTCAAAATAAGGCTCAGGCATATACTGAAATCAATATCTAAAAATCTGAAATTTAATAAACATCAACGACATAACTTGCCAGTTTTCTCTGCTGGACAAACTATGCTATGGTGACACTGTTACAGATCTACATCAAATATATCTTTTTTAAATTCATCAGGCGACACATACATAAATACCAATATTTCTAAGCTATATATCTATGATAAGCTAATAGGACTGCCGCTAATGATTGTTTTTATTCTCAATTAATCTGCTGATAAGTTTCACGATTAATTGATTCATTGGTTAATCTATAAAATGTCCAAAAATGTAAAAAATGCTCATCACAATTTCCCAGAGCCCAAAGTGATTGCTTAAGATTGCTTCTTTTGTCAAACCAAAATCTGAAGACTCTTCACTTACTATAATAAATGATAAAAAAAGCAGCAGATTCTCACATTAAAGACGCTGAGAGCAGCAAATGTTTGACATTTTTCTTGAAAAATTACTACGATTAATCATTTATCAAAATAGCTGGTGATTTTTTTTATTGATAGATTTAATTGTGTAATTGAGTAATCATTGAGGCTCTATATGGTTGGAATCTCTTCTAGACTACATCACTTCAGTGCTGGACGCACTCAGCTATGCTTCAACTGCATAATTTTGCACCAGCAATAACTTAATAATGCACTTCTGCATATTCTTCCTATAATATTATAAGGTTGGGAGGAAAATCTAAATTCTTGCTGGACCGCTTGTGCTACAATTGAAGCCTTAATCATTGACCCCAACCTTTATCTAAATGCCCCTGAGCAACAATATGAACCACATTTTCTTTTGTCCATGAGTTACGTCCAACTGAATTCAAAACTATAATTTTCCAGTGGAACAGACGAAAGGTAACAACATGTGCAACTATTTCAGGCATGGTTTTCTAGGGAGAAAGAAAGCAGGTAGGATCAAGTGTTAATGGCCAGGGGTGCCTGTCTAATCTCATTTGGTCTGGCAGTGTCGGGAGGGTGGGGGAGGTCTTCACCAGTTTAAAACGATACCATCACCACAGGTATTCCAGCTAGGCTCTGATTGGCCTTGACAGAACAAAACATCGCCGCAGCAAACGACTCAAGCACCTCCCACTACATCAAACTCGAGAGAACAAGGTCAGATCAGCAGCGACATAAAGTTTAATCTTAGAAAACAAACTTCTCTTCAAACTGCACCCTTAAACGCAGTGTATCGTAGCTGAGGAGAGCGTTGCTAATACACCAAGTGGTGCGTGGAGAGCCTAAGTCAAAGGACTGCTGACTAATGTGCCGAAATGGTTGGAAATACTCTGTGGTATTGCAGATGGCAGAGGTATTTGTTATTCATATGGCCCTCAAGGTGCATCCACAAGGCTTGCGTGAAAGTGTGTGTCTGCACGTGCATGCGTGGATGTCTATGTGTGTATGCTTTTGTGTGTGCGGGTGTGTGTGTCTTGTGCTTCATCCACAGTGCTGAGGATGCCATTAATGCTTGCTGCTGATCGCCCTCCCACATTTAAATAACAATAGTGCAGTCAGAGAAAGCATCGGTGTGAATCCAACCCGCAAAACACCCAGGAGCTGCGGGCCCCACTCCTGCTGAGTGTACGTGTGTGCGCATGTTTGTGTATGTGTGTGAGTTTAGGTGCACTTGTGCTCAAACATCCACATACATGTGAGTCTGAGAAAAGATAGTAAGACAGAGACAGGAAGGAGAGAGAGGGAGGCAAGCTGCAGCACTGTCTAAAATACATATAGCCACTGTGTTGTGCAGATAGGTTGTATGATGAGAAACTCCAGGTCCATGGAGCTGCCCCATTAGCATGCACCGGTAGCCCTGGATCCCTCAGTGGATGAGCTACCTGTCTTTTAAATTGAATATAGCGCTGGGCCAAGGGAGGACTGACTGTAGGGTTTCAGACTTATTTTTCACCTCAGAAATAACAGACATTTCAAGTTTTCCTCTTATTGTGAAGTGTCTTCATTACAGCCGTCTAGATTGGCACTATATCAGGCACTTTATCAGCAGAACGCTCATTCAGCACTTCTGTCATTAAGAAACCATTTGGATGGCACACTATGAGCATCACCAAGCTTACCAACATTCATGCAATGAGCTCGCACATGCAATATCAGAGACTATTTCAACGAACAGGAATTTTAGTTACACAGTTATTTTAGTCCTAATCTCTATAAACAGAAAACTGCATATGCAGGATCTCAAGGCGAGGGGACAAGATTTTAGTGTTGAAAGTGTACTGGTTTCTGGTTGTAGTAGTATAGAGTAGAATTTGATCAATCAAGTTTGAACAGCAGGTAAACAGTCCATGTGGAGTGGTGGAATGCATCGGCCAAAAGGAAATCTCGTAACCTTTCAGCTTTCATCTGACAACGAGTTAGCCTTTTTAATTTATGTGCCTTGATATGCCTACACAGATTACCACGAGAGAGAAGAGTAAGTAAGGTGTTAGCTGACTATACCAGATCAGCCCGAAATATTGCTCCTTGCCCCCAGAGGGTGTCTGGTCATCAGACCGATAGCTGATGGGTCCAAGATTGTTGCTAAAGTCACTTCAAACAAGCAGCACAATAGCAACCTCTTTACCAGTTTATAATTCAACCACAATAAATAAATCCATGCATCCATTTATCATTGTCTATATCAGCTCATCTTGTGCAGGGCAGCAGGGGCTGGACAGTCTTCCAGCTCATGCTGGGCAATACACATCACCACTCTAAACACACAAAAAGCATTCACACCCAGAGCCACCACTAAGTCTAACACACACACCTTTGGACAGTGGGTAGAAACCAGACCACTCATGCAGACATTGGGGGAACATGCAACCCCAGTAAGGCCCCAGCAAGCCCCCAAACAGCCGGTGAAACTAACATTTAACATATCTAAATTAATTCAACTCCATTTCATTATAACCATATAAACACAGAGCTATTATAGACAATTTTCAAGTGCTGGTGCACATTTACAAGCATCGAGTTAGCACTTATGAAAGGCTTTTTTCTCAGAAGACATTGTCAGAAAACTGCAGGTTATACTACCAACATACAGCAAATCACCATGCACAAAGAAGGACCCTGAAACTAGAGCAGCTCAATTAAATTCAGCCATCATTAATTTCATTATTTACACACGCATTTCTCTTACTGTGCATGTCAAAATGTCTCTCATGAAAAAAGCCAGTTACAAAAAAAGGGACTTTACTGACACCTCATTCCATGGTAGTATTAGCAAACAGACACAGTCAACAGTGGTATGTACTGGGCAAAAACTGATTGATAAACCAAACAAGTGTGGACCCATTAGAGGGTACTTACCAAAGATGCATCCTGTCACCTCTTTATAGATGAATTTGTCCCATCTCTTCTTCAAGTGGCAGCAGTGTTGATAACATATCTTTCAACCTGAGTGATGGATAAGATTCAAAGGCACCAAGTAAGAATTAACAAAAGGCCTTATCCGCACAGCAAACATTTTGACATCAGAAAACTAAAGGTATTAATAACATTAATTATGGTTTCAATCTCTTCTTCTCGTAAGCCATGACAGTTTGAGTGCAGCAGCCTTTATGACAGTCGGAGAAGGAAACTGAAGCAGCTGTAATTATTATTTACACATGTGCTTCTCCTACTCTGACATGTCAAAATGTCTTTCATGAAAAATGCCCACAACAAAAGGGAGTTTACTTGCACCTAATTCCATGTTAGTGATCATTAGCAAACTGTCCTAATTGATAAACTCAACAATAATGTGTACATATTATAAAAAGTGTGGACCCATTTGAAGGTACTTACCAAAGATGTGTCCTGTTGCTTCTTTATAGATTAATCTGGCCCATCTCTTCCTAAAGTGACAGTGGTGTCGATAATGTATCTGTCGACTTGAGTGATGAAGAAGATTCACAAGTTAGCATTTACAAAAGGTCTTTCTCTCATAGCAGGCATTTTGACTTCTCATGGTCAGAAAACCAGAGGTGTTAATAACATTAACAGTGGTTTTTATCTGTTCTCTCTCAGTAGGCCATGACAGTGTAGACCAGCCTGTACGATACAAACCAACAAAGATGGTAGGCAGTTTGATATGTTGTTATGTTTAGGTTTTGTAACTGATACTTACCCGTCTTGAAAATGCTCTTATTGAGAGTTTTATGTTGTATAAAACTGAGGTTTTTATATGTGAACTTTTATGAATTATTTGTCTAATGCTATGCAATGTTACTTGTCTTGTACTTGTCTTGAACACACTCTTAATGAGACTTTGTATGTGTATATGTCTTGTTTTATGTTGTTTGTTTTGTTGTGTGTGAACCCCAGGGAGAGTAGCTGATACCATAGTAGCAGTTAATGGGGATCTGTCAAGAATACTAAGACCCAAAGACTAAAGCAGCTAGGCTATAATCATATTTTCACCTGGGACGGAAATTACCTTTTTGTCCACCTAACACTTAGCTGGGTGATTTTAAAATCTACAAGACACTTTATAAATTACCATTGTTATGCTTGTTTGTTTTCTTTTCTTTGTTTGTTTGTTTGTTTGGCTGGTGAGTAAACCAAGTACAGCAGCCAATTACATATTTTATTGGCATCTGGGTGTTGCTAATTTCCAACCCTGTTTACACATGTATGCCTCGCCTACTGTGACACATCAAAATATCTTTCATGAAAAATACCTCAAACAAAAGGGACTTTATTGACACCTCATTCCATGGCAGTTAATTATTAACTGTCCTTTATAATGATACTGTATGAACTGGGCAAAAACTAAATGAAAAACTCAACAACAATGTGGACATACACTTACCGGGCAATTTCTTAGGTACACCTGTTCAACTGCTTGTTGACGCAAACAGTCATGTGGCAGCAACTCAATGCATTTAGGCATGGTCAAGACGACCTGCTGAAGTTCAACCGAGCATCAGAATGGGGAAGAAAGGTGATTTAAGTGACTTTGAACGTGGAATGGTCGTTGGTGGCAGACGGCCTGGTCTGAGTATTATATTTATCTACTGGGATTTTTATGCACAGCCCTGGACCCTGTGTCTGGCTAATAAAGTGATGATGATGATGATGATGATGATGAACCATCTCTAGGGTTTGCAGAGGATGGTCCGAAAAAGAGAAAATATCCAGTAAGTGGCAGTTGTCTGGGCCAAAATGCCTTGTTGATGCCAGAGGTCAGAGGAGAATGGCCACACTGGTTCAAGATGATAGAAAGGCAACACTAACTCAAATAACCACTTGTTACAACCAAGGTATGCAGAAGACCATCTCTGAACGAACACATCAAACCTTGAAGCAGATGGGCTACAGCAGCAGAAGGCCACACCGGATGCCACTCCTGTCAGTTAAGAACAGGAAACTGAGGCTACAATTGACACAGGCTCACCAAAACTGGACCATAGAAGATTGGAAAAACATTGCCTGGTCTGTGTCTCATTTTCTGCTGCGACATTCAGATCGTAGGGTCAGAATTTGGAGTAATTGACATGAAAGCATGGATCCATCCTGCCTTGTATCAACGGTTCAGGCTGGAGGTGGTGGTGTAATGGTGTGAAGGTTATTTTTTTGGCACAATTTGAACCCCTTAGTACCAGTTGAGCATCTTTTAAACACCAGCCTACCTGAGTACGTTACTGTTGCTGACCCTTTCCATCCCTTTATAACCACAGTGTACCCATCTTCTGATGGCTACTTCTAGCAGGATAACGCGCCATGTCACAAAGCTCAAATCATCTCAAATTCACTGTCCTCCAATGGCCTCACAGTCACTAGATCTCGATCCAGTTCTCATCATGGATGTAGAGCTGACAAATGTCCAGCAACTGCGTGATGCTATCATGTCAACATGGACTAAAATCTCTGAGGAATGTTTCCAGCACCTTATTGAATCTATGCCACCAAGAATTAAGGCAGTTCTGAGGGAAAAGGGGGTCTAACCTGGTACTAGCAAGGTGTACCTAATAAAGTGGCCGGCGAGTGTATAAGAAAAGTGTGAACTCATATAAGGGTACTCACCAAAGATGCAGCTTGTTGCCTCTTTACAGACGAACTTGGCCCACCTGTTCTTCAAGTGTGGCTGACTTAACTGCTCACCTGAGTGATGGATAAAGATGGCGGTAAGCACCATAGGTAATGCTGCATTCTATTGGTAGCCGGGACCGGGATTGATACGGTTTCCGGTCCGGAAAGGTACAAAAGAACACCCGTTCTACCCGGAGGTCTCGTCATCAAACGGGCAAGGTCCAGGTAGACCGAGTCGGTAGAATTGACGTCACGACGCACATTGTGAATGGTAAACAAAGTTATTTGTCCTCAATTTGTCCTCATATATGCTGTTTAATTAAGCGTTTGTGTTGTAAAAATCATACAAGTACTTTGCAATGGCATTTCTATTTCCACTGTTGATTTGTGTTGGAAAAAAGTCTGTGCAAGCCCGTTGTAGCCTAAAGTCGTTTGAACCAGCAAAGTCTCCGTTGCTCAGCAACCATGCAAACAAAAACAAATTTACGGCGCGCCGCCATGTTTTCCGGACCATACTGTTGCAATGAAACGCTTTCAGATCAGAGGTGTCATACGGTCACATAAATCCGACAAGGAATGACCGGCCTGGATTGCCAAACGAATGCGGCGTAAGCACCACCAACTGCTGCTGACGTTTGTGACGCAGCATACAATTAACAGCATCCCCACTGAATATCTTTGATCTTGGGTCCACACGGCCCTTATTGGGAGTTCTTTAGCAACGTTAGCTAGCAAGTTTTAGCTAACTTAGCTAACGTTAACTCTGAGTTTACCCCTTTATATGCTCACTATAATTAACATTTTATGAAATTAGCGCTGAAATTAGCGCATTAAACAGAATATTATGGGCTGGTAAAAGTTGTCCCAGGTGCTGGACTGTCCTTCTTGATAAATGGCTGTCAAAAACGTTTATAGGATAAAGTTAGCTCTGACAACAGCTAAAACTACAAACTCACGAGTGTTGTTTTGAGGTCTATACACGGGGGTAATGCAGTTAGCTTCGCGGTAACATTTTAGGAGAATTCAGTCCATTTCAGTCACAAGTAAAAGCAGCAAAACAACAGGTAGGGTACAAGTGTAGTCGTTAAACTCAATAATGTACATGCTAACGTTACAACACTTGTCAAACATGGCGCATCAGCTAGTCGTCCTTGCTTACGTAGCTAGAAGATATTAATCAGCTTTTCTCAAAAGTTAAAAACATTTTACTCCTGTTGTTTTCCTGTCCATATTCTACCACTGTACTCAGGAGTTAAATGTGAATATTTTATTTTTTATATTTTAAAATAATATTTTCATTAATCAGTGTTACACCACTACTAGGTCTGTTTTAATTTGTATGCAACAGCCCACTAGTCTTAGCCACTGGCACTCTGTTAAACACATGTACACAGAGATTAATATAAAGTCTATTCTTCATTTAATACAGGACTCAAATGACAGCAAATTGCATTGTCAACAAATACTGTTTTTCTGTATATGTTTATATGAGTAATGTTTGTTTACTTTCAGTATCCAGCACCTGGGAAGAACTGTGGATGTGCATGCCCTCGCTTAATGTGTGAGACCATACAATATGCCTTAATATTACATTTACATAACATCTAAATTATGAACCTTGTTCTTTCTGACCTTTAGATTAGATGAACAGCAACTGCACCTCAGCCCCTTGTGCATCCTTTATTTATAGCTGACTCATTGTTTGTAGTTTTTCTGTACTGGAGAAAAGGGAAGGTGCAACTGATAAAATAGATACTGAGTGTGCATGCTTGAGATGTGTGTGTATGTATGTGTATATATATATATATATATATATATATATATTTATCTGTGTCTAGGATGTGCCGGTGCATGCTGTGCTCAATGCGATGCATGTCTTAGAATCTAAAATGCTCTGACACTCAACTCCCTCACCTTCTACTTTAACTGCTTTCTCTTTATAATCACAGAAACCAGTCTGCAACAGCATCTTTACATCAACTCTTCAACTTCTTTCATCCATACACATGAAAATTTTGGCTGTCACAGAACACCTACTCACTGGTATGTATACACACAGAAATACACAGGCTAACATACTTTGTTGTGCCATTATAAGCGCACAGTCTGAGTGATCCCATTTTAAGAAGAACTCACTGTGAAATTAAAGTTACATAGATAAAGCACTTAAAATTCTCAGATGATCCTTTGAAGGCTGTCAGACAATAATTTAAGAATACTTATAAACTTTATTCTGCATGCATCTTCTTTTATTCCTCTTGTGATGTGCCACAAATTGATGTCTAACAGTCACACAGCACACAAGATGAGTCGAGGAGAGAAGTAAAGAGAAGAGGGAAGCAAAGTATAAGTGGGATGCCGCGGGTGTAGGGAGTTGTGAGAGACTTTTGGGGAAAAAAAGAAGACAGAGACAAAAAGAGTGAGAGGCTGAGTCTAATAAGAACCAAGAGACGGCGTGCTGGTGTCTTGTGGTGCCATTTGAATACAGGGCAGCAGCAGCTGGAGTCTGTGTCGAACAGCTCTGCACTTCACACAGCATCACCATCAGGAGAGCATAGCGCTGGTAGTACTCTGCTGGAGTCTTACGCTGCTTCACACACTCCCACAGACCAGCCTGTGTGCAGGCATGTGTGTGTGTGCGTGTGTGAAGGTGGGAATGACTTGGAGCTCCATGCTTCTCATTACTCAGCCGCTGTAATGTGCTCGCCTTTCTAGCTTACCGTATTGGGGCTGGTGTTCCCACTGTTGGCTTACAGAAAAGGGAAGGACCAGCCTCACCTCTGTTCTGAATGCATTAGCACACATCACATTTTCAATCTGGACCTCAGCACAGGTTCCCAGCAAGTCTACTGAATAGTAACAGAGTATGCATGCAAGTGTGTGTGTGTGCAAGAGAGAGTGAGGGGGGGGTTGCAGCAGAGTTTAAAAATGCCCATACTCCTGTTCGGTGCTGATAAGTTGTGTTATGGGAAACTGCCGGGGCAGACAGCAGGGTCATTAGCATGACTGCCAGATTGAGAGGTAGAGAAGAAGGAAGGAGGAAAGGGAAGAAGGAAGGAAGGGAGGGAGGACAAAAAGAAATTACCCAAGTTTCCAAAGTTTTCTAAGGAAACAAGTGAGTATCCAGGCGTAAGAGACAAACATGAACCTCCGACCTTTCACTTCCTGTCTCAGCCACTTCTACACTTGATGATTGGCACCTCTACATTCACCTAAGTTCATCAGGCAAAACTTTCTTTTCATTTATGTATCGGTGTCTGTTGCCTGTCCAGGAGTGGTGGAAAGTAACAGTAAATATACTCAGGTACTGTAGTCGAGTACAATTTTGAGGTACTTGTTCTTTGCCTGGATATTTCTATCTACTCTCAGCTACTTTACACTTCTACTCCTCTGCATTTCTTAGATGTAACTATGTTTTTTCATTCCAACCGCCAGTCAGCGTTGGTTTCTTTAAACCATGACAAGAGCCTTCCCTTTCTCGATGTCTACCTTCTCCTCAATATAATCGAACTAGATGGATAAATCTTACATATTTTTGTTGCAGAACTTCTTACCATATTAATTAAAACCTGACCCCTAATTTGGGAACCACTCAACCAAATTACCATTAACCATTAACAGTATATTAAAGCAAGCTTTACCACAGCCAACTGCAGCAGTAAAATGCTACATACATGTTCATACATCACTAATAATGTTATAAATAATGACGCACCAGTCACAGGGACCATTTTTCTGTATAATGAGTACTTTTGATGTTTGACATTTTGTATTGATACTCCTGCTTTAAGAATCTGAATACTTCCTCTGCCACTGCTTGTTGAGTGTGTGTATGTTGTATAAGGTTTTACATCTGAAGCATACACCTTTAATTTTATGTTAAGGGGACCCAAGGTTTATATGTGACCTGAGGATCATTGATTCTAATGTTCTGTTGCATTACAATCCCCCCTCAGTCTCTAAGCGTGAGTCCGCTCCATCATCTTTAACTGCACTTCGCCACAAGAAATTCTCAGAGGCTTTTTTGACAGCTATTACAGCACTATTCTGCTGCCCAGCACCATTCAACACCAAGGAGCCTGTTTATTGTTTTAATAGGAGCTGCTTCAGTATTCTTTGTGCTGCTGTTGCTCCCTTCAGGAACAACAAATCAAGAAAAATAAAAGTCAAATGGCTAAAGGACATGCCTGGGCTGTGAAGAGAAAATATAAAGAAGCCAAACATTAATGGAAAGGCTAATAAAGTCTGTGTCCTAAAGTGTTGTGAAGGGCTTATTGCTGAAATATCATAAACTGGTTAAGGATGCAGGAGCAGTTTTTTTTTTTTTTTTTTTTTTTTTTTTTAAATGTCTAGGATCCTTTTCAGTGTTATTGACTCAGTCTTAAACCCCTCTTTTTCTCATGGAATCAAAGCCTCCCCTGAAAATGAAGACTTTTTAGAAATGTAATTTCACCAAAAACACACAGATGCAGATTTAAGTCTCTGACAGGGACTTGCTGTGCAGACAGGTGAGAAATTAGAGGAAAAAACCTGAATAGATGAGTAGAGAAACACACTTCCATACAGGCTGCAGGGGGTCACTGAATGGTTTGATGAGAATGAACATGATGTGAATCCAGCAACTTGAGATGTGCAGAGTTCACCTCATCAAAACACCAAATGAGGGAATATCTTTTAGAAGACTGGTCCTCAAACTTTTTTGTTAATAATGTACCTGGTTTGAAATATTTTTCAGCCAAGTACCCTCTGACTTTCAAAAAAAATCTCACACAACCCTTGCAGTACTCCAAAGTACCCCTAGGGGTACCATACCACTGTTTCACCCCTTTCCCACCAAACAGCTCTGGTTCTTAACCGGTTCTATTCAGGATTTTTGGAACCTTGGTCCTATCTCACAAATTAGCCCGCGTTTTCACCAGTTTTAAGCAGAACCATTGTAATCAAGCATGTGTCATCAACAGACGCTGATCGCTGTTGAGTGTGCGCCCCATGTAAGCTGAGTCCTTTTCAGTTCAGTTTTAGACGGGGCTCCCATCATCCGCTTCCTACTTTAAGTTTAACGGACAGTCTGTTTTCAGTGCAGAGTTTGAAAAAATATTCAATGTATCCATATGTAACAGCCTAAGGGGGGCAGTAATCTGTTACTGTTCATCATTTATCCTGTATTGGAATAAATAACATCAAGTCTCTGTTAATCATTGTGCTGTGCATACAGCATTACTGAGGGATACCTCACGTTGGTTCTTCAGTTTAATGCAACATTGAACTACAATTAGTTTTTTCTCCAGTTTAAAAAACTGCATTGAGTTCACCATCAACCTTTACTTTAGGCCTGCTGCCTTTAATCTGGCTCAGACTAATCGACCAAAGTTTTATTGAAATATGTCCAATTAACATCACTGGACGTTACTCTGTAACAGGCGACCTCTTTGAGAATAAAAATGTTATCACCAATCTTCATTGAAGTGTTTTATGTGTTTGTAGGAGTTAGCTCATTAGTCTCAGTCTAATAAAGCGAGCAGAATTTATCCTATACCACTAAGAGAAAGATAAAAACTATTGCTACTTGTGTATGTGGGGAACCATTAGAAGTAGGACAATGACCTGTTTTGAGCGCCACGAAAACTGGGACTTAACACTAAACTCAAAAGTCGAGCCTCTCACACCGAACACAGGTACAACAGCAAGACACGACGTCAGTACAACGTCATAACTGTCTGGTTTGTTCTCTAACACTAATGAGCAAGTGAGAGAGAGAGCACCCTGATTAGTCTGGCAGCATCAGTGTCAGACACTCAGCGGGGCATCCACGGCTCAGTGTGTGCGTCTGTGTGTGCGTGTGTGCTATGTGTATACTCAAGCATTTGTATGGCTGCCAGTCTTTGCTCTCTCCTTTTTTTCCTCCTTGCCATTCCTCTCTTTCTCACTTTCTTCATCTTTTCTCTCTCGTTCTCTAAGCTCCAAAAACTCTGATCCCTGCATTCGCTCAGTCTGGCAAATGACTGCAGGGGCTGACAATCCACTGTCAGCATGCGCCGCCACAGTCAATAACACTGTCCCATGTCACCGCACTACACTGGCTAAAGCTCACATTTCTTATCCCCCCCAAAAACTGCTGCTTAACAGCCCTTCTCTGCCTTTGCCAATCCTGCTAAACACATCGCCATATCCCCCTCATGTCCCCCCTCCAAAACCCCACCCTGACACGTTTTTGGTTCTCCAAATGACCAGAACATCCTTGGGTGAAGTGAATGCTGCATATTTTAAGGTCAAGAGTAGCACCCAGTGAAATCTGGGACCAAATGTGGTGTGCTTTTCACGACGCCCCTGAATTCTAAGCAAGTGATGGGTGACTGATCTAGCTGTCTTTACTGTAACAAGACAGGGTCATGTAGGCTATACTCAAATACACGCTCCAATTGCATGTGCGCATATACATGCATGCATGCATGGGGGTGCAGAGGAGCTCAGACAAGTGTTACCAAGAAATTGTAGTCTCCTCGATAATCCACTTCTCCTCTATCGTGTTCCATTAACCTCACAGTGTATACACACGCTCTCTCTCTTAGCCCACACAGGCCCTACACACACACACACACACACACACACACACACACACACGCTCATGCACGTCTGTCAGTGTCAGGGCCTGCGTCGTCCAGCTCCATTGTATCTGCATGAGGCTGAGATAATGGCATCTGTCGCTGCTCCTTTTGTCAGCCCTGTCCCCGGCCCCTGCTCACTGCTGGTCCCCATTAGCTGGCTGCTGGCCCGCTGGCCTCTCCGCTCCACGCTCTGCTGCCTGACCAAGAAAATACAGGAGACGCCTGTCCCTTCCCTTAGCTCCCACTTTCGTTATCCTTCCCCTCTCCTGTCCCCCCTCCAGCTCCTCCCTCTGCTGCAGATTACGGGTAGTCAAGTAGTTTGGTAAACTGGAAAGGTGTGAACTTAAAAAAAGAGAGCATCCAGCAGCAGGTGTGTTTCGGTTTCATGATAGATTAGAATTGCAACGGAAGTCTCACACTTGGTTTTCCGTCAGTGTATAAGCTATATGGGAACATTTAGAAAGATTTTATGCTGATCTTTTTTTCCGGATACCTTAGAATTTGCCATTTTCCAACACAGATATTTCAATTGTGTGTACAGGGTTGGGTCAGATTACTTTGAAATGTAGTCAGTTATTGAATACAGATGACATGGCAATATTTGTTATCAGTAACATAATTTCTTGGATTATTAAAAAGTGCAGTCTAATCTGATTACTTTTGAACAACTTTTTGATTACTTTAAATCAAACATTTAAAAAAATATTGCACCTTATACTACAAAATGGATGCAGTCACAAAAATTGAGATCTACAAATGCTGATATTGCCAAGAATGAGGGCGTGTTTTGGAGCGACTGCTGCTATTCCTTCAACCTTCCACCTTTACTCGACAGGGTTTTCTTTTCTCCCACCAAGTACGCCACAAAGTGGAGCACTTGTCACCCTTAAAAAAAGTTAAATGAATGTTAAAATTGCCATATTTTGAAGACAATATCAAAAATGTAATCAAGTAATCCTTAACAATGTAACTAAAATCTAATTCACATTTTTTTCAAATGTTATCTGGTCCAATTATAGTTACTTATTTTTTGTAATCTGAGCAGGTAATCCTGATTACATGTAATCCATGAACCCTGTGAATCAACCATATAGACTTAAGAGCTGCAACTAACAGTTAATTCCACTGTTGATTAATGTGACGATTACTTTCTTATTAAATGGATTAATCATTTCACCTATTGCATTTTAGAAAATAGGAGCAAAACACAAATTCCCACAGCCCAAGATGATGTCAAAAAAATGCTTTGCTTTGTCCAGCGAACACCCAAAAATCTAAAGATATTCACTTTATTATCAAGTAAGACAAAAGCAGGTCATTCTCACAACTGAGAAACGAACTGGTATTTATGCTTGAAAAATGACAAACGATTAACTGATAGTAAGATTTCTGTCAGTTGACTAATCCCATCACCTCTAACAGACTTCAGTTAATCTCAAATAAAACAAAACAAAAACGGTTTTAAAACAGTAATTTCTAACAGGAGGAGGGCAGTAAAATGAAATACATCACAGACATTCTCTCTATTTCAGATGGAAATAGAAGCACTTTGACTAACATCCAAAGCACAAAGATTATTTATGCTTCTACTTTTAAGACTCTTCCCTCAAATTCAACAGCTTCGTTTGAGTGTCTGGACTTATACTGTAATGCCTGCCATTATGTAAGTTTTACAGCTCTTATCTTTACCATTATTGCACTGGGTACAAACATTTATAAATATCAAAAGACCTACAATCAAAGTATGTTATAACTGCATTATTAAACTTGATAATGTCCCATTTTGTCCATAAATAAAGAAGCAAAATCCTTGTCAGAGACGTGCTGTAGAGAGCTCTCTAAACTGTCCTTCTCAGCACCAACTCCCCTCGTCAGTGCTGCATAATTACACTCACTGCTACCTTACAATATAACAAATGAAGCCTGTATTACATCCATCACCTATCTAAGACGTCTCACTTGGTCTCATCATTTTCCCCTCGTCTTTCATGAGCATGGCTAATAAAATGTAAAGATGGGAGATAACACACCGCTGACTGAGTTTTATTAAGAACGTAATGGCAATATCATTGTTGTAATGATACTAAGACATCTAAGATGAAGGGTGGGCCGGCGTGCGGAAGTGAGCGTGACATCACAGGCAAAAGTGTGTTCTGCTTGCTTTATTTCATTATTGCTTAAGCTTCCTTATTAGGGACAAGGGGGTGAAGCAGCATTGCCTTTGATAAAGCAAGGCAATTTCAGCAGCTGCTACGGCACCAAATTACAGTTGTACATCATGCAGCTCTCTCTCGACTGCTTCCTCAACTTCTCCGCAGTCTCCCTCTTCTCCAGCTCTCTCTATCTGGGAGGACTCTGTGTGTGATGTTGATCTCCATGTTGCCTGCACTGTGGAGCAGAAAGGCTGAGGGAGGATTGAGGGGCAGCAGCTGAAACAGCAGACAACAGCCCCATCTAGAGATTATATTAAGTCACTGTGTTACTGGGTGGATATAAAATGATCCAATTGCTCTAAAAGTCCACATACAGAAATAAGTCATTTTTACCAATTTCCTAATCAGAATTTCATCTCAGTTTAGTTTGGAAATTTTGAGTCATCCCACGAGCTTGTTATTTAAATCACTTCAAATTCAAAGACGGTTCCTAATGTTATTTTATTACAACTGAAATGACTCATTCAGAAGGTTTTTATTAAGAATTAGCACAGTTTTGGGATAAAGGCAGCTGCCATATGGTGTATTTAATCTAGCAATAGTTAGTCGAGATCAGTGGTTCCCAACTGGTCCAGCCACTGGTCCAGATTTCTTAGTCATTTGTTCAAGGTCTACACAGTTTAATACATTCAGCATCATACTTGAGTTTGGCCATGTCGTCGAGCTAGGTTGCTGTCTCTGTCAAGTAGCTGTCCATTAGTCACTCACTCTCCAGCAAGAAATGGTACTTTAAAATGAAAACTCTGTGCCGAAAATTCACTGTACTTAAAAATAAAGTGTGTTTTTGACAAGCATGACACATTTGCTCAATTGCGGTCCATTCAGAATGGACCCTCAACCCACATTTGGACCTTGACCCACTAGTTGGGAGCCACTGGTCTAGATTATATTTCATTAAATAGATTGTTATGCACCAATTTGTTCATTTTCTACATTGATTTATGGTGGAGATTGCTTTTAATTGTGTCAAAATAAGAGACCTGTCCTACTTGAGGGGGATGCATCCCCTGTGCCCCCCCTTGACATCTACACCTATGGCAACAAGTGCATTCATATTTTTTGTTTTGTTTTGTTTTGAAGCTTGTAACACTGGTATCTGCAGACACAAGACACTTTAAGCACCACCCAGTTTCATTCCCTTAAATGTTATTTCGAGTTACTTTTTATGTCAGTACACTTCATGGTTACTGTTTATGTATGTGTATATATTTGGTACCTTTTATTTTACTTTTTCGTGCTTTACTTGTATGTAGATGATTATAATGTATATGATTTCCCTTTTAAACTTACTTATCTGTGCATCCATGGGTGGATTGTGAGACAGCAGGCCCTTGGGCACAGATATGCAAAGGGTCCCACCACCTCTCCTACACAGGAGCAGACACACAGGGTGCATTTAGAATCACGTAGGTTTTCTTTTTACTTTTACTATATACTGCAGCTGCCCATAAAAAGTAGTGCATGCAGTATGCACACAATATGGACATACTACTTCCTCATAACTTTGTGCCTTGAACTTTGACCCTGTTACTCATATATCCATTACTATGGAGGTAAAACAAAATGCCGTCTGGTCAACCCGGACAGTTCTGATGTTGTTATTTTGCGATGATTTAACTGCATACATGGTAGATTCTAACATATTATATTCAGAATTGTAAAACTGCATTATTTAGTACTTACACCCTTTTTTGTTGGTTATTTTTATGATTATTTTATTCAGTTAAATAATTAATAGTCTTTTCATCATTAATCGGCTGCTCATCAGTCACCTGAATGCGCTGTCATCTAACATTGGGACTTCTGACAGCTGTCAATCAGCTGTTAAGCTATTATCTGTTTGTAGCTTTGTCAATGTGACGTATCATCCACTGTGCAGAGGGTTGTGGGTCAGAATAGCCAGAAAAGCATGCTGGCTTGTATACTGCGGAATTGGACCGGATGTAGTAGAACATTCTGGTATTTCTGGCATACTGCCTTTGACATACTATGTATTGGGACATACTAAATCTTTTTCTAGCGTACTATATAGTATGGTAGTATGGGTATTGTAACGCAAAGACAGATTTGGTGATGGTTTTGTGTATTCTTGTAGATGTTATGCAACTTTTTGTTGTTTTGAGTCTCTTTGTAGTCAGTCTGTGAGGTAATTTTGTGTCTGTTTTTGTGGTCGTCTTGTGTCGCTTTGTGGTTGTTTTGCCTGTTTTTGCACTTTTTTGTCTCTCTTTGTGGCCATTTGAGTCTCTTCTGGGTTCTTACATGTTAATTTGACATTTTAAATTTTGCAAGTGAAGTGACACTTTGAGCCCCTTCACTAGGCCCGTTCAGTAATCCATCCATCTCTGCGTCTGTTCTTTTATTTCTGCTGCTGTGACACTTGAATTCACCTTCATGGGATCAATAACATTTGTCTTGTTTCTCTCATGTTATCAACTCTGAAAGAACAATGAAGATCATAGAATAGTTTTTGAGTAACTTCATTAAAGGCCCACTGCCTCCACTCTGAGGTCTGACAAAATTAGCTCCAAATGACCTTCAAAAGATCGCAAACGTGACCTCTCTCCTTCTCTGAACGCCAAGTGACTCGCAGATCAACAAACCATCAGGCTGACAGGTTTAACCTATCTGCCATTAGGCCGTCGAGATATCACACTTTGCTTTAATTCACCATCTTTCAGAGTGTCACACTTTATATTCCCTGGCATGGGTAGTCTACATGCGGATGCATAATTTATCTCAAATTAGCGCCTATTTGAGTAAGCATCAAAGCAAGGCGGCTAAGGTTGGAGGAGAGCTTAAGGAACCGCAGGGAAACCATGGCCAGGATTAATGCGGGAGATTTTTATAAGAAATTACTGGCTTAATGAAGTGGATAAAAAAGCTGTCAGTGTTTTATTGCATCTAAATTGTGTGGAAGTGGTGTTTAGCTGTCTCGCCTACTCCCCACATAATGGGTCGTGACAGTAGCTGTGAGGCTTATTTAACTTAACTGGTGAATAACTTGCATGGCGAAGCTATTCAGCGAGTTGTTTTTATATGCACTAAACCAGTAAGGGGATTTTTTTTTCTCCCCCCACCCCCTTCTCCCTCATTATAATGCCAGAAGAACAACAGCCAACTCAAGAAAACTGACAATTAACAGTGTATCTGGCTTCATATTAAAGAATCGCTGAAATACTATTTTGAGCATTTATAGCAAAGGTTAAAGAGGTCGTTTAGACTTTGAACACAGGAAATATCCGTGCAACATCACTTCTTTACAAATTGGATGTGAGCTAAAGCCTATGTTACATCAATACTGAGTAATCCAATTTACTCTATTGTTATGGTCACACTGCAGGCCCAGTAAATGAAATGGGTTCTCTCTATTGCTCATGGTGGTTACACAAGCTGCTGACATTTATGGTCGTACTTTAACAGACTGTATAATTCACCATACAGGTTCAGCAACTCATACATGCTTACTGTACATTTAACAAGTATGAAAACAGTTATTGGGTTTGGAGAAGGGGCAAAAATTAATAACAGGACACTGAGGGGGTACAGTGGAGTAGTCCTGCAGCGCCATCTTGTGTTTGCTTGTAGGCTTACAGTAGATAAATCATTTTGCCTCTTGACTCACAACTATACAAGGGATTTTTTTCATGTCTGATGTCTGGATTGTTTTGGTGTGAGTTGCCTAGTGCCATAGAGACGTCTGTCTTCTCTCCAATATAATGGAACTAGATGGTACTCGGGTTGTGGTGTTCAAAGCACCAAAAAATCCATTTGAAAAACTCAACAGCAATGTCTCTTTCCAGAAATCATGACCCGGTTACTCAAGATAATCCACAGCTAGTTCGCCGTCTCTGTCAAGTAGCTGTCTGTCAATCACTCACTCTGCAGCACTTCAAAATAAAAGCTCAGAGCTGGATATTCACAGTACTTCAAAATAAAGGTTTTTTTTTTCTACCAGCGACACATTTGCAAATCACTCTTGGACCGCAACCCACCAGCTGGGAACTGCTGATCTTGAGTAATGGGGTCATGATTTCTGGAAAGAGACATTGCTGTCAAGTTTTTCAAAAGTATTTTTTGCTTTTCAAGCTGAGTGCCAACTAGTTCCATTCAAGAGAAGGCAGACATTTCTATAGCCGATATCTTCATAACTCACGAAAAACTTTTTTGATTGATAAATAGCACCATACGTAAGGGGAAAATATGTACTTCTGATTTCAGAATAAACTTCCTTTAATGTGCAGCTGGTTCACTCATTAAAACCGACAATAACAAAATTTAAATTTTCATTTATTTCACATAGTATAGCATCACAATACATGAAATCAATCATCCATCACAGTTCTGATGTGCAAGTGTGTATTTTCAGGTGACTTATAATGAATGGGTCGAGAAGATCTCGAGCCTGGTTCAAGAAGCGAGTTCACCAAGTTACCCAAGTAAAACTTTGCTGAGTAAAATCCAAAACAAGTTTTACAGGCACTTTACTCAGCAAATGTATCGAGATAACCTGTGAATCATCAGATGCTTCGTGAGTCAGGCTCCTGGTCTTTAGATGCAGCCAGAGTTCCCACATCTCATTCCTGATATAAAACAGGCATGGACATGTTGTGTGTCATTGTAATGATAAATTATGAAATTTGGTCTTTTTCCCCTCCTGGTTTATCTGTTTGTCTTGGTTAGTTTCATTTTCACTTTCTTACCTTTTGAATGCAATGAGCAGTGTTATAGTTGAGAACAGTACGAGTTGACAACACACCGACGTAAGCATGCTTGGAATGGGTATATTTCGCTTTTGTGAATCCTGCTTAAACAGAGCCAAACTAAAAACAAAACATGGGTTAATAATTTTGGGCAGGACTGAAACTCTAGGTGGAAAAACATGCAAGTTTCAACCAGTTCATATAATCATCCCAAAATGCCTTAGTCAGCCAATGTGGAGTGTGAACCCCTCCACCAGTCCTGCATCTCAACCTAATACATTTCTTTTTTTAAAATGGTACAAATGAGGTTTTAATCATGACGTATTTTCATTATTTTACTGCTTCTGAGTCATGTAATTATTTTGGCAGTGCTTTTGCAAAGACCATTAACAAATTCCCAACATACTTAATTTTACAACCTATCATAAAGTCGATCAAAAGTGTGATTTTCAGTGGAACACACACAGAAAAGTTACTTTCACTGATTGAAAAGAGTTTAATTATGCTAAGCTGCTGTTATTGAGGACATAAACTCTTTCTGTAAAGGTCCCACTCTGGGATCTAATCAAAATCTTTCATTGACACACACACACACACACAACCATTCATACAAACATATACACCTACACACACTCACACATATATACCTGCATATACACACACGTGTGCGCACGCACGCGCACACACACACACACACACACACACACATACTCATAAACAAGACCAAGTCAGATGGACAGCACAATCCCTTTTCAGTCTGCACACAAAACCTTGTTTTCCCTTCACAAGTGAAACCAAAAAGCGAGTTTTGGGCAGCATTCAGGTAGGGTGAGGTGAGTGGTGGTGAGAGAAAGCTTGCACCGCAACAAGCTTCATCTACATAAGGCCATCTCTGAACATGTGTGGGTTAGGACTTGCAGTTCACATCCACCATCTTTTTTTTGTTTTGTTTTTTTCATCAGCACAGAAGTGGTCGGGGTGGGTTCATCACTAGAGAAATTCCTGCAAACTGACATCACAGTTCGTCCATAAGCGAGAGGGTTTACAACGAGGGTTTGTGTTCCCTCCTCACATTGTTCATTTAGAGGGACCAGCAGCTAATTATCACAGCCTTTGACCGCTTTAGGAAAATCCAAAGAAAGATCCTGAACCTTTTTCCTGTCCAGGTGCAGTTTTACTCTCTCGGACCTCCTCACAGCCAACACGGTGCCTTGCATTCGCCTAAAAAGAATGCCTGAATTTCCCTTCCGTCCCAGCTTGAGAGGCCTGACCCCCGCTGTGCTCCAGTGCTGTCTCACACGCTCGCGGCTCAAGCCGTCTCACAGTACTTTGGGTGCTGGGAGCAAGGGATTGTGATTGGCGCGCCGGTGCGTTTAGTAGTCTGTCCTCTACAGGCTCTCAGGCCGTTCTCCATCTTTCCTTTCCTCTACACTCTTGTGTCTTTTATTTTGCATCAGTGTCTAGACAGTGTTGCGCGGCGTGCCGTTCAGTGCGACGGCCTTGCTGCAGGGCGAGCCCACCGCCTTGGGGCCCGCTGGACGCTGGGTGGAAACGCCAACCTCAAAAACTTCATGGATGGCCTTCCGGAAACAGTGGAAGTTGTAGTCTATTAATCCTGAAGAAGCGAAAAAGATACAACAGATGATTAGATTTTGTTGTGACAATATCTGCACAAAGACAGGGTGTCTACAGGTGTAAACAATTTAAAGTTAAGAGTTTTTAAGACCACTTTGAATTAAATTTGGACAAAACTTGCGATGGAAATACACACCAAAAAGGAAACTATATTCTTTCCAGGTAAATACATAGATGTCAGTTCAAAATGAACAGTAATACTTTCTGTGCTTACGGCTCTGCATGTGAGATTCCACCGCCCTGATTCCTGTTTTGCCACGTTTAAAACACTTTCGACATAGAGCGCAGTTTACTTCATGGACATTTCTGGGCACTGTCATAAGCGATTTGTGCTTTCACTTGCATTTTCCCATTTTTCCCATAGCTCACAAGGTCCTAGTTTAACGATGCAGACTCATCATGTGATCTAAGTGCTCTGAGGGGGCAAAAAAAGGAGCGTTGCACACATACAGGTGTTGCGTCGAAGTATGGTACCCCATCAAAAAGTGTTTCCCTCCTGTTAAAATTATGTTTCTTATATCATCAACACCAAAAATTACATCGGTGATGTGATCAAAACACATTTAAGACCCAATTTAAGACCCATTCAATCTTAATTTAAGACATTTTGGGGACCTGCAACCACCCTGAAAAAAAGTCAGGATGTTGTTGTGTTTTACATTATTTGTATGGGATGCAAATAAAGTAAAGTTGGTCCAATCTGTAGATAAAAAGAGCCATAGGCTTAATTATGTCCCAAAATTAAAAACAAACTGTAATCGGTGAAAACTGAAGGAAAAAGTGCCCATGTAATTATTTGGTTAAGTGTCAGTAAGTCTTGTTATGTAAGGCTCTTGTATTGCAAGAAAATGAAAAGTCTGAGGAGAAGTAGTGATAAAACGAATCAAAATTAATTTAATTAATTTGTGCATTTATTTTCATCCATCAAAAATCCATAGATTGAATTTTTTTCTGCATAAATTAGGTTATAATGTTAATCTGAAAATGTGATACTACAAAAAAAAGCAACTTCTACCTGGTACAGACAGAATAACATGAACAACTGTTAAATAATGAAATCCACTGCCAAATCCAACCACAACATTTTCAAAAGTTAATGATGTTTAATCCCTGTGGAGACTGGCAGGTGTTAACCTAACTAGATGGTCATTTCTGAGAAGCTGAGCTTTGATTTATGAGCTTGTATTGTATTGCATTATAACAGCAACACTTTCTGATCTAATAATATTATGTGTACATATGTATTAAAGTAATTAAAAAAACACACCAAACTACAAATATAAAAATGACTTAAGATTTCCAATGTCAAAATGCAGCATTTATTGCAGAGTTTATGGGGCACTCCACCATTTTAACAGATGAAGATCAGGGTACTCTTTACAAGGAAAACTAAGATTGTACAGTTATGCCACTTCCTCTGTGGCTACTGAAGGAGCTTCCTAAAGTCTGAGAAAATAACCAAGACAGTCATCAGGGTTAGCTTGGTTTGGGCTTGAGCCTTTTAAAGAAACACTGTGTTACAAACTGGCTGCATGGAGTCTGGGTGAGTTGGGACTTTGACAGGGAGGGAGGGTCTAACAAGATATGTCATTAAGTTGCATTATAAAAAGTGTTTTGGAACCTGACCCTTACTAGGGGTGGCAGTAGCTCAGTCCATAGGGACTTGGCTGGGTTGCTGGTTCAAGTCCCCATGGGGACCAAGTATGGGGTGTGAAGACTGACAAGTAATAAAGTAATTTAAAAATAATAATAATCTAAAGAGTTGTTCCGATTCCAATAACTGAAATGCCTCCCATACTCCCTACAATGCTAGATCATGTATCAGTGACTGTGAGTCTGCACCGATCTGATAACACATATTTTATTGATAAACTTTAATGAGGGTGTCAATGTTTTATTTTGTTTTTTATTTTTAGAATATTTCTGGAACTTACTTTAAACTGCCTCCGCTTAGAAAATCTGTCATTTTATTAAAGGATCAACTGCACTCTTCTTCGCCAACTGGCAACCATTTTTAAGTTTCGTGGCAAATATGGAAGTTGAAAAATTGTAGTGACACACGCTGTACTCCCCTAGGTTATGTCACACAAGTTTTGTTTTTTTTCTTGTCTGTTAGATTTCCTTTGACTGGTCTGGCTTTCTCTGTTTGTTCCTGGCTTGATGGGTGGGTGGGGTTGTCTTTTTCTCCTTACTGGTTCTGCGTTTGTTTATTAATGCTCTGTATATCTTTATTGAATTACCAGTAAAAATACCTTGTTTAAATTGCCTCTGCTTCCTCACCATTATAGCTTTCCTACGAGGGCTCAGATGCGATCATATCCCTTTCAGAAGCTTTGAAATCCAGCTTGTTTATTTTGAGTCAATTAAAAACGAATAATTCTAACAATAATGTCTTTTGTGATTGTTTATCCATTTATTGTCGTTGGCCGTTAGCTGAAGCCTGCTGAGCGCAAGATGTATCCACTGATGCATTGGGTCAAGTCTGTTGACAAATCAGAGATTGTGTTGCTGTGTGCGTAACGGTGCTGATTCCAGAGGACATGAGCAATGGAATAACATGACATTCACCCCATCTGAGCGTCAGTAGATCTGTGCTGTTTGGACAGCAACCGAAATAATGAGTAGAATATTGTGAGTTATTTATATTTAACACAATGGCATTGGATCAATACTTAGTGTCAGAATCAGTATCAGACAGGAAAAAATGGAATCGGAAGTTCTCTACTTAAAGCCAAAAGTCCGATATGGATAAGCTTTTATTATTGTTTCTAAAAATCTATCTCATGTAAGTGAAATATTACATTGCTGGATTTTCCCTTTAATGTATTTATTTATTTCAACACATGACAATGTAAAGTCGTCCTTGTTCTGACTTGATACTCTGTGTCTACATGTGGATACACATCGGCTGCAGTGCTAGAATAATTTGGAAGAAAATCTGAAAACACTTGACTCCAGGCCACGTCACCATTAGCCAAATTAAGCCAAATGAGCTCCAGGGGATCATGGATTTCTCTGACAGTTTACCTTTGCGCTCAAAGCTTTCTTCTCGCAGGATGCAGACAAGGGCCAGGAACTTGGTGACCTCTTTCAGGTACAGCACAGTGGTGTTGTTGAGCTTGATGATGGCCATGGACTCCTTGTCGTAGGCACTGCCGCTGCCGTCCTCCCTCAGACTGGTGTGGCACAATACAACACACCACACCACAGTGTTCAGGGGAAAATGTGAAATAAACTGCAGCTTGTGGATTAATTAAGCAAACACATGCATAAATTAAGTTATGCTTCAATGAGACAACACAGGGGTAAACTCTAGATCCTAAATCATTAAGAAATGTAGGTTTTTCTGGTATTCAACATGTTAATTTATACAGAAAGTTAATCCAAAATCTACCCCACAGATACTCTTCCTTCTGTTTTAATGCACTTATTATAAAGTTAAAGTCTACAAAACACAACTAGCATCTGAATGACAGGAAGAGCTAAAAAACAACAACTCTGACCTCCATTACTCATGTACAAATAAAGCACTCTCACCCATAGATGCAGGAGACGTCAATGACCACGTCGATCATATCACAGCACAGTTCATAGGACTGCATGTCTACAGGAGAGCTGTCTGTGGCGATGTAGATCTTACTGACCACGTCGAACAGAAAGGCCTTCTCTATACCTGAATTCTGTCAGTGACAAATAGAAGGCAACGAGGATGACACAGAGGAAGAGACAAAGGAAAGAGAAAGGATGTTAGGACATCGATAAGGTACGTCGGACATTTGTTATCAATACAGTGGTGGTGGGCAATATGATGATATATTCAATGAAACAATACCAATTTGGCAACTGTCAGATTTTATTACTGCAACAACTAAACATTATTTGTCATTACCCTGACAATCATTCTCTCGATAAATCGCTTGGTCTGAAATACGTCAGACAATACTAACATCACAGTTTTCTTAAGTTAAAATTGACATGATAAAATTGCTTCATTCGTTCAGCCAACAGTCCAAAACCAGCAAAGACTTACATTTCAAAATTTGGATCTGCTGAATTTCTGCTTCAAAATAACTCAAATGATGAATCAATATGAAGATTGTTGCTAATGAACTAGTCTACTAATTGTTTGTCCTAGCCCTAGATTTTTTTTATGCCATTTATAATGTTTGGTTATCCCTTTATTATCGAAGTACAGTATTTAGGCCATTGTCAACTAATAACACAAATCAGTGAGATGGCTTGTAGGCAATATTGGATTTTATATGATTTGCATCAATATGATGAAGTATCTTTATTTGTCATCGGGGTCAGGGGAAAAAAATCAATACAATATAGTGTCATGTTATTTTGCATGACATGACACCAAGTATTTATTTTTATTACATAAATTATTAATATTGCAAATACCAATTTAACTTTTGGTGCGAGAAAAACAAAGTTATCTTTATGAATTTAACGCCACATGTAGTGAGTAAGTGATTTACACATGGGTTAGGGCTGTGGTTTTTAAATGGTGTGCCGCGATGCAAATCCAGGTGTGCTGTGGGATTTTGTGATAACCACAGTTATGAATGAATTTTTAATTGACTGAATCAGTATGTTGTGTGCACCCATTTCCTAATAAAAAGAGGCAAACTCTACCTTTAAAAATGTAATTTGATTTAATTTAATAGACCTTCATGGGGATGCTATTTGTCACCGTTCGCACGAGGGAATTATAAGTGTGTGACACATCACGTTATCTTACATTATTTCCCATTTAAATGGATGTGTTATTGGTGCTTTGATGTAATTTTAAAAAAGTTTAAAATTAATTCTTAAATCATTTTGTTAATATTTCCTGTGTAATGGTTGATTTGAATTGTTATTTGATATCAGTAGATAAAAACAAACATTAACGTTGTGATTAGAGTGATAACACTTATTATAGAGGCTGTTGTGCACAGATTTAAACACAGGTATGCCTTGGGTATAAAAAGTTTGAAAACCACTGGGTTAGGGGATTCTTTTGAGTATCATAATAATATCGTATTATTGGGCCTCTGGTGATTCTCACCCCTAATTTGTCTGGTACTTAACTTCTACATGCCACAACTTATCAATACACATATTAAAATCTGCCAGAAGTTTTGTGAACATTCCTAAGGAGACCACTGACAAGTCAAAACTGCACTGAACATTATAACTGGGCTTCACCTTCTGGCACATTTTATCATGTGTACTAATGATGTAAATACAATGACAGTGATTTAAATTACATACACAGTACTGTGATCCCTTTTTATCCACATGGAAAATGAGGTCATAAGAAGAACTTGGGTTCACTTCGGTTCAGTTCAGCTGAGTTCACAAAGCTTCAAAATACTACGTGTTCCTTAATGTTTTAAATGCAGCTTTAATCACCCAGTGAAGCTAGGATGTGTGCCAACAGACGACATCCACACAGCCAAAAATCAAACCTTTCAAAGCTGAATCTTGCAAGTCATCCCAAAGGCAGAGGCACTAAGTTCAACTGACTGCTCTTTGAAGTGTTTTTCAGGACTTAGTCATGAAATGTAACATCCAAAGACAGAGTCTGAGCTTTGCACTTAAAGCTTCTCAAGGAGATATTTTTCTCTGTCACGGAGGACTTTTCTTAAACTACTTAAAGTCCCTGGATACCAAAATATTAAGTGCAATTTGCAAATATCATGTGAAGCAGCACAGCTTGTTGGGTTTTATATATTGTCGTATATGTCGTTGTGAATGTGAGCAATATCCATAGACCAGCATCACAATCACAGACTGTAAGGGCAGTGGAGGAAGTACCAATCATAAAGTGCTATATGTGCTGGCAGTGACTCACATGACGCATGCGGTCACACACAAATCACGCTGGCCAATGACAAACTCACAAGATGGCTTCATTCACAAAGTGCCGTCTGCTGTTGACTCACAGAAATGAAGATGTTTAGGAGGTTCTCCAGAGTGGGGAGCTGAGGGATGAGCTTCTGCACCACTTTACTGAAGGCCTCGAAGATGGAGTGGTCGTAAATACTCGTCAAGTAAAAGCTGAATGAGAGAAAAAAAAAAAAAAAAAAAGGAGGAAGTGAATAAAGCAGTTACTCGCAGGATACACTTCTCACTTCCTTAAAATACATATGAAAGCAGGTAAAAATAGAAAGAGTCACAAGCTCACATGACAAACAGACACTGGATGATAGAAAGGAGCTGTTAAATCAAAGCCAGTTTCAGACACAGAAACACAGAAATAAAAACACATTATTAGCAAAAACCTATCACCATATTTCAAAACTGGATACACATGACTTGTGGACTTTGGTTGCTTCGATATATAAATAAAAAGGTCAGACCCTGAAGCTAGTGGCCTGAGCCAAATGTCTGAATACACTTGGCAGAAGCTCAACTCTGCAATACATTACAGTGAGGAAAGCACCAGAGAGCCACAAGGCAGAGCAAAAAAAAACCTCAGCTCCACTATATATCCGGAGCTGCTCTGGCTGTCTCACCGGAATAAACAACAATCTCACCCCACATAAAACACAGAGCAGTGTGTGCCAACATAGACCAAATGTCAACAGTAAAGCTGCGGCAGAGCTGACCGGGATCGGCCAGGACAGCCTGTTTAATGTTGTACACCACAAGTTTCTGCACAGTGAGTCAGGGCAAAGGCTATTAATGAGTAGTTTTATTTTTTGATTAGGGCTGCAAAACCAAAAATAATAAATATACACTGACAAACTAAAAAAAAAAAAGAAAAAATACAACATCTGAGGGGCTGAAACCAGAGAATTTTGGGCATTTTGGATTGATAGGAAACATTATATTGATTACCAAAAATGTTACCAACCCTATTTGCTTAATTCACTAATCGGTCATTCTTCCAGCTCTATAACGAATAAAACTGTTGATGCCTTACAAAAATCATGTGATGAACGGCTATCACAAATATGCCAAAGTTCAATTTATGAAGTCAACTTGTGAAAAGCAAACAAATCTTCACATTTAAAAGGTATACTATGCAAAATTCTTTGACCCACTAGAGATGTGTGGTGGTGTATTTTTCTGCAGAGACTCTGCCCTCTGCCTGTATTTTCAGATCTTTTTGTTATTTTGCCGTGTTCAGGATGCTCCTGGGTACAGCACGCAGGTGAAGTCTGGACTTTATAAGCAGCACGCATCCAAAAGAAAGTTACAAAAATCTCTGACACAGCACCAAGCAACACAAATAAAGTGAGGTGAAAATACCAAGCTGACAAAGCTATGGTTGGCTTAACTTTAATTCCCGCATAGTACACCTTTGAAGAGCATAGTATCTTAATCGAAAAATGACTTAAACAATGTCTTTAATCAATTAACAATACTGTCATGAATTAGCTTTCCGTCTGTTGAATAAACCAGGGGTAGGCAATCTACGGCCCCCGAGCCACATGTAGCTCGTAAGCCCCTCTCCAGTGGCTCCCTGTGGCTTTGACAAAAAAATAAATGGATATGAATAATGGTTATTTGTTAACATTTTAATTTTAATTCATCATTATTGTAGGTCTTAAGTGATTATGACATTGTCCAACTGTAAAAATGTGTAGCCAAATAAATCTGGACTGACTTTTTTATGGTTGTAACAAAGGTTTTAGGAGTCCAGATAAAAATGGATCCTTTTATTGCTATATTTGGGGTATCAGCCGAACAACTCCAAATTAACTCCTCAAAGTCAGGAATATTAACCTTTACTTCACTTTTGGCAAGACGTCGTATTTTACTACTGTAGAAATCTCCTAAACCCCCGTCTATATCACTGTGGCTTCAGGATGTTATGGCCTTTGTTAAATTTGAGAAAATAAGTGACAGGCTCCTCTGATAACTTCACTCGGAAACTTAAATTCTCTTTAATTCCATAACAACCCTGTCTTTTATTTTATTTATTTATATATACACATAAAATTTTCTTAAATCAATTAATTTGCTACAAATGTATTATTTACTATTTTTTATTTTTAGTTGATTTTTATTCTTCTATCTATAACCTTACCTTCTTTCTCTTTAACCACACTTAATTTGGGGGTTTATTTACAACCGGACTATGTACACAACTATGTACAAACTTATGTCTGTTTTTTCCCCCATGCAGAGACCATTTTTATTGTTCCTGTTCCGTTTACAAAAAAAGGGGGATAGCACTTGTAATTCTCTGTTGAAATTGTTATAACATTTCATCAGCTGCAACGTGCGTCACATGTCTACAGCCTGGCACCTTTTCCTCTAAATTTTGCAGAACCTAAATAGCTGTGTTTAGTCTAGGTAGACCAACTATTAATTCCAAATCCAAAACAGGAAGAGTTTGATAGGAAAATAGAGAATTCAAATGTGGGTGGTTAGATTTGTTTGCTTTTACCACCGACACTGCAACGTTAAAGAACCAAATAATCATAAATATCCTACTGCAGAGGAGCCAACCTGTGGTAAAACATATTAATGAACGCTCATTTAGACCTGTTTGTAATGTTGATAGGCTAATTTAGACTTAATAGGTTTTGTTACCTCGTTTATTATGAGGCTTAAAATGTTTGGTGGTTCCACAAAGTTATTTTTTTAGTCAAAACAGCTCTTCTAATATCAGTGGTTGCTGAACCCTGGACTAAGCCTTTAATCAAGTAATCATTTTAGCTCTACTCGAGCCTTTTGAAGGGCTATTTCCTCAGGTTGCATGACGCAGCAATATTTTCAGAAAATAACAGACCAACAAATCTCCTACACTGGTGATGGCGTAAACGACTGTGTGGTGACACTGCAGAATATGGACCAAAACGACACACGTGTGCTTCAGCCTTGTTTCTATTTCTTAAATGTGTCAGACCTTAAGAATGTGAATCTTAACAGCTTTGGTATCTGAACCACAGGTCATTGTTTCCTCATTAGGAGGTCAGAGAGGAATCTCACAGTAACACTGAGAGTATGCAGGACACAGGCTACACCAACACAACTGAAAGTACAAGACTTATCAACCAATAAGCTTCTGCCCTGAACGACTGTGTCACACAAATAACTTCAAACACATGTCAGTTACAGTATGTGCTCTCGAGTTTATGCCGTCTCTTGTGTTACCACTGATGCACACACACTATCATATTTTGTCATTTACCATAACTCTGCTGCTCCAGGAAGTTTCATATCTTGATAACACTCTTCCTGAGAGATTAAATTACAAGTCATATGCCACTAATGGTGATGACGTTGTACTACATGTACAGACTCAGCTGAGAAAAAAAAAAAAAAAAAAAAAAAAACAGCACACCTTACAGTGTTTATGAATGCAGCCTTATTCTCACTTTCAGACTTGACACAAATTTGATTCAGTGGGAGGTGTGACTAGCTGTTAACACCTACGCGTCTTGTGGAAGCACAAAGTTGTTTTAACTCAGGGAGTTGAACTGAATTGATGGATTTAATTTTAACGAACTTACTTTTTATTTGCATCAAGGTAGGCTCCCACGATTGAAATTACACCAAACCAGGCCTACAAATTAATATAGAGTGAGCCTATTAATTCATCCCATCAAGCGAAAGACACATGAAGACATCTGGATTCTAGTTACATTCAAGTATAGCAACTTCAATTAAGTTAGCTTAGTAAACGGACTGAATTAGAAATTATTTTTGGAGGACATTTGAGGTTTCTGATTAGCTGCTGTACCTGTCAGAGCTTATTTCTAAACTGTGCCTTTCTTTTTGATCATATTTGGGTATTAAATCAGCTCAGCATGAAAAGTCTTACTGTACACACTTAATATTATAAAGTAAAAAAACAGCATTAGGTTTAAAGATTTGTAACATCAGAAATGTGGACTTTGACACAGAAGAGTTTGACTCATTTTGACAAAAATAAAAAATGGACAAATTAAATTACGTAAAATGTTTGTGGCAATTAAGAAAATTCAAATTTAAGGCTACTTAATGACTTTAAAGGCTTAATAATTTGTTAATTTGAATTTAGGACCTTTTTAGACTCTTTAAGGACCTGCAGACAGACACCCCATGCTTTAGTGTATTTTCATAATGGATTGAGTCATTGTTAAACAGAGTTCTAGTTTTGCCGCTCTAGGGTGCCTTGATTTTGCATCTTACCCATTCATGTAGACATTTGTCTCACTTTGTGATAAAAAGCTTTACATGTTATATTAAGGGACTCAGATGTTAAGGAGAAAGAAAGAGAAGGGTCTATTTGCATGATTCTAACAGCCATGCAGTGATGAGATAGGACAGCAAACTAAGATTAAACATGCATCAATAAAAGGTGTGTATGTTTTAGTCACAAACTCAATAGTAACTCTATTTACCAACATCTTCTATGACTGCACAGGCAACAAGGATGAAATTATTTCTTCTTCAGTCTTGTTCAGATGTAGAAGTAAAATGATAGCATGTTAAATTAAGTGTACCTGAGATGCAGCTTTTCTAAGCTAGCGTCTGCCAGATCATCATTGGCTCTCTGATGGATGTCTCTCTGGGTCTCGATCTTGTGATCGTCTGAGAGGCCGTCCACTTTGTGGATGAACACCTCGAAGTTGATCTCTGGATTGACCCTGTAGGCCCGCGACACAGTGAGGTGAAGCCTGCCCAAGGCCTCCACGTAATCGTCCTATGAGGAAGGAAGGAAACATATTAATACACATGTGCAATACGTACATCTGTTTAGAAAGTGAAATCATAATACTGGGCATAAATGCATTACAAAAATCAAAACTTTACGTAACAGTCCTTTTTTATGTCACAATTTTCTTTTATGAATGTATTAATGCACACAATCACCATATAATTAATCACCTTTTTTCTGTCATACTGTCAGCTGAGTTAAAGCATTTGAGAGCAAAACAATTAAAGCTGGAGTACGCAGATTTTTTTTCTTTGGTGTCACTGGGCAAAAATCCCATAACATTTGAGCATATTTAAATTCAAGTGAACACTAGACTTCTACACCTCTTGGCTCTGTTTTCAGGCTTTAGAAAATGTAGGCTGTGATGAGAGACTTTGGCCAATCACAGGTCATTTCAGAGAGAAGCATTCCTTTTGGCTGTACTACAAAGATGTGTGTGCACATCCCGTCAGATGGTGAAAGCCTGATTCAGTGGTGGACAATCCTGCAGGGAAAGTTGTTTTTCCAGCATTCGCAACAACTGCCTGCGCTGCAAAGCAACCCAAAAAGGGAGACAGAGTTGACAATAAACAAAATAAAACGTGTTAATCTTGGAGAAGTGTCTCTGAGATGAACAGAAATTGTTGCTATGGATTAGCTTTCTGCTAACAAGAGCCAAAGACTCAGGGTTGCAGCTTCAAGTTTATGTTTATGTAGCTAATGTTAGCTAGAGCCTCGAATCACAGTGTGTCAGCTGTCCATACAGCGTACAATAAAACATATGATTAAATACATCAATGGGTACATCATACATCACTGGGTAGCTGAATGGAGTGCGTGCATGTGCCCATGGTTGTCAGAAAGAGAGAGAGAGAGCTGCAGGTGTTTTCAAAATCTGTTGTTTTTCTGCCTTTTCCAGATTTCTGCCTACCCCTGCTTTAAGCCTCTTTTGACCTTTAGATACCTCAAAATTGCATGTGACTTTCTTCTGCCTTTATGAACCTGGTAAAGAGCCCTTTTAAATACTTGAGTCCAGCGAAGGATTATACTTAACACATAACCTACAATTACATCTACGCCACAGCTAATTCCTGTTAGTTGATGAACAGGAAAGTCAACACACACACACTGCCTTTTCAAAGTGTTACAGAGACAACACAAACACAATCATGTGTTGCTCCAGGACAGGGAGGTGTACGCTCTCATCAGCTTTAAACCAGGTATGAGGAAATATACTGCTGCGCTATCTTCCAAAACAGCAGGAGAAAAACAAGTCTCCTCCGATATCGCCGTGTGACCAAACTGCTGAGACTAATTGAATCTGATGCAACTCTCTGAGTACAAATAAACCCTGCAATCAGATCAGCTGTGGCTAACATCCTAGTTGAGATTAGTTCTTGAAAGCACTTAGAGCACTGGCATCAAAGCCACGGCATGTAATTGTCTTTTTTCTGGCTATTCTGGCTGTCCATCACTGAGTTCACTCTCAAGGTCTTTTACTGGACCTAACAGTGAGCTTTATGTGTGCAGCTTTACCTTGATGACACAGAATGTGTGTTGAAGTGAGTCTGAATATAGTCAGATGTTGTATTATTACAATTAAAAACCCCGTCAGTGACAAGATAAACACTTTCTGTTCTTCACCTGAGCATCAATGACAAATATCAACGCCCCGGTTCCTCTGAAGATCATCTCATAGTCGAAGGTGGGGTCGAAGAAGTCCACCTGACCTGGGAAGTCCCAAATCTGGAAGTTGACAAAGGAGCTGCTGGAGATGTCGTCCTTGTAGATCTTGTTGGTGCTCTCCAGAAACAAGGTCTCATTGGGAGACATTTTGTGGAACACCACCTGAAATCAGAGTTGTTGTAATGTTTATGTGGAATAAATGCAGATGACATGTGTTGGGGATTTTGTGTGGGTAACTTGAAGTCCTTAAATAATAGTTTATACTGGATACAAAATAAAAATTGTCCTAAAAGCTGGTATTTTATCACAGGCAGGTAACAGTTTCAACACTGCTATGTAATTTCCAGATAAACCTTTAGCCAAATGAACATGGCAACAGTGGAAGAGCAGGTTATGAGTTTATTTTCAGACTTACGGAAACTACAGTTCCCTAAAACTGCTGGTGACGGTAAAATCTCATAAATATAACCACACTGAGCCCAGGTGACGCTTGAAAATAACAACATAGACAAATAATCAACTTGGAGATATTATATAAAGTTTTACAGACAGACTTTATCGAAGGTACTCATTATGGAATTTACATATCAGTCAATTTAATATTTTGTTTTTATTTTTTGCCACTCCAAGATTTGTTTAAAAATGTATTTGGCATCTATGTACAACCAAGAGACTCATTTTAATGGACTGTAAATCATTCTCACTACCGTGTTTTCTAAGGTGGATCATACAGATTTTTAAAAATGAAGTTTATAAGTTCAAATTCCCTGAAAGTTAATTTTCCGACATACTGCGATGCACCTTCAGTGATTAGTCTCATTTCAACTTATGCTTTTGCTTGGTTTTAATGTTTGTTAAATGACTGTTAAACTTGTGTTAAATAGCTGAGACTTAAAACATTTTGTTAAACACTTTTTAACACATTATTTGCCTGTAAAATTATGACAAATATTGAGCATTTAATAATACAGCAAATATATAATAACTTTATATACTGACTACAATCTTTGAACGTGTTTTTAGGGGTTTCTTTACTACACAGCTGGTGATTTACTGTAAATGACTTTCTTCCTTTACGCTATAATTCAAGCACAAAGGCATAACTCTGGCGTCACATGCAGAGCAAGAGAGAAAAGGCCAAGACATTGCAGACTCACTCTGATGTAACTCACATCACTCAACATTCAGCATTTTATAGCTGCGTGCTTTCAAACAGCAGACAGCAGCTGTAAAGTAAAGTGTGATTAAGGGTTGATCAAGGTCTTGGTCCACTGAATACAGTTACAGGAGGAAAATAAGTTGCAGGGGGTGACAGCGGTGGACCTGGGAGTGTTCTCCCCAGCACTGCCATTTTAAAACAGTTTGTGGGCCACTGAGGTCACAGGCCAATGAACCAGCAAAAAGCCAAATCACATGTTTTTCAGCCCAGACCGGAGGCTTACAGGAGAACATTAGTCTGAGACTTGACGGTGTGTGGATTCCTGCAAAACAGTACGAGTGTGTGCTTCAGTTCAGAAAACTGCCATTTACTTTTGTTTCTTCTGTGTGTAGGATAAGCTCCTGGTGAGTCACGCTATATCCAGCCTGACTCTACGTCCCACTTGGATTTTAACATAAATAATAAAATATCATAGACGGCAAAACTGCATCTCATCTATTATTTAACCGCAGTGCCCGTCTGAGAGCGGTTGACTTGAAAAATATAACTGAGACAGCCAACCTTGCTGTAAATGTTGGCTGGATCACAAAATAGAAAAGGCATTTGTATCAGAGAGGCAGACCAGCTGGGCTCCAGGTTTACTGCATGTCAGTTGGTTTTGATAATTTGATTACTTGCACATTTGTTAGGGACGTCACACTACTAAAGTACAATACAAATTAGGACTTATAACTTTGTGGCCATGACTTGTAGAGGGGCCCTGTGTCATATTCTAATTCTAAGAGCTTTATTACTGTAGTTAATATTGTGTTCACGTGGTGCATGTTGCTAATCAATCAAATTTACACAAATGAACACAAAATAAATGTTACTGCAGTACAGAGGTCAGGTTTTTGCTGCAGTTTTTATAGCAGAGGTAGACCATCTCAACTAAAAACAGGCCATTGCCACTAAGTTTGGCAAATGATACATTAAAGGAGCAATGTGTGGATTTAGTGGCACCTAGGGGTGAGGACTGCTCATTGCAACTAGCTGAAACTTCTTCCATGTGCCAAGAGTGAGCTCCTGGTTAGGATTCCTTCAGTTTTCATTGTTAAGGAGGTATTTACTGGGAGCCGAATTATCCACAGAGGTCTCCTCCTCTCCAAAAAAAAACGTACCCAGTGATTTAAACTGATAAAAATACTGAATAAAGCAAGTTTTACTTTAAAAATCTGTGTTTTTCCAATGGTATCTGGCACAGCGGAGGGGCCATTTACTACAGTGGTTGATGTGAATATGCGGCTGGCCCCATCCAAAGCCAGTATTTTGTTTGTCTTTACTGGCCTACTGTGGAAACATGGCGCAAAACACTGACTCCGCAGACGAGGACCCACTCCGTATGTAGATACAATTGACTTATTTTAACCTCCTGAGACCCGAACTTTTGTTTGGTATGCATTCTTAATTTCTCCTAACTATTTGGGATCAGTAGAACCCGATAAGTACAAAAAACGAAAGTCCCAAAGTCTTCAAAAGAGTACTTACTGATTGATAAGCAGTGTCTTGGCTTGTTACAGTTGCTAAAATTGGTCAAATTTGTTGCCAAATCAAACTACAACCATTATTAATCATAAAAAAATAAGTTTCAACCATAAAATGTGATCAGGTTTCGGACCTTGTCCACTTTTGTGTTGGCATCGGCTGCAGATTGACTTTGCTTGGAGATGGCTACCATCTTGTTTTTTCACACATTAGTGTATTGTGCTCTTACTGCCACTAGATGGCAGAAAAAAAAGTGTCCATGAACGAGGACAACAGGTCTAAGTTAAGTAGAATAAGGTATAAGGTCAAGTAAACCTAAAATGTGATGTGCTCATGCAAGGACGCAGGGTCTCAGGAGGTAAAGGTAACAAAAACACATTGATTCTTATTGTTAGGTAATACTAAACTAAACATACTGATTATATGATATTAAATTTTTGCCAATATAGCCCCCAAAATCGTACACACCGTTCCATTAAACTATAGGGAAAAACAGAGGTGCTTTTCCCACAGCAGAAGCCATATATGTAATGAGTGTGGCTGTTGTTTAGGCCTTCATGCACTAAGCACATTGATCACAAGACGAGTTGTGTCAGGATCTTGGTGGTTTACTGCCACAGCTATAACTTTTTCAATGAGAGACCTTGGGAGCCCTGATAGCTCTGGATTTAATGCAGGCCACAGGGCACATATTGCACACGGGGCAGTTGATGGTGGGGGGTCAGCAGGGGCCTCCTGACTCATTAATCCAGCCATGTTTAAAGTTAATGAGCATGTTGTCCTGGCTGCAGGTGCTATGACGGATGCAGTGATTTAACACAAAGTGTTATGACTTGCAGAATGGAAGGTGTGGTCGGGTTGCAGTCATGTGAGATCTACACATCAGACCTGCCCAATGCCTCACAGCTGGGTGGGACTAAGATATATTTGGCATGTTGGATAAGTTGTTAACCAAACAGTCACATGCTTTGTGTCCATGTATCAATACAGATGCACCGCGCGTCTGCTGTCCACCTGGTTAATAATTTACTGCTACAGCTACACTAGCGTTAGCTAACACTGAAGGCTAACTGCTTGTTAGCTGCAGGAAAGAGGGGTTTTAATTTCAGCTCTCACACTCTCGTGTAGCTAGACATGTTATCTGCTGGTTCATAGCTATCATCACCAACTCGCTAGCTATTTTGGCTAACGTCCCATTTAGTTGCGTGCAGCAGGGGGAAGGCGCCGCTCGCCTCGAGAGGCTAATAGTTCACCATCTCTGCCTACCTTCTGTATGGATGATTTGCCACTTCTCCTCAAACCCATTAGCAGGATTCTCGGTTTGGTGTCGGACGGCGCCGGGCTGTCCTCAATGTCGGCCTCCTCTTCACCATAGCCGAAATCTTTGGGGAACGAGTCCGCAACCCCGTAGCTGTCAGCCAGCTGTTCCACCTCGTACTGAATCGACATTTTGACCTAACGACGGTCGCTTCCCCTCTTCCCCCCCTTACTTGTCGGTCGCTGCACCCGTGTTTGTATCACACCAAGACAAACTAACGTTACACAGTGAAATCGTTTATCAATAATGCCCTGGCTACTTGGAAACACCGAGCGTGATCCCACACATTTCCTTAGGATTTCCTCTCCCCTGAAAAAAACTCACCCTTTGTTCCCACCCCTTGATTCTGATTGGCTGTCGGAATTAAAACACGAAAAGTGATTGGTCGAACCGCCTGTCACTCTACTGAGGTTTGTCGCTGTCACCTGACTAGTACTCAGACCTGTTTTGTGACCTATCACCCGAATAAGTGGTAAATACACACTCTTTGCGCAGCTGTCTTAAGCCGTTTGAGTTTGTAACAACAACATATCATTTATATATTTTTATTTTCTGTAAAATAAGTAACATTTGACGACGTTTATTATTAAATTATTTATTATCAAATAGAAAGTAGGCAGCGCTGGTGTTCTGCGATATCACCAGCAGATGGCGGCAGACATCCATTTCATAAAGTGTACGCGTTCATGGTCTTCTTAAATTGTCGGATCTAAAAGCGTCTATAACTTGCAAGCACTCATTTCAACTCAAGAACATAGGATGTACTTTGTTATGAGGCAAATATGAGCTAGATGGCTAATTAGTTAGCTTTGCGTCTCTATCCGAGCCATAGCCACGACTTTATGATTTTTAATCATGTGTCATGACTTTTGCTCTGCTTGTGTTCGGTGCATGTTCTTTACGAGGCACACCTGAAGGCAGCAGACCCGTTGCATGGACGATGGTGATGAACCAAACGAAACTTAACTTTTCGGGCGGTTTGTCGGCGTTTCTAAACAAGGTTTGCGGTGGAAACCGGTACTCGTAAATATTGTATCTTTCAGAAGAAAGTCAGCTTCACAGCCCACATCATTATGGCACATTACAGAGTAAGTATGTTTGCTGTCGCTTCATGTTACACCCATGCCCAGTAGAAACTGTTTTCTTGTCTACCAACTGTAAGCTAGCTATGCTAATATTAGCTAGCTAGGTGTTTCATCAGTGCATAGACAGAACACCTGTGACAGCTTTTGGTTTCCATTATCATTGAAGTTTATAAATGTTTGTGGATAAACTTAAGTTAAGGTAATGTCAACAGGCTCATTACAAACTCTTTTTTGACCACCATTTTCTGCTGCAGGTAGTAATATGACAGTTTTGTGTATTTTAATATCATTTTTAATCGTGTTTTCTGACTTAAACTTGCTAGAAGTTACTAAACCTGACAGTTGAGGGTGTGGTTGGTAGTGAAATTGTTTTATTTTTCTCCTCCTACAGGCTCCAGACTCCAAAAGGGAGCAGTTTCGCAGATATTTGGAGAAAACTGGTGTTGTGGACAGTCTTACTAGTGGTATGGCACTCTTTAATTATAGTTATTTCTGTCTTTGTGCTTGGACACTTTGTTATAAAGCAACCCAGGAGAGCTGAAGACAAGGTTAACACTGAAACTTGCTATCTATTTAGAAACAAATCCTCTGAAAAGCAAACTATTGAATTGCTGTGATTTGTAAATAATACCAACTAATCATCTAATGTCACACTTTAGTACAAAATTAACTTTCTTAGTAATAAGGGCTATGTATTTGACATTTTGTGCCAACACAGTAGCAGAAATCCAGTGCTCACAACAAAACATTTTGATATCTCATATGAAGGAATACAAAATATTGTTCTACAAAACCCATTTTCTTCATAAAAAATTAAGCCAAACTTCACAAATGCATCCATTTTAATTTTAGCCTAATACAAAGCAGCAGTGCAAGAATTTTGCCCAAATAAACACAACCTAAAATGACCAAATGTCTTTTTAAAGGTCCAGCGTATAGGATTTAAAGAGATATATTGGCAGCAATGGAATATAATTTAATAAGTATATTTTCCGTAGTGTATAATCACCTGAGAAAAAAAAAGAATTGTCTTGTTTTTGCTAGCTTACAATGAGCTGTATGTATCTAGCTAGGGAGCCGTCTTCATCTATTTGTTCGTTGTGTCTCACTGTTATGTTTCTACAGTAATCCTGAATAGACAAACCAATCACCGGCTCTAGATAGGACCGTCTATGGACATTCATTTTCACGTTGGCCATGGCAGATAGTAGTCAGTCTACGATGACCCAACAGTGTCAGAAAAACAGTGATGTTAAAATCACTGGTCTGTTTATTATGGAGGAGAAGAGAGTTTTGCAAATAAGTTGGCCCCCATTACAAACCATTATGTCCAAATAAAAAGATAAAAAAAAAAAAAGGTGAGCACACAGTGAATTATCAGAGAATAAAGGTCAGGGAATATCTGAGCAAAACAACAGATGAAGAGCACAAAATCTGTCCAGCCAAGGATTTGCTGCAAACATTCACTTTCAGTGTCAGATATAGCTGGTACTAAAAAAAGCACTGATATTTGATACCCAGCTCTATCAGTTGTTGCCTCAGTTCTCATGCAGCTTTATTAAAGTCTTTTTTCCTCTTTGATTTCAGTTCTAGTGGCTTTGTATGAACAACCTGAAAGGCCCACCAATGCCCTGGAGTATCCTTCAATGCACACAACCTGAACCACTGAGTGGTTTCAGATAGTGTCTTTTGGTTTAGCAGGTAGTGTGTTGAGCCTTGTACTGAAATTCATGCCTACACTCGCCACTCTAAATAAAAGAATACTAATAAAGAGAAATGTTAAGAGGGTAATAAAGGAAGCCACAGCTTGCTGTAGAGTCTTTAACCAACTCCTTCCCAGATTTGTGCAGCAGCATCTCTGTGCTGCCGCTCAGACTTTAGCAGACGCTGAGGCTCTGCAGCAGGAGGTGAATGACTTAAGGCAGAGGTGTACACGTCTGGTAGAGGAAAACAAAGACCTCAAAACAAAGGTAAGCTTTTGCTTGTTCTTAAAAGTTGTGCATGTCATTTAAAAGAACGTACAGTGTAACGTAGATGCTCTTTCACCTCCATCTCTCCAGCTGCAGCAATATGAACCTGCATCTGAAGATGGCGCCACAGCTGACTAGACCACAGCAGTGCTTTGGCTGAAATAATGTAGTTTTTGTTTTTGTCACTTTCAAGACACAACAACACTGTTAAGTGAAGGCCGAGATTTTTTAGGTACCTGCTTTTGTAAATCTTACTTTCTGTGTTTCTTATAATCTAACTTATTCTGTACATGTATGTAAATAAGTTTGTTTCTTGTTTGTTCAGTCTTTAGTATAACTTTACTGAGAAAGTGCCCTTGTATACGACCGCATGAGTCAGTTCTTTAGACGTGGGACGTGTTATTTTTTTGAGGGGTCTATGAAAGAAAATAACCAATGCCTGATTATACTACTGTCAATTTTATTTTTCTGGCATAGTTATGAACACACACACTCTGTCCTGATCCATGACAGTGTGTAACAAAGACACACTTACACTTTGTTTCTTAAGGTCTGGTTTCGGTAAACAGCTGTGGGGGGAGAAAAAGCAAAAATGTAAGTCACCAGTAAAAGCACAGTTTTGTGATCATCGTTGTATTGTTGATTAAACCAATTTCAAATGAGCAATGTTTCAATCAGGCTTTTTATTGGAATATCAGGATGTTGATACTGTGGTCAGATACAGATGTGTGTGTCAACACTGCTACATCTTTACTTAACATTCTACAGTGAGGCTAAAAACTTCTCAGGAAGCAAACCAGATTTAACAACAATACAGAGACAAATAAAGGCTTTGGGGACCAGAGCACATCTGGTTTTCTATGACAGTAATCCAACAGAATTCGTGTTGGTGAGGATAGTGCTGCAGTGTTAGCGTCTTATTGATATGCTCAGGAAACAGATGAGTGTCGACTAAATGCCCCCAGTAATGCCCTAAAAATACAGAGATAAAATTAAACGGCAAACTTGAGACAAAAAATCTTTACAAAAATATCTGGATGTTATTTTGTGCAAATGCTCACATTACTATGGGAGAGACGATTTGCAAAAGGCCCGTCATAAGTGTACATGTTTGTCATGAGAAAGATAGTTGATTGTTGAGTCTCACTCCCAGGTTGTCAGATACCAACGCTTTGGGTTGGTGATTTAATCTGACAGCTGACCCAAAGCGTCGGTATTTGATGACCTGGGAATGAGACTCAATCATACAACACCTTTAAAATTGTACCAACTATATGACTTCTTGAAGTGTCATGATAATCAGATGTAAATGCACATGCAGAAAATGGAACAGGTCCCGAAGCAAGTTATGTTAAAGCAAGTGCAGTAGCCAGAACATATTGACATTTCTTTTCTGTTTAAATAATACTGGAATTTTTAAATGACACACTACAAAGAAAAATACCACTTGAGACGTCTCATCTATATTTGGCCCAATGCAGGCCTACCTAATCTTGTATATAGACCACCAAGATCATGATGCAGCTATGAGCTTAGATATATGGTTAACATAAAAAAGGTCATGCTAATTGGGTAGCAGTACATGCAGTTAGTCACAATAGAAAACAAGTTGATTCCAAAAGTAGGTGGAAAAAGAATATAAAATACACAGTACAATGTCCTCTCTTGTTCCTTACATTATAATATGTCTCCAAAAACAATTAAAAATGTTAATTTCATTCATCAAACTGCAATAAGTTTTTAAATCATGCCATTTTATTGAGATTAAGGTGTCAAAAGTTGAAACCAAAAACACAATATTAGCAAACTCTCAGTGCGGAGGCAGCTTAAAGTGCTGTTGAATCCATGAGTTATACTATACAGAAATTGTCAGCTACTGTTTGTAAAAAAAAAAAAAAAAAAAAAGTATCACCAGCGAAAGTGAAAGCCAACCCCAGCTTTGTCCGCTCGGTGTTTCACCTCACTATATTTCTGTGTCCGTGATTTTCGTAGCTTACTCTTGGATGCATGCTGTTTATGGTCTGGCACCTGGTTGCTACTTTTTCCCAACCTCAGCTGCAGGCTGTGCCCAGGAAATGTCCCAAACACAGCAAAATAAGAAAATACAGACAGGGGCCAGAGTCTCTGCAGATAAATACACTGCCACACACTCTAGTGGGTCATTAGTGATGTTTGAGAGTCTATACATTGTATTTTTTGGAAAAACTTGCAAAGTATACCTTTAAATGTAGATATGACAGTAAGATCAGTACACCTGTAACATGAATTGCTGTAAGAACACACTTTGTATCTGAGGTTTAAATTTGCAGGTCTGCTGCTCGTCTGCTGCTCGCATTACTTGCCACTGATGCTCTGCAGTTGGATGAAGGGGGTCTGGCGTGCCTGGATTCTGAGCTGGAGTCATCCAGTGACTCCGGGGTGGACGGCCGGCTTTGATGTTTGCCGTCTGATTTCGACTGTGTTCGAGTGATGGGAGGTCCACTGCTGGCTTTCGCACCCCCGTATGAATCTGTGTCAGAGCTTTTGCCCTCCAACACCGTGGAGCATTTCAAAGAGCCCTGGGCTCTCCAAGGCCTCCTTGATGCACTCACTGGCAGCGTGGGGAAGGAGGAAGTGTCCACTGCCTTCTGTGGGCATTTCGGAGAGTCTGGGCTCATTCTTTCATTGCCCCCATTCTCTTTACTGTGCGGGGGAAGATGCAAAAAGTCCTCAGCCTCCTGCTTTGGGTTAATCAGGGAGTCGCAGCACGGAGAGCAGGGCTCGTTTGTAGTCAAGGTGCAGTTACAATGTGGGGGGCTTTGAACTGAACATCTGGAGTCATCCAAATCGTGCTGAGTGGGCAGCTCGCTCTGAAGCGGTAGAAAAGTTGAAGGTTTGATGAGGTTTGGGTACATGATTGTGCCCTGCACCCTGTCCAGTAAGAGGTTGTAGTCACTGGGTGCAGAAGCGATCGTTGCCTTTCGGGGTACGCTGGTGCTAATTTGCACAACAGATTCTTTTTTACACTTGTTGACATAGTAATCATCAAGTTCATCTTTCTCGTCTCTCAAGTGAGGGTAGAAGTCCAAGATGCCCTTCTTAATCTTCTTGTAACTCAGATGCATGATCTCCAAGATGTTCAGGAAGAGAGAAATTCCAGCGATGCACTGCATGAATACCATGAAGACGCTTTTCTCCGTCGGTCTGGAGACGTAGCAGTCCACAGCATTGGGACAAGGATCCCGCTCACACTTGTAGAGTGGGTAGAGGTGAAAGCCATAAAGCAAGTACTGGCCTGTCATGAAGGCCACCTCAACAACAGAGCGAGTGACAACGTGAGCCACATAGGTACGCAGCAGAGAGCCCCTCAGAGGAGCTTTGTTGAGCTTCCCCTGATCGAGCTGCTTCATCTCCCGCTCAATCCTCTTCCTGGCTTCTGCCAACTCCACGTCCACCAACTCCAGCTCCCTCCGCAGCAGAGCCTTCTTCTTCTGCCGTGCCTTCTCCAGCGCCCGCAGCCTGTAGAGAGCGTGGCCCATGTAAACCAGTGAGGGAGAAGACACAAAGATGACCTGCAGCACCCAGTAGCGGATGAGGGAGATTGGGAAAGCGTGGTCGTAGCACACATTTCTGCACCCGGGCTGCTCGGTGTTGCATATGAAGTCAGCCTGCTCGTCGTTCCACACGTCCTCGGCTGCCACCCCGAGGACCAGCATACGGAAGATGAACAGGATGGTGAGCCAGATCTTGCCTACCATAGTGGAATGGATATGCACCTCCTCCAAAATCCCCCCAAGGAAGTTCCAGTCCCCCATCTTCACTCTGCCATTATGACTGGTGGAAAGTCAGTGATGGAGAGAGAAATAATTAGGGAGGAAAATCTGCTGAAACAGTTAAAAATGTGTGTGTAGAAACATAATACTACAACAAATAGAGTGACAGCACACATTTGAAGAAATTAGTTTGACTTCAAGACAGACAGCAAAAGCATATTGGCAAATTAAGCAGCCTTTACAGATTAAAATAACAGTATAAAAAGAGGAAATTCTGTAGATTTCCCAGTAACAAGTGTCAAAAAATTACACTACCTCTTAAATGGAAAAAATGAAACATTAACTAGTAGAGAGCAAGTGACATGAAAATGCAAAGTGTCACATATTTTCAAAAAAAGGTTTTAAAAGTAGACAGGAAAGACTTGTACATCCAGTGATATGTTCCCTCGGCTGGTCAGCTGTCCAGTTTTGTGTTAATAAAACAACTCCCCTCAGCGGTGTCATTATATAGACCAGGGCAGAGATCAGTTCACTTGCCGTTTCCATTTACCTTGCAGCGGCGTGGACAGACTGCCGGTGGTGACTTAAATCTCCTCGGGTCATGCAGCCCTGACACGGTCACCAAAAAGTTTTAAAAATCGTTAGCACCCTCCACATGAGTCCCTGTGCATCACCTAAACCTCAGTGACCCGCCTCTGCTGCAGTGTTGCCAGAAACAAAGTGGGAACAACTGAGCTGTTGAGGGAAGGTTGCCAACTACTCTGACCAGAGAAAGTCAATACCAACAGCTTCATTGATGCATTTAAATCATGGCCTCACAGTGAGGGGCTTGCAACCGGTTGTAACACAGATATTGTTTGCAATATTTGCAGGTTAGGATTAATTTATGTCCTTTTGTCAGACTGTTTGACCTTAGATAGAAATGCTGCATGCATCAGCAGCTGTGATAATAACTGACTGAACATATTTTTATGGTTCATGTGGGTGTGTACAATATCTGTGGGAGTAAATAACCAAGCTGTTTCCAAAGAAGTGCTTTGCAAGTCCAGACAACATGCTCAGGATTTGTTGGCACTCATTTGTTGGAGTGAATTTGAAGAAAAAGAAGGAAACAGCCACTGTGGCTGGAATCCCCACATTATCAATACCACTCAGTTATCCACATAGGCCTTGTACGATCAATAGTTTTCTACTATAGCGAAGTAATCAATGAGTCATCATGTCCGATTTCATACCCTGCTGCCTCTCTCTGGATGTAATGAAGTTCTCATGCACTTGACACATTATTTTATCCCATTTACAAGAAATCTATCACAATGGATTAGCGAGCTTGCCAACTGCTGGTCGCCAACTTAACACACCGTCCGATTCTAAACACCTTTAAACGCCTCTGTGTGATAAATATGCTTGTTATCTGAGGTCAGTCAGGAGCTTCACCCCATTGATGTGACATGTTTATTTGTTATTTAGCTTTATGGAGCAAGACAAGCTGTCTAGAGTGGGAATATTTGGGCTAATTTGTGTGTTTCGACAAGATTCAACCCACCAGCTCAGCTCAGATGTTTATCAATTGTCTGTGAATATGAAGCTTTTCACTTCTGATCTCAAACATCTCATTCTGCCCAGCAGAGCAGGATTGATTCAAACCAGTCTGGTACGAAAACATTAGGGGCGCAGAGGGTTACACTCGGGCAACATACTGGGAAAATCCTAGAAATCATAGTGTCATTTCCTCTTAAGAAAAAAAATCAATGTTCACTTGTACGTCACCCCTCCAAAGGGCGTCCCCTGGCTGACTGTCTGTCAACAGAATTCATTGATTCAGAATGGGAAAAAAAATCATTTAGGTGGAATTTTATGTCTGCAACCTGAAAAAGTTTTTAAATTTTATTATCAATAAAATATTTGAGAGAAGATGAATTGCCAGAAATTCAAATAGGTGATGTATGTACAGTATACATCACACTTACAGTACATACACAGTAGCTATATGAACGTATTTTGACAATAAATTACCAAACTTTGTAAGCTGTCATAAAGGATACGAGACATATTCACTTGAATGTTTGATATTCTCTGTGCAGAAGGATGTATGTGCAAGAAGGAAAGTGTCTTTGTGCTCACCTTAAATTTCTTATGAGTTTAAAGGGACGGATGAGCCCAAATTAAAAAAAAAAAAAAAAAAAATTCCGACCTGTAGTGCTATTTATCAGTCTAGATTTGTTTTGGTGTGAGTTGCAAAGTGTTGGAGATGTCGGCTGTAGGGATGTCGGCTGTCTCTCAGATATAATGGAACTAGATGGCACTCAGCTTGTGATGTTCAAAGCGCCCAAAACTACATCTGAAAAATTCAACAGCAATGTCTCTTTCCAGAAGTCGTAACCTGGTTACTCAAGATAATCCACAGACCTTGTTGTGAGCAGTTTCATGCAAAAACTATTTTCTTTCTAGCTAGCAAGCTCACTTAGCACCACTGAGCTAGCTAACGTGACAGCTTAAGTGGGATTCATACTTCTTCGTCAAATCAATGCTGTACCTCCGGCTCTGCATTGATTGAGAGCCTACACAGTACCCTACACTGTAGCCTGACGTGCACCTCCCCAGAAATATAACTACGTGTCGCGGTGACGCAGACCTCCTGTCTATTTTTGTAAGCTGGAACCATTTCGCTCAGTGGAAATGAAGCTTTAATTTGCAGAGGTTGTGAAGACAATAAAGCCTCCATAAAATAACATTTTAAGTCTTGTGTGTCATTTATCCTTCAGGAATTTATACTCCAGGATCTAGGTTTCATATGAGCGGAGGAAATCTGAGCTCATCACTAGGCTAATTTATACAATGTAAAATGCCATAGGCTTGTGCTAATAACATTAGCATGTTGTATTTGTTTGGAAAATGTTTTTAGTGTAATACAGTTGTTTTGTTAGTGAACCTTATGAATTTTTTTGTAACGTTACCTTTGTTAAATGTTGCTGTTGTCCTTGGCGTCATATGAGTAGAGTAAAAGTCTACTAGCCGCTAGGCAAATTTATACACTGTAAAATGCCATAGGTCTGCAAGTTTCAGTAAAGCCAATTTGTGAACTTGTGTTTAAAATTGTCTCTATTAAGCCATGTTTAATGTGTGTTTTGAATCAGCTAAACTTTAAAGCACTTCACAGAAACCCCAACGCCAACTGCTGTTTGGTGTACTGCAGAGTGACACAGACACACCACCACACAGCATAGGCCATGTGTGTAGGTTATGGCATATGCTCTGCAGAGAGCTGACACACAAGTATAAATCCCGCTCTAGCCGAGGAGGACGATTAATGTTTATATCTTGTGCTGTCACAAGCATGAGCCTCTCGTCCATGAAGAGATGCACAATGATACAGTTGGTAAGTGCAGTTTGGTAGAAAGGAAATAGTTCCTACATGTAGATTATCTTGAGTAACTGGGTCATGATTTCTGGAAAGAGACATTGCTGTTGAGTTTATCAAATGTACTTTTTTGGCGCTTTGAGCACCACAAGCCGAGTGCCATCTAGTTCTATCATATTGGAGAGAAGGCAGACATCTCTACAGCCGATATCTCCAGCACTCTGCAACTCACACCAAAACAATCGAAGCTCATAAAAAGCACTACAGTGAAGAGGAAAAATATGTATTTTTAACTTTGGGGTGAACTGTCTCTTTAAGGCATCTGCCTACATGCATGATTTTGCATGACTTAATGTGTATGTGTGAAGAAACCAGATCAGACAGATTGTTTTATATGTTTTATGTCTTAAAATATTGCTGGAGATGATCTTTATAATTTGTGTCACTTCTGACTATCTTATTGGCAAAAGTCGAGTATTTGTGGTCTAAAAGAATTAACATATGATAAGGTAACTTGTAAAATGTTCACCAGAAATGATGCCACTGTTTCTGTCATTTTTAAGACGTTTGGTCCTTGCCAAACCAAATTAAGAAACCCAGTTTTATTTCCAGTATTTTAAAGCAAGATCCTCATTAAGTGAACATGAAACACTACAGCAGTGACCGCCTGGCAGCAAATATTGATTTTAAGATATAAAAAAAAGGTGAAATCTGGCAGATTTTAATGTTTCAGCAGTTCTGTCCTGTGACATCAGATTTTTTTTCGATTGCTGTGCTAGAGAGGGCAACATACCATTTCCCACTGTTTCAGGGTCAAGGCAAACAAGCTCATGGTAATTGAATATTGATGCACTAAGTTATATTGATGAGCTGTTTGGAAACTATGGAACTTTCCATACTATAAAAAGCTGTCACTGCCATACGGGTACAATCAAATATATGTAGCAGAGTCTGCACAACATCAAACATTAGACTGCTATACACACACTATGTTATCTGCTAATTGACAATGAGTTGGAAGACCAACCAGTGAAAATGTAGTTTTTAGTGTTAATTCTGTTCACATTCATCAGACAAAATCAATAATCTTGTCCTGTTTCTACAGAAGATTCAATTTGACATCAAATTCATCAAAAAAAACATCAGGTTTTAATAAAATACTTTAAACACTGAGCCGTGGAAATGCAAAAGCCAGGTGTAGGAGGTGTCTTTGGTTGTAATTTACCTGTGGTTTTAGATAAAAGTACAAACATAACATCTGTTTCTAAATTCAACATGTACCCAATGCCCTCTGCTCACACCACAAGTTTAGTTTTTCCATTTCCATGCTCATGAAACAGAAAATGTACCGTCTGAAAGCTGTAACTTCCACTTAACGTTCAACAGTTTCCCTCAAGTTAAGTGGGAGTATTGTACAATACCAACCACTGTTTATTTTCACTATAGTAAATGACGTTTTAAAAGCTGGGTGTTGATGTTTGAAGCCTAAGTTTTCTATTTCCAAGGTTAAAAAACAACGAGCATGACCGACAGAGATCTGTAACTCGTGTGTAATTGGCCGTGTCTGGTCAACAGGATGTGACTGAAACAATAGCTTGGCATTAAGCCACGGCCTGTTGGTAAACCAGCTGTTTTCCTTACAGACGTCAGGAGCAACACCAGGATTTTTTAAAAATATCCCATGTTTACCTGAGACTCGTCAAATTTAGTGTTTAATGTAGTGATGTCACCATGTTTAAGGCACATTTTATGAATACTGAGAGTCCATAAGAGTCCTTGATGATTTAACAGCCTGAGCATTATTTACTTTTAAAGAAAAATGATATGACATAGGACCAGTGTGTTCAGTAATATCCTGATGACAAGCACAAAGAGATCTCACATCAAAAAAACTACAAATATCAATGACAACATATTAAAAAAAGTACATAAACATTTAATTCAGTTCTAATTTACTCACTTTTTAAAGGCACGTTTTGCTCACCATTGTCTTTAGTGCAAAATATGCCTTCTGCAATACTACACATGAACAGCAGGAAGCACCCTTCCCCTTGAGCGCACACATTCAGCTCTAAAAAGGAAAATCTGATAGAAAAATAATTTTAAAAAAAACACCCTTTGCACTACATTTACAAACTCCCTGCAACTTTCCTCTGAACAACATCAGTAAAATACAGCTTCCTGAGTAGTGTGACATTAAGGCATTTCGTGTTAACTTAAAAACAAATAAAGGGTTGGTGCAGCTTCATGTTCTTATGTTGCTGGGGTCAGGAAGATGTTGAAGACCACAGCGAAGATCACAAAGGCTACATATCCCAGTATACACAGCCAGAAGCGTGGGTCTTTGAGCAGCTTCTTGTTGTAAGCGCTAAAGAAGACGTAGCCGATGGTCATACCGGCCACGATCCCTGCAAAGTGAGCCACAAAGGACACCTGGGAGGAGGAGAGAAGGTAAAGTCAGGTTTCAGAGTAAGCCTGTGGGGCGAAATTAAATTGGATAAAGACCCTTGACTGCTGTCATCCGACCTCACACCCTAAAAACCTGAAGGACCAGTTTAACAACCAAAGCAAAGAGTAGGGGAAAAAGAAGGACGCTGAAAAGGTGGGGGAGGGAATAAGAAATCAGGTTTTTAGAGTCTGCAGTGATCAGGTGGAGAGGCAACAAGCTTCTTTGAAGAGAGAGAACAACAGGAAGAATGCCTTCTGTTGTTTTATTCTTTGGAAGAGAAACTATAGAATCAAAAGACAAGGTCACCATTTCTCACCATGTGGAATACTGATTTAAAATAAAGAAGCAGGTTGCGGGAAAAGTGTGTTAGTTTCCGTTCTTTGTCCATTAGTATCTGCCCATGCAGAGAGGTATTTGTCTGGAAAAATAATCAAGTCCCAACACGAACTACTGATCTTGCCTGTAGCCACAAGCAGATTAAATCCATCACCAAACACTGTCAGCTTGGGGGAGGTTAGCTGGATCAGCGGGATCACTCCTGAGGCTTATCTGAAAATGTCTAGCAAGGTTTTTTTTATTCTAGTAAAGTCCTGGGCTGTACAGGGGAAGGGAAAGCAGCATACCTTCATGCCAGCATCGTCGCTGACAAATCTTCTGTAGAAGGCAAATCCAAAATCTGTGGCAACTGGAGAAAAAAGTATTTTAAGTGTGATTACAGCAGTTAGAAAAATGACAAAATAGGCTGGAAACATGCAGGATAACATACCAAATATCACTATGGCGAGGATACGAAATACTCCAAGGACAGGGATCATCTCTCGGAAATTCTGTAAATTGTAAGAGTCATCAGCTGTAAAGAACAATACTGATATTCTCCCCTCAAATAAGCCTGAAAATCAGGGCTGTAAACACATATGTAACACTGACAGGGGCCATTTTCAATCAACACCTGGATTCTGGGGAGAATTTCCCCAGTAAAACAGCTAAACGGACCATTTCAGAGCATTTTGAAACAAAGATCTTAGCTTGAGTTTTAATCAATTAATCAATTTGCTCTGAAAATGTTGGCGTGCAGCCTCGTTCCGTGGACGATAAAAGAGGTGCAGACTTCCACCTGTGTCACTGGTAATGAGGAAATACAGTGCAGTCCAGAGTGCTGGACGGAGCAGTGAGTGACAACAACCCCTCCCACATTTAAGAGGACTGTTTGCAGTGGAAACACCAGGGTCTAGGTACCATGTCTGACGGGTTGCACACCGGAAGTGTTTGGTGGAAACAGGGCTTTAGAGGCACTACAGTGTTTGACATTGATGGTACCTTCCCACAGCAGTCGAGCTACAGCCTCTGCTGGGGTACCACACTTGCACAAACTACTACAGGTGTAACGATCCATCAATCATGATCGATGTATTGTTTCAATAATCAATGATCCAGTATCATCAATGCAAAGTGAAAACAGCAATCCATATTATCATCTTCAGAAAACGCCTTTATTTTGAAATTGTGCGTCACCATCAAACAGTGGCAGACACATAAGGACAAGCAGCCAGGAAAAAGACAATGAGGGTGACGTTATTTACTCAGGAATAAATCACCACAGTGAAAAACATTTTGGGATTTCAAAGAATATATGGTCAACAGATAAAGCACATGGGGTATGTAAACAACGCTGTTATGAGATAACTCAGGATACTCAGGAAACTCAGGAAACAAGATCTACCTGCCTGTCTGGCATCTCACTCTGCTACAGTGATATTAGCTGCTTTGTCTCACCAAAGTTAAGCTGAAAAAACGTGCATGCGGGCTGAAATTAAACTGTCCTGTTCTGTTAGGAAATGCAGTGACTTTAAACACCGGTGAGTAAGATAAAGTATAAATAATACATGTAACTTGTTGAGGTATGAGTAGAGGAAAGTCTGCTAGCTACTGGGCTAATTTGTGCTTGAGCTAATAAAGGTGACCATGAACCTTGGCAGTTATCGTTCAGCCGAATTTTTTTGTTTGTTTGTTTGTTTTTTTGTTAAATGATCTTTTCATTAATCCATGTGTTATGGCTGTTGGGAGAAGTTTGCCTGAAGGGCTTTAAGCCAGACAGACCTGAAGTTTTCAAGAAAAAGATCATGGTTTGGGTTAAAATTATGAGTGTTATGAGTGCTGGTGGAGTCAATTTAACCTTTACTGCACTTAAGCAGTTACTATTATTTACATTATTAATCTGCTGTTTTTATCTTTTAAGGTCAAAGGCAAAAACCAAAGGGTCAGCAGTGTCTTTAGTAAACAGTTATGTTAAAAGGGCAAATAGCATCATCTCTTATCGATCACAGGCCCCTGAATTGATTCAAATCAGAATCATATCGTGGCAGACTTTATGATATCTGCAAATATTTTATCATTCTCCAAAGAATCAATATTATATTGTGTCATGATTTATACCCCTACAAACAACCACAATACTAGAACCAGTAATAATAATAATAATGGCAATTTTATAATTACATTTGCGAAGGACAATTTTGGACAGTGGTGTGTGGTTTCCTTTCATGGCATTTTTCTTTTCTTTTCAGTTTTTACCAATATATCCAGGGGGACATTTTGAGCATACCTAAATATATATTACAATTACTGCCTAGCAAAAAAACAGTTAAGGCTTCACAAAGCAGAAAAGCGACAGTAATTCTGGAGCAATATGCTTCAAAACAAAAATACTATGGGACTGAATGTGTGCTCTGCAGTTCAATCACATATAAAGAAACCATTAACATGTGAGCTGGTACTGAACACACACTCTTCTGTAGTCTTGTCTGTTCTCCAAAAGTTTGGGTTCAAAATATACATCACAAACATCACATTCTAAAACACTGAGCTGTGGACAATCTCTTCTCACACATAAACAACACAGTAAACACTTGAGACTGAAACGCTGTTGTTCATACCAACTCTGAACTGTATGTAAACTCACCACCACTGCGTTCATAAAGTAGCCTCCTATCAGAGCATACACACCCCCAGACGCTCCCACCAAAGCACTGAGAGGATCAAAGATGGAGCTGGCCAACGATCCTGAGGGGAAACACAAGCATTACCATCACTCGCTCCAACACAAACAGGAAAAACAAACTTCAGAGTCCAGTTTGTGTTGGACATCTGTCTGCACAAACACTCAACAAATCCAGCTAGCTTACTGTACTGTACTGTAAGCTGCTTGTGTAACAGCAGACCCACATTTACTGTATGTGGAACAAAAACAGGTGATGCTGACCTGCCAGGACGCCGGCCAGGTAAACCATTCCCACTTCAAAGCCTTTGTGAACCAGCTCCAGCGGGATGCCCACCAGCAGCTGCATCACCAGGTTGCCCACGATGTGCTCCACACTACACAGAGAGAGGTGGGGAATGAGTAGGAGATATAGGAGGGTGGACAGAATATTAGAAACACCTGTAGCCCTCCAGGTGTTGATGTGTAGTTTTTAGAGCAATGTAGGTGTTTTAAAGGGTAAGACCGCTGCTTCTCTGTAGTTTTATTATTGTAAACAAATCCCATGTCTGAGTCTGTGGCACTTCATCATTTTATTTTATTATTATATTTTCTAAAGATCATTTATTGGGGCTTTTTTGCCTCTAATGACAGGATAGTTTTTGAAGCTTGAAAGGAGGAGAGAGAGGGGAAGTAACATGGAGCATAAGGCCTTGTGCTGGAGTCGTACACATGGCCGCTGCAGCAAGGACACTGCCTTTGTACGTGGGGCGCCTGCCGTACCTTCTGAGCTACTGGGAACCCCAAAATATGTAATCTATTAATAAAAATTGTTCAGTAATATTAGAACAGCTGGGCACTGTATGTTTTCACAAACGTTACTCAAACAGGAACTATTTTCAGCTGTAAATTAGAACACGTTTGATGTAGCCAGTAGGGTGACACAATGTCCCACTTTATGAGGGACTGCACAGCATTTTTATCTCTTGTCCCGTGTCACACATATGGAGACAACGTCCCACATTTTGATCAGCTCTAGTTTACAAAGGTCAAACCACTGCAGGGCAGACGCTCTTCTACTTAAGCTCATACTTTGTGGCATACTACAAAAGTAACAAAAAAAAAGAATAGCTACAGACACACAGCTACGTCCAGCTATGTCCAGCTACATGCAGGAGAGGTGGGTTGTTAACCACTACATCACAAGCCACAATATCAGACACAAGAATGCGGAAATGACATGAGATAAAACAGTCAGGTGATGGTACTGAACCGTGTCGCAGTGAGATGATAAGCTTATCATTTGACTGTTGGTCAAACACACTCATGGAGTGTCTGTGCCACATGATCCTTACTACTCTGTGTCCTGTGTTTTACTGGACATACAACATGCAGCTGCTGGTTGGAGAGTTAATGCTGAAGATGCAGAGAAACACTTATGGCTTCACTTTTACAAAACCTACTTGTATACAGACTGTGTGCTAGGTGTGTATGTGCGTTGGATAGCTGCCATCTACTACAGCTACCATGACTCATCACAAACGTTCAAATCTTAAATCAAAATGTGGCTGATTCCTCTGTCTATAAACTAAAGTAACACATTTCCAATATATCTGCCACAGTTTTAGAATATGTTTAGTCCACACAATAGTCACCTTTGATACTATAAAACTGAAATGTTACCCTCACCAAAAAAGTTAGTGACTTTCAGGTGTTTAAACACAGTAGTTGAGTGCACCATCTCTCAGCATTGGTGACATTTCCCACGTTGTCCCACACAAACATACTCACATTTGGTCTGCTGGGATCTGGTCACCCTGTGCACCAGTGACTATTTCTGACATGAGACTGACGCAAATCTGTTACGTATTTTTAATGTATTTTGGGTCCACAGCACGACGTATAACCAATCAGTTGTTGGTTTTCGTCTTTTCATGGGACTTGTTGACAGTAAGAACAACGTAGAACATCACCAGCCTTATCCTTAAAGCAAACATCCTGTTAGGTGTGTTTCAGTTAGTGTTGGCGAGTGACTGTGACCGCTGTTTCTCTTTCCTAATCTTTTTTTCCAACGTTCTTCCGTGAAGTCATGATTTTTGGTTTTCCTGTGTTCCTGTGGCTTCTGTGCTCATGATGTACTCATGGTTTCTGAGAATGTTTGCTCGCCACATCACATGATTTTCCAGTGCTCCTCTTTGTAACTGTTAATATGAAGTAATGAAGGAGGAAGTGTCACAATCATGACGACAAAAACCAAACGCAGGAATGCTGCAATGTATGAAGAGGTGCAGTGGTTACAACCTGCAGTCTCAAATATTACACCTTCATATGACAAAAGGATTTAATCAACACCTGACAGCAGCAACAAACCCACATCATTATGAGCTTCAAGTGACTGCGGGTATTTGTCCACTACCCACAGTGACTCAAGCCCTGCACATGTAATTAAAGTATCTAAAAAGGACAGCCGGTGCTTACCCAGCGTGGACAAACATGTAGGAGATAAAGCGCCATGCTTGCTGCCTGCACTCAGGCTTGTATGTGAGGCGACTCTTCCAGATGCCTTCCTCCAGGGTCACCCACTGCTTCTGAGGCTTCCACACAGCGTAGTAGATAAACACTGCCAGCTGATGAGGAACAGAAGATACACACACAAGTTAGTGTTTAAATACCAGCTTTAAAAATATCAAATAATTTTACTTTTATCTGCCTTTATGTTGTTGTTAGCAGCAGCAGCAGCAGGTGTGGGGGTTGAAGCTAAATCCCAAACAGCCGAGAAAATAAAGATTGAGTCAGAAATACAGATGTTGAAGTGTGCTTAACCGACCGCAGAAAATCCCCCAGTGTGATCGTTCATCACAGCTCAGACAACTCAATGCTTGCATCTGTGGGAATGTGAAGAGATGGCACGCTGAGAAAGAACACTACCCCTCAGACCATCTTCTCACGGGTAAATAAAAGTGCCTCCTCCCCCAAATAAGAGGATTCACAGACATTTAAATGCACTGACACTGGGCATGTGTGAGCTGAACGATTGAGCTATTCATCACCAAGTATGAAGAGGCAAAACAGTGATAAAAAATGAAAGTAAACAGCAGCCGTTCTGATACTATTGGAGGCCAATATTACTGACTTTAAGAAGCTGTGGCACGCCCAGTTTTTAAGCTAACACGAGAGTAGTGGTATCCTGTGAAACTAAACAACCTAAGGCATCCACTGGGATCAATCAATTTTTTTTTAGAAATGGGCCTGTTACTGGCTAAAAGAGTTATAGCTCTTTCACGGAAGGAAGTTGGAGGGCTGAGTGTGGGTAAATGGATTTCTGAATTATCACCAACTCTGCACTTAGAAAAGAAAAATGCATATGCTATCAGGGGGAATCAATCAGTCTTTCACAACATCTAGGGTTCATTCATGTGTTATCTAGAGAGGAAAGACTTAACCCACATGATGGAAGCAGCGAGGGATATGCTTTAAATGTACCTCTCCTGAGTCCAAATCTGTCCAAAAAAAAAAGAAAAAAAAGAAAAAAAAAGTTTTTTGTTCATTTTTGTCAAAAATTTATACATAAATATAATGTGTACTTAAATTGAAGTGTATTTTTTATTTTATTTTAATTCATTACTTTAATTTATTTTAATTTGTATTGAATTTTATTAAATTAAATTGAATTTTATTTTTATCGAATTTCTTTTATTTATTTTTCTTATTCATACAGTTGGAGTGTGGTTAGAATATATGTGTGTTAAAACTTCAGCCGTTGTACCAAGGTTTTGTTCGTGTGTCTTTTACATATTTGTGGATGTGTATATACACACATGCTGAAATGTGTGTATGTGTATGTCTTTGATTATTGTTTTTAAAATCAATTAAGACACTTGGGGGAAAAAGGCTTGGGAAAGCAGTGGTGTCTGACAAAATATGGAGGACTGTACTTTCCTGTATTCATAATTGTTAAATAAACAGCAGAAACAGGTTAAATAACTAAAGAGATTCACTGTTTTGTTTTCATTACTCTAAGGTAATATTACATAAAGTTATTTTTAAAGACTGGACGACATCAACTCCACTGTGCTTTCAAAACTGTTTGCATGAACTTGTTTCAGTTGTCCAAATCAAGATTATGATTTGAAATGTCACCAGATATGGGAGGAGTCAGTCGATCTTAAACACATTCCTAGTGGCTTTACATTGTAATAAAAGACAGTATACCTCCCTTCAAAGCTGTAGTCTGGGGGGCAAAACACGGCAACAGCATCCCCCCTCTTCCTGTTTCAACAAATCACCCACTGATCCTCCACATTCCACATTTATTTACCTGAATCTGAAAGTCAATAAGACGCACTGGCTTCCTGTTTACACATTCAGAAAAGGCATCTCTGAGTTCCACCAGTCAGGATCAACTTCACCAGGTCTAACCTAGAAGCTACAATTCATGGAAACAACTGTTTTCATTGACGTGTCATTAAGTGTCATGATTTAAAAATGTCCCACCCAGGCTTCTATAACGTCAGCTCAGTATCCGCTCTACTTAATACAATCACAGCAGATCTATACAGTAATTAACACGCTGGCAGCATATAAGCCGAATGTAGGCTGCATGCTGAATTACATCACAGAATCCATACTGATCGCCCCAGTGCTCATGCAGTATGGTGTGTACAGTCAGGGCAAAGGGTTACCTCTGCAATACTGATGAGGATGATGAAGATGGGGGGCGGGCAGCAGTTGGCCCGTTCCAGGTACTTGCTGCGGACGTCTGCTGGAAGCATCCATTTGGAGACAGAGTGCTGGAACTTCTCACAACATCCCATCTTTCTGCTACTGTCAGGCTCGTCCCCTGCGTTCCTGAGCGGTCTCCCATCTCGGTCGACAGGAAGCGGTTCCTGCTGCTCGATGTCAATGTCCTCCATCACTGTGTCAGTCCTGAACAGCAGATTAAACACAGTTTGGGGTTGAAATCATGATTTATACGTTGAGATGATAAACATTTGCCTCCCAATGCAGATTTTATGCCATGGTAGCAACCACTGTAATACCTCTGAGTGTACTGGGTCACTGTGGGCAGTGTTGCAAGTTATACAGTTAGTTAATAATTTCTCAATTGAATTTCCACAAATTTTTTGGCCATACCTTGAAAGTTTGGTCATTTTAGAGGCTGTAGTTTGTGATGCTGTTGAATTGTAGTGCATCAAACAGGGAGATACAGAGATATAGTATAACAATAATAAAAATAATAATACATTGGATGTATATAGCGCTTATCAAGATACTCAAAGATGCTTTACAGAGAAAAACAAAAGTAATCCAAATAACCCATAGGAAGATAGACAGAGAGATAGGCAGAAAGGGCAAAGTACACTGATTTTAGAGGTTGTAGGCAGTTTTGAAGAGGTGTGTTTTGAGGGTTTTTTGAGGCGGAGAGTGAGGGGGAGACTGACTCAACAACCGTACCACAAATTACCACCTCCAAGATTAACCATAAAGTTGAATCAACATCTCTTTAAAACAGCTTCAAGAAAAACGGAACATTACAACCTTCATGATGGTAGGATTTACTAAGAGGCGTGCTGAATTAGGCTGCATTCGTTTTAGCTGGGTGTACCCAAAAAACTGGCACCTCTGTTAGCATTAAATTACACATACTGTGATTTCATCTGTATTGCTCACCTCAAAGACACTGATTACTTCTTTCATGTTTTAAAGTGCCTAGAAGTTAAGAGAAGTTAATCACCATGAATTCATATATGTGTTATCACAGGCCTATTCCTCACAAACCTTTGTCCTACAGGTGGGCAGAACAGCTAGAGCTAAACCTGTGACCATTTTCAGTATGGATTAATCATTTTATCTATCAGAAAATAGTAAAAAAAAAAAAAAAAATTAAAAAATCCAGTTCTAATTCTCACAGCCAAAGATTTTGTCCTCAGATGTCTCGTTTTGTCCTAACCTAAAGATATTCAGTTTACTATCATGCACAACAAAGAAAAGCGTGACATTTGAGAAGCTGGAAAAGCATGGGGCGCCCACTAGCTCACCTGGCTTGGTGATGATATGCAGCCCTTTGCCCCCCCCCTTTCCCTTGAAAGAAGTTTTCTGTTGACTGACTATACTGGAATAACTGACTAACTGTTGCAGCTTTATCTGACAACAAAATTAAAATCAACACATCTGTATCTGTATTTTAAAAACATACATAATTGGAAAGAAGAACACTGTAGCCACTAAATGTAATTTGCAGAGGTGGATAGAGTAGCCAAATATTGTACTCAAGTAAGAGTACTGATACTTTAGAACAATATTACTCAAGTAAAAGTAAAAAGTAGTCATCCAAATAATTACTTGAGCAAGAGTAAAAGAGTATTTGGTGAAAAAACTACTCAAGTACTGAGTAACTGTTGAGTAACTAATGATTTATTTGTAAAATAAGAACATGAACGTAATCAATCAAAAATAATAATCTGCAAATTCATGTATTTTAAACAATACCCCTTTAACTAAAATAAAAATAAATGAAATCTTTGCAAACATAACATAAATCAAGGCACAAGAAACACAAATATATTCTTATATATACTGTATATATGTAATTATGTACTCAGAGGTGGGTAGAGTAGCCAAATATTGTACTCAAGCAAGAGTATTGTTGCTTTAAAACAATATAACTCAAGTAAAAGTAAAAAGTATTTTGCATTAAAACTACTCTGAAAAGTACAATTTATCCAAAAAGCTACTCAAGTAAATGTAACTGAGTAAATGTAACTAGTTACTACCTACCTCTGGTCATTTGTATAAACTAAAAAGGTATCTACAATCATATTCTTCCTCTTTTTCCTTCACTATTAATGCAAATTGTTCATCGTATTACCTTCATTTCTCTTTTGTTCCACACATTTAGAGGTGGAGCTCAGTGTATGCAGGTGGTGGTCACGTACAACACAACCAATACACAGAAGAAGAAAAGGCATTTTTGAGGAGATAAGAAAAGAGAGCTGTCATTGTTTTGAGTCAGGCCACGTGTCTTTTCCCATCTATCTAAATAACCTTTGTATTTGTAAGCCCCTTAAATCTATAGATGTTTAAAGACTTCAGTTGCCTCCTTCTCCCTGATAATGTCATTCAATTGACAGTCTTTGTTTGACTGAATGCTTGTTTAAAATGACTCCTAAATGTCCAGTTTGTGCTGCTTGTATGACCTGTAACATCCACACTATAAAATAAGTGTGTTTCAGGTGTAATTAAATACACTCCTTCAGTAAGATCTTGCTTTAGAACAACTCTTAGTAAATAAAATGTGCAAAAAGCAGAATTTAAAAGCAAATATAAACAAGAAATAACCTAGTTTAACTTCCATATTTTATAATATTCCCTGGCTGTACAGAAGCTGACACAGTTACAGTAGTGTACAGTAGTCTTTTACAGTAACTGCAGCAGCCTGATAATTAGCATTTCCTGTTTACTGGGCGTTGCTGATACTCAGATTTTGTGGGCTACTGATCCCAAACTATTCCTTTCAACCTAAAAATAAAATCTAGTCAATGCTCCTCTCCATTGTAAAGTTTTCTCACATATTTCTTTTACCCTCACCTTGGTCTGTACTCACCTAAACCTCCACCAGGAAGAGTGCAGATGGCTCCAGACGGTCCCAAACGCATAAATATTGATCCGGCTAAACTAATCCAAAAAGCTCAGTGTGAGAGCTGAGGAGTGCATAAGTTCATATACTGTACTGGAGTTAAAAATATACCCAACAATGACGCTTTCAGCACCACTCCTCCATGTCTTCACACACACCGCGGAGTCCCTTCTTCAACCCAAACGTCACTGTGAGATCCGGGGAAAAAAACAGAAGAAGGAGCACTTGGAGTTAATTATAGACATTTCATTGCTTTTCCTGCTTCCTTCCTCAGTGCAAACAACCCTCAGATGCCCCCCTCTTCCTCTCAGACACAGGACAGTTTTACAGAAACAGCAGTGAGTACAGATGGCTGCAGCCCTGCGCGCGACATCAACAGCCTACCTGTTTCACCGTGCCACACCTGGGATCAGTGACGTCACCGTCGTGTTATCTCACATTATCCAGCTTCGCTAACGCACACACACATACCTCCCTCCTCCCTCCACCCACACAGCCCGGGAAAAGGGCAATAAAGGCGACCATCTTTGATCCATGGTGCCATATATTCAAATAGATTATACAGAGTCTAATTCATCAAAGAGCACTCAGGTTAAAGCTGCTTTATTATTAATGCTGCATTACCTCCTATTCACCACAAGGTGGGAATAGAGTCCAGAACTAAGAACAATGGGATGGATCATTAAATGGGTTGCAGGCAAATAAAACACTGTACGTCTATATACAATCTCCCATTCACTCAAAATCAAAAGGTATTTTTCAGATTTCTGTACATTTCCATCACTTGAGTCACCAGCAGGTCGTGCAGCCCTCTGACACTGACAGTGGATGATGTTCTCATTTCATAAATACACTTTTACTTAATGTTTTTAATTTGATGATGATGATTTTATTATGACGATTTTATACCTAATATTTATAATTCTGATTTTTTTCCTAGTCATTATGTTAACTTTTATTGTATATAATTTTTTTTACTGTGTCTTGTAAGGTGTCCTTGAGTGTTCTGAAAGGCACCTAAAATAAAATGAATTATTATTATTATTATTATTATTATTAATCAGAATTATTTGAGGTTAATACATTTTAAGACATTATATTAATGAAGCTGGTCCTTCACAAAAACACCAATTTTGTTCTGATTAATCTTTTTTGTTTATAAAATGGCAAGCTGTTAAAATAAATAAATAACAAGAGTTCACACCCAAGGATATCCACAATGTGAATTTAAATACAATGATTTTTTTTTAAAAAAAGACAAGATTTAGCATTGTTACTTAAAGGTAGGATCTGGAGGATTTTCAAACAAAACAAAATATAGACTTATACAAATGAAATCCTGCTTAATCATCACCTATGGGCTTCTACTCACGTGTGGTGGCGATTCTGTTTGCAGAGCTCCTGTCCTTTAACTGTATTTTGATGTTTTTGTGAGCTCGGACCACTTCTGGGCGGATATTTCCCCAGCCAATGAGAGAGCGCAGGTGCCGTGCCTGAGCGTGTCCGAGCGTGCACCAACGCGATCCTTGCCTGAACCTCTTCTGTGAAGCCTTCTTCCATACCTCTGGCTCCATACACCCGGGAGAGTTTAGCCTGATAGAAGGGGCTGAATTTGAATGTGTGTTTACAAACAGCAACTGGAAAATCCTCCAGACCCTACCTTTAAAAACGTCAAATGTTACTGGATGATCAAAAATTATTTTCCATCTATCACCTTTTTGAGCTATACATCAGGGCGGGGGAAGAGACAATTGATACAGCATAGTATCATAATATTTTCGTGTGGCAATATCATGCAGTGCCAAGTATCAATTTTTATTAAAAAAAAATAATAAAATTATATACATTTTACATTATTAATTTGTATATAAAAATTTAAATATAAATGTTTATCAATTAAAATCAAAATTAAATTATTAATTTAAAAATAGTTTATTATCTAATTAGTAACTAATACTGCAAATACAATTGAACTTTAGGGAGCCTACAAAAAAAGATAAAAATCTATTGGTTTTTCAGTCCACTAGATACATTTTGCTGCAAAACAAAAACAAACAAACAAACAAAAAAAAGGCTGAAGTGAGATGAACAGACTGAAAACTTATTAGATAAAACAGATGTGGACAAAGTTTTCCTTTGGGGACATAATTTACAGTTGAAAAAAGGTAATATATCACATTATATTTTATCGCAATACTCAGCATATCACAAGATATTTTAAATTGCAGTAATATTGCATCGTGACTTAAGTATCAGGATAATATGGTATCATGGATCCTCTGGTGATGAGACTGTCTTGACTGAAATTCCAAGTTCAATTTGTGAGCCAATGCAGATGAGAAATATTCAGGTGCTCCAGGAATAAATTTAAACATCCACAGTTAAACTAGGCAAACTTCATCTGCTGAGATCATGTGATGCAAGGGAAAGCTTGTCAGCTATCCATACGACTAAAAACACACCCATGCTTCAAGGAAATCATTCAGGATGACAAGACTTTAATCACAGAACTTTTATTTTTTTCAAAAGGGAGAAAAATCCACATTCTCAGGTAAAGAGTTGTGAGGAGGGAGCGGGGAGGAGTGGGCAAGAAAAGTGGGACGATATGAGAAGCAGGAGCCATTAAATACAGCTGCTGTAAGGTTATACAGAATGATCACATGAGCCAATAAGCTTTTTCTACAGCGCCGGCAAGAGATTTGACACAGATCAGCTTTAGTCAGGATTTCCAGGGAGAGAGAGAGAGAGAGAGAGAGAGAGAGAGAGAGAGAGAGAGAGAGAGAGAGAGAGAGTATGAACAAGAAAAAATGGGGCAAAAAAGGAGGTGGGCTTCATACACAGTTTATCTTTCAGATTCTTCTAACTTTTGGCCAGCAGCAATAGTTTTGAAGTAAGAAAATGTTTGGATTGAAAAGAGGATAAACCATGGCACCCAAACAGTTTAAGATGGGAGGGGGAGGAAAATGGGGAAATAAAATGAAAATCAAGTGGAAGAGGGAGGGGGCAGTAGAAGAGCAGCCATCTTGTGAGAGGAAGCTGGGATCTCATCAATGTGAGTTCAGGAGACATCTGAAACACACAACACACACAATACTGGAGTCAGACACAATAACAATCACATCATCCTTTTGAACTCAGAACACTGATTTACACAAGAAATGTGTACATAGACAGAGAAGGGAATGGTGGTTACTTACAACTAGCAGGCCGGGCTCCGTATCTTCGCATGATCTGGTCTTGTGTGAATTTCACAAAAGATTCATATTGTTCTGGGGAAGAGAAGATGGCGTTTTTGTAAGTATCTCTGTAAGAATAATTTAATCAAGACTCAATCTAACTTCACTTCCTGCATTCTGGTGATTAAGTATTACCTCACAAAATCAACATAAATACAGTTTAAAAAAAACAAACAAACATAAATACAGCTTAATGACAACAGCCGTACACATGCATCACCTATATTGACATTTAAGTGACCACAGAAAAAGTAAATGGTGACCAAAGGTCGTCCTCTCAAGTTCAGAGTACTGGCACCAACCCCTCAACTGTGACTGAGGTCGCTTAGGCCCTGATCACACAGGACGTGAGGTAAATAGTATCTAGTCCCTTAAATGTTGAGGCAGAGGGTACTTGCTGTAGCTCTGGTTGAGGGTGAGAGGCTGTCAGTTAATAGTTTGTCGGGCGCAAGGAAATGGAGATCTGTGTGGGTACATGAGACCCTAATAAAGAGGGTGGATGATGGGGAGTACCACCAGTTGGTCCAGGAGCTTCTCCTTGATGATGGCCGTCTCCAGGCAGATTTTAGGATGACTCGGGGGCAGTTTGACAGTTCTGGGTATACGGCCCGACGATAGACATCCTAAAATATCATCCTAAAATATGCCTGGAAACAGCCATCATCGAGGTGAAGCTCCTGGACCAACTGGTGGTACCTCCCGTTACCAACTGTAAATTTGTCATGACCACCACAGAAGGATTCTCAAATCGTTGGAGTGGACAATAGGGAAAAGACGAGAGTTTTTCCGCAGTGAGATGACGGTTTTTCAACTTGAGGCATTCAGGGTGCTCCGGCAAAAACACCAAGCACATAGAACGTAGAAAAGTGAGACGCACCACAACGCAAAAACCTTCATTCTCATTAAAAACCACTACAAAAGTCCTGCGTGATCAGGGCCATACTGAACATCCTCATTTTGCAAAAGCGCACATCAGTTTTCCAGTTAAACACCAAGCAGACATTTTACAATTTAAAGACTCTGGAAAAGCTGTAATTGGGTACAAAAAATACCAGCTAAGAGGGGAGGACCAGCAAACAGAAACAGATTGATTCAATGTGGACATTGTCAGAGTGTCTTTTGCTTCAGCTGCTTAACAAAATCCCACCATCTTTACTGTGCTTGTTTCCTGCCTGTTTACAGTCTTGGCATCCACAAGCGTATAAACTCCGTATGGTGCCAGCACTGCAGAAGTTATCAGTGATGATATGAAAATATACTCATAAGGGAGGGGTGCAGGATGTTTCTCATTTCACGGTGACACTTTTACTGTTCCGAAGTGCCTGAATGCAGAAAGTATGTCCAGATGAACTGTAAATGTGCTGTGGTCTTATAGTTTGTGCTCATTTTTTAGAAAAGAATGTTAATTACCTGCGAGTTTTGTGTTAAGGATCTGTTCGTACTCCTCCCGGATCTTCTCCTCGTGGTCTTTAAGCAGTCGCTCACACAGGTAGCTCACCTGCTTCAGTGTAAACGAGGGCTGGTCCTTCCTTGAGGCACCTGAGTCACACAAAAATCAGAATCTGTTAAAAAGGCTGAATCACTCTCATCTCCGCTGCAGCGACAGAAATGTCCTCTCTCCAGAAATAGGTGCTCGACCAGGTGCAAATTTACAGTGTTGCTTTGTCGTCCCTCACCTCTGCCAGCCAACGGGGTCATGCAGCACTAATGTGGGCCCCCCTCTCTGCCCAGTGTCTCTGTCTCAGTGCAACTAGAGCCCATTTTAGCTGGGTCATCCTTTACTCAGTGGTCACTGAGGTCTGTTGTAAGCCATTTAGACTAAAATGTTTGTAAATCACAGGCCGGGATGGCAGAGTGAGGATGAAGGTTTAATGGCCATCTCAGAGACAGAAAGAGGCCGGGTTAGCAACAGTGCAGTCAGTGTGATCTATGAGACCATCCTGCGGAGCGAGAAGGAAAAACACTGGAGCCCGAAAGCCTGGGGCTTGGATTACATCTCACACCCAAACTGCCAAATTGTGCATCCCTACTGCTGCAACACAAATGTGTTTCTGAAGAGGAGCTGGACCAAAAAGTAACCATGTTTGTCAATATAAATGATGAGTTATATTTTTCTCTATGATGAAAATGTGTAACCAAACAATGGGCTGATATAAACTATAAATCTGTCGCAACCCACACATATTTCAGGTGCCAATGTAGCAAGTACTTATTAACCTTTGTATATTTTCAATAGACAAATTGATCGTAAAAATCTTTAGACAAGTTATGCCTCTGTGGACTGCCATTTTAAAAAGAAAAGAAACTTCAACATTGTTTGCTCTCATCATTGAATTCTATTACAAATTTGCTTTTCTGGGTTTAATCTTCTGTGATGCAGATGTTTATTCGTATGACATCTGGATTTATTAACTGGTTAAAAAGAAAAGATTGCATCATCTCTTCATTTTTTTGAAGTCTTCACATCACCACAGTAAATCTATATAATTCCATGACAGTTTCTGCACTTCATATCAGTTTGATTTGTTATCCATTAAAGTGCTGTTTATTTGCAGACCTCTTCAGGAATTTCAACAGGATATGACCGAACTCAGATGAGAGAGGCACATCTCCATATCAGGAGTGGGCTGGTTTTGGCACAAGAGCTATAAATCTCCCACAAACTCACATCTGGAATCACAATCCCTCTGCCCTTGTCATAGCTCTGATGAGCAGCAGTATCGTGCCTCTTGGGACTTTAGTTGGTCATGCAGGTCCAGCCAAGGGTCTTTTGGCAGACCTTATAGAACGAATGACCTTAGCGTTCGTAACTGTTACAAACAGTAAGCTTACAAAAGGATGTCATTCTGGGGGTTTTTGGGGGTTTTTTTTGGTCAATGGTTTGATGGTCAAGGATTTGCTAACCGGAAAACAAAGCAGACATGTTATTTAATCACCTGTACAGCAAATGTTCTTACACCCTCCTAGAGCTGTCAACAAAAACCTCAAACTGGTCTAAACAGTGCTCTACAGAAAAAGAGAGGAGTTCCTCTAATTGGACAGTCAGACTTGGATGACTCAACAGCTCATTCATTCAGTTTCTGAAACTGCTTATCCTATAGTGGTAGTAGTAGGGTAGTGGGAGGGCTGAAGCCTATCCCAGCTGACATTAGAGGAAGAGGCAGGGTACACCCTGAACAGGTCACCAGACTATCACAAGGCTGAAACATAGAGACAGACAACCATTCATGCTCATATTCACACCTACGGCCAATTGAGAGTCACCAATTGACCTAGCCTAGCATAAATACAAACAAAGTGCACATGTTTAAATTGTCCATGACCAGAAGATGTAGCCTTTGGAGTAAAAGCATAAAATGAATGTCTATATTCAGCCAACGGTAAACTCTCCTACCTGGTGGGGAGCTGGGAGCGTTGAGGGCGGAACTGGGGCTGGGGGCATCGCTGGAGCTACAGGCCTCAGTCTGGTTGAAGGCCCCTTCCAGCTGCCGCCGCCTCTGGATCCGGCTATACTCCTGGCGGAGGTTCTGGAAGATCTGCTCTGTAGGGAGCAAATGTAAACAAGCACAGAAATTGTTTAAACCAAGACAAAGGACACCCAAAAACTTTTATTCTCAGGGTCATACAAAAAGATAAGACATGAAGAAGTTACTTTGACCATGGCAGCTTGCTAGGCAGGTTATTCACAGTTCGATACAGGTTTTCAGAAGAACATTTTGCTCTGTGAGAGGCCTTATTTTGATCATCAAAAGGCAAATCTGTCCAGTAGTAGCTGTCCCCGTTGCTTACCATTCAATGGCTTTAACAGTGACTCATTATCATTAACAGTATTTTCATTGTTTAGTTTTTAATGCACGTCCTTTCAATACTACGCCCACCACAATCACACTCATACAATGCTGAATGGATTCCAGCACTATTACGGGAAGGCGTACTCATCCAGTTTTCTTAAGATATTCTACAGTTATGCTCACTTCCTCTTTGCCTTCTCTCACCTAACATGGGTTCCAAAACACAATCACTGACAGGACGTGGCCTGCCTACTACAGCTGTTATACACACACACACACACACACACAAACACACACGCACACACAGCTGACATTAAGACACACTTTCTGATCCTGTGACTGTATCACTTTCACTTCTCTTCCAAAAGTTTTTCATGACGCTGGCATTATGCCAATGTACAGCTGGCAGAGAGGCTTACATTGAGGTCATAACATAAATCAGTGTTCTTTACTTGGCTGTAACAAAGTAAGGGCCTCTCATTCCTCCATGGTCTATTTAGTGGTTGAATAGAAGCCTGAGGTTTTGGTAGATGTACAAAATACACTGATTTGTGTGGAAAGATCTGTGTGATACAAGACTGCAACACAGACAATTTAAAACGGGACATTACTTGATGACGAGTGCTTCTAGCCTAACTTTAAGGTATAGTACAGCTACATACTGTAAGGGAACATCCCTGATAAATCATGCTAATTCATGTGACAATGACACATTCCCTCGAAGGTAGTATGCACGCTTAAGAGGATTATCTGCAGTTAGATGTAGGAGGTACAGAAAAATCAAATAACCTTGTACTTTGTTTTGATGTTCCTGAGGCCTTGAGAGTGAAACTGCAGTTTTACAATGTAAAAAAACACAGCAGCAAAAAGTTTTGATAGATTGTTGTGCATTCAGGGACGTAATTAAAAGTGGTTTTCTTTCCAAACTGCCTGCTTTGTTTGGATTCATCTTGGTGTCACAATCATTTAATCTACCCGAGCTGTAAACAAGGACAGAAACTGGAAAATGGCACCAAGACCAACATTTAAAAGCACATCAACAAACTGGAGTCAATACCAGTTCGCAGTATGATGAGGGCAGTGAACCAGGCCCTCTGAAAATTGTGTTGTTTGCACACTGCGACAATTTTTGGTTCTGGTTGTGAAACTGCCATGTTGCCTGTGATAACACACTTATCTCAGTTTCACTATAAGTACACTGCTGCTGCTGCTTTCAAGGAATATATATCAAATATTTGTGTCCTGGTAGTGTCTGCCATTCACGGTTTACATTATGTTGTCAGACTCAAACCAGATCAACAGGAAGCACACAGTATCTTAAGTCTATGAAGAGGTAATGGAAAAAAGGAAGATCGTGCTGTAAGTGCTCACAAATGCATTTCCACTGTGACATTTTTAGACCATGCTCAAGTTAACAGAGACAGTGGTTGCATTAGGTTTTCAGTTGTGAGAACTTGCTGCTTACCTTGGTCTTACATGATACCACATTTGATATTTTGGATTGTTGGTTGGACAAAACAGGCAGGAAATAATAGGAATAATAGTTATTCGATAATAAAAATAATGTTAGTTGTAGCCTATTGTGATGTGCAAATTCAGATGGAGTGCAGAAAATGATAAATCCATGTACTGCATGAATTGGATATAAAAAGGACAGTGACTACATAAAGGGGTTGGAGGAACCTGTGGGCAGCAGTTTTCAGAAAACTGAAACTCATGTTGGATGTGAGCCATGGAAAATGAAGAAAGATGAGTTTTCTCTCAACTTGATCAATGTGCTCAATGTGGACATGATTGTTGTTGCAAATAACCTCTTCCCCCAGACCTCCTTATGTTACTTAAGTTATATGGCAAGCCGATGAAGGCTTACAATAGTCTAGTGGACTATAAATATTTAGTGTGTGGTTGGGTCCACCACTGAAATGACATCATCTTGTTTTTGGCCAGGTGGGTTAACCAGGTGCTTGAGTGTAACAGGCTTTTATATTTTAACTTTGTACATGAATGTCCACTACTGTCAGGCTAATGTTAGTAGCTAACGTTAGATCTCTTTCGTTCTGCCTACCAGGCCAACCATTCCCAGAGGTCCTAACCTGTTTTAACTTCTCCTGTTTATGTCCTACTATTTTTGGCATTTAAAGTGGCCTTTGTTTTTCTCCAATTTGATCAATAGGAATGTCTGTAAACAGCATGTATCATAGACATTAGTGCAGTGTTGAAAGTCTCTGCCTTCAGTTGCCTGCCCTCCATCTGGACAGTGCACTAATGTATGGTTTTATATGCAAAGCAGCTATTTATACTGAACTCATAGATACACACATTAAATTACAGGTATTAATGTGATTAAAATAAAGGTAATATAGGTACTGTGGGTACACATGCAGAAAGCTATAAAAAGGCCCAGAAAGCTGCTAGCCGCTTATCATCTCAAATGTGTCCTCCTAAGGATGAAGCCTACGCTGCAGCTGCTGTCCAGTGTCAAAACAGCTTAAACACGGTTCACAACCAGTACACACATATCTTATTATAAGGTTAAAGTTCAAAAAAGTCCTGGGAAAAACAAGAGAAAAACAGCACTGGCTCTAGCACAGCTGATAACCAAATGTAAAGAGGCTTTATCTTAGTCGATTCATACAGGAGGTGATGTCTCTATTCATGCTGCACCTCTATCTGAGGAACTGTGTGCCTCATTTATCTTGGGTGGGGAGAGAGCTAGAAGCCATGCAGCCACTTCAGCCTGCTCATCTGTGCACTTGTTTAGACGGTGAGAAAATCAAGATCTTCTCCACAAAGCCATTTTAAGACAGCTGTGTTATATTGTGGTCGTGCACTTTTGAACTGGTGCCTTGGTGACGTCCCCCTCCTCCTGCTGTATGTGGCCTCTAAAACCTTCCAGCATTTACAATACAGGACCCTGATCTGACGGGCTGTTTGTTTAGCTACCACAGGGCTTTTCACTCATAATAAAGCCATGTCACTGCAGGAGGACAACATACTTCCCAGCCCACAAAAGGGGCTGTAACAAGAAATAAACTGACTGAAAAATCATCAACAATTTTGATAATCTATTAGGAATTACATGTTACATGGAAGTACATTAAATATCTTTGGATTTTTTAATGTAGGTTTGGCAAGGCAAAACATAAAATGACCTTCAGATCTGGGAAATTGTGATGGGCACTTTTAACTGTGTTCTGACATTACATGGACTTAACAATTAATTCTAAAAAAAACAAAAAACAAACAAAAAACAGGTTATCAAAACATTACAAGAAACGATAATTTAAGCCCCAACTGCATTTCTTGAAATTCTAATAATCGTGTATTCTACGGATTTTTATAATAAATCACGTAACTGGCTAATAAAATCGAGGTAACATATTTTTCAAATTAAATCCCATAATACTGTGGTCCTTTAGGTTGTCAGTTTCCCCCCACTGATTAAGCCCAGTCACAGACTTTCAAGGAGTAGAGGACATATTGTGTGTGAACAAAACACTGGTGTAGCGTGTTTTGTTTTGCTTTGTATTTTGGTCGGGTGGTGTGGGGTTGCAGATCTTACCACCGCTTACCAATTTCCTGGGGGAAACCCTCTCAATATGGTTGTTGTTTAAACAAAGACTGCATGAGCAGGTGAGCGAGAGTCAGTAACATGTGGGCCCCAGGAAGAACTAAAACCAAAACTAACTTTATATGCCAGTATACTTTTGTATAATTCCACCATGTTGTGTTTATTTGTGTGGACCTACAGTTGCAGACTTGAGTCTCTGACAACAAGGGATTAACCTGTGACAGCAGCCTTAAATGAAGGGGTCCAATTGGACGTCTCTACTCCTGGGTACATCTGACTGACAAGTGAAAACCCTCTCCTGCTGCCTGTCACTTCCAGCTCTGCCAACTACTAGTAGCTCAACTGTGGGCGTTGCTTGGCAACAATGACCCTGCCACAACCAGGCCAAGCAATCAATCACAGAGACTTCCGGGAGCCAGGGGAACACAGTGGAGAAAGCCTCGGCTAAAAGGCTTAGGCACAGGCCAAACAGTGAATACGACAGGAGATCGGCCAGATAGATTGGACGTGGTGGTGGAGAGAAAACAAAGCTGACTCATTTCATTTCACCCTCCGCTGCTAAAGAATTGTGGGGGGAGGTGGGTTCAAAATGTCCGGACTGCCAGGAAGTAGCTTGTGATGTATTATGGGTCAGTCGAAGTTGCCCTTCTGCACGAAATAGTGACCATTAGTTTGAAAACAGCAGACATGGGAAATGGCAACTAAATACATGGCTCGCAGGAGCTTGTTACTGAAGAATAAATTATCCCCAGACATATTCGATTTTGACTACTCAAATCTGATGGCATTTTAGCTAAAGTGGGAAGAAACAGAAACTTATCTAAAACTGGTTTATATTTAACAGCAACATCCATTTGCAATTTACAGCGGACAATACAAAATTCAAGAGTGACTACTTTGTCCAAAAGATTCAACTTTAAATAGTTACAAAGAGCTTCCTGACCAGACAGCAGGCCGAGTTTAGATCAGAATACATGAGCAGTGTTGCAGCCTGACCCAGGATTCAGGCCTGAACTATGCCCTGCCCACTTTTCTCCCAAAGCTGTAAAACATGACAGACGGGGCGTTGGGAGCGTAGTTGATAGTGCTGGCACCCCATGTACAGAGGCATTGCCTCACTGCAGCGGCTGCGGGTTCGAATCCGGCTCACCGCCCTTTGTTGCATGTCAGTCCCCACTCTCTGTCTCCCCATTTCACCTTCTGTCCTGTCAATAAAGGCAAAAAGCCAATAAAAATAATCTTTAAAAAAAAAACCATGACAGACGTCAACTAGTCCAGCCTTTCAGATAACATCATGTCCCAGGATAAAAAAAACAGCCTCATCTAGGGGGAATTCTACCAAATCACAAGCCCAGACCGGCCACACAAGAATGAGGCGGAGGAGAACAGAGAAAGTGATCCTATCTATGTTATGAAATAATTACCCAAAGATACCTTGGCAGTGTCACATCCCTGTGTCTGGCCTGCACACACACAACCTTTCTCACCACAAGCAAACCTGACTAGTTGGAAAGCATGTGTGGGTAGAGACGGGTGGGAGGGATGACAGCTGACCTTTCACTTAATACAAAACTGCTTTCACTTGGCAAACCACAGCAGAAAGGCAGGCTTGCAGCACCAGTCCCATGAGGGGCCTCTTTCTGGGTGAAGGTGAGTATAATACCTGGTATCTGGACCTCATGTCTGCAGCAGAGAAGTCTACATTACTTCACCCTTTGCAGCTGCTGTGCTGTGATTCAGCTAGGCAGACGAACTCTGGGAGGAGTGGAACAAGAGGCACAAGACGCCTGTTGGATTCTTCACATAAAGTTCAAGCTAAATAAGTGACGTCAGACCAGGCAACCTGGAAAAATATGATCCCAATGATTCGTTTCTGCACTAACATAAACATAGCTCCACCATGAGGACTACTCTGTAAGGGAATCAAATAAGCAAGTCAGATTGCATAAATAGTGTGAGCAGTAGTGGGGGCAAGAAAATATGTCTTCACCTCCAGGCATCTGCAAGGAACTGCCATCTACCTTCTCAGAAACAAAACACCTCTCAGTTATTATAAATATTTAGCTAAGCAGGATGATAGTTACACGGTTCAACAGAAGCTGAAATAAATGCATTTCACAGGAAGCCAGCTGTGACGCCATCTCTATCAACACCTACATCTGTGTGTGAGTTAATGCACTCAGCAAACCTGGCTTTCTCTATGAGCGATGTGCATAAACCCCCCGAATCTCATCTTGCAGCGATGTGCACCATAAAGCACTTTTTTAACCAGTGCAAAAACAGGAACAAGAGATGCCATGATACGGCCTTTGTCCTATAAATGACGCAGTATTGTGCAAATTGGGGGTGAGTGGGATCTTTATAGTTTATTGTTTTAATGAAAATAATCTTCACAAATAGCTCACATTTCGCTTTTATTTCAGGTAAATCGTCCATAAAAGAACACCAACTGAAACCTGAGTCAAGAAGCGTAGAACTACGGGGGGGGAATAACATTTCATTTGCCCTCACCTTTGTTGATTATGTGATGGAGAGAAGTTAACCTCATTTAACCAGTTTAACTGCAGAAAGACGTGGCTCAACACACTGCCAGAGTAAATATGAAGGATTGATCTCTCTCCAATCAAAACAACACTTCTTCTCCAAGCAGTTCCTCGCCAATAAAAAGTGGTTATGTGGAATGCATCTATACATTTCTGATTTCTTCACTGTCAATATTTAGTGACAAGATGGAAGACAGTACACATCATAGCAACAGGAGGACTAACTAACACCATACGTAGCCTAACATTGCTCCTTATAATATGCTGTGCTATCAGCAATGGATTTCTAATCACAGTAGAGCACATAATGTCAATGTAGGCGTTAACAGCATGGCTTAGCACAGGTAGTACAGCTGTCTCCATCTTGTCATCCTCTCACATTTCACAGCAATGAAGCAATCACATAAATTCAAGGACGTCCAGCAATTTTTTAATTAAAAATCAAAAAGCGCAAGGATTAGGCCTCACTGCTATCACGCTGCCCAATCTGAGTGACTGGCACAAACAATAAGCCTCACTGGATCGCAGTGCAGGCATCTAGGTAATTATCTTGTGTCTACTTGGGTGCCCCACACCCGTCCAATGCTCACAGCGGAGCTTTTCAAGTCAAGGAGAGAGTAGACGAGAGACATAAAGGAAATGAACAATGCCTTCCAGACCTGAAGAGGAAAAGAAATGGTCGTGGTGCATAATGGTAACCCCCACCTCAGTGCAAGACAATTGTGGCACTAAAGCCGAGGAACATTACCCAGGCAGCTCCTAATTAACAGCATGCCATGATGTGCCTGCTGCTGTGATGCCATTTGTCTTCAGGAGAGCCAACAGGCTAGGCTGTCACCCATGTGTTAAAGTAAAAGCAGGATCTTTTGTTTAATCCTATCAGTTTTTAGATACACGTTAGGTTGAATATATTAATAGATAAAATAGCCATGCTGGTCCATAATATAGCTGCAGATTGTACAGGCAAAGCTGAAAAGGGCAGTGATTTAGCTGTATTTCTCCAATGCTGGAAATGGTATTTGATTTAGCTATGCAAAGAACTTTGAAGCTAGTATTTTCATGTGCCCCTCATTAGCCCGTCTAAGTTAAGCTAAATCAGCCCTCAATACAATGAGCTGGCAAGATGCCTCCGACGAATACCGATAGACAGCCACCTCTGCTTTTGCGCATCAGCTGATTTATTGTGGTAAGTTATATTAAAACGATCTGTGTCGCTAACTTAAGCGACGACGTCCTCCTTCCTGACGTTAGCTTAGCTAAGCTAACGGTTAGCCTCCAACCCCCAGTCTGATTCTCTCAACTAACGTTAGCTAGCTATCCATTCCACTCCACCCAAACCCCCTCCCCCATGACACCCACCCTGAAACGCAGGAAAAAACGTCAAATCTGGTTTCAGTTCATACCTGGAGTGAGCCTGTGTTCGCCTCCTATGGCCGGAGGAGACATCGAATGCGTTGGGCTGTCGACTGGGGGACGGAGGTTGCATCTTTGCGGGGACGGAGTGCCAGGAGTCCCCGGTAGTGGATTGCACCTTCTCCGCTTGGGAGACTGGGGACTGAGGAGGGCCTCAAACTCCATCGACCGCTTTAACGTTGCTCCACAAGCCATGTTAGCTAAACAAAACGGGAAAATATACGTTGGGGGAAAAACGACCCGCAAAAACTGGGGTTTAACGCTCGGGGTTTGTACGTTAAACGTCGCTCTAATTTCTTGAACCTTTCTTCCTCTCCACAACAACGGATCTTCTTCTCTGAGTAGTAAGCCAACTGCCAGCCCTGCCTGCTGAATTTTTAAAACGTCACAATGGCGGACCGTACCATTGACGAAAAGAGGGGGGTTCTCAAATATTTACAACACATTATATTGTTTATTTCACCGATCTAAACAGAATTTCTTACCAAACCCTAATTCATTTAACGCATTGCTTTATAAACAGTGGGATAAATTGTGATTTTGTTTTCTATTTTGGCGTCCTTACGCTGCGATATCTTGCCATCCAACCCTATTGTTGTTGTTGATCGCTTTCCGTTGAACTCAAATTGAAGGTTCACGAGACGTCTGCTGGTGGTGGTCAGGTAAATCAGGTAGATTAAAAAGTGCTTTTAGGATTAATCTCCTTCAATAGGAAGCAGATTTTATTTATTTATTTGCCGTCTGTCAACAACTAACAGGCTTCACATTGTATTTTCACATAATCCCGGCGAACAAACACAAAGGTTGAGGATATCTCATTGATAAATACCCTTTTACAATAGGCAACGTTCCTGCATGGTGATGATGACCTGAAATACAGTCCCTGAGCAGCAACGTGTACACTGTAACTAAAAACAGGAACTGTGTCGTTTTAAAACAACACAGACACATTTGTTTTGTCCTATCTGATCTTATCTTTGTAGTATCAGCCACATGCTCTATACCACTCCCATTGTATCACATGCATCAACAACCAGTCACACACTGCAATCTATTGTCTGTTTATTGAAAATGGCAATGTCCAGTAAGAAAAAAAAAAAAAAAAAAAAAAAAATCAACAATAATTTTATATGTCCTGCTGTCTCCACTACTGGGTGTTCATCTGACTGTGATAATATTGCAAAAAGCTTCCCTGCACACAAGGTAAACTAATAAAATTAACTTTGTTGATACCTGATTGGACAGTAACTTTCTCAGTGGGATTAAAACTCTTTCTTACAGGTGTATCCTGGGTTTTTAGTGCATAATAAATTACTATGGGCAAATACAAACAAAACAAAAGTAATAATTGTTATCAAAAAACCCATGGGAAGAACTAAACACGCAGCCGGGACACTGTTTTGCAGTATTTATTATAACTTTAATCTAGGTTAGAGTAGTTTAAACTGCTGGGAAGTATTTAGCAATTAAAAATGAAATAGCATTTAAGCATCTCCATGTAAAAGAATATGGGCAATCATATTCTTGATATTCCATTAAATGATACTTACATCTATATTTTCCTCATCTACTACTTTTTTTGTTGCAGTTGCTAATGATTTTGCAAGTGTCGAAGTGTATTGCATTACAGTGAGAGGTGTTTCTAATGTTCAATCTACCATTATTCATGTAACGTAAATGAACAAATACAAATGCCAGCTTACAGTCTAACAAATCTTATCACTTCTCTCTAAAACAACAACAATTTTAACAAAATCTTAACCTTTATGAAGGTGGGATTTATTGCAGGGTTGTTTTATTAGACCCGATTCAGTCAGTCGACTACTCACAGTCAATACATATGCATTAATCCATACATTTCCACTCGTGCGTGGTAATCCTGACATCACCACACTAAACTGAAGTGAAAGAAAAGAACTGTATTCTGGTCACTGCTATTCACTGTTGAACTTGCTCCTGAAACCTGGCACCTCTTAGCCTTCACAAGTGCATCACTACTAGGTGTGCAAGGTGATCCAGTGGGCCGAATTGGACCCTTTGGCGGGCCGGTTTTGGCCCCAGGGTCGTATGTTTGACACCCCTGCTTTAGACTTTAACTTTTAGGGAACAGTGTACATACAGAATGCCCTGCATTCATCTGTTCTCTTCTCCCATCTCTTGCCCATACAGAATTAAGTATTTTTGTATTATGGCTGATTTTCTGGCATAGCAGACTCCCAGTGTTCAGCATGCCACCTTGTTTGTTTGTTTTGTCACAGAGCAAGATTAACTAATAGAATTTGCTGAAAAAGAAACATGTAACAAGTCAAAATGGAGTATTGTCATCAGTGGAAATTGTGGTTGAAACATGTGTTCTGTCTTGTACGTGCAGTTGTGAGTTTAAATGTGTCAACGTGTTTTACGGCAGCTGCCAGTTGTAACTATCGCAAAGAGTGTTCTAGTGTCTGTGCTCGTTCTCTTCCTGGCATGTGCCCCATTTACCTCGGCACACTGCTTGGACTCATGTGGTGAACATTGTGTGAAATCCTCACGTGCATGGGGCTTTTGTGGAGTCCTGGCATTCATGTGCAGATGGGATAACCCACAGTGTCCTCTGTTCGTGCACACTCGGGGACAAATACTCAAACATAAACAAGCACACTAACAACAAATCCAATTTTCTACCATGTGGTGAGCCCAAAAGTTAAGTCAGCACTTCAGTTCACAGCACACAGTGTAAGTCATAGGAGTGAGAGCGGTAAAGCACAGACATGGGAGGCAGTGAGGTCAAAGGTTAAAGGTTAGATCATGGGTGCAAGTTTTGTTTCAACATTGGAGGGGGAAACATGTGAAGGGGGTAGATACTCAACCAGAACATTTTAGCATCAAAAACCTAATGTCCTGCATTCTGGTGATTTTTTTATGCACCAATTTGTGCATTTTCTGCTTCAATTTATGTTGTTAATGTCTTTAACTTTGTCAAGACAAAGGTCCTCTGCCACATTCATGTCTTTATTGAAGGGAACAAATGCATATGTTCTAAATATTCGGGCGTGTCACCTCTGAAATCTACACCAAATGGCCACATCATCTCACTTCAGTCCAACATAAATTTAACCTTTTGTCTGACCTGAACCAAAGCACAGAGATGAGAAACTCTATTTCCACTGGAATCTGCTACTAGTGATTAGTTCTAACTATATTTTTAAATTATAGCATGTTAATTATACTTATTGTGTTATGATGCAACTAATGTGTAATGGTGACAAAATATTTGCCAAGTCTAATGTTCTCTTAAGCTGCCTTTTGAATGTATATTGTATCTGCAAGTAAAACTATGTGTAGCAAATTTCCTACATTTCATAGACTGTCTGATCTTTCTACTGACAATATTTATTGTGTTATAGCCTTACTGCAATAACCTTGATCAAAAAGACAAGTTAAAGTTTTTGCCAGCACTAATAATCTGATCGAAAGAAATTCTGCTCATTTGTATTGAAGGTTTTGATGCTTAATCTACGGGAAGTTTTCAGCGATGTCCATTTCTACACCCTAAGCACGCTGCCACAAACACAGACACTGCCTGCACCGCTACTCAATTTCAGATTTTCTGCTTCTGATCATTCACCATATCTGAGATCGAGCTAAGTCGGGTGGTTCTGGTCTTGGGCATCTCATCCTCAGTTACGGCAGTACAGTTGTTGTCTTCTGCAGAGGGTAATCCTGGGGTTAAATTCTCTGTAGATTTTTTACACCTTCCAAACATACGCAGCCTTTGTAGCAACTGCAGCAGAGCAACTCTTAGCTCTCGACAGCGCAGTGCATACAGCAGTGGGTTGACTGCAGAGTTGACCAGGCAGAGGGTACTGCAAAAGGCAAAGGCCCTCTGCTGGTTGTGGGTCAGGATCACAGTGACATCAGCCAACATGAAGGAGAGTGCAGGAAGCCAGCAGCTCACTAGTATGACTAGGATCAGGCCAAAGGTGCGCGCTAGCCTGATATCCATCCTCATGCGGGCCTGGCCTGTGCCTGCTGCTCCCTGGAGGCTGGTCATGGAGGACTCATGCTGGTGGGCCTTCCACAGGATGAGAGCATAAGCCCCCAAAATGAGAGCCAGGAGCACCAGAGTGAGGCTGGTCCAGCAGGCCAGATAGCCCTGGTTGATGTAGGGAAACAGGCGTGAGCAAGGTGGATTAAGCCCTGTGGGACACCTCCAGCCCATCAGAGGCAAGAAGGAGATGACGATGGTGGCACTCCAAAGGATCAGCAGGCTCAGCAGAGCTCGCCGGCGGGTGAGCAGAACCTTGTACCTGGAGGCCTGCTGGATACAGAGGTAGCGGTCCAGAGCAGTCAGCAGTAAACTCCCCACTGAGCTGGTGAAGGCCATGGTGACACCACCTAATTTGAAGAGGTAAGCAGTGGGGCCGTCGCTGTGCCGAAACAGGTGAAAGTCCAGGAAGCTGGTGGTGAAGAAGCAGCTGGCAAAAACATCTGCCAGAGCGAGGCTGGCAATGAACAAGTAGGAAGGCCGCCGCCGCAGGGTGGCTGTGGCAGCGATCACTCCCAACACAAGAACATTTTCCAGCAGTGTGATGGGACCTGCCAGTAAACAGATGGAGCCGATGGCTGTCTTCTCTGCCTTGATGAGGACCATGTAGCATTCCAGATTCTCACAAGACCTGTTCACTGTGAGAAAAACACAGGTATAAACAGTGTACTGAAACTACAACTGCACGAATAAATGCACCATTAAAGGCCCAGTGTGTAGGACGTAGGGGGATATATTGACAGGAATTGAATGGAATATGATAAGTATGTTTTCTTTAATGTATAATCACCTGAAAATAAGAATCGTTGTACTTTTGTTACCTTAGAATGAGTCATTTATGTCAACATAGAGAGCACGTCCTCGTCTACAGAGTCCGCCATGTTGCATCACCATGCTAACACTGATTTTTCCATTGCAAAATTGCGTTATTCAGTGTTTTTACCAGTTTAAATCACTAGGCCTCTTTGGTTTGGAGAGGATGAGACCTCTACAGGTACTTACTAAATGTCTGAATCTTAAGTTATCAGAGCAAAAAAGGTGAGCATACATTAGCACGTTGTCAGAGAAGCACTAACATGAAAATGCTTTATTCAGTGTTTTCACTCATTTTAAACGCATGGTTCTTTTATTTTGGAGTGGAAGAGACCTCTGCAGATAATTTGGTTGAACAATGAACATTGAAGGAATCCCAACCAGGAGAAGTTTCTGCTGATTGCAATCTGCATACCCCACTGCTAGATGTCACTAAATCCCCCTAAATGTTACACACTGTTCCTTTAAGTATTACATTTGCTGGAAAACCCCATTTCAGATTGAGGGTGCTTACCTATTGGGGATGAGACATTCCCTTTAGCTTCTGTGGGTCCTAAAGATGTGTGAACCTCCCACTCCTCCATAGCAACTGTTACTGTATGAGCCAGTACTAGATTATAAGTAGAAAATAAAGAAAATGATTTAAATATGTTATTCTTTATATAGATTATGATCCTGTCTGTTGCAAAAGAACAAGACTTATTAACAGCAGAAATTTTAAAAATAAAAGTACTGCATCTTAAGCCTTTTCAGTTTTATCTTAACTTCTAAAGCACATAAAAACAATGTCATATTGAGAAACAAAAATACAAGTAAAAAGCAATAAGTTAACGATAACTGAAGTAAATGGATTAGACAAGACAGAACAATCAAAACATCTACAGGAAAAAAAGAAATAATCAGTGTGGTCACTGTGTCAATATTTGATGACAAGCATGTTTTACGTTGTACATCCACTGTTAAAAGTTGTACATACAAGTGGATAAGACAGGCAACTTCCGGAAAACAGATAAAGTAGAAGATGTAATGCCTTTTCCTCTCTTTGTCAATATTGAACTTGGTGCTTAGAGGGAACATTAACATTTGTGAGTCAAGACAGAAAGTCATCTAGAGGTCAATGATCATTACAGTATCTGCCTGGGCTGATATTGAAGAGATGGTTGCAAGGAGCCTTAAGCAAGACATGAACCACTTCTTACTCAATGAACAATTGCCAAATTTTATTCAAGAAAAAACCTTCTTCTTCTTCTTCTTCTTCTTTAATATGTACTACAACCTGTGTGATTAACATGGCAACCTTTTAAGGTGCTTTTCAATGTGAATGTAATGCATGTCTCACGAATGTTTAAGCATGCAGCTCATATATGATGATGCTGTCTTTGCATCTTGTGTGTGCCCAATGAAACTTTCGAAAATCTCTTTCTGCAAGACATCCTCTGTGCTTTAAGTGTTTTTTTTATTAACTGAGTCCAGAGAATTAATATTTAATCCATATTTCCACAATCACTTTGGCAGGGATTTTACTCTAAGTGCATTCAGTTATCTGCAGAGATGAACATAACAGCAGCCTCATGTTGTTGGCCTATTATCACATTTAACAGGATGAAGACTGCCCCCTTTTGGAATTAGACGGGACTGTATTGTAACTAAACGGTAAAGCAGAGGCTGAAGGTCACCACAGAGATGAGCAATCTGCTGCAGAGTGCATCACCTGTATGCAATCAATAGATTAAAGTATGTGTGGGAAGCCGGTGTGAGAGGGATTTGATTAAAGTAAATAATGCTGTGATAAACAGAGAGTGGCCCCCTATGATTGCTTGCAGAGAGTGGTTTAAACGGAATATATTTTATAGTCAAAACATGATCTAAACACACAAAAAAATATGAATGTAAATCACATTGATTTTAAAGATAAAGCTGGGATATTACATACATCACATAAAAATAAACACTGATGGACTGAGGGAAGTAGTTGGCGCATGTGATGCAGTATAAGTGATTATAGACTAAAGGGAGCACTTTCACCAAATCAGGTCACTGTGTCCTTCAATTCCTTGTTTTCCTTTTATTCTATTCCGGCAACCATTATTTCTGTTTTTCATCATAAATATGACACAGCCTTATGAAAGCACAGAAAATATATATGTGGGTAAAAGTAGTAGGAGTAAATTACTTTCCAGAAAGCCCTTTATTGGCTTGAGGGGCAATATTTCCCAATATAGGCCATATGGGTGCAAGCACTGTGGATATTACACCACCTCAGGCTCTTTTCTCCCTCGTGGTGAGGACAGAAAAAATTGATTGACACAGTGCTGTGCTTTGACTCTTAAGAACCAGTCAGACTTATAAAAATGATTGTCTCTTCAAGAGCATACAGGAGCAGTGCATACAGGAACCTCCATATATAATAAAAAACATACAGGCATCCATTTTAGTCACATCACTGGCGACATGCACAGTGAAATACAGTGTGGCAATAACCCCTTGAGTCAGTGTTGCACCGTGCCACATTATTTCAAAATATCACAAGCCCTTCTGGCTCAAGATGGGGGGAAAAAATAAAAACACTAGTTCAAGTCTCGTGTTTCGTAGTAGCAGGAGAGAATAAAAGCGTTAAAAAATAGGTCAAAAGTAGCACACATCTAGTGCATGAATACACACAGTGAATAAAATGAAATGTAAATCGCATTTTCATAGATATGGCAATACCTTTCAAATACAAATTAGGAAGTTATTATTTCTGCATCTTAAACGTGTGATAAAATAAACTTAAAAGAGCTTACCGTTTGTTACGTTTGGTTTCCTTGTTTGCTTCCTGCTATAGCAGCACCCGAATCAGGTCTCAGCCACAGAGCAACCACAGCATGATCGCACGGTCCTGCAGACCTGACTGGTGGCAAAGTGCATGAGTGAGGGGAGAAGATAAGGAGGGTGGTTGTGATGACATGAGAGAGAGAGAGAGGGAGGGAGAAAGAGAGAGACACACACATGTGGAGAGATGACAGAGACCTACATGTACACTGGAATCTGTGAGGAGAATAAAGTAATAGCAATAAAGTCCCATTTTTATATGTTTTATTGTAACAGCAAAAGGTGAAAGGGACAAGATGAAACATTTACACAGTAATAAAGGCCAGCAGTATTGATCACACACTTCTTGCCTCTCCAGCAGTCTGGGTCAGGGTGGACTCCAGGGGAGGAGAGCACTTAAGCAGGTGTGAAGAACATGTCGATAAAAAAGAAGAGAAAAACGCACCATATGACCTTTATTCAAAATATGTGCACAAAATGACCTTTAAAAATCAGATTTGGCTGCGAATCCATCATCACAAACCTGTGAGTGTTTTTCTAATGCATTAATAACCTGATAAGCTCATGTTGAGTTAAGATTATTGTGCCATACTACTATCCCCCAGGTTAAGAATGAACTTTCATGCTCATATTCATAACCTCATTTGTCTCATCCAATCAAGGTGGCTATAAAACATCTTGCCGTCGAATTATTCCTATTTGTGCAGTGACAGTTTTTCCTTCCACCTCTTTTGCTAATTACTTTCCACTCATCTTCATTTGACGGACAGTATCTACCATCACACATGCACAACACTCCCTCACATCATACTTCTTAAAGGAATACAAACATATCCAAATTTCTCGCCTTTTGTGGATGGAAAGCACCAGCAAGTTGATAAAAAGTAAGATTTTAATTACGTCTGCTTTGTTAATTTAAAGATTTTAATTGTGTGCATGAGAGAAGACTGTGTAAAGAGCTCTTTTGCAAACATTTGATTGCTTTCTTGGTTAATAAAGTGTACAAACCAGCTTTCTTCAACTTCAACTTTGCAATCATTTTTATTGCTTCTTTTATATTACATAATTGAATAACGCCCACTGAGGCCATGTTAGTGGGTGGGTCAGAGTGTAGTACTGCTTACAGTACAACAGAGGGCAATGCTAAGCAGCCATAAGCTAGTGGACATCAGGAGTAACCTGGCAGTGAAAGGTTGTTCAGTGTTTCCATCCTCATCATTTATAATACAAAAAATTTAAGGTCAAGACGCAGTTTCCTCAGCAATTAAGGCCGTTTAATTTGGCTGATGTCCCTCTGGTGAAAATAAAGTCGATTAGTAGTTCGATAACAATTCAATCAGGTCATGAAATCACATACCGGAGGCATTTTGAAATGAATTAGCATCCTATTTAAGAGAAAAGTGTGCTAAGTGAAACAGAAACTGGGACTAACAAATTTATTAAATGACAAGAGAGGAAAATAGGTTAGGAAGGGATGTTTAATGTCATCTTTATATTTAGATGGCATTCAAGTAAATTATGATTTGGAGGGGGGAAAAAAGGTCTTGTAATGAGACATTGATATCTGGTGCACTGCGTCCTCTCCTCCTTTCAGCTGATAGATCCAGCAGGCCAGAAGGCAGGAAATTAGATTACAGGAGCAGACAGCACAGCTCCAATAAGATTTCTTGTCAGTCACTGTCTGGTTCAGGTGCAGCACAAGAGCACAGACCACAGGACAGAATAAAGCCTGACATGTTCAGTTGTTGGTTGGATCCTGCCCCAAAGTTTTTTTTTTTGTTTTTTTTTAGAAATCACCCTGGACAGAAACATCAGGGCTCACTTTGCTGTTTTTCCGGTTGAATCCATTAATCAAATTTCCTCTCCTCATTTCCAGATTGCCAGAACAGACCTCCAGACAGCAGGATCAGATCACTGATGTGAAAAACACAAGAAAAAAAATGAACAGATCAAACACAAATCAAATTATTTCACAGTAAATTATTTAATAAGACTTGATTATTTACTTGGTTCTTGGAATACTATAAGGCAGTAGTAAAATGCTTGAATTCTAAATTTGTAAATCAAAAGTGGTATTGAGAACTACAAATGTAGCCTACATGGATAGACCAAAATTAACAGGCTTTCGTCAAGTAAACTGTAAAGTACAAAACCTAATTTCCTGTTTAAGCATTCAGCATTTACCAAAACAGTATGAAGGGGTATTAAAAACGTGTGTTTACTTGTACTTGCATTCATGGCATTGAGGTCAAGAGTCATATCTACTGAGCTGTTCAGTCATGTTTTCCACAACATTTAAAGGTCCTGTGTGTAGGATTTAGGGAGGTATATTGGAGGAAATGGAGTAGAATATAACAAGTGTGTTTCCTTTAGTGTATAATCATCTGAAAATAAGATTTGTTGTGTTTTTGTTATAAAATTATTTCTACATACAGAGCAGGTCCTCATCCACTGAGGTCATTTTGTTCTACGATAGTAAGAACACACTAACTAAACATGCCTCTAGATGGGGACATTTACACTTTCATGATTTCTACATAGTCAGCTGTCCTTCAGCAGCAAGAGCATCAGAATACACTGATATTTTAAAAGTGAAAGTGCTTAATTCAGTGGTTTTACCAGTTGAAATTGCCTGGTCTGTTTGTTTTGGAGAGGAAGACACCTCTACAGATTATTATGGATCAGAAAGAAGATGAGCAAACATTAAGTTGAGAAGAAAGGTGAGCACACATCAGCAGTTGCTGGGCTAGCAGCCCATTTGTTTATTCAGAGTTTTCATCAGTTCTAATGACCTGGTCATTGTAGATGACTTGGATTGGATATGATGTTTTTTTCAATATTCTGAGCACATGTTAGGCTATATTTTGTGCTACAATGACATTAAGCACTATTTTAATCTAAATGTTGAGGACTTTCCGTGAGTCCATAAAGTTAATGTAAGTGGAAAAGCTGTTATTTTATTTGTTAGTTGACATGATGTCAATATGGGACAACAGCTAAGTTTTTGTTGTTGTTGTTGCTGTTGTTTTGTTTTTTTTTACAACAAGAACAAGAACCACATTTTATGGCTGTGATACTGCAGTGCCAATGTGGCAATGCCATATCTCCATGATAAAAGAAAAGTCGGAGCAGAAGAGGGGCAACTGTGTCCACCTTGACAGGACAACATGGCCAGTGATGGATATAGCCATAGTAATTTCAAGGATAATCCTTTGAAAATAAACATTTGTTTATAAAGTCAATACTTGTTAAAATATCTTCCACAAAGCATTGTTTATTTTTCATGTACATAGAAAAATATTACATAGTTCTTTCCAGAAACTCTCTCTAGAAAATTATGAGGATACTGTATACCCTTAATATAAAGTGCTATCCTCTTTTTACTCAACATAAAACTTCACATAGTCAAATTATTATAAAATACCCACCATGTTTGAGATCTTCAGTGTAGAATATGAAGTCCACCCAGGTTGAAAAAATTACACACACACTTTCAAATTCCCAGACTAAATACAAAGGACCTGACCTCAGTGGTCTCTATGACCCTGCTTGTACTGATGTGTGCTAAGCAGAGGTGTGGACTTGAGTCACACGACTTGAACTCGATTTCAAATTTGATGACTCTGAGCTCAACTTGACAAAATCGAAAAAGACTGCAGCTCGACTTGGAATTTAACACCAATGACTTGAAAATATTTGATACCTTCCCCAAATCAAAAGTGTGCCACAAATCAGTTCATTTCCCTAAATTTCCTGAATAAACTAACATTAAGGCAACTTAACTTCCCAGATTCACTTGTTTGAACCAATGTAACCAAAGTTACAGGAGAGAACCATGAAGAACAATGTGACATTACTGAGCAGCAGTTGGAAAACATGACACCAAAGTTAATTTTCTTTGCGTACAAAAACGTGGTGGTTAACAGAAAAAGAATTGCAGTATGCAAAACATGTGAGTCAAAACTTACCGATGGAGATACAAAAACTTCTAACAAACTGCAAATTTTAAAAAGCATATATGATTTTTTTATTTACTCCATTGTAGACATTTACTTTTGTCAAGAACACATTATGAGTGTCAAAGTTTAGGACTTGGGACTTGACTTGAAATTTACCCGTTATGACTTACGACTTACTTATGACTTGCAAAACAATGACTTGTTTCCACCTCTGGTAATAACAAACATAAACCCATCACATTTCCTTCTATCCCTGTAGGGAAAGAGGTGTATTGGATTGTTTGAACATTTCAGTTGCTTTAAGACATTGTAAATTCTAAAGACTGCTGGGGGCCAGACATGTCAGCGCCTGAAAAATGTTGAGTGACTGATCCAACAAACTTTTCACTGTGGTGTGGGCCTGTAAAAATCTCGATTCTCCAGGATTACCTGCTTGAAGGAGGAAAATGAAATACTGTGCTGAATGAGATTTTTTTCATGTTCGAAACACATGATAACAACTTTACAGTACTGTCAATGGTATTTTTTTTTTTTTTTTTACATTATTTGTTGATTTCATTATTCTTTTGTTTCAGCAGCTAAAGGTACACAATAGGGAACGAGGGTTACGTGTATCCTGGCACTGGACCTGTACAGTATTTGCGTTGCTTATCTGCCATAAATCAAGGATTTCAAAAGACAAAGTTGTGTCTCTTTGACCAGACTGTACGCAGACAATCAATAATGGGAGTGTATGTTTCTTGTATGGGTTCATTCAGTCTCCTTTGTGTGACGTTACTGTGCCCACACCAACTAGATGGGAAAAAGAAAAAGAGAACTTGGCAACAGAAAGCAGGGATTTCATTTGAATGTGTTTACCAGTATTTCAAAAGATCATTGATATGGGTCAAACTTATTGCTGAGAGGTGTGAAACTGCTTCCGCTTCTGTTCTTTCCCACTTCACTTTGTGTGGGTGTGTTTCACAAGAACTTTCAGGCTATTCAAATTCACGTGCAACCATTTAAACCCAATGGCTACTGTAAACGGCCTATGAGACAGAGAGAAAGAGACTGAGGGAGTCGGTCTGTATGCATGGAGCTTATCTAGATGTTGTGTGGGGAGAAAAAAACAGCAGCTGTTGTTTTGAATCGTATATTTTTCATTCCACTTTCCAGGATGGCCGACTGTAGGATACTGAAACTATGTTGTGGTTTCTGTAAAGAAGCCTATGCGACTGAAATATGGATATTTGTCCGCCTACTATGTCATGTACGACCTACAGAAGCCTCTCTGTGACCTACTTTCCATACATAGTTGACTCTTGATGGGAACAGCCCCCCTTCCAAAGGTTGCTTAGCTTTGGGGAGTGTCCTTCCATGGCCTGCAGCTGTGAGCTCTGGCTGACACACAGAGTGTGTTGCGCAAGTCCTATGACGCTTTAAACAAAGTAGAAGGGAACTTTGACCGTGGACTTGTAGCCTATATTATGAGTTTATCTATCATGGTAGTTGTTTTGTATTTTTTAGACTTGGACCTGCAGACTCCCATAAAAACAACTGTGATAGTATCACCCATGACTTATGTCCTTATAAAGACAGGAACGTTAGAGTGGCATCTTTCAAAAGCAAACATTAAGTGAGTGCTGAAAGAAACACTAAAAATTGAAATATGAAGCCCAAAAGCTGAACGGTAATAGAAGAGAAAATGAATCCAATAAAACAATGTAACTTTGGTTGAACGATATAGAGGGCAAATTTTAAGATTTAAGAGCCCAGATAACACAAAAAATATTAAGAAGTTCCATTACCATATTAGCAAATGCCCAAAATAGTCTTGTATGTACTGTCATTTTCGTACTCTCTACAAGTTAAACAATCTTTTTCCCATACAAACCTGAGTCTACTAAAAACCATTTGAGGTGTTGTGGGTTAATTCAGCACAACTTAAAATTAAAGGGGAGGAATGTTCCCACTGAATGACCTGTAATGACTTACTACAGGTATAAAACAGTGTGACATTTATATGGTGCTCATTTGTGTGGTACTTTAACTCTGAATTCGGCCTTTGTATCAGCGCTCACACTGGATTATGGCACAAAGGTTAACTTCATACAGTAGGCCTACCTTGTGTATTCAGAAGATAGTCTGTAAATCAATATTTGAAGATGGATAAGGATCAAAAGTTCACATTTCCTTTCTTCTTTTCATTTCACTACTCTTGCACCAGTTGAAATATGATGAGAGGGCTAAATGACTGGTTTCAATAAAACGGTCAAGGTTTTGTTAAAGCAAGAAGACAGATGAGACATGGGGGATGGGCAGTTTACAGACAAGAGCCATATCATTACAGCCTGTTGCAGCTGTGTGTGAGCAGCACAACAGGTTTCTCCTGCGCAAACAGGAACTGAGGAGCAACAAATCCTTTTGTCACCTCGCAGAAAAAAGTAGGAAATGGGTCAACAAATCGCATTTACTTTATTATTCGAACAAAGGGTTGACGTTACATAACACTAAACTATATGTATTGTGAATTTAAACCATCATATGGTGTTTAATGTAAGCGCAGAGTTCATTTTTATGCCACAGAGACGGATTATGCCGTTTTGAAAGCGCTTGTTTTCTCACTTCTCTCAGGAGCTCCAACAAAGGAAAGGAGAGGAGGGTCAGCGATTGACGTCACCAGTCTGGCAACAGGCGTGAATGCGTCTGTCATTCTCGTCGGTGATTGGTCGTCGCGGTGGAACTCGGCGCGTGATTGGTCAGATCTGGGTTAGAACGGGCTACATATCTCTGCTGTAGATTCCATTTTGTTGCAATTCAGACGGAGTCAGGAGAGAGGAAGAAGTGGCGTCCTACGGCCACTGTTAACACCACTTAACCTTCGAGGGCGACGGATTTGTGGGAAATATAGCTTGCTGTGCTTTCTTACAAAGTCCGCCGAGGGATCTCAACGTTCAAACCGCATATTTTCTCGGACGAAAGGCTTCGACAACCAAGCCTGAGGAAGTCGGTAAGAGAATCAGTTTTGTGCCTCGTCGCCATATTGAGTTCACCGTTTCTTTGTTTTGGTTTGGTGCCAAAGCAGTGTGACCAAGAATTTTGACGCGTTATTTACTTAACCAAATGTTGGGGGTGTATATAAATCATAACGTGGATCGAAATGATGATTTAAACGTCTTTTTGTCGCAGAAGATCTACTTTATATGATCCTCTTGGTAGGACAAAGCGTCTGCATTAAGCCGTTAGGCGCACAAACAAAAGTGGGATAACATCGCAGTACGCTTATGTAAGATTTTGTTATGAGTCGCCATCATTTTATATATAACGTTTATGTTCTGACGAAAGGATTCGTGGTCAATGTTACACCAGTTATTGATTTTTTTTAAATTTTTTTTCTTTTTTTTTGCATTGCTGGATGCAATGACGCACTCTAAAATAGGACGTCCCATCATAAAAGACAACACTATGCTATTCTAAATTATAGACGAGCACTGCTAATTTATTAAGATTATTTAGCATCTCTAATTGACATTTTTCCCCCCCCATAGCCTTCGACTTCTTGGATCAATCGTGTGCCGAGGTGAATTGATGTTCAGCTCGGCTCCACGGGAAAACAACGCTCATTGGCACATGAAAACTTCAGACCTTGCTGGACACAGAAGTGCAGCGAGAAGTAGACAGAGGACTACTTCGAGGACCTGGGGACCGGTTGGAGGTGAAAGATTGAAGAGAGAGCTCTGCTTCATCAACTTTCTGACAACAAAGAGGTGAGCTGGGGCTGTTTTGCTCTGGGCTGTGTGTGTGGGGGAGGGGCGGCGCAGGCTTGGCTGTCTGGTGTTCCTGCACGTAACCCTCTGTGCTTGTTTTCGTCGAGGCTGGTGCAAGTGTGTACGTGCTGTGTGGACGGATTAGGCTTTGTCACGTTTACACTGACAATAAATAGAAATGTAATCGATCACAATATATTCCAAAGATTTCAGTGCACTGAAGTAATAATATATTTTAATCGTTTAGGTGACACGTAGTGCAGAAGCAGTATGGGAGGTGGAGAGAGATATAACATTCCAGTTTCCCACCCTGAGCGCCCTTTGCCAAAGAAGAACCATCAACTTGGCCGGGCTAAGCAGAGAAGCCGTGACCAGAACGGAGTAGCAGCTTCTGCAGGAGGGGCAGGTGGTCTTCATCATCACGGCCACCGCCGAAGTGACAAAGGCGTTGCATACCACAGGTCTCCGGAGGCGCGGCAGGCCGCGTCTGCAGAGAAGAATGCTTCTGTCCGCTTTGCCACCTATGATCAGAACTGGGAGGGTGCAGTGTCTCACCTCAACACGCTCCTGGCAACACAGGGAAGTCCAAGCTACGCAGGGCCTAAGTTCAGCGAGCCACCCTCGCCCAGCGTGTTGCCCAAACCCCCCAGCCACTGGGTGTCCTTCCCAATAGGCTCCTGTGACAACAGGGAGATGATGGCCTTCCAGCTCAAGAGCCTCCTCAAGGTGCAAGCCTGAGAGGGATACCCACACTCGATTGAAAAGCCAATGTATGAACTGGGACTCTTCAGAGGGCACCCACTCACCCACCAGGAACACCTCAGTGCTGTAATACTTTTTAGCTGTTTTTAGATCGACCTCTTTTGGTGTAGAGAGCATTTGCAGTAATGTTGACTGTGAATGTTTATTCAACACTCAATTTTTTAAACCAATGTTTCAAAATATTACAGCTTTGAAGTCTTGCTGGTCGGTAATGCCTTCAGCGGAGTCAGTTTCTGTGACTGATGAACTGGATATCCTTTCTACTTCTGTTTTTGTTATTTTTATTGTTGGCTGTCAAAAGCAGATTGAGTGTGCTTTGCCACCACAAACAAGGGTTATAGGATAGGTCAGGTAAATTCCCATCACTTTTACGGTCCATTTCTGTGGACAGACATGCTTTTTCATTTCACAAGTTTTATGATGAGCCTTTGGGGTCACCTCTAAAGCTTCAGGTGCTAAAGCAAAATCACATTTGTAGCATATTTTTTGACTAGGGCCCGCCTTTTCATTTATGTATGACAATCCTTGTTTGGAATGGGAAAAGACACTCGACTGCAATTCTGCAGGGAAAGAAGCTATCTTACTGGAGGTCAAAAGTATAACCTCAAACTGAAGGGTAAAAAGAGACCATGGCACACGGGCCTTGGACTGTCAACTCCTGTACCTTTTTTATTGCGCTGTGCGCACATGCACTATAGGAGTTGGGCTGGTCCTCGGCCTACAACACTCTATCATAGCATTATTTTGTACAAGTCCTTGATTGTTGTGGTTGAAAGATGTATGAAGTGTTTGTAACCAAAGCAATGTTTTTGCTGTATTTTTTTTTTTTTTCTCCTTTTTTGGACAAATGTGGTCGGCTTTTTTGCCTTTGCCACTAACCTTGCCAGCCCGAGTGGTGAATGGGTCTGAGCCCCCAGGGTCACTTCTAGCTGTTCATCTGTTCCAATCAGTACTGTTATGCTCCTCAGTCTCAGCCTTTTCAGGACAGAGCTGCAGCTTTAACACGCGGAAGAGGGCCTGGCTTAGTTGTGGGACTGTTGAGTTTCACTTTCTAAGCCATGTGACGTGGTCCTGTTGGCTGCATGCATTTGTAAGCAGTGTAAGGCAGAGCTGAGGACGCTTTCTGAATTGAAGTGGCCCCAGGGACTCAACATGAGGCAGCAGGCTGGTGTTTATGTTTACAAAGTAGGTCGTGGTGGTTGACCATCCCATAATCAACAGACACTCTCTGCCTCTTGCCTCTGCCTCTTGTTTACCCTCTTGCACTGCAATCAGACTAGTTTTGAATAAGTTACAGGCCAGGATGCTATTGAAATGATGGAGGCGTAATTGACTATCTCCCTATGGATTCTCTATTTTTGTGATTCAATCCTCTGAGGCTCTTTTTGCTTTCCCCTTGCAGAATTGTTGGTGTTTATAGCCAGCCTAAAGATGACAAAACAAAGTATGAGAGCTTGTTAATGTGTTCAAGAGCCATGTAAATAATGAAATAATGAAATGTATAAAGTACTTGTAGCATATGTACATTTGCAGGCCGAGTTTGAGGCCTGTATGACAAAAGTATTTTTAGTAATAACACTGAATGTATAAGACATGCTAAGGACGTGTCTTGACTTCAATACTGAAGAATATTTTTGTTAAAAAAAACTGCCTATAGCATTTCTCAGTACCCCTGCACTGTTATCTTTCCAGAGATCTTGCACATGTTTTTTATTGTTTTGTATTATGCAGTGTAGGGTGAAATATGCGTAGTGCAAATGACATAAAACTGCAAAACACAATTGGATCCTAGAGGAGACTTGCCCATGTATGAATTCAAGTTCTGAATGTGCTTACAGTCTGTAAGCGTGATGCTTTTAATCTTGAGTTGACCTGTTTGTGCCTAAGTTGAAATCCATGCTGAAACTGAATATTTTCATTAGGTGGCAATGCCACAAATTGACCAAATGTTGTTGTTTTTTTTTTTAAACCAGAACCATCTTCAGTTCTCAGCTGTTCTTCCGCCAGCTGACAACTGAACTTGGCCCCATGCTGTTTAAGTTCTACGTTCGAAGGGTTCATGTTAACATTTTCTTTCTTGCTGTGATTGAATTGTGCATGGCAGTCTCCTGTATTCAAAATTTTAAACATGTAACAAATTGGCTGTTAATTTGTCCCCCCTGATGAAATGTCACCGAAGATAAAATGAAAATGCCCTGTTAATGATTGGTATGAATTGGATGTTTAAAAAAAGGCAAATGTAAAAGAATGCACTGAATTGATGACAAATTTTTACAAAAAGAAAAAATAAATCCCTTTCCCCCTCCCCCTATTTTTGTCTGTGCTTGAGTATCTTCTGACTGGTGCTAACATTTAGCATTAGTATCACCCAGGAATAGACTTAATGTATTCATTGCCATCATATCCAGTGATTGTTAGAGCAGGGTGTCTACAGGACACTTTAACTGGTTTTAAAGATGTTTACAATGCCATTTCTGACCAAAGCATGACAATTTAGCTTTTCATATATAATGCACTGCAGGTAATTTTTAGGCTCAACAAATATGTATGTTGTCCTTTGCAAAGGTAGGTTTTCTGTAGTTATTAGTTAATCTACAGCAGGATTGTTACATCATAAATTCAGTTGGGCTGGGACCAGAAAAGTTTCACACATTTTCAGCAGCAAGCAACCTATAAAAACCTTTTTAGCTTTTGGTAATGACCAAATGCAAATCAATGTAGTAAAAGTAGCAATGTTTATAGTGTACGGCAGGTTGCCGCCTCCTGTCGTATCTATAAGCTTACTGGTTACTGAAATATCTATCAAAGGGCTGTGGGTCAAGTAAAACACAGACAGCTTCTCCAAGGAACTTTCACTTTCCACTTCCATCTCCCCAAATAAGGAAGGACAACTCCCAATAGACAAGAGTGGCATCTCACCTCTTGTTTATCACTCCGCCAAACTTCATTACTCTTATTACCTGCACATAAGTTGTGCAATAGTAAATAGTTCCCAAATGTAATGTGAGGAGCAAATTAAATGAGTGTCCTGAACATTAAATAATGTTGCTGCAAAGTAACTAACAATGAAAAACAAGAAATTGTACTTGATTCGCCCTCATGAAAATAAATCCCCTCTTACAGCAGTTTCACATTTTAAATAAAATATTCTTAGTCACATATCTGACCGATGAACATCCTACTGTGCAGAAAAACAATTAAGAAGAGCTACCGATGTTATCGACAGAGCACAGACATCAGTATTAATCATTCATTCTGCTCTCTGTCCACCCTCTCCTGCGAGACTGTCTGCAGGTGGATTACCTCAGGTACATTTTAGATAAGTGGCAAACACAAACATGAAACCACACCTTTAGCAAGTAACGATGTAAGAGCCAATAGTACTGGCTGTCTTTAATTTGACTCTGGGCTTCTGTACGTTTCCCTGGCCAGGCCACTCAGATTGCTCCTGGGCCAGATAAATAGGCCTGATGTACAGTACTCTTAACAGGTAAGTATAAAGTAAAAAGACAGTATTGGGTTCAGTGGAAGGCTTAAGGATGTGTACCATCAGAAATGTGGACTTAAATACAGAACAACTTGACTTGTTTTACCAAAAAGGGATTAAAGATGAATGAATGAAATCAGATAAAATGCATGGCAATAAAGACAGCAAAAATTCAAACTTGACCACTATTAAGTGACTTTTAAGACCTAATATTTATAAAAGTGAATTTAAGATTTTAATGACCTGCGGACCAGCCTGGACTGCAGGAGCGTTCATTCATTGCAATCCGAGTCACAGTTCAACTTGTGGGGTCAGAAAATAAGCGTTAAGGCTTCTTCATTTCTTTATTGACAAAGCATACCAAGTAAACTAGGATAACAGTACTAAGGAACACTTGAAATATTCAACTGACTTTGTTTCACTCGCTGGAACAAAGTACAAGAGAAATGAATACAGTTTATCTTAAACATATTGTTACATACAATACTGGACAAAGTATAAGGTAGCAAATAACTGTCATTCCATTCATCATCCATTGCAACAGTATTTACAGCTACTATAGTATACAGCAGTATAACAGTGCCCGTGACACCAGGCATCCAAGAACAGCATAGTTAGTTAATACTGGTTAGTCAGGGCCTGAAATTCAGGTTAGTAATTTGTGTTTTTATGACACACAAAAAATAGAGCCAAAGTGAAACAGGCATCATACTAACAAATGATGTAAATATTGCTAACTCAGAGTACAAAAATACTGGCAATGCCAAACTTTATTTTACCTTCAGCAACTCTTATTATACAAGTCCGAGCTTAAACTGATAACGATCATCTGTGCTTTCATAGATCACTTTAGAACAAAAAACATTTTCTCTATAACAAATGTCTGAGCTCCTGCTGCTCTCTTCCCTTTGGCAACAGACTTCATAATGTGGTGATAACAAATGCAAACACTCTACTTATCGTAGCCGAACAGAAACATCCTCAGAGACAGATTAACACGGCTTTGGTGAGACAGTCAGTCAGTGGCCTCCGGACTTGCGTCCAGCCCACGACCTGGAGCGAGAGCGTGACCGGGACAGGGATCTAGAGTAGGAGCGTGACGGGGATCGTCCACCGGGCTGTTTGTGGGAGCTGGAGGTTGGGTGGAAGTCCTCCGCCGGGCTGTGGGATCTGGACTGGCTCTTTTTACCTTTGGGCATGGGTCTGGAGGGTGAAGGGGAGCGGGACGCAGAGTGGCTACGTGAGCCTGCTGCATGGTGTGTCCTGTGGTGCTCACGAGGAGGACCTCTGTACCTGGAAGGATGATCATTATGTTTAAAATAATACAACAGTCTTTACTTATTTTACATACTACAAGACAACCAATGAGCCTACTTTTCATTTTCATGGCTTCTGCTCCGTCTGTGTCGACTATAGGACCGAGATCTGTAAAGAGAACAAAAACACAAACCAGTTTTTCAGGGTGTAACTTAGACATTATAAAAGACCTGGTGCACCACCTTATTCCTGGATAGAGGAACAATGACGTCTTGTAATTTGGCAGTGTATAACTTCCTGCTTTTTTAAAGACCAAACTGGTTTATACCAGCTCCAAAGTGCCTAAAATAGTCAGAATACACAAGTACCTTACGGTTAACTGCACTTAGATATTCTTTTTCTTTTTATTAGTGTGCTGGGGAATGAAGAGAACGATCACACCTGAACTAAAACCACACATGGTGCTTCAGATATGACATTATGATGTATCATGTGATGTTATGTAACCTAGATGTTAGTTTAAGTCACAGGTGGGTTCACTTAAAAACCCTACTAGGGTCAGGTATTGAAAATATTTGATACCAGAGCCAATATAATGTCATGTCAGTACCGACACTGAAACAGTACTTTTCCCACTACCTTAGTTTGGATAAAATTTGGAGCTAAATGTTGTGCCTGGAGCACGTTGTGTATTAATGATACTCGTTACCTGTAGAGGTTGGAAAAAGATATACGTTTCTTCCCTGTTCCAAAACCAAAATCAAACCCTGAAAGGTGTAGGGTTAGCTAGCTAGCTACTGAAGATATAGCCTACTGAATGTATACACATGCTGCTTTTGCTTTTTAATGATTATAACAGTGAAAAAAAGACTGACCCTGCTGTACAGGAACCAGTGAAGGGAAGCAGGGAAACTTTGCTGATATTCAACCAGCTGTGTGTCGTCACACTGTGGGCAGATGAACATTGTTTGGCTTCCCCTGGAGATCCCCGCGATCAGCAGTGATGTGGTGGTTCACTTTCACACTGTGATCTGTAGCCTATAGTTCGGCTTTAGCTTCTAACTATCTTTGTCTTTTTAACCTGTTGTTGCTGCTGAGTCAGTTTGACATCCTGGATATATCCTTCAAACACAGACTGTAGACCCCTCTGTCTGCTTCTCTCTGGAATCACTCTTTCATTTTCCCAAAATATGATGGTATTTCTTCAGGGAGTGCAGTTAGTTACAGTGTGGGCTCCATGCTTACTCTGACAGCTTCACGGACCATCACAAAGGGGCGGGGCTTAGTGAAGGGTCAGTTGAGTGTGGATAACATGATAAACCTCAGCATTGCAACAAAGAAATCATAGGTTCCATAACAAAGTGATAAACAATTTAGTTTTTCATTGAAGTGTCTGAAGAGCTACTGTAGGTGCAATAAAACAAAGTTACCAACAACTCACTCTCTAGGGCTCTCAGACCTCCGGGGACGGCGCTCATAGGAAGGGCTGCGAGACCTGCGTCTATCGTAGCTACGGCTCCTGGACCGTCTTCGACGACTATCCCGATCATCGTCGTAGCGGGAGAAACTGCGAGGAGAATGGCGCTCCTTGGACTTCATCTGGTTAGGGGCTTGATGAAGAATTTACATCAGAACATTATGTGGTTGTGGTTATGAACTCAGTATGTTATGATGTGGAATTCAGATTACAGAAGTTAAATGTGCGCTGCTTTGAACTGCAAACTGTTCATACTCTTTCTGTCCCCCTGGGCGAACTGGATCTCGATCTGACGCCCACAAACCCATTTACGATCCAGGTTGTGAAGAGCGTCCTCGGCATCCCGGACATCTTCAAATGTGCTGTATTGTTAAGGCCTTTTGATTTTGAAATGTGTAAAATTGGGACAGAAAAAGCTGCACACATGCACAACAATTACAAAAATAAAGGCTGCCACACAGGTTGGCAGCTGCAGTCTATAAAACACAGCTACTGGAGTTAGATCAGTGTGGTGCAACATCAGTTATTTCAGGTAATTTAAAAGTGAAATTAATGAAATTTCATTGTCTTCAGTCTGCAATTAAAAAACATAAAACTGAATCAATGGGCCCACTTGTGATTTCAAATTGTGAAGACAAGACAAATATTGATGGTGATCAAATTCGGTAGGATACAAAACATTAGACTGTTACCTTTAACATGCTTGACCTTTGACCTTGAGCTTGATCTTTATTGTCTTGGCAGAAGAACTTGAGGTTTCCTGCTTGTCTTTGCCCAATAAACACTTTGCTTTTCCTCCCTTTGGTAGACAAATGGAAGCCTGGGTGCTCTCTTTTCTCCTCTTTGTATCTTCATGCTTTTGCTCTCTCTTTATTTTCCCAATTCCACTACCGCTTGTCGCCTGGGTGTCTTTGGCTTGAATCTACTCTACAACCGCCTTTCAACTTTCTTTGGTGTGGGGTCTCCAGAACTGTATCTTTATCATTCTAAGGCAACAACAACAGAAGAAATATTGGTTAGGAATAAGTTTAAATATGAAAACAATATACTAGATAACACATCATACCTAAAGAATAAAATTACATTAAAAAACAAACAAATATTCCCATTGTCAGGTCAGGTGTCACCGAACCAACTGTAACCCAAAAAATATATTAAATACTTTACAATCCCTTTGTGAAAACACAATTTCTAAATTAACATGAAAAGAATAAAGGATATTGAATGTAAGCAAATCCTCTTGCCCGTCGTGTATAGAAGTCAAGTGGAATGTAGACATCTACAATAGGCCCATAACGACCAAACTCACGTCGTAAATCCTCTGGCCTAAAGTGTCATGAAATAAAACATTTATTCTGTTGGCTGACATATGAGCTTAGCTGGAGCCCAGTGTTCAAGGTATACACAAGAGCTGGTGCCAGCACAGCATATGACAAAACTTATTTGCAGACATATCCAATTACTGTCTCACTCCAAATGTATGCTTCCTTATTTAAAAATAAAAACCCAGCCAGCCAACTTCATACATCTGTAACAGCCACTGAAGCTAGATATGGCATGCATTATATCTCAACAGAGGGGTCAAATCACAGGGGGTTAGTTACCTGAAAATGACCAACATTTTGCTAAATTTATTACAGTGACATTTCAGACGTTCTGTGGACTTACAACATGAGCAATTCAAGGATTTTGAACATGGATACACTAGATTTTAGGGTCAAATAACAGAAACACATTTAAATGTAAATGAGTTGCTGGGAACTATTTCTTCTGCGTAAAACCAATTAAAAACTTTGCAGAGCAAGGTCTGTGTAACTGCGATTTTTTTTAGCACCAAATTCCATTCACACTGTATTGGGGTGGTAGTATGAGTTTCGGAGGGGGACATCTTAATACCCTGGCACTGGCACACATAAATCCCAAATTATCTGCCAGATAGCCATCTCTTGGGGCAAAAGAGAGATTATGTCTTTTGTGATTTGGGTTAACTTTAACGACATTGTTTATTTGTGTTTCATTAATAACAGAAACAACATGTACTTCTTGAGAGGTATTTGCAATTCCAAATACATACAAAAGTCTGCAATAGCTGAGTGAAGACAGTTTTTGCCTTCTTAACATTAAGTGGGAGGATTAATTATACTTTAAAAGATGTCAGCAACACACACCTAATTGGCTTGAATTTCTCGTAATGTATTGTGTTGAAAACTACAAGTATTACAGGCTTAATGAGGCATTTCGCCTTCCTTTATTACGTTTCCGACATGTAAATGTACAGTGACCTTATCTTGACATTTCATAGGAGTCTGCCTGCAACAGTATCCGGTGCATGTCTATTTTATGCTCCTGTTAGGTAACATTAATAATTGACTCAACTGGGGGCGTGACGTTTATTAAGGGTTAACGGTAGGGTCTAAAACAAAAATAGACTTTGTCTTCAATGTGCACGTAACGTAATTCCCACCAGACAACACAGACTATTACTGCAGCCACGCTGGACTATTAATATACCTGTATGCCCATAATATAAAATGCATCTTGCTTTAAGGGGGGAGTGGTGTGACGTCAGCAGCAACAACACCAGCTTCTTGGTTGCTAACGTTAGGTGCCAGTTAGCAAACCTTATGCGGGGAAATGTACTGAATGATGGGATGTTAGCTGATATCCGAAACAATATTCGGTTAAAAAATAACTACCACACCTTTTAAGGTCCATCCCCGATTGTAAACATTCGTAACGTTGACGTCACGTAGCTATTTTGGTGATGACAAATATGTTTGCTAACTGACTAGCATTAGCTTGTCCGTGCACGTTAGCAGGGGTAAAATGACAACATACCTGGACTCGTCGGCGATGTTTCTAACGAAGAGAGACGTGTTAGGCGGCCTCAGGTACCTCGCCATTTTGTAAAGGCCCGATACTGCGATTTAGCGGCCGTGAATTTGTTTACTTAGGCTGTATTTTCAAACCCTGCTGCTTTACCTCAGCCGACACCAACTCAGCTACGTGGTCACACTGTTTCCTGCACACTGCGCATGCGCAGAAATGTACAGCCACGAAGACAGGCATACACACACCTGACCTCTCATCAAACTATTATGTAATATAGATTTACATTATTCCATTGTTTTCTTTTACTTATATATTTAGGCCTGCTGCTTGCCTGACAGATATACAAAGGACCTTTGCAAAGGGAGCTATTTGCCCAAAAAAAAGATGATTCAAACCAAACTTATTAGGCAACACTTTTATTTAAATAGACATTGGTTTCTTCACTGCCAAGTTTACATCTTCTTGCTCCTCCTGATGAGAGTGGCTGAGCCCATGGTCAGAGTCTGAAAAGCATAAGGAAGAAGGAAACACATTTAATTTGTGAGCAGGAGAGGCATTACATAATTCATTGAGGTAAACCACAAAGTGTGAGTTCTGGTAAGATGTGCCACACCTCAACCATCTCTCCTCCCTTGAGCTCTTGGATGTGGCAGAACTTGCCGGTTTTGCAGACCATTTTGCCACCCTCCATATTGACAATGCACTGGGGATCAGAGGAGGAAACAATGCATGTCACAGAAACCCCCAAAACAGGCATGAGAGACACTGTACACCTGTAGGCTCATTACTAACAAATAGTATACTTCAACATTTCATTTAGAAAAAAATACACACAGTTTTGCTGTTTACATGTATGTATACTGCACTAAATCAGACAAGAAATCAAAAATAAAAGGTAGTGAATTAAAGTAACGAACCTTGAGCTTCTTGCCGTCCATGGTGGTGATCTCAGCCTCCTTGCCGATGGTAAAGGAGTTGGTCACAGACTTTCCCGGAGTCTTGGAGGTGACAACAAAGTCATTGCCTTTCTGCTTGATCTCAGTAATTGGCTTAATGTCCTTGGCCATCTTGATGACATCCTCTGGGAGCTCTGGTGAGCAAAGCACATATGTTTTTGTTAAGTCTTGCACAGAAAAATTGGTCAGGACTGATGAATCTTGACTGCAAAGTTGTGTCCACTGTGTGGTTATGATAAATATTAGAACGGTGTGACCACATCAAAATAGCCACTTTGTCTTCAGCTACCAAAGATAATAGATGTATTCATATTTTTTGTATGTCTGTCAGAGTCCCTGGTTTTGTTGTCTCACCCATTGCCCTGAGGAACTCCTCGTAGTTCTCCTGGGAGTAGACCTGCCATGTTCCGTTGAAGTCCATGTTTTCTAGAAGATCTGGGTTCTCCTTTACCAAGCGGGGCTGGAGGCTGAGACAGCTGTGTGAAGCTCAACACAATGTGGAGGATGTGACTGTAGTGCTGCACCTTCTTATAGAGGACAGCAAGGAGGGTCCCAGAACTGTGTCTAATGAGTAACAAACCCCTCTGAAGTAATCACTGTTGTTTGAACAACCTGGAGTTCACTTACTCCTGTTTGGCCTAACCTCAACTTACACCAGAGATGAATTTAGATGGTCATTTTTGTCAGGTGTGTTCAAGCACTTTCCTGATAGAAAAAAAAGGTACAGATTTTCATATGTACATCATTCCGTGAAGGTGCTTTGGCTGTCATAGGCCAAGTTATTAAAATGCCAATTAGACACCATCTTGTGATGGGATCATCAAGTTAAAACAAATATAGGCCAGGGGCATAAAGTGGAGGGCAAGGATTCCTGTCTCTATTTCCTACCCACTTCTTCTGACACTCTTTCTCAGGCCACACCAATCTTCAAATTCTGCCTTATTTTGATCTCAGTAACACACCTGTAAAGTTTCATGCGTTGGGGGTGTATACTGAGGGGCCAGTGACTCCTTCCTTATGTCCTATCCCCCTACTTTAGATGCCCTTTTTCGGGCCACACCAATCTTCTAACTCAGCCTTGGTTGTGATTTCATCTACACATCTGTAAAGTTTCACGAGCCAGGGCGTGAAATGGGGTGGTCTGGGGCCTCTTCCCTACTTCCGGCACCAGACCATACCCATCTTTACAGTCGGCCTTCATTCTGATCTGCACTATACATCTGTAAAGTTTCATGACTACATCTTAGACGGTTGTGATGCTGGCAAAGTACTGGTACAACTGTGGCAGTTCCTGCTACAATAGGTGTTGCCAGGATCACATTTTGCCCTGATGACACACCCCCACACACATAACAGACTCACAAGGTAAAAACAATACAAGCCCCTCGCTTTTGCAGCTAATAATCATTTGCATGATCCTCACTTACTGTAAAGTTTGAGGATGGAAATCTGCAGGATCACAATGAGAAAATGATTTATTTAAAACACCATTACCTTTATCCACATGCATTTTATTTCAGGACTCATTAAACATTAATAAACCTAACAAATGTCTGCAACCTCCACAGAGTGTCGTTGAACCTCCTAATGTGAGTCCACCCAACTGACCGGGGCCCAGTAGTAGGGTTAATGACCCTACGGACTGTGTGCTTTTAAAGTGCAATACAAAATCTGTGCTTGCAAAATCATACTCAAAAAAAGTTGTAGACCACATCTGAATAAGGATATTAATATATAATATGGTATTAGTGTTCATAAAAATAATACACAAGTTACAATCACTTGAATTTGCTTTATTCACAACACACAATCAAATGACAATGATTCACCTAAAGCTCTCCAGTAACAGAGTGTTTTGCAGTTTTTGTGATGACAGTCTTAGCGAACACTTAAATCAAGACAATTATCCAATAAGGGTAAATAATTAAATGTTACATTAACAGCAGCACAGGTAGAGAGGAGTCAAAGTCAGCAAACTGGCCATGTCATGTCAGTTACAGAAGCTATAAAGCAATCTAACCTGCTGATTAATGTGCTTCCAGCTAATTGTAGCCCATTTTACCTAACATACAGTCACTTATGGTAGCTATTAGCAACTAGCTAATGTTATCTGATGTGAACCTGTTTTTGGTTAGATGCCTGAAGTAAGATCTGTAGTTCACACAAGATTAAGAGATTTAACGTTTGGTTGTACAACATAAAATACTTCAGTAAATACCAGACTCATGAATTTATAGGTTTTTGTGTGTCTTAAAGAAGGTGGTTGCTAACTTTTGACACAGAACTTATTTTCTGCAATAATCCAATATCCTATGGAAAATTCCCATTGAACCAGGGTGATGGTAACCTCATGTTGACCTACTAAAAGATGTCATCCCTGCAGCACTCGGTTAGGATGCAACAGACCAAGTAGGCTAAGTCTGTAGCAGCAAATCCTTGGAGTGTACTGAATTGATTAATGGTGCATTTTACTGCTTATGAAGTCAGCTTGTTATATGCTGGAAGAAAATGACGCAATTTCTCATTTCAAAAGATACATGGTCTCACTTTAATAAAGAAACAGTATTTATATCGAATGTCCATGAAGGCAGCTAAATGAGTTTGACTAACAGGTCTTTGCAGTTCTGCATCTCCATCACAGGCTGAATGTGACATTTTTATGGCATGCACTGTCTAGCAAATTAAATTATATCAAGTTTGCAGACTATAGGAGATTACTGTTTTGATTAAACATAAGTGGACATTTTTCAAAGGCTCAATAAGATCTCACATGCTTAGTAAAATTTCCTAATGAACAATCCAGCATCATTCCATCCCTATGTTTGTTTTCCTTGTTCTGCCTATGTAGAAAATTCTCAGTCTAAAGCACAAAATCCCTCATTTCTGACTCAGCTTTCAGTCTTAACCCATCATCACTGCGTGTGCTGGTGGTATCTCTCCATGCTTGTAAACACTCACGGTCACATCAACCGTTTCAGAGCCATACTGGTTGCGCACACAGATGCTGTATTTTCCAGAATCTTCCAATGTGATGTTGTGGATGGTGATGGTGCTGCATGTGGGCTCTTTAGTGATGGTAAAATGGGTCTGATCAACAATCTCCCTGTCGTTCCGAAACCACATGATCTGTGGGTGTGGCTCGCCCTCGATGAAGCACGTCAGACACAAAGTCTGAGGACAGGATGAGGAGCAATCAAAAATCATAAATTATAGACCACAAAAATGTTAAAATCTCATGGATGTGTCTCTAAATCGTGTCTGTAATGTTTTTCTGACAGTGTCGTACCTTGCCCTCCATGATAGCCACCACATCAGGAAGACCCTTTGTCACTTTGGCCCGATCTGAAACAAAACAAGCAACATTAACTCCCTGCATACAGCCACCATGGGATTATTTAACCTACACTGTGAACAGAAATAATTCAGGATTAACACACAATATGTGACTCACGTTTCTCAGCAATGGCTGCTTGCCTGAGGGATGAGAAGAAAGTGTCGAATCAATATGACATTGCACAGTATCAGACAACAATAATCTCAGTTGAGACATTCTCAGTGAATGGTTTTCAACTCCATTACCTCTGTTTGCTCAGTGCATTCTGTTAGTGTCACAGCAAGCCATGCTTGATGCATCATCTACTGCATGTTGTGCAGCACTTACTTCAACCTCTGGTGCTCCAGCAAGGCATCAGCAAAGGCTGAAAATAATTAATAATCAAACTATTACCATATGTGCTCTGAAATCTTCTCTTTTTAGATCTTTAATGTCAACATGTTTTGTCTACCCACCTTGTCCAGACAGGTCAAGAAACCGCTTGTGTGTCTCTTTGCCATCGAACATCTCCAAAGTGTATTTGCCTTTATCATTCTCTGTTGGGTTAGAGATTATAATCCAGACTTCCTGCGCATTGCTACCAGGCTTTGTCCTGGCTTCCTGGTCAATCCTCTTCTCCCTAAATGGACAGAAATATAAAGTTATTCTTTGCTACTGCTTTGTATGCTTTAGACAGACTTTCAAAAACCAAATCCATACCAAAACATGCATGTTAAAGACATACTCTTAATTTTCCCTTACACCAAAGCACTGTGCTCAGATCTATAGTTGGTTCTTTGGTCACTAGACACATCCAACACTGCTCCTGGTAGTTATGATCAGTTCAATGCGAAAAAAACAAAACAAAACAAAACCAAGTGATGTGTCCAAAATGTAGCTGGCAATTAAACACCATCTTTTCTTCCTTTTCATTGCAACCTCATATTTTTCAGTCAGAGGAGAGTAATGAAGGACATGGATGGATACATGAATGGGCCTACCAGGCACAGGCCTAGGGGCCCAAAATGTCAGGGCCCCCTGGCCTTCACCTCAAAAATATCGCTCAAATTAACACGTACTGACCAGAAGAGACTAAAAATGACCAAGAAACCCCCCATAAAAAGACCAAAAAAGAGACACAAAGCAGCTTCAAAGAGATGCAAGACAGCTACAATTAGATACAGAGACTCACAATGATCACAAAAAGGGAAAAACAACCACAAAGAGACGCAAAACAACAACAAAAAAGAGGTTAAACAGCTATAAATTCTGTTTGTCCATCTCCTATGACAGAGATGTGGTGGGGCCTTCTGCACATCTGTGTCCAGGGGTGAATTGAAAATTCAGGTATTTTTTCAGCTAGGGCTCAGACTGGCAGGGTTGGGAATATCTGAGGGTGGACATCATAGAGATTTTCTTCAGTCACTCTTTCATAAAAGCGATCTTTAAAGTTTCCAGCAGGTGGTGCTAGTAGCCTTACTAAAGAAAGCAGTTCCACCATAAACCATGTAATCATTATGTTTAGGTGTAACTACTATAGTTCCTTCAAGTAATTGCAATTCTATTAAATCTAATGCAACTGGATCTTTCAAATCTTTCAATGTGATGACACGTACATGCATGTTTAAGTGTTTAAGCTAAGAAACAGTTTTCTGGAGTTGCTTTCTCTCTTGCTCTGTTATTTTACACGTCTTTTTTAATCATTTCATACACATCTATGGAGAATGTTTCCATTAAAACTTTTGGCCTCCTCTTTAAGTTTAAATAAATTTCTGTGGGTATCAACAATGTTTGGCTGCACTGAATTATGTGCAATGTTTATGGATTACAGCAGATAAGCAGGATGAGTCAGGTGTCTCAGTGTCCAGATGTGTCCCAGCTGCCATATGAGAACATTTGCATGCAGACATCAAGATCAGGTTGTACTTTCACATTTAGATCTCAAACTTTTTAAGCTGTCGCTAGGTGAACTTTGATAAGCATTTCAGAGGCTGAACTTTAGTAAAGGAGCCCCAGACATTGCCACCATGAAGAGAAATGTCACAGCAAATTAATATACCTCTTGCCTCCATTGGGTTTTGTGTGTGTGTGTGTCTGTGCAGCAGTCAGTATGTGTGGTTTCCTTTTTATGGTCTGTGGTCTCTGATCTGCAACTGTGGTTGTGTTGTTTGCCTACAGTACCTTGCACGCCATAGAGTAATCTGCCATGCTGGTCAGAGAGTTCTGCAGTATTGTGTGCATCGTCCTGTCTTTAGCTTGGCATTTACAGTGTTGTAATTCTGTGACAATCAGTGAACAATGTGACCTTACTGCTGGATGGTGCTGAAGCCAAAACGGACACTTTATAAAACTTAAAAAATACTCTGCTATGACCAAGATTTTGTTTAACACCATTTTTTCACATAGAAAGAAAAAAATGGGGTCGGGGGGTGATGGAAGCAGATCTATGCTGTCTCCCTTAAGTCATTCTGGCCTCCGCCCACTGCTGTTGCTTGGCATAAGTTGACCAGTGTAAGACAAGTGCACTTCAAGATGGTTAGTGTTAGCATTATAGGAAACATCGGAGAGATTCGGCCATACATGTTTTAGTTTCAGTTACACTCAGACCCAGAATCAGATGAGGAGTCTGTTGTGCACCACAATCAGTGACTAGCAGATGCATCAGAATGGTGAGTATAGTTCAGGCTGTTCTCATGCACTGTTTGTACGTTTACCTACAAAAGGTAGTGCAGCAGAATTTGTACATAACCCACTTAATTATGAAACACTAAGTTGTATATAACCCACTTAATTGAGAGGGCTGTGATCATGTGACTAGTGCGCTGATGGGTGTAAAGATGGAAGTAGTATAAATAGTGAAAGTTTGCATAAGGAGGCAGGTGGGGGTGGTGGATTGGTCAAAAATTACAGGACTTTTCCCCAGGAAATGAAGTTTGAGTTATTTCACGGTACATTGTCAACATGTTTCTTTTTCTGAACTTAACCAATGTAACTTTAAGTTAAGTACGTAGCTTTACATTAAGTACATAACATGATGACACCATTTATCGGGCACTAATTTGTTGGATATCATATGAAACAGTGTATGTCATTTTTTCTTAAGATTGGCTATCAAACAAATGGTTATATGAGGATATATTGTGTAGTTAGCATCTTTTCTTTGTTTATGTTGTTTGTTAGCTTGTTAGCTTGTAGGATAACTGTCAGCAGCTGACATTGCATTAGTGGTTGTAAAACATACTATAATATCTGCTACGATATTTCGGTGTGTTCACATCGGTCCAGTTTGCTGTCAAATCTTTTACTATGCTAATGTTAACTCAGGTGTTCCCCCCGTTGATGTGTGTTTTCCGTATCAGACAGCGACTGACCTTCATATTTGTGACATACCTAACCTAGCTTGCCCAGTATACATTTGAATCTCAGATTTTAGGATATAAGATGTATTAGGGGCGGCTGTGGCTCATGAGGTAGAGTGGGTCGTCCACTAATCGGACGATCAGTGGTCGATAGTCGGCTCCTCCAGTTTACATATTCAAGTATTCTTGAGCAAGATACTGAACCCCAAGTTGCTCCTGATGGCTGTTCTATCAATGTCTGAGTGTGTTAAAGTGTTAAAGTATGTTAAATTTAGCTACTTTTCATTTGCTTTCCTGTGCAGGTGTTTACGCACATAATTATTTTCAGTATATTCATTCAGGCCTTACTTAAAGTTGGTCAGAATTTAAGTTAAGTTTGGAACACTTTGTCCTCAGTAGCAGCTGCACATAGGGTGTTGGGTCAGAGAGGTGCTCTACATGTGGACTCACTTAAAGTACCAGGTGGTCTTCAGGTAGCTTATGTAGTATTTGAGTGAGCAGTAGAGCTTGAAACCCTCAGCGGTGCTCTGAATCTTCAATGGGCTGGCCGACAATGCTGCAGAGATAGAGCAAGAGAAGGCAGCGCCCCTGGTTAGTTCTTATACATTTTGAGTTTCCTTGGCGATTTGAATTTAAACACATTAATATTCTGAAACAACCCTCAACACAGTTAATTAACATGACTTTCAGTTGCATTATCCTCATCCCAACACAGCACACCTGCTGTAAAAAACAAGTCATTGGCACATTTCACAAAGATAGAGCTTCCAACTGTGAATAACTCACCACACTGTTTACTCAGCTGCTGGAGAAGCTTGTCATACTCTGTAAATAAAAAAGAACAATTAAGCGCTCAGGCAGTGTTTTATATTGCTTTTGGAACTCAATAAATACTAAACGCAAGATTAGAGGTAGGTAGCTGAATACTGAGGACACGTAATGAGATAAGAAGGGGGAAAACTAAAAGACATTAATCGGCTCACTTCCATTATGGATGGAAATGTGCCAGCTGAAATGCACACAGGAACAAATGGGGACGACTGTTTGTGGAGACTTGTTTGCTGGTGACAAGGTCGGGTCTCACCGTTATCCCGTAAGTTTAAGGTGCTGACATCCTCTCCTCTCCCATCTGACACCACAGCTTTGTATGAGCCTGTCTCTTTCTTTGTAACCTGAGGGGGGACCATCATCAGCCATATTAAAATTAAACATATTCATAGCTTCTGAAATGAAATATTGATAACTCTGGAGCACAACCAAATACTTAAATTCAACTTTTACTTAAACTTAAAATACAGTCCAAGGTGAACCTGGAAATTCAGTACAGAAATCATATAAACATCAACTGTCTGTTTATCCTGGTCCCCTCCAAACCTTAAAGTCTGAAAACAGAGCAGAGTCATATTGGATACCTGTGAGATGGTGAACGTGCTCTCCCCTGATGACTGGTTATACGCAACTTTGGTCAACGGCGCACCCTCTTTAAACCATTTGAGTGACGTGTCCTTGCTTGTATTTGTCACCTGTTAGGGGATAAATATACCATACCTGGAATAAGAGTGTAAATGCTATCCTCTTAAATTGACTGGTTTAAAATTAATTCATGTCATAAAAGCATGTTTACTCTTGAAAAGAGTAATAACTGGTTAAAAAAAGTTACAGAAATCAAAGCAGTGGTTTCCAACTGGTCCAGATATGGGGTCCAGATTTGTCCTCGGCCATTAGTTCAAGGTCCACGCAGTTAAATATATTTAGCATTATACTTGCATCTGGCCATATCTTCGAGCTAGTTTGCTATCTCTGTTAAGTAGCTGTCACACTCTAAAGCAGGAAAGAGCACTCCAAAATAAAAGCTCTGTACAGGAAATGTGTGTTTTTTACTAGCTTGACAAGTTTGCGAGTCACTTGCGGTCCATTCAAAATGGACCCATGACCCACTTTTGGACCGTGACCCACCAGTTGGGAACCACCAATTTAAAGGAAAAGTTCTACATTTTGGGGACTGCCTTTATTCGCTTTCTTGCAAAAAGTTAGATGAGAAGACTGATACCACTCTAAAAGGTTCGTCCATTCAATATGAAGCTGAAGCCACAAACCAGTTAACTTAGCATAAAGACTGGACACAGCTTGCCTGGCTCTGTCCAAAGGTAGTCTGACTCAGCAGATGTAGACTGTGGCTATAAACCTGCCATTGGCAGGAACATTTGGATTTTGCTATAAGGTATGGCTGCTTTGCTCTTTCAATAAATTGCTGTAAAGGTCTACATCAAATAACTCAACTTGTTAACGCACTTCAGAAAAGCCCAGACTCCATCTTGCAGGACTCTAACGCCTGATGTTGATCCGCTTTGTAACACGGCCGGTTGGAGTTGATTTGCCACACGTTTTTACTCTTACATCGGCTTGTCGCAGTGACTGACTTTACTACCACTTCACACAAGGTTCTCTGATATCTTGTAATAATGTTCTGCAAGAGCCATTTACAATTAACAAACTGTCTGTGGTTTTAACAGGTCCAGTGAGCTCCCCCAGAGCCGAGCTAAAGTACAGTCAGGCTTCACCTTTAGCGTACCAATTATCAACTGTTTTTTTTTTTGTTGTTGTTGGTTTAATCACACAGTCAACATGTCTGTTTTTTTCTTTCGCAAAGAATTAGCCATTTTAATGACAGTACTCACCTCCTTACATGCAAATGTTTCACCAAAACTAGCCCCCCACCCACCACTATTTTGCAAGAGCACGGTCACTACATCCTGGGCTTAGTGACGACGATGATGATTGGTTTAAAATAACACAAACAAGCCACAACACTTCTTCCCCTACAGGAGAATGATAATGCATGCTTCCAGAACTTTCTCTAGCACTGACGCAGCGCTGGCTACATGAGACTGGTCCAGTGCCAACAAAATCTGCCTACCATCACCTCTAAAGTTCACTTATTAACATGTTACATCTTGTTTGTTTGACTTGTACAAAAACTGTTACTGTGCTTAAACAACTTCACCCAAGTAACCCAAAATGTTGAGCTACTCCTTTCATTTGTAATACTAAAAGGATAACATTGTTGTGGCTCCAAATTAATTTAGGAACACAAATTTACACCTGTAAAAGAAGTAATTTCATAAGTAATAATTAAACATGAAATCTAAATGATCTAAATATGATGTTAGGTTAGTTCTCTTGTTGCATGTAGCAAATTTCTTCTGTAAAATGTAAAAGTACCTTGCACTTTATAATCACTTCACAATCCTCATTTACACTCCATGACAAGTATTCCTCGAAATACGGTCCTTGGAAAAAACAGAACACATGATTATCCCTTTAGAAACAACAACCATCAGACGGTAATTTATTTGGAGTAACCACTGAGACACTAATGCATCATAATATGGCAGTTTGTGGCAATTACTGCAAGTTATGGCTGTGTGATAAAACAGAGAACTGACAGTGACAGCTGCCTGGGAAAAGACTGGTGGGACTAACAACACCAAGTGGTAAACAATTTTTGTATTATTTATTATTGAGTTAGTCTGCAGGAAATATACAAAATGTGGTATGTGGCCTCTGAGTCTCACGTGGACTTTGAGTAGTAGACATGATGTGAGATAGTCTGTTTGCGCAAGGGGACACCGGGACATTGGCCTCTACACACAAAAGAGTTGTATAGTTTCTCCTTATCGCATCTGAGAGCTCAGGTGATAAAAACACAGAGTTCAGTAGCACAGGAAGCTCCTGTTCTTTCTCTATGTGACTGTTTAGTTAGAGAGGTTTGTCAGCTGTGTCACTACACACAGGTCGTCAAAAAGCTGTTGCAACTACTGAATGTAATTGTATTTACTATACAGTATGTTTGGAGACTTCTTACCAGACTTTCTCTGATGGTCACGTCGGTTTTTAGCAGCCTGGGCCATCGTCTGACGAAACTCTGACAGAGATAGAAACAGAGTGCAAAAACACAGAATCACACAGGTCGTATGGGGAGACGTGATGATGAGGTGTTACTCCAAAAAGTTCTTATTCACATTTTAGGAAGGGTGTATGTATGGGCGAGGAATTTTTGAGTGACAGTGGCCAAAAATCAATAGTAGAATTAAACAATCCATTGTAGAAACAGATAGAGAAATAATCAAATGAATTATGAACAGGCCATTGCTGTATAAAATATTTTCTCTGCTGAAGTCATTGTGGCACAAATCAGCTCCCTTAATTGTTCTTGAAAGAAGGAGGCAATTAAAAAAGTTGGATATCTGCCATCCAGAAAAATCTGCATCATGAATACAGACTTCCTGAAATGTGATCTCTTGCAGGACATGTGAATGTTAATGAAAACTGCAAACAATAATACCATCACACATTTTGAACTCTTGTGACTCCACCTTTCTTATCCCAAAAACTTAATCTAGCCCCATAACTGATATCGCTTTGATTTATAATTAAGAATTATCTGGTTCTTGTGGGTCCTGGTGGTCGAGTGATTAAGATGCATTACATGTAATTGCAACATTATTAGTCCTGACCTGACTCAGGCTAATCATTTTCTGTTTTTACTCATCTTTAGTCCAAAAAATACCCAGAACAGGAGCAGATCAGTTTAAAAATGAAAGACACACACTGAAGTTATTGCATTTGGAGACACCAAACAACCGCCACAGTTTACAGTAATCAAGGTTGTCCTCTGATGAAAGTAGCTCGGGAATTCCAGGGAGAAAATGCAAATGAGCTGCTTCATCTAAGTAAGTAAGCTTTTTTTTTTTTTTTTTTTTAAAAAAAAAAAAAGCCACAGTTGTACACCAAAGCATTTGCATTGCAAATTGTATTTTTTAGAAACTAGTTTCACCAGATATTGGATGTTCCATCATTTATTTATCTATTTAATATAAAAACCCCCACAAACTTTCTTCATATTTTCCTAAAATAATGAATCCCGTTTATGTGTCTCAAAGGGTCATATCTTTGGTTTTAAAAAACAGATAATAGTCTTTTTTTGGTTCATTTTATTTCCCGACATGAAGACCTAAACATTCAAAGTCCTCTCTACTCAGCCAGGAATAAAAATGTGGTGGGGAAATTTTGATTTATTTATCCATTGTAAGTAATTACGTGAGCGTGAATGGTTGTCTGTCTCTCTGTGTCAGCCCTGCGATAGTCTGGCGACCTGTCCAGGGTGTACCCTGCCTCTCACCCGATGTCAGCTGGGATAGGCTCCAGCCCCCCCGCGACCCTCAAGAGGATGAAGCGGTTAGAAGATGAATGAATGTAAGTAATTACAATTTAATAATAATAATAATAGGATAGTTCCTAAAGTTGCTACGGAACCCAAAAAATTCACAGAAAAAGGACAGAGGACATGACCTCAGTGGCAACTACAGCCTGAGTCTGAACCAAACACCCAGTTTAAAGGGAAGTTACATCACTTTCAGGAAGTAACGATAACATTTTATCACTGTGTCAGTATAAATTGAGGTAGTGCAATGTTACATTTACATTAATGACTGGTCTGCTCTTTTGCTCCTCTACATTTGTGCTCGTCTTTTCAGTGGTGGAGGAAGTACTCAGATCTTTTACTTAAGTAAATGTAGTAATCACTATAAAAAAACGCTGTTAGAAGTAAAAATCCTGCATTAAAAAAATTACAAAAGTATTAGCATCTAAAAATCCTTAAAGTACCAAAAATAAAAGTAATAATTAGGGCAGAATGGCTCATACATACATACATACATACACACATACATACATACATATTATTCCCAACTTGTCAAACATCAGCTCTTCGTCAGTGGCCCTACATGTCCAACTATGACACTCTCATTTCCCTGTTTCATCATCAGTTTTGGACAGTTTTGGGTAAACATATTTGTTTTAGGTTTCCTTCCTTTGGTTTTGGCAACAAAAGCAAAAGGTTAGGTTTAAAAAAAACATCACGGTTTGGCTTTAAATCAGTATATTTGTTACTAATGTAACGTCACATGTCTCACATAGTAGCACACTACGTTGTTATTAAAATAACGTTTGGGGGTTACGGGTTAACAGCTCTCATTAACTTCTTTGTTCTACTTGTTGCATCACATTTTGAAAAAAATTCTTTGATAAGGATCTCAAATCTTTGTTGACAGTTCTTTTATATTTGGCTAAAACGTGCATCTTGCTGTGATGGTCTGCTCCACAGGTCCCCATGGTTGACATATTGTTATCACAGATATCAGCTGTGCTTCCCCCTGAGAAATTGACTTATGATCTCAATAATAAATCAGACAAGTTCTGGCAATTTTGGGAACCATTACACTCTTTCCTCCAGAAACTCTGACTTGCTTATCCATGGAGAGCAGAAACTGATTGCTCCATCTGTTGATGTCAATACCACTTTGTTGTACAGTCTCTTTTTTGAAAACTCATTAGCTTATTCATTCTTAGTTGTAATGTACTGCAGCGTTTGTTCTTTCAGGGTGTTTTTTTTTTTGGTATGGATATTCTTTACTATACCCCTCTGTCTTGTCTGTCTTTATGTATAGGTGTTGTTTATGTTGGTTGGCTTTATTTGTTTATATATGTCTGTGCTTTATTTGAAAAATCTAATAAAAAGAAAGAGGAAAAAAAACCCTTTTGGTTTCATATGGGACACAAATAGCAGTCTCCCGGGTTAAAGTCCAGAGTTTGTTTGACCCATCCACCTCCACTGCCACCCACCCACCCACCCTATGTGGACTATCTCACTGTTTATACTACTACTTTATAGTAGTTGCTTGGAGTATCAAAAAATGCCCCTGCCTAGTGTGTCTCATACTGCTGCCAAAGGGAGCCTCTGTGCCTCTGTATCTGATGTAGAAGGCCATCGACCAAGCTGCTGTATTTGACAAATTGGGAGTAAAATCAAGGTGGCTATTGATGCATCATTGTGTTCATCACTTTAATGTTGCAGCTGGTAAAAGTGGGACTAATTCTAACTACCGTATATACAACTGGGTATTCATTAATTCTTTTTCTGTAACTGCTTATCCTGTTGGAAAAAGGGCCCATCCTAGCTCACCTTGGGCGAGAGGCGGGGTACATCCTGGACAGGTCACCAGACTTTCTATTGCCAGACTACATGTCTTTGGATTGTGGGAAGCGGCTGGAGTACCTCTCTGAACCAGGAATGTAACTAGTAACTAAAGTTGTCCAGTGCATGTAATAGAGTACATTTGCCTCCCAAATGTAGTGGGGTAGAAGTTTAGAGTAGCATAAAATTGAAATACTCAAGTAAAGTACAACTACCTCAGTACTCGAGTAAATGTACTTTGTTATATTCCTCCAGTGCATCTTTCATTGAGGTACAGTTTGTACATGACAACTTAGTGTCAACTGAGTGAACAACTTACTGTCATCCACAAAGACCAAAGTGCACTGGTTCTTGGCGCGGCCGTCCTTCAGCTGAGCCGTGTACGAGCCCTCGTCCTCTGGAGTGAGCTGGTCAAACAGTATCTCCACCAGACCTTTGGCCCTGTCAAAGTTGATCTTACGGTGCTGCAGAAGAGCAAACAAGCATTGCCACACACATACAGTGCAGTACACATGAGTTCATGTGCAGACAGATGAGCCCAGATGGCAGGTAGACACGGCGTGTGCAATCTACGGTGTAGATGGGTAGTTATACAGAAAGAATATAGTGTGAATCAGAGCATGAAAAGGGTCTGAAATGACAAAATACACTCTGAAGACAAAATACTTCACACACAGAAACACAAACAAACAGTGAGTAGCCTTCAAGCTCATTTTTATGACTTATATGTTCATCGAGATAAGTGTATGCCTTGCATGTTGATAGGCCTCAGCGCTGGATGTGATTTGTGATGTATGGCAAGCCTGAGGGCCCTAATCAGCTAAATGGCTTTTGAATTCACAAACCTCAGCTGTGATCATTTAGAAATAACGTGTAATCAGTACTGTTCAGATGGAGCCCTGATATTGGGAAATAATGGAATAAATGAAAATGAAATAGAAGCGATGAATGAAAGCTCCTGAATATAAAGCAGCTGGGCAAAACATAGACACACAAAAATGTATCTGACAGAGTCGTGAAAGCACAATAAATATACTGTGTTGTGTTTGCTTTCACCCTCTGTGGACACATCAGTGCACGGTTCAATAACCTTGACGGCAGCGTTGATTATTTTTAACTTGGTGTCACAACACATATTGGTGCTGAGGAGGGTTGTTCACATTCAGTTAGTGTTCCTTGATGATTATACTGTTTTGTTTTAGGTCATCTGAGGTCCAAATGCACTTTAGAATAGTGAGTGAAATTCATCATGTTGCTATTTTTCATATCCATTTCCTGCTGTAGCATTAGGCCTAAATTATTTTGTCAATAACAGGGTAAGAAGGACAATTTTGTTACTGTTTGTTGCAAATAGCATTGCTTTCACTGAAAAAAAAAAAGAATTTGGAGGTCATTTTTAAGATATGTGAACACATATTACATGTCCAGTGTGTAGGATTTTGGGGGTTATATTGACATAAATAGAATATAATGTACTATGTATGTTTTATTTAGTGTTTGAACACCTGGAAATAATAATAATTGTGTTTTCGAGGTCAGAGGAGAATGGCCAGACTGGTTCAAGATGATAGAAAGGCAACAGTAACTCAAATAACCACTTGTTACAACAAAGTTCTGCAGAAGACCATCTCTGAACCAACAACACGTCCAACCTTGAAGCAGGTGGGCTACAGCAGCAGAAGACCACACCAGGTGCCACTAATGTCAGCTAAGAACAGGAAATTGAGGCTACAGTTTGCACGGGCTCACCAAAATTGGAAAATAGAAGATTGGTAAGACGTTGCCTGGTCTGATAGTCTCGATTTCTGCTGCGACATTCAGATGGTAGGGTCAGAATTTGATGCAAACAACATGAAAGCATGGATCCATCCTGCCTTGTATCAACGGTTCAGGCTGCTGGTGGTGTAATGGTGGGTGGGAGATATTTTCTTGGGCCCCTTAGTACCAACTGAGCATCCTTTAAACACCACAGCCTACCTGAGTATTGTTGCTGACTGTGTCCATCCCTTTATGACCTCAGTGTATAGCACACCCTGTCACAAAGCTCAAATCATCTCAAACTGGTTTCTTGAACATGACGATGAGTTCACTGTACTCCAATGGCCTCCACAGTCACCAGATCTCAATCCAATAGAGCACCTTTGGGATGTGGTGGAACGGAAGACTGTCATCATGGATGTGCAGCCGACAAATCTGCAGCAACTGCGTGATGCTATCATGTCAATATGGACCAAAATCTCTGAGGAATGTTTCCAGCACCTTGTTGAATCTGTGTCGCCAAGAATTAAGGCAGTTCTGAAAGCAAAAGGGGTCCAACTCGTTACTAGCAAGGTGTACCTAATAAAGTGGCTGGCGAGTGCACATTGCTCCTTTAAGTGCTTTCAGTGCTCTTGTAAGTATGCAAATGATTTGTGCAAAAGAATGCCATATGAAATACACTAACAGAGGGGACATATGTCTATCATGTCTAAATATATTCTACATATCAAGCCTTACATGTACACAGTAGTTTCAAAGAGCCATTTCAGCAACTGCTACAGACCCACTGTTACCCAATGACATACTGATGATACTGATGATTTATTGCCCTAAGAAATGAAGAAAGCTGTCCAAACTGTCTCTTCATTCTACCTTTACTTTTCTTTGGCATCCAACCAAAACTGACACATTCACCAGATGTGCGCGCTCCACCTTAAGCTCAGTTGATCCTCCTGTCTCCCAGACTTTGTGAAATTATCTCAGCTCCCAGACCTTTCTGCTGCCTTGAACACCTGCTCTTCATCTCTTGTTGGCAGCATCTTTGCTGCCTTTCAGGATGTTTATTAAAACACTAATTGCTGTTTTCGAGTCATAGTGACTTGTCATATTCGCAGCTGTATGCGCCTACACAGTGTTACATAAGCCTTGTAGAGTTGCATGACATCTGTGCTGTTTCCTACTCTTTCAACATTAGATCGAGAAACTTTAAAGCCGCGTTTTTGTCACTTACTTAAAATATTTGATTTGATATTGTGAATTTTATGAATGGAAAGTTTTTAGCCTGATAATCAGACTGAACTGTTGTTTGGTTTCACTTCATTCCTTCAGCTTGACAGTGTGTTTATGTTAGCAGATTTCCGCCAGGGAGGGGAGGTATTTTGTTTGGGTTTGCTCTAACCAATCAGCAGTGAGCGCTGTATCTTACACACATCCTTTCCTGTCAACATGGAAGCCGTGATAACCAGTGGTGGGAAAAGTATTCAGATCCAAGCAGCTTTTTAGCTGTTGTAGCTGATCTAGGCTTTTTATACAAGGTCAGATAGTTTAGTCACAAGATAAATCTAACAAGTCATGAGATAATTTATCAGGTAGGAAAGAGGAGAAAATAAGTTCTGTGACGCAAATATGTTTTGTATTATTCTCCAATCTCAATCAATGTTTTTCTTTGCACATATGTTGGAGAGTTTTACCTCCTTAGGCCTCAAGCTGATATTTAAAGGAAACCAAATGAGAGCTTTAAGGGGAAGTGTCCCTTTGGTCGAACCACTATCAACTCATTGATCCCTGCAATGTGAAATGTTTCTTTAAAGGTTTATGTGACATTCAGAGTATTATTGTAGCAGCAAACCACGACATAGTGGAGTGATGGTGTCCTAAGCAGAGAATGAAGTCACACTCCTTTGTCTGAGCTGCTCTGTGGTTTGTTGTGATAAGCTGATCCGGCCATGCGTCCATGTTAGTGCATGTGTCTATCTCACTGGCTAGTTCAGTGTTACGCCGCCGCTTTGTACTCTGCTCATACAGTGGTTAGCACTGATATGTGTAGTGCACACACCCTCTAGTTCCCCCTTGGTTAACAGCGTTAGCTCTGGCAGTACTGTTGCTGTTGTTTAATGCTGCTTATGGACTTAACACTGTTAATGGCTAGCCGACGGCTCAGCCACCTCCATGTCAAAGAAGTTAAAATAGCAACAGGCAACACATTCTTTACATAGCGTGGTCACCATTTTGGACAGGATTCTGCGTTGATTAATATCAGAGTAAAAGCATAAATCATCAGTTATGTCAGTCATGAATAAACACAAGCAGTGTTCCACAATTATCTGCCAAAATTATCAGAGTAGTAGTCCAGAGCTGGCCTTTTGATAGATTTCCTAGTGATACTGGCAGGTAATTATCCACAAAAAATTACAAGAATAAACACTAAACTAGTGCACATGTTGCAGCTAAGCAAGCTAGTCCTTACATTAGCTCAGAACGTTAACATCAGTTCAGTAAGCTAGTCCTTATGTTAGCTTAGAATGTTAATCAGTTAAGCGAGCTAGTCTTTACGTTGGCTTAGAAAGTTAACATCAGTTCAGCAAGCTAGTCCTTACGTTAGCTTAGAATGCTAACATCAGTTACGCTAGGCTGACCAAACGTCTTCTTTTGCTCGGACATGTCCACTTTTCACGTCCCGTCCGGGGGGGGGGGGTTATAAACTGGTGATAACAGTTGTGTGTCACACAGTTGTTACAGTTACAGGGTATTTAACGGGACGGGCGCGGGCCGTGGGTGTTTGAGAGCGGGAGGCGGGAGGTCCGACGCTTCTAGCGAGAGGAGAGGGAGACATAAAACAAAATAAGATAAAATAGGAAAAACCTGTCTCCCTCTTTTATTTTATTTTCAGCGTTTAATCAAGGCGGAGGCGGGCGGCTGGAGGTCCGAGACTTCCAGCGAGGGGAGAGGTAGAAACAAACAGCCAGCGTGTGTCTGTGTGTGTTATGTTCAGGTGTTGTCACGTAAATAACAGTGCCCAAGCAATAAACAGGACAGACAATAGGATTTTATTTATTTTTACACTACATTTTCACTGAAAGCTGACCAAATCCGACCCGAGCCCGAATACAATTTATAGCTACATTTTTGACCAAACCCGCCCGACCGGTCGGGTACCGTCAGGCTTGGATCGCCACACTCTAGTGTGTGTATGTGTCCCCAATAGAGGCCTATCTGAATTTCTGTCTTTGAGAGATATTATTTTGTAATATAACTGAATTTTCTATCCATACATTTTAAATATATTAAAATGATAAGGCATCTTTGAGTAAACTCTGCGAGTATCATTTAAATAGGCTATGTCATGGCCGGCCGAATGTCCTCTTTTTTGGAAATCAAACTATGGTCACCCTAAGTTACGCAAGCTAGTCCTTATGTTAGCTTAAAACGTTAACATCAGTTACGCAAGCTAGTCCTTATGTTAGCTTACAATGAAGAAAAACAGAAAATTTCTGAAAATCCGCCATCAATAGGTCAATTTAAATTTTCTTGTAAAGTATATTTTTAAGTGATGAATCCAATACAACTGAATACAACTGTAAATTATCATTATAACATAAATGTATTCATGAATCTATTGTGATCTCTCCGTTTATAGTTTATTTTGACTGTAATTTGTAATGGAAATTAATACCCTTATTTCTAAAACCTTTTCCATATATTTCTTCATCTTTCACAGTATAATCATGGCTGCTAAACAGAATTGATTTTACAAGGTATTGTTGCATTTATTGCAAAGAAACAGCAATATCAATGTCAGCAGTGTGCCAACAAGCAGCTAAAGAAAGAGAATGGGAAAATGTTTCTAACTGTCATTGCCCTTGTTTACTTGCAGTTTAAAACAGATTAATCCCCTCATATAAGTAGAAATTGCATAATTTACAAATCTCTGTTAATGCGAGCCAACCCAATGGTGTGCTAAGCTAAATGACTGTGAAAATGTAGTATAGCATTTCGCACGCACTTCACCACCATGCAGGGGCGAAATTATTTGCATATGGTTTGGTGGGTTAAAATGGGCCCTGCAAATGTCTCCTTCTACAGTCTATTAAATGTCCAGAACTGGCAACCATGAAGTCAGGTTGACAAGGTTAAAGGACTCTTATCTAACTACAGTAATACCTTACCTCACAATACAGACGTTTTTTAAGAAGTGTGGATATAAAACCCTCTAACCCTGACAAGGTTAGTGACATGCTCGTACTTTCTGAGCTGCAGTGTTGCAGGATGACCTGTGCAGCAGTCCTTACCGGAGTGCTGGAGATTTCGTGGTCATTGAAGATGAGACGGAGCTCAGCAGCATCACTCAGACTCTCAGTCTGCAGCCAGAGACGTACTTCACCTTTCTCTGAAACCTCCACCTGCCAGCCTGACTTCAGAGCGATCACTGCCAAACAAACAAACAGAGGGCATTTCAGGACATGTGTAATTTCTCCTAAATGTCAGTTTTTTTTCCATAATACAGCACAATGTCTTTGGTACATACATGGATTTCTGACTTGCCAGCTGAGTTCTTTGAGTCTTTCAAGGTCTACGAAGAAGTAAAACAAGTAGCAGAAGGTTAATTAAACTTTGAACAGGACCTACATTTCTTAATACCGACATATTGTCAAAGAACAATGGCATGCACGTTTCTCCTTTTAAGCTGAAAGTTGATTGAGAATAAATGCTTAGTTGGACGAGTGACCTTGTGGAAGTGGTTGTGAGAGGCATAATTATTTGCTTGAGAGAAAAGCTTGATAACCCTTAAAATTAAAAGTCCTGCTGCCGTCAGCTTTTTCGATAACAGGAGACAACAGATGTTGAACTGTGCTCCTGTGCCCGATATGAAGTTGTGAATAAGACAAGACAGTCTCCTCACCCTCTACTCTCTTTTAGTTTACCTTCAGCGGTGAAGTCGTAGCTGGACGACAGCTCCGGGTCGTCGCTCATCTCCACCGTGTAGAGACCCAGATCCTCCTCAGTGGGGTCTGTGAAGGTGAGGACTGACCTGATGGACAAATTGAAAAACAGACAGATCCATCTAGTAGAGAGCACCTTGGGCTTCTTGTTTATCTATCCATCCTGCAGCAGTGGGTGATGTAGGTGCTGTTTTGTGCTGTCAGCCATCAGGACTCACAGTACTTTCTGTCCCAACAGTGTTATCCCAGTGCCTTACAGCCAGCTGAACTTAAAATTAAATTACTGTTTTAAATGATATCAATGAGTGTGAGAGCTGGCATGCAGGCTTCCCTAAAGCTAAAGGAAGGGATAATTAAAAGAGACAGGCCTTTAGTAGGAATTCCAGTGAGAAATACTCCAAAAAACACATCTTACGTTAATATAATCTCTATTAAAATCCTGTTACTTAAACACATAACAAAAGTAATACTGCATATGATATTCTATCCCATGGCCCTGGTTACATTGAAATTAAAGCTGCAGGGTAAACTGCATTTATTGGGTCACTGCTGAACAAACCAAAGACAGCACCAAAGGGACAGTTCGCCCCAACATATTTTTCCTCTTACCTGTAGTGTTATTTATCAGTCTAGCGTGTTTAGGTGCGAGTTGCTGAGTGTTGGAGATATCATCCATAGAGATGTCTGCCTTTTCTCAAATATAATGGAAGTAGATGGGTGAAAAACTCAACAGCAATGTCTCTTTCCAGATATCATGAGCCAGTTATTTAAGATAATTCATAGACCTTGTTGTGAGCAGTTTCATATGGGAACTATTTTCATTCTACCTAACTACACCCGCCAACAGTATCACCAGGCAGAAGAAAGCGTGCACCTACTGCTAGCTCACCTTGCACCATGAGCTAGCTAATGTTATAGCTCAGCTGAGGAGGATGCAATGCACATATTGTCATTAGTAGATGCACGCTTCCTTTTGTGCGGTGATACAGTGGTGGATGTAGAAAAGACAATAGTTCCTATGAAACTGCTCACAACAAGTTCTGAGTAACCAAGTCATGATTACTGGAAAGAGACACTGCGGTTGAGTTTTTCAAATGTATTTTTTAAGGGCTGTCAAATTAATTTTGATTAATTAATCACAGAAACAATAACGTTTAAAAAAAAAAATCAAAGCTGATGAATCACATTCTGTGGTGCCCTTTGACCCAGTGCATTATTGAAGGCTTTGTCACATGATGAAGGCAGACGAGACAGTGCTGCTTGGCCCCATGAATGGAACATTTAAAACATGCCTAGATGGACGAACTAATTCCCTTGCCAAAGGGATGACAATGGACTGCAGACCAGTTTCGGTGGTAGGGGACAATTGTGTCCAAAATCCAGCAGCTTTGATGTATGCGATTACTTTAGATTAATTAATCACAGACCATGTAATTAAGTAGATAATTTTTTTTAACCACTTGACAGCCCTAATTTTTTTAGGTGCTTTGAGCTCCACAAGCTGAGCGCTGTCTAGTTTCATTATATTTGAGGGAAGGCGGACATCTCTACAGCAGATATCTTGAACACTCTGCAACTCACACCAAAACAATCTAGACTGATAAACAGCACTACAGGTAAGAGGAAAAATTAGTGTGAAAAGCACAGAGATGCTGAGCGATAAAGAGGACTGAGCCTTTCTAAATATCACCTCTTGTTCATGTAGACAGCCACAGGTTTCCTACATACAGTGTTGCACATGAACAACCCTTACGCGTTCTCTTTAATTTCTGCCTGAGCTCTCTCAGGGTCAATGGGCTCTGTGTAGTCTTTGCTCCACAGGAACTTGCTATCATCGTCCGTCTTATCGGTCTCGTAGCTCAGGAATATGAAACCATCATCATCCACTCCAATCTCAATGTCTTTGGTGCCTAAGGATGAGAGGGTTGGTTAGTGTGGCTGCAGTGTGCTGCAGACATCATCAGCAATTATGTTTACTCTCAGCAAGAAATAAGCGTATATCTACTCAGTTAAAGAAGGAAACTGATAATTACTATACAGTTTGGAGTGTGTCAATGCTTTTCCGACTATTATGTATTGTATCTCAGGTCCTGCCGCTCCAAAAAGCTGTGGAGGTGATTTTTTAATTACAATATTTGTGTTTCTGGAGCAGTGATGGCTGACCTGGTTTTGTCTGAACTGTGACCGGCTCAGTGGGCAGAGAAGCAGAGCCCACTCCAGCCTCATTGACAGCCAACGCACGGAAACGGTAGGTCTGACCCGTCTGAAGACCTGACACCTGGGTGTCATCAGAAACACATCAAATATTTACACATCATTGTCATAATTCATCAACCATAGTATCACAAAGGAATGAAACACTGAAGCAGGGTAATAATAATTTACTGGCATTTACACTATCAAATACAATTATACTTTATCAGGTAATTGATAAATTATAAAGCATGATTTAAAAAAACAAATGCATGAGTGTACATTTAGTTTCTGTTATGCTGAAGTGAAGCTTTTAAACATTTTCACAGCTTCACTTACCTTGTAATGTGTGTCAGAAATCGGCTTTTCATTCAAAGTAGTCCAATCGTCAGACTGGTCACCCTGGCTGACTTCCAGGAAATAGCCAGTGACAGGGCTCCGTCCTTCGTACAGCGGAGCAGCCCACAGCAGCACCAGGGAGTCGTCTCTCACCTCCCTGACCTCCACATCATAGGGACAGCCTGAAAGAAAGGACCAAGGGTCACAGACAAGCTGTGTATCAGGGTCAATGCTTTTGTGCAGGGGAGCTTCGAGTGCAGAGGAACAAAGTGTTTGTGTGGACAAGAAACTGAAAGCTCACACTGAAATGACCTAAAAGAAAAATATCAAAACCAACCAAACTGGTCATTTTTGTCACAATGGGAAGTCACAACAAAAACAAATCAGAAAAACAGTAGCGTCAAAATGAGTACAGTGACTTTCCTTAATCTACCCCCACTGACTCAATGCCGGCACTTGGTAGTTAATTTGCTTAATGATTTTCGGTCACTTTTAAATTATTAACGGCACAGAGGAAAGCCCATTTGCCAAGATTAATGAGCTGGGCTTTAAAAGTGGCGTGTGTGAGAGAGCCTCTCTCCATTTTCAATATTAATGTCACAAGAAGCTGATAGAAGCCGGGCCAGAACTGCTGTCTGCTCAACATACAGGAGTGACTTTGTGGGCAAGTCTGTGAGTGTGTGTGTTTGTAATAACAATGCAAGTGTGTAGAAGATTTCCACTGGGGGATAGGGGTTGCATGGCCCCCTCACTTTTCAAAATCCTATTTGTGCTTCTCCACTTTTATTGTTTCAGGTTAAAATCTCTCTAAACATAGTCTTTTTACTGTCCAGCCACCACAGTCCAAATAAGAGAAGAGATGAGCTGATAAAAACCTCTTTGTCTTCCTAATGTATTTCTTATCATGTAATGTAATGTATATTTTTATTTACAGTTATTATTCTCCTATAAAGATACTTGAATAAAACATCAAAGATAAGACAGTGAAGGACAAAATTCCTCATTAGAATTTCTATCAAGAAAACTAAACATGATTTTATGTATTGTTACTGTATGAACAATACAACACAGATCAGTGTAGAATTTTTATTTTTTATATTTCAATGTTTTTGCTATACTGCCATTAATTGGGAAAAGACCATTACCAATTTATTCATTATTTCTTAAGTGCTAGATTAAAGGAATACTTCTCCCTCCAAACAACCATTTGTATATCAGTTATTCACCCAATGTTCACATTGAATTTGGGAGGAAAACTGTTCTTATCACATACCTTCAGGGTGAACAAAGAACCCAAAAACTGAGAAAATTCTTGAGGAATTTATAGGGGTCCACTGTTAAACAAGTTTACAAACTCTTACACAACTGCTGTAAAATCCAAGTCTCACTTGGATCACTCTATTGGCTGTCTGTCCATCCTGGCAGAGGGATCCCTCCTCAGTTACTCCTCCTGAGGTTTCCTCCATTTTTCCCCATTATAGGTCTTCTTGGGGAGTTTTTCCTTATCTGAAGTGAGGGTTGTGAAGGATAGGAGGAGGTGTCGTATGCTGTACAGATTGTAAATCTCCCTGAGACAAATTGTGATTTGTGAAATGGTACAATATAAATAAAACTGCCCTGACTTAAATCTGTTTTTGTTCACCACCTTTCAGAGCACCTACACACAGGGTGACAGGTGATAATGGATCCAGTGTCTTGCACAAGGACACTTCAGCAGCATAGACAGATTAGCCACCACCCAGGGCAGTAGTAAAGGACAAGTCATACATATGCAACACATAATGAATTCCACAAACTACCTCTAACCCGAGCCCATCATTTTATCTTTTATTTCACAGCTGTGTTACGCACTTCACCGCTGACCTCTGCCTCCATTCTGCAATTTAATGGCATAATATGCAAATATCCCGTTTTTATTCAGTTGCTCCGTTTTGACCTGATCTATTTTGTTGTGAGATGACCGTATGCTCTTTTAATGGTGTAATTTTTAATGAAAAGAAAATGTTAGTGAGTAGTAATGGGTCATCCAGGTGATGGATGGCCATTGTATCCATCTTTCCTTCCTTTCCAGGCCAGGGTCAGTTAACTCACACTTTGTGAACTAACAGCCTCAAGAAGAAACTGCAGGTCAGGGTGGTGATAGTGGAGGCTTCAATTCTCAATGCTCTGAGGTAACTTAATTTAGAAATGATTAATTCTAATGTTAAAGGTTCTGCATGCAACATTCAGAGCATTAATACAGCAGCAAACCACCATTTCCTGTGTAAAGATATAGTGGAATAATGGCGTCCTGAGCAGATAATGAAGTCATGCTACCTCTGTGTGTCATAGTCTGAACTTTTCCATGATTTGTTGTGGTAACCTAAGCCAGCCGCATGTGCATCTTTGTACATGTGTGTATCTCACTGGCTAGCTTACCTGCTAACCAGCAGCTCTGCACTATGCTCATATGACTGTTGCTGCTGATACTGGGATGGAGTTGTTGCAGAAGCGTAGCACCCACCCTTTGGTTCCCCCCTTATGAAGTTAGCACTGTTAGCTGCTAGCCACTAGCTCAGCCACCTCTTACTTATCGCTGTTTCAGTTGGATGTTTGATCTTCACTGTTTTCAGATCCATCTGCTGACAAAGGAAAGTTTCTTTGCTCCCCCAAATCTCATGTACATACCATGAGTAGACATCTTGTATCCAGAAGGTAAACTTTTGAAATGACAAATATTTGCATGTTTTTAATTAATGAGGCAAAGGGGTTAATGCCATTTTCTAACCAGGAAAATTTCATTTTTTTGTTTTGGAAAAACCTTAAAGGACACAAGTTATGATTCAAAGTGACTCATTTTTATGTGTCTTAACACATGTTTGGAGATGACACTTATATAATCATACCAGCAGTGAGCAAAACAGTGTGCTGGAGTGTTTTCAGTTGTATTCCCTCTGATGCACCTGTCACACTTTTCGGTGTGCAGAGAAGCATTTTCAGTATAGTTTCTGAAAGATTTGAAAGGGAATCAACATTTCCAACTCACCTGGCTCTGGCATCGTCCACTTCTCACACAGGAAAGCTTCACTGGGCTCAGAGGGCTTCCCGACGCCGGCCATGTTGGCAGCAATCACACGGAATTCGTAAAAGTGTCCACTTGTCAGGTTGCAAACCTGTGAAAATATATACATAGACATAGAAAGGTTGATTCACTAAGATGATTAAGAAGGTTTTACTGTTCTCAGAGTCAAGCTGAAGGCAAACAGGTGCAGATTACAGTATGTACATTTACATTGTACTCTATTCAAAGAAGACAAATGGCTTGAAAATATCTTGTCCAAACCAAAGTTAGGGACATGTGTGAATATTAAAAAAAAAACAAAAAAACAAAAAAAAAAAACTGTGCTCCTGGATCATACATTACATCTCACAGCTCACAGTTGTACAGTTGAGAACTGCTTTTTTTTCTTTGGCCACTGAGGTGGCAGAATCCAAAGTGTTTAGGAGTGAAAGTGTGACTGATGACTGCCAATTTTCCATTAAATGGTTTGACAAATCCCAAAGGTACAGATGATCAAACACCGTTGTTTAATTTTGATGTGTTTAAAGAGACAGTTCACCCCAAAATAGAATTACATATTTTTCCTCTTACCAACCATATTATCGCGCAGAAGGAGGTGTGCACCTATTCAAGGACGAAAGACTCATTAAATGTTAATGGTGTCCTCCTTGGCTGTCTCAGTGGCTTAGCTAGCTCGTTAGTGCTACATGAAATTGAGCATAGCATTAGTTCAGGCAGGACACGATGTCAACCTCAGCTCACATCCCAGCTACATGAGCTGATGTCAAGCAGACCAGTCAACTGATGGAGCAGCTGATTGATGGAAGGGAGTCAGCTGATAGATCACATCTCATTCAGGGCCCCCCTTTTTAAACTGCTCTGGCCTGCCTACTGTTGCTGCTTCCTCTGCAAGCCGCTTTGCAACCTGCCTCCACCCCAGCTCCTCCTTTTCATGCTGTGTCTGTATTATCAATGTCATTTCTGTTTGTCATCGATGCTGCTCTGTTCTGTTCGCGGGGGGTCTTTGCTGCTACTCTCCGGCTTTCCATGTAGGCGCATGGAAGGGCAGGGAGGTTTGCTCTCTCTAGCGTAAGGCTTTCCACATAGGGGCGTGGAAGGACGATGCAACAGCCACCTCAGTGTTGAGAACCATAACAACTCATGCTGCTAAATTTTGCTTAGAGCCCCTTTAAAGTCTCAGTAAAGTCAAACATATCTTTTACTTATGGCTATTTCACTTGGATGTTTGACCTTCACTGTTTTCACATTCAGCTGCTGACAAAGGGAAGTTTCTGTGTTCCCCTAAATCTTGTGTATGCACCATAAATGGACATCCTGTATCCAGTAGTTAAACTTTTGAAATGACAAATATCTGCATGTTTTTAGTTATGCTTTCCATGTCGGCGCATGGAGGGGCAGGGGGGTTTGCTCTCTCTGTCCCAGGCTTTCCACATAGGCTCATGGAAGGGCGATGCATGCTTCCTTCTGTGTGGTGATACGGTCAGAAAGTGTAGTTCTGTAGAAAGAAATTACGTTCTATACGAAACTGCTCACAACACGGTCTGTATGTCGGTCTTCACATGTATTTTTCTTTGTGCTTTAGGCACCACAAGCTGAATGCCATCTCGTTTCATTATATTAGAGAAAAGGCTGGCATTTCTACAGCTGATATGTCCAACACTCGGTAACTCACACCAAAACAATCCAGACTGATAAGTAGCACTACAGGTAAGAGGGAAAATATGTTTGTTTGATTATGGGTTGAACTGTCCCTGTAACTTTGTTAACTGAAAAGCCTGGCAGAGGAGGCCAGAGGGAATATCTCATTTGTATTTATTCTGATTACTGCAGTGTAATAAAGCCCATCTGTTATCAGTGATCTCTGAATTTTATTGTATAAACAACATACTTACTTACTTCTCTTAAATGTATTTTCTTTCTTTCTTTCTTTTTTTTTTTTTTTTTTTACTTTTTTGAAGCACTGTTTAAACATGTATGCAGCCTTAAAACTTAGCTCATTCATGTAAATCACACACTGTTATTCTAGCTGTTGTTAAGGAAAACACAAATCAGATGTCATACAGAAGCAAAAGTTCCCTGGGCGTACAGTCACACCAGACTCAAGCAGGCATTTTATAAGGTATTAGCTCTGCTGCTGCTGCCACAGCATTTTTTTGCTGAGCCCCCGAGACACTTTGGCTTTGGGAAGAGAAGGGATTCAGCCTCATTGATCTGTTCATTGATCTTCCTATTCACAGCCACTTAGATTTTAAGGCCCTTATCGCCTCCGTGAACAGTTGTGAACTTGTGCTGCTGCTCTCGCCTCTCTCCTGGCAACTAATTGACACAACCAGAGGGAGCTTATTTCACAGCAATAGCAAGCGCTATCTAAAAACCAATTTCCCCCCACCTACCACCCTCTTCATTATCTATAGATCCTGCTCTAACCACATTTAGATAGAACGGCAACCTTCTTATCAGATCGATATACAGTCTACCCAGAGAAATGCAAAGGTTGTCTGTCAAAATAAAAGTACAGCTTTCATCCACTAGATGGCAAACAGGCTGCATTTGAATAATTTCACTGACATTTATCCACCGGTGGGAAGTCAGCCTTTGTTTGGGGTGGGAAACATCAGCAGATTTAGTTATGACAAACCTGCTTACAGTTAAGCAATCCTAATACTCCATTTATAATTACTTTTAGCAGTGATGGGGGAATAACTAAGTGACATAAGTGCAATTCTTAAGTACAATTATGACTTCACTTGAGTATGTCCCTTGAATGCATCTTTTACTTCTACTCTACAACATTTCCTCTGCTACATTTATCTGACAGCTATAGTTACTATTCACATTACAGGTTAGGATTTTACATTAGAATAGTTATGATAAGCTTATAAAATGAAATGCATTACATTAAAACATGTTTGACCTGTAGCTGAGCCTGTTGTCATGTTTCACTGAAGAGATATTTCTCATGAAATCTTCTTCTTTGATCGAGGCTCAAAGAGGGAAAATGATCCAGTTTCACCACAAAAAAAAAAGATTGTAGACAAAAGTCAGAGAAGTGGATATGAATTTGCTAAGCAGATCTTTGTTTTTTCTATTTTCATTCCTGATAAATGATCTCATGAAAACTAACTTTGTGAGTCTTCAGAGGGGGTCGACCCTTATATTGACAATAACCACACAAATCTACTTTAATAGCTAGTACTAGCAATCTAATAATGTGATATATCGTGTCATATCACTCAAAGGATAATTTTTTTCTGTAGTATTTTTATTTTTGATATATGGGTGCTGTGAGATATCAGCATTGACGATAACTGATATTTAAATATATGAAATTGCTCTTTTGTACAATTGTGTGCAGCTATGATTAAAAGACTCTCTTCACCTCCCAACACTCGTATTTTTAGTGTATGTTGTTGAAGATTCTCAGTCATCCATGGTCATGGTAATCTTAAGTGTTATAAGATAAGATAGACCTTTATTGATCCCACAATTGAGAAATTCCAGTAAGCAACTGGACTTCTTCAGTTCTAACAGAGGTACAGAGATACAGGCTTTAAACTCTGTGTGTGTGTGTGTGTGTGTGTGTGTGTGTGTGTGTGTGTGTGTGTGTGTGTGAACCCTTACAGAGGTCACATGTGAGTTGCTGACCCACCTGGCCATCATGTGTGTCCTTAGGTTTAGGAGGGTCCAGTTGTGAGTGGGTGTGAAGTCGTCTGGGGAGGGATCCAAACACTGCACTGTAGGTGGGTGATAAGTGGTGTCTTGATATGTCTTTCAAAGACAGATGGTTTGAAAGAGGCGTGAAAGAAGCCATCTACGTCAAATTGGAACGACCATTGTTAAACAGCGGAGGTGGCCTACGACACCACTTATCACCCACCTACAATGAAGTCTTGGAATCCCTCCCCAGACGACTTAATATCCATTCACACCTGGACCCACATAACTCTAACAACACACATGACGGATGGGTGAACAACTCACATGTGACCTCAACGACTCTGTTAGGGTCCACACCCATAAAGGGTTTAAACCTGCAACTCTGCATCACTCCGTTAGAACTGAAGAAGCCCCTTGGATGAGAGGTGAAACATCTCAAGCAAGTCTAGTCGCCTATGATATAACACTTTTCATATGCCACAACAGAGACAAAATGCACAATAAACAAAATTAAAGATGAATTTGACTGATAGCATTCTCATTATATACCATATTTTCAAATTTTCTGTAGATATCGCAGTCATTTTGTTATTGTGAACTCTATTTCTGAGTGTTAAGTAGAATTTTAAATGGAAAACTTTGGCTTGTAGTGTAGCATTTTTATATTGTTGTCTTGATACTTTAACTGGGATAAATTATCTGCATATTTTCAGATAGTGTGTGATGGAATTTCAATCCAATGAGAGAAAAACACAAAAGGTTATCATCTGTTTTTGTTCTGATGAGGCAGAACTGGTGACATCCTCACAGTTTAAGTCATGCTAAATTTCACAACATTTTCTGCTCCAATCCGTTAAAAAAAAGGATACAAAAAAACAATTTTCAGTTTATTTTACTTTACCTACAGGGATTCAGAGGCCTAATTTAAATAACATCATACAGCAGGTAATATGAAAAGAGGAGAATGGACTTTTTGAGGACGTGAGGTTGTTGAAATTGCTCATTTACCCCAAAAGGTGGAGCTGCATGTTCTCATCAGAGGGTTCCTTCTGAGAAAAGGGTCTTCAATCCCCAAGACTCCGCACCTCACAACTTAGCAGGCTAATCTTCGTACACAGTCATTTTCTTTCTTATTGGCTTTGTCTTTGTTTCTCTGGGGAGCTAAAAACAACCACTCACATATAACGCACTCGCACAATGTCTAATTACGGAGCACCTGTAATCTCCCTGAGACAGGTTAAAGATTTAACTTTCCTCCAGGTCTCCATGGACACTGCTTGTTGCCTAGTGACACAGTCAATGTGGATGAGGGAGCTTTAGCCAATATTTCCATTGTTTTGAGGCCACTGCTAAATGGAGAGGTAACTTATTGAAAGTAAAGCCCTTATTGGTGCTAGAAATCTCTTCGTTGTGCTTACTGAGGGACTTTTTATTGACTCTTTTTGCCCTGTTCTCATTAAAAGTTGAAAAAAAAGAATTCTTTGTTCTTATACATGTGTCAGTGAACAGAAAATACATTGTTGTACATTATGGATACTGCAAGTTCACATGTGCATTATGCAAAACCTCTGTCCACACTGCTTCATGCATATGATGTAAAGAAAAAAAGTCTGCACCAGAAACAAGAGTCTGGAGCCATGCTAGCAGTTGTGTGAGGCTGTACTTAGGCACAGCAGGTGCTATAAGCAAAATGCTAATGTCTACTACTCAACAAAGAGCTGTAGAAAAGCATGTCTTGCTTTTTGGATTTTATTGCAAAGAATTTATTTTATTTTATTTTATTTTATTTTATTCAGTTTTGTCAGTCAATGTCAGGTCATCTGTGTCTGGCTTTTATTTCAGCTAATTCAACCTACTGAATTACCGTCAGAGACAATTGAGCCTGTCGAAGAATGAAATCACTCTGACTGGCAGTTCAGCTCACAGCACAAGATGAGAAATGAAAATGAGGAAAGTAAACAAAAGACCAAAATCAAAAGGGAGTGAGATTGAAACAAACTTGTTATTCTAAGTAAGATTATGCATCTAGTCATTGAGCTCTTTAGCAGTAACAGTTTGTAATTGTTTGTGTTAATGTTCAGTAGTGCACGGTAGTTTTCATTTTTATTTTTAACATTGGGTTGTGTTGTTAATGTGCTAACTGGCTAACTACCTGTCAGTCTTCAGATTTGCCTTTTTGAATGACAAATACAGGCTACAGAAAATTGGCTTCAAAGCTCAGCGCTTTTCCTCAGGGCTTAGGAGCGACTCACTGACCTGTGAACATACCGCTAGCATCACACCATGCCATAATTGCATCACGCTGCAGGTTTACTGACCTTATACTGCCTCTCTTTGACAGGCTTGGCGTTGACCTCTCTCCACGTTGTCATGTCCTTTTCCCTCTGGTCCAGGTAGTATCCACGCACAGGGTCTCCCCCATTTCTGGCAGGGGCCCTCCAGCCCAACACCATCTCTGATTCAGTGCACAGCAACAGGGCGATGGCAGAAGGAGCAGAGGGAACAGCTGGAGCAACCAGAAGGAATTAAAACAGAAAAAATATAGGTGATAGAGGAGAAAAATCTCAGCAGGCAACCGTTCTTGCTAAATAGACCGAGAAACGCCAATAACTCCTGAGCCGACTTCAACGCCAATCTGGAGCTGCAAATTCATAGCCTCATACTGAGCATTCCTGAATGAGAGAGGAAGAAATATTCAGCTCATATACTGTTTGATAAAAATGTATTCCTCACAAAGAATTGGGCTGCAGCCATTTATCCTCAGGTAATGGCTGAGTGGCAGAGTAGATGTGAGAATATTCTGGTGAGTGAGTGGCAAGCAAAATGAGTCATCATTGTAACGTGCCGCAGACTGCAGAGCACATTATCTGAGGCTGCAACGCAGGAAGTAAGAAGGATCAGTGGCTCTTCAACAGGTACGTCTCCACATGGCTATAAACCAGCCACAATAACAGGAAGCATTCATTTGATGTACAGTCATCAGGTGACGGCTACACAGAAAAACATAAGGAGACTGACATTTGGAAGGAGCACAATCTAAAAGAAGAATATGACTCCAGCTGTATTAAAAAGTGTTTTCGCACATTATAAGATGTTCTTCCCCGAGCATACTTTTCTTCCTTGTCCAACTTAAAGGTTTTTTATAGCCTCTTTCCCACCAGACAAAACTCACTAATACCCGCTAACATCTGGCTTTTGTATTTAATGGGAAAGGTTACAATTGGCATTCACTCTCAAGACAAATGACTCTGCAGTATTCAGGGTATTTATAAATTCCAGCTCTGATTGGCTTTTATCAGCAGTGATGGAACACACCCAGGTGGACACACTAATTTAAGCCCTTCTGCCAGTGCAATGCGTTGATTGGCTGCCACAAAATATCATCTTTCACCATCAGGCCTCCAGGAATACAGTTCAGCCTTGCTGTCAGTTTTTTTTAGTGGCAACTTGTAGTATTGCAGTGAAAAAATTTACCATTGTAAAAAAGACGTCCATAGAAGTGTTGACAAGACACCTAGAACTGCAAACGAGGTCGTTATGACCCTTTCTATTATGAATTTTGATCCATGGCTGAGAAAAATGATTTAAAAATATGTGATGCCATCATAATGTAAAGTCTCTGAGCCCAGCGCAAACTTGCAGGCGGAGCCAGCGGGAGAGACACTACTGAAATGAATAGGTGCCATCTAAACATCCGGTTTCTAGTTAATATTAAAATCTATGGAAGTAATCTCTGAATTAGCAGTGCCGCTAGCTAGCTCCCACCCAGGTGATGTAACATGCAGAGCAGCCAAGGCTAGCGACTAACGAGTGGAAACTGGAGGTTGGGCAGTTGGCACGATTCCGCATGTTAGTGCTGCTAGCCGGCTATTTGTCAGCAAAGCCAACAGAAACTAAAATAAAAGGCAAGACATTTACAGTAGAACAGGAGCCAGAGCCTTCAGCTATCAGGCTCCTCTTTTGTGAAACCATCTTTCTGTTTCGGTCTGGGAGGCAGACACCGTCTTCACATTTAAGAGCAGACTTAAGACATTCCTTTTTGATTTGATTTCCTATTTAAGCTTATAGTTAGGGCTGGCTCAGGCTTGTTTTGGACCAGCCCCTAGTTAGGCTGACACAGGCCTAGTCTGCCGGGGGACCTCCTATAATACACTGAGCCTCTTCTCTCCTTCTCTCGCTCTCAGATTCTGAAAAGTTGGTTCTTCATTTGCTAACAGTCATGTCCTATTACTGCATGTCACAAACTCAGCTTTACTGCATGTCACTAACTAACTTCTTCTTCAGAGCCTTTGTGCTCCACTGTCTCACAGGTTCCCTCGTATCGCGGCTATGCCTGGATCATGTGTCGTGGTTACGCTGCTGCTGTGGTCCTGCCTGATGCGTCCTACTGCTGCTGTTATTATTAGTCATACTTGTACTGTTATTATACACACATGATTATTATTGTAATATTCATATACTATCATATATCGGTATATACTTACAACATATGCTACCAAAATTACTGTTATTATTATTACATTATTATTACATTGTCATTGTAGCTATTGTCATTACTGTTTGCCCTGCATCTCTTTTTGTCTCACTTTATACACCATTTTGTCATACAGATTATCGTATATTTATTATGTTGATCTGTTCTGTACGACATCTACTGCGCGTCTGTCTGCCCTGGAAGAGGGATCCCTCCTCAGTTACTTTTTCTGAGGTTTCTACCATTTTTTTCCCCCTGTTAAAGGGTTTCTTGAGGAGTTTTTCCTTATCCGCTGTGAGGGTCCAAGGACAGAGGGTTTTCGTATGCTGTAAAGCCCTCTGAGGCAAATTGTGATTTGTGATACTGGGCTTTATAAATAAAATTGAATTGAATTGAACTGAGCACAAAACATTAAAATTTCACCACCTCTAAGTGGAGAACACTTTGGAATGCAGCCCTGAAGCTCACTGACTCAATGGAGCGATGGACTAAAGGGAATTATATAATTAAAGGGTTATATTTTTTCCACGAAAAAAAAAAAAAAGAACTGGTTGGTTACTGGTTAATGGGTGTCAGGCTACTGAATGCAAAATTTGCTACTAGCTTCACTCCCTGCTGCTCAGAGATTACTTTGCCCAGAGGAGAGCGGACAGCAGCTCCAGAGACGAACCTTCAGTTAGTGACTATAATAGCTCAAATTCAGTCGGCACAAACCTCAGCAATAAGTGAAGGTCCGTCCCTGGGCTACTGCTGCCACTACAGATATAACAGAAACACAGTGTGACCTCTGTGTTGTGGTGGGTGCTGGTCATTTGTTGACGTTAGCGGGCTCCATTTCGTGGCTGTTAGCTACTGTTGCACACTGCAGCGCTGTAGGGGAGCTGAAGGGAGCTGCCAGAACAGGGGTTCTTGGTCAAGGTTCATCACATCCACAGGCTGTTAAAGGCAACTGAGAAAGTCGGGGAAGGTTTCAGATTTTAAGTTAGATTACAATCCATCCACCCACTGGCAATAAAAACAATTAATGTACGTAAAAAGTTACATACAAGACCTTTAACTAAACATTTTTAAGTGTTTCTGTCTTACCTGACAAGCTGCAAAGTTTTCTATAATAGATTTTTCAACTTCACAGAATGCATTATCAGAGAGGGCTCTTGAGGCTTTGAAAAGAAAACTACAAACATCAATAAGTCTGTTTGGAAAGTTCTTGACAATTATACTTATAAGATAAGATCCAGTCAACACTGCACTGCACACAAGCAAAAGTTTTTGATCTTACATGCTGAGAAAAGATGTGTATTGGTCTAACTCTAACTCAGAGTTACACAGAAAATGTCTCTGATGTAATGTGGAGCATCTATCTATCTGTATTCTTTACTGTGTTAGCACTGGGTAGCTCTAAGAATAAGAAATCTTTACAAACCCTTTGACAAAAATGCAGCAGTTGATATTACCTGCTTTGAAATAAACCTCTGCAAGAGTTTCTTGATTAGTAAAAGCAACAGAAAATGTTGTGTCCTGAAGGAAATATCATGCCCGCTATTTTTGGGACCTTGTTCGTGGGTGCACTTACATATGGCGGCTTTGACGAGGATGGGGTCAGACTCATCTGAGTAGTTGCTGTTTCCTGCGTGGCTCACAGCCTTCACCCTGAACACATATTTCCGTCGGTTCTTGAGACCATGGACTGTAAATCTGAGGAGGGGGGATAAAGTTCAGGCAGACTGAATATGAGTCACATCCTGGTCTATGACTACACCTTTAGTTCAGTGTGGCTTTATTAACTGAAATATTTAGTGGAAATGTTTCTTTATTTTTTAACGTTGTTGTGTCCTATTACCTGGGATTGGTCACAGGCTTGTTGTTGACGGTCTGCCAGTCTTGTTTGCCACATTCACAGGAGTACACGTAGTAGCCCACGATGTCGTCTTTGTCTTTAGGCTCCTGCCACTTGAGCAGCACCGAGGTGTCTGTGTCTCTGTAGGCTATTACAGAGTGAGGTGGAGCTGGCACCGCTGATGGGGATCAGAGGACAGACTGTCACGTAAAACTTTAGCTTTAATCGTCAAATGAAAATTAACTACAAGATTTATTTCAATCAACTCATCCTTTAATTTTGGAAATGAGCAAACCTCATATAGTGATGCACATAAGTTTAACCTTTGTGGAAAGAGACAAAATAATTTACCCAAGTAGTGCACTTAAAGGTTGGGTGTGTAGGATTTAGGGGGAGGTACTGGCAGAGATGGAATATAAGATAATAAGTGTGTTCTCTTCTGTGGATAATCACGTGAAAATATTGAGCGTTGTCTTTAGGCTACCTTAAAATGACATGTTTACATCTACATAGGGAGCGTTTCCTTGTCCACAGAATCCACCATTTTGTATTACCATGTTTCTACAGTACTCCAGATCAGACAAACCAATGACTGGCTCTAAACAGGGCCGTCCGGAGGGGAGTCAACGTGAACAAGGCAGCTGGCTCAGATGAAGTGCCCAGGTGGGTATTAAAGGCCAGCTTACAGGAGTGTTAACCAACATATTTAACCTGTCATTACAACAAGCTGCTGTCCCAACATGCTTCACACCTACATGATTATCACAGTGCCCAAAAAACCTGCTGTGAGATGCCTACCTTTCTGTAGCACTAACTCCTATTGTCATTAAGTGCTTTGAGAGGCTGGTGCTCTCACACATTAAGGCTGTAATTTGCTCGCACGCTTCCTTCTGTGTAGTGATACAGCTGGCAGGTGTAGTTCGGTAGAAAGAAAATAGTTCCTACATGAAACTGCTCACAACAAGGTCTGTGGATTATCTTGAGTAACCAGGTCATGATTTCTGGAAAAAGACATTGCTGTTGAGTTTTTTAAATGTAATTTTTCAGCACTTTGAGCACCACATGCTGAATGCCATCTAGTTCCATTATATTAGAAAGAAGGCAGACATCTCTATGGTAACACATTGCTTGTTATACTTTATCAAAGTGTATGAGTATCAGAGTTCTAGCCTCTGAAACATATCACAGACCTATTCATATCACCACGCATATCACTACTCTTTCTAATCTTGAGTGATAACTGTGCACATTCAACGCAGCGTGCAGCAACACATGCAAACAAATGATCTCATATAAACTAATCCCTAGGAGATCAAGCTGAACATAACCTGTTATGATCATATATGTTTGCACAACTGCAGCAGGTACTTCATCTTCTCACCGCTTCATCCTCTTGAGGGTCGCGGGGGGGCTGGAGCCTATCCCAGCTGACATTGGGCGAGAGGCAGGGTACACCCTGGACAGGTCGCCAGACTATCGCAGGGCTGACACGTAGAGAAAAACAACCATTCACGCTCACATTCACACCTACGGACAATTTAGAGTTATCAATTAACCTAGGACCTTGGACTATGGGAGGAAGCCGGAGGGCCCGGAGAGAACCCACGCTGACACGGGGAGAACATGCAAACACAGAAGAGCTCCCACACCCGGGATCGAACCGGCAACCCTCTTGCTGTGAGGCGAGAGTGCTAACCACCACACCACTGTGCCGCCCTTGCAGCAGGTACACCTCTACAAAATCCAATTGACCTTTACAACAGGCAGAGTGATGAACAGTTACAGTACGGCACATAGCACATTTCTCACCTTGTGGCTTTCCCAAGGAGATCAGTGCGCTCGGCTCGGAGGGGTCACTGACACCGTACTTGTTGATGGAGCGCACTCTGAAGCGGTACTGCTTGCCCTTGACCAGGTCAAACACTGGGAACCTGGGAGAGTTTACCTCCATGTCCAGATTGGCCAGCTCCCAGGTGCTCGTCCCTGCCAGAGACTGATCCAAGAGCAACATAAAAACGCACACATACACACACACGCACACACACGCACACAAAGATAATTTCAAAAGCATCTATCTGCATCTATCTCAAGGACATGTTCATTATTCAGTATCCTTCAAATATGCAGGAGGATCCATGTGCCAAGACTGCCAAATGCTCTTTAAAAAGGCCAACAACGCTTTCTGATTTTTGTACAGTCACTCTGTAGTTTAACTGGCGGTTGCAGAGGTTTGAAGCAAACCACTTAACATGCAGACAAAGGCTAAGAGGAATAAGGATTGGCAGTTTGGTGTGATAGTGAAAGAAAGATGCAGACAGAAGGATAAATACATTCTCAGATTCAGAAAGGCAAAAGAAATTTCAGATAGCGAGTAAAAAAGACAGATGGATATGCAGGTAAACAACCAGTGACTCATCCTGACATATATTATCCATCTTTGTCAGTTAGTCGTTTTGGCAAATGATGGTGAGCCTTCTCTTTTATAGTCTGCGCTTACTTTTCAGTTCTTCTCCTCACTGTCATTTAGCTGTTTGAGGAGGAAAACCTAACAAAAGGATATTGGAGATCAGTGATTATAAAGTGCTTGCTTAAGGGCGAGAGGGATATTTGAATGTTCCCTTCATTATATAAGCGGAAGTGAGGCTGCAGACTTTAGTAATTTCAGATGCCTTTGACAGATTTGACAGTTTTATTACCCCGGCAACTTATAAAAGTCCAATAAAAATCTATTTCCTGTGGCAGTTTTCTGATTATTGGAGCTAGAGGCTGTCGGGCGTCTGGGTTGATATTGGAGAGCGGAGGCCCTTTATTGTTGTATAGAATAGGTCAGTTGATATGTTGGAGGAAAATGTTATATTGCCATCCTTTGAATCATGTGTTGGGTGACAGAAAGCTGGATTTTCTTTTCTAGACATTACCTTGTGTGTATCATTAAAAACAGGTTACGTTAATTATTAAAACTAGAACTTCTGGCTTATTTTGAGCTAACCAAAACCTTTAGATCTAACATCCAGGTAGTTTTAAATCACCACTTACAAAATAAAAAACTCAAGCACGCAGGCAAGAAAATCAAACCCCCGAAGCCGAAGCACACAGCGCGAAAGAGCAACATCAAGGTCTGCTCGCTTTTAATGAGTCCACAAATTCCTATTTAAACTGATACCACAGTGGTAGAATTGTGTGTGTTTCCTCCCCCTGTCTCTTTAATTAGTGCTGTGGTCAGGAGCCTGCTGTTAATTTGGCTCATGCTCCACTACCTGACTGCCCGGACCCGGCGAGCGACTGGAGGAACTGATGATGCAAGAACATTGATTACTGTGTTCAGTGGATGTGTAGGTATTACTGATTACAACAATGGGCCATGTTTGAACGTATTTAAACTTGTGTACATGTGTTTTTGTGAGTGAGAAAGATCTTTTCTGTATCTGACTGTTTTAGTGAATATTTCTTTGTAGGTTTGTGTGTGTGTGGGTGTGTGTTCTTTTGTTTTCTACACTAATGAAGAAGCTTCACAGTATCGGCATTTTCCTGCTCATTACTTTCTTAAAGGGCTCCTAGGGGCAAACAGTTTCTCTCTTTTTTTTTTTTTTCATCCAGCATATCTGGAGCAAGATTAGCATTTATTTGAAGTTGTGTGTCTGGTAGTCTGACTAATGCAAGTCTCCTTTTAGCTCTGTTTGACTCTCCACCCACTCCTGAGGGAAATATCTGTCTCATGAGCAGCTAAATGTTTCACTACATTACATTTACATGTTTCATTTGTATCATATCAATGTCTCTGATGCAACGTTATATGGTGGGAGGCTGCCAAGCTACAGATTACTGTTCGAGACCAACAAACAACAATAACTGGTTGTGTTTTAGCGAGTCATTGAGTTTCCAGCAGCATTTTAGACTCTGAATGTGGGTGTTTTGTAGCGTCCAGTCGGCGAGGATAGTGCCATGAAAAGCTGTTACTTTTTACTAAGACATTGCTTCTTTTTCTGCTGGGATTGTGCACCCCAAAACAAGGTATTTTAAGATGAAACATATTTTCCTAACCATTACCAAGAGGTTGTTTTGCCTAAACATAACCACATCATTGAAACGTAATTTTTCAATGCACATAATAACGTGCAAATGTATCGAGGTGGTCAATGCCATCCTTTTTTGCCCTTACGATTTATTTGCTATCTGTTGTTTGGTATCAGGTAGATAGCAAAGAGTAGGTTTATAAGAGCAAGACTGACTCAAAACAGTAAATTTGCTGTAAAAACCCTTAACAACCCTTAAAAAAACAAAAACAAAAAACAACATTATGCTGAAATATGCTAAAATACTTTTTAAAGTGGATTCACGTGAATTTTTTTGTTGGTTTGTCACTGAGAGTGACCTCTTTTTACATTACACAAACCATCTGATGCATTTTTTATATACAAATATCAATTACAGCAGCTTAAACTAATAATCATGTAACTGGTTCCCATTTTATTAAGGTTACCATAAATTCTTAGACTAATTTCCCACTTTCAAGGCAGCCATTGGTCTCTCCTCATTTAAATAAGGAATGCAGATTAACTTGTAGAGACCAAAAAACATACTTGAGACTGCCACTAAACTAAAGGACCATATCAATCATTCAGAAAGTCTAATCTCCAACAAACCTGAGTCAAAAATTACTGTAACTGAGTTTTGATTCAAGAAGTTTGACCTCTGATGCCTTTTTAGTCCTGAAAAGAGACCAAAGAGACCAAATAATTTTTTTTTGAAGAATGACAAAACATCTTCAGTCAACACTCCAGACAGAGTGGTTTTCATCATTCCTTCCTTCAGACATTGGATCACTTCAATGACCGAGACAAAACTTCACAGACAATCTAAGTTTCTGAACTCCTTATCTACACACCCTCACACCATACTTTCAGGTCCTCTTCTGCAATCCAAGTCACTTCACCATCTGCTCACTTGACCACCGTGGGTTATAGAGACTTCAGCCGTTCTGCCCCCGACCTTTGGACCTCCCTCCCACAATAAGATTGTTTCTATCTCCACTTTCATGTCCTGTCTGAAAACACACTTTTTTAAGCTGGCATATTCGGTTTGATCCATTGGTGACACACAAATTAAGATTTGCGCTGATGATGATTTTATACCCAGTTCTTATAATTATTATTTTTGCCTCATATAATGATGTCTGGACACATTGCTGCTTGTTTTTTAACTGTTTCTTGTAAGGTGTCCTTGAGGGCTCTAAAAGGCGGCTATAAATAAAATACATAATGATGATAATAATGATGATTATTTGTCATCATTATTATTATTGCTGTACAATAAGCACAAAGAAAGTGTCAAACTTGTATGGAAATGTTTAAACTAGAATTGCCGTCCCACAGTTGTATATGTCTGTGCACCAGTCAAGTTCCTCTTAGTTTACATCCACGTCTGTGAAATATAGACGCTTCATCTTCTTCCAAGGATTTGGAGAGGGTCATTCATGCCTTCATATCATCAAGACTTGATTACTGTAATTCTCTTTATGTTGGTTTAGATCAGTGCTCCCTTCGTCGCCTGCAGCTAGTCCAAAATGCAGCGGCTCGCCTCCTGACTGGCACCAAGAAGCGGGACCATATTACACCTGTTCTGATGTTCTTAAACTGGCTTCCTATTCATTTTAGAATACATTTTAAAATGTTGTTGTTTGTTTTTAAAATCTTACATGGAATGGCCCCTCAGTATCTGGTGGAGCTGTTAAAAGCTCACAATCCAGTCAGAGCCCTTAGGTCTTTCTGCTGCTTGAAGTGCCCAGATCAAGGCTTAAAACCAAAGGCGACCGAGCATTTTCAGTGGCTGCTCCCAAGCTCTGGAATAGCTTGCCGTTGCATGTTAGACATGCAGAATCCCTGGAAAGGTTTAAATCATCGCTAAAAACTCACCTTTTCTCGTTGGCTTTTGAATCCGCTGTGAGCCAGACTTGACTTTGTGTGATATAGGTGTGCTCTGTCTCAGGTTTTGCTATGTGCAATTGATGTTGTTGTTTTTGGTATTTTGTATCTGTTTTTATATTTCTGGTATTTATCATTCTATTTGTATGGTATTGTAATTTTTCATAATGTTCTTGGAAAGCACTTTGGTGACTTCTGTCTTTTTAAATGTGCTATAGAAATAAATGTGACCTTGACCTTCACCTTCATACACACTTCCCCCCAGCAGCACAGAAGATCTATACAATCAGCACAGTTTCAAGGTGGGCACCCAACATTAGAGTTCAGTACTATATGCAGAATATCATGATGTCACTGTGAAGCTGACATAAAATGTTATCACTTCATCAGTTATATCCTATTAGACATTTGTGTGAAGTTTTGTCATAATTAGCCTAAGAATTCTTGAGTTATGGCCAAAAATATGTTTTGTGAGGTCACACTCACGGTTGACCTTTGACCTCCAGTCACTAAATGTAAATCAGTTTATTCTTCAGTCCAAGTAGACATTTGTGCCAAATTTAAAGAAATTCCCTCAGGGTGTTCTTGAGATATCGTGTTCATGAGAATGAGATGTATGCAAGGTCACACTGACCTTAATCTTTGACCTATGACCACCAAAATCAAATCATATTGAGTCCAAGGGGACGTTTGTGCCAAATCTGAAGAAATTCCTCAAGGCATTTTTGAGATATTGCGTTCATGGCAATGGGATGTACAGAAGTACCCATTCGGACAACCCAAAACATTATACCTTCAGCTATGGCCAGCGCGGAGGCATAAAAATGTATATACTTGTCAGTGTATTCAAAAAAGCACCCGGATCTGGCAGAAACATTTTTTTAACACACCAAATCACTTAAGTTCTCCATGACAACATGGCTCAAAAATAGCAGCCTGCTCTCAAACTTCAGATGTCAGTGCTTCCTTCAGTGCATCAGCTTTTAAACCTCCTATGTGTCTCAAAATTCATTGCCATTAAACACAAGATTGTAACTGTAATATGGATTTATATGTGTGTGTGTGTGTGTGTGTGTGTGTGTGTGTGTGTGTGTCCGTGAAGATACTGACCCGCTCCACGTAGAAGGAGAGCGGCTCCCTGCCTCTGGGTTCAGGCTCAGTCCAGCTGAGCACCACATAGGTGTCACTCACCTCGCAGGCGTGGACATTTGTGGGAGGGAAAGGAGCTTTGACCTCACCTGCAGAGCACAGAGAGGAGGAAGAGGAGAAGGAAAACGAAAAAAGTTAGAACAAGGTCAGAGAGAATGACAATGTGGAGTCCAAAAAGTGCTTGCTGAGGCCTTTTTTAACGCTCTTTTGTTGAAATATTTGCATCAGGAAATTTAATGCTTTGTCTGGCAAATTTGAGTCACTCACACAATGGGTGAGATTTACCTCGCTGCCCTGAATTTCACCTCCATTCCTAATACATAAGTATACCGGATAACATGCAGTCAAATGGCTTGAGTCAGCACACTTTCAATGACTCTCCAAGTGACTCAAGGACGATGAAAGTGTTCAGATTTAGTCAAAAGTCTTCTGTAAGTCTTGTCTCTTTATTTGTAGAGCTGCCGAGCTGCAGCGTGGATCAGAGACGAACTCCACAGCAAAGAGAGTGCGGTGAAATGAGAGATGCTGATCTGGTAGAAGCAGCAGTCCTGTGTGTGCGTGAGTGTGTGTGGGTGCGCACAGTGCAGTCTGTTAGTATTTTTTCATTGTAGTAGCTCTGCACACAAGCACATTGGAGTTGAAATGAAACCGTGACTATGAGGTTAGATACTTCATTTTAAGGGTGAGGTGGTTGTTCACTGCCACACTGGGTGAACGGTGTAGGACTCATAGGCCTTTTGTATTTTAGGACAATACAGCAGGAAAATGATCCAAAACACGCTGCTGAAGAATCCAAACCAAAGAGGGATTTAGGGTCAAAGAGGGGAAACTGTTCATGATAGGTCAAGATAGTTGCCTGACCTCATTTCAACATGTGTTTCACAAGCTGACGAGTCTGATGACAAAATATCTGATACAAAACCTCAAATAAATAAATTTCTTTTTCACCACTTAAAGGTGTATTTTATCTGTTGTATTTAAAGGAATGGCGTCCTACTGGGCTGAGCTGTAAGGTTAACTAGCTCAGTGGTGCTAGGTGAGCTAGCAGTAGATGCAGTGGGGTAAGGCAGTTACAATGGGCCCCAGTGCATGCTAGTTACTATTTATGTGCCGAAACTTGTTACCGTGTAATCTTATTGTCTTGTCACATGATAAAATGGAGACACTGTATAACACCAACATACATATTACCCAGAAATAATCATTGCATATACATATTTGACAAAAATACCAAAGAAGATAAAGAATTATTCATTAAATTGAATTTTTTTTTTTTTTTTAAGATTTTTTTTGGGCATTTTTGCCTTTAATGCACAGGACAGGTAAGTATGAAAGGGGGAGAGAGGGGATGACATGCAGCAAAGGGCCACGAGCTGGATTCGAACCCAGGCCGCTGCGGCAACAGCCTTATACATGGGGTGCCTGCTCTACCACTAAGGCACCGACGCCCCAAATTGAATATTTTTATAGCTAATTTATAGTTTGTGTAGAATAAGAATATATTTTATGACATATTTTGTTATAGATTGTTACTAAGAAAACCATGACGGTGATGGGTTATTCTTTTTCAAACGCATATAGCCTAGCAAATGGCACTTACAACTCACATTATATTAAATGTGAGTTTTTTTTAACACAGGCATATATCTAAGATGGCAGTCTGAATTACCTGCAAGGCCCCGTTCTCTCTCCTACATATTGGAAGAGGACCTGCTCTCTCTGGGCCCCTGCACCTCATGGGCCCCAGTGCCCCTGCCTGCACCATCTATATTTATGCCTCTGAGTGGATGCACGCTGTTTATAGGTCATAGATTTAAGTGACAGCAAACAATTTGCAACCAAACATTAATGTTATGACCCTGTTTAATCTTATTTTAATTTGTCCTATAAATATTGGTTCCCTAAATATTCTTAAAGTTAAATGTATTTCCCTTAATTGGGGGATTACTAACGAAAAGGACCACAATTTCTTTACTGTTCGTCTGCTTCCCATTTAAACAAATTTCAAATCCAGTGCTAAACCAATGACATAAAGCATTCCTTTCATCTTACTTACAGACCACACTGTATGTGTGTATGTGTGGACAGTACAGGCCAAAAGTTTGGACACACCTTCTCATTCAATGCGTTTTCTTTATTTTCATGACTATTTACATTGTAGATTCTCACTGAAGGCATCAAAACTATGAATGAACACATGTGGAGTTATGTACTTAACAAAAAAAGGTGAAATAACTGAAAACATGTTTTATATTCTAGTTTCTTCAAAATAGCCACCCTTTGCTCTGATTACTGCTTTGCACACTCTTGGCATTCTCTCCATGAGCTTCAAGAGGTAGTCACCTGAAATGGTTTTCCAACAGTCTTGAAGGAGTTCCCAGAGGTGTTTAGCACTTGTTGGCCCCTTTGCCTTCACTCTGCGGTCCAGCTCACCCCAAACCATCTCGATTGGGTTCAGGTCCGGTGACTGTGGAGGCCAGGTCATCTGCCGCAGCACTCCATCACTCTCCTTCTTGGTCAAATAGCCCTTACACAGCCTGGAGGTGTGTTTGGGGTCATTGTCCTGTTGAAAAATAAATGATCGTCCAACTAAACGCAAACCGGATGGGATGGCATGTCGCTGCGGGATGCTGTGGTAGCCATGCTGGTTCAGTGTGCCTTCAATTTTGAATAAATCCCCAACAGTGTCACCAGCAAAACACCCCCACACCATCGCACCTCCTCCTCCATGCTTCACAGTGGGAACCAGGCATGTGGAATCCATCCGTTCACCTTTTCTGCGTCTCACAAAGACACGGCGGTTGGAACCAAAGATCTCAAATTTGGACTCATCAGACCAAAGCACAGATTTCCACGGGTCTAATGTCCATTCCTTGTGTTTCTTGGCCCAAACAAATCTCTTCTGCTCGTTGCCTCTCCTTAGCAGTGGTTTCCTAGCAGCTATTTGACCATGAAGGCCTGATTCGCGCAGTCTCCTCTTGACAGTTGTTCTAGAGATGGGTCTGCTGCTAGAACTCTGTGTGGCATTCATCTGGTCTCTGATCTGAGCTGCTGTTAACTTGCGATTTCTGAGGCTGGTGACTCGGATGAACTTATCCTCAGAAGCAGAGGTGACTCTTGGTCTTCCTTTCCTGGGTCGGTCCTCATGTGTGCCAGTTTCGTTGTAGCGCTTGATGGTTTTTGCGACTCCACTTGGGGACGCATTTAAAGTTTTTGCAATTTTCCGGACTGACTGACCTTCATTTCTTAAAGTAATGATGGCCACTCGTTTTTCTTTAGTTAGCTGATTGGTTCTTGCCATAATATGAATTTTAACAGTTGTCCAATAGGGCTGTCGGCTGTGTATTAACCTGACTTCTGCACAACACAACTGATGGTCCCAACCCCATTGATAAAGCAAGAAATTCCACTAATTAACCCTGATAAGGCACACCTGTGAAGTGGAAACCATTTCAGGTGACTACCTCTTGAAGCTCATGGAGAGAATGCCAAGAGTGTGCAAAGCAGTAATCAGAGCAAAGGGTGGCTATTTTGAAGAAACTAGAATATAAAACATGTTTTCAGTTATTTCACCTTTTTTTGTTAAGTACATAACTCCACATGTGTTCATTCATAGTTTTGATGCCTTCAGTGAGAATCTACAATGTAAATAGTCATGAAAATAAAGAAAACGCATTGAATGAGAAGGTGTGTCCAAACTTTTGGCCTGTACTGTATGTGTGGACAGTATGGGTGTACATATGCCGAGTTATTACACAATGATTTGCTTTTAAACAAGCCTGACTGATAGCAAAATTTACCTCTCCATGGGCAACCAGGTCTCACTCCCAACTAGTCAAATACTGACGCTTGGTCAGTGGTCCTCGGCAACAGATACTGATGCACCATTCACTATCTAGAAGTGGTATGAGACACACCAGGTAGTGGCATTTTTTGAAACTCTGTGCAACTGTTGTAGTATAAAGAGCAAAATAGTCTGCATAGGGTGGGTGGAAGTGGAGGTGAACGGGTCAAACAAACTCTGACTTTCACTCAGGAGGCCGCTGTTTATTTGCCATGTGAAACCGGAAGTCAATCAAGTCATTTTAATAACAACGTAGTGTGCTAGTATGTGTAGCATGCTACAGTAGTCATGTATATTGATAATAAATGTACTTATTTTAAGCCAAACCAGGATGTTTTTCTATAAACCTAAACACATAATTTTGGTTCTTAAATCTAAGGAAGTAAATTCCTTTTTTTTTTTTTTTTTTTTTAATCTATGCTTTAAGTTTATTGGAAAAGAGACTGTATGCATTTATTGAGCAGAAACACATATGCATGCTTGTTTTCTGTCTTTCTCTAACACATGCAAACACATTTTCTGCTCCATTAAAGAACAGGATAAAGGAAGTATGGAGTCTTCTCTGGTTGCCTCCTTAAACATCTTCCTTCTCTCCCTTTGTCTCTGCCTGTGAGTTACATTGCCAAGGTTATCAGCCCCCTTCACAGGCATTCACACTTCCTCTGGCCATTATGTGCATTTACTAGGACACCACCGGGGGACTGTTCATTCTTTTCCCTTCTGCAAATGGGAAAAATGCTCATTGCCTCAGCCATACAATTACTGCAACTCGTTGTTAAATATAATATGAAGATACATTAAGCCACGAGCCCGAGGCAGCCCAGAGGTGAGGAGGCGGCACCCTGCATGCCAGTAAAACGTAGATGCTGTTTGAAATCAGGGGTGAAAATGTTCAAATGGCATCTTTTTATGACAAAATTATACACGAGGAAATAAAAATACAGCATTCTCACCTTCAAGATCATCTTTTGTAATGGTGATCGTCCTCCCTCCGTGTACTTTGACCACTGAGAGACACGGGGAGACAGAGAAAGAGATAGGTTGAGGGCAGAGGGAATAAAGAACAAAGTCATATCAGGGTAATGAAGTTATATGAGCAGCCATGATAACACTATTAGTGCTAATGTTAGAGGAGCATCCACTGATAAGACAGCCAGAGACACAAAGAGGTGAGAGAGACAGCAACATGGAAGGATGGAGAGCAGGCTGGAGGCAAGTCCTGTCTGTCCTTCATCTGTGTTTAATGATCCACAGCATCTGACCAGATCCCATCTGTCCTCCCTCTAACACACACACACACTCAACGACCCATGTTAAGTCTCCTCATTCGATCGTCCTCATCCCTCCTCTGTATAAAGTATTTAAAAAAACCTTAAACACCGTAAAAGTAATCTTTTAAGAAACAAAATGGATGCCATTAAAAAGCTGTCGCAGTTAACGTCTGCGAGGACCTTCCGGCTTTATAAAATGAGACACCGCATCCACACACATCTGTTTTCTCTCGTAGCGCTGATATCTGTGCAGGTGTAAACACAGCAACCGAGGCACATGAGGTGAGGCAACAGCAGGAATGAGCCACTAACACATTGCTGATGCTCTTTGTAGTAGCAGATGCAAACAGGCAACAAACTCAAGGAAAAACCTGAATACATTAGAAACATAATGAATGCAGATGCTTCCGTTTGGGGCACTGGGGGTCACCGTATGATTTGAAGAGTAGGAAAATGATGAGAATCACGCGCTATGACCTTCACAGTCACCAAACCTCAACCCAAACTATGGAATATATCTGTGTTAAACAATCATCTCCACCACCATCATCAAAACACCAAATGAAGAAATATCTTTTGTAAGAATGGTGCTCATCCCTCCAACGGAGTTTAAAGGACTTAAGAGTTGAATTGAAGCTGCTCTGGCAGCTCAACAACATTAGCGCTACATGGACCCACGTAACAGCAAGTCATGCTGCACTTCAGCTGCATCACATATTTATTTATCTTCTCAGGTGAGCTCGAAAATAAATAATTGAGTGTGAACATAAATAATATAGACTGCAACCGAGCCTCGTGTATCATTACGAACAGGTAGAGGAGTCTGAATGTGGCATTAAAGCAGGGATAGATAGTTGCTTCACTCACTTTTGTGTTATTATGGAGCTGGTTAAGTACACAGTGTGGGACACAAACTCAGCACACCTCTGTTTTTATTAGCTTCTCTGAAAGAAGAGCCTACGTCGTTACTGGATGACATTGTAAAGATTTCTCGAGTGTTCATGATCAGCATGTTGATTTAGAGGTGGTGTAGCTTTTGAGTTACAGTTACAATCACATATCAGTCATTAAATCCTGTGGTTGGCCTGTTTTGCTTTTGCAACACAAATGAATTTTGGTTGAACCCTGTAGTTTTTGCTTTAAAGTCTTGATGAAACCATGGATGTTTAACGTGACCAGGATACAGAGTTGGAGGCAGGGCCCTGATCAGTGGTGCCTGAAGCCTACAAGTTTGACTTCTTGGGTATAAATTACCTTAACTTCCCACATTATAAGCGCACTACTGACTTTAGCAAGCCAGGCAGCTAACCTCTGGTTTGGCCTCCTGTAACTTGAATGGGTGTACCAGGGTCAGTTATACAGCAGTGATATGTGTTACAAAGTCAAATGTACATTTGTGATATTAAAAGGATAGTTCACCCAAAAATGAAAATTCAGCCATCATCTACTCACCCATATGCCAAGGGAGGCTCAGGTGAAGTTTTAGAGTCCTCACATCCCTTGTGGAGATCCAAAGGGAGAGTAGGTAGCAGAACAACTCCTCCTGGGCGCCGTCAGCCTGCATTAGGTGTAGTTGTGCTGCTACCCACTCTCCCCTGGGATCTCCGCAAGTGTTGTGAGGATTCTAAAACTTCACCTGAGCCTCCTTCAGCATATGGGTGAGTAGATAATGGCTGAATTTTCATTTTTGGGTGCACTATCCCTTTAAGTATTAAAATTTACTAAATTTGTTTCAGTTGATATTACCTGACACGCTCAGACCTCCATAGTCAATACCCCTACGTTCACCTTTGGTGGTACCCCACCTATAAAGGGGTGTGTCCTGGCTTATCTCTCCCCTTTAGCTGTTGTGCTCCATGGGAGAGGTAAGTGACATTGCCCTCATAGCAATTTCCGTGTTTTAGCGCTGTTAAGCTGTTTATAAGTTCATTTTATGCTAACGTATTCCTGTGTCACTTCATTTCTGTAGGGGCTGGAGTTTATATGGTTGTATTTGACAGAGGATTTTGTTTTCACCTCTTGTTGTCAGCTGTCAGGAATAAATGGAGATGGCCTCCAGAGATATCCATGGTCTGGGCCTTTTCATATCAACACAACGCAGACAACACTACAATCCACTGGTTACATGGTGATAAAATTATTTATTTGTATGGCTCCTCTAGACTTTCAAAATGATATCCGACCAAATCGCAATAGAGAAACAAATCATTTTGCGGGGGTTGTGATGCTAACTAAAAATTTTATTTACTGATTTACAGACGTCTCTTTCCCAGTGTAAGAATATGGGAAAAAGTCCTTTAGGCCCTTTTCCTTCCACCCAGTTCCTGTGTGAATTCGTATGGTGGGGCACGAGACAAAGATAAGCAAGCTTGCAAATACTTCTATCAAGGAAACAGCACGTTTCACAACACAAACACATAAAACACTATGTACAGTAATATAGATAAAGAAAATGTCCAAAGAAAGTTTCCAAATTGTACCGTTCTATTGCACTTTTCCATATTGAAGGTATTTTTTTTTTCAGAGTTCTGAGTATGATGGATTGCAGCGCTAGCTCTGTGTGGGTAAAAGTTGCAAAATGATTAATGAGTGGATGTCATAATATTATTGGTGGAAACTGGTTGGTGCTAGCTTACATAAGCACATGTCATATTTGGTTTTAGTGGAAGAAAACATGATGACAAAGAAATTTAGTTTTTGTGTTTTTGGTTTTTTTTTTGGCATATATTGTTAAACAGGTGCACAAAATGTCCGGGGATGTGATCCAAAAAGGGTTAAAAAAAAAAAGCATTTTCATTTCATCTCCACTTTGAAATTAGTCACCCATATGTGTTTCTTCAGCTGTGGTGATGCAACATGTTGCAGCTTCTCATGTGGCAATTCGACTGGCAGGGTGTGTAATGTGTTACCCATAGTCCTGCTGGGTTCCATGGGGTCTGCAGTACGGATGGGCTTCGTAGCCTTGGAGGGGCGCCCTGCTCCAGCCTGGTTAACAGCACGAACTCTGAACTGGTACAGAGCTCCTTCCTTCAGCCCAAACACTGGGTAGTGGCACATTTTCTGAATATGCACATTGCAGCGTACCCACTCACCCTGACTGAGGTCACATCTGTACGAGAGGATAGAAAGAAAGAGAGGAAAACATTTCAATAAGAGGTAAACAAAGAACAAAATCAATAATATCTGAACAATGTTATGTGCAGTCTGCAGAGTGTAACATTATAAAAAAAACAATTTTAAAGCATTTTAGTCTGCACAACAACACATCTTAGTCTGTAAGTATCCCACCAAGACCCATAATTGTGACCAGAGACCATCATGTGTAAATAATGGGCCTCCGAACACAGTAAAAACTGATTTTTAAAGTCAAACGCGAGCTCAGATTACACAACATCGATAACAAACCGCTGCCACTTGCAATAAACAAAGACAGAAAATAGTGCAGTTTTCTAACCATAAGGAGGTTGCTAGGGAACTGGGAAGTATCTTACATTTTCCTCTCCTCACCCAAAAACCAATAACATTCAGGAGATGTAACTCCTGCACTGAATAAAGAAGGTTTGCAAGAACACAAAACACACATACAAATATACTTCATATATACAATTCCATTTCACAAAAACAAGAAAATGCACACACTAATGAACAAGCTTTCTCTCTCCCTACACACACACACACACACACACACACACACACACACACACACACACACACATATGCACACACACACATGCACACAAATGGATAACCCTTATTGATTGGTGTTGGTGATAAGTGCAGCACCTGTTCTCCTGCGGGAGTCTTTGACTCTGTGTCGAGGGCTGATAATTACCATGTATACCATTCATCTCATGTGAACTCTGCCAAATGGATACAACAACACTACTGCTGGCCGCTGCCACCATCATCTTTATCTGCTCCAATCCAATTTCCTCACCAGCAGTGCGCAGAGCGAGACAAGGTTGAGCTGTATAGTCTCACTGTAGGTCTATTATTGACTTACAGTACAGGAAATGGCTTTATATACAATCTAAAAATAAGACTTTTTTTATGGAGATTTAGTAAATGTGAGTTCACTGTAAGAGACTCAAGCTTTGTGCTTAGTCTTTCTGGCAATGTAAAATAAAATGCAGTTAAAAAACATTTAAGCATACTCTCATTTTACCCAGCTGACCTAAAAAAAAAAAAAAAAAAAAAAGATAGAACAAATTACTATTCTAGATACATTTAAAGTAGCCAGTTTGGGGGGGCATAGGGAACATGGTCCCTTCAATAGAAAATGTGCATTTGTCCCCTTCAATAAAAACATGAAAGTAGCAGAGAACTTTTATTTTGACGAAATCAAAGACCTTTACATCATAAATTAATTCAGAAAAGGTACAAATGCAGTAAATGAAGTGTTAAAATTTTGTGGCGGAGGACCCCCAAACCTCCTGTTTCATACGTTTCATTCTCAGTGTTAAAATAAAACACACACCCTTGGTCATGTGTAACAATGAGCAGATTGTACTGTGCAGTTTGTTATTATTAACTAACTGATAAAATGAATGGACAAATCAATAAGCCAGTAATTAATCTTAATTAATCTTAATTCTTAATTTAAAAAAAAAGCCTCAATAATCTGATATGCTAAATATAAAAAATATCATACATTATATATATTATACATACATTATTTCAGGTTTTTTTTTTAAAAATATATTTTTTTAAATTTTTTTTATTTTTTTTTAATGATTTTATTTAGAGACGATTTTGATTGATCAATTAGTCAATCCACCTATTTTGACAATTAATCTTTTTGGCCATTCTTCAGTAAATATGTTCCCAAGCAAAAAGGTCCCAGCTTCTCATTTTGGAAGATATTCTACTTCCCTTTGTCTAATGTGCCAGCAAAATAATTATCTTTGAGTTTTTGGCCAACTGATCGAACTTAATTAGATATCTTTTTATGTCAGCTTGGGCAATTTTATATTATTTATATTTATATATCAAATGTTTAGTTGGTTAATCAAAAAAGTAATCAGATGAACTGATAATTAAACCAATAATTAGTTGCAAATTAAGATTATTACATTTAATTTGAGATATTCCGGCTGCATTGTTGCTCAGAGTGCAGCCCATGGGGTAATTCTGGCCCTCAGAAACATTTTGTGCAGCCCCCAAGCATGAAATGAAATGCATGCATTACATTTTAATCAGATCATTTTAATCATCAAAGCTTCCACTTTTAATAGCTTATATTCAATACACTACTAGGCAACTGCTGCAGACTGTGCCCTCCTAACAAGCATCTGTCACGTAGGAATTACAACTTGTTAGAGCTACTGGTTGAATTCCAACTAGTGGCACCTTATGAATGTCACAGGAATTACATTCTGTCACCAGTGTTAGTGCTGTTAGCTAAAGTTGGTGATTTAGATGGACAGCTGGCACCTGCACTTTTCCTGAGCGGCCCTCAATCATATGCTGGCTCTCTAAGTTGGCACTCAGTCATCAAACTTTAAGCAGCTTTGTCCTACTGCCTGTTTCTAAATAACAGTTTCTCTGCTGAACCAAACACCTGTCGGTCATTTTCCAGGTTTTACAGAAGCTGCCGCTGGGAAAAGAATTTTTTATGTTATTAAGAGTCTGTATTCACTCTTGTGAATAAAATGGAATGTTGGATATATATTATTATCCTCAATAAGCTCCATAGTCCAACATATTTGTCAGAGAAGTAAAGAAGAACAGTCCTTAAAATTGTCATCGAAATGGAAATTCAAACATCTTCATTTCACTGACAACTCTTTCTGTTTGAAGAAGGCTGCGCGATACAGTCAAGTGCTCCTTTATACCAAGTGAACCTTGTGGTGAAAGTGTGGACTCCTGTGTCTGAGCTAAAGAAGAAATTTTCAGTGTCACTGCCATTTTATTTCCCTCTATTCACTATGATTATATGAAGTATTTGAATTGCGATTGAATGGTGATTCAGGCCAGTCCTCACTGTTCTATATAGTAACCCTGCACAGGTGAGGCTCCATCAGCACTGGGTGGCTGCCAGGTGAGGAAGACGTAGTCCTTGTTGATGTCAGATACCTGGACAGCCAGAGGAGAGGCGGGGCCTCCCACCACTGCAGCTGATGCATCTGCAACAGCATCAAGAGGAGAGAGTCAGTAACAAGTGCAAAACATACCTATGGACTTGAACTCACAACCTTTAGACACAGATAGCAAGTTGTTATCAAGTTGATCTCCCTCACTAGTGTAGAGTTTAGAGGTGACATCACACTATGATACAGCCAACCAGCAGGGTGCAGCATAACAGCAGCACATATGTACACAGGCAGATTTTAGACTAGTGTCACTATTTCAGCTATCACGACAAAATTTGGAGAAATTGCATACTTCATCAGCTTTAATTCTGACGTGTTATTTCCCTCTGCAGAGTGAGTGACTAACTGACAGCTACTTAACAGAGACAGCAAACTATTTCAATGACATAGCCAAAGGCAAGCCTGACACTGAATATATTATACTGTGTGGACCTTGAACTAATGATTAAGAAGAAGTTTAGACCCTGGGGCTGAACCAGTTGGGAACCACTGAGGTAGACAACACAGGTAACATCTGGGATGTCTTTTTACAAAGATTGATTGATCCATAAGTGAAAAAATTATGCTTAAAGATGCTCTTTTTCCATTGATTGCAATAGACTACATGATGGCAGAATACAAAATGCTGTCAGTAATATATATCTATGAGTATTGGGTTGTTTTTTTTGTTTTAGAACTATATTCTGGTCAGGGTGGAAACGCCTCTGAAGCAGCATTTTACATGCAGCAGCTACTCCCTTTTTACCTTGCTCCTAAAACCCTACACCTCTTATCATAATCATCTAGAGTGGGCCAGATTGGACCCTTTGGGACATATGTTTGACACCCCTGCTTTAAACAGTTGCCATAGCGCCACCATCAGGACTATTGGCCCTTTATTCCCGCTGAGGAAGTTTAGCATGGGACTGGACCCGAGTGCCAAGTTTGGTTTATTTTCATGCATGGGAAGTTGGATTATCTTGGAAGGAGAAGGAGAAGCAGGAGAAGGAGAATACTGGCAAATACAAGAGGGACTAGCAGCAGAGCTATCTGATCCCTAAAAACTAAGGAGGAATATATACTTCTGCATTGAATCAACGCTATAGCTACTGCGTAGGCTCTGCGTCAACATGGAGCCTGAGCCTGACGTGCACCTCCCCAGAAATGTAACTACGCGTTGTGGCGACGCAGACCTCCTGTTTATTTCTGTAAGCTGACACCATTTCCCTCAGTGGAAACGAAGCTTTTATTTACTTTAATTTCACAGATAAGAAACAATAAATTGTGAAGACAATAAAGCCTCCACAAAAATAGCATTTTAACTCGTGTGTGTTATTTATCCTTAAGGGATTTAATACTTCGGGATTTATCCTGGCTTCATATGAGGCTAGGCTAATTTAACCAATGTAAAATGCCATAGGCTTGTGTTAATAATGTTAGCATGTTATATTTGTTTGGAAAATGTGTTTAGTATGAGACAGTTGTTTTTGTCAGTGAACCTTGTGAGTTGTGATGGAGCCAAATTGTGTGCCGTTACCTTTGTTACATGTTGCTGTTGTCCCTGGTTTTACATGAGGAGAGGAAAAGATGGCTAGCTGCTAGGCTAATTTAACCAATGTAAAATCCCATAGGCTTGTGCTAAACACATTAGCATGTTGTATTTATGGGGAAAATGTGTCCGGCAAAAGAAAAGTGCTTTGTCTTTAAATGCTGCGAGTAATAATGAAGCTGATTTGTGTGCTTGTGTTTGAAATTGTCGCTATTTAGCCACGTTTAATGTGTTTAATGTGTGTTTTGTTACAGCACTTCACAGAAACCTCCGCCGCTGACTAGTGTTCTGGAGGTGTAACTGCAGAGTGACACAGACACACCACTGTACAAGTATTAAGTATAAATGCTCACAACGGCATAGGTGACGTGCTTAGGCACAACTATAAATCCTGCTTAAGGAAAAAGAAGGAGAGACTGGAGTAACAGAAATATAGAGGAAGAGGAAAGAAGCAGATGAGATAGAAAAACAAGAGCAGATGAGGAAAATGTATTTAAGGTATTCCAGCTCATGGCTTTCACATATTATTTGGGCCACAGAGTAAATAATGACGGCTGGTAGATATATCAACACATGCTATTCAACAATTCAACATGCAGCATATAATCACAACCAGTGGATGAGACAGAGAGAAGGGAGAATAAGAAATGAGGGAATTATGCAAAGCGGATTGAAGCGATAGGATGTGTTCCCAAACCTTTTCTTTAGGCTAGGTATAGATGTTTTTATTTTTTTCCCGACAAAAGACTCAAGCCAACATCAAGGACACCTCTTTCCTGTTTTAACTTTGCATCCTCTTCCTCCTTCTCTCTCTCATTTGTTTTTGCTCTCCTGTACTGTGTATTTGTAATGCAAATATGACGGGTGAATGAAGGAGAAAACCCACAAGCAGAGAAGTTTGTTGATTCATTAATTAGTACCTCCAGCTCTGGAAAAGAAAAAAAAAAAAAAAGAAACTCCTCTATAAGAAAGAGAGTCCTAAGCCAAGATGTTAAAGGGAGCTTTGCAGGAAGATTCATCCTGCATTAAAGTGTTTGCATATGTGTGTGCATTTGGGCCAGTGCATGTTAATCTTTGATGCATGTGCACACCACCAGGTTCATGAATGATTCAGTGCACATTACACCGTGACTGTGGCAGTTAGAGTGCAATACATACATGAGTAAGCACTGGTATTATATTGAAAGATGCTGAGGCTCCTTGCAGAGCTGCCCAGACACATTTCAAATGTTTGATGAGTCAAGTGGGAGTTGTTCTCTGGTTTATATGCATGTGGCAAACAATGTACGGGAGAAAATAGCAGTCTGTGAAGAATATAGAGTTTCATTGAACAAAGTTAACAAGCCCTCTACAGCAGAACAGCTTGATTGATGGTGCAATTTCCCCATATGAATCAGGGTAGTTTGCTGACAGGAAATGAAAGTAGCACCAAAATCTGGTGAATACAAATAGTGTTTTGAGTGAAGGTTTCAGTCAAAACACTATTTATCCATCTTGGGACAACAAATGATGATTCCATCCTCTGAAAACACTGGTATTTTTATATGCAAGGGTCTTGAGGTCACTCTGAAGCATCTGTCAGGTTTTTCAAACGCTAAATGGATCATTTCAGAATGAAACATATCATTTAAAAAAGCCGTCTGGCAGACTCTTCAGAGACACCACTCAGTATTGGAAGGATTCTCTGATCTGATCTGATGTGACAGCTATTTACATGCTTGCCATAGTGCCCCACAGCAGATGCAGACTTTATAAAGAACATCCTAAAAGGAGTAGTTTGACATTTTGGGATGCTTGTGATGTCAAGACTCCAGACAGTCAAAGTGCACGGCCAAGAATAACCACATAATAACCCGTATAACCACAACTTGTTTGTTTCTACACCTTTACAAGAACAAGATGCACTGCCATTCAAAAGTTTAGACTGCCTGCCACAAAAGATTTATTTAACACAGTCAGACGTCTGAGAGGAATACTTCATATTTTACTTTTCAAGCATTTAGGTTGCATACATGGGTGGATTATGAGACAACGGGCCCCTGGGCACACACATGCAAAAGGCCAGAGAAGGAGAGAGACACAGAGTTTGTGGTGGTTGGGCCTCTTTTGTTGTTGTTGTTGTTTTGCATCTCTTTGTAGTCCTGATGCACCATTTTATGGTTTTGTGGCTCTTTGAAGTAATTTTGTTTCTCTTTTAGTCGATTTGTTTCTGTAGTAATATTGGTTCTTCTTTGGTTGTTTTGTGTCTGTAGTCATTGCACTTTTTTGGAGGGGGGGTAATTTTGTGACTTTTTAAGGTTATTTTGTGTCTTTGCAGTTCCTGTGCATCTCTTTGTTGTCTTTTTGTGTCTCTTTGAGGTCATTTTGAGACTAATCCCAGTCAATACATGTTTATTGTGATATTCTATATTGTAAGACCACGTGGGCCCCTGAGTCTGTGCCCGGTAGGTCCATTCAGTAATCCATCCATAGTTGTAGAAAGTCTTCTACACAGTTATATTTGTTTGTATGAGGGGTTTGTTCTGTATGGAGAACAAAACGTTGAGCAGTGGTTCAACCAGACTGATGACTGAAAGGTCAGAAAGAGACAAAGACACCTCTGAGCAGGAGTCGTTGGTAACAGACTGGAAGCTTAGCATCACAAAGTGTGCGGATTTAATAGGAACATGTTCCTGTTTCAGTGTCAAGTGCACAATAATGCCTCTAACAAGCTGGAGTTAACAAGCAATGTGTTGTTTTAGCAAAGCTGTTCTTCAAACTTTTAAATGGAAATAGTCTCAGGTTAGCACTGTTGGAATTGGATCAGGGGTCATCAGCTGAATATACTATGGAAGGACAGACAAATGACAGTTTAAATGTATTCAATCTCACCTCTGAGTAGACTGCAGAGGGCCCAAAGAAAAATGGCTTCCCAAAATAGTTAGAGCCTAATTGCACCATTGTGGTTCAATAATGATTAAGGGCCACTTACTTTTCTGGACTTGAAAACAAATTCAACATCAAGGTGTGCCTGAGGGAAAAAAAAAGTTTATTCTCCCCTCTTATGCATCATTATGGAGACACTGAGTAAATGGAAGTTTTAATCATTTAATTCTTATTTCAGGGCCCAAACTACTTTAAACATGTATTACACATTTGGTGTTTGAATTATACTGTTTATTGACTGTACCATACTGTTAAATTAAATAGCCATTATTAAAGAAAAGAAAAATACTTTTGGACAGCTGCATACACGATGCTAACATGCTATTTAATACGCTAAACAGTATGTGCGAAAGAAACCTTTGTTTGAAACCAATGATAAATGAATTGGATGCTATTTCCAGTGGAAATAATACAGTATGCAAACACAGGACACTACACCAGCATAAATATCCCACAATGCAATGCACTGGAGGACAGCATTTATAGGGAACAGCGACCAAGACAGCTCTTTAACGTCAGTAACACTTCAGTTTAAGTGTAAGAATTGACTTTGCAAGGTGCAATATATTTTTTAAATTAATGTAAAACTGCCAGTGTGTGAAGGTTGGCACCGGTTACCATGGTTACGTGTCTCCAACCAGCAAGGAGGTTCTCAGAAAGTGATGTAGTGATTAGGCTACAGGTTTAGTGCATCTGAAAAGATACATGCCATTGTTTATTTACACAAAAGTACGTTGAACGATTTGACACATATTGAGTATGCATAGTTTGGGATCTCAGACACAGAGCCTGTTTTTGGGGTTTATGCTAAGCTAAGCCAAATGGCAGCAGCTTCATATTTACTGTACAGACATGAGAGTGGTATTGATCTTTTAATCTAACTCTCAAGAATTTTATAAGCATATTTGCCTAAATGTTGATGTCACAAATTCAGAGTGCTGCTGGAATGTACCGTTCAGTTTTTCAGAGCACCATACTCTTGGAGCGACAGTCCGCACACTTGGCACTCTGATTGGGGAGACGGAGCAGCAGAATGCTGAATGGTGTGAATGTGTGATTAACTTAACCACTCATTAATTCATGTAGAAATCGAGCGCTCCGTTATCCCAAACAAAAGCACTCTCATTTTGGTGTAGAACGTCAGATTGGGTTTACGAACCCACCCCATCTCTCAGTTTTCATCAGTGAATGGAATTAGTTATCATCATATGGCCTAAGTATGGAGCTTCAGTGTCCATCACAATCATGGAAACTCCATCTGCGGATAAGAACTGTGAATGGTTGAAAGCCTTTGGAAAAGCTATTGAGTGAGTTGTGTTTAGATTGATTGGCCAAACTATGATTTTCAGTGTTCAAAATTTAACCTCTATACTCAAACGCAATGATTACGGATACATTCTGTTCTAAAGAAAAATAACTTGATGTTTAAGAAACAATTTAATGATCAAACGTTTTACAAATGCTACATGATTAGGAAAGACTGAAGATACATTCAGTTTTTACATCCAAACCTGTCATGTTGGTCCTCACCTTTGACATAGACAAAAGCACTGTGCTCCTTGATGTCATCCCAGGTCCTCAGCTGAACACTGTAAACACCTTCATGCTCCTTGTATGCAGCCCTTAAAGTGATGGAGGCCTTGTTGTCGACTGTCTGAATGTCAACATTGTTAGACGGATGCAGCTGGACACCTGGAGAATGACAATATTAACTGACAAACCTTTAGCACACATTTAAAAAGCCAAACATCTGGCTCATCTTTAACAGTACTTACCATCTCTGAACCAGCTGATGCCATGCTGGGAGGGCAGTAGAGCTGAGGAGAAGGTACACTGCAGGGTGAGGCTGTTACCCTCCTTCACCCATGTCGGGGGGAAGGTGGTGTCAAACTCGACTTCAGGCCTAAAGGCTGTAGAGGGTGAGCAAAGGTGGAGGAGGTGACATGGTGAGAGGGGAGGGAGGATTAAGGGGAAGGAAGGGAGAGGAAAGAGAAGATGAATAAATAGCAGGAAAACTGGCTGATGAATCAGCAAGATGTAAGAAAAGTAAAAAAATAAAGTCAAAAAAGAAAAATGAAAAGGACAGAGGCACTTTTCATTAAGCACATTTGCTTTCCTCACTGATGCTGGGCAAAGATAAAACTGATATTGAAAAGTAGGTCCACTTCAGATACGGCCTTACTGCAGCATATTGCAGATGGTAATCATTTTAGGTGACTGTCGCACTATAAAACTGCACAGACCTCCTTTGGACTGCTGCAAAGGAAAGAGGCATGACAGGTAAAGGGGAGAGGAATCAGGAAGAAGAGGATGTGCAGGAGGTAAGTGGTAGACAGGGAGAAGTATGCTGATTCCTGATGATAAGAAATGAGAGCTCATCTCCCCTGCTGTGTCACCAAACCTGGTCAAAAAAGCTCTGATGTCTCTATACCATCAGGTTTGAGCTATGACATCAGGTTTTCATTATTCTCTGCAAAGCTAGCAGTAACAAGCTCTTCCTTGCTCAGTTCCTCTCACCAATGGCGGAGAGTGAAACTGAACAAAGCAACCTAGAGGGTCTTAATTAACTAGAAAGACCATCTTATGCCGACTTGCAAAGCCATAATAGACAAAGACCCTCTGCTTAATCCGAGAGCGCGAAGAGACAAAGGACAGCCAGAAGAGACATCCCCTGGAGGAAACAACAGAAGACGGCAGAGAAAGCTCAAGATGTGACACTTTTTTTTTTTTTTGAAAGTGAACAATTCCTGACAAGATATTCCTTCAGCTGCCATTCTCTCACTTGTCAAAGCACTGAAGCAATACAATCTGGAAGTGAGAGATATATGTGTGCCACGAGGTCTTGTCAAACCCCATTCTCGGCGATGAATCTGAGAGACTGTGACATGTTTCTTATAATGATCTTGTTCTGCTTAGCAGGCTGGGCTATCACAGGAATGTGCATATGGCTTCATTAAAAAACACACCGCTTGGATCTTTGTTTCTCATCATTCAAACCTTCCCTCAGTGGCAGCGATGATTATGATAAATTCACCCTGGTTTCGCTTTTGTGTATTGAGTGATTCATGTTGGAAAATATGATCTGCTCCGTATGAGATAATCAAGATTCAGTTACATAAAAATGGCAGCATGCAATTCTTCAGCACTCCACGCAGCAAACAGGCCCCACGGCCATTACACGCTGATGAAGCTTCATTCAAAATGATTGCCACTTAATTTCTGAGTGTGTGGGGAATTTATTGCATTGTATTGCACCTACATGTTACTTCTGCAGAAACAAAGGTGTATTCACAAGATTAGATGTGTGTAGGATGGCTTAAGTTTGGCAACGTCAGTTCAAAGTAAAATAAAAAAATGGCACATATAGAGCATTGTCTTAGTCTTAAACCAGTTCATTTACAATCTACTCACAACTTAAGGCCAGATCTAAGAGTATTAACTTTCTTTTAAATGAAAATGGGATCATGTGAACAATTATCTTTGCCCATCGATACTTTCTTAAAGGCCCTGACATCCCAAACCGACAGTCAGCTGTCTGTCAATGTCAGGCCGTGTGCGCCTGTTTCCCTAGTTCTTGAGGTTGGGGCTAGACGGCCCTTGACGGCTGTTTTTCAGCCAATTTAGCATGTTGAATCAGTGTCAGAGAAGGCGGAGCACTCTGACTGGCAGTTCAGCTCTGCCCGAGATGAGAAATGACAGTGAGGAAAGTAAACAAATGGCTGAAGTCAAGTGGGCGTGGGATCGATCAAACTTGTTACTTAAATTAGGAAAGATTATTTATTAGCCATCAAGCTCTTTAGCAGAAACAGTTCATTATTATTTGTGTTGTTGCTCACTGGTGCACGGTGAATATCATTTGCTCTTTTAACATTGGGTTGTGTTGTAAATGTGCTAACTGGCTAACTATCATCTTGCATCTAGCATCTTTTCCCTTTTTTTAGTGACACATACAGACGACCAACGTCTGCTGGTGTGGAGAGCGATTGCTATGGAGAACGTATGTGCTTGTTGGCCGCTGGCTGTAGTCTTTGCAAAGTGTTCATGCGCAACTTTTTGGCCAAGACACAAGCGATGTGATGCAACAGTCGGCCTTCATTGCCACTAGTTCTTTAATGTTGGTTTGGTGTGTCTTGGTGACTTACTGACTGAGATGTGAGCTGAGATGTGAGGACTTTAATGTGACGCTAGACAACAGGGCAAACAGCACAAGCAGTCAAAGAAGCAGACAACAGCTAAACATATCCCAACTTTAATCCAGTTATGTAAGCCACGACTGGTTGTGAAAATGAGAGGATGCACCCAGAACGCTCATTAAAAGAACGTTTATTTCCTTGTAAAACTGCATGTTTGCACAGCCGGGCTGACAATTAAAACAGCAGATTCAAGCAGAACTTCAATGAATCGCTGCGAGATTAGAATATAACTTCGTTTTTACTTCCAAATACCAGCGAGTGCTTTATATGGTTCAACAGTGAATTTAAAAATATCGTCTGAATGCTCATGTTTTTTTTCTGTTTGTTTTTCTCCAAGTTGTAAAGTGCAGTCTCTAGCTGGGTGTCTGCTTCCCCACATCCAAGCAACTGAGTTTTTGTATGATGTTCAAAATCTTATTCATAACTGACAGGATATATATAAATATGTACATATACGAAACTGCTTTATCAGGACCTGGGAAATGTCAAATATGTGTGTGGTATGATGGGAGTGAAAGGGTAATTATAAGAACTGTGTCTCATTCTCAACCATGGACTGTATAAAATAATGGACGTAGTTCAGTGACGTCACTCATCGGTTTGTGGCAATCACCATCTTGGTTTTTTTTGGAGTCAAAAGTGACCATATGTGGACGAGAGGGTGGAGCTGTCAAATAACAAGGGTGGATCTGACTCATAGACTGTAGTAGTGATACCTAGAGGACAGCGTGTCATTCAGGTGGCCCCACCCTTGATTAATGTATAAATTCAGGCCTTAATAAAATGTAAACGGGTAGGTTTTATAAACATTCACCCCTTGTACATTCATCATGAATGGAGAAATAAGCTACAGAGCAAAGCTGGTTTTTGTACGATGCTGTAAAAATGTTAATTTCTACTGTAATGCTGGGCATTTTAATATGGGTGTCTATGGGGATTGACTCACTTCTGGAGCCAGCCTCAAGTGGCCAGTAGAGGATCTGCAGTTTTTCAGACTTCTGTGTTGACTTAATTTTTCAGCCTCGAAGGTTGCCGCTTGTTCTAAAGAAGCCCTCTCAATACAGTATCACAGAAACACGTGGAATGGATGCAACCTCTTAACAACACATTACATGGTGGTGGGCATAAATTGTGTTAATATGACATGCTAGCAACACGAAAACAATGCCAATGCAAAGTCTATTATGAATAGTCACAGTGACATTGTGAAACGTTCACAGTTTGGTAAGGTTTAGGAAAAGATTGTGGTTTCGGTTAAAATAACTGTGTGGGACGTAAGTGACGAAAACTTGCTTACTTAAATAACGGGCTTCAGACAGAACACTAACAGTGGTTTCCTTGTTGAAAGTCAATGTTTGTGGAGACTTTCGCATGCTGTGAAAGTCGTTGTTAAAAAATTATAAAAAGGCCTTGCATCCTTTTTACGTATTTCTTTGAGTGTGATTATATTAGCATACGTTTCGGCGAACTGAACACAAGGGGACAGCCAAGAGACATCGCTGTTCACACCTGTGTCTGTCATGCATCTCCAGCTGACCACTTGTGTTTGGATTTGGTTACTGCCTACACTACTTACACTATAAGGTCAAAGGGCCCCGTGCAGTTATTATGTCCACACTCTCACTAGCTGCTAGTTAGCATGCTCTCTTGTCTTTCTTGTGGTTTGTTTGTACAGCTGAAGATATCACTGCGAGCAGAATCTCACGTCTCCTTCCATAGGGCAAAATGATGGATGGTCACACAACACTTTGTCCAACTCATCGTGAAATGAGCAAGTTTTAGAGTGTTAGCACACTGCCATCAAAACAACCACCACATCCTGCATTTATGACTTAGTGCCTGTCAAGAAGCATCAGGAGGCATATGTAGTTCATACTACAACAGATATGTGGTCAAATGTGCTCCAGACCACCTCGGCTAGTGGTTTGAGTGATTGGATCACAATACATCTTGGTGGTTGTTTACAATTGTATTTAGCGCTGTCCACTTGTGATTGGATCACCCAAATCCCATATTAATACCAGGTATAAACAGGCTCTATGAGATGTGGGTGGCCCTCCATATGAAGCTTTAAATGATACCATTCATCACTGCCTGCCATGCAACTCATATTTGTATTTTCAGCAAGACAGAATCACTCAATGCCTTCCAAAACTGGCCGATAATGGTTAGGTAAACATAAAAATTTGGGGTAGTAAACAGCTTTGTTTGTGATCACAGTTAAAAAGAAGAACTACATGAGTGAGATATGGTGGTCATGATCAAAATAAATCAGTGTTGGTAGGAAATGGTTGACACTAAAACATAATCATGCTACGTTTGCTGTTGTTTCCTTTAGGCAACAGTCATAATTCACATTGCAGGGTCAAATTAAACAGGTTTTTTTTGATGTGAAGATGCTTTTGTTTTTCTGGCGATAACCTTATTCAAGGCAAAATACCATCATAGCTCTCATCAACAGCTAGCCAGATCAGACACTGAGCAATCATGTAGATACAGGCTGGAAATGTCATGATCCCCACACATGGTGGAGCCTAATCTAGGCCAAAGAGTGCCACAGCCAATATGAGATGCTCCACAGCTTGGAGCAAAATGGAATAAATCCCCTGCTGTCCCTGAAATGAAATATACATGACTCTCGTTTTTGCTCAATTGGTAGTAAGTATTTCTATCCCTACAGCATCTATCCCACAAATAGTCTTACTTACACCCATCGACACGCACACCCACCCACGCAGAAACATAAACTCCCATGACAAACAAACACCATCAATGCACCGCTCCCTTTCAATGCATCCATATCTGTCTTTATGAGGTGCAGCACGGACAGCAGAGCGCAGCGTTGCGTCACAGTCTTCAAAGCTAACTCAGCCCTCCCTTCGTTCACTGGTGGAGGGAAAGAACTTCAAAGGGTGGCAGAGAAAATGAAAGGGGACACTTTTCATTAGACCCTGGTGTGAAACTTACCGGGGGTCTGCGAGTACTCTGAACCAGCCACGGCTCCTTGATATGCTGAATCGCAGGGCGGCAGAGCAGGACAGATTGGAGAAAGGCAGCGAGGGTCAGAGATGGAGACAGAAACAGAGACAGATGTTGTGAAGCTGAAGGAGCATGAGATCGAGAGGCACAACAGACAAATCAAACCTGGCAATGCCACATTTATGCAAGTCACATCTAATATTCCCTTTAACCTATTTTTAACAACTGAAGAAAGCATGTGAAATATAAATGAGAGGGAGAAACCTTGAAGTGCATCATTAAAAGCCCCGACTGTCTAATTGATCTACAACATTGGGGAACTTCACTGCAGAGCACCGAGCCCTTTACAGACAGGGTGGGTCATTTAAAAGGTGCACAGAAAAAACAAAACACGATTATTGTGAAGGTTTCTGTCACAATGATATAAGTCCATGATGCTCACTGCAGATGTCTGCCTATTAGTCACCACTGTCCTTATTATAATTCATAATGCATGAATCCTGCAATGAGATCTGTTTTACTCATCACTTTCGTCTGGTGTTGATTCTCATCCACACATCAAATTTATATAGAAACTAGGATAACGGGGACAGAAAACTACACTGTGCATGGGGGGAAAAATAGCATCCAAAGTAGAAATCATTCCCTATGGGCTTTCTTTAAAAAAAAAAAAAAAAAGAAGAAGAAGAAAATATATCTGACTTGAGCAATGACAAGATTGGAGGTTTGGAGGTATTAGGAGGATGGAAATACGGATATGTGGTAAAATTTGGCCAAGACAGTGTCAGCACCCCGGGGGGATCAATAAAAGTCTGTGCCCCTGCAAAATAAAGTGAAAATTGAAATGCTCATTTCATAGCCCGACTGATATTGGATTCCTGAGGCCAATACAATATTAATAGTCGAAAGTTTAAAAATCTAATAACAATATATCTGTAGCTGATATCCACTTTTCAAACTTTAGCTGCAGCATCAAATATTCCTGATGGTTAAATGGAACTGATATTTAAGAACTAGATATGTCATGAAGTTGAAAAATAAACGTTACTGCCATGTGGTGGACAAAGTAGTGCTGACACCATTTCTAAATTACCTCAAACATGTCATATTAAAGGTCCAGTTTGTAGGATTTAGTGGCATCTAGCAGTGAGTTCACAGATGAAACTTCTGTGTGGCGTGTAGATGAACTACAGTGGCCGACACGGAGATGCAAAAGTGTGAAAACATGAAAATTCATGCATTGGTTTGTCGACCTGGTCTCACTCTGAAGCTGTGGAAATCCAGCTCTTGGCGGTGACTTGCAGCATCAGACACAGATGATAAAAACCCTCCTTTAACGTCGGCGTGATACGCGGCCAGTCACTGTTAAAGTTTAACAGCTCCCAGCGGGCATCAGAGGGAAATGTGGTGGGACAAGAACGAAAGTTATTGTGGCAGAAGTCCAAGTGGGGTGGGCTGGAGGTGGGATGAGTGGGTCCAACAAACACCAACTTTCACCCGAGAGAGCAGTGGTCACATCCTGTAAGATTATAAACCCAGACCCTGTTCTTTTTTCCAAAACCTAACCATGTGCATTTGTTGTTGAAGGGAACAAAATGCCAATTTTTATGGTCTTGAACTGATGTAGTGCGTTTATTTTGAAAGAGACTGTATATAAACGTTAAATTTCCTGTGAAAACAGAAGTGTATTTTGAAAAAAGACAACGCATGTAACAGGCAGAACTTGACGCGGTGTCTCAGAACGTCAGCAACCAACGCATGTCGTACCTGGACATGGAAAGTCCATGACCATAAGTCGATATGTGACGAGGTCAGAGTGAGAATGTGTTGGGTTTGTCCGTTCTGGGCTGCTGTAGAAACAACATGGCGGACTGTGGACCAGCTCTGTATACAAATATAAATGGCTCATTTTAAGGTTAGGAAAACACAACGATTCTCAGTTTCAGGTGACACACTCATGAAAACTAAGCCAATATATCCCTGTAAATCCTACACACTGGACCTTTAAGTGTGGCCTACTGCAATTTTTTTGTCCCTCATTGGTCAACATATACAACAAGGCTATCAATTCATGTGGCCAGTTTATTAGTATCTCTGTTATGAGTTTTGGCCTTGTTGAAAGCTGGCAAAATAATCAATGTCACAAGAGATAGTCACGTTGTAATCCCCAGTGCAGAATTTGGAAATTGTTCATCCGAGGTGGCAGCCTAAAGCACGCAGATTCTGACACATCTCCATTCATGATCAATTTAGTCTATTAGCCTATTTGACAGCCTGAAGAATAGGCACGCTCATAAAATGTAAGACAGGGCTCTTCAGTGTTTTATAGGGTAAGGACCCCTCAGCTGAAAGAGAGACAGAGCATGTTCACCCTACTAGGCCTACATTGACAGGGCAGCCTAAAGTACCTCGTATAAACATACCTTTATGGTGCATTACATACTGAGCTATTAAAACCATAACTTTTGACTGATTAATATATTTATACATCATGGGTTCATTTGATAAGGATTCATGTGTAACAGTCAGCCTGTCATCGACATTGTGTACTGTAAATTGATCCTTCACTAAGTCCCGCCCCTCGAACGCAGACTGGCAAATCATACTGTAGCAGTTGCCAACTCTGACAGGGGTCCGACAACAATATGGCTGTGCTCCACAGACTCTCACATAATCACACCAGATTTTCTTTATTTTCTAGCTGGATTTGTGGCAAAACCCTGAAAAGTGTAGGGTTAGCTAGCTAAGGTTAGCTACTGAGGGTACAACTGAATGTACACACATGCTGCTTTTGCTTTTCAATGATTGTAACACTAAATAAAAATCAACCCTGCTGTACAGGAACCAGTGAAGGGCAGCAGGGAAACTTTGCTGATGTTCAACCAGCTCTGTGTCATCACAGTGTGTGTAGATGAACGTTGGAGCTGGAGCTCCCCGCCCGTCTGCCAGCGAAGGCTTGGGTGGCAGAGGTCCATCGGTTGGCGGTGGCATGGTTGGAAGCCAAACACTGTTCATCTGCACACACTGCGATGCCACACAGCTGGTTCGATATCAGCAGAGCTTCCATTTATATTCATTGTCTTCTGTGGCGATCAGCAGTGATGTGGTGGTTCACTTTAACACTGTGATCTGTAGCCTATAGTTGGGCTTTAGCTTCTAACTATCTTTGTCTTTTTAACCTGTTGTTGCTGCTGAGTCAGTTTGACATCCTGGATATATCCTTCAAACACAGACTGTAGACCCCTCTGTCTGCTTCTCTCTGGAATCACTTTTTCATTTTTCCAAAAATGTAATAATATTTCTTCAGGGAGTGCAGTTAGTTACAGTGATGGACCATCAAAAAAGGGGCGGGGCTTAGCAATGGGTCTATTTTGTTTGTTTGTTTGTTTTACAAACTGGTCAATTTATCTTTGTTAATAATTGGTTGCATTAATGTAAGTATGTATTTTGTTCTAGTTAAAAGAAAAAAAAATCTAAAAATGACAAACAATAGTAACTCTGAGGACCTCTAGGGGCCGCGGACCCCCTGTTGAAGACCCATGATATAAAGCATATGGCGTGTGACTTAGCACCACCTTGGCTGCTTTTGCTAATGGTTCGTGTGTTCATTTCATAAAAGTGTATTCATTTCTATGAAGTTATTGGAGTGTTTCAGCTTTTCATAAAGACTGATGGAATTCAAGTGGATTTATTGTTATAAGTCTGACATTTACTTCCAGTAAGTTCTGCAGATGCCCTTAAAATGTACACACTGTTGCATGCAGTATGCACACAATCAGGACATGGTACTTCCTCATTACATTACGAACATTACATTGTGAACTATGACCCTCTCGCTTTCACCTACTACGTATTGGAATATACTAAATCTTTTTCTGGCATATTATATAGCGTAGTAGTATGGGTATTGGAAGGCACAGTGAGCGGAGTTGCTCCTCATTGAAGCAATCAGCGGGTCCGCTACATTTTAGTGCGCCGGTGCGCCGCTTTAGCGTAACGGCGAGGGCCGGGATAGCTGTTTAAATTGAGTGTTTTCTGTCGGCCAATGGCAGCAACCACTAACTGTCAGCTGACCAAACAAATCAATGTCGACCTACATGGCAAAAGCCACAGTAGCTTACCTAGCTGACACATATTTGCTGCTGTCTGTCACTGCTCAGCGGCGGCTCCGGCGCACAATACACGTCAAATGGTGAGGAGACTCCACGTACTCGGCGCACAACAGGCGTATGCCGGTGTGGTTATGGTGCGGACCCTGCAGCTAATTGGCTCATGCTGGACAGGTGCGGTTTGTTACCTCCCAGTTTCCACAGGCCGCTTGGATGTGTTGTAGCTATTCACAGCGTCTCAGACTGTTTATCCAAAAGTTTTAAACGCTCACTAGTGATGGTATCACGACAAAGACTGGTTATACGTCACTGCCAAGACATGCTGGGTAACATTTCTACGGTTTTGACTGAACATCCAGGAGCCACGCTTCACACACTGATGGCCCAGCCGCTGACCTTGGATAAACACCTTCCTGCAGATCCCAAATGACTGACTCCCACCCTGAGACGCTTCAACTCCAACCCTGGCTGACTTTAATGGTGAGTACTCTCTTGTTTATTTAACGCTGGCATTGGTTGTTTGTATCATGTTATGCAGCTGCATCTCTGCTTTTGGAGTTTTGTCAACATTGCCCTCAGTGGTGCTGAATTGTGGATGACGGTGGGTAGGCCAGCCACACACATGGGACGTGTGTTTTGCTCTGTGTGCTGTGTTGCTGCTGGGCTTGTTGTTGTGTATTCAGTAATTTGGTTTGTGGTTTGGTCAGTGCTCTCAGTGGTCCTGATGTTGGTTATTCCTTCATGTTCATGTTCAAGCTTGTTCGCAAACCTCGTTGATCTTGAGGTTCTTCTATGCCTGTTTTACAGTTTCCTCAACTGACTTCTCATTGAGATTTATCATATTTAATGCAATGCAAGAACTCGCTTTAACATTATTTACAGACTCTGGTACTCAGATCTACAAATATCAGTAAGTGTTGTTAGTCAGGAACAATTTCCACTTACATGAAAGTTGCTTTTGATTATAAAAGATGACCATGATACATGTATAAAATATGGTAAATAAATGCATTGATTAAGCATTCTGTTTATAATCTACTCCAAATATGTTAGTGTAAATCCAGGTTTGCTTCCCTTGGTTATGACAGCTTTATTTTTATTTTTAATTTTATTTTTTTTTAATCTAAAGCAGGGGTAGCCTTCCTGGCTCTTTGACCCCTCTCAAGTGGCTCCCTGTGACTTCAAAAAAAATTATTATATGGAAATAAATAATGTTAATATTTCAGATTTTAATTTTCATTCATCACCATTTTAGGCAGAAAGTGTTTCTTAAATTCGCCAAATGTAAACGTATGTAGTCTACACACTGAATAACAAAGAGCTTTAAAATTTCATCACCTTGTATTTTATGCACCATATAAAGGTATGTTTATACAAGGCACTTGAGGCCGCCCTATCAATGTAGGCTCAGTTTTATATACAACTCAGATTTATATATGGCCTTGTGCCTTTTCCTCTAAGTTTTGGCAAACCTTGAGAGCAATGGCTGGTGTTGTGTCTCCCTAGCTAAGCTTGCTATGAATTTTAAATCCAAAAAAGACAAAACATTTTAATAAGTGGAGAGGTTCATTTGCTTTCACCACCAACCCTGCAAAGTTATCGAACCAAATAATCATAAAAACTGCACTTCAGAGCAGTCACATTGTGTTAAAGCATATTAATGAATGCTAATTCATAATAGGCAGTGTTACCTTCATTATAAGGCTCAAATATGTTTTTTTGCATCTCCAGGCATTTTATTTTTCTTTTTGTTTTGGCAAAAAAAAAGCTCTTTAGATAGTAAAGGTTGCAGACCCCTGAGCTAAAGTAATTAATTTTATCTAAACAGATTATATGGGATTAATGATTTCATAAAAAGGAAGGTTTGTATTGCCTCAAATGCAACACTGCATTATTATCTGTATTATAGCTTGTGTACAAAATGACTAAGCTTCTTTGTCTGTTTATACTTGAACATTTATCAAGGGGCAATGTCATCAATGTATTAAGTTTTTGAGCAGTGTTTGTATGTGGAGTTATGGACTATTTGTGTAAATACAGTTGCTGATGCTGACTGGTGTATGATTTTGAAGGTGTTTGCACCAGGTTTAAAAAGCAGTCATAGTCTAAATCCTGCACTTAATGCTCTTTGGACTGGTCATATGACCTACAGCTTGTCGTACCGATATCCTCTCTGTGTCTCTGTATCTAACCAGTTAAGAGCCTGTGACAGAGCTCTTGTATTTCACTCATTTCCATCTTTGTATCCATAATGATTTTCCAGCAAGCATATGAAACAAGAAACTACTCACAGTTCACCACGAGTGTTGCAAAGGTCATAGCTTCACCCAGGGGACTCTTGGCTATCACTTTATACTCGCCAGCGTCATCAGGAGAGCACCTAAAGACATTAAGCAGCTGTAGCTGAAATAAAAATGTATCTGTAGGGTGACAAATATATGCTTTTATTGCACTTTTCTTTTACCCGCCGCATACTTTACTCTGTTGTTATTGCTGTTAAATGAATCCCAAATACAACATAAAGACAAAAGGAGATGTGGCGTCTTACCATGAGACCACTCAGCTTAATTGACTCTTCGTTCTTTGAAGTTAGGTAATGGAGCAAACTTACAAAACAGCACCAGCATTTATTTCTCAGTTTGACAGCCACATTTTTATCTCATAACACCACAGTTTCCTGACCTCACCCACAAGGTTCTTAAATCAGTAATTTGATCCTCAATTAATCAAAGGCAAGGTCGTGCTCCCCACACATGCCCCATCTTAATCAGCCCTACCCCATACTCATACAAAGATTTTTAGCCTTAATTAGCGACCTACCTTCTGATCTCCAGTGTGTTAAGACCAAAATGTTGTTCGAGGTGGTAATTCCATGGCTGGTCAGGCATTCTCAGTAGCACGCCATCCTTATACCTGAGGCAGGAAGTTAGAAACAAATCAGAGTCAGTGAAAGTTTAGGTTTTTTGGATATCAAAGGGAAAGTGAACAATGGGCTTCTCTTATGGTTCATGATCCTGCCTGCTGATTACTTATGCTCGTCTTTGACTAATCAAATGTTAGTTTGGCTGAATCCATAACAGCCAGCGGGGCACTTTGATCTCTCATTCTGTCTTGTGCTGGGCACTGTTGAGGGCAGCCTTTTGCAGCTCATTGGGCTCGATGGGTCCCATATGGGATGGTGAAACCCGCAAGCCTCAAGTTATTCTGGATCTCAGCTTAGATCCATGAATACTGAGCACACTCAGGCTATCCATCAGCAGGTCTCACAGCAGCTCAAGTATCAAGGCTGACAGTTCGGCACGTTGCCTGAATTAACTCAGGTAATTTCATATTAATACAGAGGGCGATATTCAAGTCAGGGTTCAGAACTGTAGTGTCATGATTTTCTTTTTTGTTGCAAGCAGCTCATAGGCTTTGAGTCTGTCTTTGTGTTCAATCACTTGCGTACATGTGTGTTACCTAACCTAGCACCTTACCTCTCACACTGTGTACCTCTAATGATCTCATGACAAATTCAACAGTATGTCACTGTTTTATGGATGAGTCATGAATTATTAGTACAACGTAGGGCTGCAACTACGCACTATTGTCTTTTTCAATATTTTTTTCAATAGTCAGAAAATAGTGAAATGATAAATTGCAATTTCCTACAGCCAAAAGGGGAATTTTTCAGTTGTTTATTCATCTGATGGTCCAGAACCTAAATATATTTAATTTGCAGTAACATGAAATAAAGAAAAGCACCAAAAGATCAAATTTAAGAAGTGATAAATTACTTAATTTATCTTTTTATGAAACTGGGCTGTCTGTACTGTAGAAAGACACAAATCCTTTGCAACTGGTGCCATATGACCAGAGAAAAAAAGAAGAAAAGGGCTGTAGCATTTGCTTTTGCTCATAAGGTAGAAATTACAACCACCAAAATGCATTACCTCTCACCAGAGCGATAAATCCTTCGCTGGTCAGTGACATGATGGGAGCTTGGCCATTTTTCAAAAGGAAACAATATGGTGGGCGGCAGGTGACAAACAATTTCAAATTACAATTAAACGGTAAGCTAGAATATGTTTCTAGTTGTGTTTTGGGGAGAAATAGGCAATACGGCAACAGAATCTTGGTTTTAATTGATCAGCACTGCTTAGTTTTACCATTTGATGAGTTTGGTCTGCTTTTGAGAGAGAGCAAGGGGTCTCCCTCTTGTTCTGCTGCTTTACTCTTTAGCCCCGTTTCCACCAAGCCGTACGGTAGTTTAGTGCGGTACGCTTTTTTTCCCCGTTTTCACTGTGAAAAGTTGTGGATGGTACCAATGGAACCGTTCTGTATCGTCCCCATTTTTGGTCCTCCCTCTGTTGGGATACCTAGCACTCCAGCACCTAAAAGGTGGAGCTGTGAACACTGCAATCCTTTGATTGGTCAGTAGAGGATGGTCACTCTGCTCAGGGCTGAGTTGTGACTGGTTTTGAGGCTCATGTAACCACTTTTCATACTGTGGAGAGTTTTAATAGTAAACTGTAACTATAAAATGAAAGGATGTTTTACTGCCTCTCACAGCAGCTGGAGTCTGAGCAAAAATAACTTAATTCACTGTGTCAACTGCTGGCGACTTTAAAGATGGAACGTTAACCTGTAATGTTACTCAATGCATGAGGTGACGACTTGAATCAGTCAACACACCTTAAATTTCACTGTGACAACTTTGGCCTTTCCATTAGTTTTTATATGACATTCGCTTTTAGTAATGAGTGGATCTTCAAGTGTTTATATAGATAAGTTTTGATAGGGATGGCATATATCCCAATCCGTACGAGCATCATTCCTGTGGGCTCCGGCAACACTAAACCCCTGAGCTTGCCTGAGAAGGACTAAATGCACAAACCTGCTATTTTTGAGTATCCCACAGAGAGAGACTCTCACTGCAGCCTGTTCTATTTTGTTCTGAAAATGTCAGCATGCAGCCTCGTTCTGTGGACGATAAACAAGGTGCAGACTTCCCTCTGTGTCACCAGTAATGAGCAAATACAGTGAGTGCTGGACGGAGCAGTGAGTGTCAACAACCCCGCCCACATGAAACACCGTCTGCCGTGGGAACTCTATTGTCTAGGTACCATATCTGAAGGGTTACTTTTGGTCCCAAAAACACCATACTGACAGTGTATGGTGGGAACGGGGCTATTGTGGCGGGCGTATGAAAATGCGGAATACAATCTAAAGTCCGAGCCACAGCCCCACTGGATGATACGTTTTGAGCTGAGGGATGAGAAGGGAGATCTGGATGCTGATAAGCTGGGGAGAAGTTTACACAGTTCATCTACACATATGACCCACATTGTTATGATACAAAGCAGGTTAAAAATTGACATGTGTCCCTTTTAAATGATTATTTATCAAATGAGTTGTCCATTAGATTTCTGCTGATTGACTGACTGATTAATTGACTGATCGTTCTCTGCTTTGTTGAATTTAGATATCAGTTTGGCACATCTTTATACACCTTGTCTAGCTGTTCTGTAAATGTTAAAACTTTGGGCCGTGACACTTTTTCTGCTCTATCCCGCTCCAGCCAAGCAGAAACTAAATTAAAATGACACCAGTTTGCAGTGCGACCGGAGACTTTAACAGAAACTCCTAGAAAAAGAATTACCATAGGCCAATGGAGGCCAAAAGAATGGAGTGCAGCAGAGATGGACGTTCTTACCATGTGACCTTTGGGGGTGGACAGCCCTGTACGGTACAGCATAGTGTGACCGTCATGCCCTCCCAGACAGTGTGAGCCCTCAGGGGGATTGGAAAGTCTGGGGCCTTCTGACTCAGACGCTCCAGGTACTTCATGTGGGCAGATGCTTTCTTTTCAGCCTGTAGTGCAGATAGAGCCGGGAACATGCTGAATAAACTGATTTTACAGATAAGAGCAAAAGCAATGTTCTGATAAATATATTATATTTATTTCTATCAAGTAAACTCTGTTTTCTATAGCAAGCATCCAAGTACTTTACAAGTCATTCAAACAAAGTAAAAGAAACAAATAAACAAAGGAAACACAAATTAAAAATGAACTGTTAATGGTCTGAATAATGTGATACATGTGAAACATCTTCGTAAATAACAAGTGAAAAAATACATATATTTAGCCACCAACTATTTTTATCTCTGATATATCAAAGTTGATTAAACTAGGTCACTGATGTGACCTTGTTTTTCACAGTGCTGTGTTTTTTTTTAACATCCACTCTGCAGCCCATCTCAAAGAAATTGCAGACACTCACTTTGTATTTATTTTATTCAGTGCAGGGGACATTTTAAAAAGCACATTATGTTCTAGTGTATTAAAGATAGGAAATCACAAACCTGGAAGATCTAAATTTAAAGTCTTACAGTCTTTCTACAAATAACTTTTTAAAATTGGATTTATTAACATCAGATGGTTTTATTTTATTTACCAAACAGGATGGAGTTTGCCCCTTAAAGCGCTGGTTAGCTCATATATGTTAAACCAGACACAACAGTCAGACAGAACAGAAACTAATAGAATTTAATTGCATGAATATCATGAGTAGTTTAGTGGATACAGCATGACATAACACAGAGTTTGTCATTAGATTCTAAAACTGAAAGTACATGCACCAATTGTGACAAGTGCATTTATCTGTTACTTGAATCAGTGGTTCTCAACTATATATCACTGGGGACTTAATAAGGCTGCCTCCTAATAGTCGACCAAACGTTAGTCCACCTGAAAGGTCATTAGTTATCAAGATTTCATTGGTCACTTAGTCACAGGAAAAAAATGTTAGGTTACGGTCACGTTACAAACCAGTCACAGCTGACAGATATCTTTCCCTTCTTCGGTAAATATCAGTCTGTGATGAACACGGTAAGGTTGATCATGTTAGTGCAGGGTTACCCAGAGCTTTACATCTGTCCTACGGACGATAGGCCTACACACTTATAAACAGCTCCTGGAAGAAGATCAGCTCTGCACTCAGGATTTTAGGTAAATAGGCTACATGATGCTTGTTAAGGTTGCTTAGCAACATCATACACAACCTGCTGCCATGCTCTTGAAAGCTGGCACAAAAAAGGCACAAGAGTAGTGCCTAGTACCTGCTGTTTCCAGGCAGCTAAAGACGCAGCATGTGTACGGTGCCTAATTTCCAGGGCTGGTACCTGCGGTTATTCCACAGGCTAGTTAATAACATGTCGGGCAGGAAATCCAAAGTGTGGGATCGTTTTGAGAAGGTGAAGGACGAACCCAAGGTGATATGTAAACTCATCTTCACTGGTCGACTACAAACATGACGTATCATCTGAAACATGGAAGTAGCTACATGCCCATTAGTCACTTAGCACAATCATTACTGCTTTGCAGACAGCGTCATTAACAGGCGGCTCGCTCAGTGTGTGACGTGCACTTGTAGATAAAATATAGGCCTATATTAATGAAGGTTCATTAGTACGGTTTGGTATTTCAGTGTTGATGATGTTAGTGATACTATTCTTTCTCAGACCTTGAGTTCAAATCATTGTGTTGCCCCGCCCAAAATATATTATTTAATTAATTATAATTATTATAAATAATTATAAATAATTATAATTATTATTAATTAATTAAGTTAATATTGTAAAACATGCGGACAACTAGTTGACTAATGGCCCTAAATGACAAAGAAGAAAGAAGAATTGATACCTGGTATATAGCGAAATATTAGCCGTCAGCAGAATGTCAGCAATTTGACAATTTCTATGGGGTTTACTCTCTGTGTGTGTTTACTCATGTTTTGCAAAGGGTGTCATAAAACATGATAGCAATCATTCCACATCCATATAGGCAAGGCATATATGACAAGTTCAGGTATTGGGAATGAAAAAATGGTATCAGAACACCTCTAGTCAAGAACTTGATGAACAGGGTTGAGAATTTAAGTGTTATTGTGTTTACAAAGCTGATTATAAGACAGTTCTTGGACATTTCTGCGACCAAAACTTGACTTTTACCTGCATGCGTAGAGCCTTCGTGTCAACGCGTGTACGTAACAAATGCTGGTTCCTGATCACGTCCAGCTCCACCTTCTCAGCCTCGTTCCCAAACCTGGTCCACTTTTCTCTGTAATACTCTCCACCGGCAGACAGAGTTTCCTTCAGGATTTCCCTGGTGGAACACAGCCCATTTTAATATATTCACAACTACTGTTTTTTTGTTATATTTGTAACTGTAATTAGCTAATAAGTGTGATGAATGCAGACGCAGAACACATAGATGGTTGCGTACTTGTTGCAAACTTAACAACAACCCATTAATGAAATTTCCAACTCACACATTTTACTGCTGAAGTGTTTATTTTCAGTGTATTTTCAACCAGAAGTGGACATGAAGTAATTTGCTTTTTTTTTTTGAAAATTTGAGTAGGCTGTCAAAACAATTCAGACCTTGATCAAAGGAGGTTAGAAGAAGAGACAGCGATTCAGACAAAGGCTTGAACACGGTTTGTAACAACACGGGTCGACCTCTGAGCGAAACAAAACGGCAATTTTACATTGATTTCTTTTGGCACATAAACATTTCTTCCTGTCCCGGTCCATTTGCAGACAAACGCTAGTTTTATGATATTTGGCAGTTGGTTGTTTAAAAGGCTCGGTGACGAGGTCGGGCGGTTTGCTGCTCCATTTAAACCTACGTGTCATTTCACATGAGCACCATTCTCACACACACGTTCAAAGGTTTTGTAGAAGTTGGTCTTTATGAGCGGAATATCAAGCCCCGCTGCCACTGCTGATTCACATCACTGTGAAGAGACACGCTGCTGCCGGTGCTCTCGCATGATGATGTGCGCCTCTCCAGGACTCCTTCAGGTGTGGACAGTTCAAATTGTTGCTGTGTGACATCCTTGAGTTCCCTTTCATCAGGTTGGTTGTCATGGAGATGGCAGGCGGTCTTTTCACTCAGGAGAAACAAATTTTTTTTTAATCTTTCTTTGTCAGGGCAGCAAGGTGGCATAGGTCCAGAGAGTTAATGATATACGTCCTTGTTAGGGGTTTGTAAAGCAACACACTGAATCCCCACCAGCTCCGTGGGTGCTGAACCTGCGCTCTGAGCTCATTGGAAAGGCTGCAAACAAAACCAGAAGGCCCTCTTGTAGTCAATAATACATGCACATGTGAATGGCATGCTGTAGCTGTGAATATATCAATATGTCCACGACATCGCACATTCTCCTGCATACATGCAGTTCATCCATATGCATTGAAGTTTACGCAGTCCAACGCACACAACTGTGAATTTTACTGCCCTTATAAATGCGTTTTAATACTCCTCACTCTCATCACCAGAGGGGTGTGTATCCTGAACCATCTTTTGATTGACAGTCCCCAGGGCTTAATTATTTGAATACATACTTCACACACACTCACGCTCGCACACACACACACACACACACACACATTGCCACAATAAACAGAAAGACAGAATCTTAAATATTCACAAACACTTCTCTGAGCTTTGATGGCCACTAGAGCATGAATGGCCCTACAGATGCTTGCCATAATTTAGCAAAATGCACAAACAGCATGAATAAATATGCAAATAAAAATACGTGCATGCGTAGATGCATATGCAGACAAGTGCGTCCCCACACACACTCGCACTCCCAGAGGCTCTGAAACATGGTTTTGACTTTTTTCTGCCACGGGCTCGTTTAGTAAAGAGTGTGCCTGTCAGTATTTTTAATCTCTGTGGGCTCAGAGATTTTAAGCCTTGAGGGAATGAACCACTGGAACACATCAAGTCAGTGGGTATGAGAGGGTTTTATGGCTTAATTATTGCACCAAATGGAAATTTTAATATTGCTTATTGGCGCGAACAACAGCAAGCCCCTCCTGCCAAGACAAACCAGGCACGCATGACTCAGCTGCATAACTTACATGTTACCCCCTCAGCATGAGGAGAAGATAGTAGAGAACCCATTATGTGAGTCACATAGTGATGTGCAATTGGAGTCACACTTGCCAACACACAAAGATCTAGTGCATTCATTTCCACACAAATCAAAACAAATGTCATGCTCCACCATCCTGCACCACTTAGGCCTTTCCAGAAATAGTGTGCCAATCCTCGAGAGCTTTCAACTTTATCCTTCCGTCCTGACTCTCTTATCCTGGGAGGAGTCAATCATCTCCAGCATTGCTAGATTTCCAGCCTTCACCTTAAAATATCCATCCATACCATGTTCGTCTCAGCACCTCTCAGGGGGATAAGATTTGTGGAGAATTGAAGCTCGATGGTGAAATTGCGAGAGGCAAGCTACCTTGTTTGAAGAGGTAGGAGGCTTTAACGAGTGGAAAAATTTGAAGGGGATACCACACAGATGAATTAGTGCTGAGCATGTTAGCAGATGGGATTGACACTCACTTGTCGTGGTGTGCGATAGGGCACCTAATGACATGCCAAGTTGGCAGGGCCACGTCGCTGCAGCTGAGGCTGCTCGCTGTCAGATGTGTTTTATCTTTCAAGAGGGTGTGATTGCACCCTCTATGACTTCCCCCATTTTCACTCTCCCTCCTTGGCAACCAATCTATTGGTATTACCCATCTTCTCCTTCAATACTCATTGTGACCTCTGTCCATTCACCCACTTACAGTTGCCAGCAATAGCTTCTTTTCATGGCTTGAAGACGAAAGAAAACATTATTCTGGACGGATTAGAGAACAGGAAAGACGCTGCCACCAAGCCTCCAACTGTAAAAGTGCTGCACACAGACTGTGTGACCTAGACAGGACAAGGTGCCCCAACAGTAGAAAAGAGATTTTGGTAAAGCAAATCCCATCACAAGAGGCAACAATCCCCTCACTTCCTGTTCTCGGTGACCTAAACCTCCCTATTCTGGGACTTATTTTAAGATATTTGACATCCTCTCCATGACAGCTGAGCAGTAATCCTGTCCCCGCAACAAGATCATAAGACACTTAAAAAGTAAAAGATGGCTCATACATGTCATCAACGAAATCCTCTCTGATTCTGATTCACTAATAAGTTAAAGACTTTCTGTACTGGCAGGAAATTAAGTCCAGCTTCCAGTCGGCTGCCTTCTATTTTAAAATTTCAGTCGACCTGTTACTTCTGTGGGTCTTAACTTCTTGTTATATGTTGTCTCATCTCTACTAGGGATAGGATTTGATATGATTTTATTGAAATCAATGCCATTATCGAGTCTGTGTGGGGAGGGGAACAAAAGAGGGCTTACAGAGGGTTTTAGCGTCAACACAACTGTCTAATTATCTCTTGAGTCTGAACACCGTGTAGAAACACACATGTGACTCACTCTGGTGTGCAAAAGCTCCACTGTAACCTTTTTCTTAGGCAAATAAAGAATGTGCTCACCCTGCCCGTGTGGCACTAACGTTATTATATCAGGATATTTACCCTCAGTAACGGACATGTACTCGGTTGGGAAGCAGCGGCACTCGAGCATAGAGTGTCCAATACATTTAGTCTTGGAATTAAAGCCCATGTTGCGTGGAAAAAAATGTTTCAGCATATTTCTGGTGTTTAAACCTTTTCTTGAAATTATCATTACAGACATTAGAAGCAGCACTGTTGTCATATTTCTTTCTCTCCGCTGCAAGTCCTTCCTCTTGCAAGCTTCAGATGCATAGATGCATTAATGTGACATCATTGTTTTGCAATGCCCAATAATATTAATGATAATGATAATTTTATTTATAGAGCACTTTTTGAGCTGAAAGCACAAAATGCTTTCCTAGTTGCAGAAAATACAAAACAGTGATACTAATAAAACATAAGCATATACATACACCGACACCAACATATACACTGAAACACATATATACCATTAAACATGCATACATGTACACATGGCTGCAAACACATACACTCCCACACACACAAGAAGTCTGTCAACTGTCAGGAAAGGCCAATCTGTAAAAGTCAGTTTTCAGATGAGCTTTAAAGACGTGAGCAGAGTCAGCTGATCTGATGCTCAGAGGGAGGCTGTCCCAAAGCTGAGGAGCATGAACTGAAATGGTTTGATCACCCATGGACTCTGGGACAGTTAGAAGACCCAGACTGGTGGACCTGAGGGGACTGTTTGTACAGTACTGTGAGAAGCTCCATGATATACTACGTTGCCAGATCATTGAGAGCCTTGTATGCCATTAAAAGAACTTTAAAATGAAGCAGGAAGTAGGATCGTTCTGTTTCGGTCACAACTGCACAACTGTCAGAAAAACATGCTGTCATTGATAAAAGGAATTGTTAAGCTTGGACGCATAACATTTCGATTTTTGCCTGTCTGCAGTTGCAACTTTCAGGAAAGCTTGACACCTCTTCAAAACTGGAGGCTGCAGTTAGTTTAGGAAGCAATTGGTTTGATTCGCAGTGGAGTTTTCTGTGAGTGCAGTGCGTATTTTAAACGTCAATTGATCATGTCACGTATTTATGGCAAGCCATTGTCATCATCAATATTTGATTATTTGTGCTGCCCTATCGTCAGGACGGATTCAAAGCACCAGTTAGCCAGATAGATATGTGAGAAGCTCAGTTATATACTACAGTGCCAGATCATTGAAAGCCTTGTATGTCATTAAAAGAACTTTAAAATGGGTTTTAAAAGAGACTGGAAGCAGGATTGTTCTGTTTCGGTCACAACTGCACAACTATCAGAAAAAACATGCCGACATTGATAAAAGGAATTGCTAAGCTTGGATGCATACAATTTCGATGGATCCGACAATTTGAACCAGTTCTCAGTTGGAATCAACTCTCCTGTCCTTAGTCTCTACAACTGTCTGCGAGGGCTGCAACTAATGACTGTTTCATTGGTAATTAATCTGCCAGTGATTTTCTTGATTAAAAGACACTTTCACAGTTAATTAGGACTCAAAATTAAGTCTTCAGGTGATTTTTTTCTTTGTCTGACCAACAGTCCAAAACTAAAAAATATTCAGTTTACTGTAATATAAGACAAAAAAAACAGCTATTCATAGCTATACATTCTCAAATATGAGTAAGTAGAAATAATGTGAAGAAAACATGCAGCATCTTTCCTGTCAATTGAGTAATCACTTCAGCACTGCTTTCTTTCGACAGGATATGAGGCTTCCTCCTCTTTCCCATCAATACAAACACAAAGTATCTCACTGTAAGGCTCAGCTGAATGGCTATGGCTTATTGGCTTCAAGACATCCGTGAGACAGCAAATGATGGGACAAGTCCCCAGCTGGCCTTTTACAGACAGATGAGAGCAAAGAAATAGCCCTGATTTCCGATGTTTATTGAGACTCTCTGTTGGCATAAGAGCTCATGTGCTGTGAATGACTTGCAGGGCAAAGCACCAGTGAAATCTGACCCACTCTGCTTTATTTGAGAGAGTGGAGAGAGAGGATGCGGTGGTGACTGCTAATGGAGAGGCATAATTTTATGACAGGCACACATCATCCAGGAAGGAAGTCCTCTGGAGAAAAGCGGAGGCTTGCTTACTGTCCTTCAGCTCAGCATGAGAAGAAAAGGCTCATTCACAGGTGTTGCTAATTTTGTGGCCACAAAAGACTCAAATCCAAAATGAGGGAAAAAAGTAATGTTCCCAAGCTGAGAGCTGCAGATGGAGGCTATTAGAGTAGGGCTGCAACTAATGATTACTTTCATTATCAGTTAATCTGAAGCTGACGAGACTTGAATCTGCCCCATGCATGGATTTGTTGTTGATGGCTGCTGGAAGTTTTGAAAAATGTTTTTATCAGATTAACTACTTTTGCTCTTAAGTTTCCAGCAGGGTGTACAGCTTATCAGTTGTATGATTTAGATATAAACCGCTCTGTAGTAAGTCAATTTGCTACCTATGGACAATAAACGTGTGTCACATTTGGGGGTCACCAGCTAGAGAAGTCTTGAGCCTATACACCAAATCGACATCAAAGAACTGGTGGCAATGAACACAATGTCTCTCATCTCGGCCAAAAAGTTGCACCTGAACACACCACAAAGACTACACCCAACAGCCAACTAGCACATTATGTTCTGTGCCTGGGTGGGGGGAAATAACTGTCCAGCAGGTGGCAGTAGTCTGTATTCATCATTTAAAAAAAGGGAAACAAAAAGGCAGTCAGGCAGGGCTGCAAAATAATGGCTAAAATGATAATCATAAATATTTTGATCAGTATTGAGATCATGATTATTTATCATGATTATCCCTTGTTTTTAGGAACAAAATATTTTTTATTGTACTCTCACATTTAAAAACACAGAGCACTGCTTTTACTGACATTCTGCTACTGATCAAATCCTTGCATAAGACTGAATATAAAATTATTCACCTGAATTCAGTGCATCTTTAATGGATACGTATCTGCTGCATGGATACTGTGATGTGACTTGTTGCGGCGTTACTGGTAGGAATGTCTGAGTTGGCAATCGACAAGGACAGGAAATGACGGTACAGTTATGTTAGCGACGTTATTCTTCTTGGCCTTTATACATTTATCATTCTGCAGATTGTGGTGGTTTTTCAGATTGTTTTAACAAGTCAGTTATGTTGCCTTGCAGCACAGACACCTCTCATGCAATCTTTGCAAATGAAATGTTCTCTCCAGTGTCCAAACAATGATGATGATGTTGGTTGATGATGGAGGATTTTCATTTTGCGGATCGGCAGTTGCAACTTTCAGGAAAGCTTGACACAGGCGTGACGCCTCTTCAAAAGTGGAGGCTGCAGTTAGTTTGGGAAGCACTTGGTTTGTTTCGCAGTGGAGTTTTCTGTGAGTTGAGCCCGCATTTTAAAAGTCAATATTGCAGTCGGTCATGTTCATGTAATTATGGGAAGCCATTATTGTGATTAATATGTAATTAATTGCGCCGCCCTATCGTCAGGACAGATTCAAAGCACCAGTTAACATGATGTCACACTGTCTTTGACTTTATTAGCTTGTTTGCTTTCCTCATTTCGCTTCTCTTTTCGTGCACTGATTTGAACTGCCAATCAGAGTGATTTCATTCACCGAAAGTCTCCGCTGTCTCCGAGCCAATACAACATGCTGAAACGGCTGAATAAATGCCGACAAGGCAGACCAGTGCCAAAGGTTTGGGAAATACCACCAAACCTAAGATGACAGATGTTCACAGATGGCTCAACATTGACAGTTGGCTCGGTGTGTCGGGCCCTAAGGATCAATACTGGGGTATAATTTAATGGATAACACTGATCAGATGCCAGGTCTTTCTTTACTGTACTGTGTTTTGTCTGCCTTAGCTTGTTACATTACACATCATCTGCTGCATTGTAAATATAAGCATGGCGTTGGGCTCAGTATAATCAGATACCAAACATGAAAGAAGTTTGATAAGGGCCAAGTAAAGTTTGTTGGGACATCCATATTACCAAGCATATGGATAGGTGATATGACAATACTGTTAGAGCTTTGTGCTGTGGTATCTATCTCTGTAAGTCCTCAGGAGACTGTGAGACTGTTGCACACGATGTTGCTAATCAATGAGCAGGACTGCTTTATGGCAACGTAACCTTTATTTGATGCAACAGTGTGACACTCATGTCTGATTAATTTACCTGTTCAATCTTACAAGTTCTTAGATTTGCTGGAAAATCTATTGTATTATGATGTGTAACTACATGCTCCCCAGTAGGGGCTTTTATCCACATATTCCAGCCCTCAAGAGCATCCACTATATTTTGCCAGATCTTATATCTCACCATGTCCTGTGGCGGGGGAAGGTGTCTATGCCCAGGATCTCCTTGACGGACATCACGTCACCGGGGATGATGGGAAAGTAATCAGAGTAGGAGGGTTCCTCATCACTGTTTCAATCAGAGAACATTGGAAAAATAAGACACAGCCTGATTAACACAGGATATTTTGCATATCATCAAATGACACAGGTGCAAGATTAAAAATAAAAATATGTTTTCCCTTGTCTTCCTTCACAGTTATTTATTCTGTTGATGGGAGGATTGAGTGTTCACATTAGCATGCCTGTTCATTTTGTCATGGTCCACGGCACGTTATCCAGCCTCAAGTTCATCAGACCTTTACTCTCCTCTGCCACTAGAAAGCAGCAGTGGTTCTCCTATTCCCTGTCTGAACAGCAGAGGTGGCCATACATCACAGAGAGCTCTGGTTAATGACGGCAAACATTATATACATGGGGTTTCATTTATTCAGGCACTCCAGGGATTTAGTTTAAAACCGACAACTTCTATCTTATCTCCAGACTGAAAACGGCTTTGATGGATATTTTGTGTCTGCTCTCTTCCTGTTGTGAAGATCTGGCAAAGTAAACATTGACAAAGCAAAATCAAACAGAACAACGTAACCCACAAAGAAGTGAGAAATCCATGAAAGACAGACCCTCCTTTTAAATAAGATTTCAGTATAGTTTGTCGCACTAATACCCTCTGTCAATCTGTGCAGCTCAGGGTAAGCCACAAAGTGTGGTTTATTGTGTGGCACAGCAGATTTGTCACTGCTCAGTATAAACAGGTTCTACAGTGTTTTCTTAAATATAACAATGGCATTTGCAGATTCAGACGTGAATGTATTGTAATTTCAACCATCTTTTCTTCACAAGCCACAGATGAGGGTTAAGAGGACGTCAGTTACGAGGGCAGCACTGTCAGTTGCACAGCTGCTGGATATAAACTGTGTACTCTCTTCTGTGTGGTTTGTTTTTTTTAACAGGAATGCATGCAATGTTTTTAAAACTCCTAAGTACTTTATCTGGTTATTCTACATGTTGTCTCTCATACGTGTGGTACAAAGCCTAACCCAGTGGTGGAATGTAACCACTTACATTTACTTAAATACTCAAGTACAACCTCAATTCCCACAAATTGGGATGCTTCATAAAACATATATAAAAACAGAATGCAATGACTAGTGAATCCCTTTTGACAAGATTTTCACTGGAACTTTCTAACTTTTTGTAAATATACACTTATTCTGAATTTGATGCCTGCAACATTTTCCAAAAGAAAGTTGGGACAGGGGCATGTTTACCACTGTGTTACATCACCTTTTCTTTTAACAACTCTCAGTAAGGGTTTGGGAACTGAGGACACTAATTGTTGAAGTTTTAAAAGTGAAGTTCTTCCCCACTCTTGCTTGATATACGACTCCAGTTGCTCAACAGTCTGGGGTCTAGGTTGTCATATTTTGCACTTCATAATGTGCCACACATTTTCTTTTTGCATTTATTTGATAGGACAGATTTAGCGTGAAAGGGGAAGAGAGAGAGAGAGAGAGAGGGTGGGGATGACATGCAGCAAAAGGCTGTGGGTTAGAACTGAAACTGTGGTTGCTGCAGCAAGGTCACAGTCTTTGTACATGGGGCGCCTGTCCTACCAGGTGAGCTAGTGGGTGCCCCAGTGCCCACACTCTTTTACTGTGAAGTCACGCTGTTGTAACATATTCAGAATGTGGCTTGGCATTGTCTTGCTAGAGTAAATGGGGAAGTTCCTAAAAAAGATGTCAACAGGGTGGCAGCATATGTTGCTCCAAAACCTGTATGTACCTCTCAGCGTTCATGGTGCCTTCACAGATACCCATTGGGCAGTGGGCACTAACTCTCCCCCATACCATCACAGATACTGGCTTTGAACTTGGTAACAGTCTGGATGCTCCTCTCCCTCTGTAGCATGGAAGACACAACGTCCATGGTCTCCAAAAACAGTTTTAATGTGGAGTCATCAGACCACAGCATATGTTTCCGCTTTGTGTCTCCACTGAGCTTGGGCTCAGAGAAGTCAGCAGGGTCTCTGGATGTTGCTGATAAATGGCTTTCACTTTGTATAGTAGAGTCTTAATTTGAACTTGTGATGCTGTGACCAACTGTGTTTACTGATAATGGTTTTCCAAAGTGTTCCAAAGCACATGCAGTAATGTCCTTTATACAATAATGTCAGTTTTTAATGCAGTGTTGTCTGGGGGTCAAAGGTCACAGGCGTTCAGTGTTGGTTTTCAGCCTTGCCCCTTACATGCAGTGATTTCTCCAGACTCTCTGAATATTTTGCTGATATCATGGAGTGTAGACGGTGAAATCCCTAAATTCCTTGCAACTGTGTATTGAGAAACGTTCTTATACTGTTGCTCTTCGACAATTAACCCACCCAGTTTTTCACATAGTGGTGAACAACTAAGCCTTTTAATGATGCCCTTACATACCCAATCATGATACTACCATCTGGTGCCAATTAACCTGTTTACCTGTGGAATATTCCAGTGTGTTTTAGGCATTCTGCAACTTTCCCAGTTCCCAGATTAAATATAGGGTGCTCATGGTTGTAAAAGTGGTAAACTCCAGGTGAGTGCAAGCTGCTAATGAAGTCAGATTGGTCAACCATGGGAAAGAGGGAAGCCACTGGCTTACGTCAGGCACACTATTATCAGGTCAAGAATGCATAGTTAAAATGCTTTCATTAGTTTAGAGGATTTAAAAGTTACAGCAGTGGAACGACCGGTTTCGCCCCATACTTGGTCTTGTTAGGGCGTAACTGATAAAGAGTCAAGCTTTGTTCCCAACTATTGGAGCGTATTGCAGGCATCAAACTCAGAATGAGTTTATAGTTTCTGTATTCAATTGAATATAGGTCAAGTCACAAATCATTGCATTCTGTTTTTATTAAGCGTCCCAACTTTTCAGGCATCAAGGTTATACAAACTGAGGTACTTATACTTTACCTGAGTATGTGTAATTTTGATGCAACTTTTTTTTTTCAATCTCTACTCCACTACATTTCAGAGGGAAATAGTTTTCACTTCACCACATTTATTTGACAGTTTTAGTTATTCGTTATTTTACGATTTTTAAGAATGTACTAATACAACTGAGAACAAATTTATCTATAGGACGATTGATAGAAAATGAATTGGCCACTATTTTGATCATTTAAATGTTTTTCTTTTTTTCATGTAAAAATATTTGATGGTTTCTATTGTGAAGTCATTTCTCACTATTTTCAAAATATAAATCAATTAATGGAGATAATTTAGATTGAGCTCTAACTCAGCCAACTACAACAGTAAAATTCTTTTACATAAATACATAAGTAATAATAATCCAATGATCAAATATAGTATTAATGTCACAGCTGACATTTTCCTCCTTTATTACTTTATGTACATTTTCTTGATTATTCTCAGTAACATTTTTAATGCAGGTCTTTTACTTGTAACAGCGGATTTTTTACAGTGTGATGTCAGTACTTTAACCTCTGGCCTACTCCAAGTACCCAAGCAGGGCAGTTTATGACCTGTTTCTGAGAAATATTATGACCATTATCAGCTGCTTCTGCTCTGCCAATGTTCCCCTTTTACTCACTGGTGTTCAAATACACACACGCTATTGTATACAGGGAGCTTATATAATCAGGAAGAACAGTGGCTGCTGATGTGTGCGTGTAAGCAAACGATGACAATGCAGTGTTTATGAGCCAAGTGTTTTGGCTCTGAGCCAATAGGTTGTTCATGGTACAATGACAATTGTAATTGTTGTGGCATCATAGCATGCAATTATCCGCAGTGTTCAGTTTTTAATGCACAATGTGTCTGTGTCAACTGGTGGCCGGGCGTGTTCCAGTTGATGAACTGGAACACAAACTGAACATGATGAACCAAACACACGGAGAAGTCACTAGACACACACAGTAAAGTGATCCTAAATCAAAAGCGCTGACAGCTGCTGTCTCTCTCTGTAGGACCTTTTAAATTAGTCTCTTCATCATGGTCATGCAGACACAGACACACACACACACACACACACACATACAGACAACAGGCACATGTGTGTAAGCCTACACTAAAGCATGAGCTCTCAGTTGAAAGCACCAACTATAAACTGAGCTGACCTTATCTATGTGCTCCCCCATAAACAGGAGAGGGGCATTTGTTGTTAGCAACAAGGTCACATGAGGGAATGAAAGGCATTTTTGTAACAAGAGAGGGATTCATTTTTGCTCCCCCTTCATCCACTGATGACTGTTGCTCTTATTATATGAGTAATTACAACCACAGTGAGAGGATATTTTAACTTTGAATGCTTTGCTTGTTTAATTACAGCATGCTTTTGCCTAACATTGAAGTAAAACACATACAGCACAGCTCAGCTCCATTGAAAAGGATAAATACAAAAATAAAAATCTCAAAGCTTGTGTGCCAGAACTGTGTATTTACCCAGGTGTGTACTACACAACCCCCAACTACCGTTGCCGCTAACATCTCGCCTCAGGCATTACTTTCAACATGCCATCTTACAAATGGCAATGCAAATTGACATGACTTCTCGTTTTCTTTTGTTTGTAAGCTGGGAAATTTCCCCATTCAGAGGACAACTTCTGCTTTTGCCGTCTTATTTTTCTCTTTTCCTTTGTTTAGGTTCCCTTTGAGTGTGCGCTGAGAGGCTTGGGCCGTTGAATAATGCAGCGCAAAGCCTACGGCTGGGCAGTATCGCTCAAGTACAGCCCACAGATATATACACACAGGGACACAAACACTCACGGCATGCATATAAACAGGAACATGCACACACATGTGCACCCACGCAAGCAAACAAACACTTACGGGAGTGCTGATAGTGCTGCTGTGTGCAGGAGAGTGGAAGTTGTGCATTAATGTGTTTATAAACAACATGCTTCCTCAGAATATTAACTTGGTGTAACTCAGAAAGAGGCACTGGATGGTTTGCCCTCAGTGCTGTACACATGTCAACAACTTGTATTTATAATAGTCCGACACCTAAAACTAAACTCTTTGGGCAAAACTGTTCTTCTTTAGTAGTTTTGTTTGCTAAACCCACCCAGAGGCTACTTTGTTAAATCTAACATGAAGATAAATTTGAGTGTCAGCCCACTGAGGATGTTCTAAGTATAAATTTCACAGCGCACCTGCTTTCTCTGTCTCGCTTGTTTTTAACAAAGATGAACTCAAAGTTTGGCTGAAAAACCCTGATGGAATAATTGCTTATTTTCATCATCCCAAAGGAGCAAAATGGCTCCAGTTCCCTTTTATTCTGCGATGGAGATTGCAGACCTGCAGGTTAGCCTAATTTAATAACACACTGCAGCAGGGGGCCTGTGAAAATGGAGGCAAATTTGACTAGAGACTATTAGGGCAGGTCCAGAAGTGATTCTTATTAGATCTTACTAGGACCATCTGGGAGCACTGGTGTGCCTGCTGTGTGATTTTCTTTCTTCTTCCTTTTTTCACGCCTTCTGCCACAGCACAACTGGACAAGGCCAAGTGACAAGTGAGTGAGTGTGTGCACGTGTAGGAAGAGACACAGATATCCTCATAGTATGATGGAATAGGCTATTACATCGCTGTTTTACTTGAGTAATAATTTGAGATCATCTTAAAGCTGGTGAAGTCAGTGGCTTGAACAGCAGCAAATGGATTGACTTACAGAAACAGTTTAAGCTAGAATGAAACATCACAAGAAACAGAGTACGTCTTGTGTGAAACTCATCTCAAGGTCCATTGAGTAGGTTTCATGGTGCTCTCAGTCATACCGCATAAGCTTCATCAACAGCCCAAGTGTCATGGGAATGTAGAAGTTCATTTTTTCATTTTTTTCTGAGCCCCTTAAAGGGAAACTTTGGGATTTTTTTTTAACCTTGACCCTATTTTCAGATGTCTAATAGGGCTTTCACATCAGGGAGCTGACACTGGGTGAAAGACGGGGTACACCCTGGACAGGTCGCCAGACTATAACAGGACTGCTCACATTCACACCAATGGCCAATTTAGAGTCACCAGTTAACCTGAATGTCTTTGGACTGTGGGAGGAAGCCGGAGTACCCAGCGAAAACGAGCGACAGTGTTAACCACTGCATCACCATGCCGCTAACCATTCCAATTTAATACTGATGCCTCTATATCAGATGGATCTGACTTTGCTGCCGCCTACGACCTGCAGCTCTGGCGGGAGATGGATGAGCTTCGCGACTGACAGCAGTGGCTCTACCTCCGGCCAGGAGCAGAACTTCGCCTCACTGCCCTGCAGCGCCCGCTAATGACGGTCCAAGGGGTATCATTGTCGACCTGCGGCACCCTTTTCCCGACTGTAGTTAGACCACAGTCTCACACAGATGATAACGCAAGTGAACTCAGGTACAGAGCAACAGTACAAATGTGGAAGCTAAGCGCAGGGGGGAGGGAGGGGGGCAATTGTACTTGGGCATGGAATGAATCAATCCTAATTAATATGAAAATGCCCTAAGTGATGAATGGGTACAACTATTTTTGAAATTGGTCTAGTATTGAGTAAGAGCACTGCAGTTTGCAGCCACAAAATAGACTGCAGTGTAATCCTTTAGGACAATAGAGCATTGCACGTCCACTAAAAGTGCTTGTATTTGCTACTGACAGGCTCAGATTGTTATTAAAAGTTTCTGACAACAATATGGAAAGGACTCTTCAAAGAAATAAATGTTTTTTTTTATTTACCTTTCACCTGATCCAGTCTGTTTGTTACTGTCTTCCTGCAGCAACTCAACTGTCACAAGACTTCAGACTGAGACTTCTTCTTGACTGAGACTTCGTTAGACACAATAATAAACAGACAGGATCAAGGAGGAGGTCAAGTGAAACATTATTTCTCTGTAGGGTCTTCACCATAATGTTGTTAGACACTTTCATAATATTATGGGCCTGTCAGTGGCAAAAACAAGCACCTTTAGTGGACGTACTTGATGGTGCGCTATTGCCCTGAAGGATTATGTTGCAGCCTGAAGGAAGGATGCAGCAAAGGGCCACAGGCTGGAGTCGAACCCGGGCCGCTGCGGCAACAGCCTTATACATGGGACATCTGCTCTACCACTAAGCCACCGGCGCCCCCACATTAAACTTTAAGACACAAAAACATGGGAATATAGGGGTTGAAATGTACCAGACTTTCCTCTTTAAGGTACTTTCTGTGTGTTTGTGTAAAAGGTGAAGTTCATTCTGAATCTTAAGATTGTTTTGTCAGCCGCCATTTCCAAGGTCAGGGATTAACTCAGACTGTAACATCATATCTCAGACCCCACCCCAGGACAAAGTGGTAGCAGTTCATGTATCAGGCTGACATTAAAAGTGAGCTGCTGTCTGTTTCTTATTTTAATCAGACTTATTTTAAGAGCTGATGTGTCTCAGAATGTTTACGTTATTGCAGGCCCACTTGCTGCTGTTCATATTTGTCTTTCAATGCACTTGGCTGGAACGCCTCTCATTTACAAGACTCGACGCTCCAGCTCATATCCATGCTATGATAACACTACAAAGTCACTGAACTGCAGCTGTGCGCAAAGTTGTCTTCATTTGTTCAGTGGTGTACTCCACCCGGTAGTGTGTGTCTTCGCTCCTGAAACAAGCTGAAAACTCCTGTGATACCATGTCAGAATAAGTTTTTGCAGAGGATTAATATATATATGTAGAGAAACACTGTATTGAAGTTAAAGCTTAAGGTAGTAAATTCATCCCCAACCAGAGGCGTCTTAATACCAGAGACAGACTGTGTTTGTGAATACTGTATGTGAATGTGTTGTGCAAGCAGCTACCACCAGCGGCCCACAGGGTATACTTGGGTGGATGTAATGTCTCATTGAGCTCAGAATAACCAGCCTGCCATATGTTTCTCTTTAATAAATACTTTGTCATCCACCAACTGAAAAAACAAATCAGCTGTGATCAATCAGGACAGCTTATACAACACAATACTAATCACATTTACCTTCTTAATTATTTATAAGAAGGGCAGAAACTGTAAACACCACAGAGGCGTCTTTTTTTCTGATACAAGCGAATTTCCTCTGCTCTTGGTGAGATGCAGGTTTATTGCAAAACAATCTCAGTCTAAATATGTAATTTAATCCTTTAATCCAACATAAGTTTTTTTTAAACAAATGAATAAATCTGCCTATGAGGAGGAGATAATTTAACTTGGTTCCCACATTAATAAGCTTTTTTTCCCATGAATTTTGTAGCCTGAAGTGCCATTTATCTGATATTCATGCAGCTATTTCTCTTCTTTTGTCTCATTTCAAGAAACTAATTTCTGAAAAATGCCTGAAACAAGAGATGCTGCTCTGGAAATAAAACTGCATTATCTCAACTTGTTGGCAGAAGTTTTCTCTTGTTGTAATTGCAGTCAGGGTTAATGGCTGAATATGAGACTTAATGACTTCAAGATGAACATCATGTTTCTCACTGTTGTAGTGTTACAGGTTGTAACTCTTAAGCCACTACCAAATAATACTGGTGATTATACGGCTTCTTTTTAGGCTGGAAGTACAGAAGCAGTGTGCCAAAGGTTAGGGGAGTGTGTTTGTGTTCAGTGAACTCGCAGATCAGATTCCCAAACCAAGAAAACTATAATAAAGTACTAAAAATTAATGAGCCAGTGTCTCCTGTCCCTCCCCAGCAGTCACCTTTAATGCGTCATTGACTGTTGCACTTGAACTCTGTAAATTAGAGCTCCGATCAGGCCCAAAATATTAGTCCCTACACAGTTTCCATGCCCGACCCCAGCCAGACCCACGGCAGCAGTTTGGGGCCTGAGTCTAATTAAACACCCAAATTTTGGCTGTAAAATAAGTGTATTAAAATTATTGTTTTCTAATATTAAAACATTAATTACAATCTAAGGGTTGATGTGTCTCCTCACACTACTTCTCCTTCTTCTCCTCTTTATTTTAATAGTCTGTCGACTCGTGCATGACATGTTCAGCAGAGTGGGCTGTGCCCCTCAGTGCCTGTTGCGCGCACAGCAATCCATGGCGCAGATGATGATCACTGCTCTTCACTGCAGGTTACGCACATCTCTCCTACTGTTGGGGAGGCATACGGAAACATTGCCAACCAAGTCTCCTTACTCCGTTGTTTCCTCACTTTCCCTCTCTCAGTTGCAGATCTTTCTGTCTTTCGCTCTTGATTCAGTCCATTAACACTTCTGCCATTTACGCATAAGAACTGCCATTGAAATTAGGGGGAACCTGACCCGATTCAAGCCTGGGGCAATAATGAGATATCACAGCTTGGCCTGACCCGAACCTGGCATGTTGGGTCAGGCCCATTCAGGTTCGGGCAGAGAATCAGAGCTCTACTGTAAATCCATCTACAGTAAATCCTATAAACTGTGGTTGTGATTGGAAGCTCAGAGCTTTGACCTTGTTTTACTTTATTAAAGTTATGCAGAGTGTTGCTTAAAGGATAAGGCTGGTGATATTCGGTATTCTACTATTGTTAAATCTCATTAAAAGACAAAAAACATTGATGCATTTGTCTATTCCTTAAAGTTACAGTTGGTAACTTTTATAAAAATAACTTTATTACTCAGTACGTTTACATGCAGCTCGAGATAATGGAATTATTGGCTTAGTCCGGCTGAAACCAGACTTTTAAATGCATGTAAACAGCTTAGTCCGACTGAATTTGGACTATCTGTAGCTCGACTAACATACCTACTGTAGATAATTCGATTGAAAATGGAACTATTGCTGCATGTATCCACTTAGTCCCACTGGAGTCGGACTTGGTGTTCTGCGCATGCACCACGTTTTCTTTCGTGGGCTTTCACCCAGAAGAAGAAGGAGATGATGTAGCAGCAGTGCAGTAACTCCTGGAAAAACAAACAAACAAACAAACAAACACCATGGCGGCCGAGAAGCAGAAGACGCACTTCTGGATGGACGAGAAAACTACATCTCCGCCTTCTTCATTCGTCGATAGTTTTCCTTCGAGTCATCCGGAACTAGTTCAGTACGCACTATATTAAAAGGGATGCTGCGCTGCCTATCGAGGCAGAGCCAGACGCACTTGGTCAGAAATTCTATTTTCTCTTCTGCATGTATACTCAGACAAGGCAAGAAGTCTGACTTGACTGATTAGCCAAGCTATGAGCTTAGCTCGACTACTGCGTGCATGTAAACGTACTGAATGTGATCTGGTCTGTGGACATTGCTTGGTGCTTCACAAGACTGTTACCAACATGGCGATCAGGTCACAAACTTTCTCATTTTACAGCTACACAGTAGAATAAATGAATTAATAAAATATCTCTGAAAACATCTGAGGTGAGAAATGGGCATTGTAGTCACAGAATCATGATTCATATTTGATCAGCACTGCCCAGTTTGACAGTTTGCAGTTCAGGAGGCGTTATGAACATGATTGACAGCTACATCAGAGACTCCCCGGGTCTGATTGGCCGTTTGTTAGGGCATGAATTAAAATACTGTTATTTTCTCTATCATTCTTTTGCTATGATATTAGAATTATGTAATTTAAGTAGCACAAAGAAAGGGCAGAGGTGAGCTGATTAATTTAATAGGTGCGCCAGCCTAAGCTTTGGGTGCTGCAGGTATAGAGAGAGGGATGCTGGCTTGCTCTGATGTAATTAGTATCAGCTATGCAGTTGCGCTTCCTTTGTTTGTCTCCTGCACAGAGAAACAGGTCGGAGAAAAGTCATTTGCATCAATGCTCAGATGATCGCAGAGACGCTATTGGTTTGTATATGTGCATATGTTACATGCATTACAAAGGGGTTATATCTGACTATATTCTTTTCAGTAAAAAGTTTATATGTTGAACATAACATTCATTCTGTCACTCTTGATCTTTTCGCCATGCAGGAATGTCTTGTGGCAAAGCCTATTCCCAGATATTTTTCAGCTTTATTGCCCAGTTTAAAACAATTGTTTGAAAAGTGATCAAAGGTAATGAGATAAAATATAATGATAGAGTAATTAAAATAGTTCAATATCTTGTTACATTTTAACAAGGTAACTAGCAATCTGTTGCATCACATTTCAAAAGTTACCTTCCCAACGCTGCTCTTGTCCCACTGTTCAGATTTAGTGACAATGTCAGCAAATATCATGAAAGTTACCAACTATAGCTTTAACTGAAAGATCTGAAAACCGCGTCCGCCACTGATGTCAGGAGAGCATGTTTGCACCTGGAAGTGAAGGTCTTCTTCTTGATCTGCGAGGACAGTTGCATGCTGTGAGACATCTGGGACGACTGCTCCTCCTGCTCTCGCTGCATCACCACCCTGGTTTCCATGGTAACCTCCCAACTGGCACCTGTGGAGGGGAGGGGAGGCTAGGAGTGAGCGGAGGTGTGTAGGAGGCAGCGCGTTACAGAGTCAATGGGAGTCAGTCAGACACTAAAAGCACTGTAGCCAGCTCGGAGCTGTATGCTTCATATTGAGTGCAGCTGAGTTTCCAAATTAATGGCCTCTTTACACTGTAGACACCTCAGCCTTGGCAAGAAACACAACTATTTATATTGTGCTTTGTATTCAGATGGGACCTCATACTACACTATGTATCTTTATGAAAGATTAGGGCTATCAAAGGGGCACACATCTTCTGATATCTTGGAGTGTTTCGGGACAATCAACCCAAAGACAGAGCAGGGTGCTTCTAATAACATAATGTTTCTGAATCAATATCTGCTGCAATTACATCCTGGATCAAAAGAATCATACATCAAACTTGTGTCAGCCACCCAACTTCCATTTGCAAAGGAGCGCCAAACACACTCACTATAAATGGGTTTCGATTCAAAGTGTCATTTATGCACTTTAGAGAGGAAAATTGGTGTCTGAAATCCAATACTTAGAAAACAGACACAGTCTTTAAATATGGAGTTATTTAAAAAACATTTCAGAAAATACTGAACTTTCAAAGTAACTTGGGCTGAATATTTTCAGTGTTTATTATTCTGATAATCGATCAATGGGTCGATGTACAAATGTCAAAATAATGGAAAGTGCAGACCCATTTTCTACTTCTTGTTTTGTCCGATCCCCAGTTCAGAACTCAAAGATAGTCTGTTAGCTTATATTGAAGATTACTGAAGACAGCAAATATTCCAGCCTAGTTGCCAGAATAAAATGTTGGCACTGTGCATTTCAGCAAACTATGGATGCTTGGTGTTGCATTTGCACCTTACAAACATGTTTATGTTCATTAACATTTCTTAAGTGATTAAGTTCTTATTACATCTATATGAGGTGGGTTTGTCTTTGTGACCTTGGTGGATGTCCTGACGCTAAGGGTGAGAAGCTGGGCAATTTATCAATCGTCATATGAGACTAGACACCTTCTTAGAGTTAGATTAGGCAGTAATTTGTCAAGTATTTTTCCCCTGGTTTTAAAGGTTTCATTACAGTGATGTAATTTTCTGAACTTGTGTGTACTTATCCATAGACAGTATACTACAAACACTAGATGTCAGTTGGCACGCCCCCAGTTTGGAGAAGCAGGCTGGAGTCCAACATAGAAGCTAAGCAACCTCTGTGGAGGGGCTGGCAACAAAACATATTTTAGCCACGTAGAAAATCAGTATCAGTTTAAGTGTATGCTATATTGAGGGTATTTTGACTGCTTTACCTTAATGTTAGTGATTTTCAACAGGAGAATCACTCGCTCTCTTCAAAACCAGACCCCATTGAAAAAAAGAGTGATTTAACATTGCTGAACACTGGAGCTGCTGGCCTACAGCTCTCTCGATGAGTCAGTTTATTTGTGTTATTGTGTGACTTTGGCATTTAAATGGTTTGTTCAGATTCACCAAAGTCATACAATAACACAATCTAATCGAAGCAGTGGTAGACCAGCAGCTCCTGTATTCATTGAGCCAAAATTACAGCTTTTCCCAATACAGCCTGGTGGCTTTGACGAGATAGACATAGATGGGGAATTGAAATCAATAACAGCGTCCCCGTTGAAACAGGCTGTTGATGGAAAGGTAAAGTGGTGAAAATACTCTGAGCATAGCGCACACTTCAACTGATATTGATTGTTTCAGGTGGGACTTTTAGTAGGTGGCTAAGATATGTTTTGGTTGACCCCCATCCACAGCAGTGCATTGCTTAGCCATGCTAGACTGCAGTCTGCTTCTCCAAACTGGGGGCATACCGACTGGCATCCACTGTACGTAATACACTGACTATTGGTAAGTACCACATACAGCCCTATTTCGAAAGACCTGAAAAAAATACTGGGATGCTTGATTTTGAGCCCTAATTTTATCCACAGATGTTTTTGCATTTTTGTCATTTGTCTAGCCATTTTAAAATGAAATACTTCAAATCAAACCACTCTGCATATCATGTTGTGTTTTTTATCTCAATGGAGTCCAGTGTGGTTTTCGGTGTAGGTGCGGAGAGAAGGTGTGTTTCAGTCCCACGTTACATGAATCAGCCCTTTGTGGTCCGCTGAGCCACTAATAATTCATCAGTTGAGGTCCGCCATGCTGCTGCCCTCACCCTGCCCATCATTAATCACGCGACTGCTCTGGGGAAGTGAATGCAGAATGCGCCCAACAAACAGAATCAGGTCGCGACTGAGTGATAGCTTCATTCACCCACTCCCAATAGCAACCACCTGTTTTAGCACCCTAAACAAGCGTAATGTGTTACTTCTTCCCATCCCCTTCAATTACATTGTGGAAAAGAGCAGCGAGTTAGCTTACAAGCTAATATGCTACAGGGCCAGCTGATTCCCCTGTTGCTTTTTTTGAGGCTCACTATGGTGCGAGGAGAGAGGTTTGTTTGAACACTGTTAATGGAAGGTCGACCTCTGGCACATTAAAATTGATCAGTCTCCATGGGTAGGTCTGGAGCCCGGGCCCCTGGAGGGAGCGACAGCAAAAGCAAAGCGGCACTCTTTTCTACACACTGCAGTTTTCAGTCTCTGGAGTCAATTGAGTGCTCGGTTTCCAGGTCTCTGATAATGAGATATATATATATATATATATATATATATATATATAATATATTAAAAAAAACTATCAACAGAGGAACAAGGGGACAAATGATTTACTATTCAACTCGTTGAAGGGGAAAGCGTTGTCTGAACACGACAGGAGCTTGCTTTATGCCATCCCCAGAGAGCAATTAAAAGATACATCCACCGAGGCCATCAAAAGACGAGACCATTAAGAAGTTCAACTAGCTGGAGAAACAACAAGAGGAAAGAAGCCTTTCTGACAATACAAAGAAAGAAGAATAATTAACAGCATTATGCTGATGTACTGTGGAGGCACAGTGTGCGCATTTTATCTGGGCTTAGTGTTTTGGTTTTTCTATGCCAATGAGGGTTATCATGCACTCTAATGCATCAGTGTCTTAGCTGATGAAAGGCAAAAAAAGCTGTGTGCTGTTTGTGCTAGATCGAGATGAAGGCTGAGTAAAAGGAAATCCCACTCACGCTTTCTTTAAAGGAACAGGTGAAGTCCTCTGGGAGTCAGAGATCTGTAGGACGGATATACCCCACTTCCGTTTCTGTCTGCCTGTCTGTCTCTCTCTCCTTGAAGATCTTCTCCAATATGTCTGTCTCACCTGTCAATATTATGTCTGTCTGTCTCACTGCCTCTACCTCACTCTCCCCTGTCTCTGTGATGAAGTGATGAGGGTGACCCTGGGCACAGTGTCCTTCAGTGCCAAGAATGTGGACAGCACAATGCTCTGTCATTTTTAAGTTGGTAAATATAGACCAATGACACCTCCCTTGTGTATACACACACACACACACACACACACACACACACACACACACACACACACACACTGGACACACAAAACCACCACAGGCACACAGACACAGATCATTTCCATCCACCAGATCGATTTACAGACAGCTCAGAGGACAAGCAGCTAAGACTGTACAATAAGAGAGGCCGACCAAATGACCCGAACAGCTGAGAGGAACAGCTGGAACGGCCTCAGGAGAACAACTGGCTGCAGTGGAACTATGAATGTGTCTGCCCAATAAATGTCACTAAGAGAAATATATATTTATTTCAGGCCTCTCAGCGCTGTCCCACCTGGGTGCAAAGAATGCAAAATTAAAGGCTGGGAAATGACAAGCGGGACAAGAGAGGAGACTGAGGGCTGTGGGGAGAGATGCAAGATGTCAGACAGAGAAGGAGAGGGAGAAGGACAGAAAATCTGAGTGGAAAATAAAGGGAAAGGAACAAGTCAGCTGTTAAATAGGAGATGAGTCTGACAGTGAGACTTGGACCATTTGGTTCCACCTTATTAAAAATCTGACCTTGGACTCTGTAAAAAGAAGAAGGTTAATAATGGCAGAGGCAACACCTGAGACTACCGAGTACAGAGTACCGTTGGCTATGACATGGAGGTCTGTGTGACCCTCTAAGGATATGCCTCCCCAGACCATCACTGACCCACCACCAAACTAGCCATGTTGGATGATGTTACAGACAGCATGATGTTCACCACAGCGTCTCCAGACTCTTTCACGCCGTTCTCATGTGCTCAGTGTGAACCTGCTCTCATCTGTGAAGAGAACAGGGCGCCAATGGTAGACCTGCCACATTTGGTGTTCACTGGTGAACTAGAGGAAGTCAGGCCCTCATGCCACCCTCATGGAGTCTGTTTCTGACAGTTTGGTCAGAAACATGCACACCAGTAGCCTGCTGGAGGTCATTTTGTAGGACTCTGGCAGCGCTTTTCCTGTTCCTCCTCACACAAAGGAGCAGATACTGGTCCTGCCTCTAGAGAAAAATCAGTCAGGAAGGATGAGGAGAGAGCAACTATCTGTGGCCACCACATGTAAAACCATTCCCTTTTTGGGGTTTTGTCTTGCTTTTGCCTCTCCACTGTAGCTCTTGTCTCTTCCATTTGTACCAAAGCAGGTGAAACTGATTCACAATCACTTGTGCTTCCTAAATTGACAGATTGATATCCCTAAAGTTTATCTGACTTGGGTGTTTTACTGAGATGAGTGTGTTTACTTAATTTTTTTCAGCAGTGTATATTTATGGTTCCCAGAGAATTTATCCCTCTGACTTTGGTGCACAGCACAAAATCTGCTATGATAAGAGTTTGTTTTGATTTAATTCAGAGGCCTTGATATGAGACTATCAGTAAATATACTCATTGTCTTTTTCTTGGCTGTTGACCATTGCCTGCCTGGCACTAGGTTGCTACCACTGCTTGAGCATTTAGGAAGGAGGTGTGGTAAGGTTGTTGCTCATTGAATCGATATATCGATCCAGATTGATGTATTGTTACACCCCTTATATATGTGTGTATATTTATATACTCTACTGTGCCATACATCACTGCTTAATTATTGTACATTGGTTCAAGCTGTTCCTCTGTGGCCAGTATTGGTATCATTAGTTGTTGCTGTACTAATCCTACATGATTGGACTTGAACAGGTCCTTGCATCATCCCCCTTTTCTGTATTCCTCTTGTTCTTGCTCCTCGTCTCCTTTTACAGTGATCTTTGATTAGTTCTTGGAACTTGTCCACTGTTCTGTCTCATTAAAGAGGGTACTGTGTCTGGCAGAGTTCATTAGAGTTCATTAGAACTGTGTGCATTTGGGTGATATTAAGTGTCTCTGAAAAGTTTTATTTGCTCGAACAAAAACTTAAAGGAAACCCAGTTTTTTATTGAAGTGATCAGTTTCGTTCTGGCTGTATGATTTTAAGTGTGTGCTGAAAAGTCTGTCTGTCTCTAGAAATGATTTGAAGGAAGCCCCCTTTTATTGTAATTATCTGTGTTGTCGTGGTTATATGGTTTTGTGTGTGTGTATTTGTGTGTCCAGCGGGCCTGACTGACAGAGGACTGAGAGCTCACAGGGGCTGTGAGGAAAGAAGGCATCACTCAAGGCCACAGCGTTGTGTGGAAGGATGGGGGGTTATTTATAAGCTTTTAGAGGCTACACCTGCCTCTGGAATATCAGCACACAATACAAGCTACGGTTGCCAGGCCATCTCTTCTCGTCATAGAGCAGCAGTGACTGTCAGACTAAGAATAACTACAGGGACAGAGCAGCTGAGGGCCACCTTTTATTAGTTCCCTTTCTTTTGTAAGACTCCTCAGCTTCCAGGTCCACCAGGAGCATCTCATGTCAGTGTTGTCTTCTAATCCTTGCAGTGCTTATTGTAGAAAGTGGGGGCGCTGCTGTTTTATTGAAGGCTCTGACACATTAGAACATTTTTAACACTTTTACTGAGAAGTTGCCGAAGTACTCCTATGCTTAAAAACTCCACCAGCGCGGCTTCTGCCTGCTTAGTGCCTGATTTATTTAGAACATTCAATGCAAATCAATTTGGTTGCACTTTCCCAGAGCACCTGAGGCAGAAAATATGTAATGAATTTGTACATGTACCAGGTGAAACATGTATGGCAGGCCGACGAGGAATAAATATTTGCTGCACAGTCGGAACGACTTATCGTGTTTTATTAATCATTAATGCTTATTCACAATTCATGCGCGCTCTGTGCTTTTACTTGCATAAATTATGAATAAAAGCCAGCGTCAGAGGGAGTATGTGGCAACCATTTATTCCCTGTTGGATTTTCTTGCATTTTATCTGCACATCACAGATGCCAAGGATATCATACTCTTAATGTATGGGTCACTGTGGAGAGAACAGACTGTGATATGCCAACCCGTCAGGTCACTTTGTGGAAAACAAGTGAAAGCAGTGAAGGATGGTGGAACAGCAGGAAAGGTTTGACATGAAATCTGAAATATTTTATTTATGGGTTAAAAAACCACCACAAGAGAATTGTTGCAGCTTTGAATAGAGTTGATCTTGTTAGTTGTAATCTGATTTAGATTTTTATTACCTTTAACTCAGTTTAAAGGTACGGTTGGTTACTTTTATGTCATATTTGCCTGGATTGTCACTGTATTCAAAGAGAAGTACATGAGTCAGATTGTCTGTGGAAAAAAAATAATGTCCTTCTTCCTCTTTCTACTGCTTCAAATGGCATTAGCTAGACTCAACCAATCAGCCAAGGAGTCTCAAATGCAGCTGTCAGTCACGTTCGTATACAGTCAAACTGCCAAACTAGGCAGTGCTGATCCGATATGAATTCAGATTCTGTCACTTTGTTGCCTATTTCTCACCTAAAAAATTTTTTTCCTGAAAAATATTTCACTGTACTGTTAAGCTGTAAAATTAGAATAAAGTTAAAATAAGTTTGTGAGCCGGCCGCCATGTTGGAAATAGTCAACTGCAGTATCAAGCACCACTCACCAGCTGGATCAGTGTTCTCTTTTTGCAGCTGAACAGTGCACTAAAATATGTGTCTGAAAACATTTAATTTGAGAAAGAATCTTGGGGCTTTAAGTGTACATGGGCCGCCTGCTCTACCCACCAAGCCACCAACGCCCCTCCTTTAGGCATTCTTGAGGCCTGTACTACAAAACAGGACTAACTTCAGGGTTAACTCTGGGTTTTTAGTACTACGAACCTGGTTTTCTTTTTATCGGGGTAATTCACTGTGGTTCTTATGTTGAGCAGCTAACGTGCCAACATCTAAGCAATCAAATCATTGAATAAAAAGGTATTCATGGCCACAAGTCCAGAGTCTCATGTAAAAAAAGAGAAGCCTATTTATTGTTTTAGGTCAGGAGGATCATTTCATTGTTTCAGGGCTCTATTTCCACAGTTTTAAAACAGAACTTCTAACAAACACAGAGATCATTTACAACACTAAACACATGATTTTAGCACTATTTTAACTTATGCAAAGTTTATTGTAGTCTGCAGTGATGGTGTTGCTATTTTACACTCTGAGCCCATCATTGCAGCTCAAAATAACAGACACTTGTGTGATGAGAACTAATAATAAATAATCCACACACTGTTGATCGGCTGCCTTTATCATAAATGCAACATTTGGGTCAAATAGACCTCATCAGCCATTAACTAAGCTACTTCTCCACCCTTTACTTCAGTAGCAGAAACAGTCTGGCATTATTTTAAGTGTTTTATGAGACATATTCAGAGTAGTTTCATCATCATCTAACTAAATAGCAAAAACTACTGTATACTCATATCACATACAGCCTAGTGATACCAACACCTAATTTAATCCTCTGCCATTAGTGAACTTTTGGACAGTATTTTCAATGTTTCTACATTTTCCGTAATAAGATCAAGTATCATTCATGTTCAACGCCATTGACATTTTACTGTCTCGCAGTCCCAGACACTTTCGGTACTGTTCCCTCTCCTGTGAAGCAGCTTACTTCATTCATGGGTCTGATGATGTCGCTCGTAATTAACACACCCGTTTCTTTCACATGAACAAGCTCGTGGCTGGATGAGAAAACCCAGAGTTGACTGCACTAGTTGATGACCTGCAGCTTTAATATTTGCTATATTTGCTTTAATATTTAATATTTAATATGATATAAAGGCTGAGCTCTCACAGCACAAACAAATCCCCACACACGCCCTATTTGTAATAACGACTCGGAGGCTAGTGTTAATGTTTTTTCTTTTCCTCAGTTTGCAGCTCATGTTTACAGTAAATGTAGCATGACATGAGCCAGAGGCCAGGATGTGAAGGGATATCAGACATTTTAATATTGTCGACATGGCATGGCTGTCTTTGATGTGGAGCTCTTCTTCATATTTTGACAAGCAATGCTATAATCATATCACTACTTTTTTTTGATATAATGAATCTGCCATTTCTATTCAGCTATTCTCCTTGAGTTCCTCTTAGAAGCACTTAATTCTATCGACATCCTCCCTACCTGCCATGCCTTTGAGCAAATAACACAGCAGGAGTGGAGGTCTGAGATTGTCCAGACATGCTGTATTTTTTATGTGAAAGATGCAGTTTTGGTTTGATTAAAAAAAAGTGAGCAACCTAAAAAATATGGGCATGCCCAGACTGGACACTCTTCTCAGTGTTCAACAGCCATCTGTCAATTTCACGACTGAAACAATAATTGTTCCACGGGGAATTGTCTCAGCGGAAACTCAGTATTATAAAACTTTCTCTTCATCGTCTTACCTACCCGTGATTGGGCCCAGAATATACCTTAATGGACACCAAAGTCTCGTGGATGATCCATCATTTCCTGGCCAGCCTTGACAGCTGTTTTCATGCCTTTTTCTAATCAAGGACCCATTAAGAGCTCATTAGAATGCAAGAGGGGAGAGGGAGGGGGCGATGTGATTGCATCCAATTACATGCAGACTTGAATTCATCAAGTGATTTGGTCTGGGAGAGAGGTAGGTGTCTTTTCAATGGGGATGGCAGGAAAGGGGCTGCTTGATGTGATTCACTTATGTCACGTCAAAGTAGAAAAGTAGAATGAAGTTTGTCTGCTGGATGCTCATAAACCTTACAGTACCTGTCATCAGTCTTTCAAGAGCACATTTATATGCAGTAATACTTCAGCTGTATGACAGGAACAGATTAATGATGCTAAATGAAGCTTTCATTATGCGGTAGCCTGGTTCCTCCCTCTGAATAGTCGCCAACGTCTGATTTGTTTAGGTATTCAAATATGCCTTGTCTTGTGCTAATTGATGGCTGTTCAGTGCAGAAAGAGTTGACCAATTAGATATAGTTTGGTGAGATAAAGAATGGGGATAGTGTTTTCCTTCTAGCTAATATAATTGACTTGACTTTACTACCTAGTTACATCCATGAAATGTAGTGACAGAAAAATATCTGCAATTGATGCAGCCGTACAAGCTGTTGTCAGTCCACATAAAGAACATTTAAATAGACATTTTAATTCAACAACAGAACCAGATGATGTGGATTCTATTGGCTTCGTCAGACCACAACCTCTAGCGTGCACCAGGGCAGTTTGCAGCCTAGTGTGCGTCTTACAGAGCCAATACTTCCAAGTCTGAGGTGATGGTTCTCGGATGGAAAATGGTGGATTGCCCTCTCTGGGTTGGGAGTGACTTATCTTCCCAAGTCAAGGAATTTGAGTACCTGGGGGTCCTGACCATGAGTGAGGGTAAATGGAGCGTGAGAAAGATGGTTTGGTGCAGTGTCACCAGTGACAGGCCGGACCATCGTGGTCATGAAGGGCAAAGCTCTTGATTTACAAGGCCATCTACAGTCTGACCCTTTCCTATGGTAATGAGCTTTTTAGGTAGTGACAGAAAGAATGAGGTAATGGATACGAGCAGCAGAAGTAGACAGTTTTCATGTAGGGTAGCTGGGCTCACCCTTAGAGATAGGATGAGGAAGTCAGACATTATGTGGGAGCTCAGAGTAAAGCCACTGCTCCTTCGTGTCGAAAAAGGCTAGCATGCCTTCTGGGTGCCTTGTGTTACATGTTTTTGTGGCATGTCAAACTGGTAGGAGGCCCCAGGTTAGACCCAGAACACGCCGAAGGGATTACATGTCTCTTCTGGCCTGGGATCACCTCAGCGTCCCCCAGGAGGGGCTGGAAAATGTTTCTGGGTAGAGGGATGTTTGGAATACCTTGCTCAGCTTGCCACCCCTGCAACCTGGCCCTGGATGAGCGGGTGACGATGGATAGATGAATCTCTAAGCTGGGACTCCCTCCTTGCTATTTTTTATGCTAAGTTCAGAGTTCTTTGAGTCTCAGAATATTTGTGAATACAGCCCCTGATGTTTTTGCAGAGCCCATTTACTCTTTTGTTATTACTCAACATGATGCTGGAGGGATGGATACTGTACATCACTGGCTACTAATTTGCCAGAGCAAAACAATATTTAAGTTGAGGTTTTTTTTTTTAACTTTTTCTTTGTGTTCTCCGTATATTCCCATAGTGTCACCTGAACCAAGTGATTATTCTTGCTGATGGCATTCTCTAATATGTCTGCAACACATTCTTAACCAGCAACTCATGCAAGCCGTCTCCTGTAGAAATAGAGGGGCAGGCTGTTCTTTGGCAGTCTTTCAATATCACATTTTTTCTTTCCATTATCTCATGAATAAATGAGAAATGGTAATAAAGTGACTCCATGGTGCCATATCAAACTGGGAGATCAGAGTACAGAATCATTAGCGGTGAGGCATGCATACATTTCAATGAACCCAGTTAACTCTATGCAACTTATCAGAAAAGATAAATGTAGAAAAAGATGGCTACTGCCAAGATAGGGAGTGTTGGATGATAGTTTTATGACAAAGACACCCAAACTTGTCCTTGTTAAATTCTCTCAGCATCTTCACACATTTTCTTCAGAGGAGTTTTTTTCTTTGCTCTGTCTCTTCATGCTGGAACTTTGCCTTAGATGTGGAAAGTAAACATAATAAATTAGGCAATCATAACTGCCTGTACCCCAAAATAGCCTTCTAAAAGACTGTTAAAGGAGTCATTAAATGTTAATGTTAATCTCTACCAATACACTGTATCAAGAAAATTCAAGGACAGATATTAAGTTTCAAGGACACATTGCACTGTGTGCTGTTTTTTATTTTGAGGGAAGAAAGAATCAGAATATGCATATGTGGATTTTGATGCAGGGGTGGGGGTGTGGGGGGGTGGGGTTAGCAACATATTTTAGCCAAAGTCACACAATAACACAAACAAAGTAATTGATCAAGGCAGCAGTAGACCAGCAACTCCCCTTTTCTGATAGGTAGAATTACTGTTTCTGTATAAGCATTCAGATGGTTTTTAAGAAAGTAAAGACAGCTTCAGTTCCCTGTTGGAAAGGGATGTCTGATTGCAAGGTAATGATTTATACTTCTGCGTCAAAGCGACGCCGCACCCTACGCATTAACCTGATGTGCACCTCACCAGAAATATAACTGCGGTGGCGCAGACCTCCAATCTACGTTGGAAAGCTGAAACCATTCACCTCAATGGAAACTATTTTTAATTTAATTTAATTTAAATTAAATAAAAAATTGTTTACATTTCCCTCAATGGAAACAATTTTTTATTTAATTGAATTTAACAGATAAGAAACAATAAATTGTGAAGACAATAAAGACTCTACAAAATAGCACTTTAAGTCTTGCGTGTGATTTATCCTGGCTTCATATGAGCAGAGGAAATCTGTGCTAGTTGCTAGGCTAATTTATGCAGTGTAAAATGCCATAGGCTTGTGCTAATAACGTTAGCATGTTGTATGTGTTTGGAAAACGTGTTTAGTATAAGACAATTTGTTTTGTCGGTGAACCTTGTGAGGTCTAATAGAGCCGAATTTTGTAACGTTACCTTTGTTAAAGGGAAATTTCGGTTTATTTCAACCCGTCTCCTATCGTCCTAAATTTGGTTCAAGTGACTAGTGACATACAGATAATAGTTAGCATGTTAGCCATTAGCCTAGATACAGCCGAAGCGTCAGACCTGTTAAAACGTAAGAGAACGGGCATCCCTTCAAGTGCAAAGTTAGTCCACTAAACAAGCTTTTTTCCACAAAGACCGCCTCATATCGTTAGGATAAATGTCAGAGAACATATAGAAAATGGCATGTAACGGCTAACATGCTAACTATTATTTCTATGTCACTAGTCACTTGAACCAAATTTAGGACGATAGGAGACGGGTTCAAATAAACCGAAATTTCCCTTTAAATGTTGCTGTTGTCCCTGGTTTTATATGAGAAGAGGAAAAGTCAGCTAGCTGCTAGGCTAATTTATAGAATGTAAAATGCCATAGGCTTGTGCTGAAAACATTAGCATGTTGTATTTGTGGGGGAAGTGTGTCCAGCAAAACAATAGTGTTTTGTCTTTAAATGCTGTGAGTTATAGTGAAGCTGATTTGTGTACTTGTGTTTGAAATTGTCGCTATTAAGCCATTTCTAATGTGTTTTCGGTGTGTTTTAAATCAACTAAATTTTCAAGCACTTCACAGAAACCCCGCGTCTGTCTAGTGTTTTGGAGATGCAACCACAGAGTGACACAGACACACCACCACACAAGTTTAAACGCTCACAACGGCGTAGACCACATGCATAGGGTCTACATAGAGCTGATGCACAAGTATAAATCCCGCTTTAAGCAGTGAAAATATTCTAACTGATACTGAATTTTTTTAGGTGGGCTGTTTTTTAGGTGGCTAAATATATTTATGCCCCTGCTACATTCACAGCAATATATTTCACGCTTCTGTGGCGATACTCCTGTCTTCTTCTGCAAAAGGGGGTCAAGGTGACCGCCATCTACTGTATGCAATAAATACACTGGTTATGGATAAATACGTCATACAACCCCACTTCAAAAAATCCAAACTATCCCTTTTATTGGCCATCATTACTTGATCCAGGGCAGGCACACATCTGCAGCTGTGATCGAAATTCTGTTTGTGCAGAAGCATTGGGTTCATTCAAACTGCTGTTCCCCATTCAAAGTTCTGTCATGCCTGTGGCACTCACAGGGGGATTGCCCTGCAATCTCACGTTCGATCTTCTCGGGATGTGGAGAGTTGAAAGAGGAGAAAGACAGCCTTCTGGCAGACAAAAAGAAAAGAACCTGTCAGTGCTGCCGGCCAAGTATAGACTGTTTTTTAGACACCTGTCCAAAGAAGAGCAAGATGGGAAGATAAAGGAAAGAGCACGACGAAAAGCTGGACAACATGCCCTGTGCTATGTCCTTTCCAAACTCACCAGAGGCCGTAAATCCCTCTCAGCATGAAAACACGCTCTCCTTTTTCCTGCAGCGTGTTGTCAGGATGACTGGCCACAAGTTTGAATCTTCTTTTGTTCCCCGGTTCACTCCACTTCACCATTTAATGTCTTGCATGATTTTTTTGAAGGTAGTTGTCCCAAATTTTTCTCGACTGGATCGAGCCCAATTTTTATGTCTATCTACCTCCCACTTACTCCCACTCACAGGAGCTGATTCACATATTAATTGCATCACCCCTTTTTTGTGTTAGTTGCAACATTGAACTCCGCTGGTGTGTTGCCAGTTTCAGCTCTCCGCTCATGTTAAATCATCCTTTACAATGCCTACGTTTTCCTCTGCTCCTCTATCAGCCCTGTTTTCACTACAAGCACAGAGCCCACTCATGTGTCAAGGGCAGCATAGCTGACTTGATCTCAAATAGCAGAACAGAAGCATCGTGTTCATTGACATGGTTGGGCTTTGATGAAGAGAGGGTCACAGAATGCCTAAGGGCCATGAAGTATAACATGCGCCGTGCTGGTTTATACTTTTTGTTCTGTTTGCACAGAACAAGATAAAAAAAAAATGAGCTGCCAACAACATCCTTTTCCACTGTGGCTATTTTCCTATGATTGGGCAAAACCTTTGCTGTGTACCTGGTCCTGTTGAAGATACAGAGCTGAAGTTAGCAATAGCCCTCGTAAATCGTCTGTCTGAACCAACTCCAAATGGCTTTATCTTTGAAATGGCAGCTGACTGCATAGATTAAAAGTATAATTTGTTTTATCCAAGCATTAACCTGTGAATGTTGAACCATTAGAAAATATCTTGTTTGCATTCATGCAGCAGTCTAATTTATGTCTTTGATAAAGTAATTTCTATGAGGCAACCTCGCTATAAATTGGAGCTTTTGACATGTTCATAATGTGAAGTTTGTTGCTGATACAGTGTCGCAGGATCTATTGATTCAATTTTTACATTTTTCATGGTGAGGGTTAATTAGCTTTTTAGCTAATGTGCTGCAACGTGTACTGTATGTGCACAGTCACTGCAGTTTGTCAAGATATTTTAAAATTTTCTTTTTGTCACATTGAATTATTATTTTCTGTTTTTGTGACTAATGCACCTGAGTTTTGGTTTATTGTTCCCCTTGAAAACATATTCTGTTTAATCGTCTACACAATAGGGATTCTGGATCAGGATTATTTGGCCCTGAGTTCGTACAAATGAAATATCTGCTGAGACCACCAGATCCTGGAAATTGTCTTTGGACATCTCTAGTAAACAATGTTGAATTATGGTGATTGTCAGTTGACTCAAATGAATATTTTTCCATCATTGACTGATTTTTTTTTTTTTTAACCATCGTGGAAAAATCTGAAGGCTGCCTGTCATTTTGACAGATAAGAATAGTGAGAGCTTTACGTAAATCAAACCCCTGTCCAGTTGGTGGCGTATGCATATTAATTAGCAATTGTCAAGTCTTGTCTTTGATGTCATGTTCATGACCTTGATGTCTAGCTGGCTTAAGCCAAAGAGCCTGCCTCAGCTTACCTCTTTGCTTTAGCCATTGCACTGGTAGGCTATATCCCTACATACCACTGCAAAATATCCCGGCAGCCGAGTGTCTTAAGTTTCTTTAAAAAGCCCAGTTATTATGATGACCTGAATTAACGAGGTGAAAAAAGTAGGGCAGGTCAGTTTACTACTGCCTGGTTAGCAGCAGCGAACATCCAACATCTGTCAATTGATACAGGCTTTGGTCCCACCAAACTCACATCAACACCAAAATGGCATACTATGTTATTAAAACCATCAGGTAACATTTAGCTATGTGTTTTAGAGTGAGTGCAGCACAATGAGGGGCTAAGCGAATCAATGAGCTGCGTGCAGCTTTCCAATGAAAGAAGATTTTACCCATTTTAAATTAGAGAAGACACCTCCAGCACTGAGGCCCAAAATAGAAACAGAGGAACTGATGCAGTGGAGAATGAAGGACAAGCATAAAATAGTCTAGTGATAACATTATCAGCCAGCGAAAACTAAAATTAAAATGACAGGTAATAACAGATTATAACAGAATTTTTACAGCCCTGTCTGTCAAACTGATGGCAGCAAGAAAATCTGGTGCAACGTCTGTGTCAGACCTCTTAATAAAGGTGGAAAAATAATGCTGACTGTTGTTCTATATGTATCCCCCACTGTTGATTAGTTACCTCAAAGGAAGGATCCTTATGAATTTGGTACATCTATTACTTCTTCCTAGTCACATGTTTGTATATAGGTCAGGCTTTTACTGTGAAATATCCCATTAGGCTATCTGGTAGCCATTACATAACCAAGCACACAATGGGTATTAAACCAGAGATCCACCCAAGGCTTATATTTTCCCCTGGAAAACGTCCAGTGGATGCAGATAGATGCGCTGTTTCCCTCTCTCTGCTGGACAGTTAAATGGAAAAATCACTTCCTCTTCTCACTGCTCAGAAAGAACCGTGTAGGTAAATCCCCTCCCATGTAACAGAAGCTGCTCCTTCGTTTTTTTAGATGATTTCAAGCCAGATTCACAGTTGGATCATCTTACCCTGAAATTCTGCAAACACTGCAGGATATAATCTAAAAACTATTAATCCATCTATCCAGGTTTCCCACATAAAAAGACAGTAACACAGAGTTTGTTAGTTAAATTACTGTCTGCTACATGGGTGCCAATCATGTTTTGTGGCTTTAAACATTTAAACAGCTTGTTGGTTCAGTTCGCTAGATGTGTACAGGGAACCGTGTGGGCAGACACACAAACATTTTTTCTTGTCTTCCTTGATTGACACACACACACACACTACTTAGCAAGACGCTGTTGAGGTGAACTTTGGATCCTTTGCGCAATCCGGCTCACCTCTTTATTGTCGTCTGAGACAGTAAACATATTGTAAGGAATTTTCCCTTTTGAATTGCAAAACTTTATAAAAATTTAATATGCCACACAAGTTTATTATTGACTCGTTTTATCCACCTCACCTGGAGACGAAGGACAGAAACTAGTGACTAAGAATGTTGTTTCACAGCAGGATTGCAAGTTTTAACTGAGTGAAGACATTGCTTTAGAGAGAAGGAGTTCAAAATACTTTCACAACCTTCCCCAAACCAAACAAAGAAATACATATGTCTCTTAGTTTTCGATTGTGGTAGCTACAGTTTGGGAGAAAAGGTTCTCAAATGCAGTGGTTCCAAACTGGTGGGTCATGTCCCAAAAGTGGGTCATAGGCCCTGTTTGAATGGACCTCAACTGACTCACAAATGAGTCAAGTTTGTAAAAACACACTTCACTTTTCAGTACAGTAGAATTCCAGCACGGAGCTTTTATTTCGAAGTGCCGTTTTCTGCTGTAGAGCGAGTGACTAAGGGACAGCTTCTTGGCAGAGATGGCAAACTAGTTCAACGACATGGCCAAACAGAAGTATGACGCTGAATGTAAACTGGGTGGACCTTGAACTAATGACTAAGGAGAAATCTGGACCCCATGTCTGGACCAGTTGGGAACCACTGCTCTAATGTTCACCTTTCAGAATCTTAGCAACTTAAACTTTCAAGTATGACCTTTCAAACGTATATTTTAGTAGAAAATAATGTCTGTAAATACAGAATAAAACAAGGTTGCAACTTTATATCACGTTCATTCATTTACATTCATTTGGCAGACCCTCTTGTCCACACAATAGAAGTACAGATGTTCGATACAATCTATATTGTTCCCCACAATGTGTCCATACATGACTCAGTTTGCACTGTTTCAACACACCTGACATTATTACTTTACAACTGTGTATAAAGGATTGAGCTCATGCTATTAAAAACCAAACTGTTATCAGTTGCACCATGACCCCACCTTCTAATATGTTTTTTACACGCTCTATTTTCTTCCCCTGAAAGAACAGCAAACAATGAGGGGAACAAAATGAGTTCATGAACTCTGAGAGTCAGAAAAACAGAAAACATTTCTCTTTTTTTATGTACAGATGCAAACACTGATAATACTGAAATATGTTGGTGAGTGTAGAAATAGGAATATGTTAATATCTAGCAGGAATTCAGTCATTTGAGTCTCATTTTAAACAGCTCAGAACGTGACAGTGGGCGACGGCCGTGTTTAATGCTTTGTTCAGGCACGAAGTAATCAGGTTTATCCTCATATCTAATCTTTAAGGCTGACTGTCCACAGTGTAAATTAAAAGTGACCAGATTGAGTTTGTGTATTTAAGAACGTGTACTAACATGCAATAATGTGTGGTCATAGTGATGGCACACAAATGCACGTGCTGACTACGTGTGATTGCAGCCCTTTTGAAAAAGTAAACCCACAAGAAAGTAATTTAAACTGCCTTTTAGACTGCTTACGGTGCAGTGCAAACATGATGACTGTGATCATGTGTTTTTTCCATTACAAACAAAACAGATTTTAGCTGTCTCAAAAGCTTTAGACACAATGTAAATGTTGATGTGAAATATACTGAGATATACTGAAATAATAAAAATAGGAGACACTTCGAACTTTGTATCCCCCTGAGACTCCATGTCCTCATACGAGGACATTACATTTTGGGTTTACTGCACCTTAAACTTCACTCCACTTCACTCAGACCTGTTGTCCTCATTCGTGGACACTTTCTGTGCCATCTAGTGGTAGTAAGAGCACAATACACTCATCCATGTAAAAACAAAATGGCTGCCATCTCTGCCAAGTCAGCCTGTAGCCGATCCAGATACAAAAAAGGACAAGGTCCAAAACCTGATCACATTTAATGGTTGAAACTTGTTTATTTATGATTAATAATGTTGATAGTTTGATATGGCAACACATTTGACCAATTTTAGCAACAGTAACAAACTAAGACGCTGTTAATTAGGAAGTACCCGTTTGAAGACGTTGGGACTTTAACGTTGTCTTGTTTGAGGACATTGGGACTTAATTATCATCGACAGTGTTTAGGTTTTTTTTTTTTTAACTTGTTGGGTCCTACTGATCCCAAATATCTAGGAGAAATTAAAAATGTTTACCAAACAAAACTTTGGGTCTCAGGAGGATATCATGGTTGCATTGCCTTCTTAACCCTGACATGACAATAGAAGATTGGATTATATCACCTATGAAAGAGGTAAACTTTGGGTTCAGCTTCCAGCAGTTCTACATCTTTTAAATACAAATTCTGTTTGTAAAAATGTGGTTATTTGACCAAGTAAACAAGGGCTTTACAAGTATATACACTGAGTTCTTCATATAAACTGTAAACTCACAATTCAACACTATTCATACCTATTTTCGTAATCGTGGATTAATAAATAAATAATACCAGATTCACAGCAGAGCATAGTATATCACATCTTTGACATGAAATGTATATAAGGGTCCAGAGGTTTGAACCATATTTCAGGAGAGTTTAAACATCTGTCTCTGCATCATTTGCCGCACAACAAACAGCAAAGCCATTAAAGTCTGCATTGTAACCAAAGTACCTGTCAGTGCTCTCATTAACTTCCTCCTCCCTCTTTTGTTACTGCGATGAAATGTCTTTAAGGTAAGTGGAAAATAAAAGCAGGTTTTAGGCCTTAACGGTTATAGAGAGGAAGGAGAATTATTCTTGAATCTTTAACCCCCAACCTCCGAGAAGGAGCTGCTTTGATCTCTCCTCTCCTCCTCTCTCTTCTTCCTCACCTTCCTCCTCCTCTTCATAAGCAGTCCGGTTACACAGATAGTTTGTCCTGTATTTACAAGTGTCTTTGGATGAAGGCATCCAGTTTTGTTTGTAACCTGATTCAAATATGACATCACTAGATGGTGTGTTCTGAAATCCCTGTTGGAAATATGAAGTAACTATTTGAGATGGGCAGTAATTGGTGTTGCAGTACGGTAGGGTTGGCGTGTTTACAGTGCTGTCGTCACACCCTGAGTCTGTCAACTCTGAGCCATCGAAGCTCTGCAAGGATGCCAATGATGGCCCGTCCTTTGAGTCTATGAGGTCAGATAAAAGGAGTTTTCTCTCTGAGTTACGTGGTGATACTTTGTCACCTGTGCTGCCCAGTAACTTAAAAGTGAGTGAAGGCAAAATGAGTTCTCCATTGGTGTCCCGCACCGTGTGCAACAGCAGTGGATTGCTCTCACAAGAGTCCAGATCAGGTGATGGTGGTCCTCCTTGAAAGGTCATCTTTGGATTTGTTCCCCCTCTATCCCAGCTTTCTCCACTGGAGGACAGTGGCAGGTTACTGGTTTGTCTGTTGTCATTGATAGCCTGCTGAAAGCCTTCATTCTGTTCAGCAGGCACGTGGACAGCCACAGCCACTACACTGTAGATTTCGGAGGACTGGGCGCTCGTGTCTTCAGTATTTGGGGTCGGACTGTGTCCACCTGTGCTCACAAAGGAGCCAGTGCTGCCTTGTTTGGCTTGGTAGGGGATGTCCTGAGGGGAATAACCTCCAGTCCCAACTGAGGGCATATTTGGCTTCGCCCGGATCGTCGCGTAAACAGTTTGTTCACTTTGAACGTAGAACTCCGGTTTGGAAATGACGATATTCCTATCTGGATGCAGTACTGTGGGTGGGCTGCTGATAGTGGTTACCTGTTTTGAAGATAAGAAGAGAGACTCATTAATGTCAAATAAATGCCAGGTTTTTGTAGATGACCAACATATTAAAATGTGGGAACTATAGCAGGGTTCCCGCAGTCATGAAATTCCTCGAGCAGTTATGAAATTGGGCATTTTTCCCTGCCTGTAAGTGGTTTGGAGCTAACAAAATGTGTTGGATGAGTTTTAAATATACGTTGTTTTGCGTATTGCTTAGAATATTTTCATTAAAATCTCAAAACAATGACTGTTGAAATGTCACCAGTATTACATGATGCACACAGACCAGACCAGTAGGCATCATTGCCAAGGTTGTGGCCCCTTTTGGGTTAAAGAAATACGCTGTCACATCAGGAGAGTAAAATGCAGTAAAGCTGATGTGTAGAGGGTTAATGAAAGCTTTCACACTGAGATTTGAGGCACATAAGAAACATAAATATTCACTGTCAGTGTGGTAAATTGCTAAATGATGCTGTGACAGTTACTACTGATGGATTGCTTACATTAGCTTTAGTGTGTGGCTGCTGCAGTAAGTTACAGTCATACAGTATGGCAGCTTGACAGTATGACTGTCTTCTCAAAATAAATCTCAGCCTATGGATCAAACTGTTGGCTATCATCAGGTTGGTTATTTACAGACGACACGCAAGTTGAAAACACACTGGTGTGGCATTACATGACACGCGTCAAGTGCCGCCCCTAGCACAAACAGGAGGTGCTGCGCAGCAATGCGTCATCAGAAGACCAAACAAAGTTGTTCCTCCACCTTTGCATTAGCTTAACTTGTCAACATAATAATCCAAACATACATAGCCTTGACATCTGCATCTGGATCTTTGGTTTTCATTCCCCCAAAACGGGATGCAGCCTTGGTGTTTCACAAAATGACTGTATGTGCTGGTTTGATGTATTGGCAGTGGGCATATGCAGGTAGTTGGTGGCAGATATGTCCAACAAGCCAGTGACGATAGTAAATGCTACCAGTTAGCTTCTCCATAAATGCCTGGGAAGTGCTTCTTCGATAATGTACACTTTTACTGCTATATAGGCCTACCCATTTTAATCTACTCAAATAAAGTCATGAATATGGGGTAAAATACTATGAAAAAAGTTAAAGAAAAGTTTTGAAACTTTATTGGTAAAACTGTGTGGGAACTCTGTATATGCTACCATGTGATTAAAAAATTGCTTTTTTATGAATCGTCTGAATGTGAGTTAAAATTGTGTCTTCATCACCACACAAGACTTCAATCACGCTGCATTTGTCATCCCTGAATGCCCCATGAGTCACTGAAATACTTTCGCACATTGCTAAAACAACATCCACAGTGTTTAATTACTTTTAGGTTGATGCGTCACATGAGGACTCTGAACATTTGTGCAGTAATACACAAGCCAGAGGGCTTGATTTGCCAGTAAGGCAACATTTCCTTGTCGACACACCAACACAGGACACAGGACAGGAAGAAAGAATAGTCTCACCAATGACGGTGGCAAGCTTTTCTCCTTTCCACCCTTCACGTAGTTGCACATACACACAACTGAGGTTATGATTATGGCTAGAAGAGCAGCACTCACGAGAAGCCATGGCAAGAACTTCAGAGGGTCACCTGAGGGAGAGGGCAGTTGGTGTCACATACCAATCTGGGAAAACACAACCTGTAAATTCAGATAACCTCAAGGGCTTTAAAACTGGGAGTTCTAAAAATTCTCAGTGACACACAAGCTTAGGCATGTTTTCAGGGAGTAGCATTGTTGCATGCCTGTGTGACGTAGGACAGAGGACATATCGGTACATATACGTACCTCTCAGAGGGAACTTATCTCAACGGAAATCTACACAGCAACGTATAGAGGTGGATTTCCCCCTCCCTCAGGGGTAGCTTTGAGTGCATTTTGCAAGGTGGAATTGCCCGTGAACCCTCGTAATATGTTGTCTGTAGTCATCTCCAATTGTCAGTTTAAGCAGTAGAGAATAAACAATAAGGCGAGCTGAGGTGAGACGAGCATCAGCTTTCATAAACAATGTAATCTAATCTCATGTCTCATCAGCATGACAGAGGAGGGAGAGGTCACCACCCAAATGCCAGTGAGGTAGATGCAGGCGTCTAAAGAGGCAACTGATGTGACAGAAACTGTCTTGATTTATTTCCAAACACTGCATCCTTTCTAAGTGGCTGCAATCACTTGAGGAGATGAGCACAAAGTACTTCAAGTAAAATAAAAAAAATAAAATAAAACACAACATTTTCTCCACAGCAGGTGGGTCCTTGAAAGCCTCCCACTAAGATGCTGAGTATCGCACTATTGCCGCAAGTGAAATAAAGTTTTTGTAAATATGATAATAGTAAATCTGCTCCCTTTAGGGACGTAAATGAAGTTATTTATTGACTTTCATCGTTTCATCCACTCCTTAAATTTGCGTAAAGTATTGGGCACATCATATACTGGTAACACATATCTTAGAAATTTTAGCCCGATTACATTAATGAGCCGATCGATGCACGTCTACTAAGAGTGTTTCAGAAGTAGTAGAAGAAGTTGTATTGAGCATTGTCCTCACCATGTAGTGTGACACAGAAGGTAGCACTCTCACTCTCTGGCCGACCATGCTCAGTACAAGGCTTGTAGATCACGTTGCCACAGTACTTGGTTTGGTTGTTCTTCAAGTTGATGACAAACCGGCCAGTTGTGGACTTGTTGACCTGGAGACACAGAGGGTCATGTGGATTACAACTGATCCATGTAGTCCATCGCAAAGGTCAGACGGATAAGAAAACTACGGCAAATCCAGAAACATTTGGGACAACAGGGACAGATGGATAACAACATCACAGTTTAAAGATCGACTGCTTTAATTTGCGTAAACGTATAAAATTATGATATGACTGAATGAATATATGTACAGTATGTCCTAGTGTCTGAATGAAGACTCACCAGCACAGCCCACTTTGGGTAGGTGATTTTTAAGGTATAAACTAATGCAACTTTGGAGGGCCCTTTTATGCTTCTGGTGATGATGTCCGCAACGGAAACTCCATTCGGCCCCAATGGCAGGGTGACATTAACATGCAAGGATGACACTGTTGTGTAGTAAGACAACGTGGGCGGACCAAAAATAGCTATAGGGAGACAAACACGAGGAGTGAAAACATGTTACAGTAGAATACATCTGGCTTAGAGGAAACAAAGACATGCATGATAGAGCGTGGAGATTCTTACTCTCTGCTATAGGTTTGAACCTGTTGGTGCTGTTGTACACTCGACCGTTGGCGTACACCTGAGCACGGTAGTGAACATCATGAAGCGATGGGGTCTCTGCAGTCAGGTCACAGGACAAAGCAGTGATGTTCTGACACTCTTGTTTTACCTGGAACGGCTGCTCCTCAGCATCACTGTAAAAAGTGCAATACGATGTAATCAGACGCTGTAGCGTATGATAGCCATGTGGTATTTAAATAACTATTTCATACAGATAAGTATTCACTAGTTTTAGTCATGGACTTCCAAAAATAAACATTATTAAGCATTTGGTGTGAAATTGTGACAACTTGCAATCTGAATCAATTCTGTGCAGTACACGGCTGCAGAGAAACAACCACACAAAGATCATCCTGGCTGTGCCAAATCAGCCATTTATCATTTAAGCACAGTTCCTCTTTGAGCGAGACAAATGACACCATTTTATTGTAACAAGGAGCTGATATTGAGTGAGCATAGTAAAACTAGTCTTCCTCTGCAGCTGATTTGATTCTGAAAGTCTCTCCGGCAATTCCAGGTGACAGTGGATGGGCTAAAAGTCAATAGGATAGGGGTGGCACTTGACATTTTGTCTGGGAGTCTGCGTCATGAGTAATTAGACGAGATGACATTTCCACTTTGTTGAGATCATTTGTAGAGACCGGGTGAAATGGAGGAAGGGAAAACTTTTAAATCAAAGCCATGAAAATGCTCTATGAGCATCTTCTCTCAATGAAGAGAGCAGTGTGCAGCCCATGATAATGGCAAGAAAATGGCCCTATAGCTGTTCTTTAGTGTTGCTAGCTGTTGAGTTGAATCGTAGCGGCAGAGTGGTGTACCTCAAAAGCAGAAATACACAAAAAAAGGCTGAATCATTTCCTGAGAATAATCTTTTTTTTGTCTCTATTCTGGGTAACAATGGAGGTTGTAGGTAAGTCAGTTTACCGTAAAACTTCAGTTAGAAGCCTCGTCCCAATTAACCCAGTCCCTTTTACTAGCCCAGTGTAGCTACACATTTTGACATATAAACGCCTGTCTCAATTGTGGTTGCCAAGCAGTTCATTTTTTATAGAAGTTCTGCGGATGTTTAAAACCAGGTTGTTGTTGACGTCAAATTATGTGTCCATTCCTCGATTACCCTCTAAGTTTTTAATATTCCTTTAGTCTGTAAGGGTCCTCAGATTAAAAGAATCAAAAGGGTTTTTCATAAGAATTAATCTTGTATTATTTGATTTTGAATTTAATTGTGAGAATTGTTTTAAACAGGATAAAGTGGTGTTGTGTTGGTATGCTGGGTGCCGTAATCCTTGAGTGTCATGACTCTTCCTGCTGCGCTGTCTGTCAGAGCTAAATCAAATCAATGATTTATAATCGATATACTGGTTTAAACAAACAAAGTGATTATATTTCCTGCTGAGAAACAGTTAGGAACTAAAGGCCTGTCCAGAAATAGGCCTGTTGCTATCAGTGATTTAAGCAAATAATAGCCCGGGCTATTAATTGAGGTGGTACAGTAATTCACTGTACACATTGAGAAAACAAAGAATGTCACTAGATTTATCCTTAATGTAAAATAATAGTCTTTGTTTTCACTATAATGATAAAAACTTTGTAATATCCAACATGTGCTGGATTCAAGTTGGATTCATTGTGTCTCTATAAAGTGTGTTCCTCCCATAGATGAGCCCAGACCATCTGGTGACCAGGGTTACACTCTTGCTACCAGCCTACAAAATATTCATTGTGCCGTGCCTCGACTGCGAGTGTTTACCCTGCGAAAACATTTTTCCTGCTTTAACCACACCTCTACGTATGGATCTGTACATAGAGGCACAAAGGTGCAAGAGGGCAGTGGACGTAAAGATGTAATAATAATAATCCTGGGTCTTACCTCCAGTACCGGACGGTATAGAGGACTTTTTGTCCAGGGAAGGCCGGTGTCATGGGGTCCCAGCGGAGCTCGTTTTGAAAGTTTCTGGAGACAAAATACACTCTCTTGTTGCCAGTTGAAAGACAAGCTGTAGAAAAAAAGGCACAAGGGCAAAATCTGTGAATCGTTATATGGCGGGGCTGATGTTGTTTCCTTGTTTTTAGTCAGCCTAGTTTCATTTTCATAAAATCTGTTAAATTCATTAACCTAAATGTCAATTTTTATATAATTTTTGTATATTTTATAGTTTATATTTTTTGTTGATTGCAAGTAAGCTAGGACACTGTTCTCTGCTGTAACAAGAGCCACAGACAACCATTAGTCCTCGGGTTCTGCTGCAGCCCAAATTTTCAATCACAGCGCAATCTGTAGAAGCCGTTCAAGCTCCAGCATCCTCAGCCTCTATATATGAAGTCCTGGGAGAGGCACAGTCACTCAATTTTTACAGTATAGCCCCTCAGGCCTGAGGAGTGATACAACGCACATACACTGGCTCCAGGACTACGGGGAGATTATGTAAGATGGACTTTGCTTCTTCTGGTGGCTGAAACTAAAAACTATGCTTTGTTCTTTGACACAAGGAAATAATTGCTTGTCTTGTGCCGGCGTACAGGAACAAGGATGCAAAACGCCATCCTGAATTTTACAGCTTGAGTCACTCATACATAGACCACATTTTAATGATGAATGGAGCGGGTGGTTTACCAGATCAGGGCATGTTACAGTTTTAATGTTATAGCTCATGTTGTTTATAGAAGACTTGAAAGACGTTAGATTGTTGCACACAGAGTGGTTCATTAAAAATTAGCATTTTTATAAGCTGTACAATGATATAGTCAATATTACATCAGCCAGACTGTGAAATGAAATCATATTTTCAGTCAATCACTATCACTTAAAATGACCAAAGTCCTCATTGTGTGCTGGGGCTCTCCTTCATTTAAAATGAGAGGGAATCACTCTCTGTCAGATACGTTATGAGGCTTTATTGCATTGCTGTGATTATTTATGTCTCCTATTGGGACTACTTTGTCAGAAAAAATGACCCATTAAATATTGGACTGCCTGTAATCAACATCTGTAAATCAAAACATAAAACCACACAAGCCCCTCTGTACTCACCATAGCAGAACAGGAGGAGGATGATGACCTTCATAGACCACATCTTCATCAAGTATGTGGGTCACACAAAAAAATAAAATCTTACTCTGAAGCTGCCGCCGCTTGTGTTGTGAGTTCAAAACAAAAGCAACATATAATACATACTGCAAAAAAGAACACAAAACAAATACAAAACAAAAACTCCCTTATCTCCAAAATAAAACCAGAGTCAATGTCAAAAGGGCTGTAAAATATTATAAAGCTGTTTTGGGTTTCAGTGCATTTTTCTAGCCTCCGTTCCTCAACCATCTCTCATGTGTCCTGGGAAAGGAGTGGCTTTACTTAGGTGTGCAGGTGTACTTTGGCATATGTTATCACTTTGTTCCTGTTTTTCTGCTTACTGTATGTTCCGCCCACTTGCATTCTCTCTCCAGACTTCCCTTTTCCTCCTCCTCCCTTCTCCACCTTGAGTCTCTCTCTCTCTCTCTCTCTCTCTCTCTCTCTCTCCCTCTCCCTCTCCCCGTCTATCAGGTTATATCTGGTTTCGAGTTTACTGGAAATGATCGAGACTCTCAACAGCAAAAGACAGAAAGTGAAAGAACATGCTTACACACACATGGTGAGGTGTGTGTGTGGTTTTTAGCTCACTGTGTACATAGAAGCTGAAACAACCTAATGTTTGTTCATAAATGCTATCATACAGTTTCGGTAATGAGCAAATAAACAGCTGATTGAATACATTTATGAATAGTGGTGTGCGCAATTATGGCATTAGAGTGATGATTCAAAACAAGCAGGGAGACGTGCCTTGTTGCTGCTTTTAATAATCTTATATTTTGAGTACTTATGATACTGTGCAGTTACTGTATACGTCAGTTTAAAAATCAAATTTGGGCTGGCAGGACAGTGAGGTGGATGCAAAAGGAAGGCCTGAGAGTGCGGGTGGGAATGTGGATGTGCAAGAGTTCAGAGAGTGACAGGAGTGATATGATTGATGGACGGGGTTCTGGTGACATAAAAGAAAGTTTATTAGAGTACCTCAACAAAACTCTTTGCACTCTACAGAATTTGAGGGTGTTTTCACTGAAATCAGAGCAGTGACTCAGCATTTTTTGTGCATATGTGAACACTTCAAGAGAACTTAGACCCCTCTGCAGCGAACCAGTTTGGTTTGCTTCAAGTACGCGTGTACAGAAACACGAAGGTTTTCCTCCAATTTTAAGTTCATCTGAAACTGAGGGGCTTCATAACTGCACTGCAGTGCCACATCAAAGTAAAAATGAAGCTATGTCAATATCTATATTATAGGCTATAGTGTGAACAGAAAGAGGAATGAGGCCCCATCAAAGCTGAAGCTGACCACAAAGACAACTGAGTCCTCTTTCTAATGAACTGACAATTTGAACACAAAAAGAACTGCATCCCTTTTCTGTTGGTCCACTTTTTTTGTAATATGAGATGATTGAGTTCAGTTCATTTCAAAAGAACTATATGGGAAAACACCCTAAATCTTAAGTTATATAAGTGTTAACATGTCCATCCTTAATTCTTGGTGCTGTATACAAAACACCAGTGGAGCAGCTGTTGTCATGCTCTCCAGCAAGTCACTGGTTGCTTTTTCATACGTTCTCTCCCTTTGAAATTTTGGTTTTGTGGACCTCTGCGCTGATTCCCACCACAGATTTTAGTGATCCTTTAGCATTGAAGTCAACATCAGTTTGTTCATCACCCCTACTTTTAGCCACAACCTCCAATCTGTCTTGGTTCTCCTCAGACAGCTGAATACTGTTTCACGTACAGCTGAATAATAATAATAACAATAACTTTATTTATATAGCACAGTTCATACAGCAAGTGCAACTCAAAGTGCTTTACATAATGAAATGAGAACATTTCGTTTGAAGTGGTCTTCTGAATCTGAGTCTGATGTCCTCAGAAAGGCTGTTCCAGAGACAAGGGCCAATGTCACAGAACCCAGCATCACCGTACTGAAGAGACTGGGAAAGCCACACCACATCACGTAGCATCAGAATGTGGGCAAACCTCTCCTGGTGGCCTCAATAACAAGCACCTAAAATAACATGCCACCATGCACTGACAATAAATGCCTTCAGTTGAATCCATTTCCTCTTTGATTTGTTTTGTCTCAGTAGGACAGGTTGGAAGTGCTTCCACAAATGCAGGATGTCATTGTCTCCGTATGATGCAAACTCTGCTTTCTCTGGTGGCCAGTGTTTACATATCACTAATGCAACCATATTAAAACTTATTTATTTTAGGGTGCATGTTTTTTTATGTGTTAAAAAGTGTTTTTTGGGCAGAACAACTGAGCTCCCATGAGAACTACATACCTTCAAGAGCTTTAGTTTCCGTTTGCGTACAGATCACCAGTAGGGTCGCTGAAGTGACGTTCTGTTAGCCAGCCTGTGGTTGCTATAGAAATGTCTCTTTTGCTTTGATGAATCAAAATCATCTCATTCTCATTCAATGCATTTTCTTTATTTTCATGACTATTTACATTGTAGATTCTCACTGAAGGCATCAAAACTATGAATGAACACATGTGGAGTTATGTACTTAACAAAAAAAGGTGAAATAACTGAAAACATGTTTTATATTCTAGTTTCTTCAAAATAGCCACCCTTTGCTCTGATTACTGCTTTGCACACTCTTGGCATTCTCTCCATGAGCTTCAAGAGGTAGTCACCTGAAATGGTTTTCCAACAGTCTTGAAGGAGTTCCCAGAGGTGTTTAGCACTTGTTGGCCCCTTTGCCTTCACTCTGCGGTCCAGCTCACCCCAAACCATCTCGATTGGGTTCAGGTCCAGTGACTGTGGAGGCCAGGTCATCTGCCGCAGCACTCCATCACTCTCCTTCTTGGTCAAATAGCCCTTACACAGCCTGGAGGTGTGTTTGGGGTCATTGTCCTGTTGAAAAATAAATGATCGTCCAACTGAACGCAAACTGGATGGGATGGCATGTCGCTGCAGAATGCTGTGGTAGCCATGCTGGTTCAGTGTGCCTTCAATTTTGAATAAATCCCCAACAGTGTCACCAGCAAAACACCCCCACACCATCACACCTCCTCCTCCATGCTTCACAGTGGGAACCAGGCATGTGGAATCCATCCGTTCACCTTTTCTGCGTCTCACAAAGACACGGCGGTTGGAACCAAAGATCTCAAATTTGGACTCATCAGACCAAAGCACAGATTTCCACTGGTCTAATGTCCATTCCTTGTGTTTCTTGGCCCAAACAAATCTCTTCTGCTTGTTGCCTCTCCTTAGCAGTGGTTTCCTAGCAGCTATTTGACCATGAAGGCCTGATTCGCGCAGTCTCCTCTTAACAGTTGTTCTAGAGATGGGTCTGCTGCTAGAACTCTGTGTGGCATTCATCTGGTCTCTGATCTGAGCTGCTGTTAACTTGCGATTTCTGAGGCTGGTGACTCAGATGAACTTATCCTCAGAAGCAGAGGTGACTCTTGGTCTTCCTTTCCTGGGTCGGTCCTCATGTGTGCCAGTTTCGTTGTAGCGCTTGATGGTTTTTGGGGACACATTTAAAGTTTTTGCAATTTTCCGGACTGACTGACCTTCATTTCTTAAAGTAATGATGGCCACTCGTTTTTCTTTAGTTAGCTGATTGGTTCTTGCCATAATATGAATTTTAACAGTTGTCCAATAGGGCTGTCGGCTGTGTATTAACCTGACTTCTGCACAACACAACTGATGGTCCCAACCCCATTGATAAAGCAAGAAATTCCACTAATTAACCCTGATAAGGCACACCTGTGAAGTGGAAACCATTTCAGGTGACTACCTCTTGAAGCTCATGGAGAGAATGCCAAGAGTGTGCAAAGCAGTAATCAGAGCAAAGGGTGGCTATTTTGAAGAAACTAGAATATAAAACATGTTTTCAGTTATTTCACCTTTTTTTTGTTAAGTACATAACTCCACATGTGTTCATTCATAGTTTTGATGCCTTCAGTGAGAATCTACAATGTAAATAGTCATGAAAATAAAGAAGACGCATTGAATGAGAAGGTGTGTCCAAACTTTTGGCCTGTACTGTATGTCCACTGTCATATTTATGCTTAGTAAAGCCTTGACTTCACTGTTGGTCCGTTTGTCAGAGTTTCCTTAAATTTTTTTCATTATGAGCTGTTGTTTGTGTTTCGTGTTGTCCGTTGTTTACACAACTAATAGGGGTGGGAATCAGAAAGCAATTAATTTTATTATTCTACTAGGCTACCTAAAGTTTAATTTGTATTTGTAATATTAATAATTTATATAATAAAAAAATATACTTGGCACTGTGTGATAATACGATAGTGCCACACAAAAATATTGCAATATTATGCTGTATCAAACTTTTTTCCCTCACCCCTAACAGCTAACGGGTTTTTAAAAACTTTGGATGCCAGTGCAGCATTGGCTGTGTTTGACCAATCATTGCAGCTACACTTATGACGTCTGGTCCAATCACTGTTAATTTACATCAATCATGGTGAGTGGGTTGGGAGAGTACCTACTCTTTAATAAGAGCTGACAAAGTAGCAAGCGCAAAATGTCGTTTCAAGAACGATGGTTCCTAGTTCCTGTGGTTCAGACACAAGTAATTTTTGGGTTCTTGGAACTATGAAAAACTTCCTCTTGTACAACAGTGCCCATTGATGGCGGCCAAAGACCAAGAATTGGTTGTGAGTTTCTTAAAATGGTTACCAATGGCAACCATTGTCGAGCCTTATCTTTCCAATAATGGTGGTGCTGGTACTCCAACATGTCTACTTTACTAAGGTACAAAGTTGATTTTCTTTTTGTATTTTGCTATAATCAGAAAAGGTTTGTACAAGTTCAACATTGCAAGAAAGACGAAATAAATAGTCTCAGTAATGGTAATGGTCAGGTGGGATAACCAGGGTTTGAGGTGGGCAGGTGGAACTTCCAGGTTGTTGTATGAACATAAAGGACAGGTAGCTTCATCAAAGCAAGCGTCAACATTGAGCCTTTGAAGAATGCTTCACGGATAATTCTCACGATGACTGAATTAATTTCCTACACAGGCGAGCATACACTTAGAGCTCTGGCACAGGAACACCTACTGTGACAGGAATGCAGCTATTGTTACTGTTATTCTTAGGTACACTTGTGTCAGGCGTCGACGCCATTGTTTAAAGGGTGGATTTAAGAGTTGATGAAGATACACATGATGTTTGAACTCTGAGTAATGACTTTAAATACCAAATGGCATGCATGGCCACCCAAACATTACACCCATAAAATGCTGCGAGTGGTTTCATCCTCCTGTTGTGATTGGCAGGGTAACATCCTCATCTTGGACACCTACCAGCTCACTTGTTGCACTCTCTTGTGGATACAGAAGTATGGCTAAATCCTGCCAATATAAATGATTGTTTAATTGGTTTAGTACTAAAAACTTTAACTCTCCTATAGGTGAGAAAACTAATAATTTTAAAATAGTTTGTGCCTATAGCCTTGGAGTTAAAAGACCTCATCACTCATTACTTACTTACAGACTAAATCAAAATACAATTCATCAGAACAACAAGTTCACAAAGATAAAATTTGGGAGAACTGGAGTCTGAACTCTGTGGGTGTTTAAACCCTTCGCCCTAGGATAGTTGGGACTGTGTTTTTCTTTTACTGTCTTTAATACAAAGATATAAATTCTGCTTTGTTAGGGCAGCAGTTTAATTTATGCATACCTTTGGAATCTGATCATTCGTAAAATCAGGACTTGGACAAGCAAATGTGCCTTTGGCTTCCCCTTCTTTATTGCACTCTCGGGGGCCTACTGTTCCAGTGGACTGAAAATTCTAGCCCCAAATGTTCTTTTCTCTGTCAATAACGTTCGCCTGGTGAATTCACACAGATCCCATATACTTTTTTCTGTACAGGTCTGTACAAGGACTCCCCCAAATATACTAAATGTATTCACAAAGCTGTGTTTCTCCATTAAAGATGTTGGCTTTGATTTATATTCATAAAAAGGCTGTTTAAGATGAAACTGAGCCTTTAATGTGTCCTTAAAGTTATGTCACATTTATGTATTTGCAGCTTTTATGTTTCTTGAAAGGAAACGTTGCATTTTTAATATACGTTAATTTTGATCCCCCCTCTGACTCATTTCCCCTCAAATGAAGCAAATTGTCCACGTGACTCCTTGTCTCTTTATATTAAGTTGTCAGCAGTTCAACCAAAGCTTTTTCCCCCGTCTTGCTTGAATAAAAAGTTACATCTTGTACAACGCAAATTGATTTTGCAGACTTTACTTAAGTGTTCAAACTACATGTGCTAAGTAAAAGTGATTTTAAACAATTTGCATTAAGTCATAATTAGAGTGCTGCTTTTCCAGTGCCAGTGAAACACAGTGTGGCGATAATTTCTCCTCTACAGCGAGAACTTTTAAATATACTTAGATTCAAACCATTACGCATACAAAAGAAGCAATCAATCTAAACTCAGACAGACTGACAGATTTTAAATGGATGAAGTTTTGGTTAAATATGTCTCATGAAGGCAGCCTTTACTGAATTGCCTTTGCAAGAATAACGTGAAGCACAGATTGATTTATTCCACCAAAGTAGAGGCAGTCTACTTCAGCTAATCTCATTTAAAGCCTTATTGATTTCAGTCTTTTCCTAATATTACATGTACTGATCTCTGTGTACACAATCTGTCCATCATCAGCTGTTGTCTGTTTTCACTAAGTTATGGTCAGTGGTACCTTATTATAGGCAACAACATCCTGGCAGTGATTTGCTTCGATGGTCAATTTTAATAAGGCCGTTGTTTGACTACTCTCCTGTAACCGGTGTCATTACAGTATGCCACCTGGCTGCAAAATCATAAGGGCCCTGCCTCATTTGTAAACCTCAGAGATCACGCTGGCTTTACATGGAACATGTTGAACTGTTTTATGTTTCGTGTTCGAGTGGCTAAACTTAAGAGAACACAGGTGCAAGACAACAAAAATTGACACTGCGATATTCTACTTTATTCTCTTCTGAAAGGTAGTGATTGTCTTTATGTTGTCTGCATTGTAGAACCATGATGAATACAAAAAGAGTAGGTGGGCTTTACAAAAACATCAGGGGCCATATTCATAAATGTTCTCCAAATATTCTCAGAGCTTAGACTGACCAAACGTCCTCTTTTGCCCGGACATGTCCACTTTTCACGTCCCGTCCGGGGCGTCCGGGGTTTTTTTATAAACTGATGATAATGTCCGGTTTTCCGTGTGTTTGTGTGTGTGTGTGTGTGTGTGTGTGTGTGTGTGTGTGTTAGACTGCGGCACGGGCAGCATATTTCTGTCCGAACCTGAACCGAGCCCGACATTATTTAATGACCAAAGCACTGAGTTTGTGTCACACAGTTGTTACAGGCTATTTAACAGGCCGGGCATATGCCGTGGGTGCTCGGCTGCGGAGAGGGAGACCTCCGTGTTTGAGATGGGAGTGGGTGGCGGGAGGTCTGACGCTTCTAGCCAGAGGGAGAAATAAAACAAAATAAGATAAAATAGGAAAAACCTGTCTCCCTCTTTTATTTTATTTTCAGCGTTTAATCAAGGCGGAGGCGGGTGGCTGGAGGTCCGAGACTTCCAGAGAGGGGAGAGGTAGAAACAAACAGCCAATGTGTGTCTGTGTGTGTTATGTTCAGGTGTTGTCACGTAAATAACAGTGCCCAAGCAATAAACAGGACAGACAATAGGATTTTATTTATTTTTACACTACATTTTCACTGAAAGCTGACCGAATCCGACCCGAGCCCGAATACAATTTATAGCTACATTTTTGACCAAACCTGGCCGACCCGTCGGGTACCGTCGGGCTCGGATCGCCACACTCTAGTGTGTATGTGTCCCCTATTGGGGCCTATCTGAATTTCTGTCTTTGAGAGATATTATTTTGTAATATAACTGACTTTTCTATCCATACATATAAATTTTATATACAGTACAGGCCAAAAGTTTGGACACACCTTCTCATTCAATGCGTTTTCTTTATTTTCATGACTATTTACATTGTAGATTCTCACTGAAGGCATCAAAACTATGAATGAACACATGTAGAGTTATGTACTTAACAAAAAAAGGTGAAATAACTGAAAACATGTTTTATATTCTAGTTTCTTCAAAATAGCCACCCTTTGCTCTGATTACTGCTTTGCACACTCTTGGCATTCTCTCCATGAGCTTCAAGAGGTAGTCACCTGAAATGGTTTTCCAACAGTCTTGAAGGAGTTCCCAGAGGTGTTTAGCACTTGTTGGCCCCTTTGCCTTCACTCTGCGGTCCAGCTCACCCCAAACCATCTCGATCGGGTTCAGGTCCGGTGACTGTGGAGGCCAGGTCATCTGCCGCAGCACTCCATCACTCTCCTTCTTGGTCAAATAGCCCTTACACAGCCTGGAGGTGTGTTTGGGGTCATTGTCCTGTTGAAAAATAAATGATCGTCCAACTAAACGCAAACCGGATGTCGCTGCAGGATGCTGTGGTAGCCATGCTGGTTCAGTGTGCCTTCAATTTTGAATAAATCCCCAACAGTGTCACCAGCAAAACACCCCCACACCATCACACCTCCTCCTCCATGCTTCACAGTGGGAACCAGGCATGTGGAATCCATCCGTTCACCTTTTCTGCGTCTCACAAAGACACGGCGGTTGGAACCAAAGATCTCAAATTTGGACTCATCAGACCAAAGCACAGATTTCCACTGGTCTAATGTCCACTCCTTGTGTTTCTTGGCCCAAACAAATCTCTTCTGCTTGTTGCCTCTCCTTAGCAGTGGTTTCCTAGCAGCTATTTGACCATGAAGGCCTGATTCGCGCAGTCTCCTCTTAACAGTTGTTCTAGAGATGGGTCTGCTGCTAGAACTCTGTGTGGCATTCATCTGGTCTCTGATCTGAGCTGCTGTTAACTTGCGATTTCTGAGGCTGGTGACTCGGATGAACTTATCCTCAGAAGCAGAGGTGACTCTTGGTCTTCCTTTCCTGGGTCGGTCCTCATGTGTGCCAGTTTCGTTGTAGCGCTTGATGGTTTTTGTGACTCCACTTGGGGACACATTTAAAGTTTTTGCAATTGTCCGGACTGACTGACCTTCATTTCTTAAAGTAATGATGGCCACTCGTTTTTCTTTAGTTAGCTGATTGGTTCTTGCCATAATATGAATTTTAACAGTTGTCCAATAGGGCTGTCGGCTGTGTATTAACCTGACTTCTGCACAACACAACTGATGGTCCCAACCCCATTGATAAAGCAAGAAATTCCACTAATTAACCCTGATAAGGCACACCTGTGAAGTGGAAACCATTTCAGGTGACTACCTCTTGAAGCTCATGGAGAGAATGCCAAGAGTGTGCAAAGCAGTAATCAGAGCAAAGGGTGGCTATTTTGAAGAAACTAGAATATAAAACATGTTTTCAGTTATTTCACCTTTTTTTGTTAAGTACATAACTCCACATGTGTTCATTCATAGTTTTGATGCCTTCAGTGAGAATCTACAATGTAAATAGTCATGAAAATAAATAAAACGCATTGAATGAGAAGGTGTGTCCAAACTTTTGGCCTGTACTGTATATAAAAATTATAAGGCATCTTTGAGTAAACTGCGAGTATCATTTAAGTAGGCTTTGTCGTGGCCGGGCTAAGTGTCCTCTTTTTTGGAAATCAAAATATGGTCACCCTATCAGAGCTCCTGTCTTAACATAAAAAATCTAGCTTAGGAGTCCATCCCTTCATTTTCATCCGCTTACTCAGGTCTGGGTCGTGGGTGCAGCAACCTGAGCGAGGTATTGCAGACATCCCTCTCCTCGGCGGCATTTTCCAGCTCCTCCTGGGGGATCCCAAGGCGTTCCCAGTCCAGATAAGATACATAATCACCCCAGCATGTTCTGGGTCTACCCTGGGGCCTCCTATTGGTTGGACATGCCCAGTAAATCCTCCACAGGGAGCTGCTCAGGAGGCATCCTGATAAGATGCCAGACCACTTCAGCTGGCACCCTTTTGACGCAAAGGTGCAGCAGCTCTACTCTGAGCTCCCTCTGAATGTCTGAGCCCCTCACGCTATCACTAATGCTGTGTTCACAACAGTATGACAAGCTAAATTATCACTGAGTCGCTGTTGGAGTTGTTGCTTAAAGTTTGTCTGTGTCTGATACTTGCCACTAAGCTCCTCAACCAAACGTCATCTAAAGTTTGTATTTGGCCAAAAAATTATTTGTGCTTTTGATCAATGTCTGAGCCCCGTGTTAACATCACATTTTGCTTTCCCATTGCATTCTTAGTGTGCACCGCAATGCACATAAAGCTAATGTAGCATCTGCTAACTAAGCTAAATAACAGTATCATAGCTAGAAACAAAAACATATGATGGTTAACGCCTCACTGCGTCATTGGAATGCTGTAACAACTTGAGGCCAGCTCAACTTTGATTTGTAGCACGTCACACCCATTCGCAGCAAATAGTGTTTGGTCACCAGCTTCTATTGAAAATGACTCATCATCTGATGCTGTGTCCCTCATAGCATGAACACAGCATAAGGCTGAGTCTAGTCACTCTTCTGAAGAAGCACATTTTAGCTGACCATTTAGCTGCTTGTATCTGCGATACAATTTTTTCTATCACTGTGCTAACCTCATGACCATAGGTGAGGGTTGAAACACAGATAGACCAATAAATTGAGAGCTTTGCCTTCTGACTCAGCTCCGTCTTCACCACGATGGTCCGGCACAACGCCTGCATCACTGCTGACACCGCACCAAACTGCCTGTCTGTCTCAGGCTTCATTTTACCCTCACTCATGAACAAGACCCTGAGATACTTGAACTCCTCCACGTGGGTCAGGACCTCACCCTACCCAGAGGGGGCAATCCACAGGTTTCTAGCAGGAAACCATGACCTCAGGCTTGGAGGTACTGACTCACATCCTGACGGCGTCACACTCAGCTGCAAACCTCCTTAGAACTTAGGAATGATTTATATGGACAGAAACTTTTACCTTTTATAAGGAGGTGTGGTTGACCCCATTGCAAGGCAGGATACATTCTTCTGTAAGGTGTGATTGGCTGTCCTTTTGTGAGCCTGCAAGGTGTGGACAACCAGTGTAAATTAAATGACCTGCGTCACAATATGATACTTTGAAAGTGCTGTAATTATTAGTGTGATCACTCTGCTGATGGAAAGGTTGAGACAGACTCAAGTCATCACTGCTGCACTGTTGCATTCTCCAGTTGCTGAATACCGCAGTGTTGTGATCGCTTTCATTTCTGCCGTTTAAGCGTTACTGTGTCAAGGTGGGAGATGTGAGCGCATCTGTAATGAGATTGACCACAAACATTATCCCTGCATGATCTAATCTATAGCATTTCATTAACATTCAGCATTGGGAGACTATTTCTCGTGACACTGTCTTTCCCTCACCCTACTAAGAGTTTTTCACCTTAGGAGCTCTCTTAAGGACTAAGTTGCTTTGTGAATAACTCTTATCTTTGCCAGGATCCAGCCTTAACTGTAAGGGGATGACATCATGGTCATCACTATGAGCAACTCTTTTACCAGAACGTTTTGTGAATACGGCCCCAGATATTATGAACAAAGAGGGTTTTTTTCTGGTTTATTTCATTTCAAATTCATGAGAATTCATTTGGACTCATTAACACTTTAATCATGACTCCATTTGAAAGCACCATCAGTCTTGATAAAATTAAAATGGCACCAACCTCAACCTGGTACACCAGCGCATGAAAACCTTATGAGTGGTTCAAAGCACGTAATCAGAATCAGAATCAGACATACAGTGGTGGAAAAAAGTTTTCGGACACCCTTAAAATTTTACACAATCTCAAATATTATCATGAAATATTTGTGGAAAAATCTTTTTTGTGTTTCAAAAGGTGTGGCTGCATTAGACAGATACAAACAAATACAAATTATATTTTTTTGTTTGTTTACAAGAAAAACTAACATAACTAAATTCTTGACAGTTTCAGTATGTCAGTTCTCAACATTGTCGGTATCAAAGTCAACAAATAACAGAGAATGTGTTCAAAACTGAACAAAAAATAAATAAACCATCACATCATCAAAACGATATTTAGTAGTCCTGCCATTGGCACGTAGTAGAGCTCTAATCCTGGCTGGCATGTTCCCCATGAGCCTTTCACACTGTTGAGGGGTAATCTTGTCCCATTCTTCTTGAATTACTGCTTTTAATTCTTCTAAATTCTTTGGTTTATGCTTTGAAACAGACCTTTTGATAATCCAGATTTTCAATGGGGCTCATGTGCGGGGATTGAGCTGGCCACTCTAAGACCTGGATACTGTGCTCCTGCAGCCAAGTTCTACTGGCCTTGGATGTGTGGCAAGGGGCATTATCTTGTTGAAACATCCAGTTTTTACCTCGACGGAACAGTGCACGCGCAGAAGGGAGCATGTGGGTTTCGAGAATGGTACAATACTTGGTAGAGTTCAATGTGCCATCACAGACAGTGAGATGACCACTCATGCATCCCCAAACCATGATACTGCCTCCACCATGCTTGACAGTAGGTACTGTACATGCTGGAGATAATGCTTCGCCTGGCCTTCTGCGTACCCTCACATTAGTAGGAGGAAGATAAAGCTGAAAACTGGACTCATCTGACCACAAAATCTTCTTCCAATTCCTGGCTGTCCAGTTCTTGTGTGCCAGGGCCCAACGACTCCGGGCTAACCTCTGTCTCTCATTGATCAGGGGCTTCTTGATAGCCTTGTAGGACCTTAAGCCATGATCTAAAAGTCGGCCACGTACAGTGTGGGTGGAACACTGGACACCAGTTTGGTTTGACCACTGCTGCTGAAGCTCCTGTGATGTCATTCGGCGGTTTTGCCTGCACATGCGGATCAGGATGTGGTCATTTCTTGCTGAAGAAACCCTTGGACCCCCAGATCTTGGATTGTCTTCCAGGCTGTTGGTTCGTCTGTATTTCTGCAGAGTGTATCCAACTGCTGAAGGACTGCATCTGCACTTCCTGGCTATCTGGCGGCAACCGTACCCTTCCTGGCTGAGAATCTTTATCTTCAGGCGTGTTTCCTGCATTAAGTTCCTTGTTTTAGCCATTTTTGTGTCTGAAGAACTTTCAACTGTGCTGGCTTTATGTAGACACGAAGCTTGGCAACAAAAATTGTGTCTTAATAAAAAGAACGACCTACATCACTGGTACCAAAATGACCCAATACTCAAAATTTCTTATGTATTTTTATGGAACCAATCAATTTTAAGTTTTTAATGGCTTTTTTAGGATTTATTTAGTATTTTGGCTGTGACTGTACTAAAAGAAATTGCACTTGAAGACCTAAGAGTGATTCTTAATGCAATATTTCACAAATGCATGGGGTGTCCGAAAACTTTTTTCCACCACTGTACTTTATTGATTGACTGAGGGAAATTGGATGATGTCATCTGTACTTGGATCCTTATGGGTCTTAATGCAGAAAAGCCACAGTAATTAATGCTGTGTTATTCATGATATGTTAATAAGATGAAAAATGTTAACTGCCTTTAACCAAATGTCCTCTCACCAGGACTTCTCAGTGCCTGAGTCTCCTACTTCCTTTGAAGCTCAATGTAACTTAGTCAGACAAAAAAATGATATGAAATCTATGGTATGCTGCACAGTTTGACACATCTCCAGTATGGCACCCTGTTTTCACCCTATGCTTCAGTGAATTTTATTGTGAGAGATCCTTTTCGTTTCCCCCTTGTCGCCAAATTAATTCACATTGGTGGCACCCCTGAGAGGAGGAAAGGCTTTGATGTTGTTGGACACAAACTGAGGAGATGTGATGTACTTCTGTGAGCTTTTGCACTTCAAGAACATCATCAATGAATCATCCTTTGCACTGTCGCAGCAAATCAAATGTATCTTGCATCTCTCACCTTCGCCAGCCTGTTTGAGTCAGAGAGACTGAGCGAAACCTTTGATCTTATTCAGTAAACACAGGTTGGACTGGGCAGGTTCTGGCTCTGGATTAGGGCTCAGGGAGAGGAGAAACCAGATTTTCTATTTGAAAGATGATTTCTGTGCTGAAATCTGGTGCAGCAGAAACATTTTGGAGAATGCCTCTTCCCAATTTTTGGAATTCATGTTTGATTTTGGAGCAATGTCTGTGCAGCCTCCACCAGTTACACAAGGACGTACATCACCAACTGGAGCTGAAGAGGAGGTGGTTATGGTAAATGATCAGTGGGTAAAGCTCCATAGAGAGCAGGTTCATTCTCTTGTGTGTGTATTTACATGATTTTTTGGCTGGACTGCAACAGTGGTCCAGTGCTGAAGCACTATAGTGAAAGTTTGTGAATGAGTGAATGCCACCATTGAAAGCCCCCTAGTATTTACCGTACATAGTCCAGCCATCTACAAGGTTTTGACCTACTTATTTTATTTATTTTATGAATCAGTGGAAAGTATTTTGAGCATTTGGAAAATGCTAAATTACTGCATATACTGTGGAGTATCTTGTTTCAAGTTTACCAGTTACAAAATACTCAAAACTAATCGAAATACATATTTCAAATACAAGTAACAGAAATTCTGCCCATCTCTGATCACTGTTTTGCATGAAGGCTCCAATAAATGAATGAATTAATAAATAAATAACTTGATTTTGAACCACAATAATAAAAAAAACATAATACAAAACAAACAAGACAAGGACAACAGTGTCTGAAAATGAGTAGGTAGCAGTAAAACTTGTATGCCTTAACCCTTTCTTACATTTCATCTTTTAACTCATATATTATTTCAACAAAATCCCAAATTTATGTACAACTAATATACAACTATCCCCGTCTATTTACCACCCAAATAAATAAGTAATAAATCCAGTTTATGTACAGTCCAAGTTAAAGTCCCACTGATTGTCACACACCTGAGTGTGCGAAATTAGTTCTCCACATTTGACCCGGTGCCACGCTCCGGAATCATGTGGTGATCTAACCTCCCAATTCCTCACCCCTAATGCTGAGTGCCAAGCAGAGAGACAATGGGTCCCATTTTTTATAGTCTTTGGTATGACCCGGCTGGGGATCGAACCCACGACCTCCCAGTCTCAGGGCAGACACTCTACCGCTAGGCCACTGAGCTGGTTGTACCACCCTTTGTTACAAAATAAATAAGCACTCCCCTAATACAACCTTTTCTCGTCTTTATATCTGCCAAAAATATCTTTTATGTATTGTTTTTATAATGATTTATATTTGTCCTTTGTTTCAATTTATCAGGTAGCACATTCCACAAATAATAAATAACTAGTCCATACCAATTGGTAGCTTTGTCACCTTCTACCTATGCCAATCCTCAATGCCTATGTGCAGTTTCACATAGACTGACCACGTCAGTGAGTAGAAAAACGTGGGACAGACAGAATGACTGATTGAGTTTCCATGATTATGTACAGCATACCATACCATGACTTAGTCATACCAAAAATTAGAAAAAAAAAACAAACAGCATTCGGGGGGAGCCACAGCAATTGGTTGCATTTTAGCCATTTTTAAGCATTTTTCTGTTGTTATAGCGCCACCCAGTTGCCAATTAGAGTTAAATTTCTCCAGTCACCTTGAGGCGTCCTGTTCTACATATCTACCAAGTTTAGTAAAAATCAATATGGCGTTTAGGTCTAGATAAGAAATTAGCTCTCTAGCGCCCCCATTTTGTTTGATGGGGTCAATAATGGAGGGGTCCCCTCAGATTATGTGTGGTCATATGCCTACAAAGTTGCGTGGTGATCGGTGAAACCCTTGAGATGTTATACACCTTTATGTGATGAGCCATGCCCTCCGCAATATTCATTACCTTATAGAAGCTCAGTTTTAGTAAGTTTTCCAACTTTTGCCAAGAGGGAACTTTAGATATTGGTACCTAGATTATGTTCACCGAGTTTCATGCAGATCAGTCAAACTTCCTAGAAAGAGATCGCTTTTAAGTGTTTTTCAAAAAATTCAAAATGGCAGAAAATCTATATAACTGGAAGTTATGGGTTCTTGAGGCAAATTTGTTCCTCATGAGGAGAGGCATTTCTGTGCAAAGTTTCATGTCTGTATGACATACGGGGCATGAGATATGCCCATTCAAAGTTTGCAATTTCAGTCGGTTGCTATAGCGCCCTCCTTTGGCCAATTGATGTAATATTGCTTCATTCACATCCTCCCATGACCCTCTACCACTGTGCCAAATTTCACATGGATTGACCAAGTCAGTGAGGAGAAAAACGTGGAACAGAGACAGAGACACACCCACACACAGACCGAGTTTTCGTCATTATATAGTAAGATAAAAGTCACTCCCACCTGTTTTCTTGTTTCCGGTTAGTTTGGTGTTCAGTTCCAGATTAATGTATTTATGTAGTTATTTATTACTCTGACTCAGATGTTCTGTTAATTTCCAATATTGTCAAAATGTATTTGTAGGGTGGGATTGGATGACTAATCGGCTATTGGCTTTCGTCTGTTCCAAACTATTGTTATTATTTCAACCTTTAAAAGTTCACTATCTCTCGGCCTCCAGTTAAAATGTTTGTTGAACACATCTTTTCTCCCTTTTTTCTCTACTCAAAGCAGTAGCCCCCAAACAAAAACAGCTTTTTATGAAATGGGAAAGGGAGGAGGGGGAAGAGGAAGATTAAAAATCAGATGGAGTAGAAAATGATCCTTTTCATCTTTTGTCTCTCAGTAGTGTCCTTTGTGTATTGTCTAACAAACCCATTACAAATTTGCTGTGGGCATTCAGTACAGAAACACAGGCAACACAGACAACAGAGTCCATTTTTTGTTCATGTGATCTTGAAACAGAGACCTGCTCATCACAGAGATTGGTTGGGGGAGGGCGATGGCGATCATAAAGCTTGTACTGCCTGCCATGAATCCTGTCTCCCGTTAAAACCTCTCGCTGCTACCTGCTCCAACAACAACCATCAATTTCCCTCAACTGTCCCTCAAGTGAAATTGATAGAAGTTCATGAAAACCTGACAGCTGAGTGTTCCTTTCAGCAACAAAGCAAAAGGTATGTTTCACACAGTGTTTAAGGGAAGTTATCACTGAGCGGCTGATGGGTCACAGACAGACAGGTCGACAAACAGAGAGACGGGCAAACAGACGAGCTGCTTCGTTTACAGACAGGCAGAATGAGAACAAGATAAAAATACAGTTCTAAAGATAGGCTGAAAACACACAAGCTGCCCTACGCAGACAGGTAAACAGATCACTCCCTTAAAGACAAGCCAGAGATTCAAATCATACTGGTAATCCTTGACAACACAGATATTGATATACTCCCATTAAAAGCTCACCAGAGGCTGCACAAACCAGCCTTAGCCTGAACTAAAATGCATAAAATTGCACCCTTTTACTTCTGCATTAATGGACATTTAAATATGTAAAGTGCCTGCAGCATTTATGGCTCATTAGAGACAGATATCACAGATAAATCTAAACATTTTAATTAACTACAACACGGTAAGGAGGTTATTTATAATAAGGCAAAAAAGTTCTGAACAAGTACAATACAAAATAGATTGATTCCCCTGAACAACACGCTCACTAATGGCAGCGTAATGGTGTTGTGTGATGTGCCCTTTTCATAAGCTAATGAGAAATGATTTTTTTAAAATGTAAATCTCATCTACAATGTGTCTTGAGGCTACGACCCCTGGTCTGATCAGTAATGTGATTTGTGTGGTGTATGCTTGGCCTTATGCCATGGCATTATCCAAACCCATCAATTAACAGCAGATCATTATAATTTTATCAGGGGGTGGAGGTGTTTGTGAGGGTGGAGAGTCAAAAGGGGAAACTGACTGATGGAATGGCATTAATACTTGGATGAGGAGGGGAATGCGCTGATGTAATGTAGAGGCTATGACTGCTTTAGATTGCAAGCACACTAATATGTTCTGTCTGTCACAGTTCCCTGCTCCAACATGGGACTGTTGATGTATACCTGACTTCTTTGCTTCTTCATATAATGTATTCCATCTGTTGAATAATGCAACACAACCACACATCTCCATACACCTGATCACCAGTGGTCATGAATGAGAGGGATCAGACAGTCCAACACTGGCTCTGCAATGAAACAATATTAAAAGGCATATCAAGAAACATCGAACACACCACTGACTGAAACAGTTTAATAAGGTCTGGGGTCTCAGTTAAAGATAGTGTATGTACAAAATGAGACCTTAGAAAGAGGCGTACGTCACTTCCAACGATCTATAAAAACAGACTTGATGGGAGAAACTTTGACTCATGCGTACAAACATTTTGGAAACAGGAAATTGGCGATGCAGATAGTGAGGTGGAAGCCAGATTGTAGAGACTATCCATTATTTTTTGGGGCACACCATTTTTGTCCATATGAGGGATGCACCGAAATGAAAATTTGTGGCCGAAGCCGAATAATATTAAACGCTTGGCTGAATACCGAGTACCGAATATCGTTGTTTAGTTTTTCATTAGTTTTTGCAGATGAACCCCCTCCAGATTAGTGTTGTCACGTGACCAAAATTGGGACCCACGGTACGATACCAGTGAAAATATCATGGTTCTGAGTAGTATCACAATACCACAGCGAAAATGAGGCAGATGTGCCTTTTGTCATTTATAAAAAGATAAATCACTTTTCTATAATACATCAATGATATTTCAATGGAATAAATTACTTATTGACTTATTCATACTTCAAAAACAGCATCAGTGAGTGATGAACATAGGGGGGATCAAAATAAATAAATAAATAAAATAAGAATCAACCAGCCACCCTCCTCCCCTTCATAAGTAAAGAACAGTCCCTAAAGTGCGGTGAGGTTTGTGGGCCGTTACCTGCCGCAAATAGAGAAATTTGAACGGCTCGTTTCTCCTCTGACACGTCACATACCTGTGTTTGGCTGGCTCGGCTGTTCAGGTACTTCTGGGCAGTCATGACGCCAAGACGAGGATATTTTTGGAGCCGACTTCTCCGTCGCCGGTAAGCCGTATTGACAGGAATACATTACTGTCTGTGTCTGTGACCCCCATTCAACCCACAATCGGTGGGATTCGCCTTTCGTTTCTGCTGGTGGTTGAAATCTGTAGGCTGCTCACACAGCGTGCTGAATGATTTAAGCCTATTTTGCTCGCTCAAAACTATTTTTAGTCACAAATCCGAGTGAGGGACGGATCGCCACACTGCCGACATTTTACTCCGCACGTCACGGCACACTGTTTGATTGCGTTATCAAAACACGCTGCTATTATTCAGCCTTGCTTTTAACTTATTCCTCCGAATGCCGAATGTGTGAGTTTTTGCCATATTCAGCCGAATATATTCGGTTACCGAATATTCAGTGCATCCCTAGTCCATATGAACATTTTTAGTATGAATCCTATGCATCGTTTTATAAATGAGACCCCTGATCACTGCTGATGGCAGCCGAGTCACATAATGTGTCAATACAAAACTAAACCAGTGGTTCCCAACCGTTTTGACTTGTGTAGCCTTAAAACAAAGCAATGTGTTATCGTAAGTCCTATGTCGTAGGCAACTGGACTTGCTTGCGTTTCTTGAAGACGTTTCGCCTCTCATTCAAGAAGCTTCTTCAGTTCTAAATGACTGGTACAAAGTTGCAGACTATAAACCCTGTGTGGGTGGGAACCCTTGCAGAGTCGTAGGGGTCATGTGAGCTCTTAGTTTCAGAGTCGTTAAGGTCACAATGTGAGTCGTTGACCCACCTGAGAGGGGGTGGCTTATGACACTACTTATCCCCCACCTACAATGCAGTCTTGGGATCCCTCCCCAGACGACTTCACACCTAATTACCCCTGGTCCCACCTGACCCTAACGACTCACATGATGGCCAGGTGGCCACGCAACCAAGTCCAGTTGCCTATGATATCAGCACTTACGATTACCATGACCTGGATGGCTGAGAATCTTCACCGACAAAGCAATATGTACTTTACAGATGGATTACATGTCTACCAGTTGAGTCCAGTAGGACTTTTCCATTGGCACTTTTGGCTACGCCAAGTCAACCCATGCCATTGCTGATTTGTGGCCAGTTGTGTTCAAGATGGACCATCTCTAGAATGGGGCCCAATTGACTCCCTTCAAACAGGTGGCAATGGCAACATATGGGCTTTATCAACATTTTTCATAACACTAAGAGAGAAAGGGGTGGCATGGTGGTGCAGTGGTTCACATTGGCTACGATTACATGATGGCTTCTCATTCGGAATGAAATGAATCTGAATGAAATCATTCGGAATTAAAGTGTTTCCAGGTAGTTTACTATTCAAATATTCATTCCGAATGAGGGTTTACACGGTTCAATCGCCTTTATTCAGGTCTGCGTAAGGTTTGGGGCAGGGAAGGTTTCTGATTGGATAGGGGGCGGGGCGGATGTTACCTGTTTATGTTTACTGGAAGAAAACACTGTAGTCCTAGCTCCAGATAACAAGATGCTTGACGAAGCCGTTCTTAGTGCCTTTTTTGGGCGTGTTTTGCTTATATTCTTAAAGCAGCAGTACGACAACAACCTTGTTCTGCTAATGCTTCATCTGTTGAGCAGGAGAAGGGAGGCAGAAGACCGTGCTGTGGCGAATGGAAACCGGTGAGTGCAACGAGTCTGACTGCTCTAGCTCAGCCCGTTGCTATGCATCCCGTTGCTATGCGCACTATATACGTCATCGCACCAGAAGGGCAAGGAAACAAGCATGCGCAGAAAGACCGGAATGAACTTAAAGAGGATTGAGTGTATACATGCACACAAAATTCTTTCATTCGGAATGACAAACGGAATAAACCACCCCCTTTAATCGGATTTAATTTTCAATCGGAATGACCATTTTTCAATCAGAATGACCGTTTACATGACCAATTTTAATTGGAATGGCCTTTCATTCCGATTAAAACTGTCCATGTAAACGTACTGACTGTTGTCTCACAGCAAGGTTCCTGGTTCAAAACCAGGGTGGGGGTTCAAATCCTGGGGTGGGGGAGCCAATTTGTGTGAAGTCTGCATGTCCGTGTCAGCATGGCTTTTCTGCAGGTACTCCGGCTTCCTCCCACACTCCAAAGACTTGCAGGTTAATTGGTGACTCTAAATTGTCCATAGGTGTGAAAGTGAGCATGAATGGTTGTCTCTGTGTGTCAGTCCTGGCAGCTGGGATAGGCTCCAGCTGCTGATGACAATGGTGCCCTGTTACGAGTCACTTAGAGCCAACAGGCTGAAGAATTTGTTTTGCGGTATATCTTGATAACAACCAATGTTTTTCTAGCCATATTCCACTGCAATGCTGTTAAACTGGTCTCACAGAGGGAGCATCGAGGTCAGAGCACAGACAAGCCCATGTCACTAGAGCACGCTGCTGCCAGAGTAAACACTGACTTGACAGGACCTTGCGTGGCTGTGCTTTGCTTGCTTGGACCGCAACATTTTTGTTCTCACAAAAATACACAGATGAAGAAGGCAGCTCACAGGAAGTGGAGGAGAACTGTGCTCAGTGGCCAGACTGTCAGCAGTGCAAGGGTGTGTGCAGGATTACAGAGAGGAGCAGGGCCTCTAGAGGACCAACTAATACCTCCTGTCCATTCAATCACAGGATAGCTTTATTGCATCAGTCCTGCTCAAACTCTCAGATGACGCGCTCAGGCCCTGTGTTTGATTTCTTGCCAATGCAACAATCTTTTCAACTTCCATTAAAGGTGAAGAATAAGACCTGTGTAACACTGGAGCACAGACTCATGAACAGATACAGTGAAGGCCGTACAGTGAGGCAACACACCTTTATAAGAGGTGACAGAAAGGAGCAGACAAACTCACCAGTGGCGGCTGGTGGACAGGTGAGAAATAGCAGGTCTGAAACAACTTGAGGTAGAGGAGGGAGAAAAAGATGTCAGAGTAGCTGTCTCCATGGCAACCTGTCTTTTCAACTAGTTTAAAGTTTTTATATGCACAGCAGTCACAGAGAAGCAGTTGTTGGCAATGGAAATGTTAGATCTCAGGCTCACTTCCACAATGCTCATCAAGTTAAAATACAGGGATAAAATATACATATATAAATTAAAAATTAATATAAATTTGTGGTAGACAGGTGCGCAGTAATTGCAAATGAATAAACTGAATGTAAACAGGAATGTGGTAAATGCATATGCAGGATGAGAGTTAATTACTGAAGACCTGGTGTAGGCCCACCATGTTGGAAGTCTGAAATTAGGTTGAAAAACATTTTACATGGCCACACAAATGTAATCAACCTTCAAAATGACTGTGGCCAAAATAATTTTCAGGGTGAAACTTTATTTAAATGATCCACTTGCTCAATCCGTGCCATCATTAGTCTTTGCATGTAGCGTGTTAACTTTAATTTGTGTTTAATGGCATCTCTGTGATTGAAATGAGACCCAAACTGTTTTGTCATTGTAAAATTGCTCTGGCTCAGTTAATATAAATATAAATTTATGAGTCCATGTTAGGGGCGAACTTTAATGTGTTAGGCCTTGAGTAAATCATTGATTATTAGAGTACAGACAGCCCATATCCAGTGAACTTAGCTGTGAGGGTTTTAATGCCAACCTTGTCAATTTTAACTCAACATTGGTGAGTGATGTGGATCTGCAGCAGCCACCTTGGAGAGCTGGGGATGATACAGGCTAGTGACAGAGTTTACCACAGGCCCCATGCGTCATCCTGGGTTGACAACCGCTATCCATCATTCTTCCCAGGGAGGCTGGCATATTGGACATTTCATGCGTGGATAAAAGACAGAATACATCACAACAGAATAATGCGTAAATGAATGCAAGTCCCCTCTGGGCCTCTCTAAGGATTCACAAATCAAAACGTGACAATTTAAAGGCACAAACCAGCTTCTAGCCCGTAGTCTGTGTAATATTTTACTGATCTGCGCTTCACCTTGGGAATCAAATTATGAAGGAGTCATAAAATGTGCCCTCCAGAAGGAATAAGGTGTCCTCCAAGTCACAAGTCCATTTGTTCCTATTATTGCATTTTCAGAGAGGACTCTGGATTCTTTTCTTTCTCAGGAGTCAGCATTGTCTCTTGTTGTACTGGTGGATATTTGTCTGTATTTGCAGAGTACAGTGGCCTATTTCTCAAAACATCTGGCAGGGCTATAAATAATGATATAACCTCCTTTGTTATGAACCTCGACCCCAAAGAGCATGTCTTTTAATCACAGTCCATCTGAACAAACACTGCTCTGGAAAATATGACAGCTCTTAGACAAGCCAGTACAGCAAACAATGCAGTGTTACAGAGCACACTAACAGTCTTACAAAGTAACACCACTAACACATGCAAATACAGTTTATTACCATCTCCAGATTTGCAAAACATTAAAAAGGAAAAACAAGGCTGAAATAAATGTTGTAGTGCCGCAGAAAGGGTGGAACTTGTCACAAGGGCAGCCTACACACTGAGTCTTTTAAAGTCCATTGTCAAGGAGGCAAAGTGTTAGGCACATTTTCAATTGAATAAGTTAATATTTAGCTTTGCAAGACAAAGGTGAGGCATTTGGGAATATTTTGTAAAGCAAGGCTTCTCAAAGTCTGGACTGAACAGTAGGTTTTTACTGTTATCGGACCCAGCACATACCTTGTGTTATTACCGTGCACTACAAAGTGCAAAGCTTTCGATTTACTGGTCCATCTATGTCCCAACCCTTACCTGTGGTCATGAGCTCTGGGTAGTGACCGAAAGAATGTGATTGCGGACGCAAGCAGCCAAAATAAGTTTCCTCTGTGGGGTGGCTGGGCTCACAGATAAGGTAAGGAGCTTGGACATCTGGAGGGAGCTCAGAGTAGAGCCGCTGCTCCTTTGTGTCGAAAGGTCAGTTGAGGTGGTTCGGGCATCTGATCAGGATGTCCATTGGAGGTGTTTCGGGCACATGCCACTGGTAGGAGGCCCCGTGGCAGACCCAGAACATGCTGGAGACATTGCATATCTCATCTGGCTTGGGAACACCTCAGGGTCCACCAGGTGGGGCTGGAAAATGCTGGATAAGCAGATGAAAATAGATGGATGGATGTTACGAAGTGTAAGGTTTTCTATTTCAAAATCAATTTTCTGTTGATCGATAAACTGTTAGTGATTTAAAGTATACAGTGTAGCTGAAGATCGTTCACAATGATCCTGTTTCTGGATAAATGTGGTTTTAATGTGGCTTCTTTCCCCCCTATCATTGCCATCGTTGTCATGGCAGCAGCAACTACTGTGGACACAGATACACAACATGTCTCATTTTCTCTTGTACTTAGTTTCTACAACTAGTGTAAATGTAGTCATGAGAATGTGTCTGAGTCAGAAATAACTGTTTGAGCTGTGTCCGTCTCAGTTTCATGCTGGCTCAGTGACAAGAGATGAGACATTAATTAATTGCGATTAGCTGTGCCTAGTTTTAAGCAACTGATTGCAGGCAAACAACACCATTTCTCCACCAGGCTGGAATGCATTTTGGCTGTCTTGACTGTCTTGAACTTGGATTTAAGTTGCTTAAAAGGGGATCTGTTGTGCTTTTCCACATTTTGTTTCTGTTGTATACTGTTACAATGACAGATAGTCATATTAAACATGATCAAAGTTTCAAATAATGAGCTAAACATGTAAAAGTTACCCCTGTGAGCAAAAACGTCAGGTTTCAGACTGTTCTGAATACTCCGTTTCTTCTGCCCTTGTTTTATTTCAAGACAAAACAAAACACAACAAAACAGCAAGAACAGTGAATACAAAAGTGAATACAGGCCAGTAAATTAAGTGTTGTCAGGGCATAAGGGGACAAGGTTGCGTCGGCTGTCTGTGTGTCTATGCTCTACAGGTTTGACAGGTGAAAGGATGAGGGAAGGGGCTGAAAGAAGACAAAAAGGGAGAAGAAAGTATATTAAAACTAATCCTAACCTATGTCCCTCCGTCCGCTGGCAGTGAAGCAGTATCAGTACTATGGGAAAACTCCAGAATGAGTCAGCAGGGAGAGTCAGGCAGGATCAACCAGGTAATTGTTGCATCTTACAGTTACTGACTACAATTTATATTGATACAGCTGAAGTTCCCATATTGTTTTGTCTACAGGTGATTTATTTTTATTACTATTTTTATTATTATTCCAGATTGGTTGTGTTGCATTATTTTGACTGCTCTATTTTTTCTACTCTGACTACAGTATGACATAGTGTGCCAGATTTCTTTATGGTCATCTGCTTCAGGCATACTACTGCAAGTGTTTACATTTTGTAACCTACACTATTGGTTGTTCATCTATTTTGTGTCACGGACCCCTAAATTGGTACACATTCGATCACAGACCCCCGTTTGATAGGCTTTCACTTCAGGGGTCTCCATTTGAAAAGATTTTGGTTATTAGATATGATTAAGACCAGAATTCTACAGTTGTCACTGTAGTTAAGGAGATAACTGTGGAGTAAGTAAAACCTGTGATCAGAATAGTGACTTAAATCACATTGGACTCACTTCAGTAGCAAACTAAATGGTGAGAGTATACTATTCCTCATTTTCTGGGGAAATCACTCAGCGACCCCTGGGGGTCCCCTGCTTGAAAGAGCCGCTGAAGCACATATTATTCTTCTGTCTTCTTTTGTCTTTATATGAGATATCATAGATTCTGGCGATATTTAAGTTAACACAATGGTTCCTGTATATTTTGAATAGTGTATGGTAGTGGATTATACTGAAGTTCTGTTTATATTTACTTTATTTATGTGTTAGAATGCAGGCACAAGTTATTTACGCCAGGTTCGGTGGCGTAAGCAGTTTTGTGTGTATGACAGTAGGAGATTGTGGACAGCGTTTGCGTAAAACGACATGAAGTTTGTGTTGACTTGGATCGTAATAAGTTTTTGACCACGATATGCAGTGTTGACGTATAATGATGGGAATACAATGAGAATACATAGATATAGGACGTCGTGTTGGTAGTGGACCCTGCAAGATGTAAGTTTGGAGGGACTTGGCCTGTCATTTTGTTTTTCTTTTATGGATTCTCAATAAACCTCATTAAGCTTTTTCCCTGCCTCATGTGAGTACTGTGGATCTTAAGAAAAGGAACAGAAACACAAGTCAAAACCGACACAAAACACAAACTAAGTGGCCTAGGAACTGTGGTCTGTTGAAACAACCACTACAGTGCTAAATGAAGCTACATGTTAACGTTAGGGGAGTGCGTAAACTTGGCTGCTGATGTCTCCCTGATTTCAGATCATAGTCCTGCTGAAGTCCAGTTGTGTTCAGAAGCTTTTATTGGTGATTTTTCATGGTAGAAAGAGACAGTAGAAACCTTACTGTAAATACAAGTGTGACCCTGAAAATGGGTGTAATAGGTTGTGTTTTTTACAGTTGATTAAATGTTATTTTGGTATTGTTCCACACTTCCGACCTTTAGTAAAAATTAGATGCAGACCTGTGAGTTATAAGTTTGAGAACCCCTGTCATATGCCATCACTCAAAGAATAATACTAGTAAAAAAAAAACCCCCACCAAACTCAAGCACCAATGTTACCAAACAAGCTGGCCGACCAATGTTCTGTTCAGGTGGAAAAACAGAACTTTGCCCATTGTCTCTTAATGTTAACAGACCTGCACACAGCACAGCAGAAAACTCTTTAAGTCATGCTGCACAGACCTTCTTCTCTACAGCTCCAATGTTGGCTATTTCTCAGTCGCAGGAATCCATCCTAACATTATCTGTGCTCAAAACACTGAGCTCGCTTACTCACTGCAAATCGGTGTGAATAAAAGCATCAATGACATGCCTGGAATATAAACATACCGTTAGTCTGGCTGCTTCAGTCATTGTTACAGCCATCTGTGATGTGTACAGCCTTGAGCAAATCTTCCGTTTTCGAGGACTGGTACAGTTTGCTCTCGCTGCGTTTATTGTTTTTCCTCCATTTTTTAAAAAAAAAGGGAAGAAGAAGTCAATACAGTGGAAAGTTACTCGCACAAAATGAATTGACTGTTACACCTGCCTTTTCTATTTTCCAGCTTCAAGTTAGGTTTACCACTGTGACCAAAACAAATTGTACAACACCAAGGTTGATTCGTGCTACATGGACTCTTTTTCCACCACGTCAGCTTTATGATTGTGGGTAGTTTGTTGGAGTTGACTAAACATCTAGCAGGTTTTCACATTGTTGACAGAGACCCAGCATGCTGCGGTTTGTTTCCTCCCCTCAACGCCAGCCGTCTGAGTCCTCATTTCAACTTTTTGTTGTTCAGAAGAGAGCCTCCATGTCCTTGTTCGCAAAGCATCATATCCTCAATTAAACTACACTCGCTAAGCCGTTCAGCACCAGGATTATTCTGCATGGTAGTGACATTTTGTGTGTGGCTATACTCCCGTGGGTTTCTCTCACATTTAGAAAGCTGCTTACCCATTCTGACAGCATGGCAGACTTTAAGCCAAAGCACATAACACCACCCTTCAAAATCAGTCAACGTTGAAATGAAATTAAACGAAAGATACATAATGGAACAAAAGGTTCCAACTGGCTGGTGAGAGAAGATGGTTAAATGAAAGCATTCCTTTTTTGAACTGGCGACAATGGTGTCTCTTTTAAACTGGGATTATGAAAGAGAGACTGAGATGCAAAGACAGTCGGGAAGGCAGCAATGGAATGATGGGAAATGTGGAGGAATGTTGAAATGTGTGAAGCAGAAGTTGTATAAAAAAATATAGCTGTTAGTGCATTAAAATTAGAAATGAATTGTGAAAGTTTCAAGCAAAAACAAGTGCAATGTAACATCTGAATGGTGGTAAAAAATTATTATCAAGTTAATTTTTATCCAACTAGACAAATCAATAACCTTCACCTACCAATGTATTGTACATCAAGAGGACAGTATTCATTAAGATACTGTGGAGCTCAACTGTGAAACATGAACTTTTTAACTGACTCTATGTCCTTGTCCCAAAACAAAAAGAAAGTTACAAGTGGGTTAATGACAAAATTATTTGGCACTGTCCAAATCATCACTGTGCTGTGTGGCAGCTGTGTTTCTACATAGCACTGATTTATTTGATGTTCTGTTAATTTCTCTTCAGTAGTGTTGATTGTGTGGATATTTATCTTTATTGGAATTTCACTTTGCATCAAGTTGTATTTTTAAATCTGTGCATATTTCATTCTTTCCTGTAGCTGAGGTACCATGAAAAGCCATTTCTGTGTTTCTACCTCACCTGCACATGTAAACTGTTTTTATTATTTTCTATTTTTTTTTTCTTCTTCTAACCGCTTCATCCTCTTGAGGGTTGCGGGGGGGCTGGAGCCTATCCCAGCTTACATCGGGCGAGAGGCGGGGTACACCCTGGACAGGTCGCCAGACTATCGCAGGGCTGACACATAGAGACAAACAACCATTCACGCTCACATTCACACCTATGGACAATTTAGAGTTATCAATTAACCTAGTCCCCAATCTGCATGTCTTTGGACTGTGGGAGGAAGCCGGAGTGCCCGGAGAGAACCCACGCTGACATGCAAACTGAACATGCAAACTCCGCACAGAAGGGCGGGATCGAACCGGCAACCCTCTTGCTGTGAAGCGAGAGTGCTAACCACCACACTACCGTGCCGCTTTTGTTTGTTATTTTTTTTTCTGTTTTATTTATATCTAAATGTGCAAATAAACTTAAACCTAAATAAAAGTGCAAAAAATTAGCATAGTAGTTGGGATCACTCAATTGATGTGTCGTTTAAAGCTTTATTTAGTCTGATTTGATGAGTGGGGCCGTTTTTGGCACTATACTGTACTTTTAATAGACAAAACAGAAGGGGGAGGCATTTTGTGGCCACATTGTGGAGACGATATAGGGTATTCTGGCAGTTTCTCTTCTATTCTGTTTCCTCATATGAGTTTATTATTTTAAATATCATACAAATCAATTATGCAGGGCTTGACCTGGTGGATTTGACCTTTCTCTTAAGCCATAAGGTGCACCATAACTGGTAATATTGTCCAAACTTCAGAAGGCCTTGGCTCTTATTATTTGATGAAGATATCTTAATGCAGGGGTGTCTAACATAAGGCCCGCCAAAGGGTCCAATCAGGCCCACTGAATGACTTTACAGCTAATAGTGATGTACTTGTGAAGGCTAAGAGGTGTCAGGTTTTAGGAGCAAGTTAAAAGGTGAGTAGCTTCTTCATGTAAAATGCTGCCTCATAGTATTTTAACTCCTTGACCAGAATACAGTGGTCTGAAAAAGCATTGCATACATACTGTGGTCAGATTTTAAAGATACTGAACACTGTGCAAAAATATTGTCAGTCAGCAGCTTCAGTACAAAAGAATCTGTATTAGACTTTTATCTTAAAATAATATTGGTTGAATCCTCTTGCTAGGACACTGCCAAAACCTTTGATGTGTAAATGGTTTGTAAGGCAGGTAAAGACTTAACCTGCTTCCTCAATAACCTCCACTTTAGAGTGGTGTGGTGATATCAGCATTACTACACAGGAGTGGAAATGTATGGAAATATGCACATGTAATGACAGTGAGTAGCAGACTGACTGAATGTGGAAAAACTGAGACATATTGTTGAAATTGCATTTATTTTTCTAAAGAAATCACAGCCTGTTTGTCATCTGTTTTGTAAATGGATTTGCACTTTTAAAATGTACTTGATTAAACTAAAAACAGGGAAAACTTTGAAGGTGTTTGTTATTTATAGGATATTATACAATGGTTTTACTGGTCCGGCCCCGCCTGCAATCGAATCAGACTGTATGTGGCCTACGAACTTAAATGAGTTTGACACCCCTGTGTTAAGGAGATCTTGATCTTGAGTGAATAAACCACTTTAATTGACATTCACATGTATGTATTCTCTTGTAAACCCTTGTAAAGGCAGAAAAATGACTCAAAGCTTGGAGACAAATGTGGAGCAAAACACTGAAACTCAAAGAGAGCAACAGTGTGATTTTAATCCACGACAACACAGAGCTGTGAAAAATGTGACAGTTATAATTTAGTTGAAGCTGAAATAAAGTACTCATTAGTCATTTCATTATTATTGTTTTTGATCTGGGTGGTTATGAATCATTACACCGCCACCCTTTGAGTGGAATATTTTCCCTTTTAAGAACTTCTCATATGGTAATTTATCAGTCCATAAATACACAGTAAATGTCAAAGTCCGTATCGCTGTATAATAAGTTCCTGGTGTTTCTCTACTGTTGTCATCTCCCTGAAGAATGTTACATATGCTATAATGCAGTGTTGGCTGACAATTGACTGTAAACAGTGAAGTGAAATTATGAGTATATTCACATAACATTTGAATACTGTTAACTCCCCATGGGAACAATACATTCGTATCAGGCCAAAGGATTTGTTCACCACACAGTACATTGGATTGTTAGTATACAGCACTCCTACATACGTGCACACTCAATTTAGGTTTTTTACTTTTTATTCTAAGAGAATTGAGCCATATATTGTGCTTCATGTTTGTCTATGCACAACATTTATGTTTTAAGGTGTGGTTTCACTGCAGCTGATCCTCTCTAAAATTTAAGTTTTAGAAAAAAGTAGATAAAGTACACTTGCAAGATAAATGTGACACTTTCTAATGTCACAATGGAGGGACAACTATGCAGGTTGATTTTAGCGCTGCTCATCGTGGACTATATTGCTGTCATTGTTCATTTTAGTCAAACCATACAGTTTGAAAACGAGGCGCGGCTCCAACTAGAAAACAATGTGTTGATGCATTGGATGTGCTGAATGTGCATATTAAGGCAGTACAGGAGGAGGTGCACATTAATAATCCTCCAGGACTGTAACATGCTCATGTTTAACCCAAACAATGTGTCATGTGACTGCAGTTGGTTCGGATCGAGGTCAGAACACGTTCTCACCACAAACGAACCGCATTTCATTTGTTCATTTGTAACCAGACCAAGACCACCTCTTCAAGAAGGTCTCGGTGCGGTCGTTTTGGTGCACACCCGAGTGCGATTGCTGTATTTGAGTGCAATTGAATCAAACCAAACATGGCAGGTGTGAAAACACCCTCAAAAAGAGGGGTCTCAGTCCGCTTCCAAATGGACTCTGGTGTTGTTTGTTTATGGTGTGAAAGAAAACCAACCGCAGGATTTCATGATAGCAGATATTTGATTTTAACATGACTTCAGCAGCTACATCCATCTGCTGATCGTGAAATCTGTCTGCGATCTATTAACTGATCCTGATAAAGGCCATGTATATCCTGTAATCTATTTATGCTAATGCATACATGTAACTGTGTAACACATATGCATGTCAGTGGGGGAATTTTCACTGATTAAAAAGCTGTTAAATCTGTTGGGATTGTATCAGACTGTGTACTTCGTCTGTTCATTAAGTCCATTAAAAAGTGTGTGACGGTGACGCCACAGTATTAAGGCCCAAATCATTACTGTACAGGACGCCTTCTCTTCATCCTGTCGCTATATTAGTCATCATCATAACATGCAATTGATTCCCAGTCTAATAGCCTGCCCAGTCTAATAGCCTGCTCACAATCAGTTATTTCCATATGAGCTCTTTGTGAAACCAAAGAACATAAATATAAACACTTTAGAAGCAGTAAAATGCTGCTCATAAGCTTCTCTTAGTCACCGGAATTTTATTTCCCATGTGAGTCCTGATGATGCAGGATGACGAACACCAAGTCTGTCTAATAAATGAGTTATCTGTCCGTCGGTAGAACTTCATGTTCACTCCTCTTGGTTCGTTTGCAAAAAGCATAGACTATAAAAATAAGGAAGTCCACACACTTTCTGAAGTTGCACATAAATACAGCCTTTCTGGGATGGTATACATTCTGTTCTTTGTGAGGTCTGTGGTTATGAACATGTCTTGTACTGTACTTGGGACATATAGAGTGTACTGTGCAAAATAGAGATCAATATTTGGTCAAGATTGTCCTTGCTGCTGGAAAAAAAAAGCAATTACAAAGAGCTGGTTGTAGACAGACGCTGCAAATCACAAACAATGGCTGACCGTCATAGACGATATTCAGGTGATGGAGAATCTTACATACAGGATGCGGATGAATTAAGGACAATTTGAAACTATGAAAAAAAAAGAAAAGGATATGGATAAAACGCTGTCTAGGTAGAAGTTGGACTCGTTAACTCCCGCAGGCTCTGTTCATCTTTTGTTATGTTCTTGAAGTTTTTTATTCTATGTATATCCTCAATCCTTCAGATTTCCCACCTACTTGAGGTATTCCCAGAAACAACTTCAAAAAGCAATGAAGTAAAGGGAGGAAAAGAAAATAGAAACCGTGGGATAAGGCAAACCATAAGCAGGGCAATTTATTTGTTTTAATTACAGAAAATTGCACTTATTTTCTACGAACCCTGGATTATGAATTTCAATGAAGAGAAACAAAGTGGTCAAAAAATAGGTCAGTGTGAACAGAAACAACCAAAACTACAATATATAATATTTTCCCTCTGGTGCGGACCGAATGAATCAAACTACACGTGCGAAAGCAGCCTTAGTGTTCTCAGAATAGTCACACATGCTGCAAATAAAATTTTAAAAAAATAATTTATTTCCTGTAAATCTGTGGAGCTGATCTTTTACCTCCATTGCTTTCAGATCTCTGATTCTGTGGTGTTTTATTTTTTTCTTTCACCTCTCCTTTCCCTGTCATTGCACATCTTTCTGTCTCATACACACACACACACACACACACACACACCGGTTTTCCTCTTTAGACACCCTTGGCTCCTCGCCTCCCCACCTCCTCTCACCCCTACTCTCTGTTTTGCCCTTCTCTAAAGATTTGATTAATTCACGGGTGAGAAGAGAGACTCCCAGCTAACACATTAGCACAGGAGTCACCAGGAGTTCACTTTGAAGAGAGGAAAGACATGTATCCATGACCCCAAGCGATGATCTGTGGATGGCACGGCCAAATCTGTATGAGGGCTTCTTTGGGTTTTATTTTCTTGCGTCTGATCCAGAAATCTTAGAAGAGAAAACCATTCCCATAAAATTTTCATAGAAGATTATCTGCAGTCTGAGGAACTTTAGGGATGAAACTGAGCATGAGGGCAAGTAGTTATTTCGTGCACAGTTAGATTGAACTTCATATTGGGAGCTTTGAAGAGGTCATTTAAGCTGTAGTTAGTCACTTAACAAAAAACAAACAAAAAAAAAACAAAACTTTTTTCCTATATGCTATTCACACAGCACTATTTGAGACAGATTATGTGTGAAAATAAATCATATTCTTCTGCCTCCTCTTTTGCCTTGTAGTGCTTCTCATGGCCTTACTGCATGTGAATGAAAACAATCAATCAGTGTGGAGCAGTCTCTAATGCAGCTGTCAATCATGTCGATCACTGCTCATGAACTGTCAAACTAGGCAGCACTAATTAAACACAAATCAAGATTCTGCTGCTGCATTGCCTGTACTTTCTCATATACTGCTAAACTGTACAATAAAATATGTTTCTGAAATCATTCGAGGAGAGAAATATGCAATGCAGTATTTTATCAGTGCTGCCTAGTTTGGCTGTTTGACTGCAGTTCATGGAATGACTGACATTATCGACTGCTGCATTTAAGACTCATTGGCTCCAATTGGTTTTTGCTGACTGTGCTGTGGTCTGATATTAACATGTGCCATTAGATGCAGTAGGAGAGAAGGAGGGTAATGATTTCAGACTGATTCATGCACTTCTTTTAGGTTATTGACAGTTTTAGCAAACATAATAAAAAGTAATTTTCACAAAAGTATCCAACTGTGGCCTTAAGTTAGTAACAAATCTTGATTTAAAAAGCACTATTTAGAAGAGAGGCAAGACCTGTGTAACTGTGTAAAGTAGGATTTATACTTCGTCGAATCGGTGCTGTACCTACATACATACCGCGTAGGCTCTCAATGCACGGCCTACGCTGTAGCCTGACGTGCACCTCCCCAGAAATGTAACTACACTTCGTGGCAGTCCAGACCTCCTGGCTATTTTTGTAAGCTGAAACAATTTCCCTCAGTGGAAACAAAGCTTTTATTTACTTTAATTTCACAGACAAGAAACAATAAATAGTGCAGACAATAAAGCCTCCACAAAATAGCATTTTAAGTCTTGTATGTGATATATCCTGTTACACCCGCAAACGTAATTACAGCCCACAAATGTAATAAACCACAAACGTAATACAAATCTGCAGCTTTGAATGTAATAATCCCGCAAATGTAATAAATTTCCCACAAACGTAATAGCAGCTGCCTACTACAAACGTAACATACAATTTCCTGCAAATGTAATAACCATTACATTTGCAGGAAATTATTACATATGTGGGAAGGTGAAAATCTAAACTGTAATAACTTCCCACAAATGTAATATGAGACTGAATAATGATCTTTGTGGTTGTTGTTGTTTGTTTGTTTACTTACACACCTGCCAATAGTGATGCGTGTGCTGACAAGCAACCCGCAGGTCGGGTGGGGCGGGTCAGAAAGTGACAGAGCAGCGTTCTGAGTAAGTTAGAAATAACTTACAGAAACACACACACACACACACATACTGGTCATTCCTTGTCAGTTCACAGAATTACTCTGTGGCAGCAAATATGCATTTAATTGGATTTATTTTGTTGTCTGGCCTGCAGTACCTGTTCAGCACCTCGGACAGCGGGATGGGTTGGCTCTCACTGGGGGTCAGGTGCAGGTTGTAAGTTTTTAAAAACCATGATTTATAATAACTTAATCCTCCTCCACTCAAAAATGTGTTTTCTTCTTGTTCCTACAGATGAATGTTTGAGCCTCACTGTGCAGAATGATGTACAGTACAGGCCAAAAGTTTGGACACACCTTCTCATTCAATGCATTTTCTTTATTTTCATGACTATTTACATTGTAGATTCTCACTGAAGGCATCAAAACTATGAATGAACACATGTGGAGTTATGTACTTAACAAAAAAAGGTGAAATAACTGAAAACATGTTTTATATTCTAGTTTCTTCAAAATAGCCACCCTTTGCTCTGATTACTGCTTTGCACACTCTTGGCATTCTCTCGATGAGCTTCAAGAGGTAGTCACCTGAAATGGTTTTCCAACAGTCTTGAAGGAGTTCCCAGAGGTGTTTAGCACTTGTTGGCCCCTTTGCCTTCACTCTGCGGTCCAGCTCACCCCAAACCATCTCGATCGGGTTCAGGTCCGGTGACTGTGGAGGCCAGGTCATCTGCCGCAGCACTCCATCACTCTCCTTCTTGGTCAAATAGCCCTTACACAGCCTGGAGGTGTGTTTGGGGTCATTGTCCTGTTGAAAAATAAATGATCGTCCAACTAAACACAAACCGGATGGGATGGCATGTCGCTGCAGGATGCTGTGGTAGCCATGCTGGTTCAGTGTGCCTTCAATTTTGAATAAATCCCCAACAGTGTCACCAGCAAAACACCCCACACCATCACACCTCCTCCTCCATGCTTCACAGTGGGAACCAGGCATGTGGAATCCATCCGTTCACCTTTTCTCGTCTCACAAAGACACGCGGTTGGAACCAAAGATCTCAAATTTGGACTCATCAGACCAAAGCACAGATTTCCACTGGTCTAATGTCCATTCCTTGTGTTTCTTGGCCCAAACAAATCTCTTCTGCTTGTTGCCTCTCCTTAGCAGTGGTTGACCATGAAGGCCTGATTCGCACAGTCTCCTCTTAACAGTTGTTCTAGAGATGGGTCTGCTGCTAGAACTCTGTGTGGCATTCATCTGGTCTCTGATCTGAGCTGCTGTTAACTTGCGATTTCTGAGGCTGGTGACTCGGATGAACTTATCCTCAGAAGCAGAGGTGACTCTTGGTCTTCCTTTCCTGGGTCGGTCCTCATGTGTGCCAGTTTAGTTGTAGCGCTTGATGGTTTTTTGCGACTCCACTTGGGGACACATTTAAAGTTTTTGCAATTTTCCGGACTGACCTTCATTTCTTAAAGTAATGATGGCCACTCGTTTTTCTTTAGTTAGCTGATTGGTTCTTGCCATAATATGAATTTTAACAGTTGTCCAATAGGGCTGTCGGCTGTGTATTAACCTGACTTCTGCACAACACAACTGATGGTCCCAACCCCATTGATAAAGCAAGAAATTCCACTAATTAACCCTGATAAGGCACACCTGTGAAGTGGAAACCATTTCAGGTGACTACCTCTTGAAGCTCATGGAGAGAATGCCAAGAGTGTGCAAAGCAGTAATCAGAGCAAAGGGTGGCTATTTTGAAGAAACTAGAATATAAAACATGTTTTCAGTTATTTCACCTTTTTTTGTTAAGTACATAACTCCACATGTGTTCATTCATAGTTTTGATGCCTTCAGTGAGAAAATACAATGTAAATAGTCATGAAAATAAAGAAAACGCATTGAATGAGAAGGTGTGTCCAAACTTTTGGCCTGTACTGTATGTGCAGAGCTTGACACTCGAAGGCTGTTTTCACATTTATCTGCTGAAAATGCTCATATGATTTTAAGGGCTAGGGCTACAAGCCTATGTTGGTGGCTTATGTAGCCTATGTTTGAACCATTTAATTAAAATATGTCTGCATATCAAAAGCCAAAAACTTGAATATGTCGTTCATTGTTTGGAAGGGCTACAAGCATGATTTGTGACATCACAAACTTGAAACTTGAAGCCTCCCGTGCACATACGCTGAGAATGGACTTAACAGTGAAACCTTTGGGATGAAGAATAAAATTGGCATATTGATAGATTCTAGCATTTTTAATGAGGGAGAAGGTGTAGATGTCATTTTAAGGATTTTAACAAGATAATTGAATTTTTTGTGGACAAACTATATCATACATTATTATTTAAAGAGAAACATTTATATATGTTAAAACATGTCTTGAAGGAATCTTTAATGATTAAATGATCATTTATTTTCATAAAAAAAGATAACTTAATTGTGATAATAATCACAATTATTTTAATCATTATTATTATTATTACTATTATTTTTCTTTTAATTATTTCTTCCCCATAGACACACATATACAAAATCACACATACAATAATATAACTCGAACACACATGCACGCCCACAAACAGAACAAGTTTTAACAGTACTATGCTACTCTTTTCTTGTTTTAATTCATGAGATTCATTAATTTTTGTTGAATTGATTCTTGATGCTTTGGCAATGTTGTTGTTATGATATTTACACCAATAAAGCAAATTTGAATCTAACTGAATGAATAAACCCTGAATACTAAAAATCTGCAGCTTATACAAGTTGCTAACTAACGAGGTGCTGAACAGGTACTGTAGGCCAGATGCTGCAGAGAAATCTGTATTAACAAGAGGCAGAAGAAAATAAAATAAATCCAATTAAATGCATATTTGCTGCCACAGAGTAATTCTGTGAACTGACAAGGAATGACCAATGTGTGTGTGTGTGTGTGTGTTTCTGTAAGTTATTTCTAACTTACTCAGAACGCTGCTCTGTCACTTTCTGACCCGCCCCACCCGACCCGCGGGTTGCTTGTCAGCACACGCATCACTATTGGCAGGTGTATAAGTAAACAAACAAACAACAACAACCACAAAGATCATTATTCAGTCTCATATTACATTTGTGGGAAGTTATTACAGTTTAGATTTTCACCTTCCCACATATGTAATAATTTCCTGCAAATGTAATGGTTATTACATTTGTGGAAAATTGTGTGTTATGTTTGTAGTAGGCAGCTGCTATTACGTTTGTGGGAAATTTATTACATTTGCGGGATTATTACATTCAAAGCTGCAGAGTTGTATTACATTTGTGGTTTATTACGTTTGTGGGCTGTTATGACATTTGTGGGTGTAACATATCCTTCAGGAATTTATACTGACTTCACATGAGTAGAGGAAATCTCTGCTCATCGCTAGGCTGATTTATACAATGTAAAATGCCATTGGCTTGCGTTAACATGTTGTATTTGTTTTGAAAATGTGTTTAGTATAACACAGTTTTTATGTTGGTGAACCTTGTGAGTTGTAATGGAGCTGAATTTTTTTAATGTTACCTTTGTTAGATGTTGCTGTTGTGCCTGCCTTCATATGAGTAGAGGAAAAGTCTGCTAGCTGCTAGGCTAATACCATAGGCTTGTGCTAAAAATATTAGCTGTTGTCTCTGTGGGGAAAAAGTGTCCAGATAAAGACAAGTGCTTTGTCTGTGAATGATGCGAGTTATAATGAAGCTGATCTGTGTACTCATGTTTGAAATTGTTGCTATAAAGCCATGTTTAATGTCCGTTTAAGGTGTGTTTTGAATCAACTAAACTTTACAGCACTTCACAGAAACCCCACTGCCAACTCGTGTTCTGGGCTAACTGCAGAGTGACACAGACACACCACTGCATAAGTATAAATGCTCACAATGGTGTAGGCCACATGCATAGGCTACGGTGTGTGGGCTCAGTGTTTAGCTAACACATAAGTTTAAATCCAAAGTAGACCCTTCAATGTTCTCTCTTGTTTCCTCTTTCTAATCAAGCATTGATTCTTCAACATGAAGCACATTAACCACTACATTTAGAAAGATATTTAAAAACACAGTAATGTGTATTTTGGTGTTGTTTATTGAAATGCGTTCCCTCACTGGAGGAAAATAACTAAAACTAGCTCGGGGGCAAACCAAGAAATGGCAGGGGTAAATTTCTAGCAACAAAAAATAGAAAAGCATAATCTTCAGGTAAATGCTCTCCTGAGTGCTACACTTTTAAATTTGGACCATTAATTAAACCAGGATAATCAAGCTGTTATCACTCACGTAGAGGAAGGTAGGATGGTTGTATCAGTCTCTTCTCTCTCCATCTGTTGCCAACTACGTGCTTAAGGCCACAGAGAAGCAATATTCTTACATAAATCAATTTCTTCATTATTATGTTTGTCTCCAACTGTGGTCTCGCCAACTTGGAAGGAGTCTAAATCATCATGGTGATGACGCACAGACTTGATGCCGAGCATGTACTCCAAAAATAAAAGCAGAAAGAAAGACAGACAGGGTGGTGTAGTTGTTGGCATGCAAGGAACCTTTGTTGCATGTCATACCCCCACGATCTCTGTCTGTATCTCCACTGTAAACAGTCTAATAAAGGCAAAAATACACCTTAAGAAACAGGCTTTAAAGGGTTAGACGGACAGATGAAGGTAATGAAGGAGACAGACTGAGTTCGAGATGAAGGGAAACTAGAAAAGAATGAAAGAATGAAGAAAGAAAGAATGACTAAAGTTTCATAAACATGCTGTTCACCACTTTCAAGTTTTTGGAAATATTAATGAATCTAGAATCCAAATGAGTACTTTTTCACACTTTTAATCAGCTAATTAAGAGGGAGATTGAGGGAAATAAATGAGACTCACAGATATCAAAGATTTACAGTGTCTGTGTCCGTTTTCCCCACTTCACAGTTCTGATAGACTCTAAATAAGACGCTTTTCCATTAACCTTCTGGATACAGTAAAGGGCAGAATTTCTCAAGCCGTCTCTTAGTTTAAGAAATAACTTTATTTTTTAGTCCCTTTTCCACTGCCAAGGTTTTGAATAATTGAATTCATTATAGATAAACATTTTAGGAATAATAAATGACTATTAATTTCTAATGTTTCCTGTGTGACCTTGGCACAAATGGGTGTTGAATATGTTGTCGCCCTTAAGATTCAAAGCCTTTTTTTCTTTCCCTGTTGTTGAGCTTACAATAAGTCACTCAGAGTACAGTAGGTGTGTCAGCTAAATGCTGAACATTTCTATGTAAATTTGGACTTCTTCCACAAGGGCTCCAAGCCATACACATATGAAATGACTTGCTCAAGGTTATCTGCCACTCTTCACACAGCCATTCCCTCCCTTTCTGTGCTCTTAAATATCCATCTAGCCTCAGAAGTTGGCAAGGATGCCTGTTCCCGTTAGTGAATGTCAAAGAAGCATCACTGTAATCTTTGTCGCATCTCCTGCGCCTTTTAAAGCAGAATGTGCTCAGCCTTGTGCAAAGCAATCACACCTGAGCACTAAGTCTGAAGCAGGAGGTGTCATATGTTGAGGGTTAACCAGATAAAAACATGATGAATTGACTGTCACGGACGTCTATCTTTCAGTTTATTCTCAAACATTTAAGATAAAGGTTTTGTAAACATTTTCTCACAAGCAAAGCATCCAGTGCATCAACGAATAAGAAATGTGTTTGTGTCAATATCGGCACATGATTCACAAGATTGTGGTGCAAACAGATTGAAGTGGTTTTACAATAACCTAATCTATCCTCACATTGTGTATTGTATTAAAAGGCACTGCACACATGCTGCACCACTGACAAAAAGGAAAAAAAGAAAATTGGATGTTGTTTATGAGCATTTTTTGCCCAGCATCCAGTTTAAAATATGCATTTTGTGTTAAATATTCCAATTTAGATAGCAACAATATCTGACAAACAACAGTCTCCAGCAAAATGTGCAACATGGAAAAATAAATCTGAAGGTATTTTTGTGATCTCTGTCAGTGTTATCAGCTGCTGTTTTGTGAAACAAACAATTACGACCAGCGTTTCAGTAAGAGCCGACTAAATAAGGGCTGCCATATGAAGAAATTTGTGTTCTGTGTATCCAAACTCAGTCAAATTCAACTTTCTCTCCCTATGTGACCCAGAAATACTCAACGGTCCTGTGTTAAATTCATGGACTCCAACAGCGACCAAGATACTCCCAAAATACTTAGAAACGGTGAAACAGGTCGGCAGGAGAACTTGCCAGACTTGTTTTTATTATTAGTATTTAATGGTTGGGAATCCGCATGGGCCGTGATTCCTCTGGAGCTCTGTCTCCTCTCCCTGGAAAGAAGGCGAAAACTCAGATAAGATGTGACAAGCTGATAGCTGCGCGCTATGGCTGCTTTGGAAAGCAGGACAGGCTCTGTTTTGTCTGATGAGAAATGCTCTGGAGGAAGACAGACAGGGCTGGGAGGCAGTGAAGGGGGAGAGAGGCGGGAGAGAAGGAGGGCGGTACAAAATGAAAATGAAACAGCAAAGTGTTGGACTGTCTGGTTTGACCTTTTGCAAATAGATTTTTGTAAACCCGCTCATTTTTTTCTTTCTTGAGAAATGAAGGGTAATGACCGTGGCATTCTGATTACAGGTTTTTTTTCCTTTTTTTAATTTGTGGAGATGGATCTCGCTCATATACACACACATAAATACTCACTGAGCACATGCACACACACACAAACACTAACAATATATGTCGTGCATGCGGGGCAATTTTCAAAGGAAAGGTCAGGGCTGACAATAATTTGAAACCCTTTTTGCGATTTGCTGGCCATGAAAAATGCACAACATTACCAAGGGAGGAATGTAGAATGAAAGGTAGGCTGAAAGATTTATGCAAAAAGGGATTTATATTGTGTGTGAGAGCCTATGCACGCCGCCCACGCGTTGTGAGCATTTATACGTGTGCAGTGGTGTGTCTGTGTCCCTCTGCAGTTACACCTCTAAAACACTAGTCGGCTGCTGCGGTTTCTGCAAAGTGCTGTAAAGTTTAGTTGATTCAAAACACACATTAAACATAGCTTAATAGAGACAATTTCAAACACAAGTACACAAATCAGCTTCACTATAACTCGCAGCATTCACAAACAAAGCACTTGTCTTTTGTTGGACACATTTTCCCCACAAATACATGCTAATGTTTTTAGCACAAGCCTATGGCATTTCACATTGTTTAAATTAGCCTAGCAGGTAGTGGACTTTTCCTCTACTCATGTGAAGCCAGAGACGGCAGCAACATTTAACAAAGGTAATGTTACAAAATTTGGCTCCATCACAATTCGCAGGGTTCGCTGACAAAACAACTGTTTTCCAAACAAATGTAACATGCTAACGTTATTAGCACAGGCCTATGGCATTTTACATTGTATAAATTAGCCTAGTGACTAGCTCATATGAAGCCAGGATAAGTCACGCATAAGACTTAACAGCTATTTTGTGGTTGCTTTGTTGTCTTCACAATTTATTGTTTCTCAACTGTGAAATAAAAGTAAATAAAAGCTTTGTTTCCACTGAGGGAAATGGTTTCAGCTTACAAAAATAGACAGGAGGTCTGCATCGCTGCGACGTGTAGTTACATTTCTGGGGAGGTGCATGTCAGGACTAGTGCTTTGGAGGTGTAACTGCAGAGTGACACAGACACACTACCGCAAAAGTATAATTGCTCTCAATAATTGCTCTCAAAACTCGACGCTGTATAAATCCCTCATTAGGGTGTAAATAAATGAGCAGCGGACCAAAATCTGTGCTCCTTCAATATTCTTTAATGACTTTTATGAGTATATATGGTGAGTCGTACGCTTGTGTCAGTCATACTTTGAGGCATAAATCTCATTTTTCTTCATCCTGGGAGTGAGACTGTAAAACAGACAGAAGAAGTGGCAGTGAAATAGAGAGTGCAGGATCTAGCTGACATGAGACAGACAGCTGTTGGCTAAAAGCAGCACTGAGGCGGTATGGAGATGCAAATAGACCTGACACTACACGAGAGACGGCTGCCTATTCATCCGCCACGTCCTCCAGCCTCTATCTATATGACAGACGATCCATAATTACCACTTTCTGCATCTACAGGAGCTATTATGAATTAGTCCATAAGGCTCTACAACACTGGTGGCAGTAGGTACCCTCAGGTATTAACTTGTCAAATGCAACTTTTTGTCAGGTGGTATTAGAGAACCATCGTGTTGTAGTACTGACACACTGTCTCACACATTATGAGATATTTTCACATGTTTCCTTTCACTAATACAGAAGTTGAAATATGTCTCAGTGGATTGTGCAGTCCAGTGAACTGAACATTTCTTTTTTTAATTTTGGCTCATGCTCAACAAGCCTCTTTTAAAGCCAAGTTTTGTTACACTAAATAAATTTCAGAAGTCAGTTTCAGCATCAGTCAGAGCAGCTTTCCAGACAACTGCCGAACACTCGGAGGCAAAAACATGATGAATCCCCATCCAGAGCTACTTACTGCTTAATGTCTGTTCCTGTGTGTTGTACTCCTCTGGAAAAAGATTACCTGGGTATCACTCACCTGAGTGCAGCTGCTGCACAAGTTGTTAGGAAATGCTTTAAATCCAAACTGCAGACATGACTTTGGACATTTCTAGATTACATAAATACATTCTGCGACTACAGAGAATTAACCAAAAAATAAAGTCACAAATTCATTTTTGATGTTGGAAACAGCAGTTGAGAGAACATTACAAGGTCAGAGTAATAGCTGCTGTCGAGCCTTCCATCATCAGCAGATGGAATTATCAAGTAATTTTTTCAGTTTAGAAAGATCATCAGTCAGAGGATCATTATTTTTACTTAATGGTAACATTCAGGGCTGCAACTGACATTTATTTTCATCATTACTTAATCTTGTTGATTATATTATCACTAATTTGGTGAATGGTAAGTCCATAAAATGTAAAATAGGAAAAGACAGTGAAGTCTTGTCTTGTTTTGTTTTGTTTTGTTCGACCAAGAATGTAAAATCCAGACATTTAGCTGATGAGGAACCACAGCAGAGCAGCAAGTCTTCTTAATGGATATGCTGGAAGCAGAGAATGGTCGGAGCTTTTGTTTAAAGGTTCTTCATACGACATTCAGAACATTAATGTAATGTATAAAGTGGAGTAATGGTATCCTGAGCAGAGAATGAAGTCATGCTCCCACCATGTGTGTTGTGATTGATTGATTTTTATTTGTGTCATGCACACTTACATGTGCCCAAGCCTCGTGGGTTTACAAGACACCATTACAATGATGTTGCAGTAACAATCAAAAATACAAGTTATTTAACTACTCAGTCCAGAAACAGAATACTCTGCCTTCTATGCCAGGCCTGGCAAAGTATTTCAGCCACAACAAAGGTTACCCTTCTGAAACAAAAACACAATTTTTCATGATCATCCAACCAAATGAAATCGACATAAATAGAGGTCATCTTACTGAGAAGTGCCTTCCTTATGTCTTTATATACAGTACAGTAAAACAAGAAGTGAAATTCATTCTCAACTTCACCTAAATTACACAACAAACAAATCCTGTCCTCCTCTGAGTGGCGTTAAACCTTCCAGTCTCTAAGGCTAGTGGTAACCAACTGAGCACATAGGGATCTTTGTCTTTTATTTAGATTATACTTCACATAATGTTCCACACTGAAGCTATTCTTTATGAGGCAATAAGTGTTGTAGGGTTTCTCTGTTCTGTATTGTGGTTGACGGTCTAGCTGTGTGTGTGTCCCACTGGCTAGCTAATTGCTGCTGCTCTGCGCTGCACTCATATGGTGGTTACTGCTGATAATAGCAACAACGTTGTCGTAAAAGGGTAATGGCCACCCTCTGGTTTTCCCCCTGTTAGCTCTGTCTGTGCTGTTGCTGTTGGTAGAACTGTTTGGGCTGTTAGCACCATTAGCTGCTAGCCAACGGCTCAGCAGCCTCCATTACCTGCTTTTCAGCGAACTCTTCTGGTAACTCTATTAAAAGGCATGGCATATAGGTCCACAGTAACTTATTATCATTATTATTATTATTATTATTATTATTATTATTGGGTCTTATAAGAGTGGCCTACAATGAGTACCGGGCCATCAAATCACAGCATCCGCGGTGAGAAGACACGGGATTGTGTGCGCTTTTACGCACGCGGGTGTAGGTGATCACGGATATTTGATGTGGGAAAGATGTAGCCAGATGTATTACCTGTTTAAGATACGTGGTTGTCTGACCATCCGTCCGTCCGTCTGTAGCACGAGTCATGTGCGCCACTTCACCACCGACCTGTGCGTAAAAGCGCAAACAGTCCCTCAGCCCTCGCGAGCTGCTCTCTCCCTGCCTGCAGGGCTGTCCTTCCTTGAGGCAATGAATGAGAAAATAATCGCTTCGGCGTTTAATCGTACCGGCATTTAATACACAAAATGGGGTCAAACCCCTGGCGGCTATTAGATGCCTGGTGGCTATTAGGTGCCCGGCAGCTATATGCCACCGGGCGACTATTTGGAAATATATGGTATGTGACAATAATCATATGTGTATAATAACAGTAGAAGTGTGACTAATGATGACAGCAGGAGGCATCTAGCAGGACCACGGCAGCTCTTGTAGGCTGAAATCAAGACGATCACATTAAACCAGTGCGCAATCATCAGACTTGACAATTATCATGGGAAAACAAACTTTGTTATATTGAGATAGTGAAATAATAAGTCGTAATCACGAGATACAAAAAAAAAATACATGACCTTTCTCGTATTCCGTAGCTATGTTGTAATAATACGTCGGTTATGCCCAGGTATTGAATCAAATGTGTTTTAAGACATTTTTGCTTAGTTCACCTTATGGTCTATTTGTCTCATCGTGTTTCATGGACACGGCGATGTGAATAGCACTGTTTCAGCTCATTTCTGCTCACTTTTGAGGACTTCCAGGTCTGTTTTCTTCTGCTGAATGAAACCATGGCGACGCGAAATGCGGGGATCTTATTGGTGTAGCGCGATTACGTGACGGCCGTGCCACCACTCGCGTACCAAATCTCATTATGCTCAGGCAGAACAGATCATTACGCTCAGACGGAACAAGTGCCGAATTACGACCCTGATCACAGGACTCTTGCGGGGTTATGAGCTACGAACTCCTGCTGATTAGCTGAACATGTATTGATCTTTTTTATGAAGTAAAGATCGTGTAGTCCCCAGATGTCGGAGCGGAAATCAGTTTCTGTGAGACTTTTTATGATTCACCTTACAGCCTACAGTTGCTCAACTTTGCAGTGTCTGTCAGATTTGCATTTCCCTCTTGCTACTAGCTGCTCGCTAATTCCTGCTATCAGCTGTTTCCTGTTTCTCCACTGCCAGTGGCTCGCATGTGCAGCGTCATCAACAGCTCCTCCTACAAGTCATCAACAGCCCCTCCCGTGGCGGAAGGCCGCTTCGGTCTGTTCAAACTAAAAGGGTTCCGCCAATATGACTACCCTACGAGTCGGAAAGTTGGGCACCTCGGATTAACTCGCCTCTGTATGTATAAACACTCACAGCTGGCCGGCAAAACGGCCCAACATTCACGGAAAATCTGGCGGTGTAAAAGGGGCTAAATATACCCTGAAACCCAAATGGAGTAAAGTCACTTAGCCTCTTTAACAACACCAACTGTATGGAGCCCATGTTGCAACCAAATTGAGTTGAAGACAGTTGAAGTTATAAACACTGACATCTCAGTATTTGATTAACATGTTTATGTTACAGTGTTTCAGACATGAGACGCTGTCATGTTCAAACAGCTGCCTGAGTGTCGTTCGTCAGCGTCGTTTCTCTGTAAAACAGAGATAAGAAAGGCAATATAAGAGTCAGGACTTCCTGCTGTTATATATCTGAGAGGCAGTGAGTCATCCTGACACGGTCAAATGTGTCATTTGTTTTGTATTTCGTGGTAGATAAGATACCGAAACATCAGATCTTTTACCTTGAGGACAATATAAATGACATTATTGTCTGCGATTGTGGTGTAAGCGCATCCATGTAAGTGTTTTTGTGCCAGACTGACTATGAAAGAGCTGGGAGCGAGATGACAGAGCTCCAACTGCTTATGAATGATCAGTGGGTTGCACTAACTTTCTCTTTCTCATACTCCAGTTTTGCCCAACAAATCATCAGGCTGAGGGTTAATAATTCATGTAAGGGGCTGTTTGGTGTGTGTCCTAGTTAGCATTTGCTTTGCTGACACCTGCTGGTGCATCCATAACAAAAGCAATTAGATGCACGGTCCTCCAAGGAAACTCAGGCACCCTTTCATCCCCAATCAAATACATTTGCTGTGTACTTGCTCCATCTCTTTGCTCCTCTCTTGGAGTTTCAAGACCGTAACTTCCCGCTGACAGATTCCCCCATGCTCTGCTGCCTTTTGTTGTTATCTGATTAGCTGGAGCGAGAGACCAACCAGGATTCATTTCACTGCTGTCTCTCCTAATTTCATTCCAGGCTGTTTCCCAAACAATGCCTAGAATCTTAAGCTTCTCCTCATACGTCTGCTGCTAGCAACACAGGAGCATGAGATACAGAATCTGTACCTTCAATGTATGCTCTAATCTGTGTCGGCTTTGCAGCTACATCTGGCAGTGTGTGTACATTTAACTTCATGATACCAGTGCTGCCAAGTGAGGGGAAATGTTTTTGATAAATGTGGCTGACATTCACGTTGAAGAACAGCTGAGGAGCACAGAGAGTCAGGATTTTATCAGTTGTTACACCATGTGTCCTTCTGAGTGCCAAGCCGTTTGTCTATTTTGTTTTTTCCTCACATTCTTCAGCTACAGGAATATACCAAGGTTGTTACATGAATGAGTGATTAGTCACAACTTGTACTGGGTGATGTTGTGATATCAAAAATGAAAATGAATTTGCAATTTCTGTTGATATTAAAGCCAGCCTAAAATAAGCAAATCTGTGTTTGCAGCCAGGGAGTTTGTTTCTTTATATGAGTTTTATTCATCATTTAAATCCCTAATTTCCTCGTGCGTATGGGCACCATGCTTTTGCTAATGAAATAAAAACAAAACAGCATTTGTGATGCGTCTATGAGTGCTAGAAAAGCAGATGGTAAAGTTATATTACTGTTGGTTGCTGGAATGTTTCTTTGAGCACCATGCTGTTCGGGTATAATTGCTGGTGTTATGAACACTGCAAGTGATGCTTTAGGTAGTTCAGTTTTTGTGGTGTTTTCCAACTTTATGGGACAAGTTTTCGGCAAAGTTGACAATATACATCGCTAAGCTGCTACATGTCACACTTTAAGTAGCCTAATCCCATTTGGGAATTAATCATCCACTTCGTAACCAAACAAGGCTTTAAGCGTCCAACTTTATGTCACCTTTATTTTATTCATAACAGCTCATTACATTTAAGGCTTTGGCTACTACTGACAACATCGTCCTGACCAATGTTGGCAGAATGGTTTCGTTGTGGAAGCATGACACCCCACCTCCCTTCCCTCCCCATGTTAACACTGTTAGCTCTGTTAGCACTGCCATTGTTAGTACCTTATTTGTTTGCACAGCTAGCCGCCAGCTCAGCCAACCCTGTGTTAATAGCCATGTGCAGGCAATCCTGGTTCAGACTTTGGGAAGTGGGCTGTCTGTTGCTAAAACACTGCCATGCTTTTGATTAGAAATAGCTTTGATTCTGTGATGTGATTGACTGCAGCACATTGAGAAGCAATACAGTTTATCAGCGGTATATCATAGTTTGTAGTTTTGCAGTTGAAGAAAAGTTTTGATTCTAATCAGTGTTATATTGTTTTTTTATCACCCCCACCCTAAGAATAAAATGTATTTCCGTTAACAACATCATGGAAAGCTCCATATCAACAAAGTAGTGTCAAGTCCATTCTGTGGATGATTTATGTCATTCCTTATATCTAAATAACTCTAAGTTGATATCTCAGACAGTCCTGATAATCTCCATTTCTAAAGAGACGGCTCTCTGAGTTAAGCCAGTGTGACTGCTTTAATGGAAAAAACTGTCAAGATCTGAAACCTCTGAAAAACCCCATCAAGTGCATCTAAACATTCTAAACCAAACTTATGAGTTCAGTCAGCTGTACTTTTGTCCCTGTAAAGCAATAAACACAGCTTATTTTCTTTGCATAATTGTACCATGAAACAATTTTAAGAACTCCCTGTCTGACCCCAGACAATCCCCATGGCAGGAAATTAGCTCTTGTGGGTTGTCAGAGTAGGTCGCAAGGCCTTTGAAGAGTCTTTTTGAGCTCTAATAATTTGGCCCAATAGGGAGACCTCCATGTGGATTGTGTGGTATGCCTCACACTGAGCCAGGGCCTATGAGGCTTCAGAGAGATAACTCCAAATTACTGCTAATAAAGCTCTCTGGATTAAACCATGTTAGTGTCTGCGTGTGTTTATGTGACTGAGCTCTCATCGAATCCTCGGATGTTTTCTTTTTCATTCACCTTTGGTGGAATTTACGCGAGTCTGTTGAGATGGAGGTAGTGTCGTCTGAAATTGAAACACAATATAACTTAAAAGGAAGAAAGGAAACCGCACAACCATCATCAACCAAACAGCAGCACGCCTTGTATTTCACGTTGATTCGTCTGTGGGATTCAAATGAGCAGGAGCGCACGTCGAGTGGGCTTGATGGCTCAATCAGTGCAAGTTAATTACAGTCTCAGCTGGGAAGAGGCACAGACAGAGAAGATCACCTCCGTGCAGATTGTGGAGCACAGTTTTAGGGTCTCCTGAAGGGCACATTATGTGTGCTGAGAGAAGGAGAGGGGAACACGACTATGTGGCGGTGATCGGGTGTTGAAAAAAAAAAGCAGCAGGCACAAACAAAGCTCCTCATTAGCTATATGCAACTGCAGGGCATAACAGGCAAGTCTCACAAAGTGAAAAACAGAATCAAAGGCACATAAAATGGGGAACATCAATAAACAAGCCCTCTGTGTGACCAATGAAGAAGTAATTAAATTGTGTTGACAAAGTCTGCCTGGTCAAAGACATGACTGAGAAGCCAGCAAAGTCACTTTTATCTGTGTGGTGTCAGTTAAGAGAAAAGCATGGAAAAAATGGTTAATTAGTTCCTCTTTGGCTGTGCCATTGTGCTGCACATTTATGAAAAAGGTCTTTGATTCTCCTCTCATATTTGTGCTCAGTTTCTTCATGGCTCAAAGGAACAGGAACCTTCTCATGAGAACACAAATAAAAGGTTTGAAATAAACAATACAAAGGGTTCGATCAGCTGTATGGAAATAGTGCCTGAATGCATAAAAGGTAGGTGCCTTTTAGACGTCCCATGGGTGTAGATATTTGGGGAAATTACCAGTGAGTTAAGCTGAGGTTTTAATGCATCTAAATGCTTTTAATTAGCTTTACTGTTCTACACACAGTAGAGCAGTGTGTTTCTCCTGTCACTTTCCACTGAGGACAAGTCTCAGTGTGATTGTTTGGACGGGCTTCAAAAAATCTGGCATTAATATGAGTTTGATGATATCCGATAAAACCACTGTTGGCCCGAATTAATGCCTGTATCAGCATATATAAATTAATAGGAGAGCACCAGATGGTTCCATAATTTGATTAAGAGCCTGTCAAAGCTCCCCTCTGCTTACAATTTGATAGGGATTCTTTTGTGCTGTTGTATTGGCACCAACATTTTCTTGTAGATTGTGTTTTATTAGCATTGTACTTCAAAATGAGAAAACCTGTTTTTATCTCCTGGAATTGGCCTCCAAATATGTTGACGCTCATGTGATTTGAGTTCAGCAGGCTTAATGCAATATTGAACTACTAATACTACACAAGTTGTTGCAGTTATTAACTCTGATGTATCACTTGAAGAATTGGAAAATATGGTTAATTTCTGTGGCACCCCAATGTTAAAATTATGACATTTCAGTCAGGACCAATCTCATCATAGATTTAACCATTTAATGCAATAAATGGAAGTACGGTTATACTTGGCGCTGATGGCTCCACTCTTAAGATGCTCCCTGGATCAGACATGCAGCATGCTACACCAATACAGGGAGCGCAATACAGAAAACCCCCCAGGGTGTACAAGAGTGGGCCCAAAGCAAGACATAAAATACCCTTTTAACCTTTAAGCCTTGTTAGCTCTCTGAATTGGAAAGGTGGAGACTGGGGTGGAGGAGGCAAAGCTTTGGCAGCAGCAGCAGGAGCCGTGTGTGGCAGCATTAGTGTAGTAGGTATCAGTGAGTAGGAGGCCTTATTTAAATGGACTGCCTTGTTGTGAGAATGGGCTGTGATTGGTGTGTGACTGATTAGAAGCAATGATCATGTTGGCTGGCTGGCATCAGGTTACAGCTGGGGCGTATGACTTCCTTGTCCTGCATAAACTAATGCAAAGCTTAATTTCAAAGGGGCTGCATGAAAATTTCAGAATGTATGGTTAACAGTGCTAACTCCATAAACAGTGCTAAAAAACAGCAACAGAGCTGCTGACAGAGCTAATGCTGTTAAATGGGAAGGAACTAGAGGGTGAGCGATAGCTTCCATGAAGCCGCTGTCCTGATATCAGTGGTAACCACTGTAGGAGAGCAGTAAAAAGCGTTGGCGATGAGCTAGCCAGCACGATACACACATACACTAACATGCAAGCATAGCCAGACTGGCTAGCCACAACAAACCACAGAGAAGCTTTGACAGCAACACACAAAGAGGACTGACTTTTTTTGTCTGCTCAGGACGCCATAACTCCACTATGTCTTTTCATAGTGGCGTATTGCTATATCAATGCTCTGAATGTTGCATACAGAACCTTTCATGTACAGATGTCTTATCTCAAAGCATAAAAGCACATCTCTGTAGTAAAACATCATACTTTTTCTGCTTTGGCAATCAACTGGACTCCTCTCTTAGGATCGAAACATAATGTAAGAACGTCAACAGAGTTTGGGATTACATAAGAACCATACAAAAGAACAGCAGAGATCTCCTTTACTCTATTGTATTTTTTTCTACACCTAAATGCATACAGCTTGAAATCCCTGTTGGCTCTCCAAGCCTGAAGAACAGCATCAGAGTGCTTTGACAGAGCCCCACTCAGGCCTTTTGGGAGAGCTCTGCTGCTTTAAAGTCCTCGATCATAGGGAGGATTTCACCACCATCAGTGCACTCGGAATCAGCAGCTGGGGCTGCTACTATGTCAAGATGACACCACTCAAAGCACTGCAGGGCACAACATGAGCAACACGCAGTATTGATCTTTTTGCCACATACTGCGAGACAAAGTAGTTCAACCAGACTTGGAGCTGTAAACTGCCTCCACTGTGAGCCCCCGCTCGAAGTCTTATCAGATGTCCTTGTGTGGAAATTGGGAGTTTTAAGAAAAACAAACTTTACTCAATTACAGATAGTTTGGAATTAGACGCCTGAGAACTCTGAGGGGTTAATGAAAAGTCGGACAGTGTGACCTGCTAATTACAGATGTTTAACTAAGATAATACAACACTATTAAGCCTGCTGCTCAGTCATGTGTGAGTGTTTTCTGTCACATTGGATTTCTCTCATCATTTTTGAAGCAATTATTGTTATAACTATAAGATTAATGATGTAGAGTCTGTTGACAAACACACACACACACACACACACACACACACACACTGTGTGAATATATGTATGTGAGACAGAGAGCGGCAGTGTGTGTGTACGGCTCCAGCAGTATGCACGTCATGCAGGGTCTCACTTGACTCTGCTGTTTGGGATGCGTTTCTCTGCTTCCATGAAGCTACTGACTCATGCTGGGGTTTGGCTAACCAGGAGGACTGGGTGTGAGCTCTGCAATTGGTTGGCATCAACAAGGCCGTTCTGGGCTCATTAAATCCCCAGATGGCGAGGGCACAGGAGCAGCGGAGTGAGTAGTATTATTACCCAGCAGGGTGAACCATGGACCAAATGGTGTCCTGATCTGGCTCAGGACCACCAAACCACGGCGAACCAATTCTAGCTGTGAGCTCATCTGCTAAATGGTTTTTCTCACTGGATGAGCATTTTAACTGCTATGTGGAGACAAAAAAACTATGTTTAGAGTGTGCAGTGTGTTCGTTTTAATAGACAAAAGGATGGTTTTACAGTATTCATGTGGGGAAAACAGTGGAAGAAAACAGGCTTAGTGGTGGAAACAGGCGTGAAAATGCGTTGATTAATAAAGAGAACTGGATACAGTATTGAAGGCAGGACCTTGTTCATTCCTATGAAAGTTGCTCAGTGGTGCATGAAGCCAAAACCATTTAACTGTGATGTATAAGATTATTTGGTGATCAGCAGTGCTTCAGCATTATTGGGCCCATAGAGCAAGTGCACGAGATTTTTCCACTATCTGAGCAGGCTACTTCTGTTTTAGTGCTCCTCTAACTTAAATGGGGATACATTTTTTTAATCTTGCGGCTCTTCTAGACTTTTCAAATGTCATCACGCCAAACTGATCAAATAGCAATGGGGCGGCAGTAGCTCAGTCCATAGGGACTTGGGTTGGGAACTGGAGGGTTGTCTGTTCAAGTCCCCGTCCCGACCAAAATATGGAGTGTAGACTGGTGGCTGGAAAGGTGGCGCCCAGGAGGTGAACTAGCCCTCCCAACCGCTCGGAGCGCCAGTGACATCTCTCCACTTAGTGCATGTATAGGTCCTGTTTGTGCATGAGTTAACAGGAAAAAGTCTTTCTGGGCCCAGTGGCATCACTTAATGGGTTTGGAAAGTGTAATTTCACTGTTTGTCCACTATGAAAATTGGTTTTAAAGCTTTCTGGGGCCTGATTCAATGTCTGCCCAGTTAGCATAAGCTAACATAACAGCAGTGGCAAACATCGAACACCAAACTGTTAAACAGTCCCAGCAACCTCACACTGACAACGAAATGATTCAACCTCATTGTTAGACTAGATAATAACCAAAGGGCAATATTAGCTGTGTGATGCTAACAGTTAACTCTGTCACTGTGTGTGCGGCCGGGCGGACTCTCACAACTGTTGCTGGCACGGAGCTCACACTCCTGCAGCAGCAGCAGCTACAACCCATACAGTCTATGCTGTGGTGTAGTCCAGCATATTGATGGAGTTGGGAGTTCAGCATGCCGAGATGTTTGAAAGTATTGCTATACTAGACGCCACTCAGTTTACATTATGGGTATCAAACATAGTAATCTATTGGTATCTGTATCACTTTAAGAGTACTGGTGTTGGTACTGTATCATAATTTTTTAAAACAATAACCAGCCCTTATTGTATTAGCACTACACTGCAGAACTTAAGGAGGATATATCACTGTGCATTCATGTGTTATGATGTAGCTTTGAAGCCTATACCTTGGATTTATTGTCAGAGCTGGATATCGAACTCCAAGATGGCGCCTTGGAGTCCAATGAGAGCTGCTAGCCTGGTACATACCCAAAAAGGTTTCAAGCTTCTGGGTTTACTTCCATGGTTTGTGGCCTGCTGAATATGCACAGTAATGTTTCTCCCACTGGTCCTTGAGCTTGAGTTCCTGCTGAGCTCGTAGACTATAGATTGTGATGATTTTGCAGACTTTTAAATCCTTTTTTTACAAATATAAAACTTCAATGGATCAAAAATTCATGATAAAAAGGGTCACTATTGACCTTGATTGCAGTTCAAGGTGTCCTGTCGACAGTTTAACAGATGTCTCTTCTATAGCGATGTTCTATGGACAAAATGCTTTTTAGGCAGCTTTGGCTGCTTTGGTTTTGTCCTGCAAGTTTTCAGATGCAGGTAGAGATTATTCAGAGTGAAAAGGTCTCCACTGCACAAAAATCTTCCGCTTGCTGTGATTGCCACTCAATCACAATGAATGAAAGAACGTAAACACAGCAACTACATGACAACAGTCTGTTTTCCAGTAAAGAGTGAGACTTGGTGAAGTGAAGGTTACCAGAATAACTCCAGTTCTAGAAGTATCTGCACAGCAAACTTTTGCTCTACAACACAAAGTGAATAAAAAAAATGTGATGTAGCCACTTTGGGAAATAATTAAAGCAATATACAGCCTGATCACTTATGATACGTCTGTCTCAGTATAACGTAAACCTCTACAGAACTATACATCAGAATCCTATAACTGAGGTATCTATAAAACAACAATAGAAAAACTCTAAATATTAAAAGGATGTAAAATAAGACCATTCAGCTCATCAGGACACCAAGTTGGTTTAAATAAATGAGAATGACAAGTAACATTCAAAGCCGTTCTACCAGGTGAGGATAATTTAACACTTAAGCGAAATTCCTCCACAAGTAATTTGTGGTAACCTACAGAAAAGGCTGGCCTGTGAAAGTCTAATCCAAGCACTTCAGGCAATTCAACAAGTGTAACATCAGCCCACACAACTGCTTGCCCTTTATTAATAAAGCTATAAATAATTTTTCACAAATTGGCTCAGCTCTACATGCCTAGCCTCAGCCCTTAATCATAAATCTAATTTTAGCCATTAATCCTCACAATGAGGACCCGTCACACTGACCTCATATGTCGCACAGATGTCTTCACCTTGAAAGTGTAAAACTCAAAAAGGACATCAACAAAGATAGAAGAGGAACACACACGCATGACGTGAGTGGTGTCAACAGTGTGAGAGAATTCGCAAACAGATGTAGCGGCCGATCCGACTGCTTAAAAAGGGAGAGTTGTTCCAACAGTGCAGATGGCGTTGGCAGGGACAAAATATCATCCAGAAACCCTGCTGTTTCTCACAGCCTTGCTCACCTCCCACTTAACACCACCCTCACATGGAACAAATAATGGAGTTGTTCTCAGTCAATGGAGCATAGTCTACAAACATGACATTGAACATGTTCTGTCTGATTTCAAGTTTAAAAATAATAATAAAAACATCCCGAAAAAAATCACTCACATTTGACATTTGTCACCACCACCTACAGGGTTTAATCAACACATCAAAGTTATACAAAGGTAAGAAGTGATTTTGCATGTTTGGCCTCCGTTCTGAGCAAAAGCTCATCGGCAAGGTCCTATTTTTGAAATGTATCCAGCTCATCACAATTCTACTCCAAAGACAACCAGAGCCCTTTATGGCAGGAGAGAGGAAGACATCTGAAAAGCAGCATCTACTTTGGGTACAGGAGAGACTCATAAAGCAGAGAGAAAAATGTTTGGCTTCCTTATTATCTGTGGCAAGCAGACAGCTGGGGAAACTGAGAGGTTTATGAGTAATGGGATGAAGAATAGAGCTGTGGGCCCTGCCTCTGTGATTAGTTTATATTTGCCAGGCTTTAGATGTGTCAGTGCGTCCACTTTTTTTGCATCTCACTATATCATTTTTCCACACGGGCGCTATAGCCGTTTTTTAACGGACTTAGATACCCTGAGGAAATTTGTTTCTTATAGACGAATCTATTCAATCACATGACAGTGCAATGATTTCTCTTTTGGGCATTATGATTGCTCCTATTGGTCTCCTGCTTGCGCAACTATCAGTTTGCAAATGCACCAGAGCCACAAGGCCTCTAGGGGGCACAGTCAGTCACTGCTCCTTCAATCACAACAAAGCATGATATTTAACCTTCTCTATCCAAACGTAACAATAAGTAAAATATTGTTGAATAAATCCATTAAAATATATGAATAATTATTCATATACAACAGTTGTATATGCTATTTATTGGTGCGTTAATTTTTTTATAGTATTTTTGGTCATTGATGAACTAAATGATGGTTGGAGTTACCAAAAAAAACGAATAATTGAGTCAATAACCAATGATTAAATTTTTAGTGGTTGCAGCTATACTTCAAAAACCAATGAAAAGATACTGTATTTACTCATCTACTGTATCATGAGATTATTACATGAAATTCAAGGTTTAGCTTTATTGTTATTTTACAAAACAAGAATTTACATTGCTAGTTCTGTTTTTTTCAATCACACTTTTAATAAAATCAGAGAGTATCTGATATGAGTGCAAACTTTTTTCATAGCAGGTCCTCCTATAAAAATATATGTTTAATCCTTTAAAACCTGGAGTGATGTCACTTTTCTTGAGCTGTTTTCAGTCTTTTCACAAGTATTCAAACCCATGAAACCCAAGAAAGGTTCCATAAATTGCAAAAAAATAATAGATTGAGAAAAATGATTACAGAAGAGGGTAGGGTAAAAAAGAAAAAAGCTAGTTTTTTTTTTAAATTTATTATCATTATTATGTATTTAAAATTATGTTTCAGAATTATTATTAATTTTTAAACTCTTTCAGGTCATTTCCTTGATTGTTTTTTTTTTAAACTTTCCTTCTTTGTTCTTTCCTTCTTTTTTTGTTTTATAACAATTTCTTAAGTTTTTGGTTTTATTATATATTTTTTATTTTATTTTACATCTTTTTTTGCTACTGGGAGCTAATAAAATAAGCTAAAACACAACACCTATTATCACCATATAAAGTTATTACATGCTGTTGTGTTAGCAAAGTTACCTGTTGTCATATTGTTTATCTAAGACGTTGATCAGTGCATTAGGAGACTGTGAGCAAAAATACCGTAAATAACAATTCTGAGTAACTTTTAAGGCTGTATTAAAAATTTTCAGCAATATTTTTCTGAGAAACTGTCTGACAGCTTATAATTCCTTTTTGAAAGAACATTAAAGCACAGCAGATGTTTGGGATAATTTGCAGCTTCTGATATATTCAACAGAGAATATTCTTTCTAGTAAGAATTTTATTTGAACTCGAAGAAATCAGTGAGTCCTTCATATCTTATTTTTGTTGCTGTGTAGAAATCGCTTGCTTTAAAGACTTGTAGGACACTGAATATTAAACAAGACTATTTAAATCACATTAAAATTGGTGATATGAAAATATTCAAAACTTTTACTGGAATTTCACACTACTGGATTAACACAGTTTCTAAGGGAGGAAGGCAAGGTGTTCCCCGTTATTGCAAATAATGCTCATTTAGATTAGAAAGCATGTGACACATAGATCAGCATGTGAACACATCCGATCCTGCATACAAACACCTTGAAACAGGATGCAGCCCTTAGTAAATGAATAACTCATCCATGTAAGCATGCCCCACATATCCTTGGTCATTATTTATTGAGACATCTATTACAGCTACAAGGCGTACTAAATAATGCCTGGATACATAAAGCATTACTTCGGTTTCATTGGGATCTCATTCCAATTATATCCATTTGCTGTGGCATCTTTATTTCATACAAAAGGGAGACTCATCCATTCATTCAAGTGCTCTAATAGAAACGAAATGAGTCAGACACTGCAGCAGATACTGCTTGAAAAACAAACCTTCTGCTGAGCTCATCTTGTGACTTCTTTCCATGAAACCAGCCTGCAAACAAGCCCCTAACGTGTGCATCGTCCTTCTCTGCCTATCTGTTCCTCCACCATCTACTTTTTTAAAGTTATGGTCCCAGTTAGTTCACTTTGAGACAAGACTACCTTTGCAAAACTTTGTAGTTGACCCTGCTGTTATTCTGTGTTTCTCTGTGTACAGTGACGCAAGTGTGATGCTTTGACTGACTTCATGAGGGTCCTCAACTGATGTTAAGCACGCTACAGCTTTGAAAATTACACTGATTGGCCTAAACAGGGGGCTCTATTGAAAGATCATAATTGTGAATTTAGAGTGGTATTAACTCTAACTCTGGTGTTGATTAAATTTGTCTGGTTCAACTTAGTATCCTTGATTAGCTCAAGGGGTGGCCGTGTCTGTTTTGTTTGTTCCTTTGCCAAGCGCAGTAGTGTATGTGTGTGTGTGTGTTTGTTTGTGTGTTTATATGTAACCCCCCTTCACATGGGGTGGTGGTGTGTCTTCTTCAAGCTCAGGTTCAGGGATTTTGAGGAATCTGCACAGTATCTTAGCTGTTCTAGGGCTGCAGATGTTGTACCTGGAATCTCCTGGAGTCACTCTCTCAGCTTGGAGGTCACAGCCCCGAGTGCTCCGATTACCACCGGCACCACTGTTTCCTTTACACCCTACATTTTTTCTAGCTCCTCTTACAGCTCTTGGTATTTTTCCAGCTTCTCATGTTCTTTCTTCCTGATGTGCTGTCGCTCGGGATTGCTACATCTATCACCACTGCCTTTCTAGTCCATCTCTCTTGTCTGTCTTGTTCCAGAAGCCCATTTCTCATCTTCTTCAACACCTATACCTGAGACAGTTCAGCACATAAAAGCAGGGTGTGAGATGCAGGCAGGAACAGCATACATGGGACGCCATAACCAAGTTGGGGGGGCATGGTGTACAGGAACATTTTCACTGAGTATGGGCTGGCAGTCCTAAGGTCAGAATGGAAGACACCTCCTAAGGTGGTTGAGAATGACCGAGCTAAGATCCAGTGGGACTTCCAGATCCAGACTGACAAACTGGTGATGACTAACTAACCGGACATCGTGTTGATCGACAAACAAAGAAGAAGAAGAAGGCAGTGGTGATAGATGTAGCAGTCCTGAGCGACAGCACATCAGGAAGAAGGAACACGAGAAGCTAGAAAAATACCAAGGGCTGAAAGAGGAGCTAGAGAAGATGCAGGAAGTAAAGGCAACAGTGGTGCCAGTGGTAATCGGAGCACTGGGGACTGTGACCCGCAAACTGGGAGAGTGGTTTCAGGTACAACATCTGCAGTCCTAGGAACAGCTAAAATACTGTGCAGAGTCCTCAAACTCCCAGGTCTCTAGTAGAGGACCCGGGCTTGAGGAGGACACGCACACACCAGCGATTTACATATTTATATATATACACAAATATACAAATTAATTCCACTTGAAGAAAATGTGCACAAATGAACACAAATATCAAATGATAATGGGATCTACCTTGATCAGGGAATGCAGAGAAAGTTTTCTTTTCATCTCACCAAGAGGCTTTAGATGGTGTGTTTTTTGCCAACAGAGACCCGTGAACAGGCAGTGGTTTTGTTGCATGAGCTTGTATAGAAGAATTGTGAGCAGCCTTTGAAGCTGCAGATGATGGGGGAACCTGCCACTGAGCTCTGCAGGCAACACTGGCAACATTTCTTTACTTTTCATTTCTGAGGTGCAAAAAGAAAAAGGTGTTTGCATGAAAAAACTTTATCTCCAGAGGTAGAGTTCTCCTGTGCGAGTTTATGTGTGCAAGCATGTGCAAACACACAGTGTGTGTATTGATGTATGAACCCTTCATGGAAGAGTGAGGAGACCGTTCAGGTGAAAGGAGAAAACATCTTATCCCCCGAAACTCCTGAATGAATAATGAACTCACCTCTGACATGTGCTTTCACACAGAACTTCAGCTGCACTCAGAGACAGACAGACACGTTATTGCTATTATACATTCAGTGACAGTGATGGAGAGGCACACAATACTTTTACTCAAGTACTATACCTTAGTACGATTTTAAACCACTTGTACTCGGGTATTCTCATTTTCTGCTACTATTACACTTCGACTCCTCTAAAATATATATTGTGCTTTTACTTGACTACATTTATTTGATAACTAAGTTATGTTGCAGATTTAAATTAATCATACAAAAATATAATGCACAGATAAAATCTAATCTATTAAGATGAGGGAAATTCACCAACTTGCAGTGAATAAAGTATAAAATTATCTCCACTTTTACCAGCTGCAGTTTTAAATTAATGAAAATGTTAATGCACCAATAATTTTAGTACAGTAATGTATACTATTCTCAAATTGACCATTCAACATAATGCGTACTTGTCCTTTTGGCACTTTAAGTATATTTTGATGGTTATACTTTTTTACCTTTTGCTCAAGCAAAGTTAAAAGTGCAGGACTTTTATTAATTAATCATTCATTTTTGCGCTTGAAGTCATTCAAGGTGAAACTCCAGTGAAATGGGACCCCATTAGCTCCTTCAAGCTGTGCACTGTAATTTATTACTTTTTTGCCTTTTCTTACATTGTTGGGTGCTGCTTTATAATTGTCCATTTTTTCGGATAGTTCTGGTAATTAGGGGTGTAACGGTACACAAAAATCTCGGTTCGGTACGTACCTCGGTTCACAAGTCACGGTTCGGTTTTTTTCGGTACAGTAATGAAAAAATAGACAACAATTAAATATCTTTTACTTATTGGTAACCTTATTAAAACATACCACCACAGCAGTTAACTCTTTTTACACAATTTTTGAATGAAACAAATATATATATAATCCTGCTTTTTCACATTGTTTGAATGAAAATAGAAATATAAAAGTGAAAAATAAAATCCTGCTGTTTTTTTAACACATTTTTTGAATGAAAAATATAAATATAAATTTCTGCTTAAACAGTTTTACTCAATTAAAATAAAAAGTATAGTGCAGCTGGTCAGCTTTAAAGCCTGCTCAGATTCAGTGTTACTAGGAACTTAGCTTTCCCACTTTGTTAAAGTGCAGTAAACAAAGCATGCTTATATCTAAAGTGCAGCTTAAACAATTTTACTCAACTCCAATGGTGTTGATTATTTCTTTAGTGCGATGGTCAGGGAAATGCTCTTTCTTTTTAAACAACGACGATATCGTAGTTTGCACCAGATTGCTCTTTCTAGTTGTGCCGGTTAACGTTCCAACTCGGGTGCGTTAGCATGTTAGACATGTTTCCAAGTACATACCCGACCACTGTTCTGCAGTGTCGGCACACCACTTTTGTCTTGTCCATTTGTTTATTTCCATCTTCGTATTTTACCCTGAAACCAAAGTGTTCCCAAACGGAGGACTTAAGGTTTGCGGGTGGGTCCTCAGGTTTGTCAGGCTCACTTGCCATGGGGTCCATGTCATTGGTTCGACATCCCATTAGTCCGACTGTCCGCGGTGCTGAACGGCTCGCGGCGGGTGTATGGTGACCGGCTTGAGGCGGAGCAGGCTCACGGCATATGTGTTTATCACTTCCTTACTCATTTTAACCCACACCATGCACAAAGTGAAAGCGGAGATTTATGGGACTCGGTGCGTCACTCAATTATGTCCGTCGGGGAACTAGATATTTTAAATGGTTCGGCTCACAAAAATGGAATTAAAATGAAACAAAATAAAATAATATCCTGCGCCCAATAATTCGGTACAGGGTTATGCCGAACCGAAAGTCGTGTACCGAACAGTTCGACACAAATACATGTACCGTTACGGCCCTACCGGTAATCCCTTGTTTCTGGAGTGATTGAACTGTAGTTTTGAGAACAGCTGCTTCTGTTTTTTAAGAAATAAAATCCATTGATTGGCTCTATCTTCCACCTTACTGGTCGCTCCTCCCAAACATGGGCAGTAACTCCACTCTTTAGCCCCCTCTACATCCTTTGTGGTGCAGGGCCAGCACTAACTGGACAGCATCTAACAATTGACCCTTTGCTAGGTCTTGCCCCAGGATGCAGACTGACCAATCATAACGTAGCATCATGCCGGCTCAGACCAGGGTCTGACAACAACACAGCTGTGCTTCATGGACTCTAATGCAATCGTTTCAGATTTCCTTCATTTTCAGGCTGGTTTTGTGGATTTGGAGCTAAATGTTGTGCCTGGGACACGTTGTGTATTAATGATACTCGTTACCTGGAGAAGCTGGAAAAAGATATACGTTTCTTCCCTGTTCCAAAACCAAAATCAGACCCTGAAAAGTGTAGGGTTGGCTAGCTAGCTACTGAAGACATAGTCTACTAATGCCTACTGCTGTACAGGAACCAGTGAGGGGAAGCAGGGAAACTTTGCTGATATTCAACCAGCTGTGTGTCATTGCATTGTGCGCAGATAAACATTGTTTGACTTCCGCTGGAGATCCCTGCCTGTGCAGCGGTGGAGGTCCAGGTGCTGGCAGCGGCACGGGGGTGAAGCCAAACCCTGTTCATCTGCACACACTGTGATGCCACACAGCTGGTTCAATATCAGTGAAGTTTCCCTTTATATTCATTGTCTTGTGTGGCGATCAGCAGTGATGTGGTGGTTCACTTTCACACTGTGATCTGTAGCCTATAGTTCGGCTTTAGCTTCTAACTATCTTTGTCTTTTTAACCTGTTGTTGCTGCTGAGTCAGTTTGACATCCTGGATATATCCTTCAAACACAGACTGTAGACCCCTCTGTCTGCTTCTCTCTGGAATCACTCTTTCATTTTTCCAAAAATATGATAATATTTATCAGGGAGTGCAGTTAGTTACAGTGGGGCTCCATGCTCACTCCGACAGCTTGTCGGACCATCACAGAGGGGCAAGGCTTAGCAAAAGGTCAATTCCACTGTCACTCTAGTCCTAATTCATCATAAAATACACACCTCCTCCCCCTTATCTCACCAGAGTCTTCTGCTCTGGCATATCCGCATATAGAGAAAAAGTCACCTGGTAGAATGCTCTCAGGGATTGCAGGATTTAGCCAAGTGAAACAAAGAATTCATTTCAGTGTATTACCCAACACTTGTACAGCGATTAGAGGGACGCTAGTTCAGCAGAAAGATCCATGCACCTGGGATCATAACCAGTGTTTGATTCCTCCACGCTTGACATGGTGCCTCCGATCTAGATATGGAGGCAGAGATGATCTTGCTTGTCCATGTGGTTGGTAATCGTAGCTGATCTTCTCCATCTTTAATGTTTACTGCAGTATTACAACTTTGAGCTAAGTAAAAAGATCTGAGTACTTCCTCCACCACTTCACTGTTTGTTAAGGTTATTAAATTGTTCATCTGCCCATCTTCAAAGCTTTAAGTGCTATAGCAGGGCCTCCTGCTTACAACCCATATTATGATTTGTCTAATATCTGGATATGGTGACTGTCATAATGTCTGTCAGTACTCCTCATGTTCTGTTTTCTAGAAAAGAAAGGCTCAAATAAGGTTGTTTCATTAAAAGATGGCTCAACATAAATTAATAACACAGTAATATAAGTTGGGATAAATGCAATTAAACTTGACAAATGGTCAATTTTAGCAATATAGTAAACTATAGATTTACAGTGGAGCGCTTGCTTTTATTAGTCTCTCTCTATATTGATCTCAACCATATTACCCAGCCCTGCTGGTCTGTATCCTCACTTCTTGGACTTGAATCTTCTCCTGGCTCCTCCAAGCAGCAGCAGGAGAACTGAAATTACCTTAATGATGGAAGACCTCAGTTGATTTGCGGGTCACACAAGACCGGAGGTTGTGGGAGATATGAAATAAGAGAAATGAGATCATGCACCTATGATGTATTCCCTCTCATGTGGATTGTTGAAAGTCCTTCTGGGAATTGCACTTAATCACTAACTCAGGAAGATGTAGCACGGCAGACTGAGACAAAATGGGTTCGCTGAGAAAGTAAAATACAGCACTTCATTGTGAAATAACTCGTGGAACAGTTCACGTTGATCATGTCTTTTTATTTGTTATTTTTCCAGCCATGATGTGAACAGTGTTTACTGTGAGAGAGGTTACTGCAATGAGACAAGCGTGCTGCTAGACAGTGATGCCTCAGGGTAGTGCTGAAACATTTAGTCTGTATTAATTAATCACTAATCATCATTAATCATTTGTTGAAGTCGTTTATCAGGAAAAATGCCAAATATTTCTTGGTTCCAGCTTCTCACAGCAGAATTTGCAGCTGTTCCCTGTTGTGTATAATTTCATTTCAGACTGTCGGTCAGACAGGTCAAGGTATTTGGATTTTCTGTAAACACTGATGTACTAAATTATTGTTGGAATAATCAAATAATAACTGAGAGATTAACTAATGATGAAAATATTCAGCAGTTGCAGACATACTTGGAAAAAACCAATGAAAAGCCAGCACACAGAGACATGTATAAATAAATATTCAAATATTTAGAGTAGAATTAAATAATAAAATAGAACAAAGTATATAAATGCTGCACTAATCAAAATAGAAGTACTAAATTATATTTACAGTTACGTTATACAGTCACTATACAGATAAACTAGAAAAACTAGAAAATATATAAAATGTATGTAACTTCAGTGTAGTATGAATAATTTATTGACTCAGGTTTTAGGGATCTGTGAGATACAGTTTATTGTAATTTATTATTTAATGACAGTGTGAAGAATGGAGAAAAACACCTGAGATAAGCCCTCAAAAATATGATTAAGTCCTGTGCAGTGCTTCAAATTGATGTCAGGACATTAATCGCAGAGACTCCACCACTCAATCATGCATTCTTTAGTCGCCTCTTAATTGGAGGGAATGCAGTTTTTAATCCGACAAGCTGTCTTCTGTTGAGATGTCACTGCTGACTGTGTACGCTTTAAATTCTGAATGACACTGCAAATACCTGGTGACGCAGGCTGTTTAATGGAAGCTGGCAGCTCATCTGCCGCTTCCCAATCACTCGCTGCTGAAGTGCAGCTTCTGCACTCCTGTCATAGGGCCAGATGAGACAGCAGCCACTGTGGAAGGTAGACAAGTTGTACCGATTAGCAAAGACAGATGAGTGAACTTTGTCAAAAGTGAAAATAGAAATGCTTTCTTGTTTATCATAATTGATGGCGTGGTGACAAAGTTACAAATGTTGCTGAACTTTAAAATATTGAAATGTTGCAGTTTTCCTACAACAAAGAAGGTGAAATTAAAACCAAGAGAAATTGATGTAACGACACAGAAGGCTATGCTGGCATTTATATAGTGATTAATGTGAATAAATCCAACCCAGCTTTTGTTTCACTGGTCCATCTACATCCCAACCCTCACCTATGGTCATGAGCTCTGAAAGAATGAGATCGTGGATACAAGCAACCGAAATGAGTTTCCTCAGACGGATGTCAGGGCTCAGCCTTAGAGATAGGGTAATGAGCTTGGGCATCCGGAGGGAGCTCAGAGTTGAGCCGCTGCTCCTTCACGACAAAAGGGGTGAGCTGAGGTGGTTCGTGCATCTGATCAGGATGCCTCCAGGGCGCCTTCCGTTAAAGGTGTTCCAGGCATGTCCCATTGATAGGAGGCTGCAGACCCAGAACACGCTGGAGGGATTACATATCTCATCTGGCCTGGGAATGCCACAGGGTCCCCCAGGAGGAGCTGGAAAGTGTTGCTGGGGAGAGGGACGTCTGGAATACTTTGCTCAGCCTGCTGCCCCTGCATCCCAACTTTGGATAAGTGGTTAAAAATGAATGGATGGATGGATTGAATTGGATCCAACCTGATTGCCAGGAATAATGTTTGCATCATACATGTATTCAAACCACAGATTTGTCACATTTGCATATTATGTAGCAGGAACATTGAAACTTTACATTTCATCAGTGCTGTGGTTAATGTGTGGTTAGTTTTAGGCATGAAAATGACTTGCTTATGGTTAACAAAATACCATGTTTTGGCTTTAAACACCCAGTTTTGCTGGCACAATCCTGGCTAGAAATGCTAAAAACACACCTGCTTTTTAGTGGTACTATCCCTGGTGGGAACACAGCGGCGAGTCGCTAAAAAACACCCAAGTTTGGTGGGGAAAAAGCTGCTAGAAGCCCAGCAATGACTCACTAATAAACAGCCTGTTTTGTTTTTTTGTTTCCTTTTTTAAACAGTTGTCTGCAGCTTGGCAGGTGTCTCGCCTTGATGTCACACCATCCACCGTTCCCTCCCCCTCCCGATGACAAGGTCAGCTCATGTTATATGTCACTTTAGAAATGCTGATATGAAGAAACATACAAACGTAATGCTTTAACAGTGCCAACATATCCTGGCATCTGGGCTGATAAATCCTCGATCATGCCTGAGTCATGGTGTTGTAACATTTACTTACTTTGGAATTAGAGCTAGGAAAACATTTTCTATTGTTAGGCTGCTGCTTCCACCTTTATTCATAGTTTGATACCTGGAAAGAAAAAGGTGAAGTATGCATCTTGTGCAGAGATCTCACCAAACAACAGACAGAGCTTGTACCATCCTTGTTCTTATCAGGTATCTTAAATCTGTGAGGCTGTTCCCATTCCCACAAAGCAAACAAACATTAACCATCAGAGGAGCAGATACATTAATCCGCAGAACATCGTCTCCAGCAGGCATTCGCAATCCATCTGTTATGACAGCTTACGTTGCTAATTACACGAGCAGACTTGCTGCCTATTGCATTTTAATGACAATACGGCCGTTCTTCTAAGGCCTGTCAGTCACCAAAAAAATGGTTGTTGCTTTTACGAGAGTTTGACCACTGGATCTTCGCAGTCTGTGGTTATTTGTCACAAAGTCAATGCACTAACTGCATAGATGTCAGCTTCAGCTAACCATTGACATACATTGACTACTGTACTTGTGGGTGCTGACTGTGCAAATTTAAAATGAACCAGGAACTTCAAGACTCCAGCATCTTATTTTCCTCTCAACTCTCCTTCTTGTACATTTTTCACTCAAACTGAGGCAAGTTTAACTCAAGCAGATGTGTCTTTACCTTAGTTTGTGACACACGGCCATCGTTTTGCTTGATGCATTTGCTCTTCTTTTCATATCGGTATTGGGGCCAGTTGTGGTATGTAGAGCCCGATTCGATCCTTTGTTTCACCGTAGCTGTCACACAAGCTGTGTTTTTACTCGTGAAGCTTTCATGCAAAGCAATGTCCAGCCGTTGTCAGCTCTCTAACTCTCCATCTCTCCTTCACTCCGGTAAACTCTGTGTGTGTATGAGCGGGGGCTGAGCCCCGTCTGTGGCAAATACCAGACTCCATAACAGCCAGACACAGTACTAGACTAACTATTTGTCATTTACAAAAGTTACGAGCACTTTATTTCAGCTCTGTGTGACTCTGCGGTGTTTAGCTGTCATCTACTGTATGGCGCATGGTCTTTCACTGCGCAGCTCGGACAGACAGCAGTGCAGAGCCTACTGTATGACAACCAGACCACACTACTGCAAATGCAACAAAAGACCCCCAAGCAAAAAGCCAATGAGTAACTTTTTAATGTGGCCTAATCCTTGCAAAAGATGATGAAGATAAACACTCACTGAAATACCGTTCATTCATGTAACTCAGGCAGAGGCTCCGCTGAGGCATCAAACACTAGAGAATACTCTCTTAAATGAACAAATTCTCTCGAGACAGCCATAAGGCCAGAAAGATTAAAGAGAGGGTTTGTTATTTCATACTTATTTACTTATCTTGTAAAATAAATAAATAGAAAATGAATATATAGAAAAACATTAAGGAACAGCTTGGTAGAGGGATTTTTTTCTTAATGCAGTGCAGTGCTTTTCAGTTGTCGAGCACAGGCTCTACATTGGATTGATTTTATTAACTTTAAAGGAGCTACTTGAAACAGTACTGTGCAGCTGTACTATCTAGGAAAATTATCACAGTTCTGCTTTCCTGGTACCTGCTTTTCTCTGTCACTCAGCTCCCAGTCAGTAATTTTCCATCCACCCTGGTTTTCCCACCTCATCAAGGCAACTCAGTTCGCCTGTTAGTGAGGCTTGGGTATAGACGCTTGTTGCCAGATTGTTCTTCGCCACTCATGCAAGACTCTAAGCATTTTATTGCGGACTGACTTCCCGTTGCCAACCTTGCCTGCCTCTTACCTACCTGCTTCATCTGATTTCCTGTTAAACACACCAGCCGTCTGTCCCTGACCTTTAGACATGCATTCTCGTCCTTGGTTCCTGTGCGCCTGTGGCTGCTTGGCGTTACCATCCGTTGACAGTACTACAGTGTGAATATTCCAGTCTGCTTATCTGTGGTTTCCCACAGCCCAGAGATTTTCACCATGTCGCCACACTCGCCATTGTGTGTGTGTCCTGTGACAATTTACCTGCAGACTTCTTGAACCTCTGCCTGGCCTCGACCCGGTGCCTGTCCTCTATTGTTTCTTCTGCTTTGACTGTGTACTTGCCTGGTTCCAGGTCCTCTGCCTCGACGGCTACGTCCCCTGCCTGCTCCTCCACCGTACCGTTACCTGTTATTGAACTGAACTGTGTTTGTGGTTGGGCTAAGGCCACAGCTCTTTCGCCAGCCAAGGACTTTGTAAACATCATTACCAACTCTTTCTGGCTTCCTGTGTGATGCAGCTGGGGCCTAATACCACCCAATACAAAAATAGAAGGACTGGGACTCAGTATCAGCAGATACTCAGTAGTAAATGTCTCATATCGAGTCAACAAAATCGGGGCAACAAAACTTGATCGGGACATCCCTACCAATTTCTAAATGCATAAGTGTATAAGTAGCCTTGATTGTGAACATCTACCTTCCTTCAGAGGAGAGAGCATGCTTGAGTCTCAGTATGTGGTGTATATGTCTGTTAGAGCTGCAGCAATTAGTTGGATAATTAGTCAGTCAGTCAAAAGGAAATTAATTAAACAATTTTGATGCCATTTGCTGTTTCCAGCCTCTCAAAAGTGAGAACTTCGTACTTTTCATTATATCATTATAAACTAAATATGTTGGGGTTTTGGATTGTTGGTCAGACAAAACAAAATATTTCAATATATCACCTTGGACTTAAGAGTATTGTGGTGAGCGCTTTACACATTTTCCTGATTGTTTTGTACGCTGTTATTCAGTTCAATAATCCATAGATTCATTCTTTATGAAAACAAAGTTAGTTTCAGCTTTAATATCAGATCCGATTGTATAACATTAGGGACAGAAATATAAAAAATACACGAGGATGACAGTGTATTGATAAAACAAATGATCAAAGACTCAACAACAGAGACTAATGTGGGAGAAAAAGGGAGACGAATATAAGGGAGCGAAAAGATGAGAGGCGGCGAGACAGGGGAAGTAGAAGAGTAACAGAAAGAGATGGAGGCAAGAATCAAAAGGCAAAAGCACAATCCAGCTGCTCCTCATGGACCTCTTTCATCTCGTCCCTTGATGCTGAAGTTGTAGTGTTTGCAGTCTCTCTTCCCTCTTTCAGCTTAATGTTGTCTTAGAAGTCACATGACCAGAGGAAATCAGAGCTTTGTAATAAGTATCTGATTGTAGATTACCAGCATATTGCTCATTAGTTTTGATTCCTGTTCTGCAGTATGAATGTGCATGACAAGTTGTTTTGCGACCTAGATACTCAAAGAGCTCTCCTGGCTGCATATTGCTGCTGTAACTGTGGTGTTGACCTTTAGGTTTAAGCCTGGCTTTGTTTATGTCTTTGTCTGATGTGACATTTTTGAATATAGATCCCAACACTTAAAACGCTTCAAAGGAGATTTCATATTTGAATATCTTTATTTCAGAGATGGTTGCAAAAATCAAAGTGAAGTTAGTAAACATACATTAAAATGACTCAGATCAAAAGTAATATACTGTAGGGGTGGGAATCACCAGAGGTCCCATGATACACGATACTTGAGTCACAATGCAATATTACTGCGTTTTTAAACATTTAGCAACATACTGAGTGTTCCTATAACGTAGATTGTGATATATTGTGATTTCTAACCCTTTTTATACTGTAAATTATGTCCCTAAAGGAAAACATTGTCATTATCTCTTTTCATATAAGGTTTATGTTTTGGTTTGTTCTTCTCACTTCAGTCATTTTTAGTTTAGCTAATGGACCAAATTACCAATTGAGTTTATTATATTGGGGTACCAAAAGTATAATCTGTATTTGCAATATTAACAGTTTATATAATAAAAAAATCTGTACTTGGCATCCCTGTATTGATACAATAATGCCACTCAAAAAATTGTTGTATCATTTTTCCCCCCCCACCCCTTATATAGTGTGACATTAATGGGAACAAACTGGGGCCAAAACAATAAGTCAATTAGTTGTTGGCCAGAAAATCAATCTGCAACTATTTTGGTAATCAGTTAATCTTGAAAGTCATTTTCTAAGCGAAACATTCAAATATTTGCATGTTACAGCTTCTTAAGGCTGTGTTGTTTACTGTATATTATTATTTTTGTATGAATAAGCCAATTGTACGGAAGCATACTGCTGCTACATCAGGAAAAAATAATGGATCAGTATTGCGTTATAACGTGAAAAGTTTATTGTCCTAACAAGAAGTTTTTCACGTTGTAACAATATATTTTCACGTCATAACAATATAGATTCATGTTATAACGTGATAATTTATCTTGTAAGAAAATGAAAAGTTTCAATATAGTTCCATGTTACCCGTGTTTTTGGCCATGTTGATGCCTGTTCATTGCAAATAGCCAAGTGTCAAATCACAGTTGGAGTATATGGGTACACCACCTGCCGAGACCAAATATTACATTATAATGTGAAACTTTTAATGTCCTAACAATATTAATACTAATAATATTAATATTAACTTATATTAATATTAATATAAGTTGAATTTTTAGACATTTTAATTTGAGGGGAAAAACAATGAATTTAAATTAAACTATCAAACAAATTTTGGTCGACCCCCTGCAGCATCTTTGCTCTATAACCTGCCTGGGGGCTCCTCAAACAATTAATTGATAAATCAGGAAAATAATCTGTTTATATTATTTCAGCTCAGTGCCAGCCAGTGGCATAGGCAGTACAGGCGAATGCTAGGGGTGTCATCATCCGCAGGGGGTGGCACAAATCGGGGAAGAAAAAAATCTAAATGTTTATCTTTTCTGTTTTCTACAAATACTACTTTTGTTTTTGAAATATTACATAAGGCCACAATAACATAACTATGTAGCAAAGCATACTTAATAATAGAGAGGCCTTTTTCTCTGGTGCCCACTCAACTACCACTGCACTACTGTAAGGAGCGTATGTGGAGAGACAGAAAATGAAAAAAAAACAACAAATCCGTGTTGAAATCGGCAGGAGGAGAGCTAGTTATCTTCACCTATAAACAGCATGCGGAAGCTAGTGCTCACTTGGGGCACCAAATGTGCTAGCTCCACCGCTATATTAGCTCTAACAAACAGCAATCAACCAATACCACACCAGCCAGCCACACTGCCAGAAAATCTACATTTTTCTAAATCACAAATAAAATCTATTTCTTCATTTCTTGCTTTCCGTTTTGGTAGGAATCCTGATAAAATCTAACGGACCAGTTACAAATTAGCTGTGGAAATTTAACAGTTGTTCAAACAGCCCCAGAAGACAACAGGGTGAAATAAAGACAGTGATTAGTGAAAGGCAACAGAGGAGACAAAAGGAAGGAGATAAATTAATTAAGGAATGTACCAAAGGTGAAAACCCATTCTACCTGCACTGGGCAGTAATGTTTTCAAATGACATCATTAATCATCATTTCATCCTTACAAAGACCTGAGTGGATTGAAACATTGATCCTTGGTGTGAAGGTAAACACCCTTTGGGATGATTACAGTGCAGTGTCGACTCAATCCTTCATCCCTGATCCTTTTTTCATCTTGGTAAGTTGGGTCTCTGTCGTTATTGTGTGGAAGGAGTGGTGTTGCTTTTCACTCTTCCTCCCGAGCCAGTTACTCTCACACGCCAGCAATCTCCACAGTATTACAGGTGATTGATGACACGTCAAGGTTAAAACTGCCATCAATCTGCAACAGCCGAGAAGAAAACACTATCAGGGCGAACATTAACTTTCAACTCAACTGCCCAATCATACCTTTTGTCTTCCAGTTGACTGAGCTGCCACACTGTTCATCCTCACGCTCAGACAGGACTCTGACTGCAATGACAAGTCTGCATCCTCTTGTGTGTTCATCACACACACCATCAGTTTTCGAGGTGACACTGATTGGCTTGTGACAAAAACCAGAGGTATCAAGCTTCACACTGTATTTTGTAGGTATGTGTAGGGCAGATAAATGAAAATCTGAAAATTAACATTTATTTTACACAATGATACTGAAGTTACATCAACAAAATGCTTTGTATTTTAGGAGTGATAGTGGATGTTGCTCCACACAGTGCGGTTGCTAGCCTACATGCTTTAGAAGGGCTTTAATTAAAAACAGAGGAACAGTAATCCTGAGGGGCTTTCACAGGTTTGCGCGAAAAACATTACTTGGCCGTATTACCAGTGTCGGCTGTTTTTACACCTTTCTGTTTGACACAATGAGTGTGCCTCCATTCACCTTTTTTTTTAAAATGCACATTTTAAATTTGTGCATAATAAACCTGTCTGGAAACACTGGGAATTAGAATAAAAAGTCCAAATATTGTCAAAAAAATTCACTGAGTTGGAAAAGTTGTATCTATGAATACAAAATGCCTTAAGATGCATTGGAAAGTTAGTGAATAAATCACATGGTTTTCCATCCTGTGAGTTTGACTCAAGCGTTTAAAATCATGTCACCTTGCTGCTTCCTTTTGTCCTGTAATGTTTTAATTGCTCTCAATTGGAGAATTAGTGGCATCTGGCATTTATTGTGATGTCTGCCTAAAAGAAGTGCATTGAAATGCACATCAATTTGTGTGTTATTTAGCAGATTTTCTGGAAATCTTGGCTCTGTCCGAAATCACTCACTGCTCGTATAGTGAGTTCACCATTTTGTAGTGCTGTCTGAATGTATAGTGGGAACTATTAATCCCTATATAGTGGACTCAAAGTATCCCACAATGCACCGTGAAAAGTAGTGTCCAACCAATGGTCAGACACCAAGCAATGGATCCCATCATGCATTGCGCCAAAGGAACAGACAGACTATATGGGACAGACACCGAGACGGACGATAGGAGAGAGAGCAGCTCTTTAACAACCTGCTGTAAATGTTTGACTTATCATGACATGTTGAAGTTTGTTTTACCAGATTTTTTGCCATGTAATAAAACTGTCAATTTGGTCCTTAAAGAGATAAAAAAAAAAAATGGCAACAGATTTTCTTTAGTGCTTCATAGTTACTGTACAGAGTATGGGTAATAGCACTAGCTAATGTTAGCTAGCTGGGTCACTACTAGCTCTGATTTGTGCCATAATGGCATAATGCATAATGTTATACATTAAATTCACGAGTTATTACATGATTGACTGGTAAAACAAACTTCAACACAATGAAGGTTAAACATAAAATTACTTGCGTTAGTCGGACAGGTTGCGATCGTGCAGCTTTCTCTCCACTTCTCCGCCTGCCAGTGTAACTTTATCGATAGGCCTATGTTTAATGTGAGCAGAGCGGCGCATCTCACAACACAACACAAATGGCCACAAAGTATTTTGTAGCGTTATTTATTAATTTGGGGAAAATACGCTCAGTATAATGTCATGTTTTATCACAAATATGCATGTCAGTGTTTGTTATAGATGGTTCACCAGCCGACGTTGATATGACATGTTTTAATTGTGCGACAGCAATGACGTAATTAACTGTGCTGATAAAATGACCTTAGTAGTTTCTGAAAGTGTTTTATTTAATGTTGCAGATGAGCTCACAATATAGTGCTCTACACAGAAGTCCATATATAGTGAGTAGGGAGTAGTGAATGAGTGAATGATTTTGGACACAGCCCTGGGCACATTTGTGACCAGTGATTGCAGGGTCCTTAATGGGAAATCTACTCATTGCTCAATTCAGTAGTTCTACTGGTTGGTCCGTCAGCTGGACTACACTTGACTGTTGATTGAATGGTTTGAGAAGAAACTCTACTGTTGTTGCTTTATTGAATTCTTAAAAAAAACGTAGAAGTAAGTTGACAAGCTGAAGTAAAATTACATGTCAACAACTCATAAAGGCATGCATGACATCTCCATGCTGTACTCCTGATCTGTGTGATTCATGTGTCCATGAAAAATAATTATCCATCACTGAAGAAGATGCACACTCAAACATACCGTTAGAGATACACTGCAGGTGAAGCCAACCGTGCCTGTGAGTTACTTGCTACGGAACTGACTAATCAGTCACACGTACCTGTTGGCGCACCACAAGTCACTTCAGTAGTTAAACTGCTAAATGCTTATCATCAGGGAACAGTATTAGAATTTGATTTGTTTGTCAAGATATAATTAAGTGTCTCTCGGCCCAAGGCAGCATCTCATCAAAAGTAAAATCCTCATGTCTGGCATCTTCAGCTCCATTAGGCAGCTAACAGCGTCAAGTCATGGAACTCAAGAGGCCCCACCAGCACCAAAACTGAAAACACAAAACACTGTACTGTAATGTACATGTAGAGTCAAATATTTAAGACCACAAGCTATATGATACTGTAGTAGCAGAGGGTGTAACACATTAAAACACATGCTAGGAAGAAGACACATTCTATGAATAGATGCAGGACTAATGGTGAAGAGTCAAGCCTTTGCTGACATCTTAATCCATTAATATCAAGGAACTCACAAACCCCTGGCACTCAAGTTCAAGTTTATCTATTCAATTTGAATGCAGTCATTTTTAATTCCACTTAATGAGAGTAACATCAAGGGCTATTGTAAATAGAACAGCGAATTTAAATTTAATCAGAGTTTAAATGTAATCACAGTTCCTAATTATGTTTTCAGTCACTCAGAAACACTTAGGATATGCTTAAATTCAGTCTTTTAAAATGCTGTCTTTAGTCTGAAGGAGTTCAAATAGGCCATTATCTCATCTTGAACATTTATTGAAGCCTTTTTGCAATATTGAGAACAGTCATTTGCCGGTACACCAATATTAAATCAAACACTCTATGGAGATTAGAGAGACACAGCGAGTACTGAAGCAGAAAACAGTGGGGGACATTACGGTCAGCAGTCAAATGGAGCATAGAATTGCTTAATTGACTCTGCTAAATATCATCTTTGACACTGTCCACATCAAGCTACCCTCGAAAACTGTATTTTGGGTATCTTTGTGCTAACACTGAGGAGTGGTCTTGCATGACAATGTCCAAAATTTCAGCACCAGAGTGAAGATTTTGGGTCTGATGTGTGTGTTGTTTTTTTTTTTTTGGTGTGTGTGTTTGCAGTGGATATCTGCAGAATACTGGAATGTCTATCTAAGCATCCTGCCTTGCTTTGCTGCTTTAGGTCTGTTTAATCAGAGGTTGTTGAAGTCTGCGATGCTATAGTCAGTCATGCTAGTTCATGTCACTGTCAGCTGAACACTTTTAACAGGGCACCAGCTGGCATCTGTTTGTATAACACCTTGTTAAAAGACCAGAAAAGAAAGGGGAAATGGAAATGTAGCAAACCAAGTGCTACAATAGTAGCAGGTTGAGGTGGATAATACGGCTGCACAGTTATGGTAAAAATGATAATCACAATTATTTTTGATCAATATTGTTGTGATTATTTATTGTTTTTAGGGAAAAAATATCTAATTGCACTTTGAGATTTAAATGTACAGAGCACGCTTTTACTTACATTTCGTGCTTCATTCCAGCTAATGAAGGCTCTTTGCATCACAAGAAGACTGGTCCTTTTTTAAAGGGCATCTCCGATAAGTGAAATATAAAATTGTATTGAAACTGTTAACCCTAAATCAAATAAACAGAGCACTGCTTTTACATTCACTTTGTGCTACATTCATGAGACTTAAAGGGAAATTTCGGTTTATTTCAACCTGTCTCCTATCGTCCTAAATTTGTTTCAAGTGACTAGTGACATAAAAATAATAGTTAGCATGTTAGCCGTTAGCCTAGATGCAGCCGGGGCGCATAGTAGCGTCAGACCTGTTAAAACGTAAGTGAACGGGCATACCTTCAAGTGCAAAGTTAGTCCACTAAACAAGCTTTTTTCCCACAAAGACCGCCTCATATCGTTAGAATAAATGTCAGAGAACATATAGAAAACGACATGTAAATGTGTTGTCCGGTGTGCTGCCATGTTTGTTTATCCCTCTAGCTCTGCTTTCCAAAGAGCGGCCGAAATATCCCAGCTGGATACTACTCCAGGTGGAGGTGTCTCGTCCTCGGTCACATCCAGACTTTGAAAATAAGGCTGCAGCTGGTCCTATTCCTTGCAACAGAGGCATTCCTCTTCTGTGGGCACTGGGGTACAGCATTCACAGGTAACGTTACACCACCAATCTCCAGAGCTACGCAGCCTTGTGGCAGCCATTCCTCCTCTCTCGTCCTCTACCTGTTGCGCCTCTCTCTCCTCCTCCGTTCTTCAATTTCACGAAGCTCTTCGTCAGTGTATTCTGGCTCAAATAAATAAGGGAGGCCATCAAACTCTGCCAAATCAAATTCCTCCTCCACAAAGTCGAAGTCTGGCAAAAAGTCAGCCATTATTCTATAAATCTTTCATAAAATAAATGAATGAACTTTTCAGGCTACTGTCCGGTTCTGCCTTCCAGCTGTTGCTGCTTGTTCTCACGATATTTCAGGTACGGTATGAGATCGCTGCTTGTTCTCGTGATATTTCAGCCGCACTTTGGAAAGCAGAGCTAAATGGTAAACAACAAACATGGCAGCACACCGGTAAAGTAAGACAACACGTTTACATGTTGTTTTCTATATGTTCTCTGACATCTATCCTAACGATATGAGGCGGTCTTTGTGGGAAAAAAGCTTGTTTAGTGGACTAACTTTGCACTTGAAGGTATGCCCGTTCACTTACGTTTTAACAGGTCTGACGCTACTATGCGCCCCAGCTGTATCTAGGCTAACGGCTAACATGCTAACTATTATTTTTATGTCACTAGTCACTTGAAACAAATTTAGGACGATAGGAGACAGGTTGAAATAAACCGAAATTTCCCTTTTTTACCTTTTTTTCCCCCTCTTTTTACCTGAATTCAGTGCATCTTCTATGGATACACTATTCACAACTTGGATAAATTTGAACAAGAATTTCAATAATAAATTTCATGTCAGTCCATCCAATACTTGTTAAGACCTTTAACTCAGAACAACAAATGCAAACCTCATAGAGGCACGACAGGAAAAGTCAAGGGAACGCTAAAACCATGAATGTGTTTTGTTCTAGTTCATTCAATTGATATTAAGATATTTTATTGAATAAGTAAAACTTGCAACCATTATGAAAAGTTAGGGGATCAGCAAAGTCTGTAGGCTTTGTGAGATATTTCAGCATAGCCAACAGACAGATATTCCCATCCCTAAAATAGTGATAACATGGCAAAAAGTCTTAATGTGAAATGGATAGTTCCTGTCCTTGGTTATGACTGACTCAGCTGCGCTTGAAGCCATTGAGAAAAACTCTATAACCACACAGCTACGACCATGTTATAGTTTCGGTATTACTGTGCCAATTAGTCACTGTTGTCCTATTGGTCAGCTGTGGCTCAGAGGTACAATGTTGTTGTCCACTAATCGGAAGATTGACGTTTTGATCCCGGGCTCCTCCAGTCTGCATGTTTAAGTATCCTTGGGCAAGAAACTGAACCCCATTGCTGTTTCACTGGTGTGTGAGTGTGTGTGAATAGTCACTGAGTAGCAGGAGGCACCATGTGTGGTAACTTCAGCCACCTGTGTGTGAAAGTGTGTGTGAATGGGTGAATGTGACATGTAGTGTAAAAAGCCTTTGAGTGGTCGGAAGACTAGAAAAGCGCTATACAAGTGCAGTCCATTTACTACAGTCCATTCATATGGGACACAGCTAAAGAGCAATAAAGAGGGCAGTTGTCAAAGCCCAAAGTGTTTTTCATCCGCAAGGACAAGAACGTTCAAAAATACGCAATGCTGTCATTCAGTTAATACACAAAAAAAACACAGAGATGCTACCAAAGACACAGAGAGCCTACAGGGATTCATGTTTGAACAGCAATCGAAACCACTGTGTCCTGTCACCTTGTTGGAGAATTGTCTGTCTGGACTTTTATCTCCATCCAAAGTGGACAAACTACACCAGTAATCTATGTTCAAGTTCATAATGAAACTTGATGTAAGTAATTTTATATCCAAAAGATCAAGTCTTACCTTCACATTCACACTTTTCTGTCCATTATTCAACATCATAACTCAGGAACAGAAGGGGAGACATTTGGTCAGATACAGAAATGGTGATACTTACTTTGGATGTCCACCTTTTAAGTGTGCTGATTGTTTAGATCTTCGGTGCTGCTGGGCTGAAGATGTTTGTAAAGCATCCAAGTTTTGCGATTTGTAGCTACTTTGCAGCAACACTCATATTTGAAACATTGTCTACTAGGGCTGCTGCCGACTAAGAATTTTTCTAGTCGAGCAATAGTTGTTGTTTAGGGCCATTAGTTGACTAGTCGCCTGCATGATTATGATACTAATTTGATTATAGCAGGGCTATTAATAAAGAAGGAAAGAATAGTATCACTAACATTGTTAACACTGTGCTACATTACAGAGAAATACAAAACCGTACTAATGAACCTTCATTAATATAGGCCTATATTTTATCTACAAGTGCACGTCACACACTGAGCGAGCCTCCTGTTAATGACGCTGTCAGCAAAGCAGTAATGATTGTGCTAAGCGGCTAATGGGCATGTAGCTACTTCCATGTTTCAGATGATACGTCATGTTTGTAGTCGACCAATGAAGATGAGTTTACATATCACCTTGGGTTTGTCCTTCACCTTCTCAAAATGATCCCACACTTTGGATTTCCTGCCCGACATGTTATTAACTAGCCTGTACAATAACCGCAGGAAATTAAAATGACTCCTGTCTTACAGCTGAGTGTGGCCACTTCAAATTAAATTCCCACATGGTCCTGTCATGCCAACCACTCAGCTCTTGCCAACAAATGACCTGTCTGGTTGACGTTTGGTTGACTATTGAGGGCAGCCCTGTTGTCCACTGTCATGACTACATATGAGTCTGGACAGACATGGATATAAACTGGAACTTGACTGGTTGGTGGAGGCATACAACTACTATATGAAGTAACTGTTTTATAAAAGCAACAAGTCATGAGAGGCCTTGATGTACACTGATTTTAGAGCAGCTAACGGGGTAACAGGCGCACCACTCCGCCACGCCCCTTAGCTGCTCTAAAATCACTGTAGACCACGGTCTCTTAAGACTTATTGCTTCATTCTCTATTGTGATGTTTGATATGAGTCTGAACTTAAGGGGATATTCTACCTGTTGCAATGATAGGTGTGTTATGAGCTGCAAAACATAATTTGTTTTGGGTGGCGTATTCCAGTATAAGCCCGTAAGTGCCATCGCTCAAAGTCACTGTGCTCATTTGATTACTCTCGTGTGACAGATGGGGCCTTTGTAATAAACAGGAGCTATTATTTATGGAAATGACTTCATGGGCAATTAGCAAGATGTGAGCGTGGGTTGATGGTCTTCAAAGTTATTTTGTTTTCTGATTCAGAGTAAACAATAATGTTTTTGCCTTCCTCCAAAAAATACATGAACTTGGGGTGTCATTGCGGGGTCTCTGCAGACCACATGGATAATTAGACTCGGATACTGTTTTTGGTTATGTATTTCAAAGTGTTATTGAAGGTCTCTTTATATGTTACCCTCAACTGCACATCTATTTCTGACCTACAGACTTGGAATATAAATCAAAGTACTTCACAGCTAATCAACAGATGTAGGCTAAAGGGTGGAAAATTCAACAGATGAAGGAAAATTGGAGCATTAAAAACCGTAATAGAGAACTAAAAGGTGATTATGTACAGAGTGTGTGAGGATAATTTTCTTTTGGCTTGTGCCTATTAAGCTAGCTCAGCTCATAGTTCATTTCATTTCTCCTGTGGATATCCAGTTAAAATAAAGATTTCACAGTAAAGGGCAGATTGAGAGAACATGGTTCAATCGTCTGTGTACCCAGCGTGACAATCTCAATTTAAATGTAGATATTTCATAGATAAGTATTGTTGTATTTTTGGAAAACACAGTGACTCATATCTGCTGACTGTGCTCAGATTGTATCTTTGAATCCAACATGATCATCCATGGTCATTTTTCCTGTATTAGATCCAAGACTGAGCAGAAGTAATATTGAGAAAACAACAGGACATCAGTATCCACACTGTAATGTAATGTAACAGGATGGGTCATCACAGGTAAGGGAGGCATGTGTAGTAGTTTATCTTCCTCCACTGGCATGCCATTTTATTTCTAAATGTGCTTTGGATACAACGATGATCATTTGTCTCCTTCCGATGGTCAGATCAATAACTGAATGTGTGTAGAGTCCTGTTCGTGAGGGAAACATTTGCTTTTAAAAGACTCAGCCAGCTGGCTTCCTGTCCCTCTATCTGAGAACATGTTTTAAACATATCAAGGACTTCAATAGCATCTAGTGAGGAGATTAACAGAGCCAAGTTGTCACTCAACTGCAGTCTCAGTATGTTAATTAACATCTGCTATTGCAAAAGGAATCTGGCTAAGATTAGGATATCCCTTCAATATTATTATGAATGTCTACTTGTAATTTACTGACTGGTTTGAAAGTCTTTCATGCCATCCAATTTTAAATTAATACTCTATTCAACATCTTGTCAGACACTTGCAGTTTTTGGAATTGAAAGGTTTGTACTGTAGTTTCCTCAACCATCAGAGTAATGAGCATTTTACGTTTATGCAAACCACGGATACATTACATATATACATTTTTATGTGGCAGATACATTAAAACTATGTTTCAACAATCATCCATTTTCATTTGCGGGGGCAGCAGGCCAAGCAAAGTACCCCAGACGTCCTTCTCCTCAGCAACAGTTTACAGCTCTTTCTGGTGGACCCCAGGGCGTTCCCAGGCCAGATGAGATATGTAATCCCTCCAGCGTGTTCTGGGTCTGCCCCGGTGCTTCCTACCAGTGGGACATGCCTGAAACACCTCTAACAGGAGGCACCTAACATCCTGATCAGATGCCAGATGCTTTCAAGGCGAAGCAGAAGTGGCTCTACTCTGAGCTCCCTCCGGATGTCTGAGCTTCTCACCCTATCTCTATGGCTGAGCCCAGCCACCCCACAGAGGAGACTCATTTTGGCCACTTGTATTAGCGATCTCATTCTTTCGGTCACTACCCAGAGCTCATGACCATAGGTGAGGGTTGGGACATAGACGGACCAGTAAATTGAAAGCTTCGCCTTCCAGCTCAGGTCTCCCTTCACCATGATGGTCCGGTACAGTGCCCGCATTACTGCAGACACCACACCAAATCGCTGATCCATCTCACACTCCATTCTGCCCTCACTCGTGAACAAGACCACAAGATACTTGAACTCCCTTGCTTGAGGCAGTAACTCCCTCCTAGTGCTTGCTGGAGGTCACAGTGGGATGAAGCCAACAGAAACACATCATCTGCAAAAAACAGAGATGGAATTCTGAGGTTTTCAACAATACCATAGCTCAGTGGTTCCAGCCAAGCTCTGTCCTGGGAATTTATTGCACTTAAAAATCAAGTGTGTTTCTTTTCATAACTTGACATGTTTGCAAGTCACTTGTGGTTTATTCAGAATGGATCGGCAACCCACTTTTGGACTGCGACCCACCAGTTGGGAACCACTGCTGTAGTGAATGTGTGGTTAGGTTCAGATCATGTATTGGCTTTAAATATATGGTTTTGAAGGCACAGTCTCAGCATAGATGTCTCAGTGGAAAACAAAATCACCATTTTTCATGGCACTGTCTCTGCTGGAAACACAGTGACAGGTTGTCAGAAAACACCCATGATTTTTGGCTGAAAAGCAGCTGGAAACTCCGCAATGACTCGTTAAATCACAACCTGTTTGTTGTTTGTTGGTCTCCAACAGTGGTCTGCAGCTTGGCAGGCATCTTGCCTAGCTGTCATGCCATCCAACATTCCTTCACCTCATTTAATACTTCACTTTGCAAACATTGATGATATATATGAAACATGCAAATGTAAGGAAACCATGGTTTGCAGACACATACAATGCCAACATTTTATTCTGACAACTGGGTCTAATTTCCTCCTTGGCAGAAAACAGCATTTGTTATCCTGATTTTTTTTTTTCAATTATAATGGATTCAAATGGTGACCAATTTCTGTGACAAAACATTATCAAAACTAGGGCTACAACTTTTTTCATAATTTTTTTGTCTGCCAGTTATTTTTGAGATGAATCAATAAATGTATTCTCTAAAAAGTAAAGTTATTTTTGTCCAAGCAACAGTCCAAAGATTTAATTATTTTATTCAATTAATATACAACAGACTAAAGCTACCAAGCCTCATATTAGAGAAGCGGAAACCAGAGGATGTTTGATATATTTGCTTGGAAAACCATTGAATTATTATTTGTTTTTTAAGATAGTTGCACTCATTTTCTGCCAATTGATTGATCAGCTAATCATGTAATTGAAAATATCCATTGAAACATCCAACGCTGCTCCTTTAGCATAATCCAACTAATCTCTCTATGTAATCATTGTTATTTCACAGACATACCACTAAATATAGTACAAAGAAGTGCAAGAGTGTCACACAAAGGATACATTTGTGGTGTTATTTATGGTCAATCCTAAAATGTTAAGTTAGTGCATACATGTTCAACAGCAAGAGGAATGCAAATATGTGAAATGAATAAAAAGAAAATGCCACATGAGCTCTGCCCTCCACTAGTAACCAGCTGTATGCTCCCCTGCAGCCGTGTTAACTCAAAAGTCAGCCTTGAAATTTAAAAATTATAGAGAAAAATCAAACTGCAGCTGTGATTTCAGATCTGAAGTAGGATAAACTCCCCATTACACTCAGACTGTTTATGATAACGATCAAGTGATTATGCCAACATTAAAAACCTATAATGCCTGTCTGGTGAATGCACAAGATAAGTTCATTATGTTGCTGTATTTTGCAGTGCTGATGGCCCCTCTGAGAATCCCCAGCTCACCATCTCTCAGTGTGTGAAATTGAAGCACACTCCAGTCATTTGGTTGCTCTAATTAATAGAGTCAGTGAGATTCAATTGAGAAAAGCCACAAAACGGACAAGTAGTCGATCCAAGTTGAATGTATTGCTCTGCTGCTAATAAATATAATCTCTGCCCAAACATTTTGGTACCGCTGGAGTGGAAAGAGGAAACAATTAGAAAGAATTAAACTACTATATAATAACAGCCTAACAATACTGCATAATGACTAGTCGTTTAGTTGATCAACAGAAAATAAATCTAAAGATAACTAATGTATAACTTAAATCCTCCCACAATCCAAAGAAAGGCAAGTTAGATTAACTGGTGACTCTAAATTGGCCGTAGGTGTGAATGTGAGTGTGAATGGTTGTCTGTCTCTATGTGTCAGCCCTGTGATAGTCTAGCGACCTGTCTAGTGTCAGCTGGGATAGGCTCCAGCCCTCCTGCAAACCCCAACAGGATAAGCGGTTACAGAAAATGAATGAATGAATGAATGAATGAAAATATTCTTCAGCTGCAGTCCTAGTAGTACATTTAAAGGCCCAGACACACCAAACTGACATCAGTGAACTATCGCCAGGGTAGTCCGTCTGTTGTGTCGCCTCATGTTGCCTGTGTCTCGGCCAAGAATACACACTTGAACACACCACAAAGACTAAAGCCAACAGCCAAATAGCATGTATGTTCTGTGCCTATGTCAGAGGAAATAATTCTCCATAGCAGCAGGCAGCAGTAGTCTGTCTTCGTCATTCAAAAAGGGAATTCGGAGGACTGGCACTACAGATTCAAGATGCTCACAAGATGCTCACACACAGCGTCTTGAATCAACTCACATCTCAGTGATGAAAGAACAAATGTTATGCAATGTGTACATAATCTTACTTCATAAAACAAGTTTGTTTCAATCTTACTCCCTCTCGTGCGCTGAGTTGAACTGCTGATCAGAGTGATTTCATTCAGCAATGGGCTCCGCCATCTCTGATGCTTATTCAACATGCTGAATCACCCAAAAAAAAGCTGACAAGGGCCAACTAGAGCCAACAGTGCGGGACACACCGCAAAAACTAGGGCAACAGATGTTCACCGACAGCCTGACATTGATTGATGGCCAACCGTCAGCTTGGCGTATCAGGGCCCGTAACTTATATTTTGTCATAACGTCTGACCTGAGGAAACATAAGAAATAGTACTGCTATAGTATCATTGCTGCCACTACTGTAGTGTTTTACCATTAAAGCTGTACTGGCCGTGTAGTTTTCTCTGTCCTTTGATGACTGAAACTAATTTCCTACAGTTGTTGTTTTTCTGGGAAGAGCTGCCTATTAACGGCTACAAACTTTAAAATAGCTCTTGTTGAATCTGTTCACTGCTTTAAAAAAATCCACGCCTAATTAGCTATGTCTTGGGTGTTATTTTTTATGGAGAGAGGGACAACAGGAAGGGAAAGTCCTTGGAGAAGCATGGCGACATGATTAATGTAAATGTATTTCTTTCATCATACTGCCACAGCAGTGAGGGAGAGCAGACAGCTTGGAGGCTCAGCGTGGGCTGGCGTGATGCCCGTTGCCTGTGTCCCGCACTGGGCATACCCAGTGTGGTCCTGGCACTGCCAACCAGGCCTCACGCTTCCTGGAGGAATTTGTGCCCCCTGTAGTGGTTAAGACATGCAGAGAGGAGAAAGGACAGACATGATTAAGTTTGCGTCAACAAAATACATTTTAAAAACTGCCTTTATGGAGCACCGTTGGGGATGCAGCTGTTCCAGTGGAAATGCTTAGTGTCCATTTGTAAAACACTGTAGTTGTGAGCAGCTCCCAGGTGTGAATGTGTCCGAGTAATGCAGTAAAAAAAAGAGAAAAGCTATTAAGTAAAAGCTTAAAAATGTGGAATACAAAGGAAAAGACTGCATCTAGAGAAGTTTGAGAAGAGCTAACTGAAACCACATGCCTGAATTTGTCAGCCTCAGTGGTCGAGGAGGGCAGTCCAGTTTTTGGAGCAGAAATGATAGAACTGTTTTGGAAACCCTTGCCTGTTTATGGTCTGATTTATTGCCCGAGTGGATTCATATTTGGGATAGATTGCTGAGTTTTGTGGCTTTGCTGCACTCTCTGTGTACATTTTCGTGCTTTATAGACTTTCTCCTGCATTAGCATATGTTTGTATCCCTGTTCACACAGATAACATATAATTGTGTCCAGTGTTTAAATGTGTATGTATAAAACATGAATCAGTCCATGAAAAAAAACACTCGGTTCATTTGCATTTTGACTGACACCTAGAAAAACCCATCTCACGACTCCAAACTACCAATATACACAAAATACGCACAGCTGAAAACTTCAGTGTTGTCAACACTGTCAAGTAATCTACTGCTTGTCTAAGCTTGAATAAAATATCCCATAAACAGCCTTTGTATTCAAGATAGCATCAAATTCTAAGTATCTCTATCTCTTGGGAATCAAAACACATATAATTGAGACGCAGTCAAAATCATAAATGCAGGTTTCTGAACAACAGATTGGACTTGCTTCAAAAACACAAAAGCTAAACAAACATCCCTCAGCCTGGAGAACGTAATGATTAAACCAGAAACAATAGCCGCACACCTGTGCTGCAGTGTAAGCCGATATTCTCCCACATGTGCAAAAACTAATCACAGTTGTCACAGAACTTCACCAGGGAAAAAATATTTTACAGCAGCAATGCTTTTTCCATCCAAAGCCAAGTAAAACTCTGGGTTAACACTTCTATGACATGATCTGTATACCTGTGTGTTTAGGTGTGTTTACCTAACTCTGAATGTCTCCCTGAAGGGGTAGTTTTGATTTTTTGAAGTAGAGCTGTATGGGCTACTTGTCTATAGTAGATGGATGTTGGCACGCTCCCTCTTTGGAGAAGCAGCAGCAGTGTCAACATGGAAGCTAAACAGCGTACTGCTGTTGATGGGGCCATTAACAATACGTATTTTAGCAACCTAAAAAAAAAAATCCCACCTGAAAAAAATCTGTTACGTTAATGCCTTCAGTTCCTCATCTATGCTCTCGGCAAAACCACCAGACTCCATTGACAAAAACAGACATTTTGGCTCGCTTAACACAGAAGCTGCTGGTCTGCTGTTGCCTCGGTCAGTTACTTTGGTGAATCCGAACATACCTTATAAAATGCCAAATCACACAATTGGATAAACAAACGAGGCTACAGTAGACCAGCAACTCCTGTGTTTAGTGATGCTAAATCACTGGTTTTTCAGTGGGGTCTGGCTTTGAAGAGAGTGATATAATATCTTAATTTCCCCGAGTAAAACTGCTGTCTAACGGTGAGGTAAAGCGGTAAATATTATAAATATAGCACACATTTTGAGTGCTATTGTTTTTAATGCGTCCGCCTTAGTGATAGCCGTTACTGGAGGCGAAGTCCCATCCTTGTGAACATGATATCTCAAGAATGCCTCAATGGAATTTCAGTAATATTGGCACAAATGTCCGCTTTGACTTAATGATGAACTGACTAGTCATTGGTCAAAGGACAAGGCCACTGTGACCTTGTCTGTGTCATACTTGTGAACACGATATCTCAAGAATGTCTAGAGGAAATTTCTTCAAATTTGGCACAAAGGCTGATTTGGACTTTTGGATGAACTAATTAGATTTTGGTTGCCAAGAGTATAAGGTCAAGGTTGCTATTACCTTGCATGCATTTCATTCTCGTGAACCCAATATCTCAAGAACAGTATCTCAAATTTGGCACAAATATCCACTTGAACTCAATGATGTACTGATTAGATTTTGCTGGTCAAACGTCAAGGTCACTGTGACCCTATCTTTTTCATTTTTGCTACTGTGATATCTCAAAAAGGGGCACAAATGTTCATTTGGACTCAACAATGAACTGATTAGACTTCAGTGATCAAAGGTCACTGTGACCCTGTCTGTCTCATTCTTGTGAAAATGATATCTCAAGAACAGCTTGAGGGAATTTTTTAAATTTGGCACAAACATCCACAAATAAGTTGATTAGAATTTTGTGGCGGAAGGTCAAAGGTCAAGGTCAGTGTGATCTCATTAAATATGTTTTTGGCCATAACTCAAGAATTCATATGATAATCATGACAAAACTTCACACAAATGTCTAATAGGACGAAATAATGAAGTGGTGACATTTTATATCCAAAAGGTCAAAGGTCAATTTCACTGTGACATCATAATATTCTGCATAGAACACTTTTCTGGCCATAATTCATTGTCATATCTCAGGAACAAAAGGGGAGATATTTGGTACTTAATTGGTGACACTCATCTTGGGTGTCCACCTTGAAACTATGCTGATTGTATACAATGCCCTCCAAAAGTATTGGAACAGTGAGTCCAATTCGTTTACTTTTGTTGTAGACTGAAAATATTTGGGATTGATATCAAAAGATGAATATGAGACAAGAGATCAACATTTCAGCTTTTATTTCCAGGTATTTACATCTGGATCTGATACACAACTTAGAAGACAGCATTATTTGTAATGGAACACAAAATTTTTAGATGAGCAAAAGTATTGGAACATATAAACTTAAAATAGATTAAAGTGAATGAGACTTAATATTTAGTTGCAAGTCCTTTGATTTCAATAACTGCATCAAGCCTGTGACCCATTGACATCACCAAACTTTTGCATTCTTCTTTTGTGATGTTTTTCCAGGCTTTCACCGCAGCCTCTTTCAGTTATTGTTTGTTTTGGGGGGTTACTCCCTTCAGTCTCCTCTTCAGCAGGTAAAATGCATGCTCTATTGGGTTTAAGTCTGGAGACTGACTTGGCCAGTCTAAAACCTTCCACTTCTTGCCCCTGATGAACTCCTTTGTTGTTTTGGCAGTGTGTTTTGGGTCATTATCTTGCTGCATGATGAAAGATCTCCCAATCAGTTTGGTTGCATCTTTCTTTAAATTAGCAGACAAAATGTTTCTGTAGACTTCTGAGTTCATTTTGCTGCTGCCATCATGTGTTACATCATCAATGAAGATGAAAGAGCCCGTCCCAGAAGAAGCCATGCAAGCCCAAGCCATGACATTACCTCCACCGTGTTTCACAGATGAGCTTGTATGTTTGGGATCATGAGCAGATCCTTTCTTTCTCCAAACTTTCGCCTTTCCGTCACTTTGAAAAAGTTAATCTTTGTCTCATCAGTCCATAAAACTTTTTCCCAGAATTTTTGAGGCTCATCTCTGTACCTTTTGGCAAATTCCAGCCTGGCCTTCCTATTCTTCTTGCTAATGAGTGGTTTGCATCTTCTGGTGTAGCCTCTGTACTTTTGTTCATGAAGTCTTCTGCGAACAGTAGATTGTGATACCTTCACTCCTGCCCTCTGGAGGTTGTTGCTGATGTCACTAACAGTTGTCTTAGGGTCTTTCTTGACAGCTCTCACAATGTTTCTGTCATCAACTGCTGATGTTTTCCTTGGTCTACCTGTTCGACGTCTGTTGCTTAGTACACCAGTGGTTTCTTTCTTCTTCAGGACATTCCAAATGGTTGTACTGGCTATGGCCAATGTTTGTGCAATGGCTCTGTTTGATTGTCCATCTTCTCTCAGATTCACAGTTGCTTCTTTTTCACCCATAGACAGCTCTCTGGTTTTCGAGTTGGTTCCACCTCTAAATGCAGTCTGCACAGGCAAAATCTATCGTACCAAATCTGAAACTGAGCTCAGACATTCAGTGCTATTTATTGTTTGAATAATCAATGTAATTGGGAGACACCTGGGCAACAAAACACACCTGTCAGTGACATGTTCCAATACTTTTGCTCTCATGAAAAATGGGTGGGTTCAAACAAAAGGTGCTATCTTCTAAGTTGTGTATCAGATCCAGATGTAAATACCTGGAAATAAAAGCTGAAATGTTGATCTCTTGTCTCATATTCATCTTTTGATGTCAAACCCAAATATTTTCAGTCTACAACAAAAATAAAGGAATTGGCCTCACTGTTCCAATACTTTTGGAGGGCACTGTAGATCTTCTGTTCTGTCTGGGTGTGAAGCATCCATGTTACATGGCTAAAATACATTTTGTTGCTGATCCTTTAACACCAGTAGATTGCTAATCTTCTGTGTTGAATTCCAACCTGCTTCTTCTTCAAACTGGTGGCTTGCTGACTGACACCTGCTGTATGTGACTGTGGATAATCACCCCATCCAACCCCACTTCAAAAGATCCAAACTGTTGATTTAAAGACTTAATTTATAGAGAATAACAAAAATATTCACACTCTGTCGATTCAAGCCAGATGGTTTGGGTTTTTATTGTCAGAGGTTTTGAGATTTCAGCCGCTGAGACTCTCTGCTGTCACCATAGTACAATTGAGAAGAATGGCATTTCATTCATGGGGCTCAAAGGATCAAAAAATGAAATTGAAAAACCCAACTGTGCCTTTGTGCCACTACAATGTGCCTTTCCAGAAACAATGTCCTCAGAATAATCCACAGACCTCAGTGTGGATCCTATCCACTATTTTTAAACTTCACTGCAATAAAGACAGCTATAAATTAAGGTAATGTGTAAGACTGGCCAAACCCCTAACAAAAATTAGTTAATGAAGTGGAGTTAATGCAGTACCTCAGTGAAAAGATGAAATAACTCACATACCGTACTAAAAAGGAGCGCTCCCTGGCATCCTCAAAGCTGTAAATCTCTATAGAGAGCAGTAAGTGGTGTGTCACAGACGCTAGGCCGTGTTGACAAATGAATATTTATGACAGTGGGAACCATAACAATTAGCATTAGCTTTCATCAGGATTCTGGGTTAAATTACTCCACTCACGAGGCTCCTCAATGCCTTTGAACATTAAACCACTGAATTGACAAGGAGGTTGGGCCACTACAGAACAATCATGCCACAGAGATGGCAAAATCAGCATGAGTGCTTTAGAATACAACTATTTATTACTCAGTATCACAAGTATTGTCAAATATTAATGTCATAAACCTGCCATGCTTATTCTACCTCAAATAATACCGGTTTAAATAGATCTCTTTTACTTTTTAAACCATATATCATCTTTGAAGTACCCACCCACTCTACATTACAGCCCATTTGTAAAACAGTTCATCAAAGAGTACTGCTTTGACATTTACAAGTACCATAAAACTTCAATTAAGAGCCTAGTCCCAATTAAACGCCCAGTCCTTTTTACTAGCCCACTGTGGCTACACATTTTGACAAATAAAGGCCTGTCTCAATTAAATGCCTGATCTGGTTGCCAAGCAGTTATTCTTATGCACGTTCTTTGGATGTATAAAAGTGGATTGTTGAGCTAACCCACTTGAGCTTACATTAGATAGCTGCTTAGATTGTGCGTACAAATATAAATGTTTTAATTTTTGTCATTATGGAGATGTTGCACATCATTAGCTCAGTTCAGTTCATTTTACTGAAACCATGAGCACCAGAGAAGACTATAAGCCATTCAGATTTACTGGCATGACGAAAAAACAAGTAGTGACTCCCTTTGTCTGAAGCTGTAAGCCACTAAGTTATTTATATTTCTTTAGTCTGTAAAGGTCCACTGATCAAAAGAGTTTTTCATTAAAATTAATTAATAGGTTATGTATATTGTTTTAACTGGATAATATGGTGTTGTGTCGGCATGCCAGGTGCTGTTATCCTCGGTTGCCATGAAACAAGTGTCATAACACATAATTGATATGTTATTCGAAGCCAAATATTTGTACGATATACTGGTTCAAATAAACACTTTGATCATATTTCCCATCTTTACCGAGCAACATTTTTATGTAAAATGAAATAAAAGGCCTGTCCCACATAGACGCCTGTCCCTATTATTGGCCTGTCTAGTTCAGTGATTTAAGCAAATTATAGCCCGGGCTACTATTGAAGTTTTGCTAGTTAACGCTAAACTACTGTGCAGCTCCTGTCCATACTGGTGAGAGAATTAGTTCGATAACAGTTCTGTACTATTGCAACATATTGGTCAATTAGTTGTATTATTATTATTTCAAGTGTACAATATTCTTATGAGCCACAATGGATTGTTTTGTGCCTTTTCAAGCAAGAGACTCTGAAATACTGTCCACCTTAGAAACAAACATGATGTATAAATATATTAGATGATAATTATTATTTTAATAGCTTAATATTGTATGCACCATAAAAGGATATGTTAATACATGAAGCATTGACGACCCCTGGTTTAAGTTGCATTTCCAAAGTTCAAACTACTCATTTGGAAAGGTACTGCCAATTAAATCAGTCACAGCATGAGATTTTTTCCCCCAAAATGTTTATTTTCTTGATGCCCAAGAACCTTTTGAAGCTGTCTAATCACCATCTGCTTCTTGTTTTAACTTTTCCCAGCTGTAAGTTGCTCCTCTGTTTGTGCATCGCATGTTGTTCGTCAACAGCTTACTCAAAACTCAAGCAGATTTAGTGTGCAGACTAACGTATTTGAGTGGTTCGGGTATAAATTGGAATTATGACCCTACTTTATCATCCCCCCCATAGAATCAGAAATAAATGTCAAAGGGAGAAGGAATTATGGAAACAGCTTAGAGCTGGAGCTTGTAAGCTGTCACACCTGATGTCTTTTCAGTGGCCTCGGCCACAGAGGCTGTGGCTGCTTTTTAGCCTGTGAAATTAATTTAGGATAAAAAGGCATATCTCCCTTTTTGTAGGTCTATTGTTGCATCACCCATTTGTGATTGAAACTAATAGGACTGGGTGTAGATTTAGCTTCTGGGGATGGCAGGGTTGATCTGTCGGTCAGTCATGCTAAAATATCTCAATAAGTATTAGGGATACTGTAAAATAGAAATTTTGTACAGACATTCATGTTCCCAACTGGATAAATCTGTCATCTGAACGATGCTGGCCAACTATTTAATCAATATAACCGTTGCAGACAAATTTCTGAAGTTGGAATAAAAGAGTTGGAGTAAAAAGTGTAAGGTGGTCAAAAAACTCAGTTGGAGCTGTTCTAAGTCAGAATTTTACTCATTTTGAACTTCCAATTGCAAGTTTTTAGTCTTGGCTCATGCACATGAAGATCAATGATGTGAACATTGTTAACAACCAATAGCTGCGCTCTCTTCAGAACCAAACAGGAAGTAGCAAACCTGGTTAGACAGTAAACATGGAAGAGACTCTGGGGAGGTACAAGAACGTGAACGAGTCTTGGTTCTCTTGTTCTGTGGAAAAGGAGGAGAAACTGATGGAGTGAACAAGAGTCTGTGTTTAATTTGGCATGTATCTGATCCACCAACCAGCACTTACTGAAGTAAGAAATCCTGATTTTTGAAATGGTTCGCCTCTCACTCCCCTGTTCTCCCACTTAAAATAGTTCAGCTATTTTAGTGGGAGAGTATGTCAAACTTTATTCTTTGAAGTCTTTTTAAAGTCCTCTAGTGTATGGTAGGCATTGCAGTGAGTTATCCTATGACTTTGCCCCCAGCACCACTAAGGCATTTTTAGTGAAATATCTTGACAACTGTCTGATGCATTGCCACTGCATTGAAGATGAATGTCAAAAAATGTTGGTGATCCCCTGATCTTTCCTTCTTCCTAGGATGGCAAAAGCCTGACCCGCCATACTGTGCCATACTCTGCTTTTGACTGCCCTACCTTTACATTTATACACCAACCCTAACCAGTCTCACCCCTCATGCCCAACAAGTGCCAGCCATTCAGAGGAATAGTAGAGTGGGTCATGCCTTCGCCAGCCTTTGAAAAAAAAAAAAAGGCACCCCTCTTAGGATGAATTGTAATAATGTTGGTAATCCTCTGACTTTTTCCATCTAGTGCCATCAGCAGGTCAATACTCTGGTTTATGATCAAATATCTTTGAAACTAATCACATTTCCATTAGCCTCAACTGTTCTTTGTGTTTAGGGCTAATTAGCCGATGTTGGTGAAGGTTCTCAGTCATCCAAGTCATGGTAATCCTAAATGCTATATCATAGGCAACTGGACTTGCTTGAGTTTCTTGAAGACGTTTCACCTCTCATCCAAGAGGCTCCTTCAGTTCTCATTGACTGGTGCGGAAAGTCAGGCTTTAAACTCTGTGTGGGTGTAAACCCTTGAGGTCATTGAGTCACTGAGGCCACATGTGAGTCGTCAACCCACTTGGCCATCATGTGTGTCATTAGGATAAGGTGGGTCCAGGTGTGAATGGGTGTTAAGTTGTCTGGGGAGGGATCTCAAGACTGCAATAGAGGCGGGGCCCTGTTCATTCCTTTGAAAGTTGCTCAGTTGCTTGTTGGCTTAGCGGCTAACCTCTGACGGCTAAGTGGCTTACTTCCTGTGTAGCCCTCCAATCAGGATAAAATGATTTAAACGTGCACTTCTAGACTTTGCGATAAATGGATCAGATCCCTATAGTGAAACAAGTCATTTCTCTGTGCTTCTGATGCGTCTGAATGCTTCCACTGACTTACAGATGTCTCTTCCCCAAAGGCTTTTTGGGCCGCAGGGCAACTTGTTAAGGACGCAGAAGTTGTAGTTACACTGTTTGGCCACTGTGTTAAAATGGCTTCAGAGCCCGACCCACTTCCTGGTGGCCTGATGTGAACATAGTAAATACTATACCTACTAAAAGTCAGCATATTATTATTGTCATTAATTGTGACTCACCAGGATGTTAGCATTTAGCTCAAAGCAACCACAGTGCCAAAGAACAGTCTCACAGAGTCCCAGCATGTCTTGAACCCCATTTTATATAAGCACAGCATAAATGCAGCTCCATCTCTCCAACTCTTGTTTGCTTTGTTTAGAAATATCCAGTGTGACCTTCACAAAAAAGTGTCTAGCATGAAGCTGCCCAAATGAACCAACATCACAGTACATTACAGTATAATGTGTTAATAGATACATGCATGCTGTCTACCTGTCGATTCATAGCCCTCCTACTTCTGACCCCCGAGCTGCCTGTGTTATTTTTAGAAGTATTAGCAGCTGATTATGCAGTTGTGTTGCCTTCTGGGCGCTAACAAGGTGTTGGGGCAGCAGATGAGGCCGGCCTGGCGGACCTTCAAGTGTTGGCAGTGCCGAGTAGCACAGGATGTTCTGACAAGCACACACTGGAGCTGCACTGTGCTGTGTCTGAGGGCTGAGGCATCTGTTCAGTGCACACATGCGTGAATCCATGTGCAGAAACACACACTATACACACACTTTAAGACTTGACATAACAGCACACAGCCGAAAACATACAACGTAGGCTCGCTCTGTCTCTCAGCATTTGTAGTAAAATTTGATAAAATGTTCACTGCCAAGATTCATGACTGGAAAGGGAGGCTTCTAGCATTACTATTACTTATCTAATTAGAATGTATAATTGAATATGAATATTAAATGACAGCCTGGCTGGAGTAGTATCATTTCCCTAAATCAGAATCTACTTAATAATCACATTAAAGTTTTAATAATCATAAAATTGGATAACGGCAGGGGACGCAGCAGCATGGGTTTCCATAATGCCTGGATTATTCAGTCATCAATCTTTGTGCTAATCAAATATATTAAACACTAATTTCTCAAACAATCTGTCAGATACAGAGGAGAATATTGCAGCTCTCTCACTCGCTGTAATCCACTTTGCAGTGTATAAACTTCTCAAAGTCGAGGATGTTATGGTAAACACTGACTGAAAGTCTGTCATGCTGAATACAGTATCTCTCCAATGACAAATGCATCATCTGTGCTGCTTTTCAGGGTTTTCCTCCCCAAAAAACAATTTGTCTGCATCTAAGAGAGCTATTTTATTTTTGCTCCAAAGCAACCCGCAGGCTGTCATTTCCCAGAAAACATAAAAAATAGAATTCATGAATGAGTCCCCAAATAGAGATTAATGAAAAGAATTCCATTTTCAGTTCATTGTGCAGAACAAATTCATTCGTATCTCTCCGTCCTTGGCCCGCTGCAGAGTTTAATGTAAAGCTACAGTGTGCTGACAGGAGACCCAAGTAGGGGAAATCACAATGAGGGAGGAGGGAAATTATGCGTAAATGAAATCTTCTTACTCATCCTTCAGCATCCTTTTTTCAGTTAAGTGTTAACATGATGTTTCAGCACTGACATACTTGAGCATCTTTTAATCCAGTTTGAACAACATCATCTGCCTTGCTTGGAGTTTTGGTGACTCCTAATACAACAGAAGTAGATGTGAAAGTACTTATTATCATAAGGCTGTAGCCATTAGCCAATTCATTAAGCAGTCAATCCACATCATTCAACACCAGTATTGACAGTTGAATAATCGTTTAAGTCATTTAATGAGGAAAAATTAGAGACCTTTGCTGTCTCCAGAGCGGGACATGCGAAGATTTGCTGCTTTTCTTTTTTTACATCATTGTACACTGATTATCTTTGGGTCTTAAACTGTACATGGCACAAAACAGTCGATTTGAAGATATTACCTTGGGCTTTGGGATTTTGCTTTTTAAACATTTGTGTTATAAAGGATAGAATAGTTGATCGATGGTTAAAATACCTGACAGATGTGGCACCCAGTAGCTCACCTGGTATGGGGAGCGCCCCATGTACAAAAGCTTTGTCCTTGCTGCAGCAGCCATGGGTTCAATTCTGACCTGTGGCCCCTTGCTACCTCCGTTATGCTTATCTTTCCTATCTAATAAAGGCAAAACACCTGAAAAAAAAGATAATTAAATAAAAAACTAACAGATTAATTGATAAGTATTGATTTCATAATTAAAGGAAGAGTTCAACACTTTTGAAAAAATACACTTATGTGGGTATGACATACAGTATGGGTTTTTATGGCATGCTATATTGTGACAATGTTATGACATATTTTATGCTATACTATACTATGTCCTTTTATGACATACTATATTGTGACCTTTTTGTGCTATACCATACTGTGACTTTTAAAACTAAATTTTTATGAAAGACATTTTAATGGCAAAGTACATTCTTACTTTTTAATTAGATTTTTATTCCATACTATATTGTGACTTTTTTAATGACATACTATATTTGGAAGCAATTTGTGAGACACTATACTTTGACATTTTTTATGACATTTTAATGGCAAACTATACTGTCTTTGTTTTTTGTGTACATACTATACAATTACATTTTTCTTCATGACACTCAATGACATTCTAAACTATGAAATTTTTAATGACATTTAATGGCATACTATACTATGACATTTTTTATGACATTATAATGGCATACTATACTATGACATTTGTTATGACATATTCATTACATACTGTAGTATGACATTTGTTATAACATATTCATTACATACTATACTATGACATATTTCTAAAGTTTCAATCACATACTATGCTATGACATTTGTTATGACATTTTAATGTCATACAATACTATGGCATTTTTTATGACATTTTAATGGCATACTATACTATAACATATTTTACAACCTTTAAAAGGCATACTATACTATGGTTAAGGTTTTTTCATGATTTTTGACGACATACTTAACTATGACGTTTTTTCAGGATTTCTGATGACATACTTTACTATGACGTTTTTACATGACTTTGGCCAACATACCACGTAATGAGGTTTTCATAATATTTTTGACGACACACTATACTATGAGGTTTTTTCGTGATTTTGGACGATATGCTATACTATGAGGTTTTATCATGATTTCTGACGACACACTATACTATGACGTTTTTTCATGATTCTTGACGACATACTATACTATGACATTTTTTCACGATTTTTGACGACATACTATACTATGACATTTTTTCACGATTTTTGACGACATGCTATACTGTGACGTTTTTTCATGATTTTTGACGACATACTATACTATGACATTTTGAACATGATTTTTGACGACATGCTGTGACTATGACGTTTTTTTCATGATTTTTGACGACATACTATACTGACTTTTTTTTATTATTTCTGACGACATGCTATACTATGACATTTTTTTTATGATTTCTGACGACATGCTATACTAAGACATTTTGAACATGATTTTTGACGACATGCTATAGTATGACATTTTTTCATGATTCTTGACGACATGCTATACTATGACGTTTTTTCATGATTCTTGACGACATACTATACTATGACGTTTTTTCACGATTTCTGACGACATACTATACTATGACGTTTTTTCACGATTTTGGACGACATGCTATACTGTGACGTTTTTTCATGATTTTTGACGACATACTATACTATGACATTTTGAACACGATTTTTGACGACATGCTATAACTACGACGTTTTTTTCATGATTTCTGACGACATGCTATACTAAGACATTTTGAACATGATTTTTGATGACATACTATACTATGACATTTTTTCATGATTTTTGACGACATACTATACCATGATGTTTATTCATGATTTTTGATGATATCCTGTACTGTGACATTTTTTCATTATTTTTGACTACATGCTTTACTAATAAGTTTTCTCATGTTTTTTGACGACATACTAAACTATCACATTTTTTCATGATTTTTGACGACATACTATACTATGACGTTTTTCCATGATTTTGGACAACATACCATGTAATGAGGTTTTTATAATATTTTTGATGACATGCTGTACTATGACATTTTTTTCAAGATTATTTTGAAGACATACTTCATTATGATGTTTCTTCATGATTTTTGATGACATGCTAAACTTAGACGTTTTTTCATGACTTTAATCACACACTCACATAATAGCATATTTTAAATAACATTTTAATTGCAATCCATACTAAGACATTTTAATGACATTTTAATGGCATACCGTACTATGAAACTTTCATGACATTTTAATGGCAACTAAAATATGACATTTTGTGACATTTTTAATTGCATTCTATACTACAACATTTTTATGTCATTTTAATCGCATACTATACTATGAAATTTAAATGGCATTTTAAACTATGACATTTTGACTTTTACAGCTTTTGATAGTCCAGTTTTGGTTCAACAAAAAAGTAGTACAAAACTCAGTGTTTGTTTCTTTCTCATCTAAACAGAACATGAAAATTTCACTTGTTTTAATGCACAATTAGAGTCAGGTGATTCACCATCAGTTATACAGAGTAACAAGACCTATCTCACACATCATTCCATATCGTCTCCCCTTCATTCCTTTTTACCAGAACCCTGAGAGCAAATAACTATGTTTAACAAACCATGAAATTGTTCCGACAAGACCTGAGAGGAAGGAAAAGAACAGAGCGAGGGGGGAACAGGAGTTTAAATTTAAGTCTTAATTTGAAGGGCCTCATTCCACAAAATGAGACGTTCAGCCACTGAAATAATATAACAAAACAACTGCAGGCATGAGATGTCCAACTCGCTGAACTGTTTCTTTTTAAAAGTTATTCAATAACTTAAATCTTTTCCTTGTCAGATAGTGACACTTCAGGTGAGATGTCTCTGCCTTTGTTTTGAGCTCAGCGTGATATGACATTGTTGTCCCAGAATACATCTGAGGGATTTTGAAGCAAAGTCTTTGATTTCATCCAAAGGTGGTGGTAGGTGGGTTTAGGATAGAGGATAAGGAGACTGAACCTGTCACTTCTCTTCTCTTTGTCAGCGGTGAAGACAAAGAAAAGCTGGCTTGTATCTTTATTATCTGCTGTTTGTGCTCTGGCTTTTTCCTTTCCTCCTGTCAGATATGTTGTTTGTCACAGAAAATCTTCTTCTTCTTCTTCTTCTTCTTTTAAAAGAACATTTGGTTATCTCATGAGTTTATCTGTAGCACCTTTCACCATGCAGTATAAAAAAACCCTCATCAATAATAGCCTATAATTAGCAACTCATAGTCACATTCTCACACTACAAGTCCTTGCTGCAATTGAAATGTTTAAAACAGTTTCAATATATTAACATGTTGAGTCTTTGGAGCTTTTAAATCAATATGAAAATTGGTTACACTATTTAAATTGTTCATTTTTTTCTCATGCTGTGTTGTGTAAGAGTACCAGTTGAAGTGTATCAGTTTCAGAGCCTTTTCACACCTGAAAGTCTGAACCAAGGTTCACATTTTTATATCAGTGTATACATTTGATCTGGTTAGTTATAGTTTCACGTTACAATTATGTGAGTACACTAAAGAACTCTACAGGAAATACCCACCGTTATTGCCTACATGACCTGTGTCTCCCTGTGATTGACAATGATTGGTTTGTAGACGGGCTCTTCGATCCTCTGATCTCTCATCCTCTCAGAAAATAATTGAAACGTGTTGAAGTTCTTGTGAATTTTGCCAGTTGACTCTTTATTAAGTGGTCTCCTCCTCTTCATGGCTCATTTTGTTGTGTTATGTTGTTCATGGACAAACTGAAATCTATGTGGTACATTTATTTACCACCATTTGACAACTTGACTTACTTGCTCTGAGCATTGACTTGGCTTTCGTGACGTCACCCATTGGTTTGTGTGCTCCCGAGGACACTCTCGGCAGACAGCCTGTCACTCAAAGTGGCATGTTCATTTTTACTGTCAAGTTGGGCATTTTAACATATTGGTCTATGGGGATTGACCGGCTTCTGGAGCCAGCCCCAAGTGGCTGTTCAATGAACTGCAGCTGTTCCAAAATTCCTTAGGGCTTCATTTTTCAGTCTCGGAGGTTGCTGTTTGCTTTGAGTGCAGCCACGATCACTCATTCTGTCGCTAAACCCAAACACATACTATACACTGAGGTGCTTCACTACTCTTAACACTTGACCATAGCCTGCTAAACCTCCTGTAATTGGTTGGAAACATCCAGAAAAAAATGTTTTCACACCAAAAACGAAATGAACCATGGTTTAGTTAGACCCGGACCAAGACCACCTCTTTTCATTGGACCAAGGTTCATGTGTTTGGTCTGGACAGTTGTGGCGGGAGATTTCACACCTGTAATTTTGGTTTGGCCCAAACCGAAAAGTCCAGAACTCTGGACCAAACTCTGAATGTAAGCATTGACAGAAGTTGAGATGAAAGAGAAATTGCTGAAAACAGTCAAAGTATTAGTTGCTGTGTGAGCACCAAAGGCAGTTAAGGTCTCATTTATGAGAAGAAAGGAGTTTAAGTGTTCATTGTGTACCCAGTGAAAGCGGATGAAGTGCCAATTAAAGTGCAATCAGCACTGGGGATTTCCGTTGAGGAGGAAGCTCTGAAAGTCGTTGTGTTGTATGTTGAGTAAGATATGAAAGCAGGTGAACTATCAGTTAAGTTTTAGTTTTAGATGATCACAGATGAAACAGTTAACATTTTTGGTTAAAGTGAAATCTATGAAACAGTTTAAGGTTCTGAACTGTGAGCAGTTGAGGTAAAGCTAGTTCATATTTGTATTGCTTATCCCTTTCTGCCATTTCCTTTCCTAATATCAGTCATGTTGTAAGTCGTAGTAAGTAAGCAAGTTGTAAGAAAATGTATGTTCTTTTGGAGTAATGACTGGCTTTTGCCAAAGTGCCTGTACCAAGCTAAAAACATTAGATTCAGCACGTCAGAGGATATAATTGTGCCTTATGTCTATCAGAGAGGAAAAGTTAAGTGCAACACACACCGCTGCCAGCGCAGCGCTGTGGCCATCAAGGGCCGCCCCCCAACACACACTGGCAGCGGCGCGCAGCGGCACCGTCAACGTGTATTTCCCACCCCAGCCCGCTAGGTGGCTGTACCTACACTAGTTGCCAACGGTTGCCAACTGCTAGTAACGGAAGAAGAAGAGGAAAAAGTTTGAGGCAACAACAACTTGAATTTCACGGGTGAGTTTCTTATCAAAGTCGTCTTATTAAAAATTTGAAACAACTGGAGTTGATCCTACGAGACGAGACGTACATAAAAGGCTTTTCTCGCAGTGCTGCCATGAGCGCAGGCCACGCTGGAAACAGAGCAGTGGGCTGAAGCAGAGCGGCGCGACGCATCGGCCAGCGCCAGTGTGGGTTGGTTCATAGAATATAATGGAGGCGGGCGTTTTGACACGCGGCGTACGGCGGCGGTGTGTGTTGCACTTTACATGTCACTGTCCTCTTCTCCTCACCTTGCTTATCTTGGAGAAATGATCCCAGTGAGTGGCCAGAAATGATTAGGATTAGGGATTAGCGAGAACACCATTATCTGTATCTGTGTCCATAACTGTTCAACCAACTAGATTATCTGTATTCATATCTGTGCTCGGAATGGGCGGGCTTTAGGATGGAAGTGGGTGGAGTTTAAATCTAAAGTGGGTGGGACCTAAACAGAAGTTGTTACTTTAAGCCTGATACTGATAGTTTGATCAGAAGTTGCTATAGTTACTGTTCATTAGAAAACTGTTTACAGAACAAACTCAGAATTGAGCTCCATTTGGTTTTACAGATCAGATCATGACACATTTTACTCGTACGATACTTGTCCTCATCAGAAGTACATTATTTGTACCAGATATCGTTCATCCGAGTCTTTGGCTCAACTCTAGGTAAGATTATTTATTGTAACAAAGATCAAAACCAGACATTACAAAGCTTTGTTGGCTTCAACAGTCTGTCAGGCCAAATTAGGAACTTATGTAATAGCCTCAACTTTATGGAAGTTACATCCCCAATGTAATATCATCTGTTGTCTTCTTAAAGGTTCAGTTTTTCTGCTTTCAGTTTATAAAAACTTGGTTCTGTTTTTGTTACCCTGTTAGTGGTGCATTCAACCACACAGCAGCTTTTAGGCATTTCTCTGTTGTTTGCTAGCAGACGTGACAGAAAGGCACCTTCATGCAAAACAAAGTCAATGCAGAGCGATGAATTGTTTTCCCCTCTGGTGTGAGCGCGACTTAATTGCACTCTGTCATTGTACCTCTGCTGTCATCAGCCTGTAAATCTTAGTTAACATTTTCACAGAGTGTGATCTCATTTGACCTAACAGAAGGGTAAGGTGAATACGTAATATATCACAGTTTGAACACACACACACACACACACACACACACACACACACACTGCTTTGCTGTTTTCTCTGTCTGGCTTGAAAACAACATTTTATTGTCATTCCTTTGTCCTCGATCACTGGGCAGTTGAAAATGTGAGTTAAGTGGAGTCGAAAATGTTTTGAAATGAAGTAATATTTGAACCAGATCTCCATGACGTGCCGGTTATTCCCTGTAAAACTGCAGCCGTTTGGGGCAGCTGGAGGACGACTGTGGCAGAGAGATAGTGACGGCTCTTCCCCCTCCGCTACACATCGACGGAAGGTCTTGCCAAGTCAGACAGCAGCCCCCACATGTCTGTTTCTGCTGCCCTGCTCAGCTTGTCAGGGAATGTGGGAGCAGCAAAGGCAAAAAAAAAAAAAAAAACCATGAGAGTGGTGGGATTATCTGTAGTGTTTGTCCTTCACTAGCAGCCTCAGGTGCATTTAAATGGACAGTGATCCTCCCATTTATGTCTCCAGGCGAGCTTAAATTGTGCCCTTCACTTCTGCCCTTCTTTTCATTATCAGAATATTCCTGCACTGTAGCAGAGCACCACGGGCCTCAGCTACATTTACACTTAGTATTTAAACTCACACACCTTTGCAACAGTCCTTTTTTAAAGTGACGGTAAGATTAATGTCACCAGATCCATGACATTTAAGTACCATTTTTTGAAATTACTATTAAATGTCAATCCTGTCAATAATGCATGCTGACTCTATTTAAGGCAAATGAAAAATCACTTGAAGCTATCAGGGCGAAATTAGGATTCAAACGACAGCGGGTAGAGTCGAATCATTTGGGGAGGACGGTATTAAATCTTGCTTTGTTGGCCTGACACCGTGAGAGAGGTGCAATGGCTAAACCCCATTAGTAATTTTCTGCTTGCGACTGCTGGAACTTTCCACAACCCTGAGACATCCCCCTCCAATTAAATCCGTAATGAACTTCCTGGAAGCAAACACCGAAACAAATGTAAGCAGCAAACGAATCTAGTTTCTTTCCCTTCTTTTGTGACTCACTGCAGGTTGTTTGCTTCGAACATACTGTAACAACCTGCTGCACAAAATCAAATAATCAAATGTAGTGGAAAACGAATACAACAAAAAGCAGCACATTCAGGTTTGTTTAAGATCTGTAAATACTCCTACAGCGCCTGTTTCTAACGTGCATGTTGGGAACCAGCCGATTTCTTGGCCTGTGGTGTTGCTGCTTGCAACTTTCTCGAGAACCGCTCATACAGACAACTTGACACTGGACACTGTGCTTCATGAGCCACACACCTGGGCCCCACACAGCTATACATTTATTATGATGTTTAGATATGAAAAATATTGAATGATGTCACTGTTCTGACTCATTGTACTCTAAGTAATGTACAAAATGCCCCCAAAAGCACTTAAAAATATGCAACTCAATGATATACTACTTATTTATGGATTTATTAATTTCCAGGCATATTTGTCGCATGCATAGGGGAGACCGGGGATGGTTGTAACAAAGGGATAGTTGTAACACTCTCAGTTTGGCCAATTAGAAATGAGCTGTGGTGACATCATCAACATAGTCCATGCCCATTTACAGTTGGAGCTCACTGGTGAAGCCGCATGTCTCTGAGTCCAGATGTGTCTGTTCTAGAGCCAAAAACAGTTTTTCAGGTGAGAAACCAAACATTTTCATCACAATTGTTTTTTGCATAGTGTCCATTGTGTTGTATGTACAATTGTTTCACTTACATAGGTTCAAGTAGTAGTTTCTCTAGTTTAATTTGATGTGTTTCATTAGTGCTAGCTTTGAAGCTGAATGCTAAAAACTGTTAGCTCTTTCACGGCTGCTGGGCATGGGGAGGGTTGTAACAGTTCTTAAACAGTGTGGATTTTGGGCCCACGAAGCCTGCACCCCAGGCAAGGACATCTACATTTGCCACAGCTGCCAATCAGATTAAAAATAGGCTATAGGTATTATGCCTTAGTTTGCTCAGATAATAGTTACTCTTCGAAAGTGTTTATTGTTCAACTGTTCAAACGTCAACCTTTTCTGTATTTATGTTATACATTTCTATTAATTTTAATATTATAATTATTGTATCCTTACAAGTTTATTGTTCCTTCTTTATTATTCATTGAAGTGCTTTAATAAATTTAGCCTATTGTGAATCTTTTTTAAGCACAATAATTTAATTGTTACATCCATCCCCAGCTAGTGTTACAACTCACCCCGGTACTGGGATACGTTGTAACGTTGTATACCTCTTTGTATTTGACATTAATTTCCATAATCTGTGATAGTGTAGTAGAGGTCAAAGTGTGTGTTATTTATAGCAGACAAATATGGGTACCACGTATCAAAATTTAAGAGCTCTACCAAAAAAACCCACTGAGTTACACTTCCTCAAACAAAAAGTGCTACGATCATCCCCGGTCTCCCCTACACTTTGACATAACCAATGTTGTTATAATAGAGCAGGGATTTAATTAGCTGAGGTATTTTGCCAGAGGTAACGTTATTAATGTTCTAAGTTATTGTGGCAAAGAAACGCACACCCAAGTTGCAGCTATCTGCGGTCAGAAACACCAGTGAAATACACTTACGCCTTGTTTCCACTTGTACGGAGACAAGGAAACCGGAAGTCTATTTATTCCTGTGGGTATAGTCGTGGTATCTGCTACAGATCTCCTCCCATCTGTAATATTTTGATCTAGAATTTGTCGCGAGTATGTTAAAACAACTGAACTTTTGGAGTGGATTTTGGAGAGAACATATGACAGTGTGCTAGCTTAGCTAACAGGCTGCTAACTAGCTAACAGGCTATTTCCTTCAGTTCAGTTTCCTGTGTTGATCGTCAAGTGAGTTTGTATAATTAAAAAGAACCTGTTATCTTACTAAGCACAAAAAGTAAGGACATTTGTGTATGGTAGATTATTTCTTTGTTGTAACAATGCTTCTTGGCAATAAATCTAATAAGTCTAAATGGTGCCACATTTGTAAGGAACATGAATTTGTGGGATGAGCAGCAGAGCTGGGGCGTACCAGAAGCTCAAAACAAGAGTCAATAGCAACAGCAAATAAAAGCTGTTTGGCATTGCCAGAGAAGATTTGGCAAATTTTTCATGGGCGCAACCCACATACTCAACTCTGCTGCTCATCCCACAAATGCATGTTCCTTACAAATGTGGCACCATTTAAAAGGGAAATAAACAGGCTTTCCAATGGTATAAGATTTATTGCCGAAAAGCATTTTTAACAACAAAGAAATAATCTACCAAACACAAATTTTCTTACTTTTTGTGCTTAGTTTTAACCCATTGTGAATTTGAGGAATGTTACTCTGCTAAAATATGGTTATACATTATACACAGTCGGATTGTGTTTATGACTCGTTCAGCCGTTCGTATGTCTTTTTAATTAAATATTTAACAAAACATGCCACGTACCTGGCAGGTCCTGTTTTTGTCCTGGTAATGTTCTAAGCACATATTCCAAACTACCTGATGCCTACAAGTGGACAAAATTAGCCTCTCCCCCATGGCTACAGGTGGTTTCTATCAGGTTTCTATCCACTGTAAAGAAATGCACTTCCTTCCATTGGACACTAGAGGCCTCATCCGTATATTTACTCAAGTGCTGCTCAGGCCACATTTTCCTGACCGAACCTGACCCGAGTCCAGCAGAGTTATAACCGAGGTCTGCCCCGACAGACTTTCTAACCTTCTGAGCCTGTTGCAGTTTGTCACCTGACATAGTTATTGTCATGGTCATCATGGTTACAGCTTGTCTGTTTACCGTGATCACACATGGGTAGTGTGTAAATGACCATCAAAAGGCCGCTGTTACGCACAGTCAAACACGCTGCACACACACTCAACTGGAGCAGAGTCGGTGTTGCATTCAAGCGTTGTTAGGTAAATAGCAAATTCCAGCATCTTTATAGATCAAAGCACAACAGCAAAATTTCTTATTTGTTATCCAAATCCGCCACGACATGCTGGGCTCGGGTCAGGTATCCACACTCTGATATTTACGAACACCAGTCACACATGTAAGTGGAAACGAGGTGTTAGCAAGACATGCTCGACTTTCCACAGTCCTGAAGCCCCGCCTCCCAGCTGCACAGAGCGCTGTTCACCTGTTTATTCAGTTTGTTAATATTAATACATTGTGTGTGCAGACTGCACCATATTCTACATTGTGCATCCTTTAGCCTCAGCAACACAGCGGCCAAGTGTCTGGCTGTTTAGATGAAAGGTTCTCGAGGTATGTGAAGGACATGCTGACATACAGACAGAAATTCCTGGCTTTATAGTGAGAAGTAAACAAACAGGGCAAACGGAAAAAAAAACACACTGAACGACTGGGATTGTTTTAAATGTACAAAGTTGCACAGGTCTTTTTATCAGTATTTGAAAATATTCAACAATGAAAGTTAAATCAAACAGTAAGAATAAGTAATAACAATAATTAATATCAGCAATAACTAGACTTAAAGTCAGAACTTTTTTTTAGTTTTTTTTTTTTGTTTTGTTTTTGTTTTTTACTGAAACACCTGAGGGAAGCAAATCAAAAGAGAACCCAGAAAAAGTAACCACTGAAGTTTAGAAATAAAAAAAAAAGAAAAGAAAGAAAGAAAAGATCACAAAATAAAATCAAGACAAGCTCATACAGGGGTCGGTCACTCGCTTCATCTGTATGTACAGCACATTCGCTCCACAAACTGTGCAGGACAGCAGTGATGAAAAGAACAGTGATGGAAATGAAAACTCGTCTCTGCTCTCGCGCTCACAGCCTTTAGCATCGGTATTGGCAGCTGTATGGATTCACAAGTAAAGGCAGGGTGAAGCAGAAGAACTACAACAGAAACAGGAAAACCCATTTGGAGCTGGCTAGCAAATGTGTTCTTTTTTTCCTTTTATGCATTACAGCCACAGAACAGACAGTACTCCATACTCTGCTTTGAAAGGCTGAGAGGACTGAGAAAGCTTTGTCCTGTTCACAAAGTAACCCAAGCATACAGTGGAAACTCAACCCAACATTGTCTTTAAAAAGAAATGGTCCCTGGATGCATAAGACACTGCCACTTTCCTGACACCTCCGAACTTTTAAGAAATTCATTCAAGCTTGTTTCAGTAGGAAACATGACATCAACATTAGTTTGGAGGTGGATTTGAGAATCACATTTCATGTTTGTCTGTACATTATCAATATTCATTACAATTCAATCCTTACTGTTAATTTCACTTTCTGTCAAATCTCACCATAAACACGTTACTGTAAAAGAGGGAAAAATAGAAATGCAAAGAAACCTTTGGTCAAAGAGTGTACTCACAAAGGAAAAGATGCAATGACGAGATAAAAGGAAATCATTCATCACTAAAGATTAACGAAACAACAAACTCAAAGAGCAAAACTCAAGTGGTTTTCTATACGTTTCTCTCTCTTTCTAACAATATGGCCCATGGTTCAACCCTCCTCCCATTACATTTGGGTCTGCAAGTTATACTGGTTTCCTCACAGAGGAAAGAAGGAAAGAAAAAGGTGCTCTTTTCATGAAAGTCATGTTTGTCTTGATTGTCCACAAAAAAGAAGTGCCAGCAGGAAGTAACCCCGGCGAAAGGATATACAATCACAGCGTAAAACGACAACATCCTTTACTGGAAAGGAATTGAGAGTCCATGACACGCTCCTGAAAAGACTCTGAACCTGCATTGAATCTGTGTTTGCAATATTTGTGTGACTCTGTGTGTGCACATGAGCTGTGCAGATGTGTCTGTAACTGTCTCAGTCCTCAGGGTGGTGTTCAGTCTTATTCAGCGACTGTCTTGTCCTGTGTTGCTTCGTCCTGCAGGCAGCTGTTGCGGATGATGGGCAGCGGGTGGGCTTCTGTGTTGAAGACCCAGTCCTCCAGAGGGAGGAGGTCGTCGTCAGAGAAGAGCAGGTACAGATACCTGAGCACACAGGAAACACATCCATTTAATTTAATCACAATATCAGCCCATTAAATATTTACATCTGCTTTCTGTAGTTCCAACAAATACACAATTTCTCTCTAGCGGATCACGTCACACCAATTTCATTCACATATCAATAATTTAAATTTAACAAATTAATAATTTTTAATTGGGACCTTCAGTGTTTGGGTCAAATCACCTATGGATACTAATCAGTGAATCTACAGCTGATATTTCAATGTGTAAAAATAGGTAAAAGTACTTGTATTTATTTAAAATTTTACTTAAGTAAAAGTACAAAATATTAGTACTGAAATCTACTTTATGTCAAGTATTATTCAAAAGGGCCTATTTCAGAATGATTTCTTATTTATAATAATTTTTTGGAATAATAATAATAATACATTTTATTTGAAAAGCGCCTTTCAAAACACTCAAGGTCACTGTACAATAGTAAATGAAGTAATCAATAACAACAACACAGAAGAAACAACACAGGTATACTATACTATGACTTTTACGTGATTTTTTTTGTGGCATATAATACTCTCACTTTTTAAATGATTTTTTTATGGGACTTAATGACTTTTTTCAAGTAAATACTATATTCTGATTTTTTGATGGCATACTATACTAAGACTTTAAAAAAATATGTATGGCTTACTTAAATGTAATGATTTTTAATGGGATAATATGACTTTGACATTTTTTTAATAACATACCAGATTATTAATCTTTTATGGCAAATTCTACTAGGACATGTTTATGAAACTTTTTCTGTTTTATGGCTGACCATAGGATGGCTTTTTTTTTTTTTACTGATTTTTTTAACAGTATACCGTGACTTCATGACATTTTTTATGGCATACTATATTCTGCTACTGTTTGTGACATACTCTGCTATAACATTTTTATGATTTTTTTTTTTTTAAAATAGTATACTAGGATACAAACTTTTGACTTTTAGGATGTACTATATTCTGTTTTTCTTTATGGCAAAAATTTTCATGTTAACACATATTAATGAATTTCTGCCCTTTTTATGACATACTATAGTATGACTTTTTGAAAAGATCTTTATAGTATACTATACTGTGACTTTTTTTTAGAGGATACTATGACTTTTACAGTTTTATGACTATACTCTGTAATGTGTTATCACATACTATACAATGACTTTTTATGATTTGTTTTTCTTTTTAAAGGATTACTACTCTGACCTTTTAATAAAAATGTTTTATGGCATACTATACCTTTCAAGTTTTTCATGAGAAAGTATACTGTGACATTTTCATTATTTTTTTTTATAACTTTACTGTTGCTTTTTGGTGAAACTTTCACTGCATACTATACTACAATTTTTTGATGTTTGTTTTGTAGGATATAATGACTGACTTTTTTATGACAACATTTTGCATTTTTTTATGGCATACTTTACTGTGACTTTTATGATTTTTTATGGGATACTGTGACTTTATGAAATGACCATGATACATACATTCTGTATTTTTTTATATGACTTTTAATAAAAGGAATAAAGGAAGACTACACTGACTTTTTTATGAAAATGTTTTAAGGCATACTATACTATGACCTTTTGACATTCTTTATGATATACTAGATTCTGAATTTTTTTATGGCATGGCATACCATACTATGACTTTTTAATTAAAAATTGTAAGGCATTTTTTTACTATGACGTTTTAATAAAAAAAAAAGGAATATGGTACTATTTTTTGAATGAATTCTTTATATGGCATAATATACTATGACATTTGAAGACATTACTCTGAAGTTTTTTATGGAACAATATACTATGACTTTTATGAAAATATTTCATGGCATACTCTGCTATGACATTTAAATTTTCTATGGCAGACTACACTATGACTTTTCTTAAGACTTTTTTTAAATAAAAGTTGGCTAGACTAGTTTTTTAATGTTTTTTCTTGTAGCATACAATAATTTGGCTCTTTTATGCCATTTCCCCCCCTGAATCCTAATTAGGGTACCAACATGTGATTGAAAGCCGCACAGAAAAGGTGCACACATAAAACAAAATCCATGAGGCAGATTATCTCTGAAAATAAAAATCATGTAGCTCTGCCCCCTGCTGGTGCTTCTAATGGCATTTGCAAGTATCGACCGCATGTGAATGAAAAACAGAAATGAGAATTCTCTAACGCAGCTATCAATCAAGTCAGTTGCTGCTCGTGAACTGTGGTTAAACTGTCAACCTAGGCAGCGCTGATAAAATATGAATCAAGATTCTGTTACTGCATTGCCTATTTCTCAGTGACCAACTGTTGCTTTATAATGCACTGTAATCGCTAACTTTAGCTAACAGCACTAGCTTTGATGAGAAACAGAATTCCTGTAACAGTCACAAGGTGCCACTTGTTGCCATGCAACCAGTAGGTTTCTACAAGTCACCATTCTGAACCTGATAGATGCTTGTGATGGGGGCGCAGTGTGACGTAGTCACCGAGTGGTGTATAATTATTAAAATACTACATGTAAGATATTGAGAATAAAAGTATTGAAATAGACTGAAGACAGTAAAAATATAATAAACATATTTCATATCACGCTCAGGCCCACAAAATGTTTGTGAGGGGCCGCACTTTGAGAGACTATGCTATAAACTGTTGTTCCAGTGGTACCTCAATCATCATTATTATTCATCATCAGACAGACTATAAATAATTATTTAGAGTGCTCATACTGAAACAGACTTCACAATTCAGAATAAATTAAAACAACATTAACAGGGAAACAGTGGCTCTAATGTTAGTAAAAACAATTATAACATTCATCACTCTAACAATTTAACATGAAGTTTATAAAGTAGGAACAGATGGACTGACACACACTGTAGGTTTTGTTTTTTTCATGACATCTTTTGGCATAAACAAAAATAAAGAATAATACCAGTCTTCTTCTCAGCACTGGCCACAGTTCGTAATCTTCCCCACAGACGACATGCAGGAATGCTTCCCAGCTCAATCTAACATCACTAAATTATTCACGAGCAAAGATTTTTTGTCATGATTAGTCACTTCAGTTTGAAAGTGGATGCACATTAGAGATAGTGCAACACCGGGTGAGGCGGCAGCACAGTCTGGTGTTAAAAGTCGTCTGGTGACTGCTGACCTGGATATGATTCCTACTGCCCTGACTTAAGGGGAAAAAAAAGCCTCATCACCATCTACTAGCTGTGATACGACGTGGCACCCTGAATTTTTGTGAAGCCTTGTGACCCAAGAATGAGGTGGGAGCTGAAGTTGAGGCGTCTAAATGCACATCATCTATTCACCATCCAGTTTCTTTACAAGTGGAATGAAGAAAATCACATTCAAAGTGTGATTGTAATCAGCTCAGCGGAGAGTTTCTCATTTACAGAGCTTAAAAAGGTGCAGATGAATCTCCAGCATTCAAAATATTGGACCCTATTATTACTTCTATATCTGAAATGGGCTGTGCATGCAGATGCCGAAGGGGGATGTGGCGAGGGAACAGGACTTACTTTAGTGTCTCTGAGAGGAAGAAGCTCTGCTGCATGTTATCGTGGCTGGCTGTCGTGGTGTAAACATCACGGATCCCGGAGAAGCCAGACTCCACTCTGCAGTGTTGCTCCAGGGCCTGACAGGAGGCAGAGAGGGAGAGGGCGGGTTGAAATGTGTACACGCGTCTCCAAAAAACATTCTGCAGTTGCCAGCTTGATTGTACAAATTGAATCAATACTACTTCATTCATTTATTCATGTATATTTATTCACCCACTCCATCAGCCTTCACAGAGTGGCCTTTTGTCTGCCGCGCTGTGACAGGAACAATGATTGTACAAACTATACAGAGGAAAAGATATATTGTGGCGCATAAAGAGAAAATCCTTTACTCTGTAACAGCGTGTCCATGCACACCTAAAGAAAGGCTAAGTGATGGAACATGTCGAGCCCTTCAGCCAGCTACACAACTGAAGCCCAAGCAATGCTAAATCTGACAAGGGCTAATGGAGAGTGGCTGAGCTAGCCAAGCGGATTAGCACATTATTACCCCTGCTACAAAGGGCTGGCTTATATGTGCTAATTAACAAAGACCCCGACGTGTTAATGCTTGATGTTCATGAAGAGAAGCCTTGTGCACCCGCTTTCAACCTTTGTGCCCGATAATTAAAGGCCCGTCAAACTCGTCAGCCTGATCTCTCCACTTCTGTGCGCACTAAATTAATGCTAAATATATCTCGCCAGCCCTCTACAGTTTACTACAGCTAATGTCCTGTCTATTGCCACATTAATAATGGTGCTCCCTACACAACCTTCACCTCCTGCTTGTGGGATTGCTTGATCTACAAGCTAATGTATAGTGCCACACAATATCAAGGAAGCTGGTGGAGGGTAATTGAGGGTGTTAAAGGGGCTTGACATAATAGGTGAATATAATTTATAAAATCAAAGTCCAAGCTACTCCTGAGAGAGAAATATAGTGTGTAAAATTGTACCGTGCTGCATCTTCTACCTAAATATAACATGAAATTATTCTTTGTTCCAGAATGGACTGAATGTAAGACAGTATTTTTGTCCTTTTATAACATCTGAAGAAGTGGGAGTTGTGCTATATTTCAGGACTGCACTCGTATCACAACAGCAGATTGTCTCTTTGAATGGAGTGAATAACAGTCTCCATTTTACATGACACTAGAGAGCAGGGCTACACACTAACTTCTTACATTGGTTGAACTGGAGTGCCTTTTTTACTGAGTTGCACCAGAACATTATTTAAGTGCCTCTGAAATTTTTCAACACGCCACATTTGTTTTTCACATTTTAAGTGTTGTCTCTAGCTAATTTCTTCGCAAGGGCAGTAAGGGTACACAGAAGTCACGGTTCTGTGTTTAAATTTTGTGGATAAGGACTTTGGCTCGTCCAACTGATAGCCACATATGGCAGATGCCGTCAGTTGCTGTTGTAGCTGATTGGGAAGCCGCAGGCATGCCTTCAGCACCGCTGTTTCATTTGCGCTCGCCATAGTGTGACCGACTAGCATCCCAATCCACTTGTTCTGCTAACCTCAGTATATATTATGAACAGTGTAGATCTACGCCGAAAAGTTTCTGGGTGGAGCTTGCGCTTGGGAACATTAACTGCTCCAACACTTTGTGCATCAGTGTAATAAATCTTGGTGACAGATTTTTTAGGTCACCAGGGTCAGAACTCAACACCTGCCAAGTGCCAAATGTGGGTAGATTTTCTGTTTGGCGCGTCAATCTCAGAAGGCTATCGGCCACACTGGCGGGTAAATGTTTGTACCAAAACAATCAAGTTGTAAAAAACTATGCTCAGAGTCTCTACGGCGTTTTGGTGTTACTTACAGTCTCTCTACTCTGTCGTCTGTCTGTCTGTCCCAGATAGGGGATGGCTGATCAATGCCAACATATCGATAATATAGATACTACGTTCTCATGTTAAGATCGATCCTTTTGTCGATAGAATTGATACCAGAAAGGAGATTATCTTTCTCTTCTGCATTGTACCCATTTGTATTTCAAGAGTAAAACTGTCTGTGTTCCGTTGTCGTGAACACATTGAGTGCTACTGCTTTTGTGTTGTCTGCACCTTAAACAACATATGCATTACACACATGGAGCACATTGCAGCATGCACCCTAACTAGTTTAATCTGACAAATAATAGCAGTGATGGATTAATGAAAGAGGGGAGAAAATCACAGAAAAGAGAATTTGGAGCTGCAACTGAAAAGAAAGAAGGGTGGATGTAAATGCCTCAGCATCCACACCTCTGACACAGAGAGAGTTCACTGGCAGAGTCTGTTCAGAGGCTCAGACAATAAATATCCAGGTATACAGCAGTGAAAAATAATATTTGAGTCAAATCAGATCTTCAGAATTTGATAATGTTACATTTGCAAACTGTAAATATTCCTTTATTAGCTGTTGCTTTAGCAGACTGAATTTTTGCCTCATAAATCATGACACGCTGCTTTACCCTACATTAAAATACATAAGCCTCTTCTATTAGAATGATCGCATTGGTATCAATATCATCAAGACCAAATTTTGTGATATGGCCCACCCCTAGTCAGGGAGGAGTATGACATTAAAAGCGATGGGGACTTAAAAATAAATAAAATTGATTGATTGACTTCATGGTGCATTCAGGTGCACCTCAAACTCTGAAATCTACATTGCTGAATCAACATTGCTTTGTACGGCAAAGCTTGTTGGTAATGACCATGGTGCATTCATGTGCACCTTAGAAATTCAGTAATCTGTCCTGGAATGGCCACGAAGGTTGTTCGAAACAGGAGAGTTTCTGTCGTTTTCTTGTTCAATTGTTAAAAATCAAATCATGTAGTTGCTAGCAAACATCATAATTCTTGTTCAACAGGTCCCCAAGTACCTCTGTGATCATTTTCAAGCTGTTTTACTGCAGCATTTTTAAATAATTAAATACTAAAGGTATACCCATGGTATGCATACATTTTGTACATTTTGAAAAACAGGCATGCTGCCAGTCAGCTGCTCGCTATGTTATTTAGGCCAGAAGTAAATATGCTTGGCTGGTGGATTTTTTTCATGTACCAGTTCCCTTGGCTGGTAAGTCAAAAAGTTAATTTCAGGCACTGCGAGCAACCAGTCTGGAGCTCTGTAGAGTGTTGGATTATGGGTTGATTGTAGCTTAATGTTGCGCAGCTAGCAATTTTCCTCAAGTCTGTTTATAGTGTGTCTCTTGTATTTCAGTTCAATTCGTCTAGACCAAGGAATCATCGTTTTCTTTTGCATGTACGCGCTTTTAGAGAGCACTGGACTTTTAATTCTTTAAAACAGTAAGACACTGCAATTGGAAAATGAAAAAACACTAAAATATCCAAAGTTAAGTTTTTATGTTTGTGCATGTGGGGACAAGCTAAGCCAGGAAATAATTACTTAAGTATGAAACAGGACTAAAACTGGACCTTGTATTTTCTGAATTGTTGGAAAAATTCACCCAAGATGCTGTTTGTCTGAAGAGAAGATAGTCCTCATCACTGAAGACTTTGCTCTCACAAAAACGAAACATGAAATACCTCCACTAAAAAAGAAAAGTGTCTCTATCAGTCACATCCTCTCCTGTCAGGTTGCTGAAGTGGTCAGAGTGATTTTCTCCGACTGTTATCATTCTTCAGACTGTTTGAGCTCCTCATCATTACATTTTGTAATATTGGTAGTTCTTGGCTGCTTGACAGGTAATTTGTTCTGTTACAGTTACTGCAGTAAAAATGTCATTAGGCAGCAGGTAGGTAAGTTTGACACTTTAAACAAGCCACTGCAAACTCCTGAAGGGGCTCTCTAAACACTTTTAGACCACGTTAACTCGACTCTAAGGACCGGGTTATGTATCAAAAGGACTCTCACAAGTCAAAAGTGTTTATAGCTGTTTCAAACAGCCACACTGGAAGGCTGACTGAAAAGCGGGCAGCCATAAAGAGACGCAATAATGGCTTAATATGAGGATAACAGCTGACTTTTCCAGACAGTTTTGCACTCGTTGTTCACATGAAAAGTGACAGACATGAAAAGTGACAGACATAGGTGTGTGAAGAATAAAAAAGGAGCTTGAGAGAGAAGTTAAACCCTTGACCTCTTTCTCACCTCCTCCACATAGCTGACAAATCATAGCATGAAGTGGGTGTGAATGTCAGATCATCAGACACAGCCCACCCTGATGCGACTGGCAGGGGGTTTCTGAAGCTATTCGGCCAACTGACAAATAGTAATGGTGAGGCATACTGACAGCAGAATCCTGCACACGTCTGATTTTCAAGACCCCTTCCTGCCCCAACACCATGACGTGCAATACCGCACCTTCCAGCAGACAGCAGAATAGTTATGCTACCCAACATGTCAACACAAGATCCACGGCCCGACCTGAAACTGCAAAAATCCTGTAATAAACGTGCTGTTCAAATTTTTTGGTTAGGCTGCATATTTAAAGTGATCATTTTGGGACATTTCATACATGTGAAATTATGTTTTTTAAACTTTATTTTAAATCAAAGGTAACTTAGGAAATACAATTTATTAATAAAATTGAGACAAAATACTACCTGCGAATCACGTTTTTTGCAGTTCGTTTGGTGGGTACCCACGGATACCTGATCAGATGCAGGACTCTGACTGGCAGCTTAAGGGTGCTGTCAGACCTAGAGTTGTCTTGCTTTGGTCCAAATCAGGGACTAATTTTGTTACCAAGTTGCATAATTGCCTAGAGTTGGTTCATGTTGCCACGGCAACATTTACAAGCAGACCAGATAAAATGCCTTGCGCGAGAAAGCTGCTCTTGACTGGTCAGAATTTCCATGCGGGAACAAACCAGGAAGCAAACCAAACGTTGAAGAAGAGTACACTTGCAAGATAAATGTGACACTTTCTAATGTCACAATGGAGGGACAACTACGCAGGTTGATTTTAGCGCTGCTCATCGTGGACTATATTGCTGTCATTGTTCATTTTAGTCAAACCATACAGTTTGAAAACGAGGCGCGGCTCCAACTAGAAAACAATGTATTGATGCATTGGATGTGCTGAATGTGCATATTAAGGCAGTACAGGAGGAGGTGCACATTAATAATCCTCCAGGACTGTAACATGCTCATGTTTAACGCAAACATGGAACACATTCTCACCACAAACGAACCACACCAGAGTTCATTTGTAACCTGACCAAGACCACGTCTTCAAGAACGTCTCAGTCCGTCTTATTTTGGTGCGCATCCGAGTGCAATTGCTGTGTTCACACCTGCCCAAACGGACTGCACATACTGTAGGGGGCAAACGAACTTAAGTTCAACTGAACCGAAAGAGAGCAAGTGTGAAAGTGTTCCAAGACACGCCGTGAATGGGCTTGAAGTAACTCGCTAAGTTAGCAACTTTAAGGCTAAAAACAAAGCTAGAATTAAACACTCTCTGCAGTAGTCAGTGTTGCGTCAGTACTATTCATTAAAAAAGATGATCTGATTTTCATATGTAAATGTCTAGTCCTGGAATACAGGAGTCCCACTTTATCAAATTCAGTTTCCAAATTCACTTTCCAAAAACTAAAATTACACTCCTATATTCGGGCCAATACGGTATATGACAGGATAAACAAGATAAGGAATTAGCATGGCTAAACAAGACAAATATGTGGTGTCCTTTCTGCTTATATGAAATAACTTCATGTTTCACTTTCTCCAGTACAAAGTCTTAAGAGATGATGACTATCTTATCTGTAGACTGTGATAAAGCTTTGCCAACAGAACTAGTGTGATACAATTTTTATGTATAACTGATGAAAAAAAAAACAGATAAATGCATTTTCAAAATCTCATCTTCCAAAAATTGATCTTAGAAAAGTACAGTGTGTATCTCACCTCAACAGCCTCCCATCCCCACTCTCTGTACTTGGGGTCGTGTGTCAGTCTCCACATGTACATGTAGCTCTCGATGACTTCTGGTCGCAGGATGTAGTATCTGTCGCTCAGCCTGGTTGCTGTGGCTTCACCTCCACCGTCAAACCTGAACGCCTCAGGTCCCAGTTTGGTTGCTGATTGAAACAAAAAAATAAAAAAATTATTAGGGCATGTTTTCCAACAGATCTGCAATTAATTTCTAATTCTTATTATCAAAACTGAATGTTTTTCCCCTATTTTGCCGGTGAACAACATCACAGAACAAAAAAAGGATTCAATTATTGTTCCTTTAATAAGAAATGGCTTGAAGTTTAACAATTAAGACCTCACCAGCTGTCCAGATGGCCTGCGGGCTCCTCTTTTTCTCTTTTTCTCCTTATTCTTCCTCCTACTTCCATTATTTTTCTACCACAATTCAAGACTGCAGATTCTATTCATGATACAGAACAAAGGAATCTATTCTTGCCAAGGTCAGGACAGGAGCATCGGCATAGCAACATCTCAGAAGTGGAAGTTGTATTATGGCATGCAAGATGAGTCTGACATTTCGATTCTACCTACTGTGCTCGATTTGCTCAGACATTTTTTCCTCTCTGGCTTATCATCTGTGATTTTAGCCAACCAATGTGAAGCCACTTGGAAAATTGGGCTGTGCTGGAGGAGCTGGTTCTTTGAGGTCACTGTGGGTTTTACAGGTAGCAGCATCCGATTGGACCAGACAATCATCTTGAAATAACGAGTCAGTGTGACAGACAGCGGGGCCACTTGGTCAGGTAGTCCATTATAGTGTGTGTGAGTGAGCATGTTTAAACAAGACAAGGGAAGTATTTACTCTTCTACACAAACCCAAGGACATAACTGTACATATCATTGTGTAAAGTGGGAGGAAGTTGGGGAAAAACAGTCTACAGACAAGGAGATACAGTAGGTGGGTCGGTGTCTTCAAGTCAGTTTAAGTAAATTTCATTTATACAGTTCAAATACACAATCTTGTCTCAGAGGGCTTCAACCCTTCTTTGCTTAGATCCTCCATTCGGATGATAAAAAATCCCAAAAAGGATGAGAAATCTTAAGAAGAGCAACAGAGGAGGGATCCCTCTTACTGCGGCAATAAAGCCGTTGTGTAATAGACAGGGGCAGAGGCAGCAAAATCACAATATGAAGCTTTTCATCTACCGCAACCGCATAACCAAACTTTTATTTCAAATATGCATATTCAAGAGACAGACTTGTATTTCTAATTCCTTATGTCATATGTTCATTGAACTATATATTAGTAAAAATCGTCAATGTTTTTCAGATCTGATCCTGTTTTAGTTTGCTGTTGATGCTGTCTGTGAAAACCCGGTGCTCAAAACATCTGGCATGTTTAAAGTTGTCAAGTATTCTTGTACGCAAACAAAAACTATGTCTACATTCTGTTCCACTCACCAAAACACAAAATGTGCATCCTTGAGTTTGAACAAAGGTTCAAGGCTCGCTCAGTGTGTGACGTGCACTTGTAGATAAAATATAGGCCTATATTAATGAAGGTTCATTAGTACGGTTTTGTATTTCTCTGTAATGCAGCACAGTGTTAACAATGTTACTGATACTATTCTTTCTCACACCTTCAACTCAAACCATTGTGTGGCCCCGGACAAAATATGTAATTTAATAATTAAATTAGTATTGTAAACATGTGGGCGACTAGTAGACTAATGGCCCTAAATGATGACTATTGGTTGACTAGGAAAACACTCAGTTGTGGGCAGCCCTAGATTTTGGATATCGTAATGTTCTAAATGTTGTCTTTTTCGGGTTTTAGAGGCTGCACTGCAGTAAAGTGATGTAATTTTCTGAGCTTGCTAGACAGTTCTAGCTGCTCTACTATTTGTCTTCACCCACTTAGTCAGTATGTCCACATTACTCCTAATTATTTATCAAAATATCACTGTGTACACATTTTGTGAAAGCAACAATAGTCAACCCTACTGTCTCAATATTGATATCAAGTTATTTCATCAACAATATTGTGATATTTTTCTCCGTATCGCCCCAGTAATACTTCATTTACTGCCATTTAGATCAGTAGAGGAGTGTGACACCTCTGCCTGGAATGTGAATTGCATCACCAGCATATGTGCACATTAAACGTCAGCCCAGCTTAATAGTTTGTTTTCAGATTTATTTTACCAGCTTTGGGAACTGAATGGAAACCTTTTCACCAACAAAATACATTAAGGTCTCAACTATGTTTTCTTTTTACCAACCTGTTTCCAGCCCCACCTGCCTCGCCTCGCCTTGCCACACCAAGCAAAATCCAGTCTTACTGTGTTCTATTGATTCCCTGCTAAACACTAATGACTATGGATCAAATATTTATGTGTTGCCCAATATTTGAACAGTAGTTAGAATAAGAAGTGACAGCCCTAAGTGAAAGAGGCTGTCAGTCTCTCTAAAGTTGCACCCTGCTCATACATCTAGATAGTAGAAATCATTTAAAGTCTATCACCACTTTTCTCTTAAACCAATAACCCTTTCCTCTTCCTGCTGCATCCCCTGAGATCGCTTCATTTTCCAGCAGCAGTCTGTTGCTGTTGAAGGTGGCAGAGATCCAGAGCAGCAGCAGAAGGAGAGTCTTTATGGTATCCGTATTTAAGACACAACTAAATAGCAGCCACTTTACGCACATGCAAGAGCAAATCTCACTTTCTCTCTCTCTCCTTCCTGCAGACAGCTAATCCAAGAGCTTTAATGAGCGAACAGAAACCTGGTGGATGACTATGAAAGAGAAAGCCAGAGAAGCCTTTTGGGCCTGCAGATCAAAAGTATTCCAAGCGTATCAAGGAACCTGTTATGTGGTGAGTCACATTATCTTACTGGAGAAGCGAAGGCGAGTGAACACTTGAAGATGAATCCTCACAGCCCACCCAACAGTGGAGGGGGTGAAAAAAAAAGCTTGAAATTAGCAGAGGAGATTATTGTCAGGGCCAAGACAGATGCCAGGAAAGAGAAGAGATCAAACAGCGGTCTTTCCAAAAAATAAAGACAGGATTGTTGCTGGCAACTACTTCTCTCCTTTTCATCCTCTCTTTCTCCCTTGCATTTTTCTCCTAGGTACATCTAAAGCAACTCCTCTACTCTCCCTCATTTAAAGGTTGGAGCCTCAGTAGAATTGCCCATGGACTTCATTTTTATCACAGTGTTTACTCTTCCATACTTCATCTCCATTTCCTCTCATCTCTTTTCTTTTCATTCTCTGTTCTGAACTACAGTAAAATTTGATTATCAGTATCTAACACACTTAGAGACACCTCTGTGTCTGCCGTTGCTGTCTACAGCTGTGACACGTTGGAGAATAATCAGGGACTTTAATTCCTCACTGCTCCTTACTAGAGCCTGTCGACTCTCTGTTGAGGTGAAGCCACCGAGAACGATTCTGCTTTTGAGTCGGGGCAAAATTAAAATGCCTGAGGCCTTTTTAATTTACAGTATCGCTCTCCTAGACTCGTAATGTTCTTACTCTGAATGCCACCATAACCTCTCTTAACAAGACAGATATAGTGTACCGCAACAGTGATGGACCATAACATTTCACTGGCTTTTCTTGATAATAGTCAGCAATTACTATGTCTTAAGTGCATTAGTATTTGGATCCAAAGAGAATAAAACCAAATAAGTCAAAGGAAGCAAGATTAAGTAACGCTTTATATAAAGCTACACAACTTCACCATTAACCAATTGCTTATTAGCATGCATATTGGCTCTTTATTAGTCATTATAAAGCACTTACCAATACCTTATTCTGCATGAGCATATTTGACACCTACTAGGCCTTAGACTTAGAGTTTTCTCTCAATAATCTCCTAATTACAGTTTATTGATAGTACGTATGGAAGTTGTTGTCCATGAACTGTGATCTTAATATGTTTTGTTTCAGTAATATAGCAGTACATTTATAATAGATGTACAAAAATCTCAGAAATGGTCCATTAATAAAGGTTTTATCTCTACTTGTGCTGACTTTGTTCAACCTGTGCATCTCAACAGACCTGCATTTTTTTCAAAGTGAACCTCTCACTTAACTATAGGGTCTGTTAATGCAGTAGTTGTGTGCTATAATGGATTTACTAAGTGTGAAGAAGAGGAACCTGTGTGGCTTATTAAGTGTTTAAGTACTAGTGAGTAAGTTATGAGCAAGACCTCACTTTATAATGGGGAACATATTCTCTGTTAGACAGACACAGAGTTATTTGGACCATATTAACACTTGTACTTTTGTGTTTTGTCACATAAACCTATACTATATTTATGTGTGAGTGTTATTAAGAAGAATGTGGTACTACCCCTTTATAAGGCCCATTATGAGGAAAGCATATACAGATTGTTAGTCATGTACAACAACTTCCCTACTTCCTCTTTTCAAGAGGCAGTAATTATGAGGTTATTGAAGAAAAGCACTGCTTATGCAGAATAAGGCATTAATGATTACTTTATAATGACTAATTATACAACAGTTAGTTCCGACCGAGTAATTTGATTGGACGAGAGGCATTCCACGAGTGCTGATATAGAGTACAACATCACTGGGACATGTAACAGTAAAATCACTCCGCTCACAGGTGTTATAAATATAAATACAACCGTTAATTAACCAGCTGTCACACTCGCTACATTGACACAAACTGACACTATAGCGTGAATATATACTGTGAATCCGGCCGTGCCAACATCCAGGTTTGCCAACGTTTCATCAGCCGAACTGGACGAAGTTACACAGTTGCAGATCAATTTAAATACAAAGTAGCTTGTGAGTTCCTGGCGTGTGTGCTGCATTGCCTGGCAACAGACTGGGGGAACTGTTGTTTTTTCGCGGAGCTACATAACATACTTAAATAATTTATTTCATCACCTTTTGTTAAAATTTCCTTACTCAGCATTTCCTGCGGCCTCATGCCTATGACCGAATCACCATGACGATATACAGTACAACATCACTCCCTCTCGTGTGATATTGCTTAATTAAGAGCCATTATGCTATTACTCTATATGCTAATAAGCAGCTAGTAAATGGTGAATATGTGTACCTAAATATTAAGGTGTTATCCAAGATTTTAACAAGTTTAATTAAAGATCAACTGTAAGATGTCATCATGCCTTTTACAATCATTTATTACTCAACCGGATCTTCTCTAGTTAAGAGTTTAGCAACCTGATTTTAACCTGACATGACTCCACAACAGGTAACGTGTCAGGATTGTTGTTTTTTTTCCCCATAAAGCTTTATGCTGAGGTTGGATCAGATGTAATTTAATAAAAACAGTTTTTCTCTCTGTTTCTGGCTCTAAAAAGCATTACAAGGCGAGCAGATACACAATGCCAACTTGGAAAAGACAGTGTAGCCAATGCCTTGCATTAGTCCTGACAAGCTAGTGGTCAGCAATATATAGGGCTGGGTATCATTTAAAAAATTATGATACAGGAAATAATACCAGTACCTTTAAAGTGATACCAATACCAATCGAGTACTTCGTTAGATATCTATAATGTGAATGGAGTGGCATGAAGTAGTGGCTCATAAAAGCGCAGGGATTGGTCAGGTTCAGGTCTCAGTTTTAAGCCCATGCAGAATTCCATCTCTAAAAAAACATTTTAACCTTACACCAATGCTAGCAAACCTTAGACAAAAAAGGCCACACTCTGCTCTCAGTGTACGATGACGTTGACATGTGCATTTATATCAAAAACAAAATGAGCAGTAACTCTGTTGCCCTCTTCCTGGACGTTATAGAGCCTCCTGAACCAAACAATTGTGCAGCCTCTCAAAGCACAGAGTCTCTGCACACTCTTAATACCTGTTTTCAACATTCCTGACATTTCCTCTCACCTGAGCGATCGTAGCTCTCGTGGCATGTGTGTGTGATCTCGGCAGCCAGGTCCAGGTAGTGTTGCCTCTTCTCCGGAGCTCCGTCGTCAGCCCCGATGCCGATCATGCCTCCAGAGAAGCAGGCCAGGTGGCCCATCTTGTGGTCCAGAATTCCACCCCTCCACTCTGCCATGTAGGTGAGACCACCAGGTGATTTCTGCACCAGGTTAGCTTCAATCGCCTGCAGCAACACACACGGACAGGAATGTTTCAACCAGCATTTTCTTAAGGTTGCAGTACGTGGACTTTATTCTTATGTGAACTGAAGTTTTGCAATACATTTATATTGTCACAGCAGTTGTAGCTAGGGTAATAGCAATACTAATTCAACACAACCAATATACACCAACTACAAAGACCTTATGTGCTGCAATGAAGCCAGTTAACACACAAAGTGGTTTTGATCAGACATTTAAGAAAAGCATTGGAAGTTAACCATTCAAAGAGGCAACTTCCCAAATTCCCGATCAAAGTATCAATACACAATGTTTTCTATAACAGCACGTAAATGTGGACAATCTTCACACACGGGGAATGAGTCCAACCTAGCTGCTACACTGTAAATGTCTGCATTTATGTGTTAAATTATGTATGTGTTATATAGCAGGAAGGAAAACCTCTGAAGGATTTCATGTGATACCCTGTGAAGAGGAGGTCCAGCGCAGATCCTTTAATAAATGATCAAAAAAACAATAGACAGATGGACGAGGCAGAGAGAAAGGAAAGGGAAATCTCTTGATGGAATTTTTCTTTCTTCAGAGAAATCTGCAAAGTTAGGTTTTGTGTACTACTGCCTCTCTGCAGCTTTTCCTGTCAGCGCTTTATGTTTTATAAGACAGAATATAACAGCAACAGAAGGACATCTCATGAGATCATTTCCGAACAACTCATCATTCCTTCTCTTTTACAGATTTTGTTTTTTATTGTCTCATCTCCCTTATCCTTTCTGTCTGGCTTGGTGCTTATTTTGCATTTAAATGCAATGCGGTGTAGACCAGTGGTTCCAAACCTGGGGTGCCCACCCCTCTTGGGGTAGCATGGCCTTCTTGATTTTAAGAGATGTAAGAAAACTTTTTAAAAAATTGAACAGCAGGCATGTATCTCAGCATTTCATTAATTTCTGTAAAGAGAACGAAACAAAATTGTTCTTTTTAAAGTTTAAATTATTCAAGATATAAACTTAAAATCTCACAGGACGAGGGCAAAGACCTGAACACAAGCTATATCCACAGAGTCTTCCCTCTCTGCTAAACAACCTTGTCCTGTATTAAAAAAGTATACAGTTAAACTAACAAAAGAACTAACAGAACAGTGGCCAAGCCTCAGGGAGGAAAACACTGAATTTGTCAAAAGAAAAAAGTCTATAAAGTATGTATGATTGTTAGGGGAAAAACAGACAGAGAATCCTTTAAGAACTTCCTATTAAAACTTACTGAAATATCAGGAAAACACATTTCAAGTGCAACATTGTCAGGAAATAATCTGCTTAAATTCAACCCATCCATAGAATCTAAAGCCAGAATGTTTGAAAACTTGGTTAGATCTCCATGGTAATTTATGCTGCGTGGCTCACCTGGTTCGGGACCGTTTTTTGTTCGTAAAAGTGCCTTTTAGAGCTTCTTTGGGTAGCATCAAGTGAAGGTCAATATACGAGTGATGCAGATTCTCAGCTGAGGTAATACATTATAAATGCAGACTTGCTGAGCCACAACGTTACATTAGAAATGCCACGAATTAGGCCGTGCAATTACACTAGCACTACTGTACGCGTCACATTGCTTTTTTTTGCCACCAGTGATGCAGAAAATCTGAGCAAGTACATTGTTTTATTTTATTCAAAGAGTTCTTACTTCATGTGTCTGTACTCTTCTCTGGTCATTTGCTCACACTGGCTATAACAGAAGCCTTATATAAAGTCAGAGGTAGCATTATAGATTAATAGTTCACAATACTATTAATCAGGATAATGTTTTCTTGTATATGAAATGTGATAAAATTCCTTCAAACCACCAAAAAGTTACCACTTTCAATTATGCTTTTGTGCTTGGTCCTGATTTGCTGAAGTCTGTTTTACAGTGTTGGTGTATTACAGCTATTAGAGCATCAATTAGAAAATTAATTCCTTGTATCTGAAATATATTTGGTAATAAACCACATTCAGATTTTGAACACAGGTTTGTTGTACTGAGCAGCAACACCCAACATAGTGCTGTTAATTAAAAGTATAAATTCCCAGGTCCCAGGCAGTCTCAGGTCTAATCATTTAACAGTTTTTTTGTAACCTTTTTCAGGTTGATCTTAGAAAAGATGAGTAAATTAAAACATCCTCTTTCAGATTTATAAGTGAAGAACATTTTGTTTGTGGAGTGGGATATTTCAAATTGTCTGACAGTGACAGCCTGAACTGTATCACTTTTTTCCCTGTCATGTAAAAACTTCCTCCTGCCACTGTATGAGAAACCTCTCATGCTAAATGAGGGTTGATGAAGATGCAACCTGCTGAGGACAGAACAAAGTAATGTGTATAATATGAAGTCTTACGAATACCATGTTCTCTGACAAAAAAAAAAATTCTCGAGGGCTGCGACTGATGGTTTTCCTGCTAATTAGCTGTTGTTAGCAGTAATCATGGCATAGTATAATTGGAAAAATGTTTTCTCATTCAACACTGTGTTTTAATTAGTAATCTACTTTTATTTGAACACCAAAGATAATGAGTTGTGCTGCGCCTTCACCTTAGATCCCTGTACAAACACACAGTATATAACTTAATCTGATAGCACGGGGGTCCCTGGCCATTTAAATACCAAGTCACAGGGGAGAAGGAGAGTCTGTAATTAGCCATTATGCCTCTGGCTTGACCCTCTGATGAGAACTGAGGAAATCTCAATGGCAATCTTAAATTATTGTCTGTGATACTGTAATTGTAGCCGGAGGGGAGTGTGCTTTACTCTGACATTATCTCCATTAAAGACAAAAACAGACATATTCTGATGTATTTTTTATGCCCGTGTGTGCAGTGCAGCGGGTTCATTTTCCTGCAGGTAGTGGGAGTGCTCTGAATGCTACACGGCAGAATATAAATACACAAGTCAGTTGCCATCTAATCACAGCACTAATCACATTACGCAATACCAGGAAGCTTTCCTTTTCGATATTATCTTCCTTCCGTTCCCTTATGACCACTCCACTGAGAACATCTCTGTCACAAAAATACTCCTGCTGTATATAATCATGGTATGCTGCTTTGAATAAAAGCATCCATTACGGCTCTACATTCGCTTCTGAATAAGACCCGCTGTCTTTCAATGGGAGAGAGAAACATCTATACATGTATGCATAATAGCTCTGTTGTGAGTGACGGGGGGGACACTCTGCTTGGCACTCTGACTCCATTACTTTTATTTTTAGTACAGTATAGACACTTTCAGACATGCAGCTTGTTTTGTAAATGTGTTGGCAATTTAACACATCAATCCAATTTCTAAATTAGCACCTATGTCACTTTTACTTAAAAGTTTTGACAGCAATGTTACTGGGTTGGACGTTGCTGTAAAACTTCTAACTCTGCTCAAGCCTGAGTCAGATTGAGGTTAAAACCGCAGCAGCATGAGATGAAATATGCACAAAGAGAGACTAAATACATGTTGTTTTTTCCACTTTCTCCGCCCTTGATGTAAGGCCATAGTCTTTTATAAATTCCATGGATAAATAAACATCTAGCTTAACATTAAACTTGTGAGCAAACAGGAATTAAAAACCCACTTAACATCTTGTCACTCACTGCTTTTGCACTCTTATATTTTATAAAAACAGGCAGCAGAATTCGCTCTCTAATAACGTCAAATGATGAAATTGATGAGACATTTTATGAGGGGATTCACTGTGAGAAAGGGGTGGGGTGGTGGGGGGATGTGAATGCCATCAATCAAGCAGTCACACTCACCATGGTCATTAATTAAGGTAACTCAACGTTTCCTTTCACACACACAATGAGCCAAATATCAAGAAATCATCGTGGCTCTTTACAGAAAATTCTGAATAAAGCCTGACACTGATGTCTGAATGACAAAAAGCAAGCACTGTGACAACAGAATGACGCCGGCAATGTCTGAAAAGGGTTCAAGATGATGCATCCTTCACTCAGCCTTCAACTGTCCCCTAAAACTTTACGTACCTGTTGTCCTCTGGTTGTTCGTCTCGGGTATAAAGCACTCTGTATACTTTATTTGATCACAGGCTTATGCAAATGACTGTAACTATTATCATTTGATCCAAGGGGAGCCATGCCTGAGCGTGAAATGTGAGATTAAAATTTCCATACCTCCAGCGCGTTGTAGTACATCTTCTTTGCATCGTCGTCCGTCTTGTCTGACATCAGATATGATTTGATCAGATACTCGTAGAAACTATCCCCGAGGCCACCGATGGAAACGTGATCTAAGAAGGGGAAAAGGAGGAGAACAAGGCTGTGTGAAAATATTCGGCAGGGTCATACAAAGGTCTGTATTCAAGGTATCTGACGGTCTTGAAAAAGGCTTAAAAAACATTGCGGCGTAAAGTTTCCTCAAAAAAGAAAGGACGTGGGTGAGTGTGATTTTAGCAAAAACTTAACTTATTTTCATTGGTTTGTCCATTCATTAATTATATGCTGCATATCCATTAATTTAATGAATTATACCTGCAGAAAAACAACTGGAGACCCATCCTTTCACAGTGGCCTTTGTTCCACCCTAAATTGTCTCGTGCTTGTTCCCTGGTATGTTTCTGTTTGAGGCCTTAATTCATTCATTCATTCATTCATCTTCTAACCGCTTCATCCTCTTGAGGGTCGTGGGGAGGCCTTAATTATTACATGTTTTATTGTTTGATAGCTTGATTGCATTTTGTGAAGCACTTTGTGAATTTCATTTCTGTGAAAGGTGCTATATCTAATAAGTTTATTATTATAGAAATGATTGTTATATATTGCTGGGAATTACTGACAAATATACAATAAATTTAGTTCACATGAACGTGGGTGTTTTTTGAAAACAGGGTTTTCCCCTCTAACTTTACAAAACATTTTCCATCCACACACAATTAAAAACAAAACTCCAGCCAAATGAAAACGCAGAAGACAACTGAAGGACTGTCGAAAGCATGCCAGACTAACAGGTGGCAATATTAGTGTAACCCTTAAGCCATGCACACCAACACTGAAAATGGAGTTCCTGAAAAACCTTAGCCTGGACAGAGGATGGAGAATGATTGTGTAAACCCGTCCTGTTGGCTGGTATCTGAAATGGGTGTGGCTGGCTAATCAGAGTTTTGAAGTGGTGTTGTATCGTTAATGTTTGTGCAATAAAAAAAAAACAAAAAAAACAAACTTGAATCAATTTCTCTTTCTCTAGCTTGCTCACTTGCTCGCTAAGTAGTCTGCATATGAGGACATGTGGGAAGCTTCACATGGTTAGTTCTTGTGTATATGAAATAAAAACCTACAGGCATCACTGCATGATTCCATTGTATTTTACAGTGGACATCTGTAGTTAGTTAACTGAGAAGGTAAAACCTTTTATTCACACTGCATTTGGCTGAACTTTGAGTGCCCTTTATATTGTACACTAAGCGCTTTGTTTGCATGGATTTCTCACTCTTAAAACAGCCTAATTAAGCTTAAAAGTTTATGTCCTACATAGGAGAGAACAGCCTGTACACAGGAGATAATATTTTATACGTAGGAGTTAAGTTTTGGCCGACACTGCCCCCAAAAACAAAAATCAAAACAAAAAGTCACTTGCTTTTCAGGGCTTTCATACCATTTACATCAGCCATGACTAAAAACTTTTTAGAATTTTAAACATGTTTGAATAACAAATTGACTTAAGACAGCTCAGACTGAGTTTTATGACCCGCTTACACCAAACGATCGTCATCACTTGAGTGAGCGACATCTCTAGAAAATAAGTCACGATTATTCTGACATTTTAAAATAGTCTGCAGCAGTGAAATCACTTGAAATGTTGTTTGGTGTAAGGCTGGCTGGTCTGGTTTGCTGAAATCACAGTCGTGTCTTGTGGCAGAGCATCCAAAATATGTAACTGTATTTTTTTCTGTTTTGTTATCTAAATTTTGTCGCTCTTTCTTAGCTTCTCTGGTTAATCTGTGACGTGCATGACCATGTACCGTGAACCCACGCGTTCTCTGTTCTCTGAAAGGGAGAACATAGTTTATTTGAACTTAAAATGATGTAACACACTTAAAGCTTTTGAGGTTAAATTGAAACAAGTGGCTGTTGATTTTCCTCTTAAGTCCACATTCAAATTCATAAAGATGAATATGATATTGCAGTGGAGGCGTGCACAGGTCTTCATCTATCCACTCATGCTCAGTGCACACACGCACACACCCGTTTGCTGACTCCCCCACAAGGTTATCACAGTGCTGCTGTGTTTGTCCTTGACACAGACAGATGAGGGGGAGCTGTGAAGCCAAGATTTCTCTTTTTCCCTTTGTGGCAATAAATATATACAGTTTTGCTTCTCTACACGCTCACCCACAACAATTAGCCTTTTTAGTCCCAGCATCAAATTATCCCCTGGTTTTTTTTCTTTTCACCTCCTTTCAGGTAAATCGGAAAGATCCAATTTCCTGAAGTAATTGAATTCATTATCATTTTAATAACCCAGAGCAATGGGAGTCATATAGCCATTGCTATGAGCCTGATATTAAAAATGAAAGGAAATAGACGGGTGGGTGGGTGACACAGACAAGCAGCTAAAAGAGCTTTGACACGTGAGGTGACTCAAGGTCTGTCGGTGGTGTGAAAGCCAAATGAAAGAGTCAGGCATGGGGAGGAGAAAATGACATCAAATGGACTTAAAGTCTTGTGTCATCACCTTGAGGAACACTGGGAAACATCATTATTGTAATATTTCCTTAACAAGTATAACCTTCCTAGAGAAGCTCAGAGATGGATTTGTCAGCAAGGTCACATGTAAATGTCATGTATTTTTTCTAACAATGCATAAAAGCCACAGACCTTGTCCTTCATCACAAACTCTATAACCTGAATATAGCTGTGATTTTACAATAATCTGACAGATGTTTATCCAGAGTGACAATCATATATACAGCCAGCACAGTACTTACGTTGGACCCAGTTGCCGCTGACTGGACTGAGGAAGTTGGGGTACAGGCCGTGGGGTTTTTCAATCTTCTTCAGTAGTTTTCTGATGTTCATCACCTGCATAGACACCAGGGTGTAAAACAATATCATCAGGATTCTGCACTGCTCTGGTTTCACACATTCAACTTGCACTGTGTCATCGATTCAAGGCTGGAAAGCATCTTGCAGACGAATAGTACCAGGAATCCACCATCACACCTCAAGGTAAGGAAGTAGTAAATTGTCCTGTAAAGTAAAACTGGAGATGTGATCCATATATAATGTATATCGTACCTTCTCTGTGTAGATGGGATTCCTGGAGAGCTCCGACAGGTGGACGAATTCAAGGTGAAGGGTCCCGAACTCAGCCAGGATACTACTCCCGGCTGAGGCCCAGCCCCAGCTCCAGCTGTTGCCACTGCAATAATAACCAGACAAGTAGACTAAGTCTCATGGCTGTTACACACAGGCCTCCACGGGGACAAATACTTGTATTAGATCACTGCATATATATATATATATATATATATATATACACACACACACACACACACACACACACACACATTATTTAGGGACAGGAGACATGTTACAGTAGGAGGGTAACAAGTTTCATCGCTGTGTCTCTTCACATTGACCCAGTGTTTGGGTTCATGGCGTCAAAAACCTGAGGCGACATAATGATAGTCAACAAGCTCATTAGTCAAGACCCCAGCTTAGCTTTTAACTGTCATTAGTTTTATGTGCTTCCTTCTTTCACTGTTTGTGGGGTAGGTACTTTCAACAGATTTATCACAGTCACTATTGTTTCTTTATTATTGAGTAATGCAACACAGTTTCTTCTGTTTCCTGTTAAATGTCAACATATTTACTGTGCACAGAGCTGAAAATCTACTAGAACAGTAAAGTAGTTTGACATGATACTGAAAATTGGAGGAAAATGCAAAAAACTAACTAAAACTATGAAATGGTGATGTAATACTACATGACAACTACTATGTTCTGACATTTCCAAAAACTTAAAATGAAAGCACCAGTGGTGTATGATTGCAGTCCATGCTGTAGACCTAAATTATTCATCTCAGCACACTTCTGAATTTCATCCTGTTTCGATGGGAAGTTCTACTGAGAGAAAAGTTTTACAGGAGCTTGAGCTCCATATGATGGCCCTGTATTGACAGCAGTGTTCAGTAGTTCTTTGAGTTGTTCTGCAGCCTCCTTTAGAAGTGAGTCTCTCTCTGTATTACACGGAGCAAAGTTACTGAAAGTAGCCAACGGAGTGCCTGCTGGACCCCGTGGCCTCTTTTGTACTCCGACTCTGCTTAATGCATCATAACAGACAGGTCTTATTTTTTATTCCCTTTTCAGATGGAAATCAATAACCATCTATGTCTCCGGAGATCTGTATAATGCATTTCTTCCATCCAAAGTATACCAATCTGTTTGAACATTCAGCTGGTGTCATTTGTGGTTTCCAGAGTTGGAGCATGTATCATCCTGCTAAACTCACTTTAACTTTGAGCAACACCACAGCTGAAATGATTAATACATTAGCATTCAACAGAACGCAACAGTCTTGGTGGCTCCAGCTCCTATAGTGCAAAGATTTGGTTCTTTTCTTTGTCTTATGTGATAGTAAATTAAATTTTGGACTGCTGGTTGGATGATTCCAACAGTTTGAACACATCACTGTTGGCTGTGTGAAATTCCTATGGGTATTTGTCTGACATTTCATAGACCAAACAATTAATAAATTAATCAAGAAAATAATCATCAGTTGCAGCACTATCAAAAGCTGCATTAGTTAAATTGAGTGAAAACCACTTTAATTTTCTGCTGCTACGTTCATGCAGCAACCAATAAAATACTGATTACATCTTTCTGTAAACTACTACAGTGGACGACAAACATCTTCTGACAATGATTTAAGAGACAGAAATGACTAAGAAAACATACTGTTGAGGTTTTTGGAGTTCATTAAAGTGGAAACTGCTTATGTGGACAGAATCTTATTAACCAAGACGTCTGCTTACCATCTTCATTTTGAGTCTTTTCATACATGACAAAATCTGGAAAAAAAATTAACTACAGTAATTACATTTTTTAAACTTTGCTCCCATGATACTTTGCCTCATGGTAACACATTTGCTCCCAGCTGGCTACCTGAGGCTGGTGCTGCGTGCACACTGACATCGCAACAGGAAAGAGTCATTTTCTCTCAATTAAAACAAAGTCTCTGCAAAGCTTATGACAAACTGCCAAAAACGAGCCAACGAGACCCAGCAGTGCAGCTTGGTGTTCCTCACTCTGCCTTGTGTCTTCTGCTCAAACAAAGAGAAACAGTTGTGGCAATGCAAAAGGAGGAAGCACCTGTGGCTGAGGCCGCCCTCGTCAAGTGAAGTGATAATGCCAGGTCATGTGGTGCCCCCTTGAGCGGGCCCTTGGTACCAAAACTGTCTGTTTTATTACTTTATATTCATGTAACATGTATAAAAATGTCAATTAGATGATTATATGCACGAGTAAGAAAGAAATAATAAAATGCTGTTATGATAATTGGCTTAAAGAGATCAGTTAGACCCAGACAGATGTGATCATTTTAAGAGGTTTTCACTATATAGGCATTATAAATCTTGTTATATTTCCAATAGTTTATCTTTCTGACACAACTAGAAAGTGCTGGATGCAATAAAATTCTGCTGCACACAACTATATTATGTCACTGTGTCACGATATTAGGACAATCAACTTTGAAAACTGGGTCCATGGGCAGGACTCTCACTGAGGTGTGACAGTGATCCTGTGGAGATGAGATGCCAAATGGCTGTCCTTTCTTTGATGAACAAAGAACATGCAGTCTCGGCCACCATTTCAGATGGCAAGACCCAGAGGAAAAGCCCTCACATGTCCAGTTTAGATCTGGCACAAATGACAAATCATCCGTGGTCCAGTGAATTCCAACACAGTGGAGCAACATGTGCACATGTTTTGATGTGATTAGTTAAAATAAAGTTGATTTGGCAGCTGGCATACCCTAAACATTATTACAATATGCTAATAAACTCACCAAAAGTCTATAAAAGAACCTTCACTATTATCTACAATTAAAATACAAAGTCAGTTTATTGTTGCCTAATACGATCGATATTTGTGTTTCATTTATCTCAACTTGAAAATTGGCAACTGTGTTAAGATGGCTTAAAAAGTTACTTACAAACTATGAACATCAAGGTCAGAAACACATGAAGCCATTCAGTTTTATTTCCTCAGCTCAGTGTGGGTAATACCACTCTGCAAATCCAATTCTCAGTTAATGGGTGGTCTCAGAGATGGTGCACTAATGCACGACGGTGATTACTTGAGGCAGAATGTACTACTAGGATGACTTTACATATCCTCTAATAGATGCTGGAGAAGATCAGACATCCGGTAATGAATTGAAGTGAATTTGTAAGAAGGGAAAAAGACAGAGGATGAAGGGGGAAAAAAAAAAAAGGTGGGAGGTGGGTGGTGTGCGAGGGCGGAGGGGAATCAAAGAGTTTGCCACTGTGATGAATGCATCCATTAAAAGTTTGGGGGCTACATCATTAGTAGCTCTGGCTCGAGTCACATCTGATTCCTCCTTTGGAAAGAATCAATCAAGGAATCAAAGCAGAGGTGCCGGGCAGCTGGTGGCGTGTTTGTGTGTGTGTTTGGCGAGGTGGAGGGGACTGGGGGGGGGGAACAATCCACTGGAACTCATTAATCTTTTCACCCCCTTTAACAAACACACCCTCATGCTCTTCCACAGCTATCAGAAATATAATCAGGTGAGGAAAATAATGAAAAATGCAAAAATCAATATCACATGTCATGCACAACGAGTTGGGGAAATTGGCATTTTTATGCACCTTAAGCAGAAAAGCTAAAATAATTCAAGTCTTTGATGTTGACCAGGAACACACACACACACACCAATAAAACGGTGTCCTCGATAGATTTAATGTATATTTTCTCTATGATTGTTAATAATTTCTATAATAGCTGTGTTTTAATTAAGATGCAATCAGGACCAGGACCGTCTTCAGCATTTTTACTAACATTGATTTTATTTTGTTTCTAAGGGACTGTGTATGATATTAAACCCACAATGTTGCCACAATATGAAGTATTTATTCACTCTCACACACTGAAAAGGTTTCTCTCATGGAGCACTGCTAGACTGTAAAACAAATAAATAAGCTGGATGTCAGAAGTATCTACAAATAACCCTGTTATCTCCAGCAACAAAACAAGCAGGGCTCAAACTAATAAATATTTTCATTATAGATTAATCAGATAATTATTTTCTTATTTCATTTTAAAAATGGCTTGTGTTATCTAACCAACAGTCCAAACCTTAAAGCTATGAGGCGAATAAAATCTGGAAATCTTCATATTTGAGAAGCAGGAATAAGACAATATAAAAAAGCTACTCACATGAATAATTTAAACAACTGTTTACTTAATCAAGTAATCATTTCAGCACTTAACAAAGAGAGATCTGGTGTGCGGTGAGATCTAAAGCTTTACTTGTTTGATGTTTTGTACCAGACGTAGCTCAGAGCTAAATTTTACGTGCAGACTTCTGAAAGGGTCATTATAACACAACACAACACAACACAACACAACACAACACAACACAACACAACACAACACTGAAAACTAAACGTACAGCACAACAGTACTTCACCTATAGCCAGTGCTGGGAGTAATTCTATTTTAGGCTGCTACTAATGTACCTAATTACTTTTTCAAATAAATAATTCATTTACAAATACTGAAATTTAACTGATGGAGCAGCTGATTGATCACATGATTCCATTCTATGCAACCAATTGGCGAACCTCATTCAGGGCGCCCTATTTAAACTGCTCTGTCCTGCCTACTGTTGCTGGTTCCTCTGCAAGCCGCTTTGCAACCCACCTCCACCCCAGCTTCTCCTTTTCATGTTGTGTCTGACTTATCAGTGTCATTTCTGTTTGGCATTGATGCTGCTCTGTTCTGTTCCTGGGGTTCTTTGCTGCTGCTCTCCCTGCCTTAGACTTTTCATGTAAGCGCATGGAAGGGCAGAGAGGTGTGCTCTCTCCACCTTAGACTTTCCATGTAGGCGCGTGGAAGAGGCTTTCTGCGCAGGCCCGGGGAAAAGCGGAGGGGCCCCAGAACAGAGCCATACCGCCAAATATAATACTGCAAATGGAAATAAAGTTTTCTTTGACTAATGTGTTCCTGACTGAACTGAAGTTATCTGTGATGTGTGGATCAAGTAAGCAGCGTTCAGTCTCTCTGTCCTGCGTGTGAGTGTGTGATTATATGTTTGAGAGAGTCAGAGGTAAGGGAAGAAACAGTGAAAGGTGAACCACTGCAGGATATGTTTCCGTAAGTTATTGAAAACTTAACGTTAGTCAGAACACCATAGGACTTGCTGGTCCACCAGCACATTAGTAGTCACCAGATCTTAGAGCAGAGCTGTCACTGCACACAATGGCCAACAGTTCGGGCATTTGGGGCTCCCAGTCCTGGAAATATGGTCATTATTTTTCCCTCCTAAGAATCAAGGACATATTAGGCTTACAGTGGTGAGTGGTGGTCTTTGTGCAGCATTTGTTAAAGTGAAAGAATAAACTTCAGTGTGTTTACATTTTTATAAATAACTTTAATCACTTTTATTTCATTAGGCCTGTCGTCATAAGAAATGACTTTCATATGTCTGAGAAACAGTTATTTTATTTTACTCTGCCGAGAGTATTAAAAACTGACTTGTGTTGTTTGATTTGAAGGCCTGTTGAGGCGACAATAAATAGGCCCATCAAAATCTATTGTGTTTTATTGTTCCACTACTCACTTTTATCATGCTGATAATGGGCACGATCACAGATAAAATTTGGCAGATGTCTTGTCCCACACTGTGACACAGCAACCCTCAAATAACACAGCATGGATTAATTAAAGACCTGAAGCAGATATTTTAAAGTAATTCAAAAGTTATTCTCCCTAGAAACTAATCAATTTTATATGTAATAACTGGCGAAGTAATTCACTTACTTTTGAGAGAAGTAACTAGTAACTGTAACTAATTGCTAATTTTCAGTAACTTCCACGACACTGCTTAGCGCATATCAGAAAAAGCTTCCTACACACTGTCAGAGCCACAGACTGTGCAGCAGGACTGAACCCCCCTGTGTGCTGACTGCCTGCTTGTGCTCCGTTACACACTGCATATGTTCTTCTCAAGTAATATGTGTGTGTGTGTGCGTGCGTGCGTGCGTGCGTGCATGGTATGGACAGACTTGTTTGTGTGTCTGCACGTCACTCCATGCGCCCCTCATGACCACAGTATGGGCAGCCTGCTTCCTCCTGCCCATCTGTACCACAGACCCATGTTGGTGCTGTAGCAGGAATTAACTGTAGAATAAGGTAATTAAATCTGCCAGCAGCTGTCCAGCTTGGCTGTTGGGTTAATTGGTAGCAGGTGGATGACAGAGGTGCCAGGAAGTGTTTTATAAAATAAGATTAGGGATTGGAAGGAAGAGGAGAGTATACTATGTGGATATAAAATCTTATAAACATGCATAAAAGGAGTTTGACAGTTTAAATGTGGCTAAATAACTTCAAATAATCAAACATGGTTGTGTGAGTATGATATTTTAAATCCAGTCTCACAGGACACTTCATCAAGCTGAATCATTAACTTTTTGTTCCCTGGTGTTCATGTGTGAAACAAAAGTAAACTGAGGCAGCGGGTTTGTAGGCTGGCATTGACAATTTGACTTTCACGGTCACTGAAGGTGTTTTATTTTTTTAGTCTCATGTCTCTCCATTCATGCTTTTTTAAGTATGTAATACTTGTGTTTTGTTTAATGTGGTTTTCCCACATAATAGTTAAAAATAATCTCTGAAAGGAGGCTGGAAGCACATCTACTTTTCCTCCCTCAATGAGACATTTGCTTGCATTAATTTTTGCTTTCTCCAGTGCTGATTGAGCTCGACCAGTCAAAGAGCAGGGTACAACAAGTTGGCTAACATCAGTGGAAACACTGAAGAGATTCAGCCATACATGTTAGAGCCTCAGTCAGACCCAGACTCTGAATCGGAGTGTGCACAACAAGCAGACATATTAGAATGTTAAGTGTAGTTAGCATCTTTTATTTATGTTGTTTGTTAGCTTGTAGGCTAATTGACCCTTCACTAAGCCCCGCCACCTGACACAGACTGGCCAATCATAAAGTAGCATCAGCCCAGCTCAGACCAGGGTCCAACAACAACACAGCTGTGCTCCATTGACTCTAATGCAGTCGTTTGAGATTTCCTTCATTTTCAGGCTGGTTTTGTGGATTTGGAGCTAAATGTTGTGCCTGGGGCACATTGTGTATTAATGATACTTGTTATCTGGAGAGTTTGGAAAAAGATATACGTTTCTTCCCTGTTCCAAAACCAAAATCAAACCCTGATCAAACCCCAAAGTGTAGGGTTAGCTAGCTAGCTAGTGAAGATATAACCTACTGAATGTATACACATGCTGCTTTTGGTTTTTAATGATTATAACAGTGAAAAAAAAAGACAGACCCTGCTGTACAGGAACCAGTGAAGGGAAGCAGGGAAACTATATTCATTGTCTTCTGTGGTGATCACTGCTGATCAACAGTGATCTGGTGGTTCACTTTTACACTGTGATCTGTAGCCTATAGTTCAGCTTTAGCTTCTAACTATCTTTGTCTTTTTCATGCTAGCTGTCATACTAGTAATATACCTAATCTAGCTTGCCTGGCATATGTTTGAATCTCAGATTTTAGGGAAGTGCACATAGATCTCCCTTTAGTAGAGAAATGTGAAAAAAAACCTCTCTAGTGACAAAATATGTGCTGATACAAGTCAGTACAATGTCATTCATTTTAAGGGACATAAACAAATCAAAACGAAAAAAACAAGAGGCACATTCTCCCCTCTCCTGCTTAAAAAGAATCAAACCCAAATCCAAACAGAGAGAGAGAGAGAAAGAGAGAGAATTTATAATTCATGGTCAAATTGCTCTAAAAATGAAAATAGCTTGAAGTTCTGTTGCGTGACCGTGGCATTAACAACATCGTGTCAATAAAGATTTTTAGATTAGAAAGGTAATGGTTTGGAACAGATTAAAAATTAACACAACTCATTTAAATGCATGCAAATATTATTCATATGATCTTACAAAGTGTTTATGAACACAGATTAATTCTTATCCAAATGTTATCGTCATTGTAAAACTCAGCCTGCAGCTGCTCTATTGTCATTAAACGGAGGCTGTGGCCTAGTGTTGGAGTGTGCAACGTTTTTTGGTGAAGTTTGTATTCACAGAAAATTGTACTTTTTAAGACTGTCATTTTTGAAAAATCATGTGGAGCTGATTTTTGTTTCTAAATTACAGATTTGGATCTTCTTTCTCCTTTTGGAACATGCTTTTATGTGCCAAGACGTCCCGAGGCTTTGCAACAGCTGAAAGTTGAAACTCAGTGTTGTTGCATGTGAATTAACAGAGGATTTAGAGGAAGGTTGAAAACAATATTAGCTCATTTCCCTATTTGTCAACATGTTTCACTTCAAACTCGGCTCACGTTTTTGAATCAAGCTCTGCCTCTGGTTGCCAAGATGAATAAACTGCAAGTGTGCTGATTAATGCCAGCCAGTGTGATCACTTGATATCGGTCTTTTATCAGGGATGGAGGACTTTTGGAGGTGAAGGCTGCTGCTGAGACTCACCTCCCCAGGTTGATGACTCCTCGGGGGATTCCTGTTGGTGTGTTGAAGGCAGGCAGCAGCTTCTCTCCGAGCTCCAATACTTTGCTCTTGAACAGCTGGAAAGAAAAAAAAGAAAAAAGAAACTTGGTGAATAAACAATACACAAACAACATATGTTGAAATATATATTTTGCTAAGAGAAAATCTGCCCGTCATCCCATCCAAGCTTAAACAATCACTGTCACAGGCAAGGAATCACAGGCCTGCACACATTTCCCCTCCAAAGCTAATTATGTGAAACATAAGGTCTGCTACTACAGACCTCCAGCAGGATTAAAAGCAATCTCATTGATGTAATCTACAACAGTCCATTTAAAACCGCACTTCCTCCCCATCTCCACCGGGCACAGACTCTGCGAGGTTAAGGCTGAGGCAAAGTTAATGTTTCATCTTATGAGCTGCATTATCAGTCACCAACTCTCCATTAGCCAGTGGGAACAATGTTTGAATGAAAAAAAAAATGAAATGAAGACAGAGGAGTGAGATATTGAAATCCTGACAAAGAGAGAGACGTCAGAGGAGACAAAGGTAGTGGAGCAGAGGAAGAGGAAGAGGGGCAATTCAAACAAGAGACTTGAAAGCCTCGGAGGCAACAGAGGGAGCAGAGAAAGTGATTGAGAAGAGACAGATATGGTAGACAGAGGCAAAACAGAGTCTAGACAAAGACAAAGCGCTGTCAGAAGAGTCTGTGAGCGTGGCAGCGGTGTGGAGCAGTGACTCAGCAGAAATATTGAGGAAGTTGGAGAGAAAATAGGGAAAACAAATTGCAATCAGATAGGTAGAAACCACCGGGCTCCGCTATTAGGATTGTTATCACTGTGCAAGTAGTCTTTGTAGTCTGAAATTGCTTTTACCTCAGCAAAGTGAACAAGTATTATTGTATAGTTACTGTTAGAATACATTTATAGTGATGTGCCCTCCTTTTTTAAGACCCTTTTTTCTCATTGTTTCATATCTCAAAACAAAAATCTCTCAAATCGTACATTCTTTATTTTTATTTATTCTTTAAATTGGAATCCATTAGCCGCCACTAAGGCAGCAGCTACTCTTTCTGGGTAGCTACATTATAAACGTCTTTTTTCCTTCTTTGTTTTTACCTTTATTTATTCACTGAGAAAAAGCCTCTCATTTGCGGGAATGCTATGATCAAACAACACAGACACCTGGAAGCTGCCCAGTATAACCACAGTCTGATCTGCTGGCCACTGAGCAGCTCCACTGGAGCAGCTGGGGTTAAAGGCCTAGCTCGAGGGCACCTAAATGGTGGTAATAAAGGACGGGCAAGTGCTGCTTTTTCACTTCCCCTACCAAGACTTATCCTGCTGGTTCAGGGATTCAACCGACAACATCCTGGTCACAAGCTAGTCTTGTGCTTAATGTGCATATTTCAAAGCCAGTAGCTGCATTGTTCTCTTAAGCCTTTGCATGAAACTCTCACACGTCACCGGTGTTGAGAGTGACCCCTGTGGGAAATTTACAAAAACACTGCATCACTCTGACTCTCTCTCACTGTCAAGAGTAAAGGTTGCAAAATAGTCGTAAAGTGAATACATGAATACAAAGACGACTGAATGAATGAATAAACAAACAGAATAGATACTGAATCAAGTGCAATGTTCAATATGCAAAATCTTTTTTTTTCTGTCTGCATTTTTTGAAAAGAGCCATTTTTTTTGTCAGCCGATATTCTCACAGATTCTGTCAGAAGATGTTTTCTGATTTACATGCTGAACGCTTGACCCACAAATAAAGCAGCAATTGCACCCATTACATTTAAACTGTGTGATCAAAGTACTAAATACTTGACTGACAATATAAGCAACAATCAAAGTTTGGAAGAGATATCTTCAGTTATTTAACAGAGTTTAAAATAGCTAAATAGCTGCATATAAAATCACTCCATATACTATACAGTGAAATATATTAGTTGTCTGCTATTTTAATTTGAGTGTCTTTTAAGTGGGGAGTGTATCTACTAGTCTATATAGTGCCCTCACAAATTTTCACCCAAGAACGGATAAAATATTTAATTAATTTATTTATTTTCAATCCTGGAAGGGGAGGAGCTATCCCAGCTGACACTGAACGACAGGCGGGGTACACCCTGGACAGGTCACCAGACTATCACAGGTCTGACACATAGAGACAGACAACCATTCACACTCACATTCACACCTGGGGACAATTTAGAGTCACCAATTAAACTGCATGTCTTTGGATCGTGGGAGGACGCTGGAGGACCCACCATAAAATGATGCCCATGGCACAGGCGCTCCTTTCTGCTAACAACTCCACAATGTGTCACTTTTTATAGACAGGAGAATTAATAATGCAACAGTACACCTGCCTGTGAAGATACTAAATTATGCTGATTAATAAGTGTCTGAGGGTTGCCGGTTCGATCCCGGGTGTGGGAGCCCTTCTGTGCGGAGTTTGCATGTTCTCCCCGTGTCAGCGTGGGTTCTCTCCGGGCACTCCGGCTTCCTCCCACAGTCCAAAGACATGCAGACTGGGGACTAGGTTAATTGATAACTCTAAATTGTCCGTAGGTGTGAATGTGAGCGTGAATGTTTGTTTGTCTCTATGTGTCAGCCCTGCGATAGTCTGGCGACCTGTCCCCTCTCGCCCGATGTCAGCTCGGATAGGCTCCAGCCCCGCCCACGTCCCTCAAGAGGATGAAGCAGTTAGAAGATGAATGAAGATGAATAAGTGTCTGAGAAGTGTATAAAAACTCTCATGTACTCATAAAAATGATGCTAAAATCATAAAGGAGGCTTTTTCAAACTGAGTGCTTCTCACTTTAAACCAGTGAGAAGAGCACAGAGAAAAAAACTGAAATTGCACTTTAACTTATATTTCCCATATTACCCTGTTATGTCACATACTGTACATACTTTTAGTATATAAATGTAAATGTGAATCTTTCCTTTTCATTTCTTCCCTCTAGTTTTATATACTTTCATCCTCAGTGTCCACACGCAACAGACACTAACATTTAAGGGTTTAAAGACATTTCCAAGATATTTTATCACCAAATTTAAGACTGACTGTTAAACAAATCATATTTTTCTCATTCAAGAATAATTGGTAGGATATATTCTGAATGTGAGCCTGTCCAGAATTAGGTTTTATGTGGGAATATGGTTATCAAGGTGAGTTAAATTAATCTACATTTTGCCAACTACAACTTTGCCAGGTAAGTGCGAGTACTAAGTAAAAAGGTTTAAGGATTTGTAAAATAAAAAATGTGGACATTTATCCTCAGTTATTTTTAATAAAAGAAATTAACAGATAGATCAATTAAATTATATTAAGTAGTTTTAGCAATAAGGACCCAGCAAATTCAAAATCCTGAGTACTTAATGACTTTTAAGGCCCAAATATTTATAAAATTAAATTTAAGACATCTGCAGACACCCTGCTTTCACCTATCTCATTGATTAAGTCTAATCTAATTTAAACATTTTAATATTTGTTTCTACATCTCTGCTTTTATTTGTGGATTCCTGTGTTTTATAGTGACAACAAAGCTGAACCTTGAACAAAAATCTCTCAACTGAAATAACCCAAACTTTTCTAATACCGAAGCCAGAAAAATATAACTGCAGGTTAAAGACAAGCCGTTTTTTGTTTTTACAATAAGGTGGTAAAAAGAATATTGAGTTGAAACTCCATATTCGTTCATTAGGTATCAGGTGTTTCAGAAATCTGGAAAAAAGACATTAATATTTTTTGTCTATCTAGAGCCCCCATGTACCGTGGCTATGAAGCACTCAGTCAGTCATAAAGTGGTGGGATTGGAGCAGGGTGGCGTTACACAGTCACTTGTTAACTCTGGCAGAATAATACAGAGCAGCCTCAGCCTAATGTGTGTGTTTGTGTATGTGCTACGCTCCCTCTCCAGTCCCCTGGCTCTCTATTTTATCAAAGAGAGCACTAATGACCCTCCGCCTGGTCCCATCTCTCCTCATCGGCCCTTTCTACCACTGCCGACGCCTTTGCTAGAGCAAAGCAGAAGCCCACAGGCACACACACGCGTTCAAAGCAGACACACACTCAACATTCAAAACAAGTACACACACACACAAACTTGCTTTCGTTTGTGCGCTGGGCTTGCATCACTTTGAATTTCACTACAGAAATATACTTTGGTTTGTGTAACCGTACACTTTTAAATGAAACAGACAGAAAACACACACATGCATTCTTTCTCGAATATGAAAGACTTAAAGACTCGCATCAAGAAGCAGGGGCAGCAGATTATATTGCACTCATTTATTCTTGTTTGCTTGTTTATAAATTACTTGATTAATTATAGTAAAACCCCTTTGGCTGGCAGCTGCTCTGTGATTTACTGTACGCAGCACACAAGCTAAATTAAGGGCCGTGTTCATAAATCTGTCTTCTCTGACACATCGCTGGTCTCTTGTGCAACTCAGTGAGCCTCCTCCAGCACGTGCCCTTCATTACTGAAGTGCTATTGTAATTACACTTTGTGTGTTTGCACCGCCCCCCCATCCATCCATCCAATAATGCAAAGCTATCAAGGAAATCCAAGATTGGTTATTTTTACTTTTTTTTTTTCCTTAACTCCCCTGCCTCTGATACGATGGCAGGATGGTGAAACTCAGCAAATACCAACATTGATCCGACGTGACAGCCGACAGGTCGCTTTCTTCCCTTTCAGTTGGCATTCCCTGTAGGACGGCGGATGGGAGGCTGGACACAAATGGCGTTTTCTATCAGCTCTTAACTGCTGAAGACACACATCAGGCATGCAGTCCTTTCTCCCACAGCAAACACCGTCAGAGCCCAGTGGACAGACACTTCGGGAAACATTTTGAGGTCTGCCACTTCTGTTTACTAGTAAAACCTCTCAGTCCTCGCCTCAGGCAACAAAGGACACGAGAAAAGGGGCCCTACGCACCCTTCCATACCAGCTATAGATTTACATTCTTAGCTTTCCATTCATCCATCTGTCTGTGCACAATATTGCTGTCAATGACTTTTTGCAACAACTGAGAGCAACTAATTATTGGTTTCGTGGAGCGTGTCGCCATAATGAATTAAATTGTTGTATTTCATTCTCACTTTTTTCAGTCACAAAGTCAGAACACGACCCTGGAAGAGGCTGGCAAACAAACAAGACAGAAAGAGATGTACTACCGTGGCAGCACATCAACTTAACGTTACTCATAACCGCTTCTATCAAACTTGGAGAGGAGAGAACACAGTTTACTTGTTTACTGTTCCGGAAATTCACTCAAGTGTTTTATTTACCTCATTATTTTTTTTTTAATAGACAGGACAGTAAAGTCATGAAGTACTGAGAGATGGACTAACAAACTTTTGGTTATGGTTTTAATTTTGATTTGTTGAAAATAATAAAACACACAGAATACTGTCTTATTTAAACACCAATGGGTAACTGTGTCTCGCATGAATATGCATCAGTGACCTTTGTGGGGACCAGTCCAGACAATAGATGGGTGTGATGTTACTCCTCATAGGTGCACATAAACCTACACAAAACAATGATGTTGTACTCTCTCAGTCAAGGCTCGGTTACAACTCCGCACTAATGCAGGATGGAAAGCGATGGATTGATATTGACTATTGATTAAATATTTGAATTATATGCATGAACATCTCTCAGTAAAAAGTTTAGATTTGAAAATGCCCAACAGGAAATGTCAATGACAGTATTCTATTCTTTTATTTTATTCTTTCTGTATAGGTCTACTTATTCTTGGACTGACAGATGGAGCAAACTGTTTAAGGGAGAGAGGATTGTAGTGGGAGCACTGGGGCGTCTCGTGTGACTGTGTGGCAATGGCAACGGTTTACATGGCTCAAAAGTTTAGGGAAGAGGACCCATTAGCTGAATTTTGCTTAGGGCCCCAGGGAGGTCAGGACTGGCTCTGCTCCCTCACATAGTTATATGATATTACGCTGTCCCATAACTTTTTTCGACTTTGGGTAGCTCTCTTTTTAGTACTATACTATATATTACTGTTACTATATGCGTTTATGTGTGTGTTTTATTTTCATTTTTAAAACAGGCTAAACGATTCGCTAAAAGAGCCATGAACTGTGGGTTTTACTGTCACTAAGGATGTGGAAAGTTTTTCTTGTTACATATTATTTTAACGCTACCCTCATGACTGTACCTCAAACTTTCAAGAAGTACTATAATTGAAGCTAAAATGTTACAGTATGGCTAGGATGTATCAAACCTAACAGACACTATGTAAACCATATACACTTTATGCAACTTTACCGGTCTCAGCAAAAGTATTTATATATATTACATTTTAAATCACCACAAACATGAGCAGGTTGGTTGTTAAACGACTACGACAGTTGACTGGAGGTTACTTTAAAAGTAGAACAGTGTCTGTGTCTTTTAATTTTATTCATCTGTAAAATTTACTTTCGTCATGGTAATGGCGATAATAGAAACTGTCGGCAGGGTTGTTGTTACCATGAGGAAGTTTTACCAAAGAGAGCATGTGGTTTTATTTGTATTTGTAACAGTTGAGGTCATTGGCACAGTGGAATAAGATTTACCAGCTTTTTGCTGCACACACATGGACTAATTTATTCAGTGTTGTTTTTTTGGCCTTTTCATAGAATCTGTATCACCTGCTTCGTCCTTTAAGATGAATCTCAGCATCTTAATCACACAATGGTTTTATTTGACTCCTCGTCATGGTTCTTGGCTTGACAACCAACCTTCTATGTCTCGCCGGTTTTTCCTTTCCTCTTCACATTAAGGACACATTCTCAAGTCTGATTAGACTGGTGATGGACACCGTGAATACATAATGTGGCAATAAAATGACTAACTGTGTGACTGGTTGCTGATATGTTTTAGCAGCCAGCAGAGAGCTTCATCAGCTGCACAAATCCCTCACTCATAGTGTGACTGATTCTTAGTACAAATGTGGGCTTTTAATGCAAGAACAAAGCCCCGTCTCTTTTACACCTGCCATCACCTCCTCTTTATTCACGTTACTGAGATGTAGGAGACGCAGACGGCAGAAGACCTGATCTGCTGAAGATGAGAAATGGATGGTAAGCAGCAATGTCATGGAAAACATATCTGCAGTTTAAAGGCAAACTTTATCGCAGCTTCAGAGGACTGCTTGTGGTTTTCTCAATTCTGTCCTCTATTCCTAAGACCAAAGCACATGTAGAGTGCATGCATAATGCTCTCTTTTTACAAGTCCAGCACAGCAACCAGTTGCCTCTGTGAGAAGAGTTTATTTGAAGTCACTTAAGGTTCCTGTGCTCCAAAAATAACGACCAAATCTAAAAACATAGCGGGTGACATTTTGAGAACCTTCTGATGTCGCCTGGCGGAGGAAAAAAAGCTGTTTTTCTTAAAACCATAGATAAATAACTCCTATTTGGCAGCTTATGAACACAGATCTGCAAACTAACCTCTCTGCCTCCGTCACTATCTCACACCAGCATGCAAGTCCACAGTAAATTTCTCATCATCTTTTTCCCTTTGTCCTGAATGTCTGAGGACAGCTTGATCAAAAACGAATCTATAAAGCAGCTAAAAGGCAGCAGAGTCTGTCAGCCGGGTCTACAAAGGAAGAAAAACAACTCATGCCCTTCTGTCATGTCATTCATAGACCCATAGAAAGCTGTGACGACAGAGATCACCTGTGGATGAGCCACAGAAAAGGGACAGAAAAGACTGGTATTTGTGCCATCAAAGGCAAAACGTCAATCACAACTTCCCAAAGCCCAAGGTGATGTCTTTAAACACCTTGTTTTGTCCAACCAACAGTCCCCAAACCCAAAGACATTCTGTTGACTACCACATAAGAAAAAAAAACAGACCTTGAAACTGAGCAGCTGGGAAAAACATCACTTACACAACTAATCAATAAAGAAAGAGTTGCAAGTGGCGGACGAAGTAATCCGATCCTTCACTTAAAATGTGGTAGTGGTAATACCACAGTGTAGAAATACTTTGTTACAAGCACAATCCTGCTTTCAGTATCTTACTTCACTATACAAAACAGTAAATGTACCATTATAAACTTGAAGTACCAAAAGTGAAATATATATATATATATATATATATATATATAGGGTCTGAAATTGACACCTGCGAAGCACCAAATGAGGGTAGATTTTCAATTTGGCTAGTAAATCTCGGAAGGCTTAGTAAGTCTTGGTAGGTACATATGAAGGTAATAAATAAAGGAGGAAGCTTTGTAGTCTGAACCAAGACCTAAAACTCTTTACTGCCTCCCACACTGTGAAACAGCAGCCCATTACAGCTTCACTCGTGCTGCTTTTAGCTTTCACAGTAAAAGCCCTGGGCATTTACACTGCATCACTGCTAACCAGAGGGAACGTATTGACATACTGAGGCTATGGTGACGAGTTTCCCAACATATTAAAGTTTTGCTCTGGCCTCTTCTTTAAGTTTGTATTCAACGTAATACATTATCATCACAATGTAATATATTGAAAGACATAGAAATTTGACAAAAAGGCAATTTAGTATCTCAGCCTATCAAAAATATGCTTGGCTGATGTTTGTTTTTTTGTATCTACCAGTCTCCTTGGCCGGTCAAAAAGTTAATTTCTGACACTGTGTATATATAATATCACTAGATTACAATAAGTGATGCATTAATGTGTGAACATCACATGTTGCAGCTGGTAAAGGTGGAGCTAATTTAAGGTACTTTATATGCTGCTAGGTGGTTTAACCTTTGATTATACAACAACGTAAGGCATAACATACAGCGAGTGGATCGCTATTGCATAATGAATCTTGACAGTTTGATACACGACTCTGACATGGAACAGACCAGCTTGATGATTATTCTGCCTATTACACGCTCACTTAGTAAAGACATTCATTTTTTCATGAAAAACATTGATTTAAAAATAATTTTCTTGTTTATGCTAGGCGTCTATAATCAGAACTGGGTCCATGGCAACAGTCTGCTGTTCACAGCAGTGGCTAGAATGCTGTAATTGACCATTCAGATTCAAGTATGCAGAGAGGCCATGCAAGAAAATAATACTAATACTATAGCTGATTTATGGTCTGTATGAAAAATTCTTAATTAATAAAGTAACTTCAGTTATGTAATAAATGTGGTGTCATAAAAAGTACAATGTTTGCCTCAGAGATCTAGTGGAGTAGGAATATAAAGTATCCTAAGATGGTAACACTTAAGTCAAGTACCTCACGATTGTACTTAAGCATAGTACTTTAGAAGCTGTACTTTCCGCCACTGGGCAGATTGAATTTTCTGTTGTACATGTAGTCGAATTTGGTTCTAGTTTGAAAATACTCACAGGTCTCACACAGCAAGAGGTGACACCAAATACTGATTTCTAGATCAAATCTGTAAGGTCTAGTGTGCAGGGTTTAGTAGCATCTAGCAGTGAGGTTACAGACTGCAACTTCACTTGTGTGCCATGCATGTAGGAGAACCACAGTGGCCGATACAAAATGTGAATGGCCCTACCTAGAGCCAGTGTTTGATTTGTTCGTTGCGTGTTACTGTAGAACAACACAGCAGACACTGTGGAAGAGGACTTACTTGTATGTAGATAAAACAGCTCATTTTCAGTTAACAAAACCATAATTCTTATTTTTAGGTGTTAGAAAATGAATAAAAACACAACATTACATTCAATTTCTGCCAATAGATGCTCCTTATTCCCACACACTGGCATTTAAGGATTATATTTTGTTACATTTTGAGTTTAAAAACTGACAATGCATTCATCTCTTGACATAAACCTTAGAACCCTAAAGGAAATGAACAAATACAGTTCAGTTATTCACTCATAATGACATCAAACAAGTGCCTTACAGTAAGCACACAGTCTGAACAGTAGTCTCAATTCAATCCTGGTGTAAAAGAATATTCCACTCTGAGACTAAAGTCCAAGTTAAGTCTTTTCTGACTTTGTGAAGTTGTGTCTGAAGTCATTAGAAGTATGGCTCTATTCCACACCTCTAGTGATGACTATATGATGAATAATTGGTGCTCAAGAGAGGGAGAAAGTCAACATTGACTCGACAGAATCAGCTTTCATTAGATGCTAGATCCATCATAGAATGACCTTAAGTAAGAACAGCAGATACAGTGTGCAAACTCATACTTTAAGAGGCTCTATCTGCAAACTCCCAAATGGAAAAGCTTAAAAAACTTTACGTTTCATCACAGCTTAAACTGTACTGTACACCTGTAGGGGTACGTCTGCAGTGTGTGGGTGTATGTTATTTCAGATGATATTTCTAAAAAATATCATTTCAGTGGTCTGAGTTACAACTGTGTGCCCACACCCACGAACACACAAATTCATGTTAAAACATGGTTCAATGGCTGCTGCAGGCTGAGAGATATCTGAGGTTTGATTCTGCTGAGGCCATAATAAGACGCTCATTTTCTTAGAGCAACTGGAACAAAAAGTCGATTCTTTATAAGCAGCGGCTGCACCTGGTTTGTTTAGCTTCTCTCCCAGCGGCATTGATCATTATTAGGATCCTTTTCTTTTCTCTGTATCTTCATGGGCCTGTCGGGGAAACGAGGGGGATTATTCAAAAGGAAACAGATACACTTCACGTATCTCAAACACTGAGCGCAGTCATCACTGATTGAAAGGAATATTACAAGTCTCGGCTTCAATCGTCTTCCTCAATATTTCCACCCTTTCAGTTGGATCTGACAAGACTGACAGGAGGAGACCTTTTATTGCACATTGATTTCGTTCTTCATTTCACAAGCTGCTGGTGCGAGCTGACTATGAAGCAGAACAGTCCACAGGTCGCAGCACCTTCACTCAAGTACGGTTCAACGGGTCCAAATCTCAACGAGATCGACACCGTTGCCTTTGAGCAAGCTTTATTCTGCTTTGAATATTCAGCTGCAGATGGTGTCTATATTGAGCAGCATCAGTGGTGTGTAAAATTCATATTAAATATTCAAAGTTAACAATGCCAGGATGGCAAAAAAGGCTGTCTCTATTGTACTGTAGGCTCTCTTCAAACCCTTAGTGTTACCAAAAGAACGCTAATAATTGCTGGTTTTAAAAAAACAACATTTCATTCCAGCCACGCCAGTGATTTTTTTTTGCTAATTTAAATGTTATTCTGTTCCCTTTTCTTCCACACAGCTATAATTTTGTGCCTGCAACACATGTTTCTACGTCTCAACCGGCAAAGCTGGCAGAGTGACATAGATGTCTTGAACACTGTCTGCTAACTCACAGCATGCGGTCCCACATCAGCCTGATGTCGGGAAACCAAAAAGTACTCTGCATAATTTATGCAGCATAGCATCGCCTCAGAGTGGAGCAGGCGAACATGCTAAAGCAGATCCAGTAAATTAGACATGAGGACTACTCAGAAAACAAACGCAGCGGTAAAATGGGAGTACCCACCAAAGCCCAAATTGGAAAAACAAACAAGTGGCGGCTGCTCAATCAAGCCCCCGCTGGAAAGGAGCAGCTCTAAATTAGTCCACATTACAGCTATATTGTTAAGCAATGTTCATCAGCTTAAATGTTCTTCTCTCAAGTACATGACCGCCCACCTACTTTCCACCCCTCCCTCTGACCCACTAAACCGGGCTTATACAAATCATTTCACAGTTTGCTGACTGCTGCTACTGTATAATACAGCAGTCACAGTTGCTGTCATTTCTTCCCATCCAATGATGCAATTACAGCGCGTATACACTCAGTCTTGTGCTTCAGCTCTCTATGTTACCCAGAGCCTAATTACTGAGTATGAAAGCAGACCATTATATCTGCTTTCTTTGTGTGTGTGTGAATGCCAGGAAAATACATTTCCTGCTGCACAGGATTATGGATGCTTGTGAAGATGCGGTTGATTGGCTGTCGTAAACATAACTGGTCATTATTGGGATGTTTCAACTTAGATATAATCTTTCCATATTACAGGGTAGCCACCGAGTGGCACTGTATGCCTCAGTTTTTTCTTTGGGAAATCAGGGGATGCTGTTTTTCATCTAAAGCTGATTGTTGTGCGCAATGTTATTGCAGCACCATGCCTACATGAAAAGAAAGAGGAGGGGGGAATCCAGAGGGAAGAGTTAATCCCACCCATGTTCCACTGTTAAGAAAAATACATGGAGACTCTATTATAAAATCATGTTATGTTTGTGGAGCTATCTCTGAGCTGCCTGTCACAGCAAATCACTGTGAGCCACTGAGAGACAATAATGTGAGAGATAATAATGCTGGCACACTGGACCTCATCAGCTTGCTACCCCTGTGCCACACACACTCTCAAAAACAGAAGAGATTTCCTGTCACATAACACTCTTTTACCTGTTTGCATTGATGGATGTCATACAGGATCAGCCCTCACCGTGGCAACAGACCAGGCAGACCTAGTGACCCATCAATAATTCAACCTACAATTTGCCTGGTGCCATAACCTCTCTGCCATCATTACTGGGGAAGAAGAGCGGGGAGAAGTGGGGGCTGATGGGACGCGGAGAGGAGCAGTGGTTGGAGATTATGTCAGGTCCAGTTCTCATTAGGGCCATGACAGAGTCTCCCAGGCTTGGTGTGGGAGGACAACAGGCACCTCCTGGTCCACTCAGCCAGACAGAAGAGCTAACAGGTACCTTCCTGTGTGGGCACGGGCAGACAATACTCCCCGAGAAACTGCAGGGAATCTGAGAGATCTTGTTAAAGTCTAAGAGAGAAAAACTACCTGAGACTGTCTGTCAGTTACATGCAAATGGCCGAGACGCTGCAAGACTGTGTGGGTGATGGATTAAAGTTTTCACATACTTTTTTCTCCATATACTGTCAGCTTCTTGCAATCACAAATAAAATCTAAAACTTTAATGCTCTGCTAGACTAACCCAGAGGCTGTGATGACCCTTATACTCCTCAATACAGAGGTACTGAACTTCAGTAGTAGTGGGTTGTCCTAAGGGAGGTGTTACAGGGCCAGCCCTGCAGTTACTCAACTCTTGCACAGACAGACCTATGTTGCACTGTGCTAGTTCTGTAGAAAGGTGGGACTGAACCCATTAAAATTTTGCAGTAGGGGAAAAAAAAACAAAAAAAAAACGCTCTTTGTTTTAAAAAATTTCTTTAAAGCAATCATTATCATCTTGGGTGACACTAAGCCCAGGATATACCTGTGCTGCCCTTGCATAATAGTGACATAAAGGAATTGTTTTGGTGGACAGGCCAGTGCTGGTATTACAATGGCTAAATCTACGCAAAAGAAAAAGCTACAATAGCTAAAACAATAAAAGACATTCTGGCATGTAGGTTGCTAGCTCTGAAGTTTCGTTGGTTCATGCACAGCACTAAAACGAAGTGTGGAGATGTGTCTGGCTACATGAGACTAGTTTAACGTAGCGTCAACGATTTTGAGAAGATTAACACACATGCAAAGTGTTACCATCTGAGAAAGATGGACAATGATAGACTTTATATTCACAGTCTACATTCTGTGAGCCAGTCGACTAAATTCTCAATCTTTGAGCCATTGGAAATCATGATAGTACAAAAAGTTAATTAAAAAAGTATGATGTACAGTAGGGGCAGCCTAATAGTTTAGGCACATACATCCCTAATTTGATTCCAGCTTGGGATCTTCATTGCATGTAACACCCCTTGTTTTCTGTCTGCCTCTCTATTATCATCTATCCAATATAGGCAATGTTTTAAAAAAAAAAAAAAAAAAAAAAAAAGCTGACAATGACAATGCGAAGAGTTATATTAAGCAGGTTAAATGTTTGCCATATTCCTCAATCTAATCAGCAGCACCAAATATCAAAGTACATCTAAGGCTGATAGGAAGGTTATTAGTATTGGCCAGGTTTGAAATTCTGAGCTATGTTGAAAGGTTAGGAAATCCCAGTTATTCATTTTGTCTAGGGGTGTAAATCACCAGCTTCATCACGATACGATATTATATCGATTTGTTTGGATGACGATACGATGTTTGCCGATATCACAAAGTCTGTCACAATACGATTTTGATTCAATTCGATTCAGGAGCCTGCAATTGATATGATGCAATATCATATGCCCATCTAACACAATCATTTACATCAACTCACAAAAACAACTAGAATATGATTTGACCATTTTATTTCTGAGCTCTGTTTGTTGTTTGAGCGGAGGCGCGCTTGCCCAGAAATGGTGACACAGACGTGCTATGTGAATTTCAAAATAAATGTTTATCTTTAAGACGACGATATGGATCGATGTTTTCATTTTGCATCGATATAATCGGATCATTAATCAATGAATCGATGTATCAATGTGGATCGATGTATCATTACACCCCTAATTTCGTCCTCACCCAACGGCAAAAATCTGCACAGGAATGTGTGCGAATGCATCAAGAAGAATATAATACTGGATCTACCGGTGGTGCTGGAGAAAAGTCATGTGGTTTCATCTTCTCTCGATCATGAATGCCAAATAAATGGCATTCCATCCAGTATTTGTCAAGATATTTCATTAGGGACTAAAGTGGTGAATCAACATCCTTAAGATGTACGATATGTTGCTCTGGCTCGTAGACAAGGCAACCAGCATAATACAGTTCAGGGTGCTTGTTCAGTAACAGAGAAGACAAAGAGTCACTGCCAATCTTTAGTGCGAATTGGTTTGAGATGCAAACCAGAGTGTACAGAAAAGAAATGCCTCTGTCATCTCTTGTTTTATAACATACAAAGAGTCCACATCTCCTCCTCTAACATATCTCTGAAAGCCGGACAGTAAACGTTGCTACAAATACCTGTTGTTCATTCTCCACAAGAGATAAACATGATCTGCAAGAAAAGAGCCATCGGATTGCAGCGGAGTGGTTACGAGATTGGAGGAACACATTGTTGGGAGGGGGCGAAGGATAAAGTGTAGATGATAAAGCAGTCACAACATCAGTGAGAAAAGAGAGAGAGAGAGGGCGAATGGGGGTGGTTTATGTCTGAATCTTTGACTGGGATGAGAGGAGGCAAGGCAAGATGAGGGAGATCAGATTTGGGTTATCTGTGTGGCCTAGCGTGAATCTGCGGTTCAGTAGGCGATATGAGCGAGTTGTTTGTGGAGTGAAAAGAGAAAGCGGGAGAGAAGTGGGGCTTCTTTAAAAGCTCCTGATGGCAAAGCCAGGCTTCAAAGCACCGCCTGCTTCATCAAAGACTCGACTCAGTGAAGGATATGGCCACTGTGATGCCATGCATGTGGGGGAGTGAGTGGAGGTGTGTGTGTGTGTTTGTGTGTGTGTGTATGTAAGTGAGAGACAGATGTTTGCTTGTGTTTATGTCCTCTTCATCTGTAAATTAGGACACCATATAACATGCTTTCAGAGACAAATGTTTATGGCATGAATCCTTCATCCGTGCCTTTGTAGGAGGTGATTGTGTTGCCAGCTGCTGACAATGAAGAGGAAGGTGGTGAAGAGGTACAGCGGTGTAAGCAGGGTGCACCCAGGAGGCAAAGAGACGTGCCACACGTCAACCCAAACAGCAAATGCAGTCATCAGTCATTTAACTAAAAGAGGGGGGTGTCTTTGGAGTCAAGTTGCTGCCCTGAATAACAAAAACTCTGTGTAATCTATCCTCCTTAAAAAAAAAAAAAGTCTTCATAATCGCCAAGCCTCCATAGAGTCTGAGAAGAAAAAGCAATTCAGCTTAACGCAGTGCACAGGCTGCCGAGCGTAGATAACCGCCATTCAGACCCACAAAATTTCACTGCTTTTCCTAGAAAATTGAAACGAGTAAGACACTCCAAAAACTCAATTTCACAAGTTCTTCAAAAGGGGTGAGAGTGAAGGGAGCAGCTCACTTGTTATAATGATAGACATTTCATCAGCAAGCTGTAATGTCATATATTTTCAAGAAAGTAAAAAAACTTTGGTAAAGGTGTACAAGGTCAAAGTGGATTCTTCTCGATTAAAAATGGGGATATGGTGAAGGGGTTGAAGGCGTTACCTCAGTGAAAAGCTATTCGAGATGGTAATATATACAATTATACTGTACTTTTGTTGGTGCATGTTTTATCTGTCTCGCGCACGAGAGTGGGAGTCGTAACAAAGGTGTTACAGTGCTGCAGAACTCATCTGGAAACGCAGAGACGGTAGTTTGACAGTGTTCTTTTGGCACGCTTAAATTAAGCTCTGCCTGCACTCCTGCAGACACAGCAGGAGTGTCAGTGAATGTGGCAGACAGGACTGATCTGGGAACTGTAGAAAAGGGGTCATATAGGGGTCACATTCAGCTTCAATATCAGTCAGTTAGGTCTCAAATCTAACTGGAAACCTGGGACACGAATTCCATTAAAAAAGAGCAGTTTCGATGTCCACTCTAGTAAATGTGCTGCGATCTTATTTTCTTTTTCCCCTACCTGCGCAATGAAAACATGTTTTATAGCATTTACCTTGGCCTTCAACATTACACCACATGCCTTCACATCTGACATAGATGGTGTGATAATGCTGTAAGGGTTCACAACAGCAGAGGAAATTGAATGTTTTTCAAGCATGCTAGCAGGTACATTTTCTATATTGAGAAACTTGTGCATCAGCCCTCTAAATCTTTTAGCGAATTCAATTCCTTATTGTACAATCACCTTCAAACAACAAGCTGTTTGGTCAACCAGGTGCCTTACTGAGTGCAGACAACTGAAGGTTTCATTCTGCTACAAGGCCTGAGGTCAAGCGTACTCAAGTGTCCTTGAGCGACAAAATGAATCTCCATCAGCTGTGAGGTTGCTTGTTGTGCAGCTGATCTTCTGCTCTGAGAAGCAAAGTGAAACGAGACGTTCCCTGCAGGCTACAGTACAGAAATACAATGAAAGAGGCAGCCCTTTCACACAACACACTGTGTATGTAAACTCGCTAAAAACACATCAACCATAGACATGCCTTCAGGCCTTTGTCAGCCTCTGTTTAACAGCACTGCACAGAGACATTGCTGATGACATGCCATTTTGCCTGTGATCTCAAATGCTAGTTGTTGCAGCCAATATCAAATCATCCCCTTAGGATCTGAAGCATATGGTATTATACTCCTCTCGATCTTCCACGAGTGTTGTGATGGATCCTCTTGATTCTTTCAGCACCAACCTCCATCCGTTAGGCTATCATCCTCTCCGAGTCTACCTCGGGGACCTACTTAGATGGCAATGCGTTCTCCTCTCTGATTGGCCTGGCAGGCTTCCTGTTGCCGCGTACATGCTGTTGCCATGGTTTTGGCTGGGGCTGCGCTGCAGTTTTCGCTAGCTCCATCTGTCTTGGGTGTCAGCTGGGTGGAAAATGCTGTGATTCCACTCATTTTCTCACTGGGGGGTGGCATCCATCCTGCTGCCACTCCTCTGTCTCTGCACTGGCACACATCAACACAATTCCCCGACTCCAGTTCAGACACACAGCTCGACAGTAAAGAGGATTGTTGTTTGAGGTTGGACATGCTTCATCAATTTGAAGGCAAAATAATGTTAGGAAAACTGAGCAGATTTGCTTCAGTCCTGCCAAAAGACCCAGGTGCAGGATTCAGGCACTGGGAGTGAGGAAAACAAATAAATACTGTAGAGCTATTCTGAGCCCAAAGAGAAAGGAGGTCACTCATATGAGCAAAATGTTAAAACCAGCTTGATTGAATCACTCTGCCGAGCTGCTGCATATTCTACATTCCTTTAACGCACCTTTTATTCACCACATACTTTCTACATTACTTTTATGTGTAAAATTGGGGAGTCTGGACATGTAGTGTCTGAATAATTCAAGTTTGACTCTATCAGAAAGTCGCAGGAGAAACATGGGCAGCCCTGGTAACAATGGAGCAGTATTGACTGTGTGCCCACTGAGGCAATGCCAGAGCAGAGCCATGCTTGAGGGCATCTGGCTTGTAGCTTTTTCCACCTGAGATTAGCACCTATAAAACTGTGGTCACTGGCCCTTAGCCATTTCTCCTGGAACATGCCAATATGGTCCAGGTTTTCCTTGGGGTGTTGTTGATTTTGCGCAAACGTAACTTGTGATGCTTGGGAATTCACATTTTGGACAAACCAAGAAAAATGTAGTCAGATTGCTAACTACAAAAAGAAACTGCACTGCACCAGCTGAAAAGAAAGATAGCTACAGGCATGACCAACAACATAAATAACCATGAATCATTCTGACACTCCTCTCCGTAAGAGGAGTGCTTGGAGTTTTGACCTATCACAAGAACTGGAATATCTTTGGGCTGAGGACGCTGGGCTGAATATTCTTACAAGATGGTGAGTAATGGTGTCTGATATTCCCCAGACCCCCTCGATGTGCGAGGCCTCGGGGTCATCTGAGGGATCCCTGACTTGCCACAAATGTCACAGCTCATAGATATTGCATGGGCCTTAGCCTTTTGATGCTAATTAAATGTTACTGCTCACCACGATAAAGAGGAAGTGCAGGAGTACAGGGAGAGGAGTGTGAGGATGGAGAGGAGAGGAGAATGTAAAGAGAAACACTTGTGTGATAGAGGATAAAAAAGGAATGCACGTATAAATTATGGTATGCACAAAAACCATGCACATGTGTACACCATTCCCAACACATAAACTGGTTCCTATTAAAGAAGAAATGTGCACGTCTCAAACCCACTTCAGACCACGTCAGGCTCTCTTCCTATGTCAGCCACAAGTGACATAAGAAAATGAAACATAAGTTGAGGAACGAAGTCAATAAACAAGTGTTTATTTAAACTGTTAAGACTTTGATAAATTTATGTGCCTGAGTTAATGTTCTTTTCATTTATCCTCTATCGTGAAGCACTTTGTAAAGTTTGCTTTGATATCTGTGCAAAAAAACTGAATCACTGATCATATTTCTGATATCTAATAATAATTATGATTGAGGTACTACCTCTGATGTGATTTATTAATGATATGGGTAGTCTCAACAGCCACACCTATGTGAGATGAGCGCTGCTAATGATTAATTTATAAGACTGCAGTTATTCTTTGCTGTTATTTTCATTTTTACAGTAGGTCTACAAAGTGGTGGAGCATGATATCTAAGCTATAACCTCACTAAATATGTCAACAGTTAACCACAGAGAATATTTTGTGGTCTGTTGGTTTGTTGGGAAAGAGTTATTGTTTTGTTCTCACACACACACACACACAATATGTTAAAGGCTTGAGAGAGACCCACTCCCCGCCAGCAGCACCATGATGCAACCTGACTTGCCCAACAGCCACAGACAGAAACACAGCCTCTGACTGGTTGCCAGACACAACCCAAGGCATCATGGCAGGATAACAACAGCAACAACATTTTTTCAATATGAGAAATCAGATAAATAATCACAGAAGCCAGTGCCGGATTTATCATTGCTTGATTTACAAAAACTCAAAAAAGACCCCGCAGTTAAAGACGAGATTACAAAGCTTCTAAAAGAGATTGGTCAATCAATCATTTGCTACATTGAATTATACAAGATACAACTTCAGTGACGTAATCTCATCAACTTCTTTAACTTTAGCACTGTAATTTATCCTTTTTTTGAGTCTTCCTACATTGTTGTTGTTGTTTTACAATTGTCTATGTTTCCAGATGATTCTTGTAGTCTATGCTTCCTGGTTGTGGAATGATTTAAGCTTTCACCCAAACACTGGCAGCGACTCCGCCCTGCAGCCACCTCTGCACAGTGTATAACAGTGATCTACATCAGGAGCGGGACAACATCTCACAATTCCACCATCACATCAGTCCTTATCCACCATAAAGCATACTCCTCCTCTCCTTCTCTCACCAGAGTCATCTGCTCTGTCAGATCAGCATATGCTAAAAGAGTCACCTGGTTGAACAGCGCTGTCCAGGATTCAGCCAGGTTTTGGTGAATCAAACGATGCTATGGTTCCTGATATCCTGTTGGAAACTGATGCAGGTACAGAGGTTGGCCAGTTTATTACTCAACACCTGTACTATGGTTAGCAGGATGCTAGTTCGGCTGGTGCCTGTTCTTTCTATCTTTTCCTCAATGTTTACATTTGAAAATCTCAACCTGGCTAGCTAGCAGCTAGCTAGCTAGAAGTCAGCAGGAGGAGAGTTTACAGACTAATGAGCTGATTTCCAGTCCGATGAGTGAGCCACATGCCACCAGAGTCCAAAGCCAACCACAAAAAGCAACACTAAGACTTGTAAAGCAGACACAAGCCTAAATTTAGCACAAATTTAGCAAAGCTGACAGAAATCACACCGGAGCCCTTGTTGGAACAACACAGCTGTTAGTGTTAGCTTCTAGGCTAAACAAAATAAGTCTCTTACATGCAGCATTCAGGAGATATTTAATATTTGTGACATGTTGTTGTATATGACATCATCAACCTCAGAGTTAATTTCTATGGTGTCAAGTAATTCAGATTTTTCTCATTAGTTCTGCTGAACACTTGGTGGTGAGAGACTCGCTCATGCAGCTCCACTGAAGACGCTCTGCTTCAGTGATACAGTTTATTTTCAGATAATGTTCAATAGATATCGCATTTATTTTATTTTCCGATCAGACAACTGTCTGAGCATGACACTTGCCAATACACAGTTTACATACCCCAGGCAAGTGTTGATGTTGAGCCCTGGAGCCTCTTGTATTTCACATCTTTTTTTTTTATTTGTTTGTTTCTTTGCTTGTTGGTTTGTTTGTTCTTTCATAAAAATTAACCAATAATTTACCGGTTAATGGGTAAGGGGGTGTTGAAAGCAAAATTAACCGAAACTGACATCCCTAAGGCTGATCATTGCTGAATTTTTTGAGGCTGAGACAAATACTGATATTTGGGGTTTTAAAAGTTTTGTTAACGTAATGCAAAGAACGTGGATGCATATGTCTGTATCTGTACTGTGTCTTTTCTACTTCAAGTTTTAGTTGTGATTCTACACAGTTCTATGTATAAGGTTTTAAAAGACAAGGAAGAGGAGAAGGAGAGAAGAGGGATGGATGGCTTGAGACAACAAATGCAAGGCTGCCAAATTGTTCAGAAAGCCAGATTTGAGTGTGATGCACCAAATCAATATTCTCTCTGAGGCAGAGCATATTTGTCAGCCCGGTCCAATAAAATATACAATTGTGCCTTTTCTTCCTGTAGGTGAGCTGGTTGATCAGACAGTGAAAATAAAGGCTTAAAATCTATGTGAACTGAAGTCTTTGGGACTGGCACAGAGAGGCCATGGACCCAGAGCTAACTGGCTAACACCACCCACCAGCGTGCTACCATTCACAGGCAGCCCTCTGTCTGTGAGGAACATTACTGCTACTCAGCTCAGTGTAGAAATGTGCACATAAAGAGGGACTGTGGTGGGGGGGCTGACCCTGATGGACAACACTGAGGCAGAACAACACCAGGCGGCCATCAGCTCGCCACTCGGCTGAGAGACAGCTGTTGATCGCATCAGGAGGTCCTCAATCGATGAGCCGGCAGAAGAACACTGAGCTGCAAAAAGGGTCTGACTTTAGACCTCATTAAAGTGTGTGTGTGAGTGTGTGTGTGCGTGCTATGGCTGGATTTGTCACATCTGAGTGCCAGTGCTGTTATGTGAATCAGTGGTTGGCCCTGCATTGGGACTCAGATGTTTAAATGTGATTTATTGAAGCGTAGAAAACAATCAGCTTAACGCGGCGCTACATTACCAATTATTTGCCATTCTGTTACAACAGAGCAAATCCTGCACAGAGGAATGTGAATGTGTGTTTGTGCAGCCGCACTTAAAAGTGTCAGGGTAGTAAAAGTGTTCATTTGTGGATAGATGTGCTTATTGAAAAAAGACAAGCCAGTGCTTTTTGAAAGTCACCATGTTGTGGCTATTTCTCCTGTCCAAGCCAAAGTCAGTAGTAATTAAGAAGCTTCTTCAAGCAGACTGGCATTCGTTAATGTCCAAGCTCAGTCAGGACAACCGAGCCTTGTTGGGACAAGTCACAGGTTCTGTCACCCCGAATAAGCCTGCTGTCCCTGTTGAGGCTGTGAGAGCAGGCTGCTGGTCAGCTTGTATTAATTTCAGAGGGCTGCAGGGACTTGGTGTGTCCACACTAGTGACAACAGCAGAGCCAAGGTGTCTCCTGGGAAAGCATGCTGTCAGTCCTGCCACAGTAATGTCCACACAGGAGGCTTAACATTTCTTTTTTTCACTCCCTTTCTTTTCTCTCCAGCAGCACCTGGCACAGCTACGGCTTATTTCAAACAGCAGTGGCATGTGTGAAGAGCTCACCTGTCTTTGTGGGAGTATGTGTGAGAGAAGAAAAAGCAGGAGTGGTAGTTGGCAGCTCCTGTGTGCACCCAGTTTGAGGTGGCAGATGTGTCACATTGTGAGGGCAGCTACCTGCTTGGCAGCTGCGAACCGTTTCAACCGTCGCTCTGTTTGTCACTTTCTCCCTTTTCCCTCTTTGTTCTTTCCTCTCACTGTGACTTCTTAGACCACTGATTCACCAATTTGCCATCGCCTCAAACATCCCAATTAGCAGGCAGACACAGAAACAACTTAACTGCTCGCTCAGACTTAAAAAGTCAGCGTATAAAAACATTGGAGAGGCCATTAGGCGTTTGGATTCAGTGGAGTGTGCGAAGAAGAGAAGCTGTTTTCACCTGTGGAAGGCAATTAAAGTGGCCTGAGTGTCTGGCAGTAACTGTACCTGAGTGCACAGCCTCACAATTAAAGCTTAATTATATAAAAAGAAAGCTTTTTTTCTCCTTTTCTCATCTTTTTCTTTTATTATCTTACTCTCTCTCTTGAATATTACAGACACACTCAGACACCTTTTTCCATAAATTGTAACTAGGTGGTTGTGAACAGTTTAATACACTTTGCATGGTTATTTTTCTCCTATTCATTCCTATGTTTGGTTTTGCACCGTAAGATTAGGTTACATTTACTAATATTAGATCAATTTTATTGTGTCACCAACAACTACTGCACTAAAATTTCGAGGTTCTTGGATTTACTTTAGTATATCTATTATATGACTTGCTCTGGCTCAACTGTATTTCAGAGGAAAATATTGTACTACACTACATTTACAGTGTACATGACATCTACAGTTAGTAGTTATTCCTAAGATTAAGATTTTACACAATGTACACACTACAGATCTTCATTTTTTCAAGGCATGTTTGCTCATTATTTAATCCCAAAAAATGTATTCTTTTAAAACAAGTACAAAATAATCTGTCAGTATAATGAGAAAATGTACGTTTCAAAAGCAAAAATAAATAATTTTATTTGCCCTTATTTTACATCCTTATACTTACTTGTTTTCTCTTTAAGTTAAAGACACTGAAAATGAAAGTTCTTGAAATTAGTACATTAGTTCGACAAAACAATCTAAATTCACGGCCCACTTATAAGGTACTGAAGCTTTCAATCATATCTAACAGCCCTCATGGAGTCTGCCTGGTTGTCATGGAGAGATCATGGCTATGATACCTTGTTGTGAGGGGGCTGGATGATATGACAGTATACACAGTGCAAAGGTAGAAAAAAAGTCCACCAGTAGAGATTTGACAATACAGTTCCTACAGCAGGAGAAATTCATTTCATTACAAATCTTAAGGCCCTCATGAACCATTGGACCCTGTGTAGACTGATCACTGGTATGTCCTTATTTTTAAGTCAGTTCTTCACTTGCTTCTGTCTTATCTATGTAATTCAATCCATTAAAAAATGCTGGAAGCTGCAGTCTACTCTCTGTGACATATTCTCAACACCTACTCTTGCTATCTGTTCTCAAAGTTTGTCTTGGAATGGGTAAAAGGGCTTTTCAGTACGTTGTCCCTGCGGGGAGCTGGTCTCTTTAAGTGTTTTCAAAAGTACATTGAAGGAGTTAGAAGAAGGTGCATCAGGTTGTAGACTAAATATCTGGCTGTATGTGATCTAGGATATTTTGACCTGATTTTCTTGGTATGCAGTGATTCTAAACTTTTTATTGTCTTTAACTGTTATGTGTTTCTCTGCAACTTTGTTTAATGTGCTGCTGCCTGTTTTGGCCAGGACTAGGACTAGGTATCTGTATTCAATACCTTTAAGGTATCGACCAAAAAAAAAAAACAAAACCCAGAACCAAGTCATATCTAAACATCTCCATTCAAACGTTAGCTGCATTCTATACTTCTTGTGCCTGGAGTCTAAACCAGGAGGCTTAGCACACGTTCTGTTGCAGCTCACTCGGAAGCTGCTTTCCTCCTAGTAAATGGTCAGTTCAACATCTGCCCAGTTAGCACGAGCTAACACAGCAGTAGTGGCTAACATCCAACACCGAGCCATTAAATAGTCCACACAAACTCACACTGACATCAACTCTGTTGTTAAACTCATTAATAACCTTTAGTGAACGTTAGCCGTGTGATGCTAACAGTTAGCCATGTCACTGTGTGTGAAGCCAGCCAGATTCTCAAGCCCGTCCCCCAGTGCATAGCTCACACTACCACAGCAGCAGCCACAACACACTATTCACATAATGGGTATCAAATTAAGTAATCTACTGGTATTGGTATCACTTTAAGGGTACTGGTATTGGTAGTGGTTTTGTAATTTTTTAAATGATACCCGGCCTTAGCTAGAACAAGGATTATTTTAATCCCAATGAGGCTTTTCTTGGTTAAATACATTTTAAATCAATAAATAAAGTTCAGAGCAGGCTACGTATCAAATCTAGCTGGATTCTTGCATGGTCTCGTGATTCTTGCAAATTCAGTTGCCTCACAAGGTAACGTGATTTGGGCACATATGGAGCAATGAGTGAAGTTGTAAAATACAGAAAAATGTAAAATTTGAAGTTACAGTTCTCAGGAGCTTTAAAACTTGTATTTTGAAATAACTATTTTTACTGTTTTGAGTCTATTGTTTTTAACTCAAGTGCTGTATCGTGAGGTGTTTTTTGTCTGTCTGGAAGTTTTAAAGGGCCAGTGTGTAAAATGGGTTGAAAACAGTGACATCAGTGGTCAAATTATAAATTGCAGGGCTCACTCGCTCACCCCTCCCGTCGGGTAAATGACGGTGGCCTCGTAGAGACAAAAAGCCTTGCGCACAAGTTTTTCAGGAGTAGGTCTATCTGGCGACCAGGTGAATATTTATTTAGAAATCTAAACCATGTTACGATATTGTAATGAATCCCTCACAAGCAGGAGACCAGAGGAGCGTTCGGGAAAAAGGCCAGTTTATTTGAGCACTCCAGAAACTCCGGTAACACTCCAGGGGGTAAAAGACTCCGTCCCAAACTCTGACTCTTCTAGCATAACACACACTTCATACACACATACTTGTTTACCATACTGAGTGGGGACCCCTTCCCCTCTCTGCTCCGCCAACCTCCAGCCCGCACACTGACTGACAGCTTAGCCTGTAAACAGAGCTCAGCTGTTTCTTTAGCCTAGCAATATCTCCGGACTACAGTAGCTGCAATGGACGACTTTGAACGCGATTTTGAAGAGTTTCTTGTAGCCGACACAGACCCAGAGCCATACCTGTTTGAGCCGGAGCATACAGATGAGGAACTCCACGTGTTTGATGCTGAGCGGGCGAGAAGAGAGGCTGAATGCACAGAATGGGATTCGGTGCTACTGCTACCATTGTTGGGGAGATATATCATCAGGAGGAAAAGCACTGCAGAGAGTGCATCACAAGGAGTGAAGTTGCATCTTCTTTTCCTCGCAGATGACGGTTCGGATTCATTCTCTCCTGTTGCGTGGTAAGTGTGGTCCATTCGCAAACTTTATAACTAAAAAAACTTTTCACTACTCTCTATCGACGAACTACTAACACTCTCTGCTGTTTCCTCCTCCTTCTTCCTTCCTTCTGCCGTCTTCGTTGGTTCATTTATACACGCGAAACGCGTTCTGTGGCTGGCTGGATTGTCCGCTCGGTCTGCCGTACATACATGGCGGCGCAAGATGGCGACCTCTCTAAAGCAAGGCCTTTGCTATATATATACAGTACAGGCCAAAAGTTTGGACACACCTTCTCATTCAATGCGTTTTCTTTATTTTCATGACTATTCACATTGTAGATTCTCACTGAAGGCATCAAAACTATGAATGAACACATGTGGAGTTATGTACTTAACAAAAAAAGGTGAAATAACTGAAAACATGTTTTATATTCTAGTTTCTTCAAAATAGCCACCCTTTGCTCTGATTACTGCTTTGCACACTCTTGGCATTCTCTCGATGAGCCTCAAGAGGTAGTCACCTGAAATGGTTTTCCAACAGTCTTGAAGGAGTTCCCAGAGGTGTTTAGCACTTGTTGGCCCCTTTGCCTTCACTCTGCGGTCCAGCTCACCCCAAACCATCTCGATTGGGTTCAGGTCCGGTGACTGTGGAGGCCAGGTCATCTGCCGCAGCACTCCATCACTCTCCTTCTTGGTCAAATAGCCCTTACACAGCCTGGAGGTGTGTTTGGGGTCATTGTCCTGTTGAAAAATAAATGATCGTCCAACTAAACGCAAACCGGATGGGATGGCATGTCGCTGCAGGATGCTGTGGTAGCCATGCTGGTTCAGTGTGCATTCAATTTTGAATAAATCCCCAACAGTGTCACCAGCAAAACACCCCCACACCATCACACCTCCTCCTCCATGCTTCACAGTGGGAACCAGGCATGTGGAATCCATCCGTTCACCTTTTCTGCGTCTCACAAAGACACGGCGGTTGGAACCAAAGATCTCAAATTTGGACTCATCAGACCAAAGCACAGATTTCCACTGGTCTAATGTCCATTCCTTGTGTTTCTTGGCCCAAACAAATCTCTTCTGCTTGTTGCCTCTCCTTAGCAGTGGTTTCCTAGCAGCTATTTGACCATGAAGGCCTGATTCGCACAGTCTCCTCTTAACAGTTGTTCTAGAGATGGGTCTGCTGCTAGAACTCTGTGTGGCATTCATCTGGTCTCTGATCTGAGCTGCTGTTAACTTGCGATTTCTGAGGCTGGTGACTCGGATGAACTTATCCTCAGAAGCAGAGGTGACTCTTGGTCTTCCTTTCCTGGGTCGGTCCTCATGTGTGCCAGTTTCATTGTAGCGCTTGATGGTTTTTGCCACTCCGCTTGGGGACACATTTAAAGTTTTGCAATTTTCGGGTGACTGACCTTCATTTCTTAAAGTAATGATGGCCACTCGTTTTTCTTTAGTTAGCTGATTGGTTCTTGCCATAATATGAATTTTAACAGTTGTCCAATAGGGCTGTCGGCTGTGTATTAACCTGACTTCTGCACAACACAACTGATGGTCCCAACCCCATTGATAAAGCAAGAAATTCCACTAATTAACCCTGATAAGGCACACCTGTGAAGTGGAAACCATTTCAGGTGACTACCTCTTGAAGCTCATGGAGAGAATGCCAAGAGTGTGCAAAGCAGTAATCAGAGCAAAGGGTGGCTATTTTGAAGAAACTAGAATATAAAACATGTTTTCAGTTATTTCACTTTTTTTGTTAAGTACATAACTCCACATGTGTTCATTCATAGTTTTGATGCCTTCAGTGAGAATCTACAATGTAAATAGTCATGAAAATAAAGAAAACGCATTGAATGAGAAGGTGTGTCCAAACTTTTGGCCTGTACTGTATATATATATATATATATAAATAAAAGAATAATTATAAGGCTACGAAAACCAAACAAATTTTATTTTATAGCGATTATACACTTATATAAACATATTAATGGGTAGAATATTCAGATTCAGATTCAGATTGACAATAAACCATGCCAAATATTACACACTGGCCCTTTAAATGAAAGAAAAAAAAAATCAAATATGTGATGTAGCTCGACCTCTACCAGCTCAAACAACAAAATGCCAACATGTTGAAGCATAGAAGCATTATTTAATCCAACAGTATGACATATATAACACTCTGAAAGAGGCCATTCTGCATGAGAGTATCTATGTTTCTTCTGCTGTATTTTTATACTGTGGCTCTACTACTTTTACTTGAGTCAATGATCTGAACACTTTCTTCACCACACCTGAGAAAGCTGCAGGAGAACTGAGGGGTGGGGTCAAAAGTTTGAGGAGCACTGGAGGAGCATGAGACAGAGAGCTGTTTTTTTTTTTTAACTTCGGTGCAATACCTTGAGCAAGTGCCAGACTCCATGTCCGTGCTCCGTGGGCAGAATGTGAGGATATGGATGGTGCCAAAACACTGCTTGGCACGAAAAGAAAGCATTTCCCGGCCCCACTACGCTGGCGCTCTGCCCAGTCGCTGCTAGCCGTTGCCGGTTTCAGCCAGCCTCTCCACTTTGAAGCTGCGAGGACATTTTCTCCCCATGAACGTCTGACAGGCAAATCAAGACATGTTCCCCCCACTGAGTTACAATGCAGGTTAACTTGATCAATGCAATCATAGAGCTGGCGACAAAATCGTACTAAGATGGGGTTCATTAAGGCCCAAATTAGCATTCATCTTCTAAGGGGAGCACTCTGATTGGCTCTGATTGATATCATTATGAGAGTAGTGATTGTGCAGCCGCAGCTCTCTTAGACAGTTGGCTGTAAAAAAAATTCCTCTTACTCAGGAAGACAGGAAACCTTGACCTGATATGGGAGCCGGAAGCTGAGTAGAGGTCACCATGTGTTCATTTCTTGGCCGTAATGAAATGTCGTGCTAGAAGAAATTGGCCCAATCTCAGCCTCCAAAAACAGCTTGGATGATGGGAAAGGAATTGGTAGCAAATGAGCTCAAGGGGAGCAGAAACAGTGGTGGAATTGGTCGCAGAGGATTGACATGCTCTGGATTCACTTGTAGGAAATGATGTGGAGGAAGCAGGTGGAGTCAGCCAGAACGGCAGTGATGTTTCCTGTTGGCTCTTGGGATGTAATTACAGGGTAATAGAGAGATCACATCTGAGGTGATACTCATACATTTCACTTGTAATTTAAGAGGATGTTGTATGAGAGGTCCACAGCCTGGGCATGAGGACACCACAGGGGGTTCTGAGATTAATCTGAGAGGACGCAAGATAGCTGAAGGGATAAGAATGAAAAATATATCCCACCTGAACAAAATTATGGTTATTTTTTTCCAACTTCTCTCTTTTTTCTTCTTTTTTGTAACAACTTTGTCAGAAAGTTTTACTCAACTTCAGTTTAAGATGCAACTAGTCAAAACTCTTACCTGAAAATTAATTGACACCAGTCTTGATACCTCATTAATTACTTCATCACTTTTCAAGCTAAAATGACAAGGAAAAAAAGGCCAGTTCCAATTTATAAAATGTGAAAATTTGCTTATTCTTTGCTTTCAATGATTCATTCATTCATTTTCCATAACCATTTATCCTGTTGGAGGTCGCAAAGGGACTGGAGCCTATCCCAGGTGACAATGGGTGAGAGGCAGGGTACACCCTGGACAGGTTGCCAGACTATCAGGGCTGAAACATAGAGGCCAACAACCATTCGCTCACATTTACACCTATGGCCAATCTAGAGTCACCAAGTGACCTAGCTTATGTGTCTTTGCACTGTGGGAGAGTACCCAGAGAAAACCCATGCAAACTTCTGACAGAGTGGCTCCCCTACTCCCTGGGTTCAAATCAGGAACCCTGATAATGACAATGCTAAACACTACACTACTGTGCTACCCTGCTTTCAATGATGGTAAACCAAACATCTTTTGATTTTGGTCGGACAAAACAACAATCCAAATATCAACTTATATACGATGGGCATCATCACTATGGGCATGTTCGGGATGGCTTGATGAGATTTTAGAGACCAAATGATTCATCTAGAAAATAAGCAGCTGAGTCATCGATAATCATTACTTGCAGGCCCCACTGACTACACCAAAGTTTGTGAATTTATTGTGCTCAACAGTGTGCAGGACTCTCAGGTTGAGGTGCTTTTTGGCTGGACCATAGAGGTGCGGCCAGACCTGTAAACTCTAAAGTCTGTCCGTGAGGGAGTGATAGAGTGAGTGATGAGGTTACACCATTGATCAGAGTTACTGATGAACACTAACAATGCTGTAATACTGTTTTCCTTATTTTCTGTAACTAGTATAGCATGATAGCATGGTGGAATTAGCAAGCTAGATAGCTAACTAGTCAGCTGCGCTTGAAATGGCAGTTTTGGAATGACAAAAGAGAGGATCACCTCATCAATCTGTTTGAGGAACAGCCGCGTTTGTATGACACAAGCCCTTATTTAAACGTCATTGTCTACAATGTGTTACAATGTCAGAACAGGTGCCGACACCATTATGAGGAGAAAGTGGAAATGAGACACTAACTGATGCTGCAGTGAATATTAGGTGTTAAAACTTCTGAGTGGGAGCCACCACAATGAGAAAAATACTCCTTTTGGTAATAGGTGCTGAAACAGCAGATGGCTGCGCAGATTCCACCAGTCAATCAGGGACGTACATCAGCGACTGGGGCTCAAGAGGGGTGGGTAAATGTTTGGTGGGTAAGGTTACAGCTCCAGAGAAAGCGGGTTCCTTGTTTTTCATTTTAATATGTTTTTACATAAAGTTTCTGGCTGGACTGCAACAACAAGGCCAGCTCTGTAAGCCAAAGTCGATGCGAACGCCAAAGTCTGTGAGTGTGTGACTGCCGGCCACCTCATACTTTAAATTAAAAGTCCTCATTTCAAATTAAAAGCCCTCTAGCGTTTTATGCATGGTCCAGCCATATATTAGGTTTTGACCTAGACTTGTTTTTTCATGTGGAATAATGAGCATGTTAACATCCTCAGGCCTCTAAAAAAGGTAAAAAGCAAAGTTAGGAGGAAAAAAATCAGTCTTTGGATGACATGTTTACAGCTGAACTGAATGTATAATGACCAGAACCTGTGATGAGGAGTTAGAAGACATAAAGGTTATTCTGGACTTGAGAGGTACAACTTTTTTGCCTAATCATGAGACCTTCAAATAAACTCTATCTGTGACTCCTTAAACACTGCAAACAATATGTGTACGAGTTCAATGAAAGAGTGGTACTTTTAAACAAAGTCTTGTCATTCACAATTAAAGAACAAAAAACGGAGAAGAGTAAAACACATTTATTAGGTAGAGAAGGTATTTTTTCTGCATTCGACACCTTTAAGTCATCTCACAACCTCTCAGATTCAAACCTCTGGCTCCATGTGCAGGTTTGGAGGATGGGAGCAGTTCCACAAGATTTTTCCTTCTAAAGTCCCATTTTGTTTCACTTCTTAGAGCCCCAAATCAATCAAGCCTTTCACAAGAAAAAATAAAGATCAGAAAAAAGTCCTGGTTCCGGCAGCACAACATGATTTTGACTCTTTCCCGTCAAGGTAAGCGAAAGGGATTTATTGTTCTAGACCATTTTTGTGCATATCACAGCAAGATTCTGCTGACTGAATCCAACTGTAACTGTCACAGTGAACTACGGTCACACACATTTTCTTTTAAAGAAACTGGCAAGTTTCATATTTCAAGGGAATAAAAACAAAACAAAACAATGCATGACATCAAAGGGCCCGAACAATCTGATCTTGAATGGAGGGTATGAGAGATGAAGCGGATGCATTCTCGTTGGGGATGTTTGACGCTTTTTGAAAAATGTCACAATGCAAGAGAGTAAAAGGAAAAGTGAAGCGGCCGCTGGCAGAGAGACGTCCCAGAGCATCATGGGTAGACACACTCAACGGCTGCCTCCTTCTTTAATGCAATGTGAAGACATCAAAACAAATACGCCCCGTCTCTCGGCTTCTAGCTCCCTTAATCTTGTGTAATGCTCTGCCTCCAGGTTGCCATGGATACAGGTAGACCACAGGCTATACCAAGCGGGAAAGAAAAAGAGGAGGAAGACAGCTCAACGGTGAACTCACGTTCTCTTCACATTTTTTTACCGCTTTGATCATCAGGTAATGTTAATTTCTGAGACAAGTACAGAAGTTTTGGGAACGGCAGCAACCATTATAATTAGTGGCAGAAATCTTGCTTTTGCTGCAGTAATTATGAAAATGTAGACACAATGTCACTATGGGTGCACTTGCAATTATTCCCTTACTGCAGCTGCACAAACAAATCGTCCAATTACGGCTTCAAAGCATATAAACTACAAACATGTATCCGTCTTACTGTGCCACACTTTATCTCAAACTAAACCATGAATCAGGTGTTTGCTGCGGGGTGCGGTACGACGCCGGCTGTTTACTGATTGAAAATGTCAGTGTGAAAACCGAGTGTAGCAGTTGACCCAGCTTCTGCCCCGTCGAACACTTCCTCCTGTTTAGTGAATTCATCATTTCCGTCTTAATGGGAACATTTGACTGACACCTGCCATCTCGAATCGCAGGCTCATGTCAGAACGCACCAGTGTTCATCACAGTTTGAGTGTGTGTGTGTGTGTGTGTGTGTGTGTGCAGGTCTGTAAGAAGCAGAGAAAAACAAAGTAAAGGAAAGAAGTACAAACTTTGCATCTGGGGAAAAATGTGTATGTAGGTCAATTAATAGAATAGTTTATCCACAGGGAGTTAAATGACAGTTAAGATATTAATTATCTCAGCACAGAATGTGGATCTGCTGTTTGTCCCTAATATACACAGATAGGTAATAAAACTGACTTGGAATAATCTGCAAACGGAGTTCAAAATTCTATTCTATTATTTGTCTCTGTTTGTAGCTTACTTTATTCACATTTCAATATTATCTTTAGTGCTGAAACTAACTTTTATTGTTCTAAAATGTAGGAAAATGGTTAAAAAAAGTCTTTATCTTAATCTCAAATCTTACTTTCCTCATGCCCGAGATGATATCAGATTCCTTGTTTTGTTCGACCGACACTTCAATAAAGAAGAGAAAGGAGCCAGTTCCCGCAAGTTTAGATGCTGGAGCCAAAGACAATTTTGTATTTTTCTTTAAAAAATTAACTTCACTGCTAAACAAGTCTGAGGAAATGGTTGCAAATGGTCACTGGTCGCCTATTCTTCAGTGAGAACTGGAGGTGAGATTTTCCTGTCTGTTGTAATATCTGTCAACAGTAGTATGCTAGCTAACATCAGTCTGAAGGGCTTGAATGTTTAACCGTTGCTTGGCAACACCATCAGCTGCTCCATACTAATGTAATCATACTTTAAATTATCCGGATTTTAACTTGTCAATGTCAAACATGTTTGAGATTATCAGAGTGGTCCCAGGGGTGAGACTGGGTCGAACATCGGTACTGATCAAAGTCCCAGACTGGATTCCTCCTCCAACTGTCTGGAGGGGTGATCCTGTTTAAATTAGCCCAAAACTCCTGCAGTCTGAGTCCAGCTTAACCGACTATCTGCTTTAGCTCAAACTATTAGTTTTTTGTTGTTTTTTTTTTTTTACAATTGCTTTCGAAATTTTCACCAGTTTTAATATTATACTGTATAAACAGTGACAGTAAAGGAGAGACAGGAAGACAATCAACTGCATCTCCACAATAACATGATTTGGGATAGAAGGAGAAGCGGGGGTGGGGGTTGGGTGGCAGAAAATGGGCAAAATGGGAGTATCTTATGTCGGCATGTATTGGCTGAGTGGCCACGATCAGCAGCCCCTCTGTCTGCCCCTGATGGAGTGATACATCAGCCCATCTCTCCCAGTGTTAATCAGACCCAGACTAGCTGGAAACCAAAGCCATGTACAATCTGCCCACTGCACTGACCCTGCTCCACAACACAAAAGAGGAGGAGGAGACAGATAAGAGCTATTGTTCAGATTTTATCGATTCCTATTCTGCTTGTCGATTTTGATTCATGCCTAGTTCCAATATGCTGCATATTAGTGAGGCAAAATATACATATATATTTTGCAAGCAAAGCTAACTTTATTTTCAGAAGGTTTGTGTCACCAGAGATATTTTGTTATTTTATAGAGTTCGTCTTACACATCTCAACCACAACCCCAATGATTCCCACATTAAAAATGAAGCAGACTAACGGTGTCCTCATCCTTGCTCTAAGCTGCAATGGAATTTTGTGATGCCTACAGCAAACGCCTTTCCATTGACTTTGTATGAAATTAATTTAGCATTCTGGCTGAATGCACCTGAGGGCTTTGTTTGTCAAGTAGGTAGTTTCCTGTAAGTCACTGACATTAATGACTGTAAAGGCCTTGGTGAATATAAATAAGGCTACATACAGTACAAAGAAATAGGTTGTTTCTCTTTTCAGCATCACATCACATTGAAATTTCACAAGAAATGGTTTATGAAGAAGAAAAAGAAGTCTGTTTCTGTCGCATCGTTCCCTCCAAACATTGTGGAGTTATAGCCTTACCTTTAAGCATACTGTAATCACTATATGCATCAAAACATACAAAACCAGCAAGACACAACGGCAGTTTCATATGTCCAAACCTTGCTTTTCAGAATCAGAAAATAGAACTGCAAAGCATGTTTCTTAACAATATTCAGCTCTTACAAATTTGGAATTCAAGACGGATAAACAGAGAGAGAAGCATGAATGCACAGTGCCCTGGAGCGGTTTGGGAATATAGGTGAGATACAAATAATTGATTTTTTCACTTCCGTATTTCTTCCCACATGTAGGTTCTTTTTATGGGCTTGTGGGGGTGTGTGAAAGCTTTGTGTATTTCTGCAAGTGTGTTTAGGTTATATATAGTCCTGTCAGCATGCACATTAAACCCGAGCCCTCACACGTTCAGGTTCAACTCCGTTTGTATCATATTTGTACCCACAAAGTGTGACATCTACCACCTGGATACTGTCACCTGGTGATAAAATACCTTCCTGCAAAGATGGCAGTTGTCCTACTTTCCAGAAAAGACCAGTTCTGGGCTTTCAGCTGAGTTAATACCTGATCTATACACACCTCTACACTTGGGAACAGGCCCAGTACTGGTGGCTTAAGCCTGCATGCATATTAACCAATATCAAACTCCTTTTCACCCCCGACTGTCAGAATGCGCTATAATCCTATTTCTAACCTACTCAGAGTGATGGGTTCACTATCCCAGAGCCACCGGAGAGTGTGAATACAAAATCCTTTTTGTAAAGTCAGCATTCATCTTCACCTGTACATTACTGCGGACAGAGGGAAGCAGAATATAGCCTGATATAAATGTCATGCACATACAGCAGCACTTTTTCTAAATGTAGGAAGGTTTCGGGGTCTGGTTTAAAAAAGGCTGAGCATGGACAGTAAAGGACCGAGCAGCTGCAATCTACAACTAAAACGCTCATGTGCAAGCCTCATAACTCCCAGCTAGAGAGAGCAGGTTATACTGGGAGGCTTCCCAGGGGTAAAGGATCAAACAAATAACCCACATGGGGAAATTGAGATAGCTGCAAAGCTATTAATAAAGACGGACTGTGCAAAAGAAAATTAGAAAAGGACAAATAGAGGCTGAATAAACATTAAACAAGCAATTCACACATGAGAGCACACTAAACACTGTAGACATCTAAAGGGTTGATTGTGATAAATGTTTTTATTAGTGCATCAAGAGAGTATGCAAATAGTAGTTGCAGGGGAACTCACAGAAAAAAGCCAGGATGATTCATATAAAAAGAAACACCAAATATGATTAATGACTGGATGGACGCAATAGCAGCAACACTTGCACAGTGTAATGCAATCCAGTATGACAGCCCTGCAATAAATAATAGCTAAGCAAGGGCTGGATTGTTTGATTTTGGATGAGATTGTGTCAGAGAGGTGTTGAGTCAACTTCTGAGGCTGTAGGCTGGGTTGTTATGTTTTAAGGTGCCCCTCCTCCTCAAACACACATTCATACCCTTCTCTGTTTATAGACTAATAACATGAACACAGTACAGACCTTAAAGGCCCACTGTGTAGCTTTAGGGGGATCTATTGGCAGAGATTGAATAAAATATTCATAACCATGTTTTTATTGGTCTATATTCACCTGAAACTAAAAAAGCGTTGTGTTTTCTTTCCTTAGATTGAACTACACACAGAGAGGGTCCTTTAGGAGTCCATCATGTTGTTCTACAACAGCCCGAAATGGACAAAGCAAAGGGCTATTTACTTTTTTTTTTTTTTAATACTCAAATTTTATTCATTTTGAACATAAAACAACAAAAAGTCATAGACAGTGTCAGTAGATAACACAGCTTCTTGATGCAATATCTATGCTTCTCTGGTTTCAATCAGGGTCTCCAGTGGTGCCTCTGTTGTGAGACTTATATGTTAACCATTTGTCCCATTTCGTGTTGAATTCAACTTGTTGGAGTCTCAGTATATGAGTGAGTCTTTCCATATCAAATATCTCCTCCATTATGTCCAACCAGTTCCTCAAAGTGGGAGGATCCTCTCTGCACCACTTCCTTGTAACTGCCTTTTTGGTCGCAGCTAACAGAATTTTGACAAGATATTTATCTTCACATTGAACATTTTCACTTGTCAAATTACACGGGTACAAAACCTTACATGACATTTGTAATTCATACCCCAATATAGTTTTCAATTCCAGCCATACATCATTCCAATATTTTCTTATTCTAATACATTCCCAGAAAATGTGAGTGTGTCCTACATTCAGCTCCCCACACCCTCTCCAGCATGTTTGCTGAATAGTCTGTTGAAATTTGCTTTTTATCTTAGGAGTGATGAAGAACCTGGTTATATTTTTCCAACAAAATTCTTTCCAGATCCTTGAGCTGGTGGTGGTTCGCTGAGTATCACAAATGTTAAACCAGTCCTCTTCTGTTAATTGTATTTTACTTTCTTTTATCCATCTGTCTCTAATGTACAGTGTAGAGGTTCCCCTGTTCTTTTCTAGTCCCCGGTACAATGCTGAAATCACTCTACCTGTACTGTTTTTATATGCTTTACACAGTGTCACAATCACGTTATTCAACTCCTGGGGAAGATCTGGTTTTATTTCCTTCTCAAAGAAGTCCCTGACTTGGAAGTACCTAAATTGATCGTTAACCTCCAAGTCGTATGGCTATTTACATTTTCATGTGGCCACTGGGGTTCTTCTACATGCTTAGCACACAGGAGAAGTTTCAATAGCCCGCAATGCACAACCTCTCTGCAAAATGGCACTAAATCCTACACACTAGACCAGAGGTTCCCAACTTGTCCAGCCACAGGTCCAGATTTCTCTTAGGTCACTTGTTCAAGGTCCACGCAGTGGAATATATTAAGTGTCACACTTGCGCTTGGCCATGCCATCGAGCTAGTTTGCTGTCTCTGTCAAGTAGCTTTCTGTTCAAAAATAAAAAAACTGCTGAAAATTCACTGCACTTCAAAATAAAGTGCCATTTTTACAAACTTGACACATTGGCGAGTCACTTGTGGTCCATTCAGGATGGACTTATTACCCACTTTTGCCTGCGACCCACCAATTGGGAACCACTGCACTAGACCTTTAAATGAGACCTGCATCTAAAGATTATTTTTGTTATTGATTGACCTGCCAAAGCTTTTCTCAATGTACTGATCTTATCAGTCTTCAAAATGTCAGAAAATATGTAGTTATTAATTTTCTTTACAAAGCCTTTCACAGTTTTTTAAAGACCAAAGTGACATCTTACACAGAAAAATAAAAAAGTATTTAGTTTATTATCACATAATTTAAAGAAAAGCAGGAAATCTTTGCACTGAGGAAGCTGAAACTAATGAATGTTTGGCATTTTTGCATGAAAAACATGACCTTAACAGCTGCAGGTTACATTTCTATTGAAAATGATTGATTAGCAGCAACTTAACATTTCAGTCTTCCAGAAACATCTCTCTAGCATTATAAGCTTCATATTTTCTGTACAGCATGGCTTATAAGTATATGCTCCTTACACCTCTTCCACAGGTGTTGTCTGTATCTTACTCACACCTGTATGCCAGCATGTGTAACAACCTGAGCTGCAGCTTTTGTGCGTATGTGTAACTGTAGATGTGAAGCTGCAAATTGCTTTAAAAGAACATGCGCATTGTGCACTACAGTCTTTCCCTGGAATTATGAAGCACAGCATGACCACACAGATATTGTATTTCCTGCATGACTAGGCAGGCAGACTGTAAACCCAGACCGTGGGTTGTGACTGATAGGCAAACGGCTTACAGAACCTGAGCACTGGCTGTTGCAGGGCACGATTGTAAAACACTCAGGATTGATTTTTTTGGAGCGTCTGTTTTTCCAAGGGAGGGCTTTTTTTTTTTTTTTGCAACCATTAAGGTGTAGTCTGTGCTTGCCATAAGTAAATGTGTTTTCCGGTGTCAATCAGACCATCTACAGGTACCAACTGTGGAGCAGTAATACAGGCCATATATGACACAGGATGCATGTCCACAGCGATAGCAGTGAGTCATCAGTCAACTGATGGTCCACTCAGGAACAAACTACATCATGGGACTGTGAGTACTAAAAGCATTTCATGCAGAGAATGAAATCAAGTAGATGAATCCAGGGCAGCAATCATAATTCCCACTGCCAAGCGCCTGAAAGCAATCAATCATGAGAAATCGCAGTAGAAAAGTCTATTCTCATCCCTTCATCCCGATGGACTGCAGCACCGCAGCAGATAACCGAGGTGAAAGTAAAATACCAATCAGATTCACGATAGCAGATAAAGACAGAGTTGGAAAGGAACAATATTTCATTTACATACTGGTAACAGGATTATAATTTATCGTCGGTGTGCAGATGGAAGCTTTCTTTGAAAAGAGCCCTGGAGAGTTTCTGCGTGAACAGTTCTGCCTCATGCAGCCACAAGGGACCTCGAAGAAATACTACAACAAACATGGCCGTTGTAAAAGACTGAAGTGGAGCATAAAAACTGAAAGAGGGCACAAATCTGTCCTGCTCGGCTCATCACACATACTGTTTTCATTAGTTGTGTACTGTATGTGATCTCCCATCGCCTGCAGAGGCAGAGAAAAGAGTGAGAGGTCTAACTGTCACCCAAACACTAAGACATATGAACTCCCCTTGCCGAAGGCGTGCTGTGAACACAGACTCTCCCACAGGCCCGAGGGGACACTCTGTTTGCGTCCCCTCTTTCCTCAGACGCACAGTGAAGCGTGACTACCTCAGGTGGAGTTTGTGAGCTGACTCCTTTATCCCAGGGCAACCTTACTTTGTGTGCAGCTCAGAGTTGCACCATTTCAGGAGAATACAAAGGGAGGGGAGGAGAGAGAAGTCATGCATTCAGCTAGCAGGGACATGGAGTAATGCTACAACCAAGACAAAGAAGCTGAGGGGACACAAGAAGCAGAGATGAGATAAAAATAAGGGAGGGAATAAGACAACTTAATGTTGCAAGTCATGACCGCAACTTTGGAACAAACTCATTTTTTACACTAGACAGTATATAATCATTGCATCTCCCAGGAACAGTGTCTGGACACGTCCTTTTGATTGACGGCTGAAGGACGTCTCAGCAGCAGCGAGACCGGGCTCCATTACCCGCACAGCAAGCAAAAGGACATGCACTGCAGCCGTAATGATACATTTAAGTCAGGGATGGGGCTATTTGTTGGTGAGGAAGAGCGAGGAGCAGTCGGCCAGGCCCTGACAGCCGTTCATCCTCCCCAATCATCAGCTCCGAGGGGAGTGCTTCCAAATCGCTGCTCGCATGACTACTAAGAGGCCCGGCCCATTAGCTAGTTGTGTTACGCTAAATATGAAGAAACAGATCAATTACCGCCTCCGCCTGGGATCCAGATTATGTTTTAATGTGTGTGTGTGTGTGTGTGTGTGTGTGTGTGTGTGTGTGTGTGTGTATGGGTGTTTCTCTATATGTACCTGTTAATGCACGTATTGTTTCTGGTGGTTTGTTGCTCCACACACAATCCTGCAGCCGTCTGTGGTGGAGATGTTAAGCCAATAATTTACCTGAGCTGTTACACAGACGTGAAGGTTCCTCCAGGGAACAAGTGAGGATGATAAATAATTGAATTTCCCCAGGCTGCAAACGGGGAGATTTCATTCATTATTTATCATCTAATTGATTACTGCAAGTAGGCTTTCTAACCTGTCCCACAATTAATGTGCTGCTTTTTTATGCGCTTAATTAATGGCCACTGCAGCTTCATGAAAAACACACACTCAATTACATCTGGAATTGAAAAGCCGCGGCAGTTCGTGCTGTATAGCTGCGCTGGGGACGGCACGGAGACATTAATCAGCTAAAATGGAATTCAATAAGACAGACTTAGTCTTCTAGACAAAATTGGACTATTTTTCATATTGTTGTCACACCGCATCTGTGGCAATATTGCAGCTCAAGTTTTTCCTCTTGACCGAAAATCCACTTTGAATCAACTTGGCTGTCAACAACCTTGTTTGTGCTGAGGCTGCGACCGTCCTGTCCCCCTGTTCAGACTCCTCTTTGAGACACTGTGTTGATGTTTCTGGAGTGTGGGACAACATATTCAATGTGCTGCTCCTTTCATATTTGGGGAAGAGTTATTGTTTTGTATACAAACAACAGATGCACGCGCGCACACACACACACACACACACACATACAAAGATGTACAAACTCACACTAGCACACACGTTTATCTCTCTTGCTCATGTTTAGAGAGGCCGCCACCCAAACCAATTCCATGGGGTCTTGTTTTGAATAAAAAGCGGTTATAGCCAACACAGTTTGCATTCAAAACACCCTCTTGGCAGTATAAGCTATGGTGAGTGTTTAGGCTCACAAAACAAATGCTATCAATTCAAATTTCCATGTTTCTCTATTTCCGTTCAGTGTCGACAAAACAAAAGGCGAGACTCCTGGCAAAACTTTAATTCGCTGTTTGCTGCGGGATCTTTTCAAATCCTCACGTCACACTTGATATCACAGAGGCTTCCACCCTCATCAGCTCCCTCGGAATTATAAAAACATGAACAGACATTTTGGAAAATATAATACAAGCAAAACAAAAACAAGCAATGCAGGGTGCAGCAGATGTAAACTAACTGTCTTTATTTCACAGTAAACTACATGATCTGTGTGCACCACTACGTCTTTCAACCTCTCCAGCGACAAATCAGCCACCAGTCCCACCACACACAGACTCTCTCTATTTCCTGGAAGGCATTGATTGCAACCAAAGCCACCAGGATCGATACTTTCACTGTTAAAAGCCAGCTCGTTGACCCCTTAAATAACGCTGTAAAGTGTACTGAGGCAATAATGGGCCCTCTTTTACTAAATCAAATTCTTGTGTCTTTGAGGGCTGAAAAACACCCAAAAGTGACGCTTGCCTGCGGTGAGAGAGCTAGATGGAATTCTACATTTCTTTGTGTCTGCTGTCAATCAAAAGTCTTCACTGAAAACTTGGATTTTGTTCATGTGTCTTGAGTTCATCCTCAGAGGCATGAAAAGGCTCTTTCTCTCCTTTAATTGCAGATGGACAGAGAGGAGCACTGAAGCTTATAAATAAGGCCTCGGGACTGTGAGCTGTGCAAAGTCTGAATGAAAAGGCCTGGATGCCACAAGGCTGACATCATTAAGAACAGCCTAATGATCCGCTGAATTTGATTTGTTTGGCCTGGTCCTTACTGACTGGCATGACTTGTGGGGGAAAAAAAAAAAAAGCACCCAAATTTCATCAGTCTCTCAACAGGACTTCTATTGAGGTTTGGGCTCATTTGGGCCTGTGCCAAAGCTCCTCCAGGCTGAGTCCAATTACTCCTTCAAGAATGTACCACCAAAAAAAAAAAAAAAAAAAAAAGACTAATTGAAGGGTTTATACAGGAAGAAAACTAATAGACTGATTGAGAGAAAGTGGGGACACATCAGTATACAAAAAAAGTAAAGCTCTTGGGTTTCTTCTCCTGGCATAAAAACACTATTAACTTTCTTCTTAATTGTGCGATAATCCAAGCAGTCACAGAAACGTATCCTTCGAAGCTCGGCTTGGCTGCAGTTCTGGCAAACACGCTGCTAACTTATATTTGAGTGACAGTTTCATTCAGTGTGTGAGTTATTATTACCCGACTGTACAAGACACAAACAAATATTAAATAAGCCGCACGCTCTGATGCATACAACATTTGAACAAGCTATAATGCAAGATGTGTGAGCTGCTGGTTATGAGATGTTGTTCTTACTCAGTGCCGCTTAATTCCATAATAAAACTGAAAGGTGTAAGAGTGGCGCAGCGCGCAGTTATTCTAACTCTGCACAAATGGGATTAGGTGTTTGTACACAGAGCAGAATGAGGGTTTGGGATAGGGAGCTTTCCTTTCACGGTTAAGCCTGCAGCGGGGACTACAGAGCGTGGCAGGTTACCCTGCGATTATGATGATCCAGTTTGATCTGAGGAAATGAAATTTCTTCCAAGGCCACTTTTCGGCTCTTCAGCAAAGGGACAACAAACAGATAACATGCAAAGGCAGCCACTGCTCGCACATAGGCAGCAGAACACACACACACACACACACACACACACACACACACACACACACACACACACACACACACACACAGACATGATGCAAGCTCGCAGGTGTGAGTTCAGACTCATTTGCACTGACTGCAATAATTTATTTTCCCAGACTTCAGTGTTAAAGCTATTGTACAGTAATGCCACACTTACAGTATGCTTTGTGTAGATGGATTCCAGGGTTCATTTTGCAATGCAGAAAAATATTTAATTTGCTAACAGTTGCAGAAGGCAAGCCTCATGGTATTTACAGAACCAGGAACAAGTTTGATGTGAGCACAAGTTGCAATTAAAAGAAAATGCCTGATCCTGCCAGTTCATTAAGCCTGTGAGGTGCTGAGATACCATGAAAAAATATGAGATATGTGAAGGAAAATGATACTGAAATCATGTTATGACACAAGGGCAGCGAGTTACAATTATTTTTCCATTAATCTCTCAATTATATTCTCAATTAATCAATTAGTTGTTTGGTCTATTTAACAGCAGACAATGTTGAAAAATGTCAATCAGAGTTTCTCAAAGCCTAAAATGACATCCTAAAACATCTTGTTTTGTCCACAACCCAAAGATTTTCAGTTTACCGTCAAAGAGGAGCAAAGAAACTAGAAAATATTCACATCAGAGAATCTGGAATGATTATAAGTTGTCCAGACAACAGATCTTAACATGGAGGTGGCTAAGCTGGCAGCTAGCAGCTAACAGTGCTAACTCTATAAACAATGCTAAGCACCAGCAACAGCGCTGACAGATCTAATGGTGTTAGCCCAGGAGAAATCGGAGGGTGGGAGGTTACACTTCTGTGACAACACCATCACAGTATCAGTGGCAACCGCCGTAGGAGCACAGTACAAAGCAGTGGCGATGAGCTCGCCAGTGGGACACACAACATGCACTAACATGCATAGCCAGTGAGACCAGCTTACCATAACAGCTTTAAAAAAAAAACTCAGACCTTTGATCGATTATCAGATTAGTTGGTGATTAATTTAGTAGTTGACAGCTAATCGATTAAGCTCTGTAAACCATAACTACTCATCACATAGTTCATCAACAGTGAGACCACATGTTGTATCTTATACTCTGACAGTTGCAGCCAGTTCTAAACCAAAATAAAACAAGACGAGGAGCTGACAGTCGAGCTGTGTTGGACTTTCGCACGATGGTTCTTTGAGCTAAACGCTAATGTCAGCATGCTAAAAAGCTAACAATGATAACTGTACTATGGTGATGACAAGCAGGCCTAATGTTTTTTCGTGTTCGCCATCTTAGTTTAGCATCAAAGCATGCTAACAATTGCTAATCAGCACTACACACAGAGTACTGAGGCTGATGGACACACCAGTAGTTTTGCTGTACTGGAAACCTTTAAATTTTGACCTGAGATGTCCACAGCCAGCGCAATTCATCCTGTACAGCTCCTGAATATCTGAAACAATTAATAGCAAACAGTTGTTGAGCTAGTTCAGTCTGGACCAGCACACAGCCTGACACTGCCATTCATAGAGCGATGTGGCTAGCATGGCTAAACACATGCTGGTCATGATGACAGTCACCATCTCCATTCTTAGATCTAGAGTGAAGCTACTATACATTTGAGATGGCAGGGTGACAAACTCACTAAACTCACTCATTCCACACATTCATTAAATCACAGGAAGCACTCTTCTTCCTCTGCATAATCGTCATACAGACATACTCAGCATTGTAATGTCTACACAATATTTCATCTCCATCTCCAATCTTCCCCACCTGTACAGACTCCACCATATATCTCCCATTTCAACTGCACTTAATTTTCACATTTTTCTCTCCCTCTCAGCCCAGCTTATATAAGAGGTGATGGGGACGGGGTGTCAGAAAAGGCACCGTACCCTTCAGCTGACAGGAGAGTATATCCCTGTCTCTCCCTAAAGGATGGCTGAAAAGCGATCCTCTCCACGCACACTCTGATGAATATCACCGCCTGCTGGACCACTGAGGCTCAGATTTATTCAATTGGCTCCTCGTATACAGTAACTGACTGTGCTGTGGAGAAAAAAATAAATCACCTGGCATAAATTTATCTCCACTACAACCTAACCCTTTCCACGGGGACACACGGTCACAGCGGGGAGGATGATATAATTTCTCCGCTGCTGTCTGCTGCAGTGGGTGATGGGAGAGAGATGAGTGGTAGCAGAGAGGCACAAAAGGCTTTCATTGGCTGCTTAAGCTCAGACACAGGAAAAGTTAACCACAATCAGAAATGTGCAGCGTGAACGCTGAGCTGGATGTCTGGGCCGCAGCTAAAATACTGTTTAAATGATTTTGATAAGTGTGTTTTTTTAAAAGAAAGTCCACGAGGTATCAGAACATCAGCACTGTGACACTATCGAGGACCTGCTGGATGAATCAGAGACTAAATTGAGGCGAGGAATACTGTGAGATACTCTCAAAACAAACAATGCATGCAGTTCAGCTTTTTAATTTGGCCTAGCTACAATTCTACAAGAAAAAAAGACACAAGAATCTGAAAATACAATCCCACCAAGCTGATAAAAACAGATAAAAAATATGAAATTGCACTCAGGTGCTTTTGCAAAGAGTTGATTCAGACCACATTATGTCTGTGACTCAGAGGCCCACAGCACAAAGCACACAGTTAATGCTGCATGGTGCAGGTGCATATAGCTGAGCAGCTGACATTTGGGTAATAATGTGGCCATGGGCAAATGGTGCAACTACAGCACGGTGGGAAATTAGGTCAAATCAGGATGAAACATTACCAGAAGGTGTGACAGGGCCTGGCATCAGTCATGACTAAGCAAATTACCTTTCCCCTTAAAAGCAGAGTGCTTTGTGTCACAGCACTGTGATGTCCCTGAGCGGGAGGCACAGAGTCATCACTAAGTAGCATGAATTAAATTAGCTTAAAGGAGGCATGATGATGTTGTTATGATACTGAGTGAAATGTTTAATGAAAGAAACAGTCCAGTGACTTGAAGCAAAGACTCACACAACCGACCACAGAGTCAGCTTGCTACAGGACAAGAGGGTGTCCATGTTAAGTATCTATAGAAGAGTTAACATCTCCACAATACTTTGTGTACATCACAGCACATACTAACAGTTGTTGGCAATATGAAAGTATATACTGTGTGACTGTAGAAATGTGTTCACCGGTAGAGATTTGGCATTACCATTTTTATGTCTGGAGCTAATCGGTAAAGGCTGTGTCGCAAATCAGGGCTGGATTGTTGGATGATCTTCATGTGATCTTGTGATTTTTGCAAATCCAGCTGCCTTGAAAGATAACGTAATTTGGGCAGACATGAGAAGAGAGTGCAATTATAAATACAGAAACCTTTAACACTGAAAACTACTGTTCTCGGAAACGTTAAAGCCTCCATTTTTAAAGAGTCTATTCTTTTTAACTCAAATGTTGTCTCATGTGAGGGAGTTGGGGTGTTTTTTGGTTTGGAATTTCAAAATAAAACAATGAGATAATCAAATGTGATTAAGTGTCGTATGGCTATTTTAAAACGATTCTTAATTGAACTGAACAGAACAACTACTGTATCATGAGACACAATGATGCCGTGATATAAATTTATATATAATGTGACAGAAGACTTTGGCCACATCGCCCACCACTAAACATATGCATGTACTCACAATCACTCACAACACCACAACATGCGTATTCAATAAGGGACTTATCTCCAAGTCAAATTGGCCAGCATATCCCTAACAAACATTTTAATAGCTCTTGACATGAGTCTGCAAAACAGCCATACACACAATGTTTGTTTAATCTATGAAACTGGACAGTACACCAGCACTACAGCCGCCCTGTGCCACTCCTCTCACTGGTCATGGCTAGACTGTAACCCCCGATTTGCGAAACTCTCGCAAGCTGCTTAGAAATATTCTTACTGTTTTATGGTGTGACAACACTGTGGTTAAAGTCTGGTTAGGTTTAGACACAAAAAGCACTTGGTTAGGGTTCGGGAAAAATATTGAGGTGGTAAGTAATGTGGTAAGTTAAAATGGATCAGGAGTATTAAAGCTGTCATAAGAGGGTTAAAACCGTCATAACGGGAGCTACTTGGTATGCAAGCTTATTTGTGTTTTACTTTGCCAGACCCTTGGTCCAACACCCACTCCATTGGCCGGTGGGATGAGCATGTCTTTTGTTAAAATGACCACTTGAAAGATGGAACATAAAACCTCGCTGGAGTTTGAGAATCTAAGGTTATCATCTAGACACGGATCCTCCCACTTCAGTGTTGTCAACTTTACAGTTTTATGCACGTCACTAAATTTCAAAACAGGCATGGGTGAGAAAAAAGCTTGGCTGCGAACAGCAAAAAAATGCAACTCCACTTGCACACAGCCCACCATGCACTGTGAAGAAAATGCAGCCCAGAGGGTTTAATAACATTTATTCAAAATTTGTTTAAAACATATGCATTTATCATAATATAAATATCTAAATTATAAAAAGTAAAAATAATAATGAAAAAAAAGTATAACCTATTTCAAATTCAGGTGCATCCCTGCAGAAAATATCAGGGGAGATATTTTCCTGGAGGCGCTGTAACAATGAGAGACGCAGAGAGAATAAAAGACAAAAGCAGACGTTCAGGCTCACGTTCAGAAACTGATCATTTTCATATTATTCCTGCGTATCAGGTGATGATTGAGTCTTGAGACATACTGATCGACATTAGCTGCGTTATGAATATCAATTTGCTCCTCACGGTCTCCTCAAGCAGGCGAGTAAAGGTCAAATCATTCAGTCTAAGAACAAACTTTGTTCCCTCGTTAATGCATTCAGCACACACACTGCAAACTAACATGACAACTGAGTTCCCTCGGCACTTAATGATGTGACTTAATGATGCTGTGACAGAGAGGAAAACACCCAAATGGAGACGGATGAAAAAAACTGTCATCTCTGAGAGGAGTTTACAATTTACTGCATTTTCTCAATGTGATATGTGTGATATTCATGTTGTCTGTGGGAGAGCGCTCTCCCGTGTTATGACCCAAAATAAAACCATATTTGGAGACAGAAGTGGGTCACCCAAATTAAAGGGAAAACAACATGGACTGGTGCAAAACACTGAAACCCTCACCCACCACATTCCCTTACAAAGAAGCATCTAATATAATATTTATATGATGCCACTAGATTTTAAAAAGAGACCTACAGGCCACAGACAAAGATTAAAGTTTATGAACTTTAGTAGGGATAAAAACAAACCTGGGATGTCACAGTAGTTGACTATTAGGGTGCAATTTATGGCCTTGAGCATTCTATCCCATTATTCCCAAATAGTTCTCAGAGACATCTAAAGAGATGGATTGAAGACCACCAACCCATTATAGACATGATTGGGATTGGCCCAGAACAGAGATAAGCAGGTAACAAGATGAGGCAAGTGTTTATTTCCTCCAGGAGAGAACCACAGCGGCATTTCAATTCTCAGAAAACACTGATATGAGTAGCTGTGCAAAGTTTGTTTTTAGAATAAGTGCTTTGACCTTTACTTGTTGGCTTGACAACGTTTTACGGAGTAAAAGGAGGTTCATAACGTGGCTACTGCCGATGATACATAATGAATATAACCCTCTCTCTCTCCACAGTATCTCTTTCCTCTCTGTTTTCCCTCTCTTCTTCCTCTGTTTCATGTTATATCTATCATTTTCTCCCTCGTCTCCCTCTATGGCTTTGCATCTCTCTTTCGTCTTTCTTCCTTTGTCTTTGGTTGCATTCCCTCTCTGCCTATTTGCCTCTCCACTCTCTCCTCCTGACTCTCCTCCCCATCTGTCTTTCTTCTATTCTGCCTCTGTGCATCTTTCATGGGCAGAAATAGTCAGTCACACATGGGAGAGGACCAATTACACAGGGAGTCTGAGGGCCCTTTTCTAGAAAAATTTGAATTTTTACAAACATGTTCCACTAAATTTGCCAAGGCCACATTGACCACGTAAAAGTGATTATGAAAATTAACGATTCCCCAATAGCTCAGACAACAATCTAAACATGATGCATGCATAATACTGGAATATTTAGAAGTTACTTTAACAGGTTAATGAAGCCTGCTTCCATACTGTAAGTTTTATTCTACTGTAAATAATTCAACAACGGATTAAAGGCCTTCACACACCAAGCCTGCACTTTTCCAACGAAATTGTTGCAGGCTGTGTAAATCACATTTGCATACTGACTCTGAAACTTCTGTCAGTCCTTCAAATTTTTGGGAAAGGTTTGATTTTCTGTGTTTTTTCACATCCATCCAGAGCCTGAAGAGTGTTTGACATAAAAAATGTGGCGAAACGTGTGGGAAACATTCGCAACAATCAAAAGGAACAGGGCGCACAGTTTATTTTCCTAAGTCAGACAGCCTACTTTCAACAGGTCAGATAGTAATATTCAGGTGGCTGATGATGACGAGGAGGAGGATGAGGACTGCACACAGACAGAGAGAGAGGAGGCGACAGCATGGAGACAGAGAGGGCGGACAGCTCAGTCCCTTCATGTAGCCGCGGTGCCAAATGCAAGACGTGGGCAGCGAGAGGCGGCAGCCAGGAAGGTAACTCCAGTAGAGGGAAGTAAGGCAGAAAATATGTTTTTCCATTTTGTCTCAAATTGCAAATTTTCACAGCCAATAGAACAATAAAACGTATCGGAGTGAGTGAGCAAGGATTCTAACTCTTGTTACATATTCTGTATACGTGTTGAATCTGAATCTCAGGCTGTTTATTCGTATAAATAAAACATGTACATGTGCACCCACATGTCTGTAACACACAGGGAGAATGACAGCTGTCTATTCTCACCTGCTGTGGGATCCTACTTTACTACAACAGCAGAACTGCTGCTGAAAACTCCTGAGATGGGAGCAGGAAAAAAATATATTCACAATTGTGCCTGGTTGATGGATTGTTGCCGGCCAAACAACCAGCAGTCAGTACATGGGAACTCTAAAAAGACCAATCACCATCTTTTGACAAAGTACGCTATAAATCCAGTTTTTAGCCCCAGTATTTTCTGTCTTATCTTCCTCTTCCACCGCAATTTGAGTTTTAGAGTCACGCCCAAGGACACTCTGACTTGTGGACATGAAGAGCAGGGGATCAAACCATCAATCTTGCGATTAATGGATGACTCACTATACCTGCTGAGCCACAGCTGCTCCGTATTATTCAAGTTGTTGGCTAAATAACTATTTCGCTGCCATGCTACATGCTGGCAGATGATATCTGTACTGTACGACAAAAACAGAAAACTGGGGGGTTTGACAACAAGTTATCTCTTTACAGAGTACAAGTAGAATGAATTGGGAAGGTTGTGCAGCTAGTGCAGGCAGACAGGCATCTCAATGTGAACTCTCTTGCCCCGTATGCAGTTGCATAATTTGTCTGATTTCCCTTTGGATATAAGCATATACAGTGAACAGCGGCAGCATCCAACACACTGTGAGGAAGGAAACAGAGCACACAGCGGGGCAGAGCTCCTGCCGCAGCAAGCGAACACAGTCTGTGGTCATTTTGACTTGACCAGCAGACTTCACTACAAGCCGACTGGCTGTTGAAACAGGTGACGAGCTTTACGTGATAAAACCAGCAGCTGGCGATTTGCCCAGAGTTGTAGGTGACACCTTCAGCCAAGTTGAGTCAAGCTCACACTGCTGCAACTTTTCTCTGCAGAGTTCTAAAACGGTTTTGTCTTCTCGCAAATCTTTCTTAACTGGGCTGGGAAAAAAATCCCTCAGGAGATTAATCATACTAAACACCGTTAGGGCTGTGATAATATTTTGAGCTGGAGTGATGTATCGATTCACTGATCAGTGACTCAGTATCACTGATGAACAATGATCCATGTCATCATCTTTAAGACACACCTTTATTTTGAAATTCCCATGGCAGTCTGTGTCACCATCAAATAGCACCAGGTAGATAATGGTGAGCAGGTAAGAAAAAAATATGAGGATATTTACTGCCCTGTTGGGAGTGTGGAAATATTTTGGAATCTGGAGAAAATACGGGGCAACAGACAGAACACATATGCAAACAATACCGTTACAACAGTAAATGTTCAGGACTCATGACAAACAGCAACTCACTTTGCTAACTTATTGCTGTTGCTACAGCAACATTAGCTGCTCTGTCTCAATAATGCTGAAAAAACATGCATGTAGGCTGATATTCATCCGCACTGTTCTGTCATGAGATGCACTGTGTTAAACTAACAGTAAGTAAGACAGGGTGTCAATAACACATGTAAGTTGTTGAGCTAATAAGTTAGCAAAAAACAGGCATATGATAGAGTCTCATATTGATCACAGGCCCCTGAAGAGAACTGAAATCATATCATGGCAAATGTTGTGCAGTTGTCCAAAGAATCAATAAAATATCATTTCGTAATGAAACTAGTGATTTACACCTCCAAACACTGCCAACCAGGGTAGAAAGGCCAAGCAAGCAATGAAACGTGATTGTCTGGGGGGGGAAACAAAGAAGCAGTAAGAGGCCCTGACCTCAAATATCCAACTTTAAAGTCTGCAGGTTAAAGTGGCATCTTTACAACTACGTCTTACAAGTACAGTCCTGACTGGCTAAAGGATTTACTCCGCAGCTAATGCTGCAGTTAGGAGGATTTACTCTTTCAGAGAGACTACAAAGCCGAGCTGTTAAGAACAGCCAGAAGAATTTCTTACTGTTAAACCTTAAACTTTTTGCCTCGTCTTTCACCAGAACAAAAAGTGACCACATTTATGACTGAGCAGTTAAGTATGGAAAAATTCAGGCTGTTTCACCTTCCAGTCATTTGAAACTCTCGTTAGGTGTTAATGTGTGTGTGTCTTTTACAGTTTAAATGAAATGAAAATCTAATGGAAAACACTAGGGGGTCAAGTATTCAGGGATTTGATCTGAGGAGCCTGATATGACTGTTGATCTCGCAGTCGAAAAGTTGTAGTTATGGAAAAATGTGGTTGTAAAACAAAGGATCATTCAATTCTGGCTATATGGAGGTGCTGAATGTCTGTTTTGACATAGAATTGCTTGGTTTCTCCTATCAAATCATAGCCTATTTTGGTAAACGTATTAATCAGAGCATTCACATAACAGCGCAAACTATTTTTTTGATCGACTGTCAAAATCAGCAAGGAAAGGCGCCTAGCAACAGCTATTTGAGTCTTGCATTTCTTCCTTTCTGAAAGAAGAAGTTGAAAGTTCTCTGAATGACCAAGAAAAGCAAGCAGGAAGTGAACTAAGTGACATATTCTGTCCGTCTTCCTGTCTGTCTATCGATCTCCTCCTCATCCCTTTCAGTGCAGTGGACAGCACTGCTACCACACGTCCACACACCTAAACCTAAACCTACACACACACACACACACAAAACAAACAGCGCTAGATGGAACACATCCTATTATAAAATTAATTATTAAGCTTAGTCAAGTAGACACATTGTTTAATTGGGCATTTCTGCTCTATTTTCTGGTGTAGAAAAATGGAAACTAATGTCCCAAATGAGAATATGGATGAATGAGAAAAAAACAAAACAAAACAAACAAAAAAAAAACACTCATCAAATCAGAATTGACTAGGTAAATTCAGAGTCAGAGAGTTGGTCATGAAGCCATAAACAATTTCTGTCCGTTATAATACTTTCAACCTCTGTATCTCAAAAAAGCATTCCTAGATTTTCATACTAATTACATCGTATGAGTGAACAGCACAGTATTAAAGAGATAAATTAGATTCTTTTGAACGCTTTGTCCCCCCCTGGAAATACTTCTTATGCTACCCTCCTTTTCATTCTGTCTTTTGTGCTCTCTAACTCATCCTCCCCTATCCCCTCTTCCCTCTTGCCTCCGTGTCTCACCTTCTCATGCACCCTCACAATTGCTGATGAGCGTATGAACACACTTCTTCTCTCTTCCTCACCCCCCCACCTCCCTCTCCCTCTTCATCTCCTCTTTCCTCTTGCTGATGAGCATATGAACACACGTCTTTCTTCTCCTCTGCCGGCTGCTGCCTCCCTCTCTCCCTGCTGCTTCGGCTCAGCCCACGGGCAATTTTCACACAAGGCTGATTGAATTCACCCCCCCTTCCCTTTTTCCCTTCACTGTTCTCTGTTCTTGCTAAGGGAAGAGGATGACACAACAAGGTCTCACCACCACCACACACATTTATATGCATATAAATGGACACTGACGAATGAAACACACTCCTTGCACACAGACGACTGCACGTACGCATGCAGTGGAGAAATTGAGGTCGAGTTGACATACTGTACAAACATGCATGTTCTTATATGGAGGTGAAGAGAAGGGGCTCATAGAATATGCACGAGCGCCTAAAGAAGACATGCACATACTTTGGCACATATACTGTATGTATGGAGACAAACACAGAGCTGCACACAAGCTGATTCCAATGGCAGAGATGTTCCTAAGAAAAACAAACAGGAGCACTGGCATATTGCTGATAAGGCAATGTTTGAGGAAAAATGCAAAGTATGTAATGTCTTTTTTAATTACTCAATCAGCATAAAATTATTTGATGACAATTTTATTGATCCATTAACTCATTTATGAAGCCAAAACATTGACTTGTTCCAGCTTCTGGTGTTTTCTTTCTCTGCTTTTTATTAATATTTTGCAGTGGATATTTCAGGATTTTGAACTGTTGGTCAGACAAAATGCATCTATCTAAGCATGCAGATGCACAGCTGCAAGCTAAACGCACTTCCAGCGCAGACTGAAGATAGCACTGGAGGAAACTGTGAAACTGTGAAAACAATGTTTGGAAACAAATGGGGGAGGGAGGAAGGTAATTCTGTTGAGGGAGAATACTTATATGCACATCATGTAGGTGCAAGGCTGTCAAAACAGCGTACATTGAGGAGAGAGGTAACCCCTGCACATTTACTCCATGCCACAAAAGTTAAATGCAGACAACATTTCGATCTTACTTGGATCTTCATCAGATGGAAATGTCGTAAAAGCTGAAAGCACACCTATATTTATACATAATGCTCACCAATAGGCTGACAAGCTCTGTGATGGCAGATGTTGACCAGCGGCGACTGGATCTTTGCTCTCAAACCACAAAAAAATGTGACGGTACAACAGTCTACGTCAGTACATTATTCTATGCTTTCTTTTGATTTTCACATTGGCTAATCATCCTGTTTAATTTGTCTTCTGATTAAATTGGAACCGCTGAAACAAGTTGTAGGAAGCCTCTGCAAGTAATTGGTTGCTGGCAGACACTCTCTGCTGCAATAAAATGGTTAATCAGCAGGGCCGTGCACTGTAGAGCCGATGCGCTGCCGGTTCTGCCAGCCTGAATAGAATATAATGTCTATAGCCTTACTGTTGTGTACAGCCTTTATAGACTGAACTGAGTAGTGATGCGCGGGTCGCATAAATCAGTCTGTAAATGATATTTTGACATTATTATTATAATCTATTAATCTATAATCTATTACTGTCATGGCATCCGAAGGTACTGATGCGTTGAGCAGGGGACAGTCCGCGGCCATTTTCAAAACACACTTGTGTCACACACTCCAAAAGAAACTTATTGAAACTTTAAACACTAATTTATTGTACAAAACGGGGGAAACAAACGTTGACAAAAACGGTTCTATAATTCATATTAAATTCAAAAGTTAACTAAAAATCAGCAACAACTTAGAGGGAATAGTGATAAAGTGGTAAAACTTGGCATTCATCCACAGCCTCAGACGGATGCGCTCAAACATGCCGTGCGCACAAGCTCTGTTGGTAGGCTATACTATATTTTCACATTTTTAAAAATGTAATTTAAAAGTTTTGATTTTTATTGATAACCTACATTTACCAACAACAAAAAGTCTACATTTAGCACCAAAAAATATGTAGAGAGAAAAAAAACAAAACAAAACAAACAAAAAAAAACAACAATATTGAATACCAAATTTTCATAACGAATACCTACCCATAGAAACGAATATTCGAATATCCGAATATTTGGGTACAGCCCTAAAACAATGTTCAACAAAATGAGTAAAAAACAGTTGAAAGGGAAAAAAAATAATGCAAGACCATACTACAAAATATCAAACATACACCGATCACCCAAGAAAAGCCATCAAAGCTATTAAAGCCATTGACAGGGAAGTGAATAACTGATAATCTAATTAAAGGCTAGGCTACAGCTAGGAAACCTTGGCACGCACCCCCCACCCAAACACCTTCGGGACCACGATACCCAAATTAGGAGGTCAGGTCAACACCTTGAACTCTTTTGCAGGCCATCCCTGAGCAGTTTCTACAGTGTGGCATGGCACAGAGGGGCAGCTGTGTCTCAGAGATAGAGCGAAACGTCCACCAATTGGAAGACTGGCGGTTCCCCGGCTCCTCCAGTATCCTTGGGCAAGATACTGAACCCCAAATTGCTCCCGATGGCTGTTCCATCAGTGTGTGAGTGGTTACTGAGTAGCAGGTGGCACCGTGTGTGGTAGCCTCGGCCACCAGCGTGTGGATGTGTGTGTTAATGGGTGAATGTGACGTAGCGTAAAAGCAATTCGAGTGGTTGGAAGGCTAGAAAGGTGCTATACAAGTACATTTACCTTTTACCATTTATATTACGGTACATTATGGGCTGCAATCGGGGAGTGCTGTTGCCATGAGGGGGTGTACGTAGTCTGCAACGGTGTTTGGATTGGTGGAGCGGGGCAAGTAGCATCCACATGAATGCCAGGACCTGGTTTCACAGCAGATCATTGCATTGTAACAAGCTGATCAGTGTCATTTACTTCCCCTGTCAGTGGCATTAACGTTGTGAATGTTTGTTGTATATTCATCATCCCATATATCAGTCAACATCACCTGCATTCAAAAATGTATTATATTAAATTTAAGGCAAAACAAAAGACATCTTAAATACATGCACAGAAAGTGGATCTAAATACCCTTCTAAAATAGTCAGCTCAAATTCCAAGCTCAACTTTGATGACCTTTGACAAGCAACTTTGTTCTTCTATCAAAGTATTAACTCCTTCCACACAACAAGAATGGTTCCTGTGTGAAAAAGGAGTCAGTTGTGCAAATATGGTTTTTAAATTAACTGTATGAATGACAAGCTAAAGAGCTAACTATTATTTAGCACTGAAGAGCTATTGTGACAGTCTGGCGGCAGCTTGTTAGCAGCTGGCTAGTCTGTTAGCAGTTGTTAGGAACCGCTCACTGTCTGAGAGCATCTTTAAACTCTAACAGCTACAGCTCTGTGCCAGTGGTGGTTGCTCCTAGCAACAGGAAGTGCAATTGCTGGTGGCAGAATGGTCATGTTGGGGTCTGGGAATTTTTTTATTAGCATTCTTTACAATTTTCTGACTTTTTATAGACTAAACGATTAAACAATTAATCAAAAAACAATCAACAGAGAGATCAGTAATGCTGCCCTCCGGTATCAACAAATGGCCATACAGGTGGGCTCATAACAGAAGGACACGGACATTTAACACCTGCACTACTGTAATTGCCACTTCTGTGAGAGGCAGTTTGGCCTGGCCAGGAGAGTGTGACGGTGAATGATGGAAGAGCGGCAAAAGTAGCAGCGGACAGACTCGGTTGAACAAGACGTTTAACCTGGGGACTGCTTCCATAAAGACTAACCGTGATCCTTCTGGGGCCCCAAGAAAACGCACATAAACAGGACACACACGGTCAAAACAACAGGAGGTTATTAATGGTCAGGTGCTGCTCCAGTTCTGCTCCAAGCACTTCGCCAGCAAACTGCATCCTGCAAGCAGCCAAAATCAGCACCCGCTCCCCAGCAATCATTTACAGCGGCACCAGCTGCCCAATGTCCTCTGGTCAAACTGGATCCACAATCTTGTAATAGTCTCCCACACTGTATCTTGCTTGATTTAAGTCTCTGCAGCAGCAACAGACCTTCAATCTGTCGGTTTTATCATTCGGATGGAGCAGCAGACTCAGAGGAAAAGATCCTAATAGGGGAGTCGGAGGGGAGGGGGATAAGGTAGCTATAAATCTCGCTCTCAGGGACCCTTCACAGAAAGCACACAAGTGAGCCATGTGATGGATAACTGCGCCGGGGTAAAGGGTATTGATATGTCCGTCAGGAAACTGAGATGGTGTGCTCCATCTCATAAGAAAGATGGTGCACTGTAAAGGGTAAGAAAGTCCAAATGCAAAAAAAAGGACTGTAGTCATCTGAGCAAAACTTAGTGAGCAGCAGAGATTGATGGAAATAATACCAATAAAACTAACATCTTCAGTGTGGTGAGATGAAGAAATGAGGGCAAAAAAAAAAGGTTCAATCTGACTCTGGTGCATTTCCCTGTCTGCCTGTTTGGTTTGGTTCGTTTAGGCTCAATCAAACTCGAAGTGCAGCCTATATTTATGTGAGCTTATTTGGTAGCTTGTCCCCAAGTCTGTGTATTTTAGCTGTTCCTCTGAAAAAGTGAGTGATGTAGCAACCACACAACTATCCCTGTGACATTACAGTGAAAAAGCTTCTTTTTCATTGTCTTTCTACCTGTTTGTCACTACTTATGACATTAAGACCAACTCCAGTCACAACTTACAATGCTCATAATCAAGTATTTCTTTGTGAGCTCCTTGTGAACACCAAAGAAGATAAATACACAGCCTGCTCTCATCCCAGATCATCAAATATTGTCTGTCACGCCTTTCAGCATTTCGTAGCAGTGGTTAGGCCACACAGCTGAAAGACATTGTGTTAATGTTGTGAAATGGTTAGCATTAGGCTTAAGCAATAAAACTAATTGGTTAGGTTTATAAAAAGTAGGGCTGCCCCCTAATAGTCCACCAAATGTGACCAGAGAGGTCAAGGTAAATAGGCTCCAGGGTGCTTGTTAAGGTTGCTTAGCAACATCAGAGCCAACCTGCCACCACACTCTTGAAAACTAGCATAAAAAAGGCACAACAGTAGGGCCTAGTGCCCAACCTCATGTTTTCAAGGCGGTTAAGGACGTGGCATGTGTACAGCCCCTAACTTACAGGGCTGGTACCTGTGGTTATTACACAGGCTAGTTAAGACGAACACAGGACAAACCCAAGGTGATATGTAAACTCTGTCAGTGTAGTCATTTGACTACAAACATGACGTATCATCTGAAACATGGAAGTAGCTACATGCCCATTAGCTACTTAGCACAATCATTACTGCTTTGCCGACAGTGTCATTAACAGGTGGCTCGCTCAGTGTGTGACGTGCACTTGTAGATAAAATATAGGCCTATATTAATGAAGGTTCAGTAGTACGGTTTTGTATTTCTCTGTAATGTAGCACAGTGTTAACAATGTTACAGATACTATTCTTTCTCACACCTTCAACTCAAACCATCGTGTTGCCCCGCCCAAAAAATATAATTTAATAATTACATTAATATCGTAAACATGCGGGACACTAGTCGACTAATGGCCCTAAATGACGACTATTGGTCGACTAGAAAAAATTCCTAGTTGGGGGCAGCCCTAATAAAAAGATCATGTTGTCACTTGTGTTACATCAGTGTGCAAAGACTGATGTAAACTGCGTTACATTATGTTAAAACAATGCTGACTTTTGGTTTCAATCTAGATATGAACTGCGATTTCATGGATGAAAGTCCTGTTTTGTTTGACCCATCCACTTCTCCTCCCTCCGGCCTGCCCTACATAGACTTTCTCACTTTTTATACTATGTCAGTTCCTCTCAGCATCAAGTGTTGCCACAGATGGGTTGACATTGGAGTTAGCTGAAAGCCAGGCTCCTTGTAAATATCTTAAAGTATGTCTTTGACGTGAATATCATATGCCAAGGGGCATGAAAAAGCAGCGGTATTTGTCACACTGGGAATGAGAATGGGCTGAAATTTACACCTAAGATGTCGTACTGTAAGACCTTAACAGTATTTCTTCCCTTTCTTCCCATTTCTACCAAATGAACCAAGTACAGGTGTGAAAGCACGCTAAAAGATGTAAAGGTGTTAAAAGTAGCTCCTCTTTGTTTTCTCACCCTGACTAATCGGCACTAATGTCCTTGTGTGACATGGCGAGATAAGGCTTCATGGAGGAATCTTTCTTTGCACACTTGCACAGACACACACTCGCACGCACACGCACACACACACACACACACACACACACACACACACACACACATACACACATTCATATTAGAAAATGTCATAATCGAAGCCATATATAGAACTTTCCTTGGACCAGTGAATAAAATAGAACATTTTCTGCATGGCATTAATGGCACGCAAATGTGGAATAATGGATTCAACAATATATTCTGCTCCAGCAATGTATTCATATTTCACTCATCCAGCAGTGGTGGACAATTTAATGCTGCTCTCCCCTCAACTCGCTCGGCCTGCAAATCAATGTCCATTAAACCGACTTGAGTGTTCATATGTCACTGGATCCCCTCTCCATTAATTCTGCTTCTCTACAGATTGTAGCCTCTCTGACTGAGTGCTGTTCAAAACAGTACAACCGCAGTGTATGGTGTGTGTACGCTCCGGGAGGCTGCTACAGGCGGACACTCATTATGGTGACACGTTGACCTCCAGTGACTTCACAATGCACTGATAATGAACTGGACCATTTGTGCTGTGTGGTTGTCACAGGCAATTACAAAATCTTTATTTATCCAGCCAAGGTTTACGGGGTATTCATACTTCTTTTCTGGCAAGGCCGAGCTCCACGCTCATAAAGTTTCACAGCTTCACACCTGGTAGCTGTCCATCGTAACCACAGGCCTTTACACTTGGCCGCTGAGCAGCTTCACGGGAGCTGCTGCGGCTTCTTCAAGGACACAACAGTGGTAGTTTTTCCAGCAGAGAAAACCGATTCTCATTCACTTCGCCTCCCAAATGATTTAACCAAATGACCTTCTGGTTCTGGGCTTTCATCCATAGCCTACGAGTATTTAAATGCTTTAATTCTTTCATTCTGTAACAATAATGCAATGAGAGCAGATGCAACGTATACTCAGCGCTGATTATTTTCACTGCCAATTTTTTTTTAAAAGAAATCTAACTTTTATGAGATGGAGCAAATAAGGCACAGAGTAAGGGTGAAAATGCATATATTTCTAAAGAAGTGGAGTCCTTTTACACTTACTGTTTACTGTTAATTCAATCGTTATTAAACCAATGCTATACTCCTTTAAATTACTTACATGCCACTTCTTCTCTCTCATTCTTTTTATATATAGATATATATTATAGATTTTTTTTTTTATGTATATATAGAAAGAGTAAAAGTGTCTTTCCTGATTCTTTCACATAATTTCCAAATACTTTACAGAGAAACACAGGATTCTCTACGATAATTTAAGTATTCCATAGGTCACTGTTAACTTTAGAAACAACGATGTTTCTGTCATTTTGGCATGGGGTCGGCTCAACATAATACAATACTAATAAGCCATAGCAGCTGTTGCTATGAAGAAGAAACCTGTAGACCGAATTACTGTGACATTGCTCCTACAACAACAACAATCACTTCCAGTTAGAAAACTGACAACTGACTACAGTTGTGGAGATATGTAAAATCAGCAAACTCATTGATTTCTGTTGTCATTTTCAGCTGTAACAGTATGTTTTTTATAGATATGTAGTGAAACACAGTGGTGTGACATGTCTGACGTTTCTGTTGTGCTTATTTCATGTACTTTGTTGCTCTGATATCGTGTTTGATAAATCAACTCCACCAGCATGGAAGATAAACAACGTACTGCTATGGAAAGGGCTGCAGCAAAAGTGTACTTTGGCCACCTAAACACAAAAAAATTAGTAAGTGTACACTGTATTTGAATATTTGCTCCGCTTTACCTTACACACTAACCAATCGAGGCAGCGGTAGACCAACAACTCAGTGTTCTGCTACGTAAAATGACCATTTTTGTGGCTGGTGGCTTTGATATAACGGCTTCACTTATCCGTCGGAAAAGTCTGTCTGAAGGCAAGGTATAGTGGTGAGTACACTTAAACTCTTATTCATTTTTTTGGTGGGCTGTTTTTAGGTGGTTAACAACTAACTAACAAACTAACTAACTGAGGCAACGTCTGCTCAGCAAGGTTAGATTTTAATGAACCTGATGTACCTGAAGTTATTGTAAACAAACATTGTAATTCAGTCTATAGAGACCTCAATGAAAGCATTAAAGTATTTCAATGTGCTTTGCTGTTGAGGTTGGGAACAAATTGCAGATAAAATAACCTCAGGATCTCCTGATTTAGGCAGGAGAGTGTATTCTCCAGTTTCTCAACAGTGCAATCTTTAGCCTACAGCCACCTTAAGCAGAACATGTTAGAATTTTGCTCAGCAAGATTGTGTTAATGAATTTATTTGTTTTGTTTTATTTCTACCTCTGCCAAGAAAGCTATGATTTCTGTTTGGTTTGTTTATCGGCAAGATTACAGAAAACTACTGGTCAGATTTTCATGACACTTGGTGGAACTGTGTAGCATGGGGCCAAGGAAGAACCCATTTAATAATGGAGCAGATCTGAATCACAGGAAGGATACACAAATTATTTTTCATTTTTATTAACATTGCAAATAGGGCATTTGGCCTCGACCAAAGTCTGTGCTCTCTGAGTGTCCTTGTAGTTATTCCCTGTATTTATAACTGAAACATGAACAGAGCTCGAAACTGGGTAAAGAAAAACTCTTAAATGGTTAAAAAGTGAAATTCTGAGGAAATCAGATGCAGCCTAAACGGCTCCATTAAGAGATTTTTTAAAACTTGGGAGCCATTAACAAATTTGTGAACAGTCTGCCTGGCCTGGAACTATGAACTCGTACTTCTACAGGTTATCTGCCCTATATGTACTTACATAAACTATAAACTATGATGCACGTCCATTTTCTGTACATTTCTGTTCATATTTTCACCTTAAGATGATAGCTTATGTAAATTGCTTGTCAGATAAATGTAAATTTCTGTAGTGTGAGAGTGTGAAAGTGAAATTCTGCTGAAACGGTGTGGCAATGTGTAAATCAATATAAAATATTATGTTACATATTACATACTCAAAACAGGGTCTTGTTTACTATTGACTTTAGCGAGAACAACAACTTCTTCACGGATTAATATATAATAAAAAAAGTGAACAAAGTAATTTCCCAGTAAATAAAATAAAGTCTCAAACAATGAGCCTTATGTGTACTGTATAAGCAAGATATATTGTTTTGGTTGGAAAGCCTGAGACATGAAAGTGCTTCTGTGGTATGAGATCATTTTATGTGGGCACTATGGTGACACAACACTACGCACACACACATGCAGTCACACTCAGACGCAGCCTGTTCATCATTCAAACTGCAGGGTTGGTTGGGGATAAAGGAAGCAGCAGATCTCACCAGAGTAGAGGGATAACAGACATCTATTAATCTTACCTCCTCTCCTGTCAGGTAGTACGCCGCCAGCAACCCGCCAACGTAACGGATGTTCACCTCAAAGAGTGATGCCTCGCCATTCTGTTGAACCAAGAGAGAGAGATCAAATTGTCAAATGCCATATTCAGCCATGGCCTCAGTCAGCAGTAAAGCAGCAATAATAACACACTGCAGCCATCATAAAAAGCTGTGATTACTTAGGCTGTGTGTTTTTTAGAGGAAATGTATTTAATAACTAGTATAGCTTGTAGATTAATTGCCCTTTGAGACTCGAAAGGCATAGTGCGGCCAGGAAATGTAGATAAATGCTGTATTTCACATCACACAGTGTAAGCTGTGAAGTCTCTGTGAATCATGGGAATGATAAACCAAACTGAACACAGCTACAGTATCACCGCGACTGATGTATTTAATATTCACACAGCGTGATTTTCAGTGAAGACAGAAGTATTATTGTTGGCTTGGGGCAGTTAGCTTCAAGTTTTTTATAAAAATCGATAATTAACATTTCTATGCAGAACAAATTCTTTTGTTAAACAGAAAATAATCCTGTTCATTGCAGACACAAATCTGTTGCACAGCTCTAAGATACACATGGCGAATAACAATAAGCATCAAATCTTTCAGATGTATTTCACAGGAACCAGAGGTGCCAATTGATAAATTACACCTTTGATTACACCTGTGGAGAGAACAGAAAAAAACACCCTTTTTATCGGAAATACCTTTGCAAGGTGTTGTTCTGATTAAAGAGCTGTTATATTTCAGTAGCAGTGGATTTACACAAAGCTCAACAGCTACTCTGGAAAAGCCTGGAAAAGGTTGGTAACCTTAGTCCCACCCACAAGGGTGCTGATTGGCAACAGCCACTCACAGAGGAAAGGCAGACCTGCATCAGAGGTGTGTAACCAGGCTTTCAGCAATAAAGGCTGCAACCAGCTGACTGTATTTCTGGATGTATGGACTTCTTGTCCAAATTCAACAACCATGGTGCTGTACTGGTAGCCAGTCATGTTGCAGCTGATACACCTGTTCTTTATCACATCGCATAATGGCAGCTTCAGCACTGGCACGTTGTGTGTGTTGGAAAAACTGGTGTTAGTAAAGGCAAGTCATGCCACACAATACCAAACGCAAACACAAGGTGCATTTCAGGGGTGAAACAACCTCATCAGACGACTTTGGCAGTACTAAATAATTTTCTTACAGGCAACAAATCTCATCACAGGACCAAAACAAACAATGTGTGAGTCTGTCTCTCTCTCACTTTCTGACTTTAGAGACATTTGTTCTTACTTGTACATACAAAAGTGTTTCACAGTGTGTACTGTTATTTACAAAAACAGGATAAACTATTTCCTTCAACAGCTGGACACTATAGTTTTCAGCAAACTACTCAAACCAGAGTCCTGCACCAAGTCAGGTACCACCAGGTAACATGCAAAAAGTTGTGTAACAGGTTTGATATATCTTCATATAAATTCACAGGTACGGGCCCTGGCAAAAACAACGATAGTCAGCAGGTGAGAACAAACACAATCATAGCTCGAGCTGGCCATGTGCCACACTCATGAGCTTCTGCCAGATCTAACAACTGTATCGCACCGACAAAATATGCAGTAGATGTCCAACAGAATGTCATTCTGGAGCTGAGGATGCAGCTGACTGACAGCAACGGAGCAGTTACTTTGGATATGTGGACAGATGATGACCACAAAATCAGTTGTTTCAGTTTGGTTTATATCAAACACAAGTGGGAGCTAACTCAGTGAGTGCACTGCACATCTGAGTGGGACGGTACATATCACAAAACAGTGTGATGGCAAAATGGTGTGTTTACTCACGGGTCAGGTTGCAAGACTTAATATTAATGGGGCGGGACAGGTCCTGATTTAACATGGAGATAATTACAGGTAGCGGTTGCTTTCAGCGCTGAGCTTTGCAAAACTGGACCCATGAAGGACTCTGTCACAAACAGGAGTAGTGCATTTGTTGTGGATTTATGTCACAAGAGTGGTGCATTAGTGAGTATTTACAGTAGAGCAGCAGAACAACTCAATATAAACAACATGTTCCATGTATTCATCATACTACAGGAACATGTTGTGGAGTGCTATAGCATGGGTTATAAATGTATTTTTGATTGTTTTTGGACATTAATGGACTCTATGGTACAAAGGAATAAGTGTTATGAGCAGGGCCGACCCTTGGCATAGGCAGTATAGGCGAATCTAAGGGCATCAGGGGCGCCACTAATGGGAGGAAAAAAAAAATCTAAATGTCTATCTTTTACTATTCTTTACTATTACTATTCCTACTATTATTTTTGAAATGTGACTTAATGCCACAACAACATCATTCAATAGCAAAGCCTACTAAATAATAGAGAGGCCTTTTTGCTGGGTTCCTGCCACCCCCCGGCCCTCCTCCGCAGCTCGTTACATTTGACCTGCTCACTGGGGGAGATGGGTGAGTTATCCAACATCACATGAACCCCGAAATATGCTGTATTGTTATCATGTTAAAAGGACAAAAGCTCTCTGATGCCTACTCAACTACCACCAAGAAACACCAATATAAAAACATCGCTATTGGCTATTGGCCAAATTGTTATTTTAAACACTGGTCTCAGTATCGGCCCAGAATTTCATAATCAGTGCAACCCTAGTTCAATTAGAAAGTTACTTTGTACGTTTCATTATTATTTTACAATGTCATATACTCACCTAGGGCACCAAATGTGGCAGGGCTGGCACTAGATATGAGGCTTTGGATACACAGGTAACACACCTCAGCAGGACTGATCTCTTTGTTTGCTTTTGTCTCTTTTTATGACACTTGTTGACAATCAGAAAAACGTAGAATAACACCAGACTTTTCTCTTAACTGAGTTAATGTGACCTCAATTTGGGAAGAAAACAAAAGCATCCTCAGCAGACATCTCAACAGACTAATGACATCTTTTCTTCTACAATATTTGCCATATACAGTATGTCGCCATTATTTACACAGAGGCAATTCTGCAGTGAATCCCTATGATGGCAGGAGAAGTGGTTGCTGGGAGATGATGTGACAGAACGACAAAAACCTCCAGTGAATGACTGATTGATTAACCTTATTATCGCTCATTAGGAAATTATGGTGTATTCATAAGTCTGTGACAGCATAATACAAGAATGATAACAAGCCGATACAGTAGTGCCTCAGCATTAATTGGCAACATTTAGGCATCAATATCTTTGTATTAGCAGCATCGTCAGTACCAGATCACAACCCCAAAACAAAGCATAGGTAAGAGGCCACTAATATAGATCTTTGTAATCAAAGTAAGTCAACGCTTATAACTGCTATAATTTCACTCTTTGTTTTGGTTTTGTTCAGAGCTCAGCATCTTGCACAAGGGCATTCTGTAACATGTTATCATGCTGTTAATGGACACATCAGTCACTGTGGGAATATGACAGTCTCTCTAAACTCCCATACTCCCCTTCTTCTCTTTGTACACCTGTTGTACTGGAGATTCTCTCTCCAGAGAAATCAACAACTGGAGTCTGGTGAGTCTCAAAAGGTCAGGTCAGAGAGTCAAAGCCACATAATGGTGTTCCCCAGTGTTTTGTTTCCTCCGGGCCTTTTTCTTTTTCTGTCTGAGGTGTCTTCTACAACTGCAGGGCAATATCGATCAATGGAGACCGACTCAGGTAGAATTTTATTTCAACCCCTTTGCTCTAAGTTTTTTTTAAATGTCATGTGTTGTTCCTCTTGTTTCTGATATTTAGAGTTTTGAACTGAATACTGTTCTATATCAGATAACTAAAGAGATTTTTTAGTGATTACAGTAGAATCTCTTATTATTATTACAAAGCAATTAAGTTGAAGATTAATTTGATAGATGATTCATATCGTAAATACTCGAACAGCGGCTGATGGCTAAGATATTAACTGGCTGAACTGTTAAAGAGAACTGGGCAAAAAGTACTGAGTTTGTAGTGATGTGCATCTATGTAGAAGTGATTGGAAATAATTGGTGAATAAGATGAAAGCATTTCTCTCAAAAAGAGCAACTCAAAGCAGCAGATTGATTAATAGAAATGTATTTCCATCCACCTGTTTTTTGTGCATTGAAAAAACGTGAGTGGAAAACACAGAAATTCCCAAAACAAGATTAAATTATCACATTGGACAGTGTAGAAGATGTGTGTGTATTGATAAAAACAAAATGGAAACAGATTTAGTAAATAAATGATGGCATGAAGCATATGACTAGAATGTTGAAGCAAATAAACATCATGTTTTCATCATATTTTCCAGTCTCCATTCATTTGAGGTTTGACAACTGCTCTTTCAATTACGTCATCTTGTTGCATCCTCTTCTTCTGCTATGGTTTAATCAGTACAGTTGCCAGAATCAAATGTTGACTCTGATACAATGGATTTATACGTTTCATACATATCATATCAACATTTCTAAATGGACGTGGTTTTAATTACATGTTCTCATCAGAAGGAGGAGGAGATGGTGGATGGCATTGGATCGACACAAGACAATTGCCAAGTTGCAGACCGCACTTGAGACCAACCAATAACAAAAGCAGGTATTTTTAATGGCACATAGGAACATTTCCAGACGTGTTTGTTGCAACCAAACTGGGGATTTAAAGCCAAAACATGATGTTTTCCTGACTCTAACCAAGTGTCTTTGTGACTATACCTAACCATACATTAGCTAAGTTAAATTATTAGATAAGTTTCAACATTTACTCTGGAGAATTAGCACCACAGGCACTGTTTATCTTGATGGGCCTAACTCCAAATATTCACGTATTTTCTGTTTAGTCTTGCACTACATTTGGATGGAAGCTTCAATTATGACGTTATGCTGTTATCATGATAGGTTCTAGCATTGGTAAGCCTCTATTGGGTCATAGTGGCCCAAATGTTTTTGTGGAAAAGGGTTTTTTATTTTACAATTTTCCTTTTCAACTGCTGTATAATTTTATATACTTGCAGAGTGGGGTTTTCGAGAGATGGTGTCGTTTTTTTCCATGGATACAGATACAAATAAACATCTAATTCTAATGCAAAAACGCACAAGATAACCTGTATTTACTGAAAACCCTTCACTTACCTTGGTTATTTCAGTCAGCCTACTTTAGGAAACTTTGCACACATGTAATATTTCCATGCTGCAACTATGAAACCTTATGAGGAGAGGATTGCTAAGTTATGTCTGTTTGCCAACACTTAAAATATTGAGTCTACTTCTTTTCTACAGGAAGTATGAAATAAGAGATAACACTGCATGTGTCTAAATATGTCACCATAATTATTGCCTCTTATGCTCACTGAAGGTTGAAGCAGTCTGGTACTCATTGACTTGGAGACCCATAGAGAAGGAAATTGCTATCTCAAGTGTGGATGATAAGGAAATAGTAATTGGGTGCCAGAGAGGGCAATTAGCTCCACTCTGAGGAATAGCATGGAGATGGGGAGTCACTGGCATCTGTTCAAAGGTATCATTTACCTCCATTTATGTATATTTATATGTCTTCTCTTTAAAATGTTTATATACTTAATCCCATTTTGTATTATCATACTAAACGTTAATCAATACTTGGCATCAATAGTCATTTAATGTGTTTGTCTTTTAATCTACATATTAGATGATGTCAGCAAAATATTGCCACAAACTTGGCAATAAACACATTTTGACAAATTGCGGCCCTTAAAGGAGCAGTTTGGAATTTGGGAAAACATCATTTTTCTTATCTTGCTGTAAGTTCAATAATAAGATTAGCACCACTCTCATTTCTGTTCTACAGCCAAGAGCTGGTTATCTTAGCTTAGTATGAAGACCGTTTGCTTGGATCAAACAAACATACAACATGTTAATTTGTGATCTTTAGAGGTGCTGACAGGTGGATTTTGTTATATTTCTACAGAGCTACGCTAGCTGTTTCCCCTTGTTTCCAGTCTTTATGCTGAGCTAAGCTAACCAGCTGCTGGTTCCAGTTTTATATTTACTGTATAGACGTGAAAGTGGTTTCAATCTTCTCACCTCACTCCTTGCAAGAATGTGAATAAGCCCACCCAAAATGTCGAAATACTCCTTTAATGTGCATTGTCCTTGTCATGTGTTATGTAACTCTATAAATCACGCAATAACAGCAGGGCTGTTGTACGGCCAAGGTGCTGGCTCCATCCCTGAAGTCAGCACACTGGTGACATTTCTTGAGACAAAGCACTGATGCCTCTGTCAGGGCGGCCGAGCTGAGCTGTCTTGCCAACCCTGAAATGAGTGGCCCATTCAGTAATGGCAATACGATGGTAGTGATTAGGGATGGAGTGTCTATTTATCACCAGGGATAGTGGCACTCAGCAAGACAGGCAGCAGGTACAGTGAGGGAGGACAAGTAGTGCTGACAAAGGTTTTGCTAATCAGACTTTTAGCTCCCAATACAGCCCCAATAAATCACTCAGCAAGTGCTGTATAAAACCTCCGTTCATTCCAATGCACTGAAAATCCGACACATTTAGATATGAAAGAAGCCTACAGGCACACGTTCTGTTAAAAAGGACTTTTTGTTGATTTTTGCATTTTGAATATGATGCATTTTTCAGAAACAACTAACATTTTGTTTCAGTGCAAATGGGGCCACCCCTTCGGATTTGCATCTCCATTAAATCAACTAAAGAAGCAAAGCCCCAGGGCTGCAAAAAAAGCACACAACCTAAACTCACACTGACATAAATCGATTCAATCATCACATCACAAGCAAGACATCAAGACAGAAGATTAAAAACACTGTCAATGTCCTCTGAGAGGCTGTGTTCATATAAATAAATAAATACAAATTCTGCATTCATTTTAACCTCACAGAAGGTGAAGTTGTATAACTGCACAGCAGGCTTGATTAGACTCACTGTAGAAGTGGTTACAGCTTAATAGCTTTTTCAAGCTCACTTTTTTAATTTGTCCAAAACAGGCATAAATTGCTTTTTCTTTTATTCATTGTCTAAGTTTAGTTTAAATACAACTTTTTAAAGCTATTAGGGCTGCGCACATGAGCTGTTAACTGGACAAACACACGTGGCTCATTTCGCCAATTTATTTATCATAATGTATCATTTTGATCCCTTAATTCTTTTAATATCACGGCAAAAAGGAGAAAAACTACAATGCATTATTTCATTTTAGTTTGAGTGATTAATAAAGTTCTTCGATATTTAAGGAAAACGGATATTTTCATCTGGCTGAAAGCACACAAAGTGATATTCATGATGACAAAAAAAAAATCAATGTAGAGCAGATCAAAGACAATTCAGGGAAATGTCCTCAAAATGTGACTGGTGAAATTAAATCAGTTTAACGCCATTTGATGCAGTTTAAGCTTCACTTATAGGATTAAATTTTCTGACAAATTAATGATAGATGAATCAGTGGGAAGTCAGAAGTGATTCCTCAAACCACAAATATCCCTAAAAAGTAACTGTGAAAGTACTCCACTCCCACTGAGACGTAAAATGCTACAGCACAGAGTTCAATTTAACTGTGCTGCTGCTCCTCGAGGCACGTTAAGGCATGGTGCAGCAAGCATGACAAAGAAATCAGGTAAAGTGAATAACACCTGTTTTTCTTTTTTTTTATTCTTGTCTTTCTTCACGGTGCTCAGGCTGAGGACCTAATTAGAAGACAACACAAGGTTGTCAGAGTAAACACAGAAGCTCCCACCACCTCTGCCACCAACATGAAACTCTGCCTCCAGTTTGCCTGTCTACCTTCATTTCTCAGCCTGCTGCAGCAGAGAGTGAAAAACGAGACTTTCTGAAGGGTGATTACTCAACGGTGAGAACAAATCTGCATTGCAGTGTTGCAGCTTTAAAGTACAAACAACCTCTTACTTGTACAAACATATTTGTAATGAAGCTCTGCGATGCTGAGGGAAAACAAGTCTGCTCTGAATACTTGTACGGGATTTGACTGCTCATCTCCCTCGTTGCCTTGTATAGTTATAGGCACTTTCACACCTTACCTGTTTGGTTTGGTTAAACGAACCCTGGAGCTTTTGTCTGGTTAGTTCGGTTTCTTTGGTGTGGTGTGAAAATTGTCAAACAAGTCCTGCTGTGAACAACTCAACCGTGACCACTTCAAAGTGGACACTGGTCAAGTTTGTCTGTGGTGTGAAAGCAAACAAAGACCACATGATTTTTTTTTTTATCTTAAGTATGTGATTTTAATCTGCTGTTGTGGTCATAATAAATCTGTATAGGAAATCAGTTTGTAAAACATTTAGAATATGGTAACATTTTTCATGATCAGTCACACAGTCAAAAGTAGTTCGAACTGTGGTCTGCTGTGCTTGTATCCTGCACAAGATACTTTTTTTTTTGTTTGTCATTATTCATAACATGCAGCTGAGTTGCAGTCTAATAATGCTCATAATCAGAACCGTAGCAACCCGTTGCCCAAAATCAATGTCCAAGTCAAATCCAGTCCCCTCCTGACCCGTTAATATAAGTCCCAGGACACGACCCATGGTTAAACACAAAGGCTACACCAGGGGCATCAAACATCTGGCCCCAAAGGGTCCAATCTGGCCCACTGGATGACTTTGCACACCAATACATATTGTGCAAAATACTACCAATCAGTAGCTGTCTCAGACTTCTATCTTAAAACAATGTTGGTCAAACCCTATTGATAAGGCACTACCTAAACTAATTAATTTGTAATCAGTTTGTGAGGAAGGGGATAACTTAACCTGCGTCCTCAGTAGTTTCCACTTTAGTTTGTTGCGGTGATGCCAGTATTATTACAAAGCAGTGGAAATGTATGCGTGTGTGAGCAGTAGACTGACTGAATGTGGAAAAAAGAAATACTGTTAAAATTGCACTTGTTTTCTTAAGACATCTCAGGCTAGGAAATATCTGGAGTTATTCATAAGTTATTTTGAAATGGTTTACTAGTCCGGCTCACTTGAGATCAAATTGAACTCAAATTGCCCATGAACTAAAATGAGTTTGACACCCCTGGGCTACACAGTCACTCACTTTAAACCGTACCATTTTGGCAGAATTGAAACTATGTTTCTACTCAAAATGTTGAAGTTTAGAGCTCCAACAATACATCATTTAATCAATTAGTCATTAATCTTAAACTTATCACCAACTAACTTTATAATCAATCAATACTTTTGAGTAATTTTTAAAGACAAAATAAAGAAGAAAAAATTCTCTAATTCCAGCTTCTAAAATGTGAATATTGTCTGGTTCCTGTACTCCTCTACCACGGTACACTGATTATCTGTTGTAGACAAACCAAGACATTTGAGGACATCATCTTGGACTTTGGGAACATTGTTCGACATTTTTCACCACTTTTTGACATTTTTTAGACCAAATAACTGATCGATTAATGGAGAGAATAATCGACCGATCAATCAAAAATGAAAATAATAGTTAGCTGCAGCCCTAGTGAGATTGTTGTGTAGAAAAAGAGTATGGTCCACAGTCTGTGGTTTAAGATGGGCGCTCCGTTCTTGATTCACAAAAATTCTTGTGGCTGATTATGCTTGACAAATTTTGCTGATTAAGATGTTGAAAATACCACATAATCATTTTCATTTCTGATTTCTCCACAAAAAATCAAGCATATTTCTGTTCTCACCTGCTGCCCACCTGCATTTAGTTCATTTTCACCCGTGTGAGTACCTGTGAGTTTATACAGATATATTTTTTGTCCCTTACATAGCTATTTTTGCAGGTTACCCAGGGTACCTGACCCAGTGCGAGACCCTGAAATAAGTCCTGATGATGCAGGATGACATCACGAAAACTGTCAAATCAATGAGTTACCGTTCAGTCTGTATAATATCCATGTTTATCCCTCTTAAAAGTCAGTGTGAACACAAATCAAACCAGAGCTAAAAACACTGACTCATCCAGTCTGGACTGAATGAACAGCAGGTGTGAACTCGCCTTGTTATCATTTCCAAAAAGGTAAGAACGAACGAAAACGAAAAGAGTCTTAAACTACAGGCATCTGGATATTGTGTTTAACAATCCTTGAAGTATTTAAAATATGCATGATACCAGAAGAAAAATTTGCATTTTAATTGTTCAACATAATGTAATTGTTGTGCAGGAGTAGCCACGGCAGAAAAGAAAATTAATTAATGAGTGTAATGACTCATTGGGTACATCGCTGTCGTACCTTGTAGGTGTTCTGCTTCACCAGCAGCATGCAATGTTCCCGACAGCATTTGATGCTGGTTTCTCTGTTGATGAGTATTCAACAGCGGTGGCAAAGATTGCCGTCGGACTCAGCCCAGATTTGCCTGGGACGTGAGCCTGATTGGCATGGCTGACATGCTACTGTGTGCCAAGGAGCTGAGTAGACTGTTGCCCAGTGGTGTGTCCTGCTCAGATGCTAATGTAATGATTTACTGCTAATAAAGAGGCATCATTGTGACTGGGCAGATGACTCTCTGCATCTCCGCAATCCAGGTTTTCGACTGGCTCCCAGATTTCAAAAGCCGAATTAAACTGATGTGACGGGAAAAAATGATCCGATGAGCCAAGGATAAAATTAAGCAGATGATTGCCTCTCCTACCAGAGCTGGTGATTCACACTTACTGGCTGTGATTTGACTTAACATTGCTAATTAACATGGAGAAATCATGAAAGGGACCAATTAGATCCTGCTACTCTAATCTCTGTCAGTCTAGCATGCTGCACACTCAAAGCTGCTGCCTCTGCTGAAAGGAGTTTCCCCAAGGCTGCTGGTCTCCACCCAGCTACTCTCAGGACAGAGAGCTGTGTGGCTGCTTTTTTTTGTTCATAGTACATTAATTACGGTCTTGATCAGCGTCCAAGCTGTGAAAGCAGTCTCCAACATTAGTGTTAATGACCGCTAACCTCTAGAGCATGCTAAACAGCCTTCTCTGGGGGAAGAGGGGAGCTCTTAACTTCAGGCCAATAAAGAAGAGGGGACCGCACAAATGATGAGCACACACAGCTCAATATTTAGGTGGGTAACATCAACCTAACTGTAAAGAGCGAGTGATACGTACATTATATTATTAAACTGTTTGATCAGACTGGCATATTTGCTTTTTCAAGATTGCTTAAAAACCTATATAACTGTTGTAAAGAGGCTCATACAATAAAGTGGGGGAGAAATCATCTCCAACCAAGAAATAATTCAGCATTTTAGCACCAGTTTCCTTGACTTGAAGTCAGTGGGTTTTCTCCAGTATTGAGTGAGACGACAGAAGTCGGCAGTCGATCAACGGCCGCCATGTAAACATATGAGGCAACTGAACAGGTCACTGTATCTCCATTAAAAGTGGTTATTTTCGCCACAGATTGTTATTACAAGTGGCTTTAATGTCTCTTTACCTTCATCTGTTATTGTCTCGTCAAGCTGAAGTCTCGTTCTTAAATCTCATGAGATGTGATTTGTTGCAAGAAGACAATTGTGGTAACATGAGTGAGAGTCGGAGGAAAGAGTAACAGGAATGGTTTGTTGTATGGAGTACTGAATGCACAGTTCAATGTCATCAAAAGAAATTTCAATGTTATGGATGATTACTTAGCTGATTTTGAAAATGATGACAAGGCCTTTGACTTTGATGGCCACCCGTATTTATTTGAGCTGAAGTAAATGGATATAAAGCACCTACTAATTAAAGAGCAGACAAAGAGAAAGAGAAGGCACAACAGGCAGTGGAGGATGAACCAGCTGCTGCAAGGCCGTGAAGCTTGAGAGACTGGCTGTGTTCCTGTAACCCTATGTCCACAGAGGAAGATTATCTAAGCTGTAAAACATGTCCAAGGATAATACTTTGGACTCTACACAATGGCCAAGACCACAGGGACCTAATGGGCAACTATCCATCGACTAACCTTACTAACATGTTTGCATGCTAGTAGGTGATTTCTTTACCTAGGTATGCCACTGATTGATGAGTAATTACTCCTGCATGTTGTAGTTTGGCTTCATACTTGATCCTTTCCTCTCGTCCAGCCACTGCAGGTGGGTGTGTGTGATATCTTCGAAAGTATAGGATGGTCAAACATAGGCATATAACTGATCTTACTGGTCATATACCCAAACATTAACATATTTTTACATCATGCAGGTGTAACACGCTGGTAACAATATTCTACTGGCACTTATTCTATTACTGTGAATGTCAACTGCTGAAAATGGAAAATCAATCCATATAGATTTGTTATAATCAGTCCTAAATCAGTTGATATTTTGCACTTACTTATCGTTAACTGAGGGATTGTTTTGCTGTTATCCTGCCATGCTTTCATGTGTAACATTATGTCAGATAATAATATAATAACATAATAACTTAGCGGCAAAACTGACCTCGCAAGTGGGCTTGCAACAGTTTGAGATCTTAATGGAACAATAACCGTCTCAGACCATATCGTAGTTTCATAGTTTCATGGTATTACAAAATTTATATTATTATCAGTCAAAATGATCCCTAAAGGAATGGAAATGGGAGGGTAATTTGTAGTTGAACAAACCTTTTATTACCATAATTGGAACTTGAAACCATTTTGTTAATGTAAGTACGTGCAAAAAATCTCCCCATCAGAAGAAAACTAAAATAAAGGGGAGATTCAACGTCCAGCTGCATTTTTTTAATATTGTAACAAATGTACACGGTATAATAACCATCAACTTTTATATCAAGGTATACCTTGAAATGGGTATATTGCTAGTCTGAAGCAGGTCTTCCCACTCCTGGAACAGCAGTTTTCTTTGGGAAAATGTGCTTTGGATTCCCTCTTCTCCTTGACTGGCAGTAGTAAAAATGGTCACTGCCAACCTGATGGTCTGCAGCCACAGTGTATGGACAGGAGTGTTACGATCCATTTGTAGCACAACTTGCCTTATAATATCTAACAAACTAATATCCAACAATGGTAGGCTATAAAAGCTGTGCAAAGTGTAGCTTTTCATTTTGTTGGCCCAACTCAGAAACGCACAAACACCACACTGAGCTGCATTTTCTGTACTCCAACACAACAAACTATTCCTGTTACTATTCTCTCCAACTCTCACTCAGGTTTCCAAGGTTGTCTTCCTGCAGCCAGTCACATCTTGTGAGATTTCAGAACGAAACTTCCACTTAACTTAGACAGCAACAAACACAATGGCTCACGGTAAAGAGACACTTCAGCCACTTATACTAACAACCTGGGCCAGTCTGTAGTAAAAATAACCACATTTAACAGTGATACAGTGACAGTTTTCACACGCTCCATATGTTTACATTTTGGCTGTTGGGCGGCTGCTGGCTGCACAAATATACACACAAATATATGGGGAAGTTGGGTTCAGGTTGAAAAATTCCAAAGTCGTCCTTTAACTTTCAGGTTGGCCTACAAAAAAGAAAAAAAGTCATCCCTACACTGGTCTGTAGAGTTAAGGGTGCTATTTCTTCTCATTAGACATCTATCATTACAGTATATTAGCATGTTCCAAGACACTGACGTTCCCATTTCATTTTATTACTCTTCTTTAAGCTCACCCTAATGACGAATAAAATAAATAATTCAACTAATCAGAAAGAGCTCGAGTTGCCTTCACTGAGAAGCTTGTTTCAATTTCCCCACATCAATCCACACAACAGTGAGTCATGTCTCTTTTTCTGAAGCCTTTATTCATGGTAGTAATTTAAAATGGAAAGTGACTGTTTCTGATTCTTCAAATAGCATTTTAACCGAGAGACATAAGACAGTAATGGTTATCAGTCGCAATACATCAAGGTCTTTTTCTTTTACTTGACTGCTCCACTCTTATTACATTCCCATGATGCATCTTTGCAAACCGCAGATAGATGCCTCAGTGAGCACCTGTTCGCATCCCAGACCCAATAAACTCGGATTAAATGGTCCGAGCAGAGAGGCATTAAGATAAACCACCTGCTAATGGTTCAAATCTTATCAGGTGATGATTTACATTTTATTTCTTTGATAACACTTATCTTTCAAAATCCGGAAATTAATCAGCGGCTAACGTCTCATTAAACACCATCAAATAGTCACCGAAGACAGGATGTAAACATTTCCACTAAATGCATTAAATTGTAAATTAACAGCCTGGTGAATAATTAATCAGATATGCAAGGGTGATAAATTATAGCTGAATTACTACCCAGCCCATTGCCCCTCCATCTTTTCCCCTCACATCCCCTCCCAGAGTATTTGTCTATCTGCATCTGTCTATTTTCAGACCTCGTCTTCATCTTTTGATGCTCTCTCTATGCATCTACAAATACACGCACACACACAAGCACAATCAGGGGAGCAACATTCTGTGTACAGGTCTTTGCTCTCTCGTGGGGGATGCTGCAGCTCCCCACTGAGTCCTCTATGATAATGCTCGGGTCTCGTGGGACTTTGCTACGCTCTCACTCTGCCATTATTATTCACCCCGCTGCAGTCCATCTTCCATCTTCCTGGCTCTGTGTGTAACTGTCTGCCTCTGTCTCTCATCATATACCTCCCACTGTATTTGGCCTTGCTGACTGAGCCACATCCTTCACTTTGTCTGAGCAGCGCTGGAGACTGCTTGCTCCCAAACTGCCGACAAGAAAAAAAAAGAGGCACTTGAGCTGCCTAATGTTCCACTGTTTTCAGGTTGATATACTAAGCGCTCTGTTATATAAATGAGGTCATTAAATGAGCTAATTATTGTATCCATTATAAACATTTTCTTCTCACTATACTTGTCTGCCTTTAACTTAAGTGCCATTAGAAACTTGAGGATTCAGTTGCAGATTTATGCAGCTATGTTTTGCTCCAAAATCTACTCATCATTTTCTTGACAGGAGGTTCCTTTTGAATGTGGGAAGTTCCTATTGCGTCCTGTTTTTTAGTTTTTATGTGAAGGCTGAAACTAACAATTATTTTCATTATTATTAAACTAATCTTTGGATTTTTTTTTTACCATTAGTCAATTAATGACTTCATAAAACATGAAAAGTGCCCTGTCACTTATTTCCCAAGCCCCAAGGTAAGATGCCCTCCATCTTCTGAGAGAAATATCTGGCTCTTTAGCTGCTACATGCTCCACTATGCTCAACAAATAGTCGCCAACATTGTCCATCTGCTGTCAAGTTCTGTGCCAGTAGTTTACAGTGGGTTAATCTGAGCTTGTTTGCTCAAAACAGCTGATTGCCATGGCTGGAAATAGTAAGTGTGAAGGAAAACAGTAAAGTTGTGTGCAACAAAACCAAAACAATGAGCTGAAAGTCACTAAAATGTTCCATAGAGTTGGAAAAAAAAAAGTGTGAGGTAATGGTCTATCCCTACAAGTGACACTTTCTACAAAAACATTTAAGAACGTTGCAGCGAAAAGTTGCAGGGGTGCTGTCAACTAAAGCCGGCTGATGGTGTCACCTGCAACTCAGCTGGTCAAATCGCCAGCGGCTGGTTTTAGAACGTAAATCTTGTCACCTGTTTCAACAGCCAATCACCCCTGCTGAGCACTCTGTTTCCGTCCTCACAGTGTGCCAGTGGCGGACAGTGGGTTCCTATTGTTGTGGCATATACACTATGAATACAGTGCATGCATGTTTACTTTATGGTTTTGACTGTTTCATCACTACTACAAATTTCTGTTTTAAGAAGCTACAAATTATATTCAGCTACAAAATAAGACTGAAAAGCTGGAAATCAGAACGTTGCAGAACGACGCACGTAGTTGCAAGTTTATACTTGTCCAGTTGCAAATATTTGGTCTGAACTGAGCTTTAAGATGCACGTCCACAGGATCTGTCATTTCCTCGCTTCTCGTTCATTGTCAATGTAAACAGCCATGCAATGCATTCTGGTAGCACTGCATCGGATTACGAGACACGGGGCGTCTGCTCCTCATTTGCATTAAGTTAAATCTAGGCTATTTTATCCAATTCAGTGGTGTCCGTTATGACTTGCCGCCTCTGGAAACTTTGAAACCTTTTAAACTTTTTAAAACTGTTACTGATCAAAAATGAAGACAGCTTCAGCAGCTGCACGGCTTATTTCTTGCCTCGAACAGAAAACATTTTAGTGAACTATTTTTATAACATAAGGGAAAATTGCCAAACAAGCTGCAACATTGTTCTGGTTTGAAATCTGTAAGCAGAAACCCACATGCCTTGTGGCACACCAATCAAGCATCCAGTGCTGGGAAGCAGCGAAACCCCTTGCATCTAAAAATCCCTCTATATCGACCCATACAATACAGCACTACCAAGCTGCTACTGTCCATATGCTATATTCTATCAGTGTTTATGGTTCAACTCAATAGCTTTTCATAAAAGTCTCAGGGCTGACAAACAACACATTTTAAAATACAATATCTAAAGTCATTCACTGATATTTTTCAATCTGCACCTCCTGTCCTCAATGTAGAAGCGAGACTCTCATGTCTTGCCTGTGCCAAATGAGTCCACAGGGAGAAACGCATGAATGATATAAAAACGTACTGGTAAATATCCGTGATGATGAACCATCCACGCAAAATGTCCTTTGCCCTCCACATCCTGAGACAGAATGTCAGCTCAGCTTGACCTCAGCTCCAGGGCACAGCGTCTTCACTGAAGCATCTCGCAGCACCGCAAAATGACACAGTTTTTCCCTGAGACGCCTGCATGACTGGGAGCAAGTTGGGTCTCATTTAGCGCAGACAGGAGGTCATCGAGGGTCAAAAAACAGCTCTGCAGAGGTAATCAACAACCTTGCTTCAGGTCTTCTTGTTACCAACTGATGTCACTTCATCTTGTCCTCAATCGTGAGCGTACATTTAGAATAACAGCTGATTGAAAACAGGTTGATTTACAAGCTCTGAGATACAATTTGTGGCTGAGAATGTCTAGACACTGAATATATATATATATGCCTCAAAAATCTTTAAAAAAGTGTCATGGAGATAAGTTAAAAAAAAGTGTTTGGTTGCTCAAAATATTTTAGGATAACAACCTACACGCACTTTATATTTGCCTGAGGCGTATGCAAAGTTGAGCTCAGTCAACATTTTTTCCTCTTTGACAATTATGCTAGAAATAGTTACCAATACATTCCTCTCCATTTCCGGCGGTGTTATGTATATGTGTCATGGTTCGATACACACACTGTATTGTTCAGCAGTTGGTGAGACGCTGCAGGCAATCTCTGAGACGATTTGATGAAGTTCCTCTCCCTCAAAACTTCACTCTCTTATAAAACTTTCACTCTTCTGTGAAAGAAGGGTGTGTTGTGCGTAAGCAGACTTTCCATTTGAACTGGCAGCACTGACTCTCTCTGGCCTCTGGGCCCCAGCATCCTTTTGAGGTTGAACAGATTAACAGCAACAACAATGAGCAATGTATTCCCGTTTACTCTACCAAAGAGTCAATTACATCTGGATTATAACAGCGATGACAGAAATACACTTGAGCTATTTTCAATCTAAATGCTTTATCTCCATGAAAAGTTTATTTGATTGTAATAAAATTGAGACCTCAAGCTAATGCAGGCATTTTGTACTGCATACAGACATCTCAAGCTGACAGCGGTGTTGTACAGGGAGATTTGCGGAATTGTTTTTTTTCCTGCTCTGGGATGTTGCAGCGAGATATGTGCTTCTGACAGTGTGCAACTTCCACCACAGTTTCAAGAAAATACTACAATATTCTGCTTCATTCTGCTACTGACACAGCCCCTACTGTGCTTCTCTTCACATTTCAACACTGGTAAGCTCACAGCAAGTGACCACAACACCACATGAATGTAGGAGAAAAAATAACCCAGAACATACACACTACAGTCATGCTATTGGCTCTATATGTGAGACTGCACTTAGGCACAGTGGTGCTTTGGACTACATGCCAGGATGGTTATTATGACGATGCTACCTTGATGCTGATATTTAGTGGGTGTGGGTAGGGGTGGGGGACAGCATAGTATTGCAATATTTTTGTGTGGCAATATCGTTTTGTCACACATTGCCATGTATCGATTTTCTATAATATAAATGATCAATGTTACTAAACTTAAGGTAGCATTATATCGTATCTTGGATTCCCACCTCTATTAGCTGGTTAAATGTTCATCATGTTTATAATCTTAATTTAGGATTAGGTTTGGTAATTAGCACTAAATACAAGGTACAGTTGAAGATGATGGGAGGTAGTTGGTTTTTCAGGTGGTCAATCAAAGACAAAAGTACTGGACATACTAAAATGTTGACTTGAGGATGAGGGGTCCATGCACACCTGTATTAGATTTGATGCCAATACATCCAAAAGTTGTTGAGACCTTTCATTGTGGTGGTGGAAAGTAACTTAGTACATTTACTCTTATGTACTCGTAAGTACTTAAAATTGCAATGTATGTGGGATTTAAGGGCATACATCGGCAGAAATGGTATATAACATTCATAACTGTTTTCATTAGCTTATAATGACTTGAAAATTTGAATCTTTGTGTTTTCATTATTTTAGAATGAACTGTTTTTTTGTTGTTGTTGTTGTTTTTTTAAGATTTTTTTAGGGCATTTTTGCCTTTAATTGATAGGACAGTCAAGGGTGAAGGGGGGAGAGAGAGGGAGTGACATGCAGCAAAGGGCCACAGGCTGGAGTCGAACCTGGGCCGCGAACAGCCTGGTACATGGGGTGCCTGCTCTATCCACTAAGCTACTGACGCCCCAGAATGAACCGTTTTTAACTACATATGGTGCAGGTCCTCTTCCATGGAGTCTGCCATGTTGTTTTTACAGTAGCCTAGAATGGACAGGTCAAGGACAAATCAAACACTAGCTCCAGATAGTGGAGCAGGAGAATTACAGTGGTCAAAGCGAAAACTCAGATGGTCCTATCTGGAGCTAGTGTTTGATTTGTCCATTCTGGGCTACTGTAAAACACTAGCTCCTATCTAGTGTTTTACTCCAGATAGGGCCATCTGAGTTTTCGCTTTGACCACTGTAATTCTCCTACATGCTTGGCACATGGGAGAAGCTTCAGTTCCGCAACCCCGTCACTGGATGTCACTAAATCCTACGCACTAGTCCTGCTCCTAATGATACACACTGAACCTTTAAGTACAATTTAAAGGTACTTGTTCTCTATTTAGGTATTTCCATTTTCTGCTGCTTTAGACTTCTACTCCATCATGTCTCGATGGAAATGGTACTTTTTACTCCACTAACATTATTTAACACCTTTACTTCTTAGTTATTTTGCAGATACTGAATAAAAATTCAACATATAATCAACAAATTAATTATGATGTATCATTATAGGTAATGATAAGACTGTATTGATACCTTGTTGAAATTCATAAACTACATAGCAGTATATACAGTAAAAAAAAAAAAAAAAAAAAGCATCCAAGCAACACAAGCAATGCACATATTAATGCTTAAAACAACATACATTATTCTGAAATGGGCCACTCTGCATGATGAGTCCTTTAACTTTTTATACTTTAAGTATACTCTTATGCTTGCACTTTTGTACTTTTACTTAAGTAAAATTTTGAATGCAGGACTTCTACTTGTAACAGAGTAACTCTACACTATGGTATATAAGATAAGATGGTTAACTGCTTAAAACCACTGGAGGACATCAGAGAATTTCCCCAAATTCTTTAGGAAACATCCACTAGGGATCATGAATGTCTGCACAAAATTTCATGGCAATCCATTCAGTAGCTGCAGAGATATTTCAGTCTGAACCAAAAGTGGTGGACCAACCAACTGCCAGACTGCTCGAGTGGCTAAAAACTCAGTCTATCCTATTTAGTGCCACTTTGCTTACGCATCAGCACTCGTGAATTGCTCACTGGAAGAAAAATGAAGCACGCGCCATGACAGAAACACAGCTCCTTTCTTCAGTCTCTTCCACTGACACCCACGAGACTTCACACTCACTTAAGTCTCGCCTGAGATGTGGAATTATAGGCCTGATTGTGCTAATTATCCAGTCACTTTGCCATCCTGGTTTGGCTCAAGAGATTTTCACTGTGGTGTAGCAGGAGTTATTGCCAGTGCTTGTTGCTAGTTACTCTGAAGAGGCTTCATGGGAATCATCCACAAACACACAGGGGGGCTGTTTAATCTATAAACAGCAGCAATTGTAAAAATCATAATCACATGAGATTTCACTGCGAGATGTGCACACTACAGCCTATGTAAGTTCAGCATGACAGCAAGTACATATTACTACAGAGGATACAACTATCTGACACACTATTAATGTCCCTTCATGTTCTCTTGACAGCAAAGACAGCCAAAAGTCCATCTGCAGGTTAATATCACATGGCAGACCAACAGATAAATAAAATACATAGTTAGATTTTGTCTACTGAAAATTTAACAAGAGCACAGCCTTTGAGTCCCATGATGCACCTGTGCTGTGTCCTACAGGCTAAACCAGTCTGTGTCATCAAGATGAAAAAGAGCTTACTCATAAAGCCTACATATTTTATGAAATAGCCTTCTTTGGTGTGAGTGCAGCTTCAAAAAGCCAACAGTAAAACAGCATCCACAAAAACAGTCATCTTTAAAATGTAAAAATATAAAGTAGGCACCGACATTTTTAGTTACCTTTCCGTCAGCTCCGCTAAATTTGTGCTAAATTTGTGCTCCTATATCTATTTTACAAGTTGTGCTTGTCAGGTTGGTGTTGAAAGGTGGTGGTGTTTGGCTGCAGGTCGCTTATCGGTATGAGGAAATGAACTCACCAGTCTGTAAACACTTCTCTACTGCGACTCTGCTAGCTGGCCAGGTCAAGGTTTTCAAATGTAAACATCAGTAAACACCAAGGCGAGATGGAGAAGATGGGCATTAGCTACAATCTCAACCACATGTGCAAGCAAGACCATCTTTGCATTGGATTTTTCTGCCGCACTAGCATCCTTCTAGCCATTGTCCTGGCGTTGGATGATATACTGGACCGCCTCCATGCTGCATTAGTTTCTAACAGGCGATCAGTGACTGTAATAATCTTTTGTTTCACTGAAACTTCACAAAAATTCGGGAATACCAGACAGCATTTAACCAGGTGACACTTCCTCTAAATGCCGATCTGACAGAGCAGAGGACTCTGGCGAGAGAAGTGGAGGAGACGTGTACTTTATGGTAACTGGTGTGACAGTGGGAATGACAGATGCTGTCCTGCTCGCCCTTTGCCACGAGGGGAATAAACACTCTACATCACTGCTATACGCCCTTCACAGGCAGCTACTGAGCAGAGTTGCTGCCCACACAACCACGCAGCCATCTTGTTAAGGTCAGGATTTGTAAACAAACTATGACACATGCCCCCAGTAATGCCACGGGTGGAGCCGATCAGAGTCTAAAGCTCGTTCCAGGACATGACTGTCAATGTGACTGAGGATGTCAATGAGTTCACTAAGTCTGTGGGTGGATTTCATTTGTAAAACAACAGAAGCAACTGTCCCCAAAACCACAGTTAAATTCCACATTCATTTCACAACTAGAAACCTTGGAATACAAGAACCAACTGGGGACATGGACAATGAAAGCAGCAGCCTACAAAGTAAAAAGAGACACAAAAAAAGACTAAATTACAATGCACTAGTTCAAGGAGCTGACAGGATTTTACTGGAGTTGTACCTTGTATGAGTCTGTGTGATTCACATAACGTATACACAAGCATATTCCTCCATTTTACCTAGCCTTGACTCGGTGTACCATGCATTTCTACATTTTATTACAAATGCAAAGTCACTTAATCATCACTGCATTCTTTATGATTTGGTGGATTGGACGTCACTGACCATTTGCAGACAACAGCACTGGTATATTTTTATGTATAATGCAATTTTGGGCAAACTCCAGCCTAACTCTGCACCCTTCTGTGTGTCAGAGGTGGTAGTTGCCAGCTACACTCCTCCAAGTAGTTACTTTTTAATGTTCCCAGGTTTTAACAGATATTGGGAAAACTGTATTCTCCTGCTCTGCACCGTGGACATGGAACAATCCTCAAAAAGATCTAAAATTAGAAACACTTACATCCATTGATGAGTTTAAGGACATCATAAAGACTGTGGTGACAGAGACTTGTGCTTTTTTTTCTTGTGAGGCCATTATGTTTTGTAATGGAAATGGTAATGGTAATGGTCCTGCACACACATTCACACACTGGTCGCCGAGGCTACCACAAGGTGCCACCTGCTACTTATTTTTTAACACACTCACACAGGAGCAGCCATTAGGAGCAATCTGGGGTTCAGTATCTTGCACAAGGATACTTCAACACATGGACTGGAGGAGCCAGGGATCGAAGAACTGACCTTCCAATTAGAAGACGACCCGCTCTACCTCTGAGCCACAGACAACTGTTGGAATAGTTATTGTTTTATTGTGGATTTCTGTGTCATATGTTTCAATGAATTTGTTGCATTTCAAATGTGTTTTGATTGGCTGCTACCTTGGCCAGGTCTCTCTTGTAGAAGAGATTTGCAATCTCAATGGGATTTCCTGGTTAAATGGAGGTTGAATAAACAAATAAAAATACATTTAAAATGACTTCACGTGACAAATCAATGATTGACTGTTTGATAGATAATCCATCATAATTTTCCAGAGTCGTAATACTCAGATTACTTGTTCTGTCTAACAGGTCAAGAACCCAAAGGCAGGTCCAAAAGAACTGGTGAATATTTGGCATCATCTATAAATGACAGTTCCAGCAACCATTAAAACAGCTGCCAACTCTAATCTGGCTAATCGATTATTGACTAATTGTTCCAGCACAAAAAGCTGTACAAGCTACTTAACAATTACATCACTGGCGTCTGTGTGCTCAGCAGAACAGACATTGCTGAAAAGAACAAAATCTTTTTTTTAATCTTACAAAACGCAAGCAAGTCCAGTTGCCTACGATATAGCACTTATGATTACCATGACCTGGATGACTGAGAATCTTCACCGACATCTTACAATATGTTTCTTATGATGAACCAATAAGCCTCGCTGAGTGACTAGCTAATAAATTACATTTGCATCTCTGCGTCCATGAGTGAATGACCACAGGCTTGAGAGCGGCAGCCCTTAATAGGAGTTTGTAGTGTTGTGGAATAAAAATAATGGTCTCAGCGGTACATGTACCCTTGTGTTGTTATTTCTTGTTTTCCCCTCCTTCATACAGCATGTGGCTGGATTAAGTCCTCTATGGAGTGAGTCATCTCAAAGGTCCATGACCTCTAACAATGCAGGTAATGTGTGTTTTGTACTCTTACTCTGAGGATGTTCTCTTCTGTCTGTTATTACTTTAAACCCATTTTCCTCTTTCAAACCAGTAAAACCTCCATTTCAAAAACGTAGGGAACACACACTGAGGCTGGATCTGTGCAAAATAACCCTGTAACCTATTAGACGGTGATAAATCTGGTCATACTTATGTGTGTGTATTTTAACCACAAGAGAATGAAAGAAAGTAGATGAAAGCCCTAAAAGACAAAAGGTTTGAGTAAAATGATCAGTGTTATCTGTTCCCATTGTGCCATTTTATCACTCCCCAATCTAATAAATTTCCTGACGATTAGAGAAAAGTGCTGAACCAGACATTAACCAATATGGAAAGTGTTAAAATAATAGTGAGTGAAAAAGTAGATGAGGAGGAGGAGGAGGAGGAGGAGGAAGGGGGGTCTAGAGGAGTAATAAAATTTGGGAGGCAACATGAGGGAATACAATCCAATATTAAAGTCCTCATTAATCACTTTTCATTACTCTTACTTAAATGAGATAAAGTCTGATGACCAGCCAGAGGACAAGTATCTCACCACATCTGAAAAGTCATACAGCTCTGACAAAACTGTTGACAGAGGATCCACATAACAGAGCAACATATAGCATGTCAGACTCACTCATAATGTTAGCTGACTGATTCAATGCCAACTACTTTTTCAAGCTTTTTGCAACAACAGCTTGTGGGAAAATATGGCAAAAGCTAGCACTGGTGGAAACATTCTGGAGCTTCTTTTTTCCTTGGTAATTGGCTCTGTCGCCAGAACAGGCCAGTCGGTCTGTTGAGCAACTCGTCAGGATCTGCATCAGGAGCTTGTTGTTTGTTTAAAAGTCATATGGTGAAGATGCATTTCAAAAAAATGTAGGTTTTTTTTTCACTTGGCACACAGTTTTAAAAATCTATTGTTCCTGCCTTACTGAACTCATTAGTTGAAATCAGAATGGAAGTGGAGAATGAAGCAGTGTTTGGTTTCATTCAAGAAGAACAGGTTTTGTGAACACTGATCACAATGAGCACCTACTGATGTCTGAGCCATGTGGTGGGAGGAGACAGACTGAAACCTAGGGAATGGAATCTCTAGGCATTAGAGTTGGGTATCAAACTCATACTTTTAAGAGTACTGATCGAATTACATTTGTACTACCGGGTGCCCATTCACGTTAAATCAGTCAGTGCCAAATTTCAGTACCTGAGAGCGCATCTGGGTGAGAGCACAGGGGTTGAAAGATTTTTTGGGGGCTCTTATTATTTGCAGTGCGACTGTGTCTGGTGGCTTTGTAATGCAATTAAAAACAATGTGCATTGCATGAAGATCCCTGTTCATGTATATTCATCTTTCTTTTTCCTTATCCAATGACATGTGCCTTTCTATATAACAGACAATATGGACAATACAATATTATAAGACAAAAAGTTGGCTAACACTGCCTTGCCTTCCTGGGACATGACCTGTGGCACAAATACCAGATTTATAACAAATATCTGACCCATGTACTCAAGCAAGATTTTCCTACCTCGCCAAGACCCTGAGAGAAGTTTCTTTGGCCCAAAAATTGTTTTTCTTGTTCCAAAGTTTTTGCTGATTCTGCTTCAGTGGAGCACACTGCATGAAGCAGAGATGCCTCAAATCGACAAAGGTGAGAATGATGACGTTGGCCTTGGTTGACCAAGTGTTGTTTATACCTCTTGTGTGAACCAAGTACAAATTTAGAGATATTACTGACTTTTTTTGTAGTTTGACTTGTACAACACCTCACCCATTATCATCTGAGAATATTATTATATTATATTATAATAATCACCTCCTATAAAATGATCTTTCTGATGGGAAACAAGTAAAAATAGTTGTAGTTTGACTTTAGATAATGAGAGATCTATTGGCTTCAAGTACTACATTTCCCTCGTAGTTGCTCTTATGCTGCATGTATTTCCTTAAGTGTTATTTTGATGAAATCAGGACATCAGAAAATTTCCTTAGGCTCTTGGCAAGCCTGGTGAACCATTACCAAGTGCATCTGACAATCTGTATATACAGAGACAGTGAGTTATGTTTTTGTTCCCAAGCAGGCGTGTAGATGTCCAAACTGCACAAGGTAGTTCAGTATCAAAATGATGATATCCTGTGACACATAAATGTTTGTCGAGTATACTGCAGACTCTCTGAGGTGTTCCAGTTATTCACTATCTAAAAAAATATCACTACTCTGTACAGAGTAGAAGTGCAGGAGAGAGTGTGTGTCAGTGTGTAACAAAGTCTTCACATCTCCCCCTGTCTCTCCCAGTTTTACACACATCAATCAAGACTCCATTAACCATGCTGGCAAAAAAAACTGCCATATCAAATTCACAAATGTGCATGGATAAATATGAATTACTGTGAAACCGGCTGATTTATTTCCAGAGAAGATGAGAGAAGCTCATACTCAGATATGACCAAAGATGTCGTCAATAGATTATAAAACAATCTGACATGAGTCACGTTTCGCGTGACAGAAGACAGCCTCACCACACACAGACATATAAATTATTTGCCCTTAAAATATCAAACCATTTGGGGAATTAACCTAAATTGTCACTCATAAGTCACGTCTAATTGTTCCAGAGAAGATGGGAGTAGCAGCATGGTGGATGTGATCCCCAGAGACCAGTGAAGGCACGAGGGAGTGAAGTTGACAGATTGTGGCAGAGATCACAACCATAACAAAGTGCAGCTTAAATCTGTGTTTGTTGTCTTTATGATTGGTGACAGTGTGGCTGTTTGTTGGCCGCTGCCATTACTGGCCGACTCCACTCACAGGCTGAGAGGGCCTCCACAGCCAACAACTACATCTCATCTCAAAGTTAATCTGCATTCACTGGGATGGACCGGCCGCAGGGAGACAGAAAAGCTTTATGTGTGTATGTGTGAGTGTCTGCCTCTAACTATGCATATGTATCTGTGGAAGTCTGTGCATGTGTGTGTGTGTGTGTGTGTGTGTGTGTGTGCAGTAGACTGTATATAGAGATGGATGACATGACAGCTCCCCAAAAGTGAAGCCAAAACATCTCAATCGCCCCCTGGTGGCCAGCTGTAGTATAGGTCATAAACCCCACCCCTCCATGTTAGCAGATGGGACATGGACGAAACTAAAAGATCAAAGTTCACGACAAATCGGATTCTCCCAGAGATGGTTTCTGTCATTTTAGGTAGTTACTATCACATTGATGTATGTTAAGAGTTCATCTTTCTGGTAGGTTTGGTTTTAATAGTTAGGTGATGCTATAAAAAGTGGGTGTGATGACATCATTGACAGTTGTGCAGTTGGGCAAATGGTAGAAGCAGCTTATTATGACCCATTATGTATATTATAAGGCAGCACCCTAGTTATTAGTTTAGGTGCAGAGATGGAAGTGAGGTGACGTAGTAGAAAAAGGAAAAAATTAAGCGTAATGTTGTTTAAAGATTGAAGAAGCCCTGATAGAGTGGGTGGAATGGCTGGTGGATGGGTCAAACAAACACAGGACTTTCACCCAGTAGACTGACATTTGTGGCCTGAAGTCATTGTTGACTTCTTTAGTAATAACGTAGCATTGTTTGCTAGGATGTATAGCATACTACGCTAGTGATGTATGTGACGTCTGTCACATGACTAACATCACCTTACGTTTGTGACAAAAGTACTTATTTAGAGTCAAACCACGATGTTTTTCCTAAACCTAACCAAAAATTATTATAGCAGAACTCAATTCATAACATTAAGGACGTATTTAAACTGCGACTGTTTGGACAGTACTATATGTGGAACTGGAAGTCAGTGGAAATGGACTGTTTCTGTTGTTATGGTAAGACGAAGTGTTGCAGACTCAATTGATATCCCAAGTGCAAGATAACAGCGCCCATATTTGGGATATTCTGGCTTCATTTTTGTACAGTGGAAGATTGGAGATGCATCATCCATCTTTATAAACAGTCTTTGGTTTATGTCATGAGTAGGAAATGCAGTAGCTGAAAACGGAAGGTTTCCTTTGATGTGTGGGTGAAATTAAGGCTAACTGTGGGTTCTTTATTGCCTAAAAACTGGCGGTGACCAAGATGTTGCTGAGCTCCACAAGATAAAAGCACATCATAAACACACTGTTAGTGTCTTTTAGCCCTAATTATAAACTAGGGCTACTCCACAGTGGAATAAATATGAAATAAAAATATGTGCACAACTGTCAGCTTGATAACATCTCTTTTCCACACAATTGTGTGCTGTTCAAATGTACTGGGGGCACCATGTGCACTATGCCACACATGCCACACATGTCAAATACAGTCAGGATTGTTTTCTTAACAATTTACCTGAAATAAATAACTGTTTTAAATCCTAATTGAGGCAAACTTTGTCAGCAAACAAATCTTTTTAAGTAGAGCCATGTGACACCCTATCATAACAGCCAGTGAATTAGTGTAATTATTGCCTAGCGTCTACAGCATGACGTTGACAGTCATAATGACACAGTCCAATTTGTAAGCTTTGTGTAATTACACGCCATCACGTTAACCACACTTTATTACAACTGGTGGAAAATGTGACATAGGGTGGCTCCGAAATGACCCCTCTCATTTACAGAAACCACCAACAAACTCTCACTTGACTGTTAGCTGCCAGCAAACCACACAAAAACCTGTCCTGGTTGGCAGTCTCTCCAGCTTCCACTCAATCCCAACATGATAGCAGAACTGGCAACGCTCAGTTGTTCCGGACCCCGTCATTACGGACTCACTCAGTGAAAGAGCCATGGTCTCTTTTTGCCCCCTCAATTTCTCCCTACCTAAAAAACATCCCTTCGACCCCTCCCCTCCTCTCTTTCTTTTATTTATCACATTTTCTGCCCCACAGAAACCTTTCAGAGGAGCAGAGAATCCCATCAGTCGGTAACACGGCGTGGCCGGCGCCCACACAGGAAGCTTTTGATTTCTGCTGGAATGTCCTGAGCTTTGGAAAACAGTCAAACTCAGTGGACACAATGTTGGTGCTAAAGCACAATAGCACACCTTAAAATCAATCCAGCACGCAATGCCACTGCTGAAAACTTCATTATGTTAATGAAGTGGTTACCCATGAGCTAACCGAGGCTTTCAAGGAAGTTAGAAGCAAATGATAGGAAATAAAATTGTCAACTAGACGAGAAAAATGAGTTTCTAACCGAGTTCAGGTCCAGGTTCGTCTGCACCCACTCTTTGGCATCGTTATATTCGTCCATCATTCCCATAATATACAGCGTGTCCAGAGAGTCAATGATAGAGGCTCCTCTCAGGCCACCTGCAAAACACACAAGAGAACTGATTTAGTGCCTGTTCAAAGAGAGACACATTCATTGGGAGAAACTCCATGGGTAACACTTTATTTAAAAATATTAGAATAAAATAAAAAATATACAGATGGTTTATAAGCCATTATAATGTAACTGTAATCAAACTGAAGGACATTTTAAGTGTTAATGAATGACTGTCAACAACTATAACTCCTCATGTGAAACATTTCCATCACATCTGTTAAAAACATTTCAGACTTCAGATTTGTCACCCAATAAATTCACATACTGTAGATAGATGTTATTTTCAGATATTTCACATGACATCACATATAAAGACATCAATTTCACCTTTAATATAACATGTGAACACACATATTTCACATATGATGAAATCACATTTAGGCACATGTGGTTTCTGGACAATTCATACGCCACTAGAATAAGCGCCCTGCGGTTGTATGCCTCTGCCAACCTGTCAAGTTGCAGTTACAGTTTATATCCATGTCTGTCCAGGCTCATATGTAGCCATGACAGCTGAGAATTCTTCAAATATGGATGTTGCCACAAAGAAGCTACATATTCTAACACACGGATGCTTCACACATATTCAATCCAGCAGCACAGAAGATCTACACAATCAGCTCAGTTTCAAGATGGACACCCAAGATTAAAGTCAACAATTTAGTATCTGACCAAATGTCTACCCTTCTGTTCCTGAGTTACGGCGATAGATAATGGCTGGAAAATTATTTTAGTGGAAAATTATGATGTCACAGTAAAGCTGACCTTTGACCTTTGGGATATAAAATGTCATCACTTTATCACTCTATTAGACATTTGTGTGGGTGGCACGATGCTGCAGTGGTTAGCATTGTCACCTCACAGCAAGAGGCTTCCTGGTTCAAGTTTGCATGTTCTTCCCGTGTCAGCCTGGGATTTTTCTGGGTACTCCAGCTTCCTCCCACAGACCAAAGACATGCAGGTTAGGTTAACTGGTGACTCTAAATTGGCCGTAGGTGTGAATGTGAGTGTGAATGGTTGTCGGTTTCTATTTGTTAGCTCTGCGATAACCTGGCAACCTGTGCAGGATGTACCTTGCCTCTCACCCAATGTCAGCTGGGATAGGCTGGACCAGTTGAGAATCACTGTTACAAACCACCTATTGTTTGTAAGCTGCTTAAATAGGCTAAATGGTGAAGTTTGGAACAAATGTTACTATTTTAGGGTATTTCAGGTTACACAAGGTTCATAAAAGTTAAACTTTTGAAACTGTCGATTACTTGCCAAACTGCAGCAGGCAGCCAAAGACTGTCAAGAAACCTGGGGAAACTCATCTGTGTAACTACCATAGACTGGCTGGTAACCACCTGTTTTTTACACCCAGGTCATTTACAACACTTTTCTCCCTCTGCATGTACTCCCACCTGCTTAACATGACTTTTAGCTGTTTCGTGAAAGCTGCAAACTGATAAAGTGCTAACAGCACGATGTATTTTGCTGTATTTGTTTGTAAGAGTTTATCACAGTGATGCTAAGCCGTAGTACTTCAATCACCAATCCCTGAGGTGGTGAAAGAACCGACCCAGATGGTGTTTTCTCCGTAGAAACTTTTGATAATGCTAAAACCAGATTTGTGTTTACATCAAATATGTCAGACTGGAGAGGTTTTATGCAGACTTATAAAAAGAACGAAAGTAGTGAATACAACAAATAGCTGACAATTCTTTAGTTTCGTGACTGTTACGTAAGTTCTTGGAAGGTAGATAAGTGCTCAGATTTAACCCCAAAGCTTTAATGTTCTGAAAAGTATCTTGACAGCATCTGTGATGAAAAAAACTGTAAAACATTAAAGTCCCTCACATGCTGAGCTTCTGTAATTGCTGCAGTGATGCTGAATGATAGTAATAAAACAGCTTTGCATAGCCCAGATGAAAAGCATGTTCTCCACGAGATAAAAGCATCAAACTAAAAAGCATCAGTCACTGTACTGTAACATGAAAGTCAAGTCGTTCAGGAATCAACCACCGGAGGGGAGAAAAAGAACTGATACACAATGATTATAGAAAACATTTAGCAGCTGCTCCTGGATAACACTCAGTGTATGTGTTCCCTTCATTAGCTCAGTGTGTAAAACCTGTGTGTGTGTGAGTACAGTTGCACAGTGTGCCTCAATGTCTGTCTTTATGAATCTCATTTGAGGCTATTCTTTTCTTTTCACAAACTAAATGAGAAACACTAAAGGGTGTTTATTCCAGGCTGGTGGCCTTACGAGAGATTGCATGGCCTATTTTCATTCTCATATGACCAAATACTATGCAAATGTATCTGAACCTCCCAGAGACAATTCGGCGCTAAGGAAAAATAAACATTACCCTTAATGAATTACTGTAAAAGAGTTGAAGGGCAAATTGTGGGTTGGAAGTTTAATAACGAGAAACTGTGACTAAATAGACTGACTCTAACTCGCAGGCTCATGTTGAAGATTACTGGAGAAAAAAAACATGTGGAAGCTGACCTGGTTAAATGAGAAGTGATGCAAAATCTTTATGTTCATCCCTGAGAATAACGTAATTTACAGTAGACGGCTGGATTGATCTGACGCAACCACGCAGCAACCTGGCACATCAAAGTCTCTGGTTTTTATCAGGAGTTTTTATTAAAGCTCACCAAATATGCAAATTGTAATGATACCTTTGGGCGAAAAAACTCTTTACAGATTCTGCTTTACTGCATAAAATTATGTAGAGCCTCAACTAACTTTAATCAGTTAATTGCTTAGTCTATAAAATGTCAGAAAATAGTGGGAAATGCCAACCTCAAGCTCCCAAAACGCAATGTGACATCTTCACTTTGCTTCTTTTTTTTTTAACCATTTGTCCAAATGCCAATGATATTTAATTCAAAACAGTGAAAAGGTAATAAAAACAGCAAATCCTGGCTTTTAAAGACCAAATAATTAATTGATCAAAACATCAGTTTGGCAAAAATGCTTAAATGTTTGCTTAATTGATGCCTTAAACAAATTAAAAAAAAAAAAAAAAAAACTGTTCTCATGCCTCAAAACCAATTATCAAAAAATACATGGATTGTTAAATACTCTTCTGTTAGCTCATCAATAAATTTCCTAATTCCTTCGTACTTAAATGTTGTCATTATAGTCAAACGGTGCACAGCTGAACTGCAGCTTGTCTGCTGTGATTTGAACAACTCTGAATGAACAAACTTCTTTAGTGTCAGTGGGTTTGTTTAGCGAGCTTCCATGAACAACTGCACTCTATTCAGCCTCTCAAGGCTTTTCATTCTTAATCAGCATCCACTCTATAAGCCATACTGTATATATTATGTAGCTGCTCTTGCATTATTACCATGAGAACAATATTCTCACCACCTTTCACCTACTCTCCATAGCCTCATGGATTAGATGATGAGGTTAACCAGGATGCCAAAGGACACGTGGGACAGGGATCAATGACTTGGTTTGACTGTAAGACGGGAGTGCCATATGTTTCAGCCATAAATCCCATACTATTATTAGTCTCAGAGGCGAAGAAACACTGCGTGAAGCCTTCTGCACCTTGCAAATCACTCATACAGCCATATTACATTACTAGAAAATAATGTCTTCTCATTAGCTTTTCTTATTTGGTTTCAGTTCCCCATACCAAGTCTATAATGCTGGCAAGGTTGGCCATGGCTTTGCCTATTCAGATTACCACACATCCGCACCCTTTGAAAGCTCATCTGCTGTAGTTTGCCTGCTGGCAGTTCACCTCATATCGTCAGCGAGAGGGCAGTGCTAGCCCGAAGCAAGACACATGTAGTCTACATAACTCTAGAGGACCATCTGCCCAGGCTGTAAGCTATGTCCTAGTACTTACTGTATGTAGTGTATGACGGTGTATCATATCAGGAAGACTTCTCGCTTCATATTAACTTACAAAGTGAAGAAAAAAAACACAAGCATATTTTCACATGTAACTTCAGCTTTGGCTCTGTTATAAAGGAAATGAGTTTCTTTACTGGGCAGCCTTATCTCTTTTCGATGACAAATAGTGATGGTGACAACTGAGAAGAGGAGGGTATTCAGATATCTGATGCACTCTGGTTATCCAACCCCAGAGGAAGCTCTCTGTGGCTGCAGGGAAAGCAGCCGACTGTGGAAAATTCCTATTGAAAACAGCACCAAAGCTAAGATGATTGATTGACTCTGAGGATAGATGGAGCGGATCAATCCATCATGGTGTTCTCCTTTAGCTTCCATGGTCTGAGACCCTATTTATTTCTGAAGCCCTTTGCTACAAATGAAAGGAGCCCTGAGGGATCTACTGAAGCACGGGGCAGTAGGTGTGTTCTACTAAAGATTGATAAACATGCACATGCTGACATGGCTTTAAGGTCTTCTTATGCATTCCAATGTCATCTATAGTATATGTAGCAGAATACTTAATGCCTATTAGGCTCAATAATAAACACACACTATTTTTTACAGACAGGTGCATCAGATAATGATTGAACAAATACTAATGAATGGGAAGACCCACATCTCATTGCAAGAATGACGCATCACATTTTGGAATGTCCTGATCAAGTTCTTTTGCCCCTGATCCTGATCCTAATCATTTAACATTGAGTGTCTGCCAATAATTAGTCCTGATCCTATACTTCTATTTTCCTAGATAGTACAGCTGCACAGTGCAAACTTCAAGTACATTAAAGTTATTAAAATCAATCCAACGTAGAGCCTATGCTTGACAACTGAATAGCTCTGCAATGCATTAATAAAAAAACTCCCCTACATCCAAGCTGTTTATTCATTTATAAAATAAAGTATAAATAACAAACCCTCTCTTAAATCTTTCTGCCATTGTCGCTCTTTTGAGGGTATTTCTCTGTCCCTTTAAGAGAGTACAGTATTCTTCAGTGTTTGTTGACTCTGTGCAGCCTTGCCTGAGTAATGCACACCCGAATGAACTTTATTCTGATGAGTGTCTGTTTTTCGTAGTCTGTACATCTTTTTGCACGGATTACGCTACATCAGTAAATCACTCTGGTTTTTGGCTCATGGGGCTTTTGTTACACTTGCAGTGGTGTGGTGAGGGTGGTTGTCTTAAGCTCTGCACCGCTGTCTGTCTCTACCCAAAACAGGGTGGTGAAACACCATGCACTATGGTTAAAAGCAAAAAAACAATCTAGTGCTGGAAAATGATTTAAATCTCGTTATTTATTTAGGCTATTAATCTTATTTATGCAAAGAGCATTGACAGAGAGGCAGAGGGAGGGAAGGAGCAAGAGACACTTTGTCTGCGTTATATATGTCTTGTATATGAAACGTCTGTGTTGTGGCTGCTTTTTCTAAACACATCTGTCACCTGCATCCAACACGAATGATGATGCCGGACTGCACTTGTGCAACAGTGATAATTTCACTCATCTCACAGACTGATTTAGTGTAGCACGTGCAACATATAGACCGATGTCACACTGTAGACTAAATAACAGACAGATTAAACAGAGGAGCAGCTCTGTGTCTCTCTTAGTGTTGCTGGAGAACTTGTGAGTGAGTGAGTGAGTGGGGCGGAGCTGTGCGGGGAGTGTGAGAGGAGAGATGCACCCTGGTATGCGTGATGTAATGCAACTTGACCCTATATCCATATAAACCAGTTGATACACCATACACAGTCTCTATATTGCCCAGCCCTAGCTCTACATAGCTCAGTATAGCCGATTCAGATCAGTTATAAATGCCTTGATGCCTTTGAGATCAGATCGGGACATCCCTACTCACATCGAGTATAGACCTCTTCGGTGATATTCTGTTGCTAGGGCAACAGCTTTGGTCCTCATTTACTCCTTGTCAGCTACTGCATCTACAAATATTGCAACAGGAAATACAAAGGGACCCACTGAGAATGTTTACATTATCTTGGGTTTGATAAACATTTACTAGGCTCACAGCCGACCAAAGCTATGTGTGACAGATACAGGAAATAAAAGTTATAGTATCACACCATAAATAATTATGAACCATCCACAGAGCAAGTTTGGATTACCAATTTGGCAAAGCAGGCCACTATGCAAGGGGCCCCCAACCCCGAGGAACTTCAGGATCACAGCATGTCAATTGGTTTTGATAATTTTATTTGTTGAGCACAGTATCAACTAATCATGTATTACTAGCTGATTCTGGGGCCAGGTCAGGTCAAGTTCAGAGGAAGGCAGCAAGGACAGAAAACAGTAATTACCCAATATTAATGTGTTATCTAAAGCCTGTTTAACATGAGCTTGCTTCAGTTACATTCTTGCTGCTCAAAGTGTCCATGTCTATGCACATGTTCTTTAAGCATCAGTGTTAGACAGTAGGAATCGAGTGCACAAATGTGCAAGTAATAAGTGCACACAGAAATGAATGATATGTGTAAGTGAGACTGTGTGTGTGTGTGTGTGTGTGTGTGTGTGTGTGTAGACATGCAGAGTACACAGAAAGCCATTAGTGAGACATTGCCTGGTGGATGTTCATTTATCACGGCTGTCACAGGCCGGTCAGTGTCGGTCAGGGAGGGTTACATTAGACGGCCAGAGTCCACATGATCAATCACTCACTGCAGCCTGTTTATGTGTTGTGGTATTATAAGCCAAGCTGTCTCTTGCTCTCTTTTTCTCTACACTTACACACTTTCACTCACACCACTGATATATATGTATTAGGATAAGCCACTCCTTCATTTAATCCCTCATGGGAAAAGTTCAGAGGCAACGTTTCTGCTCTAATTTCAGTTAACCAGCATATACGGTGTGATGTGCATGCAAAATATATGCCATCCAATGCCATCCAATGTTCGTCGTGAATTACACTGACTAAATACATTAAAGATGCTATAGTTAGCCAGATAAGAATAATATGATTTAAGAGATGGAGTGTTTAATACACCCATGGGAAAACAGCAGTTTAAGCAGAGCTATATTTATGTATCTCATTTTAGCTTGTGACCCACGGCACAAACAGCCAAAGGAATAAAGTATTAAACATGTGGTCAGTAAGTCACGCTGTGAACATCATCAAAGTGAATCTAATAGATGCAGACGCTGAGATGCGCGTTAATCACACTGCCCTGTTACTAGTAGTCGCCAGTATCCAATTATCAATCGCCGGGGCAATGAGCATCTTGTTAGTGCTAATGCTACCTGGCACCTGAGAGACAGGGTTAGCAAGCCGATGTCTCTGTGTGATGTTAACGATATCTAGCTGTTTGCTATTCAAGACACACAGTTAGCACCGCAGATAAAGCGCACTAAGGAGATGACTCTGTAGGTGAGTGGACTTTTGATGGAGAGCGCCAACGGAGCAGCAGTGGGGTGGAAGAAAGTGAGTTCAGAGGGAGCAGGATTAGGGAGGGTTAGCGGGCAGAACATGAAAACGGCAGGGAGAAACAGAGTGAAAGAAATGTCATGTCCATCAATCCAGATGGAGTCTTCTGAAAAGGGTTGAATGTAACTGTGAGCTTTCGTCTCCTTAAGGAGGAGCAGATGTCAGATGAATCCAGAATAATCAATAAGTGAGGAGGGAGGATTAGCTGCATGTGCTTTAAATCATGCATATTTAAACACTGGCTTCTTGTAACCATGACCATAATTGCTCCTTAATGCTAACTAAGCGGTTATTACTGTAATCATGACAACCCTTTACCTATACAAAGTAGTAAATCTAACCTAAACCACACACTTTCCCTAACACCTTAACAATCTGTGTTTGTGGCTAAACCTGACACAACCCTAACCACAGCGTTTTCACGTTAATGGCAGCGTCAGACCAGAAAACACTTCTGTGTGTCGTAATGGCAGGCAGCAATGAACAACATAATTTGTGAATGTGGAAATAATTCAGTCCCAAACCAGTAATATGAAATTTGGTTTTGCTGAGATACACTTTAGGGAAAAAATGATTCATTTTTCTGACCTTTACAGTATAGTACAGACCCTATCAGGATGTTTTCAGCCCATTAAATGGCAGATATCAGTGGTTATAAGCCTCAGTAGGGTCCTGCTACACCTACTGTTAGAAATCAAAAGGCTCTTATTAGCCCATTTAATGGTCGTTACCTCGTTCAGGTTGTTTTTGTTAGTTCAGTTTCACATTTTACTATCCTGAGGTTTAGGTGCCAAGATAGCATGGTCAGGTTTAGAATCAGATCATAGTTGGGTGTAAATATTGGTTTCACATGGGACTCTAACCCTGCTGCATGTTCCAATACCAGTACTATCATGCGATATAGTATGCCAGAAAAACATTTAGTGTGTCCCAATACATAGTATGTCAAATGCAGTATGCCAATTTTGCAGTATACAAGCCAGCATGCTTTTCTGGCTATTCTGACCCACAATTCTCTGCACAGAGGACGATATGTCACATCAACTGAGCCACAAACAAATGACAGCTGATTGACAGCTCTCAGAAGGCCCAGTGATGGATGACTGCATGATGAGTGCATTCAAGTGACCCATGACCAGTCGAATTGTAATAATTGGAATATTAATTGTTTAAGTAAACAAAATAATCATAAATATCACAGACAAAAGTAGGATATAGATATGAAAATGACAACAGAGAAATGCAGAGGTAACATGTTAAAATCTACAATCTGTACGGTTATAACTTTAATGTTGAACTACATACATTGCAAAGTAACAACAGCAGAGCTTTCCGAGTTGATCTCCGTCTCTGGCGAACTCGGTGAGTGGTGTTTGTTAATCTCCAAGGTGATGGATATAAAAGCAAGAGGGTCAAAGTTCCGGGTGTAATGTTATGAGAAGGTAGTATGTGTGTGCATACCACATGCAACAGTACATTCTTTTTAAGGGCAGCTGCAGTACCTACTAAAAGTAAAAAGAAAAAGCATGCGAGTCGGAACGCGCCCCTGGTCTCCTGGGTGAAAGTCCTGACCTGGCCACCATTTTAAAGACAGTCGAGCCAAGGCAAAGTATCACCACCAAGTCGTAGCAAGCTTTTTCATTTTACAGCTAAACAGTGCATTAAAATAAGTTTCAGGAAACATTCAAGGCAAGAAAAAGCCAATGCAAAAACACAAACCTGATTCATATTTGCCTAGTTTGACCGCAGTTCATGAGCAGTGATTGACATAACTGACAGTTGCATTAGACAATTCTCAGCTCTGATGGTTGTTTTCCTTCAGCTGCAGATTATCTGTCTCATGTACCAATGTGTGGAAGCAGTGACAGTGGAAGTTATTTTCATAAAAAGTTAACAACTATAGCTTTGATGGCACTTGGATGACTAGATTTTCAGCATGTAACATGTTCTTAAATCTCTCTTGTACATATCTTTGCCAAAAAACATTAAAAAAGTAAAATCCTTTACAAACATTACATAAAGTCTTTTAGCGCAGCCTTACAAGTGAGATGCCACCAAAGTAATGCAGACTTGTTTACTTGGGCTTCAACCCAAATTTGTCAATTTACAATTTCAGCTGCTTGTGTTTGTAGGCATCCCAACAAACCCCAAAGTATCTCTGACTGCAGGGCCCAAAACAGCGTGGCATCCATCCAGAGATAAGAAAGCAGAAGATGACAGTGCCACTATCGCTGGGAACTCGCACTAAGACCTTCTTCTGCAGCTGCAAATACAAGATCCTTACTTCCAGATCCTATCCTATCCTTGCTACAAGATGTAAGTGGGGGAAACTAATCCCACTGATTATCACTGTAAAGACTGCTCTACCAGTTACTTCACAGAACAAGAGTGCATACGTGGGGCTCATTAGACCTGTTCAACTGAATCCTTGCTTTCACTCAAGACTGCACAATTTGTTCTCTTTACGCTGGACAAATTCCAACGCATTTCACATTCTCCAATCAGCCTTTAAGGATATCCAATCTTGAGTAATCCTACAGAATAAGAGGTGTATCTAAAGAGGGCCTGGAAGAGCAGGTGACAGGCACATGAGACAGAGCTGTCTGGTGAAGTCTGTTTTGCTGAGTAGCACTGCGTAAATCATAACGCTAAGGTAAGCTGACCCTGCTTCAAGGAATATGCATAGCTGTGTTGTGTGTGAGACATTGATGTACCACCTCTGTCCAGACAAGAGTAGCGGATGATGAAGGTAGGTAAGACGGCTCAGTGAGTTGGCAGAAAATATACCAGATGCAGGCTGCTGGAACACTGACTTGTAACATCCCAAACATCCGTACTGTTTGTTTGTGTGTCACTAAGAAAAATTTAAAGTTCCCCTACATCAAAATCTAGACCCTATTTTTCCCATGTTTTTGTGTCTCAGTGACTAACTGAACAACAATTTTCAAAATTGGTCAAGTATTGAGCCAGAGTGCTGCTGACAGGCTGCAATGTAACCACTCAGGGCATTTGTGCACCATCAATTTACATCCACTAAAAGTGCTTGTTATGCCACTGACAGCCTGAGATTGTTATTTCAAGTGTCTGACAACATTATAAAAAGAGTTCATACAGCAATAGACCTTTTTGTTAATGAGTAAGATTGTTTTTTTTTGAAACAGAAACAGCCTAGAAATCGCTAACACCAACCTCACCAGACCCAGCTCACAGACATCTAAATAAATAGTAATTTAAGTGTGTATAGAGCTAACTTATTTTACTTCTAGCTGGGTGAACTAAGGGTTAATTTCAAACTAACCAGAGTTGTTGATTGTTTGGACAGTGCAAAGACAAACTAAGAGAGCTTTTGTGAGTTTTGTCTTGTGTCTGTTAACTTTGAATTAAGTGTGTTTTATGATAATAAAATTACTGTTTTTTTAAATGGAGTTTGGTGGGTTCGGCAACGGCCATTTCAAGGTTATTTCTGGTTCAACAAAAAGGATATGAGTCTTTAACATAAAGGTCTTCTACTATATAAATCCTCCCATAATTTTGTTGGACACTAAAGCGGATTTATACTGTGTTGAATCAACGCCGTACCTATGGCGTAGCCTGACGTACAACTCCTAAGATATGTAACTACACATTGCATAGACTACAGCGTAGGTGCTGCATAGAGCTGATGCACAAGAATAAATCCGCTTTAGAAAAGTAGAAGCAATTGAAGGTGCACAAATGGCCGGCCAGGTGGTTACATTGCAGTGGTTACATGTAATCATCTGACCACAAGGTCCTTTTAGAACTTTTTCTGGACCTTTAAATCATGTAATATAATCCTACTCCAACTGAAAACCTCATATTTCTGTTTATTTTTTTTAATTTTTATCTAGTTTTCTGTCACACCTGATGACTCAGTTAAGACACATTTTGAATTTACTGCTAACGTTCATTTAAAAAAGAACATTTTGTACGACAGTTTGTCCATATTGTCAGTACTGTGTGTCCAAAAACTTAAGTGGAATCCTTCCTTGTTCTGGGGATACATCTGTATGACGGCCTTGCTGCCATGGCTACCAGTACTGTGCATATAAATACCACTACTACACTCCCTTTCACTCAGTGAAGCACCACATGGACAAGATTAGAGGCAACCAGTCCTGATTGCACTCTGTCTCACCCCACATACCCCCCTCTCTATGCCCCCCCTCTGTCTCTCCACTTTGGTCATTATGGTAATAACACAGTCAAACTGCCCCGCAAAAAAAGACTTGCATCTAATGCCGCTTTGTGCCATCCAGTGCGATAGCACTTGCTTTGCAAGACAAAGGAAGGGAAAGGGAATTGATAGATCAAGGCACATTAGAGCCGGGGCCAAAATGAATTTGTTGCATTATGAGGAAGAGGCGACTGAGCCAGAGGCTTCGGCTAGAATCATGGACAGCAGGAATCGTTTATTTCAGAGCCCATCAGTGTTTAGTCTCTGCATGTTGCACCAGGCAGCTGATGATTACTCGTCAGAGGGAGATGGTACCAATCTCTCACATTGACTTCTGAGGTACTGTAATTTATTTTGATGCAGTGAGCTTTAAGGAGAGCTGATTTTAATTCAGCGCTTCTTCTACTGACTCAGGCAAGCCTCCAAAATTGTATAAAAAATAAACTGGCCGAGCACTGCTTGGTGTTAACGTTTTGTGCAATTATTTTTTTTTTAAAATATTATGGTGATTTAGATCAGGGCTTCCCAACCTTTTTTCTCAAGGGACCCCTTTTTTCTATCATTGCATAAACTGATGACCCTGACTAAGAGATGTATTTTATGGATATTTCATATTATATTCAGTGTATAACAATAACAGTATACACAGTAACTGCAGATTTGTGTAAAACGAGCAATTTGGTCTGTATTGCCTGTATACTTTTCTGACATTTAAACCTCTACTTCTTCCTGATACTTGGCTCTTTGGCTGTTTTAACTGTGTAGTTTTCTAATGCAGGATGGGACTGTGTAGCTGAGAGAGAAGGCTCTGTGTGTACTGACTGTGTTCACATCTTCGCCATGCCCTTATCCTGTAAGATTATTTTGAGTTTATATCTTTCAACAATAATCTAAACTTCAAAAATAACAAGATACAGATCTATTGTAAACTCTTCAAAAACGCTTGTTCACACCCCTTAACTCAAGAACACCTTGCAACCTCCTGTGAGGCTTTGGCAACCCGTAATGGGGGTCAGGACCCCGAGGTCGGGAACCAGTGAGTTAGACGATGATGATCACCTGTGCTACAAGAAAGCTTAACCTCACATTAGACTCCTTTTTGTTAAAAGCTATGGTTTAAAGTAAGGTAAAAGTATCTGTACATAGAGCACAGTGTGAGACACTGTAATGTGTGAGTCAGAGGTGGTGAGCAGTTAAGGTGGCAGAGTTTAAAAGAACCTAAAGAAACAGCCCATCACACACACACACTGGATGCTTTAGTAAGGAAATGGATTTAAATGTGAGATGAATGGCTTTTAAAAGAGACACCAATAAACTATCAAAGTGTCAAATACTAAAGAGCCAATCAACACACCTTCGCACGCATTAATCGAATCACAAACAAACACAAAATGCACACTGTCCAGACATGATTAGAGAGGCTCCAGACTTTGAGCAGTACACACGTCAATCTAATTGCAGCAATCTAATTTGCCACTCTGGGAGAGCGTGGCGTGTCAGTGCAGCAGCCCTGTCTGATATGACAGCCTCTCAGATGAGATTACACACCGCACACAGTGTTATCGAACCCCTTGCCTCCTCCCTCTCCCAAATGCCTCTCTTGCATTGATCAACAGACACGCAGCACAGTAGGAGAGGGGGGATCACACATCTGATGCTCTGTCAACCCACAAAACCTGATTGGAGATGACAGCTAAAGCTAGAGGCTCTGATTAGGCAGTTGATAAAGACACACAGCCTTGGCGCTGCAGCAGCAATGCGACTCACCGTAAGGTCATTCAAGTTTAAAACTAAAAAGTATACAAATAGAAAAATAAATATCTTCTGTAATTAATAAAACCGTTTCTTGGATAAGAGGTCAGCAGGGTGAGGAATGCGTTCATTTCTGAGTCTCAGGTTTCAGGAGTACTCTTGATAGAAATCCACTTTGCAAGTTTAATCTCCGATTTCTTATACAGATGAAACGAGGCGGTGCTTCCCATTCTGTCCACCAGACGTTATCTCTACCTGAATGGACCTTTCTACCTCACTAGCTGCACACAGAAAAATGTGCAGCCCAACCAATTTAGGGAAGCTGTAATAACCTGTTGACAAAGAGCACCCGTCAGCTGGAGAAATTAAAGCGGCCATCTAAACAGAGCAGCCGCTTCGCATCATTTGTGCAGCCCTGCAGGCGTGCAAAGGTGAGGAAAGAACCTGGAGTTAGAAAGCTATGTGTGTGTGTGTGTGTGTGTGTGTGTGTGTGTGTGTGTGTGTGTACACATCTATTTGTTTATATGCGCGTGCTCTTTTGCGCATCACGTCTTGGAATGACTGGTCTGGAGGACATTACAGCTCTGTCTAATTTCTAACAGGCAGTAAAGAAATGTCTGTAGCTTCTGGCATTTGAAGGCTTATTAAAAAGAAAATTTTAATTAAGGAAAAGACATGAACTATTCCACTTTTTTAATCAATCTGTAGAAAGCCCATTTAGAGACCACTTGTCTGTAAACTGAATGGTACTCCTGCATGCTCACCTGCAATTTCACACTCAATTACAGCGCAAATGCAAACTTTCTCACAATATTTCCTCGAGGAATGCCAGTCAGGCAACCTGAAACACTTGTCCACATTACTTAGTATCAGTTCCTATTTCACTGCTTCACCCATTCCTCTGTTTATGTCAGTGTCACCCTCATGTGTTTCCAGGACGCCAGAGGCTGTTAGCAGCATTCACAAACCCCCCACCACCACCTCTGAAGTGTGGCCCAGACTGTTGGGCTCAGTGGGAAAGTTCTTCCAACCCTCGCGGCAGGATACACCAACAGAAGGAATTCATTTCACGCAATTTTACTTATTCATTCTGCCACCACCGTCCGCCTTCCCTCCACTCACTGCTCCGAGTCAAGAGTCACCACGGAGAACCTGAACCTCACCTGGCAGTGCTTTGCTATGGATACCCAGTAATGAGACAGGAGAAAAGCACTTCCCGCAGGCACAGATTGAGCGCGGGATGACAGAGAGAAACAGGGAGCTCATGTGCATGAGTTTAAGAGACACTACTGCAGAGGTCAACATGCTCTGCTGTTAAGTCTTTGCTACACTCCCAGAGCCAGTGCTAATGCTTCAAGGTACGGGCTCACCGCAGGAACAAAAACATTTCTGCTCTGTGTGTTGCTAACGTGTGAAGGAGCGAGACAACAGCAGGTCTGAGAGCTGCAGGAATCCAGACAGAGGATATTCTGAAATGTAAATACAACTGCATGTCTTCGTGGAGCACAAAAAGGAAATATCAGAAGAGCTACTGGCGAATGATAAATGAGCATGGAGACAAAAACTAAATGTTCCTTTACACCTGGCAGGCAGGGGTCTGAGGGGGTTTTAATCTGGGCGGCTGTCACTGAGAAGACTGTGGAAGTCTGATGAGTCACGCTGGACAGTTTCAAAGATGATGGATGAAAAGCGGGTGGATGTGTTAGCACTTCTAGGGCGGAGTTATTGCCAGACTTTTTTAGCTCGGTGAAATATTCAGGCTGAGAGTAGAGACTGCAACGAGGCAAAGCTAAAAAAAGTACTGTATATTAATAGTCCCTAAAATAAGTGAATGAAGCTAAATCTGCTCCCTTATACTGCCACCAGCTTAAGAGCTTGGCAGGAATTGCTTGTGATTAAAACTGCCAAACACTGATTACTACACACCAAACGGCATGTCTCAAGTTTCGAAGACGTCATCGTCAGAGTGACTCCAGCAATACGTCACTGGAGACTGATCAGTGATCATAGATTACATAAACACCAAACGGTACAAAACACCAAGATAAGACAACGTGAGGAGGTTTGGGGGGGGGGGGGGGCTTTATCCGGCTACAGCAAATTTGAACCTCGACCTTGTATCCATCAGCCAGCAATTGAATCGTTACAGTAGAACAGAGTACAATCCCTCATAATCCTCCTGCTTCGTCATACATTTTGCAACCAGTTTTTCATCATCTTGGCTTTAATCCCACTGCAGAGGCTTGATGATGCGCTCATACCCACTGAGGGGAACTTGTTCTAATCTGAGAAGGGAAGGACAGAAATTTGGTGGTGATGATAACGAAAGATGGCGTCACTTTGGTGTCCTGCCATCCCACGCTCTGCTGTAATGTGACTTTCTTCATCATGATAGTTTGGATTCAGAGGATGAAGAAGCAAATGACATCAATACCCCCCATACATAAGAACTCTGTACACATTAAATATCATGATCAGCAAAGAAAATTCCCACAGCAAATCCCGTGTGTACAATACAAAATTGAAAGTCACATGAATATGTCAAGGTCACGCACTCTTCTTCCTTGTTGATATAAAGATAATGCATGTCTCTGTGTTTTTCTCTGACCCGTTTATTTCTCCTGGCCTTGCATTCTACAGTGGCAATTTATCCCTATGAAGCCCCTCAAGATCTCAGCACAACCCATGCTTTTATAACCCTGTCACTAGCACAGCCTGCTATGAGTGAAGCACCAAGCCCAGTTTGGGTGTGCTGTGATCTCCAGGCAGGTGTCGCTGCCTCAGTGCCAGCAGATGCAGAGCTGTGCAAGCCAGGACCGTCATTACGTGCAGCGGGACAAAACCTGCTCTGACAGCAGGTTCGCCCCCAGAGTGCATTATCAGAGACTCGCTGTCAAGTTCCTCATCTGCCTGCACCTTAAATGCTCCAGCATGGACTCGCAGTTAGGGTGAAATATTTCCTCCCTTCTCCTCATCTCTAAGTTTCAAAGAGTTCATTGAGTGAACTCAATCAACTTTTCATAAGCTAAAGTAGATGAGAGGAGCGGGAAGTGGTCCTAGTTTTCTTGGAGTTTTTTCTTGAGTTATCCTCTTATATTCTAACATATGAATCCAAATCCTTGTTTATAATGTTCGCCAGTGCTTCAGTGATGCTTACAGTGTGGCCAATGACTCTGTGTGAGTAGAATTACCATGTAATGACTAAGCAGCAACCTCCAGGGCTGAAAAACAAAGCCAAGGACAATGTGCCCAAAACTGCAGTTCCTTTAATGGCCACTTGAGGCTGGCTCTAAAATTGGGTCAATCTCCATAGACTCCCATGTTAAAATGCCGAACTTTACAGCAGAAATATACATGTTTACAGCCTGGTACAAAAGACATTTTTGGTCTCTAGCTAATTTCAACATTCATGACAATTTTACTGGGGGTGATTTTCTTTTAATAACTCAACTATTTAGACATTATTAAGGCTTAAAGTTACGCATAATTAAGGGCGTGGCCACTTTAGTGACAGGCCGTCTGCCGATAGTGTCCTCAGGCTCTCAGTCAGACCCATCCCTTGCTCCATCAAGGCTCCACCCACTCATTTAAATACATTCATTTCAAGCTCCAAAAAACCCCACAATGGTGACGGCCAAAATGCTGAACTCCAGGCTTTAAACAGAAAATCCCGCACACTGCTCTTGCTCAGCTTCACAATTTATTAGTAATGCTGATGTTTCAGTCCTTCAGGACCTTCATCAAGAGAGTTCCTTTTGACACACTCTTGATGAAGGTCCAAGAGGAGCAAAACGTTCGAGTTACTAATATATTGTGAAGCTGAGTAAGCGCTGTGTGCGGGATTTTTCTGTTCAAAGACTGAAGTAATATTTTTCAACGCACCTGCATCTGAGACATGGATGTGCGAAAACGTTCCTCAAACAAACTCGAGGTTTTAAAATGGGAGTACACAGACCAATAGGTGAAGTCATGGTGGCTACAACCTTTTTTTTTTTTTGTCTAAGGTAACAACTAGTGGAATCAGTGCTAACATTAGTAAAATAAGTTACCTAGATTTCATATTCTGAGTGAGGGAAAAAGCACAATCTATCCTCCTGAATGTCAAGAAAAAGGGAAAATGTGCCTTGTTTCTTTTTCTGTCCATACATTATAAAGATCCTCAATTAGTAGTGTACCAAGTCTCCTGGCAACACAGCTGTCAGTCAACTGATGCCATGGGAAACGCTTTCCCAGAGGGCCAAAGCTTAGAAGCCGCTCCCACAAATATGTCCACCAACAACTTTTTCATCTTGAATACAAAGTATGCACAACATCTGCAGCTTTATTATAGCCTACAAAGTCAGTGAGGAGAAATCTGTGGGGTCTGAGATTCACTAAAACGAGATGTAGTGTATGGGTGGATGACTGTGGATTAATGTGTTTTGGTTGTGATGCCTTGTACGCCTTCATTATCTACTATGTAGCACAGCAGATTACAAAGAGCAAACTCACCTTGCACTACTGAATAAACAGGGTAATGTACACATTGTTTCCCTGTGCACTAGACCCCGACCAATACATCAGCGGGCCAATATTATCAGCTGATATCAGGTTATCACAGATACATTGCCATAGGCGTGGATGCTGGCAGAGCGGTAAACTGCAGCAATAAATGTTCCATTGTTTTCCAACATCTTCACTCAGATATGCTGTAATCAAAAAATGTTTCTTGATGTCATGCATTTATGTAAAAATAAAGAATCAGTGCTGATATATTGTTTTCCAATTTTTATTATTCTTAAATTATGATGAAAAATTTATCTCAAAAACCCAGCATCAGTCGAGCTCCACTGTGCAGATCCTCACATATCTTAATGACGCTTTGGTATTTATAAATCACTTCCCATCCCCCCCACTGCTGCTCTATATCACCATGATGATAAAAAATGTTTTACGTCCTACAATTATGATGATATGTGACGTGTCCAGCCGGCAGTATCAGTTTGAGGCCTTATTGGTTCCAGAACAAATAGTCAATATTGAACGGAGGGTTGGGATGTGCTCTCTGGAGAGGAGGGAGGGACCAGATCCTGATTTGTCACCTGGCTGTGGTCGCTATGGAGACAGATGATTTCTACTGCACCATGATGGAACCCATGGGACATAGAAATGGATGGAGTAGAAATGGAAAGTGGGTGGATGGTGACAACCCTTCACTCTGCATCTGACTCTAATGTGACAGGCGGTGATACTGTAGGTGCCATTTGTGTGGCCCTTCATTTAACCCCTAATGACGGAGGAAGTTGCCGCTCCTTCCTGTGTTCTCTCTAACCTTCACATTGCCCCCCCTTCAGGACCAGGACTAAGGCCTCATTGGGAGGTAAATGCGAAGGAGAGAAAAAGCTGTCTGCTCTGCCTAATATGTGGGAATGAAAGAAAGCAGGCAATTCTTTTGATAACACAGAGAGGAGTTTGCAAATGAACAGGGGTGCTCAAGGCTGAGGCTCACTCATATGTGCACATAATATCCATATGTGTTTGTATGCATACATGTTTATGCATATCCAAGTCCCTTATGTGCCCCCCCCCCCCCCCCCCGAACAGCAGCATCTCTGCAAATGTGCTGCCTCAGCAGATATCTTCAGATATCTCTGGCACTGCTTTGTTTGCTGTACAAGATCATAATAATAATGATGTGTGACAGTGAAAATTGCCGAAAATCCCTCAGCACTTTGAGGGGCTCCAAGGATCCTGAAGACCCTCAATTGCTCTATAAAACATTTATTTTGCCTTTCAATTGCATCTCCACCCAGAGACGACTAAATAATAAATACCTGAAGCTTCATCATTTGGGCCATCAATCCGAGCTAAATCAAGTTTCCAAACCCTCTCCACCCGCCTGCTCTGTTCTCCATCGTGTAAGAGCGCCTGGCAGGGCTTTACATCATCTGAAGAGCCCTCGGGATTTTCTAATAAACGCTACTGGTTTTAAATGGTCCCCGGGCATGCCATGAGAGAAAAGGTGATGAGTTCACCCTATGTCACTAGAAGTAGCTCATTTAGCATTCTAGGACAACTCTCAGCAAAGAGCGGTGACCTTATGCTCTTTAATTGCACCTCTTGGGATGGAGAGGGGAGAGGAAAAAAACAAGGGCAAATCGTGAGGATGGAACAAAATGGAAAAAGAAAGAATAATATAATCCGAAGATAAAGGCGGAAAAAAAAATAGAAAACCATTTTTCCATGCTTAGAAAGAAGTCTTTACTTTTTCATTTGTTGTAGCGGGGCAAAGAGCCGGATAGCAATTGTGAATAGCAGCATGTGGCCAATCCCCTTAACAGCCATAGGACATCTATTGTTGATGAAAAATCTCTGGAGTGAGGGAGGGGCAGCTGTGACACCTAATGTTATGCCCACTCTCTCTCTTGTTTCTTTTTTGTTTTTTTCCAGCACAATCACAAGCCTTGTCCCCAGCATCTGTTGGATTGTGGTTTTGGCTTGGCATTTAATGTGCCGTGTGCTTCAGTTACTGACCCACATATGCAGGCACGAGGGTAATGACGTCGTTCACAGAGGCATGAACATCTCTTTAATCCTGCATTTAGGCTCTGGGACTGGTTGGCTTTTTCACTCCATAGCGAGGGGAGAAAGTGATATAGTACATGAGAGCTCTAATAAGAATGGAAAATTAGTTTGTCGCGTCAAAGGATGGACAAAAGGGAAGTGTAAAGAAGGGGTAATGGGTGTAAGATTCCTGAAAGCTCTAACTATATCTGAAATAGTAAAGATGATACTGAGTTCTAATCCTTTTCTTAATGATCATGGCGCTACAAAGCATGTGACTGACCGAAAGTGCTAATGCAAACCTAAAGCTGGGTATCACAAGAACCAAAATCAACTTTCAATCAGCTCATGGTGCTTTTAGTCATTGTGGTCCTACTCCCTGGAATTCTCTGCCACATGAACTAAAGTCTGCTACATCAGTGTTCTCCTTTGAAAGCAAACTAAAAATGTAACTAATTCGCAAGCTTTTAATATATTTTTTATTTGTTTTAAGTACTAGTATTATTACTTAATATCTCCCCTTTTTTAAGAATAATGATAGAAATAATACCCTCTTATTTTGGTTGTTTTTATCATGTCCTGCTTGTTTTTATATATGCAACACTTTATCTTCTATATTTTATTGTCATGCAAGATGTATCTTGAGCACTTTGAGTTTACGACTGTCGTATGAAATGTGCTATATAAATAAAATTGACTTGACTGGTATGTTAAATATGAAGCTACAGCCAACCAACAGTTAGCTCTGATTAGCACCGAGACTGCAAAACAAGGAAATAGGTAGCTTAGCTCAGTCTAAAGTTAAAAAAAAAAAAAGTCTAACAGCACAAATAAAGCTCACTAATTAACATCTTATATCTCATTTGTACATAGGGCTGAGCATATATTGATATTGTATCGATATCATGATATGAGATTAGATATTGTCATTGATTTTGTATAAGTGTTTTCCTGTTTTTAGAGGCTGCATTACAGTAAAAAATTAATTTAATTTAATTTTCTGAACTTACCGGACTGTTCTAGCTGTTCTATTATTTGCCTTTACCTACTTGGTCATTATATCCACATTACTAAGAATGAACAATAATCTCTCAATCTCATTGTGTAAATATTCTGTGAAATTGTAGATTGTCAACCCTACAATATTGTGATAATTGATTTTTTTTTCTGACAAGTTTTGGTGTTATAGGATAAAAACTGGCAGAGGCTGTGGTAGTCACGATGCCTAGCCAAGAAATTAACGGGCATATAACCCTTGTAAAAACAAAATTTGACACTTTGGTTTTGTATAAATTAAATAAAAGAGATAGAAAGTTGATTAGTGAGTTTTAAATGTTGTTACTTTCAGGGCCAGGCTACTGTTTCCCCTTTTTCAAGTCTTTATGCTACACTAAGCTAACAGTGTAGCTATAGCTTTGCACTTACTGAGCAGACATGAAAGTAGTATCAATCTTCTCGTCTAACTATTGGAAATAAAGTTAATTTCCCAACAGTCTATTCTTTCAAGGTAACAAAATGAGCAATATTATTAATTCTAAAATCCATAAAATCATTAGTTTCTGCTGTAACAGAACCAAAGCCAAAAAGCCAACGTGGTGTCTGTGGTGTTTTTATCACAAACAGAACCCTAAAGGAACACTGGCCAACATTTCACCTTGTTTTACTTGAGGGGGATGATGGGAAAGAAAGGGTTTGAACTCAGGGTTTGTAACTGTGTGTGAGGAGTTGTGTGTTTTTGTGCTCCCCTTTCTGAAAGCCTCATGTCTACCCCTCTACTTTACAAGAGGCTGGTACAGGAGGCCAATTAATCTCCCTCCCACATCTTTGTTATAGCCAAATGGGAATAGAAAACACGTCTTAGGTTTCAAGGACGCTTGATGGGTAAGACTGAGTTGACTTAAGAGACCCATTCTCGAGCTTTTCCCAGACTGGCAACAAAGGGAGAAGAAGAATAACGCATCCAGGAGACTGTCCAAGAGCCACAGAACATCCTCCTTCACAATACAGCTCTCCTGAATCGCCTTTCTTTTCAGATCACAGAAAACAGCTTCGCTTACGGGGCTCTGGTGATAAAAGATTAATAACATAAACAATCTGTCCAACCTAATTTGCTTCCAGTTATATGGTGGTGCATGGTAAGCTTCAAAAGGGATACACAAATAAGCTGTAGAATAAATACACAAACAAGTCTTACAAACTTCTAACGGTGATCCTCCAGCTACAACATAGCTTAGTTAAAGGAAGGTATTCAATTAAATTAAAAGGAAGACAGCTCATCCGCACAATTAACTGACTGGTGTACTAAACATTCACAACAAAGAGATCAAAACCCCCAAACAGATGAGTTTTTGACTGGCTTCGCTTATGCTTGTTTGGTGGGCCTGAAGAGGTGGTTTTAATATCAGGATGAGCATCTTCTCTTGGTGAATAGTGAGTGTGTGGTACTTCTTCGTACCATATATTACCTCCTAAGATAATGCCCCGCCTGTGTTTAACATCATCATTCAAATTCAAGGCTGACGGCTCCATTTGGTCTTGCTCCGAGATAAGCTAGAAATATAGAACCATCACTACTGACACTTTTAGTTAATGCTCTCCACCATAAAAGTAGGGCATGAGCGCTCTGGGAGCCAAACATTGAAAATAATTCACTGCACTGAGGGCTTTGGCTTGCAAGTCTTGCACAGTTAACAAGTGTCCCAAAATGACTTTGCATCACTTTCTCAGACTCTTTTAAATCTGTTCATATCAACACATATGGGAGCTAAGTCTCTCCCAATAGCCTGGAGCCTTAATATCTCCTCTCCCTTTGCTCCAAGCTATCTGACTTTTCCCCCACAGAGTGCCTCTCCTCTTCCTGCTGTACATCACTGCTTATCACCTGTCTCCTTATGAAATGATCCAGGATGGCAGAAGCCCACCTTTGTTGATCTCACTGACAGGGAACTTTTCAGGAGATGAACAAAAAAAAAAGGAAAAAAAGAAAAGCAGGAGGAATCAACCAAAGCAGTAGATGACAGGTTGAAACAAAAACAGCAAAAGAGAAGGTACTGAGGTGCTAGCGAGCTGGTTACTAGTACAGTAAGTGCTGTAGCTATCAGATGTAATGAGAGAAGCTAGTGAAAACAGGAACACCCTCCAGATTTACACTCGTCAACTTTTCTGTAGTCTTGTGTAGCCAGATTTATCTCAACAGCACTGCATCAGCACTAGGGAAGGTCTGGAGGCACCCTTTAAAATTCTACTTTTTGTATTTCTTTTCAGCAATCACAATCATTTTGGGTGGCGGTAAGCCCAGGATGCAGTGACAGTGCTCCTGCAAAGTAGTGTCAGGGGTGAAATTGTTTTGGTGGTCCATTTGTACATCGGGAGGCGAGCACTGTCAATTAAATGGCCCCGCAAACAAAACAGATGTGGCAACTGAGTGATTCAAGCTTTAGTGATAGAAGACAAACATAATTTGATAATCCAGTGCCCCAGAGGTAGGGCTTGACTCTACTTTCGCTCTGGAGGCGCTCACTGGACCCATTAACAGATTGGAACAGATTGGTACACAGGTGAGGCCGATTTCACCAGGGCATGCTGCTGCTTAAAAAGATATGGCAAATCAACTCCGACTGGACGTGTCCAAAAATGGATCAACATTGGGAATGAGAGTCCTGTCTGAGTCTGTCTTTTTAATCATTCCCCTTGGCTTTACACAGAGATTTATAATCGGTTTCATCTCATTGTTTAGCTACACAATCTTAATGTTTTACATTGCTCTTGTGGTGGTTTTTGGTTTAAAACCTTTAAAAACCAAACTACCTCACCCAGTTAAATAATAGCTTTGAACATAGTTGAGCATTTAGCAGCTTAAGAGAAAGATATTTCCTGCCAGAGGTGGAGGAGACCAAAGAGAGAGCTAAAAGTGAGTGAACAATGGCCATCAGGTATCCAGAAACACAGCTCCGAATGAATGATTATGTTACTTCGTAGCTGCTGGGTGTGTAAATATGCAGCTGTTGGCCAACTAGTTTGCCATATCTTCTTAGAAAGTGATAACATTATGTTGCCAGTTTTTTTCCTCTGCCCCCAAGCGGCCAAAAATCATTTACTGCAGGTTTAAAGAATGTAATTCAAAACCTACCACGGCTACATTTTGACCCCTAAAGTTGCAGTGATTCGACAAAACCATTTCAGCTTTAATACCAGTAAGCACCGTCTGCTCAGAGATTTATCATTGCTGAAAGTCAATAGCAGCACGCAAGGCATCCTGCAGATCATCCAATTGACCTTCTTCAGTGATTTGTGTCAGTCACAGTGGGAACTGCTGATAATATCAGCACCAAATATTGGAGCTAATCCTTAAAGTTATTATTACATGTAAATATGAAATAGTAAATACTGAACTATGCAAAGACAATATCTTTCTGGGTCACAGATAATTTCACCTCTGAGCTTAAGCAGGAATATATTAATAGAAAGTTATAATGGAAAACAAAACCCTGCATAAACCCAAAAAATTAAACTAATTCCCAAAACAGTGTTTTGTAAACAGTGACAAATGCATGTTTTTGTGTATGCTTCAAAAGAAGATCAGCTTTTAAAACAGAGGTCAGTATGTCATCAATAAATAAAATTGAGTCCTACCATTCTACTCTCTAAAATAACAGCATTCAACCTCTTTCACATCATGCAGTGCTTCCGAGAATACTGAGAATACATATTACTATATGGGGAGAGAGAGTTGTTCATCTGTAGCACTGAGTTCATGTATTTCAGTCATATTTTACCAACACTAATGACGATATCTGAAGCTAGAGATTAAGTAAGCGCAACAAATGTCATCTAATGAAATCAAAGCACAACAGGACATGTGGTGGAACTACTGGATGATCTTTGAAATTTATCCAATCAGCACCCCAATAATTCATCTGTGAAACACATATATAAGGTTTTCTAGTGCAAAAATGTAACACTAATTATAAAATATGTTAACATAATGCTTACCAATCTAAAATAAGTTTTGTTCTTGAGGAAAAAAAGAACATGAATGTGCATATTTTAACTTTTCCATGAATTTCTATTCCTCACTGTAGGAGAACTTGGCACAATCTTGCGTAGCAGGAGGCAGAATTGCTGGAAGTACTGTAAATAGCCCAGTTTTCTCTTTCTAATTGCCCTGAGCTTCATGAAACTTTTAATAAGCTCTAAAGACATACTGTATTTTAAATGACAAAAGGGAAACGGGAGAGAAAGTCTATCAGAACCAACTTTGGTTGGGAGGAAAGAATAAAGAGAGAGCTGCTTTCAGCCTTGAGGGTCATGACAAAGGAAAGAAGAGAGGGATTACAGTAAAAATAGAAAGAAATGGGAGGTTGAGAGGAAGATTATAGTAAAGTGAAAGCGTGCCAGAGAAGGAGTGAGCGAGGTATAGCAGCAGCAGCAGCGAAAAACGTCTCTCTGTGTGGCTCTCTGTGGTTTGTGTTGTGCTTCTTTGAGTGTAGAGTAGACGGGATGTTCTGGTGACTCGCAGCATATTGACAAGCTTCTGACGCAAACGCTAACTGTAGATCCAATCTTGCCGCATTTCTGTTTACTCTGGGGATTAAATTAAAGAACACAGCATCCAATTTCATACCTGGCTTCCTGCACCACCCTTCACAAGGTGACATTTATTCGCTAGCATGATGCCCTTCCTCTCCTCCTTCCCTTTTGACTCATAGATAATACAGTGTTGCAAACCAGAATGGTCGGCAGCTGAAAATGATGCCAGCTTTACACGTAATAGAAATATATTTGCTTATGGGATTACTATGAAGGCGACCCCTCCCCCCACACACACTTAGAGACTGGATTGTTTCTTCACTGCCAGAGACAAATTGCTGCTTTTATTGTTTGCATTCTCAGCTGGATCTACATTAAAGGTACACTGCTTAGCTGGGCATGGATAAATATGGCAATTAGCTGTAAGACACTAAGGACCGCACTGCTCATTATGATGAAACCTTTGACCCCAACAGCTGAGTGACTCAAAAATGTGGCTTTAATGCATGGTTTTAAAAAAAAATACACTTTTTGAGTCAAATTGATGCCTAATACACATGCATGCACACATTAAAAAGCTACAGAATATATATATCTGGGGTCAGAAAAAAGCAAGGCAACAATTTTAATTTGGGATATTGTGCTGGAAAGCTTACTGTAGATCCTCCCGAGGAGAGAATGAGGGTTAAGCAACTTTTTTTTGTATTTACAGTTAGGGCTGCAACTAACAATTGTTTTCATTATCAACTAATTTGCCAATTCTTTTCATGATTACTCGTTTTGTCAATTAAATGTCCAAAAAAAGGTGCAAAAATACTCATCACAATCTCTGAAAACCCAAACTAACCTCAAAAATTTGTTTCTCTTGTCCAACGAACAGTCCAAAACCCAAAGACTCCATATTTGCTATCATAAATGGTAAAGAAAATCAGCTAGTTTTCATATTTAAGAAGCTGGAACCAGCAAATGTTTGACATTTTTATCAAGATAAATGGCCTTTTTTTATGTCAACTAATTGTTGCAGCTCAGTTTACAATGGGACAAATAATTTCCTCTAATGTGAAAGGCTGTTAACACTGCTGATCCCAGAGACTTAATGCACCAGTGTGTATTTGACTGCATGTTTCAGCTGTCGTCACCCAATTTGTTCAAACTCCTGATGCCACATAGTCATTCTCACTCTCACACACACATTGCCTGATATAAAATGTGTGTGTGTTTGAGCCACTGCCTCTAACTGATAACACAGAGTAACTATATTCATGGTGTCTACAGGTATCAGACACTTAAATTTAATGCTTTTTTTTAAGACCTTTTAAGATAACTTTTAACAAAATTTAAGACTGATTTTGAACAAATAATCTTTTTCTTATTAAAACATTGCAGTTAAGTATAAAGGCAAGTAGTGTGTAATCCTGTGCTAAGGTAAAATTTATGTAGGAATATGGTTATTAGATTAATCTACATTTTACAAACATGTAAGTGCAAGTATACAAAGTTAAGTATTAGGTTTAGTGGTGGTTTTAAGGATTTGTAACATCAGAAATGTGGACTTTCACACAGAAGAGCTTGTCTCATTTTGAATAAAATAAATTAAATTGAGGATAAATCAAATTAAATAAAATGTCTGTGAAAATTAAGACCACACAAATACAAATTTAAGATTTATTGACTTTAAGGACTAATATTTATAAAATTTTAAGGCTTTTTAGGACCTGCAGACATCACATATATACTGCCCAAAGTGGGAGACAGTTCATGTAAATGAGTGGCTGCAAGAAAAAGCCAAATATTTAGCAAGACAAAGAGACTTAAGATGTTTTCCTCAGAAGCCTGTGCACGCTAAAAGCAGGTTTCTATGGAGACACCACGTGGAGCATCTCCATGGTTTCTCTGTGATTGCTCAGCTTTGGCTGTTTGTGTTTTCTCCTACAACTTTCCGATGCCTGTGGAGATTGTTGATATTGGAGGCAACATAAAACAAGTTGAAGAAAGGCTCAGTAATCTTCCCCTTTTCGGGAACACACATCACGCAAAGCCTTCCCAACATTCCTACATCACATCTTTCTATGATCACTCACAATGCAGCCATCTAGCTGTGAAAACAAGCACCGACAGGATGCTGATGTTGCTCCGTTTACACAGGATCTGTAAGTAATATATAGTGATTGGTGGCTAATGTGCGCACCATCACAATTTAATAAGTTGACATCAAGGCTCATTGCTGTGAGTCTGTTTGGAGTCAACTTTCTGCCCTCCAGCAGTCACATATTGCTTAATGCAGCTTTAACACAAACAAATCACAGCAGCCGACTCTCTCTTCGGCTCTATCATTGCTCAAGTTTTATTATTGACAACAGTACAGTTCATTAGCTTTCAATGTCCTTGGCTGTTACTCCTCCCTAATGACATGTTACATCACAAGCAGTGTTAGAAGAAGATGCCTTGATCACTCATTTTCAAGGGGAATTATTATGCTTTTCCTTGTTTTCTGTCATATATATATTGCTACACTGCTTTATGTTCAGTGCTTCATATTAAACGTGGCCAGAGTTTAAAATAATGAGGTAAACGTCTGTAAAATGAATCCCTGTGACCAAAAACCTCGTGCTTCAGGCTGTTCTGAATTCTCAGTTTTTTTCTACATTTGGGACAAGCTGACATTTACTAGTGAAAGATTTCTTTATATGGTCATCTGCTACAGACACATTACTGGAAGCATTTACATTACATACACTGCTACATGTAGCTACATGCTAATGTTGGGGAAACATGTAATCTTGATTGCCAGTGTTGTTCATTTGTCCCAATTTCTGATCATACTCCCACTGTAACATGTCTGGTTGCGAAACATTTTGATTGGAGGCTGTTATTTTATTTTATTCACAACAGAACATGCCCCTATAATCTGATACAGTCATTCCACAGCAGCAATGACGGTGCAGAGATCACAGACGTTTGAAGAGAACTGGATACAGCATTGGAGGCAGGGCCCTATTCATTCCAGTAAAGGTTGCTCATTAAGTTGTGACGAATGAAGTCAAAAAAGCTCATCTTCTGGGAATAAAATTACCTTCATCTTCCACATTCATGCACCCCCGGAGCAAATGCACTTGCGCATTAGCATTTCCTTTAATTAATTTGACAAGAGAGATGAAGTAAACTGTGGGAAAGATCAAGTGTCAATTGTTATTACTCAAAACAAAGCTATGGAGTCTGTTTTATGTGGACACAAAACCATCTTCTGCCACTTGAATAGTAAGATGTGTTTTTGATATTTATGTTTCTTTGGGCACTTGCCTTCATCGGCACTGAATGCTTCGCAGTCGCTTTGACATCACCACCATCAAGTCTTAATCCTCTAATTAAGACTCTTTAACAGCTAAGCTCAAAACCTCACTTACTCTTGTGAAAAATGAAAACAATAAAAAATAATTATACAAAAAAAACCTCACTTACTTTTGTTGGCATATCTACAAGGTTTTTATCATTATATTCTTTGTATGTCTACCAGATCATCAGGTGTGAGTTAACAAATTCACTTACAAATTCTGTTTATCACAAAAACACACTTTGTGTTCTTGTTGAACGCAACTTACTCGTTGAGAGGAGCCATCTCTTGAACAGCTGCTTTAACTTTTAGAGAAGCTGCTCTTAACTTTGGGTGAAATCAAGGTGTGTATGATTTTATGTTTTTGGCAGATTTCATCAGAAAATAAATTGGTATTGGCTGCTTTGAAATACAGCACCTATCACATGATTTAAGGACAGTGCTTCAAAAGGATTCGGCTTAACTATGAACTTGGCAATCTCAAGGGAATGAGAGCAGCCAAGAGATCACAAACTGTATTTTCAAGAGAGCTTGCATCATCGCCCTCATAATCCCAAGTCCCTACAGATGTGATGTAGGGAGACCTCAGGTATGGAAGACAGTACCTGTCCTAGTCTTATTAAGAGCTGATCCGCCTTTTATTAAAGGCTTCTTTATGGGATTTCTCTCTGGCTCGGCAGTGAACTGACTGATATGCTCCACTGCAGAGGACCTGAAGACCCCTCCGGATCTGGCTCCAATTAGAGGCTGCTGGAGACTGAGACACCCCTGGCAGGTTGTGAGGCTTCCCGTGCTGAGTTAAAGGTAAGGAAGATCCGGTGACAAAAGCTCACTGAGGCGCAAACAGGAGCCTGTTACCTTTCAGCTGCCAACAGCTACAGAATAGAAGATTGTACTGAAATGCATTCATTATGATTTCTGTTTCTGATTACAAAAGAAAAATCCACAGTTTGTTTCAGCTTTATATCTTACTGCATTTTGACTGCAAGGTAAATGCTTGTTTTCAGTCTTGATTGATGAAAAAAAACCAATTCAAACAAAATCAAGGTTGTAGTGCAATAAAATACAATATTACAATGAACTTCAATTAAATATTCACAGTTGAATGGTAAGTTCAGTATTTTTTATGTCCCATTTTAAAGAGTAAGATCCTTTTTGTTTAACCAGAACAGCCCTAAAGATGCTATCGTCAAACTTACAACTCAGTTTAAATAAATAGTAAATTTATCATCATTTATCACCCTTAATTCACTCAGTTAGACGTGAAAATGTACTGGCCCTATACACACTTAAATTACTGTTTATTAAAATGGTGTCTGGTGGGTTTGGTGATGGCAATTTATGCGCTGTTTCTAGTAAAACCAAAAGGATCTTACTCGTTAACAAAAAGGTCGACCTCGGAAGAGATCTTTTCCAGAAGTTTTCAGACACCTGAAATAACAATCTAAAACTGTCAGTTTCAAAAACACACACTTTTATTGGACATAAATTGGCAGTGCACAATTGACCATTAACGTTGCTGCTGTCTGCAGCTGTCTCCCTCAATACTGGACTGGTTTGAAAAATTGTTGTTCCTATTAGTTACTTAGACACAAAAACCTGGGAAACAGGGTTCAGATTGAAAAATACCTAACTTTAAGTATTTATAAATTCAACGACTATTATAAAAGATCAGAAAATACTGGAAAAATAACTAATGCATGCCCCAGAGCGCAAGGTGATCTCTTTAAATGTTTCTGTCTAATCCAGACACTAACCAGAAAACACAAACAAATTAAAAATCCTCACATTTGAGAAGCTACAACCAAGGAACTTCAGGGATTTTTTCCTCAATAAATGGCTTAAACAATTACTCAGTATCAAATATTGTTATATGCAGTTTGCCAACACTGCCAAATGGGGCAAAACAGCCTCCATGTTAAAGCACAGCACAGAGAGGAAGACACAGATATTTTTAATTATTTAGAGAAAATATAAATAACCTGTCTGCAGGTAATACAACATGCAGCTCTCCACCTTAGAGTCCACCACAGTGACTCCTTCTTGCTCCTATCTAAATGAAAACATCATCTTTCAGCAGAACCAAGCCAAATGTCGAATTAGAAAGCTGTGAATTCTACTTATATTCAATACAAAACGTTCATTTCAAATTCATGTTGCAGCAACTTGTTACAATTCTTCTATGTAACAGAAGAAAAATAACCCCCTGTTTAGTTTTGGCCTATCTTTTCCTAATTTTGTGCATAAAACCTTTCCAGTAAAAGAGGCCAACAGGTCTTAATTGTTCTGGCCTTTAAGTCTTGAGCAAAACGCTGACACTCACCGAACATGTTGCCAATATGCCCGTTCCTCGTCAAAGGCCGCAGCTCATTCTTGCCCCAGGCGTAGCGCTTGTAGTTGTCCCAGGCAAACTTCATCATCTGCAACACAAACAGAGGGCAGACATACCGGTCACCAGACTGATAGCAAAGAGACACACCTCTAGACCCAGACGTAATTAAACCAGTATAGCTCAAAGGCAAAGGGAATGATAGCTTGTTGATCAGACAGGATTAAGGACAAGCTTGCAATTAACACACATAAACCGCCCCACTAAACAATAAGATTGACATCGCCCCTGCAGCTACTCCTCTTAAATTAAAGATTGAATGATGTCAGTAGATAAAAAGCAGGTTTAACAGATAAGAACGCATCTTGGAGAAGAAAGTACTTTTGACATTGATGCTCTGCACTCCTCCCCAACTGCTACTAAAAAAAAAAAAGTGATCTGTACGTGATTTGATGTGATGTGAAGAAGGAAACTGTCTTTGATGGAGTAAAAGAGAAAAAGCAAGACAGGGAGGTGAGAGATGAAGACAAACAGTGTTATAATTTCAGCTGAAAAGCCCAAAGCTGAGTGATGTATCTTTGCCTGAAGCGACAAGAGTTACAATTAGCTGAGAAATATGTAAGAGGAAAGTTGGTTTATATTAATCAAACAAATTCAAACAAAAAGAAAACATAAAAACAAGCATGTCAATATGTTCACAATGACAATGCCAGACAGTGCAGAACACACACAGCCGCTGGATCACAAAAACAAATTGAAGGCAAAAGTCAGACAAAAATTTGCACACTATACTGATAGCTCCAAACTAATTCAATTTTATCGCATGGAGCAACAATTCAGTCTATTGGAGATGTTTGTCAGGCATTCCCACAAAGATATCACAAAGAAGATTTAACAAGGACAAAACTATCAGCCTTGTATATCACAGGTGTAATGTTTATTATATTCAGCACTGAAGTTTAGCTCGTAAGCATGGAACTAGGGATGTTTTCAAATAACTTATTTCTCTGATGTTTAAAGCTGCAGTAGGTAGAAAGCCTGAAAACGGTTGATTTTTGAGTCTCATCTGAGTTAGGTTTCGTTCGTCTCTGCCCTGAGCCCCTCCTACCAGACGAGCACGCGAGGATTTTATCCTACTTGGTTCTATTTCTCCCTCTCTGGGAGCCTCGCTCTCCCTCACAGCGCAGCAGCCCTCCCCATCCCTCCCGAGCCTCGCTCTCCCTCACAGCGCAGCAGCCCTCCCCATCCCTCCCGAGCCTCGCTCTCCCTCACAGCGCAGCAGCCCTCCCCATCCCTCCCAAGCTTCGCTCTCCCTCACAGCGCAGCAGCCCTCCCCATCCCTCCCTCGCGGATCCGCACGTACTCCCTCGGCTCGGCTCTCGCTCTCCGCAGAGAGCCCTCGGCTCCGCTCCCACGGCCGACCCTCGCGCCTTCTGGTCGGGCCCGGCTCCACCTCACCCTTCCCCTCCCTCCAGGGCTCCGGGGAACCGAGTTCTGTATTCCTTTTTTTGGGTTGTTTAGCTGTGTAGGCAGTTGTAGCCAATGCTGGAATAGCTATTTTACCTGGTGCACTGTTCGCCATTGCCGTTTGCTCTCCCCTTCTGCCAGCGGCATGGGAACGCGCATATGCAGTAGAACAGCCAATGGGAACGCAGTGGTCTGAGCTGACCTTAGATTGGTTAATGCACATCGGCACGATACTGATTCTTTAGAGGCTGAACACAGAGCCATGGTGAGGTGTAGAAACCAATTGTTTGTCTCAGACCACCTGATTTACATTATGCTTAGAGGATATTATAAAATTTTTACTCAATTATACCAAAACAATGTTGCCTACTGGAGCTTTAAATGGAGAAATTAAAAAATTGTTTAAACACGGTCAGAAAAAAATACTGCGTATATTACAAGTCATTTAAAAATGGCAATCAAATGTTATAATATCCAAATCATATTTAAAATACCACTGAAATGTGTGGCAATTGGCACCACAAATTAAGAACATCAAACACTACATTATACTACAAAACATTACAACAACTCACAAAATAAAAGTTAACAATTAACATTTATTTACTGTGTGTTTACTGTACCAAATCACATTCACATGGTAACTCTTTTGTGCCACATATTGATACACACACACACACACACACACACACACACACATATACATACATACATACATCCAGGCTTCTCGGGATCTCCTGTGCACCTTATTTGTTCAGCCTAGCGAGAAGACATCCATCCTGTGCGAGTGTTTGTGAGGTTTGGACATACTGTGTTGAAAGTCCCTAGATAGCAGCAGACTTGTACTGGTTGCACAGACACACACTCGGTTCCATACATTGATTCTGAGAGCACATGTGTGTGTTTGTACGTGTGTGTGAAAGAGAGCGAGAGGGAAAGAGTTGTTGACAATCAGTGCCACTGGTTGTCTTGAACGCTGAGCCAAACTCTTTCGTTTTCCTGTTGTACGGAGTAATACTTCTGACGGCAACTAGCAAGGGTAGCAACGTTTAATCATCTACCCAACTACTTGTGTACATTCCAAATAAGCACTACACAGTACAACCAATGCATGTGATGTCATGAATGTCATTAATTTTGCAGATTTTTGGCACTGGACTAATAGTCAAACGATCACCAAAGCTCTGACAAGTCTTCCTGAGGGGGACATGGAAATCTCTTCCACATGTCACAGCAATCCATTAAGTATTGTTGATAGATTCCACTAAAAAAACAAAATGTTAGCCTCATGGTGGCGCTAGAGGAAAAGTCAGAGGGTCGGCAAAGTCTTTAGGATTTTACCTCTAGGGACCATGATTGTCTGTACACAGGCTTACTCATCAAGACTCATCAAATCTAAATTTAAGACAATTTAAGACTTTTTAAGGCCTTATATCAAGAAAATGTAATTTAAGACATTTTAAGACTTTTTAAGGCCTTATATCAAGAAAATGTAATTTAAGACATTTTAAGACTTTTAAAGGACCTGTAGACACCCTGGTACACAATGTCTTGGCATTTATTAGTTGTTGAGATATTTCAGTCCTTGTCTTGTCATCCTTACTAGATAAGGGTTGTTTTAGTATGAAAGATGAATTGTAAAATTTCAGCTACTGCATATGTGTGGGTTTAAACGTTCACAGGTCTTTCTATTAGGGCTGCCCATTATATATTTAAATTATGTTATTAAATTTTTTGTAATGTCACCTTACACAATAAACACATTGTGAAAGACTGCGATATGGCACTGAAGGATTTTTTGAGTGTGTTTAAAGAGAGTATCGGCAGAAAACTGCAGTTTAAAATGCAATGCATTTTATTCAACAAGCAATCTGTAGTATTTCAACAGTATACTGAAAGCAGCAGAAAGGTACACTTTATTATCTGTTTATTTATCTCAAGTAATATTTTTATAAAGATATTCAGCAATTCAGTGGCATATTTTCCTCATATTGTGCAGCTCTACTTTAAACCTCACACCAACAATTTGTTGTTGAAGAAATGAACTTAGATGAAGATATCCTTCCTAGTTGTTTATCCTCATGTTTACATTGATGTCCCTCATGTCAATTTGCAATATGGCAATGGAGCAGTTGCCATGCAAGCCGTGTTTCATAATGATTCAGCTGCTATCATTCCTTTGCCAGCATTTCTTTTTAAGAAATGAGTGCTTTCTTCATATCATCATCAAAGAGGTGCCATAATGGCCATGATGCATGGGCATATAAACAATAGCCTTGAGATAATTACACAAGTATTCTTGACTCAAGTGTTTTCAACAAGGATGACACGTTCATGACATTCAGCAGTCTTCATTGAGATCAAACAAATGTGAAGAGAGTGGGTGCCCTCCATGCAATGTGCTGAAAGATGGACAGACAGTCCAGGATTTCATTTTTTACCCCTCTCTGGATTTTCACAGAAACACAATGTCATCGCTATTATCAATACAACATGAGATTCCTGGCTCTCCAGAGGTGGGCTCGTATAAGCCTCTGAGAAATACACAACATGAATCCGATTACCTCTGACAAGGCCTCCAGCTGAAAATCCTCTCACCCTAAAAAAGCTCATTATAAACACCTGAAAGAATACAGAGCTCCAGCCATTTCTCACACTGAAACAACCACAGTGTCCATGAAAGCAAATGTTGAAATAAATGTTAAATGTCCTTCAGGTTTAGGAAAACAGTGACAGCAAGTCAGAGAGCTGGGATTTGATTACAGGTGAATTATATGCCATTAAACTATTTTGAGGCTATTGTGCCCGTTTAATTTGTTATTTGGCATTTGTGCCTCAACACATTAAAGCACCATGTACTGAAAAACATTCAAAGATCAGACGAAACATCACAGTGGGGTCATCTTTGTTGTTTTCTTCTGTTGTTGTTTTTATCTGGAGTATGGCAGCATTTTAAACAGTGCTTTTTTCCATTTCTAAAAACAATACTAATAATGTATGCAGCAGCAAGCACACAAAATGTGAAAAACAAGCACACAATATGATTAAAGGGAACAGCACCGATGAATCTTATGGTGGAAATATTTAATTTTTTTCAGGAAGAACAAAAATACCTGGTGCCGGTCTGATTGTGTCTCAACAGGATGTTCTGCCTGCAAATGTCTCAAGTTATATTTGAAACTTACTCCGTCTTTTATAATGCCAGCTTGTCTCGCTCCTCCGGCAGCTTTATAAGCGAAAGAACAAAAGTAATAAGAAAAAAAAGTCTTTGCACAAAATGTGGGATTTGGTAAATGTTAGAACTCCGACTCCCACTGCGTTTATTTGAAGGACGTATTTATACAGACTGTACGTCATACAGTCTTTGCAGAAATGATCAAATTGCAGGATGGAACCTGCGAGGGAAGCAGGACTTTACGACAGCCATCAAATAAATGTCGAGGAAAGTAGAAAACAAGCAGATGGTATGCTCAAACTGCATGACTGAAGGCATAGAGAATGTAAAATGGCAGCATTAATCAGCGATGACATGACTTTAAAAGATGCAAAAAGAAAGGATTTAGTGCCGCTGGCTTTGTAAAAATTATGATGGGCATTTCTCACTGTTTTATGACATTTCATAGACGATTTATCAAAACAGTAAGCAACTGATTACTTAATGAAAATAATCTTTATGGTTGCAGCCCTGCTGCACAACTTGTCAGAGAATATCCTGAGAGAGATTTCTACAGTTTTACTACAAGCAGGGTTCATCGAGTTCAACTAAAGACAATTTAAGGTCTTTTTAATAGCACAAAGAACGCAACTGAAAACCTGCCTCATGATCATACCGACCAAAGTATGAAAATGTGAATGGATAATCAGCAGGCCTATCATGTTATTATCTTTCTTTTTTCCCCCTCAGTACTTCCCTGCAGGATATAAAAATAATTCCAAATGATATATTTATTCACACTGGGAATATCTTCTGTGCTTTGAATGTAGATTGGGTCCCAGAATGCATTTAAAACATCAAAATAAAGCTTTTTTTCCATCAACTAGAAGTGCTAGGGGAAGATCCTTCAGGTCCCCAAACAAGGCCTTGAATGTCCTGGAAAACACCCCTGACCTGCATATACCTGACCTACGCAGTCCTACTGAGGACAGCAAAAGTTTAAAGGTTGAAAACAGGCAATTCATTTATTATATATACTTATAAATATTTTTAATGTTTGTTTATTTACTGGCCCCAGGCCTACTGATATCTTTAAAAGTGGCCCCCAGGCAAAACAAATTGAGCATCCCTGGACTTAGGTGTAGGAAACTAAATTCAATGCTTTTAAGACTTGCACAAGGAAAAATGTTGTTTTCAAGCCAGAATGTAAGCACGTTCAAACTCACAGTCCATAAGAATATCTGGCTCAGCTTCCTGCTGCTACACACTGAAGATGTTTCATTCCAGTGGAGGGAGACAGATATCTGGCATTGTGTTTTCACACCCCTGCTGTTGTGCGCTGCAGAGGGTCATAGTGTGGGAGGACTGGGGTCATGCAGCCGTAGGATTGCTGATGTAACAACCCATCATCACAGCACACAGCACACACAGCGCTAATCAATAGCAGCAGCCACAACCGAGCACACCGCCCCCAACACTGCTTCTCCAAGAGAGAGAAATGGATGAATGATTCATTTCCAGGGGCACAAAAAGCAGACACAGACGTGATCTGACAGGACAGTGACCGTTCTTTGGTTTAAAAAATTGACAAGTTGTTGGGCAGAGGAGATCAATGACTAAACACAGAGCCAGGGATCAAAATAAATCGAGGACTGACCGGGGTACAACATGCCAATATCAAAACTGTAGGTCAGAAGTCATGCACTGCTGATCATGGGATCGAAAATGGTCACACAACATCAAACAGATCATGAAAGTGGCACAAGCATTTACACCTTATCAACTCAAAAAATATATTAAAATCCCTGAGGAGAAGATGTAATATCACAGTTTTTATCATATCCAACACAAACAAAGGAAGAACCTTAAAACTGCCACGATATTCAATTTCCTTCTCCTCTTTAAAGACAAAATGTTTAAATCCCCCAGAACTATTAATACTCCATTCACTCTTAAAAAAACATAGCTATACATTGCTATAAATATCTTTCAAGCATGGATTGTACCACTCCAAGAGGAAATGACACCACAGGAGGGTACAATTATCTCAGTGTTGGTCCTCGCCTTCCTACAAAAGCCCAGCATGGACACCTAACTGGTCAGCAGGGTTTCCTCTGCATCCTTCAGAGCAATGCTAAGTCTCTCTGGACAAAACACTAGAAAACCACATGTATAACCGAAAGAAGATAAAGCACAAACATGACATTGAGAGACTGCTGTGTCAACATTAAAGCACAGTAGTTAAAAAATAAAACCAGTTCAACCACTTTGGTAAATTAGGATATACAGTAGGGATGGGAATCTCCGGGCGTCTCACAGTTGGATTAAATTCTGATTCAGAGGGCTACGATAGGATTATTAATTAATTTATTTATTTATACAGCTGACAATTACAGCGTGCATTAATAAACATTTCTGTAAATGTGCCAGTTTAGTCAGCTTGGCTAATTTTCCTCTAGTCCCGGGGCAGGTCTGATGCAAACAGAAAAACACATACAATACATTAAAACAGGAACAACAGTACTGTACATAGAACAGAGTGCATATCATAAGAGCTCAAAATATACGTAAAAACAGGGACAATGGTGCTTAAAATAGCAGACTCTTACAAGCAATACAAGCATCTGTAAATTAGATAAGACTGTTCCAGCTCAGTAAAGTATGATTTCTTAAGTTAAGTAAAAATGAGTTTGGCTTCCTGTCAAGCACCTTAAGAGCCTGGTGGTATACCGTTTGTACAGGTGGCTTGTGCCCAGCTTGTCATTCATTATAACAAATGTGACATGGCATTGAAATATAGCAGTGCTGGCTTAGTAATAAGGCAGTTTCTGATTTGGTGGAAACTTGACAAGTTAAACTTTAAGACATTTACTATCTTATTTTGTTTGTTGAATGCTGGATTAAAATCAAGTATTACATCAAGATATCTTAAGTCAGATACCACTGTCAGCTTTTCCCCTTCGACATAAACATCAAGTGTAAGGTTATATGCTGACCTATAATCCGTGTTCTTTATGTTAAAGTAAAGATGGGAGTTATTAAGCCACTTGTGACATAGGCCATCACTGGCATGAGTTCAGATGCAGCTTGCCCTTTGGCCATTGCATGTTCATACTTCTCAGTATCATCTGTGTACATTTAAATGTCAGACTTACAGTACAGCATACAGTGGGAAGGTCATTTATGTAAAGGCTAAACAACAGCAGAGGCCCCCGAATTGATCCCTGAGGTACATCAAAATAACGGCTAAGTGCTGAGGACAGTTCATTGTTTATTTTGCCCCTCCATGATCTGCCTTTCAGATAGGACTGCATCCATTTAATCACATTAGGAGTGAAATTAAACATTGAAAGCTTTGCAAGAAGAACTCCATGATCCACAGTGTCAAAAGCTTATTTTACCAGTCACACCAATCACTATCATCACACTCAGCCTCACTAAAATTCAAGAGGAAGCCTAGCTTAGAACATAAAGATGACACACATGTTTTCATCCGTCATGTTTCACCATCCAGTTGCTTGAGCTGTAAGAACATTCAGTCCAGTCCTACAAACGTGTTACAGGCAATCATAATGCCGAGAATTCTTTTTCCAGACAATCTGTCAAGAGAGAATTTGCAATTTTTTTCCCCCAACCCCACAGTGACTTGCAGCCTCGCCACCATGGGCCACTAGTCAGGCTTTAAAACTTGTTTTATCTGTCACTGAAAAAATGAGACTTATCCAACAACGTCCACTGTTTAACGGTTTCAAAGGATGAAGCAGAGGCAAAGAACCATCTGGCATACAGCAGAGACAATCTGAACTAAGGTTTCTTTGAGGCAATGACGTATAAAGAAAAAAAAAGAGATAACAAGCAACTTCTAAACCAAAAGTATTGTTACAGAGGAAGAGACGGTATAATGAGATGTTGCCAGAGGGAGAGGTCTGAATCTGGAGTTTAGATAAAGTGATAAGTCCTCTGAAGGGTAAGGCTGTGCTAATATTTTAATAATCTAACCAACGGCAATCCACAGTAACCGTAAAGCAAAATGAAATTACTGCCATAACCATCAGCATGGGGGTTCTCCCACTGGGTTATTCCCAAAGAGTATAACTATGTGGTTTTTCCTCTCATGACTTGGCTGTAGTTTAGACTAGATGCTGTGCATCAGCTGTTTCCACTTTTTGGTCTTACATATAAACCGTTCCATGGGAAGACATGCTGCTCGGTATTTCCTCCAGTGGGCCCTCAGGAGTGGCTTCCTTGGATGACAGTCTTTGATTTAAATCAAAACTTGTCTTCACAGACGGCTTCTCTGAGGCTGCTACTTAATGACAGCAGTGAGACGTGCAGGTAATGGTTACCAGCTACTTTCCACACAGGCAGATATTTTTTACAGGGAAAGAAAAACAGACTTGTGTAGCTGCCTTGACAATTCACATTCACTGCGGTTGTTGCTAATTAGCCGACAGTGTGGGCTGAAGTAGGATGCACCACCAGTGAATATCACTACACTGGTTCATCATAAACATGGTACTGGCAGCTGGTCTTGGACTCAGTGGCGCCAGCGTGGCCCAGGAGAGGTAGCTATGCAGAGATTAACTGGTGGGCTGAACAATTTGTAGCTTATTCTGGACAACTAATTAGAGCAGATCTTCTGCTTAAGGCACAGCAACAGTCCTCATCCCCCCCGATATCACCACGCTGTGTAGCTGTGTGGGTTTCTTCAAAGAATCCTGCCTTGGGAAACTCTACAGCACACTACGCTTCTGATTTAATGACAGATTTTCTTTTTATATGGGAAAGATATATATCAGATGTGTGATAAACACACACAATGCAAAATAATAAAACACAAGACAAGTCTAATTAAGTGCTGAAAAGCAGAGCTGAGGTTATGGAGATCAAGAAGTTGAACTGTGTGTGCCAGCAGAAAAGCAGGACCACACCATTACCAATGCTACAGCAGATAACGAGAGCTGAGCTACATCCTGCTAATTAAGCTGCATTTCAGCACGATCTTATGCTTGTACGTGTTTATTAGAAAAATTAAATGAGATTTTTAAAAAGCAAAATGATAATCTGCATATACTAAAACTTGCAGGTAGCTTGAGGCATGGTTCAGTTTTCAAGTAACACTGGAAATCTTTAAAAAGGGAAATATTTCAGACTGCTCGGTTTGTGGTGTGTTACTCTCTTTATAAAAAAGAGCCTCCGTGCAGTGCAGTGGTTATACAACATGGTAATACACTGCCAGGGTTTGGAGTTTGATTCCCACTGGGATTGTCCATGTTGAAAATGTGCGCACTTGTGGTACCTACTGGCACTTTGGATTGGAGCATCCATCAAACAGCATGCAGTATGAGACCAGAAATAACCGTCTGTATGCAACTCACAAGTTTCCTAGGTTGGTCATATTTGATCATACAGCATATTGTGTCTTAGTAGCTAAGGTAAGACAAAATAAAACCTAACTCAGCTTTGACTGACAGCAGTGGTTTATTACAGGGAGGGGGATGAGTAATCGATTCCTGAATTACTCGCCATTAGTTAATGAGGGAACTCAATTTCTTCTATTTTTCCACAGGTGTTTGTGTAGCCTACATATTTTAAATGTTTTGCACGTGTGTACAACACAACTATATGTTGGCTCCATTAAAAAGATGTGTGAATGAAAAACAAACAAAAAAATGTTTAAAAAAATAAACAATTTTGATGCAAGCTCTCGACTGGCTGTGTGGTCTTAATTGGTGAGAGGGTGTTTATCACAGTGGGACTGATCTGACCAAATGCGTACTCGCCTTTCTCCTGAACATGGCAACATGGTTGTTTTCCTGAGAAAAAAATACTCTGAAGACAAATCTGTGTTAAGTTTTGACAGGAGAGGAAAGGAGAGGAGAGGAGAGGAACTGGGCATTGGGCATTTGGTCAGTTGGTAGGCCTGTTCCTCCCAATTTGACGAGTTACTTGTCTTTTTAAAATGGTATTTATTTAACATCACTTTCAGTAATGGTGCTAGCTACACGTCCTACACCCCTTCAATTCAATTCTTTCTATTGTCATTGTAAATAAATAACTGAGAGTGAAACTTCTGTTTGGAAGTTTTGTTCCAGTACTTTTTTGGTTCTGGTGCTTGCACTGATGTGACACCTGTCCATCCACCGTCATCCCCGGCTCTCTGCTTTGTGCGACAAGGGGGTGGTTTTGGCGGCACAGGACGGAGTTCCCCAAGGACCGCTGGTAGACGATGGCCGTATATTTTTGGATTAATAATATGTAGTAAAATTTTGCACATACATTCCTGTAATCTTGCGGCGGTGATAAATGTGATTGTGCTACTGCTCAATATTGTATAACACACCCTGTGTTGGGAAAAAAATACAATTTTTACCAACGCCATTGTCCTACCATAAATAGCATACGCATGGTGTAAGATGATGAGATCCTGTTTTGTTTAAAAGCTCTTCTCAGAAAGAAAAACAATTTATCTCTCAAAATGTTGAACTATTAAATGTATACAGCATAATACGACAATCATATCTCATTTGATTTAGGCCTACTTGATACTGAATGACTTCACTGCTCTCTATACTGAGATGTATAGAGGTGTGACATTTGCACGGTTTATTATTTAATGCTTTTTCTTATTAAAAAAAAGGTTATTTTGTTAGTTATGAATATTTTTTTAAATTTTTATTAAAAACAAACATTATGCATTGGATATATTACTGTGCCTTGTTACTGCTGGTGCTGTGCTCTTTAAGATGCTTTCTAAAAATAGACTCCCCACCACAAGGAATCGATCCCTCCTCAAGTAATTCATGCGATCCCTCGATCTGGGATTACTCGTGCCCATCCCTAGTTTCTTTTCTATTCTCAAGCAACAGACAGCCATCCCAATTTAAGGAAAAGAAAACAGCGGTTAAAATCTTTTGTACACATTTGGAGAAACCAAGAAAATGAGAGGATCACAATGAGAGATGCTGAGGTTTGTTGTTGTTTAAAGAAACTCAGCTGCCACATGGTAGGGCAGCTGTTTGGAAACAACTCGCCTTAATTATACTGTGTGCCAGAAGTGACAGAAGTAAACTCATATCCGATGATTTTAAACAGCTGAGTGTGTTTTCAGTCGTTCAATCTGGTCCTCAGTTGCTCTTAAACTGAGCCACTTACTTTAGGGTGATTAGATTTTATTTAGATTTCTTTTATTAATTTACTCAACAGGGACAATGCTCAGGCAGCCTACAAACAGAATAAAATAGAAAATGAGCACAAAAACACAAAACAAATAAATACACACACAGAACAATACACAAGGAAAAGAAAAAACAAGCAGGGAAAATAAATGAGCAGAACGCAGTCTCCTCAAAAACACTGACAAAACTCTGTGTAAACCATGCTGACCACAGCTCCTCTTTCTTGGCTAAAACAACATGGATCATTTCATGCCAGATGAACAAGAGGCTTATAAATAAACATAAAGCATGCCTGAAAGCACACTTGACACTTTCCCACCCTGCACGTTTTGTAATGCAGTTGTTGTGTTTGGTTCCACGAGCGAGGCATCCCTTTAATCTGAGGAGGCTTTGGGTGGATCATGGATAATAAATCATCCCAGCACCCTGGCATGGCAGCCCCGAGACTCTGCTGCCGTTAACGAGGTGCTGTGTCATCACCTGAAACTGAGGGGACCTTTTGGCAGAGAAGATACAGAATCAGCTTTCCCCCATCGTTTCCCCCTGAACTTCCCACCTTAACTTGCACATTTTTTTCACACTTCCTCCGGCTTCCAGTATTAGACCTGCCCTGGAGCACAGCCATTTCCTGCCTATTAAAACCACATTTATGGTGAGCGGTGACGGAGCTGTGTAGGTCTCTGAAGGCCAGCAAGGTTTCATCCTGAGTCAGCACAACACCATGGTCAATTACAAGCAAGTCCCAAAACAAGAGCCAACGTTGGACAACCAGGCAACCCTGAGCTGCAGATTGTTCATGCGTGGAATTAATGAATGTCTGGAATCAATCACAAAATCAGACCAACACATCTCCTGAATACAAAGACATAAATCAGTTTCAGAAGTGTGCATGTGTGTGTGTGTGTGTTGTTGGGAGGAAGGCACATTATTAAAAAATAAAATTGGTTATTGTGCTTTCCATAATAATAATAATAATAATAATAGATAAACAAAAAATAGAAATGCTACATAAATCTCTGCTTGTTGATGCACTAGCCCTAAATTAAGTCATGTTTGGTTATGTCAATAAATGTAATTAATGTTTTTCCATTTTCACTAAAAATGTTCCATCTTCACACAGCTCTGTTCTGTCATATCTTCAGTGTTTAAGTCTTGCCTCTTTTAAAAAGAATATTAACTGTGAATCAAAATATCATGAGACCCAGAGAGGAATAAAACTTGTGATGTCATTGACCAAACATTAGTCAACCAGAAAGGTCATTAGTCGGCAAGATTTCTTTGGTCCTAGTTGCAGGAAAAAAATTTTAAAAAACCCATGAAACTCAGTTAGGAGCTGTGCCTTGTCAAAATAAAACCTGTATGATTGGACCATGTGGGAATTTAATTTGAAAGGACAGACACAGGAAGAGGCCACACTCAGCTGTCAGACAGGAGTAACGTTACAAACCAATCACATCTGACAGATATCTTTCCCTTGTTCTGTAAATATTCAGTCTGATAAAAACAGAAAAGTTGATCGCGTTTTCCGGCAGTTAAAGATGTGGCACGTGTACGGCCCCTAATTAACAGGGCTGGTACCTGTGGTTATTCCACAGGCTAGTTAATAACATGTCGGACAGGAAATCCAAAGTGTGGGATCATTTTGAGAAGGTGAAGGACGAACCCAAGGTGATATGTAAACTCATCTTCATTGGTCAACTACAAACATGACGTATCATCTGAAATATGGAAGTAGCTACATGCCCATTAGCCGCTTAGCACAATCTTTACTGCTTTGCCGACAGCGTCATTAACAGGCGGCTCGCTCAGTGTGTGACGTGCACTTGTAGATAAAATATAGGCCTATATTAATGAAGGTTCATTAGTACGGTTTGTATTTCTCTGCAATGTAGCACAGTGTTAACAATGTTCCTGATACTATTCTTTCTCACACCTTAATAACGTAAACATGTGGCTGACTAGTCCACTAATGGCCCTAAATGATGTTCAATTAATATCGTTTGCAATATTTGTATGAAGATTGATTACAATCACATCTGTCTCCTACGTAGGAGACAGACATAGGTTTTATGCCTTTGTAAAATATAGATTAAATGTATTTATTTTACAAGAAAAATATGATTGTCAGTACCTCCACCAATAAGCTAAGGCTGTATGTAGGAAAAAGTCGGCAAAGCACTCACTGCTGCTCGTTAAGCTCATTACCATTAGCAAATGGTAATAATTGAAGGAAACTGAAGTGAGCATGTCATTATTTTATCAACTCAAATCTTCCGTAATCTGGACTACAGCAGCTCAACAGTTAGAGAAAAATGTTATGAGAGAGAGAAAAAAAATCACCCTGAAAATACAGAAGAGAGGGTACATGCCCTCCATCCCCAGTAGAAATTACACCCTTGATAGAATATATTTTTTAATTAGTGAGCTGTGTTATGAGCGAGTATTCAAAACTCCTGCTCTTGCGCAAAGCTACAAAATATGCAAAGTAACTGTGCACCAAATCACAACAGACTTCTGATTAGAATATGCCTGCACAGTCCTTGTAATTAACAATAATTGAGTCAGCAAGCCTTGGTACACTCAGAGATGCTTACACCCAGCTGCAAGACACATAATTTGAAAAATTTTGAAAAATCACTGTTATGACTGATGCGAACACCTGGATTTGAGCTGAAAGTGTGATCATACCCAGAAAATTAGCTTCCATGGTGTTTATTCCATGTCATTTTCTGATGTATTATTTTCAAGCCAGCTATTAGTATCCATCTTTTCAAATTGCATAATTTTTAGAGCATTTCCACTAATGGAATTTAAATCAATGTTAGTTGTCACAATGTAAATTCACTCTGGTGTTTGTACAATATGTGCACATATGTATTTGTCTGTGTATCTCTCTCTCTGGCAGGTGTCCTCTCTGCTCGCTCCAAAACGGATCATTAGGAGAGATATGTGGCCGGTGCCAAGCCGTCTCCTGAGCGTCTCCCACTGGTGGGTTGAGAGTTCCAGAGTGCCATGCAAGATTCATGCCAAGAGAGAGAGAATCGCCACAAGGAGCCTATTAAAATGTCTGGACTCGGGTCTTGAATTGTTGGGGAGGTAAACCTGGAGTATTAACATGCCTAAATGGCCCCAGTTGAGCAAAGTGATAATGAGTAATGAAGACAAAGAGAGATATGACAATTTTGAGTTGTGAATATACCTAACTACAGTTCTAAAACTGTATTAAAGGAGAGTTAGTATCACAGTAAAATTAAATGTATTAGGTCCTTGACTAAGGCTAATCTTGTAGGTTGTATTTTCTCACACTACATGTTTGAATTTGCTGTTCTGCACAGCCAGAACCTGCAAAGTTTTATGGGCCGTCACACTAAATGTTATCACTGATCCCCCGGTGAGTTTTGTCCATGTATGTAAAATGGTAATGTGAAATGCCATAGGCTTGTGCTAATACCGTTAGCATGTTGTATTTGTTTGGAAAATGTGTTTACAGTTGTTTTGTCAGTGAACCATGTGAGTTGTAATGGACCCGAATTTTGTAACATTTTCTTTGGTAAATGTTGCTGTTGTCCCTGGCTTCATATGAGTAGAGGAAAAGTCCGCTAGACTAATTTATCCAATGTAAAATGGCGTAGGCTTGGGCTAATAATGTTAGCATGTTGCATTTATGGGGAAAATGTGTCCAGCAAAAGACAAATGCTTTGTCTGTGAATGTTGCGAGTTGTAGTGAAGCTGATTTGTGTACTTGTGTTTGAAACTGTCTCTATTAAGCCATGTTTAATGTGTGTTTTGGGTGTGTTTTAAATCAACTAAACTTTATAGCACTTCACAGAAACCCCACCACTGACTAGTGTTCTGGAGGTGTAACTGCAGAGTGACATAGACACACCACTGCACAAGTATAAATGCTCACAACGGCGTAGGCCACATGCATAGGGTTGACGCACAAGTATAAATCCCGCTTTGCCAGGTGGTAAGATGTACAACTTCAGATTATTTCTAGTGTTGCTCTCTGTCTGCTGGAAGCGTAAATAGGCAACTGTTTGCTGCAGGCTTAGTGAAATCAAATGTCTCTTGAGTTTTAAGATGTTTTTATATTGTTTTTGTGATTTTTTTTTTATGTGAAGCAACAAACTGTAGCACTGAGCCCCAGACAAATGTCCCCTCAGGGACAATTTGAGCATATTCTATGTGGAAACCCAAACAGAATCAGAAAGAAAAAAGCTCTTCAAAATGTTTTAAGTAAGTAAATGAAGGTGAAGTTATAAACAAATAAAGAAATGATTTAGAATTCACAAATATTTATTTTTTAGCTACAAATTCCAAATACACTATAAAGTGTGCATATTTTCAGTCACTGTTTAAAGTGACAAGTTGATTAAAAAGCTGCATTAACACTGGTTTTAACCGAGCTGCTCTTTCTCTCAAGTATTCAGTGTTTGTCTGCACAAGAACTCTCAAGGCTCCAGTCAAACCGTTTTCCCTCCTTTCAGTTTCCTTGGATCACCGAGCTGACCCAATCAATAGACCTTGCCAGAAAACTTGATGGAATCTGAAGGAGTGGAGAGCTGAGTGGTCTCTAAACTTAGTGGAGTAACAGGAACTTTCACAAGAAATATCGCACACCTAACCTGCTGTCCTCGCCTCTCACTCATCTTGCTGACAGCAGCTCTCTCCTCAAAAAACAAGCTGGTAATGAAATTGCAGGGATGGTGCAGAAAACGAGGTGGTTAGGGTGAGTAAATACAAACCATTACAGAGCTTTTACAGTATTATTAGAAAAAATAAGACAGAAGATAAAGGAGCAGGGGAGGAGGGTAGTGAAAGGAGGAAATACAAAGGAGTGGGAAGTAATTTGTCTGCACGAGATTGCCAATTTGAGTGAGCTGCCTGGGGATACGGTTCCAACCCCCTGAAGAAAACTTCAAACAATGCCACGGGCCTCGCCACCACCACCCATTTGTGGTTGTTTTTACTTAGTAACAACCGGAAGCAGAGATTTACCAGAAGTTATTCTGAGAGGAAGAGGTACAAGTAGATCAGGTCTAGCTCAAATGCACCAGGGAGATAAAAAGGGAGCACCATTAATAGATTTATCAAGGTAAGATGAGGAGAGCTGGATTTTTACAAAAGAAGCTCTTTTCTGCTGCAGTGAGACTGATGACCTGTTTTTTTCATACTGTCACCTGCATGGTGTTCAGAGTCTGCACACTGACAGGAAAAACCAACCAACCGCATCGCAGGATGCAAATGACAATTGTGTGTTTTGTCATCTTCTTCTGTGAGCAGCCAAAAATCAAACCGTCTACTCACAATAAATGCCTCTGGTGAGCATTACTGTATATTTTACTGTGGTAAGTTGACCATCCTGACATATTGTCAAGTCTGCAGTACATTAGGTCAGAGAAAACCCTTCAGACAGCTGACTGGTTCACCCACTGCTGCTGAAAGAGAGCAACAGCATTAGTCCTGACCTTCTCAGTAGTTTGTTCGTATGGGAACTTATATATGCGAAACAGGAATCGACTGAGAAACACTGTCAAGGTGGCCATTAAATTCAGCCTCCCGGGCAATTTTTAGCCAAACAAGGACGTCAAAATTCCTCTTAGCAAATTTGGACCATCCTCAATCCTTCAATCGATCGAAATAAAACTAATCAGCAGCAATATTTTTTATAAATGATGAATCGTTTCAGTCAATTTTCAAGCCAAACGCCCAGCATTTGCTGGTTAAAGCATCTTGAATTTGAAGGATGCATAGCTTTTCTGTGTCACATATAGTAATAAATGAAAAGTTTTTGGGTTTTGAACTGCTGGTCAAACGAATTAAGCAATCACAAGGCATCACTTTAGGCCTAGCGAAGTTGTGATAACTGTTTTATTACTTTTGGACAGACAGACAAATTAATCAGGACCATAATCAGCGGATTAATAGATAATATATTAACTGTCAGTCCTATGTCTGGCAGATACAACTTGGCAGAAAATGCAAGCTTCTGAAAACTTGGAGCAACAGGCTCTAATTTACATTAATTCCACACACAAAAACCCACTTAATTCAAAAACGCCCTTCTACTGTTAGTAAATGGTATGATGTTTTTTGGTGGGCAGGGCTTAGCTGGAGGCAAAACAATTCTCCACAGACATTAACTAGTGCTAGCTAGCGAGTTCTTTTGGCTTGTTTTAGACAATGGAAGGAGATGATGCAAGTGGTGCATTCATAAATACTCTTTCCAAGTGTCGAAGCACACTCTGGCACAAAATTGACCATTCGTAACGCTGTTGGAATGTACTGTTTGATTATCAAGAGCACCGTGCTCTTGGCATTCTGTGTGGGAGACAGAGCAGCAGAGTGCCGAGCGGACTGAATGTGTGATTTACTTAATCACTTTTTATTTCATATAGAAATATAAAGCTCCGTTTCTTTGACCAACAAGTCTCTCATTTTAGTGTAGAGCGTCAGACTGAATTTATGAAAGCGCCATGTCATGTAACTCTCCGGGACCGCAAGTGTTACTTGAAAAAGTAAACACTGACCGACGGGACCAGACTTGCTGACCCGTATGCTCTCAGTGGATGGATGATGTCACAGGACTACTGAAGCTTTGTAGTTGATTACTATGCCAACCTTACAACCTTGTCAGACACTTGTTGGAACAGTTTCCTCTAGTTTGTTTTGCTATTCAAGCTAACATTAGCTAATGAGCTAAAAAAGTTAGTGTTACCAAGAAATACAATATTCCTCTAAATACTTCCCCAATTTCTGATTAGATGGACATGATAACCCTTAATACACCTAACGTTATTCATCCCTATGACATTAATACTTTTTCCTTAACCTGATATGAAGTGTGCACTGCACATGTCAGCATTTTTGATGACCGCCTCCGTCCAGTCCTTTCATCTTATCAAATTCAACCAAAGTTGTCTTATTTTTTGTTGAGGGGCAGTGGCAGCTGGTATGTGATCAAATTTAGGTTTTGAGTCATGACTCCTTCTATTTTTGCACCCAATAACACAACAAGATGACATTTTAAGACTCCTATGTAGCCTCCAGCCCTGTGGTGGCAAGTCATGTTTTGCCTCTAGCTAATGAACTGACGTCATTGTGAGGTCAGCCATAAAAGGATCTATTGTCTACAGGGCCTTGTAGTTAATGCTATCCTGCATTTTATCTTTCCTTAGTTCCCTATTCCTTATTCAAGCTTTTATCATGGAGTTTTTTTCTTGTATTTTGTGTTTCGTATTTGCACAGTGAATTTCTCATATTGTCTTTTTTGTTTCATTGTTGCCTTGTTGCAACAAGAGTTTCCTCTCGAGAGTCAACAAGTCTGAGCAGAACAGAACAAAAGAATCACTTTCGCTGCTTACTATAAACATAAAGGGATTATTCTTGTTGACACTGATCCAAAAGCAAAGAATCTTCTTCCAGACTTTCACAGTAAAGTTCGAGGAACATTCATCACACGTTTAATTGCTACAGTTCACACTAGCGGATACCAATGGGAAACACAGAAGCAGTAATAATAGGTCATCAGCGTGAAAACTGAACTTAAAAACAGTAAGTGATGCCCATAAAGATACATTCCTTAATGGTGTACCACACTGGCAGAGCCATGGACCAATTTTCTGGTTCTACTGAAATCGTCCTGTATGTGCTGGTAGCTTTGAAACACCTTCCTTTTTCCGTATGATTCTTCAAACACAGAGGAAACCCTTTGAACTCAAAGATGATCAACCAGCTTTCATCTTAAATGTGTGACTTTTCAGGAATGAAGAAATCATTGGACACCAAATGTTGTCAGTGGTGAGTTATTGGTGCGTGGTTCCCCCCTCAAAAAAGCATTTCCACCGAAAATAGCAAAGAAACCACTTCAGTTATTACATTACTGTTAATAAAACTCAATTTACAAAACAAAAGTGTGTATTGTTGATTAACTTGATTAGTAAGACGCAGGCTGTTAAGATAATATAATGAGAACAAAAGATTATTTATTGTTACAATCCATTATTTTCCATATGAAAGTGTCTTATTTTCTGAACATATAAAAAACAAACCACCACTGATGCCTTACACTGTCCTTATACGAATTATGAATCATGAAATAAGCACTTAACAAAATGCATGAAACTGCCTGTGCCTTCCATTAGCAAGCATGGGAACTAACAGACCTCCTAATTCTAATTTAATAACTGGGCCTGCAGACGCCACATGTACAGATAAGCAGAATAACCTCTTGAAGGAACACTTCTTTAATTCATTATCACTTTCAGACACCAGCAATTTAAAATGCAAGATGCATTTTTGCTGAGCTATGAATGCAGGTTGAGGAAAATTATATATTCCTTTTCTTTGCCTTTGAGGTAGCTGGGAGACATCAGTCACCTTGCCAGAACTGTTCGACAGCCCCCATTCTTTGACTTTAATGAAATCCCAACTCAGAAACGAGCCAATTTCAATGCTCAGACAATAAAGCCTCCACTTCCTTATCCTCTGCCACATTCACACACAGCAGAGCAGGCATCTCCCTGCCTACACCCACAGCCAGTAAATCCCCAAAATATCATCTTCAATTAAAAACAATGGGAGCCTAAGCTTTTGAGCGGATCATGACTATATTAACACATCAATAGTTCTCTCAATAGGAATTTTAAAGACGCATGTGGTGACGTCTGGCCTGCTGACATCTAACCATAGCAACATATTATTTCAGTGAATATGTTATTAGAGATTAAGGTCAAAATCAGAGAGCTACTACAGTTGCAAATACACACACACACATACACACACACAACACAGTCCTAAATACAAGGAGGAATTGTAATAATAATTTCTGTTTCCTGTTTCCATAGCTGTTATTTTAACACGCCAATGCTGACAATAACCACTTAAAAGACAGTTATTCCATCTAAAATTATCCAGTCGGGTTTCAGACCTCTAAATCACCGCCCACATCTCAAATTTATTTTGCGATCCAAACAAGTCTAGCATGGAGGTAGGATTAAGACTACAGCCTGACGGATACTGGATTTTTGAGGACATTACTCATATTGAAAATATAAAAAACGTGGAAACAATATATGAGCCAACTGCCTTTTTTATAACATCAACACATAACATAAACAATGTTGCAATGAAGCAGAATAAAATGAGTGGGAAGAAAAAGAGAGATCGCTGTAGAAAAGGCAAATGAAAAAAAAATCTTTCATAAGTCACTTTCAAAAATAGAACAGATCTAATCACACTGGCTAAGCTTATAGAAAAGTTTCAAATCCTGCAGGAGAAATTGATAGGTTCAGTCTAATCTTTGTATTTCCGATGACAACATCTAAAACGTCTGTACCTGTTTTTCCACCAAACTGCCATTACCATGACCGCATATATTTTTAGCACAGCACAACGAATTTTATCATCGCTGTGATGTGAAAGCATTAAAGCCCTTTGTACAGCCTACAGGGAAGTATTGATCACTTGCAGTATCATTTTTTTGAAACGCAAGCCCGCAGGGGGGGTAAGAGAGATTTACCGCATCAAACATTATTGTATCTGAAAAATAATGTGATCTGCTCGACAGAAATGGCCAAGAGCTCACTCGGACATCTATCTGAAGCACTGGAAAGCTGCTACCTGAAGGCTATGGTATTGATGTGACAGAAACACTTACATGCTAAGCTATTGATCCGTTTCAATTGGATCAGCAATCGTACATGAGCTCTGCTGTTCTATCACGCCGCACAACATTGTGTCCAGAGGTTCTTAAGGTGGGGAGTTTGTTACCCAGAGGCCACAGCTGGAGAAAAATTCAATCACAAGTTCAGAATGTAAACAGCGAATGCTGCATCTAAAGATGACCCTGTAGTCTATCATAAACACAGCTTTCAAGCCCCAGGATTAGTCTGTCTTCCTTACAGTGAAACCCGCAGCCTCAGAAACACCAATCGTATCACCCCCTGGCCCTTCAGATAACAGCTATTACACAGAAGTCGCAGAGGACTCTGGGATGGTATTGAGACGATGGGGTGACAAAGGTTGTGGGGAACACGTTTCTAATAAGTGCTGCCTGATTCTCCAGTGCAGTGACGAGCTCTGGTCATCTCTCGATATAGTTCTGTTTGAACACAGAAGGTGAGTAAACAGGTGTGATATACACAGACGGCTCCATGACGGACAAAAGCTCTCACCTCGGCGCAGACACAGAGCAGTGGAGCAAAATGAGGAAATAAAATCCACAAAGGCCACTCATGAAATGTTTGAACAGAGATTACTGGTGATTTAAAGGGACACACTGCCTTAGACATCACATTCCATGCAAAGCTGAGCCAAAATTGAACCTAGAGCTGGAAGTTTGACACAAGGTGTGTCCGTAGAGTCACAATTCACTTGTCAGGGTGGATCTCTGTTATATAAGGGTCACACAGCAGTCACAAAAGTTTTAAAAAGCACACGATTGAGTGTTATATTTTTACATTTCCAATGTCTGAATATTCTCAAGAATTAAATGTTTATTGCTCTCTGAAAGGGTCTACTTGTATTATTATGCTATCATATTATCATTAAATCAGTGGCATAAAATGTTTAGCGCAATTATTTCTGGGACAATATATCGTCCAACAAAAGAAGTTATCTTGACCAGCCTACCTACAGAAAACTGTCCAAGCTTAAAACCAACAACAAATGCAATCTTTACCCCGTTGCAACAGCAGTGCCCAACACTAAGCCTTGTCCGCTTGTCTGGGACAAGTGGATTTTTTGGAGGGCAAATGGAAGAGAAATGAACTTGTCCCACCAGACAAGTTAAAGGAGCAGTGTGTTTGATTTAGGGTGATTAAGTGCCAGAGCAAGTGCAGTGGGGACTGCACACTGCAACCAGCTGAAACTGCTCTGGTTAGGACTCCCTCAGGGTTCATTTTAGGCGGGTTTTTTAACCAGGTATTATCCAAAACAAATGGACCAGGTGATTAAAACCAGTAAAAACACTGAACAAAGAATCACGTTACCAATCAATGTTTCTCTGAAACCACTTGGCTAATCTGAGACGGGCCATCTGCCCAGCACCTGAAATGTGTTCTCACGTTTTATCTCTGATAACTTAAGATCTAGACATTCAGGAGGTTTTTATTTGGAGCTGAATTAGCCCCTTTCCTCTTCAAAAGAAACAGACCCAAGGATTTAAAATGTTAATGGTCTCATGTTAAAAAAACTAAACGAAAACACGGATGGCCCTATCCAGAGACTTAGCCAACTCAGAATGCCTTGATTGACCAATCAGGAGTCCAAGTATTTTGCAGAGTATAAACCACTTGCATTTCAAACATTTTACCTCAGAAGAACATAGACGGAGACGGAGAGACGGAGAGCACTAAGAAAAGCTAACGTTACAACTGCACTGAACAAGTCCAAAAAAAGAACGAAAATTCGTCAACAGCTGGAGAGATTCATTTGACTGGGTGCTACAACAAAAAGGACGGGATACTGATCTGTGGCATCTGCCAGGGGCAACCCACTTAGTCTGACAAGTAGGTGACATTAGCTAGCTAGTGTTAGCAGCTGTGTAATACACTAGATAATGAAAACATTAGCTGAGCATCAACCTAGAGAATGGTTACCTTCTCGCATTGACCCAAAAATACATTTTAAGATTAGCTAAGATACAAACAGTTAACTGGAGAGGGCAAAGAGCTAGCTGAGAGACAGCGAATGTGTGATTACTGACAGTGGCAGCAAGCAGCCCATCACATAGCTGCGGAGCTGAACGGTACCAAAGTGGCATACTGTCGCCAGTTGAGGGACGCCTTCCCTGACTTGCTGTCAACTAGGGGAGAAGCGTACAAGGTACATTTATAAGAAAATAAAACAGCGAATTTGAATTTCATTATTGTTGCCATGTGTTATAAAAGTACTTGAAATGGATGAAAAACAAAAAAGTAGAACAAGGTTGCTCACTATTCATCCTAAAAAACAAAAAATTAGGGCTGCTGACCTCTCAAACATGCACACTTCTTTCCTAGCTGACAGCGAGTCGGGGAAGGCATCTCTCAACAAAATGAAAAAAGTAAATTATTGTCATTTTTACCCAGACAAGTGACTTTTGTGCCTGGACAAGTGAAAATTCACTTGTCTGAAATTGTTCATGTAGAGTCCTGACTACAGAAAGGCATTTTTATCGTCTGGGAAAAAGAATCAATCCTTTTTTCTTACATGTCAGTGTGTCTTTTGGAAACCACTTTACAATCAAATGCAAATTCTCTGGACTGGAAAGGGAGCAAATTCTTAATATACATAATCATCTCTAATTTTACTGCAGCTACAGTCTCAAAAGGGGTTTAAATACTTTTTTTTTTTTTCATTTTAAAACCAACAATATGCAGTCCCAATAAAACCAGTTTACATTTAGATTGAGCCTTGTTTCCTTTCAGTGCAATATAACAGCTACTAAAATACTTAACACTAATACTGAAACGGGGGGAAAAAAAAAACAGTAATGAGTATCAAAGTGAGTCTGTACCAACTGTCTGCTTCTTCCTTTAAACATCCTCCTGATAAAACAGCGCCTTTGATAATTCTCTGTATTTAAATTCAGCATTTTAGTTTCAGTTTTGATCCAGCAAAAGCTCATGAAGCTATCAAAAATGTGCCTCACCACAAACTTGGAAAACTCCTGCTGTGTTACTTACACCTACTCATTCCCAGGGGGAGGAGGGGGAGTTGACTCACTGTGACACCACTGTTGTTTACGGCTAATAAATAGAAACGCTTGCACCGGATGCTAGTAAATAAATTACAGTGCTATAATGTGGCAGAAGAGGTGAATAAATATTAGATACGAAAAGTCTGTCTGTGTATAAAGCAGCTACATTCCCACCAAAGCAACCCAGGCACAAAATGTATGCAGCCGTGGCAGAGTAAGGAACTCGGATTAAAGCTTGTCGAACAAGGCAAATGTTCCCGCATAAAAAGCAAAGGGCTTTAGTACACTTAATGTGATTTAAATTATTACACATATTTCCACAGAAGAATCACAACTAAAATCAGCCCCGTCCTCATGTTAAGCTAGTGCAGAGAGTTTCCTACACATTTGGAGGTTGTCGTTCCCCTGTGTTCTTCAACTGCCACAGACCAGGAACATGGTGTTAAAGCAGTTCTGTGTCTCAGAAAAGCTTTTTGTGCTCGAGTTTCAATCCATTTTACCCTCTAAAATGTGTCCTGGGAGCAGGAGAAAATGAGTTAGAGTCTGTGCAGTGTCTTGCTTTTCTGAGCGTGGCCATTACAGAAGATCCGCAGAGACGGAGCGAGTAAAGTTAAACAAAGCGAGAGGTCCGTCTTGGCTGTTTTGTGCGAGATTATTGTTTCACCCCTTGATCCTTTCTATGTTTATTGCTTTGCGTTCTTTTGCTTGTTTTCCCATGCCTTGTTTGTGCTTACCTTTGCTTAGCGCTCTTATCTTTTATTCTCTTTACTGTTTCTCTGTCTATTTTTCCATCTCCTTTCCCAACGACTGCCATCCTCCCTTACTCACATCTCATTTCAAGTCTCCTGTTTCTATTTTGGTTTATCTGATGAGCTAGTGAAGTGGTATAGTGTACAGAAAATAGAAAATAAATTTTCATTTGGTGGGCTATATTTGTCCGTATAAAGACATCAGCAGAGGCCTGTAACTTGCCATCTGCCGTCTGCATGAATGACTTGCCACAGATGGGCAACAGCTCTGACTTAGCTCAATGTGGACCTATAAAACACGTATGTCCATTCAGTGGTTTAAGCCTTGAGAGTAAAGTAGGCTCAATGACACACTTTCCAGCTACAACTTGCTTCTTTAGTCAACAGATACTGTTGATTCTGATATTTGGCAGGTGTGTGCTGCCCTATTCGTTGTGCTGGATTTCAAATGCTTTTTTCCTCCTGTGTGTGTGTCTCTGCAAAGTGCTGATAAGTCCCAGAAAGACTCATATTACACCTTTCTCTCTCTCTTCCCCTCTCGTGATCATACCCTGGGGCTTCTAGTTATTGCTAGTGTGTGTGTGTGTGTGTGTGTGTGTTTGTGAGAATGCCTGTGTGCGTCTGAAAAGAGGCAGACACAGAGAGAAAACAAAGAGAAGGATAGAAAGTACAAGTCTGATTGGAAATGTGAGAAAAAGCACTAAGGCAAATGGAGGAGAGGAGGAGGGAGCGTTTCTTATTAGTCTGCTCTGCAGTGGTTCGAGGCAGGTGTCTCCGTCTCTGCTCGCATTATTTACTCAGCAGGCTGAGAGAGAGCAGTAAAACCTGCAGGTAGCCGACTCTAAAGCAACACAGTTTATCAAAGATTGTAAATAAGAGCCTGATAAATATGTACTCGGTCATGTCCCTTGTCTCATGCTGAGGATGTATGTGACGGAAATGATAAAATGCAATCTGCATTAGCTGCTGCCTATGAGCAATGGCGGGGGAAGATACGAGCAATCATAAACGTCTGAGAGCCGGGTCCTAAAATGGGTTTGAAACTGATGATAGCAGGATGGTGCAGGCAAATACGTAGTCGTACAAACACACCACAACGCACACTTTCAATTTCATTTCTCAGCTGAATTCACACACATTCCTCTCTTGTGATTTAACTTCCTGCGGCAATCCTGCCCAGTGTTGATCAATGGCCATCAAGGCTGAATCCAAAGCTACCAAACACACAGCGCCAGATAGATGGTTTTCACTGACCAGACATTGATTAGAGGTGAAAATCCAGGCCTGATCCAGACCTGGTCAATATGTGTTTTTAGCCTTAAGGCCACAATAGCACAGTGTTCAATATAGCTTAAAACCTTTAACCCTGTTTCCCCTTTTTACAGCGGTTTATAAAACATATATGAAATAAAAGATAAAGTCCACACACCAGAAGATATGACCTTCTCCCTTTCACGCACACTTCACTCCCTCGCTTTTTGATTAAAAAAAAAATCCTATCAGCTGAAATACATGGGGCATGGACATGATACGTCACATAGGAGAGGCGGAGTGGGATTTTTTACCTGCTACACAGACTCCATCTTTGTAGCTGTGGCTGCAGCCAGCTTCACTGTGTACATATTAGGTTTTGCAGGGTGAAATTGCAGTTGCATATGCATGGTTTGGAAGCATATGCTATATCTACTAAGTACTGACTTAATTAACCGGATGGTTTTGACAACAGGATGCATTGATTTGATTGATTTATTTTAATGTGAAATGTATAAACACCCATGAGGTTGTTCTGCTGCGTCAAATTGCCTCTGATACAATGAGATATTCATTTTATCCCTCTTTTTAACAGATTGTGCTCGTTTTTTTACACAGGTCTATGTAGTTTTTCCCTGTTGGAGGGCAGTGGAGCAACTTAATAGACAACTCTACTGATTAATGTTTCAGTGTAGAACTTCTGCAGGATTACATAAAAATAAGGGATGATGATGAAGTTGAGTTCATTATGTTTTCAAGGACTCCTCTGGTGAAAAAACACCTTGCATTTGTGTGTTTTTTGGTAGAATTTGTGCAAGTTTCAAGAAGTTTCCGGAGAGCAGAATGGGCTTTTTGGTAGGAGCACCTAAAGAGACAGGCGCTTAAATAGAGTGTCTCAGACACACGGTGAATACAGGTGTTCAGCACAGACAGTGTGAGAACATTAAAGTGTTTACTGAACATTAAAGTATGTAAACATGTTTGAATAAAAACCCAAAATACAAATATGAACCTGAAAATTCGCATAATAGGCTTCATTTAACAACATTCTCATATCTGTTCATAAGTATAAGGCTACAGGCAGCTAGCTTAGCTTAGCATAAAGACTGGAATTGGGGAAATGGCTAAGTCAGTATGAGACAAATTCCACCTACCAGAACCTCTAAAGCTCACTAATTAACACGTTAGATCTCATGTGTTTAATCCGCACAAACATAGAAGTGTACAAAAGACAATTTGCTGCTTTACACAATGGTACGTGCCGGACTATTTCATGACTGGGATGAGTTGCTAGGCAACCAGCAAGCCAAGACACAGTTTGCACATACTGTAAAGCAGCAGATTCAACACGTTTGTTGTATGTATTTGGGCCATATCGTGTGTTAATTAAATTCCTCCCACTAACGACGCTTGCAGTCTTTCATCCTACAGTTGACATCACACATCAGCTACATGCATAGGCTCCCTATCTACACCAAGACTCCTGCAGCATAATACATCCCCTTTAACAGTCAGCAGCAGTGTCCTAATGGGTTAAATGTTAAAAAAGGGATGCAGACTGGCAACATCTGAAGCCCATAACTCCTGGCTACAGCTGCTCCCTTTCTCCTCTCCTCCCCTCACTGTCAAGATTCCCATCAGGCCCTCTTTGGCGGAGAGGGCAAATAAAGTTAGCATTGATCCCACCACTGTGAAAAACATTGACAAAGACCTAAGACAAGCCCATCCTGGTCCCCTTGTCCCAGTACAAAGTCATCCCTCGCCTATTTTTTCCAAAGTGTCCAGAAGGAGGAAAACTGAGCAGCACAATTATTCAAGTTACTGACTAATCTTATATTTTTTTTTCCCCTATAAGCAAAGGGATCCAATGAGGGACAAAAGACAGAGAGAGGAAGAAGAAAGAAAGAGACAGAGAGAGGGAGAGCAGGGGGGTTGAACTCAAAAGGAATCATGGATATCAAGGGAAACCAGAGGAGAGCACAGAGGATAGAGTAATAGAAAGAGGACAAAAGAGGAAATAAGAGAAGCAGAGCAGAGAAAGGGAGAAACAGAAAATCTCCAGGGTCCTGGCTGCTTTGACTGTGATGGTGTGTTCATCCCCTTAGCATCTAGCATTACAACCCAAAAATGTGTTCGAAGAGGATAAGCCAGCTCTACACTCTTCACCTTATTTTTAATTTTTTGCATATCCAGGGTTTTTCTAATAGCCCACATTTTCTTCTTCTTCATCAGTTTTCCTTTGTCTAATGTTGATATAAGCAGGGAGAGAGGAGAGACAAGACTGCAAAGGCAACGGGGTGATACTTGGGAAACTTGCACAAACGCTACCAAAAAAACCCCACACAAATGCAAGGTGTTTTTTCACCAGAGGAGTCCTTGAAAACATAATGAACTCAGCTTGTTTTTTATGTAACCATGCAGAAAAATCTACACGGAAACATTCATCAGCAAAGTCGTCTAAAAGTGGGTTTAAAAAAGTAGAATTGGTGGGTTGCTCTTAAACGTGGCATGACTGCGTGAAGCCATGGTGAAAACAGTCTGTGGAATCACCAACTGTACTACAAAAAGCTGACTATTAAGGAAAAGCACTAAGTAACAGAAAGCCCACAGGAAAAAAAAAAACAACCTAAAACTGGGAGGTTAAAGCTGATATAGAAATGTGTGGTGGAGTATGGAAATGAGGAGAGGAAAAAAGCATGCTGAGAAAACACATTTGTTTCAAACGGAATCATTTTAGCTCAATTAGCATGCAGTACGGCTCCATTATGGAGTTGTACACACATACATAGGTAATATATACAGTATGCACACACACAAACTCATCCCAGATCACACTATCACATGAGTGCCCAATTCCATTTCATGACTACGGTGCTAATTTCCCTAATGCATGAGCAAACGCTCCGGTAAACTGCCAGATATCAAGTCCAATCGGATTACAAACACCTGGATGGAGACGGTAGCTGGAAATAGAAAAAAATAAATAAAATAAAGTAGAAGCTGTGCCACCGCTGGCGAAGCTGACCTGTAAACTGTGCCAGGTGCAAAATCAATATCGCACAAATAAAAACAAACCGCTTGAACAGACCGATGAAAGCCAGTGCTGTAACTTCTCTGGAAAATAAAAAGAAGGCTCCTTAAGATGACAGCGTTTGATTTAGCAGCAATTTAATAGGACAACGATAAAGACGTCGGAAAGAGTTATACGACCGAATACTATGTATGGGGACGTCTCGCACTGTCAGGGAGGGTGTCTCACCTGTCCACTTCCTGGGCACTCTGGATAATTTAAAGGAGGGAGGAGCGAAATCAAGGGGGAGGCAAAATTAAATTGTGCCTCGGGGACCTCGGTCTGTTAAAGAGTAGAGAAAGTCAGTGAAAGGCATATTTAATGGACTAAAGGCATATTTAATAGGCTGCGGTGTATAGACAGAGGCTGGCACTGCGAGGAAAAATATTATGCAAGAAGACAGAACTGTACTCCCTTTAGTATCTTTGTATTTCTTATAATTAATCACTGGAAAAATACCTTAGAAAACAATCCATAACAGATATATATACATAAAAATCCTGCCTACAAGTGGTATAGATATTACAACAAATAAATGGTGTGAGTTCAATTTTGCTTATCGACATGTGCATAACATATGCAGTAGTTAAGATATCAGAAGGAGAAGTGTTTAAACCCACCTACATGATGACACTCAACTGACAGCTTGAGGGCCACATCCAGCCCAGAGGCAACCTCAGAGTGGACCAATATACATTAACAAGTGAGACATCTTGCTTCCTGCTTTGTTAGTACTAATTAGAAAAAGAGGTAAAGATCGGTACGACGACACTGCCGATCATACACAAATCGGCGTTTTCTCTAAGTGGCAACAACTGGGGCTGAAAAATTAAGCCAACACGAAGTTCCAAAAACTGCAGTTCCTCTAATGGTCACTTGAGGCAGCCTCCAGAACCAAGTCAATCCCCACAGATCCCCAAACTGTTTTCGTCTCAACAGTTTATTTCCCCCTTCATGACAGCTGTATGAGGGTGAATTCTTACATAACTCACCAGTTCAAATGTAATAAAGGCTGAAAGTCACGCATATTTAAAGGATGGGCTACTTGAGTTTGGGCACAGGGAGGGGGCATACTAGTAGTGAGCAATAGAGTATTGTATTCATCCGGTTGATGCTACTTCTTGTGGTTCTGTGCATTGATTAGGGCAGTACCTGAGTCAGGACTATGTCTGCTGAATCAGATTTGGCTGCTCAATATGAGTATTCAATGTTTTGTTTCTTTCCATTTGAAGTTTTAAAGTTTGAACAGCCTCAGCGGGGCGTTTAGTGTGACAGCAGCATTCACATAATATAGCTAACAAACTCACTGTGCTGTGCTAACGACAGATCGGAATGTTAGACAATATTTTTCGCTGACACTAGATATCAAACAGAAGCCATAGACTGTGTCGTATTAAGCATCTGTGAGCTGTAAATTCACCACTTCTAAGCAGAGGAAAGAAGATAAAGTTATTCCAGAGCCTTACGGTATGGAGTCTCTCTTCCTCCGTGCAGCTTTTACCAGAGAGTAGCATGAAAGTCAATAGCGCTAACTCTGCAGCACAATATGGGGACCTAAATATTCCCAGAAGTACACTGCATAGCACACTGACTGACAATGCCAATCTCCTACCTTCAGGGGGCAGCCCTACCATTAATAGCACTTGTATTTTTTTATTTCAAAAATTAAACAACAAGCACTGTTTTTTTGCGTTTGTTTGAAATATGTCATTACCAAAAGCTAAAAGAATAAAACGTTTTTGAATAGGCTGCTGGAAATGTCTGGCGCACCTTCATCTCCTGTGTTTAAAATCCAGCTCCATTGAATTTGTAATCAATAGCCTTGCTATAGGCTAAACAGAGGCTACTTGCTGTGGGGCTTGGAGGGTAAGTGTGTTTGTATGGCCAATGTAATGGCATTTTCAAGGCCCATAAGTACACACACACACACACTTTACTTTCATCCTGAGGCTGATTAACGAACACTCCAGGCAGAGACCAGCAGTCCCTACAGCCCCATAAAAGCAGCAAAATAAGTACCTGCATCCACAGCACAATTCATCTTTACTGCTTAAGGTGGTCACAGCTCTGGCCTCCTGCACCCGTCCAACCAATCCTGGCCTCAGTGCACTGACTTACAGCCCTGTGACTGATGAGTGTGTACGTACACACATGTGGTGTTTTTCCGAGTGTGTATGCTCTTTATGGTTGATGGGAGACTACAGGCAGAGGGTTTCTTAAGGCATAAAAAAGACCCCTATCACAGCGGGGTCACCAAAGCCACTTTACATGGCCTGGAGGAGGAACATAAACTGACAAGCAGTGGAAAAGCCCGAGTGGCTTTACTGGTCGTAAAGAGGAGGAGAAAAAAACAATCCTCTGTGAAGGGCAAAAGTTAAACTGAGAGCTGTGGAGAGTAGCTTTGTGAGAGTCTGCACCACAGACACATAAGATAGGAATCAATGTCCACATGTCTATTCATGTTGATCATTGGTGTGAATGAATACTGAATGTCCTGCCATACTAGGTTATAAATGCTCATGTCATGGATTTATCACATAAGCCTGAAGGCTGCTACTAGTGTACAGCATTAATTCAGACTGTATGCAGACACTGGTTATCACTAGTATAAATATTATGAGGATTATCTCTTGTAATGTTGTTGGATTTGAAACAACATTCTGTAGTCGATCTCTTAACTCGTGTAAAAAGAGCCAAATAAAGACAGAGCACACTAATGAGAGAAAGAAAAGTGATAAAAATTAAACAAGAGAAGCAGAAAACAATCCAAAAACAGTCAGTCGCCAAAGCAGTGGTGATCTGCTCATGCTCCATAATCTGCCTTTTCAAGTCTGCATGTCTCCCTCCCAAATTCCATGACAATGACACAGTTGGGCAACAATAATTTCTACGAAGAACAATACAATAAATCTGTGTCAGTGTCTCGCTGCTTGTTAGTTGGGTCTCAAACAAAGATATTGGTTTTTAATCCTTTTATTTCTCTAATTTGTTAAACGAGCATGGTTCTCCAGACACAGGAGAAACACAAGTAGGAAAAGACCAGTGGAATATTTTGTTGCTGATTTTAGTTACTTGGACGACAAAAACAAAACAAAGTGATGCCTCTTGCAACTAACATCCAAGCATAGCAAAGCTCCAGGAACACCGCAGTTACCTCCATAATCCAGCTGTGTGGTGTCGGGGAGGGACGGCCTGGGAACGGACAGTTTGCTGGTCGAAGGTGCTGGAGGGTAAAGCTACAAACCACTGACTTTTTGGCCTGTTGCTAGGTGTTGGCAAGCTAACGACTGTCAGAACTGTGCATCTTCCATGACAAAAGTGTATTTTCAGCTCTGGGTAAGCTATGCTGTGTCGTCTTTGAAGTGTTGGTTTAACCCTGGCATACAATGTCCAATTTGAGCCCATTTCTGACCCAATTTTTAGCCACATGACTCATTTTAGAGTCAAATCGAATTCCAGCTTTGTCGGGCATGGTTTGCTGTGTAATGTACAAGGAGAGCGAAAACTGATCACAGCCCGATCAACTGCTCCCAATCGACATTCAGACAGAAATTTTGGTTGTGCGTCGTCAGGTTCTGGCACAGTTGAGGCTGAGTTCTGACTCAAATCCCCAAGGTCAGTGCTTTTTTTTTCCTTACTCAGTAAACTGTACAGTGTATACCCAACTACATAGTAACTTGCTAACTTGGCCCATTCTGCAGAAATGGACTTTGAGGCTCTTTTTGGGACATCTGTATCTACATTATTGTGAACCGTATCTTCACTAGCAAACAGACTTCTACCAGCTGTCAGCCCTGGAGCTTTCAAACAAATCTTCATTGACAACTGTCAATACCCTGAACGGTCCACAGGGGCCATTGAACAGTTTTATTGTCTATTTTACACGTCCAGTGTGAGCACACAGGTCGTGGTTTGACAATCGGACCATACAGTGTGAGCACAAAAATCATGAGCTTGGCTTTACATTGCAGACAATGTGTGCATACAGTGGATGTTGGAAATGCAACACCATTTCTAAGATGGGCTCAAATCATAGAGTGCACACCCAGCTATATTTTTCTTCGGACTCAAGCAAATAGGCAGGAGTGGACAAAGAGCGCCCAAGTAACGGTCAGGAGAACCCTGCTGTTTGTTGGCGACACTTTCTTCTGTAAACAAACACACATCAACACAACAGGCATTATCGAGGCCAGCAAAATGATCAAGGTCATGTCCATATATCGAACATTAATTTGTAAAAACATAATTAGCGTGACAGCCCTACTATAATCATCCTCCCTCCTAACGAGTTCCGATCCCCAATGTCTTATGCAATGTCTATAAATTCAACAGGAGTTTTGCTTTCCTCCAATCCCTGGAAACGCTCCCCGGCCCAGACCACATCAGCCTCAGATGACCCAGCCTTGTGAAGTCAATGGAGGGAACATCAGAGAACATCACGCCTGTCTGAGCAATAAGCCCACACACGCCTGCTGCTGCTACCCTTTACTCATCTGGCAGGACATGGAGGCAATGACTGACATGGATGATACTCAAATATGCGCAAAGTATCATCAGTCATGCAACATACGCTCACAGTGCACGTCAATGTGTGACAATATCTGTCAGTTATTCAATCCAAGGGCCAGCAGAAAATGATATTTCTTCCGCGCTGCTGCTCGACTTTGATCTCTTTGCTAACACTGTAGTTTTTGGATACGGCTACTTTCTTTGCACAAAGTGAAAGGGCTGCAGATCCTATTGATTCTGCTCCTCCATCCATCTCCAACTTAAATGCATTAGCTCCATCTATTATTCCACTCAGGCCCCCATCGTGACAGTGCTCTATGAATAAATATGCAGTAATGTCATGTAAATGTAAATGTGATGGATGTAGGTTTACTATCAGCCTCGCAACACAATCAGATCGTCCTCTGATTATCAGAGTGACTCCAACCTCATTCAAAGTCAAGAGGAACAAGAGGGTCTGCTCTCCTGACAAGGATTGGCCATCTTTTAAGAAACATCCTGAAATCAAGGGATGCATTATCACAACAGGGAGAGGCGGGAGTTTAACATGTCACTTACATGAAGGATTGCCTTTAAGAGTGACGTTTTAATTTGGATAGGATTTGTTTTTACAAATGAAATACTGTACGAACACACCATTCAAGACGCAGTTGCTGTTGTTGCTCTTTGACTGTGTACTACCCTTCTGCAGAGGAAAACAACTTAAAACTCACTTGTCTTGATTTTTCTTCAGTTGACCCTGAGATTATATTTTGTGCTTTGTAAAGTTTGTCTCCTTCTTTTTATATTTTGTCTCCTTTACACTCCATTTCTCTTTTCTTTCCTCTATAAAACATCTTTTTACTTCTTTTTCAGATTTGGTTTCTTTGTTTGCTATTGAGGGTCATTACTCAATAGCAAACAGTCACCTTTTCAAAGTGAGTCTGGAGTAGTTTGAAACAACTCTAGATTTTGATGTTTGTTTTTTTTAAAAATACAGTATAATCATCATTATTCAGGACATTATCCAATGATGGGATGTTTGGGTCTGAAAAAAAAAACAGAACTGGGCTTTCTGAACAATTTTGTCCATTCATCCATCCATTTTCATCCACCTATCCGAGGCTGGTTCGCAGGGCCAGCAGGCCTAGCAAAGCACCCCAGACAACCCTCTCCCCTACAACGCTTTCCAGCTCCTCCTGGAGGACCCCAAGTGAGACGTTCCCAGAACACCTCCAGAGCAGTGGCTCTACTCCGAGCTCCCTTCAGATGTCTGAGCTCCTTACCTTATCTCTAGGGCTGAGCCCAGACAACCCACAGAGGAAACTCATTTCCGCTGCTTGTATCCGTGATCTCATTCTTTTGGTCTCTACCCAGCGCTCATGACCATAGGTGAGGGTTTGGATGTAGATGGACCAGTAAATCTAAAGCTTTGCCTTCTTCCAGCCCAGCTCCTTCCTCACCACAACGGATCGGCGCAGCGCCTGCATCACTGCAGAAGCTGCACCAAACTGCCGAGCCATCTCATGCTCCATTCTACCGTCACTTGTGAACAAGACCCCGAGATACTTGAATACTTGACCTTTTATTGAAAATGAAATGCAAAAATTACCATTCCCACTTAAATCGAGACTCCAATTACAATTACAATATCTGTCAAAACAATCACAAGTTATTTAAGTCCTTAACACAAACAAATCCATATAAATACGTTTCGGACTTTTAGATATTATATATGTCCTCTGTCCTCTAGTGTCCTCTTATCATTCTTTCAATATTGTGATATGGAGGTAGACGGGATCTGAATGATAGGTGGGTGTAGTGGTGTGCAGGTTTGAATCTGAATTACCCACAGTGTTTTGAAGCAGGCCATTGACGTCCCCTGCTGTCTACTTTTACACTCCAGCAGAGGAATCAATGGAAAACGAGACAGGAAGCCGACCAGAAGGGGTGTTGCTGTATGGTGATGCTCAAACACACACAAACACCACACAACACTGAACCGAATGTGCAGAGCTGTGATCAAAGCACACATGAATGTAGTGCATGTACCTGCAAAAACTCTCACGCACATACACACATTTGTATGTGAATCACACAAGCAGGAGGGTTTTAACAATGTCAACCTGTCCACATATATTATGTCAGTGGAAATAAGCCACTCATGTTGTCCTTTTAACCACACTGAACTCGGAGGCAACCTGTGACACTTTCTCCTCTAGCTGCTGAATACTGATCATACACAAGAGAAGATGGAGAGAGAGAGCAGTATGTACTGTATACAGGATAAAAAGAGAGAGTGTCTGAGCTAAAGGATACAGTAGGCAGGCAGGGGATTGTCTCTGCTTAGCTGCCCTCTCATACATATGCAGCCAGTCACGGAGAGAGCACACACATACGCACACACATACGCACGCACACTAATTTAAATGCTCCACAGACCAAACAGTAGGGACAGAAACCAGCAAGGACCTCCTGACACAATACAGCTGTAGATGATTGAACAAAGAGAAGTTAAGTAAAAAAAAACACCTCCAACATGGAAGTGTTGCGAAAGAATTACTGAATTAAATGCAAATCCAAATTCCTCCCTGGTCCACCACACACCTGCTAGCTGACTATAATTCTTTATGTATGAGAGCGCTGGGTACTGTATCTCCTTTATTCAGGGCTCTAGGGGGCTCTGTGTTTGCCGATACTGCTCACCCATGGTCCCTTCAAGCCCTGCATATTTTTAAAAAAGCAAACAAACAACTACAGAGAGCCTGACTCGTGTGGAGGAGCTGCATGCACCCTAATAATCTAGGAAATGGGGAGAAAGAAAAGTCACCGGTTCGCTGCCCAGTGCAAAACTTTTCTAGTCACAACAAGGGAAAAAACAAAGCTGTTAAGCAAACTATTGTCCCTGATGTAAGTGCAGCTGTGTGAATGTGAAGCTGTGTGATTTTACACATTAGTTTCCTCACAGTTCAAGTCTGTTTTGCAGCATGTTGAACATATGAAATAATTTTCTGTATTTTCTCATTTGACACTTATTTGCACTGGATCACTATGATATGTTTTATCTCAAATAAAATAAAATAATTGTACAGTATTTCATGCATTTAAGCTGACTCCTTCATTTCATCCATAGCAGCTAATGCATCAGGAGCCCTAAACAGGAAGTGATAGCATGCAGGAGCTGCACGTAATGAAGACACTGCATGTGCTAGAGTGTATCATTACTACTGCATGATAAAGCCACACCAATAACTGGGCATATTGCTTTAATCAACCAAACATGAGTCATAGACATCAACCTGAAATAGATCAAGATGTAATTTAAACCTGAAGTTTGGCGTGAGCTGCAGCTCCACTGCAGCAGACACGCTCCACCGGTCTTGGTCACCATCACTGTCAGCGGCCAGCGCGATTGGGATTTATGATCCATAGAAACATGGCTATTCCACCTTAGTAATTACACCTCAGGAGGGACAGGGAGAGATGACAGTCAGTCATTCAATCAGTGCATTGACTCTGCCACAGCAAACCTGAGTGTGAACGCCGCAGCCTTCCCTGCCATCATCTTTCATCCTGACAAACACACACCAGCACCACATCCCTGTTTTTACAATCACATTCTGTGACATACATGACGTACCGTATGTGCGCGAGTGCGTGCACACACACACACACACACACACACACACACACACACACACACACACACACACAGAGAGCCCATCTAACGGGCCAATCCCATAACCGTCAGGAGCTCATTGGTTCTTAACCCCTAGAAACCCCAATGTTGACTTCACCCTGCTCCATCACTTAGGGCGACACGGCAGCAGGACCACAAACCAAGGACGACAGCGGCGTTGAGTCTAGCTCTCCATTACAGAAACATGAGAACACCTTCTTGCTCCTTTTCACTGTTCACAGAGTACAATAGGGCCACAGCTGACTGATGTTTAGAAGAAAGCCTCCTTTTAGGTTTTGTGTGCTTTCACTTAATGTGAACACTGGACGGTGAAGATCTCCTGCTAGAAGCTGTACCCAATGACTTACTGTAAATCTGCTCACTCAGTTAGGATCTTTAACAGAAAGGGGAGTCAACAATTACCCTACTTATGGGAGTTGTCACACGACAATGTGTTAGCCATATCTGGTGCTTTATAGTTTAACGTACACAAGAAAAATCTGATCAAAAAAGTCCATTATTTGATTAGCAGATTAACAAAAAATTAACCAAATGTTTCAGTCTTTTTTTTTCTCAAATGTGAAGACTTGCTGCTGTTCTGTTTTATATTATCAAAATATTTTTGACTCTTGGACCGTTGGTCGGTTTCCTGAGATTATGGCATCAGTGATGAGTTTTATTGATATTTTTAGGAACTTTTTAATAGGATTCAGTATCGCCATACTGTTTATATTGTACGTGTATTTTTTTTAATTAGTTTTAACAATCATACATACTTATTATGCTTCTTTTTTTATTTATTTTATTTTTCTTTTTTTTAGCTCTGTGGTTGATTTAACTGCATACTCTTCTACTGCAGGACCAGGTTGTTTAGCACAGAGTTAAGGCTCTGTGAATTTAGCTTGTGTGCGGGTCTTTACTGTGCCCTTATCTTATGAGTTTTTTACTGAAGTTCATACCTTGACAATAATCAAAACTTTAAGAATAACAGTTTCATTTAGTTTTCTTCACAAAAATAAATGAAATGCTGAGATTTCCTTAAACCCATTAAAGTCAAGGGGGTCTCACAACCCCCGGTGACGTTTTGCTGACACCTATGGCGGGGCTGCGACCCCCAGGATGGCAAAGGTGCTCTAAACAACATACAGCAGATTCAGAATTAACAGAAAACACATGGTGGAAGAGACACTGGCCTGAATTCGGCTCAGGTACAGTTATCTACAGCAATTCTGACTTCTTACTTTTCATCTTTGGTGAGACAGAAAAGAAACACTCCACAGGGGATTCCACCCATATCTCCCTGACAACACACACACATGCACACATACACTCAGATAACACTTTCACTTCATTAAATATGACACACAATCTCCCTCCTCCTAATCAACCATGGTCGAGGACAGCCGCACTGCACAAAGTTCCCTCCTCCCTCCAGGTACAAATTCCCAAAAGACGTAAATCTTCTCTTTTTGAGGATCTGAGACGACAGAGGAGAGCTGTGAAGTGAGGGGCTGTACCGTTCTTTGAGAGAGGGCAGCCGTTGAGATAAGACTTTTATCAGATTGACGAGGCAGATGAGGAGGCAGGGCGAAGGCGGAGGGATATGATCCCCTAAATATCTCCATTGTTGCTGCCAACAATATTGAGACTCATTTAGGAAGAGGAATTCTTTGAAAGGCCTCACATCGGTGGAAAGATACGTGGAGTAATTAAAAGAGGAGAACCTTTTGAAGGGATTAGAGGAAAACTTATTCACACATTTCCTTGGAAGAGAGCGTTTGGAGAACAGCTGCGGAGTCAAAAGTAAAGTATCTTGTTAACTCAGGTTCAACAGCACTTGAATAATTAAGTCCCTGCAGCCTGTATAGCGATACATCACAGAAACTAGGTCATAAAGAGACAAATAATATCAAATTATTTCCAAGTGTTTGCGCAGGTGAGGCTAAAGGCATAAAAGCAAGAGGACTGCAGAAACATCTCACTACAAAACTACCTATGGTGAGTAAAATGCAGCAAATTATAGACTGTAATAATTGCAGATGGGCAGAGGAAGAGGGGGAGCGAACGTTCCTCCTTGCTGACAGAACAGGTCGCTGTGTTTGGAAAGAGAGAGACACCTGGGAAATTTAGTCCGCACCTTCCTCCCCAACCAGCTGTTAGGTGTCCACAGCTCTCCGAAAAAATGCTGAGTTCGATGACTGTGCCACCATCTCCTCTTTCTCTTTCTCTCTCTTGCTCTTACACATACACACATTTATATCATGCATGCTGGGACCAGAGTACAAGTGACAAAAAGGTGTGACATGTTAGAGACGTGCAGTAATTGGGTGACACAGCTGGATCGCTCCCCACCTGAGACACCCAAGGTGACACCAGGAGCGTTTGTTGTCTTATCAAGAGAGACTGTGAACCGACACATACTTCATAGCGCCTTAAGGGTATTCATCACTATCTATAGGTGGAATAGAGGATAGTAAATATCATAAATCTTTCAATGGTGGGCCCACAAAGGCATACACTGTGGATTTCAAGGACTCTTGGTGTGAGGGGATGGATTGCTTTGAATTTTTTGGCCCAGGGGTGTGCATGCATGGGCCAGCTGCAGAGAGCTGAGCCTTACATGACACACACTTTTATGTTTGTTCTCACACACACACACACACACACACACACACACACAATGCTGCATGTGCATAAATAAAGAAAACACACACACACCCACGCACACAGACGTGCACAGATACACAGAGACACAAATTAAACCACCCACAGGCATCTAAAAAACACATGCAGGCATTTTAACACAAACCACCCACCCACTGCTCATATCTTCTATCCCCAAGACACACACACACACACACACACACACACACACAACAGCAGGAAACACTGTGAGAAAACCATCTGAACCATCAGACATCCATTTAGTTTCACACTGTTACGTCTGCAGAGGATGAGGTCAGCAGTCTGCTTTGGCTTATTAACACACACCAATCTCGACCGAGTCCATTCATCAAGGAGCCTTCCTGTTGTATAATCAGCCTCTCAGGTCTGGAACTCAAAGTCAAGACAACACACACCACGACCCCTGTCGTCTTTGATGGATGATGGTGAGTGATTTATGGACCCCGAGTTCAGCCTGGTTTAACAGCATGTTGACACCAGTCTTGTCACTTTGGGAGAACTTTCACACTGCTTTAAGTTTTCCTAAATGCCACCAAATACAAGTGTCAGACACAGAAACTTGGCTCTACGTACACTTTTGTGCAGAAACACACTTGTAGGTTTTAAACTAGATTTAAAGGATTACAGTAACACAGCCGGCCAAATTTTATTGCTAATAAAATTAATCAGAGTACAAATGAACCAATTGTTTAAATTCTGAGTTTATCCTTTTAAGGTCTAATAAATTAAAATACAAGTCTCACAAAAATTTACTTTCTACTGTGAACACAACCTATAAAACAAAGGTGGCTAAACACTGGACCTGAAGTGCAGCCACACTGGCAGAGTCGCTTCTCTTTTGGCAACTACCTGTAGGGTTTTCCATACACACATGCTGGCTTAGCTTGACTCAGTCTGACTCTGTACATCAGCCCAGTGCGTGTCTCCATTATAACAGGGCTTCCTGCTTGAAGGTGTGTCTTTAACTGATGACGGCTTGCTTAAGTCTGTGAGCAGTGGGGTGATTCATGGCTTAAGTCTCCCATTATTTTGCTGGGAGTGTTTTCTATCACACACTGTAGCACAGCAGGTAAAAGAAGTTTGCCTGTTAGAGGTGAGCTGTTTGCAGAGGTGCAGTAAGAGCCTGTTGTCTGCAGCTCTTCATCTAACATCTCACTCTGGCTATTTCTGCTTGGACTCTTCCTCCCTGTGATATCAGGAGACCTGTTCTTATTGAATATAAGCCCCTAACAAAGCTCTGCTAATGTGGTGATAAACATATTTACTTGCCCATAACTTCCTCACAATAAATGTCCCCTGCTGCTTTGTTACATAAAAGCTTTTACTGTGAATGTTTAGTTTTCATCAGCAGTAACTTAACACGACTCCTTACTTACAGCTGAAAGCGAACATGAAACAGTTAAATAAAAGATATCTGAAAAAGGAACGCAGGAGAGAAATTAAACTTTTTTTAAAACACTAAGATTCTACAGCTGTACCTGACTCAGTGTTATGTCAGTCGAATCAGATTACTCATTCATATAATATAGTAAACAAAATAACGGAGCAAACAATGGATCGGAAATGTTCAACAACATTTTTTGTCAACACTAGATATCAAGCAAAAGCCAGAGACTGTGTTGTATTAAGTATCTTTGAGGTGTGATTTTACCACTTTCAAGCAAAAGAGCAAGCTTAACGTTTTCTCAGCACACTGACTGACAAAATAAACAAACAACTGCTCGACTTCAAGCAATCTCAGTCGACTGAGTCTCCAACTGACAATGTTAATCTCGGACTTTTAAAGGGCAGCCCTATAAGATTTCATTGGAAGCTACAAAGTACTAAGAGCTGAACAAAGAGAGACGTTTAAAACCATCTCTCTCTTTGGTCCCCTGCACATACATCAGTTGGGCGTCACAACACATTTGTTTGAGGGGGTCGTCGGGTGTTGGCTGTGGTTAGTGAAACATCAGCACTACCCACTTTTAGGCTGTTGGGCACACTTTTGGTCCAGCACTAGTCCATCTTGGTCGCAGCGCCACACAACTCAGCGTGTTTAAACTGACAATGGTAATTCAAATCAGCGTTGCATGGTATGACTCTGCGCAGCTAAAGGTGCCAGAGTAAAAGCCCTACTTCTTTGCTGAAATCACATCTCCCCACAAGTTTGGGGAAGTTTTACCTGATCCCTCCTATTACATTTTTATTTTTGTTGATACTTTTTTCCACTGTATTACTTATCAATAGTGCCATCACATATCTGGAGTAAGAATCTCTGTACACAATGAGTTTTGCTGCAAATAGCAAAATGATGGGGACCTGTGTTTACCTCAAATGAACCACATTACATAACACATTTACCTCTGAAAAAAGTTACCAGGAGATCTCAGTAACAACTGACAACTATTACTACCTACCATTTGTCCTGATGCATATAACAATGAGTACTACAGGCTGCCTCTAAGAAGTTCCACATACTATTTGCAGTTCTCTCTTACAGAAGATGTGAAAAATGTGTTGAAACAAAACTTTACCTCTGACAAGATTTCCCCTCACATCACACCGTAGTAATGTGCCACTTCTTTAATCAGCTCCCCAATAAAACACGATGTTATTGCCTTACAAAATCAGCCCTGCCCATAAATGTTTAAGTGCCAGATTGTGTTGTTTTCAAACCTCACAGCACCTGGTTATAGCAGACATTTTTTCTGTATTTGTCATGTCTGCTGCTGCAAGGGAAGAAAGGAAAGAATTATTCCATAAGTTAAAGGCAGCAGCTGAAACTGAGGACATTGCCATCTGGTGGTCTGGAGTGCCGGCCCCCTCCTGCTACGCTGCAGGGCTCCTCCAGCATGACATCACACGTCAATGTGACGGAAATCTGCGCGGATGGAAAGCGGATTGCCACCCATAGGCCGCTTTATTCCCTCCATTAAGTCTGGATAATCCCAGATGCTTAGCTCACTGCCATCGCCTCTCCTTTGGCCCCCCGAAATCTTCCCCTGCAAATTAATCAGTTCATAATCTCCGCCCAGCATCTAAACACTCGATTGAGGCGGAGGCGAGCTACAGTGCAGTCGCCGCATGCGGTGTGAGGACAGAACCCTGATTCCAGATGATGTTTGTTTGTTCAGACAACGCTCACACACACAAACATGAGCACAACATCCCAAAGCGCACATATACTGGATAATGCATTAGACACCAGCGCTAGATAGTCATTCTGGGTAACGGGGTCTGTCACGTTATGACATTTGGAGTGCATTAACAGTCTCCTGAGGGCAGTCATGATGCAATAACGACAAAAATATGAGCCCAGGACAAAAAAAAAAAAAACAAAAAAACAAAGGAGATGAGAGCAGACTTGGGGGAGACATTAGAGATACATGCAGCGAGATAGAAGCATAAATACTCTGTGGACAAAAATTGTGAATCAGCTGCACAAAACCTAACCTCCACATAACCTGTAAACAAATACAGTGGCGGAGCGACTGTCAGTCACTGCACTGCTGACAAAGGAGCCACGATTCAAAGAATAATGATCACATACAGAAACACCAAACAGACAAAAAGTCTGAAAGGCAGGCGGCGCCGCATCATCTGCTACTACCCGAGATGTTATGGCCCATCACGTCACACCCTTTAACACAGCCCCATCCCGCATCCATCAAACACCAGGCTGATGGGAAAAACAGCGTCAAGGGGACAGGCGGGGCAACAGCAGCAGTCAGAGGGTGAAAAAAAAGGAGGGAGGAGAAGATGGCAAAGGATGTTAAAGAGGGAAACGGGGTCAAGAGGAACAAGTGTAAAAGGAGGAGGGCGGCTTACAACCGCGCAGGCTTAAGACAATGAAATGGGCGGATTATAAAATGTCAGAGGAGGAGGCAAAGAGGCTGGAAGGGAGGGACAACAACATAAAACAACAACACTGGGGTCGGGCAGCAGGGTCATGCTGGCGCGAATGGTCGGTAGAGGATTTGAAATATGGACAGTTGTGAATGAGGGCAGTGTGGCATCCCCATACACACACACACACACACACACACACACACACACACACACACACACTCGCGCAGATACACACACCAGATGGGCCTCTAGGGATTAAAGCGAGGTTATTCGTTCTCACTGAGCTCTTCACAGACCAGGCAGATCTAAACCGAGAGCTTCTCTTCCACTCAAGGCAACCGCTGGATCCTGCTGGAGTCAGATGGGGTGGGTTTTATTTAGCTGTCAGACAGGCAACTCCAAATATATAATGCCTCAATAATGCTCTGGAAACTCCTGCAGCCAAGCTTACACCACTCAAGTGTCACTAGCTCATATTCTTGCTGTTGTTTTAAAACCACCCTGACCCAGACACCATTACAAAAAAAAAACTGAAACATGCATCGTCTCTGCCTGCACCGTGAAAGACGGTGAGTGCAGCGCTCCAGCAGGAGACTGTGAGGAATAATATATGGTTTCCCCCGAGCCCCAGTGAGGTCACTTCTATTAAAAAAAGTGCCATTATTGATGTCTTTTACACTGTTATTTGCAGGCCAGAACCTTGCAGAAGAACATGGATAACGCTGATGGAAAGAGAGAGAGAGGAAAAAAAAAATCACATTACCTGTTGAAAAGGCACCGCAGAGGCAGCAATCACCACAGCAGCAAATGGGGGAGAAACAGAGAAAAAAAAAGCACAGGTTAGCATTTTTATGCACACTCAAAAGCAAGTGGCACTTGAATCCAATATTGCACATTTCCATTTCTGCAGAGATGCATTGTTGTGCTACTGAATGGCACAGATGCCATTCTTGAGCAACCAGTAGATATATCACAGGTCAAGTTTATACAGGAGGCATACATTGAGAACATCACAGGGGCACGGCCGATTTGTTGATATAGCATTAATTAGCATATCATCGATTGTTCAGCTTGAGGTCTTGTGTTTTGTCATTGGCTGCCATAAGAGTTATGGTGGTGGTGTGAAATCATATTGACATGGATTAATAGAGAAGCACTATCTTGATTAAGCCCGTCAGTGGAATATAAAATACATTCTCCATCTCTCCTCTGCTCATCTTGGGTCCATTAGGGGACTTTAAGTCTCCAAATTTTGCTTTATTATTCTAAAAATGAGATTTAATTATAATTTTCTTGCAGGTCAAGGTTAATTGGTCGTACCCTTTAATAGCTGTAACTGCATACACCCCTTTTCTCAGCTTTGAAGGAGCACTAACACAATTACAAAATGACACAGAGTTTACTGTAGTTTTCTTCTTATGTGACTGTTTTTGGCTTTTCCCTTTCCCTCTGCATCTCTATCAAACACACACAGACACACTACCCCGCCCCCCACTCCCCCCCACCCCTCCCCCCTTTGCTTTCGGCACCGTCCTTATTTGACCCATATTGCTAGGGCTGTTTGTGTTTATGGAATATATAGTCCAGAAGGGCGCCAAGTAAATACATGGGCCGAGTGGGGCTGTTTGTAAAGTTAACACAGGCTTGGATCAAAAGTAAATAACCAAATAAAGATGGCAGGGTGCATTTCAATGCTCGGTTTTCTGCCATGAAAGCCTCCACGGATTCACACGCACTACATTTATGTGTTGCTTACTTAGAGAAGAAACACAGGTGGGCGTAACAGGACATAAGCAGACCCCGAACATTAAGAAAAGATGGGTTAAAGACATATGATTGTGCATGCAGATATTAAGCACAAATATGCCCAGCATGCATGTGTATAAATGAAACACAAACACACAAATTAAACCGAGCTTGGCGTCCTCTCTGTGGCCTGTCTTTGGTTTTCAGTGGATGTTTGTTTGTGCTGGATTTCGGGGCCTGAAGACGGGCCTGATGAGGAATGAACATGCATGAGTGCCCTCATCCCTTCTACTCCGCTGCTCCTCCTTGTTACTGGAAATGTCAGAGCGCTGGTGCCTTTGCAGAGGGCTGGACTTGTGCATCACAAAGCTCCTGCCTGAGCCATGAGAGCCCCCTCAAACTAACAAACTATAAACGGCCTACAACTGGTTGTCTTTGATTGCTCCCCTCAAACTCCCTCACTCTTTTATTCTCTGTCTCTCCATCTGAGACTGATTTGGCTGGAGGTATACAGAGTGGGATGGGAGCTTTCTGAATCACAGCAGCATGCATGGACAAATTGCCAACGTTTGGAGAGTAAAAGAGGGAGTGGAAGGCGAAATGTGAATACGCATGGAGGTAGGGAATAACCAGGAATGCAGGAAACTAATCTCATGCTCTGAGATCACCATCTAATCCTGCTGCCGTTTGCTTGCGCAGAGATAACACATCTTTCTTTTAATTACTTCCTCTAACAAAAGGAGGTGGGGACAGCTAAGATTCAAAATATGCCTGAGCCTCTGTACCCTTCTATAGAATCTATAACTCACACTTCCGGGTACCACTTTTAAAGAACGAGCATAGAAAATGGGAAGATCCCAGTAAATGTGTGTTTGATGCGATGACTCAGAAAGTGTGTTAATTCTCAACCCACTATTTTTCCCCTGGAAATAGATATGAAAAGCCTGCGCAGCGATGGGGTGCAGGGGTGGCGGGTGGGAGTTTACACACAATAAACGAGCTCTTTTTGAATTGGCTTAATCTCATTTGGCCTACTAATACGCGGCGTGTGCGCCAACACACCAGCCTTTAAACCCGACTCAAAAGATACAGAAGCTCTGAGCCCTTTACAGTAGATACAACAATGGATTATCTGCTTGATTCAACTAAAATAAGAATCTCTTTGCTTTAAAGTGTTGCTCTGACTCAAGCCTCTGCCCCCTGGCCTCGGTTTAACCTTGACTGAACTGCTGACTTATTGACAAAGGGCCACGTGCAAACTAATTTGACTGACAGAGGCTTTGTGCCTACTAAAGGGTCTCGTGTAAAAGGCCTCATGCCTGTCACAAATGTTTTATCATCTCATGGACTCTTTAGGGCCACAGCATCACTTATCATTTTGGTGAATCTTTGATGTCGGCTGCAATATAAAAGATTCAGATGAAAGCCAGTCAGCGAGTGCAGATGTGATTGACACAAGGGGCTGGGCAGCTTGTGTGGTTTCTTACTGATGCATAAACTAGACTCGGGAAGGCTGTCTAAACACGCCTCCGACAATATCTAGGTTTTCTTCACAGCAGGAGCGGGGAGGGTTGAGGCTGATAATAGGCCTGTCATATAAGATCTGGCAAATTCAAGCTAACTCTTTTAGTGTAGAAAGATGAGATAAACACGGCTCCAAGATGTGACAGTTACTGCTGCTTCCTGTACTTCTTGTGTTGAAGGGAAAAACCTTATCAAGGTGTCTAAGCTGGTTAATGTCTTACATTAGACAACAATTTTCAACAAAGGTCTTAAAATGGCTGTTATAATTCCACTATTTTATGTAAAAAGCACAGAGTGCACTGTGCATCATTTCTAACTGTGCGCTCATATCAAACAATTCACAAGCAACAGAAGCACCAAGCAGCCGTGCGGCACCTTATCAACGAGAGCCGGCAATGAGACAAACCATAGGTGGTGTGAGCACCTGGTGGGTTGAGGTTGGAATTTAGGTCTGCATTAAGTTAAGGGTGAGATTCTGTAATGTAAAGTCTATGCAAATCAGTGGACACACACTGACTCGTTTCACATAGGAATTGGATTTTATCTTCACTGCTCTGAACTACAGTTCTCAGGAAATATCTATTCCTTATTGACAACGGAAAAGAAACAGATGTTTGTGATAGAGTTTGTTTACCTGGACATTATTTATTTGATACCACCATGCAAACAATAAGCTTTGCTGAAAGTTACAGAGAAAAGACTGAAGTAGATATTAAGCTTTAAGCTGTGTTTATACTGCTGTGTTGTATCAGTGTCGTCTTATGGCGTAGGTTCTGCGTAAAGGCATACCTTGCCTGACATGCCCTTAACCAGAAATGTAATTCCACACTGAGGTGATGCAGACCTCCTGTTTATTTTTGTCAGCCAAAAAACATTTCTCTCAGTGGAAACAAAGCTTTTGTTCACTTTTATTTCACAGATAAGAAACAATAAACTGTGTAGACAATAAAGCCCTAACAAAACAGCATTTAAAGTCCTGTGTGTAATTTATCCTGGCTTTTTATGAGTAAAGTCCAATAGCCGAAAGCTGCTAGACTTTAAGCAATGGAAAACGTCATAGGCTTTTTTCAATGACGTTAGCATGTTGTATATATGGGGAGAACGTGTTTAGCACAAGACAATCGTTTTGTCGGTGAACCTTGTGAGTTATAATGGAGCCAAATTTTGTAACGTTACCTTTGCTAAATGTTGCTGTTGTTTCCGGCTTCATATGGGTGGAGAAAAAGTCTGCTAGCCGCTAGGCCAATTCATGCAATATGAAATGTCACAGGTTAATGCTTATAACGCTAGCATGTTCTGTTTGTGGGGAAAGGACAGTTGTTTTTTCTGTGAACATTGGGAGTTAAGATGGAGCCAAATTTCGTACTTTGTTAAATACTGTCGCTATCACACCATTTGTCATGAGTGTTTTAGGTGTGTTAGTTGAATCAATCAAACTTTATAGCACTTCACAGAAACTTCAGGGGCATAGAAACCCCACGGCCAACTAGCATTTTGGAGGTGTAATTTCCGAATGACACAGACACACCACATACAAGTATAAATGCTCAGGAAAGTGTAGGCCACTTGCATCGACTCAGGTATGGGCACTGCGCAGAACCTATGTACAACTATAAATCAGGGTTAAGCCAGTAGCCAGTTAGCTTAGCTTAGCCCAAAGACTTGAAACAGTGGGAAACAGCTAGCTTGTCTCTGTCCAAAGAAAACAAAATCCACCTAAGAGCACTTTTAAAGCTCACTAAATGAACATGTTTATTTGTTGACGCAACAATGCCAACAAATATGCAACCAACACTGGCCGATCCTACGTACACGTTCCCTGTCCATCCCTCCTGGATATTTACACAAACCCGACCCTGTCATCCCACAGAGAAAAATAGAGGTGAGTACAAAGGACCAGGGTATCATCTGGAAAAGGTTGCAAACAGTAAACCATCCTGCATACGACAGCACTGAGGAGATTTCTTCACGCTCTGTTTCTTTGAGTGTGTGAGCATGTGTGGTGTGCTGTACGTGTGTTCCAGCTTCTTTCATGTATGCTTGTGGTTAGATGTGTGCTGTGTACATCTGAGCTCTCAAGAACAGCAGGCATGATTCTCCTCACAGCAGGAGGGTGACTCTCCCAAGACATAAACTACAGAGAAATTCCTTTTTATTTATCAACTGAACAGATATACACCCATAATATCTACTGTGTGTGTTTGATTTATGAAGAAATAACTTCATATAATTTCACATTCTGCTGCCTGTGGTCAAAACTGCAGATATCAATACATACTAATAAAAGAGATTTTCAAATTTCATTGCAGTACTTAGAGGGAAGTAATTCACACTCACCTAAGCTTTAAGTGTGAGTCGATAGCATGACCCTAAAATGTTAATAAGTAGCACAAAAGATAAGAAATGTTGCACTTAATCCCGACAAGCGCACACACACATTCACAGATTTAGCCTATTAACAACCTAAATAAGCTAATGAAGGCTGGCTAAATCATGAGTTACTGAGCACCTTTATAGAAGGGACTCTAATTGATCCAATAAGGCCATTAAGAGTTTGTGTGAGATGAGAAAACAAAAGCTAAGGCCATTTCACTGGCAGTCTGCAGCTACTTACCCTGCCTCCATCAATAACCTGCGCTAAGGAGACACAACGGAATTCAGACAAATGCATAGTCAGTGCCCAATATTAGCGCAGAGGCCTTAGCCAGCACCTGAGTGTTTTCACAAAGCACCAACGAGTGAAGTTTTTAGCAAGGCGAGGCTAAAAACACCAAGTGAAGCAAAAGAAATTAGTGAGAAATAGCTTGTCTACTGAGGCAAAAGTTCAAGAAGAGTCCAAAAAGTACAAAAGTAGGACGATTTCTGCAAACAGATCAGTTCAAACACAAAATATCTTTTCTTCTGAAAGACCTCCTGAAGCCAACAGACACGTTGTCAATACAATGTCATCTGCTTTTTTCCCTTATTACATTTCATAAGAGACAGCAGGGTGTGGTGGGGCTGGCAAGCTTACACAAGCTAAACCCTGAAACAAGCAAATCCTCAGCCATTAAAGTTTTAAACTGTTACCATAAAAGCACCATCTTAAATTGATGACAGAAAAACACAAGGCTCTGACTGAAAGTATACAGACTAGTGTGCCCATGGGAACCATTAAAGTTTCATCTTTTCTAATCCCATCTCCGTGTGAATATTCAGAGATTTTGTAAAAAGTCAGAGATGTGACAAAACAAGTCAATGAGATGAGTTTCCAGTTCAGTTTACAAATCAAAAGTCCTGAAATCTGCTCCGCGTCCTCCACTGAGAGAGACAACAACACTGACCGATATAGCCCAGATTTTCGTGCCAGGTTCTCTCCTCTCTAACCTCAGCATCCCATCCTCCTGCGGCCATAAAACATCCACCCACAGACAAGAAGAGAGTTATCGATACTCAAGTCAATCCATCCACCTCAGCTAACTCCCTCCAAACGCAGGAAACCAACCATGTCAGCCCCTTGCAGATGGAGCAAGAGGCCATAAAGTCAATACCATATCCATCAGCTAAATAGACTGCCAGGATCATGATTGTTTATGGTGGGGGGTGGAGACAGCGTGTGAATGTGTGTGTGTGTGTGTGTGTGTGTGTGTGTGTGTGTGTGTTTAACTGAAGAAGACTCAAGTTGTGCAAAAATGCTCTGCCCATCCCAGAGAGGGTCAATACGCTGTGCGAAGACAATAACGAAAATGCTTCGGAGAGGTGTCGCCTTACAGCTTCACAGTTCATCACTTGGGCTCAGAGCTGGCAAAGGTTAAATAGGTAAAGACGGCCATAGTATGCTCCAACTCCCTTCCATTAGCGAAAAAAGTTCATTCAGAGCTGCCCAAAGATAATAGCTCCTCTGTGAGTACTTTGAAAAAATGGGGGAAAGAAAACCCTTTATGTGTGTGCCATGGCAGGGTAATCATCCTCATTTTAGCAGATAACCTCAGAATGGCCCTCTCTCCCACCTCTCCCTCCTCTATCTCCTCCATATCCCAGTCAAATCTGACACCTCTAACCCTCCACCTCCACACCATCGCCGGCTGACAGGCCAGCTCTCAAGAGAGGGGACCCTGAGGAGGAAATGGCAGCCGTGTGACAGAGTGAGTGGCAGAATGGAAAGCTATATCTATCCTCTGCCAGGAGGCTGCTTTAAAAGCACAGACACTTCCCACAGTCCACAAAAGTATGTGATAGTATTCCCACTCAGAACGACAGGGAGAAATAGACTGAAATCCAAAATTTTTGGCTGAGGTATTTCCATATGTTTTATTATCGATGCACTCGCTACGCATACAGATTTCAGAGCATGAGGTCTCCCATAGTGAAATGCCCTTGGAGCGTCTTAAGATTCAATACCTCACTTGAGGGAAGTTCAGCCAGGATTGTAAGTACCACTGATGTAATAACAGCCAGTGATTGTACCAGCAACCTTCCTCCAGTTATTGACCTGGCTCTTTACCTCTCAGCCAACTTGCTGCTGGGACAGACACGGGCATGGACTGAGGAGAGCTTCTATTTTAAATCAGACATCATTCTGTAGCATATTATCTGCTCTTTTATTGTCTTCAAGCACACAGTGATTTGATTTTACAACTCTGTGTGACATTTTACCACCATAGCAACACCCTGGATGCACATCAGGATTTGCAGCTACAGTCTGTTGCACTTACTGTATGATGACATTAGACAACAAACACATGTGTGCTAATATCCTGATCCCATACTTCTCATACTTGTATTTTCCTAGATAATACAGCTGCACAGAGCACACTTTAAATCCAATGTATATGCTTGAATAGCACTGCAATGCATTAAGAAAACAATCCCTGCATCCAAGCTGTTCCTTATGGTTTTTGTATTTGTTTTTACAAAATGAAAAAGTATAAAATAACAAACCCTCTCTTTTATCTTTTTGGCCTTATCGCCGTCTCGAGGGAATTTCTCTATAACTTTAAAGGAGAACACCTAAATTAAAAATCGAGTATATTATTTCCATGGCCTGGGAAAGTTCAGTCAGTATTTGTTAACATGAGCTACTCTCTTTCGAAGCCAGAAACCAGAGAGGTAAGTCTCAAACTTGCGATGTCATAGAGTAGAAAATTAGGAGCTGCTCCACGGAAAATTAATGGGAGCCTGATTTTGTGGACTCACATAATGTCTAGTACCCATATACTCAGAAAATTCCCCTGAGTGCTCTCAGTGTCATCTAAAACATCTTTCACCATCCATTGTCTATGGAGCCACTCAAAACTTTATACCATATGACATCACAAATTTAAATTTTTAGAACTCTAGCTTTTGGATTTGGGAGAGAGTTGCTAATGCTTAGTCATTTTTGTGGACTGTCTTAGACCACAGGAATTAATTTTGAAAATGGATGTATTCCGTTTTAAGAGAGTATTCTAGTGCTTGTAAATTTGGTGCAGCATTGGCCTGAGTTACCTAATTAAACTGTAATCCACCGAGTGATTATATTCATCATCTCTACATCTTTGGTACAGATTACATTAATATATAACTCTTATTGGCTAGCAGGGTTTTTGTTACATGTGCAGTGGTGTGTTGAGTGTGGTTGTCAGTGGCTTTCTAGTGGTCAGCATTGGTGGTGACACACCATGCACCATAGATGACAGCAAAAAGCAAGAGACTCTCACACTGAGCTGAAATGAAACGACTGTTTATAACTTTGGAAAATAACATAAATAAACAGTCTCATACTACTTTTTGCTGCCGTTTATGGCATGTGGTGATTTGCATCAGGCAGGGCTCAGCCCCTGCTCATACATAAACAGGAGCAAAGTGAAGTGGAGGAGAGACGGAGAGTTAGAGAGTTGACAATGGCGGCTGCACTTGTTGCATTGCTGTTCATGAAAGTTTTGCAAGTAAAAACACCTGTGAAACAGCTGATATAAAACTAAGGATAGGATCAGGCTCAATATAACGCAATATAGTGAATCTCTATCAGTTAAAAAATGCCTTGATTGGCACACAATAGCTATCTTTGAGATCAGATCGTGACATCCCTACCACCAGAGCTGGAGAAAACCAGCTGGGCCAGTATCTGTTGATGTTAGCTAATCCCAGTACAGTATATCTATATCAGAGTACAACAGCTGGCGAACACAATAAATTTCAGTGGGAAAATGTAATTATGTTTCATAACATAATTCCGAAGCAGTGTTACATAGTCTGACCACCAGAGGGCACTGAGAAGTATGTTTTTTAACTCCCAAATGTTCCACTGGGTGACAATTCTTTAAAAACAAATCAGCTCTTTATCAAAAACAAATAAACACAACCATAAAATAATAAAAATGAATATCATAGGATACGTCAATATCAGATATTATCAGTCTGGAGAGTCCAGTATCAGTCGGGCTGTAATTACTACACTAAACACACACTAAAACTACCACCTCTTATCATATCAACAGTAGTACCAATAAATGTGGCAAAAAATAATGCGACTTGATAACTAGACTCCTTTCTGCAATATGTAACCACCTTAATTATCCCAGGCAATGATCCAAGACTTTCTGTATGCATTTGATAGCACACACACACACACACACACACACACACACACACAAACAAGACTTTTCCAATCCAGCACATATGCTCCCTCCATACACAAACAATCTGCCACTACGTACACGAAATTACCCCCAACCATGACCTCCATTATGCTATTAATGCTGCTGGATGAGAGGGAGGTCCGCTGGCCTACTCGAGCTAATGGGTGAAGAGCGTCAGAGAGTAGCAGAGGCTTGGCACAGCGGGGCAGAGAGTTGCCCCAGGGTCGGACTGAGGCTGCTAAGACATGCAGCAGGACTCCCACTGTCATCTCTGACTCATCGCTGGGAGTCATATGACCAGCCGCAGCATGCCGGTCTTAGATACCACGCTGAACAGATGACTCGCTGTCCTGACACGCACACACACTCACAGATTACTGTATGTCTCATTTTATGTTTGCCACAAGGGCGAGCTTCATCATACGCTGATCTGACAAGGCTTTTCATTAGATCCACTTAGACTGCTTGCTCTTGTTCACATTTTTTCTACTATTCAAACTGTGACTGGAAACAGGAGGTTATTATATACACGATAGACTGACTAAGGTTTTCCCACATTTGTTACTCTTGAGTAATGCTCTGAGGAGGATGTAATCATACCACAGTTGGCTTGCATGTTGGCTCTGACCACTACATTCCTAAATATATTGTAGTGATTCAAAGGAATAGTTCACCATGATGGGAAATGGACTTGTTTGCTTTCTGCGGAAGAGTTAGTTGTGAAGATCAAAAGCACTCTCATATCCGCCAGCTAAATATAAAGCTACAGCTGGCAGCTGGTTAGCTTAGTTTAGCACAAAGACTGGAAATAGCTAGCCTGGCTCTGTCCAACAATAAGAAAAATCTGCCAAACCCTGGAGGTCATCCAACACAATATATATGATGTTTGTTAAACTCTTACAAACACCACCAACACTTTTTTACAGGGGGCTGGACTGTATGGCTGTCCACATCAAGAACAATATGTATAACAATAACCAGAAATATATACTTTAAAAACCATTTTAACTCAAGTGGAGCCAACACCCAAGTAAACAACAAGATGAATGCTACTGTAGGGTTCAATTTAGGAAAAATCAGATCCATCAAAATAAACAGGCCGTCACATTCAACATGACAGATAACATTGCAGAGGAACTCATCATTAAGGTTCTATAAAACATAGCCCCGTTTGATTAAACATTATTTCTAAAAGCACCATCAAGAATGACTTACTAATGGATCTGAGGAGACGAGGCATCAATATCCATTTTCCTAAGCTGCCGACGCAGCTGGAGCGTGCAGCATGTACTTGGTACCACAGTTTACAGAACATTATCATTCATCAGTGTGAATGCTCACATCGTTATCGTTTTAGTTATTGTTATAGTTATCGCTCTTAGTGCCAACGTCCCTTATCTCTTGGCCCTGACCAGTAACTTCCGGGGGTCTCTGCTGAATGAGAAAACTGCTCAGAGGCTAGAGATATCACATAACCACCTGGTAAAATTGAGAATTGTTGTTTTTATATTTTGGTTTTTGTGCAGATTAAACAAATGAGATAAAATATTAATTTGTAAGCTTGATCTGCTGGGAGGCAGACTATTTAACCAGCTTCTTCCCCTTGTTTCCAATCATTACGCTAAGCTAAGCTAACACATAGCTTTACATTTACCCAACAGACGTGAAAGTGGTATTAATCTCTCCACCAGCAGAGAGCAAATAAGTGTTGAATTATTCCTTTACGATATTACTGGTGGGTTTGATTTTAATACATTTGTGAATATGATCTTAGAAAGACAACAGTTCTCTCGTGTTATGTCAAAGAAAGACAGACACTCTCTCTGTTGAAGGTAGACACACACACATGCACCACCAGCCCTCGAGGGAACAGAGGAAAGGGAGATGGAGAGAAGTGGAACGGAGAATCACGGGGCAGAACACACACAGAGTTACAGATGGACTGAAATACTGATCAGAGCACAGTCAAACAGAGATGGGGAAATATGCAAACACGCGCTCCTTCAAACGTATACAAATCTGTATTCAAATCTATACTACAGGCACACTGTCTCGTTATCTCTATCTGCATTTCTGATAGAGAGATATATACGAGGTATGCTCTGCATCATTAAAGACACCAGGCGTGGCCACTGAGGTCAAAGGAGTAGAGGGGTCAGAGATCGGCCTCATGTCCCTCAAGGGAAGAGATTAACCATTTCTGAGCTAACCACACTGACAACATGACGTGTTTCTTTCTGTTCTACCTCCTCTTTCACACAGTCTGTTACTTTGCTCCTGGTATTGTTGAAATTTAAAAAAGTCTGACTGTTTGGTGCCCCGAGGCTACAGGAGCCTCTCACTTGATATAAGATATTTACTGAAAGGCTGTTGTGCTGGATTGCATTGGATTAAACAGGTGCTGGTGTTGTTGTGTCTGTAAGCAGAGCCTTCCAGCCAAAAAAGACCTGCATGATTCAAACAGAGAATAAAATGAGCCTGTGTGTGTGTGTTTTTTTTTTTAAGTAGTAGCGATGGTTTGGTTTGTTTAGAAGTGTGTGCCAAAGACTCATCTGCTGACCTTATCTTCCCCTCAGATATCTGATCCAGACAAGATCCCAGTCAAAACAAGGTTCTGGCAAGCAACAGAGAATTGAGTTCAGTTTCTGGACCTATATTGTCTGCTAAATTAATTATTTGTTTGCCAGGCTGCCAAAAAGTCCTCCTGAGGGCACATTTCAGGAACAGGAGGTCTTCCTTTACACCTTCTATCTTGTGTCATGACAGAAGTTGTGTTCAGTGCTAAATGACCTTTGACCGGTTTGCTTGTCCTATGCTAACAGGTGAGGCTGCGACAGGCTAGTAGCTGCTTTGCTGCCACTGTCAAATGATCTGTCTCCCTAAAGGGTGACGGGCAGCTCAGTGGATGCCTCAAGGACACAGACAGCTCAAGCGATGAGGTTGGCCTAACAAGCGCCTGACAGAAATGATAATGATTACCTCAGGAGAGGTTGCTCCGTGTGGCCTCAGATTTTCCCACAGGAAGCAAATTTGTAGCTATATGGCAGTAATTTGAATCTTGGTGGAGGACACAGCCCATTTACTCCAATGAGAAACCTGCAAATTAGAGTGAGCATTTGTTTATCTTTCATCCGCAGAGGCTTGGCTCCTCACTGAAGGGCCATCGAAGTAAATGGTAGGTTTTGGCGCCTCCCGCATAAACCAACGAGCCATATGCTGTTCATCAGTTTATTCAGGTTTGTGACACTGAGATGTGAAGAAAAGATGGCGGGTGGGTAATGTGTGTCAGCTGCAGCCACTATTAATTGATGTCCGACAGTTCTGGGTTATTACGGACATATGGCTAACATAAGAAGATGATGCAATCAGTGCTGCTGTGGTCAGTGGAGCGTGTGTATGGTTTAAGTTTGTTTACAGAGCAATCGGTAGGTACTTAATCTTCCAGGCTGGCCATTGCCATCCATCTTCTTTCTTCTGCTCAATGAATCACCCTGTTTGTCTCCGTCTGTATCAGTTTTTGCATCCATCTTTTAGACCAGCTTTATATTTCTATACTCTACTGATGGGCTTTCAATGACAAAGCGTCACGACATTCTTGAGACACTGACATTGAGGAGCACTTCTTCTATGACAGCTTAAAAGTGCTTCTGACCAGTCATGTAGAGAGCATACAAATCAATTTACTATGAGCCTTTATCTGAGAGAGCAGGCACCATTCGAGTTGTACCAGCAGAGGATCATACCTTGGAAATAAAACACAAGTAGGTCAAATGAAAGGCAAACGTTTCAAGGGAATTGCATATCAATGCAAATATGCAAATCGACTTCCTTCCTAAGCATTCTTTCTATTAAATATTCACAAAGGAAAGAGACATATTATAGCAATAAACTAAGAAAACCCTTGTCTAGGGTCTTGTTCAATTATACAGAGCAGAGACAAAGACTGCATCAAGGTTAAAGTTCAAACATATGAACAGTGACCTGAATCAGACAAAGTACACAACTGCTTTGTCAAGTAATGTCATAAATTAGATGTGGTAGACAGTGTGCAATTAGAGTTGATCATGCTTCATTTCTGTGAGCACTACAGCGCGAACTGACAATATAAATGAATAGAATAGGTGTCTCCACAACCGAACTGCGTTTAATCGGTTGTTGACATTCACGCTCCCCTGCCTTTTGCTCCTGTCATACATGTTTAGCTTCACAAGAGGGAGAGAAGAGGGAAAAGCAGCTTTTATAGCAGTGAACGGGGAACAAAGGAGACTTGGAAGATAACAAAAATGTCAAAGTCTGGGACTGTTCCTCCTTTGCTGAGATTTTAAAAAATAATAATAAAATTCCAGCACATCCTGAGCCACCGCTTGGACCTGTGGTCATCTTTTAGGTTATCGTTTCTATTTCTCCCACTCAGTGTTGTTCAATTTTTTGACAAGCACCATGCATCATCACCGGAGAGAGAGGGATGAGGGAAACTATAAAACTAGAAAACTAGCCCAGACAGGATTTTGCAAAACACAAAAGAGGGTATGACCTCAAGGAAATGGAATTGCCAGAAAGTATGCAGGCTGTTCCCGGCACCTCTCAAGACAAGACTCCAAGGTTTAGACAGGTCTTCTCAAATCATCCAACTCGCTAATCATGTGGACTCTGAAATTCATTTTTTTATAGGAAACCCCTGAGCCAAAGTCAAAGAGAAAACAATAGTGGTGTGGGTCCAGGGGAGTAACAGCTTCCAGCTCAGCATTTGGCTGCAAAGTCTCCACCTACATCTGGGCCAAATTACGCAGTGTGGCCTGCCGACCACATCTGTCTCTATGACTAATTATTGTGACAGGGCAAGCCTCCAACCAACACATCCCAATACCTACCCATGTGAGCAAACAAAGGCACACATATATGGACACAACAGCACATGTTCTCCTCTGATCATGAACACAGAGCCTTGGACTTGTACACTCCAGGTTGTCATTACATGACAGTACAAAAATCAAGAGAAGGTCTGAGTCATGTGTGGTCAGTTTTAAAGCCAAGCATCTTTCTGCACTGTATGCTCTTTTTATGATGTTGCCAAAAGGGCATCATTGGTTTGTGTATTCCTACTGAACTGTCACAGCACAGAGATGACGGTCCAGTTCACACAGCTGCATGCAGAATATATAGTCACGACACATGTAATGAGGAACCAAAGATAACAAGCACGAGTTCTGCCTGGAAACTTTAAGGCGTAGGCTGTTAGCAACATATGCTAAGGTCAGCACGACAAGCAGATTGCCATGTAAGTCAGTCACACTTTGCAAGCGCAAATGAAACCCTCCAAGCGGGAAGACCTGCCAGTTGGCTACAACGGAGAAAGAGTTTTGTATGGACCATTTCATTGCCATTCTGTCACTAGGGCAACAGCTATGGTCCCTGTTTACTTCCTGTCAGTGACTGCATTAACAAACACACCAACAGGAAATACACTTGGACCCTTTCAGGATGTTTATATAGTCAAGTTTAAAATGGTCTATAAGACCATAAGGACTGTGTGTTGGCATTGCTCCACCACTGAAGAGGTTGTGAATTGAAAAACATCCAGCACGCTAATGCACATTCGATCGCAGATGTGTTGATCACCAGGATGATAAAGGTTTGGGTGCTTTGAATGTTTAAATATAGTCATGGGGGAAGTAATTAAGCCATCCAGATTGATAGCCTATTGTGACCTGTTGCCTTTTGGGAAAGTCATCAGTGGTCATACAGTATAATACAGAAGTGTTTTCCCCTGTGACTCCTGAACTGGGATATGAACTGAACTATGACTTTTAGGTACCCTTACACTCCTACCCAACATAGCCTTCAGCGGAAGAGCTTCAAAAAGGTCAAATTATTGCACCACTAATTAGTATATTTTGCAACAATACTTGATCAAATACAAATTCTATGGCTGTTAAGGTATTGCTACAGAAAGCTCACTCATAACCACCTCCATTCATACGTAGTTCAAGCCATTCTTTCTAACTGAGTTTTCTTTGTGCCTAATCACATTAGGCTTCGTTCGACCAACTGAGGCTGCTCAAACAGACCTGCGGGGGGAGCACAGGGGACAAGCTAACAACAGAAGTGAGCCAATCTGAGAACAGTTTCCTCGTGGTGCTCTTATCTCACCGTAGCCCGGGGCTCCCCTTGGGAACTTGGCTAGAAAGAGGGGAGGAAAGACCCCTCGCTACGATTTGGCACCATCAACTCAAAAGTCACTTTCACCATGCTGGCCACAATGCCTGCCAGCTACTGTGAGACAAACTTGATAGATGGCCACAGAATCAGAGTGTACCTGGAGCATTTGTGTTTATTTGCATTCGCGTGAGCACACATCCGTTTCAAATTTACTGCAGGGCAAATTTTTGCCCAAGGCCACCTCTAAACCAATAAATCCACTTTGTTTCCTTCAGCAGATCAGAGAAATTACCAAAAGGTCAAAAGTGCAGCAATCAATCACATTTGCCATTTGCTCCATTTCACCACACCTGTACAGACGGCACAGATAGTTGATCTGGACTGCTAATGTTGTCAATAACTGAGCGTGCAGTGTGACAGTTATCTTATCAGCCGACACAGTGATTACAGTTCAGGTAATGAGGGAGAGGCCTCTCTCATTTGTCATGCTTTGTGTGTGGAGCTGTGGCCAAGCAAGACTGATAGAGCCGTCTCGTGGACACAATACCACCAAGGCTGCAGGCCGCAGTTAATTGGGATAATGGAATGATACAGCATGGCCACCATGTTTGTGGGTATGTGTGGGTGGTAGTGAGCACTACACACAAGCATGTATGAGTCTTAGCCTGGTCCTGAGACAGGTTTTTATTGCTAGTAAACAATGACATAAGGAAATAATCCACAACTTTAACTTTAAACCAGACAGCTTCCATATCTGGTTCGGTAGCACAGAGAATTCAGACTAACATGTTCTTCTACTGCTTCCTCAGTAGCACTAATACACGCACACACACACACACACACACACACACACATACACACATACACACACAAACCAACATACACATTCACGTCCCTGGAGGAAAACATCCACTTCTTAATTAGGGCTTAGAGTTGGGGTGTATGAGACATGCCGGGAAAGCAAGAAGAAGCTGAATTACACAGCTGTAAGAGAGGGAGCTGGGGGACAGCAGTTAAACCAGAAAACACGGCTGTTATCGCATAGTGCAGAATAAACCATGTGTGTGACCATGGAGAACCACCAATGGACTAACATCTATGGGAGCACCCTCTCTCCTCAGAAAGTGAATTTTAGCTTAGCAGACTGTCAAAGTGAATAACAATTTAATTTTACATAATACGTCTCCATTTTACACATCAAAGACTGTTTGCAGATTTTGAGCGCTACTACCTGTCTATGTGGGGGATAAAGCTTTTCATGGCTCCAGAGGAAGCTGTATGAATTCTGATAAATTATAAGTGACATACGAGTCAGATAAATCAGCATTGGTTGGGGCTTAAGACTATAATTTTGAGGACCAGAGTTACAGCCTGGTTGTTTGCCTCTGACAACCAGTCACACTGCAGTTACAGTTTACACGCATGTCTGTCCAGACTCGTATGTTGCCGTGACAGCTGACAAAGCCTCAAATATGGATGTTGCTCCAAAGAAGCCACATACCATATATTTCCAAATAGTCTCCCGGTGGCAAATAGCTGCCGGGCACCTAATAGCCGCCGGGGGTTTGACCCCATTTTAAACGCCGGTCCGATTAAACGCCCAGGGCCATTATTTCCTCATTCATTGCCTCATGGCTGTCTCTCCTTGAGGGACTGTTTGCGCTTTTACACACGGGTCGGTGATGAAGTGGTGCACATGACTCATGCTACGGACGAACGGACAGACAGCCACGTATCTAAAACAGGTAATACATTTGGCTACATCTTTCCCACATGAAAATATCCGTGATTGCATTGACCCGCATGCGTAAAAGCGCACACAATTCCGTGTCCTCTCACCGCAGATGCTGTGATTTGATGGCCGGGTACTCATTGTAGGCCACTCTTATAAGACCCAATAATAATAACAATAATAATAATAATAAGTTACTGTGGACCTATATGCCATGCCTTTTAATAGAATTACCAGAAGAGTTCGCTGAAAAACAGGTAATGTCAGCCTGAATTACTCACGTGCGTCCCCGGTGAAAATCGCTGACATGGAATACAGCCTCTACAGGCTCGCCATAGCTTACTGTCAGGACTCAGGGACCAGAATTCGGGATGGCGGACCATCGGTATGGCAATATTTCAGTGTGGCGGCCTGTAACTGTTGGTTAAATGGCCCGTTCAGTTGGCATTCGGATAACTGGGGCTTTACTGGTATAATGCAATAGCACCACCCAGCAGTGAAACCTGGAAACCTGTGTACACGAAAAAAATGACCCACTCTAAATGTTAAGAGATTTTTGTACACGAACTCACCCCTACATTATACAGTATTTTTGCACTAAAAAACATACTGGACAGGAACTGTAACCAAATAATGGCCTGGTGCAGGTCAGTGCAAAAAAAAAAAAAAAAAAAAAAAAAAGAGCAAATACCCACCTGGTTCTTTTAAACGCCTGGGGTCAAAATTGATTTTGTGAAATAAATGCCCAGGCTACTATTTGGAAAAATACGGTATTCTAAAACATGAATGCTTTAAACACATCTTTAACCCAGCAGCAAAGAAGATTTATACAATCAGTACAGTTTCAAGATGGACAACCAAGCAATTCAGTATCTGACAAAATGTCTTCCTTTCTGTTACTGAGTTATGACGCTGCATAATAGCCAGAGAAGTGTTTTTGCCAAACATTGTGATGTCAAAGTGAAGTTGACCTTTTGGATATAAAATGTCATCTCATCATCACTTTATACTATTAGACATCTGGGCGAAATGTTGTCATAATCAGCGTGAGGTCACAGTAACTTTTGACCCTAGGCCACCAAAATCAAATCAGTTAATTCTTGAGTCCAAGTGGACGTTTGTGCCAAATTATAGGAATTTACCTACCTTCATCAGAAATGGACAGACAAAAAACATAATACCTTCAGCCATGGCTGCCACCAGCGTGAAGCCATTATTTGCAAAGAAATAATGTAATAAAGTTTTGACAGGGAAGAAGAATACGTGGAGTATAAAAAATAAATTATGTGTGGTCTTGCTGCATTGATTTTGATGATTCTGTCCATCATTAGACTGGCAATGTTATGGGAGTGAGCTGCTAAATCAGCAGAGCACTCATTTAAATAAGATTAACGTGAAAATTTGTTAATGTTGTGGTGACATTCACGCTCTGGTGTTTAATGCTGAACAGTGTCACCTTTTTTTTCCGTTACCTTAGCCACAACTAGCCCGATGTCTTGTCACTACACAACTCTTTTACACTTTTGACAGAGGATGTCAGAGGAGTGCTAATGCCTCAAATACAAAAAAAAGCAATCATGTGGCAGTGCAGAGACTCCTGTCATATAATCACCTCCTCAATTCCCTGATAGGTCTGTGAAAGTGAAGCAAGCCCTTATAATAAGATGTCAATCAGCAGTCCACTTTGCTTTACTGAGGGAGCAAACAGCATCTACACACAGGAGACCACCTCGACAAGACCCTGCAGTATGTCACTCAGCGGCACATCGGCATGCCGGTGCGCGAGCTAAGTACTGCTGCAGAAAATATGACACGAGGTGAAGAGTTAAGTGAAAATTAAGAGTCTAAGTAGAGGCAGGATGTGGACCGGAGGTGTCACTGTCCGGGTGAAATGGCACAGCAAATCAAACTGCTACAATCAGCAAGTATAATGTGAGTACAGGAGCTTGTCTTGGTCCAGCTGTGCAGATACATATCACTGCTGTCAAATGAAAATGGAGTACATCTTTCGAGGTATTTTTTAATCTTGGTTTTTTATATAGAAATTAAAAGCCTACAAATGAGTACATGATGTGCAGCTTTTTTCTTTTTGTAGTCTAATGATAAAGGTCAATTTCTCCATACATTTTATTTCACTGACAACTGCATCCAGCCCTCCTTCATGGGCGGGTTTGCCTGCAGCCATTTTCATGTGATGGATTTCTAGGTAGCTGGTATTTTAAAGGGCAAAGCAAGTTTACTTGTAGAGTACCTCTCAACAACAAGGCAATTTAAAGTGCTTTACATAAGACAAAAAGGCATTAAGAAAATCTATAAATGAAACACAAAGCAATATAAAAAGGTGTAAATGGGGTTTTAAAAATGGGTACAACAACATGAAATAAATAAAATAAATTACATTGCTTTGCAAGATATGAATTAATGAGCTTAACTTCAAAAGTCCAACTTCAAATTAAAAGCAATGGCAATCGTTTCAAGCCGTGATTTAAGAACTGAGAGTTTTCTTTTTTTTCATTTTTTAAAGATATTTTTTGGGGCTTTTTAGCCTTTAATGTATAGGACAGACAAGCGTGAAGGGGGGAGAGAGAGAGGGAGTGACATGCAGCAAAGGGCCACAGGCTGGAGTTGAACCCGGGCTGCTGCGACAACAGCCTTGTACATGGGGCGTCTGCTCTACCACTAAGCCACCAGTGCCCCAGAACTGAGAGTTTTCTGGCCATTATTTTTAAGGTGATAATCAGCGCACTTTCCATCTGTCTTTATGTGGATGTTAAAATTTAGAAGATTCCTGGCCTGGTTTGTGGTCTGTGCATAATTATGGTAAAATATTCTGTTGTTTTCCTTCTGCGCTCGTGGGCCAGAGCGTGTAGCTGTTGAACAGAGGAGGCCTGAGAATGGAGACTTGAGAAACTCACTGAGATGTGTAATTAACGATCATCACAAAGTAGTTCCTGTTTAAAGAGATATTTATCCTGTGCCATATGTTTATCCATGATTTTCCTCAGATATTATGCTACAGAGCTGCAGTCAACTTCTAACCTGCAGCAAAAGAAATAATTAACTCTTTAGCGATATGAGTGTGTAATTTAAAATGAAATTGGGGTTGCAGGTTTTTCACATCAGCTGCAACACTATCAACTGATCAACATGGTGCAGAGTCTCATTTAAGTCTCTATCATACAGTACAGTACACATGTAATCTACAGACGTATTACACAACACACAGCAGGCTACTGTATGTAACTGTAGAGGGAATAGGGGGATGGCATTAAAGGGATTTGATTTATCATATTTACTCATATACTTAGCAAAGCACTACAACAACAAGACATTTTTGTTCCTGCTTTTATCTCCAAAATAGGTGTGTTTTATTTGGGCATAAACTTCATGACACAAAGAATTTTCCACACTATTATTGTCTTTTATGGTCAGTTGGAGTATAGCAAGGAAAAGGCACAAAAGGGGAAGTGGCTTGACAAAAGCACTGAGGGGGAAAAAAAATAAACATGTCAGCTTTGGAAGGAGAATATAAAACAAACATCTAACTATTACTTTAAAAATTTTATGAGCGCCCCCAAAGAAAGGAATTTAGCCTGGAGCTAAGATCTGAGAGGTAGCTTGGATACTGTGTTCTGGTCTTGAATAAAAGCTGGATGTGCATGGAGGGAAAGGGTATCAAAACAAGACGAGCAGGTCATGTGCAAGTGTGTTTAGAGATTATCTGATTAAAATAAATAAGGTGCTGCAAGTCTTATGCACGTGCATCTTATCTAACATGTTATTTTAAAACTTTCTGTCAAACCAATTGCACCATTGCTGGAAAATGCCAAGGCTGAATTCCTTCTGACCTTTGCTCCAACCACAGCGTAGACATGATGTGACAACTCTGATTATCGAATTCTGAGCAAGGTTGGCCGGTTAACTTTGAACGCTGTCAATGATTCACACTCGCCGAGGGTGGAAGCACCACAAGGCCACCGAGACTCAATCTCAGTGCAGTTATCAAAGAGAAGGTAGCCAATTACAACAGTGTGGAGTGAAACAGTCACTCAGCTAAATTACCTTTTCTTTGTCCACAGTAACAAGCACATTCAGGGGCAATGGAAGCAAAGTGAAAAGAGATAAAGCAGCAAAACACAATGTTGTTCTTGAGACTAAAGGTAAACAGGTGTCAGGGTCCACCGGCTACAAAGGCCAGAGAGGACAACCTATATCACCAAACAAATGCCACATACGCCTCCTTCCCTGAGCTACAATGCGGCGTGACTGACAGTGACTGGAGGAGTTGAAAGCCTCAAGGAAGTGAGCTGGATCAACATCTCCACCCGACCCCATTCAACTGTGTGCTCTCACATCCCTCATAATCCTGCCAAGAGCTGCCATTGTAAGTGTCCTTTGAATGAGTCGCCGTCAATCCCCAGATTAGCTAAAGTCAGATGTGACTGGAGGCCACAATGAGGGATGAGACTTAAATTATTCCTTTACCAGTGCAAATACACGCTGTGCTGTACCTGTGTGTCACAGTGGCATATTACTGTGGACTGTAATGTTCAAAAAGGCCATGAAAAAATAGTTTTGTACACCTGATGTTTTACATGTTCATTTGTTCACCTGTAAACTCAAGTTTTTACATTAAGCTTTCATCATTCGTCCACAAAGTTTTGTAACGCCATTAATGTGCTAAAACCTCCTTGCAGCACCTAAACGGACACTGATAAGTCAAAAGTTACATGTTCTGCTGTGTCTCATTTGCAAATCAAAGCAAAGTTTGCAAAGTTTTCTTTACAAAGTTCAGTGTGCAAACCTTGCCTTACGTAAACGTGTCTAGTCTGACCGTCTGCACACACCTCTCTGCTTGCACAACTCAACTTGCAAACATAAGAGTGAACACACGAACTCATGAAACAGTACACTGGCAGAATCCTAAATGTCCAGACTTTTAGCAAAAAAAAAGATTAATCTGCCTGCTTTCAACACAGAATTTTGCAAGTACAAGCCCAAATGTACATGGTTACATATACAAAACTGCATTTTAGGCACAACTTAATATATTCCACATATAATATATTCCATATATTTCTCCTCTGAGGCTATAATGGTTTGTGTATTTGTGATGAACTGCCAGAGTATGGGGGTCACCGTTTGGTGCACACAGCCACATGCAGAATAAACTACTAATGGGTAAATAAAATTCACAAAAGCAAGTTCCACCAACAAACTTTTAGCTGTAGGACATTGGCAATAGGTGTTAAGGTTAGCACAAAAAGTTAATGCACGTTCAACAGTGTAACTCAGATGTGCCAATCACCTAGAGGTGAAAGAAAGCTAACTGTTGCAAGTGGGCAAAATGCTACCTTAGTCCCCAGAGGGGTGAATATTGTCTGTCTGACACTTGAACTACTGTCTGTTCAAAATAAATTAAAATAAATGTATCCTTAGCATTTGTTTTTGTTTTCTGCTGTACTGCACTCACACCTAACCATCTACCTAACTCCTTAACTGGGGTAAGAACCAAACCATGACTTCTGTGTATCGTTACACCCTAACGATCTATCTAATCTAATCATATCGGATTTTGTTCCGCTTTAACTATGTAGAATTGCCGCCTAAACTAAGAGGAACATTGAGAAGCTGTAATATAAACAGAGCTCAGTATGGGTGCAGCATGGTACATAGGCAGTAAAAAATAAACTGTATGCGAGATGTATCACTTGATGTGACGCCAACTGAACAGTTGAGCGTACAGTATGTGACAGCTTATGCGTGTTATCACTTACTACCACACCATCCTGTTTCCTGACTGGCTGACACGTAGAGTGAACCACAAGCCAACGAGCAAAACAAGGCTGCTGCTCGGCTGTGCAGCACAAAAAGCTGCTCTCCAGTAGCAGCCGAGCGACAGGCTAATTGGTGCTCAGCAGGGGCAGAAACAAAAGAGGCAGTGATGTCACTTCGGGGCCACGGGGGACTGCGTGTGGGGGGGCCCCCCCCAGCCTCACACCAGCCTGTACATCCACCCATTCTCCCCCCTTACACCCATTCACAGCTCCACCACTGACACAATGTCTGAGAGGACACTGAAATACTGAATGTGTATGACTCTGGCTATGACAAAGAATCATAGTGTTCCCCATTTAAGAGGCGCTCTGGTCAAGACTGCCAGTGAATAGTTCTCCCTCACTTCTCACTAAGTTTCCCAGAGTCCTTTGCCATAATAGCTGGGCTGTCATTCACCCCATTAGGTGTCAAGGCCATGCAGAGGCATCCCTCAAATTCTTGTTTTTGAGGTATATGCCATGTTAGGCACCCCCACCCCCCTCCAGAGCAGACGGTAAAACAATGGCATCTTTGTTTCTCTTCCCACTTTTCATCAAAGGGGGGCTGGGTTATTCTGTCTCAGCGTCGGACAGAAACAAGTGCAGCCTCTCCTCATTCATGGCTGTGCCAGCTAGAGATGTCTTTGGAGTGGCACAAAGAAAGCAATGCTGTCTTTTGTGTGAGACAAGCCGGGGTATCACTGGCCGTTTCTCCCTCCCCTGACCAGCTGAAGTCTTGCGTTGACTCGCAGATGCTGTTTGATTCGCTCATGTCCCTTTCATCACTCCATCTCTCGATAAGACTCCATTTATCTTTCTCTCCAGGAAAGCTGACTTCTTGTATTCTAACAATTTGCCCTCTCTGTCTTACTCTGTCACTGGAACCATCACTTTTAGCAGAGACTGCGAGACAACTTTACAGAGTCAGACAAACACCTCACGCACAAAACACAGTAATAAAGTGTCATGCAGAAATTCACAGGGTTAGAGCAGTCTGGAAACAAACAGTAGATCAGGCAGAGTTTTTAACCTACACGTACACAATAAAAGCACGCACACAAAAGGAAACACTAAGTCCTCTTTGACAAACACATGCAATTAAATCCACTAAGAGATGTACCCTCTTGTTCCGGTATTACACAGCCTAGGTAAAAATACACCAAAGAGAGGCAGCCAGTGTTTTAACAATGAAACAATAAATCACCATTCATCAGACATCCTAATTACACTTGGAAATGTGACATTACTCATTGTGCTTTTTAGTGCCAAGGTCTCAAATGAAAGGAAAAAAAACTAGAACAGGAATTCAGCAGTTGGTTTTGTACATGCAGATACAAACAGAGCCAGGAGAAGAAAGGAAGAAGAATATAAAAATAAGACATACAACACCTCAGCGCATGTATGCTTCTGTTTCCATCTCCTCCAACTATTTTTAGATTTGCAGTGAGCCAGACTTTTATTCTGTAGCTTTGTCATTGATAACTTTGTGATGCTAACTAGCAGAAACAAGAGATTGACGGCATCTATTAGTAAATTTAACTCCCATGTCACCAGATGGAGCATTCACATCGATGCAGATCCCTCCTTCCGGATCCTCACCGCCAGTCATCCCAGCTAGCTGAGCATGCCCTGTGCGCCTCGACAAGCAAATAGGCCACTTCCCTGGCACCGTTGCTGTAATTGGAAAGAAGATGGGTCTCTGCTTGGAGAATATTTCCACCTGGGCACAGCAGTCAAATTGGATGGCTCGATGATATATCCGATGTATATGCTGCAGACAATTCACCTAAAGCTGCCCCTATTTGACACCTGGTGCTGCTGGACCTGCCCCCATACTGAGGGCGACATCACATATCTGAACCCCCAGTGAGATGCTCTGAATTTACCTGCAGGCTGTGCAGTTACTTTGATTACTGTGGCGTGGCACCATTATGGAACATAAAAAGTGCATTTGGCAAGGTCAAAGTACAGTTTACATCAAGTTTAAAGAGAGCTTTCATTGTAATGCACTACAAACACATTTATAGGTCATCTTAATGATCATCTAAATGCTACTTCCTGTTGGCTGTACTGTTTGTCATTTCCAGTGAATATCACAATATAAAACGTGTATTTTCTGCTTTAAAAAGTGACGTTACAAATGTAGGAAGATAGCAAATAAGCTACTCACTCATCTTTTAAGTGGCTGAGTCTCCAATCTGATCTCGAGTGCACAGCTGACAGCTAACATTGCATGGTTTGTTTATATGACATAATAGAAGTGTGTAATTAATGGATTCAATGTTGACAGAGAGCGATGCAACGCGACAGTCAGGTGCTAGTTTTCAGTTGAGACAAGGTGTCATCATGATTCACCCAGGTGCGGCTGCTCAGTCAACTGGGAAACCTGGGAAAATTCAATAAACCTGTCCAGAGTTTGTCTTTATATCAAACCGGTTTGAACTTTGTTTTTTTACACTGGCCCAACCCTGATGAGAACTACCCTTATCATTCGTAAAAATGTGTCTACAAAAAAAAGACAACAGTCATTTTCAGTGTTTGTTGACAGTGGATCAGTTTGAAATATCACAGGGGGCAGTGGAACAGGAAGCAGCAGCCACAGTGAGCCGTTAGACGAAGAGCTGCATGCAACAGGCTGCACATCTCCAACTTCTTAGCTATGAAACCAACTCCTTTTTACTCAGTGGCGTTTCAAATTTTTTTAGCATTTGGCTACGTCACCTAATGCTATGCCGTAACCTTGTTGGTCAACTCTCCTTACTCTCGTCTCCTCTTAAATGAAATTGGACTCCTGCTACTCTGTGCTACTGACACTTTCAGGTTTTTAATTGTGGCCTCCATCTTCTGACATATTGACAATAAAGCAAAACAACAGGGGGTCAGTGGGCAAGTACTGTGACCTTGTAATAATGGTAACACCGACAACTAAGTGACGCCGATATAAGAAATGACTGTTCATTAGTCTGAGCATCTTGGGTTTCAATTTCAAAACGAACACATCACAATCTGTACTATAGCATAAATCATCTTTTGAGCCGAAAAGCATAAAAAGGACACTAATGTGTCTCATTTGCATGATTGAGCTATTTGTGCAAATTCAGGTCTTTATGTTACACTATAGACTTCTGTGATGGAGATAACCTGCTGCTATCTTTAACAGCTGTTCAGACTCAATGAATCCTATCTTGGGTTCAGTAAATATAGGATCCGTGCATAAATCTTCTAAACTCGTATCTCCCTCGGGATTTCCGCTATTCCACAGGCAACAAGAAGTGTGTGTGTGTGGGGCGGGTGGGGGTGAGTATAATCCACAACACTACACTTGCTCATTAGGGAAAAGACAGGAAGTGGGTAAGGCACGGTTTTCTTCAGAGGTTTAAGGCATTTGTTCAATTGCAGACCCCCACATAGATCAGTAGGGTCACTCAGTTCCCTGAAATCTTTAGCTAATCCTTGGAGAATCGAAAACATTACACACAGGAATTTGGTGTTGGCCACAGTGTGTTTGTGTTGTTAAGTTTCCCCTCGCCGACCCCCTCCACGCCAGCTGTCTCTCACTGCTCACGGCAGTTTTCAGTATATTACATGTGTCTGTTTGCTTCATTGATTTAGGAAAGAACAGGTAACAAGAAAATCAGAAATCCCTAATTTAAATCTAAAACAATAAAAAGAGAGACAGGGATAAACTACTGAGGCATGAGTATTTCCTGTCCTATACTATTGGATTAAGTGATTAATCAGGTGTGTGCTGGGTGTGCCGCACACCGGATTAATCACTCAATCCAATAGTATAGGACAGGAAATACTCATGCCTACTTTCTTTCAGGAAGTAGTGGAGCTGGTGCACAGAGCCCATTAGTAGTTTAATCCATTGACAGAAAGTTAATCTGCAACTATTCTGATAATCAAATAATCATTTAATTTAAGGAAACCTATTACGCTCATTTTTCTTTACTGTTCTCATACTGTCTTTGCTGGAACAACTGTATTCACCCTCTTCCTGAAACTGACGCTGTCCCTCAAGCTACAGCAACACCACATATGGCTCTTGATGCAAGCTTAGTCCGTGGTGTAATTATAAGTATCAACTCATATGTGCTAATGCAGTGTCACAGGGAGTTGTAAAATCTTCTTGGAGTTGCTCTCCAAGTCTGGCTCACCACACTGAGACAAGCCATCTGCCAGCGTGTGTGTCGAAGTGTCCCTTTATGAGCTTGATACCTTCCTGCTTAGACACCTCAGCAACTAAATAACCTGAAAATACATTTAGGGACCCGCCGAAAAATCTCACAGATATTCTTCATCTATAAATAAACAAAACCATGCCACAGGCGATGAGGATTCATTTTAGCTGCCCTGCAGGAGGGAACAGTCGAGACGCTGAGTGAAAGCGTGGTGGCGGGTGATTCTCCTGACTCTTCGAGGACATTGCAGAAGCTGTTTGTCATGATCAAAGTGTTCACAGAGAGATTAGGTAAGCATAGCAATATGTCTACCAACATGTACACTCCCCCCACTACCTATGCGTTCCCCCGCCCCCTCAGTGTAAATAACCTGAGTGTCAGCCGCTGACCTGACAGAAAATTGCCTTATTGATCCCCGCAGCGATTTTCCAGCGTGGCCTTTTCTCCTCAGGACCCACAGCAGCAGTTTTGTCAGAGGTACTGTAGGGGGAACTGTACTGGAATAAATCTTGGTATGTGTGTGTGTGTTTGGGTAAAAAGGTTTATTGGGAATTGGGAGATTAGATGGTCCTGCTGAGTCATTTTTCCTCTGACTCTGGTGAGGCATATGGGAAATCGCTTTTGCAGATATTCAGTTCCCATGGAAGTGAAAATGGAGAAAGGGCATGCATGGCTTACTGTGCTGTCTCGGGGAAATACATTCCTCTACCAAATCAAACACAAAACAAGAGCAGACACACTTTCCTGCTTTTCCTCCATTCCGTATACTTAGCTGTAATCTAGAGGAGACCCCTGGGGTGAGACTCTGTCTAAAGCACAGAGGCAAAGCGAGGGTCTGCTAGTCCTCTCTTTGTTCATTCAGCCCGAGGGCACTGCTCAACACACCTCAGAGGAAAGTTTCATAATATACAAACACACAAACACCAATCTGTGCTTGAATTTCTTTGCTTTGCTCTCTCCCATAACGGTGATCCTAAGTTGACAGTCTTGTCTTTTTTCTGCTTTTGCATTCAGGCTGCTCTTGTTTATGAACCATCAGGTGAGGAGTGAGTTGGGGAGGCTGGCGGCTGCCCTTGTGCCTGCCCCAAAAATACTCTCTGCCAGTGAAGCCCCTGGAACTCCATCCTAACTCTAAATGTCTGAAGAAAAGGTAGAGCAGTGCACAATTTCATGCCTTTTTAATGCCGCTGTACTCGAGGTGCTCATTGGCATGCCTAGGATAACAGAGCTAAAGTGAGTTCTGGCTCTGAAGGAAAGAGAAGGCGCCTTTTCCAACTCAAGCCAGGGGGGGGAACTAGGGTTTGAATTAAAGGGCAGCTTGGGGCAATTTATATTTCTTCCCAAATGAAAAAGAAACATGAATGTGAAGGTTCCAGTGCTGCTTCACTTAACAAAATTAGACGTTCTAGTCGTGTCCAAAAAATGACTTCATATCACATGAATTCATCCTTTTATCCTAGATTTCAAAATGTATTAGAATTTATTATTTTTCCTTGAAAAGATTTTGCAGTTTTGCACCACTGGAGCTCTGAAAAATTAGCATTTTTGACTTAATTAAATAAGGAGTAACGTGTAGTGCCTGGCCACGTGCTCCAAAAAACAGGGGACAGAATTTCACTTCCTCCCACCCTCCTCTTCCGCTCCACATTGTGCACAGTTTGACACACATAATCAATTTTGAAATGTCCTCAAAAATGTATAGCAACGTTGCCTAACTTCCAATCTTGGCTCATTTCATAATATTAACACCAAGCGGTTACAATACAATGACCTAATAGACATTTTTTCAGTTGATCTACCACTGGATATGGCCAAACTGCTGAGTCAGTCAAAGTAACACTGCTATCTTATATTCTTCACATGTAGCCTCAGCCTATAGAGGACATTATAGCTTGATTAGTTCAGTTTTAGCAAGGCCACATCAAAACCACAGACGCCACTTGGAACATGTTTTCTGTATGGATTGTGTTGCTGTTGTTTTGTTGAATAGCAAACGGAAGTTGTTGCAAGTTTAGCATCAAACCTCATCTCTTTACTCGCAAAGAGTTGTCTCCAGCGGTACAAAGCCACACCTATGTTTACTTTTGTTTTCCTTTTCTTAATATCACTTCTGTCTTTGCTTGTTTTCTGTTTCTTATCAGAAGCAGCGGCCCTCGGGGCAGCTCTACTTCTTCGTCCTTTCTGTGACTCGCTATCGCCGCTCAAGGGACAAATGGTATTACAAGACGGGACGGGATGGAGCTAGTTTGTTAGCATGCTCATTTCAGTAGATGTTTGTGCAACACAATACACTGACACCTTTGACACAATATCAAAACTGCTACTTCCTCACATTCTGTTGATAATCTTAGTTCACTTTTTGAATGTTTTACAATAAAATCCACACCATATCTCACACACACACACACACACACACACACACACACACACACACACACACACACACACACACACACACACACACACATCAACACATCACACATCACATTGTACCTTCAGGTTTCTCTGTAAATGTTGCACTGAATTTAATTGTAACACTTTATTTTCAATATCTAAAATGATCAAAGCTCACATCTTTTTAGCAAACCAAGATGTTTTCAGTAACACTCTGAAAAACAAGATTATGCTTGGTAATTGTTTTGAATGAAATTATTATTTATTCATATCATAAATTATCATTATGATTGAGTAGAAAATAACCCTAAGGTCTGTATGTTTCATCAGTAACATAGGCTACTATATTTAAATAAAAATTTATGATTGAATTTTGCAGGAAAAAAGGATATTCAAAACTGTTTCATGGAGGTTTATGGGACAGTTAATTTGGTAAACTGATGTGGTTTTTTTTACACACATGTCCTCTGAGCAGCAAGAACTAAATTAAAACCAGATGCCACAAATGACCCTGGGGACTCATAAGACCTCTAATACAATTCAAACACTCAACGGAAAAAGAAGAGGAGGCACATTAGGAGGACGGAGGGAAAGGCTGCAGGATTATGAGGTAAGAGTGAACGATGAAGGAAGGGGGGAGTGAAACAGCGGTGAATTACAGCTCGCCTTTAGCTAAGAAAGCAGAATGTTAGTGCACCCAGCCACATGACTCATAAATCTCACTTGTTTTCCTTGTGTTGTCCAATAAAATAAAGCAGAACTCCTAGCAGGCTGGGGGCAGCCGACTACAAAGTGCTGAAAGGGCACTTTCCAAGTGCTGCTCTCCTAGACCTTTGAAGTGTCAATAGCATGCTGCAGGAAATTCCTATCCTTGATACCTGCACTGTTTGTGTTTGCATGGATGAGTGCGAGATGACCTCTGACCTTGAAATGTCTAAACAGGCCAAGGATGACAATGAGAAGTTAGACAGGCGGCCAGCTGACACTGATAATGTTGATCTCTGAGGGAAAAGCCACCACTGCTGAGTCCACTTCCTATTTCCTGCTTCAGATCTGGGGGGAAAAAACTCAGCCATTGTTTCCAGCTGCTGAGCCGGTATCACTGCAGCTTTATCTGTCACTCAGGGGTAGTTTGAGGCCACTAAGACTCATTGATGTCTCTATAGCTTATGAAGATGAGTCACTAAGAACTATTGAAAATAACATGATGAAATGAGATCTGAGATTAGACACAGCGGGACGCAATTCTGCTGTGGACACACTTGTAATTAGCTACATATAGTCTGCAAAGAGGTTGGGCATGAGTTAGGGAGATACAACTGCTTTGCTTTACGGTAGAGCAGGAAAAAGAGGATATATTGTACATTAATGCAGGTCAGGCAAAAAGGAGAAACAAGAGCATGCATTTATGCGTCAGTGAGGGAAAGTGGGTATTAATGAACTTCGTCAGCCCATGTGTGTGTGACTCCACTGTCAGGACGAGCTCATTCAGAGTGGCTGTGTGCTACTGTATGTTACGCCAAGTCACATGACAGATGAACTCACAGAAGACCTGCAGAAGACACAAGGTGAAATTTAGAAGCTGCACTGTTTATGCTAATGCATGTCAAGAGACTGCAGGTACCCTGAGGCGTTGGCACACTTACATCCATTTTCAAATGTTAAACTGAAGAAAGAAGAGCTGATTCAGCACTAATATGACTGGAAGGACAAGGCGAAAGGGAGGTCTAGGACAAGAGGCAAAGACAGGACAGGACAAGTACGGCGCAAGAAAGGCAGAGTTTAAATTATAAAACTGTAAAAAAGTAAATTAAAAATAAATGTTTCTGTCGTGGCGACAGCTGCTCCGTTCTCCTCTCTCCTGCCTCTAGTTCATCTGATTAATCTGTGTGTTGTGCATACAGTGCTAACCTCCATCGTCATTCCAGACCCACTGATTCGCACCTGCCCACCAGCCACCACTATTAAATTTCCCACATCAACTCATCACCTGACCCCGCCATCTGCCCACTCAGCTGCTCCTCATTCCTAATATAAAGTATATATAGAGGATAGGTATCAGTTACAATATGTCAGACTGTCAAGGTTGCCCAAGTGTTCCAGTATTTACAACTATGCCCGTCCGCCCCAGAGATTATTTTGCTGGTTCTGACAGTGTTCTCCATGCCAACTGAGAGCCTGCCTTTCGACATAAGATGAATCAAGTTTAACTACAGGCGTTTCATCGGGACACAACACGATATTTGCTGATATCAGAAATTCTGCAACGACACAATTTCGATTCAGCTCAGGGACCTGTGATCAACAAAAGATGATATCATTGTCTTTTTCTTGTCTGCTTACCATTGTCGGCCTGGCACTAGGCAGCTATCACTGTTTGAATGTTTAGAAAGGAGAACTAGCAGATTAGTGTCTTGTAACAAAAATAAAACACCTGTCCAGGAACTAAGAATGAAAAATAGCATTTTGGCTACCTATCAAGGCTCATTACTTTGCACTATCCCTGTTAAATGAACCAAGAAATAAATATAAATACAGACAGTTGTTTATCACTTCTAGCCTGGTCATGATCTTGACAACACTTAATTTGTGAGGATGCATGAGGCCGGTGCTAAGTCTAAATCTCTGAAACCCCTGAAGGGAGGATGTGGAAATATTGCAGACACACTTGACCTTTTTACCGTCACTTTAATCACATGGGGGTCCGTGTTACATTAGATTAAGAGTGGGACGACCCAAGGAGAGTCTGTACGGAAAGGATATGTCCTCAGGGTTTAAGTGTTCAGGACGCTACATTAGATGAGGCCATTTTGATCAAGAAAATAAAGAATGCACGCAAAGCCCATAGCAACAACTCCTCAATGTGGGTCTTTGTGTGGATTGGGTTTTATCCAGTAATGCTCAGTCTGTATATTTTAGTGTCCAATGGTGTGGGAGTAGAAGCGTTTAATAATCAGCAGCCAGCTACCCTCTCAGAGTTGATGTGCAGCTTCCTACACAATGGAACAGGATTACAGATGGAGGTTACATTTTTGAATTTTTTGGTTGACAGTGTTACTATATGGCAGCGGCAGACAGAAAGGGCAGTTTCTGTAAAAACTGCAGCTAGATTGAGAGTGGCGACACAACAGTGTTGCCAGGAGCAACAGGCACAAAATAATGACGCTGAAGAAGGTGCAAAATGACGTTTTTCTTTGATTGGATCTGTTCTCCAGGATATTGTATTGTTTCTCACATGCTGTTATTTAACATTGTACATTGAGGTAGTTTATTCAGGAGCACTCTGTTAGACTATGTACATACAAAAGACTGGTTAAGTTTGGCCTGATTGTACTGGTAACAAGTAGATGGTACACTCTCCAGGTAGAGTTCACAATCCAAAGTACAATATCAATGAAAAACACAAGTGCTGTGTGAATAAAGTGAATGCTGGAACCACAACAGCTGGCCCACTTCAATTTCCCCCTGACTACAGCATTGAGAACACATTCAGGGTCCATCTGATGGCCTAAAATGCCTTTGAATCACATACTAGGCTTGGGCAGTATCTCAGTATCACGGTATACCATGGTATTTAAAAATCCAGAGGGTATGATTTTCAATACCATCAAAAAATACATTGATATGTACAATTAAATGGATACAGCACTGGGGGCGGGGCTCCATTCATTCCAGTGAAAGCTGCTCAGTGGCACAGGAAGCCAAAAAAGTTCGACTTTCAGGGCGTAAAATTACCCAAATCTTACACATTACTGGGCCCATAGAGCAAGCGCACCAGAGACATACAACAGTGGCGCCAGCCAACTTCCAGTCCAGCCCTTTGCTAACTTGAATGGGGATGACTTTTCAAATGTTATCAGACCAGATGGATCATATTCTGATTTACAGATGTCTCTTTTACAATGTGAGTCTATGGGAAAAAGGGAAAAGTCTTTTCTGGGTCCAATGGCATCACATGATGGACCAGAAGTTGTGTAAAGCTATGAAAGAGTAGATTCCAGCCAAACCTTCTATATGCCCTTTTGTCCATGTACTAAAACAATCTAATGAACTAACTAACTAACTAACTAACTAACAAACAAAAACTACCTTCTAAAATTATCAGAATCACCTGATGCAGTGCAGTTGGTGATTGTCAGAACAGGGACGAACCAAGATGACTGTCAAGTTTAAATGAAGTGTGTTTTACAATGAGTTTATTTAGCTAATGTTAGTTAAAGTCTCGGTGAAAGAGAGAATCCTGAATCCAGAGGGTGTATGGTTCTATTTTCTGTTTAATAAGGAAAGCAGGTGTGGAAAAATTCCTTTCTTGACATTCTGTGAGTTTAATAGACCAAAAAGAGAGCTTGAGGAAGATAGCAAACTTGCTGCTCGTCCATGAGATATGCAGAGCCAACTAACTCAACTGAAACTGAAATCAGTATCACCTGATGCAGTGAATGAAATCGCTGTGAGCGATTAAATACCTCAGTTTTGCATATTTGGCTTCATCATGCCTGAGCATGCTACAGTACACAGCCAAGCAGCCTGTCTAACCTTTGAGAGCAGCATGCTGATCTGTCCTACAATATAGCCTGCTGTCTAATACATTTTTGACGGCCGCTGTATAATCAGTTTGCGTCACTGTCATCATTGGAAATTGAGCTGACAGACATCACAATGTGAAGGAGCAATGATTACAGCCCAGTTATAATGTTAGTGAGTGAATCAACATGGCCTCTAACCTGCAATGCTAACAGTGTATCCTAACATGAGCACCATCTGTTTCAATGGGCAGGATGATGGGAGTCGGGCAGACGTGAAAGAAAATTATCTCTCTCTCTCGACAGGGAAAGTACAGCAGCACAGAATTTCAAATGCAGTGGGACAGTCAGAACAACAAGCCAGCAGATGAAAAAGTGGAAGCAACGGAGTGAGATAGAAGAAGACAGACAGTAAGGGAGTGGAGGAGATGTCGAGAGAGCGATGTGAAATTCACATAAAATAGTTTGAGAGGAAAAACGTAACAGAACAGGAAGGGCGGAGGAGGCGATTGAAGACGAGCCCTACAAACAGAAAGGCTGAGACTCCCCTTCGTTCACACTCGCTATAAATTATTAATGCGAGCACTGAACAAATGAGTTCAGAGCACAGGGAGGGGTAAATGAATCGCCCAGCGTGAGTCCCCAAGATAACCTCCAAAAATGGACTAGTCTCGAGTGGCCAGAAGTGACAGAGTGCACACATGCATGAACAGTGGATATCAGTGGCAGGTCATGATTTTCCAAAATCAGACACTAAGTATGTTTTTAGCCAAACACACTTTCCTGCTACATCTGCAACTGTAATCAAGCTAGTAAAGGGCACAGTGTGGATTACACTACTACTGAATGTCGTTAAAAGAGTGCAAGTATAGCAATGTTAATGCTAAACACCTAGTTTACAGAGTTGTATGCGTTTCCAAAGAGGAGAGTGCAGCAAAACACATTCCTAAACTTTCTTAATTGCAGCATTTGTCCTCCAGATGCATTTAATCTCATCTTTTCAAGTAATAAACAAAGTTAAAATAATTGAGTCCAACTTCTAAAAAGGAAATTGACAACTACTTTGATGATATAATATTAAACCTCTCAATTGGATAAGCTTTGTGAATAGTCAAATTAAATTCTGCATTTGTCCAAGCAGCAGTCCAAAATCTAACTCTTCAGAAAATTGTATGGGCAAGTTTAACTATTTTCTGATGTTTTATTTACCAGATGGTTAATCAAGAAAATAAGCACCAGCCAGATTAATCAGTAATGAAAGTAATCATTTGTTGCTGCCTTTATACAAACTCATTGACACAAGTTTATGGTCTTAAACTCATGTTGTTACAACTCTTCCTCACAGCAGTTGTTTAGCTTTGAGTTTTCACTCAGTGTTAAATGTTTCTAAGCAATACTTATTCCTTCAGATGGCCTGATGGGATATGGCTACCAGATTGGTGTGTGATGCTACAGGGGGCAAGTCCATAATGCCAAATCTGTAATAAACCCCTTTACATTAATATGAATGGTGTTTTCTGTCACTGTGCCAAATGCCTGTGGCAGCCTGTGCCTAACAAGAGCCCTTTGTTTGTTTTGGTTTGGGTTTTTCTGCTCTGTTAGCTCCTTTAGCTCTGTTAGCTTTGTAAGTTCACTCATGTGTCGACATCCCTGCTAAAATAAGTCAGTTCCCCCTGGCCAACAGACCCCTACGTGTGTGATAGCACTGCTGTTGCAGGCATTGTTTCAGATCCAAGCAGGGTAAAAAACACGCACATCCAAATCTTGGCCAGCTGCCCTGACGAATACAAAACACAGCTGAGTCTACTTTGCACGATGAAAAGCTGCTCTCATGGTATATAAATTCATTAGCACTTATGAATGTCACATGTGAAGCTCAGAGCTACTCATTAGACAACGGATGGAGAGCATTGAGGTCAAAATATTGAAACGTTAAAGCCTAAATTTTTGAACATATATTTCAATGTACCCTTTTTTTTCTAGCAAAGAGCTTGTGATGAAAATGCAACTCCAGACACCATCACTCCCTCTAGTTCTTGTTTTACTGCCGCTGATTATAGATCTCCTTTTTTGTTCCCACCACTGATATCCGCTCACACCGACTGAGCTGACTGTTGTTTTCTCCTCAATCTAAATTCACTGGTGTATAAATATCGCTGACAATGGCAGACAAGTCAAAAGCTTACAGTGTCCTGAGTAAGTCATTAATAACTTATAAAAAGATTGCATGCAACCGTCCAACATGCATACAATCCCCTGACTAGCTGGACCATAAATACCAATAATCCAATTAGTCCAATTAGTTAATAGCCCCCTGCCCTCTCACTAGTTTAAATTATACATTGACATGTGTTGTGACCAATCTATAAAGAGGTCATATAAGGGACAGAAAATGTGACACAACGTTACAGGTCACGATCAGATAGGGAAGCTTTAATTTACAACAGTGTCCCACTCCTCTGTAGATTACAGAAAATAATTGGTCCCTCTTGCCAATCACAGCTTTGTACCCGTGCAGTCTAGTATCTTTTCTAATTAAAATACTACACAAATGGCATTCCTGCAGCATCTGCAATTTCCATCTTTCTTTAGCACCTCTTGATCACACATTTGAGCGATGCCTCGAACATCCAATTTTAACTCTGATTCCATTTAAAATAATATATTGTCACTCCTGTGTCCTGTGCTCCAACACCAAATATCCCCCTATCTGATTCAATTACAGCATGATGGTTCGACTGTGACAGCCGGAGGGTCAAACAGGAAATCATTTGCAAAAATTACCGCTTATCAGGGTTTTAAGATCTGCATACGGCACTATGCGGTTCAGTTAGATGTGGGCCCACAAAATAGAAGACAGGTTGTTTTAGATGGCGGTTTAAGGAGTGGGTTAGAGAGGTATAATTACAATAACGGTATTTTACTCTTGACAAGCAGCAACACCGACAAAGCTAAAGAAGCAATCAAAGCAGCTGCCTCAAGGTAGACTGATGTGGAGTTTTTAAAACAGACTGCGGCTCTGAGAAAAGTTAAAACTGAAAAACCACAATATGGAGAAAACCCCAGAACTACAGTGTACGCACTTCCAGATATCCTTCTTCTCCTTTAGAGGCTGACAAAAGGGCAGTGATGCCAAATATTCAGATGAAACAAGAGTCTACTTTAGTTTTCGCATGTAATATATTTGCATGTAAATATGTCTCCCTGGGGAAATGCCCTCACGACCTTTTGTATCTTTAAAGGTTGACAGCTTGTTTGCCTCTGCCTCCACAAAACAGCATTTTCGTGCCTTAAATGTGGACAAATAAAATCTCAAAGGTCTGTGTGTCCTATAGATGGTAATAATGCTGTAAAAATACACAAACAAGGTGTTCTCAGCTGCATTATTAGGCACAATCTGGAACAGATGTTAAATGGCCCTGTCGTGTTTCATTCACTCTCGTCAGCATATAGTCGCCTCCTATAAAGACTCAGTGGGCCTCAAAGGTCCATAAACAAACTGTATTTAAAACATCACATGCACACGCATAAACAGCCACTCTGTATTGCTCTCATCTGCTCCAGTGTCCTGCTGCTTGATTCTGCTGGGCTACACTCTTTAGCTAATGGTCACTGCAGAATTAATTGCAACCATCCGTCTCATTTTACTTGGAAAATACAAATGGTAACGTTACCTCCACTGTCACGCCACAGCTTCCCACACACTCAAATATGCACACATTATGTACTCTATACCCACTAGACATGGGTCTGTTTTTCATTTACCTTAGCTAAACTTTTTCCATAAGCCTTAAGTCATCTTTTGAGAGCAGGAATGCTTGGGTTTGTGGAGGAGAGATTACCCACAGATGCTTTATATCTCACCATGCACAGTGCATTCAATGTTCTGACAACTGTTGAATAATAACTTTCAGAAAACTATTTATTACAATGGGGCTTTATTTTTGTAGCTTCAGCCATTGCTTTTAACATTTTGATAACATTACTCTTACTTTTATTTTATGTCTGTACTTTATTTCAATGTGCAGGACGCAAGAAAGACCTGAGGCACATCCATGTGCTTCTAATAGGTGTCTTTGAATAAACAGCAAACTTGTCAAAGTAACTGAAGGCCCAGCAGGGGTAACAAGCACGAGTGGTCATATAACAAAAAACTGGTTGGTCAAACTTAGCTGGAAGATAAAACAAAGAAATTACGCCCCAAACTTTCTCTTGTAAAACATCCACAACAGCCTACAACCTGACTTGAAGGTTTACCTTTGACCTGTCATACTTGCCAGATGTGTGCACACACTATTCTCCTGTGCAATGACGGATTATCAGTTACATCAGAGTTTTGCCACGAAATAAATAGGTAGCCAATCTGTCAAAACCATCATCATGTTTGTGGTTGTCTGACTGTTCATGTTTTCTTCTTCATTCAGGAAACTAAATTGGAGAAAACAAGATAACCATAACTGACATAAACAGCTGCCTGCACTACAGAAACAAAAAGTTGTCAGAACCAACCATAGTTTTCTTTTTAAGAGTAGTTCAACACAGAAGTGAACAGCATTAATTCACCGACATCCTTTGGTTTACAGAGACAAGAACATCAGTCGATGCACCTAAAACAGAACAATTAGCCACTTTGTTAGCACACAGGTGGCACATTAGTCATAAAAGCAAGAAAAAATAAAACTTTGCAAGATGACTAAGCCATTAATTACAGCTTAGCGGGTGATTTGTAACAGGTGATTTGACAAGCTCATTGTGGATTTATGATCTATCAGTTTCCTTTGGCATATCTGGCATGTGACTTTTGGGGGCAACATTTTGGCACATTTTAAAACTGTTCCAGACACTTGACTATTTCAACATCTTGCTAGCATATCTGTAAGTCACATGGTCAAAATGTCTCAGTTTCAGTAGCGCTGGCCTGCTAATAACTGACATTAGATGAGAAAGAGAGAGCGAGTTGGAGTCACAAAACTATCACGAAGTTTAAATTTCCTTGTCTGAGAATAACTACAAATAATCAATGTTGATGCATAATGAATAGTGTTGAATACATATATGATGTTGAATACATACACACAGAACAATTGACTACTGACTTTGACGTGGATTACCATGGCAACAATCAAAGCTTTGAAGCATTCAGGTAAGCCCCATAAACAACAAAGAACATACACATACAATACAGTGAGGGGGAGGGAAATTGTCCTGAATGCAAGCGGACTGCAAGTCCAACAATAGTTGTCACTGGTATCCAACTTTCATATTTTCACAATGTACAAAGCGTGCAGCAATAACATCCCAAAAATTTCAAGGCAGACAGAATACATAGCAGTCGAATATGACCACATGCAAATAATCAGAGAATAAATTGCATGGTGATCGGGTATTTTGAATAACACATCATCAACATCTCTGCCATCATAACTAAATCGTCACCATCTGCGGCATCATCATAGACATTATAGTCCATATTGTCATCATCATCATCATCATCATAACCTCAGTAAGAGATCTGAACAGAGCACAGACATGTTTGCATTTCTAAACAAAATAAATGCCTGGAGCTACATCCCATACAAATACTTTTCATTAAGCAGCTGAATCCTGTATTCTGCCATGCTTTATGCTACTTTAAATCAACACTGAACGACATAAATGGCTTTTAACATAACTTAAAGCTCTCTTAATCCTATGAGAAGTACCTAAATTTATATGGATGAATCTTTAAATATTTTCGTTCTCCAAAGCAGCACCTTTACTCGGCTGTTTGTTAGCAACCTACTCTCAGCTCAATGAATGCACATATCAGACCAGTTTTAAGCTTTTGCAGTCTCACACTAATTAAACTCCTGAATATGGTGTCTGTTACACTTGGCAGTTAAGCAGCTAAAGCTTTTCAGACTTGCTAGTGACCAAGCAAAAATAAACTGAACTGTTGCTAAGCCACAAGCCTGTGTTTAGTTTGAGAACTCTTGAGATCCTGGCAGGAGCCCAATCAAAGACTGATGGGGAACACACACGTTCAACTGTGCCAATAAAATTTAGCAGAAATCTAGGCTGGGGTCGATTCGCGTCACGTCAATCCATAGAGTGAACTTTATTTGAACCTCACAGCTCAGGCTTACTGTGATTTGTCATAATTAAGATTCTTACATCAAATCTGTAATTATCATCATATTATTATCAAAATGTGCTGCGTTGTCATTATCCTGAGGACTGCGATTTTCAATTTGCATTTTGAATTGGAGCAAATTTAAGGTGACATGAGCTGACTCCTTGACACAATAATTGTTTCCTCGCAGGCGGAAGCCACAATCTTTGGCCTGGGCCATCCAGAGATGTCATTATAACACACACACACACACACACACACACACACACTGTTGTCAGTTTCATTGCTCTCATTGTGTCCAGGAGACCACGGCAGACATCATTATGAGAGAGCTGATGACCAGGCTCACATCTTCTGGGGGAGGTTTGGTTAGCAGCAGGTTTCCACTCTAATGGTGTGCCAAATTAACCCAGAGATGGATCGAGCTTTTGGAATGGTTAGCACATAAAAAGCATAATTAGATCATTTGCATGACTCAGGCACACTAGTTTGAACGAAGGAAATGAAAGTAGAAACTGAATGTTCACAGAAATGGTGCTGATTCCTCCACTTTGTGCCGATTGGTTGATTGATTTTATGACACTTCTGTCTGCAGTGTAATATCCATTTTTCCTGCCAATATCAAGGATGCATAGCAAATGTCAGTAATCAGCCAAGTATGAGTAATAGCGCCGAAACACTTAGTCGATTACTTGATTAGGTTATCAACAAAATATTAATCTGCAACCATTTTGATGACCAGTTAATCTGTTATATCATTTTCAGCCTCTCCAATGTGAGGATGTGTTGATTTTCTGTTTTATATTGTTGTAAAATAAACATATTTGGGTTTCCATCTGCTGGTCCTGAACTCAGAAGAAGCGATCTTTCGCTCTGGGAAACTGTGCGGGAGAATTTCCTATATTCTCTGACATTAAATCTATTAATCAAGAACATAATTGGCAGAGCAAATCAATAATGCAAATAGCACTTGCAGTATTCCTTTTACTGTAGAGCAAATGTAATGTAGCCTTGAGTCATTAAACTGGGGGGGTCACTGGTGAAATATTAAAAAGGCTCGCTAACTCTGGGATTAAAAATACTACATAAGACTACTTAATTTAGACTTGAAAAGGAGAACCTCTCAAATACCACTACCCTATTTTAGTCTCATACCAGCTCATTGTGACATCAATACCTTCTCAGTAACAGCAGGAATTTAACTTACTGATAGGTCACTTGTTATTTCAGTAAAAATGAAACCGTAACTGAATAAGGTTTTTTTCTTTTGGAAATTCTTCCTCTCACTAACCACCAATTTATGTTAAACAGGTTCAGCACTAATGCGGTATGACGACCTGCCTTCAAAAGCTGAAAACAGTCGGTTAGCTGACACAACACATGTGGAGTTCTCCGAAAACCGTTAACCACAGTCGATTCTGAAACTGGACAGCGAGTTCCACCCATTTCCTGTTGTTGAAATGCATTGTATCACCAACCACTCTCCTCTGAATGAACAAAAAAGACTTTGGTCCCGAGAGAGAGAGTAAAAATCCCACCATTAAAACCGGTTCTGACATGAAAGCAAAGTAGAAAACAGATTATGTTCAGACATTATTAAAAAAATGCTTCTTTTTTTGAGGATATTATAGGTTTAGAAAAGATTACATCCTCTAAAACAGACTCTCCTTTCAAAAAGCACAATCATTCAAGATTTAAATGACAATGAGTTTTTTTGATGTCAAGGGTTTAGCAGGACTTTTTTAAGCAAATGGTTCCTGTCAATAGCATTTTAAAGCAGCTCTTAAATGGGCACACTTTGACAGCTGCTTTTCTGAATATGGGGATTTCAGGGTGTAATTTCACAGAGGACTGACAGTTCATTTTGGACTGGGTTGGTTGAGATAAACATCCACAACATTTTGAAGGGTGTATTTATTATAAAAAAAGGCATTGCATGTACCCATCTCTTCCATATCCAGCTGTCTCTGTCCAGTGTAATATTAGCACTCAAGAAATATGCTCAAGAGCCTGTCACCCACCCTTCACATCCAATTAACGATCAGCAAACTGGCTGTTCTCACACACACAAACTGTCATTAGTAGACTACCGAATCAGTTTATTATTTGTTATTTCTCTGTCTTTCCTCTGACTGTGGATGGTTGAAAACTGCAATTATCTAGCTGGCCCATCATCCAACCTTGAGGGAACAAGAGAAATCTATATGGCTCCCTAATGAGCACTGAGCACCGTTGCTGCCATTTGATTAGGGATTTAATTGTGATAATAATGAACAAATACACCCAGCTCTGGCTAAAATGGTCTTGTAAGCATTCAGCTAATTAATGGCTATTTGCCCACTGATGCTGATGAAGGAGAAAATCACAAGGGAGACACGTTTTCCTCTCATCCCACAAAGAGCTAGACAGCACCGTGTTGACCATCAAAACGGTCTGGTAAGCTTTCCATACGAAGCTATTGTCCTCGCTCTGGAGGGGAAAACTCAATGCGGGCCAACAAAGGCCGCTACATAAAAGATGATGTTGTCTTCCGGGGATCCGCCTAAATTGTAGGTCAAAAGCTTGACAGCATTATTCAGCCATCTTGAAAGTAGGCTGAAGCCATGTCACAACAAGGTAATAACAACGCAGACAGGCCAATCTGCAATGACAGCGGCCAGGCAGCTCGCACTGGCTCTCTGGTGATGCAGAGGAGGGGATAGTTGGCAGAGCAGTAGCAGTAAACATGCCCAGGGCTGCATGTTGTCAAGAAGCAGGGAGGAAGAAAGAGAGAAGAGGACAAAGGAAGACGAGAAGAAGGAGCTACAGAGCCAGAGTTGGTGACAGTTTTAAAAAATCACAACTAGGACCAAACAAAAGGCGAGCAAGGAGTCAGGAGAGGAGGAAGACATATGGGGACAAGCCAGGTCCCCCGGTCCACTCTAATGTCCTGCCATTACCCTGTGAACACAGCCACGCATGTTTTCTGACCAATTAGGCAGGCATAAAGGCAGGGGGCTGAAACTCAGCTGGGGGCTCACATAGTCTGCTGGTTACATCTAGGCCAGTCTCCCTGTCCACTTCTTTCCTATTTGTTGAATCTGCCCAAGCAGCGAAGCCAGAGAGGGAAGGCGGGGGGTGGCAGAGGTTGGGGTGGGGTGGGCAGGATTTCATTTGGCACCTAGCAAAGTATGCTAAGCAGAGCCTGAAACAAACAAGGCCATCCCTGAACCTTTCATCTTCCCCTTTACTTTCTGCTTCTGTAGCAAACAATGTGCAACCTATACCATGGCCCTCGAGGGAGCTCACTTTTCTTTCTTTTTTTTGCAGGGGGGCTCACATGTGCCTCAAAGAAAGGACTGACTGTGATTCATGCTGCAAGGCAACATTCATAGCTACAAGCATGTACGCCTACTTGCTTTATGTCAGTACATCCGATGCATAATATCAGTTAATGACAACACACAGGTATCAAAACCATACAATACAGTAGCCTATGATACAATCTGGCCAAATAAAACACAGCTTGATGTTCTATATTCTACAGTTTATTGGCACAAATAAAACACGGATAGGTCAGGTAGAAAAACAGCTCATAAATATGCAAGTGTATGAGCACTACATCGAAAAACAGAGCACGGCAGGCTGCCGACAAGTGATTGCATCCTCATCTGCAACGGTTAAAGTTACGCATCAGATTCTGAAGAGCATAATAATTTCTCGCTACAATGAAGACATCAAATGCAAGGTTCAGGTATCAACAAACCAACGCACATCAATAAAGCCTGACTGAAAGATGATCCATGATGTTGATGATGACACACTAAACAGAAATTCTTAGAAAATTAGCATATTGTCAATATTTTAGCGACACCCCACACTTTCACAAATCATGTTTTCGGTGTTATGTAGAGGATCCAAGCTCTCCAAACAAAACAAACACACATAGTCACAACTGGGCTGAAAGCGTGTGGTGTGTGGCAAGACTGTTGTAGGATGCTGGGAGTCCACATACTGTACGTTCACAGAGGCAGAGTCAGTCGCAAAACCCTCTTCCTTTATTGTTATTATGGAGCTAATAATGTCAGCGAGAGCAGAGAAACAGTGTAATAATAATTGTGTGATAACATGGTCATTAGCCCTTAGTTTATTTATGACTGACAGTGATGAGCACACCAGAGGAAAGAGTGGTAAAGGTACTAACTATTGAGGTTTTGGGGAGATTCTGGCCTTATCAAAAAGTCATTGGCCAAGAGAGGAACACCTTGGAACTTGAGAGCATCCAGTCAGGGATGAATGTGTGTGTTTTTTTTCCAGTAATCACAGGCCTGCAGAAGCCAGGATTAAGAGGTATACACACAATGACCCCATTATGTCAGCAGTACCGTTAACTCAAGCTAAATGTGCTTCCAAGGAACTTATTGCAACATCACAGCAATGCAAGGGGGGCACTGACGGTGTAAAAGAAGATTTCTGAGCGCCTGGCTGATGAAATCTGAGCAAAAGCGGAAATCTAATTTCAAGAAAAACACAGGGCCACTGCCAAGAGCGCTGCTCACTCACAGCTCTGTGCACTCCTCTGTTCGGGAGCGTGGTCAAAATGTGGACAAATTCTGGTCCGGGACGTGACCCTCTGCTTTTACTGGCAACTGACGCAACACCCGTGGGCTATAGTAAACACAGACAGGATGGCCGAGGACAAGTACAGCAAACAAATAGACTGGGTCGGGCCTGATATAAAGAGTCGGCAAATATGGACATGCAGGAGCAAACAACGAGAGGGAGTTTCTGGGGGAAAAAAGGATTTTTATTGTGTGACGAGGGAAAACATCTGCAAACTGTTGACTGGGCCACGTCATCAGGGAAAAAAAAGATCTACAAGCTGTGTGCGACTTTTAAAGTGCTGAGGCACATCTACTACACTCACATGAACCACAGACATGCACACTGTACAGCATACATACATTAACACTGCAGTTGTTAAATTCTGGAAGAATAGTCAGACCTTACTTGCCTCTCAAGAGGGGAGGGCACTTAAGGCATTTTATTGGTTCAAGATGTGGTATAATCCCCCACTTCCGCCTGTGACACACACACACATACACACAGAAACACACACAGTACACAATAAAGCATGCACCAAACTAAATAAATGTGTCTGTTCAAAGTGCATCTTGCAACTGGGTAAATCGTGCAAAAGGTTGTGTCTGAATGCACTTGTGCGTGACGCATCTGCATACACACACACACAGACACACACACCTCTTGAAAAGCGAGCCTCAACAGAGAGTCTTACCCTCAAGCTAGTGCCCCTTCCACAAAGAGAATGCGGGGAGAAAACTGCGGTGAATGCAAAAAGGATGTTAGCTAACATCATCCTCCTTTTTACTCACATCCTTCCTTTTCCTCTCTGCATCTCACCCGATCACTTACTTCCTGCAGTCATTGCCTCGGGGAAAAGACCTGGTATTGTGTAGCTTAATCAGCTTTTATCACCCACTGGAAAATAAGCTTCTCTGCTGGGCTCTGAAGTTTTTTACCTGACATTTCCTTGTCTTACTGTTCTTAGAGACACAAGATTTCCTGAATGCAGCTGCTTTGACCTTTAGGGTCATCTCTACACTGTTTTTAATTGTTATGTAACGCCTTAAGGGGACAGGAAATGGTGGACGACTATGAAGGAACCAATCAATATCGCAGGCACGAGTAAGCAAGATTTTCACCTCACCCTCACACTGATATTTCTGCTTCAAACAGCAAGCATCAAATCAAGGTCCTTGGGTTTATTTTCCTTCAAAAGTAGGGAAAAATAAGAAAATAATCAATGACTCACTGTAGACGCTACGTGACAGGTGTCAATCACACTCTTCTCTGCTAAAACAACACACTTACACAGACAATGTGACTTGCACTCAGAGTCATCAACAGCTGTGATCATTTTTCAGAATTTGATGCTTAAGGATGAAAACGAGTATTTCATCTGATAACCACAAACGGCATACACGGTTTGAATGTGCTTTAACAGCATGTGTGGGTTTTATGAGGCCATGGTCTTTTATATAATCTTGCAATTACAGTGGTTAAAAGCACATCTGTGTGCTTCTGGAGTATTTTGTTTTGATAATATAACTGCAGTAACTAATGAGCTGCTGGAAATTGTGAACAACATTTCTCTTTTTTACATGATAGCCATGGGTTAATGGCAGGTACATATGACAAGCAATCCGTAAGAAATCTTAAGATACTTAAGATATTAGCATAGTGGCATCTGAGCTTTAAGTTCAAGTCACATTATTTATTCTCAGAGGTTATCAAAAGGGATCTACAGACTGTGACGCCAGCCGTTATCAGTTTTCATCTGTAAAGGAAGTTACAAACTGCTTTGTGGCTTTACAAAATTGCAGGATAATCTATGTTTGTGTAAGAACAGGTTTCTCTGTAAACTTTTATCCACTTATAATTTGATACATTCAAGTGAACTATGTTAATCAATGGCATGCTGTTCTTTTTCAAGTCACACTCAGGTTTACATCTTGGTAAATGTCATTCTTTTTTGGTGACTTCACTATAACGTTAAGCGTTTCACTTCAGTTAGCACTTAGTTTCTTCCAAAATTAGCATAATATACAGGTTTTTAAAATACAGGAAACACGACAGTTATTTCCCATTGCAAGAAGACAAATACATCTTTCTATTTTTTTCCTGGTCTGTCACATTTGAGGTCATGAATGTGCCAGAAAACGGGTTAGTAAACAGAAGTAAGCAGCATGGATGCCTTTTAAAATGCTACCATTGTTACTTCTTTTTTATCTTTTACTTATTCAGTTTTTCTTTCATACACGATGCAGACTAATATATTATTACGTTGAGCACTACTTGGGCGGAGAAGAGAGTCGCAGTAGTTACTGACGGTCGTGCTGAAAAGAGAAAAACAGCGTGTCAACCAGAGTCTCATGTTTCTATCACTGCCGACTGAAGCCGAAGCTGATAAATACCTGTGACTACTGCAGAATAATTTGTCCCAGGAGTGAATGCCAACTGTAAACTTTCCCACTGAAGGCAAAAGCTAGATGTTAGTGGGGGGTTTTGTCCAGTAGGAGAAGGGCTTGACAAAGATAGATACCATTTTTCCACAAAATTTAGCACATGTATGCAGGTTTTAAAAAAGCAGGAAAACCTGTTACAAATAAGTGATAGACTCCTTACCTATTGCCAGTAGCCTAGAGCTGTGTACTCTGTAGACAAGTATGCCTTTCTGGTTTTTTTGTTGTGTGTTCTTATTTTTGCTTCTGTGTAATGTTCAACGACATGGCTGGGCCAGAAAACAGGATAGTAAACAGTAGAAAGCTGCATGGTGGCCCGGGAAACTGGTACAGTATTTACGTCTTTTTATATCTGTTACTTCCTCTGTCAAACTCACTGCCAACCAAAATTTGGAACAATGTTCAAGTACTGCTTGGACAGAGATGGATGGTATTTTGAGGCAGACCGTCACTGTATTGTGTATGCAAATGGGGTACAATTAGCACATTCACATGGATGTCATATTTCCATCATTGCAGACTAGAGCCAATTGGAGCTGAAGCCGATAAATATATGACTACTGCGAAGTCATTTGTCCCAGGAGTGAATGCCGATTGTAACCTTTCCCAGTGAATACAAAAGCCAAATATTTGTGGTTGTTAGTGGGTTTTTTGTCCACTGGAAAGAGGGACTTGGGAGACAGAGAGGGTAGGAAACTTATGAGGATAATATCTCTCAGCTGCCATTGACTTGCACAATATATCAATATCCAGCAGGCACAGCGGCTCCACATAAACAGACCAAAGACAACGATGGGCTCATACCCCAAACACCAACGGCTGACATTTGCACAGCATCCACAGAGAAGAGGAAAAGCACAAATGTTCCAGCTCAGCGGGAGCGCTTGGAGATTGTAAGCCTTTTCTTAAGACTTTGTTCATCTTCCGTTCCTTTCTTCTCTCTCAGCGGGCAGCCATTTTCCTGGCTCAGACTGAAGGTTGTTTGGCACACCTGGTTCGTAGCAGGAGACAGCAGGGGAATGAGGGGTGGAGGGAGGTCACGGTGCTCAGAGCCGGCCAGGAGGCGCCAGCTTAACGGTAGCATTTTATTCAGACAGACACCCGGCTCACTGGTCATTACTGCTATAAGGGGATTTTAGGTCCAGCTACAGGCTCACCTATTTCTGCAGCTTTGTGGCAGCTTTGTGTGACCGTGTGTGTGTGCACGTTTGTGTAATGTGGCAGTTCAGTTGTTATAGTCAGGCAAAATCATTCAGTATTTGCTACATTTATACCCCTTCTCCACCAAAATTAGTATGTGTAAGCATGTTTTTAACACAGGAAACTAAAAATAGGCAATAGACTCCTTCCCATTGCCCGTAGACCAGTGCATGTGTGTGTGTGGGGTGATCAGATGTTGATCGGAGCTGGAGCCGATAAATACCTGGGACCCCTGCAGAGACATTTGACCCCAGTGTGAATGCCAATTGTAACGTTTCCCATTACATTAAAAAGCCAGATGTTTGCATGTGTTAGCAGGCTTTGGAGATACTCCTCAGACACTGTGAAAGGAGTACTTTACATGGCACTCTACTTTTAGTAAAGAGACAAATTCCCTCCACTTCTGGTGGACCACCATGGGTCCTTATTTCAGAAAAAATATGGATGAATTACATGAATTACACATATGATGTTTGTAAAAGTGTAACAGTAACAGTAAGACTGTGAAACTACTTTATTAGACAGACTACTCAAGTCACATAAGTGATATACTTTGAAACGTAACTTTCAGTTCAGCTGAAGCTACAATGCCTGTGTGTTTTGTATTGAGATAGACACACAATTCGACCACTTCTCGGCCAATAAAAAGACCAGGAGTCACTGAATTAAATACATCAGGTGAGATAACAGGTACAGCTAAGATACCTGGGTAGCTAGCTGGCTTTGGTGACATATATTGTGCAAGATATAAGACGCACTTCACTAAGCGTTTTCACACCAAACTAAATGGTACTATGACAAACCTATGACAAAGTGTGACTTTCTTACCTTGCAAAATTATCTTTCAAATAGAAAAATAATGTATGTGTAATTCAGGACACAATTCAAATGGGATCAAAAAAGTATTTGTCTCTCGCGCTTGACTACCATATGTATTTTCTTTGAAATAAGGTCCAATGGAGGACACCAGAAAGGTAGAGACTTTGTTTCTCTGATCTGGCTCATGAACAGAAAATTTGCCATTCGGCTGTTTTGCAAAGATTTACTTTCATCTAAAAGCCATATACATATGTCTCAAAAACAGACAGAATTTAAAACTTGTCACTTTACTGTATTTTTATCAAACATCTAAATGTATAACACAGTGGCTTTTAACTGGATCAGATTTGCTCTGTAGTTGCTGTTTTTAGCTGAACCTGACCTCCTCAGTGAATTGGCCTAGTCAGAAATACCCCACCAAAAACACAGATTTCCTCATCTTCTTGAACAATAAATTGTTTTAAATCAATTTAAGATCATACTGTTGAGTTCCCTTTTTGGTAGCTAACAACTCAAAACTAAAACTGGGAAAAAATCCTCACAACCTGGGAATTTTTCATGTATTGTGTTTAAACATGCCACCTTCTAAGTAAATTATGATGACATTTCCCTTCTGTTGTTTACTTAGCTAAAACAGTGGTTCTCAATCATGAGTCCTTCAGGGAGTTCCGGGGGTCCCCTGAAAATGGGGAAGAGTTTATTTTTACTGGTTAATTCACTATAGAAGCGAACCAAATGTGAGTATGAGTCATGAATGGATAATCTGATCAAGGGTTTTACTTCCTCTGTGGTTATCTCTTCAACTGTAGTTACTAACTATAGTATTCTGGTCTGAATCGCATCTAACAACCAAATTTGGCCCCTGAAGCAAAATCTTATCAAATGGTGGTCCGTGACTTATTGTGTAGCAGTTTAGGGGACTTAACGCAGAAAAAAAGGTTGAGAACCGGTGAGCTAAAGCATTAATTTAGCAGATGATGTATGTTGCTAGTCTATCAGGAAAGTGAACTAACAAACTGATTTAACCAAACACTTTTGGCAGCTTTGTTACAGTTTTACAAACATTGTGCATTAAACCGTTTTGTGCTTCTAAAGCCTCTGTTTCGATTTTGTTTTTTCAAAGACCACAGGGGGTTTCCATGTCTCTAAGATACTGCTTATTATTGTGGATTACTCACACGCGCACAAACACATCCAGCTGACCATTAAATAGAATTACTTTAAAAACAGAACAGATGTACCCCATTTGGTTGTTTGTCTACACGGAGATGCAGGTGGGCTTCAGTACTGGATGGATAAACACAGTGACAGCCCTTCCAACTGAAACTGTCAAACTCAAAAATTCATCCCCGAGCACCTGATCATATAGATAAGCTATCAAATGCACACACACAGTTAACAGAGACACACGGGACAAGGACGCCCTGAAGACTTGTATTGCTCCACTGGAGGAGGCTCTGCCACGAGAGGCTGCAGTGTGTCTGTCCTCTCACTGCAGCACTCTCAGCTGTCAGTTTTATCTCTTGCATGTGCTACCTTCTCACCGTGTAAATGCATTATATGTTAGAGGCCACAATATACTGTACAATGTATTCCAATTTCCTCACGCAAAGGCTGTCATTTGGCAACACCTGCATATCTCTTAAAAAATTCAGCATATGAGGGAAAGAGCAAATCTCAGGCTTTATAGAGACCGCCTTTTAATGTACACTTCTCTTTTGATGCATGTGATGTTGTGGACACCAACAGAGGAGAGAGATATGGAGGTTTACGTCTTCGACTGGCACAGGCCTCTCTTCATGTTCTGACGTCCCTTTTTTGCTCTGTGTTTGTTTAGATGTGCTACTTCTGAGCTCTGCGTCCAGTATTTTATTGCCGTACGCCAAGTTCTAACCTTAGTGATTGTAAAAGGACATCAGCAACAAAATGTGCATGCAGAAATAGACACCCCCTCCTGTTGCTCCAGGCGCACATTTTTTGTGATGCGGCCCCTGCTGTCCAGCCTCTTGTGTGGGAGCCAATGAGGCAGCGACACAGTGAGCCATGACATCACAGCATTGCAAATAGGAGGCCATTTGAAAATTACTCTTATCTTCATCCAGCTGAGGACTTTTGGAGGACAATGAACTATCTGCTAGCAGCGAGGTAAACAGCACCTTGGCGACTCTGGCAGTATTCGCTGGTATCCTGGGGGGCCTCACTTGTGGTGGGCTGCCCTCAAATATTTGCCTTGTGTGATCAGACTGTCATTGTCCTCCGTTTCACCCTCACTTGGCAGTGGATGCACACACAGTGAAAGAACGTAGGGAGTCTGCTTTCTAGTTGTTGGCAGTCGAGAAAAACCATGCCCATTCACAGTTTGGGCATTGAGGCACTCAGTGGGCTGGACCGGACCCTTTCTGTTGGCTTTAGAAGGGGGATACCCTCTCTCTGCATTCCTTTACAGTAAAAAAAAAAGCACTGCTTTTAGAGAGCTTCTCTGTCTGTGCACCACAACACAAGCTGGGAGTGACAACCACAAATCCAATTCTTTGTATTTCATGTTTCACAGAAATATCTATCAAAACAGCTAAAAAAAGTATCAAAACATGTAAGTATTGTCAGTTTTTATGTTACAGTTACTCCTTGGTTTTACATCTGTAAAACCTGGACAAAGCACAGGCTCGCAATGTGTCAGCCTGTGCTGGCAGCATGAATGTGAGCCTCCAGGAATAAGAGAAGCCGTCTGGAACGCTGCCAGCAGGCTTGAGACAGTGGAAAGTGAAGCAACAACAATAGCACACCACAGAAACGCACACCAGGCTATGGACATGCTATGTAAGTAAGCAGGGCCTGTCTGCTCCTCAACGCCTCAATAAAGGTCTTCACTCGAGGTAGTGCAATTACAATTCCGCATCAGTAATTGGGAGAGGAGGGCGTGGTGGAAAATAATTTTTTCTCATACGACATGACCCTGAGGCAAGAACTTTGCCGAGCTCAGCTGAACAGACCGAACGGTGAGCAAAGTCACATTGACATTCACTTGAAAGAGCATCAAAGGAGAATGAGTCAGTGAGAGCTCGGTGCATGAGGGTAAATATCCCTCTCAGTTATCGTGTAGCACATCACCTCTAGGTATGGAAGGCATGTGAGCAGCGTGAGAGGGTGACAGCAGGCTGGAAGTGAGAGTGACAACGCGACTTATCCGTGTCACATGCCAAGGCTGAAACCCATCTGCACACGCTGGCCAATGGCTTCCCTCGCTGCACTCTCCCGTCCCCCCCTCCTCCTCACCAGTCTCACTCGCCTTGAGTGGGTACAGATGTGTGATGCACAGACGCTCCCACTCTGGAGCCCTTATTGGACCCACAGGGCGCAACAACGGCTGGCACACAGCTTGAAGAGCTCCTGGCCAAAGTGTCACTGCACAGTGTAACATCATTTGCAGGCGATTGTGCGAGGGCGATAGAGGTGCTACAGCTAAACACGGGACATTTTATCTTTCAGAATGACCTGATGGAACGCAGTTTAACAGATAACATGAAACAAATATGGCAATCTGATAATCCGTATGATTACGTACACAAAGGCAAATAATCAGAATCCGTTTTTAAGAGGATTATTTCACAAACAAATTATGTTATATGAAAAAAACAACAACACAATATTATGCAATACCGCTCAGGAAAGTGCAGCTCACATTTATTTTGCAGGGCTAAAATTATTAAAAGTTATTTCTTCTGATTGCTCACAAAATTAGACTTCTTGTAATCTCGGCTACAAACACATAAAACTCATCTTAAGTCGTGACACTGTTCGCCGTCTTCTTCTACAGAAACCCAACAGAAAGTCATCCACAAAAAAGGCAAAGACACTGGGTAAATTTAGACAACTGAAATGATTGAGAAGGATTTATTTTGTCTGTTTGACAGGAGCTTCGCAAACAACTGTCCCGCTGCTTCTATAGAGAGATCGTCTGTATTGTCAGACAAATACAGACAAATCAAATTCAACAATGGAAATATAATTACTTCTTTCAACTGTGCATGCCTGTTGTTTTTTTTTTATATCAGAATACGGCAGACTGCTATTTATCCGTTGTGTTTGCCTGTAATGTTTTGACAGCACGAACATGCTCCCATTCAAAAGACCCTGCAACTGAAACTTATTTGCTCTTTGAAGCCACAGACACATAAAAACTGCTTATTTTGAGGAGAAAGTTGAGTGAAGTCACCTGATTGACTGTGATCATTTGATCATTGTGATAGGTTAGACTTTATTAATACTGCACGGATAACATCTGTCCTGGATTCACCCCCAAATGTATCTAACTTCCTGTTTTTCTCTTTAGCCTCAATCGTGACTTCCCATAACACAACCACATCATCATTGCATTTCTGCATACCCCATGAGGCTATGTGTCAGCTGTCCAGATTCCTATAGGAACATTAAACAGCCATGATCCCCCTCTATGATGCAGGTCACTGTCACATCCTTACCTCTTTAACTTTCTCCCGGCGCTCGTTGGTTTGGGGATCGCTCGGCTTGCCGTTGTCTCTCCCCAGCGGGGGTTTCTGCAGACACTCCTTAAACTTGCTGTAACTGAAAGTATCCGAGTGGGCACCGTGGTCAGCGGAGGTCGATTTCGCCGAAGCGGACTCCGGTTTCGACCTGGACAGAGTCAAGTCCTCCTGCGCTTTCCCCCCGGCGAGCCGCTCCTCGGTCGCCTCATGAGAGACGGGCGGTTTGCGGCTCAGACTTTTCAGCTTGGTGCTTGTCTCTCCTTTGGCTGAGGTCATGCCCCGCGGGTGCTCCTGGTCCTTGGGTCTTTTTAAGTGCTCCCTGGCATCGTTCTCAGACCCGGAGCCAACAGTGACTGGCTGGGTCTCTGTCTTGGACAGAAAAATGCGTTTTAGTCGCACAGAGTCGGGCAAAAAGAAAAGGGCCCCAAAACACAGTGTTACCAAACCCGAGAGAAAGAGCAGAAACACGAATTTCTGGGACAGGCGCAGACCCATGCCCGATGCCGACACACCGGGCAACTTTCGGAAAACCATTGAAACTTTTCTTGAGACGCTGCTCTACAGTATTTTTCTCCGACACCACACAGTGTTTTGACAGTCTCCCCTCTCTACCGAGCAGCTCCTCTGCTGCTGTGGGGCATGTGTAAAAACTAGATAGGATTTTAAAACACACCCCCGTGACACTTACAGAGTAGCACAAACAGCCTGCCAGAGCTTTCTTTATCTCGCTATCGATTGGATCTGCATAAGCGAAGGTTAGGCCTGCCTACATCAACAATTTACCAATCATTTGGCAACACAGCTGGAGAGCTTTGGGGTTTTATCTACACAACGCAATCAGTGACATCAATAGACTGCAGGATTTGGGTTTAAAATGTGAACCGTAAAACAGTGCAGGGCTCCGGGGCTGACAGATAAATGGCACTGGCGTTTACTGAAGCACTGAGCTATATTCAAGACTAACAGGATTACTATAGCATACGCCAGGCTAGCACGTAAATGCACTTTTATAAAATTTTATAATCAAACGGCTCGCAGTCTGTCAGGCCTGTGAACAAAGTTGTGTCTCGATGCATTATTCCACGCCGTGCAAATCGTCAATAACACACTGCCCTACGGTGCAAAACCTCAAGCGTGCAGCAGCAGCAGAGCATCTTTTCCTTGTCTGCGTGTGAACCGACCCACGTTGCTGCAATCTAAGCTCCTGAAATCACATCTGAGATCGCAAAGCCGTTTTGTTTGCATCTACCCTGTACAGCTGGTGGACGGAAACGCGTGTATATTCATGTCGCCTTTCTGTCAATTGCGCTCCTCCGGTAGCCTCCGTTTCCCCCCTTTCCACTGGCGTCAACACGCCGGGCGAAACAAATCGGTGGATGACATAAAAGAAGGCGGGTTTTGTCCCATGCGAAGTTATCCTAGCCCCTGATCCAAATCCACAGAATAAACAAATCCACCATCCAGTCCGCCGGTGTCCAACAAAGACAGACACACCGCCGCCGCCGTCCGTCCGCCTGCCGTGCCTCGTTCTCTCTCGCCTGTAGTGCGCACTTGTGTCGCTGTGCCGTGGACGTCCGCTTGCGTAAAAAAGCGAGAGGAGAGGGCTGGAAATGTAACATATAGTGCAGGCAGGGGCGAGGAGGGGGAGAGGCGAAACGGTCCGCTGCTCGGCAATCCAGTGGGCTGGTCGGATTTCTTGATGGATATTCACAGCGGCTTATCAAAACACAGTTAAGCCGTTTGAACAAAAGCAGAGAGGTCTGAATGGCTCTGTACATTAGAAAACCATCCACACCCCCGAGGAAAATGAGCTCGTTTAATCCTTGTAAAGCTTTTAGGAGAGGATAGATATGTCTGCCACAGATGTCTCAGCAGTCCTCAGGAATTAAATAAGCAACACAATGAGCTAAAAATAAAGAAAGCACTTTCTAACAACTGCTGTTTTTTTGCAGACCACCGTACAAGATTTCATCCGGTTTTTGCTTATTTAAGACCTGATGTTGTATTAATGAAACCCAGGTGTGGAGAAACCCACCTGATGAGGAGTAACATCTATTATTTCAATTCATATCCGTACGTGCTCATATACGTACTTTAAATACGTACTTTTTGCGTTAAATTATCAAGTTTCCCCTTTGTTTGCGTGTTAAGCGTCAGTTTGCGCCTCTCACTTAATTAACGGTTTTCCATATGGGAGTTTGGCATTGACTCAACGTTCCATTTAAGCTAGCGTGAACGTTAGCTAACTCTCAAACATGAACACAAGTTTAAAGAGAAGCTAGCAAGTCGTTTGACGACACTTACCCGGTTTTTATGGCATTTCCCAATTCAGTAAATAGTTTTCTATTAAGCTGAAACAAAATTATTAATTTCGATAAACATTAAGAAGATTTTTGACAGGATTCGGAGTTGCCACACCAGCCAAACTAATTTCGCGGCAGGAAGTGACGCATCTACTTGCTTGTCTAGTTGGAGCATCAATAAAATCAAAACTTTATTTATTTATTTGTTTATTTATTCATTCATTTAAGGCACACGATAATCTACTTAAATTAACTATGTATTTTAATCTAATTTTCTAATAATCTAATAATATTAATAAAAAATATTCTTTACAGGTAATTTCAGTGTAATTTTTTATTATGTTTTTTCAATTTTTAATCCATATGCTAGGGAATTGTCTCTAAGCAATCTGGAAATGTTCGTAAAACAGTGCTAAGTGTTGTCGGAACACCTGCAGGGGTTTCAAAGTTAGGATTATTTCATAAAAAAGGGAACATTTAATGTAAAATTTGATGTAATCATCAGTGCAAAAGGGTGAGCTGTTTGAAAAATGATGATCAATAAGTGGCATAAACTGGGGCTAGATGCAATGAGGTATTACAGAGGGTCCATGAATTGCAGTTTTCATTGCCAGCACACACTCTGTATTTCTTCATACTGATTGTGACTTGCATTTGGGTCATTGGGTCTGTGGTGCTGCAAAACTTCACACTGTGCTGACATCATCTGACACTCTATCCTGTTTCATTATGACAACAAAGTAAGCTATAAACTGTATGTTCTCAGTACTTTACCAATCTGCTTCAATGTTAGATTTAGCTAAATATTTGACTTAGACAACAGATCCATACTATTAACACCAATTTTGGTCAAATAATGGATATATTAGGTCATGATTATACTTGCTAGCATTTCTGGAGCTTTTAGCCATGTCACACTGTCTTCATCCACGGATGGACTTGGCTCAGTTGTCATGGTGACGGATCTGCTGATATTAGGATTTCAGATCCATCTCCGGGACTGAGCAAACTCTATCCGCTATTAAAGACTGTGTGATAAAGTTTACAGATCTGGGCAAAGCAGGTAAGTGGACCATGAGTTGGGATTGCTGTCAAACTATGTCCAAGGTCAAGAGCGACCCTTCATGCTTGACAGCTTGAATCCAACACACTGAATAACAGTTTGAATCTGTCTTCGATGCATCCCCGTGACTGAGGTGTGCTGCTGCTGCAAAGGAAGTTTAGAAAAGCGTGTTTACATAACGTTTACATAAGCAAGATAGAAGCTAAAGTGTAAACACAGTGTTTTCTCTCAGGATTAAATAAGATAGATGAGCCCATGAGTTGGCCATTACTGAACAGCCTGCACAGCACTATTCAACTAATGCACCTGAAAGCAGGAATGAGAAAATAAAAGTCTGATTGGATTCAATATTGGTCTTTAATTACAAGTCACAAACCCACAATGCCACCCAATGACCTCTGCTGGTCCTCAGGGGGTTAGTGTCACTCTGCTGTCCAAAAGTTGCCCCAGCATATCTTTACAATCAGTGTTTCAATGTAGACCATCAGTGCCATCGACTTTCCTGACAATGTCTGTGATGTTTAATGAACTCTTGATGAGGCACAGATCTTCCTCTCTGCTTCCCTCGGCCTCCTTCTCTGTTGTTGGAACAATCATTGCAAAATAAAAGTGGATGTTTGTCCTCCTTCCCCGCAAAAAAAAGTTGAGTAGAATTTAAACATTTCCTGCACAGGTAATACTCTCTTATTATTAACATCTGACACATGGATCTCCTCGGGCTCTTTTTGTCAGGTGCATATGGCGGATAAGCTCATTTAAAGGTAATCTGTTCAGCATTTGACCCCACATTTTTACTGTAAAACCGTCTCCCTCAGCAGCCATAATTGAGTCAGATTGGTTGTCTGTAATTTACAGAACGGAGAGGGGGAAATAAGGACTCATGAATTAGCCTTTTTATTTTCTGATCCGAGAACATTTCGCAGAAAGAAGGTAAATCTATGAAGCGTTCTGCGGGCTTTATCACTGACAAAAGGACAGTTTGTAGTCAGAGAGAGGGGCTTTATGATGGCTCAGTGTCTGTGTGTGTAATGAGGCTTTAATCTTGTGCTTTTTATCACTCTATGCGCTACAGCATACAGCCAGTGGCCACTTTATTAGGTACACCAGTACAATGTAACACAGTCCAATGCTACTGTTCTGTCATAAAGTTATGATGGCTGCTCTTTTTCTTTTCTTTTTTTGGTCACAGTTATGTGTTAGCATTGGTGGTGTTGCACTGCATTATACTAAGAGGTGTTTTTACACAAGGGTGGATCTTCCCATAGGCAACATAGGTGGCTGCCCCAGGGAGACGCCCTAATAGACCCCCTGACCCCTCTTCATTTTTTGTTACATTATTATTATTAATAATAATCAAAAATAACCACACATAAGAGAGTGTATGTGGAAAACAGTTCAAAAAAAAAAGAAGATGAAATTTGCACATTTGCATTCACCATATTCTTTTATTGTTTGTTTTTTATTATTATAGTTTGTTAGCTCAGTTGGTTATTTGTGTTGATTTCTCATTAGTTTTTGTTCTTGTTTGTAATAAATATAATACATTTGAAATAAAATAAAATAAAATTAAATTAAATTAGATAAATACAAATTAAATTAAACTCAAATAAATTAAATTAAATTAATTTGAGTTAAGTTAAGTTAAGTTAAGTTAAATTAAATTAAATTAAATTAAATTAAATTAAATTAAATTAAATTAAACTTTTTAGGGGTTGGGGGGACTAGGGGCAGCAGGAGTTCAAAAACAAAAAAGCTCTCTATATGACCCAATACAACACCATTTTAAGAATGACCTCAATAATAAACATTTTGATTTTACACAATTCTTACACAATGTCAACAAAAGCTGCTGCATTGGATTGTATTAAATTGCAGAGGTGTACCTTATAAAGTGGCCACTGGGTGATCATGTTCCCCGGCTCCAGAGGAAAAAGCACAACATGAACATAATCATTGAGGCATTTTAGATACATTTCACCTCATGGATTATTCATATGTTTATGCTGATTGCAATGAAATGAAACACCACTTGCTGCCTGTTAAAAACAACTCAATAGACACATCAAGTCAGTATTTCTCAAAAGGCCAACTTATACACGAGTCCAGTCGTTGAGCTTGCATGAAGCTGCGCCGGCCCGGTGACAGCCTAGTTTATCACAAGGATAGATGAGCAAGGCAATACAGTCTCACCACTACCAACTACCAGGGTGAAATCAAAGCGGAGACATTTTTCACAGAAAATAAATGGTTTGTATAGGTAAATGGCTCCTACAGAGGTAATTTCTCGGAAGCTTTGTATTCACTCTCACAACTGAAACTAACTGCTGTTGTCTGGATGCAGTTAGCAATTTCACAGAGGAAGTGTCATTTGTGGTGACTGGCCGGCTCTTCGTAATGCAGCAGTGGCACCACACAGCCTCATCGGTTCACTGCTGGACACACTAGCATCCTGCTCCTCCATGTGCAAACATAATTTATAATAAGCATGGAGAGGAAGTCTGGCGCTGCATGTAGAGCTGTTTGCATCAGGCTGTGTCGTGGTTTATCAGTTGGGAAGTGTCTCCAAACACAGACACTGACTTTGTGCCCTTTTTTCTGCTCTTCACTGGCATGTGATTATGATCAGAGGAAAGATGGACTGTAAGAAAGTATTTTTCACTCTACTCTTATAGACAAGAGTTTATTTACAGTCTACAGTATAATCACTGACTATTAGGACTCGTCAAACAATTACACCACTGAGACTGTAAAGTATGCAGGACGTGGCCTAAAACTCGCTGACTGTCTTTAAAACATTTTCTGCAGAGGGTCACAGATTGTAATAAGTCCTGTGATCCATAACCATTTCTGCTCTTGTATTCAAAAATTCTATTCTGTCCCAGCCCGCACTGATGTTTTATTCATCAAACAAGATGCCAATGAGAAAGTCCATCTCTGTGCTCTGCTTATTCCAATACATCAAACAGCAGGCAGAGATGTATTAGCTCGTGCCAGCGTGTCCAGATTAATAATGTCACTGTGCCTGCTATTTGTTTCTTTAAGCACTGCTGCAAAGCATTCCCTGACATTGGGAATCATGGCCCTGCAGGACGCTTGATGTCGAGTCATAAATATCAGGGATGGCTTTTTTGGGATGGGGGTGCTGACCCTGGTGCATGGCATGAGAGATATACAAGTCCTGACAAAGCATATTGAGGATGGAGACCCCAGTGTAACCCTCCATGAATTGTGGCGAGACGTGACACTGGCACCTCAATCCTGATGATTCTGATGGGAGATCGCCTTGTCTTATTAATGGGTGGTTGCTGAGGCTGTGCCGTCCCAGAAATGAACATTTGGACATCAATTACTCACCCTGTGTTACACTGAATTCGGGGGAAAAACATTGTTTATCTTCTATGCCACCACGGTGAATGAAGAATCCAAAAACAAAGAAAATTCTTGATGAGCTGAAGTCATAGGGGATCACGCTGAACAATACTAAAACTACATCAGAACATCAGTTTACAAACTCTCACAGAGACTATGCAGTGAAATCCAAGTCCTATTTATCCAGTCGTATGCTCTGTGTTCCCTAAACACATCTACTTTAGCTAAAACTGTGCTATTAAAACACTTCTGTATAAACATTCTCATGCACCGATGAATAGTGTATCTGTGCTGTTTGTGCCGAAGTGGTTAAGTGAGTACTGAGCATATGACTGGATAAATTAGAGTTGTGTGAGAGTCTATAATGAATGTTTTGATTGAGTTTTACTGTTGTTAAACATGATCCCCTTATGACTTCAATTTAGAAATTTCTGTTTCAATCAGGAAAACTTTAGTCAAAGAAAACTTTATTTCCATTTGCAGTATTATTTAGCAGTATGGCTCTGTTCTGGGGCCCCTCTGCTTTTCCTTGGGCCTACAGAAAGCCTCTTTCATGTGTCTACATGGAAAGCCTCAAGGCAAAGAGAGCACAACCCTCTGCCCTTCCACATGCAAATAAGAAAAGCCTAAGGCAGAGAGAGCAAACTTCCCTGCCCTTCCATGCGCCTACATGGAAAGCCGGAGAGCAGCAGCAAAGGGAGCAGAACAGAGCACCATCAATAACAAACAGAAATGACATTGATAAGTCAGACACAGCATGAAAAGGAGGAGCTGGGGTAGAGGTAGGTTGTAGAGGAAGCAGCAGCAGTAGGCAGGCCAGAGCAGTTTAAATAGGGTGTCCTGAATGAGATCCACTGGTTGCATAGAAAGGAATCATGTGATCTATCAGCTGACTCCCTTCCATCAATCAGCTGCTCCATCAGTTGATTTGGCTGTTTGATATCAGCTGATGTAGCTGGGATGTGAGCTGAGCTTGACATCGCATCCTGCCTGAACTAAGTTATACTCAGTTTTTGGATTTTTCGTTCATGGTTGAGGCATGCGAGAAAAAAAAGTTTCTTGCTCATTTCAGTGTAACAATGTATGTACCAAAGTATTATGAGCTAAATGTATTTCAAGTTTCAAGTTTATTTAAGTCAAATTACGCAGAATAGTTCCTGTCAGAGTGTTCAATCTATAACATAGCAACATCTTTTATAAAATGATCATGTGTTTTCTCTGTAGAGTCTGAATTTGCAAAGTAAATAGCTGTCGAATAAATGTAGTGGACTAAAGTAGCATAAAATTGAAATACTCAAAGTACAAGTTCCTTAAAATTGTTCTTAAGTACAGCACTTAAGCAAATTGATTTAGTTACCTTCCACCGCTTCAAACATTGCTGTTACACTACTTCGCTAATCGTGTGCATAATTCTCGTGAAAAGAAGTGGGTCCAAAGTGGCATGTTACATTTTTCGTCTCTCCCGTCAACATGAATAGAACACAGCTCAGATCAGCCATCAGTGCAAATAGTATCAGTGGAACAATAAGCTCAGCATTATTGCCTCGCTGAAGTTATATTTGTCTGTTCCTTTTATAGACGAGACAAACAGCAAACTGCTGTGTGCACGCGGCCCCTCGTGTGACCCGTCTCCACCAGATTCATAATCAAAACATCTCTTGTTGTGTAACAAAACATTTTCAAAGCACGTTAGTAGACGCTGAAAATCGGGAGCATTCTCTTGTGAGGAACATCGATGCAATGGTTCAGGGTTTTTATAGCCCGAACACAACAATTAGCCATACATTAGAGGGGGTATATGGGCCATGTAAATGAGAGTGAATGCAATAGCAAACACACCATTAAGCTGATGTAATGGGGCCACAGAAAGCCTGCCTCCCTCCCCAACACGCCGATTAAACATGCCAGCATGCTTTTAGTGTGCTAACCATTCCTAAAGTGAAATTAGAAGTGAAAAAGTAGGAGCTTGTTTAATGATGACAGCACTTGTTAAGAGCTGTCAGTTTATGGCTACACAGTGCCATCCACTGGTGTACATATGCATTGCAAGCAGAGCCCATAGGTGTCAGTGAGGCTGTAAAAATCACCTTTCAATCATTTGCACCAACATTAAAACTGACTATATACTAAATTGACTGCACAGACTTTGCACCAAAAGTAGGCAAATAACCACAAAGGCTTTCGTTCCTCCATGTATGCAGAGGTGGCCAAGGGTCAGACGGCTCCAATATTCAAAACAAACAACATCATTATATGTAAAGGGCAGTCACTCTAAACATTAAGAGCGATCAGGAGTAAACAAACAGAAGAGCCCTCATGCAAACAAGGCCAATTTAAGTGGCTCCACCGCAGTGAGAGCCCAGTTGACAGACAAATGAGACCCGGTGATTTAACTGCAGCAAAATAGAAGTAAATAAACACTCGGACCAGTTCATTTGAAAAGCTTTCAGGCTCAATTCACACTGGGGAAGGCTATTAAATATTTGGCATTAGTTTATCGCGTGTTTATTCCACTGTAAAAAAAGAACCCATGAAGTGAGAGTCAGTTAATTAAATTCTGTTTGCAGCTGCACATTAATTCACAAGAGTAGATACAGATACATGGCAGTATTTCTTACTGCAAAACCTGATTGGAGCTGAGAGGGAGTGGATGCTATATAGGATAAGATAAGATAAGATAGAACTTAACTCATCCCAAAGGAAAGTTTTGTGTCAAAGATGCTCAATATATATACAGTAAAATGAAAGCAACACCGGTACAATATAGTGCAGTGAATACCTTCCACAAAGTACGGCTTCAGTTTAAATTTATAACAGAGATGAATCAAGTCTTTTATGATACCGTCCCCAGGAAAACTGATTCAAAGGACTTACCAACAAAGAACCTATTGCAGTGCTGTTACATTTCAGGACGCGCATGTGGAGGTGTTGTTTTTATTGTGTTTGACTCTGCTATGCACAGTTTTCTTTGAAGAAGCAGTTTCCAACAAGGGTCACAAGTTCAGTCTGATGGGTCACAAGGATATGAAAGAGGAAAGGAAAGCATTTTTATACTATACACAAAATTATGGTTATTATTCAGACTCTTCTCTGATCTTTGATACTCTGATCTTAAGTTTCAAGGGTCAGGTTCTGTATTTTCATGTGCACAATAATTACGGAGAAGCAGTTGTTCGCCATTGGCAGTTGTGGAGCTTTGTGCTCCTCCAACATGTACAGCAACATCTACCTCAGGCTCGCTCAAAGATCAACAGGCTCCCTGTAAGTTATTGTTGCTTGTAGTATATCCAGACATGTTTCGTTGCAAGCAAAACCTACCAGCACCTCTATAACAAATTAACATGTGATATCTTGTTTGTTTAATCCAAATAAAAATGATTTTACAGTTGGGTTATGTGCAGAGCTATATCTTTGCTGGGTGCAGTTAACTCATGAAGAGAGAGGCGGCTACTGGTGGCAGAAATGTGGGTTTGAGTCCCCTAACTTGGGCTTGGGTTACATGACTTGGATTCGAGTCAGACTCAAGTCACAAATTTGATTACCATTAACTCGACCTGACAAAATTTAAAAAAAAGACTTGCAGCTCAACTTGAATTTTGACACCAGTGACTTCACTTGGACTTGAACCTTTTAACTTGAAAATACTTGATACTTTCCCCCAAGCCCAAAGATTAAAAAGTATGGTATTTACGATATATGCGCAATGGATCAATTAATTTACCTTTATTTCTTGAATAAACTAACATTAACATTATTCATTCTGAACAAGTCAGCGCTTAATTCCCAAGATCCACTTTGCTTGAACCAATCCGACAGCATCTTCTCCTCACTCATTAGTTCAAGGTCCACAGGTTAACACACTCGACGTCATACTTGTGTTTGGCCATGTTGTTTAGCTAGTTTGCTGTCTCTGTTAAGTAGCTGTCTGTAAGTCACTCACTCTACAGCAGAAAATGGCATTTCAAAATAAAAGCTCTGTGCCAGAGATTCACTGCACTTCAAAATAAAATGTGTTTTCTACTAACTTCACATGTTGGGACCAGCGCTAAACCAGTGGTTTAGCACTTGAAACTCAAAGTTATGGACTTGGGACTTGAGTGCAAAGACTTGAGACTTACTTTGTGACTTGCAGAACAATGACTTGGTCCCTCCTCAAGCTGGTGATAACTTCATATGTACTATAACAACAAGGATGTGGTACTGGTCTTCTCATTGAACTCTTGACAAGAATACAAATGAGTATCTTGATGGGTATCAACATGTGAAACTTCCCTTAATCTGGACCCAACACAGCAACTTGACCCCAGAGATTCAAACTGGTGAGATTCGAGATGCTAGTTTCTGCTGCCATCCAATCTGCAGCTTGGATAAGAATAGAAGTGATGGGATCTGAGGACCTAAAATCCTTTCAAACACACATTAACTTTCAGTTTGTTTCTCACCAGTGATATTACAGAAATATGGACGGGCCAAATGCATCTCATTGTGTTCTTGTACTGTTGGTGATCCGGGACTTTAAGCTATTTTACTGTTGACTTACTGTTAATTCCTCTGGATGAGTATCAGCTAAAACTCCTACAAATGCAAATATATAAAGAGGATTTTCAGCCAACATCAATACTAGTAATTAGAGTCTCAAATTAAACTCTTCAGATGTAAAATTAACTTGGCCACCCGCAGGCTCTGCTAGAAAACGATAGAAAGCAACAACTGCCAACAATTAAAATGAGCGAATGTTATAAATAGGGCATATCCATTCCAGAAAATATTACAGAGGGAATGTGGATGTGAGGCCAAGCTGGTTGAGGAGCACACGAGTCATTGTGAATTTTCCATTTACGAGAGACAGAAGCAGAATAAACAAACCGCCTCAGCCAGAGCGGCTGCAGCTCTCTGTCTGGATATCTCACACGCTCCATGCAAACACTGCCAAACCACGTAATGTCATTAGACATTAACGAGGCAGACAGTTCATCCTCAGTTTATTAGACTCAACCAAGTATCCAGTTATGAAATGTCTTCCAGATATATATATATATATTCAACTCTCCCACTAATGTTTTACTTTTGGGACTTGTTGTGTTTCAGAACGCTGAATGATTTTATTTTAATTACAGTGTGCAGCACTCTCCCTTCTGGCAAGAAAAGGTTATTACAGGTGCTGCAAACAACTTTGCTGATCCTGCAGGGATGCTGAACACATCTCTTCTCTTCCCCTTGTCCTTGTATTATTGCTCAAGGGCACACCAACAAGGTGCTTGTGTACAGAGCTGCAAAGTAACTAAGTACTTTACTTTTACAGTACAATTTAGACATAGTTATCTGACACCGATCGGCCATAACAATAAAACCACGAACAGGTCAAGTGAATAACAATCATTTCATTCTAATGCAATGTTCTGCAGGGACACCTTTGGTCCTGGCATTCATGTGGATGCCTCTTCACACACTCCACCCAAACATTGTTATAGACAAAGTACCCCCACTTATTGCAGCAGTACCCCTCTTACCTGTCAAGGCATGGAGACAGGACCTGTGGGGGCGTCCTGTGTTGACTGGCACCAAGGTGTTGTTGACGGATCCTTTGAGTCCTGTGGGTTGCGAGGTAAGGTACCGGCATGCTCAATGGATGTTCAATCAGAATGGGATCTGAGCAATTTGGAGGTCGGATTGACACCTTGAGGTCCTAGTCACACACCCCAGGCCATTCCTGAGCAGTTTTTGTGGTGTGACTGCCATCAGGGAGTGCTCTTAAATTTGGAGATTTGGTCAACTTTAACAACAACTTTTGTATGTTGTTGCTATTACGCCTTGTTTCCCTGTGTTGGTTTGTTTTGTTGTTGATTGCTAAATATGATGAGTGTTATAATCTGTAGCTTCAGCCTACAGCTTTTTCGGAATACAGAGGTGCCTGTTAAATGACTTTATTGCAATGTTTTGTACTGTGCTATTTAAGTTTTCTCTGTGAGAGGTTGTGCATTTATTTACATGAATTTGTAGATTAATACATGGTGCTCTTATTTCCATTTGCAGACTGAAATAAAGCTCAAAATTCTAAAAATTATAACCCATAATGACATAGTAACATGCTATGAAAGGGGGAACTCTGCATCATGAATGTTTTTGATGTTTTTTGTATATTTGGCTCTGATCTTTAACTCTGAATGCTCCTAATAATTACTTCTAACGGAATTTTTATATTCTGATATTGCTGCTTCTACTAACAGCTGTAGTTGATTAAAGATATGTGAAGACTAGATTTACCGCTTCACTTAGAGTTCACATTCCTGTCTGATCTATTCGATCAGCACAGTTTTAAGGCAGGCAACCAAGATTAGAGTCAACTTTTAGATTTAATCATTTCGTTATTACATCCCTTTAAACATTTGTGTGAAATTTCATAATTAGCATATGAATTCTTGGGTGATGGCCAAAAATATGTTTTGTGAGGTCACAGTGACCTTTGACCACCAAATTCTAACCAGTTCATTCTTGAGTCCAAGTGGACATTTGTGCTAAATTTGAAGAGATTCCCTGGAGGCGTTCTTAAGATGTCATGTTCAGGAGAATGGGACTGACAAACCATCAACCTGAAAACATGATGCCTCCAGCCATGGCTGTCGCCTGCGGCCAATCACTGCTAATGAACTGTGGTCAAACTGTCAAACTATTTTAGTGTACTGTTTAGCTGTAAAATAAAAAGTTTGTGATCTGGCTGCCATGTTGGAAACACTGTGACGTCACCCATTGGTTTGAGGACTGCTGTTCTGGGGATGGAAACAGTCGGGGCAAAATTTTGCACTGCCCACCGGACGGATCAGCGTTCTCAGTCTACAGCTAAACAGTACATTAAAATATGTTTCTGAGAACACTGAGGCAAGGAATAGGCAAAACAGTAATAGAGTTTTGATTCATATTTGGTTAGCGCTGACTAGCTTGACAGCAGTTCATGAGCAGTGATTGACAGAGAGTCCTCGGCTCTGATTGGTTGTTGTCAGCAAGCGGCAGTAAATTCTAGCAAATTCCATTAGAGGCTATAGGAGGGCAGAAGGGACATGATTTTGTTTTTCCCCACAGATGATGCTTCTCATGTGCTTCCTTTCGAATATAGTGACAAACTTGTTAAAGTAAGTATGACAAAGTTATTTTCATAAAAGTTACCAACTGTTACTTTAATGAAATAAAGGCTCTGGATACTTCTTCCAAAGCCAATGTGTAAACTTGAATGTAGAGATCAAATTGAAGGATGCTGAACTGCACAAAATCAGTAATATTAATTTAAGTTGTTGCATGGTCAAACAAAAGACGCATCTTTCTGAAATCATGAGACATGGACACAGCATTGCTATAAAGTAAAACTTTAATTTGGTATATAGTTTCTGATGTAGTTTCATTTCTGGTTGTTAGTTTTATGGTTCATTACAGGAATGGAATGCTGAAATCTAAAGATTAATCAACAAGAGAGTGCACACTTGTTATCTTTCGGATTCTGATTTATACATTATTATAAATTTCTAATACTTACGTTTTTTCTTTTTCTATATATATATATATATATATATATCTATATTCCCATTTATGTGTATATAAAATAAAAAAAACCCTCTTAATTATTGCAAAATTTAAATTTGCAAACCGCAAATAATTGACTGACACACATAAATTCATACACATGAAGATAAAGAAAACAAAACAATGAATAAAAGGGAAATAAAATTCACTCTTTTATCGAGTCATAGCATGGCATTCACAAGGATTTAAACCCCAGCTTCTCTTCTTTATGACTAAAACCCCCCAGACACACTCCTGTTTATAAGGCCCATCATGAAGTACAGTTCTTTTCCCCATGATGCGTCACCTGATGACCACGCACGATGTGTACACTACATTAAAGCCACTTATTGCTCTCTTTAACATCACCATTATGAGATAAAGGTACAGCTTCGTTAAAGTGCTCGTGTGGTGTGAAACAGTGGAGAACGATGAGGTAACCGAGGGAGGAAAACAGCCTCTGGGTGGTGGAGTAACAACACCGCAGGGGTCATTATGTTGATGACGTGCGTTTGTGAGTCACACTGTAATTACTGCCTGTGTAATTGGAGAGAATCAACTGTTCATCCGTAACGTAACAGTAGTCTGCCACTGCTGGGCCGGTCAAATCTTTCAGTACTTAAAGTGGAAACAGACACGTGTTTTTACTTTAACTTATCATTACGACGTTAACGTTGATTGCATATTGTAATGGCCACAGAGTAATGACATCATCAGAGTTGAGTCTTGCTTTCACTATGCAACTCTGTCTGCCACTGGGTATGATGTACTGGGAAAATGACGGCTCGATTTACGGCACAAAGGAAGTGTGCCAACCACTGTACAACCAAAACAGGCAGAGGATAACACTTTAGTTTCCCTGGTAGCTATCAGCGGCTATCCCTAGTTACCAAAGTATTTCAAAGTAAGTTCTTTGCAGTTACTTGCCCCAGTAGCGGATATGGCAGATGGGGGAAACTTGAAGTAACTGTGGGAAAGAGAATGCATGTGTACTGCGTTGTTGGTTGTCTTTGCAACAGCAGCACAAACAATACCACTTGGAGACGCTGGGGGGGGGAAAGTCGTCCGTTTCCACTTTAAAAAGGAACAAACTTGTGTTTTTGTATATTTTAGCCCGTGTAGTACAACTCTTGTAGTTTCCAAATTAGTCCTAACAGTTGTTCAAATCATACTGAAATAGTGTCAAGGATTTTGTGATCTGTGTTTTCCTAATTTTATGGCAACCATTTATTTCCTTTCATTTTATTGTTGCACTTTTAAGGCATAGGTTCCATTTTTTTCCAGTTTTTGGTTGCTGCAATAGTTTCTCCTGCTCATACTGGCCTTTAAAAGATCCTCTCTAAAGGCAATTTCAATGTAAGTGACAGGAGACAAAATCCAGACTCAAACACAAAAAATGCCTTCCAATTTAACACAGAAGATAATATGAGCCCTAAGCAGTCTGAGTTTAACAAACAAAAAAATACGACAAAAAAGAGCAGAAGATATCTACTTGTTTGTCAAACTCTGACTGCTGAAGTCTCGTATTATCTTTGGTTAAGGTCAGGAATGCATTCACAGAGGATGAGGACTGTGGATATTGTCCTTCATCACCTCCATTAAAACAGCTTTAGCATGGAATCTACTGTTTCATGTACATTTGGGAGTTTCATAAATCTGGGAAAAAAAGTGAACCTAGTTTATCAAATGAATCTACAATATAAAAAAGTATTTACAAAGTCTGTTATGCTCTGGTGAATGGATAGAAACCAGTGGCTGCCTGGATACCACAACTAAAATACAAATCTAAAACATGCAAAACCCCCAGTGTGACTTTAAAGTAAAGAGTCTTGTGGAGCTGATTGTAATTGATGCCTTCACCTTACTTTCCCAGTAGAACAATCCAACTAAAAGGAGAATTTGAGCGTAAAGCTTATAAGCTGTACTGATTAGAGTTTAAAGCGGTAAATTCAGCCTCTTTCTCCTTGAGCCTGAACGCCACAGTTTAAAGTTTGAGTGACAAATGCCTCTGGAGCGCCGTTAAAGATAAACAAGAAAGAGATGGAAAAAAAAAAACCACAGTGAAGATTAAAAACTTCTGTAAAGCACATGGAGTGATGTAATGCACATGAATCCAGATAAAGCACTTGACAATAAAGCAAGGGACTTCAATATCCCTGTAAAGCCAGAAAAAGAAACAGTAATCGCACATGAAAGCACATAATAACGCAAACAGATGCAAAGTAAAACTTTAAAGCTAAAGTGAATGCTGGTGAGACAACAGTGTTGTTGTTGTAGTTCAGTCCAACACATTTAACATAGAGACCTGCCATGATGAATTCAGTACTGTAGAAAAACATCCAGTGTGAACATGTGAACATTGAGAACAGTGAGCATTCACCTGAAGACATGAGCGATTTAAATGTAAAAGTTTTCATTCGAGCAAAACAAAGGCAAATATGACCTGTGTATGAGACATTATAATATATGAATACAATGACATAGGTTCTTCTATAGGCTGTATGGCTTCAGATTAAGGTTCACTGCACCAAACATTTCCCTTTGAGGTGCGAGAATGTTTGCCTGAAAAAAAACCCCAATGCATTTGGTTTTAAAAGTAAAAGTATGAAAATAGTGTTTATTTTCTTTTGGAGAAATTAAAAGTCTTTGGGATAATGTGAAGTTCTCAGGGATTTGATGTCTCTTGCTTTGAGGATTAATTTAAATGGAAAGTTTTTGTTTCCTTGTATTCGATCACATCCCCTCAAGTTATGTTAAAGGTCCAGTGTGTAGATTTGGTGGCATCTCACGGTGAGGTTGCAAAACTGAAACTTGACCTGCGTGCCAAATGCAGGAGACCTCGAGTGGCTTTATCCTCCCTGGAAGTGGACCCGCTCTGTACATAGATATAAACGGCTCAATCTAAGGTAACAAAAACAATTCTAATTCTCATGTGATTATAAACTAATGAAAACACAGTTATAATTATTATGTACAATTTCTACTAAGACGCCCCTAAACCCTTCACACCGGACCCTTAACCATCTTTTTTGACACAAAAAAATAAGCATCTATGCAGAGAGTGATGCATATACGCTCTGAAATACCCTGCTTTGCATTCACACAGTTACATGCATTCACAAGTGGAAGTAAGTTCAGACATTGATTACTTGCTGCAACCTTCCTGAAACCTCCGCAGGGCAGTTAAGGGTTACATGAGTAACAACTTGCCATTAAATAGAAGCCAAATCAAAGAGCGTCTGGGAAGATGATATAGAAATATTCCCCAACAGCAGCACGTTAAGTGACCATTCACAGTTTGAGAGAAACAGTCCTCGGGGATTCTTGTAGCTGCAGTTTACACACCATTTTAGAACCTCATAAATTCAACGCTGCATGTAAGTATCACTGTCCCTTAAGCAGCGATAAAAGGAGGATATGAAGATGGGGGAAAGTGCTGTAAGTCGTTTGGCTTGTCATTTCTGGGTTTTAAACAACCCTTCTCTCTTTGACCCCGTCCTTGTTGACATTTTCAGCAGTCCTCCACTGCGACACTCAGTCACACATGCTGACATTTCCGACAGTAAATTCAATTTGGTCCAGACAGGGAAATGAGAAACTTTAAGGTTTGACCCTCCCAACTCTCAGCTGTAATTATCCTTTTAGAAATTGGGAAGCAGGGAAATTGTCAGGGGCAGAAGGGACCAAATACGCTTGACAACAGTGCAAGTACGCTCATATTTGCACATTTACACACCAGGATTTACATGAGTGCATTTGTGCACAGACAAAATATCCTCTTACCCTCGCTATAGCAACCATAGCAAGCCATTTACAGACAAGAGGAGTTAAGGAAACTGAACAACCTGTCAGGTTCTTCTGCTCCTTCCCCTGGGCTGTAATGTGAGCCTTCTGGATGTAAGAGGATCAGGAAGGATTCAGTGGCCACTAACACCTAGAACACAGCCGGAAAACTGGAGCAGTGACTCACCCAGAGGAGGACTGTGTTTCAGTGTTTGCTTTGGATGGCCTGTATGGAGAAACTGCACTCATCTGTCGTCAAGTGACTTTGGTGAAAGAATACTTGTGGGTTTACAATCTACATGTTGTTGGCTGTGGCACACAAGGTGTTCAAACGGATATGGACCAGCAAATGATCACATTAACAACTTTTACTGACTCATGTCGTTACACTTAAATGAGCGGCCCCGTAAAAAGACGTGCAATTTATTTTACACACTGTACAACCGTATGCAGTAAAGAAAGATTTATGGTATCAAGAATACACAAGACTGTGTCGTCATGCCTGCAGTGAACGTTTCAGTCAGATGTGCAAAAACTCCTTTGTGACCAGTTATTTTAATGCCCGTGTTTAAACTAAGCTCTGAATTTGTGGTTTGCCTCAACGTGTTGCATGTTTACAAGATTACAAGACTTCAGTTTTAAAGGGTATTCATAAATATAGGATATTTTCATTAATTTACATATCTTACACATCTATACTGCATAGAATTACTTTTTTTTTGCCATGACATGCCTACAGTCTTACATTTCAAGAAGGTTAAGAGGTGCTGATGGATTCCTGTAAAATCAAACTTTCACTTGTCGTGTAATACGCTGAACAGTGACGCAGAGCAGGAATGCTTCTTGTAAAGGCCATTAAACTGAAGAATGCAAACAGGCATGTCAAAGGAAGTGAGCATTTGGATCTGATATACTGAAATCAGCTCATGTGGTCCTAAAGTTTAATATACGAGGAGTGTGAAGGTGACTGTTGGATGGGCACTTATTCGTTAAGTCAATATTAAGAAAGACATCTAGTCTAACAACTCCACCCCTATTTGAGTGAGTTTTAAAGGGTGTTCAAAAACTAAGGTATAACATATGACATAAAACATGGAGAATCAAGCATGATCACTGACATCAAAACCTGTCTTGCCCAAACACTCAACGTTTGTACGATCTGATTCCTAAAACTGTAAATAAAAATAGAATGCAATGTAGTGCAAATCCTTTCTGACATGTATTCAATTGCATACAGTACAAAGACAAGATGTTTGATATTAATTATCTGTACCTTTGTCTATGAGTTACCGTGGTTGTTTGGGGAGGTCCCTTCCTGGTAGAGCAAAAGGTGTGGCTGAGGATTCTTAAATCCTGGCGCCAACTCATTGGACCAAACCATGTGCTGCCATGTCATGGGGGGGATTTGGGTTTAGTTAGTTTTTGTAGTTGCCGTCCATTTTGGTTACCCCACTGTATATGGTCAATTTGTTCAGTTAACACCTTGTTAAGTTATTATATTAAGCATAGTTATGTTATGTTGACCTCTTTTATAGGCCTAGTTGTTGATTTCTTGGTTTGTAATTTTTCCAAACATTTTTTAGGGGGTAAATAAAAACCCACAATTTTGTTAACAACTCCTGCTTGGTCTCTAATAATTTACAAAAAACATTATATTTATCTTATCTTTGTATGGTATTGTATGGGCTCCGTATTATTGAATTGAACATGTGTTGAAAATAATTTGCAAATCATTGCATTCTGTTTTTATTAACGTTTTACACAGCATCCTAACTATTTTAGAATCAAGTTTGTTTGTCCAAACCTCTTTATACAGCAGTGAGGGATTTCTCAGGTCCATATAATTCCCTCTGCTGCTGCAGGACAAGGCCGCAGGTCTGTAAGCACAACTACAAAGAACTGTGGTTCTTTTATGAAGAGAGTAAATACATCCAGCTTTTAACCTACATCCCACCCACACTGGAACAAACTCTGATTGCAAACAGATGTTAGTACCCCTGAAATTAAAAATACATTTTTCAAAAAAGACAAAGATAAAAATGCACCGAGTGAAAAGGTCTGACATAAAATAAGGCCAAAGATATTAAACTACCGACTCTCTAAATGTTTGAATATCCAGCAATTTCAAGTGACAGAGTGAAAGAGCAGTTTCAGTGAGATACTGAATTAAAACAAGCACTTTAAAACCCAAGTGCTATGTTCGAAAAAGAAAACTGGATTAAAGCAGTTTGCTTTGTTGATGCAATTTAGGACTAGAGAGGCCCAGCATGTCTCAAAGAATGTAGCTTTGAAGACAGAAAGAATGGAAAAAAATCATGAACAAACATAAAAACCCAACAGCTACACAGTCATTAAAAAAAAAAACTGTCTGACACTAAAGTAAAAATGACATTATCTGACACTAAAACAGTCCAAACCTTTGGTAATGCATAGTTCTTTCCTGAATGTCTTAGACTATCAACCATAAACTCCACCATCTGTCAGACAGCAGCGACTGCTGTTCCGATCCCGTCTAAAAAAATAAAGAGCAATGATAACAACCTAATGGCTCTTTTTTTCTTTTCAGACAGTCTCCTTTCGCTTTTTGTTTCTGGTTTCGTACAGCATTAGCAGTTTTGGCTTGTTTGGTTTCTGAACCAAAGAGATTACTTAGAGCAGAGCAGAGCAGTGAAGCAGCCCTCTCTCCTCTGTGGAGGTGGGCATGCAGCCTGACCCCTCCGTATCCAGTCTGCCACATCAAGGCAGAAAGGGTTCATCCTCCTCTTCGTCCGCGCTGGGACCGGGGTCACTCAGGCACCTCATAAGCTTCTGCTGGTCTCTGCCTCCGTCTCCCTCGCCTGGCTTGTTAGGTCCACTCTGCCCTGAGGGAGGCTTCATCATCAGGCCTTGGTCCTCGTCCTGCTGCTGCTGGCCGGCCCGTCTTAACTCATCCATCATGTTGACAGAGTCTGGAGACTGAGGAGAGGCCAGGTCTACCTGGATGGTCGGCACATTGTCCGACGTCGGCTTTATGCTGTAGGCTTGTGGGTCTACAGGCAGGACAGAGGTACCATATCAGGCAATCAGCTTTAACATAACTTTGAAAAGGGATTGAATATTATTCCATGATGCCATCTGCGTGCATGAAAATAAGATATACAAGGGGGAGAGGAATGCAATCAACAAATATTAAGATCAACAAAGGTACCAATGTACAATGACTGCACAAACTTTTGGGATATTTCACAACACAACAAAACTAATGCCAAATAAGACAAGATGATTTATAATGCAACACATGCTGCAAATAATTCAACTTTTATATCCAAACTTAGAACGAAAAACACAAGCTGAAGTTCCAATATATCATGCTTGACTGTAATCTATAAATAGTGGGGAGGTAACTGTGCAGAAAGTCACGGTTTGGCTCATATCCACGTTCAGGAGTCACGGTTCGGTACATTGGGGGGAAAAACAGTCAGGATACTTTTGTCTTCATTTGTCAAAGACAGACATAATCCTTTTGGTGGGGCCTGAGGTAGCATTCTGCCCACTAGCAACTTAGGGAAACTTTTTCCATTATAAAAACGAGGAACATTTCAAACACTACTGTATTACTCTGTACTAATACTCAACACTTTCTCCAAAAGGTAACGGCTCACAATAAGCTGTAAAACTGAAAATTAACAGAATGAACCTGTGCAATAGGAGGAGTGATTTATTAGTTCCACCTTGGCTGTGTTTAAACATTCAAAGCAGCAAAACATTCATCATGCCCGTTATTGGCACATCTGGGTGATGCTGTCGAATGTGTGTTGTGCTTGTTTTTAGTCTCATGCTCTACAACAGTGTAGCAACTCTGACACATTGTCCTGGTCTTAACACACCTCTCCTCTGCTGCTGTTGTAGTGGACTGGGAACCAGCAGGTGAGTCTCCCAGCTCATGCATTTCATTTGCGCTCATTACAATGTACTTGACTGGAAAGACAATCCACTTGTTGTACTAACCTCAGTAACGATGCAACTAAGGATTATTTTCCTTGTGGATTAATCTGCTCATTAATTTCTCGATTAATCGATAAATTAATCTATAAAATGTTCCATAACTCAAAACCAGGGGTCGCGTTAACCAGATATTCTCAGTCATTGACCCTTTTTTTTTACAACAATGACCGGAAAATCTGAAGGCCGTCAGTCATTTTGTCCGGTTGCAGTTACCACCCCTGGCCACATGGTGGCGGAGTGCACAGCCAGTGGCTGCCGTTTTCACACTGCAGAGAAAAAGTCATTCATCTGCTTCATGTAGCGTTGTTGGGCCCTGGACACACCGGACACGTACTGCTGCGGAAGTCCTGCGAGTGTACTCGCAGGTGCTTGACTGTCCACACAGGCAGTGCATTTCTCCTGCGCTCTCCGTGCCGGTTAAACATCGACTCCACTCGTTTGTTCCCGTCAGTACTCGTTTTTTTCACTTCAACAGGTCATTTTAAACATGGGTAAGTCCATATTTCAATCATTTTTCATACCGTAATAAGTTAATTACAATTTGTCATTGCATATCCATGTATTGAGTGTGTTGGAAAAACACTGGGCATATTGTTATTGACCATTTTATTTATGTAGTTATGTCTGTAGGCTCGGTGACACAAAATTAAAATTGCAACAAAGTCATTAGGGTATTGAAAAATGTGTTTGGTTATGCACTGTTGTGTTATTTTAAATTATAAACACGGTATTTTACTGCTCTGCTCAGCGGCCTGTGTGGACAGTCAGATAGGTTAACATGGGCGCCGATTGAAAACTACCTCCGCTGCTGGGCGCTGCGCTTCGGTTCCGCGTCCAGTGTGTCCAGAATGGCACGGGTGTGTGGATGTCTGTTCATCTTTTCGTTCATGTCCTTATTAATGCACACTTTATAACTTGCTTGTTGGATTTATTAAAAACGAACGAATGAAAACTAAATATCTTTGTATATCTTAAAGGAAAATTAAAATGACCGGTAAAAATAGATTATGACTGGATTTTTATGACCCTGTCGGTCAAAATGACCGGCGACGAAAAAGTCTAGCGCAACGTCTGCTCAAAACAAAGGAATACGTCACACATCTATTTCCAGACAGGTGCATAGGAGAGGGACGAGCAGAGTAAACCTTGTAGAAAAGACTCACGTCCCACTGTCTACCTTGCAAACATACTGATTTTAATGCGACAACTTTTCGGTAACTAGACCTTCATCAGGCAAAAATGGTGAAAATATTTCTATTACCATTCACCAAAGTCCAAGACAATGCCCTCAAATGTTTTGTTTTTTGGGGGATTTATTTAATAGTTGACAACTAATCGATCAATCGGTTAATCGTAGCAGCTCTAATCTACATACCACGTATTCTCTGTGTGGCTGCGTGCACTGAACCGTGACCCCTGACCGTGATCTTCCGTAAAGACAACGGTTACAGCCCTGGTAAACATCTAAAACAACTCATCTGAGTTTGGCTTCATCAATCATGAGATCCGCTAATTAGTGATGGATAATTAATGAATGTTAACAAGCAACATAATTGACACATGCATGTTAGGGTCACTGTTAGGTTATCACAACTCAAAATGAATCTTCTCTAAGCCCACCACCTACCTGGACAGTTTTTGTCCCCTTTCTGCTGCTGAGCAGGTTTGAAATCAGTATCTCTGCCTAAAATGAAACCACACACTGGTTTACATGCTGGCTGCCACATGCAAACATATTTCCATCATTGGGGAAATATCTGTTACTGCAGCTGTGAACGGTGCTTTCTGCTGTGTTTGTTTTGTGAAAGCTGCCCATGAGCCTCACAATATATAATGTCTCATCCCAGTGGGTCCCGTCAGTGACATGGTATATTTTCTCCTATTGTTTCACATGGTACCTGTCAGTATGATGGTGGTAGCTATCGAGTGTTTGTGTTTGGCTGTGGCTAAGATGGATGTGTTTACCTGAGGCCAGTCTGGCTCTGCACATGGTGGGGGAGTCAGGGGGAGCAGGAGGCACCGTCAGGTAGTTATTCATGTCTTTTATCTGGGAAAACAGGCATATTGTTTGCTCATGAGATGATTGCGCCGTCAGCATGTAATCACAATGTAGCAGTTACACAAAGCAACCTCCGTACAATGTATACAGGAAATACACATTCTGCCTCCTTTAATTGTTTGGGAGGCGCTGCAGCCAAACAACAACAGTTCAGTAATTCACCACTGATCAATATCTCGGAGAAACTTCATTTAAATAATGTGCTTTGGTAGTCAATGCAGAAATCCTCTTGAGTCTCCAGTTGCTTCTGGCACATTCAATTTACCCCAAAACAAGAGTCTACTTTCATTATGTAATTACAGGCTGATGAAATGAAAGTTTGTGGTAGGGCCACTCAGCCGTGCGAATAAATCAGCCCCTATTTGTGTTGGGAAAATGAATTTAGGCGACTGAAGGTAGAGTCTAATTAGAACACTAATCATAGTTTTTGCTGAATCATTTAACTGATGGTGGCCTGGTGTGAAACGAGAAGAGCTGCTCTTCATCTGTCTACTGTGTTTCTCCTGATTTTTTCACCTGATTTTTACTTTGTTATACACCAGATCATATGACGTCTCTGTTGCACAGTGACATCACAAAATGTCTTCTTTAGCATTGACTAATCAACAGAATGTGTATTGATCAACCCTGCTGTGACCCGGTGTCAATGACATTCGACAAAGCAGACAGCAGGATCTGACTGATTCATGATTTAAGAGGTGTAGCCCTCGCTGAGGCCGATAATCGTACCTTCTTCTCCAGCTCGATCATCTTTTGCTTCTTTATAAGGAAGTCACCCAAGCCGTCCTCATATGGATCAGCCACCAGAGTGTGTCTGTTGTAGGAGCGCAGCTGAGAGAGAGAAGACACACAAAGCATCTCAGTTTAACTGTGCAATTTAATTATTAAGATAAAATATTAAAGCAAACAAAAGAGGTTTTTGGCATGTTTTATTTCTGTTTATTTCAAAAGCCCTGTAAGAGTTAAGCCCATATTTATGTTTGGTAAGAATTTCTGTGTTGATATGACATCATATAAGTTCATATCATTATAGTTATGTTTATCTTTACTTTATTTATATGTTGGAATGCAGGCAAAAGTTATTTACAACAGGTATGGTGCCATAAGGCAGTTTAGTGCTCATGACAAAAAGAGAGTGTGGACAAATTCATGTGTAAAAAGACAACGTGAACTTTGTGTTTGTGATAAGTTGTTGACCGTGTTATGCGGTGTTGAAGTATAATAACAAGTGATATGTGAGAATATATAGAAATAGGACATGGAGTTTGTAGTGGACTGTCAGAGATGTAATTTTGGAAGGACTTGACATGCCATTTTGTTTTCTTTTTTGCACTCTCAATAAACCCCGTTCAGCGTTTTCCCTGCCTCAGTTGAGTACTGTGGAGCTCCAGAAAAGGAACAGAAACACAAGTCAAAACCAAGACATCACACAAACTTAGTGTCCTTGGAAATGTGGTATGTTGCAATGGCCACTTCAAGACCTGCAGACGACAAAACAAGGTCTCTACAGCTTAAAACAAGTTAGATTTAAGACTTTATAATGCCACTCTGAATGAAATTTAAGGGCAATTTTACAATAACCAAAATTGAAGAAAAAAAAATCAATTCATGAGATTTAAAGATAAATTTGCTGAAATGTAAAACGTAAAACTTTTGTCTATGGTGGAGACGAGGGTAGAACAAACTGGGAAATACTTGGTATTTGGTGGCAAGTTTTCTTGGCAATTTTGTGTTTCTCACTCTGCATGTGGTATTCCACTGCTTTGTTTCCAATCGTACTGAGTTTGGCATTAAGTACAGTGTGCCTTACATGCATTGCACCTTTCAGCCACACAATGAAATCTTGATTAAATCGCAAATTTTCACTGAATTTGCACTTCCCTGTGTCGTCCTGGATACAGTAACAGCTAGCTAACAGACAGTGGATCCTCTGCTCTGGGCATCCTGGCCAGGAACAAAATATGAGTGCTGTTGATTCCACTATCCTTAACTGCATGATGTTAATGCAAAAAACATTCAGCAAATCATTTAAGAAAAAAAAAACAAAAAAAAAACCCAAAACTTTACCAATTATTTTGAGATTTTAGAATTCGACGTCAGATAAAAATGATTTATGAAACCCTACATCCCATGCCTGAGTATTTTTAAGACTTTTAAAAGACTGATTTAAGACACTGATACAAATTAAGACCTTACTTTTAGACTAATGAATTCAATTCCTTGTAAGACTTTTTAAGGATCCACAGGAACCCTGATAAAAGCACATTTGTGGAGGCCATTTTGACCACAAAGGAACAATGCTCTTAGCCTGTGCAAATCAATGAAAATTGCTTTGCTGTGTCCCTAAAAATCAAAGTCAGTATCAGTCAGTGTATGAGGAGCTACTGATTTAATTCTAACTCCAGCAATCAATACACTACAGCCTAATATGCCAGAGGTACCAGTGGTGTCAGTGCAAATCAATACAAGTAGTGACATGCTCTGAACTCCCAGTAATACAAGACAATACATCTTTAGCTGACACAAATAAGATATGTCTTATTGTTCATGTAGCAGTGTTACCCTCATTCGTGTCCTCTGAAGGTTACTCCTGAGGATTTTCCTGATCTCCTCCTCTCTGCCTTTAGGCAGCTGGGGCAGCACTCTCTCTGCAGGTTTGGCGGGAGGAGGCTTCTTGGGCTGGATGTTCCTGAGAAAAGTGGGGGAAAAATCTATGACTACATGCAATACAGACACACACACACATCATGTGTGCTTCTGTAAAAACACATGACAATCAACGACGTGATAATAATGAAACCACTGAAATCAGAATTTCCTTAAAAATGTCCTTCTAGTATCGACTGATCAGATGACTGACAGCGAGTGTCGAACAGTGTGAGCTGTCAGTAACAGCTCGTGTAACTGAGCAGCCAGTGTTTTAGAACAGACACCAGGAAAATAATCTATCAGCTCAACAGTAGCTCTTTCTGTAACGGATACTCAGTATCAGCAAAGTAAGTGGCTTGTTATCTGTAAAGTGATGCTATTACTGTTGTATCTGGCACTGCTGAATTAATTTCACAGACAGGTTTGACCTTGTCCACTCTTGGTTTGAGAGCGGTCGAGTGGGGAAGAAAATATAATTTCTACTGAGATCAAAGTGGTGAGCAAAGTAATTGTGACCTCTGAGGATCCCAACCAGTGTATCCATCTGTCTCCAGCTTTTATTTACATAAAACATTTAGCAAAGACGGACTCACACTGGGAATTAACACTGACCAAGGCTTAATTTAACAATTTATCACTGACTACTTCATCCTGCAGATGTGAAATTAATGAGGCTGATGCAGCTGTGTACAGTGGGTGTTTTTAGAGGTTACAGCATACGGGCACCCTGGGTAATGAAAACCACAAACTCCTCGCCACTTGCAACATGACAGGTGAGGTGATGATGACAGTGCTGTTAATGTAATAGCAGCTACAAAACAGCTCACAACTGTGACCCATCGGTGCTCCTGTAGTGTTGTGCTCTCTTAAAAAGAGATTTTCAGTCGATATAACTATAGAAATGAAACAAAACTTAAGGAGTTATAAAAGCAATACGCATTAAACATGAAATGACAGACTGCAGAGTGCAGTGTAGGTCATGTAAAACAACGTGTGAAAATAGAACTGTTACTTCCTGTTCCATTCAAGGCTGTGACAGGAACTACTGCAGTTACCGTAATTCTGTTTATATCATGTTGGCATGTTTATTATTATGCGTCCAAGTTAACTCAAATACATGAGCATTGCATTATGAATTATCAATTAATTTAGCAATAAATGTATTTTTAAATCATTTAAATTGCCTTCTCTTGGTATCATAGTGATGAACTTTACAACACAAATCTGCAGCTCCTGTCGGCTGTATGGAGTTGTATTGCTAGATACGGCCCACTGTTAAGCTTTCCGGATGCAGCTGCACTGTTCTGGTTCACTCTCACTTCTCTCACAGTGTTATTTTTGCTCTTAAAACCAACTGCACTCCCTGCTCGGCACCAAACAGCAGACAGACACAGTTAGCTGCTAGCTGGTGAACACAGAGCAGCATTTAGCAGCTAAAGAGCCAGGAATTTCCCTCAGGAGTTGGTAGAGACCAAATATGCAGCTAGAAGAGAGTTAATACTGGACAAAAACACTACTCCAAGTGAGTGATGATGTTGCTTTTTAACAGCTAGATGTGTACATCAGAAACTATTTACTAACAAGTTCACAGTATCAACTTAAAAGCTGACAGGTTATGTCAGTGTTGTGTTGACATTGTTCCCCCCTAAATGGCCATAAAAGTCAGTTATTGCAGGATTAAGGACTTTAGTCTGGACGTTTTGGTATCCTGTGTGTGGTAACTCAGAGTACGAGAGACTACAGTACTCACTGCATGGAAACTGTGGAAGGCACAGCAGAGGGCAGCTTCACTCCCCCTCCGCTCTCCACAAGCTCAATGGCCTGTTTCATCTCCATCTTGTGGTAGAAGGCGATGAGCTGTGGCTCCTTGGAGCGCTCGCCTGCAATCAGGCACTTCTTCACATACTTCTTGTTGAAGCGGTTCAGTCTGGGGGGAGGAAATGAGTTACAGATGAATACAGAGAACAGGGGAAAAGGACAGGTATGTGAGTGAGAACAGGTCAGAGACAGATGTGAGAGGTTTGACACATGGTGCATAGTAGAGGGAGAAAAGACATTACATGTGGGAATCGATCACTGACAGCAGTAGTTCCACATTTAGAGTGGAAATCAATGTAGAGCTAATGTGTATTCTCTCAAAGGATAAACCAATTAGATTATAACAGAAAACAATCAATGACCATTTTGACAAATAATAAAGGGAAACTTTCACTCACTGTTTTACTCAGTCAACAATTTAATGATTTATGTGTAAAAATATTACTTTGCATTTTCTGTGATGATGACAACAAAAGTTTAATGTCAGGTAAATATAAAATCCATACTTGTCCTTCCAGTGGTGGTGTCCGTAGTGTCCACAAATGTCCTCGATTCCAGTGAGTAGGTGGTCGAGGAACTGGGGATAAAAAGAGGCAGAAAATTGTCTTTTAAAAAGGAGACGAACAAAAACAAACCAATGCCATTTAGAGCTCTTTAATTATTGAAAGACTAATTTCCTCCTTGTTTTCCTTTTCTTAAATGTCCGTATGTAGAGTAGACCACTTAAAGGCAAACTGTGAAATGTGTTTTTGGTGTATAAACTGTCATTTATGACAAACAAAGTTAATTAACTGTATTTAGGTACACACTAGCACAGAAGACGTTACGCAGCTGCATCTTGTCCGTTTCGCTTCACCAGTTACCATTCCTCACAATAAAAACACCCTGCAAGGTAAGACTGCCAACATCATTATCAACAACAGCAGGAGATAAGCTTTAAAATGGAAGTCGGGGGAGAAAACCAGCAGCCAGGTGACTGAACGAACAGTGTTCATTAGCTGTGGCAGCACGCCTGCTCAGAGAACCACAGAAATGTACAGATGCATTTGTTGTTCAGACTGCAGCCGGCCACAGGTCGCCCTGCTGCTCTGACTAAGCCTGCAGATGACAGGCTGACAGGCAGAGTTGCTATGGGAACACGTCATTAAGCAGAGCCACAGAATTTACTTCTGCTTTGTCACAAGAGACTGATTTATGTAAAGGCTGCCCGGCACTGCTGGGGCGGAGGTGAAAAAGTCATTTTAAAAAGTGGCAACTGTATGAAAAGTTTTTATAGGCTGTCAGGTCTAAAAGATTAATGGTGAGACAATACAGCAGTATATTATGAAGCATTCTCCTCTGGTTATATCTGGAGACTGGGTCATAAAAGTATTCTTCTTTTCCTACCAACACTTTAACTCCTCTCACCAGTTTACTCTGTTAGCTTAATATGTTTTGTCATTTGGACATGGTAATGGTACAGGTATACATGCAGCTGTGTGTGTCACACTTTTTAGCCATTACTAACTTCTACTATCCCACAAACTACTGGACCCATCAGCCTAATATTTTATGTGCACATGCTTGACTGTATGCTTAGAAGCACTAGTGATTGAGGAGATTCACAGTGGTTGAAAACCTGTTTCATTGACAGTTTTATACCATCACTAACTGCTGACCCCTCACTCCTCTGAAAGCAAATTCACATAGGAACAGGCATTACCAGCAATCAACCAGGCTAAAAAACAAGCTTTACATTGTCTGTTGCAGACCACTTTTTGGCCTTTGTTGTTGCTCAAAAATCGACATCCACAAAAAATAAAAAATTGGTCTCATTTTAAACTGGAGCATCTGCAGATGAATTCCATACCTGCTATGTTATGATACACTAAAGTTAAGCACAATACAAGATAATCAAATCCCTGTTTATGTTATCTTCCCCGCCATTTTGACTGTGAGGGAGCCGTGAGGGACAACTGAGTGAGCTTCAACTTCTTTCTTTAGGAAGAGGTTAATTGGACATTGTTTGCAAGGTTTGTTTCCATATAGCCTGTCTAACTCTGGTCACACCTTGATAATGTAACCTGCATATTGTCTCACCCTCATTCCACTACTGTTATGCACAGACGCTGGACAAACAGCCAGCTCTGCATTCCCTGTTCCCCACTGACATGACCCCAGACACACCTGACAGAGATCTACACTCAACTTAGTACACTTTTTTTAGTTAAAAAAGAAAAAAATTAAATATTCTACTCAGGTGCACAAATGTTATGATCCATACGTGATTGTTACACAAGGTTACCAGTGTCATTGTGAGCAACATTTTGTAGTCGCTAGGCATTCTGGGTTGTGATTTAATCCCCACCACAGTTATAAATACACCAAGTTAAATCACTAAAAGTGATCCACAGCATCTCCGTAACAGATGGACAGGTATGTCACCTGGCCACTTGCCAGAATAAACACATAAATACATTCACAGCCTCCACACCACAGGACGAGGTAGCACTCTTAGATTTAACACTACATCCTGGCCCAGTGTGACTGTTTTGCCAGCCAGCTCTGTTAACACTAATCACCGGTGTTATACAGCGGAGGAGACATTAGGACAGACTGTTCTTTTAGCCTCGAGCACTGGCAACTTAGTGGAAAGCCCCAGGGGAGGCTGTGTGTGTGTGTCTGAGCTGTATTAATAGCTGTAAAACACTCAGGGATTGTGGAGCATGGTGGTCAGTCACAGATGTTTGAGCACCAAAAACTGTGTGTTCAAGCTATATTTAACTAGATGGTAAAATTGTTGCAGTTATGAAAGGGGGAAACAAAGCTGTCATGTTCTCATTCACTACGCTGTGCAAGTATACTGCTATAACATGAAGTACCACCATACAGCCAGCAGGTGGAAGCAGCCATCTACATTTGAAAACAAACTTAATGGCCTCTGATTCTTGCTACTGAAGAAGGACGTGACATTTTACATAACTACAACTAAAAGGAAGGTGTAACACCATCAGAAAATCGATCCCATATCAACATTCAAATATTTGCTGTGTATTTTTCGATTTCAAAATGTTATATAATGGCATTATTATTTGTTATGTTTGTACTTCTGCAAAATAGAAGGCATGGCAGGAAGTGACTACATTGATGTGGCTTAACAATGAGGCTCTGTGAAAAAGGAAGCTGATGAAATTATAAGTATTTTCTATGTGTATCACATTAATTTATACAGAAGATGTCATGTGGTTCAAAACATTTCATTTCATTTCGAAGGCTCTGAGTTATTAATATGTATAAACCATCAAGACATCATTCTGATCATGAAAGCTGAAGGGAGAGGTCTTACCTGGGTGTGGATTTCCTCATTAATCGACCGCTTGGCCTCCTGTTTCTTCTTCACTGCCAGCAGCTCCACCAGGGGTTTGATGGTCATGCCCTGCAAGAGGGATGAGGGGAACAAAACATAATCCATTATTCACCTCCTGACCTTAGCTAAAGGCGGATGGTAGGCTCTTATCACCAACTCTGTGTAAGAGTGAAATGAGACGGTTGCATGTGGATTTTCAAGGGCTTGTATCCTAAATGTTTTATAATCTTTGTGTGTGGCTTACAGATAACAAACTGAGCGACGACGCTTGAGTTTTAATTCACTGAAGTCAAGCAGAAACTAAGTAGTATCACACTTCACTAGCTGGCACATTTCCCAAGTTCTGCAACGGCTTATTAACAAACACAGCAGGTCTTCACACAGCTTTTCACAACAAACTGTTTGTCGTTACTGTAAATCTCTCAACACTTAAGAGGGTGACAACATGTGGAAAATTACAGATTTAAGCATTAAAGATCTTTAATAAACCTGCAAATCCACGTCCAAGCGAAATCCTTCTTATTATCAACAACTCAAAACATTACTTTGTGCCTCCACTGTTCCCTGGACAGACTTCTTTAAAGTATACAAGCAGGTGAGATGTAAGACACAAAGAGATGTTTCTTGCAAGCGTCAGAGAAATCCAGAACTGAACCTACAATGCTCTGTGGAGATTTATCTATTTTCAGTTACAGTAAAACCAAGTGTTATCTTCAAAGCAGCAACTTGTTCGCACGGGGGTTTGATGATTCTATTCTCAAGAGAAATGTGGCTGCAAACACAACTGCTAAGTGAATGCATCACCAGTTTGAATTGTGTGTACTCATTGTGTTTGTTCCTGTGTATACAGTTGTAAAGCAGGAATTGAAGTGCTTCTAAACACTCATCCCACGTTAATAAGCAAACAACTCAGATGTTAAAGCTGAAACAGTCTTTTCCTCTTTTTCTGGCACCAGAAATTTTTTCTTTTATTCTCAACAGTTGAAAGTATGTTTCAAACCTAACCCCACTGCTGTTTTACTAGAAGAACACTGTACTCATGTGTAATGACAAGGTGTATTTCTGGTCAGCTATGCACTGCCACAACAGAGTGTTGCCAGGAACATAAAATCAAACTGTGATGTTTGGGTACTGTTGAATTATAACCAGTCCTGTGTGTGTGCATGTGTGTATCAGCCTCTCTGCACCTGAAACCCTGAGCATATCATTCTGCTCCCTAAAGAGATTAAGCCAGCCATCTGGTTAACTTAGCAGACTCAAGTGGATGACAGAAGATTCCTGCTCTTTCATAATATCCAGTCCTGCTTCCCCGCATGTATGCCAAGGAATCTACACTCATATCACCTCGTGCTTATTTCTATTCAAACGCGCAGATCGCACATAAAGATAGTCACTGACAACATTAATTCATGCCTTCACCCTAAACAAGAAGGGAGTTAATATTTCATTATTATCTATCCGGTTAACTTATCTCAAAGTCAACAGATTTTTTTAAATGGGCTTTTGGCTGGATGCCTGCAATAACAAGTGGGGTTAACACAAGTTTGAGAGACTTTAAGGTTCCATGACATAAAATACGTCAGTAAATACCTCAGCTCTTAAATTCTGAAGCCTTTACTTGTTTTAAAAAAGGTGGTTGCTAACAAATGGCTAAATGGCTTCTGGTGATTCCACTTATGTTTTAAAAATAATAAAAAAAGTATTTATTTGTGATTATTATCTTGCTGAACAAACATGTATATATCATAAACAAAATCCAATGGAAAATTTCCCATCTGTTTTTTGCCGAGGAAACCAGGGCAAACTTAACTGCCAGGTCGGCTTATTAAAACAAAGGTAATTCCTAGGGCTGCCCTGTAATAGTCAACCAAACGTTAGTCGACCAGAAAGGTCATTACTCTGCAAGATTTCATTGGTCACTTAGTAGCAGGGGGAAAAAACAAAAAAAACAACAACGTGAAACTCTATTTGGAGCTGCACTGTGTCAAAAAAACAACAAAACCTATATGACTGGACCATGTGGGAATTTAATTTGAAAGGACAGACATAGGAAGAGGCCACGCTCAGCAGTCAGACAGGAGTCACAAACCAATCACAGCCAACAGACATATTTCCCTTCTTCAGTAAATATTAATTCTGATAAATATGGAAAAGTTGATCATGTTAGTGCAGGGCTACCCAGAGTTTTACATCTGTCCCATGGATGGTAGGCCTACACACTTATAAACAGCTCCTGGGAGAAGATCAGCTCTGCACTCTTGATTTCAGGTAAACAGGTACCGTGCTTGATAAGGTTGCTTAGCAATCTCAGATGCAATCTGCCACCGTACTCTTAAAAGCTGGCACAAAAAGGTCACAAAAGTAGCGCCCAGTGCCTGACCTCATGTTTTCCAGGCAGTTAAAGACACAGCAATTTTACACTCCCTGATTTCCAGGGCTGGTACCTGTGGTTATTCCACAGGCTAGTTAATAACAAAGGAAATCCAAAGTGTGGGATCATTTTGGGAAGGTGAAGGACGAACCCAAGGTGATATGTAAACTCATCTTCATTGGTCGACTACAAACACGACGTATCATCTGAAACATGGAAGTAGCTACATGCCCATTAGCCACTTAGCACAATCATTACTGCTTTGCCGACAGCGTCATTAACAGGCGGCTCGCTCAGTGTGTGATGTGCACTTGTAGATAAAATATAGGCCTATATTAATGAAGGTTCATTAGTACGGTTTTGTATTTCTCTGTAATGTAGCACAGTGTTAACAATGTTACTGATACTATTCTTTCTCACACCTTCAACTCAAACCATTGTGTTGCCCCACCCAAAATATAATTTTAAAACGTAAATTAATACCATAAACACGTGGGCGACTTGTCGACTAATGGCCCTAAATGATGACTATTGGTCGACTAGGAAAGTTATTAGTCGAGGGCAGCCCTGGTAATTCCTGCAGCAGTCATATTCTGTACCTCTGTTTTATTGTGGGGGAAATGTTGTCTCTTAGAAAAGACCAGAGACCTGTTTTCAGTTGGATGAACAATGAATCCTCATCTCTCTATGCTTGTGAAGATGTTTGGTCCTCATAAATAGAGAAATATGAAATTATTTTCTCCTCTACGGCTGGATAATGAATGAAGCATTTTTAAATAAATGGTCTGAATACTTACAATAGTTATATTGACAATACATCAGAAGTAAGCCAGATATTAAAACACTGTTTCTTACATCAACTATTATCAAGAAAATCTGATAATATATCATGCTGAAGATTCTTACTTCATATTTCCTGGACTAGCTCTCTGCATATAAAAATACACACTCAAGCTCACTCTTACTCACAGAGTCATGCTTTTAAATAGCTCCATATTGCAGGTGAAAGGAGCATCTACCCTCTCCCTCCTGGTCTGCATCTGTCTCAGCATCAGACTGCCAGAGCTGAATCCAGCAGCATCAATAAAACATGTTTCTGATCTCGCCTCTGAGGGGAGAGAACACGTCTTCAGGGTTTTATTTTAGCTGCTTCCATTCTGGGTCCGATTCACATCCAAGAATCATCCTACACTTTCACTGGGAGGCTAGTTTATCCGACACCGCAGGGCTGAGGCAGTTTATGGTGCTGTGTTTGTTTTGTTAAGGTTCATTCCGTGAGAAGATTCAGCCGGAGTGTGTCTCTACATAAAACATATTTTGTATTCCTTCGGCATATGTTTCACATTTGATGCGTAAATTATTTCACCTGCCAGTCCGTCTGTCTGGCAGCATACTTCAAAGCAGATGTTGAAATTACATTTTCTTGACCGAGCTAGAGTGGTTTACTTCAAGACCAAGACGGTCTGACCACTTGATGTGACATCAAATAGGCAAACCTGTGTTCCTTCATGTCCAATTCCCAACAAACATTTAACTGAATGGTTGCAAATAAAAAGTTTGTTCTGAGGCAGACTGGTGTCATTTGTGTACCTTGTGTTTGTTTGTCTGTGTGAACTCAAACGGCGATGATTGCGAAAACTCAATTTAGACTTAACAGGCAAATATGCATCACAAAAAAGGAGATTTTTAAAAACCAATATAGTTGGTGATGAAAGACGCAATGAAATGGGTGACATACAAAAGGCATGAATAGGGGCGTCGGTGGCTTAGAGGTAGGTGTTGCCGCAGTGGCCCGGGTTCGACTCCAGCCTGTGGCCCTTTGCTGCATGTCACTCCCTCTCTCTCTCCCCCTTTCACACTTAACTGTCCTATCGATTAAGGGCAAAAATGGCCCAAAAAATATTTTTAAAAAAACAAAAAACAAAAGGCATGAATAAAACCCACAGTCTCAAACATGGAACAGTGAAAGAGTCAAAACGCAGAAATCTCTTCACGTGTGCTCTGATTGTGGTCATGAAAACATCCCATAATAAGGTTAAGATTTGAGGCAGGCTGAAAACAGCAAGCCAGGCTGAATGACACATTTTCTTCTTCAAATAGGAAATACTAGGTACTCGTACCTGAACAAAGACAGTGAAGAAGATCACAGTGATGATGGCAGTGAGGAAGATCTCTCTCATGGCAAAGTGTTCCTTCTTCAGCAGGAAGCCAAGGGAGAAAGCGATGGCACCTCGCAGGCCACCGTAGGCAACAATAAACTGGTCTTTGGTGGTCAGCTTGACGATGCGGAACTTGTTGATCACGAAGGTCAGACCAACCACACCTGGGGACGACAATGTAATGTGAAAGCAAGTTTGGGGTTTGTGACTGTGTATGCATTTTACAGACTGAGATCTTACAGTGTCCTTTCTGACATTTTAAGATGCCAGTGCTTGCCATTATGATAAGACCATAACAAAAAAGTATACCTAAGTCAAAATAACACAATTTTTGTGTGCTGTTCACACAGTCGTTGCTTTGATTTATTTTCACATAACGACACTTGATGTAGCCAGTCCATCACAGTGAAAATCTTATCTGCTTTTCTCCCCCAAAAGCATGCTTGGTAATGCGTTGTCCCTTTTTTCCAAACAATCTGCACTTGTGGATATGGTGTTATTATAGTGGAAAACCCATCTCCAGCAAAGTCTGCTATTTGAATTTGGAATAAATGAAAACCAACTGCAGCCTGGAAGATTAAAAACACTAAAGCATTCTTTGGAAAGTAGGTCACAGCACTGCAAAATATGTCATTTGCAATAAACAACCAACAAAGAAGTGCCTGTTATGAGGACCAGGAGATATAAAGTTTCCAGCGTCCCTGCTGCCATATACATGTTAACAATAGATACTTAACTGTTGTCAGTATATTGCTTATTTGCACTGCAGAACTTCCAACTCAACCACTCTGTAAACTGTGAGTGCTTTCACACCTGCCCTGTTTGGTTTGGTTCAGTTGAATTCTAGTTTGTTTGCCTCCTAACTGTGGTTCGTTTGGGCAGGTGTGAACATATCAGTCACACTCGGGTGCACGCCAAAACAACCGGACAGACATTCTCGAGGAGGTGGTCTTGGTCCAGTTACTACCAAACTTTGAGGTGAGAACGTGTTCCGACCACAGAACTGCAGTACAGCCCTGTAAGGGACACTAAAGACACTTTGGGCAACCTATAACCTGCAAAACCATTGCAATGATCATTTAACTGACAGGAACTGACAAAGAACTGCTGAGTTGTTTTCCATCACAAGATCTTGTCTCATGTGATGCAACTTAGATATGCATGACTAGTGACTGCAACAACTCAATCACAGACAACATATTAGGGTTTGGAACGTCTACTCAAAGCCTTAACAGCTCCTCACACTAAGAATGTCAAATAAAGAAGTCAGGATGCACGAATGAATGTGCCTCATCGTTCTTTCACTTTCAATCTCTCTCTCTCTCTCTCCAGCAATGTAAATTTCTCTAGTATGACAAATCATCAACAGAAGGACTTGTGACAGACTGATGTCAACACGAAATCCTTTGCAGCGCTTCCTCTCACACACTGACAACTTCACGATGGAACCTGATGGTGAAATTTAGTCCTGTCAGTGTTTCCAGTTCCCTTTTCTCCACACAAAGACAGCCTTTTTGTGTAACTTGCAACTCACTTCAAAGACTACCAGAATACACTTATCTACTTAGAAAATAAATTCTCAGCAAGTTTACTTGTGCGCTTTTTGGTTTGCAATTAAGCCCCGTTACTGAAGAATCTGTTAAATAAAGCACAAAATAAATAAAACACTTAATGGAGAATTCTGTGTAAGTGTAAATGTGTCATATAGAGATTTATCAGAACCACATTATCAAAAACATCTTGCGTGACTCAACCCCAAAAACGGACAACGTAACAAAGCAGCAACACTTTCTCTGTTCTAGGTCAACCGTTTCCCCTTCATACGGTATTGCTACACATTCCAGCATGGCACTATTGCGTGTATTTAAAGAAGTTGTGAGAATCACTGCAGCAGAGCTGACCTATGACCCGTGCCACCAGACACAGAATGACAGTGACGGTGACGAAGGTCCAGTTCCAGGCGTGAGGTCCGTCCACCGTGGCCACACCCAGAAAGATGAAGATCAGTGTCTCACTGACGCTGCTCCACATTTTCAGAAAGTACTTGATGGTGGTGTGGGACTTGTGGGATATGTTGGCCTCTACATAGGGTCGCATCACCGCTCCGCATGCTATTAACCTGGAAGGAGCAGAGACAAAGGTGTGCTCAGAGGAGATATGTATACATTTTTGGATGTAATCAAAATGAAACACTGTTTAACATATCATTAAAATGAAGCTAAGTAATCTACAAATTGCAGAGGAATGCCACCTTAGAAGAAGTGGTAGCTTTACTTGCATTATCAGTGATGACAGAGTTTTCCACTAAAGGAGAGCTGTATATCCGGCCTGAGTTCCACACTGACTTTGGAAACATGTGACGTCAAGATGTCTACCTCCCCGTCTGGTGACCACTTCTCTATTCCATTCTGCTGTCATGCAGTGTTTCTATGTTAAAACTGTAGAGGCCAGAAATGACCGTAATTCATATCCCATTAGCCACAGCAGCTGCTCAACATTCACCCGCCTCTCCCCCTCCATGTCAATATTGGTTTGGTTTTCAGGGCTTTAGGGAAATGATGAAAGGAATTCAGAGAAGTAAGCTGCTTTACTTCTTCATAAACACCTCCACAAATCTAGTTTTTGATGTGAGGTGCAAGAAGACAGCCACAGGCTTTGGAAGAAATCGTCCTTGAAGCTACGTGTCCTCCGGCCATGACTCAGAGGGGACACTCAGTATATCATCACCTCCTGTCTGCAACATCAATAACTCTGAGCACCATATACAGAAAATGTACTGAAACTACTGGAAGAGCTTATGAGAAATGGCGCCTCAGGGGATGTTGAGAAGCCAATAAATTGAGGCTGGGTTTAGGTGACGTTGGATCAGTTTAATTCATTACACCACTGGTTATAGCGAATGTAAAAAGCTACGATTTACAGCTGAGTTACTGTCGCAGAGGAAAGACTGAAATAGATTTTCCCTGCAGTTTCAAGGTTCTATATAGAGTATGACATCTCATCGCTGAGGAAGGATCCACATATTAAAAACATGTGATACAAGAGGGACGTCCCTGAAACAGCTGGAGTATTTCACAGATACCAGAGAGCACACTGGACACACTTGATCCTAAATTTGTAAATGCAGATCCTATGGAGTAGTAAAAGCCTATATGCCTATAAATGTATGCCAATAAAAGAAACCAATTAGGGTTTATGCTCAAAATTCAGGTTGTTTTTGGTGAAATTTGGTAAAAGCAGAAAATGATTAACCATACATTCACACCCCAAAAGGAAAATAATACTACGAACTAAATAAAGCGGTGGCAAAGTGACGTTTCACTTGTACAGAAATAACACATTTAAGTCTATTTATATAACCATCACCCAAACTTACGCCATGATGCCAGAGAGGTGGAACATCTCAGCTGACAGGTAGGCCATGTAGCTGTACACAAAGACAAAAAGTGGCTCTATGACACGTGTGTGGGAGGTGAAGCGTGATGTGAAGGCGGCCAGGATCCCATAGATGGCTCCCACTAGGACACCACCCAACGCAACCACCAGGAAGGAGATGACTCCCAGGAAACAGTCCACCACTGTCACCGTGCCAGCACCTGCAAACTCCTCAAACAGGTGGTATAACACCTAGGAGAGGAGGAGTAAATGGTTGTGAATAGGTAACAATAGAAACAAAGCAACAGGGTGTTGTTAGGATGACTCTAGTGTGTTTCATAAACCTTCACTTTGTGGATGTATTGATTCTGAGACTGTGTTCAAAAGAGGAGTATAGAATAAAGATGTCACGATGAATGTGCTTTTAAAATAGATTTGGCTACATGCAGAAAAAAAGACAGGATAAATGTCAGAGCAGACCACAAATCCACAACTAAAGGTAAATCATGACAGACTGGTGATTTGAAAAACTGTTAAGCCAGCAGACGTGTTGTCAGGTTCTGTCTTAGTTCTTACTGAACATAATTCTGGATATGTAAAGACTGAGTACATCCTTTAACTGTTCTGCAAGGAGCAGTTAAAGGATGTACAATTGTGCCAAATGGATAAAAAGATACTTCTGCACTGTACCAAGCCTTTGCTAAGTATCTCATTATGGGGATCTACACACTCCGAGAATGCCAGAGAGGCTAATCATGCAGATCAACTGCCAACCGCTCCGAGGCTGATGTGCTCTGCTTTGACTCTCACAAGAGCATGTACTCAAAACTGCCTGTGCCAATGATGGCATGGTGCCGCCCGGCTTGTTCAACTGTGCGCTGGAGCCAAACTTGTAGCTGAACATATGACCTGGAGACAGTGGGCAGATGTCCTGGTGATGGAGCAGATTTCTGGAAACATTTAGCACAGTTTTTACTTCAAGTGTTGTGACAGATGATGTCAAAAAAAACTGGCTGGTGAAGCTGAAGTTGGTGCATCAGATAGCTATGGTGCTAGCATTGTCAGTAACTTGATACTGTAGGTGGTGCTGTTCGTGTACAGGCCAACTGCTGTGCTGTGAGCTGAGGATTATTATGTGCTGAACGACTTGCAAGTGGATCACTTGCTGTGTGTCGACAGCTTAAGTCCAACTATAAGGTTTAAAAAAATATTCACTTAATACACAACCTGATCTGACAATAACACCCAGTGACTGAGTTTTTAGCTGCTTCACAAACTGCTGAGCTTAACACCAAATTTCTAATTTGTGTCAATGGGAAGCCTTCTGGGTGGCAAGTTTTACAAATGACTTGATGATGGTCTACATAAGGAGACTACGCTGTTTCTTTCTGGACATCAGAGTTTCACCTGCCACCCAATTACAGCTCTGATAATGATATATAAGTTTGTCAGGGCTACAATCAAAGGTTTATACCTAAGCATACCATATGCATTCTTGACTGAGAACTAGGGATGCCACTCAAGTTTTATGCCTCCAATTTCGATTATTATTATTTAATATTGAGTATCACCCAATACAGAGTCCTGATCCAATACTTCTTTCTTCCTAGATAGTAGAGCTGCACAGTGCAAACTTCAAGTACATTAAAGTTATTAAAAATCAATCCAGTGAATATGCTCGGCAACTGAAAAGCTCTACCATGCATTAATAAAAAGAGGCTGGATCCAAGCTGTTCCGTAATCTTATTATTTTAAAAAAAACAAACAAACAAACAAAAAAAACAAACACCTAAATAAAAAAATCCTTTCTGTAATCATTTTGGCTTTGTTGCTGTCTGAAGGGGAATTTATCTCTCCCTTTAATTCCCCAGTGAGAGAGTATTCTCCAGTGTTTGTTGCTTCCATGCAGTCTTTGCCTGTGTTACCTGAATGAACTGTATTCAACTGAGTGTTTATTTTTGATGTCTGTACTTTTTTTTACGCCAATTACATCAATTAATTGCTCTCATTGTTTTTTTGCTCGTGGGGCTTTTGTTACACTTGCAGTAGCATGATGAGCACCTGTGGTGAAACACTGTGTACCATAGATAAAAAACAGGCAAAACGCAAGATACTCTCTCACACTGAGATGAAATAAAACACATGCACATGACTTAGGTAAATAACCTAAATAAACAGTCTCAGAACAAAGAATATTTGCCTCCCTTTCATGTCTATTCAGCATGAGCAAAGTATAAAACATTTGCTTGCAGTGGAAAGGCAAATTTGCATCTTCATATTGTGTGGTTTTCAACTTTGGTGAACACCGACTGGCGAAGTCACAGCCTTAACCAATGGCGAAGCAGTATGTGTCCAAGACAAACTGATTTTTGTTGTGTCTAACCAGCCAATACCATATGATACTGACCATGAAAATCACAAACTGCCCTAAATAAGAGATGTGGCCTGGCTGGCAGTAAGTTGGGAGACAGGGATGGAAAATAAGAACACTGTAACATCATATTTTGCTGTATTAGCTAGCAAGCTAGCTTTCCATCATATCAGGCACTGCCCACATTCAGCACGAATATCGCAACAACGAGCAATAGTCACTCACTTGCCTGCATTCGCTCATGTGTGACCATGCCCTCATACTGTATTTTGCTGTTGTTTATGGTGTGTGGTGTTTGCCACAAACACAGAGTGGAGAGACAGATGGACAATCGAGATCTTTGAGATCAGATTGGGATATCCCTTCTAAGACGTGCTTCTAATCTACCAGTCTACCACATATTTCCTGTCCTGGTAACTCACCACAGTGACAGCATCATTGAGCAGTGATTCACCAAACACCAGGATGTGCAACAGTTCATTGATGTGTATCTCCTCAAACACAGCTAGCACAGCGACAGGATCCACAGCTGAGATGATAGAGCCAAACAGCAGACAGGGCAGCAGGTCTATCTGGTGGAGATTGGATGGATTGGCCGGCTGGATCTGACACACAGCATACAGCAGACCACCAATGAAGAAGGCGTTCCACAAGGTCCCCACAACAGCAAACATCAGGATGGTGCCGAGGTTCTCCATGAAGGGACGGATGGGCAGGAAGTAGCCGGCATCCAGGATGATTGGTGGCAGCAGGCAGAGGAAGAACAATCTGGAGTCCAGCACGGGGGGTACCTTTTCTCCAGCTAGTTTGATGAGCCCCCCGACCAGCAGACCCACCGTAATCAATAGGCAGCTCTCTGGCACGATACCGGACAGACGTGGAATCAGGTGGAACCCTGGGATAATGGAATGAAAAAAAGATAAGATGCAATGTCATGGAGAGAGACAAAGAACAAGAATGAGGGAGCGATTTATCTGGAAATCAATTAATGGACTCATTGCTTAAGGCCTTAACAGTATCTGTGATGCTCTGTGTGTTTGTTTGTGTTTGTGTGTGTCTCTGAGTGATGAGTGAGTTAGGACTATCTGGAATTGTTCCCATTGGTTTTCATTTTACAAAAAGCAACACTACAAAGGCAAACTGAATACTGTCAACTCCACAAGAACAATCAGCTGTGACAAACCACACTTCAGTGATTACAGGCACCACCCTGGTGCCAAATTTAACTTTTGCAGAGTTCTTAAGAAATTTCAGCATAAACCAGTATTTTGTGTTCGTAGGAAATGCAGAAGGAAAAACTTCTGATTTTGCATAGGTTATGCAGACATGTCAGAGCTTGCCTGCCCTTAAGTGCTCACTAGAACTACGACCTGTCTGTAACACAAACCAGCCACAGATATTCTCAGCCTGTGTTTAACACCTGAATAAAATGGTATCTCTGGCCTTTGAGCTGAAGGCTGGGTAAACAACACTGTGTGTGTGTGTGTGTGTGTGTGTGTGTGTGTGTGTGTGTGTGTGTGTATTGTGTCGTGTGAAGGTACTGGTATGACATATAGCCAACACAATAGCCTTGTGAATTCTTAAAGGAAAACATGGAAATAATATGCAAAACATTTACTGTAGACAGATCTCACATGACATGTTCAGCAAGTCAAGGCTGCCGTAATCCCACATTTAGGAGGTGAGTTTTAGAAAAAGAAAATGCTCCCAGTCAAACAAAAATACAATCTTTCAGCTTCCATTTGTCTTCTCTTTTACATACTAATCCAATTCTGGAGGAGTTCCACATAATTGAAATAACCTTATGCAATTATCTACTATTACTCAAGGCTGCATGGCTCACATGTCACAGCACAAGCGGCTCTGCAGGGATCTCCGAGAGATTGTTAATGTTAATGTCTTTACAAGCAGTGAGACTTACCGCCTAACTACAGACAAAAGCTGCTTGACTTTAAAAGGCTGTCTTTTTGACTTGAAAAAGGCTGGCACGACATGGGTAACTTAGTTAATATGGGTCTAAAAATACCATCACTCCTGAGCTGCTGAGAAGTTTGACATGAATCTCTAAACACAGACAAGGCTACATATACACACAGTGAGGTGACGGAAAAACTGCAGCCTGCATAACTAGTTAGCAAAAGAAGGTGAAGATTTCACAGAGACCACAGCATGCATCCCATAGTGAGAAGTCTTTCCTCGGCTATATTTACAGTACACTACAGCAGCACACGGACATGTCATCTTCCAGCTGGCACGGTACCTGCTGACGACATGCTGCATTAACACTCACACACAAACACACAAAGAAATATGAACCAAATAAGGCTACATGCTCACACACAAGCTAAACAATCTTCTAGGGGCAGATAAAGAATGGCATATCATGGTGAAACTTAATCTGCCAGCACTGCAAATAATACTGCCACTACAATAAACTTTGAATTTGACTTTTAATTTTTAATGTTTGAGTTATGTGCAACACGATCTCTGATGGTACACGCTCACATGTTGGCACCTGCTTTCAATGCCTCAAAAGGATTCAATGCCCTTGTGAATGGTACAATGAGAGCTGTATTTTGCAGTCAGTGTGCGAGTGTTTTTATGAGAGGCAGACGCAGAGGGCCTGACATGCTAATTGAGACATGTCAACAAGTTGTTCCTCATATCCACCCTGAGCTGCAGCTATTCTTTGGAAATATGTGGTCCACCCACCCCTATAATCTTATTTTTAAATGGATGAATAGAATTTTAGCCCATGTTGCTTTGTGAAGCTTGGATCAAAGCACCCACAGCAGCACACACGTTAAATTATCAAAAAGCAGCACGGCTACAAAGTGAGCTCTTCAAGACAAGAGTGGACGGTGCAGTGACAGCAGCACCATCTGCCACAGTAGCCACAGGGTGTGTTCCCTCCTGAGCCAATAGGGGTAGGGCAGGCAGGTGAACAGCTCGGGCCTGCTCCAGTTTGCTTACGTCTGCAGACTGAGGATAGTGGAGCAGCTAATTAATATTCACTTATGACCACATTGCACAGTTCGTTATGCGATGGCCAGGTCTTGCACACATGCTGCCAGAAAACAAGAATTACCACTGAAAGTCACGACATAAAAGATGGAATGTTGCAGAGCTTTGTCCAAAGAGTATGTCAAAGTATCAGAAGTTCTCTGAGGGAATTCAAGACATCTGAGGTAGGGGGAGGGGTGTCCATACTTGGGCAGCTTGAGGACAACACTATTAGTGTTTCAGCACAGAGGCTCAACAAGTGCATGTCTGTGGATTATGCAGCTGCATTCAGTTGTAGCTCTGAAGCTTTGAGGAAAGATAGCGAGGGAGTCTTTATCTTAAATGGTCTGATCTAAGGAGACCTAATTTTCCCACTGCGAGATGTCAGAGACTGAGCGCTCTTCTTTTTCCAATGCACTTTATTGGAAAACTGGCACCACCCACAGCTCCATAGAGGCTTAGCAGCCAGGTGGGCTGACAAAAGATATTCTGTGATAACTGCTTGAAACACAGTAAATAGAAACCTTCTGTGCGCACCCCCCCCCCCCCCGATGGCTTACATGGCAAGCAGGATGTAAATTCCACAGCTTGTAGCTTGTTCTGAGACTATCAACTGCACACAGTCTCTTCAGAGGAGACTCTAGGCTTCAAAATGAGAGCTAAATTAGCACCATGAATTACCACATTAATGTGCACAACATCTCAACCCCCTATAGACACTGCTACATAATTAAGAGGCCGTGTCTAAGCGTTTGAGACTTCAACACTGCACAGATCTCTGCTAAGAATGGATGACACCAGATAACGCAAGTGGGCCGGCACACCTCCAGTTGGCTAATTGGTTCCCAGCTGAACAGAATAGATTACAGTGACAGGCCTTCCACGGGATTTATACTCATAATAGCATTTTATGTGATTCTGCCAGTAACTGAGAGCTAATATCTGTTTGTTATCACCTTGCTTTATTACAATTGACTGTCAACACCTGCAAAGAATTCAATTAGTCCCCTTTTAACAATTTGGCTTTAGCAGAACATCATGTATGTACATGAGGTCTGCTAAATACCACATGCATGTAGCATTTGCCTTAATGGAAGACACGCATGTCCGGCCGGTGGCAAACTGACAGAGGGCAGCAGACTTCAACGCACACAACAAGGTGTTATGAGATCCATGGAAACACGATCTGCTAACAAAGAGTGTTTACCTTTTCAAGCCATCGGGAGCCTTGTGCTCTACATTTCTGAGCAAACATATTGCATATGTATGCTATGCACTGGAAGAATAAACAGTCTCTGTCAACAGCTGACAACAAGTGAGGTCCACATCTTAAAGAAACTGAAATAGTCCAAGAAGAGAGCAAGCAGCTTCCAACTACAATCTATAAGGGGTGTAATTTAATCCTAATAATCAAGTTATAGCATGCCTACAGTATGTGTAGGGGAAATTACAGAATGGAATGCTCTTTATGACGCAACTCAGACAACTTGCCTAGAAACACATGCTTGTTTTCAGCAGTGTCCACAGGGAGTACTTGCAGTGGCTTCGCAAATCCATAAACCCAAACATTTACACCTGGGAGTGGCCTAGTTAGACAAACTTCATCTGTTGGCCCATGAGCAGCCAGAGGGAGAACTCCTGGTCACGCAGAGCATTTTTACACTCACTTTAAGACTTGCCCATACTTCAAAGTTCTACTTAAAAGACTCAAGTAAAACTGAATTCAAACAGTGGCATGGAAACCAAGAGGGAGTATTATTAGAAGACGAGGAGTCCCATGTTCCCTTGTGTTAAGTGTTCTTCCGAGTGACATTAAGTAATGAGCATGAGCCAGGGTGCTTTTGGCTTCCAGCTTTCACTCTTTGAATCACGATCCATAAATAAAGGCCACAGTGGACTGGCATTGGAAGCTTAATCAGGCAATTACAAAATGACAGGCATATGATGACTGTGACAGGCTCTTTTTTTTAATATCTGAGTATCAACACATCATATCAGGTTCTGTTGGGGTTTTCCTGCCAATATTATCACTCACCATCTTTTCATATCATAGCAAAGCCTGGCAATTCTCATTACTTCAATATAAGATCTAGGGCTGGGCGGTATACCAGTTCATACCAAAAACCGGTATTTATTTTCATTATGATATGAATTTTTCATATACCGCAATACCGGTGAATAGCCCAAAAAACATCCGGAATGTGCACGGCGGGAAAGTGCTTCAGTGGGGACCCATTTCACCGCTGCACACCACAGGCACACTTGAGTGGGTGAGAGTGAGAGCACAGAGAAAAGTTTAGAGGCGAAAATGGCTGCCGGAGAGTCCTGAAAGTGACGACCCAGAAAAACTCATACCAAAAAGAGCAATGTTCCCCCTATATGCAGCTAGCAGTGGCACACCACTGTTTACAATTCTCCTCTTCTCTCTGTTTCGCCCTGACACCTAACCCTAGCCCTAAGCCACACACCCACACCCACACACAGGTGAGCACACCAGAGCACAGCTCGGGCCACATTTTCCTGACCGAAGCTGACCCGCCCCAAGTCTGAGCATGGCACTTATGGAGTGGAGCCTGTGTTGCGTTCAGGCGTTGTCATGTAAATAACAAATTCCGGCATTTGAATAGGCCATAGCACAACACAGCAGCATGTCAGGTCGGCCGAACACGAGCAAAATACCGTCCAATACTGTGAAACCAATATGATTTAAAAAAAAAAAACAAAAAACTGTGATATGAAAATTTTGTCATACCGCCCAGCCCTAATAAGATCTTAAATCTTCACAGCACCAGAGCTTACATTCTTGAGTCTGTAAACTTTGCAAAAATAGTAGTTTGCACTCAGGCTCGCCCCAGCAGAAGCGGTGGAACAATACTCAGCAGCTCACAGGAATTTCTTTTCACACCTCTAGGATAGAAAATACTTAAACTGTTTGAATGTCACAACTTTGCAAAAGAAAAAAAAAAGCCATTTACACAAAACCTTCAATAAAAAGATGGACAGTGTAGCCCTTGAGGACAGAGTAAACAGGTCGTGACTGGATGGACTCAACGGATTACTGCTGGTGCCTTGAGCAACGGCACACTCAACACCGAATCCAAGAATAACATTTTAAATGACCCATTATCATTCATGGATGACCGGGAGGGACAAGTGAGGACTGTGCAAGCTGGACAACCAGGGGAATTAGACAAAAAGCCATTTCAGCATCAGTACTTCCTGTTCTAAGTGTAAAAAACCTCAACACATGCAGGACTCAGGACAAAAGGCTCAGTGGAGGAAGACTGAAACGTCCAAGCTTGGCGAAGTGGTGACAGTTAACACATTCTTTAATCTCTCTAGCATGACTCCAATTATGGGCTTCGGTACTCATCAAGTGAAGAGCCATACTGCAGGAGATAAGATACATGAAAAGGAGGGCAGTGAACTTCAAAGAATAACTCATGGCACACAGCTGCAGTGTGGCCAAGACATATGTATGAAGCATACAGGCGGTAAGTGTAATCTGTGGCAGAAAAAAAACTGTGCAAAACATCTGTAACAGTTTATATGAGCTGTAAGATCAGGAGGTTCATTTTGGCTGCTCGTCAATAATGGCAGGCACTGTGTCCTTGCCCCTCTCCCTCCTGAGAGCCTTTATGCACCAAGGTTATTGAAAACCAGTAAAGGGTAACAGCTCTTTTACTTCCGCATGTGTACCCAGCATCAGCACAGCCTGATACTTGTTACACACGATGATTTCCAAAGCAAGGAACTGTGTCCTGTTGCCAGGTGACTAATTGTTCAATGCTGGCAACCAAATCTGCAGGAGCGAGCAAGCACAAAGGAGAGAAAACATTTAAACAGTAGCTTTGTTATAGAAGGTGATTGATGATACATTTATTTGATTCTCCTCCTAGAAATGGAGACGTTAAACTGGCTGGCTGGCTTTCCAACACCATAACATATTGATGTTCACAGAGAGGTCAAGAAACACATTTATTTCAGGGTGATGTAGGCTTTGTTCCGGACAAGAGGGCCGTGTGAAAAATAAGCTTTTATGAGTCATTGTTTGATTGTTTGGAGCAGACCATTGTGCTTCTCAAGTTGCTTGCGCAAGACGAGTGTTGGTTTAAATTATTAATAACGGCCTGCTGCTGGTATATTTCAGTATGATCCTTGACGCCATATCTGCACAACAATACTGCCGGCTCACATGGGGGACTCCTCACATGATGGCTGTTTCTGAGCAACAGAACTGTGTGATCCTTACTGTAATTTACAAGCACATGTTCCACAATAACTACTGAATGGAGCACAATTCAGTGACAGAATTAAATGTCTGTTACAAGCATAAACATTGTAAATACCACCAGTAGATCTACCTTTATTAGGCTGTCTTGTGACTCACAAAAAATAGTCATGTATTATAAAGTTGACAGAGTCTAAGCCACTCATCTACTGATGAAATGAAAAACTGTGTCAACTGCAACCACTAATTGCCAGGATGTCCTTCGGCTATGACGCCTAAAATGATGACTACTGCTTGCAACCCTGTGGCACAACTACAGCTTGGATAACCATTAAACTGGTCAATATTCATTATTACTTTAAAGCCTATTTACTGAAATGTCATGAATATGGAGTAATCTTATTAAATGAGAGGCAAAGACATCTATTTCAAAGATTAAAGACATCTTTTTCTTTAAAAAAAACTTGAAACTTCTGTGCTAAGCCATAACCTAAGTAACACATTGAAAATAAGATGTGTGTTGCTTGTAACCAGACTTACAAAAAAAAAAAAAAAAAAAAAAAAGAAATAGTGAAAGTAGCCACTGTGATGTCACCCATTAGTTTGTGGAATCCTGTTTTGAAGCCTTGAGTTCACCATTTCGGATTTCTTTAAGTAAGAAGTGATCATGTTTGGACAAGAGAGTGAAGCTGTGGAGGAGCAAGGTGTGGATCAGTCTGTGAGCCCAAAGACGCAGCCTGTCACTCAAACTGTCGACGCCCTCAATTATGTGCAAACTTAAGCCTTAATAGAATGTAAATGAAGAAGTTACATAAAAAGCCCCCATTCACAAATAGATAATTTAGCTATAGAGACCAAAAACACTTTTTGTACCAGGCTGCAAACATGTTTATATGTACTGTAAAGTTGAGCATTTCAACATGGGTGTCTGTGAAGATTGACTTGCTTTTGGAGCCAGCCTCAAGTGGCCAGTAGAGGAACTGCAGTTTTTGGCACTTGGCTTCATTTTTCAGCCCCAGAGAGAGCTGCTTGTGACACATTTACTCAAGCTTTGCCAAGGGTGGGGTTTCTAATGATGTACCTGGAATCTTTCCCACACAGGCATTATCGATAAGGACAATATTATGGCCCATATCTCTTAATGGGTTAGTCAAATCCTGTAACTTTGGACTCCACACAACAATTATTGTATTACTTGAACTTACTCACAGAGAGTCATATGTCTTGTCAAAGTCTGACCAGACACTGTCTGGGTCTTAAAATGCAAATTATATTAAGCCCATTCCTGGTTGATTCTGGCACACTGCTTTAAATTTCAATTTCATTTACTAAATGCTGTGATTGAATTTAAAGAATATAGTAACTGTAATATGCAGAGCACAGTTCAACAATGATTATACAGGTGGTTTATTGGTCAACCTTGTGAAACTGATAGTGTCTCCCACCTTCGTTATCGCCTATTGTTTACCATAGATACAGCAATCCTTTAAGGAATGGGCAGGACTCTGAGTGAACCATTTACTTAGCAAACAAATGAGGTACACAACTGTGGCATTCCTGAAACACTTAATCAAGACTTAATGGATCTTAAGAAATTAAACATCTGTGCATTTGTGCATTTTGCAAATTCAAAAAACACCCTGTGAAAATAGATTTACGATCACAGTCATGTCTACTAACTACGAGGCAAAAAACTTTTCCACAGGTGTAAGAATCAGCAAGAACCAAAGGAGTGGACAAATAAATCAATAATCTGACACTGGCTTTTCACTGTATCGCAGTAAAACCAGGTTACAGCATTTTTTTTTTTAACAATGATTGATGAAATTACAGTTCTGGGCCTTACTATTAAACTGTGACAAAGGACACTTTTCTTAGCTGAAGCACTTACATGCCCACTCAAAGTGGAGTGGTTCCCTCCTGACCTCTGGAACCTGAGTGTGCCCACGCTGTCCCAGGAATTAATGAGTATAGTCTCCTGCATTTCCCCTTATACACTGCTGCTGCTGTCTTATAAACAACAAAAACACAAAATAACAAATTATCTGACTGCAATATAAATACCTGTAATTCCACTAATGTACTTCTATGTCTGTATGTGCTTGAATAGCTCTTAAAGACAAATGTAGTGAGTATAACATTAAATAATTCTCATTTGTGCCTCTAATTCCTGATACTACAAGTCTGTTAATAACAAAAGAGGCTTGCGTTGATAACAACTAGTTAAATTTGCACAGCCAAAACACAGTCGACAACCACAGTAATAAAACTGTAGCACTGCTGAGAACATGGTCATGACTATTAAATCACTGCAAGCCTCACACGGTGTGGTTGTTATTGTATCGTTTAATGAATATCTGCCATTATCTGATGCAACACGCCATAAAGTAAGATACTAACAATCAAAAATGTTCTCAAAGTATGCATTCTTGTTCAACAGATCTGTATCATGACATTACATATTAGCTAAATAATCCTTTTTATTTCTCTGACTCTGCACACTCCCTTTTGTTCACTCCTACTGACAGGAAACAAGGCTCAGGTTGCAGTCCAACTGTCACCACAACAAAAACTATTCTCAGATAACAGCACCTCTGTATGTACTGCTGTGTGGCTTTCGTGGAGTCACACTGAAGTAACACACACCTCTTCAAATTGTTTGCCCAGTTGTGAATTATGAATGGTAGGTGAGACTAACTGGACTTGTAAGACATGTTACAAGGAACCTCGCTGGAAGGAAAGGGACGACGAAACCAAACTGCTTCACAGCTATCAAAGGGAAATACTAAAAGGTGTGTCCCACCACCCACTTGTGAATTATTACTACAGAATATTGCCAGATCTTATAAAAGTGAAAGCTCTACATTAAAGCTGGTACCTGGAGAATGTTTGATGAGGCTATAAACTATTTTAAGCATTACACTTTAGAAGTGTACTCATTGTTTGAGAGTTTCTTGTTACATGCTGCATTGAAATCAAAGTGGAACAAGGTCATTTAGATAATATCTTAACAGATCCTATCAAACACATCCTTCCCCTACACAAACAAAACAAACACCGCTCATTTAATGTGGACTAAATAGCAGGTTTCCAAAGACGACTGTAGCTTTTGAGTCATAGACTGATAAAAAACATTATTACTTGTGTGTGACACTGGTCTGTAGTATGATCACAAGAGTATGTCGCCTAACGAAAAGGACCTTGCCACTTACTTTAACACTGTTAGGGGATATTCCCAGTGAAATTACGTCCCCAGGGTCTTGATTTATATAGAAAGCTTTTGCACCGGGTATAATCAATTCAAGAAAAGTACTCATGTGAAAAATAAGGACAGAAAGGCACCATGCACACTGGCAGGATTGCTTAAGAGATGAATGGATTGTGGCTGTGCTTTTAAGCTTGTAAGATATGTGGTCCATGAACGCAAATCGGACGCTGCGCCAAGGCTGAGTAGTGTTGCCGCCACATTGAGTTACCCACAGCCCATTTTCAGCCATCAGAGGGATAATCAGAGGCTTAAGTTCACCACTGTCGGCTGCTGTCAGCCCATACACTCATTCTGTCTCATTACTTTTCTCCTTCCCCTCTGCTTGCTGTACTTCCATCATTTCTTTAAGTCACTCTCCTTACCCTCATCTGTCATTTTTTACTCCGTGCCCTTGAGTTTGCGTCCTAACAGAGAGCCACCCAAGCCAGGTGGTCCCTCTCTGCCTGTCCTCTCCCTAGAGACACTGGGCTTCTCGCCCAGACAGTGAGGCAGTATCCTCCCTGGCTACAGGCTGCTGCTCAGTCAGGCCCCTGATGTCACAGGCAACTGACAAGCTGCTGGCTCTTGGAAAAAGATAGCGGGGGACAATGCAGTGTTTTGTGGACAGCACAACACGAGGAGGCACTGATGACAGAGGGAGAAACATGATGGTACTTAGAGAGAAAGAGGAAGACAGGAGAGCATCAGCAAGTGGAGAGAGGAGGAGCAACAAACGGTGTCGACAGAAAATACTACAGCAACAGAGCAAAGTGAGGAGCTGGACAGATGTCTTGCAGTCTGCACCACTGTTGTGAACAATCATAAAGTGGTACACCTCAAATTTCCCTTTGGAGACATCCATGAAAATGTCGCAAGGCTCTGGCTCACAATAGCATAGCAGGAGGTTCCCCTGTGTTGAAAGCTTGCCAAATCGTTGCTGTCAAACCTCCAGACTGCTGCACCAAGCTGCTTAGTCATCACTGTAGCAAGGAGTAAGGACGGCACTAGCAAAAGACCCCCTCTACATTAGACTGACAGATCTGATGAGTAACCTGCCTGAGCAGCAATACAGATCTATCCTGTGAGTTTCCAGCTGAATTGAGCTATTCTGGTCCAACTTGTTCTGTCAGCTCGTGGCAGCTTTAATTGGTATCCAAAATATAGACTGCTGGGTGGTCAGAGATTAAACTAAAGGGTTTGATCTTTCTGTTAATCATTGTGAGCACATCTATGACTATATGTGCAGATGTTGCAACAGCATCAAGGCTTATTTAAGTTGCTTTATCTAGGCTATCTCTGCTGTAGTTATCTGAACACAGTCTTATCTTCAACATGTGATTCAAAGAGCAGCCTAATAAAACAGACAATTGTTTTGACATGCTTGTGATAATCCCTCTGAGCAACTGCTGCAAAGTTGCCTTCAATGACAACCCCTTGTAGCATTTCCTGGACAGGCTGTGCTCCAATGCCGGGCTTCAGGCAACATAACATGAGTGACATTTACATGATACTCACCTAATTTCATTAAAGAGGCCAGCAGCACCCATAATGAGATTTCAAAGGGGGTCTGTATGTGTTCGTAGTCGAGGCTCAGCACAGGAAACGCCTTTTTAGTGTAGTTATGTGCTTTCTCGGTTGCTTTATGTTCGTTCAATTTTTCCGTGTTGCAGCTCTCCGGAGGGCTGGCAGCTCCAAGAGGGAACATGAACCCCCACAGCAGCACCAGAACCATCAGCAGGAGCAGCCCCCGCTCCGGGAGATTGGTACCGGCGCCAGCCGTGCTGTGTGAACTTTTCCTCGAAGGCATGTTGTTGAATTAAAAAAAAAAAAGGGGTGAACGAAATTAGTTGGTAAAAGTCCACTTGAAAAACAAGCAAGTTCAAGGAAGTTGAGCACAACTTCGTTACGTTAGGTTAGTTTAACGTCTTCCCCCGTCGAACATCCTAACTGACTTCAACGGTCGGTTAGCTTAAACCGAACCAGAACTCCATTGTGTCAGTTAACAGTTAGCTAGCTTGACTTCGGTGTAGCCAGGTGAACCGTCGCACCGACACAGGCCGTTGGAGGAAAGCAGGAAACGCCAAGGTGCTGGGAAGTGGGAAGAGTTTCTTTTCACAACAAGTATGTCATAAAAAGCGAACCTAACCTATGTATTTTCTTTTACAGCGGCGTTCCACAAGTTTCTGTGTCAGTGACTAACAATGTCCGCGTCGGGGGAAAGATGTCATTGTTGATGCTGGAGGCAAGCGAGACACAGCGGCATCCCCCTCCACGCCTCTCCTTCTTCTTCCCTCCGACTGCCCGAGAAACACGTCCGTGAGGCGGCGGTGCTCAGATACTGACCTTGAGGAGAAGCCACACTGCTGCCACATTGCATTTTGCCGCGCACTTAAGTATTTCAACTTTTTGATATCAGTGTCCGTGTATGCGGCATTTCCACCGTGTGTTCCCCGGGAGGACGAGACCTTGGTCGGGGGGGGGCTCTGCTCAAGAGGGAGGATGAGGAGGGAAGACTTGGGGTTTGGTCTGACCCGGCGTCACAGGCTCGTCCCAGGGTTGTCAAGGCAAGTGGCGACAGCTCCTGTCTGCGGTGGTGTTTAGCTTCATACAACCTTCAAAACGCACACCCTTTCGCGGAGGTTTGGTGGGTGGGAGGAGGAGGAGTAGAGTGAGAGGGGAGGGGGGTGGACGACTATAGTGACACCTATAGGAAAGGAGGTTTAAGGTATCTTTTGGGTAAGAAAAAGAATTATAAATGCTCAGACAATTCTCACATCTGTCCCTGAATGCTTTGTCTGTGGTGTTAATAGGAGAAATCGGATGCCGTGTCAATGTCATAGGAATGCTGCTCACCTGCTTCCAAGAGGTCAAAGGTCAGGATCAATTATAGACCACACCCCAGAGAGCACTATTTTATCCTCGAGCACACTTAACCAGACTGCTGCAAATGCTCACTGCTTTAGTATTGCCACCTTAAATCACCATGACATCCTCCCAGTTGTTACCATTGCCTCGCTGAAAACATTTCCCAGCCTATATGTTGCTTGACTGTAATCAGCTAATTACACAAATACCATTGCACAGATCAGTATTTAGCCTTTAGTTAGCCCTGGTTACATGAATCCATCCATAGACGTGTGCCCTGCCTTAATCTCAGATGATGGAAATTATGCTTGAGGACACCAGATTGCTCCATGATCTGAATACTTATTAGGCCTGATGTGACTGAGCATTATGAGCAGTAATATTCTCAATGGCTGGCTGAGGAGTGGGGGTGCATACATTTACAGAAATTGACTTTAACAGGAATAGAAAACTGGGTATTAATATCCTTCAGGGACATTATGTTTGCCTTAGAGGTCAGGAGTCAGTCTTGGCTACCAACCAGGGCACATAAAGCAAGTTCAATATATTGCGGCATACATGCATGCTGTAATGAACCAAGGGCGGAAGTGTCATTTCAACATGTAGGGGCATATGAAATGGGGAGTTTCCTCTGCCACATTTTTATGCACCGGTTTGTACATTTTGTCTTTAATTTTGCCAAAATAAAAGTTTTCTGCTACTATCAGCCCTGCAATAGTCCAGCGTGTACCCCGCCTCCCACCTAATGTCAGGTGGGATAGGTTCCAGCAAGGAGTGGCCTTGGAAAGTACTTGCATTGCAAGTTGAAAATTATGACTCAACATAACTGTGAATTTCCAAGCACACCTTCCTGATAACATCCCTTTGAAGCAGGTGTGTTGTTTTAAAATGCCTGCTTGTGTTTAATGCTACAGTCTTATTAAAACAGTAATGTTGACCCTGAGCAAGCGCAAGGGCAACCCTGCTGTTGAGCTGCAGTAGTTACTTGAGTAAATGCTTAGTTGTTGTAAAGACAGTTAATTCATGAAGTTATTTGTCAAGCAAAAATGCCAAACATTTGCTGGTTTCTGCTTCTGAAATGTGTGGAGTTTGCTGCTTTTTTATCACGTATCATAGTAAATGAAATACCTTTGGGTTGCATCAGTGATTAATCAAGAAAATATATGGCAGATTAACTAACAATGAATGCCATAGAAAATACACCAGCCTATGCACAGCCAGCTTCCACTATTGATTTTTGATAATCCAAACAACCCATTTGTCTCTTCTGTAATTTAATGTGAAATGACAGTAATTACTGTTGAGAAATGTCTCCACCTATGTATTCTAAACCGCTTTGAGTCACCAACGATCAGGCCACTAAGACCAGAAATGAAGAGACACATAGCTTGATTATAGTTTTGTGCTCAAACAGCTGCTTTCTAGACTTTTAGACAAGAGATTGGCCGGTGATGAGAAGACTAAAGGGATAATTGTTCTGAGGCAAAACGGCTAAACGCACATGAATTAGATAATGTCTAGTCCGTCAGAATGACCTGGGGTGCAGCATTAATAAGGTATGGTCAGTGTTGATAACAGTGTCCTGCAAAACACACACAAATTTACACAGCGTCACAGAGTTCAGGCGGCAAACTGTCTATGCCGTTAGTCATTTCTGTCTCAGTCTATGTCTTTATCACTCTTTATGACCGTAAGGTGCTTTATGTTTTACAGCCTCCTATTGCTGTTGGGCTAAATTGTTTCCACTGCACTAAGATACAATAAGATACTGCATGTTTATCAGGGGAAACATCAGATACCCCTGCACTGTCGTCTTTTGATGGGTGTAGACAGCCATAACTGTATACAGTATGACCTACATAGTCATCTTCAACCTGAGCTTTTGTTTGGTATACATTTCTCCTAGCTATTTGGGATCAATAGGAACCGGTAAGTATAAAAAACAAAACATTGTCAGTGATAATTAAGTTCCAATGTCCTGAAACGAGACAAGAGTAAAGTCCCAGTATCTTCAAGCACTTTTTTTGTTGTTACAGTTGCTAAAATTGGTCAAATTTGTTGCCATATCAAACTACAAATATCATTAATCATAAATCATAAATAAACAAGTTTCAAACATAAAATGTGATCAGGTTTTGGACCTTGTCCACTTTTGTGTCGGGATCAGCTGCAGACTCAGTGGTGCAGTGGAGAGTATACTCAGGTATACGGGGTATACCCACTTCTTTTTCTATCCAGTTACAGTATACCCACCTATCAGCTAAAAAGCCATTGTAATATATATGAGAGTATGCCCACTTCCTCATCAGTAACCTACCTATCTACCTAGTAGTACACCCACCTCATCAATTACCACTACACCACTGTGCAGACTGACATGGCAGAGATGGCCGCCATCTTGTTTTTTCATGGGTTAGTGTATTGTGCTCTTACTACCACTAGATGGAACAAAAATGTGTCCACAAATGAGGACAACAGGTCTAAGTTAAGTAGAATGAAGTATAAGGTCAAGTAAACCCAAAATGTGATGTCCTCATATGAAGACACAGGGTCTCAGGAGGATATAAAGTATACTGTTTTTGCATTAGTATACAAGAAATCAATACACCTTCTTGATTTATGTAATAACAGAGCAGGAAATGATACAGTATGTTTAATATAGGAGTCAAACTACAACTTCAGAATGCCAATGCAAACTTCACAAAGAGAAAGAAAAATGTCTTTCTATTGACTCAATACTTATATATTGTGTTCCAAGGTCCTCTTGGCACTGTCACAGTTTTCAGCTTTTACCGAGGACATTTTGACAAGGAAGGAAAAGCCCAGGTATCATTTAACTGCCTCAGCGTCAGAGTCCTAGTATTGTGCATGTTAGCTCACAGTCACACAGTCATGGCTCACTGGAAAACTGGAACAGAACAGAACCATTGTTGATGTTATTAGTAACAGCTGTGCTTTTCCTGCTATGCAAAGTCAAGATGTTCCATTTCATTCAGCTGTGAGTGGTGCATCTATTTCCTTTGCACTGTCTTGTTGGACAAAAGTTTTGTGTGCATGCTGTTTGATTCAGATACACTTCATTTTGTTATTTTCCCAGTGTTTATTCAGCACACACTCAAAACGTGCTTAGGGTTTTTACACAATATGAATTAGTCTTCAACAGCCAGTTCTTTTTATGTGATAAGAAGCAATGCTGTCTTTTTATTTGTTTTTTGTTTTTCACTTTTAACAGGGCACTGACTGTGTTAAAGTGAGTCTGTTAAGGTGTCTTTGAACTTTTGTTCTTGTTCCTGTGTGCTCAGCAAATGACAAATGACACTGCAACACTTTCCGTGTAGGCAGGCCAGGTTAGCCATTCTGCTGACCCACAGAAATAAGGTGATGGGCCTATAAACCTGGTGGCTATGTTCATGGTAATAGCGGCAGTACGCCTCCGGGTTCAGTACCTGTCTTGTCTGAGATGTATCACTCAGTATGTCTGCAGTGCAGAATCTGCAGCAGTTTGCACTGCTTCAGTGGAGCAATCTGTTATCTCTACTTGTGCATGTTAGTTATTTTGGTGCAGCTACTATCACATTTATCTTGCCAGTTAATTATGCTATTGTGTATCTCTTGGCATGCGTGTCTACTGTGCTTGTTTTTCCTTCTCTTTTTAAGATAACGGTCTTTTATGAATGTCAAAGGTCTCTTCATTTCTTTCGCAGAACAACTATTTAGGAGTTACTTCCTCTTTCATTTCAGTGTATTTTTAAGTAGGGTTACTACTGTACTTATTGCTATTGTGTAGAACATAATGTACAGCATATACCTGGCATGACTTTACAACCCCATTTGTAAATTTCTCCCTGTACAAAACAGGTAGTAACCTCAGTAAGGTCTATGTTGGAGCATGTCAATGCATAACTTACATCTACCTCCCTCTACTCTGTTGTGCTAAAGTTATGATGCCAAGAGCTTTGCTGCAAGAGCCCAGATTTCTACAACACGATTCCAAATGTCATCAAAACCCTGGAGAAAATAATAGGAGGCACAGTGCTGTGGTTAGCGGATATGAGGGAAATTACTCAGGAGGACAGAGCTAAACACATGCCTGGCCTATCGTGTTTGTGCTGGGACTACTTATAGCAAAAACAGAATATGTGCTTCAAGGCCACATGAACCAGAAACCCTATGGGTTCAATGCTGAGGTCAAGGACTTTCGGCACCCTACAGCTGAAGCCAGAGGTTCAGATTTGATCAAAGATAAATTGTACTCTGCAAAAATAAATCCCCAGCCTGAAGAACAAGCAGTTGCATGTTGAAAGCTCTGTTTTCATCCAAGATCAGGCACAAACAGTTTTATTGAAGTGTAGTGACCAAGCCTCTTGTCCAGAGTTTGTTTGCTTTGGGAGACTTTCTTTCATATTCCTGAAGCTAAAGAAAGTCCGGTCTCAGTGATAGAAATCTGAGCTGTGCAATTATACAATTTCAGATCATAAAACTCCACCAGCTCACCCTGACCCCGCATGGGTTTATATGTCTGCTTTGAAGTTTCTATTTTCTGCCTTTATCTGCATGAAGTTAGTCACTGTGTCTTCTCCCACAAACCACGCAATGTGGAACAAAACAAGTCAATTACTGCCAGGCGGCATTCAAACCTACAGAAACAAAAGCTGGCTGTAATTTTTACTATTTTCATGGGATTTAAAAACAAGGCAATTTACAAGCTTTGTGTTCTTTTTCTTTGTTTGTTTGTCTTTTGTTTGTTTCATTTGAAAAAAGTGACTTGTACAGAATCACAATTTCCAGAATAAAACAACACATACAGTGCAGGTGGCATCAGGCAAAATTAGACATCAAAACCTACTTTACATATGGTAACCAAGGGGCCAATTAAATAAATAAATCACACCAAATTTACAGTTTATTTACAAACTCCTTTTTTCACTCCCCTGCTGAGAAACTGCCGGCACCGCTGATGTGCTCATGGCTGCACTGTATCAGCATGGCTTCTCATTAGAGGCTGGCCACAGAATCCAGAGCTGTCGCCTCGTGGATTTGTGAAGATGACCCAGCAGAAATCCAGGATAAAACCTGAAAAAACAAATCCGGTGTTGCCATGACGCCACCTGGTATAAGCTCTGTAAATGATGACGGGCTCTGACAGCATGTCTGTCAGCAGGGGGAAGAGATGCAAAATATGTTGACAATTTTAAATGCACTCAGCGCACCCTGTGGCAGAGGTGGTTATTTTGAGGATTCGCTGGGCAAACAGTCACTTCTGACATGGAGATGAAGCATCTGGATAATGTCCAGCTCTCTCTTTCTCTCCTCCATGCTCCAAACCTCTTCACCCCCATTTCCTGTCAGCCATTGCAAATATCACTGCTCTAACTAATGCCAGATCACATCATGCTTAGTAAGTGTACAATAGCTCCCGCAGACCACTGGTGTCCGTAGGGTATAATTCCCCATCATCTTAGATTAAGGCAAAGGTATATTTTCATAATTATGGCCATGTGGTCATGGCACACTACGGGTCAGACAGTCATCCACATCATGTCTCTGGTGTAATCTGGTGGCTGCTCAGAATCAACATGACCAGTGGAACGTAAATGTTTGCAGTAGCTTACTGTAGCTGGCAGCATGCCGCAGGCAATCATTATGAAATAACCATGAGTTGTCATAATGTAGAGCATTGAAAAAAAGCCACATACAGCAGGAGGCCTTTTCTTCTCTTGAAATACGTCTGTGCAGCATCATGTGGGCCTGTCTCTTATCTGCCAGAGTAACACTAACTAGAATTACCACCTTGTGGTTGCACGCCTCCGCTACCAGTCACGTTGCAGTTTAAATCCATATCTGTCTAGACTCATATAGAAATGCAGTAAAGACTTTGTGGAATTTAATTAAAGGTACTGAGTGTATTTTTTGGCAAACTGTTGATGCTTCACAAACATCTTCCCCCCAGCAGCACAGAAGATCTATATAAACAGCACAGTTACAATGTAGGCAACCAAAATTAGTGTCATCATATACTTTGTCTATGATGTTTATTAGTGGCCAGAAAACATTATGATGTCACAGTGAAGTTGACCTTTGTCCTTTTGGAGATAAAAATGTCATCACTTCATTTTAGTCTGTTAGACATTTATGTAATTTTTTTTTGCCATAATAAGCATATGAATTCTTGAGTTATGTAAAAAAAAAAAAAAAAAACGGGTTTCGTGAGGTCACAGTGACCTTCACCTTTGACCAGCAAATCCTAATCAGTTCATTGTTGAGTCCAAGTGGACAACTGTGCCAAATTTGAAGAAATTCCCTCAAGGCGTTCTTGAGTTATTGTGGTCATGAGAATGGAATGGACATACACTCTCAGACCATAATGGCTCTGGCCACAGCTGTCAGTGGTCATATGAGACTTAAAGGGAAACCGATTTTACACATCAAAGTCTCTTTACAGGTCTTGGAGATGATTACATATGCGGGGGGAAAAAACTTGTATAAATTATTCTTATACTCCAGAGGGAGCTGCACAAACTCTAAGAAATTAACATTTTTGTCAGTGCTGGTTGGAGCTGAAGACTTCAAGTCAGCTTACCAGACATCTGCAGCCTGCCTCTCATCTCAGCACGATAGCAGCTTCAAACTACATTAGCCACTACTAACATAACACACCCAAATCTCTTGCTGCAATAAAAAAGGACCTCCGACATGGATAAGTGCAATGGAACAGGCCCATGTTTGTGACATAAACACACGTGACGTCACAGCAGTATGGAGGCACACACAGTAAACACACTGTGGCATATTCATCAACTTTTACTTTATGTGTTTGTGCTGTGAAACATACTGTAGCAACACTGTAGCTGCCACTTACATTTCCAATCAGTTGATATGTGTTTGATAGAAGTCTTTGTGAGCACATGTATCTCCGTCTCTGGCTACAACAAAATGAATGCACACAAGTACTACAACTTTATGTTACTGGCTGTGGTCTATCTTGCTTGGCACCCATTTCAATCAGGAGAGACTTGTTCTGAGAGAAAAGAATATTTATTTACACGTGCAAACAATCAGATGTCATCTATTCCAGGAGGGTGGTGAAGATGTTGTAGATTAGGGATCCTCCCCTATGGGGACTAGACACTGGTGGTGATAATGGTGGTGATGAGATGAGATGAAGAGGGAGCTGAGGATCTGGATGTGAAGAGGAGTGGGCTTTTGATGAGTTTGTCCTGGGCTCTGGATACGTTGACAGGAGGTGAATGGGGTGTGGCAATTCCACCTAAAATGACAGCTGACAGGAGCAGACAGGAGAACAGATTTAAAGTTTGGCAGCAGCGAAATGAATAGCTGAAGGAGATCGTGGCAACGTTTGACTGGCTAACCGGGAAAGGGAACACCCATAGTCAGCTGATTGGTGGAAGTGGTGGGAGTGGGATTGTGAGAATTGTGAATGGATACAGCATAAAGAAAGTATTCCTGACTGAACTTATGCTGAGCTTCATTTTCACAATTTTGAACTGTTGCACATTATTTGATTAGGTAATGACAAGCAAGACAGTTGCCTTACTTTATACTCTGTTCCTCTTCACCAGTGGCACTGTGGTTAGTGATGTAAATCATTTGTAGATGCTTTAGAAGCCATACAAACGTCCAGTTTGCTATAGGTGTTCATGTTTTCCCAAGTGGATGCACTGGGACGCCCTTAGATTGTAAGTCTCAAAATTATCAACCTCCTTCTTGCAATGGGTTGTAGCATCTGATCAGTCAGTGATCAAGTTGCATTGTGGGTAATGTAGGCACCAAGTTTTGACAAGGAAAAAGGATATGTGGAAATGGTTGTACTACATTTGTTTTGATCATTGTCCCTTGTGAGTCCGACAATGTTACTTGAGTGCAGTGTTAATCTGAGGGTGTGCTCCTTTAATCACTATGAAGTGTGGGCTGGGTTGCCTTGCTCTCACTCTCCTCTTTAATCAACGTCCATCAATGTTAATGTTCTCGGCTCACACTGCAAGATGAAGATGGAGAAATGCATTAAGAAATGGGTGGAACAGTTAATGAGAAATAAGGGCATTTACCAGGAAGTTATAAAACCAACCAAGTGAAAGTGGTCGATGTGATGTCATGGTTTCTCTGTTTAATTTGTTGTGGGTTAACACCCACCACTTCCCCACTGCAGCATGAGAGTCATTAGTGAGACTGTGAGCTTCTCTCCCTCCTCCCATCTCCTTTCTCTGTTTCTCCTTCTTCCCCTTTGGTCTCCTAATAGTGACACCTGCCTGCATGCTGAAGACAGGTTTGCCCCAAAAAACAAAAAAATTGAATAAAATAAAATAACCTGACTCACTCAAGCTGTCTTGTGATGATGCAGCAGCACCACCCCCTAAAGTCAAGTGGATGTCATTGTTTGCTATGGTAAAAAGTGCACATGCGACTTTCTGCCTGAAGGTGGTGCCATTGTGTTGGAAATATAACCTGACACAACAGGTTAAAGACTGTCCACATACCCACTAAGGAAACATGAAGGTAGAGAGGAAAGTACAAAAAAGCATGATGTTTTGGATTTTGATTTGGAAGATCATGTTGCCCAAATCTGAGTTTGGGCTTCTGTCAACAGAGTCTAGAGATGGTCACTGGCAGAAACAAAATACACAACTGTATGAAATAGCCTTCACTGTCTGTCATGGTGGTTTAAAATAATGACTTCAGCTTCTTGAGTGAGGACAGGCTCGAATCCCAGAGCAAAGATGCACTTCATATCTGAGCGGTGTAAATCAGGTTCAGATGGGAGCCATGTGGCCTTACCCAAAATGAAACATCACATGTTGTTTTCCTCTCACACACACACTGTTTTAATAAAAGTCTGCTCAGTGCACCAGAGCCAGACTTTGCTCTGTGCTGTCAGGTCGAGGTTGCCAAGGTGTTCTTCTCTTTGTGTTCCAGGCAGACCTTTTGGCTCCGGGGGCGAACCATAACTCTTACCTCATTACCATGAAAGGTGCGCTCGCTCAGCGATTCTGCCCAGGTCACATCTGGCACCACCCAAAATAGACGAAAAGGGAGGGGAAGGGAACCAGCTTTGAACTTCAAAGCAGGCGGTAAAATTTGCTTGGAGGTATTCCACTGTACACACACATGACATTGTATTCAGCATAGATTGAGCACTTGAGAGGTAAGCCATCTCACATGTCGCCGCCTATGAATATTTTACCTGCCTGCAAAATTTAGAGCACACCAGAACTCTGGTTATCTTAGTGGACGTGAATTATTTTACTCGGTAGGTTTGTTTTATGTCACAATTTGTCAGTTTTTTACTGAACCTGCAGAGGGCCCTATTAATTCCAAAGTGAAGGTGAACATCTGCTAGAGTTATGACTTCATCCACAAGGCTGAGGATGAGAGGGAGACAGTGAATGGCTTACCTCAGTCTGCACCAGTCAAGGTCAGCTGTGATATGAGCCATATATCAGTACCTCTACAAATAAATATGAACATACAGAATGTAAGACATAAAAAGGAGCATCACTTTTCTCGCTCTCATCTAAACACATGGACACCATGGGCATTATCAGCTGCTCTCTTCACACTCCACAGATCCACACTCCACCCACAAACACACACACGCACACACACACACACACACACACACACACACACACACATTATGCCACTCACAAAGATGTTGGCGGTTAACAATGTTCTGACTCAACCTCTCACAGTCTACAAGCGTGAACACAAATCATCCTCTCAGCTAGGTGCAGCCAGCCAGGAGGAGATGTTCCAGCATGTACCTTGACATGGCGGCTCTGTAATTCACCACCACAGTTTTCATGTATAATTTACCACCGCTAGAAATTCCTCTTCCATGTATTATTAAACGAAGTAACCCGTCATTTGGACTCGGCACTGTTTTCACTGTGCAATTATGCCCATGCAGAGCTGACTGTTTAAGAGAGTTTGTGAAACTGAATAAAGACACTTATAGGCAGTTGTTTTGAGGTCTAATTTAGAAATGAATGCAAGCTAATAAATGTATAAAACCTGTGTATTCTATTTGGTTATATCGCTGTAATCTTACTTTAATTATTGTATGTTTATGTAGCTTTAATTGGTATTGGTATTTTGGACATCTGGTGCATCATTGATAACTGCATTAAGATTTTGCAGCTAGCTATATACAGTGCAGTAAAACCAGTTTTTGGGTACAACATGAATACAATTATAGATGACCAAAAACTGAATAAAACTGCCAGTGCAGGAAAAACCATAGTGAACCAAAAGGAAATCAAAGTTCCAGGGCACACCAGGATACTCAGATCAACACTTATTTTATTGACAGCTTCCGTCAAAAAAGAAAAATTACCAAACCGGATTCCCTCTGTGCTTCATTTGCCATCATCACCTTTTAAATAATCAGGTGCTACTTAGGGAAGAATCCAACAGGTGCACTATAAAACAGAAACAATAAAGGAAATTGCAACTATAATTCTACAGTATAAAATTTCAGTATAAAGATCAACACAAGTTGATGAGATATAATTAATGGTAGGGTACAATGGAGAATGAGTAGATCCAGGCTGCTTACATTGCCACGAAAATACCATAAAGCACATAGTATAATGACAATTTGAGGGAGTCACATGACACAGGGATAAGGGAGTGCTCTCTCTCCTACTTTGGGCTTAATATCCTCTTTTTTTATCCTCAGACGTGCTCAGGTAAGAGTATTTTTAAGGGGTAAAGGTCAATAGAAACCAAAATATGTCAGAAGATTTAAATGGTTCGTCTGCTTGTAATACTATGGAACAAAGAAAATTTCGCTCACCCAAACAGACCCAACTGCACGTGTCTTCTACTGCTAATAAAGTTGAGGGACTAGCTGCTAGCAAAGGTCCTGCAGCTATTAAAACATTGGCGTACTGGAGGAAATTGCAGATATAAAAGAAATACGACAGTCAAGCTAATCTAACCTCCCTCATCTCTCGCATTACGGAGGTGGAGGAATGAGTTTGTTGGCTGGAAGATGAGCAAGCTAGCAAGAATGCTAATCCTGCAGCTACAAAGACCGACATACAGCTGTTGATGGACAGGCTGGCTACAACGGAAGACCGATACAGACACAATAATCTCAGATTCATTGGGATACTAGAAGGGGCAGAGAAAAATGACACTACTGTGTTCCAAAACAAATTCATCTTAACATCCCTGGGCATTGAGGATTGGCACGACTAATAGACGAAAGCAGAAAAATAAATAAAGAGGACAGAGGGTAGGCTACTATACAAAATACATATTATGATACATACACAACAAGGAAAAGGTGTTTTTTATTTACAGGGAATATATGAAGTATACATGTCTTAATAGGGGAGGGGATGGAAATGGGTTGTAACAACTATAGATGTATTAAGAGTAACGCTGTAGCTATCAGTGAGGTCCCAGAAGCCTGAACCCCAGAAACTTTTACCACAGGCTACTCTTTTTTAGCTTGTTTATTAAAAAGTGTTTTTTTGGCTCAAGAGACATCATTTTAAGTGCCCTGTGGATATATACTTATGGGACAACTGCAGTAAAACAGGCAAATAAAAGTCAGCAAGCACAAATCTATCTAGATTTGGCAGTAAAGATGTGCAGTGTACTCCTGCCTGGATGCAGAGAATTCTGCTGAGAGAGCGAATTGCACTTAATAAACATACATGAACATTGAGTCTTAGCAAAGATATGAAATACCACATGACTTACTGTAAGGATGTGGTCAGGATGCTGATCATTCATTTGGAGTCATGTTTGTGCTCAACTTCTGAATAAAACTCCAACATTCACTCTTCTTTTGCTCTGTTTGGTCTAAACCACCTTCTGATGGAAGTTTCTGGCTTTTTAGTAGCCAAATGTTCACCAGCTAGTTGCTACTCTGACTCACCGAATGTAGACTGTGGCTATGAGCCTGTCATTGAGCGCTGATTTCGGCCAGCACTTTCTCTTCCTTCAGCTATCTGTGTGTTACCATTTCCACATCCCCTTTGCTATAGAAAACAACAACAGTGACCTCCAAGCTGACAACCTACACATTGAAAACAGCAAGTTTTCGATCGTGCAATAAGGCACGCCTGGTTTGTTCTTGCAGTTAATTGTTGTAAATATCTACAACAACTAAAACAACTTGTGAAGGCACCTGGGAAAAGCCTAGACTCTGTCTTGCAGGACTCTTGTGCCCTATGTCGATCCATTTTGTGACAGGGCTAGCTGGTGTTGATTCGCCACATCTTTCAACTGTGGCAGCGGTATGTAGCAGTGACAGTGACTTCTCTAATGTATCGATACCTTCCACTTCATACGAGCTTCTGTGATATCATCGTAATAATGTTCTGCAAGAGTCACATTCAGCTAGCAAATCATCTGTGGTTTTAACAAGTTGAGTGAACTTCTCCAGAGCTAAAGTCAGGCTTTGCCTTCAGGCTTCAGTGGCATGAGACAGCTGATGTTTTCTTTAGCAAGGCCATTTTAATGACAGTGCTCGCCTCCTCAAGTGCAAATGTTCCACCAAAACAAGCTCACCCCCAGCACTATTTTGCAAGAGTGTTGTTGCTGCATACTGGGATTATTGCTGCTCAAGATGATTGTGATTGTCTTACAGAAACAAAAACAAATCGGAGTATTTTTTTACTCCCATAGCATAAAGATAATTACTGATCCCAGACCTTTCTTTAGTGCTGAAACAGAGCTGTGGAAATAGGTGTGGCTATATGAAACTAGCTAGTTGCTAAGCTGCTGAAAATGACACTGATGAGAGTGGTGGGAGTAAACCAAAAGTTGTGGGCCATAAAGTGAAAGATGCTAAAACAAACTGCAGAATCGTGGTGATTTTCAGTTGGATCGTTGCTACAAACAATCCTTTTTTTGTCAGACAGCCATCTTTTAATACAAAAACACTGATCAGTGCAGCTTTAAAAGAAGTTATAGCTGTTTCAAAGAATATATATACCCTTTAGTAGGTTCTGAGTTTTGCATCATTGCAATATCTCTTGGATAATAACTAAACAGCGGAAAGCACAGCAGTTAATCAATGATACCACACACTTAATGCAATACTTTTATCAAACATTGGCTTGTGATGGCACACTGGAATTTGACTGGATGCTGATCACTGACTGTAAATAACTGCACTGTAGAAAATTATGCATATATATTTCTATTTTTATTTTCACATTGTAAACACTTTAAAAGAAATCAGTCTTTGAGTTTAGCACATTTTGACTCGAATTTCTTCAGTCACTTGTATCACCAGATGTGTGTGTCTGTGCACAATGTATAGTTGCCACATGCTAACGTTAAAATAGCATTGTTACGACTTGGCTTCAGTCTGTTCCCAGCAGTATTTTGTTTTTGTCCTGCCAAACACAAGATGCTTTCTGATTGGGCAGAGAAGCTGTAATTTCCATAGTGATACAATATTTTTTTCTGACTGAGTGAGTGTCTTACCCACACACAGACTGCCTCAGGTCACTGTGTCATGGTACTGTGCATTTCTTTCCAAACACTTATCTAAACACTGTTACTCTTAAGTAAACTGTCATTTACTTTTGCTTTGCTAAATATGTCACCATGCTCTGTCACCGTCTTTAATCAGTCCAGCAGTTCTCAGTTTAAGTCGTATAACTGCTGCCACTGTGTCAGCTCAGGGTGACGAGTTCACTGCCACTGTGCCTCGTAGTGAAACCACATGAGAGACACACAGTGACCATAGAGTCTATAAAGGGAGCAACCCGTTGCAGAGAAAGAACCACAAAACTGCGTCTTCACCCCATTTTCAGCTCGGGAATGATAAAAATAAAGGTCCTCATAAAATATGCACAGACTATTTCTGGGAGATGGTGCGATTGTACCAAAAGGGAGCTATGGAACCTACTGGGGCATGCCTTAAACTGGTTTATAGTCTCACTGTTACAATGTGATGACTTGTTTTATGAGTCAGAGAGAATGTAAAGCATAAGCCCTGCCTAAACGTACATTATATAGCACATAGACAGAGGCAGGAAGAGTGAGCCAGCACAGCACAACACAGCACAGGACAGGACAGGAGAGGCCACATCCTTCCTGGCTCTCACCATACTGTACATCTGAATTATACTTCCTGAGCAGTAATTCTGTGGGAGCAGCCACAGAGCATTAATGTATACTCATTTCAGATGAGATGACGGCAAAGAAAAGGGCTCTGAAAAGCTACTGTACTGGAACAGGAACGGATAACTCAGCATTACTAATTTAAATGCAGTCAAGGTGATTTCATTGTACAATGTCAGATAAACTGCAGATTATCATCCAAGACAAATCTAGCTCACCTGGATCCCTGACAATCTAATCATGGCAGCACAAGGTTGTTGTTTTGTTATGTTAATGTAATGAAAGTTTAAGTGAAGACCTGAGTGTAAGGCATCACCTGGTAAACTGAACTGGATCAATCTTGAATTAAATACAAATAAGACTCAAGGATGACCGAAAAAAAACAATAGACATACATAGTCAAATATTTTAACTGAGTTGAACCGGAAAATAATACAATATTACATGCAGAAGTTCCGCATTCAGAATTGCATTAAAGTTTCTGTGTGCGACATTCAGAGCATTAGTGTAGCAGCAAACTAATATTTGCTGTGTAAAGATTTAGTGGAGTGATTGTATCCTGGGCAGAAAACGAAGTCAAGCTTCTTGTAATCTGAGCTTCTCTGTGGTTTGTTGTGGTACGCTGGTGTTGGGTCAAAGACTGTTTCCTTATCGATGTGTTTCCCCCTTCCTAAACCTGAACCAAACCTATTCCCAACTCTAATCATGGAGGGGTGCACTATGCATAAACTGAAGAAAAACAGTATGCGACAGGTAGACAACCGATCAACACCTGTCTGGTTGCGCTTGTATGTTAGTACATGTTTAAGTAGTTACTGCATGTACAAAGTCATCGTAACCACTTTTTGTTCATACTGCGCTTACCGTCGTCGTCTAGGAGGAATAGCTCCCACATCCTGGTTCCCCCTTTGTTAATACTGTTTGATCGGTCTGCACTGTTGCCATTGTTTAGTGTTGTTTTTGGACTTAGTATCGTTAGCTGCTAGCCGCTGGCTCAGCCACCTCCATGTTGAGACCCGTGATATCTTACTCACTGAATTTCGCATACAGCCCCTTTTGATGAAAGTACAGAATTATTCCCAGCCAAATGTACTTATATTAGATATAAATATTAGGTAAAAGTACTCATTAAGAGTTCAGTAGTATTATACATAATTCTGCATATAACGGATGATGCATAAACATTTAAGCAGCATTTTAATTATAGTTTTAAAAGTTCAATAACCATATAAGGACAGATAAAAACACATAACATCAAATGTTAGGTAAGTTTTTATAAACACTTGTGATCAATATATAAACATTTTAAAGTTGCAGAAAAATAATCATCATCAACGCCCTGAGCTGGACAAACTGTATATACTGTATATATACAGTGGTTGAAACAGAGCTGATGTGTTTAAACTACCTTTATTTTATTTCATTTTGCCAACTGACCAGTTAGTTCTGGACGTTCCTCGATCCGAGATCGAGCCTTTGCAGTGGCGGCTCCCACGCTGTGGAATGCTTTGCCTCTGTCTGTGCGGTCTGCGACTAGCCTCTTATTTTTAAAACACGTCTTAAAACCCACCTGTTTACCCTGGCTTTTGGTTGAGTTGAGTCACCTGTTGTTGTGTCTTGTTTTGTTTTCTTCTACCTCTCTGCTTTGTACTGTTTCTGCTTGCATTGTTTATTGGTGCTGATGATTTCATCTTGTAAAGCACTTTAGTTGGCCTTAGGCTTTTAAATGTGCTATATAAATAAACTTGACATTGACATTGACATAAGCTGATCATTATAAACGTAGCCCGGTACGACCATCCTGATGACGTGAGCTCAACATCCTGTTTTGCTCCCTGTCAGTCTGTCCCTGCTGTCACCCCAAACACTTTCAGTGGGCAGGAGTACTCACCTTGACAGACTAACTCCTTCAGCCAATCAGTGTAACAAAACATTAAAGAAAATACTCAGCACCAACGGAGCCAGTTGTTAATAAAGCTTTAGCCAAATCCAGCTTGAAAAACAGTGATAAATATCTTTTACTCTGAGAAAATCCAAAAGTTCATACTCTACTAGGGAAAGAGTCATCATGATTGGTCTGCAAGTTGGGGCTTGCATTTTACGTCATCAACTATAATGCAGTCCCTGATTGGCTGCTTACGTTGTTAACTACAGTGCGTATCCCCGACCCCGTGATTGGCCCTGATTGGATTTTCATTTCTGGAAAGTGTCTGGGGTGGTAGTGTGTGAGGCCAGACAGGTACAGAGAGTGAAACACAATGTTGAACTCACTTCATCAGGATGATCTTACCAGACTATAAGCGCAGCACTTGTGTAAATGTACGTAGTTACTTTCCACCATTACCAAGTAGAGCCCTCATGTGGGAGTTAGTTTTAAATTAAGGTCAATGTAATTATGAAAAAGCTGTTTCTATGTGCACTGTCACTCCAATTAGGAAAATATACATGCACATTAACCCAATACTGCACATCAAAGTGGGTCAAACAGGATATTGTATGTTAACACACATTTAGGCTGTAATAATTAAAGTGTTCATCTTGAAACATTCATGTTCCAGTGAGTGTGTAGGTGTATAAAGTGTGTGCTTGCCTACTTATGGTTGTCTTAAAGCGTGTGTGTGTGTGTGTGTGTGTGTGTGTTCATCCATGTCCCTGCATGTGTGTTCACCCCCGCGGCCCTCGAGCGGTACACAGAATGTCAAGAGGCTGTGGAGGCAGCGGGGGCGTGGGGAGCGTGACTCAGTGTGGACAGTGATAAGACAGGACAGCTTTACAGCAGCGGGGCACGCTGCAGCATCAGACACAGGCTGGATTTGAATATTGCATTAGAGCACTGGAGCTGTCTCCTCGTACCCCCGAGGCTCTGTGGAGCTTTCGCCCGGTCCTGAACCTTCATTCTGGAGGAAGGCTCCACAAAGCGTCAGCCTCGGCTGACCTGATAACTCTGGAGCAGACTCTTCCACAGTGTATTTTACAAAGAGTTTCCCATGGTTGAGTGTGAGCCACAGTTTTCTGACGTGTGTCTGTCTGTGTAAATGTGATGACATGTTATGTAGATGCTACTGTGAGGAGAGGGAAACTGAGCTCCCGTTTCATTCAGCCTTTCTAAGTAGCGGCTGACCACAGAGTTGCATTCTGGACCAAACCCAAAACCACAAATCCCAATGTGTATAGAGAGGAGGAAGGTGGGAGCATGGGCTGCTGAACGCTGCAGGATTGTAGAGTAGAGATAAGGATCTGCATATGAAAATCTGTTAGAATTTCTAAAGGGAAAACATAGACTATAAAATACTGGACGTAGCCACTGTGACCTTACCCACTGATTTGTGGACTCCTGTTTAACACCTCGAGTTTGGCATTTTGGCTGTCGCCATCTTGGAGTTTAGAAGCTAGTCATGACCATATTTGGACAAGAGGGTAGCTAACCCTAACGCTAGCTGCTAGCTTGGTTAGCATGATGCATCCATCCATCTATTTTCAACTGCTTATCCGAAGTTGGGTCGCCGAGGCAGCAGGCCGATCAAAGCATTCCAGACATCCCTCTCCCCAGCAACACTTCCCAGCTTCTCCTTAGGGATCCCAAGGTGTTCCCAGGCCAGATGAGATATGTAGTCCCTCCAGCATGTTCTGGGTCTACCACAGGGCCTCCTAACAGTGGGACGTGCCCAGAACACCTCTAACAGGAGGTGCACAGGAGGCATCCTGATCAGATGCCCGAACTACCTCAACTGACCCCTTTCAACGCGAAGAACCAGCTGCTCTACTCCGAGCTCCCTTCGGATGTCTGAGCTCCCTACCCTATCTCTAAGGCTGAGTCCAGGCACCCTTTTGAGGAATCTCATTTCGGCCGCTTGTATCTCTGACCTCATTCTTTCGGTCACTACCCAGAGCTCATGACCATAGGTGAGGGTTGGGACGTAGATGAACCCTTAAATTGAAAGCTTTGCCTTCCTGCTCAGCTCTCTCTTCACCATGACAGTCCGGCACAGTGCCCGCATCACTGCAGATGCTGTACCAAACTGCTATTGTTAATTGTGATAATGCTAATGCTAATTTTTGCTAGCAAAAAAAAAAAGGCTTAAAACCAATAAAAAGACATAACGTACTTATTAGAAAAACTAAAGATCCGACTCCTGGAAGGGTCTTAAAGTACATCCAAACTCTGAACAAGACTTTTTTAGGTGACAGAATGAAATAGCGAGAGCTACGGCTCTGAGTATTGGCCTACTCTGTAAATCTGGGGTTACACCATGGTTATATCTCCTAACCAATGTTATCTCTGTGGTAGCAACTTGTCAACAGACAGCACCCACCAGTCACTGAAAGTGGCCAAGCATAACTTAACATTTAAAGGCGAGTTATATAACCCCCGACTCTTGTACAGTTGTATGAGACCAAAACTGTTTTTGCACCAGGCTGTAAACATGTTTATTTCTGCTGTAAAATTAGACATTTTAACATGGGTGTCTGTGGGGATTGACTCGCTTCTGGAGCCATCCTCAAGAGGCCATTAGAGGAACTGCCGTTTTTGGCACTAAAGCGTTGGCTTCATTTTTCAAGGCTGCTGCTTAAGGGGAAAAACAACATCAGTACAGAAAATTCAGAGCTATAAACAAGTGAATTCAAAGGGAATCAAGATTCAAAGCCAGAGACTGATTTCACCACCTCTGAAGTGGTAAAAATAGATGCTGAAGGCACATCTGGCAGCTCAACATGATCTAACCAGACAAAAAAAAGCCACAGAACATGAGTACAAAGCCCAAGCTACAGTAGATTAAACCATTAACCACATCAGGCATTGTCAAGTGCAACGCTCACATACTGTAATGCTTTTTAAAACAACACTGTGTTGAGTGTTCATTTGAGTCACAGCCACTAACAATGCCCACTGGAAAGCCAGACGTGTTGGCAACCAGGGGAACAATACAATAGACAAACACTGCTCTGTGATCGGCCCTGCCCACTGATGGATTCCAAATGAAGATGTCATCTACTACACAAGTCTGTGTGGAAAAACAATAATGTTGACAGGAACTTCTGGTGCAAAACAGAGGAAGTGTTAGCCTAAAGGTATGAGAAACAGGTGACTGGAACACTGCATCTGACTCAGCCCAGACTGTATGGGAAAGTAGATGATTAACACTTTGTTACCTCAGCAGCTACAGTCAAGGTGCTATATTTAATCCCCAGACTATGAGTGAAAGTCATTTCAGGACAGAAGGGTGCTCTGAAAAGATTTAGCAAACACACAAACAAACAAACAAACAAACAAACAACAAACAGTCAGTTAGGGTTAAGACAAAGCCTTTAAAAGAGGTCATCCAGATGTATTCAATCTCCGCCGCAGCAACACAGGAACCACTCTTTTGTCTGGACCACATCGTCTGCGTCTCGTACAAGAAGATACACTCACAGGGCCTTTTTCTGAATGTGCCATTGTCTTGGGTCTCTGGTTCACAGCAACAACAACAACAGCAGCAAAGGAAGACGACAGAAACAAAAAACAATTGTACTGTTTTGGGAAGAGGAGAAAAAAGTGAGCGATTGTTGAGTTTCTCCACGTCAGCGATCATGAGGAAGAAGGGGGGCAGAGAAACAAAGAAGCATGTCATGGTGCTCATTTGGGGTCGAACTTGAACCGCAGTCCCTAATAAGAAGAGAGCAAGGGGGGACTGTGTGATGTGGTGTGTGTGCATGTGTGTGTTCTTGGGTGGAGTGGGGGTGTGTGTGTTAACTTCATAGTATGTCTGTATGCGTATACACACAAATATAATACAACAAAAAACCCCTGCAGTTAAGCGTTTTAATTGGCTGATGTTTGCATTACATGAAAGAGAGACAATGTATGCATGTCTGTACATCATGTCCCTATAAAGCTCAGTTTTTAATTTGAGATCACTGCACACAGTATATATAGCATGCTTTTGCTGAGCTCCAGCTGAGGCCTAGTTCACATGGACACGGGTATTTTTGTGGACGGGTTTTTCCCTCCTTCGTTCTCAAGAAAATTCCCGTCCACACTGTTATGACAAAACTTCTGTCAAAATGAAAATGCAAAAACACAATCGAAGCGCTATCAAGAGCAAGCCAAAGCAACAAGTGGCGATATAACCGTAATCCTAAGTCACGCAAAGAAGATGTTGGCCAATCAGCAGCCTGCAAAAAAAGCTACAATTGAGAAGTGATCTTTGTAGCGCATTCTGATGACTCTGTTTCTTAATATGGTGCAGGGGTGTCCAAACTTTTCTGAATGAATAAATGGGGGTCAGCTGCTTCTCATATCAAACAGATTAACAAAACAAACAAAACATACAAATGAGACAAAAGCAACTGTATCATCTTTTGATCAAAAAGTATTCTACTTTGCACTGCTTCTGAAAGCGACGGCATATTTGCAGCGGCCATGTCTGCTACCTAGCTGGAAATGTTTGCTGTTAAGTAACCGTACGTTTGCTTGTTTATTTTCTGTTTATGAAAACACATTAGTTCATCCCGACAGATATTAAACTGTATGATAGTCCTGCCATTGTGAGGTGAACAGGTCAATGCAAAGTAATCTTACTTGAGTAACCAATATTGTGTGCAGGCCACACATAGTATATTTTGAAAAACAAACCATGGGCTGTTTTAAATCATTCCATGGGCCATGCTTGGCTCCCTGGCTGGGTCTGGACATGCCTGAGTGGAAGAGTAACTGAACATTTGAACATGTAAAAAGTCCTGTTAGCAAGGTTAAAGCCAGCAGTATTTTGGTCACATCCGCCTTTGCACGAATTGTTGTCTCATTTGTGACGCCTCAGCAAAGAGACAAAAGTGTACTCTGTCACCTCAAACCAAACCAACTCTATTTTTCCTGTCTACATGTTGAGTTTCTGAAAATTTTCACCCTCAAAAGGTTTGTTTTCTGGGGCGTGGACTTGACTCACAAATTTGATGACTTTAGAGTCAACGTAGCAAAATTAAAAAAGACTTGCAATTTGACTTGGACTTTACCACCAGTAATCCATGACTTCACTTGGACTTGAGCCCTTTGACTTGAAAATACTTGTTACCTCTCCCAAGCCAATTTGGGAAGTGAAAGTTATAGACATTTTTCCAATATGAAGTGAGTTAAATACAATAAGACGTGGCAGAAACATAGAACTTTCATACAGTTGCGGCACTGGTTAATAGTGCTTTATGAAAGTGTGATTGCAGCACTACTTTTTTCTGATTAAGTTCAAAACTCAAAGTTTTGGACTTGGAACTTGACTTTGGACTTGACTCGGGGGTAAAGTAAAGACTTGTAAAGACTTCACACTTACTTGTGACTTGCAAAACGATGACTTGGTCCCACCTGTGGTTATTAGCAACCTAGAATGCAGTTTGCATGTGGAGGAAAATCCAAAATGCTTAGAAAAATCTACATTTACACAACACCTGTGTCTGTGCGGACAAGGCCCCAGACTGAAGCTCTCTATCCTATTATTTATTTAGAGGGACTAATTTAGGGTCAGGTCCTTTGCCTTGCAGAGCAGCACATTATATATGCATGTACATTGAAATGCAAAATAAACATGCCATACAGGACTAAATATTACATGTGTAGCCCTGTGGGAGGAAAAAAAACCTTGTCAGCGTGCAGGGTTTTACAGGTTCATTAGATTTAACTGTATTGTCACTGGGCAGAGTATATAAGCACTGAGGCAACAAAGTGCAGTTTAGCATCTAACCAGAAGTACAGAAAGCAGTTAAGTGCAGAGCAATGTATCAGTGGTTACTGCATAAAAACAAACAGTAAGGGGTAGATATGAATATACTAAGATATATACAGTAGGAACAGTGTGATATGAGTATGCTAGGTATGTGCAGTATTTACAGAGGAATGTGTGCAGCAGTTGCAGTGTGGAAAATGTTTAGTGCAGATATAAAAACTAAACAGAAGCAAACTACAGTTTTAAAGTAAGTTGTCTTGCTCTCCAATTGATCACTGAATGGGTAAACTTGGAAACCCTCTCAAGTCTTCAACATGGACTCAGCAAAGTTTACCAATTTAGTAAACCAGTGTGAAACAAGCTCCAGTTCCACATGAGCTCTTCGAATGGACTCGAATGTTCATTTTAACCTGCCGTAGCCAATGATAAGTTTTCCATCTAGCTTTCCAGAGTTTATTCGAGGACACTTGTTGTTTTGCTCATGTAACTCAGTCTCTGTGTGTAATAAGAGCCTCAGTCTATCACAGCCTCCATCAGATGCACAAATTATTGATGAGCCACATCTCTCAAATGAAAACAGGAGAGTTAATGTGGGAGCAGTAATTCTAATTATTCATCCTCCCATGTGACATTAACTTTAAATGCACCACAGCAAAGCTTCAAATGTGCAGTTCAGTACTTTGTATTTCCATTTTGTGATCTGATACTTGGTTATTTGATTATTAATAGCCGAGGAATGTGGTTATTTTCACAAGCAAGATAGGTCAACAAGATTATGACTTCTTTTTTTGGACCAATAAGAGGAAAAAAACGCACTTGTTCATACATGTACATGATGCAAACAGACAGAATTCAAGTGAACACGCAATCAATAACATTTACTGTCAACTATTTTTCTTACTAGCTACCCTACCCTACCCTTTAGCCCTAAAGCATGCATAAGCGGTTTTCTTTTACCTCTGAGTCAGCACCACCACGCCAGTCTCCCAAAGGTCATAGAGTTTTATGAAGAGTGTACAATTGTGTGCAATTTTATCCCAGTTGGGTTAAATTTGAGGATTAGAATGGGAAGTGCAGTTAAGCTTTTTAATGATCAATGATCTGGCTGTCCAAAACTTTGGTCGGCTGCAGTTTCAACAGTTCCACGATTTGATCTCCTACGTGGCTTTTGTAAAAAAGAATTATTTAAAAACTGATGATGCCTTTGTCATCAGGAAGTGGAAGGGATGGTGGATGGTGTTATGCCTTGGCGAAACTTCTTTCAAGCTGCAGACAACTGTTGGAGACCAGTAAACAACAAAACCAGTTGTGTTCTAGCGACCTGTAGCTGTTTTACCAGCAGCCTGCTAGGCACCAAACATTGAGGTTTTCCCCCATGGATAGTGCCAGGAAAAGTTGTTGTTTTTTACCGAGACATTGCTGCATTTCCTGCAGGGTTAGTGCCATGAAAAGTAGGCATTTTAAGCCAAAAATGATCCTTTCCTAACCATAACCAAGTGATTTTTGTGCCTAAACCTAACCACACGTTAACCACAGGGTTGTTGAAATGTAAAGAAATGTTAAGTTTCAGTGTATCTGCTACATAAAAATGTGCAAATGTAACATATTCATGGTTTGAAGACCAACATTTTCACTGGCGTTGATGGTACAAAGATGAATCTCAGAGTCCATGAGCAGCTGAAAGGAGAAAAAGAATGTCTGTAGCAGCTCGACTATCACTGGAATCCATCTGAAACTGCACTGTACCACGTCATTTATGCTGGCCTAGTTATCAACTTTTCCCCCATAAAAATGTAGAAGAAGAAAGTAATAGAAAGAGCAAACACAGTTATGCAGTCAGAGTCAATCAGAGGAGTTATGAGTCATCCTCACACAGTTTACTGACGCCTGACAGTCCTGCTCACATCAGCCCACTGGGGTCTGTCAGTTAGAGGCACTTCATCATTCAGCATTATCAGTCCCATTAGCACCAACCTGCAAACACTGATTCACTCACTCACTCAGAAACATGGTGCAGGTACACAGAGGAGGGCAACACACTTTAACACACACAAACCCATGTTTACACATCGGTTAAGTGAAACTCCAGGGACTGAAGGAAGAGGCGGGCCAACACAAACACTTGCATTTCCTCTCCACTCCTTCTCTTATCTCTTTTTATCCCTCTCCCTCCTTCTCTCACTCTCGTGTTTTTTCTCCTGGATTTTTCCAACTCCTGCTGACACAGCTGCAAGTCAGTCAGGTTGGACTCCCTCTCTGATGGTCCTCATCTGTGTGAGGGTGTGTGTTTGTCCGAGTGATATAGCCGAAGAGGTTGGGCTTGTTAGAGAGACAAATTCCTCTTGATAGTGAGAGGCATTGAATCTGCCACACGCTATCACTCAGTGGAAAAGTTTGGAAAGTGTGTTATCTGTGAGGCACATTTCCTTGGGGTTTTCCAAATATTTCAGACTTCAAATAACCTTATAAATCTTGCATCCTGTCAAGGAAATGTTTCCCCGTGATTCATGGGCATTGTTCAGACTCAAGTTATTGTCCTTCTACCAAAATATCAGATCCAGAAAATCAGAAGAAAACACTGTAAAGTTAACAAGGAAGTGAGGCAATAACTGAGCTGCACTATTTTCCCAGCTCTCTCTTTCACATGTCATCTCTGAATTCTGATCACTGTAAAAAGTCATGACCTTACAGTAAGTATGTGTCACACCTATGTCATCGCTTCCAAATAGGATTATGAATTCCTGGACTTTCTCAGGCAGCAATCGATGCTCTCGGAGCAGTGGCTGTAAAACTTGAGGTAAATTTCCACTCACCGCGTCGACAAGTGAAGGATTAAGGTGTCAAGTAGGTAAATAAAGCCTGACGCATGATAGACGTGAGGAGTTTGTGTTTGTGTGTGTGTGGCTGTGTGTGTTCTGGCTTGTGTCAGTCACTGAAATGGGGCTGTTTCTTCCTGGGAGCAATGAGCTAACGAAACCAGAGAGGGTGTCTGTTTCCTGTTTATAGCGTCTTCTTTGCTAATGCTTTGTCCCTGGAGACAACACAGAAACTTCAAGCTGATAAAAAGAGCAGAGGACGGGTTAAGAATAACAAGAGGACGAACAGATTTCAAGTTACGATGGTGTTTGTTTTTTACCGTAGTTAATCTGCTATTAGTGATATCAGTCTTGTAGCACTATCTGTAAACATGGAGTTACTCACCTACTGGAATCTTTAACAGTCTGCTTCTAAGAGCGAGAACTGGATTGCCTGTCTTTTCACCTTACAACAAATCAGAGGTTCAACCTGTTGGACATACGTGCATAATAGTTTCAGCAGGAACAGGTAGACAGCAATAAAAAGAAGCTCCTCTGTGACTCAATTAGGTTAAAGCTCCCACACAAAATGACAGAAGACACTGACCAAAGCAAACTCGTGACCTCTGAAAACAACCTATGAGTGGGAGGTCCGAGGCAAAAGGCACAGATTGAGGTCAAGCTCCATTTGACACTGTTTTGAGGGCATAAAGGTCTCAGGTCTCCAACTAAGGTCTAACCTGAACTGTTTGACCCCTGAGGACCTCTGAGGTATGCTTTACAGACCAGCAAGACAAGCTGCTGGATATCAGCATAGAGATAAATACTTAAATATTTAGAACCTCACAATTTTAAGAGGGACATAATGGTCATTTATACATCAATAACTCCGAGTTTAACAGCAGCAAAGCTATATCAAAACATCCATTTACAAATTCTCACACAACTTAAACCTGTGCAGTATAATCTATGTCTCATCTATCCAGTCGTATGATCAGTACTTCCAAAACACATGCATTTTTTTCTGACTTTGAAGACAGCATAGATAAGTTTCACTTACTGGTTAAGTTTTAAATCATAATATTTTAGCAAAAATGTGTGAGCCTTGATTTATGATTTCAGTCAGTTTACAGTGAGTGATAGTCTAACGGTTATATGAATTAATTTTCTTCCTAAACACAAATAGGTGGATATAAAACACATAAAAATCCTAATCTTTATTTATCAAGTCAGCCTGTAGAAGAGGATTTCTAACCTGGAATTACTGCACAAGGCAGTCTACAGTAAACAATTACGCCGCAGGTCAAGCTGAGTGTTTTGTGGATTTACCACTGCCCCCAAGCAATGTCAAACGTCCCCTTTATGTCAATAACTGTGCACTGGGCAATGATCCCTGTAATGGTCAAATAAAGGGTGTCAGTGTGTCAGACTCTGGCGTCAAAAGCAGTTGTGTCCAGTCTAACGGAGGCTCCTTGATTTAATGAGCATGTGACATTAGGCATGGGAGTACCCTGAGGTTATCCTTGGCTGGAGCCAGACTGTGCGTCTGCCAATCTGGACCCTGTTTTTCCCACTCAGTCTCACCCCTTAATGCTCACACTGTGGGTCAGTCTTGTCTATGCACCCCTCAGGGAAGCTTGGACTGGTCCACAAACTGCTGATTAGGGGGTACTAAAGCTTCCTGCAAGAGCTGTAGCAGATCAAAGAGCAGAAGACGGTGGGCAACTCAATCCAAGGACCCAGGCTAATCAAAGTTAAACTCAGGATAAGCCTTCGAGTTTCACCGTGGGCCAATAGCTGTAGACAATGTGATTTTGATTAAGGCTGATGGCACTGGGAAAATCCATTCTCTTTGAACCTCCACGGGGTTAAAAGCTGGGACCACCTCTGTGACTGACAGCCATGAAACATGGGAGCTCACAAACTGCCAGCGACGTTTGCCAAAGAGCAGAATCAAAGATCTGCAAGCGCGGTGAGCTCTCGCAAGGTTGCACACAGAGCTGGCAAATGCCCTGCTGGGACACATGATGAAAAGTACCCACATGTTTGAGCTGAACAAGTTAACATGAAACATTTGCCATCGTTTCAAGTGATGGTGAATTTGTCCCCGGCCCCCCCAGGGCCACAAACTCATTAGATACAAACAGACACTCCCCCAGTAGAATTAACGTCATAAAAAGTTGTAAATTCTGATGGTGCGTTTGATAAATGGCTGTCATTTTAAATCAAGAGACAGATATCAAAGAGCTTCATATCCGTACTTGGCTTTAATCCATGACTTGTGGTTTCGTGGTCATTTGGACACTGGTTGAATTACAACCCACATCTTGGCACAGAGGCTGGTTGCTTGTCCCCGTCCTTGTCAAAAAGGCAGCAAACACTTTGGCACCTTGGTGTGAAGCCTTCGGCCTGGCAGAAAGCTGCTGCACTCCAGCCCTCGTTAACCGGAGTGCCGTTTGGTGAACACATGGCCGATCCAAACAGTTGCATGAGCCCCATTAATTACATTTTTGAACTGTGTTTAACTATACCACACGTTTCAAATTATATCATAATGTGTGCTCGCTGTCTTTTAAACCAAAAACTATTTGAGTATGCAGAGTTCCGCTCCAAATTATCTGTTAAAGATTAAATCAATTTAATGAAAGACGTACTCGTGTGAGCCTGATCAGGAACAAACAGGAGACGAGCAAACTGCGCCACGTCACCATGCTTCACATCCCTACATGATAGGTCCACTTAGTCTTGTGTTTTGGGACAACATAGGTGTTGACAATCATCAGTTTGTCCACATCCGACCACCTCACTGTTCAAAAAGCAGAGCCGCTGTGAGCCCATGCATGTCCCCGCAGGCTGGGACCCCTACATGGTTAAAGGACTGTGTCTCCTGTTGAGGGACAAGCACAAAGGAAGGCCTAACTTCCATCCCTGAGGGGACAATAAGGCCTGTCACAGGGACACTTACCCTGCTCAACACCTCAGCGTCACAGGACAGGTGATGAGACTTCCTGCAGGGGACGAGGATAAATCAGAGAGGAGTGTGGGACGGACAACATCCTCTTTCAGTGGACTTCATGCGAGGGTGAATTACAACAGGAAAAGCTGTCGGAGCGTGACTCTCCTCAAATGAGGCTTTGTTTAGCTTGTCCGCTAACTGTGGGATTTAGACCCAATCTGCAAACCATCTCTCCCAGATGACCCAAACGCTCGGTGTAGCTCATTAGCTCACCTACAGGAGCCATATATCACCAGGCATGTGGAAACCATTTTGATTTCACCTGGTCCGTCTGCTGTAGGGGTACAGTTGAGGCGGAAGCGGCCTGTTCTGGATGTGGAGCGCTCCATAATGATACTAATTGGTGCATAGATGTAGAGGGCATAGTTTTATAGGTCTGAGCTGCTGTGTCTTGAGAGGAAGGTTGTACTGAGGCGATTAGCCTGGATCACAATCCACATCTGGTCCGTGCCAGCTGTTTGACAGATTCTTTTGCAGCACATGGGCAGGCTTTCTGTCTGTGATCCGGACCTTTGAAGTCTGTCTTGATTCCAGTAAGCACTGACTGTCCAGACTCATCTTCCTTTACAGGACATTACAGTATTTCACAACTAAAAAAAACCCTATCCTCACGTGATTACGGAGTTTATTCCAAAAGTCTGAAACAGTGAGAAATACTGTAGGCTTTGTGCGCCAGGTTGCACCTTACAGTTAAAAAATGTGTTTCCCAGTTCCACAGACAGTGAGATCATGACAAGGGAAAATATTGCATGATAACTTTGATGCATTTAAAAGCCACAAACCCAAACTGTTTAAACTTTATAGATGGTTTTAAGAGTTTGTACTTTTCTCTTTTATATAAAAACAACTATGTTTAGCTTGAATTAGTTTGTGGCTCCACTAAATTTACGGCAGGGGAAAAAAAGAAAAATATATAAACAGCCATAGAAACCTCCACTCCTGTAGCATGATTTACATCTCCATCTCCATCTGTTAACTCTGGCTGTAGGTCAAATATGGCTGAATATACTGCTTCTATGTCACACTATCAACTCTGAAATCTGTGTAAGAGAAGATATAACGTCATCTCGAGGGAAAATGTTGTGCAGCAGTTGCAATACAAAGTGGGAAAGAGTGCAAACAGAGGCACCCAGGAGCTCACCTGGTAGAGCAGGCGCCCTACGTGCTAATGCTGGGGATCTGCCGGTTTGATCCATGGCCCTTTGCTGCATGTCGTTTCCTCTCTCTCCCCTTTTCACGCTGAAGCTATAGAATAAAGGCCAAAAATAATCTTAAAAACATAAACAATAAAGAAATATTTGGGGCAAAGGAAGGACTGTTACTAAGAACTCACTTAATGTGAAAAACCAAGAACCAACAAGAAAGCTAAAAGATCAAAAAAGAAAATATCTATGTGTCACTATATTGAGAATATTTTCACTGCTTTACCTCTTTATTAGACAGCTCATTTCAATGGCTCCAGTTCCCTATCTATGCTCTCGTCAAAGCCACCAAACTCCATTGACAAAAACAGTGATTTTGGCTTGCTGAACACAGGAGCTGCTGTTCTACCCTTGCCTTGATCAGTTGGTTAGTTTTTGGTACTGGTTGACTTTGGTGAATCCAAATTAACTCCTTTAAATGCCAAAGGCACCCAATTACGCAAACAAATTAACTAATTGAGGCAGCAGTAGACCAGCAACCTCTGTATTCAGTGACATTAAATCACTGTTTTTCTCAATGGGGTCTGGCCGTGAAGAGAATGATGCAATGGCTTCCTTCCCTGGTTGAAAATTGCTGTCTGATGGTAAGGTAAAGCAGTGAAAGTATTCTAAATACAGCATACACTTCAACTGATAGTGATTTTTTAAGCTATTGAGTTGCTGACCTCTCTACAGCAGTACATTATTAAGCTTCTGTGTCGGTACTTCAGCCTGCTTCTCCAAACTGGGGGTGTGCCGGCTGACATCTACTGTAGGTAAAACTCTGACTAAGGTTAAGTACCTCATACAAATCAACTTCAGAAAATCCTAACTATGCCTTTAAGGTCAAGCTGTGATTCTAAACTATATGAATAAAATTGACTTGACTTGAAAACTATGGACTCCTTGTTTTTGAATCTATATAATTAAAATATGATTTATGTATTTATTATTTTTCTGTTATGCCTGACTGCAAGTTGAAAGTTCGAGCTGACCACAGCTGCTGTTGTTCATGATGGAACACACTACAAAAACCTCTTACAGCCACCTTTCACCCTCTCAGTGTTTGATTCTCAAATGTTTGATTATCACTTTAATACCAGGACTTTAATGAGACAACGCAGAAGGGCTGTTGAGTCAAAACAACAACGTCCTCATTTTCATCTTATTCCAGCAAACTTTTACAGTGTTCAATATTATTGCAGGTGGCAGAGCTGCCATCTAGACATGACAACCTCTCCAGCCTTCCAGCCGACACACACTGACCCACATACAAGATCTAATCCCCTACTTTCCAGTGTTTGTTTTCACAGAAAGCCTGAATGTGTTGGTTTGGGTTGTTTATGCGGAGACCTATTGGCTGACTGACCTCCAAGTCTGTCTGCGATGTGCTTTTCATAATGCCAGCTCCTTCTCTGGTGAGGCCCTTCAACGTCTGGTATTGTTTCACCACAGGAAAGATGTTCTGCCAAAGGCTATGACTCCCTGAGCCAAGTGGAAATACCCAGAGAATGTCTCCGTGTGTGATGAGATTGCTGCCTCTCTCTGTCCTTACACAAATATTGATCTTTAATATTTGGAAATATTACACACACCGCATTCCTGCCATTCTTATTGTACATTTCCTCAGCAAACAACAAGAGCCGTGAGCTGCCCTGAGACATGTCAGCAGATGGCTCAGATCCACAACACAGCCCTTCACACCTCGCTAGGATTCGGCTACAACCCAGACATCAATCAGAGCCGGAGCCCAAACAAAACAATGCTTCATGTACATCCAAACAACTGTGGCGCCGGGTCAACAATTCTGACATATTCAGGTCTTCTCGTGAACATCTTCCTCCCTTTTTTGTGTTTCCTCTCCTTCTTTGAGCAAGTTTGTGAGCACTAAAACAAAACAATGTAAGGGCATGGTGTTCGTCCACCAGATGTAAACTCCAAACAAAAGACGTCGTAATGAGCAGGAGCGTGGTGGGGAGAGGGGTAAAGGTCAGCGCAGAGGGCAAGATAAACAGGAGGACACACCGGCGTGAGCATGTTTAGATCAACCATCAGGTCTGGGCCTTAAGTCGCTGCACTGATGAAGAGATGAGAGGAGGAGAAAACCATTACTGTGCAAAACCATGCTGTGGATAAAAGCAGCACTGAAAATGAAATGACTTTAGAGTTTTGTAAGGTGCTTCATGCAACTCAGAGCACTTGACCAAGGTTGGAGAAAGTTTGAGACAGATCTAATAGTAATCAGAAGATAAAAAAAATACAGCGAGTGAAAATGAAAGCCAACCCCAGATTCAAGCTCATTTGCCATATTGAAATAACAGTTATTCATTTCCATATAATTTTCTGTCAAAGCCACGGGGAGCCATTGGAAAGGGGCTCCAGATTCGCTGGTTGCCCACCCCTGGCATAGAGAAACAAGCTGTAAACACAACACTGACATTATATTAATATCCTATAAAGTTGACATGGCGACTTTTTCAGCAAACAGCTGCTCATTTACACATCCAGCAGAAACAGAAAATCGTTACCATTCATTTGGCATTTAGCTCTGGTTTGGTCTCCAACTCTTGAGGGAAAGATCTGGCTCTGTAGCTGCTAAATGCTCCACATGTTCAGCAGCTAGTTGCAAACGGTGTCTGCCTGCCATTTGGTGCTGAGCATGTGTCGCTCTGCAGCTTTTTACAGGTTTTTTTTTGCTGAGTCAGGAGCTGTAAAACCAAAACAATCAGCTGAAGGATGTTAAAACGCTCCAAAGAGCTGAGGAAAACTGCAGAGTTGGGTGATGATCCTCTTTGGTTTTTACTACAAGTTTCCTCACATTAGCCATTTGTCATCTCATGCATTGGTCATATGAAAATATTGATAAGTGCAGCTTTAACCAAGTGATTATGGAGTTATTTTTAGCCCGAAGATACATAATGTCCTCCTCCCTATGGGTCACACTTCTTGGACTGGAAAGAAACTTTGCCAGTGAATCTAATCTAGGAAACAGTTTCATTAACTCCAAGGCAAATTAAACTACTTTGTCAGAGACAAGGATGGGTGGTGGCAGTAGCTGCTTTGGGACTAAATATACTCATACAGTGGGACTGAAGTTTGGAGGTTTTTATTTCCACAAATTAACATTAAAAGGAATGGCGACTGAGAAAATCCAGTGCCAGTGAGGGACAATGACACATATATAGGGAAAAAAGAAAGAAAATAATTGCCCCACAGCCCTCCTCTTTTCACTCTGTTCACAATCAAACCTGAGAAGCATTTTTCATTCCAAGACAAATGGCATCCATCAAGTTTCAGCGATAGCACAACAGGTTAAGGTGCCCCAGGCCCCTTATCATTGAACTTAACCTACGGAAGACAAAGTGCTACCACAGACGATTACCTCTGTGGCTGCAAATAGCCACCACATGGCTCACAAGGCCGTCATCAGCTACAGAGATGCCAGCAAATGGTCCAAGATGGGCCGGGGCAGGAAGCTGGCCATGGAGCGGCTTCCTTCCTTTGAAGTGTCATTAATCCTCAAGCTGTGTGTGTGTGTGTGTGTGTGTGTGTGTGTGTGTGTGTGTGTGCGCCAGTGTTCTCGTACTGCTATTTTTGTGAGGACCAGTGTGAGCCTTATGCCCGGTCCACACGGACAGGGGTATTTTTGTATAAGGGGTTTTTCCCTTCTTCGTTCTCAAAAAAAGTCCCGTCCACACACATTGTTATAAAAAAATAAATCTCTGTCCAAATGAAAATGCAAAAACACATTTGAAGTGCTGTGAAGAGCGTGCTAAACCCACAGGCAGTGATAAAACCGCAACCCTAAAGCCACGCAAAAAAGAAGAAGAAGATATGCTGGCCAATCAGAAGCCTGAAGAGAAAGCTATAAGAAGGCAGTGACCTCAGTAGCGCATTTTGATAATTCCGTTACTCAATATAGTGGAAAGGAAACTGTACATTTATGTGTAAACATGTCAAAAGTCCTGCTGGCAAGGTTAGAACCAGCACTAGTTTTGACCACGTCTGCCATTCCACAAAATGTCACCTCATATGTGACGCCAGGCCTTACAAAGGAGATAATGGTTCACAATCTGCTGTCACTTGTCAGAAACTCAGCTTTCCCTGTCTACACATCAACACTGACAACAGTTTCTGAAAATCTTCACCATGGATGGAGTTTTACCCAATGTTAGTGACCTAAAACATATGGAAGGAAGGCCAAAAGATATTAAAAAAGCATGAAAATATCTATGTCCGTGTGGACTAGGCCTCGACGCTGTGAGCCAAAGGATCAGTATTGTGATATAACATTTGTCAATATCATGTTACCAAAGGAAGATGCACTGAGGCTCACTGATGTGTTTTAAAGGGGAGTTATAAGGTGTTACAGTGTCGGATGTTCGTATTAAACGTGTAAGTAATGAGGTAAACGTGTAAAAGTAATCTGAATACTCAGTTTCCAATGTTTTTTTCTACTTTTTAGGCAAGATGATATCAGCTCTCAGCAGATTTCATTGTAATATCATCTGCTTCGGGCATGCTACTGCAAGTGTCCACATCACGCAGCCTTTATTGCTTCATGACACTACATGCTAACGTCAGGGAGTAACCAGTAATCTTAGTCACCGATGATATTAATTTCTCCCTATTTTCAGTTCCTGCTGGAACATGTCCGGTTATGAAAATTTTGATAAAGAAGCTTTCAGTGACGATCTTTCTTTGTAGAAAATGCTTGCATACTCTGTTACAGTCACGCCATGGCTGCAGTGATGATGTAGAAATGCAGAAATGCTGACCAGTCAGAGGGGAGGGAGGCTTAAAGAGACAGGCGCTAAAACAGAGTGTCATAGACAAAGAGTGAGTACAGGTGTTCCAGCACCGACAGTACGAAGAATATAATATGTTTTTTGAACACGTAAACATGATCTAGTAGAAACCCAAAATACAAGTATGAACCTGAAAATGAGTATAACAGATCCCCTTTAAAATAGTGTTTGGACAACAATAGAGCTCCATGACCTAGAAGATATCACAGTTTGGCTTTACAGAAAATGCAGAACTTTTTAGTGTATGATCAGTTTACTGTTGCTTTGTCTTTGCATGTAATTTGTTGAAACTGAGAAAAATATAAAATATTACTAGAGTTATTCTTCAAAGAGCTGGCTTACAAAATTTTATGAAAAACAAAACAAGAAGTGTCCCGGTTGCTTTCTGGATAATTCACTGACCCTGCTGTGAAAAGTTTCCTCTGGAACAGTTTTGTACTGAAAAAATACTGCCCCTTTAACTTAAAAACAGCCCTGTTATAAAGTACAGACCAGTGGAAATGTCCACACTTTCAGAAAATGTTCTCACTCTCTAGATCTAAAACTCAAACTGGTCCTCACAAAGACAGTACAAGAGCACTCACACATACCCACTTAGAGTACTTACTAATATATAAGTACAAATGTGCGTATACTCTTAAACCTCTCTCACACAGGAAATTATTTATTTCGAGATTAAAGCATATGTGCATTAACTGTAGCCATGTACAGTATGTATGTTTTTTTCTTTTCCAAAAGCTTTTAGGCATCACGGACAGACAGAAAGTACAAGACAACCTCACTTCTAACATTTCCCAGATTTTTTGCAAGTATCTGGTTTCCTCATGTTAGATAACATGTGTAAACAGAAGCGTCATGGCGGGGCCTTCATCCCTGTCCCTGAGGAAACTGGTTCAAAGACGGCTTACAGTAAAAATGCTGAGGTATTTGAATAAGAAGATGTCTTTAAACTGGGCACGGCTCGGCCCATCAATCCCTTAGAATGTGCCGGAGTAGATGCTTGAGGAGTGTTGTTGAACTTTTTAATACCATATGTCATGTTGTAACTGCTTTAGATATTAAATTTTTAGCAAATATGAGCCTCAAATATTAACTGAAAAAGACTCTAAGAAAGGTTGATGCACACTGCACAAATTGCCATCTTATCCAGTTATTTTTTTCATTATTGAGCCCTGTGAGTATTGCTTTCTTATTTGGTTTAAATAAATCTGTCTGTGCAGTGAGATGATTTCAATCTGTTAAGTAAAGTTGTGTTTTGCCTTCATCTGTCATCTTCCATTTCATGAGCAATCTTTAAGTGTTATACACAGTGATTACTGCTCACTAAGTCAAGACATGATGGAGGTGCAGTGGCTTAAATGTAATGTATCTGATGTTTAACATTCATTCATTTAGGCATTTATGAAGGTCACTGACCAAAAGCTTGCCTTTATAATTGCAGAAACTGGAGAATGCATGATTTTCTTGTCATGGTATCAAGGGTGTCGATTATATTTCAACATTAAGGGGGAACACGTGAAACAAGTGGTTTGGAAGTCCTACCTTAAAATTTTAAGCATCACTTCATTTTTTTGCACCAATATGTGCCTATTCGGTATCAATGTATGGTTTAAATGTCTCTAATTTTGTCAAAATAAAAGTCCACCTGCTACTTTTAGCTTTTTAATGCACATGTTCTTAATACCGAAGGGAAAGTGTCCCCTGCGTCCTCCCCACAATCTTCACCCATGTTTGATTTGTAAGAATTTTCTTGAAAAAAATAAAAATAATAATACATTTTTGAGAAACAAGACGTTCATGGTGCAAAAGTAGACAAAAGTTATTGATAAAATGGAGATAATCTTGTGGTGAACTTTAACATACCTAGCAGAGAGATGGATTCACTCAACTCATGAAGCTCTAGCAAAAGTTCAGTCAGGAATACTTTTCAAGCTCAGGCTGTAAGTTGCTATCTCACCCTGCCATTCACTTCTTGCACGTGTGCTCACTCACTATCTAGATGTCATTGTCTGGGTAGGTCAGTTGAGTCATCAGCTGATTCCCAATCAACCAACAGCGCAGTGACACACCTCCTCTGTCAGCCTATCATCTTACAACTCCTCATTTTAAATATGGTTAGATCTCTGCCGTAGTTCTTTCATCAGCCTCACACGCTTCATCAGCCATCAGCCTCAGAGTCATTAGCCACCACCACCAGTGTCTGGGCTCCATGAAGGAGATTTATCCTGCTGCTGCTCAGATATCCCTCGATCACAAAATATCTCCCTCTGGTGTCCAGGTGCTAAAGACTTCTGTAAAATCTTAATCAGCACAAATCATATGTTAATCTGTATGCTCATATTCTGTTTTAAATATTATCTTTACTTCATTCTTATGTCTCTCCTGACTGAACTACCAGTCTGATCCCTCACAGCTGAAACATCACAGATCCTTTTGGACCCTGGTTGTCTCCCTCGCCCTCTCCGTGCGTGATCTCTCACAGCTTTCACAGGATTATCGCCCCAAGTTAACAGGGTCTTAAACAGTTCACTGGCACCATGAATCGTGCTAGGAATTAGCCACCTGCTACATCGGCCATCCACAACCATGTCGCAAAACTCTACACTCAGGAAGTGACCTCCGAGGGGGGGGCATAAAAGATGGCGTCAAACAAGGTTGAGGTCGCTCGCCACCTCATACACAGTGCTCAGCAGGAAGTGTGGCTTCCTTGAGTCGTGGCTGCGAGGGCAGAGGTCAGGGATCGGGATCAGCAGATCGTGTTACTGCACCCAGATGTGGCCGAGGACAGCGATGGCTCCAGCCTGGAGGTGCCCCAAATGTAGCGTGACTGCAGAGATAGGAACTTCTATTTTGAGAAATGCCATTCCTCTAATAATACAGGAGCGTATTGATCTCTTTTTAAAACCTGTATTCTGTCAAGGCTTGGCTGAGCGTGCTTGCTATTTTTAAACTTCACATTTACGCACTTTCCTAACTTGAGACATCACTTTAACACTTTTCCTGTGGGCTACAGACAGAGCTGCTTCACAGGAGCAGTTTGAACGTTCCTCCACTGCAGAATAACTAAAGGAGTGTGCATGGGGATGTGTATGCACTATGTATGGATCATGTGAGTCTCAGTGTGGCTCTGTTGTGGAGCCTGTTTATATTCTCTGTAAAATATTTCCAGTGGATCTGCATGTGTGCTTTGCTTCCTCTCTCGCCTGTCTGCCCTGTCAAGAGTGATGAGCTTGAGAATGAGAAACAGGTGTGTGTGAAACGTGCAGATCATTCCTTTATCTCTCTTTCACCCCCCGATCCCGACCTCTCTGAGCTGCTCGTGTTGAGCTGTGTTTTATGACAAAGGGGGTGAGGGGAGGAGGGTGAGCAGAGAAAACACAGAAGCAGAGAGGATCGCTGAGAATAAGCAGGACAGCAGCGTGATGCTTAATAAGAACTGCCCACAGCTGATCAAAAAATAGGTTTCAATTAGAAAAGCAGCAGGAAAATAAATAAAAGCATCATAAAAAGGCCCATTTAAATAAGTCATGTGAATGTTGTGTTTTCTGAATGCCACGGTTCACATGTAAGGAACATTATCTGGTGTTATTTTGATCTAAGTGCATCACATGTGACTTGTAACAACATCAAAGGGAATAAAGCTGCTCAGATCATGTGTGATATGTAGTAATTGTGAGGCTATTAAAGGCTAAAAGTCCTCTAAGATAATGTGTGAAGTGCACTGTTGAGATTCATTAATCAACAACAGGAGAACAATACTGATTAAGAACAATCAATCCACTCACACACTGGATTGATATCAGGCTGGTTAACAAGTAGCACAAACAATTAGCATGACTGGAACCACTTTCAAACTATTCAATAGCCTGGGCAACTTATCAGTAATTGATCCTAAAATAAAATGAATGAAAAAATGGTGATCTTCTGAAGATCACCACAGATAGCGCCACCAGCAGGACAGAACTTTAATTTGTGGAACAATTTTTTATGACCAAACACTCTAGTTATCCATAGTAGCCTACTTTGTGTTTAGTGCAAACTAGCAAATGTGACCTGCTAACACACTAAAACAATATATGGTGAACATGTTAAACAAGTTACCTGTTAAATGTTAGCATGTAAGCATTGTCACTGGGGGCAGCATTAGCATACTGACTTTAGCGTTTAGCTCAGGATAGCCTCACAAAGCTGCCAACATGGCTGTACTCCTAAGGCCCTGACACACCAAACAACATCAAAGAACCAGTAGTGACGAAGGCCAGCTGTTGCGTCAAGTCACCTCACGTTGGCTCACGTTGCCTCGGGAACTGTGCATTGGTTCGACAGCCCATTGGTTCGACATCCCATTGGTTCGACATCCCATTGTTCCGACCATATTAAACTCATTGTTCCAAAGTCTGTTCCGAAATCATCATGATGCCCTGTGGTTAAGGTCTGGTTAGGTTTAGGCACAAAAACCACTTGGTTATGGTCAGGAAAAGATCATGGTGTGGGTTAAAATGAAAAAGAAAGTGAAAACACATAAGCTGTGAGCCTGCTCCACCTCAAGCTGGTCGCGGCGCACCATACGCCCGCCGCGAGCCATTCAGCACCGCGGACAGTCGGACTAATGGGATGTCGAACCAATGGGCTGTCGAACCAATGACATGGACCCCGTTGCCTCAAGTCACCAAATAGTTGCACCTAAACACACTGCAAAGACTACAGTAAACGACCAACTAGCATGTATGTTGTGCGCCTGCAGGAGAGGTAATAACTCTCCATTGCAGCAGGTGGCAGTAGCCTGCATTTAGCATTCAAAAAGTTAAACAAGAATATCCACAGGATGAATTCAAGATGCTAGTTAGCCAGTTAGCACTTCAACAACACAACTTGATGCTAAAAGAACAGGATATTTACTGTGCGCTAGCAAACAATATATCACAAACAGTTACAAACTGTTTCTGCTAAAGAGCTCAATGGCTCAAATAACAAGTTTGTTTCGATCTCATGACCTCCTGACTTCAGTCGTTTGTTTGCTTTCCTCATTTCTGTTTCTCTTCTTGTGCACTGAGCTGAACTGCTAATCAGAGTGATTTCATTCACAGATGGACTCCGCTGACTCAGATTCAACATACCAAGCGCAGAGTAGTGCTAACAGTGCAGGACAACTAGGGCGACAGACGACCCGACATTGACCGACATAACTGTCAGCTTGGTGTGTCATGGCCCTTAGTCCTTTACTTATTCTCAGGGTGCTGTCAGACCTAGACTTCACTTGCTTTGGTCTGAATCAGGGACTTATTTTGTTACAAAGTTGCATAATTGCCTAGAATTGGTTCGTATTCTCACTTCAGCATTTACAAGCAGACCAGATAAAATGTCTTGTGTGAGAAAGCTGCTCTTGATTGGTCAGAATTTCCATGCAGGAAAAATCCAGTAAGTAAACAAAGCGTTGAAGAAGAGTACACTTGCAAGATAAATATGACACTTTCTAATGTCACAATGGAGGGACAACTACGCAGGTTGATTTTAGCGCTGCTCATCGTGGACTATATTGCTGTCATTGTTCATTTTAGTCAAACCATACAGTTTGAAAACGAGGCGCGGCTCCAACTAGAAATCAATGTGTTGATGCATTGGATGTGCTGAATGTGCATATTAAGGCAGTACAGGAGGAGGTGCACATTAATAATCCTCCAGGACTGTAACATGCTCATGTTTAGCCCAAACAATGTGTCATGTGACTGCAGTTGGTTCAGATCCAGGTCAGAACACGTTCTCACCACAAATGAACCGCACCAGAGAGACCATCTCTTCAAGAAGGTCTCGGTCTGGCTGTTTTGGTGTGCACCTGAGTGCGATTTCTGTGTTCACTCTCGCCCAAATGAACCACACTTAGGAGGCAAACTTGAGTTCGAACCTGGAGTGTGAAAGCAAAGCACTCTCAGTTATTGGTAAACTTTTTAAAGTTACCACTTCAGACATAGCTACTTTATAAAGACTTCATAATTTAATAAGTTGTTAATGTCAGATTTGACTTATGTTGTTGGAAAATAAGTGACAGGCTGCAATTGAAGGGGTCTTAGATAGTAGACTACATTACTGTAAAACCATATGTTAAACATAAGTAGCCTATTAACATAAAAGTAAGAAAGTATTCCTGATGAATTAAAGGATTTGCTCACAATTTGGAAACCCAAGTTATCACTGTAAATGGTTTGTATGATCCACAGTACATTATAACCAATTTATTAACTATTAACTATTTAAAGAACCATTAGGTGTGACTGTAAAAGGTATAGGCTACTCTATAGAAATATGTAGCTACTACACTGCTTTAATCAGACACTTGATTTGATTAAACTTCTTCCACTTCTACAGCTGATACTGTAATAATGTTTTGGAAGCCCAATGACTTATTATGATGTTATATTTGACACTACCCCCCAGTCCACAGCCCCCCTTGCCACTCCACTCAGCTCCCAGCAGGCTACACAGGAGTCAGCTTACACAGCCTCATACCTGCCCACCCCCCTCCTCCTTCTCCTCCTCCTCCTCCTCCTGTAGGGACTCCCTCTTTATCGTGCTGCTGCCATGCAGCGGAGCGTCAGTGTGCCAGCAGTCCCCACAGAGCGCAGAGCGCAGCGCCGTCTGTCACAGAGAGGAGCTTCAACACCTTTACGGGATTTGAAAGACAACAAGAGTGGATAAACTGAACTGAACAAGGTGAGCGAGGGGCTGACTGTCATTTTTCCGTTACAAGTGCATGTGTGAGTCCAGATTTATTGGTGAAGTTTTCCGGGTGTATTCGGGTTTGAATTGATTCATGCGATCAGTGCGCTGCGTGATTATTCTTCACTTTTCCTCCGTGCTGCTCCCGTGATGTGGCACCACTGTTTTACAGCTGTGCTTGGGTGAAAGATCGTTAAATTAATTACCTTGTGTGTTGTGCGCTGCTGAAATGACAAATAACCAACAGCCTGGTAACTGAACTGACCTCATAACGCTGTGGCACAGAGTGGATGTGGCACTCAGACTTCATGATAGGCTACTCAGTGTAAAATCACAAGTTAAATCCCAAATTAAATCCACTCTTAGAAATAGTACACGTGTCTCCCGTTTAAAAATTTACAGCATGATTACTTCAGTTTGTCTTCTGCCTGAGATCTTTATGGTGTGTTTATGGCCATTGCCCTACAAGGCAAATGCTCCATGGCAGTATGTCTGTGATGGATGTCAGGCTTTCTGTAGCTGGATGATCCATAAACAGCACACCAGGTTTATGGATCGACCCAAAACATTTTTTGAGAAGTTGACAAGTGCAGCAATTCATCATCTGCCATGTAAACCTATATGTGGGCTCCCTGGTTTAACTCAGCCTTGCAGTCCAGTCAGTAATAGCTGCATGGTTTGGAGAGACGGCTGACCACTGTGCTCTGATTAAAGCAGATACAGTTGACTCGGGGCAGCAGGTTTATCCCATCTTAACTCTGCTCCACGCTAAATATTTACATCTGGATGAAATCAGGGGAATGGCACAAATGAGGCTCTGGCCTCCAGACGTCTAATCAAGGAAGAAAAGTTTTGTAATCATAAATCAAATTAAGCATTTTCCTACCAATCAGTAAATTTATGAGAAATGCATGTCTCGCTTTGTAGTGAGTCATACTATTAAAAAAATAAAGCATATGACAGCGTTACCTCAGAGCTTACAGAGGAACAAAAGTGAGTTGGGGACCTGAGGGGTCATTATGCAACCCACCCACTCTAACACAGACAACACTGTCTCCTCCAAGGAGACAATCACATGCCCTCAGGGGTCAACTCCACCTTGACCCTCCTCTACCCCCTCCCACCTCTTGCCCTCCTCCTTAACTCTGATATGTTTCATGCACCCTGAGATGGTTTGATCAGTGTGGGATCAGGAGCATAAACAATGTAGGAGCGAGACTAAACAGACCACACATGTCCTGTAAACACATTCACCCTGAGATTCATAGGTGTGCATGTGCTGGTTTGGCCGCTGTGCAGCAGCAGGAGGTTTAATTCATGCTTTTTGATGCAGAGCATGAACTGGCAGTGATGAAGCTTTCCAGGGAGGGAAGGTGATCTTTAAGTTGCCTGCATGACGATATACAGTGATAAAAAGACAAACTGTGTGACATATGTCACCAGAGTGTGTGCAGTCGCTTAAATTTCCATTTTTCTGAGCACTTTAAAGGGATAGTTTGGATTTTTTGAAGTGGGGCTGTATGAGGTACTAATCCATAGTCAGAGTATTGCATACAATAGCGGTCTGCGTGCCCCCGGTTTGGAGAAGCAGACAGGAGCACTACCATGGAAGCTAAGTAGCCCAATGTACTGCTGTGGATAGGGGCAGCAGCAAAACATGTGTTAGCCACCTAAAAAACTTAATATCAGCAAGTGTACACTGTTTTACCCTGCTGTCAGACAACAATTTCCAATGGGGGGCTGACCTGAAACTGAAACTTATCTATGCTTTCTTTAATGCCAGACTCCATTGACAAAACCAGTAATTTTACCTTGCAGAACACAGGAGCTGCTGGTCTACAGCTGCCTCAGCCGGTTAGTTTGTTGGCGTTATTGTGTTACTCTGGTGTTGTAAAGGGTTAGTTCTGATTTACCAAAGTGACACAATAAGACAAAATAAACTACGGATCAATGCAGCGGTGCATCAGCAATTCCTGTGTGTTTTGCAAAGTAAAATAACTGCTTTTGTCAATGGAGTTTGGTGCCTGTGAAAAGAGCAATTTAATGGTTTCAGATTCTCATTGGAAAGGGCTGTCTGACAGCACATACTAATATAGCGTACACTTAAACTGATATTGACTTACTTTTAGGTGGCTATAATATATTTTGCTGCTGCCTTCCATCCATAGCAGTACATTGCTTAGCTTCCATGGTGGTACACCTGAATGCTTTGCCACATTGGGGGCCTGCCAACAGCCATCTACTGTAGCTAATTCACTGACTGTGGATAACACAAGTCCATGTTGGCAGAAAGATAAACTTATAAGATTGCTTTCCTAATAATTTTGGGTGTGATCGCCCTCAAGGCACTTGTTAAAACGAATGCAGGTAACGCATGACTTTTAATGAATTACTAGAAGGTGGATCCAGGCCCATTACGCCTCTACCTTTCCATGATTCAACTTTGGTTTTTGTTAAGGGTTCAAGCCCACAGATCTGACCCGGCTTGCTTCCCTGCTTGAGCTACAGTGACTCATAGATCATAAACACCTACAGCCAACATCAATCCGTCATACCGCTCGTGTTTAAACGCAGGATACAAACATCTCCCCGACTGAATTTCTACCTGCAAAATTACTGTGTGGAGCAGTCGTAAACAGTTCCATTCTCTTTCTGCCCGACTCATGTGGCAGCGCGCTAATTTTCCAGCTGTAATTCGGCTGCATCTGTGTTTGATGCTGATCCCAGCGGAGCAGACGAGAATACTTCCTCCCATCACAGAGCAGAGAATGCCCAGGGGCACCAAGCGCTGAGCTGCTCACTGCAGTCTCCGTCTGGGGTGTTGACAGGAGGCCTGACATCATTAACATGACTAAATGAAATGTAATTTAGGTCTTTGCCTTCCCGCTTGGCTCTTAGCACCAGCAGTGATATTGATGATGATGGTGTTGGTGGTGCGACACTTTTAAAGAAGCCTGGAGAATCATGATGACTTTATGACTTTTAAGATACTAAACTTACTCATGAATATTCATGCATTCACCATACTCTAGCTGCCTAAACAGAGGCCAAGCAACCACCATGTCATTGACCTCGGCATGATCCAGCACAGGAATATTTTATGGAATATCTTATGGTATATAATAGCACACCAGGATTTCTTATAGCCTTTTATTTTCCAGTTTTCTTCCCTACATACAAAAACGTTTTTACTTGACACTGTTTTTTTGAGGCTCTACAAGTGTATAATCTGATCGGTTTTAGCCACATCAGTGCTGACTGCGGGGAAGGAGCGGAAGCCGCAGGATATTTCATGGTTTTAGTTCACAATGGACCACTCATGTGTTTCTTATCACTTAAAGTTCAGCTGTACCACAGTCACTTTCAAGGCATGGTTATGCTTTCCTGCACAGCGCGGTCTTGAAAACATCACATCCTTAAGAGGGCTGTCAAACATTTGTTCTGTTTAATCCCCGTTTTGTTGCATGGTTACATGTAAAGACCCCCAAGTAATGGCGGGAAGCTTGAGTTTCTAATTAGAGAAGAAATGTACCCTGCTAATGACATCATCTTCCTCCTGGCACTGTGTTCAAGGAGTTTGTGTGTGTGTTGCTGAACAGCAGCTGGTTTTGGACATGAGAGGTTCACAACAGTGTGAGACTTCAAACACTCACCACACACACAAAGCGTCAGGCTTATAATTTAGCTTTATTGCTCCTTGTCGCCTTGTTTTGGGCCGTTGTGGAGACTGTCTCTGGGAACTTCCTCGCTGTCCGTTTTCAGGAGGAACTGTTTGAAAAAGAGGAAGAACTTGTCAAAGAAAAGCTTCTCAGTTACATCCAGCAGCAAAACAATATATTCAGGCAGGCACCCTGCGATACAGTAAACCCACTCTTACGCAGGACTGGCTGAAAGCAGAGGTAAAACCTACCATCTACTGCATGTGCCAAGCTAGTATTTCTCATGTTTTGTAAACACCAGAGTGTGGGATCATTTTCATTGAAGCCATAATTTGATGAGCAAAGACATATTTTTCAAACTGATGTAGCTTTTTGGAGTGGAACCTTCACTCGCTGGCTCCCCTCTTTAAAGATTTATGAGCTCTCCAAATTTCTTTGAATGCATTTTAGCTTGTTAGCAGAAATCAAAATTTGCACCAAATGTTTGTATCTAACTTTGGAAGTGATATGATCATTATCATAATCAGTCTTGTCATTCTCTGAGGCTTGAAGTCTGCTCTTACATCGCTCCCATCTCCATGGGCTCATAACTCAATCCATAATTCATTGTGGGCAACGAAATCATGAAACATGATCTGACAGATCTCCATCTCCTGACAGTCCCCTGTGTGTGGGTGACAGCTGTGAGAGCAGCCCTTCTCTCCGTTGCTCTCACATCCCCGTAATTGTTCACAGTCCGACCGGGCGCCTCTGTAGCTCTGCCACATCCCATCACGCTCAACTGTCGCAGCGCTGTGTCTGCTCAACCGTGAGGAAGATGACACAGGCCTGGACATTCCCTCCGATGCAGGAGGGGGACCGTCGACGTAGCTCCACAAACTGTTCCGGCTGCTCCAGATGTTTTCTGATTCTGACAGGCGGCGAGGGAGGAGAGGAAAGGAGGAGGAGAAGAGGGGCAAACGGCGGGGGTCTCTTTCCGTGCCACTCTGGGAGGGGGGGCTGTTTGCCACGAAGCAGGTCGGTCGATCAGTAATGAGAGAGGACAGCTGGCAGGTTCAGGGGAGGTTAACAGCTAAGCGTAGATGGCAGCGAGGAAAAACAGAGGAGCTCAGTCGAGGGTCTTTGTGTTTGAGATTTTTGGACTCTTTTCTTGTAGTCGGAAAGTTTTTGGAGGAGTTATGCTTGTTGGAAGTTTTGTGTTGGAAAACCTGCAAAGGTTAATGTTGGATTTAAGGCCCTGAAAAACCTAGCAGGCTATTTTACACAAGAGATTTCTGTTTCTGTCCTTGTGATCCTCACTGGAGAAAGTGGAGCAGACAGGACTGGAATCATTGTCACATATTTCTATTTCTGCACCAGTCAGGATTCAGCAACATTTAAATCTACTGACTCGTTTCCACTGCATAGTTTGGCTTTATTCAGTGTATCCTCATACAAAGGTTCGTATAATATTGGACTAATTAGTGCCCCATGAATGACACTGCATACTTAATGTGAAGTTATGTAATAGCGTTAAGTTAGGGAGGTTAGGGTTAAAGTTACTGTGATTAGGTTTAGGAAAAGAAACATGGTGAAGGCATACCTTAAAGTCAACTTAAAGTTCACTTAAAGTTCAAACAATTTGGAGCACTGGTCTCCTTGTGAAAGTCCTGTGTTTTGTGACCCATTCACTGCCCAAACCAACCTCTTTACAACCGTCTTTACTCCCGACACTGTGTTGGTCACGTGATTGCAGTGTTCCAAAATACATGGTTTATGCACGAATATCTGCCTCATGATTATGTGGGATAGTGGAAACTGTGGTGCATTACTTTTCGTAGGAAAATGTACAAATATGGCACTCAACTATTGTACCAGGTGCTTTTCTTTTATTGTTCGTCACTGTGAATAGTACCCTGTCAGTGAAGGCAGGATCCTCAGCTGATCACCATAGCGACATCGCATGAAACCGCTGTGACATCACCGTCAACGTGACTCTCTCATAGTGCATAACGTATTTTTATGGGTGCCAATTTGTAAAGTCTGGGGTGGGTGAATAAAAAACAGTTGTGGTCGCCATTTATGGTTTATTAAAAAAACAGGTTTGTGCAGGATGTCTTGTGCCGCTCTAATGACCAACCAATCAGTGGTCTCCAGTGTTTTAGATCAACCTTCCAAGCTTTCCAAGCTTAAGTGTTAGTTTATACATCTTTAGTGTTTATTTTTATAGAGAATACTAAAGTTTTCAGGGGCTTTAAAACTTAACCTTTATGCTCGCTAGCAAAAAAAAAAAAAGAGTTATGCCTAAAATAAAAAACAGCATTGGATTTTGCATCCTGCGTTTGCTTATTCAACATAAAAAAGACACCGCTATAAGAAGTGTTGCGTATTATTTCATCAGGATCTGTACTAAATGAACCTGTCCAAACAGTCTTCAGCTGTGCAGATAGCAAATCAATGCTGGCACATTTAAAGTGGTGGAGAGTGTGTAGTAACACAGCAGGGGGGTGTTGGATGGGGTTTGGCACCACAGTCACAGTCACGACCCAGTATTTGGGGACACATCACAGCTGGAGCAGCTTTAAGCTCTAACCAACCCCAAACAGCCCTGTCACAAGTGCTCACAAGGTGGTGTTAACCTTTTACTGCATCAGCAACATGTGTTTAGAATAATTCTGCAAATGTTGTGTGAATGTCTTTTTGGCAATGTGGTGTGTCTGTGTGAAAAGAGGGTGGGGTTACACAGATGTTACACTAATTTTCTTTCGCTTTAGTCGCTCTGGGAGTTCTGCTTTCTAAGTATCATCCAAATCTCTGCTCTGGTGCCCAGCTATTCATTCATCAGCAGCCTCTTTTATCCATCACAGTGTAGCGGGGCTTTTTATTGATATGGTTTTTAGGAGGTTTCAGTCAGCTCAAGTACAGGTACGCTAGTGTATGATTTAACAGCACTAACCATGTTTTGACATTTTAGTTGCTCTAACAGCTCTCATCCATTGAAGCGTCTTTTATCACTTTGTTGAAGCAGACATATGCCTGGCAGAGTGAAAAATGTGCCGACTTGGTGAAATAAAACATCTGGCAGCTGGCCAGACAGTGCTGTCTTTCAGAGCATTCTCACCAGCTGAGAGCTTAATGAGGGTGCACAGTGTGGGAACAGGCCTTCATAATTTAAGACTCTGGGAGATTGAGGGATGTGCCCAGATTTCTGCCTATGCACTGTGCTGTATAAACAGCCTCAGGACAGGCCTTTTTTGAGGGGGAGAGATCTGTGTTTCCCTGAGTTGCAAAGAAGTGCATTCCCAGTCCAGGGCTGTGCTGCACACACACAGTGGGTCACTGCGGTTTGTACTGCTGGTCACATAAGCCAGGCTGGCATGTGGAGGGAGCAGCAGCGGTGGTCATGATTTACAGAACAATGCTGTCCAGAGCTGGGATGTCTACTTGAGGCAGCCCAGATCTGGACGCTGGGTTTACGCCACTCAGCTCGCTCCTGCACACACCCTCTCTTACTGTCTTCTCCCACATAAACGTTCATGTGACACACTGCACACTTTAGATATGCTCAACCAAAGATTTTTACCAGTCAGTTTATCGATTTAACTGAAACATTCAATTAGTGTTGGCTTCTATTAAGCTCATGAAACAAGACGTTAGGTTGTTTTGCTCTGGTGGCCACAGTTGAAACTACTGGTAATGCGACATAAAAGGATTGTTTAAAGAAGAAACAGCCGTAAACTAAGATGATTTACTGACCACTGTACACATGTCATCAGGTCTAAAATGTTAAAAGCCAAACTGAACTTAGGGCTACAATGATAAATAATGATTATTTTCTCAATTGACCAACTAATGTTAAAAGAAATTAGATGTTACAAGAAATTAGCAAAAAAGTTAGCTTAGATGTCTTCAGATTTAATTTTTTTTTTGGACCAACAAATACCAATGATGGACAAAGATAAACATGAAATGATCACATTTGACAGATCAGACCTTAATTTATTGACTTTTTGGCCTTTGATCTTAGAAAATGACTTTCACGATTCAGTGAAGTCAGGCAGATGGTAGAAACAAAACAAACAGTCCGATGGGATGACTGGATGGTAAAACAGGTTTATTATTTTAAGTAATTTTTTAGTACTTGATCAAATTGCCCATGTTTTTTTCCTTGTGTGAAAGAGCTGTGTAACATCCGATGGTAAATTCTGTTACAACAAAAAGTTTAAATGTATTAAATGTCAATGGCAATGCCGTCATACCGTTACTGTTGCCAATATTTTATCCTGCTTTTGTCTACTAAAATAATGTCTGGTTTGCCATCTACCGTCTCCCTGATTCCATGTGAACACAACCTGACCTTTGTCAAAACTTCACATTTTGATAGAGCTTACATTTTCAGGTCATTTATATGTGTGGGTAGTCAGGCAGGTTCAACCAGAAGAGACACTAATGTGCATTTAATGGGCCCCTGAGTGGTAGAAACTTTTTGGGATATTCTCTGAGTGAGTCGATTTTATTGAAACAGATGAGCTGCTATTTTTAGGACACTTTTTTATTGTTTCATAGATCCGTGCTCCACATATCAGAGCAGTCGTAGAGAGAGATTTTAAAAAAATGTTGACACATACGCACAGTTCGTTTATAAGGATCCAGGTATACGTCATCTCCTTGTAAGTGCATGAGTTCACCCATCTGTAGTTCACTCATCGACAGTGAGGTAGTGCAGTAGGGCTTAACATTCCTGGTCTGGGAGGCAGGTTCAGGTGTCTCTGTGTTTCAGTGTGAATTATTAGGTTTCCTTGCACGGTGCACCTGGTGTAGAGATCATCTAAATGATGTTTAAGTCACTTATTTCAATCTTTGAGCTGAATTTAGATTCCAATGATAGTCTTCATTATTTTCATTATTTAAAACTGAATTTAAGAAACATTTTTAAGTCTAATGATGGGACAGATTTTGGCAGTTGACTCCAGATTTCCAAAGTGCTTTCTGGCTTGAAAAACTTTGGCTTGAAAAAGTAAATAGTGACTCATAAAACTTTATAGGTCAGAGCAGTTTAATTATCAACAGTACCAGCACTGCTCCTGGACCCTTGGCTGAGCAGAAAAAGGAACTTGCCCGGTCTGTTGATAAAAGCAAGGATAAATGTGAACACATTATCTCAGCAGACGTTATCTGTGTTAGCACTGCATGGGTGTTGCAGTGACGATAAAGGCCCGACTTACAGTATAATGGCTGATAAAGACTGACTGTATCACACGTGAAAGCAGTCACTGAAATCACATTGCTTTAATTATTAACTGAAATTAGCAGATTATAGACAACTAACAGTTATTTGTGCTATTGGTTATGGTGATCTTTTTTTTTTTATTATCGATTAATGTAGTTTCTGATACAGAAAATAACACCAGTTGCAGCTCACAAGATCTTTTAACTTTGTTCCCATAACTAAAAATGTGTATTTGTTAATAGTATGGAGCAGAATTTCATCAAATTTTACAAATCAGCTAAAAATACTGGCTTGTTAGCATATTAGCTAATAGCATATTAGCTTATTTACAAGCTATATTAAGTGTTGTTTTTGTAATTATTGCAAATACAACATTACTTTCTGCCTTTTGATGAGTTTCCTTTTTTCAAGGACTTAGTTTCAAATGCAAAAATGTTTTTTTTGTTTTTTTTTTTAAATGATGAAATAGAGTTTTGGCTGATTATACAAATCAGCTAATTAGCTTATTAGCTGATTAGCAAGCTAAAGCTGTTATTGTTTGCTTAAAAGATTCTGATTCGTGTGAGAAGGATGTGCTCTCTATTTGTAGACTTATAGGTTTTAATTTTTTTAAACAAAGCTTCAGTCAAACCAGATAATAGACTAATATTAGCTGATTAGCCGCCATCTGTGCTAACTGACCTGATTTAGGCAGTTTACTTGCTAATTAGCTGTTACATTTAAGGCTTTTGATTACTGTATGTCCACTGATACTTGTGTGTTTTCACTTTAAATTGTCATCTTAAACCAAATCAACATGTTCATTCACACACACTCAGCATGTCCCTGATTGGCACACACCACTGGTACTGTACCTCAAAAGCCATTTTGTCATGTGATCTCAGGACAACATCTGGAGAATCAGGTCCGTGCCATTGTACAGTTTCTCTAGTACACATGTAGCAAACAACAGGAGATTGCGTAAGAAATGTTCTTACCTACAGGAAACATTTCATATAGTTAAGGTGAGGGGTGGTGCCTGGGTAGAACGTGCAGGAGATCAGACATAATGTGGATTACACCGCGGCACCGTAGCTGGTTTGTTAATTAGGCCATCAACAACAGAGTCTCTTGCTATTCTTTCAATCTGTCTGACGATTTTAGCTTCAGCCTTTACCAACAGAAGTTCCTGAATCTCATCATCTCTCCAGTTCGACATTTTTTTTTGCCATGTTCATGTAAATGACCGTTCGTCTTCACCCTTGGATGTTAGCTTTTGTCCGGTTTCAAGTGAACCTCATGACAGAAATTACATTAACATACCCACTCACTTGCTGTCTGTTACCTGCCCTATTCACACATGGGCTCAATCTGACATTACACAGACTTTCTACTAGGAAGCTGGTGGGATAAAGTCCATTTAATGTCTGATTCAACTGACTCTGACACTTGCATTCTCACGTACAGCTCCTGAGGGTAATGTCTAGATAATTTCAGGTTTGCAGTGCAGTGTATAAGGGGCTAAAGTCTGTACACGCCAGGCTTGCTCAGCTGTCTCTGCAGTGATTTGCTTTGAATGACAAAAGAGCTGCAGCGTTGACTTGTCTATTTTACGGTTTGGGGAGAGGCCTATTCAGGTTGGGGGTCCCTGAAGTTGTCCCAGGTGGCCGACTGCTTCTCCACATGAATGTAGAGCAAGCCCCTGTGTAGCCTCTCACCGTAGATCAAGTGGCTAATGGCGCTCAAGGCCTCACAATGGTGACAGGATTTACAACTGGCTCCCAGGTTTTGTCTTTGAGAGGACAGTGGCTCCATCTCTTACATTTTACTGTCACCATGTTGTTATTTGTCCCTTTCTCTTCCTGACTAATGAGGCAGAGCAACCAGGTCAAGACTGATGTGTAGACCTGGAGGAGGACCGTTGTTGTGGTCCATTAATAATGCAAAGAAAGGCCAGTATGTCTCGTCATTTGGATAATAGAAGAAGACACCTCCTTTTCTTTGTCCTGCTCCATAACAGACTTCTTGAGGTCTGTAGTGTTGGTTAATGACCGAACCGGACACACTCATGAATCGTGGCTCATTAGTGGCCACGCAGGCGCTTTATATTCACACTGTAGAGAATCAATGCGCACAGATGCTACGTCTTGACATAAAGAGCTTTGGTTAACGTTTGAACATTCAGACATTTCAGTCCATTAGTGATGATCGTTAGTCTGTGTCATCCTTAAGAGTGGTGCCAGATGTTAGTATAAAGAAAGTGAGGCGACAGAGAAAGACAGGAAAGGCGTTAGAGGTGGCCATTTGGTTCCCTGTCGGCAGCAGATGCCTCTCATCTGTCCAAAGATTAATTTGACAGGTAAGCGTGCTGAATTCATTCCCAGGAGCTTCAAAGGTGGTCCTCGTGAATTTATTAACCTCTTATCTTGTGTTTACCCCACTGAATGCATAATTCACACTGGGACTTCCTTTAACCTTCTGATCTGAGGCCAGCTGGTTTGTCTTTGGCTACACCCAGATGAAGTCTTCCGTGGGTTCTCTTCCAGCAAACAAACACTTCCTGAAATTTGTTTGGTGTTTAGCTTCTCTCTGGGGCACCACTTCCACATCAGAGAAATAAGCACAACTGCAGTTTTCTCAATGTCAAATACATTCACGTCACACAGTATAATTGATAATAAAACTTAAACCTGCTTTGCGTTCTCAGGGGGTCAAATGCAAGTAGCCCAAACAGTGCTGTTGATTAAAAGGAAAATTGTCCCTTCCCATGACAGGTCTTTGTCAGGGTTGTCTGAGCATCTTTATGTAGCATGACACAAAACATCTGGTTCCTCTTTAGCTGCATGGGGGCGCCCGTCTAAGCCTCCCCTGCAGGCCGGGCCATCCGCTTTACAGGGAGGACACGGGGGAGGCAGGAAAGGAAGACAGAGGGCAGACAGACAGACAGAGGAGTTTTATTAAAGAACAGAGAGCTGGAAGGTGAAAGAGAGCGGTCGCATGCCAAACATGTAATTCTGGACTTCATTAATGTCTGGATTCTGTTGATATTGTTTGCACTGCTCATCCCAGCGATCAGTTTTAGAATGAGATGTTTGACATTTCTGCAGGTTTTATACTTTCTGACCGTGAGCACCTCCTGTAACAAGGCTCATGTAGAGCTGTGTAATACATATTTAGTTATAAAGGGGCCAGAGTGCTTGTTGAATTGTCAAACACCTGGGAAAATTTTTTGCTTCTCATATCTTTCTGACATCAAGATTGGGTAGAAGGGCCTACCTGCAGAGCTCCAGGCTCAGGCTCACCTCCTCCTCCGTCAAACCCTTTCTGGTCATTAGCTTGGAGAAGGAAGTCTGAAACTGTGAACGCCCATCAGAGACCATCATCAGCATACAGTAGCATGTGTTCATTCATTTGAATAAGCCTGCGGCCCTGCGCCAGTAACACCAAGGTAAACAATACAACTTGTACAATGATAATTATAATGATAATAGAAAATGCATTTGATATAACATCTTTTACAGCGATAAACACAAAGTGCTTAACAAAATGCAGTGAAACAATCAAACAATAGAACATGCAGTCAACAAAGACAAAGGCAATAATACAATAAAAACAAAATAAAAGTCAAAGAAAAGACCATAAAACACAGAGCAAATACAGGCTACCGAGAACCTCAAAATAGACACACCAAGGAACAATACAATATGTAATAATGCAATATTTTGATACTGAACTATAACTTATAAAGTTTGATTAGGTAACGTAATGTTAAGTAGCTAATTACCTGTACTAATCTTATGAGCCTTATGACGTTAACCTTATGAGACTTATGACATTGGTTTGCGAATGACATTAGCATAGCTAGCTCACATTAGCAAACCCTTAAGGTTAGTACCACGCATTTGTAATAATACCTAGACAGTGGATTGAAAGATGAGAATTGCTCGTCTGGCTCAGATGCCAAAAAAAGTTTCTAGTGTCCTGGTTTACTTCTACAGTATACGGCCCGCTAACTATGTGCAGTAGTGTTTCTCCTGCTCCATGGATCAAAAATTCACAATAGAATCATAATTGACCTTGTTTGTCAACTGTTTTACAGACTTCTCTTTTGTAATGGTAGCCTACAGGGAAAATCCTTTTTGGTGCAATACCATGCATGGCCACTGGGAAAAGTTGGCTGCAAGGCTGAGCAGTGTTCCTGGGGCCCTGGTTATTACAAGTTATTAGCTGCTTAACGTCACAATACATAGCCTCTTTTAAAGTTACAGTTATATTGAAATACTAGACTGTATTGTTTACCTTGGTGTTATGGTGTTCATTAACAATAAGCACAACAAACATATACATATACATATGTAGCCTGAATGTGAAACCAAATATGATCAGTCAGCTTGTAACAGGCCCCATACAGTGGCATGGACTTAATAGAGTGTAATAAATACGCACTCTGTAGGCTAGTTTATTTAACGATGAGTGCAATAAAACAATACATGGTGCAATATAATACAGTGATATGTAAATGTTATTTATTGACTAGGAACTGTGACAACCATGGTTCCTGGTGATGGAGGTGGGTCCAAACCTGAAGCTCTGCAGCGGGACTCTATTAGAATAGGGAGAGGTGTTTGCAGGCTGCAGCTGACAATATTTGTACTTTACAAGTCAGACAATTCAGGCAGAAGTTGCCCAGGTGTGCAGAGATGAGGAAGTATTCGGTGTTGAGCTGTTGCGCGTATATGTTTGCAGAATTCGCAGCTACAGAAGAAAACAAATGATGGCATAGTGCCAATATCACTTTTGTATTGTAACTGGCTGACATTGAAAAAGGTAAATTATAGTGTTTTAGTGTATATTACAAAGGATGTTGAAAGGTTTTCAGACTTTGTGGTTTGCGTCCCTTTCAACCAGGCAATGCCCACACTGACCCCTTTATACTGGTGCTTAAGTCTCTGAACTGTGACCACTTCAAAGAACTGGTGTGATTTTTCCATCTCAGACTGTTTCACTTTAGAGTCCAGAAGAAGTAAAACTCTCCAAGACATCAGCAGAGATATCAGAAAAGTAAAGAAATGCTTTTCCTGTTCTGTACTATTTTGTCAATCATATCGTGACATCTAAGATTGATTTTGCAACCCAGTTTGGGAACCTTTAATATGAAAATGTAGGTTACCTCTTGAATAAATGTCCATATATGAGAAAAATCAATTCTCATGAATAAGGCATCTTGTTTGGCAAATGCTTTTGAAGACTGTGCTCAGAGAAAAAGAAGCACACAGTAAATAGAGCAGCAGAGAGACAGGGTGTATGCAGGAAGAGAGTGATAGAGTCAGGAGGAAAATGAGAGGGTAAGGAGGCCCTGTGGCATATACAGGAGATGTAGAGAGGTGAAGAGTGGGAAGGAGGGCAGGAGAGTGCAGCAGGAAGGGAAAGGCCGAGGTTAGGTAGCATTAGGGAAGAGAAGGTGGGGGGTTGTTCACTGTAGAGATGAGAAAGAAGTGAAGGGTTTAGAGGTTAATGACGACCTACAGTGAGAGATGAGGAGAAAGATTCAGCAGCCATCTCACGCTTTTCACAAACCTTGAGATCACAGGAGAAGGTGGTGGGTACTAATCTGGCTCATTATGGTCAATGGGGCTAATGGTGGCTATTGTTCTCCAGCAAATCCCAGTTGAGTCTTTGGCTTGTGTGAGTGTGTGTGTTTTCAAATGTAACAGTTTCATCATGCACATTTCCTCTCCCTGCCGTTCCAGCTTCCTCTCTTTTAAGATGGTATTATTTTATGTTTAGAAGAAATCTCAGCACACTTCTATCAGTCGTTGTCTATATTCAGCCCCATTTCTGGTGAAGACGTTGTGTCCCAAATAACCGTCAGTTATCACTGTGACTCAGATTCAGTCATATGATGTCCGAGATAGCACTCGGAGCAAGAGATGACCTCTGAAAGCATCCGGTTTCCTTCAAGCTTGTAATGCCAGATTCACTGAGTGCACACTGCCATTAAGAAGAAAACCACAGAAATACAAGAAATAGGACAAATGGTGTCCATCTTGTTGTGGATTTTAGGGTTATGGCTGTCGGGTCAGTGAGGATTAACCGTTGCTGTATCCATATTATTTTCATACTTTACCCCACCCCCCTCAACGGAAAGCCAACATCAGGATTAATGACTTTGTTTAGGCTCCTATGGCGATAATCCCCTTTAATGCTTCAGTAGCAATAGCCTGCACCTTTCCATTCTGAACTCAGATGGCGAACAGATTGTTCCGGAAGAAAGGTGTCTAACCAAATCCCCGTCACAAGCCGCAACCTCTAGTCCCTCTTCCTCCTCATTTTTCTTGTTTCATGCCCTTTCTTCCTTCCACACCTGTTGCAAGACGTTTTCCTTGAACCTAAACAATGGCTGACTTTCCCGAGCTCTGACAGGCCGACATCTGGAAAAAAAACAACTAGCTGGCTGTTGCCCCCCTCCTTGCTGAATTTATAGCAGCATGCCATTTGACAGGGTAGAGCTGCTCTGTAGAGGGTGAGCAGACTTAATGAGGTAGAGTGAAGTTAACATGAAATATCACCTTCTAATGTATTAAAAGTAGTTTTATATTAAGTGGTAATAGACTGGAGAGATATACTAATAGTCAAACTAAACCCAGCAGAAAAATTAAGAAAATTCTAGGAGAGCAACCAGACGATTCTCTTTTCTGATGTTCTCTGTCGATTAAACTGTCTGTTATTTTCTTAATTAATTAATTAATGGTTTGGTCTATAAAGTGTCAGAAAATGGTGAAAAATGTCAATCCGTGTTTCCCAAAGCCCAAGATGGCGCCCTCAAATGTCTTGTTTGGCACACAACACCAAGATGTTTAGTTTACTGTCTTAGAGAAGTAAAGGAACCAGTAAATATTCACATTTATTTTTTTCTTTACAAATCACTCAAACCGATTAATCGCTTATCAAATTAGTTGGAAACTTAAGTAATAGTTGATGACTGATTGATTAATCATTGCAGCTCTATGAGAGAGACATCTTTTATTTTTTGTTTTGCTTATTGCAAGTCATTTTGATTTGATTCAAGTGTCAGTGGGCTGAGGTACATATAGTCATGTTGTCTTAGGTTTGAATTTGACCTTGGTTGCATGTCACTCTGTCACACTATTATTTTACAATCTTACATACAGACAGGTTTTATAAATATACAGCGGAAAGCTGGGGTTAAGTATGTGCTTGGGTTCCCCACTGTCAGTGGTCTCATATGTTTTGCCTTAAATGATGAGACATGGATCCTTTTTCCTGTCAGAGGAGGCTGTTCATTGTTTTACCTCATGTGAAGGAAAAGTTAAAATAGCATTTGATAACGCTTAAGGCCGACCTGAGGGAACAATAAGCACAACACCCTCCTGTTGTCGAGCCCAGCACACGGAGCATTTATCTCCCCAGATGGACTCTTAATACATGTTGAAGGGAAGTGAATGAAAAACAGGCTCCACTTGTGCCTCTGGGTAGCTGCTTCAAGTTTAAGAGACGTGTTCTTTGTCTTCACAGTTTGCACGTGGCAAACTCGCTGCCTTCTTTTTGTGGACTTAAAAAAAGGTGCAGAATAAGAGAAAGGCTATACATATGGCCTGCTTTCATTTATAGGGAAGCCTGTTATTGACTCGTGCTGACACACAGACACACATGCTTGTAAGCTCAGGTGCAAAACTAGAGCGGATACACAAATATACTCATGACCCCATGCGCATACGTGCACACATACATCGACACATGATAACTGCTGGGTTGTTTTCATGCTATAAATACTCCTCTGGTAGAGCCTATCCCATTATAGACACGTGCAGCCTCCCCCCTCCAAAATCCTCATATAGCATGAAAACTTTAAAAGATATAAAACGTCAACCTTCCCAGAACACTTCATAAATATTAAATGTGGGACTCCATTGCACAGAGGCATGCCTTATCTTTGGTTTAAAGTGTGGTGTAATGTTTTTAGTAGCCTGTTAATTTGAAGAACAAGCTGTTTAACTGTGACTGTGAAAGAGTTATTGCTTCAGAGTGTATCGGTTTAATGAAGCAGCACTTTAGGCATGTTTACGGGACAACAAACTCAGTCTAGTTTTCACTTGAGATGTTGGTTTCTGCTTGTCAGGTTTTCTCATGATCAGTCATATGGTGACTGCCTATTACACCAACCACCCAGAATTCCAGAGTCCTGATAGTCCCACTGGACCGAAAGCCCATTTCTTCGACAGTCTGTTATACCAGAAAACAAATGTCCCATTGCTCTGTAGTCCGGTTTCTTGGAGAATACACACTCCTTTCAGTTCCCAGTTGCCAAAAAAAATGTTCCCATTGTACATTTCTTTAAACCATGGAGAGTTTACATTAGTCAGCAACACTGTGGTGAACGTGTGGTTAGGTTAAGCTACAAAAGTCATGGGTTATGGTTTGGAAAAGATCATATTTTGGCTTAAAACACCCACTTTTGGTGGCACAAAAGTCGCTGGAAAAGCAGGGATGGGTCAGTGAAAAACATCCCAGTGCTGGGAAATACTGCGAAGGGTTGGTAACAACACCCTGGTGGGAATCTGTAACTAACTGCAGGGAGTGTGTATTGCAGTGGTTGTTGGGATAACAATGGGATAACATACTGTCGGAGCTGTAAAATGAGACATTTTTTGGACTAATGGGGCTTTGAAATTTTGGGCTGTGGGAACAATGGCGTGGCACTAGTCATACAGGATGTTGTATTTGCTGCCCATTAAAGCAAACCTGAAACAATTAATCAATGAAGATCTGTCTGGGAAAAAGAACAGTTATTTCAATACAACTTCCTGTGCAGAAAACAGATGAAGGCAGACACGTCATCATGTGCCTGGACAGCAGACATTGTTTCATCCATTCATCTTTCATCCAGTGCTTACTGGACGCTGCAGTACTGTCTGGAAACAGACATCTATCATTTTAAAAATAAGACATAAATCAGTGACAAATGAAGAAATGTAAGCACAGGAAACATTGCCCACATGTGCTTGTTTATTATTAAATATGATACCTATGGTCACATTCATGAAATTGCTTATTCCACAAAAAAAATATCTTGTCCAAGTGGTTTGTCCGTCTTCAAAAATGTTACTGGTTTAGCTGAACCATGTTAATGTATCCTGTATCTGAACCCCTATCTGTTTACTCATTAACTCATTGCCTTACTGTATTAACATGTAAGATAGAGGGTCATCAAATGTGTACACATGTCAGCTTTGCATTGCTGCCTGCTCCAGACATGTAACTCCCTCCAGCTTTAAATAAGCACAATCTGAGCAGAGCTTTGGGGACCACCGTCCGTCCTGCCATCTGGTCTCTGTGGCTCGCCCTGCAGAATAACACTCCCAACTAAAACCCTCTCTCTCTGTCTCTCTGTGTCTCCCAGGAGTCCACGCAGGTGAGGTGAGGACAAGGACGAGATCTGCATCTGCCCCATCTGTCTATCAACAAACCAAGTGCCTCGGTGCCGGCCACCCTCAGGTCACCTCAACCACAACGGGCGCCAAACAATAAAAGTCCTGACCTGGCGTCCCTCAGACAGCCTGCGCAAAGCAAATATTTGAGGCCATTATATCTAATTTCTCCAGGCAGCCATTGCTGAAAAGATCAACAGTGTAGGGTGTTGTTGGGAGACAGAAAGAGAGAAGAAAAAAGTGGGGGAAGGAAAAAGTAACCCTTTCAAAGTGCACCCTGCCTGCTATTTCTGCTGCGCTGTGGGCAGGGAGCGTCTCATTTGGGAGTGCTCTTGGCTGACAAAAAAAGGACTTCCCTGTGCCCTGCCTGCCTATCCAAATGCCTGTGTAAATACTGGATAGAGATATCAATTTGTCTGGGCTCTGACATTACCCAACAAAGAGGCTGTAAGCTATCTATAGAAAACGTTACAACAAACTTGGACTCTGTGGTCTCCTGAATTGCTACCTATCTATTACCCCTCAAGGAAGATTCAAGAGCTGTGTGAACAGGAATGAGAGCTGCCGCAGTTTGCTACACTTAGAAACTTTTGCAAACTCAAAAGAAAATTTCACAACAGCTGCTCTCTGCGGGACACCGGAAGCAGTGGGTCAAATAGAGGCTGCATTTTTGATGTCTCTCCCAGCTTACTGAATCAGCATGAAGCCCCTAACGCCAGCTGGATCCCCCTCTCCTCTGAGGCTCCTCAACAAGGGTCCAGACTACCTGCGCAGGCAGATAGATGGTGGAGGCCACGGCCGTGCAATCAGCGCTGTGGAGAGGCTTGAGGCCGACAAAGCAAAATATGTGAAGACCCAGCAGGTGATCAACACCAAACAGGAGCCTGTGCTGGTGCCCTGTGCCACCCCACCACCACAGCCCCGGAGAGCGATTGCCATCCCTGGCAGCCTGACGCCTCATCTACCCCCACGCCGTTCATCCAACACCCCTTTCTCTACACTCTCCTTCACGTCAAGAGACGAGAATGAAAACGACGACTCCAGGAAGGAGAATAGACGGACTTCTGTTGACGTTGAGGCACATAACAGGAGCAATGTGAACAAAGCACTGCCTCCCAACCCCAGGACTTCTGGCATTAACACCTTGGTAGCGCCACACAGTGCCCCTGTACTCAGAAGAAGCACAGGCAAACGCATGCTGAGGCCGGACTCCCTCGTCATTTACAGGCAGAAGAAAGAGTGCAAGAGTCCGAGTGGTGCAGCAGTGGGAGAGAACAATAACTCAGAGGTGAAGGGGTATAGCTTTGTCCGCCGGCTCTTCCAGGGTTCCATGAGGGAGAAGAGTAGTGGAAGTGAAGGCAGAATCCAGAAGATGGTCATTGGTGAAGAGAAAGCACCATCAAGGGATGGAGACTCCCGAATGTCTTGGACCAATGACAAAGACACTATGGACGGAGGACTGGGGAGCAGACGGTCTAGTAAAACTGACCAAGAACGCAGCCCAGGGTCGATCCCGAGCCCGGGGTTTAGCTGTGTGCTTGAACGGACTGAAAATGGATTTACAAATGGTACCAGTAATGGTGTCACCAATGGCAACCACACAAGTAACCATGATGACGAGAACGACCCGTGGAAGCGGGCGTCACCCCCACCAGCACCCAGAAGGCACCTTGGGGAGTTGCGGCGCTCCCAGTCAGACCTGCGTCTGCGCTGCTCGGTAGCGTTATCAGAGCAGGAGCATTTCTTTGACTTCTGCGGGCTGGACGTGGACATGATAGAGCGTCTGGGTCGAGAGAATTTTCTCTCAGGTGCCAGCTCCATAGACACACTCTCACTGGCCCTCCGTAGTGTAGGTGGGGATGGCTGCGGCGGCTCAGAGCCCAGTGAGTTTTCCCAGCACTCAGGAGATGGGCTGTTTCAGGAGGAGCTGGCTGAGCAGGTTCCCACTGGTGTGTCAATCATTGAGAGGAACGCTCGAGTCATCAAGTGGCTTTACGGGTGTAAGAACGCTGCTCGAGAGGGACCCAAAGAATCTACTGTTTAATATAGGGATGGGGAACCATGTGACGTGGAGTGTGAGAGTCTGAAGGTGTTCTTATGTGTTCTTTATAAGTGAAATCACCTGGTGCAGACCTTTGCCCATTGTGCAGAAATTTGCTGTTGAGTTTGCACTGCAAACCAAAAGTCATAGCATTGAGTCACGACTGAATTTCACTTGATTTCAAAAAAGCCACACTCAGGCTGGGCTGTGATTAGCGAGCAGCGATGCATCACAGAAGGAAAAAATAGGACTTGTTTCTATTTGTGAGCCTCGAGCAGCGATGCAAGTCAAAGCTCCTAGCAAAATGTGACTTCTCTTTAAATTTAGAATGAGTCTCTGACAGTCGGCTCAGGATTTGTTTGCAGAATTAGCACTCCGTGGCACATGATTACCTTCAGTCCCTCGCTCTCTGCTACTCCAAAGAGACTGTTTCTTCAAATGAGAGGACAAGCTCCGAGTCATCTCTGGTCAAACTGATATATTGTATTTATAGAGCCTATGGACATATTGTGTGGATGTGGACAGACCTTACTGGTGAATGGAACCATTACTCCCAGCAAAATGTTATGTGTGTGTATGTGGCTGTGTGTGGAGTAGACACTGCCGTCCTCTCCATTTGTAGCTTCAGTTATTGACCGAACTGATCCGAAATCAGCCCCTGTGACACCTCACGAGGCACATAAGTGTGTGTTCGTCACGACACAGTGAACACAGTCTAGTGTCCTTGACGCCGACACTCTCCCTTAACGACTAAATTAAAATGGAAAACCACTAAGCTATGTTTTTTTCTAAACTGGAAAACTGTTGTGTGAGTGTGAAGTGAACCATGAGTACCTCATTCGGATCTGTCCCAGTTTAGTTTGTGTGTTGCTTTTTTTTTTTTTTTTTTTTTACTACTTAAACGCAGGCGTTGGAACAAACATGCGAGGCACCCCTGTGGGGTTGTTAATGCACTGAACTGGACAGAGAGGGAGGAAATGACAGAGAGAGATATAGCTTTGATTCTTTAAAGAGATTCATCTCACATAACGTTAAACACTGAGCTGGATTCAAAGGAGCACCTGCATCGAGGAGGACATTGAGGAGCCATGCCTGGCCAGTAATTTTTGTCATTTTCATCTCATTTTGTAAACCCTAAAGACTCTCACAAAGTAAAAACACTGTCCAATAATCACGTGTGACACAGCCATTGATTGCTAATGCTTAATGTGTGTTCAGTGCTCACAGCTATGGCTGCAAGAAGAGCATCAGGGAAAGATTCCTGTCAGAGCAAACTTGACTTTTGCAGGCAGATACAAGCACAATGAGAGTTTAAATCTCACGGAGGAAGTTTCAAAAATGAATAAAATTTCATGAAAATAATACAGTCACCTCCAAAAGTAAAAGAGCCAAACTACCGCAAACTGTTTTAGGACGTCACTTTCACCATCTGGCAGTTTACAGACGTTTAACCTTCCCAGCTGGCTCGGTCAGCACGTTTCCCATCAAATCAAAACAAGCAGGGGAGGCTGAAGCTGCCCTCCTTTCTCTGATAACCACAGATCCTACCTCACGTCATCCATCCTTCAGTGATTCTCACTTTATCTCCATGAAAGGTCACTTCCATTGCTTGACCTGAAGGATGCCACTGAAATATGAACTGAGCGAGAGGGGCGGGGGGGTCTGCCGAGGTATGCGAAGGTTAGACCGAGAGGCGTTCAGGGCTGAGAATGACTGAAACCAAGGGCACGGTATATTTATATGTGTGATAAATTAACACAATTAATTGCAGCTTTGGTGTTTGATTTTCTGTATTTATAATCAGCATGGCACACTCCTGACATCCCTTCAACCTGGACTTTTTTTTGTTTTTATATCTCCCTGTTAAAAACCGTTTGGTTGCATGTTTACAAAGTGGCTCCATGAAAATCTGAATCTCTTTTTTTATTTGATATATAAATATATATAAATGAGAGATTTAGTTTTATTCCAAAGATGTTTGTGTATGATGTACACAGCAAATAAACACAAAGAAAGAAATATTTGTTTGGATGTTTTTTTGGTGTCTTGTTGTGTTTTGGGTGAAATTTCAATCTTGTAACCTTCATTGTTCAATTAAATAATTTATATTACATTACATTAGACTAAATAGATCAGTCAATATAAAAACACAGATAAAGTGATGACTGTGTTGTTCTCTAATCTTCTCCTGGTCGACTGAGTCAGTGTTGTGACGCTACCACGTCCTTGACTCCTTTGTTGCCTCCCTCCACCACATCATGTCTCATTTTTCACATTATCTCAAGTGGCTACGCGCTAATCCTTTTAGCATTCCCTGCATGCTCTGCTCTTGAGTGAGTTGCAACAGGTTGTGTTCATAGACAAGGAGGTCTCTGTGTGGCCCGATGCTATGTCTACACCGTCCGCAAGCCGACCCTCCACCCTGTCTGCAGACTCCTCCTGACACTGTTTGTCTCTTCTCTCCTTCACAGACCTGAGTCAGCTTTTATTTCCACAGCCAGCCCACAGTGTATTCAAATCTCAAGGGGAAAAAATCTAAAACTATTTTTGTTTTGTGACGGTCAGTCTCACCAGTCTCAGAGGTTGAATCTTGAAGTGAAAATATCAGGTGTCGCTTTTTGGAGTGGGTCCATTCATTGTCAGTAAATTGGTGAGTGACTGAATTTTTGTCTAAAAAAAGTTAAGCCTTTTGGGAAATATGCTTATGCACTGCTGAAAGTTAAATTAGAAGACTGAAACCACTCATTTATCTGATGGGTGGTTTTAATCTTCTCATCAGAAAGCACACTGGAGAAGTTTTTCTTGTAGGCTTTCTGTTATGATCTAGTAAGAAAATGAGACTCAGTCGCGACTCAGAGAGACTCAGAGAAAAACACAAAACACCAAATCCAAATCTTTTCTTAGGAGGTCAGGGGTCAAACACATGAAGGCAGTCAGCGAAGGCAGAAAAGTCCATTCAGGACAATCACACCAAAAGCCAAGTCCATAAGTGCAAACAGAGTCAAAAACCAAGGAACCAAACACAAAGAAAAGGCTGGAGAGCATGAACACTAGGGCAACAGTGACAATCTGGCAAGTGAATGAGCGAAACACTGCGGCTTAAATACACAAGGGCTGATAACTAAGTGCACACAGGTGAGTGGAACAAGACACAGGTGAAACACATGAGGTGATTAACAAAGGCGGGAAAACTTGGGAAGTGAAAGAAACACTAAACACAATGGGAACACATTTCAAAATAAAACAGGAAGTGGACACAAACACATGAACATAAACTTGGGAGATTATCACACTTTCTCCCTCACAGCCCTTTCTGACAAAAATCTAGACATTTTAATTCAAACCTATGAATGAACCAACCAACCAATGAACGGGGAAAAATGTTAGAAATGAAAACGACAACAAAAAAAATCCCTACCAAAAAAATAAATAAATAAATAAATAAATAATTGGTTTAAGTGTTCGCTAAATTTAGAACAGTGGTTCCCAACTGGTGGGTCGCAGTCCAAATGTAGGTTGCGGGCCCATTCTGAATGGGCCGCAAATGACTCGTAAATGTGTCAAGTTTCAGCTACTTGACAGAGACAGCAAACTAGCTCAATGACATGGTCAAATGCAAGTATGTATACTATAATGTATTAAACTGTGTGGACCTTGAACTAGAGCTTAGATTCTCTGCCCGAGCCCAGCCCGCGGGCCCAAGCCTGGTTGTTTTTTTTTGTTTGTTTTTTTTAAAGCTATGATTTGATAATGTTAGAGGCTATGTATTGTAGCGACCCTGCAGTAAATGTTCTGTTATAATGTCAGTGTTCTGTGAGTTAATGGCATGTTTGGGATTGAATGAGGTGCGGGGGTGCGAGTGTGTGTATGAGCGAGCTGGAGGAGAGAGCAGCAGTGCACAGTTGGAGTTACAGCTAAGTTGTCGTTTGTTGGTTGGTTTGGTTGGTTGGCCGTGGTTACGGCCAACAGTAACCTGTACTGTTCAGTAATAAATGGTGGTTTGCCGAATAACTGCGTCATCCTTTCCACACATCCTGGCAGACGCTACAGTAGCCTATTATAAAAAGTAAAATTAAACCACACTTTGTATGACACATAAAGTTACAACAAAGTTAGTTACAGTTAGTTTGAGGTGGCTAAAATAAATTTTGCTGTGGTTTAGTTTCAGTGCCGGTAGATTTAGTTTATCAAAGACGCTAGTAGAGCGACACAGCAAATAAAATAAACACACAAACGTTAGATAGGCCAGACCACCACATTTAACTACATACCAGTTACGGCTGAAAATGATGACAGAGCAAACTCAAGCAACTTCAACTGCCTGTTGTCGTGTTAGCATGATGTCATGGTTTTTCTGTCTATAAAAGTACATTTTCTGTTTCAGAACTGAGAATGCTACAATAAAGCTCATTCGGGTGTAAAAAAGAGAACAAGCATTATGTGCATCCACAAAATAAGGCTCTCGTTCATTGTCTATGGAGCAGCTCCAGACTATGCACCCCATGACATCACTAGTTTGAGACTCCCTTCTCTGGTTTCTGGCTTTGAGAGAGAGTAGCTCATGTTCACAAATATTGATTGAACTTCACTAGACTGTGGAAATACCATATTGGAATTCTCAGTTTAGGTGGTGCTTCCCTTTAAGATGTCATAATGAGCTTTATTTATTCCTAAAGGGCTCACAGATGTGAATTACAAAATGTCTCCACATCCCAATAAATCCACCCTGTGTGCTGTCCGGCTACAAGTTGCTCCATTGTTCACTGCATGGAGTAGCTCCAGGGTTTGTCTGAGGATGACTTCATCAACTGCTCAGCTTGATGAGCGACTTAAAATTAAAAAATATAAGATATCTACTTTAGGAAGAACTTCTTTTTAAAGAAGCCCAAAATAGTTTAAGGGCATTTAAGGATACAATCATCTGACACATTCTCAGGGCTCTTTTTTTTGCAGACGCTGAACAAAATTTTGCTCGCTGGTTTGTTTCCTCAGATAGCTCTAAAGTCTGCAAGTCTACAGCAACACATACACTCTAACTACACACATAAACACACACACATCCAGTTTCTCCATCCCTTTAGCACACTTCCCTTTCCCTCTTTCTGTCTTTCCCAAAGCAGAAGAAAACAATGGCCCTCCTGTGTGCCTGTGTCCATGTCAGTTACTCTGACCGGAGGGCCTGCTGTGACATCCTGTTTTGGGTTCATAGGACAAGGTTTAAACATATGGTCATGTTTTGGGTTTGGCCTTTTCTTTCTCAGTCTGCCTGGAAATAAACAGACAACAGCTGGTTCTGTAGAGGATAATTCAGATTTTATTATTGCAGGGTTGTCGTGGTTTAGTTTGGTTTAGTGTTGAGCTCTTCTAAAGTCAAGCTGGTGTACCTGTTTAAGAATTTTGTTGTGCTTGCAGAACATGCCTGGTTGAAAAGGATGATAAACTGGCAGGGATCCACCACTCCAGGCTTTGATGCTGCTGATGTGGTTTTCCACTCACATTAAAAAAACACCACAGGGGGTCCCACAGACCTCCCGCTTTACACTTTTGCCCACCAGCAAATCCTGCCCAGCAAAGTTTTGACCCAATTATGACTTGAAACTGATGTGGAGTTTTGACTTATGATAAAGCATCTCGTGAAACTTTGCAAAACTATTCTCAGCAATTTAATAACACACAAATGTACAAACTGTGATTCACGCAAGCAGTCGTGGGTTTACTTCATTTTGTTTTCTTACAGCCACAGAAGCATAACAGACTTATTTCTAGGGCAGCAAATGAAAAGCCGATTCCCGTCTCGCCTGGAGTTTTAAACTCACTGTGGTCTTGAACGCCTCTGGCCACTGTCACAACAAGACTTTTTCAGCAGTCAGAACATGAGCTTCTTTTGGGCTAAAAACCTCCAGTCCAGCTGTTTGACAACAACTCGGGTCAAATACTATCACTTTGTGTCCGAGTGGCCCCAAACTGTGATGCATTTGTAGCTTGGATTTTTTTCCTCTGTGCTCTGAGAAGCAATAATGTGTGTCAGGGGTAGCATGGGTTGTGAAGTGTGTCAAATCTGGCCTAGTTCTTCTGCGCCAGCAGCTTCAGCAGACTGTGGACGTCTACGCTTGAGAGAAGCTCGGTTCATGACTCAGGGACAGGGAGGCTGAACACACAAAACTAGCACAAAGGTCTGTATGATCTGCCAGGACACGAATAAAACATGATAGCCAATTAGCAGCTGTTAGCAATGCACAGTTTCATCAGTGATGTGCTAAAACATCAAAAAGCTACAAGCATGGGGGGCTTTGTAGAAGCAGTGGTGGTCTGGGACTGAAGCTACTGGTGACAACAAGAGCTCTGTCCCAGTTCCAAAAGCCTACTACACAGCCTACGGACTCTGACAGGATTTTAAGTGTGGAGTCCATAAACACTGGAAGAACTGCAATATGCAGAATTCTCATAGATATCAGTGTGCATTACAAATTTGCTTGCACTACTGTCCCACATTGTAATACAAATCAGAAACCTGTGGACCCACTTAAAGCTGGAAAAATGGAAGAATGCTGACAAGAAGGCTCCAGGAATATAAAAAAGTAATAATGAATTAAGTATGCACTTTTAAGGGAAATAAATGTTTGATTGCACAGTGTGATTGTCAGCATATAATCTGTAAAAACTAAAGGTAAAGTTAATGTGAAGTAACTGCTTGAACAGTTGAGTCATGTCAACTACCTACTGTCTGGATGTGTGTGTGGAGGGGGGGATCATTACCTGTAATGCTCTGTTGGAATTCAGAATCCACTGTATGAGAGCAATAAGCTGTTCCTTGAGCTCCTGTGGGTAGTGTCCATTAAATGCTCTGTCTAATGCATGATTTATAGTTCTGCGTCAAATCGACGTCGTACCCTACCCTGTAGCCTAACATGCACCTCCCCAGAAATATAACTATATGTCACAGCTACACAGACCTCCTGTCTATTTTTGTAAGCTGAAACCATTTCCCTCAGTGGAAACTAAGCTTTTATTTACTTCAGTTTCACTGGTGAGAAATAATGAATTGTGAAGACAATAAAGCCTTCACTAAATAGCATTTTAAGTCTTGTGTGTGATTTGTCCTTCGGGGATTTATCCTGGCTTCATATGAGCAGAGTAAATCTCATCGTCAGGCTAATTAATAGAATGTAAAATGCCATAGGCTTGTGCTAATAACGTTAGCATGTTATATATTAATGTGTGTTTTGAATCAACTAAACTTTACAGCACTTCACAGAAATCCCGCCGCCAACTAGTGTTTTGGAGGTGTAACTGCAGAGTGACACAAACGCACCCTGCACAAGTATACATGCTCACAACAGTGTATGCCATGTTTGTAGGCTATGGCATGGCTTACATAGAGCTGATGCAGAAGTACAAATCCAGTTTAACCCTTTTGCTTCAATTAGTGAGCCAGGATGTTCTCTTTTCTAACACAAAATGGAGACAACACAATAAATCATGTGAGAAGTAATGAAAGCATTTTGAATTTAACACATATAGATGGAAACAAGTGCTGATAAAGACTTTGTTATAGTCAACTGTCTTAAGCCTCTTTAAAGCGCCCCAAACGCCCACTAACATCTGGTTTTTGTATTTAATGGGACAGGTTGCAATCAGCATTCACTCCCGCTGGGACAAATGACTGCGGTAATTACAGGTACCATTGGCTCCAGCTCCGATCAATTTCAGTCAGCAGTGATGACAATACAACACCCAGGTGGATGCATAAATTTTAGTCCCTTTGCTGACTCGAGGCCGTATTTGTTCAAGCAGCACACTGAAGTTGAGAGAGAGACTGAAGTTACAGTAGAGGTACAAAAGTAGTTATCACCGTAACATTTTCCACTGACCTCCATGCTGCTTTCTACTGTTTACTAACCTGTCTTCTGGCTGTCTGTGACTTTGAGCATGACAAACAAGAGAAAAAAAATTAGAAAGGCATACTCGTCTGGTAAGGCATTTGCATGGCCGTGGTCTACTGGCAGTGATAAAGGAGTCTATCATCTATATTCAACATGTTTTCCTGTGTTTAAAAAGTCAGCATACATACACTCATTTTGGCACCATGAACAATTAAACAAAACCAATTCTACAAGACAGTTCAGCATGTGTTGTCTTAAAATGAAGTCGAACAAATCACGTATTGATCGTAATTTGTTTAACTTTATTTCTTTCGAACTTAAAAGTCACTTTTAAGGTCTTGCATCAAGATTGTGAGAACGCACCAGAACTTAACCCCACATTTTGATTTGATACAGTTGTGGAATCACAACTGAGAGACTAAAATTAAATCCTCAAAAGTGTGTCCAAGGAATGACTGGAATGATCCAAAACAGCAGCAGCCGAATCAGTTACGTAACAGGGATCCATAAAATCCAGCAGCTGGCTAACATATGTGAATGTAACCCACCAGTGAATCAGTCAGAAGCAAACATTCACTGTGTTGTACCTGCTCATTGTCCTAACACACCACAAAGCATTTCCAGCTACTGCCCCTCTGACTCTGAATGCCCAGCTTCTCCCTCTGAACGGCTGAAACTTTAAACCAGCGTTGGCAGGAGGTGCTGGAAAGAATCTGCTTTGGTGTGCCCCCACCTCCGTAACAAAAACCATCCCCGAGCTAGAAGTATCCTATAGCTACGTCGGGTCATAAATCAGGGGAGTGGTCTTTTTCATTCCCCTTCTCTCATGCGTGACCTCTGCTTCCCAGGGGGTTAGGGAGATGGGCTGAGCCTCGGGGCCTGTGAGGAAACCTGACCAGGAGCAACGGACCCTCTTCAAATAACCATCTGATGTCAGGAGAGACTGCAGCCGAACAACGGTGGGAGTGCCGGAGGGGCCTCTGGTTCAACCCCGACTGAAACTTAGAGAAAGAGGAGACACAAGTTTTATGTGTTTTACTCTCAGTGAGCAGTGAGGTCAGATGACCCTCATTGTAGAACAAGGGCAGGGACTGACTGTAGCTCGGCCGACCTGAAACTAAATACAGAACAGTTCAGTAAATGCTCCAACTATCAACAGTTTCCTGCTTTATGTGTGAGGTTAAATAGTTTACTTAAACCATTGCTGCCTCAGGAGTCCATGTAGATATGAATAATACAATGAAGAGATTATGCCTTTATTCCTGTATTTTCCCACTCAGATAGAAAGTGAAACACAAAGTTATCAAAAGGTGAAGCTGCCAGCCCTCCTGCTGAGTCAGCACTGGTAACAACTAACAGCCAGCTAATCTCAAACAGGCTGCATTACTTGTCAGCAGAAAAATCTAATTATCAGCTCGTTCTGTTGCTTTTCACATATAAATTTATATTTGATAGATCAGACTGTCATAAATAGTCTAAGTCTCTTCAGGCAGCAGCATCCTTAAGTTCTCACAGATAGCTTCAGTTTCAATATATTTCCTCCTCTTGCTCTGTTATCATAATCCGTCTGTGTTTTGACCAAATAACCCAACATGATTTGACTGAATAATTCATCAGCACACACGGTTATCTTTGTCATATCTCATGTTTTGACTATGCCTCACAATCCCATAATTTTGTCTGTTGGTTACATGTTTACATTTTTAAAATAAACCACAATATCCTCGATATCTGTGCGAAGTTGTGACTCCTCTGTTTGTGTTTTGATATCGTAATCTCTGAAGTTCAAACCAGACAGCCAGCTCTGGATTTGTACGTGCCATGTGTGTAATATTAACGTCAATAAAGTGACATATGAGCTGACTTTGTTATGTAGAGGTGGAGGAGATGGTGGATGGTGTGACATCTCGGTATGATGTCTGCCAAGCTGCATACCACTGTTCAAGATCGGCAGACACTGGCTGTCTCTCAGGAGGTGGAGTGCGTCATCCACTAACTAGAAGACTGTCGATTGATCCCGACTCCTTCTGCCTGCATGTTGAAGTATCCTTGGGTGACCTGCTCCTGTGCCATCATATGAATGATTAACTGAGTAGCATGGCACCTTGTATGGAAGCCTCGGCCAACTGTGTGAATGGGTGAATGTGACAAGTAGTGTAAAAGCGCTCTGAGTGGTTGCAAGACTAGAAAGGTGCTGTACAAGTGCAAGTCCATTTGTGTTGTGTTTGTGAGACATTGTTGTGGTTCCAGATTTTTTTTAAAGCCACTAAAACGTGGTTATTTTTTATTGACATGTTGCTGTTTTTCCAGAGGGGATAGTGCCTTGAAATGCAGTTGTTTTATACAGACATTGCTGCATTTCCAGATGGGATTTTTGCCACAAAACTAGGTATTATATTGCCAAAATATCATCTTTTCCCAACCATAACCAAGTGATTCTTGTGCCTGAACATAACCACACACTAATCACAGTGTTTAACAATGTTTGTCACTTAAGTACGACTGATTCCCCGCTGTTACATTGCTGTTTGCAAGAAGTGTGAATGAGAGTGTTCTGCCTTGTTATGAACATAAAAAGCCTCTCACATGTTTTGGGCAGCCCGTACTGTATAGCACGCTAACAAGAGAATTCTATTTATTGTGACAGGAAAATGAGAAATTAACGTTCTTTGTTGTGACAAGTCGGTGTTTTGGATAGGCTGTGCGGTCGAGATTTCAGCGAACTCTGCCAAACACATAGCTGCAAATAATCCTCAGTGTTTGTTTTCACCTACAAGGCGTGCAGATTAGCAGGGTTTACTGTACGAGTTGCTATGAGAAGGCAGGCAGTTCTCACTGTATGGTATATTTTACCAATAATCAAACTGTGTAATCCCTCTACATGCTGTATCCTTCCCATCTGGGGAAGAAGAATGAGAAGTATCTGGCAAACAAATCAGCAAAGATCTTGCGGTGAATGGTTTTAGATGTGTTTTGAAGAATGTTAGAGACGTGATGATTGTCATAAAGCTGTTGTTTAATGACAAAAAAATCTAAAAACACTGGTTCTCTGATTTAAAAAAAAAAAAAAAAAAAAAAGCCAGCTATGATTCAAAAGACTATGGGACTAAATGTCAGATTTGCGGGATTTCTGTGACACAGGTTTACATCATTAAAAGTAATCCATGCTGGTTAGATCCAGTTCATTCGAGATCAGACTCTGAGAGCAGATGTTCCTCACAACAAGAAGTAAACAGGTTTATAATAACACTATGGCGGTAAATCAAAAATCCACACTCCGCCACACGACATTTTGAGCAGTTAGATGATGGTGTTGGTTGAACAGGGCGGCAAGCAACCATCAAAGTCAACTTTCCTTTGGTTGCAAACCGGTATTTTAGCTGCAAAACTGCACTAAATTTAAATTGATATGAAGCGCTCTGGCATCCCACCAGTCATTACTCACATTAACTGCAAGAAATGGCAAAGTTCAGTACATGAATGTGGGCTGACTCTGCACAATATTGATCTTGATTCCACATAAAACAAAGAAAATGTTTCTTTCAGCCAGTTTTATTATATACGTAGTTCCTGCAAATGATCAGTTGACTTAAATACATATGGTGCATTTAGCTGCCTGATAGCTGTGTAAGCACGAGTCTTGCCGATGACCAAACAGCTGTTGATGTGCAAACAACTATTCAGGATTCACACTTGAGAACTTGCTGTTAAAGAGCAGGCTGACTCTATGATTACCACCCCGTCATGTCACCCTGACAGAGTCCAGAAACATGGGTGTGTGCAGGTTTTCAAAAATGAATGTTTTCTACTGCTGTTGAAAATGATTATAATTTCAATATGCTCTGTATCCAGATCTATCCTTCATCTTTTACAGTAACATGCTGCAGGGTGCTCCTCACTGGGAAGGCATTTTAGGCCACTGGGTAGTGAGAAAGCAGCCTAATCACATAGTCAGATCTATTCCCAGTCATGTGGGAACAAGAAAACATCAGGTCGACAGCTGGCCCTCGCTCTCTGTCTGTATCCATGAAAACATTTCATCTACACTTCTCCCCTGCTCTGATATTCGACTCCCACGAGGGCGCAGAGTTCATAACCCAAAGTCCTCAATACAGTCTCTTTACTGGTCACTTTATTGCTCCCCTATGGTTTTCGTTTACTCTCTTTCACTTTCAGGTCTTGATGTTTTCACCAAGCAGGGTAAAAGGCGTCTCGTGGGGCCATATGTTCACAATATGGCCTCGGTACAACCAATGACAGGCCTTTTTCCTTTTTTAGACGACAGCTTTGATGTGTTCCACAGTCGGATAAATTTGTTTGGGAAAATGTATGTTTAAAAAGACAAATCATCCGCAACTTCATATAGTCTCCCTCGGCACCTCTTCATCCTCACACAAGCCTTCAGTGACCGTAAAGTCCTCAAACCCTGCAGTTATCTTCGGGTCAGCATCGTAGATGTTTGCATGGATTTCAGAAGAAGCAGCAATACTTATGATATATGTCAGTGGAGGAAATATTCAGATCTTTTACTTAGGGTCTCTACGCAAAATTTAGAGCGTATGAGTTGTTGCTTAGCTAGTGGCTAGCAGCTAACAGTACCATATTTTACTCCATGTAATGTTGGAGATAATGTGAATAGCTGTATTTTACTTCACTAAATTATAGTTGGGTAAACACAACCTGTTATTTTAAATATTCAGAAGGTCAAGTTGGAAATATTTTACAGGTGGATGAATGTTCCAACACCCATAATTGTCAAAAAGATTCATTCCCTTTTGCTGTTTATTTTTTAAGACAAACACGTTTATGCCTCAAGCACATAGGTGAAATGATTTTTGCAGCACAGATTAAATTTTAAGCTCAGCTACAGCGTAGAGTCCAGGCTGTAACCTTCAGGCTGTAGAGAGAGTAAAGGCAGCTCTGCAGACAGAGAGAGAGAGAGGCAGGGCCGCAGATTAAATCACTGTCTGCTCCTCAGGTCTCTTCAGATGACCGATTGCTAAACCTCATTCTCGTGTGGTCGTGTGGGTCAAGCTTTTCGTTCTGACACAGCACATGAGCAGTTAACAATCTTTAAAGTGACAAATTTACCATTTGAAACCCTTACCAGACGACATGGCTTTCATTTCACTCAGAAGGCTTCTTATTTTTGTCAGATTTTTTGTTGTCTGAAATTGAAGATGAATTTTTACCCGCTGTAGCTAGCTATTTAATGCTAACTGTGATTTGACTGAAAACTGATGCCTCTATCTGACTTCTAAATGTTTCTGTCTAACTGGTTTTAAAACAAGAACATGTAAAAGATCTTAAATATGAACTTAATGGCTACATATATGATATAATGCTAAAAATCTGATGCTAAAGCTGCATGTCGAAGGCAAAAAAGTATCCTTACCAGCTGATGATCCATTTGCATGAAGACATGTAGAATATTTGTTCTTGTATTGCAGTGTAGAGCTATTTAACCTCAGTATTACAGTACTACATGAACAATGTACTGTTATTTGGTTCTAATTAAACCTTGTTTGGATGATTATTATTTAAAAAAAAATACAATAAGCAGTGAGGTTGGACTTTTGCTTTATTGTTTATATTTTCAAACAATATTAGGCTTACAAATATTCATATCAAATGGCTTCAGCAGTACTGGTGGCTGCGTTGTCTGAATTTCCAGTTGCATTAGCCATATCATTGTTAAATTGATGTTTATTCACTAGTTGAATGAGGTTTCCCTCCTGTTAAAATGTGTAGCGCCTCTTCCATGGATAGATAAAGGCGAAGATTTGGTTAGGATTTAGGCATAACACCAGCATGCTGTAAATGTTGCAGTAGTTGCAAACTGAAATGTTCAGTTCCCTGTTCACCAAAAACATAAAGCATGTTCAAGCTCTGTTAGCCTATTCAACGCACAACACAGAGCAGGAAATGCTAACGTTAGAGCATATAAACATAGTGGGTGAGCCATGCTATATACTATACATGCTGTTATTGTGTTTTTGGTTTTAAAGGAGAGTATAAAAAAGATTCAGTAGCCACCTGTTGACGCAGGGGACAGTTTACTACAACTCCCATAGATTTTCACAGAGCAGAGGTCAAGCTGTGGCACGGTGGAGGGGTTAGGGAAACAAATGCAGCAAACTGTTTGCACAGGACACACGAGAATGGTGATATTTACACTCCCCTCTTAGCTCCATGCATATGAATTAGCTTGATCTGCACATGCATGCTCACAACAGGAGAGATATCAGTGACCAGCAGCACTGATCTGCCCTCTCAGGCTCTGTCAGGCTCCAGATGAAGAGTGTCTGTCTGCTGCTCTCTCCAACCTCCATCATCATCATCAAAGCAGACCAGAGCGTTTGACCTCGCCCTCGTCTCCACCACAGCTCTGGGGTTAGCTTTTCCTAATTTAACCCCAGTCTGGTTGCACCAGTGAGGGAAGGCCCATCACTGGCGCCATGCTGGGCAGGACCTCTCCTGAGGATTCGGCCAATGACAGCCCTCAAAAACCACAGAGGATCCCCACCTGAAATATCATCCTCTGTGGATCTAATTGTGACATATGGGAGAACACCTGTCAATAAGGGATGCTGGAGGTTTCAATTTGTGTTATGGATAGTTTAATTTGATTCAACACAATGTCTCTTGACTTGATCTCTGCAGTCTGCAACTCTGAGTAACCTAATCATGAACATAACCCTGTTCCATTTGTTTGCCCCATTTGGTTGACTCTCTGCACTGGAATATCTAAAGACATTGTTACTTTGTATTATTCATTTTTACATTAACAGTATGTCTATGTTCCAAGCCTTTGGGGGGTTCGGTGCCTTGCTCAAGGGCACCTTGGCAGTGCCCAGGAGGTGAACTGGCACCTCTCCAGCTACCAGTCCACACTCCATATTTTGGTCCGGACGGGGACTTGAACAGGTCCGTATGGACCCAAAACCCAAGTCCGTATGGACTGAGCTACTGCCTAACATAACACTATGCTTATAAATGGACTAATGGTGCTTCTAGTGTCTGACAGGCCATATGCAATTTACTGCTGAGGCTAGGCCAGAGTAAGTAACACACGTTGTTTGTTTACTTAAATGTAAATGTGTTTTTTGGGGTGGCGAGACAAGACATAGCAGAGTTAGTCTCTCGAGAAAACTAAAATTGCACTATGAAAGCAACATTGTGGTTTTGAAACTGACCCAAAGAGGTGTCCTAACTGACTGCAGGAGAAGCAGCGCTGTTGTTTAGAGCTGAACTTTTGTCAGACACCCTGTGTCTATTTATTTCTGTCATTCACCTTGAAAACACCCCAATGGACGAGGAACGGCTAATTCATGAAGCTGAACCCAGGAATTATCAGTACAATACCTTCTTATTTCAGCCCTAAAACAAAATAAGATGGCAGCTGATTGGAGAGTGATTGCCAGGTAGCTTAACGTTTCCCATAAGCTAAATAACCATCCCTAATAACAAGCTAACATAAGGCTATTTGCTGTTGCCATGTTTTGCCATTTTCAGCAAATATCACGATATAAAATGTTTTCGATTTTAATAGTAACGTTACAAATGTAGGAGAATTGTACATAGGCTACTCACCCATCTTTTAAGTGGTTACATCTTCAGTCTGATCTCGAGCGCACAGCTAATAGCCACTTGGTTTGTTTACATGATGTGACAGAAGAGCACATTTAATGGATTCAGTGAGGACAGAGAGCTTGTGTGTAACACGATATGATGTGATTGTCACTTGTTTGCTGTTGTGACACGTTGTCAATGTGTTCCACTCAGGATCAACTGCTGAGTCAAGTGCCACACCTGGTAAATTTTGTTATTGTGGTCTGGTGTTTGGCTTAATATTAAACCGGTTTGAAAATTTTTACACTGGCTCAACTCCAATTAAAAGCAGTGATCCTCTGCTATTTGATAATATTATGGTCTTGATGTAAAAGCAAAGCAACAAACTTACATGACATTTTATAAAAATGATCAGCAACAATCTACAACATTTCTGAGTGAGAGAAAAGCGATGAATAATAAACGCAAGAATAAACTCATTGAAGTAATGACATCCGAAGGTAACTATCCACAAAGCTGATCAGAACTGACAGAAAAGAAACTTGAAAACAAATTATCTGTCAACAAATTGCATGTGAACTGCTGGTTGAGCCAGCGAAGTCTAATGTGGTCTAATACAGTCTGTTTCCTCTAATTACATTCTTCAGTCCATCAGCATGAGCTCTCATGACTTATTGCCAAGATCCTGAATTACTGTACAAAGTCCAGTGAAGAATGCAGCTCCATGACATAACACACTGCAGAGTATTTGAGTTATGTAAAGACAAGTTTCCTTTTTTGTGATTTATTAATAGGTAGAGAAGCTTAGAGGTTAAAGCAAACTCTGCAGCCTTAAGTAGACCTATTCATGGAGAGGCTGATATCCTAGTGCTTATTTTTGCACCAAAGCAAACTTTAGTCATTAATAGCAGTGTGAATCATTGAGGTGGCAGTGGTCACAATTACACATTGGCTGTGACATTCATCTTAAAGCCAAGAAGCAGAAGAAATTGCAAAATGTGGCCTGAAGTCATTCTCCTTGTGTAAAAAAACATTTTCAGGAGACTTCTCTTTTTGGTAAAGCATTTGGCTCTAAACTACCCCAGGTGATACATGAAGCTCTGCAACATCATCAGACTACATGAGTAAAGGCCACAACATAATGTGAATTAAATTGTCTGAAACATGTTTGTATCTGACACCCAGCTTTGCGACCGGGGTCACGCCCAGGTGTCTCCTCGGGAGAAAGCATGAGTGATTCAGGTGTCTAATCGGCCAATTAGTGTGTCACTCAGACAGGTGTAGACGCTCCTGAAAGGGACAATTAGTCACTCCATGACTTCCAGTGGATCTGAATGAAAGGATTAGACCTGTGATATCCTGGGAATCTCCAAAGGGTTTCTTTTTTCTTTTTTTTTTTTCCAAAGGGTTTCTCCACCTGCGCAGACACACCAGACGTAATGGTAGACAGCGAAAAGGTTGTGAGGAATTATAATACAAAATATTAAGTAAGTAAGTAACTAAAATTTATTTGTATAGCACTTCTCACAGAGAGGACTCACAAAATGCTTCACAGGATTAAAATACAAACAAGAATACATACATACATACAAACATACAGGTCACATACAGAGACACAAAAATGAAACAGCTGTTGCAAAACTAAATCACTTAAGACAAGTTAAAGAATGCTTGCCTATACAGATAGGTTTTAAGATGCTTCTTAAAGCTATCAACCGATGCTGCGGCTCTCAAATTCTGTGGGAGGGCGTTCCACAATCTGGGCGCAATGGACTCAAAGGCCTGGTCACCTCTAGTTCTAAGCCTAGTGCGAGGAACCGCCAACAGGCCGTGAACAGCCGACCTAAGTGTCCTACTAGGAACATATACATGCAGCAGGTCAGACAGATACTCAGGTGCCTGATCATGAAGGGCTCTGAATGTTAAAACAAGGATTTTGAACTGGATCCTAAAGCTGACAGGTAGCCACTGTAGGAAGGCCAGGGCAGGAGCAATGTGGCAGTTTTTGGGTGATTTGGTGAACAGCCTGGCAGCGGCATTCTGCACCAGTTGGAGGCGATCTACATGAGTTTTACTGAGGCACATGAAAAGAGAGTTGCAGTAATCCAGACGTGATGACACAAAGGCGTGCATGATCATTTCCAGTTCAGCATGTGATACAACAGATCTCAGTTTTGCAATGTTTTTAAGGTGGAAAAAGCATGTACGGGTCAACATGTGAATGTGTTTATCAAAGTACATGGCCTGGTCAAAAATAAGATTTCTCAGGTTAGAGCGGATATTTGAATTCAGGGACCCAATACAGCTCGCCACCTTAGAAGCAGTACAGTCAGGAGCGACAATAAGGACCTCGGTCTTAGCAGCGTTAAGCTGGAGGAAATTGTTGACCATCCAGTCATTAATTGCAGACAAACAGTCATGCAGTACATTCAGACTGTTAGTCCTGTCAGGATTAAAGGAAAAATACAGCTGAATATCATCTGCGTACATGTGATAAGATATACCCTCAAACCTGTTGATAATGATTCCAAGAGGTAGCATATACAGAGCAAACAAAATTGGACCCAACACTGAGCCCTGAGGTACCCCACAAGAAAAGGGGACGGACTTGGACATAAAAGGACCAGATGCTACAGAGAAACTTCTACCAGAGAGGTAGGAGGCAAACCAGTCAAGGGCACTGCCTGAAATGCCAACACAGTTACTGAGCCTATCTAACAGGATGTGGTGATCCACAGTATAAGGCTGCGCTAAGGTCAAGCAGCATTAGGATGGTGCATTTACCAGTGTCAGAGGCCATCATGATGTCATTAGACACTCTAAGAAGTGCTGTCTCAGTGGAATGCTGCTGACGGTAACCAGATTGAAATTTGTCATAAATACAATGCTTATTTAGAGCAGGGACTAGTTGGTTAGCAACAACTTTTTCTAACATCTTTGAAATAAAAGGCAATTTAGAAATGGGCCTAATGTTGCTAAATAATGAAGGGTCCAGATTGGGCTTTTTAAGAAGCGGCTGGACAACGGCATGTTTAAAATAGGAGGGGAAGCAGCCAGAGACCAGTAAGCAATTAATAATATAGAGCAGGGAAGAGCCGATGGAACCAATAACTTTTTTCAGTAGAGACGTGGGCAAGATGTCTAATGGGCTGGAGGAGATCTTCATACTGCTCGCTAGCTTAGTTAAATCTTGTAGGGAAATGGGTGAGAAACGATCCAGTATTGGCTGCTGTAAAGGAGGAGCAGGGGGAAGAGCAGAGGAAGGGGTAATACTTGCTCTAACACTAGCAACTTTGTTGACAAAAAAATGACAGAAAATTGTTACAGTCATTAACAGAAAAAATGGGCACCACAGGGGGCTGGGAACAAACAAGATTATTTATAGTGTCAAAAACAACTTTGGGATTCCGCTTATTGGAGGAAATGAGGTCAGCAAAATAAGAGGCCCGAGCAGCTTTAACCACTGAGTTATACTCTGTTAAGAGTTCTTTCAAATAAATATGATGGACCTGAAGCTTTGTAGACTTCCACAGGCGCTCGATACGGCGACATTTGCGTTTAAAACAACGAATGTCATCATTAATCCAGGGGGTAGAATTAACAGTAGCAACTGTACAGGATTTCAGAGGAGCAATCTCATCTAAAATAACGGAACAATGTGAATTAAAAGTGTGAACTAGAGAATTGGCATCACTCTCATCACCAAAAAGCTGCCCTATGCAGAGGAGAATTTCAAGGCAGACAGGTCATTTAACATACGCGAACAAATAACACGCTTTCTGAGTGTACAATCAGTGTTAAAAGACACATTAAAGAGAATACATTCGTGATCAGTCACAAGCAGCTCCTCAGAGCCGATAATGTCTAATTTTAATCCACACATGAAAACCAGGTCCAGAGTGTTGCCCTTAATGTGTGTTGGGCCGCTGACATGTTGGGTAAAATTGAAAGAATCGGTGACTTAAGAAGTTCACTGCAAAGGTGTTTGTGGTGTCATTTACGGCCACGTTAAAATCCCCAAGAAGGAGAATTTTCTCAGATTTAATTATGGAAGCTAAGAAGTCACTGAATTCAGATAAAAAGGAGCCATTAACACCAGGAGGGCGATATATTAAAACACAATAAAATGGATTAGCACGCCCAATTTTAGTCACTAAGAGTTCAAATGAGGTAAAAGTTCCAGAGCTCACTCTCCGGGAGGAGAAACAGTCCTTGTGCACCGCCGCCAGTCCTCCCCCACGACCTGTGGTCCGAGGGGCACAGATAAAAGAACATCCCGGCGGGCAGAGCTCGTTCATAAACACATATTCATCGTACTTTTGCCAGGTCTCAGTGAGAAACATAAAATCCAGATCTTTGGAAATAAATAAATCGTTCAGAATGAATGATTTGTTGGCAACAGAGCGGGCATTCAGCACTGCCAGTTTAATAGACTTCGATTGTGCTGAGGCAGTAGTGGGTGCAGGTGCTAGTGGCTGCAGATACCGTGGGTCCGCCTCTGCCCGGCTGCGTCTTGCTAAATGGAAGCCAAGTCTTTACTGACACTGGGACTCTGGGAAAACAGGCCTGCGACATGACAGTCTCACACTAGAGTTGGCTGGAAAAAGTTGCATTGGTGTCATGGGCCTGCAGGGGGGGCTAGAGGGAGAGGGAGTGTTAGGAGGAACTGTCACAGTGACCACTGAGGAAGCAGCTGGGAAGGGGTTGTGTTGTCAATCGGTGAAAGCTGTGGACTGGACAGCTAGCAGTGTGAGGTCAATGTTCTGAGACAGAAGACGGGATCCTGTATGGTTTAGATGAAGGCGGTCTCGTTTGAAGAAGTCCGGTCTATGAAGGAAGGTGGTGAAATTGTCCACATATGGAACGCCAGCGCTGTTGCAGTAGCCTTTAAGCCACACCTGAAGCTGCCTGAGTCGGCTAAACTTTTCGTCGCCAACTGAAGGAGGGGGAAGAGGCCCAGAGATGATGCACTGCTTGTCTGAGTGAAGAATGTTATCAATAAGGCGAATGCTATCGTTCCTGAGTTTAATTATTACATCATATTACTTGTGTCTACCTACCTACCTGCCTGCCTTCCTGCCTACCTGCCTACCTACCTATCTATCTATCTATCTATCTATCTTGATTGTATTCACGCCAAAGGCACCCTTTAGCATCTTTATGACACATGCCAGGCTTACTGCTAACTCCAGTGTAAACCCATCTTTGGCAAGACATGTCGCTGAGAGCAACTGACTATAACTGAGTATAAACAGTGAGAAAAGTTCACGTAGGTGGATGGGTCAAACAAAACAGGACTTTCACCCAAAAGACTGCAGGTCATTTCCCATGTGAAACCAAAAGCCAGTGTTCTTTTAACGTATTGTTATATAATTTATGTACTATGGTTGCACACTTACATCATTATTACATAATAAATGTGGGGGGTTTTTTCAACAACAATTATTTTAAGTTTTCAACTTTATACAAAAAGAAAAGAACATATAGAATACAATATGTATGAATGTTTACAAATTCCTGCAATTTAGTAATAAGTAGTAATAGTAGTAGTAAGTTTTATTGCAGAGGTTGTAGTTATGCGTCCCCTGTTACGTCCAACACACAAGATAAATCCTTGCCCCTTAGATATCTTATAAATTGACCCCAGATACATTGAAAACAATTCTTGTTTATCTTTGATTGTGTCTATTGTTTTTTCCAAAGGAAAACACACTAGACATTTCCTTAAGCCAATGCCCAGTGTTTGGTGTCTGGGTGCTTTTCCATGGTAATGCTATAGATCTTTTGACTTTGCACGTGTCTTTAAAAATTTGCTCACTGCATTTTATTTTACGTCTCTTTGGATAAATGCCAAGAACAAAGAATTTAGGACCTCCCGTCAATTGAAGTGATAGAATCTCCTGCACTACCTGTCCAACATCTGACCAAAACTCCATAACCCTTGGACAACTCCATATACAATGGAGAAACTACCCCATCTGTTAAACAAGTCTGGGATTTTGGGGTTAAATTTATTGAGTTTTTCCGGTGTAACGTACAGCCTCATTAACCAGTTGTATTGCAAGAGTTTCAGTTGTGTGTTAGCAGTTTGGGTTTGAGCTTTACTACATGCCTTACTCCATTCCTCAATTGACAAATCCTGCTGCAAGTCGTTCTTCTATGCTTTAAACTTAGATTCCGAGGATTCTGTTGAGTTGGCCAACATTAAATTGTACACTTCAGATAATGTATTTATTTTTAACCCAAGACAAACCGAACCAAGTAGTTTTGCTGCCTAAACCTAACCACGACCATTTCACAACATTAACCCTGCTGTGTGTGACACAGAGGGATGTAACAAAGTGTCTGTGCTTGATGACCTGGGAATGAGAATTTGTTGGTATTTCATTGTGCAACCCTACATTGTATAATGACAATAATAAATTCTTTACGTCTTACGTGAACCAAATACAAGATGGCTGCATTTGATTGGTTGTTTGATTGATGGGATAATGAGTAAATTCAAGCTGAAATTATGAGTTATGGGAAAAAAATCTGTAGAAATATTTTCTGTTTTTATTATTGTTTTACTTATTTACTTGCATTTATTATTTTTAGTCATTTATCCAGTTATCCATTCAGTAATGTCATTTTTCCCCTTCCTCTTCTCTCAGGTAAACAAGACTCTCACTGTACAATATGTACAAACATAGATCGCTATATGGATGTGTAAGTGTGTGTTTTGGTCCCACCTGCCATCATACTTTTTACTCTTTTGCAGTGTGTATTTGCTCTGTTTCACAAGACATTGCTCGTGCATGACATTTCAATATGAATAATGTCAGAGAACTGTTTTAACCTTCTTTTTTAACCACTTAAGTCACTTTACGTCCACGTGAGCAAGTCTTCATAAATGCCAACTCCCCACAATAGTCTTGTCCCACAATAGCTCTTCCTCCTGACAGCCTCCATCTACTCCTCATCAAGTGACACTGTCTACTCCGCCACATCACCTCACCCCCAGAACCTCTACAGCCAGACAGGCTGTGACACCCCAGATTCCCATGTCAGAAATAGAGATGGACAGAGGGACGATGACTCCAAAGACAAGCAGTATGCAAAGGAACGGAGGAATTTGTGTTGGGAGGGAAAAGCAGAAGAATGACCAGCTGAAGGAGAGACGAATGGGCTTTAATGACTTCTTGATGACAGGCTGGATGGGGGTATGCATGGCTCCTGCAGGGGTAGAAGAAGAGAAGGGTGTAAGGCGAGCCATATGGGCATGTAAAGCTGTGAATAGATGTCTGCTCTGTTACGCTCCAGCCCTGCATGTCTCCATACCTGCACTGATCATACATGATGAGAAGCAGGAGCAGTGAAGTCTCCAGCTGTGCATCAATGTGTAATTTCCGACTTGGCTAGTTATGTTACGGGCCACTGGTTCCTCCAGGCTCGATTTGCTGGGCACTGATGCATGATGAGTCTGTGGTGTAGGAGGGCTGCGTGGTGGAAAAACACTGCAAATATCAATTCTTCTTTTTAATTCTATTTTATAAATTACAATCTGATTTGGTAAGAAAAGCTGTAAAGGTGCCACTGTGGTTGAAATGAAGTTGGTCTGCATCCTCTAGCTTCTCTAATCCTCAAGAAGGTTTTTCACGTGTCTTTGTGTCAACACAATTAATTGTACAAATTGTGATGAGAGGGCACTCTTTCCAGCCCATCATTATTCCCATCTTTTCCAGGTTGTAATGTTCCACCATTTTATCACAGTCTCTCAGCTTGTGATACCGACGCTGAGGGCACCCTTTGGCGTCTTTATGAGGCACACCAAGCTTTCAACTAATCTAATGTAAACCAAGACCAATGGATGTAGAATAAAGAGCGAGAGGATGCGAGGTGTGGTGGATGGGTCAAACAAACAGACTTTCACTCAGGAGACCGCTGTTTGTGTCTCCTGTGAAATAAAATAAGCAGTTGTTTTAACAGTACATAACTCACATAAGGATATGACGCACTTATTTTAACCCTCGAGATGTTTTTGTCTAAATCTAACTTGGTAGTTTTGTTACTTAAACCTAACCATGACTGTTTTACAATGTGAACCATGTGTGGCATGTTTTACCCAGGAGACAGCTGTGTGTCACATAGCTACAGTCACTAAAGGAAGCCTTGTGTGTCACTATGAGATGCTGAGTGCCAGTATTTGATGACCTGGGAATGAGATGTGCTGCACTTTGTTGCACAAAAAAAAAGACATATGTTGTGTGACGAATAAAAAGAGACAGCTCTACAAAAGACCCTCAAAGGAACGGTTTGATATTTTGGAAAATATGCTTATTTGTTATCTTGTCAAGAGTTGGATAAGAAGATATAATTTTTACATTTATATGCTTTCCTTAGCATAGAGATTGGAAGGAGAGGGGCAATTAGCCTGACTCTGCCTTTAAATTAACAAAATCTGACTACCAGCAATTAACATACTGTGTATGAGACAGGAAACTGACACAAAAGAAACACGCTGATACAGTTGTTGGGTGCAGTTTGGTTGAAAGAAAATTAGGGATGCACAATAATGGTTGCACGTCACCGGTATCAATCAATATTGGCTTTAAAATGAAGTATCAGAATCGGCCAACATGCTTTTTCTTATTTTGCACAATGAATGAATGAATATTACATACATTGAAAAGTATTGTATTTCACGTCTCAATCTGCTGGTGGGCCAACATGATAAGAGTATGCATGCATAATATGATGTTAATTCCACTACAGAAGAGACTTGAACACTTAAATCCAATTAATTGTGGATTTATTGATATCGGTATCAGTTATTGGTCAAAAGAGTTGTTACATATCGGCATATCAGATATCGGCAAAAAAATCCAATATCATGCCACCCTAAAGCAAAGAGTTCCCACATGCAATTGGTCACAACAAAGTCTGTGGATTATCTTGAGTAACCGGATCATGATTCCTGGAAAGAGAGGGGAAGAATTATGTTTCTCTTTTTTTAGGGTGAACTGTCCCTCTAAGCAACCGACGGCTGTAGGTTGAAAGCACCCGCAAGTATCACAGATGACAAAATGTCAAAATAGATAAATAAAACAGCTAATCCAGTTACCTTTGACTTGTTACTTTTGCTTGTAGTACCACAACATCCTGCTGAATAATAGAGTATTCCTGAAATTCCTGAATGTGTAAATACAGTGCATGAGGCGAGGTTTTATCTCCATCATCCTCAAAAAATTTTCAGATACATTTTCTGAATGCCTTCTCTGTGTCTTGCCGGAGTCGGCCGGTTCTCACGGTGAGCTCTGTGTGTGTACATGTGTGTGTGTGTGTGTGTTTAGGCTTAGAGGTTGTGGCTGCAGGTCGGGAGCAAAAGCAAAGAACAACGACCCCAAACAGCTGTAGCAACAGTAACTGGAGCCTGACAGGGACTGTGTGAAGGCTAAAGAATCGATTAGCATTCCAACACACCACAATACCCAAATATACAATGTAAAGCCATCACACACACACAAACACACACACCGGCACTTTTATTGTCTGAGCGACCACAGAAACCATGACATCCATAACAACAGCCTGGCAATCCAGTATGATTGATGAAGAACTGTAACCCTCTGGCACATCGCTACCTTAAAAATAACTCCACAAACTATAATTTCAGACTCAGAAACATCTCAGCTGCTCAGTTATATTTTCTGTGTCATGAATGGAAATACCAAGGCTCATGTTCTACTCAGTGCTCCTCTTAGTAGGTGGCCCCCTGTTACGCGGAAACGATCGATTCGGCCGACACATATGAACACGAATCGAGACAAAAACACACAAATTGATTGAAAATTAATTGACGTGTGGTCAATCTGCCCTGAGCTCTTGTTGGGGTGTCAATAGCTGTAGAAAAATCTATTTACAGCTGACAGACCTACATTTGGAGATGGGTGATCAGATTTCAACACAGATGGAGATAGATGATGGGTGGCAGGGTGTGTGTGTGTGTGTGTGTGTGTGTGTGTGTGTGTGTGTGTTTGCGTGCCTGCGCCTGTGTGTATTTGTGTTTTTGGTGGCCAGAGGGGGGTGGCTTAGCTGAGAGATTACCCCTGTGCTGGGAAATAGCGGGGGTATAGGAGGCAGGGTTTTCTTTTCAAAGGGGGTCCCAAATCCATTCCTAAAGAGCCACGAGATTACCAAACTGAGATTGAGCCTGTAGATTAGAGGGATGAAACATCCTGTGAGAACCTCCTTAACGCGAGGTGAGAGACTGAGGATTGTGGGTCTTTGAATAATTCACCTCCCTGCCTCCATTCTCCTCTAAAAGGAGAGGCTCTACAGGGCCGTGCCAGTTAAATAATTACCAGCGCTTCCTTTTTAAAAGCCCAAAAAAGGCATATTTTTAGGAGAGCTTGCTAAGGTTTTCACTTTAAATTGAGACACCCACAATTAAGCTTCTTTATATATGTTGTTGTCATGAACAACTGTAAGCTCCGTAACTCTAAATATAGTAACATTCCCGAGAATTAATCTGCACATTAGGTGACAGGCTTGTCATTAAATTAAAACAAACCACACTTTCACACATCGTCTCTTAAGTATTAATAAGGCTACAGGTTGCAAGACAGAGGTCATAATAACCCAGCAGAGAGTTAGACACACTTTAAAAACAAATCAAGTTGCCTCCTTCTTATCTCCGCAGACTGCAAACACTGGAGATTAACACTGACGACTGCTTTGGCTGCATGTTTGTTTGGGGGATCTCCTGCTTTTAGCTGATAAAACCATCAGAGTGTCGTCTGGTGCAAAGTTACAGTTAATCGCTCACACTCCTCTGCCTAAAAAACCCGACCTCTGTGCAGCGACTGCAGCTCTGAAACGTCCAGTCAGTTAAATACGACCACACTACTTTGAGGACATTAGTATAATTACTGTAAACAAGAGGAACCATTAGAGAAGAGATTAGCAGCCTCTAGAGATCGTGTGGTTGAATTTCATGTGAAGTCTACTAGAAATAATAGTTTACAACATTCAATGCTGCATGTAGCCCTGCTAATGACGTGGAGCTTAATCTTTGAATGAAAATCAAACAAGAGATAAGACCATTGTGAAGGTTAGAGTAGGCCACATAATGGAGGAGGTTTATACATTCATTCATTCATTCTCACCATTATGTCTAATAAACACGAATACAACTCCTCATATCTGCAATACTGATATCTGGGATCATTTGAAATCTACAGTGTTTACATTCATGTCTGCTGAGCAGCTCGTCTCTTCCTACCCCGTCTTTGTTGGTGCATTTCTTTATGAAAACAAAAAAAACCCACAGGAAACTTTTAACTACAAAGGCTGTGTTATTAGTGTTGGCGTAGAAGATTCATCTTAGGCTAACATTCAGGAATCACGTTACATCTCAGACTTATATCTGCAGGGGGACTGTATGAGAGCTCATGCTCATGCTGACTGTCACCTCGTTTTTGAGGATGCTTATGTACAATGCTTTCTCATCCAAGGTCGTCAAAAACCTATGTCTCTGTGTCTCGCCCTTTGGCGTGTGATACTGCTGCTAAAGGTACCCTTGAATGTCTGTTTGTGACGCTCATAAGTGAAACTTGCTGTAACACATGGCTACAGGTGTCATGGTTAGGTTTAATCAACAAACCACTTGGTTCAATTTATGGGGAAAAAAAAAATCATGTTTGGGGGGAAAATAAATGCAACTTGACACAAGTACATCACAGGTGGACGCAAGTTACGTGATGTTACGTTAAAACAGCAACGACAACAACATCTCTCTATTTATGTGGCATGCTCCTGGGATCAACAGATGTAAAGACCCTCATCCAATGACTGCTCCCTCCGCTGCCGTTCAGCGGCTAACAACCATCCACACTCAGACACACACGGCTGATTATTTACTGCTGAATTAGAGCTCACAACTCGCAGGAACGGCTGATGGTGCATGTTCTAGCAAAACATTCTAGCGCAGACTATTTGCTGTGAGTTTGCCAACCTGTCGCTCATGTGGCATTTGATGATAATTACAAGCACGGACATTCTTGGCTTTCAATGTTCGATAGGCGTGACATTTTCATTTTGTCTCAACAACAAAACTCAAACATGGATTTCGTCGCCAACAGCGGTGTCCTGGCTGAAAGTCTGTGTTTGTTTGACCTACCCACCCTAAAGGAACATTCACACTCTTTACACTACGTCAGTTGCTCTCAGCGTCAGCTCTTACCATGGATGGGTTTACATGGAATTATCTGAAAGCTTGGTGCATCTGATAAGGATGCCAAAAGCTGCTGGCGTCGATGTCACACACAAAGGGGCGTCACAAAGAATTGGATTTCGACAACCTGGGAATGAGAATGTACTGTTATTTCCACATAAAATAAAAAGTTTAGGGATTGTAGCCTTTTTTTTTACACATCCTTCCAATTTTAGGGAAACAGTACGTATATATTTGAATGTAATTTAGTTATCATGTTCTATGGTGATGTTCTACCAGCCCTGTACTGCTGCCATCTTTACTTCTTACTTGCTTTGAGGAACCTTCTCCTCTTGTTTGCTCTTCAGCATGTGGAATACATGCTCAGTTGAACTGAACTAAGCTGACTTACCGAGCCAGTTATGAGGAAAACTCCTGGGTTGATTTGTTTGTATCTCGAATAATTGTCCCAGGGAGGTTGTTTGTTTAAACAGGGCGTACATCTTTAAAAGTCGGGTCTTTCCACCTTCATAGACTTTTCATTTCAAATCAAATGTGCTACAGGGGAGACAAAATAATGGCAAAGTGTGTCATTCACTCATATTTCCAAACTGTGCTGTATATGTTTGTGTGCGCACATGCTTTCCACAGACTTGTTGCCACATTCTTGCCTCAAGCAGGGGTGGCAGTTGTACGCAGGTATCTGAAAATCCTCAGACAGTGTGTTTTTGTGTACATCTTAGCACCCGCAGGTCGGTTTTCCAGATGGGACTGCTGCTGCAGGTGTGTGAGTCATCGTGTCTGTTGAGACGCAGTCGTCATACCTGAGTGCTACCAGACATGTCTGTCTATCTGTGAGGGCTTTTATGACAGAAATGTGTGTGTTAGGTTTAAAGTCAAATATCACCTTCCCTGTTTTCCGTAACTCCACCTGTAAATCTTCTCTACGACTGATGTTTGATCTCAGATTTTACAGACAAAACAAGGCCGACGATGAAAAGACTTTAAACCTCAGGGCCACATTCTTTCACACATTTCTCAGTGACTGATGTGATATCATACGTTTAATAACTTTGAGACCTTGAGGTGAAATCTTGAAGACAAACTTTCCCAAACCTGGCACAGTCGGGTCACTTTGGCCACATAATTTATGACTCAAGTTGGCCAAGAGGAGTCAAAAAGGGACAGAGGCTGGAAATGCAACTTCAGCTTACAACATAATCACATGTTAGTTTGACCCAAATTCATCACACTGCACTACGTCTCTAAAATGGTCCCACTGACCTCATGGGATGTTTTCTCTTTCATTTTTTCAGCAACAAAGAAATGAGTTTGTGGATAACCAGATTTCCCCCAGGGGATTAAGAAATGTATAATACAAATCTAATTTTAATCTTCTTGTGTGTTTCAACTGGTCTATAGTTTTGCTCTTAACTTAAAATACATGATATGAAATTTAATCACAGCCTTTACATTTGTAGCATTAACCTGTTGCAAATGTCTTTGTATTATTGCTGCATATCATCATAATTAAAGAGGTAATCCCACCACAAAAAGCCAATCATGGATATAAACAGATCTAACTTGTTTTCTCCAATCATCTCCTGTCAGGATGAGCCAGCAGAGAGAAAGAAAAGCATTGTGGGTTACGTGCAACAATTAACACAGGCTCACACAGCGTTGTGGGCTGCTTTTGTTTGAAGTAATTACAGTGCGTGGAACAGAGCCGGGGGCAAGGTGTGAAGTGGTTTAGTCATCGCTGTTCATCAGCAGAAAAAAAGAAAGTACCGTGTTTGAATGTTTTACCGTGTAGGATGGTGGGTGGGGAGGGGGGGGGTTGTTTGTGCTTCACTGAGAGCCAAATGACAAAGGCCACAGGATCAGAGAGGCAGGGTGACACACACACCTGTTTGAAAAGACGACAAATGATAAAAGAGATAGTGCGGGCATGACAGAGTTGGATTTATTAAGGACTTTCATTGTAATTAACCAGAGAGAAAAAGGTACAAGGTTAAATCCCCGGCTCCTCCTGACACATATCAACATGTCCTTGACATAGCGACAGTGTGTGTGTGTGTGTGTGTGTGTGTGTATGTTGGCAGAAGAAAATGTTGGCATTGTCTGTTTCTGCACACCATAAATACGTCACATTTGCACATCTCGTAGGTATCTTAGAAACATTACTGAAGTGACGCAGTATATCACCTGACTGTATCAAGAGGTAAAGGGGATGGTGGATGATGTGATACCAAAGGTGTGACGCCTGCCAAGCTCCAGACCACTGTTTCAGGCACCAAATGTGGGTGTCCTGGTGTCAGCATAGTTGCATGAAAAGTAGTTGCTTCTTTACAGATACATTGCTGTGTTTCCTGCAGAGATAGTTGCACAAAAAGCCATTGTCTTTTACCAAGACATCATTATGTTTCCAGCTGGGAATGTGCTCTCAAACTGGGTATTTTAAAGGGGACATATTATGCAAAACTCACTTTTCCATTGCTTTAGCACCTATATTTGGGTATCTGGGGTGTCTACCAACCCACAAACTGTGAAATCAAACAACCTACATGTAGTCATTTTTTTGTGGTCTGCTTAAATCTGAATACAAAGAATTCAACACGCTGTTCAAGATTTGCTCCCCTTGTTACGTAATTTGGCAGCTCAGAACGCTTCCTATTTGAATATCTTTACCCATGCTTGACAACCACCATCATGAACGTCCACCATTCTTTTTTTGCCGCAAGCGGCAGGTAACCGGACAAGAGGGCACAAGTTATGTCCAGGTGAAATAAGCAAAACTATTCTGTTGTTTGCTGCACGAACCAGCACAACTGGTGTAATACACAAGCTACTGTGAGCAAAAAAATGTACGTGTGTGCTGATCACTTTCTGCCACAGTGCTTCGGCAACTTGGGACTGGCCAAAACAATATCGTTTCCTAACCGTAACGAAATGGTTTTTGTGCCTTAACCTAACCACATGTTAAACACAGTGCTGTCGAAACATAAAGTTTTAACACGAAACATACAGTGGCATCATTTTTTCTGGCAACTGGATTAGGAGAAAAAAATGTATGAGTGTCACATATCAGGAGAGTGATGGCGCAGTCAGACTAATATTCCCTTCCCATTCATTCCTATGTGGAATCTGGCAAGACACAAAAAAAATGCGATTTGATTTATCTTTGACACACAAAATCCAAAAGATCTCCAATGTGCAGCCAGTTTGAGAAAAGTTGTAGGATTGACCTCTACCTCTGTAAATATTGTTTGTTTATATTAATCTTTTATATATTCAAAGTGAAATAAATCAAGCAGCAGAGAGGAAAATGAGTTGTAGTTGCTGTGATTACAGTGACTGAGGTTAATGACAGCAAAATGTTCAGTCAAACACTGTCTAATTTGCAACTCTGTGCAATGCCGTTGTTATCCTGATAGCCGGGCTCGCTCCTGCAGGTGACGTTAACAACTTAATCAAGCACAGCTTCACACAGCCTCGAGACGAGAGCTAATCAGGCAGATTAAGTGAAAACACCTGTGGGGCTGGACCTCTGAGATGGGAACACACTACACACAGTGAAGGCTGATTATCTGCTCTGCTTGGTGATTTTTAAGATGTTTTTTAAAGTCTACCTTGTGTAACATTTACTTGGTCACATGCGATAAATATGAAACAGCTAGAAGTCATTTAGCATCCTGATCATAACCACAACATATGAATGTTAATCCCCTCCAGATATGTTTTAATTTTTAAACATTGTTTCCCCTCATATAAAGTTTATGGGGCCTTGTGAAATTCAGAGCGTAAATGTCTGGACATGGTTCTCAACATGAAGGTGGCTGAGCTGGTGGCTAGCAGCTAACGGTGCTAACTCCATAAACAGCTTTAAACAACAGCAACATTGCTGACAGAGCTAACGGTGTTAACAGGAACCGGAGGGTGGGCGCTATGCTTACACTGTACCAATATCAACAGGAAATGCAACACATTCTCACTGCGACCTTGTCACATACTGACGGTTGGTCATAGACCTCCCACATCCAGATACGACATGGAAGGTGCCCTGGGTGTGTTGGTTGTTGATGTTCTGGGACGTCATGTCAAGTCCTGCCTGTCATTGCTTTCGGCCAATATTCGAAATAATCCGCCAACATGCTGATAACATCGGTACGTCAGTGGGATTGGCCACTACTGGCTTTGAAATGAATCGATCAACATGTTTTTTCTTAATTTGCAGGATGAATGAATATTATAAACATTATATGAGCTGCTAAATAATTTCTCCATTTGCTGGTGGGCCAACATGGTAAGAGTATGCATGCATAATATGATGTTAATTCCACAGTAGAAGAGACTTGATGATCATTAAAATTATGGTGGGAAAAAAGCGGCTATATCGATATCGGTCAAATGAGTTGTTATATATCAGCATATTATATATCAGCAAAAAAAATCCAGTATTGTGCATCCCTAACACACAAAAAATCCCATAGCTGATAAAAAGCAGTTTATTTGTTCTTAGACATTGTCAAGACATGACAGACTCCCCTCTACACAAACGGCAGACTATAACTGCTCAGTTTCTGATGCTTTCATGCTCCACAAACCCCATTTCCACTGAGTGTTGCTCACTTGGTGTCATAAAACTGACCTCAGCTCTGCACATACGCACCAGATAGTCAGCAGCGTTCTTTAGCTTTCCTCCAAACAAGCCACTCATGATGAAAATCAGCTTTTGTGGAATACATTTACCTCCCGGGCCTCTTTTATAGTCTCACAGAAACTGGGTGAGTTACATAAATATGTACTCAAAAAGCTGAACATGTCGCTGAGTTGTGAGTGGGGGAAGATCTGATCTGACTCAAACTGAGACTGACAACTGTGGAAGTCTGGACAAAACTACTCAGACTCACCGAGTTTCACAGGATCCACGCTGACAGCCATGAAATCTGACTGACACTGGGAGCACATGGAAATAATGGAGGCCGGTCGGCTATAAAAAGCATGAACTCAAGCTTTGGGTACATTTGCTCACGTAATGTTCACCTTTTATTAGGGCGTATCATCGAAGTCAAATGGAAACGTCAACAAAGGGCCCTTAAATTGAAAAGGAAACAGTGTTGTATCTGAGGAAACATGGCACAGGGAAAGGAAGCGTGTGTAGATCAGGGAAAAAACAGGAAATAAAGGAGGAGAAGGGAAAGAGAGATCAGAGTATTATTAACTGCAAATATGGGCATATTTTTGGCTCTCTTAAAAAGGATGGCTTTAGTGTGTGTGTGTGTGTGTGTGTGTGTGTGTGTGTGTGACAGAGACAAGATAGAGAGGAAGAGGGGACACATGTTTATCAGTCAAAAGGTAAAGGGAGCCTCCTGCTGGTGAGAGGAACAACAGACCGGCTACAGATTAAAATCATGTTTTGGTGTTTGTTGATTTTATTTCAAAACAATGGTGAAATCCTTCACACATTAATCACCTCTGCACTGATTTGTTTAAAAAGTGTCAACACTTTCCAAATAAATTCCATGCACCACAACCTAGACAAAACAAGTGACGTGCGTGTTGCTTTTATGACTTTTCCGTTGATCTTTTCACAATTTAAATTTTGGATTTAGGAGCAAAGTTGCGCCTCAGACAAAAGAGAAATGGAGGCTCAGACTAAATTCAAGAAGAGCATGGGGAAGGCTAATTTCCCCCAAAACTATCAAAACAATCCTGAACTAAACTAATCCAAAATAAAATCTAAAAATATTGCAACCAATAACCTCAAATGACACAGCTCCCAAAGACCAAGATAGTTCTTTTGTTTGCAGTAAGCTGGTTTCACTCTCCTCTCCATCTTTCTTCAATCAGCTCAGGTGCAACCTATTAATTCATCAGAGGCTCTGGAGATAGACTGATTGAATAAAACTGGGTAAATACAGTATGGGATGCATTACATGCCCTTGTGTATTTTTCTTATGTTATTAATTAAAAAGGTTTTATTTTAGTGTGAGAGGTCACATTTTGGGGGAAAACAAAAAACAAACACAAATCATTAGAAAATGTGAAGCAGCAGTTATGCTTTTGAGGACAAACTTGTCAGTGTTGTTGTTCTATATTAAGTGCTATATGTCAAGAAGCAAAGCAAACTTTATACATTGAAACCTTTGATGCAGAACAACTGCATCAAAGGTTTCAATGTAAAAAACAACTGACTTGGTCTTGGCAAGGTGCTGGAAACATCAGTAAGTCCAAACTGGTAGAAAAAGATTTCCGCACACTTACATCTATGCAGTGTTTGCGGTCTGTCTAACCTTTATCAGCGCATACATCTACACTACAACCACATCGTAACCTTTAAAATGTAGACACTGTATCTGATTATACTGCTGATCAGGAACTAGAGGAGGAACCAGTGACAGTGACTATTTGCAGCACTGAAGAGTCCATACATTACAATTTTAATAGATCTTTTTCTTGAACCTTGGGTCTTACGTTTCTACTGCAGAATTTATTTTAACTGATGTTTTTGTTTTTATGATCCTTGTAACCAGGGGTGTAAATATAGACAGTGCAGGCAGTGTGATTGCACTGGGGCCCCTGAGGTGGAGGGGCCTGTAGAGAGAAAGCAGGCATGTGCAGATGACTTAGATTACCACCTTGGAAATATACCTGTGTTCAAAGATATATGATAAAAAAGAATATTATTAACTTAAAGACTGTGCCATTTGTTACTGATGCATGTGGGTTTGCCTTTTTGAGGATCTGTATCATGATTTACTTTTTCTTTTTTTTTTTTTTGAATAGTCAGTAGCTACCGAAAACAAAATTCTATGCTTTTTATACAGGCTTTAAAATATTAAATTCAATGATTAATTTCTTACTTCCTTTGATATTTTTGTCACAGATGCCATGGTGATTGCTGGGTAATATTTATGTTGATGTTGTTGACAATACATGCATGACACCATGCAGTAGGGCCTGCCATAACAGTGTGCACTGGTTGTAACTTTCTTGCGCTACTGCTTGTAACTGTTCTAGTTTATGTCTTTGTTAACTGTGCTGTGTTGCTCCTGTGTTGTTGTTGTCTTACTTATTATGTTCTTGTGAACGTTTCTTGTTCTCAGGACTCTCTTAAAAAGAAATATTAATCTCAATAAGGCTGCCTGATTAAAAAAAGAAAGGACACTAATTAAAGGAACATGGTTTTGCTCTGGACAAGAAAACCAGCCCCTCACATTTGTTAAAGGGGGCTGGTTTGCTGTTGTTAGACAGACTGCAGGTCAGAACCACTGACATGAAGCATAAGCTCAATTAAGAAGGCTCCCTTCACAATTCTCTCCCTCCCTCTGCTTCCTCTAATCAGCTGACTATAGGTGTTCACTCTTCTAGTTATCCAACCAAACTTTGCTACGATCTCTATTTGCCAATCAGGATGCTACTGCAAAATTTTAAATCTGCTCTCCCCTCTGCTGCTGTCAGCCATCATTTTAAGGAGAACTGTCGCATCCTCCTCCACCTAGTTCACCTCCAGAGTCCAAGACGAGGTCAACAAAGGCTCATTTCTCTACTCATCCAGAAAATTAAATGTGGTGTTTTATGCTTTGTCAGAACTTTTTGTGCAGACGTCTTTATTATAGCATACCAGAAAACAAAACATCAGATAACATACAACAAGTCAAAAACCAAAATCTGAGATAAAATAATATTCAAAGCCTTTCATGTCACAAAATTAGGAATGTTAAAAACTCTTTGAACAGTCTCAGTCACAATCAGAAAATCTAAGTCATCATGTCAGTGCACCTGAGCTGACACATTCACATTTTCACACACAGTGGTACCGCAGGTTTCCTCTTACTGACGTCCGAGGAGAGAAAAAGTGGTTTATAAATGTTTATATTACGCAATAGTTATGTCACACTGCCAAATCTCTTCACAGAAATCCCCTGCCCTCTGCGCAGGTTAAGTGAGATAATCCTTAACTAATCTGGCTATCACTGCCTTTAATCTCTTAATCCGTTTTTGCTAAACTACAGATTAGATCAAGTTTGCTGACAGGTGTGGAGGTACCTTTTTGTGGTTTTAAAAGCACTATGGGAAAGTAGACATCACCATATAGCTCCATGAAAGCAGGCTGTATTGTGCGGCCTATTTAACAGGTTAAACACTGGCTACCATACTGATCACTTGTCACGCTGTCGGCTGCATCTAAAGCTTGGAAAGAGACAACTGTTAGCTCCAGAGGCAGATTTGTATCATACACCCACCTCATCTCCAAGGAATAATTAAGTTTTTTTCAATTACTGTAACTCTCTTTTAGTACAAGCAATTTTAGAAGTCCCCTTTGTGAAGTAAACTCATTTTATTCTGTGATATTTTTTCATACTATGATCTCTTCTTACTCTTGAAAATTCAATACAAAACAATATTTCAAGATTATTTGTGTTCTGGTGGGCCTTATGTGGGCCTTAAATAGGGTTATGGTTAAAATAACCTAATTTATTGTAACATTTTTGCTGCTTGTTAAAAGACACGTATAAGAGACGATGCATGAGTTGAGTATTTCAGATAAAAGGGGACTTCTACAATAGCTGTACAGTTTGGTTTCAGGACATCCTGTGTGAAATATAGCCTCCTCCTTACACTTCCTCCACACTCCTACATCTAACATCCTGTCATCGTCATATTCTTTATATTCTCCACACTCCTTCATCCTGAGCAGCTAGTTGCTCTTGGCCTTCAGCTCTGCCAGCTTGCTGGTGACAAAGTTCCACTTAAAGGATGCGTCCTCGCTCCCTCCTCCCAGTGAGACGTATTTGGAGAAGCTGTTGTTGCCGCTCCTTCCTCCTCCTCCTCCTCCTTCACTCTCCTCTCCCTGAGGGATCTGCCCATCCTGGCTCTCCTCCCCTACAGCCTCTGTCACCCCCTCTTCACCTTGACCTGCTGCTGCTGCCTCGTTCGCTGCAGCAGCAGCGGCTGCAGCTTCCGCCTGCTTCTTGGCGGCCCAGTTGGCTGCAAAGTTATCCCAGAATGCTGTGCGCTTAGGGGGTCGAGGAGGAGGCTCCTCGGGCTTTACTGCAAGTGGACTGAGGAGTCAGAGAAAATAGTGGGGTTAATTTTAGGAGTCAGTCACATATACGTGGGTGCTTTGGCATTGTCACCAGAAGACCAATACTGCTGTCACATATGTTCACTAAATATGAAGCTACCCCTCCTGCCTAAGTTTTGGACGCACAGAGGTGGCATGTCGAGTTTCTGCACATTAAATGCAATTTCAAAATAAACTTTGAACATAGGTAAAACATAGGTTTACTTCCTTCAGTTTAGGCAACACAAGTGGTTAGGTTTAGAAAAAAAAAGATCATTGATTGGCTTAAACTAAGTAGATTTGTCACTAATGTAACGTGATGTGACATATGCACTAGCATAGTATGCTATATGTACAAGCACACTACGCTGTTATTAAATAACTCGACTGACGTGAGTTTGTTTGACTCATCCACCTCTACTCTCACTCACCCAATACAGACTTTCCCGCTCTTTATACAACAATAGTTGCCCGGAGTGTCAAAAGTCAACGTGGACTCATTACGAAATCATCAAATGGCGGTGCTTGGGCAGTGACTTCCACGTCAGACACTGACAAAAAAAGTCATCCTTTCACATCGGCATGATATGCAGCTGGGCGGCGTCAATGTATAACAGTGCCTGACAGCATCTGGTGGAAACATGGGTAGACAACAACGCAAGCTAAGGTGGCAAAAAAAATGTCCAAGTTGGGTCCAGTAACCATTGACTTTCACCCAGGATACTGGTGTTTGCTTCCCGTATGAGTGTATAGTATATTTCTCCTAACCCCATGCTTTTGTTGCCCAAACCTAACCATGTGCATGTGCTGGCTAAAGGTAACTACATGTGTTTGGAAATAAAGTCAATTTGAGGCGTTGCACCAAAGTAGTATGTTTATTTTGAAAGAGACTGTACGCAAACTGTACATTTCATCTGAAAATTGAAGTGTACTTTGAAAAGACACAATGCATGTAACAGGCTGAAGTTGACACAGTGTCCCAGAACAAAACACAACAGACGCACCCAGACTACCTTGCACGTCATATGTCGATGTGGAAAGTCCATGACCAAGGACAAGGTCGGAGTGAGAATGTGTTGAAAAAGTGCAACCACCCAGTGCGTCTCATGCCGCTGCTAAACGGGGCCACTGTGCCTTGGTGTCTGACGCCAAGGGCCACAGCCCAAGTATTGCTAAATAACAAGTTAGAAGTGAGACCAGGTTGGCAGTTGACTAGATTAGCTTAGCATAAAGGCTGGAAACAGGGGGAAACAGCAACACTGCGACGATAACAAAATACCATCACCTCTAAACCATTATGAGTCATTTTGTTCATTTAGATTTTTGTACAGATAAACCAGATATTACGTATTGATTAGTGATAAGTGGTAGTTGGATTTTGTAACCTTAGGAAAGGGCTAGGCTAGCTGGTTCCCACTGTTAGCACTTTTTATGCTAAGATAGGCTAACTGGCTGCTGGTGGTTGCTTCATATTTAGCAGACAGGCAAAGTAGAATGGTATCAATCTTCCAAACTGCTTTAAATATTGTCATTTACAGTAAATGCTATCAAAGCAAAAGTCATGTCTAACCTAGCCTTATTAAACTTTTACCTTTTAAGCAAATCTAGGCCAGATCTTTTACACCACATAAAAGAGTGTAAGTCTTGCAATTTAGTGATATTTTCGATCAGACCTCCGTTTTTGTCACTCAGTTTGTCAGTGAGCTAAATCCTGCTACTGAAGTTTAACTTAACCTACAACATTATTTGGGCTTTCTTGAGGTGCCCTTAAATTAAACTGTGAATACATATTATACACAGAAACTAAAAAAAAATACCTGCAGAATATTTTACCTGAACAAATCCCACAGATGGTACAAGGTGCAAGAACGACATCTGTTCAGGCAGAGAGAGGACAGATGTCAACAAAAGAGAAAGACTTCCACTCACTGGTCGGCGACTGGCGGGCTCTCAGTCTCCTCTAGGAGCTGGTGTTCATCGTCTTTGTTGAAGAGAGATGATAGCCTGTTCCAGCTTTTAGTCCCGGCCCCCTGCATCTGGACAACCACACACACGGGGTCAAAGGTCAAAGTAGGTGTCATTTAGGTGGTTTCAGCTGAACAATGGTCCTCTGTGAAGTCTCCTTTAATGATTTTACAACCACTTACTGTGATATTCATCATTGCTAACACAACACTGAAGCTGTGGGGTACATTTAAAAGTTGTATGACCACATTACACACTGTAGTTGTCCCAAACATTAATCAGGAGCTGCTGACGCTCACGTACTTTCTTGGCCAGCTGGGATACAGCATTGGGACCCTCCTCTTCCTGCACTGGACTCATGTCATTCTCTACCTCTGTGACCTGCAACAGCAGAAACAAAAGACAAAATGGATGTACTGAGCCATGCTGTCCACACAGCAATGTCCCGATGTTAAAGATGCACAGGATTTGTGCACATCAGTCGCCATCTAGTGTCTAATATGGATACTACAACCCGTAAGTGCACATGAAGAAATGTTCATCAAGAATATAGAAGACATGGATTGCTGAAGCCTGGTGTGGCAGTTTGGTAAACTGATTGTTTCTGATTAGTATTTCCACATCAGTGTATGTTTTGACATCACGGGGTCACGGCGATCCACTATAGATGTCTCATATTTCACAAGTGTGCGTGGAGTAATGTCGACTCAAATAGCAGCGATGACAACTCTGCACATCCCTCCAAATGGAAACTATCTCTCCAAACACACACAGTATTCCCTGTCGTCACTGTCTGCAGAGGCCCTGGCATTAAGAGAGACCAAAGTTTGAAGCTGGTGTGAATACACCCCGTGGCCCTGGCTACCCCCCCCCCCCCCCCCCCCAATCAGTCAGTCAGTCAGTCAGTGGAATGCCAACTAATCCGTTTGTTCAGCTCCCGTGCAGGATCGAGTTTCTGAGTCCTCCCGAGATCTGGGTCAGTGCAACACTGTGGCTGTTTCGTTGGTACCAAACCCTGGATGGAGTGCAGGTGTCGCTATGAGAATCAGGGGCGGAAGAAGCAGTCAAATACTGAACTTAAAGTACAAGTCTTGTGTTTAAATATTACTGATGCAGCGATGTGTAAGCAGCATTTTACTGTTGTAGCTCGTGCAGATGGAGCAAATCTTAATTATTTTATATACAGTTTTGTAGTTTAATCCAGTAGTTTCCAACTTAAAGGGGGCGAAAATTAATCTGGTGCACCGTGAGATGATGAATGTTGCAATAAAGAAGAAAAACAATGTGCTGCTCCACACATCTGTGTTAAATTTATTGGACTTTGCTCAATTTTCTTGCTCTTTTTTGGTGAAATATTGGACACATTTCCCTCTTTCGACCTCAAAAAGTTATTCAGTTGAAACCATCGGGGAAGGTTGCAAGGGGAAATGTGTGAAAAGGGTCATCAGCCAAAAAAATATCAAGTTAAATGTTAAATCTTTATCAACTACGGTGTTTAGATGAAAGTAATCGAGTAAAAAGGTTGATATTTCCTTCTGAAATGTTGTCAAGCAGAAATATAAAGTAGCATATAATGGAAGTACTACCTCAAAAGTGTAGTGCTTAATCAAATATGATACTTAGCCACTATCATGCCTTGTAATGTTGCCTTTATGTACAATACCTGAGTTACAACCCACTTTATTAGGGTTGTGAATATATCTGCAACTGGATTTTGACACTGAAAACAGAAGATGTGCACGCCAGGATAAACCAACACAGTTTTATCTATTAATAATTCAGTTGTCAGGAGTCAAAATTGCCAAAATACACCAGAGGAAGTATTGTGTAGGCCTAACTTCTGCTTCAAAGTTCCCTTTGCGCCGAAACAAAACAACCCAGCAAGCTCATCTGACCCTGCGATAAATAAAAAATGACGAGCAAACAAAACCATGGGACCTTGTGACTTTGGTGCCAACAACCAAGTCAACTTTCTGAAACTTTAATACACGTGTATGAATGAGTAGAAAGTGGTAAATTCTGTACCTCTTCTGCAGTGTCCTCCTCATACTCAGGGTTGAGCGTCTTCATCACTTTGCTCTTGTATACTTTCCACATTGGATTCATACTTGCACAGTTAGATACCTCAGGGTAAGACCTGTAAAGACCTCGTAATGCCTCTGTGGTCCACCCTTCAGCCGAGTCTCCACTTCCAGCCTCAGCTTCGTCTCAGTTAGGCCAACTCTGACCTGTTTCCATGTGTGAAAGTTCTCAGCAGCTCAGGGAACTCAGGGGGGAGTTCAGCACCGAGGGCCACAGTGTTTCATAGCGTTTCTTCTGCTCAGATTATGTCTCGTCTCATCAAGCCGGTGGAGATGACAGCTGCTTTCGTCCCCACAGAGTGTCTGAGCAGGTAAAGCTAGGAAGCTGTGCTGTTTGTGCATGCGCCCACGCAGGTGTACACACACACACACACACACACACACTGAATTCAGCGTCACGGTTCAGAATCCCTGCCTTGGTTACCTGGAAACAGGTGTGGATTTCCTCATGCATATTTGAGAGGGTCTCTTTCCCAGAGCCAGAGGTCCATTGTCAGGCAGGCTGGCAGACTGGCTCCTGTAACCCTGATGCACAACACACACAAACACACATACATGCGCAGCACTGACATGTTTATGCCCAGATGGAAATCTTAATTGGACGACTTTTGTACTGCAGTAAGTTTATGTTATCTCACAACTAGAGGTAAAACACACATTCTTAAATCTTCTGAGCAGACAGAAAATTACAGCAGCAAGACTTTTTGTTTTTTAGAAACAGGCGTTAATAGCTTGTAGTCTTGTGTGTATTTCCCCATGAATTAACTCCACACATACGTTCACACATGCAATTCATTTATGGAAACACAAGTTTATATCATCACACAGCCTTACTGGGGCTGTTACCTGGCCACTTCCTTGCAGGCCCTGCTCCTCTGCTCTCACTGGCTGTTGCAGCCATATCTGCTGAACACCAGCTTCAGGTGCACCGCAAAGTTTTTTTTGTGACCGGTTGCTTGGCAACCTGAGAGGGCCAGCAAGTGTCGTGTAGATAAAGAGAGCTGTATAAAGCTTTGATGACTGATTGGGTTTCACCACCACCACAACACAGACGAGTACAGAAATACATGTGGTTTTGTGTTGACTCGACACATCTCAATTATCTCTTTAATTTTAGCAAGATAAAGTCTTGTGACTGTGACTGTAACAATAGTAATATGGTGCTTAATGTACATTTATGCAAAGTTAATCAGTGTAGCCTTGAAGACAATCTTGATTGATCAGAGAAATGTGATCTAACTTGTCCTGTATGTCTCCTGTTCCTGGTTTTAATTACCATACAGTCGGACAGTGATGCGGCTGTAAGGTTCGGGCAGATCCATAAGATTAACATGAATTATGAATGCAGTTCTATGGACAACGTGCAGACTGATGGATGTCTTGTTATTTGAAGAGCAGCCAGTTTGGTTGTGGCCGGAGCGGCTCATGTTTCAGAGTGGAAAGGACACACCCAAGTATTTAACACACAACACTGAGGCAGTGGATTGTTACAGAGGCAGCACAGCGACATTGATGACCTACATACTGCATGTCTTATTATAAATACAAGAAGGATTAGATAATACAGTTGTTAAATAATAGGAGATGTGTGTGTCATTGAGTATTTTGTTACTGAAGTAAACATGCAGTTTTTAAAGTATCATGTGTACAGGACTTTTGCATCAAAAGGATAACAGATGATACTTAACCAGGTTTCACTAACTCTGTAGTGAACTCAATTTAAAATGCATATATGTCTGTTTCTGTATTTATTTAATTACATTTATTTTTAATTTAATGTTATTATTATTATTATTATTATTATTATTTGCAGTAGTATTTTTATATTTATGTATTTTTATTTTTTGTGAGGTCCTATGCAGGAAATGTTCTGTTAAAAATTGACAATGAAATTAAAATTAGAAATAAATAAATAAATAAATAAATAAAGAGAACATATAAATAGATAAATAAATAAAGTGCATAGGTGTATTTACATATCTCCTCTCACTAGAGGTCACAGTCTGACCTGCAGACAGTGGTGGAAGTATCTTTCAGATCATCTTCAGTTGAAGTAATAGCAGTAAATGTACTTCAAGAATCAAAACTTGTTGGTATGCAGAATAGCACCTTTCAAAGTATTATATGATTGCATATTTTGTATTGTTATATTATTATTTTTGATGCAGTAACAGTTATGCAGCTTGTTGGTGTTATTGCTAGTTGAGATGAAGCTCATTTTAATCTATTTACATTGTGTTTAAAATGTTCATTATTTTCAGTATTTAAAATTTCAATGTGTTAAGTAACTACAGCTTTAGTGCAGGAAAGAGAACAGTATTTCTCCTCTGAAATGTGTAGCGGAAGTGTTAAGTAGCAGGAAATTAAAATAGTGATGTAAAATGCAGGTACATTAAAACTGTACTTAGGTACCATACTTGAGTGAAAATACGTAGTTATGTTTCATCATTCCAGGGGGATCATCGACATATTTTGTGAGGAGATTAATGTGCATATTTCAAAAAATTAATATAGATACTATATTAAATATATAGATGCTATATGTTCATATCACAAGGTCTCTCTGCTTTAGGACACAATTTGTGCCCTCCCTTGTCAGATTGGATGCACTGAGCATCTGAGATGAAAGCTTAAATGTGTCTGAAAGCTCTGGTAATAAACAAGCTGTACACCTTTTTGTCAAACTGCTGTTTTCTGCGTCAACAGTGAACCGTCAAGCTCAGTACTGATATTACAACAAATGTCATTCCTGCCTTTGTTTCTTCGTTTCTGCCTTTTTATTAGCATGATGCATGGTCGTATCAGAGAATAAAACAACTCAAGAACAACTAGAGCAAGAGACAAATATTGTGTTTAATTAAATTATTTTGCTTCTATTTTCACTTCGTACCTTGACACACTGCTTTCTCTAACCTTGAGGCCACCACCATTTTGTTTTAATTATTACTCCCATTGTGCTCGTTTGAATGAGTAATGAATTCATTTGATCTATTTTTAAATCTCTACAAATAGCACCTGACATGACCTGGATGTGATAGAGACATGTTTCAATTACTTCTTATTTTCACCTTCACTGGTGTTTGCTTATTGATTACTGAGTGGATGTTTCCCAGTTAAAAACCAAATATTAAAGAGAAAGATACTTTTTATGTACCGTCACTAGTCATAGCCTGAGATCCCCACAGGGTGGCTCAAGAGTCCTTCATAGTTTTGAACATCTGGTTTTGGATGTTGAGAGGAGGAGTTAATTTCTAGTATTAGAAGAGTGTAGTGTTTATCATTTTATCATCATGTAACAATCTGCTGATGCTGATATAAAGTAGTGAGGGAAATATGGCTGGATTTAAATAATTAATTACACAAGTGATTATCAACAAATGCACCCTGGGCAAAGTGCCATTGTAGCAAACAGATCTCCTTTAAAGACAAATAACAAAAAATGAGAGCTCTACTGATCTTCATTGCATGGCAGTTTGAAAATATGCTCCATATAGCTAGCTGCCGAAGTAAACTTGATTGTGATTACTATGTCTGATTTGATTTAATTTGATGTTTCTCGTTCATTAAAGCTAATTATCATTTAAATGCAGTAATTGTACTAAGTGTTTTCTGTCAGACAGTTTGTTCAAAGAGACAGACTCAAAAATCCATGTTTTTTTCCACTTACCTGTAGTGCTATTTATCAGTCTAGATTGTTTTGGTGTGAGTTGTAGAGTGTTGGAGATATCAGTTGGAGAGACATTGGCCTTCTCTTGAATATAATGGGGCTGGATGGCACTCAGCTTGTGGTGCTCAAAGCAACAAAAACTACATTTGAAAAACTCAACAGCAATGTCTCTTCCCAGAAACCATGACCTGGTTACTCAAGATAATCCACAGACCTTGTTGTGTGCAGTTTCATGTAGGAACTACTTTCTTTCTACCGAACTACACCTGCCAACTGTATCACTGCTTGGTGCTAGGAGAGCTAGCAGTAGTAGTAGTGATATGGTTGGCAGAAGTTCGGTAAAAGGAAATAGTTCCTACATAAAGCTGCTCACAACAAGGTCTGTGGATTATCTTGAGTAACCAGGTCATGGTTTGTGGAAAGTGACATTGCTGTTGAGTTTCTCAAATCAAGCGCCATCTAGTCCCATTATTTTGGAGAGAAGGCAGACATCTCTGCGGCTGATATCTCCAACACGTGGCAGTTCATACCAAAACAATCTAAACTGACAAATGGCGCTACAGGTAAGCGGAAAAATATGTAGTTTGATTTGGAGTTTAAATGTCCCTTTAATGTAGTCTGAAAAGATGTGTTGTTTTTTTTTAAGTTCTTCCAGTCCATAGGTCCCTGTGAATGTAGGTCACTACCTTCGTCTCAAAGCAGTCTATGTTTTGATATTAACTGTGCATGACCTAGCTATTTGTACCTGCATAACTCCTTACGTTCTTGTATATTTACGTTGTTGCTTGTCCCCCTGAAAGAGGGGCTCAAAGCAACTCCTCAGAAATTAGCAAGAGTGGGAAATAGAGACTGTGAGATAGTTTTGATTGCAACTGTCTGATCTACTTGCTGTAGTTTTCAGTGTTTCTGCACTGCATGACTGTAAATGACACCTGGAGGGACCAAAACAATTATCTGGGGTAGATCTCATGACAGTGAGAGGGATTCTTCTTTGGTGCTTACTATGTGGAACTAAACAAACACTTCCTTCTCCCTTCATCAATATGAACCAAAGTCCATGCTTGTGTCTGTGGGGAGTTAACATGTGCATCATATGCATGTGACGTATCCATTTTTGGTGTTGTTTGTTATGCTTTTCTGCCCACTAGGGGGAGACAGTGACACAGGTCGTGCTCAAGTGATGTGCCTCAGAGATGTAGAACAGAATGTACAGAACACTGTGTACAAATGCATCGTGTTTATTATATACATGCACATGTGCCTCAGTGTCAACATGCAAGCCCTTTCAAAGTCACCTCAGAGATCAACAACCTGAAACTGTTGCTCTGAGAAGCAACAATAACCCTCAAATTTTTTTAGGTCATGTGGATGTAAATGCACACGAGCTGTGTGGTTTTGAGCTTTTCCTTCACCATGCCGCAGTAAAATACCCCCAACAGAGACAATTAAGATTGTGGTGAAGTGAAAACTAATCCTGGGGACAAAAGAGAAGAAGGCTGAAGAAAATCAATTCAACCTCTTTTATGATCTTGCAGCAGCTCTGCAGGGAGCTCTACATGGGGGGTGTGGATGGAGGGGAGAGGGTGGAAGTCTTCGATGACCTGTCACGTGGCCGGCCACCTCTCCAATAAATCTACACCAGCAGCCAGGGATGTAACCAGAGGAATGTCTTTAGATAAACTCATTATCACATGAGCGTTAAACACACACTGGTTACATTCATTAACTTGGTGTCGCACCAGTGTCTCCCACCAAGCAGCTCAGCGCCCATCAAAGGGCTGACATCAGCAGTGTTAATACACATGAAATGCTGAATCATACATGGAAACTTTGATTTATTATGCACATTCCCAAAGGACACCTGTTGCTTGTGGCATTAAATACTATACATAATGTATGGGTAGCAATAAATGTGTAAAAGTACTGCATTACAATTAAGTAAGTCCTACATTACATGAGTAAAAGTACATGTTGCCAGCAAAATACACCTCTAGTGTGGAAAAGTACTAACTGTGCAGGCAAATATTATTATATACTGTATAATTTTGGCTTATATAACTGGAGTATTTTACAAATGTATTTACACCGTGACAGAGGAAGTGTTCAGGTCATTTACATAAGTAAAAGTAACAATGGTGTGAAAGCATTTTGTCACAAGTAAAAGTGCTGCTTTTAAAATTGCCCTTAAGTTACAGTGCAGAATTTGTACTTGCAACTTGGATTTAAAATGTCAAAAGAGTTCTTATTATGCATAAAAATGGTCCCTTCTGAGCGTTATGATGTATTTTATTCGTCATTATTAGTGATGCTGTAATGTGCAAGTTTTGATGCTGTGGCTGGTCACAGTGGAGTGATAGCTTACACTTAAGTTGAAAGGTTGATCTTTGTAAGTAAAATCTTTATATATCTAACGGAACTTGGATCACGGCACGGTGGTCCAGTGGTTAGCATTGTAGCCTCCCCGAAACACCCAGTGATGGCAGTGTTGGCAGCTGGAATCATGTGGAGTCTCAGCCAACTCGAGCAACCGGACCTGGCCCAGCTAATTACATCTGGCTTGCCGAGTTCAGGCCAATTCTGGGCCAGGTCATTTTGGCTACCTGGGGAGACTTCCTGGTTTGCACCCAGGGTGATGGGCCCCTTTGTGTGGAGTTTGCATGTTCTCACCGTGTCAGCGTGGGTTTTCTCCGAGTACTCCGGCTTCCTCCCACAGTCCAAAGACATGCAGGCTAACTGGTGACTCTAAATTGTCTGTAAATGTGAATGTGGGTGTGGTTGTCTGTCTCTATGTGTCAGCTCTGTGATGGTCTGGCGACGTGTCCAGGGTGTCCAAAAAGTACAATATCTGCCTATGAAATGTTGCGGAGAAGAAGTATGAAGTCGCGTAAAGTGGAGATACTCAAGTAAAGTACAAGTAGCTCAAAATTGTTCTTGACTAAATGTACAGTTACTCTCTCCTGCTGCCTCTTTCTATGTTTCCTGTATGTTTCCTCCCTTCCTGTTTCTATCCGCCACAACACATCACACTCATTGCTAATTTGGAGTTGAGGACCAACTGACATCTGTGCTCGTCCTTCTTCTCAGCTCCCCATGTACAGTATCTTGTAACCCCCGTCTTCCCACCAGCTCACTTCCACTGGTGTCCTGGCAAGGCTTGTTCATTTAAAGGCCTGTTTTCCAGACTCCTGTGGTGACTTGGATTGGATGAAGAAATTCAACCCATGTGTGTGTTTGTGAACTTTATGAAGCTGATGCATGTTGCTCACCAGACAGAATCCTGCCAGCCCAAAATAGACCTGAATGTAAAGAGAGAGCCATGGGCAGCAAACCAGCTTACACTATGACCCATGTGTTACATATGAAGAGGGTCCTGCTGAACTTTGCTCTATTTACTCTGCTGTGTGATGAGCCAGAAAAGCCTGAGTGACATAATGCACTGTTGAAGGTCAAGGCAAATATGAATCGACATTTCAGGTTTAAAACGTCAGACACCCACTTTCAGCTGTACCTGGGCTTATCAGTTTGTTGATGTGGTGGAATGTCAGTATGCAGGTCAGTGGGTCAGGCTGTAGCGCAGGTGCTTGACCTATACTGTACATGTACAGTATGTTTATGTAATACAGAAGACTGAAGGAAAAGTTTGACATTTTAAGAAGTGTGCTGATTCACTTTCATGCTGAGAGTTTGATAACAAGTCTGGTGTGCTATATGTGCAGTCACAGCCAGCATCCAATTAGCATAGATGAGGATAACAACCCATTCTCACTCCGACCTCGTCACATATTGACGTTTTGGTCATGGACTTTCCACATTGACATATGACGTGGAAGGTACCCTGGTTGTGTTGGTTGCTGACGCTCTGGGACACCGTGTCAAGTTCTCTTCTTTCAAGATACACTTCCATTTTCATTGAGATTTAACATTTCCATACAGTCTCTTTCAAAATAAACACACAACGTCGGTACAACAGCACAAAAAGTTTTTTTTCCTTCAACAACAAACACATGGTTGTGTTTAGGCGACAAAAACACGTGGTTAGGTTTAGGGATAAAGAACAGGGTTTGGCTTTAGAATTTTATGGGACACGAACACCGTTCTCTCGGGTGAAAGTCCTTGGTTGTTGGTTGCGCCGTTAAACTATAATGGCAACTGGCCGTGTATCATGCCGACGCTAAAGGACTAAGACTCAGGATAAAGACTGAAACCAGGGAGGAACTGCTAAGTCGCCAGAATAAATGTTGATATTGTACCTTTCTGCAAACCATTACATTTGTACATTTTATATATTGTGGGTATGATGAAACTTTATGTACATTTAGGAACAGAAACCACTTGGTTATATTTAGGAAAAGATCCTGTTTTGGCTTAAAGGTATACAATGCTGAGTTGTCAGTTACTGTTTGTGAACATGCTTGCCAGCAAAAGTTAAAGTAAAAACTAACCCCAGATTCACTCTCGTTTGGCATTTCATCTCACTATATTTTAGTTTTTTTTGGCGCTGTGTCTCTCAGATGCCTGCTGCTTACAGTCTGGCACCTGGTCGCTACCTTTTCATAAAGTCGTGACCTCCCCTGAGCAGAAAAATACGCTGCCACACATTTCTAGTTGGTCATGAGTGTTGTGGATTTTGTCTATATGAGTATGTACATTGTTTTTAGGTTCTAGTAAAAAAACAATAATTGTTCATTTCTAGCAGAGATGTGCATGTTGTTAGAATTAAACAAACAAACAAAATAATCTCAAACAGTTTTGATAAAATTTAGACAAAACTAACTTTAAACTTAAACTTTACATTACCTGGTTTTGTTGCCACAACCACGGCTAAATATGCTGCAATGCCTCGCTAAAAACACACATGGTTTTGTTGTTTGTTAGTGTAAAACAGTGGCCTGCAGCTTTGCGTCTGTCTTGCCGCAGTTTTACGCCGTCCATCAGCCTCTCTACCAACAGATGACAAAGTCAGCTCAGTAATCTAAACAAATCATTTTAAAAATGTTGATATGATACGTATGAAACGTACAAATGTAGGTTTGCAGAAACGCACAATGGCAGCTGGTCTCATCTCATCTGTTTAAAAAGTTAAGCGTTAAAATGATGTTCCACTTTTACTAATTCTTGCATTTTTTTCTCACCTCTGTGCAGAGCCAGGCTTCCTGTTTCTTATCTTAGCTTATCTTAGCCAGTAGATACTGTGGTCAAAGGTTAATTGGTGTCTGGCCAAGACATACACATAATTTACTGACAAAACGTCAACTTTTCATCTGGTTTAAAGAAAAACAAGATATGACCCTGTTACCAGTCAGAGCTCAACAATAAGGATTGCCCGATTGCCCGGGGCAAGTAAAACTCACGGTCGGGCATGTAAACTAACAACTCACTTGCCCGATTGGGCAAGTTGCTAAAAATAGTAAAAGTTAATAACTAATTGATAAAATAAATGTATTTTAAAACGTGCTCTTCGGCTCTGATGCAGCGGTCTCTCTGCCTGAAGTCACAGGCACAGCTGTGTAACAATGTCCTGCCCACAGCCCCCATTGATGTTATTTTGCGCGACGGACGCTTCATATAATAACATAACAATATACTATTTATGGTATTATGCCATTGTGTCATTTCTGTCTCTACATGGTCACGCCTTAACAATTCTCCTCTGCTCTCTGTATAGCGCACGGCGGAGTTCCACCACACACACAGGTGAGCACGCTAGAGCGGCTCGGGCCGCATTTTCCTGACCAAACCTGACCCCGAGCCCGGTGCAGTTTGTCAGCTGACAAAGTTATTGAAATGGACACTGTGTAAATAACCAAAAGACTGCTGTTACGCACAGTCAAACATGCTGCTCGCACAGCAGCGCAGCACAGCACAGCACTCATGCTGAGCTTGTGTTGCATTCAGGTGTTGTCACGTAAATAACAACTTCCAGCACTTAAATAGGTCATAGCACAAAACAGCATGTCAAGTGACTTTTTACTTTATTATATCAATAAAATTGTATGTTCCTAAATCTTGAGACACCTCATATATAAGCTAGACAGACATTTCACCTGCTCATACTGTGCACACATGTATGTATGTACTTAGTCCTAAAGAGCCCTTCTGGTGCCAGCAGATACATAGAGACATCCCAGCAGGCTGTGCTTTGCAAGCATACAAAAAAGTTTCACGCATGTGAAAATTATTTTTCATGCATGTGCTTCACCTCTGCTGCTACAACTCCATCCTAGGGGAAACACTGCTGTGTGCGTTTTGTGCAACAGGTGGATGTGGCAGTCTACTGGTAGAGTAGACAGAGAGCTAAGTAGCGTTGAAGTATAGTAGAGCAGGGCAGAGAGATGGAAGCAAAATATATTAAACCCGGTGTTAATACAGCAGAACTGGAGAGAGGGGTGAAAAATAAATAGAGGTGGGCATGGCTCAAGTAGGGCGCAAAATTATAGATGGAGAACGACTGACAAATTTTTCACTTTAAGCCCTGACACTGTCATTTTTGTGTAGGAATTAAGCTACAATACATGACATATGTTGTTTTAATTAATAAATACAGTGTGAATAAAGATTACATAACATAAAAATAACTGCAGTCTTTGTTACTTGATAGCCGCTTAAATTAAACAATTTTTATAGGGCATGTAAAAACTGACTTCGGGCAAGTAGATCTCTGACCAACTTGCCCGACCAGGCAAGTGAAAAAAAACCTTAGCGTTGAACCCTGTTACCAGTGCTCATGATAAGATATGCCAGTTGGATGCTGGCTGACATGAGATTGCCTGCTCACAGGCTGAATACAGATCTTTGAGCTGCTCACTGTTTGACCTGAGTAACTTTAAGAGGTCTGAAGGGGTAAAACTTCCTGATATTTCACAAGAAATAAACAAGGATTGATCGTGTTTTGATCTCTCAGACTTATTTTTCTTCCCCAGGTTTGGAACTACTGTTGTTAACTTTCAGTCTTAATCAAGCTTTTATCTGATCCGGTGAGTATTGTCACATAAGGGACGTCTTAGGGCAGCACTGCGGAGAAATATTCCCCCCTGTGGGATCAGTATTAGGGTCATCATCAGCCTACGTGAGACCATCACAGTTTCACCTCAAAACATCACTTTCTGTAACAACATTACCAAACTTTGTTTATGTATTTTGTTTGTTAAAATGATGTCATGTCTTAAGAGGAGTCAGGTGAAACTCTGAACATGTGCGGTTTGTTTATGCAAATAAAAACAAAGCCGAAATGTAAATGGAACATGTCACATGCTTTCCTGGTAAGGTGGGGTGATCTGTGTCAGTTTCAAACAACAAAGAAAAAAGTACACAAGTAAATCACCACAGAGTTGCTCAAACATTCCTCATCTGGAGGCACATCTTTATAAAGTCACATGACCTCTGCAAAATGCCCCTTACTCTACATCTGTACTAATTACATGCATGTACGTGTTAACACTTGTGTACATGTGTGTGTCTCTGTGTACACACATGCATTTTTAAAAACAAGCTCTTAGATAATGCAAGGCCGTACACGTTGCAGTAACACCTACTCGCACGCACTACACACCCTTCTATGTTATACTCATGTTTTATGAGACCCTGTGGACATGTGAGTGTTGGCAGGGTTGCTTTTTATTGTGCCAACTGTTGTATAACGCACAATAAAATGCGAGCTGGAGGCTCCTCTTACCTCCCCAAACAGGATTTTACTGTTGTCATGTTTCCATCGGGATCTTGGCTTCAGACTGGTTTTATAAGAACTCTCAAGGTTAGCAATCACAACTTTCCTTTACACCTACACCCAGGGGACACTTCTATATGAACTCTTTGTTTAGTTACATATCTACTAAAGATCTCTTTGTCTAAGGTAGCCATGGATGGATTACTCAGTGGGCAGGCAGGCAGGGTAGAAGGGAAATCCCATGGCCACTGGCAAAATCTCACTCAAATTGAGTCCTGCAGACCAAAAAGAGACTCAAAATTGTTCACAAAGAGATGAAAAGAAACTGCAAAGAGACATAAAAATGAACACAAAGAGACACGAATGAATCAAAAATCCATAAAATTAAGTGAAAGAGGCACAAAATTACCTCAGAAAGTTGCAAAATTACCTCAGAGGGACTCAAACGACTACAAAAAGACACAGAACAACCACAAGGAGACAGAAAATGACTGTTAAGAGACACAAACCTACAAAAAAAGACACAAAATAACCACAAAATCTGTGTGTCTTGCTCCTCGAGGAGGAGGTGGGGCCCTCTTGCACATCTGTGCCCAGGAGTCTGTTGTCTCACAATCCACCCTTACTAGAACGTACCACCTGCTCAGGTAAGTATTGGATGTGCAGCACCCAAATCACACAAAGTAACTAACAAATCATTAATGCCAGATTTCTTGGTTACAGCTGACATCACAATGTATCTGTCGGCACCAGTGAGCACACCAAAACTGAAACAATGTAATTTACTGCAGAACCATCTTTCTGTGTGTTAACAGGGCCCTGCTCCCCCCTGCTCAGAGGACATAATGAGGCAAACCTGTTTGCAATCTCCTTAATTGAACAGCTAAGCAGCACCGATCACACACACACACTCCCACACACACACACACACACACACACAAAACACACTGTTAATGTTGGGGAACAAGGAGAAAGCCAATGTTTCAACAACTGGATAATTGGATAAGGGTTCTGCTTTAAGCCAAACCAAAAAAAAAAGAAGATGAAATCTCATATATCTACTGTAATTGGCTGTACAGATTTTTCTTGAGGCTGAACACTAATAAACAGGCTGTTCTCATGCACTGCTTTATACCTACACACAATGCATCAGAGGTTGTATGTAACCTAGGTATTTGGGAAGGCTGTGATCACCTGATCAGTGTGCTGACATGAGTAAAGAAGGAAGAAATAAAAAGCAAAAAGTCTGCATAAGGAGGCAGGTTGAGGAGGTGGATGGGTCAAAAAACACAGGACTTTCCCTCATGAGACCCCAGTGTTTCTGTCTTGTGTGAAACCAAAGGAACTTTGAGGTATTTTAAGGAAAATCGTCACCATGTTTTTTTTTCTAAACCTAACCTTTGTAACTCAACTTGCCTAAACCTCACCTAAATAACTTTACATAACGTGGTGATGCCCCACCATGTTTCATTTCCTAATGTAACATGGTCAGTTATACAGCAGTAATGTGTGTAACAAAGTCTAAGGTACATTTGTAATATTAAGTATTATAATTCCACAAAATTAGTTTCAGTTGTTATTACCTGACACACTTAGGCCTCCATAGTCAATATGTGGAAGGTTTGATTCCCAATTTCTGTACCCCTACGTTCACCTTTGGGGGTACCCCACCTATTAAGAGGTGTCTCCCTTGCCTCTCCCCTTTTGCTGTTGTACTCCATGGGAGAGGTAAGCAACATTGTTCATGTAGCCCTATGTGTTTTAGCGCTATTAAGCTATGTTTATACGTTTATTTTATGCTAACATATTCCTGTGTCACTTAATTTGTGTAGGGGCTTGAGTTATGTGGTCATAATTGACGGAGGATTTTGTTTTTGTCTCTTGCTGTCAGGAAAAAAGGAAGATTGCCTCCAAAGTTATCCACAGTGTGGGCCTCATATCAACACAAAGCAGACAACACTAGAGTCTACTGGTTACACTAAACCTAACCCAAGTAGCTTTATGTTAAGTATATAACTTATATAGTTATATATAACTATGTAAGTTGAGGATATGTTGAAATAAATGGACTTTTGCATTACAATAACATCGATAACATACATCAAGTTACAAAACAAGAACCACCTTGAACATGTTTTGGAGGGTCCCAGGGCATGGCAGGTGAACCTATATACAAGGCCTGAGGACGATATAAATACATACAGACCTGCTGCTGATTTAAGGCGATGAACTCAGTCACATAACATACTGTAAGAGAGATGATACTGCAGTCTAACTCTGTTACCATCATCAAAAGGCACGCAGTGGCCTCATCAGCTCAAGGACAACATTAGCTTCGCACGTTTTCTACCATCAAATACAAATCATTACAAAACATTTTTGCACATCATGTGTTTTTGTTTGATTTCATCAAATAAGAGAAAGACTTTATTTGGGTGGGGACATGTTGGTAACATGATACAGGTGGGGTATTTTGGTAAAGGAGAGTCAGGGGTCACAAAAGTTTACAGGTAAGCAGGGACAAATATTATATTTGCACTTGCATGTGTGTTTGTGTGGTTTCATGTGCACTAGTTTGTGTAATTACACAGTCACAAGGTACCCTGAGGACACCTCAGTAGCTACTTTCAGGGAGGCGCTCCCTCAGATCCCAATCCCTTCTTTAAACTGTGCGGCTGTGTGCTCCCATGTGCCCTTTTTCCAGGATTTAACCTGTTCAAACCGGCTGTGGAGCTGTTAGAAGCAGGTTTTCACTACACCGCTGGAGGCAGTTACCCAACAGCAGGCGTGCTGTCTCGCTTCAGAGGAATTTTAAAGTTCAAGACCAAGAAGAAAACACACACACACAGGCTCACAGAGAAGAGTGTAAGCTGATGTTGTACAGATGTGATGGACTCAGACATTTGAAGATTTAGAAGAAGATGAATACTTCATATACACAGATAGTAGATTTCATGGTGTGCGCACTAAAACGTTACCTGACCCAAAACCCACAGTGCCACTGATCGACTTCCTCAGAGATCACAAAAAATAAACACGTATGACCTCATAGACACTAGTTATCTTTACAGAAACACAGACCTTGTGATGTTGACTTTCTAAAAACCCTGGAGTGATGAGAAAACCCCACTGAGCATGCTCAGTGACAGTCAAAACAAATTCGAGGAATATCGTGTCATGAACCAGCTCCTGAGAGACGACAAAAAACATGAGACACGTGGATTTAAACGGAACAGTGTACATATTTATTACTTAACATAACATGAACCCAAATCAATCTAAAGGTATAAAGTGTGTTCATCAGTGTTATCAGTCTGTCGTTAGATGGATGAGCGGGTTAATGATGAATGAAAGGTGTGATACAAAGACGAACTTAAACTACTAACTTGGCAGAAGCTACCCACACAAGAACATATATGTGGGAAAATGAGGGGAGAGAGTAGATTGGAACAGCCAGAGTGTATTTCATCATGCAAACCTGTCTTCTTGCTTCCCTAACTCGCTTCCTTTCCTCACGTCCTAGTCCCGTCCATAGGAGTTACATATGACATGCTGCACAGTTATCACCTGTCAAACTGACTGGTACGAATGTCCACAGAACCCCCTCTTTTTTTTTTAATTCTCTTTTTATATAGTTATTACAGGTGTGTCCAGTCAGACAGCTTCATCATACTCAAACAGCTTATACAGCACTTAGAATCCAAAATAGGTATCTCTCATGAGAAGTAACATTGTCCAGTGGCACAGTGCCCGAATACAGTGTCTTTAATTTAAATGGAAAGTCCACCTGGAATACTTTTTGCAAAACTATGAACATATCCTGCCAGAAAGGAATTAATGATGGACAAGACCAGAAAATGTGATAATGGTTGGCATCGGAGCACCCACTCTGTCTCCAGTAGTTTGAGCAATTGATATAGTGACTCTGCTGAACAGGAGTAATGAAGAAGCTACTGAGGTTTTTCCAACAAAACTAATGCTGAACTTGTAGTTTTCCATTGTATTTCACATAACTCTGCTCATTCCTCTTCTGTTATACCTAGGTTTCCCTCCTTTTCCCATTTTTGTTTTGTATACAATGGGTTACATTTCATTAGTTGCATTTCATTAGTTCCTAAAAAGTCTTGAGATGTTTTTTTGATTTGAGTTCAAGACGTAAGCCTCTTTGAAGACTTTTAGTATCATATTAGAATAAGAATACGAACCCCTTCTTAGGCCCCGTTTATACGACAACGATTTCAACTGAAAACGGTAAACTTTAGTTCTTTTTTCGGCCGATCATTTACACGACAGCGGCGTTTTGGGTGCCTGAAAACGTTTTGAAAACGGGTTGCAGAGTGCAGTTTTTTTGGGAACGGTACAGTCTCCGTTGTCATGTAAACTTCAATATGCAGTTCCTCTGAAAATGGAGACTTTTCGCACATGCGCATTGCGCTTCCAGTCAGGCATGCATGAGAAAGTCGCAACAACAATGGTGGACTCCCGAGCTCTGCTTGTGCTGCTCACCCCATTGAATTGATCAACACTTCCCCATCATAGTGTAGGTTTACTGTAGCAACTCCACCCCGTCATCCGTCCAGACAAACGTGCGTGCGGTTGCCATTTTGTTTGTTTATACATCGTCACTCTGTAGAAGGAAGCGTAAACGTCACACCGCCAACTACTGGCCTGGCATGTATACTGCAGCGTTTTTGGTCATTTTTGCGGATCCGTGCGCACAGTGATTGTTATCAAAAAGTTGTCGTCTAAACGCAGAACTTTTTTCAAACGAAAATGAGAAATGATTCTGTTTCCAGTGGATCGTTTTCGTGTAAACATGGCCTTAAATAACAACTTCAAAACCTTACAGAGTCTCTCATAGACAGATAGAACATCGCATATAGACCTATAAAAGTCTTACATATACAAGAGGCCTTTATTCATTTATATAAATTGTTTAACATAACAGATTATTAGTATTATTATTATTACTGTTAATAATCGTTTAATATTTGATTTAAATCTTCAAATTCATGTACGGATCAGTGTCATTTCTTATAATCTCTTAGGATGTTTATTTATTTGCTCATTCTTATCTTCACAATAATACACCACATAGCTGTGTAAGAATGTGTGTATGTTGATTGTGAAACATGGAAGCATACGTTAGCATGATGAAAAGCACCCTCAGTCCTAAATAGGCTACCACTGGAAGACTAGCCAGTTGCACTGATAAGCTCCGCCTACCGGGGACCTGCAGGACAACACAGACGGACAAAGGGAACAGACTAAGGAGAGGTGTCACAGTCAGAGAAGCAGATAACTTACTGTAATGCATGTGAGTGTTACTGTAAAACAGACATGACCCCATGTGTGAACTGTATCTACACTTGCAAATATGTTAAGTGTGCCTGTAAACCATGTTATGCAATACAGCCAAATGACCTCAGTGTTGTCCAGTCACAACCTCCCATACATCAACTGTCACTGCCACGATGGTGCTCGGACAACTGCCTCCTCTCATCCTCACCAATCCTCAAGCTCTGATCTTAATATATCTATTAACAGACAGCTCTTTCAACCAATGAGGAACCTCTTTGGTGCAGAACACAGTTTACTAGACTGCGGCGGCTGTAAATTCCCCGATGCTGAGTACTGGTGGTTCCAACTGGATGCAGTTTACGATCAGGGACTGTATGAAGCACCACGTGCCACGAGGCTCTGAGTCTCTCAAATGTCCACCCACACCTGTCTGTAAATGTTCCCTCCAAAATTAACCTGTACTGACCCTATTTGTGTCAGTGAAGCAGAGAAGCGGCTGCTGCCAGGGGAAGATTAGATGGAGGGATCCAGAGGGGCAGAGGGGAGAGATGAGACCATTCAACTCTGCATTCTCTTTATAGCAGCCCTTGGTGTGGAGCACTGGAACAGCTACTGATGTAAGTGGAGCTTTATCAGGTGTCGGATGAGTAATAGAGATGGCAGTGACAGAAAAGGAAGTGGGGAAAGAGGTGTAGATAGAGTTTGTAGTAAACAAAGCAGTAGGCGCCTCATTTGGACACAAGCGACATCTGCAGCAGCGAACAAGACGTGTTTAATGTAAGCCAGGTTACAATTTGTTTTTGAATAAACACTCAGCATGCAAGCGTATATATAAATACTGAAAGGATGCAGGTACAAGCAGGCCAACACGCTGATGCAGGGACAAACTACATCAGTAGGGGTGTAGTGTAGTCAATGCAGGGCCTAAATCTGTGTTTACACACACTCAGCTGTAATGTGTGACTCTAGGAAATCAATAAAAATCTACATGAAGTCTGGAGCCACAAAACTTATAAAGCACAACACAAAGTAACCTAAAGCTTTAATACTTTCTGCTGGTTTAAATTCCTGAAACTATTGGGAGAAATCTGAGCAGAGATTTAGTGAGTAATACCCTCGCTTTGCCACTGGGCAAGACATTTAACTCAAAATTGCTCCCATGTGGCGACTGCTTGGCCTTTAACGAAGCACTGCGGCTGCACTGAGCAGCTCCCGCACTGAAAGCATAGCTGTGAAACAGCAAATGCTTTTGGATATACATCCAGTGTGACATGGCCAGGTAATTAATAATGTAATTAAAGGTACACTATGCATGATTTTTTAGACTCAGAATGAATCCCTCTCAGTCATCACTAATGACACACTAGACCTGTGTGACGCTGTATCTGACCGTGCCCTCTGCCTGTGCTGTCTTATTTTGCTGTGTTTCGGGATGTTCCCGGGTGTGTAGCCCCCAGTCGACTACGACATACAAGTGAGGTCAGGACTATTTAAAAAAGTTGCTGACACAGTGCTGAAAAATACGCAACTATAAAGAGGCGAAACACCAAGTGGACAAAGTTCATACCAAAATCAAAGTGACTCATTGGCTTTCACTTTTGCTGGCGAGCACTGAAGGAGAGGTTGGGGATGGAGGACAATGTGGAGTTGGCCTGTTTTCTGTTGGACAGGTAGGTGCCAACAGTTGGTTTAGTTTCAAAAGTACTGTAGCTTGTAGTGAACCAGCCCGTTCTCATTCCCAAGTCATCAAACAGTGCCGTTGTGTCAGTGATTTTGGCGTCAGGCACCAACCAGTGGTATGATATGCTGCCGGATGGAGTCAGTGTATGCTGTCAATAACAACTTTGGCATGATTCGCTGCCAGTTGGCATAAGTTTAGAACGCCACTGGATTGCGTCAGTTTGAAACGCCACTGGTGACAACATAATGAGCTGGAACATCTCTATAGGGCGGAAGGGAGGGGAGGTGATTCTAACAAACCCCGCTTTCCATGGAAGTGTTAAGCCAAACGATGATGGTTTTTTGTTTTTTTGCTAAACCTAACGTAAAAGTCCACTGACAAAATGGTAATATTTGAGGATTTAGCATACCCTTAAAAATCAGAATAATTATCTCAGTAATTAAGGAGAAAACTTGCAAGAGCCCAACAAGTATCTCAGAGTATCTTAGCCACAGAGTGATTCTGAGAAAAGTTCATACTTCATGACGTAATGTGTAGGATTAAAGGGTTCTAGTTTTCACCCGAGAAACACGAACTGCTCAGGTCAGACTGACTGAGATAGATTTTTTTTAATTAAGTAAAACCTTTGTTCCCTTTCATAAAGACCAAGTCATTTGAAGTTAACAGGTGTGTTTGTGTGCAGATGAGAGTACAGCACTGTGTCATGTCACAACATATGTAAGATCCTGTTTACAGCTGAGAAATAGGCCACACGGCCTGAAGGTGTCCCGTTTTACTGATGTATGTCAAAGTCTAGCATTAACACGTAGCTGAGACAGGTGATCTTTTCCTAACAAGGCACCCCCAGAGTGAAAATAAATTAGGTCAGAGTGCTGCGCTGCTGTGGAGACAAAGAGAAAAAGTGTGTGAATCCTGGAGAAGTTGAGGTAAAATGGAAAGAAAAGAGAAACAATACTGAGCAGAGATCTTCCAAAGGGGTAACAGAAACTCTCCCACACACTTACTTTATACGTATAAATACATTAAATGCCACCACATAAAGCTCTCAAACATGTCTATGTCTCTATTTACGCTCCCTTTATATCTGCTCACAACAGAAGTAAGAGTTAAAAACTGACTAAGAGTCTGTAATTCCCAAACCACCATCTATTCCCAGCTCTGGCTCCCACAGCCGCTGGTGTACTTACAAACATTCCCCACCGATACAGACAGGAAATCAGCAGCTCACTGTCCCGGCTCCTCTCTTACAGCGGCTCAGCAAAAAAATGTGCCCATGAAAACCATGTGGGGTGTTGAAACAACATTCTCAGGCTGTGGGTTTTTATTAGCAGGTCTAAACTCAGGTTGAGGGATGAATGAAGGCAGAAAATACTGAGACTGTTTTGACTTATGTTTCAATACAGTGGGATAGATTTTTCAACGCACTTGTTGGAGGTAACTATTGTTCTAAAAATAGCTGAAGGCGTCACCTGATTTATGTGTTTTCTTCAGATAAGCTAAGTGACACTGAAAACTACTGACAGTGTCCTACGGAATCAGCTTAATTTAGGAAAATTGTCGTTTCCAGACTGGATTCAAGACAAAAGCAGAGGTTTAGGTGCTCGTTTTTACATTACAGAAACAGTATTTAATTATTAAACCATAATCCTTTTATTTAAGGTGTCAGTTTTTTTATTTGTTTGCTTGTTTTGTTGTGTTTGTGACACAGGAAATGAAAGGCAGACTCGGAGCCGTCTCCTCTCTGAGCTGCAGGCTACAGGCAGAGATAACATCGTGTCCCTGCGCCTAGAGCTGAGAACACTGTGCTGAGAAAATAGGTCCACACACTACAACTACAGAATCTACTGCTTCCTATTTTTGATGTTTTAGGAGCAAGGCGGAAGGATGACGTCCAACAGTCAAAATAAGCCTACTCAACATCTGCTAGATTGTTGCATCAGATTTTTTCATGACACTGCAGGCAGGAACTTGCATGACAACGCCGAATAGCTGTGGTTTACCAAGTCACGACTTCCTCCTCCAAGGATTTCCATTAAAAGATTTGCAACATGTTCTGCAAATGATTCCCTCAATGTGTTTCCTGGTGGCATGAGGATGAGCAGATGGCAGTTTCAGGTTGTGTGACAGAGCAGGAATCGTTTTAAGGTTGTGTTTTAACCCTGTTAATAAGGTTTACAGGACATCATTAGTTTGATCATTAATGGTGGAGCAACCAACAGACTAACATCACCATCCCTACAGCAGTGCTGCTAGTGTGGCTAAAATACTTAAAATCCACTGAAAATCGACAAACAATTTGGTAGTTTTGTCTGATATCTATCACTGCACACTTTGTCTGCTTGTTTTTAATGGATGACATCAATTAGCGACAGCATAAAGCAAAATGACCCCGAGTGGGCAAAAAACCTTTGAGCCCATAAATAGAGAAACAAACAGGCTTCAAGTCCAGAGATAAGCCGCTTTTCCGTAAATCCTAATGAAAAGGGAGCCATAGGGAGATAGGGAAAAAAAAATCAGAGTGAGATTAGGAGACAGAACATGGCGGCCTACATCACTGACCCACTGGGTTAAAGGGCTGAGATACAGGAGCGCTAAAAGCTGCAGCAAACCTGTAAACCACAACTTAATTCAACTGTTAGGTTCATTTATAAAGCCTTTTATTTAAAGAAGGGCATGGAAGGTTTCCTATGGCCAAAACAAGTGATTCAAAAACAAACAAAAAAACATGATCACTGAAAAATAGACCTTTAGTTATTAGAAGGGTTTTTTAAAAGAAGAAATCTGTGTTTTAAAGGCTGGAAGCTCTGATGTGGCGGCAGATAAAAGTGGATGTTGCTGATTGTGCTCAGGGGGCAGGGGGAGCAGGGGTGTCTGGGATCTGAGAGACACTGTGTTCTCTGCAGTCGGCACGTTGGACGCCAGTCACAACAGTGGCTCCCCAGGCAGAGCACACCACAGCGTGAACCCCCATCCAGCAAGCACATGCGCCAGTTGGGCACGTGCACGCTGCTGTATCCTCGGTCTGACTCTGCCCAGGGATGCTGAGATGTGACCCCATGTGATCTGTGCACATAAATAGGACCGTGACTGTGCTTTCCATCCTTTATGTGTGCCTCTAAATAAGTCCAATTTAGTGTTTTATGTGCATTTACAGACAATACTATGTCTCTGCACCCGCTCATGTTATATACATTCAATATACAGTATACAGAGCTGTGTTATCCTTCATCTGAGCTGCTTATTGGATGGTTGAACAGCTCAGAAACCCTTTCCCTTTACACATTCAAAATGGTTGATTTAGGAGGGCTGTATCTGACCATTTCATTGCCTTTCCAAAACCAACAATTCGGCATTTACACCCACTTCTTGTGATTGGTCAGCTGTCTTGAGGTGAGAAGGAAGCCAGGATTTAACCTTCTCTCTGCTCTTTTTTCAGTCATTACACAGCAATTTCTGCCATTTTTCATGTGTACAACAAGGTGCAACAACATGAATACCATCCAGAAGAGACTATCTAAAATATGTGCTCTGTTATCCCCACATATAATCAGCAACACATCTTACAAACTAACTCTCTTAACCCTCCCTTAGACACAAACCAGACGCATTTCTTGTGTTTTTCGGGCTTCATGGTAGACACTTGCCATTGAGATCATCGCGGCTAAAAAAGGAAATGGGGCCCAGGAATGTAAAAAAAAAAACAGTGGCTGAAACCAGTAACTGTGAGCAAATACTCAAGAAGACAGGAAAATGTACAGCATATTTCAAGACAACAACTGATGATGAGTAGTCTACAATGATGAAGCAGTCTGTGGACAGAGGCCTTGAGGTGCAACTAGCAAAATTAGCTCCATTGCTAACAATAAAGCCATTTATAGTGGTTAAAACTGGGTTGGCCGGAACACTTCACCTGACCAAAGACCATTTGTATATTAGTTACTCACTGTGTGTCATTTTGAATTTGTGGAGAAAACGTTTTTCTTGCATGCCCTCACAGTGAACGTAAAATCCAAAAAAGCCGAACATTCTTACAGGACTGAAATAAACAGGAAAACAGCAAACTATATCAAAACATCTGTTTACAATCTCTCACACAAATCGTGCAGTATAATCCAAGTCTCAGTTTTCCAGTTGTATGACTGGTACCCACTAAACACATGCATTTTTGCTAAAACATTGTGATGTAAAACACGTCAGTACAAAGAGTATGAGTATCATGACACCTGTGTTTGAACTCAGGACGCACTACTCATTAGCAGAAGTGTTTTATGTGTTTGTGAAGTACTGAGCACATGACTGGATAACTGAGACTAGGATAATACTGCATAGGTTGCATGAGTTTGTAAACAGATGTTTTGATTACTGACTTCAGTTCATGAAGACTGTTTTTTTGGATTCTCTGTTCACCATGGAGGCATAACAAGGTTTTCTTTATGATATCAAGGTAACAGGTACACAGTAACTGATGTACAAATAATCATTTTGTAGGTGAAATATTCCTTCAACATGTAAAATAACCTCTGAGGTGTTTTGCTTCTCTAATGCCCTTGCTGTTGTCAGCTGGTAACTGTTTAGCTTGCCCTTTGGTGGTCTCAGAAACATGGTGATAAAACTCACGTCACATGGACCTCACTGATTATCTGTTTGTTTGAAATTGACCAAGGAGGGGCTTCAAATGCTCATCGCCTAAGTCCACAATATTTCTTAACCCAGATCTGAACACACATATATATATATATATATATATATATATATATATATATATATAATAAAGATGACTAATTCATATGAATTTTTAGATGATAGTTAAAAAAATCCACAGAGAAAATGTTATATATTAACAATTTTATTGAACAAAAAGCAGCAGCAAAACATGAAATAGGTTAACAGGGGCTCAGACACTATGAAAAGGAGCACAGTACAGTACTTTTAGACAGAAAATAAAGCTAAAGTGCTAAAATGCTTCTAATGGAGTTTCGGTGGAATCAGTTCAAAAATCCAAAATCTTCATTATTATACAGCTTGTCAAGATTAAAGTCATATCGAATATACAAGATGATACACACAGGAGCAGCAAACGCTCCCACTCACATACAGATTTGTCATGCACACACTTGTTGAGCATGTTTCTCATGATTGCTCTTCTGACTGACTGTGATAATTGAAAGTGACAGCCATCTGAGGACAAGCCTCACAGCCCTGTTGGTGTGTCTTGTTTACACCTGCAGCTTCACATTCCCCCCATTCCTCAGTAATCGTTTTTTACAAAAATCTTCCCACAGGCCGTCACAAACATCTATAAAACCATCTCATCTGGTGAACTTAGCATTGTTTTGTTAAAGCTGCCGTTCTGAGTATAATCTTATGCACTGTTGTGATGATTAATGTTGAAACTGAATAAAACAAAGGCAACGCAGCCCCCGCTTCCATGACCCTCCTCACCCACATTCCCCACCAATGACCTTATCCCCATCCCTTTGTCTCTGTGGCTCAGAACCAGGCCGATTTTGGTGACGCATCACCGGTTAGCCAATGGGCGCCCTTCGTTAAGGGTTGTGTCCTGAGCTGAGCATCACGGAGATGGCAAAGTGAGATTTTTTGCCCAGTGATGTGCGAGGGAGGGGAGGAGCTTGTGGCGTGGGCAGAGGGGGCACGTGGCGCCCAACGAGGTCTCAGCCTGTCACAGAGCATCACATCAGACAGTGAACAGGCATGCGCACTTTTAAAGTCCACGCCCTGCGAAAGAAAGCAGTCACCAATCTCCCTTATACCCGTCTGTATGACTAGGGAACATGGGAGCGCTGTTTTTCGGCTAACGTGTCAAGTTCTCTCACACTTCCTGATGTACTGAGGAAGAATAAATCTAAAAAACATGAAGTTTATATAAATACACTGCGAGGTGATGAAAATGGCTGCCACTTCATAATCAGCTCCCACTGTGGAGAAGTGATCTCAGCAGACCTACATATTGTTCTTTAATTTACCAACCAGAGACATCAGTGAGGCATGTTCACAAGCTAACCAGCTATAACAATCCCTGATCTCTTCCAGCATCATTTTTGCTTAAGTTTTAGAACTTCATCGTGTAATTTCTTACCTAAGAAATCATGGGAAACATTTTTAAATGTCCCTTCATCCTTCATATTTCCCTCAAAGTACAGTCTATAAGTCGAGACATGCTCACATAAAACCTGACTTTAAACTACAGCGCTCTCCTCACACCTTTATTTTCTCTCCTCACATGCTTTTGATGCATCATCTTCCTCTTCTGACAATCAAAGCCATCTCTACACAAGCAGATTTTTGCAACTTCACTATATAATCGGGCTTGCGTGAGCAGAGGGCACACTAGCAGGTGACATTGTCAGCCAGACCACTTCCTATTGCGTGCAGATGACACCACAAGATTCTGTGATACAGGAAACACTGTGGCTCTGCAGCCTCCGGCGCCAGCCGGAGAACTGTTCAAACTCATCTCAGCGACTGTTTTTCATTTGTGGAGAACCTGAGGTTTTGATTCATCGGAGTTTACGTTCAATATTTTAAAATGACATCACTAAATATCCACTGTACATCTCTTTCAAAATATTCACAGCTTTATTAAATCATTACAAAATAAAGTAATACATTCATTCATCAATAAAAACAAGACAGACTCATTGAATTAGCTTCGATTTAAAAGTCTGCACACCCATGCAATGTTCAGTAAAGTTAAATGTTTGCATTAACACGTTGTAGATATTGCAGGAAGGTTTCCTAACACATTAAGGTTGTCACACATCTTATTAACAGGACTTCATCGATGTGTGTTAAAACAGTGTGAAATTACAGGAGAAAAAAAAAGACACCATAAAAAAGTCTTGAGTAGTTTTAAGTCCCTTTGCAGATCTGTTGTGGTATTTATAAAAGTTTCTGCACTTATGCGCAAATATTCACTGAATCTCTGACACCTGACAGATACATTTTACAAGTATATATTTATATATATTGACAGTTTGTGAATACAGCTCCTGAACTGTTCACAAGGCTCTGCAAGGTTCTCTCATAAAAGGAAAAACAAATACAGAAAACTGAAGGGTGAGCTAACGTTTCATCCCCTTTAACCATGTTCAGGTCTGCCATCACTTCGTTACAAGGTACATCTCAACTGCAGCGAGCCTTTCCCCCTATAAAGGCATTACTGTTCATATTATTTGACCCTATTTGGACAAGCTTTGAGCGCTGGCTAAATTCACAGTATAAGTTTTCCCCCTTTTTGTAGCTCTGAACAGTATTGACAGCATCTTGCAAGCATGTACCATTGTAACGACTAATGGTCAGACCCAGCTGGCAGTCAGCTGGTTTTGATCATCCACCCAAACCAGTCCAGAAAACTAGTTTTATCCACGACCCCCAAGTGAGCCGTCCCCACAACCCCCGACGACAGACAGTATAGAAAACACTTAGCGGCAGCCCTGAAGTCTCGGTGCATGGTGAGTGAGGGATCCCAGAAATTCAGTGTCTGAGCGCGACTGTGACTGTGAGGTGAGAAAAAAGTGCGGTCATGGAAGACACTGCTGTGTCTCTGCATCTGCTCCTCCTCGCTCCACCTCCTTCACTCCTCGTTGGCTCATCAGTTACTCCTCCGTCAGAGTAATGAAATCTCTTCAGGGCGCGGGAGCGGCCTGGACCTTCTCTGTCATCTGTTTGGCACTGTAGTAGGACAAACTCAGGCCCATGATGGCTAGCATCATGGCTATCTGGTTGACGGCACGGTCTTGTGGCTGTGTCTGCACCTCACCGGCGACTTGCCTCTGCAGAGACAAAAACAAATAGGACAAAGGTCAGAGGTCAGTGAGACAATGAGCCATCTGTGGCCTGTTTCTGGTCAACAAAGATACCAACACCTGATTGGATAACCTTTAAAAAAACCAAACATTCACCAAATATTTTCTCCTGAGAGGGCTCTCCCTTAAAAGACCAAATATCTGCAACTTTAGCTCCACAGCCTGCTGCCATGTGACCAAAGCTTTGGCAAGAACAGTTATTAAACATTTACGAGGGGGAGCGACTTAAAGAGGGGAACACAATGTTCTGTGCGCAAAGAAGAGTATTAAAAAAAATAATTGCACACCAGAATCAAAACAGTGTGTGTCGTATAGAATAACCGCCTGTAGCGGATCTCACCTTGCTGTGTGTGTTTCTAAATGTGCAGCCCCTCCTTGCACTCTATGACCCCTGTAGGGCCCTACAGGGGTCATAGAGTGCAAGGAGCACCAAGACAGGAATGTCAGCATTTTAAAAGCTCAGACATCTGAGACGGCTGCCTATACTCTAAAATACCCCCTTCAACTGAGGTATACACACACTCAAACTAGCCTATGCTGGGGTTGTAGACAGTTATAAACATATCTTTAAAAAAAAAAAAAAAAAAAAGGACTTGATTATGGTTTTATTTTATAGATATTAATGCCAACAAGGGAACATTTCCAGCAAACTTGTCCATAATTTTTTTTGCAGAAGTTCAGCAAACGCTCATCTCCTAATTTTAGATCTGATTTTTCCAGGAGATATGACTGTAGAGTACGATGCATAATCCAATTGTGTAATATCACACACTTGTACCCTCTCTTTTTAATGCACAATCTAAAATCAGATTAGGATTTAAAAAAGCTGTTGTACTGTTGCGCTAATGTGTCCGTCTTTGCCTCGAGGTCCATGCCCGCTTAGCAGTTGTGTGAATTTGACTGTCAGAGGAAATGTTGCCCATGTAGCACAAACTTATAATGGCAGATAAAGTGGAACAATATGTTGAAATGTTTGTCAAATCAAGCTAAAGAGCTACCCGTCTCTACGTGTGCGTCGACAGTGAAGCGCCTCACTACAACTACTCAGCATTAACAAAGACAAATATACTGTCCCGCCAGTGTGGAATCTTATGTAAGAGCCAGTCACTTTTCTCCGGTCTGTTGAGCTTTTGATTCAGTGTAAGGCCATGTGACGGGACAGCCTTTGTGTCTGAATTAGTGTAAATAAGCGAACAAAGACTTTACACAATGGTCGAGACATACGGACTGTCAGTGCTGATGAGTGGATTATGAAGACAGCGGGCGGAACAAAAGAAACTTAGAGGAAATGATATCACAACGATTAGTGTCACCCCTAATTATACTGGTGATGAAAGCGGGTTGTGGGTCACAGGACAGTGCCGGGCCCCTTGTCTGAACGCGGTACAGACCAGAACTGCTTGTTAAAAGGATAAATACAATCTGATGGACACGCTGACAGCTAAAATACAACTTTCAAAAAGTGAAAATGAGGTCTGTGCAGCTCCACGCCCAGAATTTAAGCTCCACATTCCTCCTACAGACGGCTCGGTGGAGATTAGTGACAATGTGCCAGTATTAAGTCCTCATCAGAAACACCAAATAGAGTATGTGTGGTATATCTCATGTATCATCTGGACACTGTGGTGAGACTGACATACCTGGAGGAGGCGGAAGTATCCAGGTGTCAGCCTGCCCAGTCTGATGATCATGTCTGTTGATGTGGTGTGAGGTGGGTCGACACGGAAGAAGAGCTGGGGCGGCTCTGAAGACCTGCAAAGAAAATGGAGAATTCTGTCAGTAACTGCGCAACAATCTGACAGACGCTAGTGAAGGTTAATAATAATTAAAAAAAAAAAAAAAAAAGTACCAACATAGATCTGCAGTCGGAAACCTTTAATATCCACCAGAAATGCCTGGGAGTTGCATCTCTAACATTAAAATGTAAACATCTATAAAAGCATCAGGTACAACTTTCCTTGCCAAACTTTTAATAGTGTATGAATACTGCTGCCAAAGAGGAACGGGACATTATTATTGACTGGCAAATAAACCAAAACCATCTGATACGTGCATGAGGAAGGAACATCTCTCGCCTGCAGCCATGAAATAAAACTTCCAGGTGCCGGTCCGATTTGACCGCCACGCACAGAAACCCAACGTATAAGCGCTTATATAATTATTTTAGATCTGACCTACTTGCCACTATTTCAGCCCGGAGTGCCCCTTAGATCCCTCTGTTATTAAATTATCATGTTTGAACCAAAGCAACAGAGCATGCATTCATGCTGCGTCAGTTTATGGCGCAGCAAATAACAAAATCATTCATTCGTGCATGCATGCATGATCCCATGTGTGATAGATGAATAAAGTAGTGTCTTTATGTACATGTTTGACACTTAGGGTTGAGAAACAACAAAAATGGATGGAAGTCCAACCAACAATTACTTAAAAACAAAAAAGTACCCAACAGGGAGAAGCCGAGATTTAACATTTACGAACTGGATGTTCTTTACTGGTATTGAGATGGGGAAAAGGTCATTGCTAAAAAAGCATCCCAGAAAGACAAGATGAAGCAGAAGAGGTTGTGCATTACAAGAGACAAACCTCTGGGCGGTCTCCATAAACAAACCAGGAAAGTCATGTTAAGCTGGGATTGATAACGGCATGTGATCGACATTCCAAGGGAAGGTGAGGAGAAGGATTGAGGAGCATGTAAAACACATGGAGCTTTAACGTGCCAACCTGGTTGGAGTTACACCCTTTACGAGAAAAAGAAATCCAAGCTTTCAAAAGTTGCCCCTTTTCTAAAAAAGTTGGTTTTATGTGTGAAAACCAAACAGGTTGGGATTCCTCACCTGCAAGAGACCCTCTGATGTCAAAAAAAGAAAGCCAGAAACAAACCGGCAGGACCCTCTACGTCCTCACCACGCTGAAAATCCTAACAGATGCCAAACAGTATGACGAACTTGAACCTCTTAGAGCGCTTCTGTGCTGTGCTCCACCTTTATATACAGCCCCGCTCTCACCCAACCAGATCTGCGGGCTCGCCTTCAGCACACGCCCACTTTAAAAAAACCGCATACACACTGTCGAAATGCATTACTCTCAGTGAGTCGCTTTCCCCAAACACACCCCTTCCTGCTGCCTTCCAAAACAAGACAAACCCTTTGTGTGCTGTCGGATAGGATTTACTCATTTAGTCAAGGTAAACAGAAATAATGCAAACAAAACAATACAGTGTGACAGTGCGGTCTTGAAGCAGCATGCATGTGAAAAAGCAAGGTTGCATAACCAGCCTGATGTGTCTTTTTAATCTGAAACTGCAGTAGGAATCAAATGTCAGAGCTGCAGACTGTCCATCAAGAACCCAACAAACCTACAGATTAGAAACACTTATTTATTTTAGTTGTGTGTTTTAATTGCTCCAGTGGCTGACTGTGTTATATAACCTCTTTCCATTTCACTGAAAAAAATAGTGCAGTTACGGTCCTTGGAGAATGACTGAGACAAGCCCATGTTTACATCACGCAGTTTGATTTGGAGTTTTGACAGACACTGGGTTCTTTGTTCAAATGCTGCGACCGAAATACAACTTCACACAAGGTGTTTATACTGTAAGGTATTCTTCCAACAAAGCGCTCGGTCACACCTTGAACAAACAAACACTGCAAGAATTTGGCTCAAAGTCAAATCATTGGCTCCAAATTGACATTTCATCATAATCCATCCTCATGTGACTAAGCAGTCAACTATAATTTGATATGACGGGTCTAATAAAAAGATGCTACCGGGGTTGTAGGCCATTTTCAGAGTCTGACCCATACTAAAGACTAAAAGTCAGGATGTCTTGCCCTCTGTGGCTTTAAATTAGATCATCTTTTTTTTTTTTTTAAACCCGTCTCCCCAAATACAGTGAACAATAATAAATTTTGTTTTTGCTCTCTTCTTTCAAGAGAGTCCATCCACTTTACATGTGGCATATCAAGATGCTAATTAAACAGCATCATTACTACACACGTGTTCCTTGGACTGGTCACTACAAAAGGCCACTCTTAAAATGTGACGTTGGATCACAACACAATGCCACAGATGGTCCAAGTTTTGAGGGCGCGTGCCATTAGCAAGATGACTGCAGGGATATCAAGAGCTGTTGACTGTGAACCAAATGTTCATTTCACCACCTTAAGACGTCTCCAGTGTCATTTCTTAGTTGGCAGTACATCCAATCGTCCTCACAACTCAAGAACCTCCACATCCAGCTTCTTCACCAAGATCCTTTGGAGACCAGCCACTCGAACAGCTGATGCAATAATTGGTTTGCACAACTGCAAAAACCATCTAAGGGAAGGTCGTCTACGTGCTCATCATCCTCAGCAGGGTCTTAACCCGATTGCAGTCCATCATTGTAACAGATTTCAGAGGGAAAATGCTCACCTTCGATGACATCTGGCTCTTTGGAAATGGGTTCTCTTCGTGGATACATCCCATGTGACCAAAAAAGTGCATATTTGTAGCCTTAGTCTTGTAAAATCCAAAGATCAGAGTGCCTTTTTTATGATAAAACTGCACATTTTATAGTGGCCGTACATTGTGACCGGCCCAGGGAACATCTGACCTGTGTAGTAACCAAGCTGTTTAATCAGAGCCCTGATATGCCACACCTGTCAGGTGGATAGATTTATCTTGGGAAAGAAGTGCTAACTGACACCAATTTCAACAAAGATGTGAACAGAAAAAGAGAAATAAGTATTTTTTGTTCCCAAAAATAGATCTTTGACTTTAATGTAGCAAAAATAAAAAGGTGTTGGTCAAGTTGCATGATTTCCACAGGAGTCAGAGCCTCAACTGTTTGTGGCATATCACACTAAAATGCTCTTAATCTTTCATCAGAAAATCCTCACTAGCAGCTGATTCAGTGGCTCAGTGTTTAGGAGTGGCTCATTAAATGCTTCAGGAATCCAGGTGAATCACCTGCTAACTATTCAGGTTTACCTGAGGCCTCACATGAAAGCAAGAGGGTGTTTCCCGCATGTGTATCACTTGTGACCATGTTTCATAACACCAGCTGCAGACAGATGCAATGAGAAACACATTGACTGTACACTTTGATGTGTCGAGCTGAGGTCTGTCTGGCAATCTAACTCCTAGTCATCTTTAAAAAAAAAAAGAAGGTTTTTAATTTTGAGTTGCACAACACTGGTCTGAAGCTGATTTGGAAGAAAGATGCAGTGATAGCAGATTTTCGTTCCATCGCGACACGCTATGAGAACACAAAGAGGATTGGGGCCTGAATTAAACTACCTCATCTCTTCCATGGAGCTTGTTAGAAAAAAAAAAACTTGGGATGATGTCAATCAACTTGCACCGGCCGATACACATTCACTGGGTACGCTGTGTACTTAACATCAAACAGCCAATGAAATGCCATCATCACTCCCCTCTTCCTCTTAGCCCCGCCTGCCCATGTCACTTTTTAGTCCCTGTGCAGCCCATCCTCCCAAAGCAGGGGATCTCCTGATAAAGAGTATGGACAACAGCCGTGTGAACGCTGGAGGCATCAGAAGCTGCAGCACAGCCATCAATAAAACAAACATCTCCTGCCGGGGCAACAGCAGCTGATGATTACATCATCAAACATGTCTGGTTGTGCATTCTCCGCTTCACCGTCTGGGCATCCGCCATATTCATGACTATGGCATGTACACGGCTGTTGCCATGGTTTCTCTGTGTCACCAGGGTGGTTTCGCTGCGCCAGTGTGCACAAGCTTTTGTGATGTGATGCTGTAACCGGTGACTGAGTGGAGGTCTATGTGTGCCTACATTAAAACTTCAAAAAAGTCCACCATCGCAAAAACATTCACACCCACAAAAACACTTAATTCTTGGCGAGATATGATGACAACAAAAGTTGAGCTGAATTACATTAAAAAAAAAATGCAACTAACAATTATTTTCAGTTGAGTCTATGATGAATCAGTCAATAAAATGCCAGAAAATAGTAAAACCAGCCTGTCGCAACTTCAAGATGACATCTTATTGCTTGTGTTTTCTGCTTTTCCTTGGGGAAAAAAAAACACCTAAACAATTAATGAACAATCAAAATAGTTACTTATCAATTTTCTTTTGACTGACTTATCGTTTCAGCTCTCAATAGTACACAGACATGTTTTCATTATGATGCAACCATTTCAAAGGGCACCTTGGGACTGAGCATTTAGTTCATCACAAGCTTCAGTGTGCAGCAGAAAAAGAGGATATCTAGCGTACAAACTGCTTTCCTTCTTGCCATATAAGGTATACTATGCAGGAACTGTTGGCTACGATTTGGAAACAGTACTGACAGCGAAAGTTAGAGTGAGAACTAACCCCAGCTTTGTCCATGTGGCGTGTCGCCTCTCTACATTTACTTTTTTTGGCACTGTGTTCGCGATTTTTGTCGTTACGCATGCATGCTGCATACAGTCTGGCACCTGGTCGATGCCCAGGATCGTCCCGAAAACAGTAAAATAGGAAGAAAATAAGAAAATACATGCAGGGGGCAGAGCTTCTGCAGAAAAATACGGAGCCAAAGACTTCTAGTGGGTTAGAGGAGATGATTGAGGGGATTGCTTTCATCTGAGACTATACATTGTTTTTTTTAAAGGGGCAATTAGGCAAAAGGTCAGAGTTCAGTCAACTTTTTCCATAGTGGTCGATGTCCTCAACACGTAACCCAAGACATGGCCCCCATTTGAGACGCAAACATGGCTGACTCACAGAAACAAAGAAAAAGTTGCATCGGGGGAGAACCAGAGGACAGAATGAAGCTTTGTCAGTTAAATGAGCCAGATCTCAAGATAATGAATTAGCATCAAGCTAAACCTGTTGGCCCACCTACTGTTAAAGCCACCACCTAAACTGACATGAATGTAAATCTAATCCAGGAGGGAAAGTGACCCAAAAGTCCAGACTTTAATTCACCCTGTGACACACAAACAACAACAGCTGACCAAACAGCAGAACAAAATGCCAACAGCCATGGCTTTCTGTGCAACTGGAAATGCCTTCATGATAATTCATCCAAACCAGATAAAAATAAATCAAAATGCAATCTTCATTAACCTGAATCTTCTCACTCAGAGCTAAATCTGGCTGCACATCAATGAAAACACTGTTGAATGAGAGGATCAGCCTGTTCTCCAGTCTCCTGACTGCCAGGGTACAAAATGTACAGATGACATGCCATGTGCTCAGGGGTTCCACACACAGGTCAAATAGGCTTCAATTGACAAAACAAGACAAACTGAATGCTAATTTATCATTAAAAAATGAGTCAGGTTTTAATTTTTGCACGATTTCTTGATGCGAAAAATCAAAAACTTGAGTACAGACGCCTGCAGCTTGACGCTCACTATGAAATTCTCCATAAAAGATATAAGTTATACAGTAACAATGTTGCCTAATGGACACTTTAAATCACAGTACTGATATCAAATGAACCCCCCCCCAAAAAAAAAATCAAGAATTTTTTGATCAACAAAACAAAGCATCTCCAGTACCAGTCTAATTTTACTTATCCTCCAGTCAGCTGCATGATACACCAAAATAACCTCAGTCATATACTGTTTCTTTTTTTTTTTTTTTTTTTTTTTTTTTTAAAAAAGGTCAATTTATTCAATTATTCTAGACCATTTAAACACAGCTCTTTATTTTAGGGGTGTCTTCCCCTTTAATTTCTATAGTAACAAACCCAACGCCACATGAGCAGGAACACAAACAGCTCAATGCAACAGTTCTGGCCAGTGAAACCTTTGCAACACCGAAAAAAAAATCAACTTTTAAATGACAAAATAAAAACAAGCCACACCAACATACCACACAGACAATAGGACACTTTTTTTTTCTCTACTGATGGAACACCAGCTGCGGCCGCTTCTTCCTCACCGGCTACTCCTTTATTTCTTTATACATGTGTAAAGACTTGTGCAAAAGTAGCAGTTTAAAAGTGCTTACCTGCAGCTGCAGCGGGTTGTAGGACGGTTTCTGGGATGTTTCTGTCGGCGATGAGGTGAATAGTACGACGTGTTCACGATGTAAAGTCTTTATAGGAGGCCGGGGCATGTTCTATAGGGACGTGGGGGGTGGGGCACTCTGAGTCCTGCAGCACACACAAAGCATGCCAGTGTGCATGTGAAACACATAGACCCCCACGTCTGGGAGAAATGGGCTCGTCCACGTTTGTGCTCACGTGTTGGTGACATGCTAGTACAATTTGTCTTCAGTCTTCATAATTATATATGTATATATTTTGGTCATAATATCTGGAAATACCAACACATAAATCCATGTGTACACTTTGTGGCTGGAATAAATGGCTAAAATGCATTTGTTTATTTATTAAGTTGAAATGTTGAATCTTGAATATCTACAGCAGGTGTAAAAAACTTGTATTAAATAAAGACTGTTGATTGCTCTTTGCATGGCATTGCTTTTATCATGAAAAGCCACTGAACTAAAAATGCATTGTGCACGCTCATGGACAGTGGTGTTTGTTGTCAATATTTGATTTGAGGAAACATCCAGAGTCCATAAGATATTTGCATCAGTTGAGATATAAAGGTCACTTATAGACAAAATAAGTCTTAAGACTGTAGGTCAACTTAGTGACCTCCTGTTTCCATCGAGGTATAGTATTGCAATCTAGCTGCAAGAAGAGATGTTGACACTGTACGTCTGCAAACCACAGATGTGTTACATACAGGTAGCCGATATGTTGAAACTTAATGTTTCAACTACACTGTGGTTATCTTGTGGTCAGGTTTAGGCACAAAAACCACATGATTTTGGTTTGGAAAAGATCATGTTTTGACTTAAAATACACGTTTGCTGAGGCACAATCTTGGAAGGAAAAGTAGCAAGGTCTTGGTAAATGAAACTATCGCTGCTGGAGAAAAAAAGTTTGCACCTAAACATCCACGTTTGGAGTCTAAAAACTGATGAAAACACAGCAATGACTTGCTTAAACACAGCTGGTTTTGCTGTTTGTTGGTCTCAAAAAGTGGTCTGCAGTGATCTGCAACTTAGCAGGTGTCATGCCGTCCACCATCCCCATCCATCCAGTTTCAACCGCTTATCAGAAATTGGGTCCGTTCGGGTAGCAGGCTAAACAAAGCACCCCAGACATCCCTCTCCCCTCACAACACTTTCCAGCTCCTCCTGGCGGACCCCAAGGTGTTCCCAGGCCAGATGAGATATGTAATCCCTCCAGCTTGTTCTGGGTCTGCCGTAGGGCCTCCTACAAATGGGACGTGCCCGGGATACCTCAAACAGGACGTGCACAGGAGGCATCTTGATCAGATGCCCGAACCACTTCAGCTGACTCCTCTCGATGAGAAGGAGCAGCGGCTCTACTCTGAGCTCCATCCAGATGTCCACGCTCTTTCTCCTATCTCTAAGGCTGAGCCCAGCCACCCCACGGAAGAGACTCATTTTGGCAACTTGTATCTGTGACCTCACTACCCAAAAAGCTCATGAACATAGTTGAGGGTTGGGACGTAGATGGACCAGTAAATCGCAAGCTATGTCTTCTGGCTCAGCTCCCTCTTCACCAAGACAGTCTGGCACAGCGCCCCCATCACTGCAGACGCTGCGCCAAACCCTATTGTGATGACGAAGTCAACTCATATACTATTTCACTGTAGAATGCCAACATTTTCTTCTGGTGACTTGGTTGAGTTTTGACACATTTTCTCTTAACTGGGGACAATGGATGAGAATTAGCATCGCTCAAGTCAGAAGCAGACAGAATATTTGAACCTGACAGGAAAATTTGCTGGTTCAGGGTCGGTGGATTCCTGACCTGAGAGAGAAAGGATGGTGTCCTCCACACTGAAGCTACACATACATTAGAGTGCACACGTGTCACTTCACGTGGAGTAAACTTGGGGGGAAAGGTGACACTGGCAGGACTTCTCGTCCATGTTGGCTTAAAAACAATCTCAAACTTTAGGGAAGATTGTGTGATAGGATCGATAGCTCCACAACTGAATGTACCTTTTAGTGTGAGTGTTTCTGTCGACTCTAAGTCAGTTTGACCTGCTATACCTTAAAAACTGCGCAGTATAGGCTGATACACCAGACCTGTATGTTTCAGCTGTGTTGTGTTGCAGCTCCCTCTTTGCCTGTGTCAGCCCTTGCATGCCTCTCCAAGTGTCACCTTTCCCCCCGACTTTACCACACATAACATGACATAACTCCTAACTGATTTCAAGTATGTGTTTACAGTATACCGGCATCATACCTTCTGTCCTACTGGAGAAATGCATATGAACCAACTGACCTCAACCAACAGCATGGGGGTGTTGCTGCAGTCACCTTGACATATAACATGGCATTTACATGTTGTCCTGTTTGGTTCAAATACCCTATCTGGTAAAGGTGAACATATGAGAAATGGAAAAAATACATATCTTAAAGTGGAGCTCTATGTGTTTTGGAACGTAGATGAATCACAGGATCTTCTTCAGCAGATAGATGAGATGTTCAAAGTTGACTTCCACCACCCCTTATAACATTTAGCTCTGTGGCCAGATAATCTATTTTACATTAACAGACCCCTGACAGAGTTGTTACAACAGCAGAGGTGTTGAAGGGATCGGGGCAGATTGAATCAGATTGCATTGTTAATGAGCCTGAGTTCTAGTCACCTTTGTTGTCAAGCTTTGAGCATCTAACACTTAATTTCCTGTGTTTGGGGCAAATTTCATGCACCAGTGTGTGCCTATTCTGCATCAATTTGTAGTAGAAATGTCCATCCATCCATCTTCTAACCGCTTCATCCTCTTGAGGGTCGCGGGGGGGCTGGAGCCTATCCCAGCTGACATCGGGCGAGAGGCAGGGTACACCCTGGACAGGTCGCCAGACTATCACAGGGCTGACACATAGAGACAAACAACCATTCACGCTCACATTCACACCTATGGACAATTTAGAGTTATCAATTAACCTAGTCCCCAATCTGCATGTCTTTGGACTGTGGGAGGAAGCCGGAGTGCCCGGAGAGAACCCACGCTGACACGGGGAGAACATGCAAACTCCGCACAGAAGGGCTCCCACGCCCGGGATCGAACCGGAAACCCTCTTGCTGTGAGGCGAGAGTGCTAACCACCACATCACCGTGCCGCCCCCTAGTAGAAATGTCAAAATAATAAGTCTCCTGCTATAATGTCATGTGATTGGATGAGGGGGACGTGTCTCCTTTGTTCCCTCCAAAATGGTTTTAAATGGTTATAAGATGAAACCATTTTCCTCAGTGGAAACGAAGCTTTTATTTAATTTAATTTCACGGATAAGAAACAATAAATTGTGTAGATAATTAAGCCTCCACAGAAAAATAGTATTTTAAGTCTTGCGTGTGATTTTTCTCTCAGGGATTAATACAGACGTCATGTGAGCAGAGGAAATCTCTTCACGTCGCTAGGCTAATTTATACAATGTAAAATGCCATAGCCTTGTGCTAAAAACATTAGCATGTTGTATGTGTGGGAAAATGTGTCCAGATGAAGACAAGTGCTTTGTCTGTGAATGCTGGGAGTTATAGTGAAGCTGATTTGTGTACTTGTGTTTGAAATTATCTCTTTTAAGCCATGTTTAATGTGTGAATCAGATAAACTTCACAGCACTTCACCCTGCTGCCGACTAGTGTTTTGGAGGTGTAACTGCAGAGTGACACGGACACACCACTGTACAAGTATAAATGCTCATAAGGCTTACCTTCATGTAATAGTTGAAAACCTTGCACCAAATGTTGATCTACAGAATGAACTCTACACTTTTAATGTGAGCTTCCATCTCTGCTGTCAAATGAATAAAACTTATCTGAAACCAGATGTGGATTTGAAATTAAAAATGTTATATTGTACTTTGACATTAACTTTCCCATGCCTCATATTGTACTACTTAATTTGTTTTTTGTAATTATTATTATTAAAGTTACAGTTGACTCAGTTTTGATCATTACTGTACTGTTGAATCAGAACTGGAGCTCACAGAATGTTAAATAGCCCAAAGAAACACACCTAACCCAGCCCCTCTCCCCCTGTGAGCAAATAGTGTGGTGAAAGGGTCCAAAACAAAACGCGTCATATTTGACCGACTTTCACAGGCTGCACAAGTTAAAGGAGGGGGAGACACCAGCTGGAACAAAATAGAAGTATCTCATCTGTCTGCAGTGAGGCGATACTGCCCTCTACTGGTGCTGTTAAGCAAAGACACAGAGGGTTCTCCAGAGCTAGACAGTCAACACAGCCCTTTTAACTATTATTGAGACATTTATATAAGAATTTTTCAATTTTAAGGTGCAATGTCAATTTGATTCTATTTATAAAGAGCCAATATCACCAATCACAATTTGCCTCAGAGGGTTTAACAGCATACGACATCCCCCAAAAACCCCATTAATGGGAAAAAAATTGTAGAAACTTCAGAAGAGCAACAGAGGATGGATCCCTCTAACAGGACGGACAGACAGGCAATAGATGTCGTGTGTACTTATCCAAATCACTCTCTGACATTGTACCTCTGCATCACCAGTACTGTCGGCTAACTATCCAACAGCACCTGAAATAACACTAAATTCTAAATGATGCAACAGTAGAATTACAAAAGACCATAAATTCAGTTTGTTGCTCAATTCCCAATACTCTAGTTTCAACAAATGCAAATGTTCCAAATGTATGATCTTTTTTTGGTGTCTTACAATGTGGTTTTGCTTTTATTTGATTAAAATCTATATACAATTTCCAAGGAAGTTATGGCCTCCACAGTAAAGTACATTTACATTTTTTAATAGGCATTCATATGGAAGGGAGCTTCTTAGGATAAAATCTCAAATTTGATTGACAAATCTGCAGGTTGAAAATAACAACTGAGCCACTAATCTAAACCTTAAGTGGGGATAAGGAGAAAAAAAAAAAAAAATCTCAGGTGAGAATTATCTTAAAACGGAAGTCATGCCAAGATGGAGGACCCTGCAATTCACACTTAATCTGTGCATAAAACATATTGTACCAACTCCCGTAGGGACACAAGGAGGTCTGTGAAACTAAGATATTCCCATTTTTCATTGAGGATTTTTATGTCATAATAACGTAACTCCAAGACGACATTTTAACAAGTTTTATTCAAGAACATTTAGATCAACCATTATAGTCAGAAAAGCTTCAGTCAGAGAGCAGAAACATAACTTAACAGGACTCTTGATCAGGTGACAAGGTTCACATCAAATATGTTTTTTTTTTTGGGATGTACCAGTCCTATGACCTAGTAACAGTATTCTTCATGGTATTTTCACTTCATGGTATTTTCACTGACTGGATCTTGTGTCAACATACAGTGTTTTAAAACATTTGGTAAGCAATTTGTTATTAGTTACACATTAAAATATAAGGAGATCAGAGGAAAACAATCCCCTGTCCCCCTCAAATTTTAATAATATGCTTTAGCTGCCTTATAATGTTTAAAATAAGATTCAAATCCAACTTGTTGGAAAAACTTCTATTACTCAGCAGTTCAAAAATAAAAAAGCCAACAAAACAGGATTAAACAAACTAAAAATGCCACTTCTACAAGATATGGACGGTAATCGTTTTTTAAATGGATATAAAATGGATATGAATGTGACAACAAACTTTTGTTACATCAAGTGCAAGCCCAAACCAAACCTATAAATGACATTTGTAATATAAAACTTGGTAAAAATACTTATTTAAAACTGTACAATCACCAAGTACACAGAGTGAGCACGTCAACCGTTATTCATTTGGCTTCGGTGGCTTCGGCCTTTGACTCCTGGGGACAGAAAACAAAGCAGCACGTTATATGCATTGCTTGATTTGGTGGTACAACGATACATTCCTACTACAAATTCATCTTATATTCTGTATTGTACTGTGCCTGCCAAGTTTTATTGAGCCAGGTAGGGACATGTCAGATCCTTTTAATACAAAATAAAATGTGCTTTGCTTGTACAAGTCAAAAAAATGATTGCAAATGGTTGTGAGACAGGACTTCATTGCACCAAAACTTAGAATTTCTAAAACTTTATTCAGGTAGTAAAATTCAAACCTCTTTGAGGACTTAAACTTTCGGATCTTGCAGACAGTGTGGGGTTTTTTAGGTTATAATTGTAGGTTTCATTTATAATCACTCATATGCAGGTGCATGTTACTTTAAAAACACAATTAAGAATACATCTTTTAAACTTTTGTGCCCTCAAATTAATACTAATACGCTTGAATTAGCCATTTGTGTCCTCAGAAGTAAAATAACAAAAGGAATCAGTTACATGTTTTGAGGGTTACTAGCAGCTGGGTTTGCTATTAAGAAGGCTACAAATTTATTCCTTCACAATAATATTGTTATCTTACCACATTCATAGCATTTGTTTTCATCCATAGATATTCTTGAGATAGGCTTACATAATTTTATCCATCTACCTGTTATACATAGATTAAAAATGACATGTTCTTTAATTTGCTCATATTATTTATTAGTTAAACAGCACTAATTAGCAGAAGTAAAAAAAAAGGTCTTTCTGATAAAAGAAACAAACCTCAGCCTTGGGGTTCCCATTTTCAGCCTGCTTGTCCTTCTTTGGTTTGGCTGCCCTCTACAAACGACATGACAACTGATTACCAAAAGATCAGAGCTCTTTAGCTGGTATACAATTATAACATGTTTCAGAATAATGATGAAAATCAAGTGTAGCAAAACATCTTTACTGTTCCTCAACAGGTCTTTCCCCCTTTCGCCCTGGCACTAATCCACACTTAGTTTCCCTTCAGGAAACTGAGGCCAATAAATCAGTTTCACATGTGACACACAGTACACCACACAGAGATCAGCAAGTGTTAGCAATTTCATACTTTTACAGCGGGTTTTTTCTTCGGCTCCACAACCTTTTGTGGTTTCTGCAAAACAAAAAGACATTTCAAACAGTAACAGTGGATCACACAGAACGATGTAGGCTACAGTGACACTGAGCACATTACTAGTTTTAGTTATTAATAACAATCTCAAAAATAATCCCTGTTTTATATTGTAATCACAGAATGTCGTAGAAAAATAAATTAAATATAGAATGTAGCATGCATGTGCAATGCAAATTGACATTGCGTTTATGCTAATTTCAATATCAAGGTTAAAGTTAGTTCTCGGAGGAAGCTGCTGTTAAGAAACTAAAGAGCAGTCCTTTACTGATTAAATGTGTTTCAGAGGAGCTTACCGTCCGCAGCCGTGCAGAACATCTTCTTTGCTATTGAGACAGGAGAAAGAAAATCTTCGGTTATAACTGCTGATGTACTAGTTTCAGCACATGACCCTAGCTTATCATGAAACTGACAGACCTAAAGTGTGCATGAGATAGCTTGCTCTGTTAAAATTAATCTACACACAAAATTACAATCTAGAATTAAACTAATAGAAACAATTAACAAAATTTTTTTTGTTATCAATAAATGTAAAAGTTGTCTAATATTGTTGCAATAAAATAGTTTCAAAAGATTATAAATAATATAAACAGTTGGGTTAATTTTTACAGACCTCTGTAGGGGCATTCTGAAAGACAAAGAAGAGAAAAACACAATATTACGATTTGAATAACAATATTAAACATGACATCTCAAACAACACTATAATATTTAAATCCCTGAGTATCAACATTTCTGCAGACATGATCTTGCACTGGCAGAGAAATAAACACAAGACCTATACAGACTAATTAAGATACAACGCCGGACGTCACAAAGAACTTCCCGCGCATATTTGAATTCAAATTTGGGCTGTCACCATGACACCGCCTTGGCGCCTTGACAGCTTCCTTTGTTTTGTATCAGTGCGCGCCGACAGACAGCTGTTGGGAAACTGATAAGATTACTACTTTACTAATCTGTGGCTACCGCCATGTCATAATCGAAGCCAAACGAAAGCTTGTGGAGGCTGCAAACGAATAAAAAATACATTTCGGTTGAGATTTCGCAAGGAAGCTCGTTTTTATTAAAAAATAAAATAAAATAAATATATATATATATATATATATATATATATATATATATATATATATATATATATATATATATATATATATATATAAAAACAAAATGTGTTAATACCACACGCTGCTAAAGAAATCGCTGCATGCAAAAGTACGTTAGTCCTGATTTAAAAACAAACAAACAAACAAACAAACAAACAACCCGCTGAAAAAAATATACCATTTGACATCGCTGCATTTTATTTCCTGATGCGCCTCCCTGTAACGGTAATGTCCCATGATTTATGCAAGATATTTTTAGGCCAACCTCGATTAAATTCAAACTGGCTGATGAAACATGAAACCTGTTCTGAATCAACGTGCACGGACTAGCCTGACTTTTCCCTACTCAAAACAGAGTGAGAAATAAAATAAATAAATGCGGACTCCCCTCCCCCAACCCCTTCCTCATATTCGCAAGTTGTGCTTCAACTTAACGGCACGTAGTGCTTAGTGCTTTGCTATATTCACCGCTCACCAGTGATTTATTCAGTAGATCACGAGTTGTGCATTCATATTAACCTGACAGCTACACCTATAACGTTATATTACAGTGTGTATTTGCAATCTGTCAAGATTCCCCCCTCCCAACCTGCTGCCAAGAGGGAAAACAGCGCAATGTCAACGGTTACATTTGTCAGAGCTGTGGCGCAGGGCGTGGAAGTACACATTTACCCTTTGTCGGTCGTGTTAAACTGATTTATACACACTTCACTTGACTACCTAGACTGCAAACTCCTATTTTCGACGAATGAGAGGATGCCCGCCCAGGTCTCTGCTGTCGGACCGCCATGGCTGCACCGTTTGTTAGGGATGATGACGTTCCTCTGATGCAGATATATCAAACGCAGCCTAACGGAAATCTTAACTTTACAAGAACCTAGTGCACTGAAAAAAATATATATATACATTATAATAATACCAAAGAAATCTTACCTTTGCTTTGCCCATGTTGCTGGTAAGAAATGTACAGAAAGCTCACAAAATAAAACCGTAAAGACGGGGTTTTTCTCCGGAGAGATAACACACAACAAGCGACCACTAGCTGTGTAAAATGGCGAATGTATAATGCAAACAAATGGTTTTGTAGTTTACGCTGAAATATAAGAACGAAACCGGTTCGAACCAGTTTTGTTTCGGTGTCTGTCATTGGACGCAGACGCGTCACGTGACCCACAGGCGCCACCCATTTGTTAAAGAGGCAGGAGGCGGCCCGGAATATACTGGTCAGTGCCGCCGGGGGGCGCAGCGTCAACGGTTTCTGATTGATTATTAATTAAGATGTCATTAGGAAAATGGCGCCGCTTTAGACAACAAGTAGGTCCAGTTCACCGCGTACACTTCTGTGGGGGAAGGGGTGCTTTTGCATGTGTAGAAAAGCAGTGCCACAGTATGCAGATACTCCTGGAACCAAAGTATTAGCATCAAAATGGGTAGTTTTTTTTTCCAAATCACAATTTTGTATGCAAACGAGGGAATCAGTTTACAATGCGATACAATCTTATAAACTATTCAACAGTTTAAAGTAGTTAATATTAGTTTCACTTTGACAATTTTAAAATACTGCTTACTTGTTTATGCACTAGTAATAATATTCCAATACTGATGGGACCAATTCCTCAGTTGCATGAGGATTGCCTCTCTGAAAATATATAATAGTACTTTTTGTAAATATTAATATTTCCTATTTCTGTGGGGGAGGAATTACTTTTATATAAATAAAAAAGCAATGCCACAGTGGAAAAAACCCTCCTGGAATCAAAATCTTACTTAAGTACGAAATATTAGCACCAAAATATGTAGTTCTTTGTTTTTCAAATCTCAAAATTTCATACAAAATGGTGTGATGCAGTGTTATAAACTATCCAACAGTATAATGTTGTTCAAATAAACTTTACCTTGACAATTTTAAAATACTGCTTACTTGTTTATGCACTAATATAATATTACAATTCTGATGGGACCAATCTGCTTTCGAGTATTTGACTTGTCATACTTTAATTATATGATGCTGCTAATACTTATGTGTTTTTACATGCAATTGAGTGTATTTATTCTGTGGCTACTATTCTTTCAGGAAAAAAAAAAAAATTAGTATGTCTTCCTCTTGAGTTATAAGATTGGCTCTCTGAAAATATGAATTACTTTTTGTTAATATTTCCTATTCCCAGTAAGTGGATTAGGATAAAATTCAAGATTGACTGATTAAAGACTTTTTGACAAGACCAAAATGAACAAAACCAATAAACAGTTTTGAAAAATATTAGCGTTTTTTACTTGTGTTAGATCGCTGACTGCCAGTCATAGTTTACCCATCTTTATATGTACTACAACATTACAACTATTAACTAAATATTTGCTGTGAACAAAATAGCAACTATATACAATCATTTTGATTTAATATACACATTACAGTTCTTAATTTAAACAGTATATTTACCATGTTGTAGTTGAGAGCTCCAGTACTCACATTTACTTGTAGGAATTAAAGGTTTAGTTGATATGGCTATATGGACTGAAAGCTTTTCTTCAGTGACCTAACAGGAAATCAAATACAGTCATTTGGTTTCCCCTGAGCTGGTACACATCAGCAGCATGGACCTTATGAAAGATATATTTTTCTGCTGCACATGTTAAGATGGCCATAACATTGACATGTGGTATGTAAGTACAAAGGACTGAATCGAACATCGTTTACTCATATCTGACATATAGTAATTGCTTTATTCTGTTAAAGAAAGCTGGTCAAAATCTAGTTATGTCATCAACATCACACTCAACAAACAACACTTTCTTTGGGCCACAACAAAAAATGCAAAACTGTGCTGATTAATCTGGACGGCTGCTTTGGGAACGTCTCCAAAACAGAGGATCTCTGGCTTTCACTCATATACTTTGATCTTCCAATCAATAGCATGCATTTGACAGACAATTTACACAAGTACTTAACTACATCTTGACCAGACATTTCCACGTATTAGACTTTTTTTTTTTTTAATCTACAATCATAAATATCAATTTTTTCTACAGCCCCATAGGGGTAAAATTGCCCTCTCGTCTTGTACAGATCAGTAACACAATGAAATCATCCCCAGTTACTGTTGGTTCTTCACTTTTCCGCAGAAAGCCCTTTTGGGAAGAGGACAGGAGAGGTTTCATCCCCACTTCAACATGGGGTGTTGTTCTTCGGAGCCCTCCTAGGCCAAGACGGCGCTGCTCGTTAAGTCATTAAAGAATGAGTCTCTCTTGTGCTTCAGTGCTTCTAGGAAGTCCTGGATCCGTTCTTCCCGGCAGGTGGTGTAGTGCTGCAGTGCCTCTTGTCTTCTCTGGGCGTCGACAGGCTTCCCATTCCCATGATGCTGCAGGTGCTCTGCTACACAGGCACGATCCGCCTCTAGCTGCTGTAAGGCCTGATCTTCTCGATAGAGTTCTCTGGCTTTCTGCGGTACGACACACATTAAAATTCCAATTACAATTGGACTGCTAGCTCGAGAGGTGCCAGTTCTCCTCCTGGGCAGTGCTGAGGTCTTAATTATTAATGTGACGACAATGTAGATTTACTCACAATAATGATTACATGCACAATGGACTGTACAAGTTACATGACAGTTGGTGGAAAAGTGGAAATAATCTATACTTTTTACCAACTAAGCTGAAGCCATATTGACTAGGAAAAAGGTTATCACAGCCTTTGCTGCTTTGCAACAACACCTGCTATAGTTAATTTAATTTTTATAATTCACATTTTGTGCCTGAATAACTGACCAACAGTGGTTGGACAAAATAACAGAAACATTGTGCTGTACAATAACCCTGCAGTAAATATAAATTTTGACTCACAAGTCAAGTCACACTCCCAAACTCATAAAGATAAAACAACATAAGCTGTGCCAAATGGTGGAATGTAACTGACTTGTAACAATGACTTGACTTGCTTGATTTTCACCACAGTGACTTGGAAGGTGCTTGAGACTTGAGTGTCAAGACCTGAGATCTGCTTGTGAGTTGAACATGTGCGACCTACTCCCATCTCTGACCAGTACTAAAGCACACATTCAGAAGTAGTCTATCTTTCCAGTGGGTTGCCATATAATGATCTGAAAACTCACTGTTGAAACTTGTCACTGTCTGATCTATATTAAAACTGCACCATACTCTTTCTATATCCAAGCCTTACCTCAAAAATGACTGTGATTAATGACTATGAACCTTTCATAACAGGTGATTCTTACAGCACCCATTGCTGCCACCTTTACTGAAAGGTTGGCTGGCCACATTCGGCTGTGAGACGAGAACAGCTTTGGTATTTGTTCACTTGTCTCAAGCTTTGATTCAGATGCTTCCACCTTATATTTCATCCCTTTTAACCTGACCTCACATAACCTTGGTACTTTGTCACAGAATAGGTTGTTGCTTCACACTCCCCTTATCAGAACTGAACTAGGAAGAATGTCACTCCATTACAGTGCACCTTGTACAGTACATGGAATAATCTGCAAAAGACCTTAAAATTGGACACTCTGCCATCCTTAGGGTTGTTTAAATGCCTTATTTCTGATCTTGTTTTAATTGAGTGTAAATGCTTTTAACTATACATCTACACCTTAGCATGTTTATCACCTTGTATTTCTACTTTTGGTGATCAATTCTTCCTAATGTTGTTTTGTATGATTTCATTTCTGTTGTTTAAATGTTGAGATTTGGACAGTTGGTTGGTAAAATCATGCTTTTACATTAATGCAGTCATAATCAGCTAATGATATAACATGTAGTAGTGTAACATCCACAGGGGACATTTTTATACTTTTAATACTTCCACTTACATCTCTTTACTGAAGCAACATTTTCAAAGCAGGTCTTTGACTTGTAACAGAGTATTTTTACAGTCTGGTTTTTACTAAAGTAAAGGATATAATCACTTTCTCTCCTACCCCAAGCTCGGCCTGAACGGTCACAGTGAATGACGCTGCGCTAATATAACCTACCTGCTGCTGTGAGAGAGCGAGGTAGATAATTATGCACTGTAAAAGTCCCAAAATGCCAACAGAGCAGGAACAAGAAGGCAAAATAACTCACTGTGCCATGGAGGTGTGAGAGAACGATATCACACTGCATATGGGTGTGCATAGCAAGGGCACATACACACACTGAACTTATGTTGTGAGAGCAGGCCGGAACAAACGTTAGGCACCGTGGCAGTCTACAGCTATATAGTGATACCTATGTGTGTGTTAACGGCCTGGAGCTGACAGTGTAGTGCTAACTGCCGAGCATGTTCACTGCTAAATTACTTATTCTTAAGAGCTATTTGTAGGTAACTGGGCTTGCTTGAGTTTCTTAAAGACATTTCACCTCTCATCCAAGACGCTTCCCAGGAAGAAATTAAGAATCCTCCTGTCAAGTCGAATCCTTCATCAGTGTTAGTCTAGCAAGTCTCAAGTCCTTTGTGACTTAAGTCCCCACCTCTGGGGCGTCGGTAGCATAGTGGATAGTGCCGGCACCCCGTGCATAGAGGTGATGCCTCGCTGCAGCAGTTGCAGGTTCGACTCCGGCTTGCAACCCTTTGCTGCATGTCAACCCCCACTCTCACTCACTCTCTCTCTCTCTCTCTCTCTCTCTCTCTCTCTCTCTCTCCCCCCCCCCCCCCCATTTCACTCTGTCCTGTTCATGAAAGGCAAAAAAGCCCCAAAAAATAATCTTAAAGCAGCTGTGCCGAACTTTTCGTTGATTATAGCGCCCCTTTGGTCGAAGCGGTATGACACCCACAGCCTGGTGTCATAAAATGCCGACTGCAGCCGGCAGTTACCGCATGCATTTGTTTTGGAGAGCGAGAGGATTAACTAACGTCAGGTCAGTCCAAGTAATTAGTGGAAACAGCAAAATTACTCAGTAAGTTCTCCTCTCATCTTTCTGTTCTGATCTAATCTGTTGTGTATTTTGAGCTACTAAGGCTACCGAAGTAGTGTGAGCCTCAAGTTATTCTGGGTGATGTAGTAACCGTTGTTGTGCTACTGGAAACAATGAGAAGCAGCCGTGTACGTTTGGTGTAAGGAGGAATAAACAGTTAACAAGTCATCTGCTGAGTCTGCATTATTATGTGAAAAGAATACTCCGACGATTTGGGAGTTATGCCCTTTCTCTGTCATTTTCATATTGAGACAGCGGTTAGCATGGCATTTGTAGGGGGTCAGTACATCTTGCGCGGAGGGATACACCGGTGAGCAACAGCTGCAGCTGGCTCTGGGACAGGTACGCTAGGTCACTCGGTAAAAGCAAACAAAGAGACGACACGGACGATATTACTCACCTGACTGAAAGCTGTCCATCAGCTCCTGCAGGCCTGGGGCGTTTTTTCCAGTTCATCTTAGGAACATGAAAAAAAGTTTCAATCACGCCAGGATTAGTGATTGCTACAAAGTTTTCACTCCTTGTGATGCACTCTCTGTGGCAGGTTTCCTCCTGATGATATATCCCCCCAACGGTGGTAGCACTGAGTCCCATTCTGTGCAGCAAAATGGGAGCGGAGGATTCAGCCTCTCCTCGCCTGCTCAGCACTTACTCTGGCTCCGGCCGGAGTAAGTGCTGAGCAGGCCGGCTCGGTTTGAGGCCGGCTCAAACAGTTATGGCTCTGGATCTGTGTCCGCTACAAGAAACTCTTCAAAATCGCGTTCAAAGTCGTCCATTGCAGCTACTATAGTCCGGAGATATCGCTAGGCTAAATAAACAGCTGAGTTTTGTTTACAAGCTACGTCTGTGCCTGCTCACCCGTGTATCCCTCCGCAGATCACAGCGCAGGACGTACTGACCCCCTATAAGCGCAATGCTAACCGCTGAGACCCAGCCACTGGATGTACAGACACAAAAAAGATATCGATCATGTTGTCTCAATGTGAAAATGACAGAGAAAGGGCATAACTCCCAAATCATCGGAGTATTCTTTTATGTGAAGACACACAGTGAAGACATAACATAAGCCTTACACAGCAAAGCTGTTACCTGCAGCCTTCGCTTGCAAAGCTAACGCTACTAACGTTAGGTCAGTCCAAGTAATTAGTGGAAACATGCTAACATGCTAACGTTACACAGAAATTAGTAATAAGGTAAGACCTGTTCATAGATGTTCTGGTGTAGCTCTGAATTTCTTATAAACTGAGGACAACTGCCTGCTGTATATTTGTGTTTGTGGTCAGAGTCACAGATAATTTTAGATGATGCTCCTTCCTTATCCGCCATGACATCAAAAGTACAACCAAGTCCTCATAGATACATCTCTGGTAAAACTGTTAGGTGTTATGTGTTCAGCAATGCCCGTTGCGTACTGCTTACTCAAAGAACACTGTAAACACGGCTCCTTCTTCTGTGGTTTAATCGCTGTGGGCGCTGCGGGCGAGCAGAATCACTTCCGCCTCAGGTGCCGTATTCTGGTTTGCTGACTTCCGCTGTCGGTCCGACCCGAGTGAGGCTATGCTAAATAGCCATATAGAGAAAGGCTTTTTTGTCGCTGTTGGGTTCAAATAAATATGCGGATCTTCAATGGGGGGAGATGAACTAGGGGCAGTTTTATTAATGGTAAAAAGTTCCGCACAGCTGCTTTAAGGAAAAAAAAAAAAAAAGTCCCCACCTCTGGTACTGACTGCCTAAATTTCTGGTGCAACACTTATAGCCACTGTGCATGTTTTTACATGTGGCATGGGCAAACCTAAAAACTCATGTGCTGTGTTCATGTGTTGGCAAATAAAAATGGGAGAACTGCACTGGCAGCTATGAGCTGAAGTCACACACAGATCCTCACCTACACTGACTAAAAAGACACCTACCAGGACATTTGCTTCATGACACTGACCTTTGGCATTATGATCCTCTCCAAAGCTTTATTTGCTGTAAAGCCACTGTAATGTGACATATTATTTTGCTCTGTGAGCCCTCTCCAATAGAGAGTCCCATCTTGGTGCCAACTGTGTCTCCATGTAGGCCTTACCTGAATGGACTTGTGATTTAATTGATATTGGAGAATGGCTTCACACAGGTTCCAGAATGAGTACTCCGGCCACAGAACGGACTGAAACACTAGACAAGAGTGGGAAGTCTGCAGAGTGGACAGTAGAATAAAATCAATACAAGCCTCAGAAGAGGAGCTGTGAAGTGCTTCAAGATATAATCAAATCATTTAGTCCATTTGGTTAATACTTTGTATTCTAGATTGCAACCCTAATTAGGTGGGTAATACTTTGTTATTACAGCCATAAAAACATAAAATAGTATGTGAAAACAAATAGTCTACATTTCTTCGAGATGTCCTACCTAAACAGATACAGTTACTATCAATGAGAGATGCAAAGTACAAAAACAATCCCCTGTATTTGGTTAATGTTTTAATAAGATAAGGCGGCCGAGTCTGTCATAGCTGGCCAAATGATTGTTCAAGATACATGGCTTTATTAAAATAACCTTTAATTAAAAATCTAATTTATTTTTTCATGGTAAAATCTAGTGGTCTATTCTCATCTTTAATGGCTGCTGCATTACAGATAAAGGTAATAACACACAGAATGTGACTACCAAAGTTCTCTAATTAGAAAGATCCCTACAGAAGTCTTACTGGTAATACAAATAGCAGACTTGTATCATGTCTGCTGTAAAGGCTACACCTGACACATACTCCCAGCTCCTTTTTTAGCACCAAAGACAGATGCGGCAGTATCTACATTAACTAAAAGTCTTGTGTAAAATATGTTTGGAGGGAAACTTTGAGCAACACAACCTGAAATACAAGTCTATCTGCTAGTGTTACAGCTACTGTGCCTGAAAACTAGCTATTACTCCTAAGTTATAATGATTGCCAAACACTCCAATGAACCTGGAAATTCCTTTCTCCAATGTAACTTTAGTGTTTTCAATGTTAAAGGTGTGGTATGTAAAAGATAGTTGAGTCTTATTCCCAGATTGCCAAATACAGATGTAGTCTTACTCTCACTCTTACTCTTAATTATCTTTCCTCTGAATTGCAAACTGATCCTCTAAGAGAGATCTCTCAAGGCAAGAACTACTTTCTGAACCTCACCTGCCAAAGAAGGAAGTCGCTGAGTCGCACCTCTCCAGAGGTGCGGATGAGCAGGTCAGGATTGGGGGAATTGTTGCTGTACAAACACTCACTTAGCAACGACTCTGAAACATCACTGAGCACAACAGAACAACACAAACACAGCTTGTTAGAGCAAGTTGCATTATGGATGTTAGCAGGGTGTCATCAAGATCAACTCAGTACTGCTGTTTTCTGATCGTTACCTTGCTTTGATCAAGCCCTGCTCCACTCCCCAAGCCATTTCTCTGACCGCATTGGTGATTTCATATCTTGATGTGTAGGCAAAGCACACATTCAGGAAACATCTGCAAAACAAGGATTTATATATCTAAAATGTTATCTCGTGGTGAGTACGGTGGTGAAGTTGAGTCACTAATGAAAAGGGTTATAGTAGCAGAGGTGGAAATTAATAAAACACGTACTTATTGTGTGCCTTGGTTATGACCACAGCTTTGGCAATAACCTGCTGAAGGTCTAGTGGCAGCATGTTCAGGTCGCCCAGCACCCGGATACACACACCATGCTTCTTCAGATTGTCCCTACAAGACATAAGAGAGGTGTGTGAAGAATTCAAGAAAGGCATGAAGAAGAACAGGGAGAACCAGGAAGATCACTCATTTTATACAAAAATGCTGAAACATGTATGTCAGTATTTCCCACCCACTGAGCAGTCAGTTATTACAGTTTCCCTGAAGCATTCCGCAGTCCAGTGCTTTGTGTGAAGCTGGTTTGTCCAGTGTTTGTGTTCAGCGCAATAACCCCAGCCACCATCCATCATATGCCGCCCTCTTGGTGGCAGGAACCTCGCAGTTACACTAAGTTTGCAAGACTTCCTGATACACAGATTGAAGCTGTGGAATAGTTGCATAAATGTTAATAAAATGTTTTTGGTATCAGGACTAATCAAGATTATGTCCAGTATGTCATGTCTATATGATGATTTAATTTTCTAATGTTACTGCTGTACAGAAAAGTGTGATTTTAAGGTGAGGTGGGGCGGGCACGTGGCAACAAGGTCCATAAATTCAAGGAATTTCAAGTACTTTTTCAAGCACTACTTTTTCAGTTTCAAGGACTTCACACAAAGCACATGATTCATTTTCGAATATATTTTTTCATTTAACACAAATAAATGATGTGATCAATGTCTGGCCTTTCAATGAAAGGTCACTTATCACACATGATGAGGAAAGAAAAAATCATAACAGAACCATCACAAGTTCACGCCAGCTGGAACTTCAATTTTATTTTCAGATTTCGGCAGAGATACATATTCAGCACTGCTGAAGAGACAGGGAAAAAAAATCACGTTGAAAACTGGCTCATTAAGTTAAGTCATGTTAAGTTTAGCCAAGCCAACATAGGCCTAATGGTTTCTTTTAGGGTTTTAAGAGTGGAGCGAAGTAAAAATGAACTATGCTGTCAGATAGGACACTGACCGTCCTGTGCGTCAGCTCGTCCAGATGCTCTCCACAGCTTGTTTTACATTCATACAGCATAGGCGCGGTGCAAAAATGCATAGGTGCTGTGCTTGAGCTGTATAATGGCAGGGAAAACCCTGCACAGAGTCATAAACATGCACAAAAAATATTAGGCTGATAGGTCCAGTAGTATGCCAGATTAGATGTGGACAGACGCATACGACCGAACTCATGAATATCATCTGGCAGATAGCGCTCAAAACACCACAGCCAGCACATCAGAATTAATTTAAAAAAAAAAAGAAAAAGCTGAGCTATTTAGTGACTTGACTTGATGAAAAACTTTGTTCAAAATATAGGACAGCTTTACATGCCTCATTTAAATTTCAAGGACTTTTTAAGCACTTTGTTAAATAAAAAAAATGTGAATTTCAAGTTATTCCAGTACTTGAATTGTTCCCCCTCAAAATAAAGCACTTCAAACACGTCAGGCACCCTACGCAAACCCTATGGCAAGCGCCAAAGCAGGGTGTGACATGTTACTCCTGTTTTTCAAGCAAATATGCTGCATAACAAGCCATGGTATCAGCATCTGTGCTTTTTACAACACAGCATTTTCAAAATTGCCACCAAGACTAACATTTGAACTAGTGTACTTAGCCTCTGAAATCACAGAGTCTTTTAGGAAGCATCAACAAACGCTGTACTTTCAATGAGCAACCATAGCTGATCGGCTTAGCTAACAAGCCACACATGACCGACAAAAGGTTTATTTATCAAAAGGCAAGGAATGACTCATCTGTAAAATATTCGTCCCTGTGAAAAGGCCAATCCAAGACAAAGGTTTTCTTGGGCCAACATCTAGTGGCCATTTGTGGAACTGCAGATTCACGCACTTAAAATATTCACCATGGTAGTTATTGACTGCTTTAAATAAGTGTTTATTGACAGCTATATTTGCAGTATGGAGTACAGTTACAGTATAATTAGAGTCAAAATCTAGTGTATAGAGTCAGAATCAGCCAAAATAGCAATGGAAACAACTGATATTGTGCACTCCCTATTTATAAGTGAGCCTTTGTTCCTCTTGGCCATTCTGTATTTTACTCAATGGCCAGTGCAGTATTAGGTGTTTTTGTGCCAGTGTTGTCAACTGTTGTTGTGTCCAGCAGCAGCAAAAAAATCCAATATTTCATCAGTGAAAATGTTTTTAAACACAACTGAGAACTATTTTGTTTTAAAAGCATTTAACAGTGGTGTATTTGCCCCGATGAATGTCTTAATGGCTTAAACACATAGGTGTGTTTTTAACTGCTTCTATAACTAAAGAGCCATTAGATATTTGAGGCTTTTTAAGTAATCACCCTTGAATACCTCAGACTTTTTCAAGCATTTAACAGGTGGTTTGACAAAGTTGCTGGCTATTTGCAACCCATATGAAGCCCAAAGACTGAAACTGAAACATGTGTGTTTCAGTCTTCTAAAGACACATAACTTACTTTAACTACACAGCAGTCACTATATTTGGTTCCTCTCGACTTTAAGGAAGCTATGAATCATATGATGTATGAAATGTGACGAGCAACAGCAAAGTGAAAAGCTATTTTAAATCCTCAACTGGAAACTTACCTTTCCTCCAACAGCTTTTCAAACTTCTGCTTGGCCAGGTCCATCAGCCCATCCACCTCGTTTTTAGTGCGCTTGAAGTTCTCAATACTGAAGGCGTACACTGTCACCTCTTGGATGTTCAGATGCTTACACCAGCGTAATGTCTGGCGTGGAAGGGACAAGAGGTTAGACATACATGAGCAATCTTATTTTGTGGCCAAGTGACGTGTTTGAGAAGACAAGCTTGAATCCTGAAGCAGCCTCACCTCTGCCAGCTTGTTGAAGCCCTGCATGTGTCCTTCCTGGCGCTCCATGTTTTTCTTACGGGCAAAGCGACGGTTACCATCCATGATGAAGGCCACATGTTTAGGCATGGGTCCAGCCTGGGAGACACAACACAGATCAGGAGAGTCATTTGGGTTATACTGACAGATTCAGCTAAAAGGATGAGTCTATCAACAGGAAACTATCGTGAAAAAGATGCCAATTATTCTCTGGTTCTAGCTTCTAAAATGTGAAGATGTCCTTGTCTTTTAAGTTTCATTCATAACCTTTGAAACAGCAGTGTTGACTTAAGGTCCATTTGCAAGCTTTTTACAGAGCCTTTAAACTGAATCTCACAGTCTTCATCAGTGTATGATGTATGAGCAACCTCCATCAGCTGATGAAGACTGTGAGATGCAGCTTAAAGCTGTAGAAAATGTGACTGGATTTTCAAAATGACCGCTTAGAACAGGTTTTATGTACAAAACGAACCATTTAAAGACATCAACTTGGGCTCTGGAAAATTGTTACAGACATTTTGCCCTATATAAAAACCCTTCTTACAATCCTTCGGCAGTGCTGATTGCTTTTGGGTGACACAAAGTAGCACCGAGCCACTTTGTGCCTCTCATAAATAACCATTACATTAAAGTCCCAGAGCTAAGCATCCATATTTTGGAAAACTAACGAACTGGCAATCTTTGAATACCCAGAAGATACTCTTGAACAACAATGCCATGGAGGTCTTTCCAGAATACTCAAAGACATTTTTGTTCATTTGGATGAAAAATATTCAATCTGCATCATAAAAAATGCCACAAATGACATCTCCTTACTTGTTTAGTATAAAACAAGACTTAATAATAAAATAATACAATGGGACTTAACTACTTCTTAACTAACTTTTGTTTTGGGTCATACAGATTGAGCAAGGAAATTTAAAGGGGGACAACAACTAAATTAGAAATACAAATATGTTATTTCCATGGCTTAGTTAAAGTGCAATCAGTATTTGTGAATATTTGTGAGCTACTCTCTCTCAAAGCCAGAAACGAGAGAAGTCAGTCTCAAACTTGTGATGCCATAGGATGTAAAGTCTGGAGCTACTACACAGACAATAAATGGGACAATGATTTTGTGGATCCACAGAATTGTGTTTATTGTTTTATACCAAAATGATCTTTATTTTATCATTGTGTTCTCAGCTCTGAATCAGAAAATGTACCCATATACTCAAAATATCGTCCTGGGTGCTCTCGGTGTCATCTAGAACATCTTTCCCAATGCACTGTCTTTGGAGCAGCTCCTATGACATTACAAATTTGAGATTTAGCACTTGGATTTGGGAGAGCGTTGTTCATCTTTACTCATATTTTTGGACTATTTTAGATCATAGTAATAACATGTATGGATTTTGAAAATGGCCGTAGTTCCCCTTTAATCATCAGCTGTTACCATTGCTCGAGTTTGGAAAGCAGTGGCACAACTTGAGACATTAGCTGAGAATCTTTTTTTATTATTATACAGTCCAATGATTATTTCGTCATCTGTACATCCAGAACTGCGGTTAACATTGTCTAATGAGCCTCTGGGTTTTTAAATCATCTCTAAGTATTTCTTATAAGGAAAAAAATGAGAGAGGTACATGCAAAGAGGTACATCTTAATAAAAAAGACTTAGTCTTACCTTCAGGATATTGGCTGAAATCTTTTCAAGCAGGTTTAATTCACCTTCCCGTATCCACGACATTTTGGGGCTTCAAACGGTCTAAAAATAGGCGATTAAAATGTTTTTTAAAAAGGTTTATGGATGTCAACCTTGTAACCACAAGAAAAAAATTGACCAAGTTACTGTTTATACGACGATAAGATTATCTATAATGTACTACTGACGCGTCATTCTCTCATATGTTTAATTTTACATGCAGCCAGTGATTGATTTATCCGTTAACTGCCAGGCTGGCTCACGAGACATGCAATGAACTCAGCTGCTATGAGGCTGTTAAAGCACAAACCGAGTCACACACCGTCCAGAAAACAGCCACTCGTAATGGAAACCGCTTCATTCATTCAAACTATAGAAGCACACATTGTTCTTCTGTCTAAATTACAGTAATTTTAGCTCATCTCACAGACCTTCCAACTCACAGCTTTTACGATGACGACCACTTCCGCATTGGAGTAAAGTGACGTAAGGGCGCCGTGACGACTTCCTGTCAGACGTTGGTAGAGTTTAAAATCATGTGGATGGAACCTTCACGAGATGAACCTGAACGCAACGTCCACCCTGGTGTCAAAGATAGATTTTTATTCGGTTATTCGATTAAAAATGACACTTATAGTCATTTAATTAAAACTGTGAGAGTCTTGATATTATAAAATGCTCTGCTAAAAGCATTTTTCTTTATAAAAGCAAAATATCTCAGTAAAAGAAGAAAATACCACAACGTAAAAATAAATAAGTAGGCTAAATAAATAAATGAATAACATATTTATGAAAGCAAGGCTACACCACAAGTAAAAGTCCCGAATTCAACATCTTAATTTAAAACAATCTTACTTAGATATCATAAAGAAGCCCCCAGAAGTACCGTCAACAAACTGTACTTAAAGTATCCTAAATAAAAATTACCCACAAGGCAGAAAAACGGGTCCTGTTGTTGTTATATTAATGGGCTATGCGTTCTTGTTATTGAGCTATTGATGCATTAATGTGAAAGTGTAATTTTGCTGTAAGATAGCTGAGATTGAGGTCATTTTGTTACTTTTTACCATGCTGGGGGGTTTCATCTATAACAACAAATCGTGAAAGGAATCATATCAGGGGTTTTATGTTTTATTTTGCAATTTTAAACCAGTAAACTAGCAACCATAGGTCTAAAAAAAAGGTGGCCTACAGTATTTTTTCTTCTGAAATGTATTGAAGTTAAAGTAGAAAGTACACTCACGCTTATATGTATATATATATATATATATATATATATATATATATATATATATATATATATATATTTATATATATATATATATATGTATATATATACACCCGTGCTATATAGGCTACAGTACCTGAGTAAATGTGCTTAGCTACAGCTTCTACTTTTTTCTATAGGCCAATAAAATCAAGAAACTAATCAGCTGATAACATTTTGAAAACTCAGTTTATTATCTGGGAATGCTGTTTCACTCATCTTCTTTTTACAATAACATAGTTTATTGCATTTATTTTAAATGTTATTACCTCTTTTTTTGCATGTGATTTCACAAAAGTGAACATCACACTCACATTAGCAAAAGGGAGTTTCATTGTTGTGGTCCAAGTATAATTTCAGATATTTCTATTAAGATGAATAAAGTCCTCCACTATCCAAGATTTGATGTTCTGAAGAAAGTGACTGGCGTTGATTGATTTCTTGTGATTATTAAGCCCTAGGGGAAGAATAATATGAGTTCCATCAGCATAATAATAAAAAGAGGTTGTGTTTTAGGATAATGTAACATTACAACAGCATTTAGACGAAGAAAAGGATGGAGACATATTATAGAACTTTGAAGAAACTCCACATGAGATAAAGGCTAAGGATGAGGATGGGTTGCTAATGGAGACAGTGAAGGCTCTGTTGGATAAATATGAAGAGCTAAGACATCCCTCACCTATGGATGTCAAAAACAAATTTGTTTTGTTTTTCTTTGTCAGTTTATTTGCACAGATAAGAAAACACACGCACACACACGCACATACACACACAATACCATAAAGGATCACAAAAGGACTGTGCTTGTGAGATATTTTTAATGAGCTGACAAAGGCTCTTCAAAAATCACGTCAAACAAGAGAAATAAAACAGCAACTAAATGTATTAATTTATTTTCAAATAAAGAAAGAACAATGAAGTAATCAGGAAACACAGTTCTGAAAGAAAGAGAAGCAAACAGGAAAAAGCAGTAATTATTTGTGCCAAATATGAATAAATGAATGAATGAACTTTATTTATATAGTACCTTTCATGCACAAAATGCAGCACAAAGTACAATTCAGATGGCAGAGACAAACAACAAAGAAATAAAACCATGCAATTATACAACACTCATTCAAGGAGAAAAGAGAAGAATAAATACATTTATCTATCAATAATTAATCCAGCAATAAAAAATACATATATACAAACATATTGGGAATATTAAAACAGATAACTGCTAGTTATAGACTTTGTTAAAAAAGATATGTTTTGAGTTGTCATTTAGCAAATATGATAAATATGAGGTCAACATGCATAAGGAAAGTGACAGTTTAGTAAACTAAAGTTTCAAGATGTACTCTATTATTTTACTGTTTGTCGTGATATATTTTACATGAAGTTATGCATATGAATATGAACTTCATAATGTCTTTAGATTTTGCACACACTTGGTACACTGGCTTTATTTGCATATCTGCAGTGCAGTTCCGCCTTCCGCCTCTGGGGTGTGACAGCAAGTTCATCAACAGTTCCTTTGCACTTTCTAATGGCAAAGAAGAAGTTTCAGATTTTTTGGGGGGTGAGGGGCTGGCCTTTTTTGTTCCGCTGGAGAATCCTGCTTGAACGGTGAGCAGGAGCACAACAGACCGTCAAGAAATCACAGCGCCGCGGACAATCGGCCAAATCACGGCGCCGGGAGGAGCACACCGCCCCGCGGAGGAAGAGCGCTCAGAAATAAAGCAGTATCGCCCTCCAGCTCTACCGTTACTACCTCCAGGGTCAACGGGCAGACAGGCAGCTGGCAGCTATCGCCGTTAGCCTCAACTCCTCTGCGGGTCTGGGGGGTTCTGGTAGGGGCAGGGGGCGGGGGTACACCGAGAAAGGAGAAGACTACACGCCGAGAGGAGGGGGCTGGAAGTCTGAGACGCTTCCAGCCTGAAGGGGCCGGCGGTTTGGCCACAGCACCCCGGACAAGCTAGCTTGTACCCGCGCGGCTAAGTGAATGGGATGGAGCCGGGACCGTCTGGCGCTGGTAGGTGTATTTTTACTTTAGTGCTTTAACACACTATCAATCCGGATACCCACATTTACAGCTGCAGAGACAGACTGCAGTTAGAAAAACGGGGCACCCGTAGCCTGGCCTTAGCGTCAGGGGGATGTTAGAGGGAGGCTTGGTGACAACCCTGTCTGTTGCATCGCAACGTTTACAGAGGAGAGAGTGGGAGATGGAGGGGGCTCTCTTGCAGTCTTGCATGCACAAGACTTTGTGGAGAGGGTTATTATTTATCCAGATTTATAGCTAAAGACAAGCCTTTTGGAGAGCTCACAATATCCACAGCCATGCGCGGGGGCAGGGAGGTCGTGGGAATCTGGGTGAGGAGGGATATGGATAAAGATATAAGCAAATACAGCAATATCACAGATAAGTAAAAGAATAAATAACAAGAAGTAGGCTATATAAGAAGCTAAATAAGGAGAGAATACAAATACAAAATAGGAAAACTATTCAAGAACATATGGAGACAAAACTGCATGGTAAAGTGTCAGTAGTATGGTTTAAGTGACAGCAGAGTCAGCAAGTCTGTGTTTGTCTTTATTAATATAGAAATATAATATGTAATAATACAGAAAACAATGGGAAAAAAACTAAATGTAATGAGGTAATGCAGTATAATATGATAAATAATGAATGCATGGGACATGAGATATGGTATAAAGTGAAAAGTTGTAATATAATATCACATAATATGTAGTATAGCAATATAACACAAGATGAAATAGATCAGAGTATCGCCTATAGCAGTATAAAAGCAGTATATGTAACGCAGTAAGTGTAGTGTAACTGTAGTTTGATATAGTATAAACATAGTGCATAACATAATATATCAATGTATACAACAAGGGATACATAATAGATATATAATCCAGCAGTCCAACAGTCCATCAGAGAAACAATGGAGGTGAAGCCCGCCTTCAAGCAGCAGCTGACAGAACCCCACACAGCAGACCAGCCTCCCTTTTCACTGACAGGTTATGGTGGCCAAAAAAGTGTTTAAGACCTATGCATTACATGCACACACGGGTGACCATGGCCTAACATCTGCAGAGACAGATGAATTATTAATACACATGAAACCAAAAATAATCCTCAGTTGGGATGTTTGCACATCTGCTGTTAGAGTTGACAGAACCTGTTTTTAGAGTTGCATGCGGTGTGGGGTTTTGCTCTGCATCCTACACGTTCAGATTTACAGCGAGTGCTTATCAGTGCCAGTGATGATCTTCATGTAGGAGTTTTCATGAATGAGGTGTGGAAGCAGGCAATTAAAACACACACCAGGTAATGTTTGGCTTCACGCTGAGGTCTGAAGTCCACCTATTGTGGAAAATCTTGAACCCTGGCATTAATAATAAAGCCTTGAATCTGTGTTGTACTTTTGAAGGGAAGAGTTTATATACTGAATGTCTTTGTGTAAAGAGGTGTTGTGAACTGAATCACCCTGTTAACTATCTCTGAACCCTCTTTGGATGTCTTCTTTAGTTGCACAAGTACGCCTGAGATTGAAATTACATTGTCAATCCAGACACCGAAGCTTGCATTCAGTTCAATAGGCTTGTTTTTATTTTTTAGGATGGGGGAAGGGTCCCCGAGGCCCCTCATCTCAAAGTCTGCTTTGTGTTTGAAGTGTGATTATTCAATGTGCTATTTTCCAAGATTGAGCTGATTGCCATGTTTAGCTCATGGTCAACAGCCAATTATTCAGAGAGCCAAATAGTTTGGCCAAAACAATTGATGCATAATTGGCTGTTCCTTCTCATTCATGTGCTTGGCCTGTTGTGATCTCCCGATAAGGGAAGGGATCTCCTGTACACATTTATTACCACTCCCTGTTTTGGGATTTTAAAGTCTCATTTCACTGTGATGGATTTTTTCGATTTCAGTGTGTACTTGCATTTAAGCTGAGCAGTACTCATCCTTTATCCTTAGCGACACTCTAGATCTGCTGTTACCTCCGAAGTCAAAGACTGAGGATGTGCTTGAAATTTGTTTTACAGCAGGACTCAGCAAAGAATCTTGAAACGGACAGATTTGGCCATTAACAAACCAAAATAAAGTGCGCAAAAATGTACATGTTCCCCTATGACTTTAAAGTAGTCATTCCCCTGTGACCCGGGCTTATTGCCGGGGCTATTTCTTGTTACGTCATTGTAAAGACAGTAAGAAGTGAGTGTCTTCATGCTATGATGCAGCTCTGCTTTAAGTCTTACCGCCTGGGAAAGACTGCTATTGTCCTGGGATATGTGAAAGCGCTGGCTCCGTTTCTCACCATCTGCCTTCACTGGCATGAGGGCGAAGTGTGTGTGTCATTGTGTGAGTGTGCAACGATCACAACTCACTTGAAACACACAGCGTGTTCGCACACATACATGCTCTCTTGCACATACTGTATGTGTGGTCGACACATGTCTGGTGTCTGTGTTTATGGTGTTTGTCAGATGTGTTGTGGCGAGGTGTGACTTTACAAACACACACTAAGCAGAGCATCATTGTGTCGTATGGCTCGTGTTACTCTTCCTGTCAGTTTGGCATCTTTTGAGGGCTTCGTAAACATATGATTGAGTGGTATGTTTGACCCAAGGATTTCCATAGCAGCTATTTAAAGCAGGGCTTTTCCAGTTTGGGATACACAGGCTTCTTGGCCTGATGTGGGAACATGCTCAGTGCAGGACCAAAAAGGCCAAGGTCTCTTCAGCATGACCACGGCGGCACCCTGCCTCCTCCCATCTCCTCCAACAGCCCCACACACACACACACACACACACACATACACACACACACAGGTCCCCTGATATCCATGACAATGCTGTGTTGCCGTGGTGTCTCCATGGTGAGGCTGGGAATGTAGAGGGGGCCCCCTGTGTTTGTGTGTATGAGGGTGTGCGTTCGCCGTAGCAAGGGCGCTCCCTCTGTCGTACACCCGTGAATTTGTGTGTGTATGTGTGTGACGGAGGAGCAGGGCAGCTGGGGTCTTTGTTGTGGTGGAGGAGGGCTGTTCTCTGGGGACCCAGAGGTTAAGGCACTGGGCCCCTCTCAGGCAGGAGTCACAGTCAGCCTCGCATCTAGCACCCAGTCTAGGATCCCCCTCTGTATTAGACCTCCTGACCGGCTCAGACTTGTTTTTAAGACACAATGCTAGTGTGGACTCTGATGGTCGCTAGTCAGTGAAAATTAAGTTGGATGTTGTCTACCTAGTGCTGTTTCTGCCAGGGAAATCCTGCTTTTTTTGGGCCTAGATTATACAAGCAAATGCTAAATTTAACCCACTGAAAAATAACTAACAAATGAAACATGAAACATCAGACATTCTCAGAAATGACACCTATTTGGAAAGTGCAACACGTGTTTAAGGCAACTTGTGATCGTTTTCATTTGGTCTACAAAATGTCAAATAATAGTGGAGTCGTGCGCTCACAGAGCCCTCTATGTCTTAAAAATGATCGTTTTAATCAACAGTCAATGCATTTTTTTAATTGTTGGTAGTCTGTAAAACATGGATGTGATCAGAAGCACGACAAAACTTAAGATCATGTGATGAATAACCTTCAAAAATCATGCTTTGCCACATAAAAAAAATTGTTTTCTAACGTACTCCTTTTCCCTCCTCCCCATAATTTCTGTTTCTGTCATCCTCCCCCTTCCCCCATGTCCATCCTCACTTGACCTCATCTGGTTCTCCTCCTCTTCCTCATGCCTTGTCAATATCCTCCTCCACCACCCTTTATCTTATCACATAAATAACATACCTCTCTCCCTCTGCCTGGCCCCAAATGCACATTTGGCTCTTTAACGGCTCCATTCTCACCGTTTCTCTCTTTTCCTATCTTCCCTCTCCCTCTTCCTGTTTCTGCCACCCACTCTGATGTCCACCTATCGTGTCCTCTTGGCCCCTGCCCACACTTCCTTCCTGACTTATGCCACATTTCTCGCCCCCTCTGCCCTGTCCTCTGCTACTCCCAACCACTTCCTTTGCCACCTCCTCACTTAACCGTTCTTTATCTCCTGTGTGCCTGCTTTGCCTGTGCCCTTCCTCTGCTTTGACTTGCTCTTTTTCTGCTCTCGCCGTTGCTTTGCACGCACCCACTTTCCTCATTCCTTCCCTCTTGCCGGCTTCTGTCACCTGTCACCTGTCCTTGTTGATGGCTCCCTATCCCCTGTCTGTCCAGTGCCCATGGGGGTCTTCCCCCCACCCCTGCAGCAGGTGTTCCATGCCCCCCGCCGGCCAGGCATGGGTACCGTGGGCAAGCCCATCAAGCTGCTGGCGAACTACTTTGAGGTGGAGATCCCAAAGATGGACGTGTATCACTATGAGGTGGACATTAAGCCCGACAAGTGCCCACGGAGAGTCAACAGGTAATAGAACATGTAGCGACTGTGGTTGCACCTTTATCTGATCACACTGTTTATTGCATGTCTCGTCTGTGATGTCCTGCATTATTTGGAAAGATCAGTACTTGTCAGTTGTCATGTGGGTATTGACTTGTGGCAACAAGGCATGCATTTTAAGAAGTCAACAAGCAGCTGAAACGTCTGCAGCATGTAGCAGTTTGAAATTGGATAATGAAAGCCCAACAGTCACTTGTAATCACTGTGTTGTCAGTCGTTCAGGACGCAGCGACAATAGCTTTGTAACAACTATTTATTTATTTTCAATGGCTGATTACCACATTATTGTGTGGGGAAAATAATATAAATAATTCTGCTGCAGCTAAAGCAGAGTTCTCCAACTCTCAAGTATGCCTTACATCGTTTGGTCTTACCAGCTTCAAGAGGACAGTTGACCCCAAAATCAGTTTTTTTTGTCAGATATACACTCAGTCATGATGAGAGTGTTACTGTTTCTGCAGAGACAAGTCAGAAATTACCACAAGAACATAAACCCATCTAAAGACATACCCTCATGTTAAAGGGACGGTTTACCGACAAAATAAAAATACATATTTTTCGTCTTACCTGTAGTGCTATTTGTCAGTCTAGATTGTATTGGTGTGAGCTGCAGAGTGCTCAAGATATCGGCTGTGGAGATGTCTGCCTTCTCTCAAATGTAATTGAACTAGATGGCACTCAGTTTGTGGTTCTTAAAGCGGCAAAAATAAAAAATACTTTTGAAAAACTCAACAGTAGTATTGCTTCCAGGAATCATGACCCAGTTACTCGAGATAATCCACAGACCTTGTTGTGAGCAGCTTCATGTAGGAACTATTTTCTTTTCACCATCTTGTTTCTGTATCTACTCATGGACGAGAGGCTCATAATAGTGTGACATATAAACATTAATGCCTACTCCTTTGCTGAGCTGTAACGTTAGCAAGCTCAGTAAAACTCTTGAAATCCTCTTTCCCAGTGCAGTGATACGGTTGGCGGGTGTTGTTCAGTAGAAAGAAAACAGTTCCTACATGAAACTGCTCACAACAAGGTTTGTAGATTATCTCGAGTAACTGGGTCATAGTTTCTGGAAAGAGACGTCAGATGTGTATGGCCGATATCTCAAACACTTGGCAACTCACACCAAAACAATCTAGACTGATAAACAGCACTGCAGGTAAGAGGAATTTTGTGGTAAACTGTCCTTCCAGTATGTGTTATCTTTACACCATGCATCCCTGTTATGTACGAAAACAAATATTTGATTAGGATGCATTATAAGTAGGTGTTAAGTTATGAGTCCCTTAAACTGGGGGCAAAAAACTTGAAGCTTGCGATCTGTTCCTTATATTTTCAGGCAATGAAATGTATTTTCCAAACTTTAGCTAACATCCGTCCTGTGCTTCATACCTAGTGTGACTCCTCATCAGGCCTTGAAGAGCAAAAAGCAAGGTGATAAAAGTCCAAAGACAAAAAGGGAAAATATATATTTTTCAACCTGGATCCTGTTGTCTCATGTTTTTGTGTCTAAGTGACTAATGGGAACAACAATTTTGAAACTGGTGCAGTATTATGATAGAACGCTGCAGCTGTGAAACAGGCTGCAATGTAATTCTTCAAAGCAATGGCGCACCTTCAGTTTATGTCTAATAAAAGTGCTTATTTTTGCCACTGATAGGCTCAGATTGTCATTAAAGATGTCTGACATCATTATGGAAAGGACCCTAGAGAGATTGCTTGATCTGGTCTGTTTGTTACTGTGTCTGACCAAGTCTCGCTTAAGAAATGTCATCCTATAGTCTTGCGAGAGTTGAGTTACTGAAGGAAGACAAATAAAAACAGACAGGATCGTGTGAAAGGTACAGAAAAAGGTTTATTTCTCTGTCGAGTCCTTTCCATAATGCTGTCAAGACACAAATAACAGTCTGAGCATGCCAGTGGCAAAAACAAGCACTTTTAGTGGACGTGCATTGCTCTATACCAGGGCAAATTCAAAATTTGTTGTCCACATTAGTCCCTAAGACACAAAAAATGGAAAATGGGGTCCAGGTTGGGGAAAAAAAGAAGTTTCCCTTTAAGTACTCATGGGTCTCAGATTATATTAAGCAGTAGGGAGCTTTCTCCTTCTGCACCAGCTCTGCCCAAGTGACCGCACTGGACAGATGGTAGAGTCAAAAGTGAATCTAACTTAACTGACCCTTTCACCTTGGCTTGTGTTTACGTTGCAGATTGTGCTTGAAGAAGCCCTCATATTAGGTGGCTGAATCATTCGCTGTCTGATGCAGGATAAATCAAAATGGTTGTGTGAAAAGTCTCGATAAAGTCACTGATTTTAGAAGGGTTCTAAGACTATCATTGAATCAAATAAATATCCTGTAAGTGGCTTTCCAATCAACTTTGTAATTAGATGCAGGAGTAAAATAGGCGTTGTCTTGCAAAAAAGTCCTTCAAGTATATTTTTATTCACTGTGAAGAGATGTCTCCTTTAAGGATCATGCAGAACTATTCAGGCTAGCAGGAGTTGCTGTGTTACTTCCTGCATGCTTGCAAGCGTCAGTGTTTTTTTTTTCTCATGAAACTATTAATCCCTTGACAGTTTTTACTGGCGTCATCCATTTTTGTAACAGCTGTAACAAATGAAAAACAAGACAGAGCTGCTGTGATTATGATTTGTCACATTTATTACTTTAATTCAAGCTACAAACAGTACATAACCATAAATTACAGAATTCACAGGGGAAGTCTGCCTTACAGCCCTGTTTCGTCATGTTTGATCTGGGAGAATTTGCCCATCTATGAAGGCATGAAAGCTATTTCTCTATTACTCTGCTTTATACTTAAATTGAAGTGTCACACTATGAGATAGCTGTCAACTAGATTTGATTGGTTATCATATTCCACGGTTGTCTTGTATTTGGAGTGGTGTGTCAGGTATCAGGGACAGCCCAGAAGCAGGAATATAATATATAGGCTAACTTTTTTTTGTCAGTGTCTTGGCACCAGCTCAGTCCGTGAACTCTCAGGGTTACTGTCTCAGTGTGGCTTACTGATCGCCTTGGCCCTCTGGAGAACCATCATTAATTATATAGAAAGATCCGGTGTAGGATGGTGAAGTTAGAATCAATCGATGGCTAGTTCGTATTTTTTCTTTCTGAACAAAAATGGCATCTGGATATTTGAAGCCAGCTGTTATTATACAAACATGGAGTAGCCATTAATGTTGACAGTTTTATACGGACTTGTGCAGCTTTACTTAATTAGCTGTATTGTTTGTTTTTGCATATTTCCTCAAGACCAAATAATTACTATTCTCAAAACCTGAAAGGAATAACTCGACATTATTTATTTCTGTCTATTAAAACAGCCTTGACCGAATACCAGTGTCCTCATTTGTCCTCATTTTTTTTTAATAAACAAGCAATCTTTTGTTCAAATCCTTAAAGATCTCGGCAGAAAGACAAGAGAGCGCTCTGTGAGAGTCCTTGAGCTTTGTTGTCTTCCTGATTAACAAGTATGTGAACAGAAACAGATGAACAAATTGGTCATCTCCTAGCTGTTTGCTCAGAAAACTTGAAATTCTAAAGAAGTATCCCTGAAGCTGTGTGGGTTCGTACCACCTTCTCTAACGGGAGAGGGTCTCTTTTGGTTTTAGGGTGTGAGACAAAGGGTCCAAGAAGGCATGCAAAGGTCAAGCCCTTTGACCTTTTCCTTTCAGAACCACTCCTCATCCCCCACACATATGAAGGCCAAGGCACCGTACATTGAACGGTGGCCCCCCAACCACACCCTCGCTCTTTTTGTCCTTGCCTCTCCCCCTGTGACCATGAGATATATCACCCAACAGCTGCATCCTGCTTGATCAATATTCTATCATCTTGAGAGCACCCCCCTGCCCGCCTCACCCCTGATCAGGCGATGAGTTTAATTGGCAGAGCAGGGGCCCCTTCTCATTTTATTGCGCATGTTAATCCTGTACTGTTTGTCTTTGTCTCCTTTTACAGGGAGGTGGTGGAATACATGGTGCAACACTTCAAGCCCCAGCTCTTTGGCGACAGGAAGCCAGTGTATGATGGCAAGAAGAACATCTACACGGTGCTAGCACTTCCTATTGGGAGTGAGAAGGTAGATGTTTGCAGTGGTTTTGCTTTACACTGTAACACCATGCCGTTAACATCAGCTAATTCCTCCTCAGGGATCAGTAAAATCAATCTGATGCCCTGTCTGAATGGGAGTTAAAATATTTCTCCAGGGGAGGAAGGGGTTATATGAAAAACACTGAATAGAAAGTGCTATTGATCTCCTGCAGAGCTCATATGTCTATCCCTGTATTTATAACAACCACCAACACCTGCTGTTTTATGGAACACTGTCACCGTCTGGTTGGAGGCTTCTAGTTTAAAGATTCAATTTGCAACAGTCAGAGCATTAATACAGCAGCACACCACTATTGGCTTTGTAAAGATATAGTGGTGTGATGGTATCCTAAGCAGAGAATTAAGTCACATTACCCTGTGTGTGTTATAATCCGATCTTCTCTGTAGTTTGTTGTGGTAAGCCAGTCTGGCCACGTGTGCATGTTAGATCATGTGAGTATCCCACCGGCTAGCTCATCGCCTCCATTCCAAACTGCACTTGTGGTGATTACTACTGATAGCGGGATGGCGTCACCTAGCATAGCCTCCACCTGCTGGTTCTCCTCAGTTAACACCGTTAGCTCTGTCAACACTGTTGCTGAGCGCTGTGTACGCAGTTACCACTGTTGGCTGCTAGCCACCAGTTCTGCCACGTTCATTTTAACAACCATGTCCCAATAACTCAAACGCCATAAGTTCTGCATAGAGCGCCTTTAATGTGTATTTGAGTAAGAATGCTTTCTGATATTTCTTAAAGGAATAGTCTGATAGTTTGGAAAGATATTAGGCCAAAGTCTTTTAGCTTAGCTTTGCTTAAATACTGGAATCACAGAAATAGCTAGCCTGACTCTGTCCAGAGGAAGCTCTGCTAGTTGCCTGGCAACCTCACAGTAATGGCCAGACTGTAGTCTAAAGTAGACTACTAATCCGTCTTTAGTTCCCTAAAGACAGATTTTCTTGACAGATGCCAGGCTAGCTTTTTGCCCAGTCTCCAGTCTTCATGCTAAGCTAAGCTAAGCTAATGGGCTACTGGCTGCAGCTTCACATTTACTTTACAAACTTAAGAGTGGTGTTAGTTGTCTTATCCAACTCTTGACAATAAATCATTTAAGTGTGTGTTAAACAATTTCTTTCAAGTTTCAGACTCATGTACTAGCACATATGGTCATATTTTGGAGCTCAAACAGCAATGGAAACAAAACCATCAGGAAAGCAAAACCATGCAGTCTCACGGTGTGTTGTAATGCAAACTATAGGTGATCAGGCTGGATGGATTCTTGTAAGTGATGTGTAATAGGTAAGGTGTTTTCGAACCACCCCTTTTTAGTGCAAGATACCCTCTTGAATAATAAGTCCTGTACATAAAGATAAAGATTCCAGTGTACTGCACAGTTTGATGATTTGATTTTGGGTCATCATTCATTTTCTGGTTACTGTTCTTCTTGCCCTTCAGCCTTGTTCTTTACCTCTCCTCTCCGTTTCTGCTCTTTTTGTCTTCTATTTCTCCAGGTGGATTTTGAGGTAACCATCCCAGGTGAGGGTAAAGACCGAATCTTCAAGGTGTCCATCCGTTGGCTGGCCAAAGTGTCATGGCGCCTGCTGCAGGAGACTCTGGTCAGCGGTCGGCTGCAGGTCCCCCTCGACTCGGTTCAAGCCCTGGACGTGGCCATGCGCCACCTAGCCTCTATGAGGTACAGGACACCATATGAACCCTTTCTCTCTGAGACACAAACACACATCCTAACACACGTATTGCAACACTCTGTCACACTCTCTGTTTAGTCAGATAATGAGTTATATGCATACGTTGTTAAAGCAGATTGGAAAGCGATGTTTTTGTCAACCGTGCAGCCTAGCAAGGTTAACTGGGTTGTTCCATTCGCACGCATCAGATCGTCATAGCTCCAGGGGTCAGTCCCTAAACAAAAGTTGTTAGCTGAGACCTGTGTGAAAGTATCCACTGAACAATGCTGAGCAGGGGAATAAAGATAATTGGCTCGAGGACTTGACTTGAAAATGGTCAAAAGGAAATCTTCAAGCCACAGTTTGTGGAAAAGTCAGTACAGTGAAAATGTTTCCCAATTTTTTTTTGTCCGTTTCAGACAAATACAGCTCTGTTTCTTACGACTTCCATCTTGGGTTTTTTTGCATGCAGGTTTCAAATCCTTCCATGAGTTGACTTATTCTAAAATCCTTCTGCATGAGTTGACAACTTTACTGGATATGAAGTCACGCTGAGGTCATGCTTTGAATTAAGTCAATTTTTTTACACATTCATCACTTTCACCCCCCCTCCACTTCCTCCAATTAGGTACACTCCAGTGGGTCGTTCATTTTTCTCCCCACCTGAAGGATACTACCACCCACTGGGTGGAGGGAGGGAAGTCTGGTTTGGTTTCCACCAGTCTGTGCGCCCTGCCATGTGGAAGATGATGCTTAACATTGATGGTGAGTCACTGAAGTGAGTGAGCATGTGTAGTCAGCCAGTGATCTCATTGTTTTTTACTGACATTGCATGACTGGGCACAAACAGTGGGTCAAGAAGGGTGAGAAGCAAGATTTACTGGGGTACCAAAGAGTATTTAAACCACCAATCACCATATGATTTGTTGTTATTGTATCATAAATAAACCCTCCTATTGGCTGCTTGTAACATTAAGTTGGCGATGATAAATGCCTTAGATGGCGATGATACCTGAAAAAGTCATTAGCATCCATGCACCTTCTGTAAAGTTGCTCTTCTCTCACCTGGATGGACTCATTGCTGTTCTCTGTCACCCTCTAGTGTCCGCTACGGCCTTCTACAAAGCCCAGCCTGTAATTGAGTTCATGTGTGAAGTTTTGGACATTCGCAATATTGATGAGCAGCCCAAAACGCTCACAGACTCGCAAAGGGTCCGCTTCACCAAGGAGATTAAAGGTAAGCTACTGGCCTTTGTGAAATGCCCTCCAAACACACCATGATAAGCTCTCAACAAGAAAATAAATGTGCTCTGTCTAAAGATTCTGTCCTGACACCTGGCAAATGCGTTTAAAAACTGTTCCTGGACCTTAGCCATAAGTTACTGCCATTTGTTACTCTCCCGTCTTAACTTTGATAGTGGTGTTTGTTATTTCATGAGATGTTCTTTAAGTACTGTGCTTTGAATGATCACATTTGTCTGTCTGTGTCTCTTTACCCCACTAACTCCTGGCATTACCAGGCCTAAAGGTGGAGGTGACCCACTGTGGCCAAATGAAGAGGAAGTATCGTGTATGCAATGTCACCCGACGACCTGCCAGCCACCAGACGTAAGTATGCAGACAGTATTGAATTACATCATCAGATACTCTCATTGTTTATCCTAAGGCATACATCAATGTTATTAGGATACCCCCAAATTATTTGTATGGGTTAGAATATTCTGCTTAGATATGAATGAGATAATCACATAGCTTGTTGCGACCGAACAGTGCCAGGTATTATTAATTCGCCTCACTGTTCCTATTTACCTTATCTTCGTGGCTCTTCAGATGCAGAAAAGGTAAATAGGAACAGTGAAGCGAATTAAAAAACAAAGGTGGCATTTGAAATGCATTATTACACACAAGGAAGCAACAACACAAGGAAGCAACAACACATCCTCTTGGTCTCTGTAGTTACTGTTGCATGACTGTTTGAATCCCTCAAACGTCTGTCTTCACCGTCGACACTCGACTGAGTGTGTTAGGATTTTGTTTTTGTTAAAGTTTTCTCTCTCTCGTTCACACTTTGTTTTTCACCATCACTCTCTTATTCACTCACTGGTCTCTCGACTGTTTCTCCCCTCTGTCTCTCTTTATCTGACTCATTTTCTGGCGCTTTCTTTGCACCAGGGACTCTGACAGAGGAACTATATTAACCCTTAGTTCTTGTGATTGGAACGCAGGTAAAGTTTGTGATTTCCTCAATAAGTTCTCGATACTCTGGGCGAGTTTCTGTGGTGGGAACCCCTCGTTGTATAGTAAAAAAGGTTCATCATATACACACAACTAAATGATATCGCAGAGTTGTTTGAAAGAAAGGAAGTGGGAGGAGAATGTAAGAAGTGCTTACTCTTCTTTTCTGTATTTAATGGCTGTTGTTCAAACTGAACAAGAAATTTTAACACCTTACTTTGGACTCTAATAAGTTGTGATTGTTATGACAAAAAAATAAACTTTATTGATATAGCACCGTTCAAAACACAGTTATAAAGTACTGTACAATAAATAAAACACATTTAAAACACACAGAATAAAACAAAAAATAAGAAAGAACTGAAATCAAGATAATAAATGGGAAATAACAATAAGATAGCGATAAAATAGAAAGCTCCGGATATAGTTTCCGATAGAAGTACGTTTTTAAAAGGGATTTAACGAAGACACTGACTCAGGCCGCCTTATATCCTCGGGCAGGTCATTTCAGAGCGTCGGGGCCCTGTTAGAACCTGTAACATTTTAAAATCACCCTGGATGAATCAGCAGATCAGGAACTGGCTGGTGATGTATTTTGATGACAGTAACATTTGTTGATACAAGGTCACAGATGTGCCACACACTCACGACCGTGCAGGGGTGTATCCATTCAAAATCTCTCAGCTAAAGCGACTTCCTCATCTTTTCATTAAGTCACACAGCAGTTGATCACGTTTCTCGTCTTTTCTACCAGGTTTCCCCTCCAGCTCGAAAGTGGGCAGACAGTAGAATGTACAGTGGCCCAGTACTTCAAGCAGAAGTACAACCTGCAGCTAAAATACCCCCACCTACCCTGTCTACAGGTGGGGCAGGAGCAGAAGCACACCTACCTGCCTCTGGAGGTGAGGAAGGATTCAAGCATTGTTAACCGTGATACAGTTTTCATGTACTCTGACTTAAAAGCTATTTTGAGATACATCCAGGATTAGCACATGTGAATCACCAGTGTTTACCCGTTCCAGGTGTGTAACATTGTAGCAGGTCAACGATGCATCAAGAAGCTGACAGATAATCAGACCTCCACTATGATCAAAGCCACAGCTCGCTCCGCACCCGACAGACAAGAGGAGATCAGCAGGCTGGTGAGTTGTAGAGACAACTGATGTAACAACAGTAAAAAGCAATGTATGTAAGACTGTGAGACATGATGCATGATCTACTTTACTCTTCACAGATGAAGAATGCTAACTTCAACCTGGACCCGTACATCCAGGAGTTTGGGATTAAGGTGAAAGATGACATGGCTGAGGTGACGGGCAGGGTGCTTCCAGCCCCGATCCTGCAGTATGGAGGACGGGTAATACATGGTTTATTCATTATTCTTCTGAAAACAGTTTTGAGTAATGATGGGGAGTCTGGGAATAGAGACACTCTAAACTATAATCCTTCAGTTGCGATTTTTCCCTCACACAGTAGCATACATAATTTTGCAGCGGATCTGACCTCATTTAGTTTAAACTTTCTCTCCTCTGGTCCTCTCCTCCACAGAACCGTGCCATCGCCACCCCCAACCAGGGAGTGTGGGACATGAGGGGAAAGCAGTTTTATAATGGCATCGAGATCAAAGTGTGGGCGATCGCCTGCTTTGCCCCCCAGAAACAGTGCAGAGAAGAGGTGCTCAAGTAAGTGTTAATGAGAAGTAACAGCGGGAAATCATGGAGGGGAATTAAATAATTCTCCCCATAACATTCTTTGGCTGTTTTGCATTGAATAGTGGTGAGTCATTAGATTCACTGTTAACATGGCTGCTAGCAAGAGAAGAAATGTGCATCCACAGTGCCATATTTAGCCTACATTTGGTATCTCAAACACAGGGATTCATTTCTTTTATCATATAATCAATAATATTTCCTAATAAGAAGGCAGGGTACAGTACAAAACATCAGTAAAGTATGAAACTGATTCCTGAATTTTGTCTCAACTACTCTGGTTTTCTTTCAGGAACTTCACAGACCAGCTGCGTAAAATCTCCAAGGACGCTGGGATGCCGATTCAGGGCCAGCCATGTTTCTGTAAATACGCCCAGGGAGCGGACAGCGTAGAGCCCATGTTCAGACACCTGAAGAACACCTACTCTGGACTGCAGCTCATCATCGTCATTCTGCCTGGAAAAACCCCCGTCTATGGTAGGCTGTGCCACTTTTTTATATGGATGTACAGTCTGTCATGATGTGAATCTGCTGTTGTTTCTGCACAGACAAATTTGAAATTACTCTTAGAAAATAGCCATAAAACCACAAACTCATTTAAAGTTGCACTCTGCTGTTAAAGGGACAGTTAATCTCAAAATCAAAAATGTATATTTTTCTCTTACCTGTAGTGCTATTTATCGGTTTGTTTTGGTGTGAGTTGCCGATTGTTGGAGATATTGACCGTAGAGATGTCTGTCTTCTCTCAAATATAATGGAACCAGAGGGCACTCGGCTTGTGGTGCTCAAAGCACCAAAAAATACATTTGAAAAACGCAACAGCAATGTCTCTTTCCGGAAATCATAACACAGTTACTCAAGATAATCCAATAGTATCATGCAAGCAGGAAGTCTGCATCTACTGCTAGCTCACCCAGCACCTCGGAGCTAGCTAACACTAAAGCACACCCGAGGAGGATGCCATTAATGTTAACATCTTACGCTATCACAAGCACAAGCCTCTTGTCCATGAATAGATGTATGCTTCCTTCTGTGCGGGGATACAGTTGGCGGATGTAGTGTCATAGAAAGAAAAAAGTTTCCACATGAAACTGCTCACAACAAGGTCTGTGGATTATCTTCAGTAACCAGGTCATTACTTCTGGAAAGAGACATTGCTGTTGAGTTTATCAAATGTATTTTTTGTCTGATATCTTCAACAATTGGCAAATCACACCAAAACAATGTAGACTGATAAAAAGCACTACAGGTAAGAGGAAAAACATTTATTTTTGATCTGGGGATGAACTGTCCCTTTAAACCATGACCATCAAGAAGCATCAAGACAGACTGTTTTAAAGCTGAACTTAACAAAATACTCTCTGAGTCCTTTAGCATCATGGTGTTCTTAACGTCCCATTTCCAAACTGTCCCCTTTAGCGGAGGTAAAGCGTGTGGGGGACACCCTCTTGGGCATGGCCACGCAGTGTGTCCAGGTGAAGAACGTGGTGAAGACGTCACCTCAAACCCTCTCTAACCTCTGCCTCAAGATCAATGTGAAGCTGGGGGGCATCAACAACATTCTGGTGCCTCACCAACGGTGAGTTGGTAATACTACTGCACATATATGAACAGGTGTTTGAGCCTTGAGTAACCCACTCACTCCGGATGATTAAAGTATTTAAAGCCTGCAAACTCCTGCTGGATGACTTGCTGTATATTGACCCATCTCAGCATTTCAGCCTGTGACATTGATAATACAACTCCTCAATAGCAGCTCCATGCTGCTTTTATGAGCAAGTGTAATTTGCATCTCCTACTTCATTCATTTTCTCAGGTCAGCAGTGTTTCAGCAGCCGGTTATCTTCCTGGGAGCAGACGTCACGCACCCCCCTGCTGGAGATGGCAAGAAGCCCTCCATTACTGCTGTAAGTCTCAGAAATAACACCTTCATTAGAGAGCACCAGTTCACCTTGAACACACTCTGAGAAAGAGGAAGGAAGTGTGCACCTACTGCGTGTCACACAAAGTTGGGCTGCTTGTCAAACGAGGGCGTGGCAGTTAAGCTTGTGTGGGGGACACTGGAGTGCTTTTGGCTCTGGTGACTTGTAAAGGTGACTTGTCATTGTTACTTGTTATTCAGGGACAAAATGATTGCTTAGATAATCAAAATAAAGCCCAGTTATTTGGTTATGGAAATTAGTGTTCGTTGCAACAGTAGCTGGTGTAATTTTTGTCTGTTTTGTGACAAAACAACAGGTTTGACATTACCCACAGGTTCAGGGTTAGGTTTGCTGTCTGTAGATACCTTTTGTTTTATTATAACTCTATAACTGGCACTAAGACACACATTAGAAGAAGAGAAAATTGCCTTTCGAGACCTGAATTGTTGTGAAAAATATTGACGTCCTAGTTCAAGAGCGAAGTATTTTTCTTCTGACTTCAATACAGTCAGAGTGTTTTCTATGGTTGTGGCAATTATAAGAGGAACAGCAGCTTGAAGCACTTGGCTGCCAGTTGTTACAGATACACCCACAAGTCAGAGTAATTAATTTATACATTTCACAGAATTTATCTGCATGAATGTCAGACAGGTTCTGTCCACCGCTGCTGTTTGTGTTGGACACAGCAGCTCTGTGCCAGCTCCGATACACAGATGGCTAAAAACCATCAAAACAAGAACAATGGACGTTTGCCAGCATGGGGATTTAAACCTTGTGCTCTCTTTTTCAGTCCTTTTCAAAGCCATAAAAACTTTTTTGTTGTTTATTAATAAGCCGTTATGTAAAGTGAGAAATCTAAATAATTGTTAATAATTGCCACAGTGTGGTGCAGCTTCACTGATGGCAGTCCAGATGCTAAGTTGGCAGGGGCACTCCTTTTTTTCATAGGCAAATCAGAAAAAACAACAACAACAAGGGCATGTAAATAATGCAAATGACCTCAAGATGTCATAGAAAAGCAAACACACGGTCGTGGTTGCTTGGTGACGGCGGCACTGGGAGGTCAAGGCCCACAGCAATGCTGGTAAAAGAAGAATCTCACAGGCACAAATAGTATGTTTGAGGCAGAAGAGCTTTGATTTATAATACAGACAAAAAGGTAATTAAAACACTGCAGAGAACGTGTCATCACATTCAGCTTATATGTGTGTCGTTATTATCAGTTAGACTGTTATGGTAACATGACTGTGCAGTATAAATGGGAAGATACTGTTGTATATTTTGACTGATGAGATGAATTCATCACCTTATGCTCTGCTTAAATGAGATGGGCATTTGTAATTCATGTTGGCATTTTCATTAAAACCATCACAGCCCTAATTTACAGCTTTAATAAGTAGTGTGTACTCTCAGGCAGCTCATAACACTTAATAACCAATTCAGCCTGAAGAACTGTGGCAGTGCTTTGTTATGTTTCATTTTCTGATGTATTAGATTAGGCGTAAATGCCTCGCTTTGGAAGTCCATTTCACGAGGAAACGCAGTCTGCACACAATCTGACTTTTTGGTTAGACTCGGATACACAACAAATGAGGCTGGAGGAAGAAAAGAGAACGTAGCAAGAGAGGAGGTAGTGAGGGATAAAGGGAAACGAATGGCTCATCACTGACTCACATTTAAAAAGGAAATGACGTCAACCCTCGTCCTCCCTTGACCTCGGCTCAGCTGCGGTTGGCTGTGTTGTTGCCTAGCAATTATGACAAACGCTCGAGTCACACGCAGAGAGGATGGGAGAGAGAGGAGAGTGGGCCTGTCTCGATCCTCCCGACTGAGGAGAAAACTGGTGAAAAAATTCTAATACTAGTGCAGTGGAAGAATTAGACGGAAGGAAAATAAAAGGTTGATGCTGAGCCTCCCACACTTCTTAGTGGTGGCCTCTAGGGGATGCTAACGTACAGATATGCATGTCAGGACAAAGGAGTGATAACAGTGGATGAAGTCGATTGAAATGTAGTCCACTAACATGATTTTTTGCCTCTATATTTCACCTTATAATACTGCATTTTTTCCACATGTGATACCAGCGAGAATCAAACCACAAACAGTGACAGTGCCCCTATCTCTTCCAGGTGGTAGGCAGTATGGATGCTCATCCCAGCAGATACTGTGCCACAGTGCGAGTCCAGAGACCCAGGCAAGAGATCATTGAAGATTTGTCGTACATGGTGCGTGAACTGTTGATCCAGTTCTACAAGTCGACCCGGTTCAAGCCCACCAGGATCATTTTCTACAGAGATGGAGTTCCTGAGGGACAGTTGCCGCAGGTAATAAAGACATCATGGTAGTTGAGACCGATTGACTGAAAACTACCTTCTCAAAAATAGGAAAGTCATAGCTAGCCAAGTATTCCACAAATCAACCATTAAATCAACTATTTCAATACACACTATCAAACCACAACCATCCAACACACAGACTGAACGCTGCCAACTAGCCCACTGGCACTGTCTGCCTGGCTCCTCAGACATTTAATTATCATGTCATCAATGAGTAAGTGGGCACCGGTGTGCTCAATCAACTTCTACTTGGCAAGAAGGGGAGGGCGGGACCCGGGGAGGCACAAGAGAGCAGACACACAAACACACCACAGCATGTAACACCAGGACAAGACAGCACTTATGATATTATGATATCCAAAATCTAAAACAATATCTAGTCTCATATCATGATATTGACATATTCTTGATATTTTGTTCTGCTCTATATTAGGCTCCATTGGATTGTCCTAAATGTGTAATAATACCTAGCTCTTATTACGTCATTTGCATAACATGTTGCCGGCTAATAAACAATGTTCTCGTGTGTAGATTCTCCACTACGAACTCCTGGCCATCAGAGATGCATGCATCAAGTTGGAGAAAGACTATCAGCCAGGCATCACCTACATTGTCGTGCAGAAACGCCACCACACACGCCTCTTCTGTGCTGACAAGTCTGAAAGGGTAGGCTTTCTATTTTCTAACATAAAAATTTTCTAAAATAAAAATAAATAATTGTTTTCATATGTTCAGTAATAACCATCTTGTGTGTTGTCTTCTGACAGATTGGGAAGAGTGGGAATATTCCTGCAGGGACTACAGTGGACACCAGCATCACTCATCCCTTTGAGTTTGACTTCTACCTGTGCAGCCATGCAGGCATACAGGTAATAATAACAGTAACAGAATGTTTTAGCGCTCTGTTATTAAGTTTTTAAAATCCCTGTGTAGATTAAAATAAGACTGAGTGCTTTTGACTGTAAAACCCTACATATCACGTTAGGTTGTTTTACACAGCCAGTTATTTGCTTCTACATATCATCTCATTTTTACTGCCTTGTCTCTGTCTTCAGGGTACCAGCCGGCCGTCTCATTACTACGTCTTATGGGACGACAATCGTTTCACGGCTGATGAGTTGCAGATTCTAACTTACCAGTTGTGCCACACTTACGTGCGCTGTACCCGCTCAGTCTCCATCCCTGCGCCAGCCTACTATGCTCGTCTCGTGGCCTTCCGCGCCCGCTACCATCTGGTGGACAAAGAACATGACAGGTCAGTGTGGATATGAAAGATGTAACGGGGTTTGTAAAACGCTGATTGCTTATGACACGGTAATTAGTTCCCAACATTGTCAGGACCCAAAATGATTGGAAAATTTTAATGATGTAATATACTGTATGAAACCTAAAGCACATCAGTCTTAGTGTAACTTTTTGCAGCACTGTCTACACATGAAGTGACCCCAAGTTTGAGGCACTGTGTCAGTGGTGAGACTTGTGGAAACAATGACGCAGACATTCATGTTACCATCTTGACTGGGTCTTACCAGTCGCTCTTGTCAAGTCAAAACACTATAGCAAGGTCTACATACCTTTTTGTAATTTTATCTTTCCTGTGTGGGTGCTCCTTTCCCATTGCTACGGCTCCCTTCAGCGATAATGCTCCTGGCCAGTACCATTCTAATTTGTTGCCAAATTTGCCTTGTATTGTGTCGCTGATCTTGTTTCTGAAACCCCTCCCCCTGTCATCTCTCTGCAGTGGAGAGGGCAGCCACGTGTCTGGTCAGAGCAACGGTCGGGACCCCCAGGCGCTGGCTAAAGCTGTTCAGATCCACCACGACACCCTGAGGACCATGTACTTCGCCTGAGCTCCATCAACCATCACCACCATCGACCCCTCCCACCTCATTTCTACCTGAGTGGGCACACGGCCCGCGACCACCTCATCCCCATCCCTTATTCCCAATGACTGCCCACCACACATACTCCACAGATCTGCCAGTCATTCACCCGAACCCCAAGAAACAAAAGGCCCTTCACCTGTAAACACAGACTCTACAGCCTCATGCACTCAAAAGGTTATGAATATTATTATTGTCATTTTGTTGTTTTTACTTTACCAGGACTATTGCTCTTTTTATGTTGAATTTTTAAACGTGGTATTATTATTATGTAATTGTATTGTACGCTACCTTCACACTCCTGTGTATGTAAGTATGCAATACGGATGGGAGGAAAGTAGGCGATAAAAAAAAAAGAAAAAAAAATCACAAAAAACTTTTTTAACTGCCACCACAATGCTGCCTCTCTACCCATCCAAATGCCGGATGCCAGTGTTCCAAGCCCCTTAAGTACGGGGGTCCTCCAGAGGGGTGGTACTGGGCACGCACACTTACATATATCATTTTATCGTTATCATGAACTACATTCATGTTTTTAATGTTTTTGAATAATGTTATTTTTTTAAACGGCCTTTAAGAGTCTGAGGTATGGTACATTAGCACTTAGTGTTAGCATGTAGGTGCCACCAGTCCTGCACATAAGAGTTTGTTAGTACTTGTGAGGCTAGCCCTCTGGTCTTTATTTTAGCAGAGACAGAAAGAGCAGGTGTAGCATATCGTAGTTACAGGAGAGAAGTCCTGCCGCGCACTCTGTGCTGGTTGGTCAGTCCCTGAGAGATTTAGCCTATAGAGGCAAGCTTAGCATAACAATAGAGGGACCATTTGCATAGAGTGTATCAAATATACTTGCACCCCATGCACCTAAACCAGCATTATTAACCAGCCAAAAGTTATGCCAACCAATGGAAAAGGGGCACTTAAACAGGAAGATAATCTTTCATTTCTGTATGCGTTGCTCTTTTAGGATTTATGAGGCACTTTTTTTTTATTTACTTATTGATTTACCTTCAAAATGGTGAGACCTGTCTGTTTGGAGGCTTGACACAGAGTAGTTTGAAGTTTTCACACCCACACCTGCATAGCTTTCAGAACAAAGAGGTAACTACGGCAATAGGCAAGGTCAACACTCCTCTGTAGATTTACATGCAGGCAAATACAAAGTCTGTGAACACTTAAGTGCTGCAAAGCTGAACTCGCATTCAGCAACCGACCTTGCTCCGATCATTCTGCACATTCCGACATGTATCAGTGGAGATGACGCCACGCAGTGCACTCTAAACTTCCCACGCACTTCTTTGCGTACCTTTACACACCTGTTCCCGTTTTAACACAAAGCTCTTCCCTCTGCAGGCATTTACAACTCATGGCCTGAATAGCAGAAGCACACACCTCTCTGCCCTCTTCGTCTCTTTACTTAGCATGTAGAGACAAACCTCTTCAAATGCACTTGTCCACTTATTTCCCTCAAAGCCAAGTCACTCATCTCCCTTTCCACCATCACTTCTGAAGTCACACACCTGCAGCATCCCCTGCCCCAATCCCCTAGCTTGTGTTAGCCAATCCCCATTGGTGCTCTGTGTGCATGGGCGGCACAGGTAGGGGGTTGCTACATTGGACAGGATGGGCCACTATTATTACTACATGATATGCCCTGCCTTTACATCTAGTCACTTTCTGGATTTATGAAAAAAAAAAATGCATGTGATTATTTTTATGACTGGATATTCTGAGCCACCTTATTTTGGTTTCCTTAGCGGTAGGAGCCTTGCGCTCGCCACTGCCTGTCAGTCGTTTTGCCTCGATTGTGTAATGGTTATAAGGACTGCTTTTTTCCTTTGTCATTATTATTATGAATATTGTGACTAGTGTCAGAGTGTATCCTCAAGAGGGCACTGTGGAGACAGTCTCAAAATTCCACCTCAGTTGCCCTTTAAGCGCCTCAAATCTTGTCTGATGGTCGGAGCCCCTTTGAGCTGAAAGGGATCAAAAGATAAGAGATCAGATGAGTTTGATTTTTAAATCATGTTTATTAACTTGCATAATCAAAATGCCTTTGTACACCGTTTTACTGATCCTTCATTGTGTCCAAGGTGATTTGTATATATAAATATATAATATTAACCTGTTATGTATTTTGGCTCACCAGTTGCCGGGCCTTTCACAGTCGGGGCCAATGTTTTACCCCTCATTCTGTGCTGGGAAAAAAAAATTAAAAAAAAATAGAAAAATCAGTCAGGGGGCATTTCCCAGTATCACTGAAACCAGATGCAGTTCCTCACTCACTGAAGCCACAAAGCACCTTGCAAAGGGGGGAGACTAAATGGCAGTCACCCTGAAAATGCATCATGTGGACACTGGAGAGTCTACAACTCTCCGCACAGCCTCACTGTCTGACTAAGCAATATTGAAGCCACTGATCAAGAACAGTCCTTGTCATAGCACTTCCCAATAGATTTGAATGAAAGGACATGGAAGCATATTATTTTGGCTCTGTATGTGATAGTATGGGAACTCTGTTGGGGCGGGTTATTTTTTAAAGAAAATAAAATTGTTTTTTATTACTCCTGTCGTTTTTGTCTTTTACTTGCGTATAAATTTAATACTATATTGTTTGCTTGGATTTTAGGTCACCAGCAAGGACCACGCCACAATATGTCATTTAAATGTTTAATTGTAATTCAGGCGGTATTAGTTGTTGAGGACAGGGGAACGGATGTAAGTGGGGGTGAACATGGAGGAGGGATGTCTTCTGTTAGGCTGATCTGGGAGGATGTATTAGTATGGAGGTTCTGTCTCAGGTGTTTTTCCACCCGAGCTGATGACAGGCCCCCCCAGACGGTACCTAGAATGAGACATGGGAGAGGTATGCAGCAGATTGAGTACGAAGAGATGAGGGGAGAAAGGAGGAGCGGATGGAGGAATGTTGGTTGGGATGAGGTAGGGAGGATGATGGATGAAGGGAAGGGAAAGGGAGGGTGGGTCGAGAAATCTGAGACAATAAGAGCAGGATGGGTTGACCAGGTATGAGCAGGCTTGGCAGATAATCATCAAGGTGTGGTTGAGGCGTAGCCCTGCTCCTGAACCTAAGTTTTATCTACACTTAAAGAGGAACACCACCTAAAAAAAGAATTCCAGTATGTTACTTCTACCACCTAAGAAAGTTAAATCAATATTAGTGAACATAAGCTACTTTCAAACCGCGAAATCAAAAAAGTAAGTCTTAAACTTGTGATGTCACACAGAATAAAGACTGGATCTGCTTCGTAGATAATGAATGGGAGCTTGGTTTTGTGGACACACACAGTGTTTTCTTTTTTCTTATACCAAAATGATCTTTATTCTCTTGTAATGTACGCAGTCAGTGCTCTCAGTCTCATGTAGAACATCTCCCCCATCATTGTCAGTGGAGCAGCTCCAGACTTGACACCCTATGACATCACAAATTTGAGTTTTAGCACTCCAGATCAGAGCTGTCCAACTCATTTTAGTTCACGGGCCACATACAGCCCGGTTTGATCTCAGATGGGCCGGACCAATAAAACCATCGCACAATAACCTCCATCAGCTCCAATATTTTCCCTTTTTTTGTGTAAAAAATTTCAAGTACATTCTGTAGACGTTCATCCTTTTACAAAACAGATGAACAGCCTTACATGTCTTAAGAAAAATAAGTGAAATGTCAACAGTATGTCTCAGCTTTTCCACGTTCAGTTAAACATGGTCAACTGAACTGTTTTATGTTCAGGAAGGCGAAGCTTTCGATTTACTGGTCCATCTACATATCCAACCCTCACCTATGGTCATGAGCTCTGGGTAGTGACCGAAAGAATGAGATTGCGGATACAAGTGTTTCCTCTGTGGGGTGGCTGGGCTCAGCCTTAGAGATCGGGTAAGGAGCTCGGACATCCGGAGAGCCGCTTGTCCTTCATGTCCAAAGGGGTCAGTTGAGGTGTTTTCGGCATCTCACCAGGATGCCTCCTGAGCACCTCCCGCTGGAGATGTTTCGGGCACGTCCCAGTGGTAGGAGGCTCTGGGGCAGACCCAGAAAACACTGGAGGGATTACATATGTCATCGGGCCTGGGAACTCCTTGGGATCGCCCAGGAAGAGCTGGAAGGCCATATGTTTGACACCCCTGCTCTGGATAATGGATTTGGGAGGGAGTTATTCATTTGTTTCATATTTCTGGACTGTCTTAGGCCATAGGAATATGTATGAATTTTGAAAATGTGCAAAGTCCCCCTTTAAACCAATAATCAAGTCAGGACAGAAGATAAAATTGGACTTGGACATTTTACATGGCAGCCCTAAACTCCCAGTCTTAACACAAATGTAGGCAATAATAAATTATAGCGTCTGATGTATTAAAAACATGATTTTTTTATTTTTTATTTTTTTGTCATAGTATTGTAAACGTAGTGTTACCTTTGGGTGAAGGCGGAGTTGATTCTTCTGACGTCTGGTGACACAGAGCCCACCTCTTCCTGTCGGTGTCAGAAAGGCAACTTCACCATATTTAGCTGGCTTACCGAAGCCCCGCAGAGTTGATCTGTCAACCAGACTGGAAACCCTGACACTTCTCGGCGGACACTGCCCGGTGTTGACAGCTTTATTCTAGCACCGGGACACAAACTACAGGAGGACGACGTCGCTGGGATATGGTGCTCGAGAGACGGGGCCGTGTCAACGGCTGTTTTTGACGCGATAAAAGTAGCCGTCGTCTGTCAGAATTCCAACTATCCAGCAGCCGAGCTAGCCTGTTAGCTAATTACTGTAGCTACACCGACGGTCGCTGTGCAGAAGACACGAATTTATGTCGTCTCTGTCCATGTTCATCTTTCAGTAGGAATTCATTTGGACTCCGTGACCCCGCTGTGATGATATCCTGACAGTTCCTCCCGTCCGTCCCTACCACTTTCCCAAAGCCTGGCTAGCGAGCTAACTTGGCTAACTAGCAGGTTTTCACTGCCACAGCGTCGCGTTGAGCAACCAGTAGCTTTCGCCGTGGCAGTGAAATCGGATTAGGTACGCTGACCGTGTGCGAGCGGCGGTGTGCGGGGACGGGGACGCTGAGGACCCCCGGTCGGCGACACGACCGTACCGTAGGGCCGCTGTAGACAGTCTGCAGGGAGAGGAGCTAGCAGAGACCAGGACACTCGGCCATTCAGCGCAGCAGAGGCTGTGCACTGCCGAAGGAGACACCGGATTGAACGGAGGAAGAGTCCCAAACCTTTGACTACTGTGATCCGGGAAGTGAACCGGGCAGAGACCTCATGAATGGAAATCGGAACTACAGGTAAATTATCCCCAAACGTTTCTTTACTAAGTTGTTGACTGTTTTACAGTGCATGTGTCAGTGAAAGTTACATTTCCAGAGGGTTGCATTAGCCAGTGAGATGAGACACCGGGATGATGGGGGATGTTACAGCTGTGACAGCCCTGCTGAAGCATGTAGGTGTCTCTCAGCCTCTGCTGTTATTTTGCCTAAACATGAGTCAAACTTGAAGTAATGAAAAACAGTCCCCGTCATGCCAGACTGAATTTAACTTCTTTGAACTCAAGTGTCACATATTTGGCTGTTGCAATAAATGCACCAGTCATTCCCCATGGGTACTGAGGAGTTAGCTTTCTGTCTCAGTCACTGTTAAGTCATTAGCATCATCAGCCAGGTGTGTGGGCTTCATTAAACTGGTGCTGATGTGAAGCCTGGTATTCCCCTGCATTATCAGGAATTCTCCCACACTAGTAAGATATTTCATGGTTTTAGTTTTCACCGTGCAGAATTAGATGTTGTGTTCAGCTTAAACCTAGCATGACTAGTCACCTGAGAGCTGGTCACAGTGGGTAAACTCTCTGTCCTTTCAAGACCCCAGACTAGCCTCAACATATTTAGCACTAACTTTCTCTCACAGCAACTACGGGGTAGGGTTTTAACCTATTTTGCCATGCTTATACAGGTTGTGCATAAAACATTTAGCCATTGCTGTTTTCCAATTCCTTGACAAAATCCTTAGTTGTTTTTGGAGCAAATAAGTAAATTTAACCTGCAGAGTTTATCTTGCAAACCTTGCTACTCAACATATTCATCTAAAGCAATAACCTCATGTAACCTTGCAAATTCCTGTCTCGCCCCACTGATTAAAATGGTCAACCAGAGGCCACGGCCAGTAAAACATCTCTTTCTCGGCCACAGTGGCAGTTAAACAGTCCGAACCGCCTGGCTTTGTCTCAGCTGTAACGGAAGCTTTCCACTTGTGTGACCATAAACTGAATGCCAGGTACTCTTGATCAGCCAGTGACACATGATACAGCAGTTGGTTCTTCACCCACCCCCTCCCTCTGAAGAGGAGATCCCTCTCTGCTGCCCACTGTCTCATTAGCGTCTCTGCTCCCCTCGCTTGGGAGATTTCTCAGTGTCTGTAGCATGAGGGAACAGGAGGTGTTTTCCCAGTAACCGAGCACCTATATTGAAGTTCAACAGACTAAAACAGTCATGTGTCAAGTGTTTGGGCAGGTGTGTGAGTACAGCTGGGCAATATATCGATATCGTGAGATGAGATCCGAGTATTGTAAGCGTTCTTATCCTGGTTTTAAAGGCTGCATTACAGTAAAGTGGTAACATTTTCTGAACTTACCAGACTGTTGCAGCTGTTTCATTATTTGTCTTTATCTACTTAGATTACTTATCTAAAATCTTAGAGTGTAAATATTGTTAGAAAGCACCAGTTGTCAACCCACAACATCGATATCAAGGTATTTGGTCAAAAACATCATGATATTTAATTTTCTCAAAATCACCCAGCCTTAGCTTAAAGTGTACTCTGAACTAGATTCAATTTGGTGTGCTCTCACAGGTGAAATGACAAGTTTGCGACCAAAAAGTAGTGCCAGATTTTAAGGGTGGAAATCACCAGAGCCCTCACGATACCATGCTGTTCTATAGAATATTACTGTGATTTTCAACGTTATGCAATATGCTGAGTACTGTGATTAAAAAAAATTACGATATATTGCGATTTATTACCTTTTTTCAACTGAAAATGAATACACCAAAAGTTGTTTTATCTAATAATAAGATGAAGTTTTCAGTATGTTCATCTCATTTCAACCATATTTATTGCAGCAAAATGTATCTAATGGGCTGAAAAAGTAATTGATTTTATTATTTTAGTAGGCTCCCAAAAGTTTACTTTGTATTTGCAATATTTATATATATATATATATATATATATATATATATATATATATATATATATATATATATATATATATATATATAGTTTTAAAAAAAAAAAAGATACTCGGTATCAGTATATCGATACAATATTGCCAAGGGACGTATTGGATTTCCCCTCACCTCTACCAGATTTGACTTAGCTCCTCCAAGCATGAAAAGGATGTCCTGGACTAAATTTTGGAATAGCTTTGTTAGCCGACCCATTAGCACTGTTTGCTGCAACTGTTCAACAATGCTATGTGAGTAGGTTCAACCAAATATTTAAATTTTCTGCTTATAATTACAGTACTCTAGTCTTTTTCAACTATAACTTTAAAGCTCTTCAATTAGCATTAATGCCATAAAAGCAGACCTGGGGACTCGGCATGATTGTGTTGGTGTTTGTTTTGCAGCACAGTATTCCACATCAGTGGATGAGAACACATTAGATGCAATTTCATGTAGAGTACACAGTTAGCCAGTCTTACATTAAGTCTATTGAGCAGTGTGGTTGATGCTTTCACTTTGGAAGACATTAGTGCATTATTACAGTCAGACAGAAACATGTTTTACTGTGTTACATTGTGGCTTTTCCCTGCAGGGTTTTGATACTATGTGTGTTGGTTCACAATCACCTATCACTAACCACCATAGGCTAACCATTGAGTCCTATGGCCTGGTTGAATGATTAAAAGGGGGCCCTCCATCACTCCGTCAGTCAGCGGCCCAGAGAATAGCGTGAGAAAATGCAAATTGATCGCGCAGCCCACTTAGAAACTGACAGTCACTCGTCTCCCCTGTAGTAGTTCAAGCTGCAGCACATGTGGCATGGAAACCACGGCTCTGGAGAGCTTAGCACTGGGGATATAATGAGTGCAAGGCTTTTGAGCCTAAAGCAAATCAAATCCATTTTGATGTGCTAACCCCGCGGCATGCCGACAAACAGCTTGTGCCTTGGTATTGCTGTGATGTTACATTATGGCCAAGTTGCAGCGGCAGAACTGGTCAGAAATGTCCAATTATTGGCTTAACTCTGTTAACGTTACTGGAGGGCTTGTGGAGAATTTGAGAGAGAAATAATCTCTTGCATATAATTTTTGATTTGTGTACGGAATGCAGTGACTAAAATGTCAACTTATTCTTTTCATATCGTTGCCCTTATCAAGGTGTTCCTCTCCCAGCTAACTGAGTAGTATGGTTGGGCAACCTGTGACCATCAATTGTACAAAAGTCTAGTTTTTGTCTATAAAAGAAATCCTGTTTGCTAGTGGCAACAACTGCACACATTATCGTGCATATTGAGAGATGCAGCTTACTGGAAGACAATAAGATGGCAGATAACGTACAGCTGGAGGGCCTCCTCCATCCTCCACCTGTCACACTTCACTTTGTAACCAGGTGGGATTTGAGTTGGCTGGAGATGACTCAGCTTGGGATTAGTATAATTTTGCAGTCCATTAACATTTAAGAGGAATGGTGTTAGTTTCATTGAGGATAATGTCTCTGTTTTTGAGGACATTTTTCTCTCGTCTGTTTGTTTGTTACTCGTGTTCTTCAGCCCTTCTCTCCCCTCATTTCCTCCCTCCCCTCTTTCTCACACTCCCGTGTTTCCCGCTCTTTTTTTGATTCACAGACAGCTACCGCCACCACCCCCCTCCTCGTCCTTGGTTACTGCCTCAATTTTCCTCTCTGTGCCTCAGTGGGAAACTCTGTCCTCCCTGTCATTCTCCTTGTAGGTTGGCTCTCTGTGGATTTTGTACAGACAGTGGGGTCGGCTTTGTGGTAGGGCTTAGTACTTGATTTGCAGTCTCTCCCCATAATGCTCAGTTCATTCAAGCAGCCCGCTGATAATAGACAACCCCCATCCTCAACCCCAGCCAACCATAAGGCTAACCATTGGCATATTGTTGTAGGTTTCTATGGAGAATTCGGTTTGCTGTTTCTCTTTAGGCTCATTGTATTAAAGAGACTTGCCCTTGCCTTTATTGAACTGGTAAAAAAATAATATAGAGCTGCAGCATTTAGTCAATTAACCAATTAGTAGATTGGCAGTTCTTTTGATAATTGTATAATTTTTTAAATATTTTTTTTTAATCAAAAAAAGCCAAACATTTATTGGTTTCTTTCTAATTAAAGGTGAGAATTAGATGCTTTTCTTTGTCATACATGATAATAAATTCAGTAGCTTTAGATTCTGGGACTGCTGGTTCAAAACATACTTTTGAAGATGTCACCTTGAGCTCTGGGAAATTACTCAACTCATTTTTCTTTCTTTTTTTCTGATATTTTATTGATGAAATGATTCAGCAGGAAACAAATAGGCAGATTAACTCATAATGAAAATAATCTACTTCCTAGAGTTTTTTTTTTTATTTTTCCATCAGGTCATATAACTAAGAACTGGCCAATATTGTCAATGATATTCTATAAATCTAAAATATTAAGGACCAGAATCTACTGCTGATAAAATACTCATCTCGATGTGAGATCATCTTAAGTATCCTGGTTCTTGTGGTTGTTTTTTTTCCACAAAATTAATGCTGTGAGTGATATTTAGTATCATAAGTTGAACAACAAAGGCAGTCTTTCTTCAAGTATTTTATTGTGTATGATTCTTAGAATTAAAGCATCACTGTTTTTGTACTGTCATGGGTGGGTAAAGTAAGAGGTTGTCCCAATTGTCGTCCTCATTCAGAGAACAGGAGTGAACAGGAGTCTTATATTTTAATCCCATGGCCCTGTGTGCAATAGTAGATCTGATGCATTTCCCATGTTCCCTAGCAAGTCTTAATCATGTGTTGACGTAGTACACAGAGGCTGGCTGACACATGCTGTTGTCAGAGTGTGGGGCTGACGGCGAACTCCTACAAGTGGGCAGGGTAGACATAGGGATAAGTCAAGGGATGGAGTGTGGGTGTGTGGGAGAAGGGGGGGATACAGAAGAGGGGGTGGAGGAAGGCTGGAGGTTGTGATGTGTCACAGAGATTAGACGCCAGAGCAGCCAGACCACACTTCTTTTCCACCTCCTCCTCCTCCTGCTTTTCCCCTTCCTGAGATCTGTTTTTTGGGGGAACTGCAAGGGGGAGGTAGTGGACAGGAAGAGAGGGACTTGGAAGTGGAAGTCTGTGTGTTTTGTCGGGGTGGGTCTTGCTGGAGGAAAGACAGAAGTCTGTCTGTTTATCAGTGGCAGATGGAAAGACTTCAAGTATCTCTTTATTATCCAATGCAGTCTTGAAATGAAGATTGTTAAAATAGAGATCAAAAGCAACTCAAATTTCTTACATTTAAAGGGACAATCAGTAATTTTCTTCCACATAAATTAAAGGTACATTTGTACATAATTGAAGAGTTTGGCGTAAATGCTTTTCAGCTGATTGTAATTAAAAATGCAGGCCTGTTTTTTACCCCTGTGTTTAGGAGACAAAGTTCAAACAACAACAAACAAAAACCAGAGGGAAATATTTAAAAGGCTAGTGATTGTCTTCCTTTTATCAGCCTGCCAAACCATTAATCACACATTATGAGTGTTTGTCTTATTGATACAAAAGAAGTGCGCTTTGCCACGCAGTGACTGCACTACTTGATTTTATCGAATCCATCAAATTTTAAGTTAGAGTTACTTCCGTGAAGATTTAATTTGTTTCACACAGCTCTCTCTCTGTCTGTCTCCAATCAGATTGTAGATCCTTTTAGTATGCTTTTAGTACACAGTTGGTAGATACTTTGAAAGATTAACTGAAGAATCAAAATGAACTATTTTTGTGGCAGGTTTTTTTTTGTTGTGAAAAATAGCCCCAATGAAATCTGTATGCTATCAGGGGTGCGGACTGTCCAGAGAAACAGGGACCTTGTCTTAAAAGTTATGAGCATGACAAATGAAAAGTTGACTAAACTGTGCAAGTGGTTGCAAGATTTGCTTAGCGTACCAGCCAAAAAAACAGTTGTAACCTATTGGGCAGCTGATTGATTTTGATTTTGGAATCCACGAGCCACAGTGGCAGGTGGACGTAAAAGTTTACTTCCAACACTGCAGCAGATACCTCAAAACCTCTGCAAATAAATCTTGCTTATTTTCTTTTTGAGCAAACTGATACAACTAAGATATTCTCCTTAAGACGTTGACACGACAGTTGATATAATCAGAGTATTACCTTGTTTTGGTTCTGATTAATTTATTAGACTGCATGTTAGCTCTCAGTTTGACAGAGCAGTCATCCTGCCCAAGTCAACATAAAAAGTCAACAGCCCCTGGCCCCTGTCCACTGTTCCACTCAGGCCGGACTAGCAAACCTGTGAGGACAGAAGGCTCCATTTAACCTGCCTGAGTAGAATCTCCTGGTCAGTTTAACAGAGCTACTACGTGTGTGTGTATTTGTGTGTGTACCCATCCATCCCTGACATCTGTCAGTAAGACTGTTGGGCCCTCCGTAATGCCACTGAGTCAGAGCTGCTTCTCACTACAGTTGATTCTTAACCCCCTCCAAATCCCCCCACCCGCTTCATCCCTGTTCTCTGAAAATATTTCTCTGTGGTGTACTCTCCCTCGCTCGCTTCATTCTCACATATGCACTTTATCACTCAGCCTCAAGTTCGTCCTGAGGGGGATTTCAGCATTTTTGCATGTTGTTGTGACTGACCAGGCCCCTCGTCAGCTTGTCAGTATGTGGCTGCCTGCTGGTGTTTACCTGTGGCAGAGAGTCGCATTGGCTCCCATGGGTGCCACATGAAACACTCTTGAGGTTGATCAGGGAAACAAGAGGGCGGAGTCTGACCATGTGTGACGTGCGTCAATCCTTCCTCGCCAGCTATCAGTCTTTCTGCGTACGTCTGTGCATGTGTGTGTTCATTTCTAGGTCCTGCCTGCTGTGACTGACGCCATTGTGCCTCGCCACTGAGCACTCGCCCTGCTCCTACAGCTCAGGCCTCCGTGGATTAGAAACACAACAGCTGTATTGTGTGTGCGTATGAGTGTGTTGGTGTGTGGGCCCGTATGTGTGTGGACATGTGCACTCGTTAGCAGCGTGAACGTTTGTGTACTGGGGGGATGTGGCTGAGAGGGGTTGCAGGCCCTGGATGGCAGCCGAGCTTCTCACTATCCAGTTTTTCTGGCTCTCGGCCCACTGTGTACAGTGTGACTGTGTTGTGTTGCAGAGCTGCAGAGTGGAACAAGTTCACATTGCTAAGATGTTTCTGCAAAATATTTTTAAGCTACAGGAGGCATCACAATTATTGGGGTGTTATATAATACTTATCTGATTTATTTATTCCATGTGCAGTGTTGTGGTGTAGCACTGGTGCTTCACATACTGAATGGTATCACTCAGCTTTGTTTACACTTAATTAGGGCTGTATGATATGGGAATAAAAATAATTTTGAGATCATTTTCACCAATATTGCAATATGAGTTTACTTAAAAAAATTAAAGTAAGATGATGTGCTTTTTGCTTGGGTCTGTACCAAACAAGCATGAAACCCTTACATCTGGAATATGATTTGTTGGTCGCAGCATCTCTCTAGCACCACAGTGCTTCATTTATAATGGTATGCACTCGTCCATATTGTATTTTGGTAATATTTGACTAATTGCAATACTACAAAATATTCACTAAATGCAACCCTTGTGCTCACCATGTTACTGGCTGTGCATAGCATAGATTTGCATTGAAATTTTCATCCATTTAGTCCTGAAATGACTGATGAAGAATGGATAAATCTCAGAGAAGAGACTCAGACTTTCAAACTTACTCGTGTTAGTATTAAATGCACATTTATACCAGAGCTGCACCTGGATTAAATTGAACAAAATGCTTATACTAAGCCTTAACAAGCTGACAGACTGGGTCACAGTGGCACTGAAAAAGCATCTCTAACCTCAAATATGTCGTGTACGTTAGAAGTTTGACTACAGAAGACTCCAGCAACTCTTCTCCTCACCAGTTTACTTGTGTAAAACTGATCCACCAACAAAAATGGTGGTACATATCCAAAAGTAGGTTTGCCAGTGAACTGCACAAGCGACACACAAATTCAGCTCAGTGCACAAGCAGAAAACTGAAGCTGTGTGTTCAGCAAAAAAAGTTGGCAGAAATATGAGTGTTTGGAGCATATTGGACATGCTGCTGGACAGCGGGAAGGTGGATTATGTTGCAGGGCTCGTAGGAGTAGTTTGCAAAGTTTCTGTGGATGTTTCGATACCGTATTTCGAAACCATGTTACTATTGGAGTACAGTATGTGGCATTAAGTCAAGCTGACCTGTTTTTGCAAGAGGAAACTACCTACATTTTGAAACCACCACCTTTCGAACCCACAGGGGTTTAAGCGTATTAAAATAAAGATCTTACTATTAAGTTTGTAGAATATTGGCAGCATTAAAATATTTTATTTTAGTACATTTAATATCTGCTTTACTTGAAAGTACAATCATTTGTATCCGCATACATATTGAAATACAATTGCGTGTCTTCATCAAACAAACGCTTGTATGATGACAAGCCAACACCAGAACTAGAATGAGTGGCTTGCTGCAGTAAAGGTTAACAAGGATGCTTCACGTTGAAGAAGTGTTTGCCCTCCTTTGTCGAGTCTCACCCTCTGAATTTACAGGCTCAGGAAATGAAAACCATACCCATAGACAGGGAGAGGATTACATCTACTCTCTTCTGTTTGTTAAAGCATGTCCTTCCTGTAATTATCTGGGAGCACACATTCAGTGCGGCATTTTTCAACTCAATAGGAGGAGGTTTCCTTGAACCCTTACTCTCACTGTGCAAAAAGTCAATACGTCTTTGATGTGCCCGCATAGATTTGCGGTTGAATTTTCACTTTTTGTCATCACTGACTATAACGCGTCACCCAAGGACAGCTGATGTCATTGCGTCCCTGCCATGTTCTTGATTAGTAGCCTTGCAGAATATGGATGTTTCTGTACATTCATTCAAGCGCCTTTTATTGTGTGTCAGAGGTTACACAACTTCCCACACAGCGAACAAACCCCGAGCATGGCCATTTTGACTTAGTCATAACGTAATAACACTGCTTACATGTCTCAAACATTCTGTTTTCAGTAATTACAACACAAACTGCCTTTGAATCCCTTTTATTGCTGGTGGCAGTAAGTATTGGACAGGCAGACTCAAATTTGTACAAGCTTGAGACTGAAGTACTCCTCTCTCCCAGTTAAACCTCCCTCTCTGACCCACCCGCTCCTGCCTGTGGACAAGCACGTTTGTTGTGTCTGTTTGTGGAGCGAACAGAGACACACAGTTTCCAAGAAGGGCAGATAAGAGGGAGGTATCTAATGTGATGCTGAGTGATCAGGGTCAGGTTGGCTAGTCAGAAAGTGCTGCACAACACATCTGTGACATGCTTGGCTGATTTTCAATATCACCGCGTGTTGCCTGCTGTGTGTGTGATATTGTAAGGTCTTGTCTGTGTCCACAGGTTAGTCTGTGTGATCAGGTCTGGTCTATGAGATTAACTTGTGTCAGGAATGATTTGTTTGAACACTTTTGTTCAAATACTTCAGGGTGTAATTTTATCTTGTGTTTATGTGCAATAGTATAGCTACAAATTTCTGTAAGTCTGTGTGTGGGTGTCATACCGAAACTAAACCAGCTAGCTGTGTGCGTTTTAAATGTGTCCTCGCAAGTCATGTGTGGTGTGTTTTTTGTTTGCTACAAGTTTCCTTTTTTCCTCACTGTAAGACCCTGCCATAGCTACTGTAGTTTATCCACTGCCGAATCCAGGACTCAAGGATGCTCTGCTGCGAGTTTCTCCGCCCGTGGTGGCTCTGTGACTCATGCTGTATGGAAGCCAGCTCTGAGAGGCAGATGAAAGCCGGAAAACACCAACCCTGCCCGCTTTCTAATCCCGCCACTCCCTGCTATCCTCCTCCTGCTGCTCCGACTTCACCAGGACCATCAGGGAAAAAAAAAGTGCTCTCAGTAACGAAAGACCCTCTTGAAGTTTGAATTGAGGGCTTCTTGAGCGAGCTCTGGGGGACTGAATTAGGACAGATCACAATCCGTGGTAGACAAGTTTATTTCTGTAGCCTTAATGAAGATTTACCAGAATATCTGTCTTCCTTCTTTTTGTCACTCTGTGTGTGTGAAATTAGGCTTAGCTCACAAGTTTCATCGAAGGCCCCATGTGCATTACCATCACAAAAGTTTGTGTGCACTTGGTTTAGTAGGAGAGGGACAGCCGTGGCAGGAATTCCAGACTTCCCTCTCTTTTTCATCATTTTATCCCAGCAGGCTTTTTCAAACACAAGGCCTTTACCCTTCATCAACCCCGTTCGCCTCCTCTCCGCAGCCCACCAAAGGAGAAACAGAAAAAGAGAGCGGGGCAGAAAATACACACTTCCCAAGCCCGACTGTAAACAAACAGCGTTGCTCATGTTGTCTGCTGTTACCTCACAGAGGGTTTCTGTTCTGTTGTGGGGACGGTTTTTTATGAACTTCCCCTCAGCAGGGCCCTCAACCCCAACATCACCCACACATGTGAGCTTATGAGTCAAATCGGTGATGAATCACGCTCAGCCATGAGTCTCATTTATCAATGACACATTTGGGGCAGTTTTTAAGTAGAGACCAGAGAGTGCCAGGCCCACGGCTGTGAGCACAGAACGAAAGAGTTGAATCAAACTGAGAAAAAAGATAATAGCTGTGGGGTTTTAAGGGGGCACAAACAAAGTAATACTTGAGAGGCAGTGATAGCTATTGCACAACAATAGCGAAACGTACAATAACATCATCCAAACATTGTATTAGCACGTCAGCAAAACCATTTGTAGTGTCAGGTGTGATGTGTAAGGCAAGCCGCAGCAGAGCCAAAAATAGCACTGACATGAGTGTGGCACATGAAGTTAAACAGAACTCACTGTTTCTAGATCAAAGTGATTCATGTCCAAGACATCTCATGGTCTTTTTGTGAGTGCGTGTGTGTGTACGTGAAGTGCAGTAATACCACTTTTTAGAACAAACGTGAGAACTGTATAACCCAGTCTAACACATTTTCTGATGTAAGCGGCATTACACAGTTAACAATAGTAAATGTTGCCTTGTCTTGTAGAACAATTCCAATAGCAAGTGTGCAGCAGTATATTTTTTAGGTTAATCATTATGCATTGATTTGTGCCTGCTGGTCCTCTTGTCAAAAAAAATTATCAGTACATTTTCCATCACAGTATTTAAAGTTAACATATTCTGAGATGTGAGTCTGTCATATTGGAGGGCCACAGTTTTTACTTCCTTCACAGTAAAATTTAATTACGTCAGTTGAAATCCTCTCTGACATTATTCAGCTCTTGTATTTTCTGAATTGTGACAGTGTTTATGGTGTTATTATTAAGGCAGAATTTCTGTATCACCACACTGTAAGCATTTGTCTTTTATTATAAATTTCATTTTATTGCCATTAAACTGCTTAGTTTGCCAATCAGTGTACTTCCTAATTCAGATGCTCCATATATGGTATGTGTTTTCAGTGTGTGCCGGCCCGTGTTATGTCCATGAGCTTTAAAAGTTGGTGCGCTATGAAATGCTCATCCACATGTCATGCAGGCGCCTGTTCTTCATCTTGAAACTGGTTTTAATTCCTGATACATCTTGATTATTTCTGTGCTTTCGTCAGTGTTCTCAATCCAAGTGTGACATAATGGTTTAATAGAGAGTTTAGTGAATGTGTTTGTGTTGTATAATGTTTCAAATGTTGAAGTGAGATGTGTTTATTTTGGTTTGTTTCTCCTATTTGGAAATTCACTGGCACTTGCTACCTTGTTATAGTGTGTGTGTGTTGTTTTTTTACTAAGCAGTGCCAACAAGCCACTGAAGGGGTAGTTGAAAGACAGAGGAATAATACAGTACCTTAAAAAAATCAGCCAGCTTCATTTAGTTCTAACTTCTGTACAATTTCATAGTTAAATGTAATTTTGTTTTGGCAAATCTACCTCAAAGTATGGTATTAAATTGTTGTGACAAAGTTATCAACTGAAGAAGGATATTAAATTATTAATATTACGCTTAAGTTAAAAAGTAATGCGTGTTAAATAAACAAACTGATAGACTGTTACAGCATCTGTAATCAGCCAGTATTGGTCTGAGCTTTACATATTGTTCAATATAACATGACCTGCTCACTGTGTGCATACATTCAGCCTCGTGAATGACCTCAATCTGATCTCCACTGACTTGGGGCGGCAGTGGCTCAGTCCATAGGGACTTGGGATGGGAACCGGAGGGTCGTCTGTTCAAGTCCCTGTTCGGACCAAAATATGGAGCGTGGACTGGTAGCTGGAGAGGTGCCAGTTCACTTCCTGGGCACTGCCGAGGTGCCCCTGAGCAAGGCACCAAAGCCCCCAACTGCTCAGAGCGCCTGTCATGGGCAGCCCACTCTGACATCTCTCCACTTAGTGCATGTATAGGTCCAGTTTGTGCATGTGTGTGTTCGAACCTTTGTGTAATTGACAACAGAGTATAAAATTGAATTTCCCCTCTGGGATTAATAAAGTATATAAAATTAAATTAAAAAAATTAAATTACCTTCTATCCCCTCCTTGTTCTCCTCCCAGGAGCCGTTGGGGCCCAGTCCCTGTTCGCCATGCCTCGGCGGCCTGGCTATGGCACCATGGGGAAGCCCATCAAGCTGCTGGCCAACTGCTTCCAGGTGGAGATCCCCAAGATGGATGTCTACCTCTACGAGGTGGACATCAAGCCTGACAAGTGTCCCCGGCGAGTCAACAGGTAGGCTGGACCCCTCCGATCAGTATCTTTAAAAGTTGTTCTACACCTTATCTCAGTGATAACACAGTGTTTCCATATAGACAAAAGGTATTTAACTGATATGTTGCTGTGTGAAATAACACAGGAGTCTTGCCAAAAGATAAATACCTTTTGATAGAATATTTTGCTTATTGATACTTGTTGATTTGACAGGTTAAATGCTGTTTATGAAGTCTTAAACGTAAACATTTTACTACCCACAGTATAACAGAAACTCGCTGTGTGTTTGTCGTGCAGGGAGGTGGTTGACTCAATGGTGCAGCATTTTAAGGTGACAATCTTCGGGGATCGCAGGCCAGTCTATGATGGAAAGAGGAGCCTGTACACAGCCAACCCACTGCCTGTGGCCCCTGCAGGGGTATGCTGGAGAAAAGACTCACAGACATGACATGAATAAACAAAACTTGAATCCTACCCTTACTAAATTCACTCTCTTTCGATCTAATCTTCGTTGTCCTTTCTCAACCCCTCTTCTTTCTTTCTTTCTCTCCGAAGGTGGACCTGGACGTCACTCTGCCAGGTGAGGGAGGGAAAGATCGACCCTTCAAGGTGTCCATTAAGTTTGTGTCTTTGGTCAGCTGGCACATGCTCCATGAGGTGCTGACTGGCCGCAGCATGCCTGATCCCCTGGAGCTGGACAAACCTATCAGCACCAACCCTGTGCACGCAGTGGATGTGGTGCTGCGACACCTGCCCTCCATGAAGTGAGCTGCTTTGGCCTGTTTGGTTTTTTTTTTTTTTTTTTGGTCATAAAGGTTTAGACATCTTGGTTCACCATTTATTGTGATTATTAGATAACTGGGAGATAATGTGACTGATCTTTAAAAGTCTCTAAGAGCAGATCCAGTCAAGAGGGAATAGCCCATTTATCCTTTGCTAATCTCCCCACTGTCATTTTCAGTCAGTGAACATACAGTCAAAAGATAGACAACACATTGTAAAAAAACAATCCCCCTGATACTCATTGTAAATACTATATATTTGTTTTGTCACAGCGGCACCAATATCAGCACTCTGATCCCAACGGAAATCAAACACAGCTTATATGTGCTCTCACAGAGCGCTATACTTGACCTCATACTGTCTTCCACTCGATATCACTTTCCCAAGCCCCAGCAAGAGCATAGTCGAACACAATATCACCGGTGCTTTAATGAAAATTTTCTTCAAAGCCTTATTAAAAAGCAGTTACATTGACACCTTTCATTTAGCCCTGTTCGCAGCCACCAGGGGCCTGTTATTGCACTGCAATGGCATCGTGACACATTGTCAGCCCAGGATTCACCAAGAAAAATGGAGCCCATGTACGATTATTAATGTGTCTCCCGGGCAGAGTAATAAGAGCTGAATGGGTCCAGATAGTGTCACCACCCTCTCATTTCACTGATGTAGTCTGAGGCCGTGTGGAAGAGCAGCTGAACGTGACGCTGGTTAAACACTTATTGACCTACATTCACAATTCAGGATGTTTGAACTTATCTTACATTACCTGTCATCTCCTGTGCCCTTTTCTACTCATGCCAGGTTCTTCAAATTTTCATTTTATCTTTGTTTCACGACCTCTGATTGTCTTAACCTCCCTTTTATCTTTTACTCCTTTAATCTCTTTGCACTTTTCTTACATTTGCTACTTTTTTCCATCTAGGTACACTCCGGTGGGTCGATCCTTCTTCTCAGCTCCAGAGGGCTATGACCATCCCCTGGGAGGTGGGAGGGAGGTTTGGTTCGGCTTTCATCAATCTGTGCGGCCTGCCATGTGGAAGATGATGCTTAACATTGATGGTGAGAACCAAATTCCACCTTGCATTTATTTTGCTGTGATGGCACCTCAGAGTTACAATAAGACCAGAAGCTGTTTGCTGCCTCAGACACAGTAAGAGCTCTGTTTCCTAATACAGCTGTGCGTATTCCAAAATATTGAAATATGTACAAGATTCAGAATATTTTCGTTGTAATTCAAGATGTACCGTCTTGTACAGTCATACAGAAATTGTCGTCTCCGCTCCTCTTTCACAGCTGGGTGAATGAGATTTTAATAATTAAACAGATGGATTAGAATGACATGGATCGGCCATGATAAAAGCTATTTTTAAGATTTGTGCCAGATCAATTTACCTAAAGTGATGCTATGTTTGGGGAAATTTAATAGCTGTGTTTAACATAAATCTAATGTAACAACATAAAACTATTTAATTTGAGCTGACTGTTGTCTGCAGGATACTCTCAAGGGTGCTTTTTTTATCGTCAGGGCGGCTGAAGCGCTGGGGTACCCAATAACTTTTTTATGAAGCAGCAGACCTTTCGTGGGCTTGAGAGTGAAACTATTAGATAAGCTTGGGCAGTATCCAGAAAGTTGTGGTGAAAGATGTTAGGTCATATGGCTAATCAATTAAATATCTGTCCCTCCAGGATTTTGAGGGCTGTTTCTGGGATTGTTATATCCTGAAATGCCCTATTTCACAGCTGCTTTTTCTCAAAAATTGTGATGAATGTTGTGATGTTTGCAGGAGCATGTTATTATGACCATTCAGTGTTTCCCACAGAACTACAATCTATTTGTAATGTTAGCTTTATGATGCTAACAGTTAGCCCTGTCACTGTGTATGTTATTGTCCCTGTCAAAGAGCACCGGTCCTTCAGCAGTAGTCTCATGATAAACAGAGACTGCAATGCAGTTTGGATTTGTTCTACAATAAAATATGGTTTCACCTGTTTTATATAGTCAAATTTGCAGTACAGTTGCAGTGATTGGACAAAATTGCAAGGTCGTGCAGAATTCACAGGGGTTGACTGAATTTTTTTCCAACAACAAAAGCGGTTTCTCAGCCACCAACATCTGCACATCATCTTCCTCCAGCCCACTGATGTGTCTGTATTCGCCACAGCAACAAGTGTTATGAGTTCCTCCAGGAGGAATCTACGGACAAAGGGCACTTATTTCCTATTTATTTATTATTCTATAGGCTATAAGTATTTAAACCCAGCAAGACTTGTCTTAGTTGGCTTATTGCATAATAGACACAGCACCGTGGGCTTGACAATGACATGCATGCTACGATTACTACAATTACTTATCACCGGCAGCTCAGCTTTTACTTTTTCTGTTGTTGTTTTTTTTACACAAATACCGACATATACCGCTTACCCCAGTGAAATCTAAGGAAGCTATAAAAAAAAAAGATAGGTACTGTCCAAGCCAAATGTTAGATATATGTGCTTTTTATTTTGGTTATTTCTCAATCAAATCAAAACTCTACTTGGTGCTTGGACTAACTGTGAAGGCTGTTAAATAAGTTTAGCATTACATGGCGATGACATTGCTCCTTCTCTGACATCACATATTATTTAGTTGTCAACCAGTAAGTTAGAACAGAGCCAATTCTGCTGGCTCAGACCCAGTTTGGGGGAAACGAATGGATAGGTTCAAGATGTAGTTCAGTAATTGGCTGTAGCACTGGTCCATTGTCAGTAAAAAGACTCTGTTTGATGAGCTGGCATCGGAGCTTCAGTCTGTTATTATTTGTGGAAAATAAGAGGCAGAAAGGGTGATGGAGAATGTGTTTTGCCATATGCACACTGCAGGAGGTTGCTGGAGACCAAGTCTCTGCTGACAAGAGAGAAAGTGTGTGAGTGAGAGTGTTAGAGGAACTTGGAGGAAGGTGGGTTTTTGGTTGGAAGGGAACTGACTAGTCAGTTGCTGTGGAGACAGAGGGCAGCTAGTATGTGTGTGTGTGTGTGTGCGTGTGTGTGAGTGCACGTGTGTGTTTGTGTGTGTGGTCGTGCCTGCATGAGTGAGACTGGTGGGTGTTGCCTGGGTCAGGAGGGTAGCAGCGTGGAGCATTTCCTTGAGACAGCTTTTGTTTTGCTCCAAGTGTTTGAAGCCTCTGTCTCTATTTGAATCTTTCCCTCTCTGCTTCTCCCTTTGTCTCATTTTCCCGCCCTCTCATCCTTCGAAAATCAATTGGTCGTCTCAAATCTCTTTTCTGCTGTTCAACAACAAACTAGAACTCCGAGCGTTTTCAAAGCATTTGTTTTCTAACTCTACTGCATGACATTGTGTGCTGGAAAAACAAAATATTAAGCCTATTTTAATACATGTGCATGAACAAACACTGCTTCCCACAAAATCCCATATATCACATAATTGCAATTACAGAGAAAATGGGACCTTTCAATTTTATATCTGCAAGAATGACTCATAAATACTTCCAAACACATAGAAATTAAATCACAATGCGTGGGGAGGACAAAGGGAAGTGACGTCTTTCATGCACGCCAGAGGTGTAAGGGAGTGTGTACACAATGCAGTCATCTGCCTCGTGAATGTGCGCCAGCAGTGCTGTCATCAAACACACAGCTGAGCCTTCCTAAACACTACAACTTCCTCATCTCTCTCTGTCCATTTTTGGATTTATTTCGATCGTACCTGTTGTTGTTTTACCGAGGATTTCTCTCTGATGTTGTGTGTCTGGCTCTGCCTTTTAATATTTAATCTCTCAGTGCCTCACTCTTTCCCATTTATTAAGAGAAAGTATTATCAGAACAAAAGGACCCTGCCTTTGACAGTGGGAGGATCTCCACACAGATTTGTACTGCATAAATAGCACTTCCTGTGTTTCATGAGTGTTTGTTTGTTGAGTGAAAATTTTAAAGAAGGTACAGACTGTATGGTGCAAAAATGAAGCGGATATGGCTGCTGTCATCGTGCACTGGTGATGTCATTGGAGCCAGAATCTGTGTCGTAATGATCTCTGTTCCTGCCCATACACCTGTCTGTGTCCAATCGTGACCAGTGCCATTGGTTGCAGACACACTGATTGACACACACAGGTGTAAATCATGATGCCTTCCCCTCTGTGTTTACTTTTTTTTTTTTTTTTTCTTTTAGTTTGGCTCATGTCCCATCAGCTAACATGGAGGGAGCAGGGTTTATGGGATATACTGTAGCCAGCCACCAGGGGATGATTGATTGAGATGTTTTGGCTTCTCTCTTAGGGAGCTGTCATGTCGTCCATCTTTATATACAGCTTATGGTTTTGAACATATGGGCCTCTGACAGAGTTATAGGAGTTGTTAGGACAGCTAATAATGTCAGTTGACAGAGTTTTTGAACTGCATAAAAGTTTTACATATCTGTTCAGACAGACATTAAACACACCATCCAGTTTAAACAATGATTTTACATTACATTACAACAATGATTCTGCATAACAGATTCATGTTGTCTTTTTTTTTTTTTTTGGTCTTAAATGACTCATGTCCTTGCCTTATCTTGCAGTGTCTGCCACCGCCTTCTACAAGGCTCAGCCAGTCATCCAGTTCATGTGTGAAGTGCTGGACATCCACAACATCGACGAGCAGCCTCGCCCTCTCACAGACTCGCACCGGGTCAAATTCACCAAAGAAATCAAAGGTACAGACGGGGCTGTAAAGTGTGCCTGCGTGTGAGAAGGAGAATTAAATCAGATGAATAAAAGTGCATTATGTGTGTGTGTGTGGGAGAGAGAGTGAGGATTTGAGCAGGAGCAGGGAGAGCGCATGTCGCAGCCATTCACACACACAGACACTTTCTTAGTGCTACTCCAACACTTTCTATTATTCACCAGGTTTGAAGGTGGAGGTGACGCACTGTGGAACCATGCGGAGGAAGTACCGCGTCTGCAACGTGACCCGTCGGCCTGCCAGCCATCAAACGTGAGTCAGCCGCCGGGCGGGCGAGGGAACAGGAGACTCTGGGCGGAGTGTGTGGATGGGATGGGGGCGGGGGAGCACAGAGCACAGAGGATGCGATCACCAGTTCACCAAACAAACCAGATAATAGCTGACTCATCTTACAACCATGTGGTCAGCATTAGTCATTCATTAGTAAGGTAGCCGTAATGTGTGTGGCTGCTGATCTTCAGTGTTTCCAGAGTCTTAATAAGAGTTAAATACCTCACTGTGTGTTACCCTTTAAATGGTGTTACATCACCATATTGCCTTGAAAAAGGATGCTCCATGTCTGTGGCAATGTGCCATCTAGCAATATGCTGTTAGAATAATAACTGCAAAGTTAATCATGTTTAAATAGTGATTTGAGAGGTTTGATAATAGATGGCTACAAACTTTTAAGTTGCTATTAATGCATGCTATGGCAATAATTTTATAAACAGTAATTGACTCACAGTCATTTGCCAGTTTAATAGGTACACCTTGTTAAATCTAATGCAGTGTAATACAGCAGTAACAATAAATCCTACCTTCATGAAGGTTCTAATGTTCAGTCATGATTATAAAGCTCAATAAACACTTCCACAAAACGGCTGCAACAAAAAATGAGCATTAAAACCTTCATGACGACAAGTTTTATTGGAGGGCTGTTGTATTAGAGTGCATTATTTTTTATAAACTGGCCAATGAGTGTATTTATCAGTCTGTCACTATTTGTTTACATTAAAGGGAAAATGTGTGCGGATGTCAGTCAGTGTTTATTGAAGCAATAAATTCCTCAGTGCATGATATATTGGAGAAAGCTGAATTCCTTTGCTTGCTGAGCTGTGTGGGCAGTGCCTACATGTACCAGGATGCATTGCATGCAAGCTTTGAAACATACTGGTTATGTTTTCCAGTTTATATTTGGGATCTCGAAGGTCTCCAGCTCAACTCTGTCCCTGTGAGGAGCAAAACTTTAATGCAGAGTATCACACATGGACTCTTAGGGTTGTCGTTGGCGACAGAATCCAACAAAAAGTGCCCAGGCTGAAATTCAGTGCAGCAGAATAATTCAGTTTCTGTGTGCATCAGTGGGCAATATGAGCAAAGGTATCACCAGTCAGTGTTTGCTCTGTGCAGCTCAGGTTCTGGAGAGTCCCTGCTGGCCGTATCTTCTTGCCTGGCCAGTACAGCCTTGGCTTCTCTCTGTTGCATTTCTTTAGCCAGATGCCGGCTCAAATAAAATCATCTGAATGTCTTATTCAGCCAAACATTGTAAAATGTATCCTTGTTCATAACATCCTCTGCATTCATAATTTGGGATGCCATTTTTTGCTGTTGAAAACATAGCTAGTTTGCAACACAGATGAAGAGGTATCTAGGGCACACCCCCTACCCAGAGGTGAAATCCAACCTGTAGTTCTTGCTGCATCCCAATACATCACTGTCATGTCAAATTTTAATGTTGGATGCAGCTGCACAATCAGCTTCCTCTGTCAATATGGCATGTACTGAGGAATTTATTGCTTCAATCAACTACATTTACCACTGACAATGATCGGACATCCACACAAAAGGTGGCAAATTTTCCATTTAAGTCATTCAGTCGTCCAGTAGAGATTTCATGTCTATGATGGCCTATTCTGTACAGAGAAATACGACCTATTCTGTCCTTATCCCATACATAGGGGCTACTTTGTTTCTGCTCTTCTGTCACTGGTAGAAATGTGGAAACTGGCCAAAACTATTCCTGTGCCACTAATTACAAATCCTATATTCTTGTTTCAACCATATTTTTATGACCCCAATCTGACTCAGAGATGTAATATCTCCACCACACAGTGAACACTTAGAAGTACATTGAAGTTGAAGTTCTAGGTCAGATAAGAGATGCTTGACAATATAATACCTTTGCATTTATAGCAAAACTGTCTGCATCACTGCTTTTCTTACATGTTTTTTTTTTATTTTAAACATAAAAATAAATCAGTCTATTTCAGTTACCCTCAGTCGGTGTCTAGTTTTTGGCTTTTGACATGAGATGCTCTTTTCTCTGCAGGTTCCCGCTACAGTTGGAAAACGGTCAGACTGTAGAGCGCACTGTAGCCCAGTACTTCAGGGAGAAGTACAACCTGCAGCTTAAGTACCCACATTTGCCCTGTCTACAAGTGGGCCAGGAGCAAAAGCACACCTACCTGCCCCTGGAGGTGAGGGAAAACAAGTTGTTGTCCTGTTTTTTTTCAGTTTCAACGTAACTCCAAATATGATAAAATGTACAGTGTATTGTCCACTGGGCAGCCCCCAGATGAGCCTGTGCATCAGCTGTATGAATAAGAAGGACAGCTGCATATAAAGCTCAAGTGCGCCAAGACCATCTTTTGCCAAATGAATAATAACTGAAATGATTAAACTTCTTTCTTTGTTTTCTTGCAGGTGTGTAACATTGTAGCTGGTCAACGGTGCATCAAGAAGCTGACAGATAATCAGACCTCCACTATGATCAAAGCCACAGCTCGCTCTGCACCCGACAGGCAGGAGGAGATCAGCAGGCTGGTGAGTTGGATCAGGATCTCTTCGATCACTCTGGAAAAGCCTGTTTGAATACTGAGATGATATCGACTATGTTTACATGCACACTAATACTCCACTATTGGTACAAATTTGACAATAATTTGAATTATATACGGGTTCCAAATAAGGCCTTTTTGCAAGTTTTGCATTCTCTGATTGAGACTTGGGATACGTTGGTATTATTCAGGTTTTAGGAGCATTCTTTGGACATTGTACAGTGTAGTCAGAATGTTTTTACCATGGTTTGTGACACACGGCCTCTTGTGTGTTTACAGTCAGCTCTTGTCATGGATGTTTGGTACACAAACTAACTCGCCAACAGTTTGCAAGACTGGATTAGACATGCATGCCCTTAAGAAGAGCCCACATTTTGGTCGGAAGGAGAAACACACTGACTTTTAAACATTACGAAAGACTTGAATATCAACATGTTTTTGGATATGCGAACATATCACAGTGCTGACCTTTTCAAGATGGCTGTTAAAGAATGAGAGAGGGAGGTTGTGTTCGCACGTACAAACAAGACAGCAGACATTGAAAAGCTTTGAAAAAAAAACAACATCAAAATGGCGCACGCGGCTGTGCCACTTTCCTTATTATGATGTGATTAATGACATGTTAGGGCACTTTAATTGCTGTATGCACAGCAGTACTAATTAAATATTTATTTTCATTATCCAGCTTAGCAGGAATATAGAGTGTAGATGTCAAATATTCCCTCAACATTAATAATGATAATACTAATAATAACAATGAGCAGACACATGCCAAGGTAGTATGGTTAAAATTGTTATCATTAAGTCATGTGTTTTCTTACTGATGGGAAAAATGGAGTTACAGACTTTTTTTTTTTTTAAAAAAAAAAAAGGGGTGAAGTCCGCACACAGTTGTAACTCCTCAAATGTTTATTATGTAAGATCAACGTTTTGATCACGTGGATGTTTGTCAGGATAAATGGAGTTACAGACCACAAAAACAAGGAGTGTTCGTGCATCATACACTGTCTGCGTTGCTAAGCTTATCAGGACTTGGTTGCCATGCTGCTCATCTTGATATCAAATTGCTTGTTTTGTAATCACCTCTCCCAGATTCTCATTTTATAATGTTAACAGAGGCATGTCTGCGTGCTCGTTCATTGCATTTGGCAATTACAAGGCGGGCCTAACTAGGGTCAACAAAATACCAGAGTCGTAATGGCTTTAGCGTGTGTGAGCCTACTACAGCCTCTGCAACGTATTGTTTATGGAAAGACTGACAGACTGTACACTGCCTCTGGTCACCATCAGATAAGCCATGCGCGTTTAGTACCTGCTGTTACCTTATTAAACCAAGTCTCCCTATCTTTTCACTCAGAAGCAAAATGACTAGACTTGCTTATAGGAAATCGTTGTAGACAGCAGCGTTTTTCATTTAGATGCAGAATTGCTGAAGACTGACGGAGCAGTGTGGGTGGAATAGCAGAGGTTGAGAGACAGGAAAGGACAAAACAAGCAGATAAGCTGTGTCTGTCAGAACCACATAATTAATTCTATCATAAATTTAGATGTCACGCCAGCTGGGCTGATCATGTACTGTGTGCTTGCAGTCATTTTGGATTAAGGTTCTGGCACCTGACATTTTGTAGCATGTCACCAGTTTACCATAACATTTCCTCTGCACTAACTGATAGCTTGGAAAACTAATACTCATACCTACCAGCAAGTACAGAAAAGCAATGCTTCATTACTGTTACAAGCATAGGAGCACGGTCTATCTAAAACAGGGGTGTCAAACATACGGCCTGCGGGCCAGAACCGACCCTCCAAAGGGTCTAATCCGTCCCACTGAATGACTAGACAAAGAGGTGCCAGGCTGTATGTGGCCCATGAATTAACATGAGTTTCTGATCTAAAACAACTTGGTATTCAACACAGTTTCGTAGACGTCACGTTTTGTGGTATAATGCCCACTGAACTCTTGCTGCACTTTGGATTTGGTCTTAAGAGGAATTAGAGCTGTGTCACAATACATTCATTTTGTCCGACTGTACAACATATAAGAAATAACTGTCGACAGTGGTAATTCACAACAAGTTTTTTCTAAATTTAGCTGCTGCTCTTAAAGCAGTAGTTCAGTTTTTGGGGAAATATGGTTGTTTGATGTGTGGTTGAAAGTTAGATGAGAAGAGGAAATCAGTATTGACTGATGGAAATGAAACTGCTGTTGCTCTTCTCATCTAACTCTTAGCAAGAAAGCAAATGAGCTTATTTCCCAAAATGTCAAACTATTCCTTTAACCAAAACAAGCCACAGTGAGTGAGCAAGTATTGGAAACTTTTAGTTAGTACAACACATGGCTGTATATTATAAGCTTTCAATACTACACTGGTCTTTACTCATGCTTAGCGGGTGCATTACACTTTCTTGTTGTCAGTCAGGGTTGTAAAAATTTCATCAATCCATAATTACTTATCATTAATTTTAATTTTTAATGATAATAAGACACATTTGTTGACATTCATTTTTTATTTATTCATGTTCATTTTTAATATGCTATGTAGTATGTACTGTTTGCATATACAGAACAAGCTTGTAGATTATGTTTGTATAAGGGTATGGAAAGAAAATATGAACCGAGGCAGTGACCGTTTGGTCATTCATGTCAACCATATGAAGCAGATTTGTTTCTCCAGTGACAGAAAAAGCATTTTGCAGTGGTATTTAGCTATAGAGCCTACTAATTACTAATTGCATCATGATATTTTTTATCAAATATCTTTGTTTTTTGCAACACTATATGAGCAACCAGTGTTTGGAAACAAATGTGCACGCTCATAGCACTAGTGGGCAAAAGCATCATTCTCATCACACAAAATATGGCACTTGCAAAGCAGTGGGTGGTCATGGCGAGCTGTCATGCTGGACGGATCGATAGAAATAGGCGTTCAACAAGGGATGATCGATCCACACTCTAAGAACATGTAGTTGCTTATTGCAAAACACAGGCAAATCCAATGACAATACTATTTGAACCTAGTCCGTATTGTTGCACAAGAACATGGAGGTAGATAACAGCTGTGAAAACTAAGAGGTGGACACTGAGATGAGATGATCTTATTTATAGTACACATTTCACTTCAGGTAAGTACTGTCAGCTAACAAATCAATCATAATTGACAAACATAAACGTAATCCTTTTCTTTAGAGCCACAGTGTGTAGGAATTTCTCCCATCTAACATTGAAATCATATATTGTATTCAAACAGATGGCGCACTCTAGCGCCTCACTGTTTCAAACACGTATTGCAACAACTGTAGCCGATGTGTACCAAAAAGCTATTATAACATTGATGAAACCATGTCATCCGATACTACACGGAGTACTCATTCAGGCTCCTACACAGACACACGCAACGCGAGTTGACAATGTGTTTACAACATAGGACTGTTGGGGCGGATGTAAATTGAAACAAACCAATTACGTCTTGTCCTTTGACAACTGACAAGTGGCTCAACCTCACACACCTCATCCCTCTCCTCGCATTACTGCGCCGCTAACAGCTGTTAGTGGCCAGCGGCACTACTGCCTCATAACAAAGTCCCACTCTTTGAGTTTAATGCAGGATCATGTATTATGCAGCATCACGGGAGATGGAATCCTCGTCGCCAAGAAAGTGCAAAAGGGAATCAAAAAGGCAGCGTGACCGGCGAATTAAAAAAACAAGGGTCAGCATTGGGGTTACCTTTCCCAGGTGGAGAGAGCTACTGAAGGAGAAAGGTAATACAATCACAGGCCAGCGCTAACAGCAGCTAATAGCCAACAGCGGCGCAGTGATGCGAGGAGAGGGACAAGGCTGTTAGCGACTGGCCGCTAACAGCGGCTAACAGCCAACAGCGGTGCTGGCCTGTGATTGCATTACCATTCTCCCTCAGCAGCTCTCTCTACCTGGGAAAGGCTACCCCGATGTGGGCCTTCGTTTTATTTCGCCGGTCACGCTGCCTTTTCTATTCCCTTTAGCGCTTTCTTGGCGACGAGGATTCCGTCTCCCATGATGCTGCATATACATGATCCTGCATTATGCTCAAAGAGTGGGACTTTGTTTCAGATTTGCCAGGGTAGTAGCAAAGCGCCTCTTGCTCCTCTCCTTCGGCTCCTCAGTCACGCCGTGTTGGCCTGGCTCTCAACGAAAATGCCGAAGGCGGTGCTGTATGTCCCTTGCTGGCGGATGTATTCTCAAGATGGCAAAACGTAATGGAACCCCACAGACAACTTACCCGCATAATGTACAAACAAATCCGAAATTCTCCTTTTAGGAGAATAAGTCAGATTATTGGTGGAGGTAATAGTACACCAGTGATGACATATTTATGAATGCAGACATCAATTTTTGCCAATAAACAACTGAAAATGTTACACAATGTCTCTTTAAAGTGAAAATTTAAGATGTCCTTATCTATAACATTAGTCAGTGTTATTGAGTCATGTTGGTTGCAGATGTGTTTAACTAGTTAACTTTGCCAGAAAGATGTCTAGTAATTTATGTAGTGCCTCGCTTTAATCACAATCAAGAGACTTAGCTGGCTAGTTTGTGCATGCTAATGTTAAACATGATTAAAGGGAGCCATTACATAAATTACTGGACAGCTTTCTGGCAGTGTTAGCTAGCTAAACATGTCTGCAACCAACATACTCAACAACAGTGACTGACATTATAGATAAGGACATCTAAAACTTTGCACTTTAAAGAAATGTTCACCTTTTTGTAGGTTAATTAAGATTCATTTGTTAGCTGATGTTACTTGCATGTAGTGTGTACCACAAAAAATTTGATTGTCCAGTTCTTCTGTTCACAGCTGTTATCCACCTGTGTCTCCTTTGATGATGATGTCAAAGAAAGGTCAAAGACAGGGCTAGGCAACAGCTAATTAATATGCAGGACAGGGTGTGAATTATTGCTCTAAACTGTCAGAATGACGGACAGCCTTCAGAGTTTTCCATCATTGTTAAAAACATTCAGTCAATGACGGAAAATATTTGTTCAACACGACCTCTGCTCCTGTTGGCATTAACTACCTTGGCCTGACCCTGTATCCAATGTTCCCCTGCAGGTACGCAGTGCCAACTACGAGGCAGATCCTTTTGTGCAGGAATTCCAGTTCAAGGTGCGCGACGAGATGGCCCACGTGACGGGGCGAGTGCTACCCGCCCCCATGCTGCAGTACGGCGGCAGGGTGAGCACAGAGCACTTTATGGTACCCTTCCTTTAAATCACGCCCATTCTCTCTGTTTGTCTGACACGCTCTCCCCTTCCTCAGCCTTTTACTCCACTGTCTCTAAGGGGAACTAACTCACTGGCTTCTGTTTGTACTTCATGGTGTCAGGGTTTTTTTGGGCTTTTTTTTTGTGGTTGAGTTTCAGTAGTTCAAACTTGATTACAACATTAAAAAGAGACAATTCATTTCTGTTGTGTTTTTGAGAGGGATAAACAGGACAGGAAACATCTCTGTCTGAGCACTATTCAGACGGGATTAGTTTTACATGGGCACGTGGGGTAATGTCACTTTACCACAGGACGTCAGTAATATTAATGCCTGATTTGCACGGGATAAGAAATATCAGTAAAACTACCACAAGTGGGAGGGGTAAATCCATTCATGCACCGCCGTCCCCTCCTGCCGTCATGTGCGTATGATAGGACTGTCAAAAGCACCATGAAATTGAGTTCGAATATTTTCGAATTACTTTAGTAGAGTTCGAATAATATTAGAATTTATTATTAGTAATAGTATTAGTAGGCTATTAGTATTAGTATTATTTTATTTATTTATTTATTTTTTTACACCCCCCCCCCCCCCAAAAAAAAATTAGATGCTTATTGCTGACGCAATATGAATGTGACACTCAGATGAAAACACCCATTCTGACCTCACTGAAGTGCCAGGTGTGCTCAAATTCTGCCTCGCTATCTGAGCAATGTTTGGATACTTCAGTGCGTAGTTTCCCACCACAAGAGTGGATCCTGACCGGCTCGTAGTGGTGTCTCATTCTGGTAACATTTCATCTCTTCTTCAAAAAGGGTAGGCAGGGAGGCAGCAGGTGCACCACTCTCCCTGTATGTCTCCCCAAACAGGTCACACATCGCGGACAGCGCAGTGGGTGGTGTTGGTGCAGCTGGCTCCTCCGTCGGCGCCTCTCCCTCCCTCTGCGTCCCGAATGGGATTCGCTGTGATATACAACATTATTGATAGTATTAATTAATTATTAATGATATTCAAATGATCAAATTTAGGTTCGAACTTATATAAAAAATATAAAATATATATATTCGAATATATTTCTAACTTAGGGCTGTCAAAAAAAAAAATCTAACACACATATTTACAGCTGGTCTATTCGCACAGGATTAGTATTACCTGAGGTAATTGTCCGGGACCCTTTTACAGAAGGTAAAAGTCGCGGTAATCTTTACTGACATTGTGCGGTAATGATTACTGACATGGCACATTCGGACGGGACTAAAATCTCTGGTAATTATTAGTTTACCCCACGTCCCTATATAAAACTAATCCCGTCCGAATAGGGCTTTTGAATTGAAAAATAATCCCCAAATCATGTTTGGATAGCTGAAGTATATAACCTTTGCCAGCATTTGCCTCATATTAATTTTCCTTGGTGAAGTCAAAAAGAGGTAAGCTGGAGAGGTTTCCAAAAATTGCATAACTTACTGGGACTGAACCACTGGGTTGATTAACATCTGTTTGTTTATCTCCTCAGAGGAGACACGCCTTCACAGTACTGTTATACATTTGGATGTGTATCAGTGAGAACTATGACAACTATGACACTGTTATGCACTCTTTGTTGTGCAATACACAAACTAAATTTCATTTTACATACTATAGATTGCATCACAGAGCATCACACTACCTTTATGATGAAATTCAACTTAATAATGTGTGTTATTTATTACAAAATTATCACATACTTTTCCACAATGCATGTTTCTTTGACTGACATGTTTCTTTTTATTTCAAAGTGTGACTTTATGTACAAAAATGACTGTTAATACATTTTGGTATGGATGAAGTGTGTTTGGGTTCTGTGGGTTTTCAGAAAGTAAATGTGTGTATGTGTATGAGTGAGTTTGTGTGTGAGTGCGTGCGTGTGTGCGTGCACACTTGTCTTTCTGCTTCTTCAAGCGTGAGACTGTATGAACAGTACGAATGTGAGTGTTTGCCCACATAATCACGAGTACATGTGGTGAGACTGCAATGTTGTTTCAGAACCGCACGGTAGCCACGCCCAGCCACGGGGTGTGGGACATGAGGGGGAAGCAGTTCCACACCGGGGTGGAGATCAAGATGTGGGCCATCGCCTGCTTCGCCACACAGAGGCAGTGTCGGGAAGAAATACTAAAGTATGATTATTTGCAATTGTTTTTTTTTCCTGTACAGTTTTCAGAAGTCCTTTTCAGAGACTATGCTGTCATTGTGCGTGCAGCGATGAAGCTCACTGAAGTATATTCATGAAAATTTGAATGATATGAATGTTAGATATGCAAATCATTTATCTATTTTGCCTCCCTCATTAATATTAGTTAGAGATTATTTTATTTGTAAATTTTTGTCTCAGTAGATTGTAAACAGCATGAGTTAATCATCTCTGTTTCAAATGATCACTTAAAGAAGGAAGCATCTATTATCTCAGCAGTGTGCAGATAGCCATGTTGTTTCTGCAGCAAGCCTGACAATTTTATTCATATTTTACTGTACTGGGTAATACCAGAAGGACAGTGCACATTCCAAATAACCGTATCTGTGTCAGAGGTGGACACAAAGATATTTTTTGTCTGCACTTTCATGGCCAGATGTGAAAGTGTGCCCCAAAAATTGCAAACTGCCTTATGCTGCATGGGAAAAATGCCAAGATACACTTAAATTAGATTTTTGGCACTGTAGGATAATACCAGCTAAACAATAACCATATTTTATGTTGTGCTGACAACATTCTCGCAGATGTCTGTGCTCATTATTTTCCAAGCAAAAAAGGCACAAGCTTGCAGATTTGATTGTAGTTGATGTCACCATTGCGTTGACTCGTCATCCTGACTTCCTGCTTTGTCCTGCTTTGTAGGGGTTTCACAGACCAGCTACGCAAGATCTCCAAAGATGCTGGGATGCCCATCCAGGGCCAGCCGTGCTTCTGTAAATACGCCCAGGGAGCGGACAGCGTGGAGCCCATGTTCAGACACCTGAAGAACACCTACGCCGGACTGCAGCTCATCATTGTCATTCTGCCGGGAAAGACTCCTGTCTATGGTTAGAAAGCTGCTTATAATAAGTTTCATATTCTTCTGTGTGCTTAGTAACTCACACTAACTTTGATTCTAGCTTCTCTATTCATCGTCGTCGTAGTATACAGTCCTGCCGCATGTACACGTTAGTGCATGTGAGTCGCTGTATGTCTGCCGCCTTGCACTGCAAGGATAACATATCTTGAGAATTTTAAAGATTATAAAACTGTTTCCTTTTCTGATGTTCACTTTTTGTAACTACCTATAGCGGAGGTAAAGCGTGTGGGGGACACCCTCTTGGGCATGGCCACGCAGTGTGTCCAGGTGAAGAACGTGGTGAAGACGTCACCTCAGACCCTCTCCAACCTCTGCCTCAAGATCAATGTGAAGCTGGGAGGCATCAACAACATTCTGGTCCCTCACCAACGGTCAGTGGCGCTCTCTTCATTCAACTATTGTTTAGTGTCAGAATATGAATATTTGTCACATGTACACAACTTTGCGTGACATGTACAAACATTAAAAAATAAATAACCCACACACTATAGTAATTAACATGGTGCTATGTGAGGAAACAGTCTATAGATTGTCATGTAACTCGTTGTAATTACTGTCTGTGTTATGCCTCTCCATCAATAGACCATCAGTGTTTCAGCAGCCAGTTATCTTCTTGGGAGCAGACGTTACACACCCACCTGCTGGAGATGGGAAGAAGCCTTCAATTGCAGCAGTAAGTTTCATCTCAGTTTCACACCTGACCTTCTGGTTCAATTTATTAACTTACTGTTTTTCCTGACATTCTCTTTTTTATTGACCGGTCAGTTGATGCAATCTATCACCGTGCCCCCCTCACTTTTCCAGGTGGTAGGCAGTATGGACGCCCACCCCAGCAGGTACTGTGCCACTGTGCGGGTCCAGAGGCCGAGGCAGGAGGTCATTCAGGACTTGGCCTCCATGGTGCGGGAGCTGCTCATCCAGTTCTACAAGTCGACCCGCTACAAGCCCACCAGGATCATTTTCTACAGGGATGGAGTTTCAGAAGGCCAGTTCAGACAGGTCAGCCCCCACTTTGTCTCACAAAATGACTGTCTGGAGTTGAAGTGTGGATAGAACAGCAGGCAGCAGCCAAAATTCTGTTGAATTTTGCTTGCAGAATTTTCCTTGCTTTGTTAAATGAGTCATATTTAAGATGTTGTAGACAGAGACAGTAGGATTTGGTAGTTGTTGGCTACGTAGCTCTGACTTCTAATCAACATGTATGAGCATATTCAAAATATTCTGTTTTTCATTTCCAAGTTTTCTTGCATCTGAACTATATAGTATAGTTGGAATGCAAGAAAACTATATACCATACTTTTATATAGTATGTATACAATACAATATATACAACACTATATCTAACTATAATTATAATTAGAGGTGACATTTTTTATATCACGACCATCGTGACCGGCATCATCAGTATTATCACAGTATTGACCCGCTCTACCTCTGAACCACAGCCTCACTCCATTCTTCATTTTGTATGGGTCACATCCAACATGAGTTTCAGTCAAAATATAAAAGGCAGTTCTACTCATGCACATTCACCCAGCCAAAAACAATACAGCAGTAGTTTCAGTCGTGCACCCAGTGGCACACAAAACAGTTAGAATGCACTTGACTTGACTTCTGGGGAGTTTTTCCTTATTCGCTGTGAGTGTCCAAGGACAGAGGGTGTCGTATATTGTAAAGCACTCTAAAGCTAATTGTGATTTTTGATATTAGGCTATATAAATTAAATCGAATTGAATTAAACCGACTCTTGTATGCTTTTATTTGCTCACCGTGTAATGTTAGTAATGTTAAGAGGTCTAAGGGACAAGGTCATTTGTAATGACGATCGTGTCCACACCGGGCAAAGCAGACAAGTTGTGGGGAAAATCCATTTTCTTCATTTTGTATGGATCACATCCAACATGAGTTTCAAATTTCTGATGATACCTGCTGCCTGCAAGTTCATCCAGACCTTTAATGTAGTCACTTTCCTCTGTATCCAGTTCTCGCAGTAAATAGATGTATCACTTCCTGTCCTCCATTTGAATTTTGCGCATCAAAATAGTCATGTGATTGCAGTTATGTGAGTGGTTTCACAGTAGGCCTGCAGAGAAACACAGTTAGACATCCATATATGATAGAATACCGTTGAACTAAAATGACACACATAGATGAAGACAAACTGTTTATACTGTGCAGAGTATGAAGAATATAGTTGAAAGTGTTTTTCTAAGAGTAGTTTTCTAAACATGTCGTCTTCTTCTTCTTCTTCTTCTTCTTCTTCTTCTTCTTCTTCTTCTTCAGGTGCTGTATTATGAGCTGCTGGCCATTCGTGAGGCCTGCATCAGCCTGGAGAAGGAGTACCAGCCAGGCATCACCTACATTGTTGTGCAAAAACGCCACCATACACGCCTCTTCTGTGCCGACCGCAACGAGAGAGTGAGTCCCTGCCACACATACACAGACACAAGCGCGCTGTTGCTCTCTTTAAGTATGACACAGCAATGGTCCCCATTAAAGTCAGTACAGTGTGTTATGTGTTAGTCCATATTCTATTTTATGCTCTGTGCCAGCACGTTAAGTACTCGAAATGGGCCTCCTTAATTACCTTTTGTTGTCAATTGGACTGTTCACCCTCCTAACCCCTGTAATTACATTCGATTAAAGCATTAGGGCCCAATGCAAACTGAGAGCTCTGGAGTGGCACTCAAGGCCCCCTAGAGTAAGACTCAGTTAGTAACAACCTTATTTTCTGTGCAGAGCATTAGGCTCTCCAGAGCATTAGGCCTTTAATCGGTTGATTGGGAAGCACTTGGTAAACCTTCGCCTGCCTCGGTGCATCAACTAGTCCTTTTTTTCCTGACATCATTTAGGGCTTTAAAAGCTTTGTTTCCTGCTGCTCTTTTCCTGCATCTTCCATTTTCTGTTCCAGTGTTTTTGTTTCATGGTAAAACGTGGAGGAAAAAGTGCATTAGTGGGGACTAACTGACCATAACGTTGCTTTTGTCAGGTTGGACGCAGTGGAAACATTCCTGCTGGTACTACCGTGGATACGGACATCACGCACCCCTACGAGTTTGACTTTTACCTCTGCAGTCACGCTGGAATACAGGTTAGACCAACGTTTTGTCTTCTCTGCCCAACCTGCTGCCCTTTTCCCCTCTCCTTCACTTCTGAACACTGTGTGGTTTTGTGTTCTTGTAAATAGATAAAAAAAAAATGGCCGCAGGAGCAAGGAGGAAATACTCCTCGTTTTTTCCCTTTCCTGTTATTATTTGAAGTTAGATCCCTAGGAACTGACAAAGTGGTGCCAACTGCATCAAAAATCCAATGCCAGGAGCTACCGTCCCTTACTGAGAGTTACACCATTATGCCATGGAAAACAGGCAACAAGCTTATGCAAGACTTCTGTCTTCCAGCTAATCATGTTTTTTAACTTCCTCCTTGAATAAAAAAGACTAAGTATTAGAACTAGGACAGCGAGGTTCTGTAACAGCACTTAGCCAAAAGCTGTTTGTGTCTTTAACTCATAAATCACCATTGTGCTGTTGTGTTTCTTGTCCATAAGACACTGTAACAGTTTATATACAGCAATATAAATCACAGGTGATTTGTGGTGCTGATAGCATCCCTATGGGAATGACTATTTTATTTATTTATCCAGTTTTCTATGCAAAGGTTCAGTGTTTTTGATAGTGGTCATTTAATGTATTTGCCACTTGCTTTACGTCTTAGTGTAGTTATATGATGTCCTGAGGTTTATGTTTTCTGTTTTCTTTGAGTCCACTAATGTTTTAATGGCAATAACAAAGCTGTATCTTAATTATGAATTGTAATAATAATACAAATGTGTCATTTAATTCTCTTCTTTCAGGGCACCAGTCGGCCCTCCCATTACCATGTACTGTGGGACGACAATTGTTTCACCGCTGACGAGTTCCAGCTGCTCACCTACCAGTTGTGCCACACCTACGTGCGCTGTACCCGCTCAGTCTCCATCCCTGCGCCAGCCTACTATGCCCACCTGGTGGCCTTCCGTGCCCGCTACCATCTGGTGGACAAAGAACATGACAGGTGAGAAAGAGAGTGGGTGCGGAGAAAAAACAAGAGGGTCTTCTGTTTTGACTCTAGGTGTGAAGGTCCTGAACTCTGAAGTGTTATTTTTATAGAGAAGTGCTTGATAGCATTTGTCTTGTAGAATGTGCCCAGTTTTCCTGCATGTTTGTGTCATCCATCATCACCGCTCTTCTCCTCTCCTCTCTGCAGCGCTGAGGGCAGCCATGTGTCTGGTCAGAGTAACGGTCGGGACCCCCAGGCGCTGGCCAAAGCTGTTCAGATTCACCACGACACCCTGAGGACCATGTACTTCGCCTGAGCTACACCAACCCTCCCCAACCATTGCCACCCTTTTACATAAACACAAACACACACAGACACAACCATGCACACCTGGCTTGCCAGTCAAGGAGTCCTCATATGTGCAAGTCCCGCCGCCCCCCCCACGCCTAGTCAATCCGGACCTGACACTGTGCAGAGGAGCAGGGAGGAGGGAGGGGAGGAGGCACCCCCACACTGGACTGAGGATGCAAACGCTGCTTTAAAAACAAACAAGAGAGAAACTCAGCACTATTATGCAATATTAAACCAGCCAACTAGTTTATTTCCACCCTTATCAGGCCCCCTTCTCATTGCCCCTCCTATCTGTTCTTTCCTGTTTGTCTCCTTTACTTGTGGCCTAGTGGGTGTTTTTCTCCTTTGTTTTACTCTTCCCTGCCTTTGGCACAGTTCTCCTTTATAATCTACTAACCTGCTCCTTTGCCATCTCCAGTACCTCAAGTCAGTTTGAGCAGCAGCACTTTTACATTTTGTCGACTCTCCCCAGTGTTTGAAACGAGGGAGCAGAGGAGGAAGGGTCCGACTCTGGAGCTGTTGTGTTGGTGTGTCATTGGACCAGAGGTCCTCCCAGTTGCCACTTTTATTTTTTATTTTTCCTCTTATCTCCTCTGTTCTGTCACTTTTTCACTTGTGTGTGAAATCACCAGGTTCTTGTATGGAGCAACATGTTCTTTTGAGCACACTGCCACCTGTTGGCTACGAGGTATAAATGCCCCTTTAAAGTCACAACAAGAAGTTGTTGTCTTCTAAGGTTTTAGATCGGTTTTGATTTATCTTTAGCAGTCAGCTGTCACAGACAAACAGGGGCAGTTTATATTGGCTGATATATCAATTGCAGCCATCTATGGATTTTATTTAAAGTATAACACTGTTATTTGATTCTAGTTGTTATTTTTCTTCTACCTTATGTGAAACATTTTACGATTATGACTTCTTTTTTTTTTTAATCATTTAAATCATGTAAGCTCATGTTTTTAATCTTGGTAGTCGTCATACATTCATTTCCCTCAGTGCTTAATCTCACGTTTCCCTCTCGAGTTTGAGATGGTGGGTAAAAAGAGATCACGTCGATGGTTTCCTCTAGTGCAATAATCAGTTGAACGAAGGGAAGTGGATTTTAGGGGACTTCAATGATTCAAACGAACAGTTAGACATTTCATTTGAAAGTGAGTGTCCTCGAAAGGCGAACGGTTTGCCACTTGTCAGGCACTTTCATGTATTGCTCCTCTGTGAGACGATTGATCAGCATGTTTTATGAGTTTGCCCTTGCTGTTGGGCAAAAATGGTGCAACTGCAGTTTTGGTGATTTTCATGTTTTTACTTGAATTGAAGGATTTTATGCGCCTCTGTGGTTCGAGAATACTTTATCATCAACGGGCATAATTTCAGAATTCCTGATCCTCAGTTTGCTCATGAGGCTGATTTACTTAATTCCTAAGAGTAACAAATGTTTTTGCCTCATGGCAGCAAAGTTGAGTGTAAAGGCCATAAAGAGGTAGTATTCAAGTGCCTGGTGGAAGTTAAGTGTTAAATGGTCAAAAGCTGCATACGATCCTATTGCAGTGGGGTGAAATAATCCAAAAGCATATTCCAACAAATGGACAGCATAAGATGGTTTCAAGCAAGAAAGTTTCACCCGATGCCTCTTATTCTCCAGGACCTTTCTGTACATCTCATTCAAATCATCCTAAGATGAATATATTTATTGTGTTTGCCTATTACAGCAGTGTTAGCTGTTGGCTTTGCTTCGGAGCAGCATACAAGCAAAGCAGGCTGAGTCGTCTTTTTGCTTAATCTTCACCAGACATGGATCCAGCTGCTACAGTGTGTTTGTACCTAAAAGGCCGGGTTCATGGGCATGGAGTCAGCCTCGTCGTAAACTAATTATTTCAATAATCTTTTAGTAGAAATCCTGCGTCCAGGACTAGGTTTGATTCCTGTCCATGAAACCGGCCCAAAGTTGTGACTTGCTTTACAACAGCGCGGAGGAGTTAAATTAGTGACCAGTATTTGCAGCAGACGTAGAGCTGACTCTTGATATGACATGTGCGTCTGGATTGTAGTTGCAACTTAGCTCCTCTGTGCCGCTGAAGCTGGTCTGGGGGGTGTTTTTAAAAGTAATCTGCACTAAAAGAAGCTGTGTTTCGGGACTGAACACAGGTGTGGTGCTACTCTGTCTGAATTAGAATCTGAAGCTGAACCTCTATATGAGACTCTAGATGAGCAGGTGGGTACAGGGAAGCAGAAAAAAAAAACGGTAAACCTCACTCACTTACGGACAGGAGAAGGTCCCACTGCTATAGTTGGTGCTGGAGATTTAGAATTTCACTCGGTAGATACGATCAGCATTGAGAACCTGTAAACGGTACAGTGGCAGGTGTGCCCTCGGTCTGTGAGGTATAATGTCGGGTCGTGCATCCGCTGTTGCATTCGACTGCCTTTTACAGGCTAGCCTTCCAGCGTGGAAGCCCATGGTTGTGGGTTTGAGCCTTCATGATTTCACTAGTGTCTGAAAGCCTTTTTAAAAGCCAGATCGAAAGTATATTTGTACATTTTAAATTATGTAATGCACACCACTTATTTTTGCTAACAGAAAAAAAGTAGTCTAATTATTAATCTTAGTAATAAATGTATCATAATAAGTAATGGTTAAAAAGGTATAATAACAAAATTTTATTATTGCAATAGACTGTTGACTTGTTCCTGTGTCACTGTATAGTTTATGTGTGAACAATTGTGGGGTTGTTGAAACTAGTGACGTGTGTTTGGACTGTCATACTGTTATTGATAGGGATGTGGACTTAAACCGCCTCTTGCTTTGGTGTTTGGAAAAAAAAAGCTGCAAGATGTTAAATGCTTATTTCTCACCTTTTTTGTGTATGTGCTCGTACAGTTGGAGGTTTGTCGTAGAGGAGAGAACCTAGAGAGAGAAAATATTACATACTGTACTCTGAAAGATTTCGTATGAAGACGTCGCGTCTCTATTGTGACGACAAACGGTGGCATAGAAGAAGAGTCGACTGATGTATTGAGTTTCTGCTCTCGAATGTTCACTACAACTGATGCTGACGGCTACTCCTTATCAGGAAGGAGAGTGAAAAGGAACGTGGTTTTGAAAGTGTTGCTGATCCATTTCAAGGACACGTGTGATCAAAGAATATCGTAACAAGGGGTTGTAGTTCTCTATTCCTTTGTGTTATAGCCTCGGGGGGATTTACGTCGCATCACAACCTCTGTTGCTTTCCTCAGACTCCTCTCCTTACACGAGCCACTTCATGTGCTCGCAAACACAAAGAGTTACCCTCCCGGTAAATCTGCGGTGTGACAAAGCCTGTAATCTCATTGTTGCTCTCGTTCCCCTTCGCTCACGAACATTTACTCCCCTGTGCCAGAGGACTACATTCCTAGGCAGTACAATCCCATCCGACCCCCCTTGGAGGTGTGAAAAACATTAGAGCTGAAGGACAATAGTGGGGTCCGGTCAGTAAGATACAGTGGGTTCTGTTTTTCATCAAGTATGTGTGTTTTAGACAGAATGAAAGCGGAACGATGATAACTGTATGCGGCAGGTTTTGTTGGAAGTTGAACAAGTCTGGAGGTTGATTGCGAGAATCCATTTATAACTATCTCTGCTGACGGTAATGGATGTTCAGTTTGTGTATAAACTACGCTCTCAATGGCAGTTGAACACATGTTTACATAGCAGATGTGTTTGCCTCGCTTACAACTGAAATGTCATCAGCTCTGCTTTGCAAATATCAGCCAGTAGAGAAGTGACCTAACATGAGCAAGACCATTTGGAGCGGAACGCTCGAAGGGATACGAAGACATTGTTTATTTGCTCAATTTGTCCTCAGCAGACATCTGTGTTACACAGCGGGGGAACAGACTTGTTTGTCCTCACACTTCTATTAAAATGACTTGTTAGACGTGATTGAAATGAAAGGGTAGGCTCAGCTCACAGCTCGCTGTGGCCTTTGGCTCTCAATTAGGATTGCTAACAATACAGACAAGTGTTTTTATGGAAGCTGAGGAACAAACTGCGGTACCTGCAAAGTGACAACTGTCTGGTGAAGAAAAATAGCCAAATTAGCTCCAAAAAGGTCAATGTCTCCCTCTTTAAGTGGAAGTGAAGGTGTGTTCCATTTCGAGTAATCGGTCAATATCCCTGGTTTTGGTTGCTCTCTGTTTGCAGTGGAAGGTAGCAATGGAGTGAGATAAAAGTCCACAGAAAGTGCCTTTCCTCTTGATGGTGCTGTAAATTGAAAGATAAAATGTAAAATCAAAGAAACAGAATCTCCTTTTCAAGAAAACATTGCAGTGCAGGAGCGGCTGCATTTACACACACTCACTGTTTGTTTCTTAGAGAGGGCGATGCAAACTCATGTTTCATGTATTTAGACATTAAGCCTACATAGAAATAGAATATATGCCAAGTATATGGTTGTGGTTGAGCTTTTCGCTTGCTGGTGCATTTAGTGTCTTGGACCAATGGTGTCGTTGGTACAGTGGAATGTGTGTTCGGGCGGGTGGGTGGGTGGCGGGGTGGTCGGGGGTCATAGCTGACACTAGCGTGGTGTAACACAGCCCAGCCCATGAATGACAAACATAGCACAGCACTTTAGAGACTGCCACTCTCACGCAGACACATAGCCAAGAGGTTTCAATCTCTGTCCCTCCAGTCTCCCTTCCTTCCTCCCAAAGAGGCGGAGGAGGAGGAGAGGATCCAAACCTCAGTGTAAACGAGGAGTCGAAGGGATGTGTGTTACCAAACAAAGCAGTCGGTTGTTAAAAGTGTGCCTCATGCTCTCGTGACTTTGTTGGTGGCTCGGTTGAGTCAGCCTGCTCTCGGGTGGTGGTTTCCCCTCTGGAGTTACCACTCGACACTTTGTTACAGCTAGGGCTGGGTGTCAAAACACGGTATCAGCACCTACCAAATTTTGGCATCGACATTTTGAAGCATCTAAAAGAGACAAAGCAGTCCAGAGGTTTTTACAGTAGTCGAATCTTGCACTGAGGATTCAGTTTTCTTCTTGAAGGGCATTTTTACTAAGAAAAGCGACATAAGTGTGACAGAAAACTTGATAGATAAAAAGCATGAATGACTGAAAATAACTTAGTCTGCTGTTTAGTGAAGTCCGCGTTCATCCAAGTGTCATTTTACAGCAGGTACAGAGATGAAAATAAAAGAACCAGTGTCAGTATTTAAAGTTTTCTCATGATGCCCAGCCCTAGTAGCAGCCCATGGCATTCTTTCATCCTAGTGCAATGCCCTGCCATGTGTCTTGTCCCCGATGGAGGGAATTTGTGCCCAGCAGTATCCCTGTCTTGAGCCGGTAGGGTGTCGACTGAAAACCAAGGGTGGTCTGTAGGTCTGTGGGTACCTTTTCAGTCCAGGGGGTGAAATCTTTCTATTACAAGAGATCTCAAAAATAGAAAAAAACAAAAAACACTGCACCTCACTTACCTTGGTATGCTGCATATGTTATACTACATGAAAGAAAACTGCAAATTGCTTTTATTATGACATATAATGCTTGAGTAATGCCTGATTGCGATATTCTTATACGGTAACTATTTTAGAGTCAAAATAAGTATAACTGTAAAAAATATTCTCTGTTTTGTCTTAACACTTATCCGATTTTGAGAAATTGTTCTTGAGCCGACTTTTATTTTGTTGTCCTATTTAAATGTGTCGTTCTTTAAATTTATATATGAAATATATATATGCGGAATATTTTATGGTGTATTTATTGAGAGTGCATTCAAGCGGCTGGAGTCTCCGCATCATATTGCAGCATGGTGGGGGCGGAGCCAGGAGGACGAGGCCTTTAGCCCCTCCCCCTCCATGTTGACGCCTTATTCTCCAAGACACGCAAGCACAACAATATGGAGGGGGGTGCGAGGTGGAGGAAATGGACGAGGTGGATTTGACCTGGCGATATTCACAGGTCAACTCTCCCTCCTTCTTTCCTTTAATAATCTTTACCCTCCACTCTTCTTTGACCACCTGAGAAGGCCAAATGCCAACCCCCACATGTTGCAGCTCATCTCTGACGAAGGGAACCATTTCTGAACCACACTGACTTGAGTGTCGAATAGCTGACTTTTTTTTTTTTTTTTTCATCCCAAGCTGCTAATTGGTATGTTAGCCATGTAAGTTCCCGGAGCCAGTAAAAAAGGGCAGGTGGGACAATTGTAAAATTGAAAAAAGAAAAGCAGCAGGGGAAGGAAGGAAAGATGTTGGAAAAGCAGATTTCTCTGGATCACGGTGAAAGTGTTTAGCGTAGGCGTCGCTTCTTTCCTCTTAAATCGTCTCCTGTCCATTGTTTTTTCCTGTGCCAGAACATTTTACAGCAGGAACAGGTCTCATTCCACGAGTAAAAGACATGCCTCAGCCTTAAGTGCGTTTCTTACATAATCGTCAGATTTCTATGTGACTTTGCGATGCCTGTGTTGGGTGGCCTACCAAGAAAACAAGCCTACGTACTTGATCTGCCCTGATTCCCCAACCGGCATCCTCATCTCTTCTCGTTTCTCGTGTAAACCACTAACATTGCAACAGAACTTACTGAACTCTGATGTACGAACAAGCGTAAGCTTTCAAAGATCGCTCTGTCCCATTTGTACTGATGTCAGAACAGAATCAAGGTCCGGGTCAGATGGCGTTTGGAAACAATTCTTGGCATTTGTTTAAACCAGATGAGCAGTGCGTACTGCCTCAGGACAATTCAGCTATCATCATAAAATTGTGAATGGCATGAAAACATTTGCTCAGTAGACTTTTATACACCTCCCTGTGTTTGTGTCGTTAATGGCAAATCCAAAGAACAGTATTTTCAGATCCAGTCTGACCCGGGCCTGACAGGAACCAGAGGGTTCCCCAGAGTGCTGGATTACAGAGACCTGTGCCTGTATAATGAACCAAGGATGAACTGCATTGTGATGAATTGCTGTTCTTTTTTTTATTATTATTATTGTTATTATTTTATTTTGTTGGTTGTCCCTCACCCCTCTTGGAGGATCAGAGACATGGAGCTTTTGAGTGTTGTCAATCCTGTCCCAAAGTAAATAGGCCCTCTGTCCTTTTAAATCAAATCATTTTGGTTTAACACACGTTTACTGTAATGTTTACTCCCATGGCGATCAGATGTTTGACCTGTTTTCATCCCATTAGCATTCCAATAATGACTTTGAACCAAATATTGCACAAGAGATTAGGCCCCTGGTGCCGCTTTTCCCTTGTATACACACACAATGGTTTTGAAGACAGATATTTGACAGTGGCCAAGGATTTGAAATATTTTCTGTGTACACTGATTGTTCAGATTGTTTTTTGTTTTTTTTCCAATGTAGCATCACTCTTGTGTCAGTCTTATTTCAAACTAAAGATCTTGGACTCTGATACCTCTGAGTGATGCACCAGCAAACGGATGGATGTATACATTGAACAGTGAACCTTCACCACCAGATGATCCATGTCTCAGTCTCTCTGTATGTTGCAAAGGCTCTGTTGTACCAACAGCTCTATTCCTCTCAGTTTTAAATGTCTCTTTCTTTTGTAACTCTCTCTTATAGGTTGTTGGCCTTTTAGTGTTGCTTTGCTTCAGTTTGAAGTGTATCTTTGACTAATACTTGCAATAAAATGCTTTGCTTTACCTTGGTTGTCTTGGTGACATCGTGTTGGCGATATAAATAAATGTTTTGTATATATAAACAGAAATTGCAAGAAATGTTTCTGCTTATTATGAGTAACCAGATATTTAGGAATGCACTCAGCAGCAGCAGAAACATGAAGGCCTGTCACAATTACAACTACAAAACAAAGATATTGACTGTTATCATATCAAATCCCAAATCCATACCACATATTCTTTACATAGATACTACATACTACTTCTGTTTGAGCATTAAGTATACAAAAATAACAACATACTTAACTCCTTTAAACAGGAAATGATACATTGTTGGCACTGGATGGGCTAAGTGCTGGAGGTGATGGGGTGGAGGAGGGTTGCATCTGTTTGTCCTGAAAAGACAACTGTTAGCATGAGAGAGGAGAACAGTTTTACAGTCTGATGGAAACGATATGATTGGGTTAGGGAGACTGAGGAAAATCTGGTTGGGTTAATTTACGATCCCCGTGTTCAGTTCACTAACAAAGACCACGTCAACAGAGTTAGAGATTGGAATTAGTTTATTGTGTATAATGGATGATTTGGATGCGGTTCAAGGGATGTAGGATGAGGATCGAAGGATGTGGAATGTGGATGAGGATTGAGAGATGAAGGAATGGAGGTTGCGGGATGACGGGATGAGGGTTGAGGGATGTTGGGTTGAGGGATTTGGGACAAGGATCGAGGGATGTGGGATGAAGGGATGGGGGCAAGGGACTTGGGACGAGGGATGTGGGATAAAGGGATGAGGGTGGAAGGTTGTGGGATCAGGATTGAGGGATGTGGGATGAATGGATGAGGGATAAAGGGATTTGGGATCAGGATCGGGGATGTGGGATGAAAAGATGAGGGTCGAGGGATGTAGGATGAAGGGATTTGCGTCGAGGATTCTGGATAAGGATGGAGGGATGTGGGATGAAGGATTGAGGAATAAAGGGATGAGCATCGAGGGATTTGGGATGAGGGTTGAGGGATTTGGGATTAGGATTGAGGGATGTACGATGAATGGATGAGGGATGTCAGATGAAAGTTGAGGGATAAAGGGATGAGGGCCAAGAGGTTTGGGATGAGGATAGAGGGATGTGGGATAAAGAGATGAGGGGATATAGGGACTGGGAAGGAAGGAAGGTGGGGGGAAATGATGGGAGAAATTGGTGTTGCAGACAGGTGGGTGGAATCTGAGGGCGCAGTGGAACCAGGGAAGTTGAGACAGACTGGAGGAGTTGTCTCCTCCCCTTCTCTACTATGGACAGAGCCCTCTGGTGACTCCTGTATTCTGTGGAGACAGAGAAAGGGAGAGATAACAACAAAAAGAAAAACCTAAAAAAGGGATTTTTGGGGGGAGGGATGTGAGAACGGAGTCAAAGGGGAGGGAAACAGATAAGGTGTGCTTAAATACTTTGTGTGTGGAAATGAATGAGATTGAGGCATGGTCTTTGTTCCCAAATTAAGCTATAAAACTTCATTCTATAGAGTAGAGGCCAGAGAGTGAGGCAGAGAGATTTGTGAATAACTAAGAACCTTAAGAGTCTCCCTGATGTAACTTTTACGACTTTTACTAGTTTGCATGCTGTCTGCTTTGAGTGCACTTTATTTCGTCCCTTTTCTAGTGTAAACACACCACATACTGAAACGTGCTTAGGTTCATTATGTAGTATGGATTTTGGCGATAGACTTAACCATGTACATCATCTTAGTTTATCGCGTTGGCATATTAACATTTGCTACTTAGCACTGAACAGAGTGTCTGATGTGATGGGCATTAGTTTTGCAGGTGCTTGGTCAGAAACCAAAGCCACACTGACCACATGGTGGTGCTAGAGGAAAAGTCACTCATTAGAATTCATCCTTTGCACACCATGAATATCTGTATAGAACTGAATGGCAATCCATCAGGTAGTTTTTATGCCTCTGTGCCGCTACAGCTGTGGCTGGAGGCTATATGTTTTCAGGTTGTCCGTCTGTCTCGTTCTGATATATGCGATATCTCAGGCATGCCTTAAAGGAATTTCCTCAAATATGGCACACAGGTCCACTTGGACTCAGTGAAGAACTAATGACATTTTGGTTGTCGAAGGTCACTGTGACCTCACAAAACATGTTTTTTTTTTCTGTAACTCAAGAATTCATATGTTAATAATTACAAAATTTCACAAAAAATGTCCAATAGAAGAAAATGATGTCAGCTTCACTGTGACATCATAATGTTCTGCAAAAACACTTTTCTGGACATTATTATTCATCCAAAGAACATCTATTAAAAAAAAAAAAAGAACTGCTTGGCAACCAGACCAGCCGTCTATTGAGACAGGCGTTTATTTGTCAAAATGTGTAGCCATAGCAGGCTCGTGAAAGGGATTAGAAGTTTTAATTTGGACTAGGTGTTTAATTGAAGTTTCATGGTAAATGAACTTAAAATCAGGACGTGTAAAATGACTTTAAAGTTACTTTATTCATTATATTTGTTAGATTGCTGCAAAGAGAGCAAAATAACTTCTGTCAGGAATGACTGCTCTTTGAAAACACACATAGAGGTCTTTATTTTGGATGTTTCACAACATACTCCAGCACACATGTAAAATATCAATCAATCAATCAATCAATTTTATTTATAAAGCCCAATATCACAAATCACAATTTGCCTCACAGGGCTTTACAGCATACGACATCCCTCTGTCCTTATGACCCTCACAGCGGATAAGGAAAAACTCCCCCCCCAAAAAAACCCTTTAAACGGGGAAAAAAAACGGTAAAAACCTCAAGAAGAGCAACTGAGGAGGGATCCCTCTTCCAGGATGGACAGACGTGCAATAGATGTCGTCGTACAGAACAGATCAGCATAATAAATTAACAGTAATCCGCATGATTCTCAATGAGACAGAGAAAGAGAAAGAGAAAGAGAGAGAGAGAGAGAGAGAGAGAGAGAGAGAGATGCAGGTAATGACAGTAGCTTACAACAACATTATTGAAAGTAATAATATTATAATTATAGTTCTGGCTACTGTGGTACAATATGTTGAAAGTATGTATTAATATCTGGCAGTATACATGTGTGACAATAGTCATATGTGTATAACAACAGTAGAAGTATGACTAATGACTAATGATGGCAGCAGCAGCAGGAGGCATCTGGCAGGACCACGGCAGCAGCACAACCACACACATCACGCTGTCCAGGCACCGCTGCGATATGAGTTAATCTGAGAGACAGTGGAGCACAAAGGCTCCGGAGAAGAAGCCGAGTTAGTGACATCCAGAATGGCCGAGTTAGCAAGATGCAGTAATATGATACGAGAGAGAGAGAGAGAGAGAGAGAGAGAGAGAGAGAGAAGGTGCCCGGTGTATTATAGAGGGGTCCTCCGGCAGACTAGGCCTAAGTCAGCCTAACTAGGGGCTGGTACAGGGCAAGCCTGAGCCAGCCCTAACTATAAGCTTTATCAAAGAGGAAAGTCTTAAGTCTAGTCTTAAATGTGGAGACGGTGTCTGCCTCCCGGACCGTAACAGGAAGATGATTCCACAGGAGAGGAGCCTGATAGCTGAAGGCTCTGGCTCCTGATCTACTTTGGAGACTTTAGGGACCACGAGTAACCCTGCGTTCTCAGAGCGCAGTGTTCTGGTGGGATAATATGGCACTATGAGCTCTCTAAGATATGACGGAGCTTGACCATTTAGAGCTTTATAAGTTAACAGTAGGATTTTAAATTCAGTTCTTGATTTTACAGGGAGCCAGTGCAGAGAAGCTAAAACAGGAGAAATATGATCTCGTTTCTTAGTTCCTGTTAGTACACGTGCTGCTGTATTCTGAATTAGCTGGAGAGTTTTTAAGGACTTACTAGAGCTACCTGATAATAGAGAGTTACAGTAATCCAGCCTTGAGGTAACAAAAGCGTGGACCAATTTTTCTGCATCTTTTCGGGTCAGGATAGGCCTAATTTTCACAATATTACGCAGATGAAAAAATGCAGTCCACGAGGTTTGTTTTAAATGAGAATTAAAAGACAAATCTTGATCAAATATTACTCCGAGGTTTCTTATGGTAGTGCTAGAGGCCAGAGCAATGCTAGATAAAGATAAAGAGTCTCTGAAATATGACACTAATGGATCACATCTGAGCAGGCGACTAATGAGAGTAGTCAGCAGCTGTCCATGAGCGCCTACCAACAACCACACAGACACACTCTGCACTGCAGAGCCGTTTCCCCTAACGAACTGAAGTGTTTACAGGTGTGATAAGTTGAGGAGAAGGAAGTGGAGCCTACCTGAGGAGTGGTAACAGAGAGAGGCTGCGTCCGAAAGGCCAAGTAGTATGGATTGTACTAGACCAAATTAGTATGTAGTATGTCCGAAACCGTACAGGCCAATGCGTTTTCTTTATTTTCATGACTATTTACATTGTAGATTCTCACTGAAGGCATCAAAACTATGAATGAACACATGTGGAGTTATGTACTTAACAAAAAAAGGTGAAATAACTGAAAACATGTTTTATATTCTAGTTTCTTCAAAAAAGCCACCCTTTGCTCTGATTACTGCTTTGCACACTCTTGGCATTCTCTCGATGAGCTTCAAGAGGTAGTCACCTGAAATGGTTTTCCAACAGTCTTGAAGGAGTTCCCAGAGGTGTTTAGCACTTGTTGGCCCCTTTGCCTTCACTCTGCGGTCCAGCTCACCCCAAACCATCTCGATTGGGTTCAGGTCCGGTGACTGTGGAGGCCAGGTCATCTGCAGCAGCACTCCATCACTCTCCTTCTTGGTCAAATAGCCCTTACACAGCCTGGAGGTGTGTTTGGGGTCATTGTCCTGTTGAAAAATAAATGATCGTCCAACTAAACGCAAAGCGGATGGGATGGCATGTCGCTGCAGGATGCTGTGGTAGCCATGCTGGTTCAGTGTGCCTTCAATTTTGAATAAATCCCCAACAGTGTCACCAGCAAAACACCCCCACACCATCACACCTCCTCCTCCATGCTTCACAGTGGGAACCAGGCATGTGGAATCCATCCGTTCACCTTTTCTGCGTCTCACAAAGACACGGCGGTTGGAACCAAAGATCTCAAATTTGGACTCATCAGACCAAAGCACAGATTTCCACTGGTCTAATGTCCATTCCTTGTGTTTCTTGGCCCAAACAAATCTCTTCTGCTTGTTGCCTCTCCTTAGCAGTGGTTTCCTAGCAGCTATTTGACCATGAAGGCCTGATTCGCGCAGTCTCCTCTTAACAGTTGTTCTAGAGATGGGTGTGCTGCTAGAACTCTGTGTGGCATTCATCTGGTCTCTGATCTGAGCTGCTGTTAACTTGCGATTTCTGAGGCTGGTGACTCGGATGAACTTATCCTCAGAAGCAGAGGTGACTCTTGGTCTTCCTTTCCTGGGTCGGTCCTCATGTGTGCCAGTTTCGTAGTAGCGCTTGATGGTTTTTGCGACTCCACTTGGGGACACATTTAAAGTTTTTGCAATTTTCCGGACTGACTGACCTTCATTTCTTAAAGTAATGATGGCCACTCGTTTTTCTTTAGTTAGCTGATTGGTTCTTGCCATAATATGAATTTTAACAGTTGTCCAATAGGGCTTTCGGCTGTGTATTAACCTGACTTCTGCACAACACAACATATGGTCCCAACCCCATTGATAAAGCAAGAAATTCCACTAATTAACCCTGATAAGGCACACCTGTGAAGTGGAAACCATTTCAGGTGACTACCTCTTGAAGCTCATGGAGAGAATGCCAAGAGTGTGCAAAGCAGTAATCAGAGCAAAGGGTGGCTATTTTGAAGAAACTAGAATATAAAACATGTTTTCAGTTATTTCACCTTTTTTTGTTAAGTACATAACGCCACATGGGTTCATTCATAGTTTTGATGCCTTCAGTGAGAATCTACAATGTAAATAGTCATGAAAATAAAGAAAACGCATTGAATGAGAAGGTGTGTCCAAACTTTTGGCCTGTACTGTATATACATATACATATATATATATATGTACACACAGTTTTCATCGGTCAAAAATGTGTTTATGCTAATATGATTATGAACAAAGCGGTCTGTTTTATACCGGTGTTAGTTTGATATTGGACATTCACATTTGTTTGACATTCAAAAGAAAAGTAAATGTCTATTATATGCTAAAACCATTTGAGTGAATGATGTCAAACCAACAGTTTAACATAGAAGCTAATATTCCTCACATGCCACAACACTTCTTTTTTAAATATATCTTATGTAGCCTATAAGTTTTGAGGACTTTTTAAATGTAAAAAAAAACCCCAACTCATATAAAGCTATTATTGACCATGTAACCTCTGGATGCATATTAGGAATATTAGACTATGTTAAACTTAAAGGCCTCACTTTTCACTAAATTGATTCATCAACTTTCAATACTTTATAAATCTCTGCAGACACCCTGGATGTAATATCTTGCAAACCTTTCACAACTCACCAACACATGTGCAGTAGATACAGATATCACTTAGCACGGGATCATTTCTAGTAGCATATGCTATAAAGACTCTAGCACTGTACAGCCCTGCTGTAATATTTAGCGACATTTATGAGGCCAACAATCAGACATCAGAAAAAACACTACTGTCATATCACAAGAGTACAGCTGTAAAACCTCATGTTACATGAGTGAGAGGGGACAGGAGACAGACCCAAAGAACAGTCAGGTGGGTAAAGAGTGGCCAGCTTTATTTTTGGGCAATTTCAATTGTCACAGGTGCGTTCATATTGTGGTGCAGTACCTCAGCCAAGCCAGCAGATGGGGTGCTTTCTGCTGGCAGATGGAGTGTTTTCCCACCAATCTTTTAGTATGTCCGAATGGACCCAACTTGTTTAGTAGGCAGGAGTAGTATCTAGTGGTAGTACGTAGTAGTAGTATACAGTATGCCAGTGGGCCTTTCGGACGCAGCCACAGACTATTGTGAGGCCTATCAAGCCTCTCTACACAGTCATGGTGAGCTTACACAGGTGTTTTCATTTTGCCTGATTAGACCTCTTTCTGTCCTCTGACTGTGTTGGTGGGTAACTCTATTATTGTTAGAACATGAAATTTGGATTTCACTTAATGCCCAACAAAGCTCCACATGTCAGTCTGAGCAGAGCTATAATCAGCCACAGTGAATGAAAACACCTGTGTGAGTGTGTGGGGCTTTTAAATGTGCCTTGGAAAAACAAAAAACAAAACAAAAAACCCAGAATGATAGTGATGTTTTAAATGAAAAAAAAAAAACGTTTTAAAAGTGTACAGTTTTTTTTTTTTTTTTTTTAAATAAAACCCCTTATGCACATGCTTTCGTTTATATACTGTATTTCGACACATGCGCAATACAACCTCCGATTTCTGGACAACTCTTTTGCAGTAACTGGGATTTTCCTGAGAAAACAAATCACCAGAAAATATTATTTTGTGAATTTTAAACTCTTAATCGAGCAATCCCAGTGTGGTCAGTGTCTGCTCACCTGATTTTTTTTTTTTTTTTATCATTACATCACTATATTTTTGTGTCATGAACTAAGTGCTAAAATAGTATCTTGTAATAATTACAAAACTGCATATTATATAGTTTTATCAAGGTTTGGAATTGTGACTTAAACTTCCTGTTCACTCTTGTATCTGTATTACTTTTATACTTTTTTTACACTGCAAATATACCTTAACACATCTACATCACACAGATGGCAAAAACAGTTAAGATTCTGCTCAAAACCAAATTTTGTTCATTAAATACCAACTTTATATTTCAAAATGCAAATAACTTTATCTACATACATTAACTCTATCAAAACACAGGAAACCAGACTTTATATAAATTCATTCTTTCTAACACTAGCACACGTTTTCTATCCAAGAGGAGTATATAGTAAATCAAAGCACCACTTTCAAAACTACAAACCGCTGATGACATTGCTTATAGTTCAATTTTCATATACTGTAATCTGCTCTATAATTTTTTGGTTAAGTGTTTAGTGTGTGCAGTTTTAGCTAGTGAATGACTCATCTTCACTTAAATGTAGCGCACAATTTCTTTCTGCAGTAAATACTTGATCAGAAACATAATATTGTTGCCAGTGATCAACCAATAAATTCAACATACATAGCCAAATGTGTAAAAATGAAAGACACAAATACAGTTGGGGAGGAGGAAAAAACAAAAATGCACAGTTTCAGACAATCCTGATATTCTTACTCTCACTCGTCCAACTGTTTGTCTCCTTTGTCCAGACATTTTTTGTCTTTCTTTGCTCCTCTTTGTCTGAATCCACACTGAACACAATCAAACCAAAAAGTCTTGCCACTGTCCATTTAATGGAAAGAGCTTCAACACCTGGTCATGTCTCTGATTAGGATTAAAATCACTTGAGGTTAGTTCATTTTACAAGACTTAAATCAGCTGTTTCTCAGTGTTTAAATGATCTGTTTGTTTAAAAATGCTGATAAGCTGGTTTTGAGCTGCTGTTGTTGCAGACGTACAGGCTTTATGGCATATTTAAGGTTTTGAAGATTGGGTTTTTATTTATGGCATGCTGTGTGCAGGCATCTGTAAATAAGACAGCAAAAATGCATAAGTTTGGTACAGGCTAAGCTTGCATGTAAAGGAAATTTAAGCACTTTAGAAACGTGTAGTATATCCTGTGAAAATAACATGAGTTGTGTTGATGGTCCACAACACACACAGATGTTCTGCTACTTGTGTTTAGAGTTTTGAAAATGTGACAAAAGGATGTTGGCAATTGTAAAACAAAAACAGTTGTTTGCTGATTAGCATAATTGAAGCTGTATTAAACCATTTTTTTGTTTTTTTGTGAAACACTTCACGGCAAATTTGCAAGAAACCACTGACACACTTGCAACAGCACAGCATAATGAGAGAACAGTAACCAACAACAGCAAACAATTATTGCTGAGCAGCAACATAAAAACATAGAGGAACCAGATGCTCTGCAGGGGGGGACTCAACACTGATTATGCTCCTAACTGTCATATACAGCTCAGTCCCCATGTGTCCAGCCGCATTCAGCTGAAAAAATGATAGCGATCATTTTTGTACATTATTTAAATAAGGCAGAGCCACTGTTTGGGCAAACAGGCGTCCCTCTGCGAGCCTAAACGCCGCTGTCACAGCTTCTCCCTGCAACACTCATCACTAATGATGCAGTAGCACACATACATGCAAAATATGGAAGTAATGGATCACATCTGAGCAGGCAACCAGTGAGTAGTCAGCAGCTGTTTAGGCTAAAATCAAAGCCAGCTAGTTAAAAGCTAAATCAACACTTAATCACATGTAACAGAACATGCATGCTTTACAGTTTTGTTGCTTGGATGTCTCTTCTCGTAGTTTTGACCAAATAATAAATGGTTACACACTCAACATGCAAGACCAGGCATTTGATTGGAAGGCTGAAGGCTAGAGTTGGGTTTAACTGTAACCCTGCATCCAGAGCAACAACCTAAAAAGACCAAGTACACCTGAAGAGTGCAGACCTTCGCCAAGGTCAAATGCACTTTCTAGCAATGTCAGTAAAAGTGAAAAAAAAAATTGTGTATCCACCCTGTGATCCAGTTCCGATCCAAAATTTAATGGGTTCTTCATTGGCTCAGTCTACACCCTCCCACCACGTTTCATGAAAATCAGGCCAGTATTATTTCTGTAGTGCTGCTGACAGACAAACTGATCCAAAGAAATAACCTTGGGGGTAGTAATACTGACTCTAAATATAAAACACCCCTATAAAAATCTTAAAACAAGATATTCAAAGGGGGCGGCACGGTGGCGTGGTGGTTAGCACTCTCGCCTCACAGCAAGAGGGTTGCCGGTTCGATCCCGGGCGTGGGAGCCCTTCTGTGCGGAGTCTGCATGTTCTCCCCGTGTCAACGTGGGTTCTCTCCGGGCACTCCGGCTTCCTCCCACAGTCCAAAGACATGCAGATTGGGGACTAGGTTAATTGATAACTCTAAATTGTCCATAGGTGTGAATGTGAGCGTGAATGGTTGTTTGTTATGTGTCAGCCCTGCGATAGTCTGGCGACCTGTCCAGGGTGTACCCTGCCTCTCGCCCGATGTCAGCTGGGATAGGCTCCAGCCCCCCCGCGACCCTCAAGAGGATGAAGCAGTTAGAAGATGAAGATATTCAAAGGATGCTAGTTTGGCTTTGGATGGGGGAATAACACAATGGTTTATGTTAGAAGATCGGGGTTACAGGGTGAGCTGTAAAAATTCAATTTTTTACTCTCCTTTCAGCTTTGTTAGCACTTCACACCTCACTCTGTGATTCGGTTACACATTGTTCCTTGCGAAAACTGTAAGAAAAAGTTGCTTTTTCACCTGTTATCCAGAAATGTATTGTACCTTCAACGGTTATTTTGTTGTCTTACTCATGTGTACTCTATGCCAGGACTGATTGGATGTTTGTTGTGTGTAACACCAGCTGTTAAAATCCAGTATCTCCATACACTGCTCCAGCCACCTGGATGTAACATATGCCTCATGAGCAGAGAGGAGTGGCACACTAGACATCTGTGAGATCACAAAAAACACATTTGAAGATGCTAAATATCAGGTAATAAAATATTAACTTGAATCTTTCCCCTGAGGGTTGTGGCTGGAACACATGCAGTAATATTCCACGACTATTCTGAATATGACAACGATCCCGATGGATATTCTGAGGTAGACATTTTCCGATTAAAGGTCTAGTGTGAAGGATTTAGGGGGACATATTGACAAGAACTGGAATATAATATTCATAACTATGCTGTCATTAGTGTATAATCATCTGAAACTAAGAATCATTGTGTTTTTGTTACCTTAGAATGAGCTGTTTACATCTGAGCAGGTCCCCTCCCTCAGACTCCACCATGTTGTACTACAGTAGCCCCACTATGTTCACTAGCAAGTTGCTAACTTTGTCTGTCTGCCCTTTGTTGCTGGATGGGTAGCATACACTTTTTTCACTGAAAACAGCTGCCTACTGCTGATGGAAACAAGGCTGGTGAGAACAGCGAACCCAAACTGTTAAGTTGCATGTTGTAAAAAACAAAACAATGAGCGTAAAGGTGCTAAAATTCTTCACAAAGCTGAGAGAAACTGCAGCATCAGGTGTTAATGACTGTGGGGATTTGTCACCCTGAGCTTCTCACATTAGTCACACTCATTTCCCCCATTGTTTTTTGAAAATACACTGCTTAAAAAAAATAAAGGAACACTTAATCATCTCAGTAAAACATTAAGTCTGTTAAACTTCAGGGATATCAATCTGTCCATTTAGGAAGCACAAGTGATTGTTAGTCAGTTTCACCCATTTTGGTGCAAATGAAAGTGACAACAGCTGCAATGGAGAGGCAAAAGCAAGACAACATCCATAAAGGGGATGCATGTGGTGGCCACAGACAATTGCTCTTTCCTTATCTTTATCCTCATGTCCTTGTCACTACTGGTTGCATGAGGCGGTACCTGCAGCCCGATCAGGTTGCACAGGTAGTCCAGCTCCTCCAGGATGGCGCATATATACGTGCAGTCCCAAAACGGTTTGCCGTGTCTCCCAGCACAGTCTCAAGAGCATGGAGGAGATACCAGGAGATTGTCCGTTACACAGGAGAGCTGGACAGGGCCGTAGAAGGGCATCAACCCAGCAGCAGGACCAGTATCTGCTCCTTTATATGAGGAGAACAGGAGGAGCGCTGCCAGAGCCCAAAAAATGACCTCCAGCAGGCTACTGGCGTGCATGTTTCTGACCACACTGTCAGAAACAGACTCCATGAGGGTGGCATGAGGGCCCGATGTCCTCTAGTGGGACCTGTGCTCACTCAATTGGCATTCACCAGAGAACACCGGAAGTGGCAGGTCGGCCACTGGCGCTCTGCTTTCTTCACAGATGAGAGCAGGTTCACACTGAGCACATGTGACAGGCGTCAAAGAGTCTGGAGATGCCGTGGTGAATCTTATGCTGCCTGTAACATCATCGAACATGAAAAGTTTGATGGAGGGTCAGTGATGGTCTGGGGAGGCATATCCTTGGAGGGTTTCACAGACCTCCAAGTCATAGCCAACGGTACCCTGACTGCTGTTAGGTACAGGGATGAAATCCTCAGAGCGATTGTCAGACCTTGCGCTGGTGCAGTGGGCCCTGGGTTCCTCCTGGTGCAGGAGGATAATGCCAAGCCTCATGTGGCCAGAGCGTGTAGGCAGTTCCTAGATGACAAGGGCGTTGATGCCATTGACTGGACTTCTCGTTCTCCTTACCTAAATCCAATTATGCCCCTATGGGACGTTATGTATTGCTGCATCTGACACCACCACAGACTGTCCAGGAGCTCACTGATTCCCTGATCCAGGTCTGGGAGGAAATCCCCAGGACACCATTTGCCAGCTCATTAGGAGCCTGTCCAGACTACTGAGTCTTATTATGAGTTGCTGTGATAAAATCCACGCAATTTTTTACTTAAATTTTCAGTGTGATTTTAAATCCAGCCCTCAGTGGGTTAAAGATTTTGGTTTCCTTTGACTGTTGTCATGTTATTTTGTTCTCAACACATTGTACGATGTACATCAGTAAAGACTTTCAACTTGAATAATTTGTTCATCAAGATCTGATGTGTGATTTAAGTGTTACTTCAATTTATTGCTGTTAGATATTAGTGATTTTTTTTTTGGAGCAAGATGCCAGTAAATATTAGTTTGTCGGCTCTCACAGCCTCTGTGGCAGATTTTTGACAACTTGTTCAAACATTTTTTTTCTTGTAAAACAGCATAAAATATAAGTCAGGCTGAAATCTATCAGCCACTTCCATTAAAGGATTAGGAAAATAAAAATCACAGCCAAAGCTCCGCTGCTGTTTTGGGACAGGAATTACTGCTATTTCTCAGACTGTCAGAAATATTAATTCAATAATTTCTGAGGCTGAGGTTTCGAATTGTTTAGCAGATCCTTTTAAAGTCTTTCAGTCAGTGCAGGGAGGATCTGTCATGTTTATTCTCCCTCGCTACACTTTGCAGAGTCAAATATTGATGCACCAGCATTTCAGGCAGGCAACACTTTATCATAATTACCAAAGCAGCTCCACAAATGGTTCTAATTAAAATAAATACCAACTGCAAATATGTGTCAGCTTCAATACAGCTTTGAATCACCGTTTTTTATAAATGAGTTAACAAGACAACTGAGTGTACAAACAGGGCTGATAGCCACTGCCTCGACTGCTGCAGCAATACAGCAGGAAATGGGGAAGAAGTACAACTGGGCTGACGTCGAGGTTGAGGAGCTCTATAAATTCTTTGGCCTTCTCATGTACATGGCATTGGTGTCACTGCCATGTCTCCAGGACTACTGGAGACAAAACCACATCCTGTCTGTGCCGTTTCCAGCCATGGTCATGACAAGAGACCGGTTCAGGTCCCTGATGTGGAACATCCACCCCAGCGATCCAGAGGAGGATGTCATGAATGACATGAAGAAGGGAACACCTGACCATGATAAGCTCTTCAGGGCAAAACCCCTCATGGGTGAGATCCGCACTGCATGCCAGGCTCATTAGCACCCAGGGAAGGAATTGGCTGTCGACGAGCGAATGGTGGCAACCAAGGCAAAAACTGGCATGACCCAGTACATGAAGGACAAGCCAACAAAATGGGGGATCAAGCTCTTTGTGTCGGCTGAGTCAAGCAGTGGCTACACTGTCAACTTCAGTGTGTACAGTGGGAAGTCTGGCTCAGTCAGTGTGCATGGACTGTCATATGATGCTGTGATGGACCTCATTCAGCTATCATATCTTGGGACAGGATACCATATTTATATGGACAACTTCTACACCAGTCCCAAGCTGTTCCTCGACTTGGCCAGCATGAAATATGGTGCTTGCGGTACCTACAGGGACAACAGGAAAGGGTGTCCCTGTGGAAGAGGAAATGCCCTCACCCGAAAATCTGAGTGAGGTGCTGTGAGGTGGATCAGGGAGGGCCCCCTGCTGTTTGTGAAGTAGATGGACACGCGGGAGGTGTCTGTGTGCTCCACAATCCATCCAGCATTTTCTGGTGAGGTGGTCCAGAGGAGGGCAAAAGATGAAGATGGACGCTGGGCTGTGAAGGAGATTCCCTGCCCCACCCCTGTAATGGCCTACAACAAGTGCATGGGTGGGGTTGATCTTTCCGACCAGCTGATCCAATATTATTCCACCCACCCCAAAACTGCTCGCTGGTACCAGACGCTCTTTTTGCACTTTGTGGACATTGCAGCAACAAATGCATACATCATGCATTGTGAGATGAGCAGGAAACAACAGGTGCAGTCCATGACTCACAAGAACTTTCTCACCCAGCTGGTGTCCGAGCTGTGTGGAGTGGACAAGACGGGGACTCCGAACAACAGGAGCAATCAGCATGTTCCTGTTGCCATCGCCACTGTCACTGATGCCAGCCAGAAAGCCACTCAAGGCCGCAGGGCATGCCAACGCTGCTAGCAGGTAGACAAAAAGAGGAACCTGACGCCATGGCGATGCAAGTCCTGTGATGTGCCCCTCTGTGTCATTGTTGACAGGAACTGTTTTGAGGAGTGGCACATGTAAAAAAAACAACAACAAAAAAAACGCTTTGTTGTAAGTAGTTATTGTTATTGTTATTGTTGTATATAGTTTGATTTTATCTCAATTTGACATTTATATGTTACTTTTGAGTTGACTACTTTTGCACTATTTAGGAACCCCTCACAGTCTGTGAATGTTATATAGTTCTCTGTCTAATCGTGTACATAAACTGTTTTGTAGAGAGGCATGGCCAAAATGAAAAAAACGCCTATGTCTTCACCTGGTTTTTCTTGTAAGTAATTATGTTATTGTTGTTTATAGTTTGATTTTATCTCAATTTGACATTTATATGTTACTTTTGCACTATTTAGGAACCCCTCACAGTCTGTGAATGGAAGGCCTATTATATAGTTCTCTGTCTAATTGTGTACATAAACTTTTTTGAAGAGAGGCATGGCCAAAATGAAAAAAACCCCCGCCTATGTCTTCACCTGGTTTTTGTTGGAAATACTTGTATATAGCTTAATTTCATCTCAGTTATACTTTTGTATGTACATATTTACAACTTATGTTTACATTTTCTACCTTTGAATTTTTTCATTGAGCATGTTTGAATTTTGTATAGTAAAGAAATTGATTTATTTTTCAAATCCGATTTTGTGTTTTTGAGTGTTTTTGGGTCTAGTATGTTAATATAGTATGTCAGAGTGGAAAAATAATTTTCTGGTCATATAGCTCAGGTTGTGCTGAAAAAAAGATATCAAACATTGGCATGACAAACATTTTTTTATGTGGTATATAAAGGCAAAAATCAAAAGTATACAAAATGGCCAAAATAGCCCAAGACCCTCAAGGGTATTAAAGGTTGTCTTGACCGGGATAAAAATGCAACCACTACTGCATGTGCCTTTTGTTGGTGTTTATTTTGTCTTGTTTTCTTGTGCTCCTTGTTCTCATCTCAGCAGGTGTCCACCATTAGTTAATGATCATTAGCTGCATCTGAAACACCTTGACGTGGCAGCTATAAAAGGAAGCATTTGAGGAAAAGGAGTGGAAGCTCCCTATGCAACACTGTGTGCTGCAGCGTTGTTGTTGTGTTGGGTGATGCTGTTTGTCCATTTTTTTTTTTTTTTGGTTGAAGAACATCAAAAATGTTTGATGTGCCTCAGAAAAAAAGACTGTTTTGCCAAGACGGTCTTAAAAAAATTAGACAAAATTAGACATTGTCCACAAAATACCTGTTATGTGGCATTTTGTGTCAAATGACAAACATATAGAGGCTGCTGCTCCGTTACCAACTACCTCAGCTGCAGTTTAAAACCAGTCCTTCCTTTCATATTCACAATCATGCTGCAGCAGCCCACATTTGAGTGACAGGTTGTGGCGTCACAATCAAACCGAACTTGGGTTTTAAATTCAGTGAAGAGGCTTCATCATGAGGGGCGCTCTGAGAGGACCCTGTAAACACAGTTTGATGATTACACAGGGAGGTCGCGTTGAGATTAAGATCTGTTTTACAAGAAAGAAACACCTGAGAACAACCTGCAATTACTGCAGCGAGATGAGTTAGTCACACAAGATCTCCTCACACTCAGACCTTTTAATTAAAACAAGCATAAGTGTTATTTACAGTAAAATATCAGCAGAATCTCTCAAAGGAATTGCTGCCTCTTAAAATGTGTTTTACAGTAATGTTCAGAGCTGGTATGAGGAACTTTTAAAGCTCACCTGTCCTGTGATCAGGCCATGATTGCTCACTTTAAGATGAAGATAAAAATTTTATGAAAATAAGGGCTGTCTGTCTTGACGGTTTTGCAACCTGGGTTGAAAATATCTCCTGCAGTCTCACCTCTTACCAGGAGTGGGAGCACTTCACCAAGACAAAGTCTGGTTTGACAAGGGAGGAGTGAGGTGCTGTGTCCTCTGTCAGGGCTCAGATGATATGTACAATAGGATGTAAAGGGTGTGTCTGTGTTATGGGAGGTGAAGCCAGAGAGAAGTCACGCTGAGGGCTGATCTGAAAAGGCCCCAGAAGGACAGACGGATGTTTGGACTTATGGAAAAGATTAGGCTTCATGTCACGTTTCCCAAACATCACAGGATGTTGACGTCTTTATTTCAGCTCTGTATCTCGTGCTTGTGACGTTTTTATTTTACCTCTAACCTCCACCATTGCTTCTGTCAGGGTGGTAGGCGATGATATACAGGAGAAACAACGTGACTCACGGGCTGCATGCCTCTATCTCCTCTGTCCCATAGATGACAAATGACCGGGTAGCACAGGGAATTATCACAGATGTCAACCTGCAAAAGACACCCAGAAGGCCATCCCAGCACAGGACTTGGCGTCTGCTGGGCACAGTCAGCAACAAATACTGAATTAATGATACCTCAGTCTTTTGTATGTAAGCAGAGTTTGTGAATATTTGGCTCTTTTAAAGGTTTCTAAAAAGTGATGAAGTAACACTTATCTATTTTGATGTGCCTTAAACTTTATGAACTTTTTTACAATTTGAGCCAAAATGACAACCACTCTTGGAATAGTCTGACATTTTGGGAAATACGCTTACTCGCTCTCTTGCCGAACGCTGGATGGGAAGATCTATACCACTCTCATGTCCGTCCAGTAAATATATGGATGGCTTCAGCCAGCAGCTGGCAGAGTTGTAGATTTATGTCCAGTGGGGCACTTTTTTTTTTTTAATTGAGTGGGTTATAATGTACACAACTTTTTATACAACCTTGGTGGTTTCCACCCAAAAAAAGTCAGGCTATATTCCAATAAATCTCCTCCTCCACTCTGCTGATTAATTTGAGACTTTCAGGACACTAAATTCAATTTGACATGCAATAACTGATGACCATCAAAACTGAATGTCTTAAGTTAATTAATACAAGCTTGAACCTTTTTTTCCCCTGTACATGTTATTATTCAGTCACAGCTCTAAAGTGAATACTTTTAATATTTAATGTGACATTGTCCAAAAGACCAGAGCATTTTTTTGTGATATAGTGATGTTTGAGCTCATATTCAACCTTGGATGGATGGATGAACTAAACTAAACCCTACAATTTATATTTTGACATGGTATTGTTATGATAATGAAGGGGCAGCCTTTTGTGTTGTATTTTAACCCTGAAGGTGTCAGCTGATTTGGATGCAAAAATGGATGGACCACCACCAACAGTAAAGCAGCATTGATGCGTGTGAAAATGTTACAGTGGTTACCTCTTTTTTTTTATATCCGTTACTTAGTGAGTCTCTCGCTCAAACAAGTTGCTGACTAAATTTGGAACGATATTCGAACACTGCTTTGATGGAGAAGGACGGTATTTTGTGGCAGCCCATTACTGCATTGTGCCAGCAAAGTGACTAAGATTAGCACGTCCACTCAAGTGTCATACTTCCTTCCCTGCCAGTTGGAACCAGTAAATACCCACATCCACTGCAGAGTCATTTGTCCAGGGAGTGAATGTCAACTTTAACCTTTCTCTTTTTTGGTGCAGAGGCAAAGGGGCTTTAGTTTCCCAGAGACATGCACTCTGGCCACCCATCGTGAAAGTCCTGTGCTTGTTGGACCCATTTACATAAGCTGGCTAGCGTGCTCTTTATACTATGTCCATTGGCTTGAGCATCTAATAGTGGCATGGAAGGGTTTACACTGGAGTTGACTGAAAGACCAGTGTGTCTCATTCACTTGCTAAAGGCTGCTCCTGGTGTCCTTATAGTGACACTGGGGACATTGGCTTAGCAGTGTAGGGAACGCCCTGGAAATGAGACTTGGACGACTGGACAAAAAAATCTCTCCCCAGTGACAATTAAAATGGTTTGTTTTGAGTTTTTGTCAGACAAATCTGGCAACACTTGCAGGTGGTTAGCTTAGCTTAGCACAAGCTAGCCTGGCTCTGTCCAAAGATAATGAAATATGTCTGTCCATAGGCACCTCATAAACTCCATAACTAACACAATATGTTAATTGTTTAATCCCTACAAAAATGTAAAGGTAGTTTTATGCAGGATTATGTGCAGAGTCAGGTTTGCTGTTTCCAGCCCTCATGCTAAGCCAACTGGCTGTAGCCTCATGTTTACTGTACAAATATGACAGTAGGGTTCAACTTCTCATCTAACTCAGCAAGGAAACACATTTTCCAAATATAATGAACTATTGCTTGACGAGCCAAGAAGCTCATAACAACATGCTCAGATGATGAAATGACTCCATGTTTGACTATAAATAGCTGGTCACGTTTTCCTCTAATCGCACCACACCACTCACCCTCCTTTTGTTAGCCCCCTCACTGCTCCCTATCTCTAAACATGAATACGTATAGTTCTGGCAAGGAAATGTAGCAGTGATAAGAGTAACATGGCTGGAATGCGCAGAGACATTGAATGATGCAGGGTCAGCACAGGGAAGACTGGACGCTAATGTTTCTCATGGACGTGTCATGAATCAGTGCTCTGCTCTTAACGGCTCCAGAGAACAATGCACCCCACAAACAAGAATTTGTATCTATGAATCAGCTATTGTGCGTGCTGTGAAGTGTGTGTGTGTGCGTGTGTGCGTGCTGTGATGTGTGTGTGTGTGTGTGTGTGTGTGTGTGTGTGTGACTGAGAGCAGAGATGGTGATAAGATATTATTGAGCTGTCAGGGATCAGCAGACAGTGTTTTCTATTTTATGGACTGTGTGAATTATTACAGACCATTTGAACAGTTAGTCCTTCCCAGCCATTCTTCAGTTATTGTACACTTGTCAGTCCTCAGAGTCTGGCAATATATCCATAATGGATTTGATTACATACAGATCATTTTAATGGAGACATTATGTAACATCAATATACACTCAAGTCTTTTCTCAATCAAGACAGTTGGCTAATACATCACATTATTACAACCCTGACTCCAAAAAAGTTGGGAAGCTGTGTAAAAACAAAATTAAAAACAGAATGCAATGATTTGCAAATTCTGTTTGACTCATACAATCAAACAAAGACAAGATTTTCAAGGCGATGTTATCACGATTTGCTATGAAAGGGGCATCCTTGAAAGGCTTACTTGTCCACCAGCAATGATGGTGCGAAGTTCAACACCTTGTGAAAAACTGCGTGGGCAAGCAGTCCAACAGTTTAAGAACATTTCTCAAAGTGCAATTGTAAGGCACCGTCTGCAGTCCATAGTATCATCAAAAGATTTAGAGAATCTGGAGAAATCTCTGCACATAAGGAGCAAGGCTGAAACCAATATTGAATGCCGATGACTGTCGACCCCTCAAAGCCAGCATGATTTTATAAAGGATATTACTGCAGTACATGGGCTCGGGAACACCGCTGCCTGTAAACACATGTCATCGCCGCATCTACAAATACAAGTTAAGACTCTACCATGGAAATTGAAAGCCAAATATCATAACATCCAGAATCACCACCAACTCCTCTGGACACAAGCTCATTAGAGATGGACTGACACAAAGTGTAAAAGTGTGCTGTGGTCTGATGAGTCCACATTAAAACTGTTTTTGGAAATCATAGACGTTGTGTCCTCCAGGCTAAAGAGGAAAAGGACCATCCAGACTGTTACCAAGTCCAAAGCCAGTATCTGTGATGGTATAGGGGTGTGTGTCTCTGAAGGCACCATGAATGGTCTTTTTCTGGGATGTCCCTGCTTATTCCAGCAAGACGACGCCAAATGACTTTGTGTACTTGTTACAACAGCGTGGCTTCACAGTAGAAGAGTGCAGGTATTAGACCGACCTGCCTGCCGTCCAGACCTGTCTAACAACGAGTATGTGTGGTGCATTATGAAGCACAAAATACAACAACTGAGACCCTGGTCTGTTGAGCAACTGAAGTCATATATCAAGCAAGACTGGGGAATGAATTTCACTTTCAAACCTTAAATAATTATTGTCCTCAGTTCCCAAGTGATTACTTAGTGTCCAAAAAAGGACGAAGGTGTTAGACTTGTAATTTACTTTGTCAGTAAGCCATAACCAAAGAAATTACCAAGGCACACTGCTTTGCAAAAATTAAAGCCTTTTAATGTAATGGCTTAGCGCCTACATGTTTCAGCTCAGTCTTCATCAGGGCATGTTAAACAGATGGCAGGTAACGGATATACTAAGACTGATATCAGGTGTCAGGCAATCAGAGTAGCGCTAGATAATTGTCACAGGTGCAATCGATGAAGTGAGAGTGCACACGTTCAGGTCAACCCCAACAAAGCACCAGTGTGTTTGAGACCTGTAAATACATCACAAACAATCACTTACATACAAAAACATCCATACAGGGGCGAAAATCCCATTTCATCGTTGGGGGGGGGCAATAAACAGTAAAATTTTAGAGAATAATTCGGGGGGGGTGGACAATGAAAAAAAGTTGTAGCCTGTCTTTTATACAACATCTTTTACCACAATTTGACGCTTTAATCTTTTCTCTATCTCTCCAACAGGCAGGCATAGGACCTTTCTTAGCACTGGCTGAGTCCACCTGCACATGTCCAGATTTAAAACAAAATGGTTGAAATCAAATTAACATGTACACAACGACAACAGTCAGGTGCTCCGTGCTGTCCAAGGTGCTGAGTGTGTCTGGAGCAGAGCAGGTCTCTGTCTCCCCATGCGCAGTAGTGTGAATATTTATGCTATTAAGTAAACGGAGAAAACATGTCTCTCATTGTTTAATAGCAGCAAAACAATAAGGCTTCACTCATCGAAGACAGAAACTCGATCTCTCTCCTTCTCTCCCTCTTTTTGCTCTGGCTCAGGTGTGTGGAATGGATCCGTCATCTCTGGCTGGCTGCAGGAGCAAACTGTTTTGTTTGTTTTTTTCGTTTTTTTTTTTTTACCGGCAGTGAGATAAACATTTCCTGCAATTAAACTGGTGAATGGTTTATAAACAGTGTGCTGTGAGATCTGCCGCTGCGCACCTCAAAACCGTGCGTAATAATTGCGCGTAATGACCGCTCCTCGTCAGTTAAACTGCACGTCTTTGATGTTTGTCTCACTGACAGGTGGAGAGCCTACAGATATTAACTATGAGCCACTCCATCACTGACTGCTCTTGTCCTGTTCTCTCCCTCTTCTTTCACTAAACTCTGGCTTTTGAACAATGCAGGAGAAATGTTGCAGACAGTTTATATTATCAGCCTGGGCCTGGGGTTTGTTGTAACATTAAGTGGGTTATGTTGTAACTTGTGTAAGTTAAACTGTATCTGCGAGTGTACATCTTACCCCGCGCGATGTGGGCAGCGGGTCCAGCCACACACTGCAACTGCTGCCAAGTACTAACGGCTGCTAGCCCCGCCCGTTGGAAAGAGTGTGGGATATACCACTACTAGGAATGGGAGGGGGGGACTAAATCTTTTAAGATTTAAATAGCACATTATTGCGCTTTTATAATGAGCACCGCTTACATTGTGCTTTTAATAAATACTACTGCATTGTTCAAAAATTATCAATTGTGTCTCAAATTATTCTAGGGGGGTACAACTTTATTGAAGGGGGAGTCATGTCCTCCCGTCCCCCCCGGGATTTCCGCCCCTGCATCCATATAAAATAAATGTATACATAAATATATCGTGGCACAGTATACGTGATTCTTCAATATAGGTTTTGATGCTTCACTAAAGTTGATTACCTGTCATGCTCCTCCCCTTTTAAACAAGGACTTGTCATCTGCAACCGAGCCAGGTGCCCTTTTTTTTTTTAAATCTCCCCACAGATAGCTGTGGACCAGCTTGTCTCCTGTGCAGCTGGTGCAGATGGAATCACGTCTTATGAGGAGTGGATCGCTTTCTATGATTTTCCAATTATTTTTGATGATTTGTTTTATTTAATTTGCTCTGGTGTTGTACTGTGTCACAGATTAAACCTTTTTGTTTTTCCTCTGATTCCTTTTGTTTCCAGTGCAGAAGATCTTGTCTTCAGTTTCTTAGCTTTATAGGCCTTGTTAAAGGTACTGGTTTTATAGGCTCTGTTTAGAAACCATATTTTTGGTCACAAATGTCCTTTGGATCCTGAGAGCACCTAACCTGAACCCTGCATCTGTGAAGTAGCACTCCTCAGCACAATCCACTTTAATTGTGCTTACTTAGTGTTGTTAAAAGAAAAGGTGATGTCACACAGTGGTAAACATGCTCCTGTAACAGTGTTCTTGGAACGAGTTGCAGGCATTAAATTCAGATTGAATGTCGATTTACAAGGAAAAAGTATATTGAATTTTAAATATATGGTCTTTGTACTCTATTTAACTGAATAACCTGTCAAAAGAGATTTGCAAATCATTGCATTTTGCTTTAATTTACATTTAAAATAGCTTCACAACTTTCCCAGGTGATGATAAGGTGCCCTGTAGGGTGCCGTTCCAGTGGACAAATGTCTTTATATGCAAGATAACATGCATGCTGGTTTCCTTTTTATTTCTGACAGCTTGAATCCGTCACTGCTCAGACCCAAGCCAGTTTGTTCTTACTGAAAGAAAAAATAGGTCATGATTATACACATTTAGAAATTACACAAAAACAGAGTGATTTCCTGAGAGAGCAGTGCATATTAGCAAACATCACTCAAACAGGAGCTAACACTGTATTTGTTGGCTATTTGCAGCCATGTATTTGGTGCTCAACAGGATGCTGCATGATGGACTGACTCAAAATAAACTATAATGGCTGGATTCATCATAATGCAGGAGCGTGTCAGCCGGTGCGACGATATGACTCAGTGATGTGCTTTTTTTTAGTTGTTGGACAACAATGGCACTCCACTTTTTATACATCAAGCTTGGGCCAGTTTCAGAGGAGGCTCTGCGGCTTGCAGGCATGATGGATGTGCCTCTTCTCCCCTGTAGTCTGATGGGAGGCACGTGAACGCGAGGGGGCAAAGGGGTAGTCTAACAATACAATGGAAGCGCTGCTAATGGGCTCGTGATGAGGGATTTTGGCACAAATCTAGGTGAGGGAGCCATTTGAGAGATGTTCTGCCCTTCTTTAACGCTTATACAGTCACAAGTGCTCTTTAGGGTGATATTCTGCTCACAGTATGTTTTTATATAGAGTCTACATTTGCAACTTTACAGACTTCCATGAAGCTGGCATTACTTTCATATATATGTGCATTTAGAAAGTGCATATAAACTTAAACAGTCTATCTTCAGTGGTGAATGATCTGTATTCAGCACCTATCACTGTACAGTTTTCATTCCATTTTCATAATATTTCATCATTGTCTTTTCCACCTTGGGATATAGCCGCAGGGAGCTATAAGCTGTATCTACTTTCCTTGTACCAGTTTTAAGGTCTGGCAGTATTGAAGACTTTTGTACCCACAAATGGAGCGTCTTTTCTTTGATGTATTTCAAATTACCGTCATAGAAGGCAGAAACTATCTTTGGCTAAAACTCTCTGAGGCACACCTAAACTTTCATGGCAGATGTTCAATTGCTTTTTCCTCCCACGCCTGATACAACGTGTCCTGAATTTCACCTCTGGCTCCCGTGGTCCCGTTTCCTCCATGTGGTCCCATCTAGATCTACGCAGCAACGCCAAAACACTGCTGGAGGTTAGAGGGTTCATTTCTTATGAGGCGTGATGGGTATACTGTGAAAGTTAACACTGCCAGTGGAGATGATAGTGTATTCGGAGTGTTATCTTTCACACACAGTACAGTACAGTTCCTGGGTGAAAACTCAGAACACTTTAACAAAACAGAAACTAACAGGATCCCAGAAAATAAATCACTGAAGCTGAATCCACGGTAGTTTGGGGACATATCGAGCTGCATTTTTTCAAAAATAGGGAACAACTGATGAATATAATGACTGCACAGATTCATCAAAGTATCATAGTGTTGGAAAGAAGAGAAGTTCTCCAATAAATAACATTGCCATTCTTTTCATTCAATCTTTATTTAAATCTCAAGGAATTACTGAGGGCATGCACATGTTTACAATGCTGGAGAGTACAATTTAAACGAAAGAAACAACGATCAATGAGAAAACAAACTACAACAGAACACAGAAACACATTCAGGAGTGGAGTAGTATGTAATCATGGTTTTAAACTGACAGTTTTGTGTGCTGCAACTTGTTCAAAGTGTGTGCAGCACAAAAACTAAAAGCAGTTCTCCCAAATTCTTCAAGGGACTTCAAGCATTAGCCAATCATTGAACAACCAGTTTAATAAAGAACTGATATATGAGGGTTTTCTTGCAGGTGTTTGTATGCATCCATGTGCAGTTTGCATTTTGCATCCATTACTGAGTGATAATTATGGTGGCTGTGGCTCAGGAGGTAGAGCTGGTTGTCCACCAATCGGAAGATCATCCCTCGATCCCCAGCTCTTCCAGTCCATATGTCAAAGTATCCTTAGACAAAATATACCCAGCCAACATTTGTATGTGGGGCGCACATTGGCTGACAAATGGGCCCTACATTGGATTGTCCATGTGTTCCATATTGGCCCCATGCCAGTTGCCCACGTGGGTGGGTTTGCCAAGTGGGCCCCACATGGGTCATGCTGGGGCTACCTGGGTACAAAGTCGTTATGGGCCCAAAAAGGGCCGTATTATCTGGGGCCCACTTGGGTAAACCCACCCACATGGGCAAATATCATGGGGCCAATATGTATCCCACGGACAGTCCTATATGGCACCCATTTTTCAGCCCATTTACTACCCTCGGGAGGCAGAGTACACCCTGGACAGGTGGCCACACTATCACAGTGCTGACACAAAGAGACAGACAACCATTCACACTCACATTCACACCTACGGTCAATTTAGAGTCACCCATTAGCCTGCATGTCTTCGGACTGTGGGAGGAAGCTGGAGTACATGAAGAAAAGCCACACATGGGCTTTGGAGGCAGAGCTGCTCGCCCATCAATCAGATGATCATCAGTCAATCCCCAGCTCTTGCAGTCCATATGCCTAAGTATCTTTGGACAAAATACTTAGCCTCCTGTGTGTCAATCAGCGAATGTGACATGAGTTGACAGCTATGATATTATTGCTACTATACTAATTCATTTACACTATATAATCTACATCCTATCTTTTCCTGATCCCCATCATTGAATTTGTTATGCAGTACTGTTTTTACAGTTTTACAATCGCCAACTCTTGTCCTTAACCTTTATTGAGAAAGTGTGAGGACATTAAACTAATCAAACATCTAATACTGGATGAGAAAAGGGAGATAGAGAGCAAAGATGCCATCCTTAAAGTTATACTATGCAGGATTTTTCTAACAATCAATGTACAGACTCATAAAGAAGAAATGCCTCTCAGTCATCACTTATGACCCACTGGGAGTGTGCTCTGCCCTCTGTTTGGGACACTTCTGGGTGTGTACCCCCACAGTGCTCAGGTGAGGCCGGGGCTTAATAAAAACGTAGCCAGGTGCCAGACTGTAAGCAGCAGGCAAGAGAGGCAAGAGACACACCGCTGAAAAATTGCAAATATAGCAAGGCAAAATGCCAAACAAGAACACATCTGGGGCAGGCTTCAACTATCACTGTTGGTGCTGAGCAGCTAATAAACAGTAATGGACATTCCTGCATAGTATAAATTTAATAAAAATGTAAGCCCTGTCAAAACAGTTTTCAAACTAAAACTATCTTTCAGAAATGTGCTCAAATAACTGCTAAATGTTGTCACATTCTTTAAAGGGATTTTATTATGAAGGCAACATTTGAAATACATTTCAATACAATGCGCAGCTGATACAAGCCTACAAAAATGATTATTAAATACGCAGTGCCAGGTGCAGCCCAGCAGGAGGCAGTGTAATGACATTGCTGGCACTTCAAGCTGAATATCCATTTTTAGATATTTTTTATTTCCCACCAAGCAGTTCACTCATCACATTGTTCCAATGCTGTGTAAGGTCATACTGCTCAAAGGGCAGGAAGTAACATCCTCACAGATCAAGTCCATTCCCTGTTCTTCTCTCTGAGTTACACAAGAGTATCTTGGGCCTTTTTTTCAAAAGGTGTCATCTATATGTTCTTGCAGCCTCTCTCCTCTAGTGCTGAGCCTGTGTCGCCTGAAAAGAGAAGAAAAGTGTCCAATTTAGATCAAACAGCAGTGACAAACACTGGCGCGAGTAAACATGACAATGGTTTTGTCAGCAGACACAGCCCGGCCTGTCATGCCTCTCTTGCGTGTCACTTAAGATGCAAGCTGTGTAGCATTTTGCTGTTTTCATCTTGTACCCTTAGTTTTTTTGTCCTTTAAAGCAACTCCTACCAGTGTCTTATTTTCTCTCAGCGTATGGTTTTATTATCAGGGCATAGCCTGAAATGAGATTTGTGCCTGCCAGTGTCTGTGTGCATTACTGTACCTCCACAGCAGAAATGCCAGCACTCCTCCACACAGCAGCAGGAGGACGGCACACAGCACAGCCACTGTTGTCCCTCTGCCCTCTGTCTCGCAAGGTGCTGTCAGGCAGGAAAAAACACACCCAATGAGGGGGGAAAATAACAACATCATCTGACATGGCTGCCCTAAAAGGCCGAAAAGGTCTCCCGCAACAAGTCTGTACAGTCACTAAACTGACTGGAACAGCAAGAGCTAACAGGAGGTGTCCTGAAATACCCCGGCTGTCTTTGGATCATCGCGCCTCTTGGCAGATTCGTAGAATTGCATTTGTCTCGCCTGTTTAGCAACAGTGGTAGCAGCAGTAGTGGCGGTAGTGATTTATTGATCGCACTTTGGAAAATCCTTTATCACTGAGACACCACCAGAGATACAATACACAGAGCAAAGTGCAATCAGGACACGGCTCAAGATCGACACGACACGCGGTAGAAAGGAGTCTGATTTCTGAATATCCATGGCACAGTGAGCTGATTTTAGAGATGCCACAGGCGCCTTTTATCCAATCAGACAAATAAGACATAAGGATTTTCATGATCTCATAATCTTCAGTTGTAAAATAATATATTCAGGTGCTTCATGTAAGTAAAAGTAACAATACAGCAGTGTAAAAGAAATACAGGAAAATGTACTTAATCAGTCAAAATATATAGCATAATAAGGCACGCTTGTCCCCTTGCAAAGTGTTTCATTGTATTATCACTAATGTATTAAGGTAGAGGCAGGATTTGTAAGTTGGTCAAAATGGAGTAAATTCAGTGTAGGACATTTGACGCCCTCTGCAAGCTGTCAAGTTCTAGTGGAAATAAAACTGCACTGCTCTGAGTTTGTGATTTATACTTCACTAACATCACCACTAACCACACATATTTAATCTAACTCATCATTCAGAACGAGCAATAGATGCAACAGCCTCTGTTATGATGATTTCACTTTGTCTGTTGTCAATGCGTTTCAGCCACTCTCTAGGAATGTTTTGCAGTTGAAAATAATTTTTCCAGTATATGTAGTTTGTGTTTCACTACAATGCTACAAAACGGTTTACACCCGCTTTCATGTAGAACATCAGGGAATTGCCTTACATGGTCTTTAGTGGTTATTTTAGTTGGTACATGTGAGACATTCGTGTCGCACATGTCTGCATCTTCAGCACCAGAAACAAAGAGGTGAGTTTGGTGACATAATGTGATCTGCTATGACTGGTGGAACTACGGGGTCAAGTTTGCGGAAAAGTTAGGGTGATTGCGAAATTGCAAGGTTGTGCAGAATTCATAGGGATTGGTTGAATTTGCAACACTGAAACATCTTGAAGTGGCTGACTATCATTGTTTTCTCATTGTTAATATAAAACTATTGATCAGCACACCTTTAAGTTTGGTAAATAAACCTACCTTGCTAGCCATATATTTCTAAAACAGCATTATTCCTTTCTTAGAAGAACAGAGAAACAATATGTCGTCTCGTACCTGCAGTGTAGGTGGCGGAGCTGTAGCCCAGCTTGTTGCTGACCATGCAGGTGAAGTGGCCACAGATGGGAGTCTTGTTCACAAACAATGTTGTTCCATCTTTGGAGACTATACCCACAGTCTGAGTGATGGCCACTCTCTCGTGGAGCCAGCTGAAGTGGGGCTCCGTGCCCCAGGCCTCTCCACAAACCAGTGAGGAGTGAGACACGTTGATGCTGACTGAGACGTGGTGCACCGCCTCTGTAGAGACAGATGAGAGAACGTGAGGACAAGAATGAAAGAGCTGATGAGGACGAAGGTAAAAACTCCGAGCCTGGATAGAAAGAGCAGCCGTGGGCATCTCTCTGTTATAAAATAAGAATAATGGCACAAGGCTCTCCAAGAGGGCCTAAGACAAAGAATCATGGAAGACGTTTAATGCTGTCAGGAGAAACTGGCTCAGTTTCAGAGACAATAATGAGACCGGAGAGTGAGGTATAATGTCGGAGAATGGGATGATGGAAAGCCCTGGAAGCTGAGAGAGCAGATGTAGAGAAGAGTGGAGCTGATGAATTGATACTGTTAAAGCAGACAGATGAGAGTAAATGCATAGCAGCTTTGACAGAAAACTACAAAGCTACAATGAGACGTTGAGAAGCACGGAAACAAAGGGAAGAGCCGGCAAGCGAAGCCTATAGGCAAATTTAATTTCAAGTGTTTCATTGTTAAATGAGACATCCACAATCGGAAGGAAACAATGGCTGCTGGCGTGAAATTAAACAAATTCATTATACTGTTGGTAACTGTCGGAGTTAACACTAGAAAGGCCGGGACATCGCCAGCTGATGAGCATTTGAAATGTTTCTGCTGTCATGGCATCACCCTTACAGACCAAATTTCTCTACGCACTACCTCTGTAAGCTTTTTAAACAGATAAAGCGAAGACAGCGATTTGTTAGCTGTTGGCTTTAACAACATCCACTGATCCCTTACAACCTTAGGGCCTTTTTCTTACCTATAGTTTATAATTAAGGCTGCAACTAATTATTATTTTCATCACCCATTTGTTTATCAGTTTATTTTTGTGACTAACTGAACAACTGTTTAATCTATAAAATAATATCAGAAAATATGAACAAACACAAATCCCAATTTCAAAGAGTCCATATTATCGTCTTTTAATTACTTCTTTTGGCTCAAAAAGCTTCAACATTGTTTCCAATATAAAGAAAATTAAGCCAACAAAGATAAAAAAATGCTTAAAAAAAGCTCTGTCTGTTGATAAAGAAAATGTAACATAATTGAAAGCTACCAAATGGACCTTGAGGGTGAGAGGGATTTGTTGACAAAGGAGTTAAAATTAAATGAGATTTGAACACAAAACTGCAAATCTTCTAATTGGAGATGGACCCTTCAAATGTTGGTAATTTTTGATTTAAGGGATAACAAAGAGCTACATCACACTTAGTTTTAGCCCCTTTTACAAATTAAGAGAAAAAAGCATTCAAGATGATGTTTCCTCACACTTGAGGGTGTTTTGTAGCACAGACAGAATTGTAATGAATGCTACAGAATAGGACCAGGATCACTTGATCGTGTAATAAAGTGACTGTATGTATAATTAAAGTTGTTACTCTTTGAAATCATTAATTGATTATAAAGATTGTTGTTTTATTTTCAGTCAATTAACCAATTTTCTCAGCAGTACCTGTAACTACAGACTATAAATTCCCTCACACGCTGTTTATCACACCGTACCGTATTTCCTGACGATGCATCCTGCAGAGGTCTTGACCCCTTTCTGATCCGTCACAGTCACAGTGTACACGCCGCTGTCTGCTCCGCTGAACCCATTTATCTGAAGTGTCGTCACCTGCTGCTCCATGTTCACATGAACATTTGGCCTCGTGCCACCACACGTGAAGCTTTTGCCGGGGCACGTGGCCAGTGTCACCCTGTCATGGCCGGTCCAGAGTTCGGACTCCCGCTCCCAGGTCACCACGGAGACCTCTTCCAGGGGTCCGTGCCCGATCTCAGCTTTCAGGACCAGACTGGAGCCTGGGATCACGTGCACAATCTCCTCGCTGAGGATGTGCACTGACATACACTGGAGCCCACATGGCGCTGCGGACAGAGATTGGACCATTTGTTATTGCATCACACTCAGGTGCAGCATACAGCTGATGACCAGTACGAGCCACAGAATTTCATCTTCATCAGTTTTGACCTTTTGGCTTTCGGAGAGTTTGCATTGTTTGGGCTGAACAGGGAGCTAATAAAACAAACAGTAGCAAAATACTTCATCTCCGTCCTCAGCAAACACTTTATGAATATGTATGGCTGCTCTCTGTCAAACAATGTCAAGCGATGATTTATAGCACATCACAGCCATGCCTAATGCGATATCCATCACACCACATCACTATCTTAAAATCTGTGTCAAATCAGCAGCGGACCTGGTAAGCCTCTGTGCATTCCCCACGAGGAGTATTAATCAAGCGTCTTAACTTGATAGGCATAGGATGGAGGAGATGTAAATAATGCAAGTGTGGGCATTAATGCAAAAGGCAGATTACAAGAGTTCCTCTGCATTTGTGCCGGGGTGCAGTGCTGAATACATTTTGTTTACTCCCTGTAGTTTCAAGCAGGTTTTTTTTAACAGAAATCATTAGGATGGTGGTTACAAAAAAAAAAAAAAGAGCCTTACTCAAGAGAAGCAGCAGGGCAACTTTCCAGCTCAGGAAATACTGTAGATCCATAACACCTGCTGATGTAGACAGAGAACAGAGAGAGGAATTTGTCCATGACCTCAGCAACAACACACACATTTCCTCTGTACTTGTTCAGCAGGGGTGCCACTACAGCAAGAATAATAACACCACCTCCAGAGAAAATGTGAAATTAAAATGAGAGCAAAAAACAATTAAAGCAGCATGTCCCTCCTATTAGAAAAATGTAATCCAAATGTTTAGGGTATTCTTTCCTTAATTTATTTGTGAACTATCCAAAGAACAACAGCATTGGCACCACACACTGCACTAGAATCAGAAGTTGGAAGGAAATAAGGACGGGTCTACTGCCAAAACTAAAATGAACCCCCTCAAGCGCAGCTGCTACAACAAAACACAGCGAGAAGGAGCAGCGATAGCAGTGCAGGAACCCAGCCTGCATGCATTAAATATAACCTGGAATCCCCATTGCTGTTTACCTTGAAGTCATCCACATCAAAAGCCCCCAGAGTGGGATTCACCTACCTCTCCAAAACCGAGACAAACAATACAGTCGAGCCACTTCACTTTCTCAGAGGTTAAGGTGCAGCGCAATTCACTCTGCGAGTAGATTTATGGCCCAACATAAAACAATATCTTCAAAGCAGTTGCCATTGCATTGCGAGAAATAATCTAGTTAGAGATGACAGCTCCAGAATCTACAGCTGCTCCTGTGAAACAACATCAAACTGGAGTTTAGCGAAATGTTTCAGGACTTTCTTCTCCTCTCTGCTCGGCTTCTCCTCAGCCTGTCAGGTCCTGTCCGTGAGTCACATAGGCGTCACCTTGTTTTTAAGCGGCTTCCTCCCCCTCCCCGATTCCCCCTCTTTCCTGTACAATAGAGGCTCATTTCTGCTTTGTGTTTTTAAATAAGTGAACTTTCTATTGTAAGACCCAACATGCCCCCCCCAACGCCCTAACCTCCTCTGACCTGCGTCCGATCACGTGCTTACATAACAATACAACATTTTGGATTTGGATTTTCACACCACTCTTCTTGTACTATTTGTAAACAGATAAAAAGGCAGTGGTATTCTTGTTGAAGGGGAAACCATGACAATGTTGGAACTCATTATGAAATAGGCTTTGTACTGCAGCCTTCTTATCCAGCTCGAACACTATTTGCCCCGCAGACACAATACATTGCCTTGGCTTTGGATTGTAAAGAGGAGGTAATACATGAATTACTCTATTCTCATTATTTTTTTTCAATAACTGTCTCTCGCATGCAACTGAGAAACACCTTCAAGCATGTAAAGGGGAATGTTGATGATTTCATTCTTGTTCACAGCGAGGATATTCAGTCTCTGTGAAACTGGAGAAAAAAAATGTGCTTAAAAGACAGAAGTGGGAGCAAGTCGTTGTTTGCGAGTCACAAGTAACTCTCACGTCTTTGCACTCAACTCCCAAGTCAACACAGGCAGGTCTCGAGTCAAGTCCCAAGTTACAGTCGATGGTTCTCAAAGTCAAGGATCCTTCCTTGGTGGGACAGGTCCTTCCGAGAAAGGATCAGTGTACTGTGATCATTTTGGCACTCTAATGTTAGGTTTGTTTGAGATGAGCCAGTCCTGCACAGATTCGATCACCGGCGATCGGCGCACAATGCATGCCAGTTAGTTTTGTGTCCAACTTCATCCCGGCTTGCTCTGACGTATTACAAAAGTGGACGTCGATAAAGCCGTGAGAGCGAGGCGGCTGAAGTTTTTAGAGCCAGGCGCTGCAGTTGCTCTCCACCTACTGCACCGCCTGGCTCTCACCTGATCTAACAGCTGATTGGTTCAGACATCGACTCAACAAGATGACGTTTTAGTTAAACTACTCATTTTGTTGTATTTTAGAGATTAAGATTGTATTTGTCTGATCTGAAGGTTTATTCTGTGAACAGAAAATATGTTGTGTGACTGATGGTGAGAACAAACTGATATATGGGTCTGATCACTTTTTTTAATGAACTGACATCATTCCAGACAGGATGTTAGTGTGTCTGTGACTTCCTGCACCGACTGAAGGCTACTGGAAACTGTCGGGAAACTGTCTGACTTCACCGCAGCTTTTTGTCCCCCCCCCCCGCTGCGGCCACCTGCTCTCATCTACTTTTAGTATTTTCAGAGTCACATGACTTTTAGGAAGAATATTTCTGGGTTATAGTTGAAATACTAATACTATTACTATATACTTTTTAAATTAATTTGGTGCGGCTTCTGCAGTAATGCGGGCACTGCGTCAGTCCGTCGTAGTGAAGAAGGAGCTGAGCCAGAAGGCGAAGCTTTCGATTTACTGGTCCATCTACGTCCCAACCCTCACCTATGGTCATGTGCTCTGGGTAGTGACCGAAAGAATGAGATCATGGATACAAGCGGTCGAAATGAATTCCTTCGTGGGATGGCTGGGCTCAGCCTTAGAGATAGGGTAAGGAGCTCGGACAACCAGAGGGAGATCGGAGTAGAGCCGCTGCACATTGAAAGGGGTCAGCTGAGGTGGTTCGGGCATCTGATAAGGATGTCTCCTGGGCGCCTCCTGTTGGAGGTGTTTTGGGCACGTCCCACTGGTAGGAGGCCCCGGGGCAGACCCAGGACATGCTGGAGGGATTACATATCTCATCTGGCCTGGAAACGCCTTGGGGTCCCCCAGGAGGAGCTGGAGAGCACTGCTGGGGAGAGGGATGTCTGGAATACTTTGCTGGCCCTTCTGCCCCTGTGACCCGGCCTGGGATAAGCGGATGAAAATGGATGGATGGATGTTTTATCGAAATCACGTTATTTTAAAAAGTTCATATCATGTAGCAGTGGACACATTGGAAAGTGTAAATTATGAGGTTTCTATCAATATTGTTTTCATGCGTGTATGATTAAAAACTCCCAGTGATATTGATGCAAATAAATGACATGTTTATCAAAGTCTTGCCGAGCTCCGCTGACGCAGGTTTCATTGAAGAGGCCCCGCCTTCACTTCCAGCAGAATTGTGGGTTCTTTATACCCACTGGGGATACACACACATGCATCCTTGAAAATTCTCTGAAGGAAGGACTAAGTCCTCAGAAGAATTTCAAGGATCCTTGACAGCGGAACCATCCTTAGTCGGGATGTGATGACGCAGCATCCTTGAAATTCAACTATTTAAGGATCCTTCCTCGACTTTGAGAAATACCCAGTTATTTCTCATCTGCTTGGAAACATTTGTCCATTCAGGAGTTACATTTTCAAAACAGTTCCGACACAGGCCTAACCTGAAAGTCCCTGGGCGAAGTGCTCCAACACACACAATGCAACAAAACTAATATTTCCAAACACCACAACCTGTGGTCAAATTGATACATTCTTCTGAACCGATTGAACCTTGAAGTAATTTGTGCTTTATGCCTGTGCTGTTTGTTGTTACTTTGCATATAGTATGTGGCCAAAAAAGGCAAGCAAGCATATCACAGCAAGAACTATATTATTTTCTCCAAAGATGATTTTACTCGAGAACAAACCCTGCTGCAGTCTGCACCTGCACTCTTACACTTTGAGATCAACTGCCATTGACATGTACGGATACATGCACCTGGAGTTTGACCTGTGTCACATAACAGTAAACATTTCTCATGCCGCAGCTTCTGTGCTGCATGCTTTTATTAGCTAGTCTTGTTTTCAATAATAATGGTCTCTTCCTCTTCATACACGCCTTTTCCTTTTTGTTGTTCCTCATGCTCGCAAATAGCAACACACAAGTGGCAACTTTCAAAGGTGGATACAGACTGACTGCTGGTTGAAGTGTTGTGCAAACAAGTTTCACACAGGCGCATTAGAGATTTATACTTATGAAGTAGTTTCTATCAGCTGTGAACAAAGTTAATCCAATAAAGTTGTGAAACCAATGAAAAAATATCCACACATTTGCAAGAGACGACTTCTGCTATGCTAAGATGGTGATGATGAAGATCAAGTGAACTCCAGTTTCATTAAGTGTGTCTTAGCGACAGAGAGAAACTGTAGGATAGTCAAGTCCCAAGCTAAGACTGACAAGTCCAAAGTCAAGTTTCACGTCCTCAGGTCCTATCAGAAGAAATATTCAGTCTCTGTGACACTGGAGAAAAAAATCTGCTTCTTTGATAGGAGTGGGACCAAGTCGTGGATTTGCAAGTCCCAAGTCAAGACAGGCAAGTCCTGAGTCATGTCTCAAGTCCTTCACCAACACATTCTCACTCTGACCTCGTCACATATTGATGTTTGGTCATAGACTTTCCACGTCCACATTCGACCTGCAAGGTGCCCTGGGTGTGTTCGTTGTTGACGTTCTGGGACACCGTGTCAAGCTCAGCCTGTTACATGCATTGTCTTCTTTCAAGATATACTTCCACTTCACAGGAAATTGACCGTTTACATACAGTCTTATTCAAAATAAATGCACTGCGTCGGTACAATTGCCGTTTTTTTTCCCCTTCAACAACAAACACCCGTGGTTAGGTTTAGGAAAAAAGAACAGGGTTTGGCTTTAGAATCTTACGGGACACAAACACCACTCTCTCGCGTGAAAGTCTGTGTTGGACCCAACTTTCGTCTTTGTCCCGCCGCATTTCCCCCTGACGCCGGGCACATATCATGTGACGCTGATAGTCATAAATGTGCTCTTCACCAAAACACCATTTTAATATGTGTAATAATATATTAAATTTACAAAAATCATGATGCTTTTAAAAATGTGAATTTGTTAAAACAAGTGTCACTGAACTTGAACAAAAGCCCTTTTTGAACAGGAATTGTGCAAATTTGCAGGAAAGCCCAATCAGTTTTTTTCAGCATTGGCAGTATAAAAACAAAATTGGGGAGTGCAGCAAAATGCCACCTACCTACTTTTGTTCATACAGAATGGGCCTTTTTCGGGGCGATGGGGGGCGTGAGCAAGTAACAAAATGTGTAGCTCAGCGTGTGACGTAAACAGTGACGTACTCCGAGGGAAGCCGCGGCTGGTCAGTCTTTTGCCGATTCTCTCAAAAGTTGGCCCATTCTTCACCGTCCCCGTCATTTGACGGTTAATGGCCTCTTCATTTGCGAGGGCAAGGAGGGCACGCAATTATTTGCCTCCCCAGTTGCTCATCTTTACAGTGTCTTTCAGGTTTTCCTCTTGCTACTATCTGCTCGCTAATTCCTGCTATCAGCTATTTCCTGTTTATCCACCGCCAGTGGGTTGCACGTGCGGCACCATCAACAGCTCCTCCCACAAGTCTTCAACAGCCCCTCCTGTGGCGGAAGGGCGCCTCGTTCTTTTTAAACCAAAAAGGTTCCGCCAATATGACTACCCTACAAGGTGGAAAATTGGCACCTTGGATCAACTCGCCAATCCGCCTCTGTGTCGATAAACACTCGCAGCTTGCCGGCAAAACGGCCCAACATTCGCTGAAAATCTGGCAGTGTAAAAGGGGCTAAAAAGTAGTGCTGACACAATAAACTAATACCACAATTAGCACATAGCACCCACATTAGCTTGCTATATTAATACTAGCATTGACTTCTCCTGTTCTTAGTGCAACTTCAAATGTCAAACAAAGTCATTGTGTCTTTGTCTGTAATTTTGGAATCACCTGTTTTGCGTACTGGAAATAGTTTATTGTTGACCACCACATCATTTTTGTTATGACACTTTAGTAGGCTTATCTAAATTATCCTTGGTATCATGTTTTTCCACTGGGGCTCAGAAACATAACGTTCATGGTTCTTTTCTGCAACTTGACTATATGCTGCTGGATTGGTTCAAACAAAATGGGTCATTTGAGGACGAAAGTGTCGACTTGCTGGGAATGAATAATTGATTGAGGAAATGCAACAATGTTAGCTGATGCAGGAAATTATTTTAAATAAGATATCTTTTCATCTGTGGGCTCTGGAAGCTATCCAGTTTTCAAATCAGGCTCAAGTTCAGGCGAGGTCTCGAGTCATTGCCGTTAAAAGTCCAAGACAAGCTGCAAGTCTGTTTTGATTTTCGGTGAGGCAATCCAGGCACTCTGAAAAAATATAGAAAACTAGGAAGGAGGAAGGAAGGCAATATTTCCTTCCTGTTGATCCTGTTGTTTCCTGTTCTCCATGAACACCCAGCACAGGTTTTTGATCCAAGTTTGTATATACAGGGCAACCAGTCGACTCTCTCGTTCTATTTTGGGTCTAAAGTCATCAGATTTGTAACTCAAGTCTGACTCCAGTCCACACCATTGTTTCTAGACAACACAGGAGCTGCTGATTTACTTCATATTCTGATATTTTCTAACATACAAATCAGAATTTAAACCTCAGCTGGTTGCAAGAAGTGTCAGAAAAAAAACTATCATCTGTTAAACAAGATTATGTAAATCTCCAGAACAGCTTCTAAACAGACTTTGAGATGAGATTGTTTTGTCAGCCACACACCTCCTTTACACTACTGGAGCAGTGAAACATAATGACATCACTTATTCAGGGGTCGGCTCTGCAGTTTCTCACTTCATGAACGCATCCTGGGGCACAGATGTAACGAGTGATTTAAAGCTGATTATAAATCCATTTGTATTTGCAGAGGGTTTATGAATAATCATGGGAATCACAGCTGTGGCTCCCACTGTGCTCTTTGACTACAGAGGAGTGCTGTTAGCCGGGATTAACCAGTGGGTGGCACTAATACATCAGATGAAAAATATCAACTCTTTGCTCCCACTCCAGCTTTTTTTTCCCTCCAGCAGGCACCATCACATACTTCTGATTCCATGAGCAAACTCTGGTTTTGCATCACATTAATCCATATCGTTGCACAAGTGAATAAATTAAGCAAAGAACTGAGTGTATGAGGTTGTCGTTATCTAATATTAACTGTTTTATCAGATAGCTGCCGTGTAACACTGTAACCAGGGCAAATAAAAATGACCTTCAGCTATGAAAGTCAAAAGGGAAACAATCACCACAATGGGGAAATAAAATCATTATATGCTCTGAAATGTGATCTGGTATCTGCACAACTGCTATCAGTGCTGTATCTCATCATCTCATCAGTAGGAATTCATTAATCTAAAAACCGTTTTGAAAAAAGTGAAACAGAAAATGAATTTAAATCCACTACATTTATAGTTTCTGATGGTCTTTGAACATGTCTTTGTGGTATGTGGTATATGCAAACATATGGGATACTTATCTTTATGGCATTTACTGAATTATACTTACATAAACACAGCAGTGGAACAAAACAACCTCCATCCTGTACAATCTTTAAAAGTGGAAACAGTGTCTATACTGTCTAGTTTAAACATTATAAGAGGAGATACCGTTTTGAAATCCTGAGCTCCATAGAGATTGTTTAATTTTATGTTTGATATATCTCCAAAACTGTAAAATAAGTTTAAAAAAGTGTATTTTTGTAAACTTTGTTACATATTAAAATAAAACTATGCACATTTTGCTTTGTTTTTGTTCAAAGTTTGTTCATTAATGTCACACATTAAAAATGTTTAGTGTAAACTTGCTCTGCAGTGGAAGTGGAGTAGAGTGCTTTTCTTTTTTACATAAGTCGGCCACTTTATTAGGTACACCAGGTTGGACCCCTTTTGCCTTCAGAACTGCCTTAATTTTTTCCGTGGTACAGATTCAACAAGGTGATGGAAACATTTCTCAGAGATTTTGGTCCATATTGACATGATAGCATCACGCAGTTGCTGCAGATTTGTCAGCTGCACATCTAAAAGGTGCTCTATTGGACTGATCTGGTGAGGCCATTGGAGTACAGTGAACTCATTACAGTTTGAGATGATTTTGGCTTTGTAAAATGGCATGTTATCCTGCTGGAAGTAGCCATCAGAAGATGGGTACACTGTGGTCATAAAGGGATGGAAAGGGTCAGCAACAATACTCGGGTAGGCTGTGGTGTTTAAGGATGCTCAGTTGTTACTAAGGGGCCCAAAGTGTGGCAAGGAAATATCCCCCACACCATTACACCACCACCAGCAGCCTGAACCATTGATACAAGGCAGGATGGATCCATGCTTTCATGTTGTTTTATGCCAGATTCTGACCCGACCATCTGAATGTCACAGCAGAAAATGAGACTCAGACCAGGCAACGTCTTACCAATCTTCTATGGTTCAATTCTGGTGAGCTGTGTCAATTGTAGCCTCAGTGTCCTGTGTTTAACTGACAGGAGTGGCATCCGGTGTGGTCCATCTGCTTCAAGGTTTGATGTGTTCGTTCAGAGATGGTCTTCTTCATACCTTGGTTGTAACAAGTGGTTATTTGAGTTAGTGTTGCCTTTCTATCATCTTGAATCAGTGTGGCCATTCTCCTCTGACCTCTGGCATCAACAAGGCATTTTCAACCAGAGAACTGCCGCTCACTGGATATTTTCTCTTTCTGGGACCATCCTCTGCAAACACTAGAGATGATTGTGCATAAAAATCCCAGTAGATCAGCAGTTTCTGAAATACTCAGACCAGCCCGTCTGGCACCAACAACCATGCCACATTCACAGTCACTTAAATCACCTTTCTCCCCCACTCTGATGCTCGGCTGAACTTCAGCAGGTCGTCTTGACCATGTCTAAATGCACTGAGTTGCAAGCAGTTGCACAGTTGTACCTGATAAAGTGGCTTGTACATGTATTTTGATATTTATATTGATTGGAGTGCAAATTTAGAGCAAATGTGAATTAAATTCAAGGATTAGGTGAAAAAATAACACAAATACCTGTCCTCCACCCCCATTCTGCACTTTTTCGCTCAGGCATGACTCAATTTATTGATCTATTTCATTACTTTTTGTTGTATTTTGCTGTGTAAAAGATTCATGGCCATCCATTTCATGAATTGGACATATTAAATTTGGGAATAAACATGGTTGTGTTTAAAGGATAGAGAAAAACCAAAGCCCTTTTAAGGATTTGGGCACATTTAGTAAAGTACTGTACTCAAATGCAATCTTGAGGTGCTTGTGCTTATCACATTTTTATTATATCATTTTATTAGTTTATATACTTTATATGTTTTACTGACTCATAAATGTTTTAATTACTAGTTAATGTACGGATTAAAATGTTTCAGACAAAACACATCTTGTTATATGACACGCTTTTAAAATGCCGACACTATATAAAGTAGCAGTAGAATCAAAACGCAGTGTCAAGTATTCAAAGCCTTTACTCACGCAAAAGTATTACAACAGCAATGTAAAAATACAGCTACAATCAGCAACATGTACTTAAAGTATCAAAGTAAAAGTACTTGTTGTGCAGAGAGACCCCTGCTGTGACTTTTACATTATTCTACATTACTTTATTCTAATTTCTATCATTATTTAAGGGCTTCATAAAGAATGTGGTGACAGAGACATGTGCTTGTTTTCCTGAGAGGCCACTATGTTTGAATGTTGTTGTTGTTGTTTAATGTGGATTTTTGTGTTATATGTTGTATTTGTTGCATTTTAATGTGCTTTGATTGGCTGCTACCTTGGCCCTTAATCTCAGTGGGGCTTCCTGTATAAATAAAGGTTAATGAATAAAAATAAATGATATGTGACATTTCTAGATTAATGCATTAATGCATAAACAGCATGTTGCTGTAGCTGGCTGAGGTGAAACTAGTTCTAAGAACTTTAATCGACATTAGTGCATATGTTTAGTGTATTAAATCTTAATCCTTGCTGTCAAATAAATATTGTGGATCAAAATGTTTAATTTCCCGCTGACATGTACCTCAAAATTGTACAAAGAAGAGCAGGCCTACCTGAGCAACTGTTGCAGACTCATTGCAGGCTGCGGGCCCTTTAAGAGAACAGGTGCGTCCTTGACAGGTAATAGTGGAGAAACAGGAAGTGGACTCATATGTTATCAACGGCAGAGGACCACGGAGTCTTATTTTAGCACAAACATAAACATGACGGCTGTGGGAAAACACTTTGGTAAGTTTCACACAGCAGATTCCTCTTAACGCTGCTCAGGAGCGAATATATGTTCGCTTTTGTCATGTTTAAGCTGAACTGAAAAGCATATAGCACAGTTATAATCTGCTCAGCCTGTACTGGAGAAAGTCTGTTTGAAAAAAAAAAAAAAGTTTAAAATTATCACATTAAAGTTATATTTTATATTAAAAGAAGTTTCATCTCTCCGCAGACCGGCCTGACTGAAGACATGAGACAACCTTTGCTCCTTATCAGTCTGTCGCTGGCAGGTACTGTAAAACAATTTGCACTGGCAGGTTTTTCCTCCTCCTGCTCCGGCAGCAACGTTCAAATTCAAACAAGCTCACTGAAGTCTCTAAAGCAGAGTATCGGCTGTCTGTTCAGGGAGGGGAAGATGTGGCATTCCAGGCACGTTTATAAAACAATTGCATTTCAAGCAGAAAGCTCGTCTTAACCGCTCTTAAACCTGCGCGGCTGCATTCCCGTTTGTGCACTGACTACTGAGTGACGTGATGCATTTAGGGCCTCCTCCCTGGCTCCTAAAACTCAGCTCTCATCGTGATTCAGGATGACTGGGGCGTCTGTGTTTCTGTATTTGTGTGCCAGTGGGTAATTTGTCGATAGGGATGGGTAGTGCTGCAGCCTTTTGAATGCAGTAATGTTATGGTTGTTCATGCATAAACAATGGGACTGCTGCCAGCACCGATACTTTGCTATTGTTCATGGAAAAATGACTTCACATGTGTTTATTATTTAGTCCAGATCAGCCTGATTTTAAGGATCGCAAGGCTTGCATAAATACTTTGTTACAAAATAATGACAATGAACAAAGTTCCAAATGTACAAACAAGATATTAACACAATTTTATGTGAAAATATAAGATATAAAAATAGTACAAAGTGTGCTATTTAAAGACCAAAGCTGGCGATATTGTCAAATCCCATTAAAAGACCCAAACCAACAATGATGTCATCCCACTAACAATTGTCGTCTGTGTGTCTAAAGCCTAATATATCTCATTCCGCTGTCCTGCACCTAATGTGTGTTACTCTGCAGACAACAGATGCACTATTTATTCCTCTTTGCGTAACATTTGTTAAAACCACAGTGCCCAGCTGCTGGGAATTACCCCTTAAGAAACTATTTATTTGTGAGGAGTTTTTTAAAGATTCATGACTTCAGTAGGAACAAAGGGGGTTGGTGCTGAGTGCTGCAAACAGGCTAGACAAAGAATTGAGAGACAGACTAACACATTGCTGGCTTAGGCCTTTAATGGGATTTGTTGACGATAAGGAAAACATAGAATAATGCTATGACATTAAGAGCATCAATGTAGCAGTTAACCACTATTTGCTATGTAAAGGTATGGTGGAGTGATGACATCCTGAGCAAAGAATTAAGTCATGCTACATCTGTGTGTTTTGTAACCTGAGCTTCTCTGTGGGTTTTTTTTTTTTTAAAAGATATTTTTTTGGGCCTTTTGCCTTTAATGGACAGGACATGTAAGCATGAAAGGGGGAGAGAGAGAGGGAGTGACATGCAGCAAAGGGCCACAGGCTGGATTCGAACCCGGGCCACTGCGGCAACAGCCGTGTACATGGGGCGCCTGCTCTACCACTAAGCCACCGATGCCCCTTCTCTGTGGTTTGTTATGGTGAGCTGGCTCAGCCAATGGATGTTCGGGTTCGATTCTGACTCACGCTCCCCCCAATCCTGTCTTTCTTCAGCTGTCTTTATAAGGCAAAAAGAAGATCGTAAAAAAGTTCCACTAGCTTGATTGGGGTTAAAATGATGCAATCAAGTGTAGGGCTGCAACGATTAGTCGATTAATCGATGACTAATCGACTAATAACATAATCAGTGACTATTTTAGTCATCAACTAATCGGTTTCATTTTTCATGGAAAAGTACTATAAAAGTACCCCAAAATATTCTTATTGCAGCATCTTACGTTTAGCTATTGGCAGCTTTACACACTCTATTATTATGGTGAACTAAAACCTTTTGGCGTGAGTAAGAAACAACACGTTAGATGACATAATTGTGGGGTTTGGGAGAGACAGACAGAGACATTTTTCAACATTTTAACACATTTTTCGATGAAATGATTAGTCGACTAATCGAAGAAATAATCGACAGATTAGTCGACAATGAAAATAATAGTTAGTTGCAGCCCTAATCAAGTGGCTGTTCTAGATGCTATCAGACATATTGGATCAAATTCTAATAGTGAAACAAGTCATTTCATAGGAATGATGCTCAAAAAATTTATCACTAATTTACAGATGCATCTTTCGCCATGTAAGTCAATGAAGAAAAGTCTTTCTGGGCCACAGGGCATCATGTGATGGATGTAATTTTTGGCCGCCATGAAAATTGGCTCCAAAGCCCGATGCACTTCCCAAGGACCTGGTCAAGCAACACATACTTGTTAATGCATCTGTATATCCCACTGGCTAGCATGTTGATGGCGGCCTGTACTGCGTTCATACGGTGGTCAAGGCTGCGTCATAGTGGAAGCGTAGCGCCCACACTCTGGCTCACCCCTGGTTTAACACTGTTACCCCTGTCAGCACTGTTGTTGTTTAGCACTGTTTATGGAGTTAGCACTGTTAGCAGTTAGGCTAAGCCACCTTCATGTTGTGAAATGTGTCCAGATAACTCCTACATTCTAAATGTCGCAAAGAGCCCCTTTAAATGCACTGCATCTTGCATAATGTGTACCAGATGAGTAGGGTATCCATTGTAGTGTCTATTTTTAAATCCAAAAGGACCAATATGTTGCTCCTTACACTGGTACAATACAATGTTGGATGCATAAAAATGATCTACTTTAGGTATTTGTGCTGCAAGATGAGCACAGAAAATTAGCACCCGGAATGTAAATGATATTTTAATTTGTTCATTAACTGAGAGTTGTTGGTCATGCATGAAAGATAATAATTAAAGTAATGATCAGCAACATTTTCATTTAATTAAATTTTCATTTTGCTGCTGTCTATCTGCGATTGATATTACAAAATAGTGATGCAACCACGCCTGCCACTTGGTGGATGTGTCTCTAACGAACATCCTTTGGTGCACAAGTAGTGATTTATTTTACATTTTCAGGAACAGTGGTTAGTTTGGAATAAAAGGAAGTAACAGATCGTTAGATTGAAAGGAAACAGACCTGGAGAAGCCTAAAGTTCAGCAACATAAAGTAATAAACTTTCCTGGCTGCCAGTTAATCTCTGTTGTTTATCATCAGTTCATTTGTTGGCATGATTTCTGGGCTGTCTGCCACTATCATTGTCTCTGCCATGCTTGCAACTTATTTGAATTACTCTCGGGTCCTGGCCTTTTAAAACAATCTAACAGCACATGAAGGCATCGACACTGTGCTGCGTCACTCATGGGTGTTTCTCTTCTGACTCACTCTCTCGGCTCAAACAGCAACAAGGCCAGTGATATTTTTAATCAAGCACCGAAACACTTCTGATGTCTTGAACAACTCAGTGTGGGAACCTGAACGCAATCCATCTCTCTGTTGGCTGCTGTCATTTTATACTCTGCTCCCCTGTGAAAATCGTGTAAAGGCAGTCCAGCGAGACTGATCAGGACCATATTGATTTGATTCACTGTAATTTATTGGCCAGAGCGTTCTTGTGTGGTAGCTTGGTATGCCAGTAGAAGGGCATTGAAAATTCAGCCTGAGTTTCCCAGCCTGAATCTGGAATATCAACACAAACAAGGGGGAGGATCGGCAGCCAAATACAAAAACACAGATTTTGTTTTTCCATCTTCACTCACATACAGACTATAAATGGACAAACAGCATACAAGAGTTAAATGCCTGTAAAATCAATGGCCTCTTAACATTTGTTTTTGAAAAATTGCCTATGCACCGCTGACTCTTGAGAAGAGACAGCAAATATGATTTCGACACGGCTTACGTTAAGTCAGGCCAACAAAAACACAAAATAGATGTTTAGCTTGGGATCACTTACAATCCAAAAAACATGGTGTGAAATTTACGAAGGAGAAAAGAGTGTGTACCTTACTAATGGGTTTTTACCCCCTGAGCCCGGTCTTTGTGTATTTATAGATTTTGTTCTCTGCAGTGAAGAAAGAAGCATTCAGATCCTTTTGCTTAACTTCAAGTACCAATACTTCAGTTTAAAAATACTCGATTACTAGTAAAAGTCCTGCATTGAAACTCCCAGTAAAAGTATGAAAATATTATTAGCGTAATCTTCTTAAAGGGACAGTTCACCCTAAAATCAAAAATACATATTTTTCCTCTTCCCCGTGGTGCTGATTATCAGTCTAGATTGTTTTGGTGTGAGTTGCCCAGTGTTGGAGATATCTGATGTTGATATGTCTGCCTTCTGTCCAGTATAATGGAACTAGATGGCTCTTGGCTTGTGGTGCTCAAAGCGCCAAAAAATACTTTTGAAAAACTCAACAGCAATGTCTCTTTACAGTAATCATGACCCGCTTACTGAGGATAATCCACAGACCTTGTTGTGAGCAGTTTCATGTAGGAACTGTGTCACCACAACGCCACACATCTGCTGCTAACGAGGGTTTTCTATAAGTGCCAGTTGTCGACTACATAGTCGTACATTAAAACATTTCCAGCTGACTACTTTCTTACTGTTTCAAGTCAAGTTAAAGTCACATTTTAGATTTTGGTGGTGTTTTTTTTAACTATATATTTTAACCATATGAAGGGTTTTAGTCATTGGATGTCTGGATCTTATCAGAGGAACAACAGCATCGGAGAAACATTTATATTTAACTTGAAACGGCTGTATTCAGTTTTTGTACCTGTTTTAATTATCAGGTCTGTTTGATGGACGAGGAGAAGACCTCTGTGGATTCTGCTCCTGAGGCCTGTACTATGAATCAAAATTTGTGGTTACGTTGTAGCAGGATAAATCACTGTAGTAATTTATGCTGAACAGCTCACCTGCTCTGAAGCAGGCTCAGGATCAGATCACAACCTGTCAACGCACGAAACACTGACGAATCAGATCACTGGAAAAAAAAATATCCTGATATTGGTCAAAAATCCTAAGTGACATGTTAAAGAGTATTTAAACAATAATTTTATTGTTCCAGGGTTTCTATTGCCACTCTGGATTACACAGAGCTTCCAACAGAACAGATAGTTTATGACACTAAACACAGTGACTTTAGCTGCATTTTAACTGCGCAAAGCTTATGTTTCATAGCTGATAGTGAGGCTTGTTTTTACAGCTCAGAATAACATGAGACAGCTGTGTGACAACTGGAAGTAAAAATGAAAGACTTTTTTATTAGAAAAATAATACACACACTGTTTACTGGCTCCTGTGATTATAAATACAACATTTTCACCCAGCTGGATACATCATGCACTTATGGAAAACACTGTGCTAGCTCATCTAGCACCAGTGAGCTAGCTAATATTATAGCTAAGCTGTGGAGGACGCCATTAATGTTTACATCTCATGAGCCTCTCATCCATGAGTAGATGCATGCTTCCCTCCGCATGTTGATTTGGTTTGTGGGTACTCACAACAAGGTCTGTGGATTAACCGGGTCATGATTACTGAAAAGAGACAATGTTGTTGACTTTTTCAAATCAATTCTTTTGGCGCTTTGAGCACCACAGGCTGAGTGCCATCTAGTTCTATTATATTTGAGAGAAGGCAGACATCTCTATGACCGTTATCTCCAACACTCTGCAACTCACACTAAAACAATCAACACCACAGGTAAGAGGAAAAATAGCTATGTATTTTCGATATCGGGGTGAACTGACCCTTTTTAAATTATCAAAAGTAAAAGTACTTCTACTGCAGAGAAATGGCACCTGTAACTAACTACTATTAATATTATATGGCATTATTAGATTGTCAATACTGATACTCATGGATGTGTGAAGTGCATTTTACTGTTGTAGGTGCTTCAAGTGGAGCTAATGTGAACTAGCCTACTTTACAATCAAAACATTTTGATTGTATATTGGTATCAGGATATGAGACTAGGTGTCGTCTTAGAGGCTGCATTACAGCAAAGGGATGCAGTTTTCTAAACTTGACTGTTCTAGCTGTTGTGTTATTTTCTTTTACACAGTTAGTCATAATATCCACATTACTGATGATTATGTATCAAATATCTCATTGTGTAAATATTTTGTGAAAGCACCAACCCTACAATATCAATAAATTGCAGTAGCGATATTGAGGTTTTAACACTGATAATTGAATTTCTTAGCCCAGCCCCACTGATACTGATATGTAGTTTAGTCCTGTGGTTCTGAATATAGGTCAGGGGTCAGAGGCCAGAAAGTATTGGAATCAATCAATCAATCAATCAATCAATCAATCAATTTTATTTATACAGCCCAATATCACAAATCACAATTTGCCTCACAGGGCTTTACAGCATACGACATCCCTCTGTCCTTATGACCCTCGCAGCGGATAAGGAAAAACTCCCCAAAAAAACCCCTTTAACGGGGAAAAAAAACGGTAGAAACCTCAGGAAGAGCAACTGAGGAGGGATCCCTCTTCCAGGACGGACAGACGTGCAATAGATGTCGTACAGAACAGATCAGCATAACAAATTAACAGTAATCCACATGACACAATGAGACAGAGAGAGAGAGAGAGAGAGAGAGAGAGAGAGAGAGAGAGAGAGAGAGAGAGAGAGAGAGAGAGAGAGAGAGGCAGGTAATGACAGTAGCTTACAACAACATTATTGAAAGTAATAATATTATAGTTATAGTTCTGGCTACTGTGGTACAATATGTTGAAAGTATGTATTAATATCTGGCAGTATACATGTGTGACAATAGTCATATGTGTATAATAACAGTAGAAGTATGACTAATGACTAATGATGGCAGCAGCAGCAGGAGGCATCTGGCAGGACCACGGCAGCAGCACAACCACACACGTCACGCTGTCCAGGCACCGCTGTGATATGAGTTAATCTGAGAGACAGTGGAGCACAAAGGCTCCGGAGAAGAAGCCGAGTTAGTGACATCCAGAATGGCCGAGTTAGCAAGATGCAGTAATAGGATACGAGAGAGAGAGAGAGAGAGAAGAAGAAGAAGAGAAGGTGCCCGGTGTATTATAGGGGGGTCCTCCGGCAGATTCGGCCTAAGTCAGCCTAACTAGGGGCTGGTACAGGGCAAGCCTGAGCCAGCCCTAACTATAAGCTTTATCAAAGAGGAAAGTCTTAAGTCTAGTCTTAAATGTGGAGACGGTGTCTGCCTCCCGGACCGTAACAGGAAGATGATTCCACAGGAGAGGAGCCTGATAGCTAAAGGCTCTGGCTCCTGATCTACTGTTGGAGACTTTAGGGACCACGAGTAACCCTGCGTTCTCAGAGCGCAGTGTTCTGGTGGGATAATAAGGCACTATGAGCTCTCTAAGATATGACAGAGCTTGACCATTTAGAGCTTTATAAGTTAACAGTAGGATTTTAAATTCAATTCTGGATTTTACAGGGAGCCAGTGCAGAGAAGCTAAAACAGGAGAAATATGATCTTGTTTCTTAGTTCCTGTTAGTACACGTGCTGCTGCATTCTGAATTAGCTGGAGAGTTTTTAAGGACTTACTAGAGCTACCTGATAATAGAGAGTTACAGTAATCCAGCCTTGAGGTAACAAAAGCGTGGACCAATTTTTCTGCATCTTTTTTGGTCAGGATAGGCCTAATTTTCGCAATATTACGCAGATGAAAAAATGCAGTCCGTGAGGTTTGTTTTCAATGAGAATTAAAAGACAAATCTTGATCAAATATTACTCCGAGGTTAGTGCTAGAGGCCAGAGCAATGCCATCAAGAGAAACTATGTCATCAGATAAAGAGTCTCTGAGTTGTTTGGGGCCAAGAACAATAACTTCAGTTTTGTCTGAATTTAACATCAGGAAATTGGTGCTCATCCAAGTTTTTATGTCCTTAAGGCAATTATGGAGTTTAGTTAATTGATTACTTTCTTCTGGCTTCATCGATAAATACAACTGAGTATCATCCGCATAACAATGGAAATTTATAGAGTGATTTCTAATGATGTTACCTAAAGGAAGCATATATAGAGTAAATAGGATTGGTCCGAGCACAGAACCTTGCGGAACTCCAAAACAAACTTTGGTACGTAATGACGATTCATTATGAACGTGAACAAACTGAAAACGATCAGATAAATAAGATTTAAACCAGCTTAGTGCAGAACCTTTTAGGCCAATTAAGTGTTCCAGCCTCAGCAGTAGAATTTGATGGTCAATTGTGTCAAATGCCGCACTAAGATCTAATAAAACAAGTACAGAGACAAGTCCTTTGTCCGAAGCAATCAGAAGGTCATTTGTAATTTTAACTAGTGCTGTCTCAGTGCTATGATGCACTCTAAATCCTGACTGAAATTCCTCAAATAAATTATTATCATGGAGAAAATCACACAGCTGGTCTGCGACTACTTTCTCAAGGATCTTTGACATAAAGGGAAGATTAGATATTGGTCTATAGTTGGCTAACACCTCTGGATCCAGGGTGGGCTTTTTTAGTAGAGGTTTAATTACAGCTACCTTAAAAGACTGTGGTACATAGCCTGTTAATAAGGATATGTTGATCATATCTAATATATGAGTGTTAACTAAAGGAAAGACCTCCTTAAGTAGCCTAGTTGGGATGGGGTCTAAGAGACACGTTGATGATTTAGATGAAGAAATCACTGCGGTCAATTCTTGAAGAGAAACTGGGGAGAAGCAATCTAAATATATATTAGGTTTTACAGCTGTGTTTGAGGTTAGATAGGTACTATCTGAGGACAGGAGGTCATGAATTTTGCCTCTAATAGTTAGAATTTTGTCATTAAAAATTACTGGTTTGATCTTTGGTAATACATTGTGTTTTGTATGCTTATTTGTTTTTAATGTAAAATGTTAATTTGCAAAGTGTGAGTAATAACCTAGCTGTCAAAAAATATACATATAAAATATATAGAAAAAACTATAAAATATAAAACATTTTATTATATACATGAAGTGTGGTGGTGTAGCAAGATAAAGTAACATAAAATTGAAATACTAAAGTACAACTAGCTCCTAATTGTTCTGAACTATTGTACTTGAACCAATTAACGTGTTTAATTACTTTCCACCACTTGTTCTCTCTCCTTTAATTTTCTGTTTAGCCCTCCTCTCTGCCAGGGTGCTGGCTCAGGACCAGATCCAGATCCAGTTCCAGACAGACCCGTTGCTGGTTCAAACTGGTACAGAGGTAGTGTTCACAGTGCTGACAGTATCCCAGGTTTTCTCCATGGAATGGCAGTACCAAGGAGGAGTCACTCTGGGCGTGTGGAGCGGAGGAGCCCCATCTATTAACCCAGTTGCCCAGTTCCAGGGCCGGGTCACCATCACTGCCACCCAGCTCCGAATCGGAGGCGCCCAGCTCCGAGACGCGGGGAACTACACGGTGGTAGTGACCCCCCTCGCTACAACAGGCCTGACCACTAACTCCAGATCGATACAGCTGAGGGTGTTTGGTAAGAGATAAAGAAGTGTGTCTGTGAGTTCACTTTAGAGGGAAGAAGAAGAAGAGGAGGAGGAGGTGGGAGGGGCGGTGAAGTGTGCGGTAGAGGATGGTTTTGAGGGAAGCGATAATGTTAAGGAGGAACAGAAGGGAGTAAAGAGAGAAGAGGGAGGATTTGGGGAGTAAGAGAATTAGTCTGGGAGGTATAATGAAATTAGTGACCCATAGTAGGCGAGGTAAAATTAATGAAAAAGGAGGAGGGGATGAAGCCAGTGGCTCAGGGCTTTATGCTAATAAAACCCATTTGATATGCAGTGCTCATGCTCTTAGATGTTTGATATTGTAGCTGTCTAAATGTAGCGTTACATTTACATACAGTACATACAGCACTGTGATGAAGCCTGAGCAGTTGAGTGTCTCTTTATTTTCAGTCATCAGCCCACGCTGGAGATGACACTACAGTCTTTCTCATTCCTCTTACCGCCAGTGCTAATAGGGTGGCAGGGTGACCAAACTCTTAGAAGCACTACTCTGTTATTGCTGAAAGGTCACATCCTCCAAACTCACAGCAGCTACATGTAGTTCCTGTCGTGGAACATCCGCATCCTTGAGCACGACTCTCAACCTCCTACCTACTCACTTATAACTCTGGAAATGAGCAAAAGCTTAAAATCCTAAAATATGAAATGCTTCTGCTGAGTCACAGGCAAGCGGAAAGTCTGTAAAAATGCAAGTGATTAAAGCTGTTTGCTTGGATGTTTTTGTTTGTTTGTCAATGCTGCTGCGGTTCTCCTTTAGTCTCAGCCTCCTCCGTCCGCACGCCCCCCTCTTCTCCCTCTCCAATTATTTAACTTAGGCTGGCCGCCAAGAGGCATCTCGGCTACCACTCACACCGTCTGCCCCCTTATTCGCCATCTGTGCCTCTATCTGAATCCTGTCCCTTCTCAGCTCTCACTTGCTTTGATTACAACAAATTATCCTCAACAGAAACATAAAACTGCCCTCTATTGTTCCGTCACTCCAACTTTTGAAGTGAGCTCTCTCATTCTCTGCTGATCGCTGCCTACAGTCATTTAGAAACCTTTTTCTGTGTAATTCTGCTTTTGCAGCTCTTTGGTAAAACATCTTTTACTCTCCCTGCAGATGCAGTGGACGGGGTGAGTCTGTTTGTTCCCTCGGTGGCGGTGGAGGGGAGAAACGTGTCTCTGAGGTGTACGTGGACGTCTGGGACAGAGATTACTGTCCAGTGGGGCAAAGGAGGCATAGCCATCACCCCGGACGCCAGGATTACCATCTCTGATGGCTCTCTTGTCATCAACCCAGCCCAGCGGAGTGATGCCGGGGACTACACATGTACCGTCAGCAACCTTGTCAGCGCCCAAACTGCCACACAGAGCCTCACTGTCTACTGTGAGTTTGCACTGATCAGGACAAGTGGCAGCTAATCTGCTGGAGCCACTGCAAATAGCAGTAGCTTATCTGCTCTATCTACACTGCAATGCTTACAGTGTGCTGAATTGCACCCGGATTGCACAGAACATTCTTCCATAAGCTTATCGTACGGCCTCTAGCTTCGTCTTGATTGCATCCTGATCGACAGTCTCACAGTAATGTCCCAACACACCCAATCACCCACCAGCAAAGTAAAGTGGCCAGATTGTTGTCTTCTAACATCAGAGGTTTTTTAACCCTGATGAAAAACACATCAGATTGTACATGCTGTTCAAATCAATGCATGGCAAAAAAGAATGTGCTTCTAAGTCATGTTTAATTTTGAGCCACCACTTTCTGTGTTCCTCCCAGACACTGGACTTTAATTTGGTCATATAATATTAATCTGTAACATCACCACCACAGGGTCTGTTGCAGTCCTGCTTTCTGATTGAAGCTCATGAAACTCGGGGTGCAACTAAAGATTACCTTCATTATCAGTTCATCTCTTTAGTCCATGAATTATCAGAAAATAGTGAAAAACACTTGTTCATACGTTGTGGTGAAGACATAATCACTGCTTGGACGACATGTCTTTGACTCAGTGAAACACTACATTTATGTACTGTGCAGTAGAACCCCGGGTTCACGTCCACGATCTGTCTGTGGTTGAGTTTAGGCAACAAAAGCACTTTGGTTACGGTTAGGAAAGACTGGTTTTGGTTTAAGGTCCAGTGTGAAGAATTTAGTGACATCTAGCGGTGAGGTTGCAGATTGCAACCAAATCAACCAACCAAAGCTTGTAGAACTGTGGTGGTTGACGCAAAAACAGGAGAACTAGAGTCAGTTTTTGATTTGTCCATTCTGGGCTATTGTAGAAACAACATGGCAGACTCTGTGGAAGAGGACCCTCTCCTTATATGGGAACTGCCCATTGGTCCAACAGCCCGTTGGTTCGACATCCCATTGTTCCGACCATATTAAACCCATTGTTCCGAAGTCCGTTCCGAAATCATCATGATGCCCTGTGGTTAAGGTCTGCTTAGATTAAGGCACAAAAACCACTTGGTTAGGGTTAGGAAAAGATCATGGTGTGGGTTAAAATGAAAAACAAAGTGACAAACACATAAGCCGTGAGCCTGCTCCGCCTCAAGCCTTTCCCAGCTAACCCAGAGCCGGTCGCGGCGCACCATACGCCCGCCGCGAGCCGTTCAGCACCGCGGACAGTCGGACTAATGGGATGTCGGACCAATGGGCTGTCGAACCAATGACATGGACCCCCTTATATAGATATAAACAGCTCATTCTAAGCCAACAAAAACACAACAACTCTCAATTTCAGATGATTATTCACCAAAGACAGCATAGTTATGAATATTATGCTGATTTTCTGCCACTAGATAACCCTTTATCCTATACACTGGTTCTTAAATGTTAGTAAAAATAGGTAATAATAAAAAATAATGCTGTTGAACCAAACAAAACATTGGAAAAACAAATGAAATACATTCAGTATCCACATTTTTGCGACTTGACAGATTGAGTAATTAGCAACATTTCCTCATTATGTTAATAGAAAACAATTTACTCTGCGTTATGTTTCGTTTTCCTCATAAAACATTTACTGTTTCAGATTAGTTGCATATAAACATAATCTCTAAGGGAAGGGGCTGCTCCCAGAAGCTAATGTGAGGTCTTGAATTTGATTCACAGTATATGTAACAGAACAAAAGCCGCATCCTCACGTTTGAGAAGCTACACACATTTTGGAAACACCATTATTCTGTTTAATGCTGAAACACTCTTGATGCCACTCTCATACATGTCTGTTAAATTTAAAGCTTGAACCAGCAGCCAGTTAGCTTAGCTTAGCATAAAGACTGGATTCCTGGGTAAACATTGCTGTTTACCAAGTTTTTTTCTTGTTCACTTAATCCTTACATAAACTGAAGTGTAATTCCTTCAAGTTGTGGTTTTACATTGGGTTATGTGCTGGACTATATCACAGCCAAGTGTAGTACCTTGTCAATCTGAAGTTGCCAGGCAACCAGCAGAGACTCCAGTAAGTCAGAGAATAAGCATAATTCCCAAAATGTTGAACTATATCCTTGAATAAACCTGTTGTACTTTTTTGATTTCCTCATACAGCTTATAATACAAGTCATTTTACACTAAGATCAATACTGTATGGAGATATTTCATCAAACTGTGCTGATCAGCAGGCTGCAGTAACTTGTCTGGGATGACTCTCTTCATTATGCAGTACTCCCCTCAGCCTCTGCAGGATTTTGAGTGAGCTATGACCGTTGCCTGCCACTCAGGTTCTTCTGTAAACATGACTTGTTGAGACGCATGTTTATCCAAGAGGTGGCAGCCATCGGGATTTTAGATTTAACATCCAACCTGAAAGTGCACAGTCCCTTAATGCGCTGACTGAAGGGGCTCATCAAAATGCTTTAGCCAGACGAGGTGACTTAAACCCCAGAATTGACAAAATGATAAACCCTTAAGCAGGTTATATAATCTGTGCCTTAGAGCCAGCTTTTTAGGAATACAGATTCTCCTTGTTGCACTTGTAAACGAAATGTTTTTGATGCTGATAACGATGTCCTCTGATCATCAACAAACCAGATGGCCCCGACACCCCTGTGCTGACCAAGGACACCTCAAAAGACTGCGTCGGGGGAGCCGATGTGCTGGTTGGACAGACGGTGCGTCTCACCTGCATGTCTGACTCGCTGCCCCCTGCCCTCTTCTCATGGCAACGTGACGGACAGACGGTCGCATCTGGCCAGCCGGACAGCGGGGTGCTCAGCCTTCAGACTTTCTCTACGGATGAGAGTGGCCAGTACGTCTGCACGGCCAGAAACAGCATCACTGGAGGCACGTCGGAGCAGGGGACAGACTTAGCCATCGTAGGTGAGTTATGGTGGACGCTGACCTCTCTGTGACTGATAATGATGACGGTTGGTTTTGGACTCCATCCCTGTATCTGTCTTCAGGACAGGAGAGGGACAGAAAGTATCCTGAGAGATTGATCTGGTGAGAATGTGGTCAAAGTCATTCAGTGACTTTCATACACACACGCTCTCCTCCTTTTATTTTCATTTCTTTTTTGACTCTGTCTCCCTCTCTTTGCTATTTATCATCCATTTTTACAATCTTCCCCTCCTCTTGTCTGTCTGAGCTGCAGACTCATTATCTTTATTAATTCTCCCCCTTTGACACCATTTTTTCTATTTCAGCCACATGTCTAAATGCAGGGGAAGTGGCGGGGATTGTGATTGGCTCTTTGCTCCTGCTCTTAATCATCATCCTCCTCATCGTGCTCATTGTCTTTCTCGTGCGAAGGAGGGGTAAGTCTCTTTGTGCGATGTCTTGTTTGTCCACTTTGTATTTTGATTCAGATACGTCACAAAAGGCTTTTTGATGATCCCTATTTCCATCTGTGCTTTACATAATAGCTCAGGCCTCTTGCAGTAAAATTATTTCTTTTCGGTATTTCTATTATTACAGGACGACAGAGACAAAATGATACTACTGTGCTTGTGCAGAAGAACAACCCAAATCCCAGGCCTTTAGTAAGCCACAGTAAAGTTTACATACGATTCACTATTGATTTTGTCTTCATCTTATCCATGTAATGGTGCTAAAGGGATTTTCACAAATTAACCCTCTCCCTCCATCTTTCTTTTACTGTCTCTTCTCTCTCTCCCCTCATTTTTCATCTGCTCCCATTAAGCCTCCAGAACCACAACCTAATGGTGCAAGGGATTTGGGCCAAGGTCCCCACCCCCCCCTCTTTTACATGAACTCACACACACGCAACCCTGACCGCTTATACAGAGCCCCGCATGAAAGCCGTGGCAACTCGCAGACACTGGCGCTGGAAGGGGTGCATAACTCTGACACACACCGACACAATGGTCGTACCCACACAAATGGACTCCCACACTATGCCTCTCAAAATGGCAGTGCATTCCCACACAATGGCAATGACAACCCGGCTTTCACACACACTGATGCTCAGAATCCAAACACACAGCAGCAAAATCCTAACATTGTCATTCAGACTGGCACTGCCCAGGGCGGCGCCCAGCCATCGGCGGTCCACGTCAACCTTAACACGCTGCCACAATCTGCCCAGCAAGGCAACAACAGTGCACAAATGCCCACCATTCATGTCAATCTTAACTCGTACCCAACCAATGGCCAACAGAGTCAGCAAGACAACTCATTTCCTCTTCCCAATACAGCCGGTTATAATGCTTCACAACCACCCCAACAAAACCTGACACATACGGGGCAGCCGGATCCCAGATTGCAAAGTGGGCAATCCTATCCTAATCCTACTGACCCCCAGGTGAATGATAACATAGAAGCAGGTCTACTAGATCGGCTTGGACTTATCCCGACTGGATACACACATCATAACAGAAATAACATTCCTCAGCGAAATGCCAACACACAGACGTACCAGCTGGAGCAAGAGCCTCGTCACAGGTCTGATAGAAACTCCTGGGATCTCCTCCGAGGGACACCGGCGTACCCCACTGGCACGCGTCAGAGAGGACACACATCATCTGAGGACACCTCTGACACTACAGGCTACACTTCCCATCCTCCCATACGGAACGCAAGAATGCCGAGCAGATCTCAGCCACGAACTGAGAGCAGAAGCACTTCCCGCAGCAGAGCTCCACCCAGACGAGATACACCATCAGTGGACAGACAGACACGGAGTCGCTCGGCTGATCTCCGAGGCCCAAACACTCGCAGTGTAACACAGCTTGAAGCTGAACACCACACACAGAGAAGCCCCCACACACAAAGGAGGAGCGCTCAGCGAGACATCAGTGGTTCGCCTCGTAGCCAGACTGCCCCCAGGCAGGAAGCCACACACAGAAATAACCCCCAGGCACTACCTCTCATGAGCCAGCAGGACTCTGTAGGCCGCTCTGCTGTGTCACAAGGACCAGTGAAACAACAGGCAGCGACTGCACCGTGGGTTGTGGATTCAAGAGCTTTGGCTGATCCTAATCACCTTCCACAGGCACACGTGGCCCAGCAACACAGAGCAGAACCGATCCAAACACCACCACAAGGTCTGGGCAAACAGACACAGCCTGTCATAAATGGTGCCAGTCAACCTCGCCAAGGAGGCACTGCTCCAGTCCTGTACTCTCCTGCCCAACGTAATCCCAGTACCCTAACCCAGGCTGCACTTACAGCCCACACCGAGAGGACTCAGACATTTCAGAATCGGAGGCAACAGACCCAGGCCGCCCTGCTCCACCCTGGACCACAGGCACGTGTCCCTGTTGCTGGGGCTCAGCACCCACCAACTCCTCCTCCTGTTATCCCCCTTGAACAGTTTCAGACCCTCCCCAAGAAACACACCCAGCACAGATCCCCAATCAGAGGCCCTCAGCCCCCCAGACCACCTGTTAACATACCCGTGGCTCAACGACCCCAACCAGCACAACACAGGCCCGCCAACCATCATCACCATCCTGGAAATGGCCACTTGCATGTCAATGCACACAGACACGCTCATGCTCGTGGCCACGGGCACCCTGCCCACTTCACCCACCCACAGCAGGTGAGTGAGACTCAGCATGATGGTTTGAAACCGCAGCCAACAGTAGCCATATGTTTACTGATATTACAAACTTCCAGCACACGGCTCTCTCAGATGTGCACTTAAGGCTGTCATGTCATGTTGCTCTTCCCGTGTACTTGCATGCATGCATTGTTACAGGCCTGCTTCTACCTGCACTATCTGCTCAACAGTTTGTGTTTTTGTCTGTAGTGTGCATTTCTTGAAGGATGCTTGACAGCTCCTGTAAATGGATGTTGCATTTTTACGATTGACAGTCTTCTCGTTGCCATGAAAATGTATTTAGTCTTGAGTGTTTGTGACACCGTGGCAGTTTTTAAAAGTAGCATTGTGTGTCAGAGGTTCTGCCTCTTCTGCATGACATGCTGGCAATGAAGGGCTTGTTGTGTCTTTCCAGCATCAGACTCACAGAGGGAGACCAAGATGATGACAGATGTCAGCAGACTACACTCCACAACTGTCCCGCATCCACTGTCACAAACAAACAGCTGACAGACGTGATCCAATATACCACCGAGCGAGACTGACTGCACAAGGTTCTGCTCTCAAAAAAAGCTGTCATACCCTGGAATCTGAGTCAGAAAGTCAGTTTTTTTATGAAAGAAATGAGCATGTCTCCCATGGGGATGATGAAATGTAACTTTTTGGAAATCAGTCCTGCTTTCTTAGAAAGAAATGACAAATTGTCTCAAAAGAGGCTCGAACTGCACCTCTTTAAAATGTACTGAATTAAATAAGCAAAATGATACTGACAGAGTTTTAGATAAAATGCTCCCCCATCAACAACCTCTCTCTCCAAACACACACACACATACTATACAATTTTACTTCTGAAGCACTGGTCATGCATCAAACTTTGCCAAGAGCTTGCACAGAGCAGACAAGTTCAGTGATCCATGGCTCTTGACCAAGCCCACATCCTCTCATCCATTCGTCATCGAAACTAAACAACACTACCTTGACAAAATGCCCTTGATGTGCCTGTATGAATATCTGTGCATGATCTAATAGACAATAAATGAGAGGGGACTCGGCCCCTGGGAACAGTGACAATTATGAAAGAAGAAATTAGCCGTAGGGGTGGTCTTCATGTTCATGGAACTATTTATTTTGCGCCTTCTGTTTACAGATGCCTCTTATGACACTTCTCAATTAAGGGGATTCGCCTCAGCGGCGCTCAGAAGTAATGCTCAGCTAACTATGAAGGGGATCCCACAAATGGATGGGCGCTTATTAATTAAATGCTTTTATGTGACTTAAATGACTTGGAAAATAATCACACCCGTGCATGAATGAGGTCAGCACAAAGACTTGAGCTGCCACGCTTTCTGCTGAAAAAGCACAATGTAACAATTTACTGTCTGCACTGGGTCATACTCGGCACATTAAAACCAATGGGACATCATTATTACTTTTGGAGATTATGTATTTATTGATTTATAATGTCTGTGTTGTTTTTTTGAGACTCAGGAAACTTGTAAAAATTGATTATTTGAGTATCAATGATATCATTTATGAATAAATGTGGCCAAATTCATAAGGAAGTCTGGTGATATTCTGTATTTCTCTTATTGTCAACAAATCCCGGATTAACTGATCATACTAACAACTATCGCCTGTGCAGACAAAATATGTGTCTCTTCTTCTTCTGTCCCTCAGAGCTCCATCATTATCCAAAAACTAAAACACACATCAGTGAGCCTCACGGTCACACATGGTGACACAGTCCATCATTAGTATAAACATGGGCACTGTGATTTTTCTATCCTGCTGCTGTAAATTCTCACTGTGGCTCCAAATGTGTATTAATCCCCAGCTGAAAATAGACCCAAACATATGCACTATTTACAGCTGTGTGAGCAACATTTGTAAGAGCTACAGTCCAGCTGTTTGAAGAAATCACTTTGCAATAGGCAACCCCCCCCTATTTATATGCAACCTGTTTTTAAAGATTTAGGTCTTCAGGAGCAACAAATGGGCTGAAAATGAGGGATGCAGCCAAATCCTTCTACTTTATTTCGGTAAAGCACAGATAATGCGATGGAAACAGATATTAATTCTACCCAAAGTTGCTTGTTCTTGTGTTTCAGCCAAAATCACTTCAAATCACTTCATATCACTGTGAATGACCACAAGATGTAGAAAAGTAGTTTAGGCCTGCAGTATCCTCCTGAGACACCAGCTTGTGTTTGGTATGCATTTTTAATTGCTTCTAGCTATTTGGGAATGCAGGACCTGATAAGTATAAAAACTAAGCATTCTTTTAAACAGGAAGTAGTTTTTGGGAAAAAAAAAGGTGCCCTAAAATGTGGACAATGGATTTGTTTTTAATAGTTGCAAGTGCGTAATAAATTATAAAACTGTTTATTTCAATATCTGAACGTTGTTGTGCAAAAACAAAATTATAAACACATTTTCCCTGCTCTGTATTCCAGTCTGCGTATGAATGTCACACCTAATTGGTCCCAGTGTCCTCAAACGAGTACTTAATTAACAGCATTTTAGCTTGTTACTATTGCTAACATTGGTCAAATTTATATTTAGCACCATTAAACAAGTTTTAACCATGAAATGTGATCAGGTTTTGTACCTTGTCCACTTTTGTGTCGGGATCAGCTGTAGACTGAGCATGAAAGTGTCCACAAATGAGGACAACTAGTCTAAGTTGAGCAGAATGAAGTATAAGGGGCAGGAAACCCAAAATGTGATGTCCTGTGAATGTGAATGTGATGTGTAAATATATTTAATTTTTTTTTATTTAATCATCAATTATGTTCCAATATTAAATCAATTTGATGCTTTGAAGGCACAACAACTGCATTGCCAATGAGTATTAGGTTATTAGTCTTCTATCCGAAAAACAGATAAAGACAGACAGATATGTCGGTTAAACAGACAGAAATACACATACTGATGTCTCGGTACACCCCCAGTGAGAACCACAGACAGAGAAGGGAAGTCAAACGCACTATGAGACAAAGTTTTTATCAGACTTGTTGACAATAAGAAACTTTTCTTTAACATCAAATCACATAAACTCAACAATGTAAAGTGGCAGGATCAAATATACAGCACATCTGGTGGCTCCAACCAAACATCTGGTGCATGAAATTTACTGCCTTAAAAATGGTGCCATTTTAGGAAAATGAATGCCTCTATATCGTCTATACAGATGTTGAATATTCATATTCACTGCTACATGCACAGTGCTTATCGTTGCTCCTCAGGAAGGATTTGTATTGTTTGGGCTTCATGAATTGCTCCGAGATCTTATTTTCTCAGTCATAATAAAGATTTTTTGATTATGATCATTTGATTATATGTGTTTGTTTATAGACCTTGGTGAAGTTTACTGTTGAACAAAACCAATTTCGGCACATTGTCTGCCTTATTTCCATCACAGTGAAAGTCGACGACAGTATTCACAGCAGAATGCACAATCATGACTTTATGTTGCCTCCACTTTCAAAATGAACGCATCCTTCCAAACAGGATCTTTTGATTTTCAGCACAAAACACGTCCTCATGCATGTTGACAGTAAGTCAGACCACAAAAACACCTATTTATTCTGGTGTTCCTCTGAATCACAGAGCTGTTTGCAGTCTGAGCATATTTCTGCTCACTGTGTCTATAGTGCTAATTATGCATGGCGCCTGTGTACACCGAGCGCTGTTGTTGATTTTCCTCAGATGAATCTGTTCCTTCGGCTTGTTGTGGAGGTGCAGAGCGTGTGTTTGGATCACAGCTTCATCAGTCTCCCAATCCCCTGCTCCCACTTGTACGTCACCTCTGATGAACAGTCCTGCTGCTCACTATTGGAGACACTTCACGGTAGTCTAGCACTGTAATGAGTGGAGATGGAGTGCATTTGAGTACCTGGTACTAGAAAGGGTTGCGGCATTGCCTCCTGGTTCCAGATGAAAGCTGTGATTTATGAAAAGTTTGGAGCCGTTTCACGAATACCACTTTGTATACTACACCCTTCCTGCTGTCTTTGGCATGAAGTGTGTTGTTTATGGCCTAAACAACTGAAATTACAAGACTCTCTGTAGTCTTGAAACACACAACCCAGTAAACCTCAAACGCTGATGTGGCCTCCTTCCCTGAGCCAATTTGCATGTAAATCTGCTGGTGTTGTTTTAGTATACTGATTTACCATGATTTACTGTGACTGCCGCAAGTAATTGTAATTGTTTACGCATCCCTTTGGAGGCATAAATTAAAGGCAAACATAGCTCAAGAGCGGTGTGTGCAAATAGGGCATTTTTTTGTATTGATGAATGCTCGTTTTGGTGCGTGTCAAACTGCAGTGGAAAGCTTTCCTGCCTCAAGTGTGCAGACAGCCAGTGTTGATTTTACTCAAGAGACTGCAGTAGATTTGCACAGGAAAACTTAATACCACAAGATGGCCAATATAATCCTAATCCAATTTTAATTTAAATTCAGTCCAGCTCAGCAGGCGCACATATTTTTATAGATTTGATGGCATTTATAGTTTGAAATAACATAGGAGGTGCCATAAGGCCCAGACTGAATTTAGTCCAATTACCTAGCAGCTCCGAGTGAATACAAATTCATGATGCAGCCTCTCTTTTGTTCACGCCAGTGATGGTGATTATTCTCCACCACCAGGGGGAAAGAGAGAGGTCAGGCATGATAGCCCTCATAAGTCCATATCATCATTGAAGTGAACTGGTAAGTCCTTTGAGATCCATGTGTCCATCCCTGTCAAAGTGTCCTTGAGCAAGACACTGAACCACTGCCTCTGTGCACTGACCCCCTTTAGTGAAATGTCACATGAATACGAGTCTCTGAGGAATATGAAATGAAACAAATTTATGATTAAACTTTACACACCAGGGGCAGCTGAACAAAAAAACCCTCAACATTTTCAGTGTGACAGCATGACCGTGAATTTATAGCTTCAGTCTGTGCCACAGCCATCTATTCAGTCAAAATGTCCTTGAGCAGGACAGTGAATCCCCAACAGTTCACTGACTGTAAATCGCTCTCGATGGGAGTGCATAAAATGTAAATCACACACCCAAACTGCTCTGTGGCAGGCAGGGACTCCATGCCTCGTCATCCCACAAGGGGGAGCCATGTGAGAGGATTTTTGCTGAGGTTATCTATCGATCACTTCCCACCATTTTTTCTCCTCAAGGCCTTCGCCATCTGTGCAACTTTGATGAGTGCTGAAATTAAAATACAAGCCATAGGCGAAGTTATTCTTCTCTGTAGTCCAGCACACCAAGAAAGCACAAGCAAAAAAAAAAACAAAAAACAATACAGTCATGTGCAGCGACAAGGAAATCCTCAGTTGTCACAAGCTTGTTTATAGACGCTTAAAGGTGAACTGCTGCCTTCAGGGATACATATCAAACACAAGAACTTCAAAGAGTGCTGTGTTTAATCATAATCTTTTGTTGATTCGGTTGAGCGTAACATGTTGTGTTTCATACTGTCACCACGCTTTCTCTTTTAAATAAAGACAGGCTTATTTACAGATATTTCTCTGCAAAATAAATCAGAAACAAGCCCAGGGAGCTCTTGTTGAAATTTTGAAACCTTTTTTCAACAGATCTTTGATATCCTCGGTGGCATTAAAATACAACTGGGAAAAATCAGTTTGTCAAAGTGTAGGCACGCAGTATTTACAGATGTGTCCTTTGTTAAGAAGCAGATGTTTAAAGAAATGACAATGCATAGGTTTAACATAAATTACTGCTTGGAACAGGGGGCTGCTTCGAAGGAACTGTGAGTGAAACCAACAAAAGACATCACACCTGCCTATAACGCCACTAAACTTAAACACCCACTGAGTGTTTTAAAGGAAACAGAAGTTCACAGTTGAGTATGAAACCACGGACAAGGAGCAGGCCAGAAGATGTGCACAGGCATCGTGTGTCAGAAGTTCAAAGAAAGAGCAGTTTCTTCGAACTGCAGTTCCTCTTATAATTAAGCCGTGTGTTGCAATAAAAACCCAAAGTCAGCAGAAAGAAAGAAAGAAAGAAAGATGATCGTACAAAACAGAGCAGATGCACGAGTCACTAAAAATATATTTGAGCCAAGAACAGAAAGGAAAGCATCACAGTGCACAGAGAGAGGGGATACTTAACAAAATGGGGTCCGTGACTTTTGTTGTACATGCTTTGTAGCAAATTTCATGTTCCATAATTGCTTTTAGGTCCACTGTCTGTGTACTTCAGCTCTGTCCATCTACTTGTTTTCATTATGTTATGAACAAAATTAGGGGCTTAACATGGACATTTAACATTTTAAGGCATAATTAGAGTTGTTGCACAAGATTCCTGTCCAAAAAAAAGTCGATGGATGTTACACTTCTGCTAGATCCTTCATCTAAAGGTATACCGTGCAGGATTGTCAGTTACTGTTTGCAAACACTAGGGCTGAGCCGAATACTTGGATGACTTGGAGCCATTTGGGTGGCTGTGTTCAATCTCTTGTGATCAAAATGATCTGAAGCTTAATACTGAGACTGTAGATAGTTTTCAAATAAGTAATAAATAGCAACATCTGATCAACTCATATCAGGCTTAACAAGCTCTGGTTAGGCCCGCCCATTATCAGTTTAAATCCAACCCACTTCCTGTTCAAAGTCCACCCACTCAGAACGATACACACACAAAGGGAACACATATAGATTCAGATAATGGTGTACTTGCTCATCCCTAATAAACATGCTCACCAGCGAGGGTGAAACTAAAATTCAACCCCAGATTCACTTTTGTTTTGCCTCGCTATATTTGCATTTTCGGTGCTGTGTGTCTTCGATGCCTGCTGCTTATGGTGTAGCAACCTAGTCGCTACCTTTTCATAAAACCCTGCCTCACCTGGATACACGCCCGTAAATATCTTGAGCACAGAAAATGAGTGTATCTACAGATAAATACGCCGCCACACACTTCTAGTGGGTCATAAGCAAGCGGCAAGCTCCAGAGCTAGAAAAAAAAAGCTAACTCGGACGTGCCAAAAACTGTAGTTCCTCTAATGGCCAAATGAGGCTGGCTCTCGAAGCGAGTCAGTCCCCATAGACCCTCATGTTAAAATGCCCAACGTTACAGCAGAAATATTTACAGCCTAGTAGAAAGAAAAACAGTGTTGGTCTCTATAGCACATTTTCCACTTCGTGACAACTGTATGGGGGTGAATTTTTTTTTTAGAATTCACCAGTTTACATTTTATTAGGGCTTAATGTTAGGTATAATTACAGATAAACTGCTTTGAGTGACAACTTGTCTGCCAAAATTGCCCTTAGCTTCTCAGTGAGATCCATCCCTTGCTCCTAATTCTCGCCAAATATGGTCACTTCTGGCTTCAAAAATCCAAGATGGCGACAGCCGCAAGTCAAACCTGAGGCTTCAAAACAGCAGTCCACAGACCAGTGGGTGACGTCTCGAAGCTACGTCCATTATTCATAGTCTTTGGTCATAGTTGATGACTGAGATGGATTACTTCTGTATCAGTTACTTCTATACAGTGTTTTTTAAGGAAAATGCTGCATCATACACAACACTTGCACCACGATTAGAGAACTGTCAAGGAAGTAAACTGAGTCAGAAAAAAAAACTAACATTAGCCACCATAATCTAGTGGTCACAGCGGACCATGTAAGGCCGTAGCAGCAGTGTATTGACTTTAGCAACTGGTCTATTGCTGACAATTTTTTCATTTGCAAGAAGTAGAATGTGTAAATTCCTCTGTGTGCAAAGCATGCACAGCACACTCCAAACATTGCTACAGGCCAGGTAACCAGCCCACACAGCTTTAAGTAGACAAGAGATTCAAGTATCCCAACATACCAGCCAGAGGTGACAGGGAACAGCAGATGGAGTCAGTGGTTGAATCCAGTGAGAAAACCTGCAGCGGGTTCACAATTAACAGCTCAGATAAGCATCGGTAAAGTGCGTGTGTTCCGCTGCATGCTGCAGATAATCATGTGAAGGGATGAGGAAACACGGTGAAGTTGCTTCATCTATCAGTTCAGCCTAGCCCTACTACTCTGACACTGTTGTGATGAGTAATGGTTCTGTATGTGGCAGCAGGAGCCTGATTAAACAAGTAATTCTGTCCTACATGCCATGCCTGCAGCGTGCACTCATAGTCCTTTATCATACGGCTGACAGTGAACTTTAAATACCCTGCAGGACACAGGCCATGCTCTGCTTTTAGCTTGACTTGTATTTGCATGACACCGGCTGGATAGATTTCAGTCACTTCTTGACTGGTTGGCCTACTTTCTTGTGACTGTAAAGCAGAGCACACACAATCAAAAATACTCCCGACAAAGATACAGTGTGTGTACTCAAGGAAGGGTATTTTACAGCTCTGAACTACTGCGTAACTGCACCAATATCTGCACAGCTGCTCTGCCAGCTCACGTGCTGCAGACTACTATAAACTATAGAGTCTGCTAAACAGTAATGATGTGCTCATGTGTTTTTCCTGCACCGTGCACTGTGTGCATTTCCAGACATTATCCATGCTAATACAGATATCAGTCACCTGTTATCAGCCAAAAGCATTGGTCAGGCTCTTGTGGACATCCTCGCATCCTTATTAAATACAGTATGAGGCCCCAGTATGAGTGTGAATGTGTGTTATTTGATATGGATGTGTTGCCCTACTTATTGGGGCTCAGCAGCTCAGCTTGAGTACTTTTAATTTCTAAATATATCTTTTTAAACCCACAGGATGAATTGAGAATGGATTTGAGTGGCAGATTTGCCAACCGTTATGAATTTATCTCAGCTATAGCAACTCATTAAACATTTCTGATTGCAGTATCACATCAAGTCAAATTAATTTGCAGTGGTCTTAGTCACAGTTTTAGTCTGGAGAGAAGTTTAGGGGTTGAAAACAATGACTGACAAAAAATGCCTGTTAATGATGACAATCTCTTAATGTTTCATTCTCAAATCAAAACCAAAAGGTAACACTACTTTAACCCCCCTATCTAGCATCTATAAGTAGTATATAAATACTAAAGTATATTGTCATGATTAAAAAGGGTAAATGTTGAGAATAATATGCAATGCCAAATATCATTAAACATGAATACAGCTGTCATACTGTGTAGACAATTGCTCAGTTGCCAGCTGCAAACCACATTTGTATGTTTCATATGTATCATCAACATGTCTAAGGTTGTTCCATTACACATGAGCTGACTTTGTCAGCGGGAGGAGGAGGTGATGATGGATGGCTGACACCTCAGCTATGTGTGCCAAGCTGCAGACCGCTGTTTCCGACCAACCAACAGCAAAACTATTTTTTTGTTTTTTCTCCCTGCGACATTTTAGCCACCAAACCTGGATGTTTTTTAGTGACCTTTTGCTGTGTTTCCATCAGTTGTGCCACAACAACAAGTGATTTTTTTACTCAGACTTAACTGCCTTTCCAGTTGCTTTTTAGCCACCGCCCAAACATGATCTTTTTCTTGTGCCTAAACATAACCACATGTTAACAACAGTGCTTTTGAGATATAAAGTTTCAGTCTATCCTCTGCATAATGATGTCCAAAGGTAAAGGATTTCTGGTTTGCAGAAACAGTCCAAACATTTATGCTGGCAGCTGGGTTGTAAGTCAATCATTCAGATACTGAAACATTATTTCAGATGCTTTATAGACAAAGTTAAATGTTTTAAACCTTTAAATGTCCTTTTATATGATTGCATCTGATGAAAGGTATTTGCACATCCAACTGTCCCAGATGCAGGTGCATTGGAAAATATCACTTTGAACAGAAAATCCTGCACAATGCTTTTGCTCAGCTTCACAATTTATCAGTAAACGCTTAAGTTTCAGTCCTCCCACACCTTCGTCAAGAGTGTTCAACACCATTATTTCCAACACTGAACTTAAATAGAAACTGCCCCACCTATTTCGCAGGTAAGCACAGGTATGAGGGAGTTAATCAGCTGTGGGGGGTGTTTCTCAGTTACTGACAACAGCCTGTGCACCATATGTCACATGTCCCACAGACAAAAGAACAGGGGAGCAAGAAAAACAAAGGGAAAGACCTAGAAAACTCAAGCTCCTTACACACTATTTTTAAAATCATCTGCAAAAAATGTTGATCTTGTGACTGAGCACATCGGCCTTGCAGCTTTCATAAATCATTCAAAATTTCCAACAATGTATATTCTTATGCCTTGTATCATGAGTTGGTCTTTTTGAGATCCCAAAACCATTACAGCATGACATGCCATGGCGTCTCATCATTTAATCTTTTGGGAGATAGTGTTGAGAGTTTTCTAATTGTTTCCTATGTTTTTCTTGCTCCCTTGTACTTTCGTTTGTGGGATATGTGACATATGGTGCAAAGGCTGTTGTCAGTTATTGAGAAACACACCCACAGCTGATTAAGTCCCTCATACCTGTGTGTAAATGGGTGGGGCAGTGTCTATTTAAGCTCAATGTTGGAAATAATGGTATTGAGCACTCTTGATGAAGGTCCCGGAGGTTAATGTTAGTGTTAACTAATTAATTGTGAGCAAGAGCAGTGTGCGAGATTTTCTGTTTAAAGACTCGTCTGACTGCATCTTTTGGTGTGTTTTACCTATGTATTTTAACCCCCTAATGTATGCATTCATAAGCATTACATAAAGTTTTTCCGACAAAAATTCCATGACAATGTTATTAAATGAATGGGCTTAAAAAGGGCCTGAAGCTGCCAGCAGGCTTCTTCAGACCTGCTTGTTGGATGGTTGAAAAACTTACGGAAAGCCCCTTCTCCCACACCTTTCCATCGTCAGATTGGAGGGACTGTGTCTGATCATTTCTGTAAATTTCCCCTCAGTCAGCCATGTGGAGGTGAGAAAGAGGTCAGGGTTTGAGGCTCTTCCTCTGGCGCCCCTTTTTCAGTCTTGGTACAACAATTTTGTCACCTTGCATGTGAGTAACAGAGTGCAACACTATGAATGCTTTCCAGGAGAGACTGAAAATGTGCGCCATTATCCACATATACACAATACGAAGCACAACAGACAATACTGCCTCTTCCTCCTCTCTGTGACGGCTGGCTTTTTACTCACTTTCCAGTATGGCCATTTGTGACAGCCATAATCACTTTGGATTTCCAACGTCTTAGAAAGTAGTTCTGAGCGTGCATAACCCAACCTTTACAAAGAACAGTAAGATTTATTGTTGATTATGAAATGCAACAAACAAAACAGGCATAATGTGAATCCTTGGGCTGACATTCAGATCAATTACTCTTAGTTGCTATTATCAATGTTGCCATCAAAGTCATCAAGAGGACACTGGGCACAGGGAAATTAATGGCGGAAACACTGCCGCTGTTGAAATAGCAGAAAAAGCACAATAAAATAGTTCTGAGTTCAAGACTTGGTGTTAGGGGCAGTGGGTGAATGATGTGTAACTTTGCCAAAAATGATCTATCAATCATCTGAAAGCTGAAAAGCTTAATTTTGAAAATCTATTCACTGTTTTAGTCATGCATAAAAAAAACTACCACGCTGTTCCTGGTTTTTATTTGTGAAATCATTAATTACTTTATTTTCAGACTAAGTCATTTATAAACATTGCTTTCAGCTCTGCTAACCAGCGATCATTATTTCTGGCATTTAATACCAAATTATTACTCAGACAAAATAAGCGATGATGAAAACAAACATTGGTGGCAGACCCTGTGAGCACCAACATGTTCCTGCTTAATTTTTTTTGCTTGACCTTATGTTACAAAATGTGGCCCAGAGAGCCCTGAAATATCTCTGCCCTTCAAAATGCCACCGTTGTGCCATGTGACCTCATGTTAAGCAAGCCTTTGGGGGAGTTAACGGTGACATTTACAACATTTTTTGGCAGTGTTCACTTGTATAAAATTGCTCACTATCATATTTTTGAACAGTTTTTGATAAGGACAGTATTTTCCAAGGGACGTTGAAGGTCTCTCGGAAATGACATTTTTGCTGATGTAAAAAAAAAAAGGCTGTTTGTTCCATCAGGCTGAGTAAGCAAAATCACTTTATAGGAACACTGTAACATCGCCTACATTATTTCTTTTTAAAATTCATCTTTACACCCTGCGGTGGCAAGGATTTAAAAGCTTATATATAAATCCCAAATCTTTACAAGGCACTAATCTTTAACAGATGAAATAATTCATGTAATTTGCATTGTCAGTTTGCATGCTGATACTCTGATCTCGGATTCGTCACCACATTTATTTAAAGCTCTAATCTATGTTTTTGTATTAAAGGCCAGCTTCTAACTGAGTGATAGGCTCCTATGTGAACATGAACACACAGTTATCTGTTTCCTGTTAAATTTCATTTAATTCATATGAGAGATTTCTGTATTTGTGTTTACGTCAGTGCAGCTCTCAGCTTTTTAAGGTGGGTGGAGCTCAGGTGGGAAGAACTGATGTCACATAGTCTGTGCACCAATCAGAATTTAGAAACATTTCAGTCAAAATGGGATTGTCTGATTAAGTGGCCAGCGCTATCAGTCAAATCTGAACAAACCACACTCACACAGTCTGCAAATGCAAGCTAGTCTGGAACCTCTCAGCTCATTGTTCATTTCAAAGGGAGGTTTTTAATGACTGTGGATCAAATGTCTCTGGATGCAACTAGATGAAGCATGAGAGTTGAGTGATGGACAAATATTAACAGATTACAGTGTACAGAGATAAGTTGTGATGGTGTAGCATCAATATGTCTTTGAAGGAGTGTTGCCATTTTTGCCCTCAGAATCTGAATATAGTACTTCAACAGAAAGTTTCACATCAGGTGCAGCCATCTTGGTTGTTTTCAAATATACTGCTTTTTTACTAAGCTAGATTTTTGCTCACTGTCATGTCCTCTGCATGAGGGTGCATATGCCAAAAATTATATTACGTATTTTGCAGTAAGCGTGAAGGCTCTGCAGTTATCAGCCTTTGTCTGATATATATCCATATCAGATAAATTACTGTGATTGATACGATTAAAATGAAGTGAGCCAGGTTGACTGGATATCTGTCTGAACGGGAGGAGCACCAGATGCATCTGTCAGAGCAAATAAAACTTGAGCTTGCAGACTTGTCTGGCTCCTGGGCTACTTTAACAGTTCCCCCTCTGTAGACACTTTAAAGGCTAAACTTAAGACCCACATGTTTTCTTGGGCTTTTGAGTGTTCTTGAAGTTTTAAGGTTTTATATTTCACATTTAGCTCTTTTGTGTTTCATTTTCTTCACTTTACTCATTTATTTGTGCATGCTTATGGCGGGGGTAGGCAACCTGCAGCTCTGGAGCCACATGCGGCTCTTTGGCACCTCTTCAGTGGCTCCCTGGGGCTCGGACCAAAAATTATATGGGAAAAAGTAATGGTAAATTTTTTAACATTTTAATTTCATTTATCATTGCCAAGAGGCCTAAAGTGATTCTTACACTCTCCAATTGTAAAACATGTAGCCTACACACACACAAAAAAAACAAGTTAACAAGTTAAAGCAGCTGTGCGGAACTTTTTACCATTTATAAAACTGTCCCTAAGCGGCTAAGTGGTACGCAACAGGCATTGCTGAACACATAACAGTTTTACCAGATGTATCTATAAGGACTTGGTTGTACTTTCGATGTCATGGCGGATAAAGAAGGAGCACCATCTAAAAGAAAAAGAACAGAAGAAGGCTAAACGGGACAGTGATAATGCTCGAGCCCAAACACATGTAAACCTCGGTCGGGCATTCACCAAGTGGAGAGAGCTGAGAGATTTGAAAGGTTTTAAAACTGATCCTGAGTTGGCCCTTTTCCTAATCGACAGGTATGTAATTTTTGTTTTTATTTAGAGAATATACCGCAACTTGTTAGACGTTGTTTCACTTCAATATATGACGACATGGAAGTTATAAGCAAACTAAATGTAACGTTTGCTGATGTGAACCGCTTTTGTCTAGTAACGTTACAACAAATGCAACAAAATTATCTGTGACTGTGACCATGAACACAAATATACAGCAGGCAGCTGTCCTCAGTTTATAAGAAATTCAGAGCTTCACCAGAACATTTATAACTTTCCTCTTGCTCTCCAAACCAAATGCATGCGGTAATTGCCGGTTGCAGGCGAGATTTTACGAATGAAGCTGAATGCCGGCTGCAGTCGGAATTTTACAACACCTGGCTGTGGGTGTCATACTGCTTCGACCAAAGGGGGCACTATAATCAACGAAAACGTAAAGATCCGCACAGCTGCTTTAACATTTCATCAACTAAAATATACATGCCAAATCTTGTCAGTGGTGTCTAGTCTTGAGTCTCCCTAGCGAGGCTAGCTTTGGATTCCAAATCCAAAAAAGAAAAAGTCTCATAGGAAAATAATGCATTTAGCATAGTGTGTAGACAGATTTGCTTGCAAATATGTGGCTCCACATTTTTTTTTATTTATCTATTTAGCCAAAAATGGCTTCTTTGATAGTAAAGGTTGTTAGATCATGTTATTTATATTATTTTATTGTAACACTTTGGTCAGCTTTGATTGTTTTTATTTGATACTTCAGAGTATTCCATAAGATTTTCACAAATCAAACCCTGTCTGATCAAATCAGTAATCTTTAATTAAAAAAGTATCTTAATTCTGTAATTGCCTCTCTATACTTTTTACTGTTAGCGGCGGAGTCCGCCATTCCTGTCTGTAATCCAGAGTAACTAAGTTTAATCTTCTTACTGATATCAGCTTTATCGTATTTTATGTTATTACAGGTTCAAAGAGGAATAAACAACCTAAAGATCTGACTCCTAAATGTTAAAATGTTTTAATACTGAACAAAGTTTCACAAGAATATTGGTGCTTGTCCGGCTTAACTAGAACAAGAAGCTTAATTATAACTTCAGGTACACATACAACCATTTGGTTTGAGACTATTATCACACATTAAATTACAACACTATTTTCTCCCTTTGTTGAGCTTTTTGAATGTATTTTTGATAATTGTACTTTAAAAACATTTTGTGATGCTGTTTCTTTAACATATTGGATAATTTGGAGCCACTACAGGTAAAGACACTGAAAACAGCAGTCTTCAGTTATACACTCCATTCTTCATTTTACCCACATCATTCATCTTTTTGTAATTTCTTGTAAGAAAGCAAATCATGAAGAGCAATAATTGGTATTAGAGATACTTATTTTACAGAAGAGTGTTGGTGTGAAGTCATCAGCGGCTGACTTCTCATCTAAATGCTCTCAAATGTTAGCAAATGTTCCCCATGGCGATCATTAAAATTTCATCTCACCTGAACAAGGAAGCACAGTTGCTTCCCCGCTCTCTTTCCTATTACACCGCTAAGATATTAAAGAGGTGTATTCTGTACATCTATGAAGCAATTTTACACTCTAATCAGAAGAGCAGTGACTTTCAAGTTTCATCGACCTCCAAGAATGAGTGTGATGCCGCCGTCTCGTGGCTCTAGTCCAATTGGGGCCTCCTTTTATCTCGCCAATCACCCACTGTTTGACAAAACCATTGATTCAACTCTCTTTTGCTCCTATAATGAGATGCATTTTAAGTGCCATGCTTTTTGATCTTTCAAGACATTTTTATCTCCACAATCCAAGCTCCTGGTCCGGAGATCAGCTGCTTTTTAACATCAGCTTAGTATATTTATTACTTTCCGTTTTTGTACAATGAAAGCTAAGCTCTCTTTATTGGATCTGAGCTGACTAAAAGCATTTTGTATTCAGGGCCTTCAATCATTGCTGATAAATTGAGACAGGTTTTGTGTGGCAGGCAGAACCAAAAATGTTGGTAATCAAGGATCTAATTGTACTGTAAATAAAAGGAAGACAAATAATGGAGGCCGGGTTTTCAAATAAAGGCGACATAATAGATGGGCGGCACAGAGCACAGTTCAACAAGACATGTAAACAATCAACAAGCCATTTCCTGTTGTGCATATTCATCATTTTGAAGCTCATAATGAAGGGTCGATGACGTGGGAGCATTATGGTTTATAGGAACCTCAAACATTAACGCTGTATCCGACTGTGGTCTATGACCACTTTGAAAAGCATGTCCATACGTCCATCAGCCACGATATCAGCTTTGCTTTTACAACCACTTTGTTAGTTCCCAGCAACACCAGATAACCCAATAAACACCCACGACCTGGATGTATTGTGCAGGTGTGTGACTTGGCCTTGTTCCCAGTTGTGGGGAGAAGTCTGAAAAATCTGCACATTGATCACAAGCTTTAGCAAAGTTAAACTGGAAACTAATCTTGGTTTCCATGTTTACGAGACTTACACAAAGCAGGCTATCACCGCATGTTGTTGGCTGATAATTGTACACTCTGGCAATGAGAATGGACTGCACAGCACTTTGAAATGAGACTACACGATAGTTTCCTTTTGGTATTTCTCTATAAAAAGAATTGATGTGATCATTATAAAACTGATTAGTTGGTAGGGGCGGGGAGCCAAGGGCTGAAAATCTATTTTGCCTCCATGGCTTTCACACTGTCATCTATTTTTCTCACTGATTTCCAACAGTTGTTCTTTGGACTCAGGTCAGACTTGATAAGGCTGCCAGCCAAATGTACAAGATTATCTTTTCAACATAGCAAGCTTATTTTATGAATGTGTCACTGGGAATAAAATGAGTCCAGCTATATTGGAAGCAAAGTCACTCTTCAAATAGCAATATGGTGGCTTAGCAGCCACTGAACTCTTCTGTTGGGATGGGAGAATTATATTGTTATTTTTTTTCTGCCACCACCAATATAAGGGAGCTTATAGGTTCATGCTCTGGGTATTAACAGAGGGATTAGCAAGGAGGCTTCTGGGACGCTCAAGTCCGTGAAGCACAGAGCCGCAATCTCTTCATTGTTGAGATATCTACTTGATGTAACACAATTAACTATTTATTTCAAATGCGCTGAGGTCTTATAGGGGCATGATGGAAGGGGATTTCAGTGGTTGTCATTCTATATGTGTTGCATCTGACCTGTTGTAGCTGTGCACACAGTCCTGTGTGACACAATGGTTCGTCTCTTCTGATGTGGACCAAAACAAATCTTCTGATAAGAGGCAGCTGAGTCTGTCACCGCAGAACACTGGTCAGATAAACTGTGAAATTGGACAAATTAGCTGTATGAGCTGGCGAGCTTTGCTGTCTCTACTGTGTTCAACTATATTAAAATGCTGCAGCTTATGACTCATGACAGCTGATTGCCAACAACACACTGTAATTGATACAGCCCATTAGACCTCAGATACTTTGAAGACTGTGCACTCTTTTGACCTAAGTACTGTATTTAAGTGCAACCTCACGTTATATGAGGTATTTCCATTACATGCTGCTTTATACTCCTTCTCTGGTACAACTGAATGGGAAATATTTCTATTTAAGATTTAACTTTAAAAAAAGTATAATGGTCTTTATTAATTACAATTTATTGTTAAAGGGTTTGTATGTGACATTCAGAGCAAACTACTAGTCATTATGTAAAGATATAGTGTAGTGATGTTGTCCTGAGCAGAGAATGAAGTCACACTACCTCTGTGTGTGTGTGCTGTACCCTGAGCCTCTCTGTCGTTTGTTATGGTAAGCCGGTCCCGCTCTGTGCGCATGTTAGCGCATGTGTGTATCCCACTGATGAGCTCATTGTTGCTACTTTGCGCTGCACATATACGACAGTCACTGATGATATCAGGACAGTGTCAATGCAGTGCCCACCCTGTGGTGGCACTGTCTTTGATTTGATTTGTGAGCAATGACACCAAAGCAAAATTTACCCTCCTAAACTTCTCAGAGGGTGTTAACTGTTTTAATCAACTCAAAGATGTAAAACACTCAAAAAAAGAGAAAAATTTACATGGATGCTTCACACATCTTTCCCCTGGCAGCACAGAAGATTTATTCAATCAGCACAGTTTCAAGATTATTGTCATTCACCTCTCCCATTACAGGAATACTTCACTCACAAAATGATGGTTGTGTATCAATTACTCACCCCATTGATGACCCCCCATTCGGTGGAACACACAAGCAGATTTCAAGCACATGTGTTTGCCCAGGTGTGCTTTTGTCTCTGTGTGAAACTGTTTATGTCAAAGTGTTTTAAATGGTGAGGTTTTAGCAAAAATGCATGGGTTTTGGAAGCACTGAGCATATGACTAGATAAATGAACCTTGGATTACACGGCGAGTTGTCTGAGAGATTGGACCCCCTTTACTATATCAAGAATTTTGTCCCTTTTTGGATTTTTCGTTCACTGTGGAGACATGTGAGAAAAACATTTCCTTCTTTCAGTGTAACATGGGGTGAGTAATTGATATACAAATGACAGTTTTGTGGTTTAAGTATTCCTTTAATCATTTAATGATCCCCCAGATTCAGTGTTCAACATAACATCTTTTCCCCACTGGCCACCCGGGCCAGTAGTTCAGAGTTTTACTGGCCTCTTGTATATTCTTACTGGCCCAAGTAAAAAAAAAAAAAAAAAAAAAGAGAGAGAGAGAGAGAGAGAGAGAGAAAGAGAGAGAAAATGTCTATAAAACTTAATTTCATGTCATTTCATTTAACTCCATTATACCTCACCGTAGTGTGTGATGGTATATACAGCAGTCCTCACAGAAGCTGATGTATGATGTCACAGCCTCTGTGTACTCATCCACTTTTTAGATAACCTCACAACAGGTTTACAGAGTTTTAACTTCTGCCTGTATGAGGGAATCAGGTGGACGGTGGTGTGGTCAGAGTGGCCCAGTGCAGCGTGGGGGACGGTGTGATAGGCGTTGTTAACAGCTATGTAGTGATCCAGGATATTCTTCTCTCTGGTCAGATAAACTGTTTGTATTTGGGGAGTTCATGGGTGAGGTTACCTTTGTTAAAGTCACCAAGAACAATAACTTACTAAAATAATAAGTCTGGGTAAGTCTGCTCCACACACAGTAGCTATCTGGTCGGCGAGCATGCGCTGTGCCTCCTGCTCGTTGGCCTGCGGTGGGATGTAAACACCAACCAGAGTGAATGAAGCAAACTCACGGGGGGAGTAAAAAGGTTTGCAGTTGATGAAAAAAGATTCCAGATCAGGAGAGAAGTGCTGCTGGATCACTGTCACGTCATTACACCAGCCACTGTTAGCATAAAAACAGATACCTCCACCTTTAGTTTTGCCACAGCGTTCAGTGTTACGATCCGCTCTGAAGAGTTGGAAGCCTGCCAGCTGCTGCGCAGAGTTCGGTGTCGAGCCACACAGCCATGTCTCTGTAAAGCACAAAACTGCAGATGTAGAAAGTCTTCGTTTTTCACCATCAGTAGCTTAAGTTCATCCAGTTTATTGGCCAGCGAACGCATGTTGGAGAGGAATATACCTGGCAGCGGTGTGCAGTGTCCACGTTGGCGGATACGCACAAGCGCACCGGCATGTTTCCACTGCACAAAGGTGAGGGCACCTTTGGCCAAAAAGCCCAATAAATCCACTGAAGGCTCCACAAAAGTGGAATAAAAATCCGCTGGAGTTGTTCCTCTGACAAAAAAAAAAGCCTTACAGCGTCACTGGCCTGAGCGGGCCTGTGACCTGTCAGTCAACTTGCCCAACATACTTTTTGATTGGCCCGGGCCATCGGGCCATTGCTTATGTTGAACCCTGCCCAGATTTATCTTGTGTCCCCTTCAAATGGCAACCTCAGAGGCTGAAAAATGAAGCCAATGTGCAAGTGCCAAAAACTGCAGTTCATCAAATGGCCACATGAGGCTGGCTCCAAAACATAGACCCTCATGTTACTCTACAAGTTACATTTTATCAAGGGCCAAAGTTACACACATTCAAGGGTGGGGCCGCTTGAGTGACAACTGTCTGCCGATAGATAGAGGCCTCGGCCTCTCACTCAGATCCACTCCTCCAAACATGGTCACCTCTGGCTCCAAAAAACGCAAGATGGCGACAGGCGAAACGCTGCACTCAAGGCTTCAAAACAGCAGTCCACAACCCAATGACATCACAGTAGCTACATCCATTATTTATATTGTCTGTGGTCCCCTTAGGGGAGCTTGAACCCTAGGTTGGAAACCACTGCACTGAACTACCTGTAAGTACTAAAAAGGTAGTCATGTAACACATCAGATACTTGAGGTAACTTTCTGCATGACGTGTACTTTCGAAATGACACTTTGAATATATTTATCTGATAATACCTCTGTTCTTTGCTTAAGCAGGATTTTGACTTGTCATGGAGCAGTTTTATGTTTTGGCAGTGACAGTTTTATTTAACCGAAGGCTGTGAAAACTTCCTCTTTACATATGTTTCCTTAGAACAACAGCATAACTTGGCAGATGATGAAAAATGTGAGGTTTTGTTTGCTTCATCTGGTGTTGCATAAGTTGTCAGTTACCTCAGCAGAAACTTGTTTTTTTCTCCAAGTTCCTTCCCCTTTTAAATAGACCTTGGGAAGCTGGAGAGTTTATTTGTATTCACACAGTTTACGGTAAATCAAGGAGGGGAAGCACACAATCATGTCCACTTATTCTACCACTCGATCATCTCCAACCTCCTCGTTCTGCTCATTGCTGCTCTTCAAAAGGCTTCTGAGGACATCCAGAGCAGCTCTTGTGTGCGCTGCCCATGTTTGTGCTCTTTAACAACACAAGCAGTCTGACACTTTGTTCATAACAGCCATGTCAATTAAACTTCAAAGCGGCCTTTCCCAGTGAGCACAAAGCAGTGGCATGCAGAGACGGCCAATTTATTTTCTGGGTAATATTGTGTTAAAGTATGGCGGCCCCATCAAGCAGGTTTCTGAGGGGTAATGACACTTATTCCTATATTTTTCAATTAATAACTTCTATGAGTTTGTTATTAATTAATACAAAAACAATTAGCTGTTTCCACCACATTTTATTCCTTGATGAAATATTCAGAGACTCCACGGGACACTAAAACACTCCTTTAAAATACTCACTAATGTAATTCGTTTAGCAGCCCCATTAAGCATTATTGCCCACCCTCTCTATTTAACCTCTGGGATACTTAAGAGGAGAAAAATCAGCGAGGGCAATAAAGTAGATCTATATTGGTAAAATAAAATATTAATTTGCTTCTTGTGTGTTTGTGTAGCCTTTCCTCTTTCTAGGTTCCATGGTGGAGAGGCCCTGTTTGGCACCAACATCCAACTGGATTCATCTTTTCAGTATATGTTCACATTGTATGTATCATTTAGTCATATGGATTATCTATATTGTAATTTTAATATGTTGGGTTATTCTGTAAACATGACATCTGCTGCACATCTTTCTGTCCTGTGGTTGCTCTTCCTGAGGGTTCTTCCATTTTTTTGAGAGGGATGGTGGGATTATGGGCTGGTGGTTAATGATTTTAGAAGGTCACCCACCTGCCCACTGCCAAGTGTTGTAAAAACACTGACTTAGTGGATAGCAACAAATACAACATTTGGGTATTGTTCCTCACAACAAACAGAATTTCGAGTCCCACGTTGATGCTACCTCAAAAAAAAAAAAAAAAAAAGTCCAGCAGAGACTTTTTTTCCTTAGAAAAATTAACTCTTTTAATGTTTCTTCTATGATGTCACTTAAAATACACACAACTCTAGTTTGTTTAGTTCAAAATGTGTTTGCATTTTGACAACACATGATTTTCTAGATTAAGCGCGCACATTCAGTTTACATTGTCATTTTGCTATTTTCTTTTGTAAGTTATTAATTAATTCCTTGTTGTCTTTGAGTTCCCTGAAGTCACTTCCTGGTTGGAGCTGGACAAAAGATGGTGGTGCTTTTATGCAGAAAGACATTCCACAGACTGCACCGAAAGCTGTGACATCATGGGGGGGATTAAGGGTTTCTTTGTGTTCGTCTTAGTAATTGTTTGTGTAAGTTCTCCCCTTTTGTGTTTAAGTTGAGTCACTGTATTTTGCCCCGTCGTCTCATTCTGTCAGGTCTGTTTGTTGGATTAATGTCTAGTTTTGTTAGCCTTTTATTCAGTAGACATATGTTTTGTTGATCTCTTTTATGGGCCCTATAACTCAAATGTTGTTATCTTTGGTCATTTGCTTTGCAAAATGTATTTATTTGGGAAAATAAACCCACTTTTTTCGAACTTTAAACCTTCATTTTTATGCTCTGACTGCTTTATCCATGACATACAATGATGACTCTCTTTTACAGGTGTTTCACTGAATCTGTTTTAACTTTCTGTATCATTGCTTGGTTTGGAAATCTACATCTCTCTGATGAGAATGGACTGGGGAGGCTTGTCAAAATGGCAAGTAAGATTTAAATAGGTGTCAGGCCGATGTCTTGGACATTTTTAATAGGCAAGACTAGGAAGATCTAATGCCATATTGGACTGCCAGAACCATCTACTCCTGGATGAGTTTCAGCTTTTGCCCTTCAGACACTGTTCCAGGTTACCCATTAGGAGGACCAGGAGATTTAACGTCACCTGTATTCCAAGTGCTATTGATATACCTGACAGCAAATACCACTCTGGCTGTATTCCTCGCACTTCCTTTGAACACTTTGCACTCTTGTTTATGTGCACTCTACCTGGTATGGTATGAATTTTTATTTCCCCGCCTGAGCTCTGTTGTTTTCTTGTGTTGATGCATTGTTGATGATGTCCTTTGTATTCTGTTTTATGTTTTTTTGTGAGCCGTGGCTGCAAAACACATTTCCCCTTGGGGGACAATAAAGATAACCTTGAACCTTGAGGGTGTCATATGCTGTGCAGACTGAGGCAAATTGTGATTTGTAATACAGGGCTATTTAAATAACAATGCCTTGACTTGAGTTTACAAAACAAGGAAAAACTAACTTAATAAATAAATAAAATATATAAAAAATGTACGAAATATACTTGTATAGAATGTTTCGATGTGGAAAGGAGAACCTGCATCTGCATTTTGTTTCTTATATTTGAAGCCTGAAACATCAGCACACCAATAACGCCTCGCTTTTTTAATGTACGATTCTATTCTTGCTGCTTCAGTAACCACAGACTTCTGCTCTGCAGGCTTTTTCTCTGTACCTCAACACTGTGCATCTGAGCCATGTCCTTGTTCTATTTTGTGTGCTCTTTCACAAATATCATCCTGTTGCATCAGCTTTGTCTGACTTCATTCCCAGTGTCCCAAACTCTGAAAAGCACCTCGGGGTTGTGGGTCTGCTGCTGCCATTCATGACCTGTTTTCACACCAATCAACCTGTCTGGTGCAACTGGGAAAAGTCCCTTATATCCCCTTTACACAGACACACCTGCAACAATAGCCTGAAACCTTCATCTTTGTTTATTTTGTGCATTTATAAGCACACATAACACACTGGGAAGAATGAATCAGCAATGTTTGTTGCCACAAGGCTTGTTAGTGCCCCCTGCAGTGCCCTACTGCTGCTGCTGCTGCTGCTACTCATGGATGGATTACTGAACGGGCCTACTGGGCACATGCCCCAGAACCCAGAGTGTCAGGGTCTCCCCCTGCCCTTCACCTGCAAGATGTTGCTAAAATTACCATGTACTGACAAGGAAGAGACACACAAAAACTACAAAGAGACACAAGATTAATAAAAAGACAAAAAAAATTACCCCAAAGAGACACACATGAACTACAAAAGAGGAAAAATAAACATAATGAGACATGAAATAATCAAGAAGAGACACAAAATAACAACAAAGAGACACAAAATGACCAAAAAAGACAACCAATGACCCCCAAAGAGACCCAAAATAAGTACACAGGGGACAGAAAAACCAAAAAGAGATATAAAATGACCAAAAAAGACACAAGATGACCTCAAAGAGACACACATTAACACCAAAAGTGCCAAAACAAACATGATGAGACACAAAATGATCAAAAAGAGACAGAAAATGACCAAAAAAGACATATAATGACCCCAAAGAGACACAAAATTAGTACAAAGGGAACAGAAAAAACAAAGAGGCATAAAAATGACCAAAAGAGACACAAAATAACCCCAAAAAGACACATAATGCCCTAAGAAGACTTAAAATGACCCCAAAGAGACACAAAATAGATACAAAGGGGGCAAAACAACCAAAGAGACAGAAAATGACCAAAAAGAGGAAGAAAATTAATTAAAAAGGGGCAAACCAACAAAAATCAGCTATCAAAAAAAGTTGCAAAATCACCACAATGTGTTTGTGTCTGTTTCCAGTCCTACACAGGTGAGGTAGTGGGATCTTTTACATGCCGTTTGCCCAGGGGCCCATTATCTTATAAGCTGCCCATGCTGCTACTACCATTACTACTATCTGCTGCAAATGCTCTCTCTGCTAGAAATATACAGTATACCTCACTCAAGTTCTCTAAATTAAACCGCAAAATATGTTGCTTGTCCATTCCCTCTTTTCTGGATCGACTTACATTTCACTGCTTTTATGCTACAAAACACAGGTAGTTAGTATTTGCCCACCAATTATTTTTCTTGCTCTGTGGGTTTGAAACTGCAGTTAGACCATCGCGTTGGAAAGTAAAAACCTGCTAAAAAATTAGCTGAACAGTTAGATTTTCACTGAACAGTTACTGAACGACATGAAAAAAACACCTACGGCCCTGCTCCACCTCCTCCTACTTACACTGATGACATTTCATGCACTTTAAGATCCAGTGTTTAGGATTTAGGGGGGTATTTTTGCAGAAATGGAATATAATAAGAATATTTTCTTCAGTGTATAATCCCCCTAAAATAAGAATTGTCATGTTATCATTACCTTAGAATAAGCTGCTTATATCTACATAGGGAGCAGGTCCCCAGTCCTCCATGTTTTAGTGCCATGTTTCGACAGTAGCCCAGATATGATAAACCAAGCAAGCTCTAGATAAGGCCATTTGTGTTTTTGCGTTTTCATGTTTGCCACTGTAACACAACCTCTGCAACGAGCTGAACAGCGTCGGAGAAACAGTAATTTTACTATATTTGGTGTTTTTACTCATTTGAATCACCTGGTTCATGTGTTTTGGAGAGGAAGAAATCTCTGCACTTAATTTGGCTCCTGGTAAAAACCACCTGAACAATGAACAATGAGGGAATCCTGACCGGGGAGCTCATGCTTGGCACACCAACGCAGTTTCAGCTGGTTCCAATCTGCAATCCTCATTGCTGGATGCCACTAAATCCTGCACACCGCTCCTTTATATCTTTCAGCCAAATGAGGAAATGTTTAATGATCCAGCCTTGCATGCTTTATGTCACACATTCAGCTTTATGTACAGTGTAAAATTTTCCTTTGGCAGTGGAGACAACTTTAACAGACTGATGTGAAAAATGCTTTTCTGCCTCTGATATCATTTTAGAAGATAAGAAAAAGTAAAATATGGAATGTGAAAGTGCAAAAATGGGCCCCTGTCTACATTTCTATTTTGATTTGCTTCTCTGTCTCTTGCCAGGAGGGAGAGCTGTCTCTGACTAATTGCTGAAGAAGTTTGTCCTGCAGTGATGAAATATCACCAGGCTTAACAGGAAAGTTTGTGCTCAAACAGCATCTTAGAAAACCCCTGATGTCACTCTGTAAAACCAGCTCTTACAGTGGAACACACCGGCTTGCATAATACAATGTGATCAGCCACATTTATGTGTGGAATACAAATGTGATGATTTCAGACGGGAGCACACAGCGCCTCAAACTCAAACATTTTCTTCTTTGGTCGCTCATCTGGGGTGCAGAAGCATGTAAGAAGTTGAAAGACGGTTTCTGAATGAGATCAAGAGCAGGGGCAGGAAGTGACTGGCATGGTAACAGGGACAAATACCCAATAAGGGCTGATGTCAGACGGTAACAAAATATCCCAAACTCACACATGGGAATCAAGTGTTTAAGGACTAAGCTCAAGTGAAGGTGCCTCAGAGTGATTTACATACATTAAGCAACATCAAAAGGACTCTTTGTACACCTCTGAGTCATTATTACTTCAAACGCTTATTTCACTCACTTTGTAAAATTAACCATGACTACCTGCGGTTTCACCTGTTTCACCCATTTAATGGAATCTTGACCCTGCTGTTGTGATATTAGGCCGTGAAACACAAAGAGGCCACTCATCTCCAACGTCCCTAGGTGTTTTTCTGCTGCATACAGAATGATCTCACGGTGGAAAGTCTCATCAGTCTCCTCTGAATGAACCACTTTTTTTATTATTGTGTACAGTATATGCTTATCCAAACAGCTGCTGTTTGGATAAGCATATAGCAGGCACTGCTGCCCTCACCACATATTGTGAAGGGAGGGAGTGCTCCGACACGGGTCATCACTTTTGTGTCAAATGCCTTTTCTCGCCTTCTCATAATAAAGAGGCGTCCATGTAGAAGCTGTGGGCACAGATAACTAAATATGATTTAATAACCTATGATCAGACTGGTTTGCACAGACCGCCTGCGCCACTCATATTGCAAAAAGGCCAGTTGTTACCACGGAAACCGTGTTTGGCGAGCGTGGGAGATAAATTGCAGCAGTATCTCCCTAATAATAATTTCTATTATCTGCGCTGGATGTTTAGATTATCATGTAAATAGGGGGACGTGCCGGTCGACAGCAGGTAGGAGCTGGAGGCTGGTGAATAGAGGAGATCAAATAAAACAGTTGAGCAATCACCACACGTGGGTGTACTGAGAAGCACGCAGTGGAATAAGGTAAGCCACAATTACTCCTTTTGTTGACTTGGTTTCTTTGCAAAAAATATTAAAGTAGGAAGCTTGTAGAGGTGGTGTGAAAATGAGTGAACTGAGACACCGCCACCGCAGACAGTGAGGAAGTCCTCGAGTTGCTTAAACTGGTGGCACTTCTTTGGTTTCCTCACATTCCTCTGTAGAGCAGTAAAAAAAAAAAAAACTCCCCCATGCTTTGGACTATAAGAGTTGAGCTCGCGTTAAACGCGTTCACTTTGTGATGCAGCTTATTACATACCAGGTAAGAAACTTTTCTTAACATCACAAGTTCTTTAAAATGTTACTTTCTCTTGAATTAATGCTGTTGTTTGGATTCTACACGTTTTCTTTACTCTTTACTTTGCATTTCCTGTACAAGAAAATTCAAAAATTATACACAGATATTGTTTTGATGACTAAAGAGTGCCAGCTAAAGCTCAGAGACACTCATTATTACCGTGGTGTAGTTAAGTCATTATGTTTATGAGGGTCATCACTTTCACAACATGTCCAGTATTTCTGCCTGTACTGGAAACGAGGCCTGGAAGTTAATGATAAAAGCATCATTGTGCTGTATTTACGACACAGAGGAAGCAATAACATGGCATTATGGTTTGTATACAAACCCATGTGCCAGACCCAAACACTGGCTCCTCATTAAGAGATAATTCAGCTCCACAATAAACTCTAAAGTAAGAAGAAATTAAGAGGGAATATAGAAAAAAAAAGAAATTAGAGTTTATCTCTGGCTTCTTCTTGTGGTCTTTCAGCTTATGGGCTAAACTGTGATGTGTAAAAAGTATAGAAAAGGATAGCGGCGCGCTCTTAAACTAACTGTCAAATGGACAGTAGGTAGAAATACTGTGCTGCGCAGTGTGGTAATCTCTTTCCATTCTTTCTTATCAGCAGAGCTCAAAGCCCTCGAGGAAACGATGAGCGTTGGTTTATCGGTAGGGACAGGAAAACCACGCTGTCTCACCGGGTTTGTTCCGAGCCACTGACCCAATAAGAAGCCTTCGTCTCCTGTGGTTTTGGACTGCCTGACAGATCAAACCTCCCTGTACCGCAGTGTATTCATCCCCCCCCTGAGTCAAGGACATAATGTGACACATCCTGAACCTGACTGACTGACTGACTGACTGACTTACATCGAGGCCACCATGCAGGAGTGCCACACTGGACTGTGTCTGTCTGTCTACATCATTACCTTTGTGCTGGGCTTCCCGGCCAATGTCCTCGCCTTCTACACTTTTTGCAAAAAAGTGAGGCAGAAACCCACACCCATTGATATCCTGCTCCTCAACCTGACCATCTCTGACCTCCTCTTCCTCCTCTTCCTGCCCTTCAAGATGCAGGAAGTGATGAACAACATGCTCTGGGACATGCCCTACCCCCTCTGCCCGCTGTCTGGCTTCATCTTCTACATGACCATCTACAACAGCACCTTCTTCCTCACTGCGGTCAGCGTAGAGCGCTACCTCGGAGTGGCTTTCCCCATCCAGCACACCTTGAAGCGGAGACCTGTGTATGCCGTCGCTGCCAGCATCTTCTTCTGGATTTTCTCCTTCATCCACCTGAGCATAGTGTTCATAGTTCCCTTTATCGGCCCTAAAAACTCTCCGAATGCCACCTCAGGCCACAATGTCTCAGCTAGCTTCGCCAATAGTGTTGACCAGACAGAGGTGTGTTATGAAAATTTCACGGAGGCTCAGCTGAATGTCCTCCTGCCTGTGCGGCTGGAGCTCTGCGTGGTACTTTTCTGCATCCCCTTCCTGATTAGTAGTTTCTGCTACATCAACTTCATCAGGATTCTGTCCAAGCTGCAGCACATTGACCGGCGCCGGCGCCTGCGGGCCATTGGCTTGGCTTTAGGAACACTGCTGGTGTTTGCTTTATGTTTTGGTCCCTATAACGTCTCTCACATTGTCGGTTTTATTACTTGGAAAAGTCCCGACTGGAGAGACAAAGCTCTGCTGTGCAGCACCTTTAATGCTTGTCTAGACCCTCTTATTTTCTACTTCTCCTCCTCTGCTGTGAGAAAGACTGTGGGTAGTGTGATGGAAGGGGTTAAGAGTCGTCTGAACAGGTGCATGTCCTGTCACATGCTCAGGGCCTTGTGGGGGGGGATTAACAAGACTGCAAAAGATAAGGAACACAAACAAGAGGAGATCAATGCTATCTAACCTGACTCAAAGAAAGCTGTGAGCAGCTGCTTTCGCTAATTTGTTATTTCTTCATCCCTGGAAGCAGGAAATTAGTGCCATCTTTATGTTTTAACATGTGAGAAAATGACTCTGCATACTGTATACAGTCTCTGTTTGACTCTCTGATGAACTTCCTATTGGGAAAAAAGACAACAGAGGAAGCTCTTCTTCATGCAGCGTGATGGGAAAGTCACAGAGACAGTCTCCTTTGAACCGTCATATTCAAACGAAACATTTATTTTTTACATAACAACAGGATTTCATAAGATCTCCATCAATGCTGTCAGGTGTTGTGGAGTGCTGCACCAACAAAATGAATATCTAAGCAACAGCTGCGGACGTCACCTCTAAGCAATAAGAGATAAAGCTTTGACCATGAACAGCATATGTCGTCTGTTTGTAACAACATGCTCATTATGTGTGATCTTAGATGTTGAAAATGACAGGGCTTAGTACAAAAACACATATAGGACGCAGCCAATATGCAGTTTTCATTTTATGTGAACATTTGTGTGTGTTGTGTTCCATGGCTATGACCATTCTTATGCAGATTTCTGTTTACACCATTTTACATTTATACTGTCGTTTGCTTATACATGTCACATGAAACCGTATGTGATGCGAGAGTAGCACACATGCATGAATATATGTATGAATACATGAAATATGCGTCTGAAAGCTGTATGACAGGGGCTGTAATTACATAAGACAAAACACAAAACTATTTTCATATGCAAATCATATAAATATGTATTTTGCATAATTTATGACTCACAGATTCTTTTGTAAAGGCGGCAGTCAGATAATAATACACGAGAGAGTGGACATGAGAGAGGAAGGGAAAAAATGTGACAACATAAAGACAACCACAGATAGACTGTTTTCGTAAACAAATCATATTCTAATTATTATTTTGTTTTGGAGAGAATGAGTGCAGAATGTGAGCACTGTATGAACAACCTACTGCATAACATGAATATAGAAGTGACCAGATCAGTGATTTATACAATTTATACATTTTGATCGGCCCAGTCGCCAGAAGAAAATGTTGGCATTGTACGTTTCTGCAAACTACAAAATGTAACATTTACACGTGTCAAAGGTATCATATCAACATTTCAACAGTGACACAGTATATCAGCTGACTTTGAAATCAGGAGGTGCAGGGCTTGGTGGGTGGTATGACATCTAGGCAAGACACCTGCCAAGCAGCACACTACTGTTTAAGGCCAACAAACATTTATTTACAGTAGTTTTAAGGCATCAAATGTGGGTGTTTTTTAATGGCCTGTCACTGTTTTTCCAGCAGCTTTTCAGTCCAAAATATGGGTGTTTATAGCAACATCTCATTATTTTTCTGGTAGATTTTTAGGCAACAAACGTGGGTGTTTTTAAGTGATCCATCAATGTTTTATAAATTGTCTTTCAGGCACTAAACACAGGTGTTTTTTAGTTATCCATCACTGTTTCTCCTAGGGCTTTTCAGGCCCCAAATGTAGTTGTTTTTAGTGACCCATTGCTGTTATTATAGCGGCTTTCTGGGCACCAACATGTGTGTTTTTTAGCAGCCTGTTACTGTTTTCCCAACAGCTTTTTAGCCCCCAATGTGGGTGTTTTTAATTACCTTTTGCTGTTTTTCCAGTGGATTTTTTAGACACCAAACATGGGTGTTTCACTGTTTTTCTAACAGCTTTTCAGTCCCTAAATGCAGGTGATTTTTAGCAACCCGTTGCTGTTTTTCCAATGGATTTTTAGGCACCAAACTTTGCTTTTTTAGCAACCAATAGCTGTTTTTCCTGGGGCTTGTCAGACCCCAAATGTGGGTGTTTTTCAGTGACCCATTGCTGTTTTCCATTGGCTTTTTAAGTACCAAACATGGGTGTTTTTTAGTGACCCATCAATATCTTTCCTAAGGCTAGTCAGGCTATTTTTAGCAGCCTGTCTCTGTTTTTCCAACTGCTTTGTAGGTACCAAACATGCATGTTTTTTAGTTACTCATCATTGTTCCTTCTGGGGCTTTTCAGACCCCAAATGTGGGTGTTTTTTAGTGACCCATTGCTGTTTTTTAAGCAGATTTTTGGGCATCAAAATGGGTGTTTTTTAGCGACCTGTCACTGTTTTTACAACAGCTTTTCAGGCCAAAAATGTGGGTGTTTTTTAGCAGCCCCTCACTGTTTTCCAGCAGCTTTTTAGGTACCAAACATGGGCATTTTTGGTGACCCATCAGTGTTTTTCCTGAGACTTTTCAAACCCCAAATGAGAGGGACCTGTCACTGTTTTTCCAACAGCTTTTCATTCCCCAAATGCAGGTGCTTTTAAGCATCTCGTTGCTGTTTTACCAACTGCTTTGTAGGCACCAAATAGGTGCTTTAGTAACCCATCAATGTCTTTCCTGGGGCTTTTCAGACCCCAAATGTGGGTGTTTTTTGGCGATCTGTCACTATTTCTTCAGTAGCTTTTTTGGCAGCAAACATGGGTGTTTGGTACCAGGCTTAAACCAAGTTTTTTTTCTGTGCCTAAACAAACCCACATGTAAACCACAGTTTTGTTCCAATGTATCCACCACAAAATAATTATAACCACCAATTTTAACATATCCATGGTTTGCAAAACTGTACTATGGCAACATTTTCTCCTGATAAAGGGGTTGTTTTGGTACTGACATTCATAGAAGTGGTTTGAAAAAAAAAAGATTAATCATAAGCAACAGCAAGTTTATTGGGCAGAAAAAAAACCTGTTTTTGACTATATACATCATCTCTCTCAACATTTAAACGTCATTATTACTGGCAGTGTGTGTCGCTGTTGGTAGTGTGGGCAGGCCTAAATTTAAAATGAGCTCCCCCCCAACACGTGAATCAAGATCTTACCCCACACACCGTACATGTAAACAATGCTATCACACAAGCAAGCGCTGGCATCGACTGTAATCCTGTTTTGTGAGGATTAGGCCTGCGCGGAGGTTGAGCTGATCACTGTATCTGTTTGACAGGTGGATCATGCATGAAGCATTCATTCTGACACACAGACCCCGAGTGAATGACTAAGATGTGCAAACTACCAGCCAGTGGCACAATAAGCAGATCCAAAAACACGCTAGTCAGCACGCCGCAGCGATAAAGAGTTACAGAGATAAACAGCTTTGATGTGCAGAAAGAAATCAGCCCTGTGTTGATGTTTAGAGGATATACAGTATGTGAAAGCTGAATATATGGCAGGATATACAGCAGGAGGTTTAGAAACTTTCAAATATGAGAGAGGGGGGGGATTATACACAACGGTTACTCATGGTGCAGAATTAACTGTTCAGTCAGAGTTAATTCTCATTTTTCAGCGATGACTCTGAACGTGGTTTGTGTGATGTTGTTTGTCAAAGGTTGGCCTGCTGAGATCAGCCGCACTGAACACCCGGCGGTCCCTTTTTTGTTTTCTCTCCTATTTCAATTTGTACTTCCTGGAAGACAATAATTGGTTATTGCGTCAGTGTTGACTTTTTCCTAACAATGTGTGATAGGTTACAGGGATAAGGCAGTAAGAAAAGCAGCCCTGTGTGAATGCGTGTGTGTGTGTACATGTGTTTGCCAAAGGCAGAGAAGAATATTGTACTCACATGGCGGACATCATTTTCCCTGCATGCAGAAATGTTTGACTGCTGTTGAGAGCAAGATGACATAAATTAAATATCATTTTTTAACAACTTCCTGTAATCCGTGCTAAGAGGTTTACTCACATTTACCTTCCAATAAAAAGACAGCGGTCATTGCAGAGAGGAAACACATCTTGAGAATGTTCAAGTGCACAATCAGCTCGTTAGGGGAGGCATCTGGAAAGTAGAGCAAAAAAAAAAAAAGGGAAAGAGCAACACTGATTAGCACTGACTTATCATGTTATTGAGCACGACAGAATTAAATCAGGAAGGTTGAACTGGCTTTGGTTGATGGACATTCGCCTCCTCGCTGGGAGGAGAGGTGTTTAAACATTGATTGGGAAAATCATTAATTTGTTCAAGTATGCAGTATTGCAGGCAATCTGTTGCCTTGGAATGATCGATGTGTGACCCACATTAACAGTCAAGTAGGGCAAACACTGAACAAGCGGCTTGTGGTATGCGAGGCCCTGTCGTCCCTGAACTCTGTGTCAGTGCAGACTGTGTTATTTGGAAGGAAGTTGCCTGCAGACTAGCAAAGTGGAAAGAAGTGTTTTGGACATCCAGGTTTCCAGAAGCAAGAGTCTTGTTCATTTTTTGTACAAGGTTAGGTGGATTCAGCTGGAGCACTTCCAAGGTAAGAAAATCTCTCTCAGTACAGGAGTTGAGCAACTGAATTAGATTATAAAGTCAAAGGAGCCTGTGTACATAAAACCTGAGAGCTACTCCGATCAATAGTTTTATATTAATAATGGATGAAATGACTACGCATAATGTGAATGTAGTGATACACATGTAATGTCAATGTACATGTAGTGATGAACCCAGACAGAATTGTCAATACTTTTCAGTTTTCTGGCCCGCAACACTAGCGTTTGGGTTCAGTCTCACCACTTTCATGATTGTTGTTTTCAGTCATGGCTGGTTTCTTTTTTGTTGTTTTAGCAAAAACTCCATTCTGTACTACACCAAAAAACAGACACAATTCGACAGTACAGTCAGAGATTTCCCTCAGGAGATGGTGGAGACCAAAGCAGAACTAAAAGGAGAAAGAGTACTGGGATAAAACTTGGCACTGTACATTTCTGCAAACCACAGATATGTTCCATTTCTATGTTTCATACCTATGACTTAATTCAGATGACATGTATATATGAGCTTAGTTTCCCATCAGAAGGAGGAGGGGATGGTGCGACTGGGCAAAATGGCTGCCAAACAGCAGACAGCAACAGGCCTCTTTTCAAGAAAAACATAAGATGGTGTTTTTAACGAAGATTTGGGATGCCCAGCGATGTTTGTAAAGACAAAAGTGTTTTTTTTTAACAACCTTTCGGGATATGTCCAGCGGTGTTTGTAGAGACAAAAAGCAGGTTTTCTTAATGATATTTTGGGACATGATTGATGGTGTTTGTAGCCACAAAAGCAAATGTTTTTTAACAACAGTTTGGGACTTGGCCAGCTATGTTTGTAAACACAAAAGTGATTTTTTTTTGATGACATGATGTTTGTAGCAGCAAAAATGGATGTCTTTTTACGACAGTTTGGGACATGTCTGGCAGTGTTTGTAATGGTGAAAGCAGGTGTTTTTAAATGACAGTTCGGGACATGTCCAGCGGTGTTCATAGAGACAAAAGCAGGCATTTTCAACCATATTTTGGAACAGGAGTGCGGATGTTTGTAGCCACAAAAGCAGGTCCTTTTTAACAACGTTTTGGGACATGTTCAGCAGTGTTTATAGTAAGCCAAAACATGATGTTTTCCTCACCCTAACGAAATGGTTTTTGTGCATAAACCTAACCACACATTTACCACAAAATTGTCACAACAAAAAATGTTAAATTAAAATGTATAGAAACATTGAGTTTTAACATATCGAGCTACATATGGCTACATGCAATTCAGGGTCCAAAGAACCACTTGGAACATATATAGGAAGTCCTTTATTCTCTATTATTTTTAGTAATGCTATTATTTGCTTTCTTTTATTATTTATATAACTTATTGTTCCTTCCTGCCTCTAACTATCTTTCCAATGTTACATATCCTTGGTTTGCACAAACGTACAATGCCCACATCTGTTCTTGTGATTGGATTCAGCCAAAAACACAACTTTAAATGACTGCTAATGATGCTCCATAACTGCAGGATGTGTAAATTAGTTTGCTATAAACTTTTAAAGGAGATAATATGTTAGTGTTGTTTTTAAAACTTCCTTTGATTGCCCCAGAGCGCCCAAAAAGTCTGTTATGGAGAACCTCTGCGTAATATTTCTGCAGGCTAATGGCAGGCTGGAGCCAAAGATTGTACTTTGAATGAATCTGATAATGCATTCAGCATTTCAAATCAGTTCACTTTCAGATTCTGGGTAGATGTTAGATGAATTCAGCCAGCAGGAGCAGTGGTTTTTTTTTTTTTTTTTAATTCAAATTGCAATGACATGTGCTCCTCATTTTCTACAGCAGTGGTGTGTAATATTTAGAGGCATCTGTCATACCAAACTGACAGAGGGAAAAAAAAAACACGATTTCTCTAAGGCAAAGTTAAATATTTAAAACTGATGGGTGTTATATTGTCCCATATTAAAGTCCCAATTCTTATGTTGCAGAACATTTAGGATGGTAAAAAACAATCAGACTACAATCAGTGGCTCTTTGCACCTCCCAACTAATATCTCCAAGACACATTTCTACTGTATAAAATTATAATATTTGCAAAATGAATCAATTCCTTGTTTAGTTACCCCAAGTGAAGGAGGCAGTCAGAGCTGTGGTCATGGCAGGGTGGTCCTGCACCCCACAAGTGAAGGTGATCCCTGCTTTCAAGGACTCCTTCTCTGGCAGGAGAAACACACTGAAGAGATACGCTTTCCGGCTGTGGTTGTCCATCACCTGGAAACACTTTGGGTGACTCGTCGGCATGAAGTCCAACAACCAATCTGAGGACAGCAGGGCTCTTTCAGCCTGGGGTTTAGACAGGTAACCATGGGGGTTAAACACAGGAAGGGTGCAATTGGTGACTGACAGGTGATCGATATTGGCTGCTTCGCTCTGGTAGGTCCAGGTGAGGGTGAGCTCGCTGGGGTGGAATCCCCCGGTGAGACAGAAGAGAGCCCACTGACCAGTCTGTGGGTTGGAGGGAGTTTGGAGGTAAATCTTGGGAGCTGACGGAGGTGCTAACGGAGGAACAGGGATGAGAAACAAAGTAAACACATCAGATGAGATAATTTAAACTGTGAAAGTGGGTCATTGCAGCAGCAAATAATGATATGCAGCAAGAGAAAATAGGACAGAAATACGAAAAGAGCGAATGTGGTGGTATTAGTCATAATACAGCCATTTATTTAAAAACAAGAACGGATTAAGAAAAAATATGTTGATAAAAAGTATGAGAACACATAAATTATATGCGTTCACTGGCAAACCCTCTGAGACATAAAGGAAAAGGACGTAAAATATTGCATACAGCACAATAATTAAAACATGCATAACTGAAGCGCTAAATACTAAATAACTATTTTGAATTATGCTGCAGTCACTCTCACTGCTAATGTCTCTTCCACTAGTTCTACTATCTTTACTGACCATTTTGTCTGTATGTAAATTTAGTTACAAAATGTTTTAGCTACAAATAAAAAGCTGTAAATATAAAAACAAAAATGGGAAAAAATGAAATGGTATGTAACAGTAAATCTTAAGTGAAACACAAACAAGAATAAAATGGTTAAAAACATGCAATTTCAAGTATTTGTTGGAGGCAACATCGCATCCAGACAGAAGCAAAAAGATGCTTTTCTTCCGCATGAAGGATTTCCACATAATAATTTGGCCATCCCTCCCTGCCTTGTTTTCTGGTGAGTTTCAATTCCCCGGGCAAGATCGATACAAGGCACTGCGCATGGTGCCGGGGTGATTATTTCTAGATCTGTCATGAAACTGCTCAGGCAAAAAGATGAACTCTGAGGGAATTTCACATGACTTGAATTTTTATAGATTGAGCCTGGCCGTTGCTGTTATGGTGAAGCATGGTCCACCCCGACGCTCGTATCGAGCTGCCTCCCCACTAAACACTGTGGCTCTGGTGCACAAAAGATACAAATGAGACATAATTACCAGCATGGCAACATCACCCAAGCACAACAACTCTAATGAATTTCTAAAAGGAGCAATTTATTTCTCACCCAAGACGACCAGCTCGGTGCCGTTGCCCCACTCTGGGTCTTTCTGCAGGACGTTCACCTCACAGTAATACCACCCAGAATCCTCCAGTGTTACCTCAGAGATCACCAGGGAAGACGTTTGATTCTTCTCCACAACCCACTGCCTGGATGACTTTGGGATGAGCTGCTTGTCCGACTTCATTTTGAACCACTGAACCCCGTACTTGAGGGATTCAACTTTGAAATGACAGGACAGGGTTGCCGTTTCACCCCGCATCACACTGAGTGAGGGAGGGTACTGTCTAACCCTCAGTCCCTCCGGGGTTGCTGTCAGGGCTAAAGACACAGCCATTAATACAACGTGTCATACAAGGAACTTTTATAAAGTGCAGAGCAGACCTGCGGGTCAACTACAAATACTTTAAATGTGTGTTTAGTATGCCTGGGTGACAGCTGGGACAAAGAGCTTCAGACAGAAAACTCAAGCAACCTCAAGAACAAAATTGGGAGTCAATTTAGTATAATTTTATAATGCATAACACTTATCGAATGGCTCCCATTGTGATAAACTCCACTTAACAATGCTGTTTTTTAAAACTCTCTTTTTTTTCTCACCAATGCACACACTCTCAAGTACAAAAGATTTCAACAGCCTTGGAGTGTCTGTTTGATTGTGGCGACCGCTTGTCTAGCTAAGTGTGATGAAGTGATTATTAAGTGCGATGATGAAATACTGCAGATAAGATAAGCAAAACACTCAGTTGCTCACAATTGGAGTGCAGAAGACAAAGAAGACCAGCAAACACAGAAATGATGGCCCAAAAACAGGTCGCGTCTACCTCCTACTTCTTTTCATTAAAAGACGAGCAGAAGCAAAACGTTTGCAGTAATTTAATCACTTTTATAAGGTAAATATAAAACTGAAAAGATGTTATGTAACTGCAAAATATTGTACCAAACTTTTTAAAGGGGTACTCAAAGAAAATACAGCAAACACGATGTTAACAGAGATCAAACCCTGGGTGACACAACAGACTCTGTGACACGACTGACTTGTATTCGGACTGACCTGGTACTTGACCTGCCAACAAGAGAAGCAAACAAAGGCCAGTCAGTTTTGCCATGCTGTTGCAGCTGTTGTTCCCCACACCAAGCTTGAGTGGTGAAATAATTTCTCAGGCAGGCTTAAGTCTGAAGCTCGCTGTGCTTTAAAAAATGTGATGGTGTCAGCTTGTTTTGTTGTTGCACTCGCTGGTTAGGCGATGGTTCATTAATAGGTCATTCTTCAGCAGAAACCTGACTCTCAGAGACTGTTGGGGTGAAAAAACTACATATGTCAGTGTCTGGGCAAACAAATAGGCACTCTGTCTGCATGCTGACAGAAACCACAGCGCAACAGTCAGCGAGTGCTGCTGCCATTATTCTACAGGTCTCTGTTTTACAGCGTCAAAGCTGTTTACATCATCTAAACTATTTGATTTAAAAGATTAGTATTTTAATTTTAAGTAATTGCAATCATTTTTAATGAAGCAATGTTCATTTTTAAAATATCCTTAGGACATTGAAGGTTTATATTCACATCCAATTACCTGAGAAACAACTGTTTATTACTGAAGTTACATTAAAAGAAAAATCCCAATAACACAAAAGCCCCTTGTGATAAGTAATGATTGCTTTATTAAAAACAAGTCAGTGTTTTGAGTTTTGAAGCCATAATGTTTTTACAAGCATTCATAAATTCTTTCTTCTAGTTTAAAGGCTTTGCAGCACATTACTGAGTGTGTTGATGTATTCTGGGACTCTTGTTTTGATTTGGGCTTTTTGAGTTTTTCTTGTCTGATAGCTGTAAATATGAATTTCCTGAGTGGCCTAATGAGCTACAGTATAATTAATTCAGATCTACGTCCTCCAAGGGGGAGAAAACTTGTGATGCTAGGTGTAATCATCACCATCAAAGCAGCAAACACACAAGTTTAAAATGTGAGTTCAACTTTTGGAAAAAAGTCAGGGAGTGAGAGCTACTGAGGATCCACCATGTACAAACATTAAAACTGGCAAGACTTAGGGCCTCTACACCACAGTTTTTTGAGCCCTTAAAGTTAGATAGTTTTCTGTGTTGATGTGCGGAGGGTGCACTCAGAAGCAAGGGTGATGCCCTTGAAGCATGTTTTTCCAGACACCTGTTTTTCAGGTGGTGATGACTGTGCCCTGATTGTGCTTTCAGACCTAGACTTCACTTGCTTTGGTCCGAATCAGAGACTAATTCTGTTACAAAGTTGCATAATTGCCTAGAGTTGGTTCATGTTCTCACGGCAGCATTTACAAGCAGACCAGATAAAATGCCTTGTGTGAAAAAGCTGCTCTTGACTGGTCAGAATTTCCATGCGGGAAAAATCCAGGAAGTGAACAAAACATTGAAGAAGAGTACACTTGCAAGATAAATGTGACACTTTCTAATGTCACAATGGAGGGACAACTACGCAGGCTGATTTTAGCGCTGCTCATTGTGGACTATATTGCTGTCATTGTTCATTTTAGTCAAACCATACAGTTTGAAAACGAGGCGCGGCTCCAACTAGAAAACAATGTGTTGATGCATTGGATGTGCTGAATGTGCATATTAAGGCAGTACAGGAGGAGGTGCACATTAGGAATCCTCCAGGACTGTAACATGCTCATGTTCAACCCAAACAATGTGTCATGTGACTGCAGTTGGTTTGGATCGAGGTCAAAACACATTCTCACACCAGAATTCGTTTGTAACCGGACCAAGACCACCTCTTCAAGAAGGTCTCACTCTGGTTGTTTTGGTGCACACCCGAATGTGATTGCTGTGTTCACACCTGCCCAAACGAACTGCACTTAGGGAGCAATGAACTTGAGTTCGATTGAACGGAACAAAACAGGGCAGGTGTGAAAGCACCCTGAGATAAATAAACCTCAACTTTTGGAATGCAAAAACACGCATTGATATCATGTAATGAGGAACAACCATTTACTGCTGATAAATAGCTTCAGAAAAGAAGCTGATCATTTAATGCAGGGCTATCCAAAGCTTTACATCTGTTCTACTCAATTAGGCCTGATAAACACTTAAAAAGGGACGTCCGGAAGAAGATCAGCTCTGAACTCAAGATTTCTGTGAAGTAGGCTATGACACGGTGTTGGTTATGGTCGCTTAGCAACGTCAGATGCAGCTTGCCTCGGTGTCCTTAAAAGTTGACACGGATTAGGCACAAGAGTAGCACCCAGTGCCAGACTTTGCATTTTTCAAGGCAGTAAAAAATGCGTCGTGTCCTTACACAGAGGCATCACACATTGCTTTGCTTTTTGTGAGTCAGAGAATTATTCCAAATAAAAGAGAATCTTTAAAGTTAACTTTACATACTTTTAAGATTAACATCGTCCTTTTAAAATGACAATATTTCTTATTTTCTGGCCACAGTATTAATAAAAGTCAGTGTAACCTTTTCAAATCCCACGTCTGATGAATACACTTTCCTCTTTGTGTACACACCTATCAAACGGCACTTTAACAACCTGTCGGCTAAATGTTTAAATATAAATATAATTTACAAAATATTATGCAGGAATTATTGTTGTTATGTCATCTTATTTTACACAAATCTCAGTAGATTACAATTTGATAGTTTTTCTTGCCTGGACTGAATAAAACCATCCTCTCTGTACAGATTTAAACAAACTGAATACTGTTTAAATTTTTGTTATTACAATGAATAAGAGCAGATTAGCTCTTAAAAGCTGTTGTCAATTTGATTGACAATAAATGACTGAGCATGAGGAGCTGTGTTGAAGCTGAAGATGAGGAGACACAGATGTTTATCATCAGCAAGAGGCGGACAAGTGGTGAGTTTCCTCCCAGCAAGAAATTAACACTAACCACATGACAACAGTCAGTGTTAATCAAAATAGACCCTGACAAACTGGTTTAAATGAATAATTTTCATATTAATGATTGGCAATGATTACAGATCATTTCTATTATGATGTTATCACCCTCTAATAACATCTAAATCACTCGTTGGCCATGTTGTCTGAGAGTCTCATCAAAGTAAACATTCAGACGCGTTAATAAAAAACCTCAGAGACAAACCTGCAGACACAACAAAAGCAGAGGATCTTTACTCAGCAGGAAGCGAAAAGCAAGCAGAAGCAACTCGCCTGACCTCACCTCCTTTCCAACCACAGGGGCCAACAGAGAGCCTCGCTCCCAGCACAAACCACACACAGCACATTCTGTTAAAAACAAAACTGATTTTTATTTTTTTGTCTCCCTCCACTTGATATGATTTTTAACTCCACTTCATGGATTTTGAAAAAAAAAAAAAAGAAAAAGAAAAGAAAAGAAAAGAAAAACACACTGAAAATAAAAGTCAAAGAAGACAAGTTCAGCAACTAAACGGATCAAAAAAGAAGTACAATCATTGCTTCACAGCACTGAACATCTGTCAGGGTGGAAGACAAATGTTTTGTTCCTTTCATTGTGGTTTTTTTTCTGTCTTGTGTGTTTACATTGATGAGATCTTGAGAAATGTAATAATGCCTGTAATTCAGGTCTGTGTTATGAATGAACCAAACATGCCTGCCCTGTGTGCAGCTCAGAGAATATACAAACACACACGCATACCGCTAGATGCTCGCAAGAGAAGCCCCTTGAAATACTCAATGCTCATTGTGGAGCTCCATACACACCTAGATGCACAGGTACACACACACACACACACACACACACACACACACACACACACACACACACACACACACACACACACCAACACATCGTCTATATCAGCAACAGCAGAGTGGGCAAACCTGGAGCACTGAGGGGTGGGAGGGCAGAGCTTTTTACAGGTTATCTCCACACAAAAAGAAACAGGACGGGAAGAATGACAGGAACTAAATGTGTGTGTGTGTGTGTGTGTGTTGAAAGAGTGAAGCGAGAGAAAAAGACGAAGAAGAGTAGAGAGAGGGAGATGGGTTCCACATTCAACACTAACCTAAGCCAACTCTCAATTATACACGGTGGGTTCTCTTCTGGTCAAATTTGTTATTAGTTTCCAAATGAGACATTTTCCATTACTCTGCAGCGAGGGTTCCTGCAGTCTGCTCACTCTTATTGCCCTCTTCAGGCACACAGCACATGACCAGCCCCTATCATACATCCTGTCATGTATCCCAGCCTCCAGCGCACCTTGCACAGTAATAAGACACTTGTAGCCTGCATCGGTGACTTCGCCGCAGCCCTGCCGTCTCATAACTGCAATATAAATCAGCACAAAAACACCAGTTGGTGCTGTCACTCGTGAAAGAAATCCAAGTTTCTCCTGTCAGTTCTCGGCATCACAACCAATATTTACCCCTTGGTTGATTGACAAGGAAAATGCCAGGCGTGGGCTGGTGATTCAAGAGAGGCCAAGTAATGGGACTCTTTCTATGTTGGAGATGTGAGGTGGGCGACTTAATGACTAGGGGAGACGTGGTGGGCGAGATGCCTCCATTGTGTTGCCCGGCCCGCGCGAGCGTTGCTGTTGCTCAGCTGGTGGAGTGCAGCACGCTGTTAATTAGCCAGACGCTCCTGTTCTTAGAGAGGTGAGTGATTGACAAGACGCCATCTGTGGTCACACTGACGAAGAGGGCGAGGCTGGAGTCTCTGTGGCCTGACGTCTTTGCTGCAAGCTGAGCTTTTAAATATATACAGAACACCTGAACTGAATGGTATGTATAAAGAGTCTATCTACTTTCAACTAAATACTAAGACTGAACACATCTATCTATCTATCTATCTATCTATCTATCTATCTATCTATCTATCTATCTATCTATCTATCTATCTATCTATCTAAAGCAATTAATGAACACTAATCCCAATCTAGACCTACACTCTTGTCATATGACTTTTCAATTTACAATTTTGATGCCATTTCCAAACACCTTTCATTGTGCTCATGCTCACTGGTACAGAGTCTTTCCTCACCACAGTCCCATCTAGCATGCTGTACACTAATGCACTCCTTAGGTAATGGAAACGTACTGGGCCTTAATAGACTCGCAACATGGACTTTGCCCATGAGAACTGACTGAGCCTGTAGATAGTTGGTAAACAATGGATAATTAGGATAATATATGGGAATTAGGCGTGCTTTGCTGCAAAGGACATGATCAGGGGATTTACAGCGGCGATAATCATTCATATATAATTGTCACTCTGTGTTGCATACATAGCCTGTTGGTATATTGACTCTGGTGCAGCAACGTTAGCAGTTTCTCACATTATTAAATTATAATCTGTTACATATAATTTCTTACTGTTGTATCGCGCGCTCTCATCTTATCTCTGTGTATTTTACATCCAAGCATAAGCCTGTAGATACACAGTGTCAATGGCTGCTGGAATTGGCAACGGCGATACGATCCAGGTTGCACCTCTGTCACTACAAATAGAGCATAATGTAACATTACAGCCCCCACTGAATTGCAAATAGGGTGTAAAAGCCTGGGGAGCATGTACGGTTAACACTATATTATGTGGCAAAAACAAATACCAGCCCGGATTGACTTGAAAAGAAAAACAAATGATTAATTCTTCATTCCCTGGATCTGAACCGCAGCTCTGAACACATAGTTTACTGAGCTGACATTACAGCTTGCCCAAATAGTTTCAGAGAAGGGTTTAAAATCGATGCGCAATTAGGGGTGTCTTGTATCAGGCATGATGAATTATGCTCTCTGTTCTAAGGCTGGTCTATAGACACTTGATCAATTTAGCTTCTGGGGACCTGGTACGGCAGGCCGGGGAGAAATTGCTCTATTCCAAAGCCATTCGGTCGAATGTATTGATTAACCATTGCATTCTGAATTGAAAGTCGGTCCGGGATCTGTTCCATGTAGGGAAGGTGTTGTAGGAAAAGCTCCAGCGAATAAGCAGTACATTCAAACCCTCTCCACAGCTTACACTTCTTTTGCTATTCTACAGTCTCGGCTTTAAAGCACCATAATTATTTTACTATATCACTGCAACAGCTCAGGAGCGATGTACAGTATCTGTCCCTACACCCTAAGAGCTTAATTACACGACCCCTCTCGGCAAAGGCACAGTGCTCTGAAACTGTTAAATGCATTTCAAAGTATTTTACAAACCCCTATTACTAAAATCAATTTCTAAATACTGCGCTATGTTAACAAAAAGCTATATACATTCACCTCCTCTTCCACCCATCATCTGTGCACATTTATTAAATTTTACCATAAACAAAAAAGTGCAACACTGTGTTATGTACTGTAAACTGGCACTGCGCGCTAGTTTTGAGAGCTCAAAACATCTTCATTGCACCTTATTAACAAAGATTCTGTAAACAGATCACAACCTTCAGCTGCAGGAGCCAATCAACCCTTTCTCATCAGGGTGCGCCGAATGCAATTAGGGGCCGAGCAAACGTCTTGTTTATATCACTGTAAACTCATTGAACCCCGGTTGGGGTGTTATTTATACACTTGAAGTAGGCCAGACTGTGTTTGTGATCAAGGCTATGTTAATGCTATTCATATTACATAGTGCAAACCATAAATAGTGTGTGGTACACCTTCCCCTGGGAAAGACCACAGCGCTCAAGTTTGGAAATGCAATATGAGCGCCTGTCTGTCTTCCCCCTAACTGGAGGGTTCACAGTCTGGTTAGTGTCATCCCATCTCCCTCTGGCTCTCCCTTTTGGATTTGCATTGTCAGGGTATCCTCCCACAGGCCCGTTGGACCGGGCGCTCTCTCTCTCTCTCAAACAGTATCCTCTTCTACACTCAAATTGTGCACCCAGGGGATCTGCTGCCTCCTTGCCCACACCCTCTCCAGTCCTCCTCACTCACACCAGAAGTGTGATTCATTTACATTATACATCATGACTCATGAAAACATGTTCTTTTGCTGCTTGTTTGTACAAATACCCACATTCTGTTCATCACCACTCCACCATTTCAAGTCATATTGCCCAAATTCCCATCCTTCTGGACCCATTAGCCATAAATCTGAACACAACATACAATGTTTCTTTTTTTTTTTTCAAAATCCACCCATACACGACATTGACGTGCTTTTTTCAAACCCACATTGAGAAACATGACAGCGTGTTATTTTTTTGTCCGTGTTTTTTTTTTTTTTTTTTGGATGTTTTCTTCTATTTTTTGTTGTTTTTCTTCATCAAGGACAGATTATGTACATACAGATGTTATATGCCACTGACAGACCCAGTGGGACATTGACATGGAACAGTGTACAGTATTTGAGTGGGAAACAAAATAGGAAAAATAAAAACAGCATGAAAGACAGAGATACTGAGAGGATGGAAAAAGAGACTGAGACAGGAAAAAAAGAAGCACTGACCAAACGACCTGCTCTTGTGCTTGAAATGGAATCCGTCATTATTTTTGGAGCAACAAGATGCATGCACAAACAGTGTGTTCTGTCACACAGACAACCCGACTACATCGCAGAGGGCAAGACTTTTTGAGTACAACATGTAGTGTTTTAGATTAAGGGCCATTTAAACAGAGCTTCACAATCATTTCAGAGTACTGTACACAGTAAAAGTACAACAACAGACTTATTTGATATACCTTGTTAATGTAGTTTTTTCAGATATTACACCACAGCTTTAACCATATCTGATACCTCTTGCACAGTAGAGTTAGGGGTTATTGCTGGTTTGAAACAGAATCAAACAAAAACACATTCAGACAATTGATTCAGTACTGAGTAATTCCCCTTTAAGGTCGCAGTAGTCAGGGTTCAGCTGGGGTGAACTCATCTCTCCGTGCAGGCTCGTTATGGCAAATTTGCATATAGTCGCTGCATGTGAGTGAAACAGTGTTTTAACAGAGGAACGAGTGCCACCATATTGAAATATGGGCTTACCTCCCACTGTTTGTGCCGTGTGGGAGTAGTGGATGGATAATTGTGCCACAGGGGTTTTGTAGTGCCCATGCCTGCATGTCACAGGTACACATCGGAGGGAGTACTGTTGCACCAAGGCGAGGTTGTCCTTGAAGAGGATTCCTGTCAGTGGCAGGATTGAGCTTGATTTATGGGGGCCATCACTGGCTGGCAGGAGGGACAGGTGGAGCCCAGGCTCCTTCACTTAGCCAGCCACAGGTAACGGCTAATTACATCTTTATCTCCCTGCGGTCTGGCCGAACAAGAACCGACTTACAGCTGCGATCAGAGACTGACATGGATCCAAATCATTTATCTAGCTGGTCGGAGAGAGACACACACTATGATAAGTGGACAAATATGCTGTAAATGTGTGTGTGTGTGTGTGATGCAGTTAACAGCATGACAAAAAAGAGTCCAGTACATAAACTGTTACAAATTATAAATTACATTATCATTCACTGCCTCTGGACTTGGATGAAATAATCCCTCAGACTGTTTCAAATGCGTTTTTAAAAAGCTTGTCATGGCAAAATAGAGCACATCACTTCGAAAACTTTACATGTCTTTTTTTTTTTTGTTGTTTGTTTGTTTTTTTCATTGTAGTTGTTCAATGTGTGTGACTTCTTAGAGTAAAGTACAAAAATCATTTTTCCCACGCACGGCTCATTACCATCAGGATTTGTTCATTTTTTTTCTCACATGGAATTACTATTCATAGTTATTCAAATACTTATTAACATCATCATCATCTGTACTATTATTAACACCAAAAAAGTAAAAGCAGGTAACCTTGCAGAGTAAAACAGACACAGTGCAGGGAGGGTAGGGTAAGGGTGGGGGTGGGGGAGGGAGTGAAGGGAGTATGGACTCACAACAGGAACATCTCTAACCGGTACATGCTATCAACAAGCGACAAAGAGGATGGAGCTGCAGCTTTGAAACAGAAGATATTGTTGTCACTGGACAGTCTCTTGCTGCTTCAGAAAACTGGAGCGAAGTTGAGGCTGATGGGAGATGTCGTTCTGCGCCAGGCAACCTGGGGTCGCCGGCGTGGCCTCTGTACTGCATATATTTACACTGGGGGAGGAAGACGGAGGGAAGAGAGGGGGTGACACGGAGCAGAGAACACTATAGCGATGCGAAGGGCGACTAGACAGAGCACGTTGAACAGAGGGGCGGGGAAAAGGGGGGCGAAAAAGGTTTGGGTAGTGAGGGGGTCTACATGCGAAACCTTGGTATAAACCCCCCAAATTACATAAAGGGGTAGTTAAGACTGACGCCGTCACCACCCACCCTTTTTTTTTTTTTATACATTTTGACATCATTCATAGCAGCTTCACTGCTACACAGTTAAAATCAAAAAGCCATACATGTTTGTGTGTGTGTGTGTGGGTGTGTGTTTGTGTGATCAGAGGGTGACACATGGCCACCAGTTGGACAATTTTCAAAAGGTCACATGACCATCAGTACCACATTATAACTATAATTTCCATAAATATCCACCATAATATTGAGATTTTATGTATCATTTCCATAAGGCAAACATTGTAGGTCAGTCATTAGTCTATGTAGTATATTACATAAATGATCGTCCAGTTGTTAGATTATCTATTTTTCTCATTGATCACCGACACAATAATCGTTAATATACACTCTCTATCAACATCAGCTCGGTGGTAATAATGAGGGGACAATAAAGTGAGGGGGGAGGTACCAAGTCAGACAAATCTGCAAGGCATTCTGGGAGACATTAAGAGAGAGACAGACAGTGTGAGAGAGAGAGAGGGAGAAGAAAGAGATGTTGACAATGGTTTTGACCTCGAAATTGAATTTGGGAGGGGGGGGTTATTGGGGAGGGGGGGTAATGCGGTCGTGTGTTTGATGCAATGATTCAATGGCTCCTGGAATAATGCATATTCTTTTTGTTCACAGTGATGGGTTCGTAATTAAAGAATTTCATTTCCTTCTTCCTTCCGTAGAGAGGGGGGTTGGGGGGCGCAGGGGTAAGGGGGGCTTTCAGGGACATTTAGGGACAATTCCAGGTGGCGCTCTCGATCTTTACACCTTCAGCAGAAGAACAGCAGTGAGGGAAACCCAAACACACACGCCAACGCTCATCCCTGCATGTAAACCGGTCCCTCGGCCCTGTATGGCCCCCGGTCCTGGAAGGGAAGAGGATGGAGAGGAGGGAGGGGAAAAGGAGAAATGTGTCAAGTTAAATACGAACAGCAATGAATTTTTATTATAACAATTAATCAACAAAATTAACTCTGATACCCTGGCGTAATTACTCCAAACATTTAGAGGAGCTCTAGTCGACATTCAGCATTAATGTAGCAGCAAAAATCTATTTGCTGTGTAAAGATATAGAGTAATGGCATCTTGAATGGAGAGTGAAGTTATGCTCCATCTGTAAGTGCTGTAATCCGAGCTTCTCTGTTCTTTGCTGTGGTAAGCTGGTCCAGCCTCGTGATCATTTAAGTGCATGTCTGTATCCCAGTGGGTAGCTTATTACTTTTGCTCTGCTTTGCGCTAGCTGCTGGCTCAGAATCCTCCATGTTGAGAGCCATGTGCAGACAACTTCTGAATCAGTGATATGCTCTGAATATCATAATGAGCTCCTTTAAGACTACACCTTTGCGTTCCAACAGTGATTTTGTGTTTTACCAAGTTAGAACTACATTTCCCATATTCCAACAGCTTTCACTCATACCGCCATCTGAAGCTGTGTCTTTACAGCATTGTCTTTTTGGGTGGAGGGTATCAGTATCCCCATTATTTTCAATATGAGAACATCTGGATCCCATTTAACATCAGTGTGTACTTAAAATAGGCAAAATGTGTGACATATGCTGAAGTCATGATAAAGTTAACATGTTAAGCTTACAGGCTGACATTTTTGACTTATCAAACACAGGTCAACAGGCCAAACATCCATTTGGATGTGCCAGAAAGAAACATAACTCAACCCTACAAGCACAGCATCCATTCAACGGGAGCCCCTAATTGGAATGCAGCCATCATGAATGTTATTAGTTACACCTATTTGACACATGAAAATGACCACCAGACAGGTCTATTGAATTTCCTAATTTACCATCATATTAATATGGTTAATCTTAAGTTACAAAGCTGTGAAATGCTAGAGTTTACATGTCACAGGCGTTCAGGGCTGAAATTCTGACTTGTCAAACACAAGTGAAACCACTGACATTAATGACGACTGTAGGTATGCCTGAAATTCAAGCCGCTGAGCCTGCATGCAGAGCACAAGCACACAGCCATTGTGAATGTTATTAGTTACACCTATTTGACACGTCTAAATGACAACCGTGAGAAAGGTCTATTGAATTTCTTAATCAAGTGACATGTATATGGTTTATGTCAATTACAAAGTCATGAAAAGCCTGAGTTGACCTGTGAGGGCTTACATTTGGACCTCTCTAAACGTTTCTCCCCACCAAGAAAGATAACTACAATAATGTAAGCATCCACACTGATGAACAATAACGTTCTGTAAACAGTGGTGCCAAGCCTGCGCTGTGTGCTCCAGCTGTATCGGCAGCTTAGGAAAATAGATACTGATGGCTTGTTACTGCTGTATGTATGTGCAGAGATAGAAAAGGAAGACCAGAAGGGTATGTGTTCACAGGCCTGTGGTGATTCAGTGTGTTGTTCAGAAGTATTTCAGGACTCTATTTGTTGTGATGTTCCAGTATTTACAGACTCAGACTGCTCCAGTATATCGAGCAACAGATGCAGACGCTGATGCGCAATGTGCAAAAGCACACAAACATCCAGAATTTATTGCACTGTGACAGGGACACATGGTATGAGCATGGATCCGAAGCCTAAACGGGTTGCTAACTTTGTCAGTTTCTCACACTGTAATGAGGAAAAAGCAACACTGTATAATAAATACAGACAAAGCTATCTAAAGAAATAACCTCTGGGTCATTTTGCAATTTACAGTGCTTTAGTCAATAGTAAGAAAGGCACAAGCCACATTAGAATTAAATTAAGTCATCAGTTAGTTACCAAAATTAAGATATGTGCAGGTTTAAAGTTTTACTGGAAATGTCAGACTAAATTGAGACTCCGTCGTGCCTGTGTGGGTAAGTGGATGGATTTTGGTTGGCTGTCAGTGCTTCTATCATCCATCAAATGAAAGTGATCCCAACGATATTATTTGGCACAGTCGTTCGTCTTTATTGTTGTGTTGTGGACATGCCATCCACTTGAGTTAGAATGATTTTATGAAACTATATATGCACAGTTATTGTCATAGTTTTTACTCTTGGTGTGTATGGCCCTTATCAAAGGTGAAACTAATAACATTTATAATGGCTCTCTTCCATTTAGGTGTGCCAGAAATCTGAGCCAGTGAGCCAGCATACACAGTACAAGCACCCTGGCACCAGAACACCTCAATGAAATGCATCCCTTATTAAGTCATTAGTTATTTCTGTGTTTTGCAAGTAACAATGCCCGCAGTGAGAAAGGTCTGTTGAATTATAAAATTCAATATGTTAACATGTTGAATGCCAGCCAGTGCTGTAGAGATAACCTTTCTGGTTTTCCAGAAAGCAAAGCAAAAATCAATATTATTCAATATACCATTGAGCACATCGGATGTGGAATGCAGAATTACACCATGATTGAAAGGACAATTGTAAGAAAGCCTTAATTTACCTTCTCTCTTCCTGTTTTGTGCCATTAGGCAATCTAGTAGATTTCTAAACTGTAACCCGATGGCTTCTAATGTGACAGTGTAGAGTAAAAGCTAGCACAGGCTGCCAATGGTGTCAGTAATGGACTCATTTGTTGAGGGTAATTACAATAATGTGCCAATTTTGATGTGATAGTGGGTTGTTGATATTAAAATGCTACATGTGGCACCTTTAAAATGGTGAACAAAGAGGTACAAAAGCATAGAGACAAAGTCGGAGGAGGCAGTGACAGTGAGGGACAGCGTATGAATAGAAATGCCGCAAAGTATCAGATTATGGTCCGATTTTCCGTGCCTGGTCCAGAACAGAAAGGGGTTTGTTGTGTTCTAATGATGGCAGGAGGAGATTAGGAAGGAAAGAGGAGGCAGAAGGACAGATGATGGAGAGATAGGCTGACAGAAGTGGCAGCAGTGGTGGAAAAAGAGAGCAGGAAGATGTATGGGTCTGACGGCAGAGTGAGTCATTGAAGGGAGACTGGCCGAGATAATGGGTAAAGGAATGAAAGAAGAAAGGGGATAGATGAAGGACTCACTTAAGATGGTAATGCTGAATGCAGTAAAGGGGGGGAGGGAGGGTGACGGGAAATGGAAGGGTAGGAAATCGCTCATTGGGGACGGTTAATGTGAATTGGGCTTGGAGAGAAATGACAACTTCTTGGGTAACGGGACAGAGCAGAGCGACAGTCTGTGTGTGTGCATGCAGGAGTGTGTATGGACGAGAGATGGAGGGTGAGAGCATGAACGAACGCGCGCGCGAGAGAAGGTAATATAGGCAAGCAAAGCTTTAATGGGGCGGAGAATAACGAAAATGGGGAGAAGGAGGGAGGAGAGGGCTGAGAAAATGCTGTGTTGTGTGCAGAGCAAAAATGAGACGCTGCGAGGAGGGAAAAACAGTGCGTTGTTCTGTGGTCGTATCTCATGTCTGTTTGCTAGTCACACCTGATAAATGTGAGTGCACCTATGTTCTTGTGAAAGCTTGGGTTTGCATACATGTGTGCCCTGCACATGCACCTGCATGTACATCTATGTGATAACTTACGAAAGAGCAGCATGCTGGCGTTGGAAGCCCCCAGACGGTTTGAGGCAAAGCAGGTGTAGTTGCCAAAGTGTTTCTCTGTCACATTGGTGAACAGCAACAGCGAGCGCGTCTTCTCGTTTTTGATCCTCAGGGTGTTGTCACTCTCAACCGGCCTGGGTGGTAGTGGTGGGGGCGTGAAAGCGAGAGAAGGAAGCAGGAAGAAGAAGAGAAAAAAGAGTGTGTCAAAAAAAAGAGAAATAACACAACATCACACTTAGTGACTCAGCCCGCATAAGCTGCTTGTTTTCTCCGTCTCTCCAGAGACGACCAAGCAACACAGTCCCTCTCCACACACCGGCTCTGTCTCACCTTGTACTAATAGTGAAATCTAACAGTCCATAAATAACAGAGACCTCCTGCTGGGGCCTATTATACTCTATTAACAGCTCTCTCTGGCTGGCAAAGGCTTGTCTAAGTACGTCTGCATCTTATTTTGGCTGATGCCAAATCATCCTAACTCTTCTATGCTCTCTGGGACCTTTTACAAACTTGGAAGGACAGATTATGTGTGGGTAATGGAGAGCAAATAGGTTTCCAACAAGCTAATATTTCTCCAGAGATGGCAAAAACATACATGATTATCTCAGACCTATGCTAATGTCAGGGGTTAGGCAAATGGACAACAGCCAAGACTACGTCCACAGAAAGTCAGACTGTTTTTTTAAAGATCTCATGTCCCCACAGAGAGATGCAGCCCAATTATTGGTGGCTGGTAAATCTCTGTCGTGTTCCCTCCTTTTCTCTGTTATCACCTACTGTAAACTGTTTGTTTTAAATACTGCTGAACTCACAGTGTAAATGTTCTCATTAACATGTTATGTTTTTGTTGTCAGACAATTGATTGGCTTAGTTTAGTTCAGTCATTTTCTAACTTATACAACTCAAATGCACATACGAAAGAATATTAAATAAATAATAATAAGTCATCACTTTTGAAGCAGAGACAAACCAAAGCAAGTTTTGCTGACATCTTAGCTTATTGCACTTATCCTTTTTACATTTATTGTTTTGTTCTCTTTTGATTCATACATCAAAATGAAAGAAATAAGCAAACTAAATATATGTAAATTATATATATCCAAAAGTCCCAAACAAAAATTATCCACACTAGTGTTCATAACTTGGATTTCTATTTCTAAATCAACTTGTTTGAGTATTTTTGAAAAAAATCTGTGCTACATATTTTATTTCCTTTTCAAAGCTATTTCATAAATTAACTTCTTTGATTGGTACAAATTTTTGTTTTGCATTTGTTCTAATCTTTGTTTTTGTTAACTTCTAACTTCCTCTGAGTTCATACAGACTCACTCTAATTGTCACTGGATACAGTCTGGAACAAGTCCCAAGAAAGTGAGCCCGGCTTTGAGGGAAATTTTCTTAGGGGCCAAACAGTGGAATTACAACTTCTGGGTATGTCATGTGACTCTGCCAGCTAGTTCAGGCAGTCAGCTTGAGCTGCACTGATTCATACACACGTCACACTTCACTCTCCATATGTCATCTACAAAACACACCCTCTCAATTCGGCAGTCTATTTAAGCTGCAAAATCTTCTCAGCTCTTCCTTTGCATTGTCTAAGCAAAGGCTGCTGCCCTCTATCAGAACTACTGCTCGCTCTTTCAGCCCCAGCCCCACCCCATGTGTAGGCTCTGGCTGAGGGGTAATATTTAATCATCACTCCTCAATATCTCATGTAGACATATCTGTGAGGAGCAATGGGGCCAGAGTCTAGACAAACACTACCTATGTTCTGCTGTGAGTTGTCTGACTGAAGACTTTTTCCCATAGACTTAAATTGGGTCTGTCTCTAAATCAGTGGATAAGTTATCTTGAACGTCACAACTCCCCCTGTAACTGATTCATTTGACTATCAGGGTTTGAACCATTTGGTCCGATAACATTTTGAAAGTTTATCCCCGTTCAAGTTAGCAGAAAGCTAAACCAGAAGTAGCTCAACTAAGCCAATGAAAGTCTCTGGTGCGTTTACTCTAAGGGCCCAATGATACCTAAGATCCAAACTTTTTGGCTTGAGTGCCTTTCATAGGAATGAACATTACATTCACATTATTTGTATGTGGTTTCCACCACAGTTTGTGGTCAAATACCCCCAAAATGTATTTTCATAAACTCCTTCTGTTATAGTAGTTTGAGTATAAACAGTGATTCACTTGAGACTCACAAGAGCTGCAAGTTAACCAGCTGCTGCACTGAGATGTTACCAATCAATGTCACAAATGAAAAACACAGGTTAATAATGACGCCTATGTGATCAGCTGTACTGACAAACCAGTGCTCACAGAGTGGGTTAGAGTGAAAGTTGTCCTCCACAGCTCCCAAACTGTGTGTGGGCAAACCTACTGTACACCATTGTTTCAGATGCTCAGTTTTACACATCAATACTAAAATGCAAGGCTGGTGTTTATGGATTTTTTTTCACTCTAGAGAGCATTTTTCAAAAAGCTTCATTTTGTGTTTAAAAAAAGCCTCTGCTCAGAAAGGACCAAAACATACATTTTAGATGTAGCTGGCTCAGTGTGGATAGCAATGATCTCTGGTGGTCTCACCTGTGGTCATCTCTGTACCACTCGAAGGAGGCTGGTGGGACTGCCATGGCTTCGCAGCGCAAGATGGCCGTCTTACCCAAATGGGCTGGCATGTTCTTCACGTCTGTGATCATGGGTGGGTCTGGCAGAGGAAATGGGGGAGAGAAGAATGGACAAACAGAAGGAGGGAATTCAGCAATTAGTATACATCTGCCTTCACCGAGAAGTCGAGTCAGGTCAGCACAGGGTTGCAGAAGCCCCCCCCAGAGAGAGCACAATTAAGATGTATGAATTCATACATAATAATGCATCTACAGAATTAACATATATCATTAATACATCATTGTTCTATAACACGGCAGGTCTAGAGGGAGTTGAATTATCACCTCTGGGCTGTTGTTGTGGTGCAGAGAGTGCAGAGAGGAATACTTACAGTTGACCGTGACCTTGACTTTGCGCTGATCAGGTGGAGCCACTCCATTGTTGGTGATGCATTCATAGTCCTCGGCCTGCTGCCTCTTGATCTCTGTGATGTCTAGGAACTCCCCATCACTGACCAGCCCATCTATTGACATAAGGCAGGTGTTAAGGGTTACTGTACATTAAGCGCAAGGTGACTCAGGCTAATGATTTATGCTTTACTACTTGAGATACCATGGCAGATGGACTGAGACCCAATTTATAACCAATGTAGCTAACAGAGCGCTGGAGAGGCACCAATACCTATATCAGATAATGACATATAATGCATATTTAGAAAGTATTCTGGGCCCAGGTATTCAAAAAATTTAATCCAGGATAAACTACTCTATTTTACTTTTGTGTTGGTTTTTAAAAGCAACACTGGATCGGATCACCCTGAGTCAGATACAGACTTTTCAGGAATACCACATCTGGATAACCAGCGCTCTAAATGGGCCTGCATATCCCAATGTAGTCTACTAGCTATGTAAAGAACAAAAGGTAAAGTAGCCATCCTTGGGCCACTTTAAGTGTTGTTATGATACTAGACAGAAAACAGCATGGGAGATGCAACTGTTAGAAAATAGCCTTCTGCTGGGATAAAGATAATCCTGATGTTTTGGATTAAAGGTGTCCCAATCCTACTGAAAAGTTTTAAACAACACATGCTTAAATTTTAATCCAGATTTAAACCCATACTGGATTACACGATCTAATCCAATTTCAGAATCCTTTTTTTTTTTATTTTGAACAACTGGGCTGTGAAAATCTTCTCCAGCGCTGACATATAGTTTGATATGGTGGAAATCGATATCACAAACAAAGATTACAAATGAAATACGCAACTCGATGTTTAACACAATGAACAACTAATTCTTAGTACCAACTCTTCAAATACTGACTCTTGGTCAGTGGCCCTACACGTCAAAATATGATGCAATGGTGCAGTGGTTAGCATTGTCGTCTGGCAGCAAGAGGATTCTCAGTTCAAATCCAGGGTGGAAGGTTTGAACCCCAGGGCCGGGGAACCCTTCTGCTGCTGCTCTGCTTGATAAATGTGTACAGTCTCTTTTTGAAATAAAATGAAAACGTGGCCGGAAACTTCATTTTAGGTTTGCTATCTCAGGTTTAGGCAACAAGAGAACATTGTTATGAAAGGAAACCATCATGGTTTGGCTTTAAAAAAAAAGTGTTTGTTATTAATGTAACGTAGCTTTATATACAACATATGTCACTTGACATACGACAACTGTGTAGCATGCTACACATACTAGCAAACTATGTTGTTACTAAAATGACTGACTTTGGGTTTCACATGGGACATGAACAGTAGGCTGTCAGGTGAAAGTCTGGAGTTTCTATGCAGACTTTCTCACTCTTTATATTGTGGTAGTTACCTGGAGCATCAAAAAATGCAGCCACCTGGTGCCTCTCTTGCCCTTGCTAAAGGGTGCCTTAGTGCATCAGTATTTGACAAGTTGGAGGTGAGATGTGTTTGCAATAAACTGTGTTATATTGGTCACAACTCTTTCTCACTTTGTTAATTTCTATTTAGAATTTGCTGCTTTTAGTTATTAATTTGGATAACAGAAAACAACATGAAAATCAATAGGAAGCAATTCCATGAAAAAAAAATTATGACACTGAAATACTAACAAGCCCTAATAAAATATCTGTAATCAAGAAATATTGATTTTATTTCAATCATATTTGGCTCATGACCCAAACTAAGAGCCTCAGGCTGGTTTGTTGAGTAAACTGAAGGGTCAGTCACTGAGTTCTAGTATAGATGCAAAGTAGGCAAACATGATTTGGCAGCAGTGACACCATTACTTTTACAGTGTCAGGGGAAATTGCAAGCTTTTCTTCCAGACAGTGAATTCACCAGGGGTTGACGGTCTGTTCACTACATTACGTATTAAGAAGAATATTTGGCTGTTATTTGATGTTGACAAACTCCCAGGTGCCCCCGAAACCGAATTAGTCAGTCTCGCACTTTCACTCCTTTTCCTCAAGGCGACAAACAGCCACAGAATCTCTTCAGAGGGGTGAGTCGAAGGGACGGGCTACAAGTTATTGCTCCTTCATGTGAGGGAATGGATGTTGGGGGTGTTATTGGATCGACAGCGGAGGAGAGAGGAAGAAGAATGAGAGTGAGAGTGTACCCCCCCCACCCCCTCCTCCCTGCAAGTCTTAGCAGCCAGCTGTCTCAGAGCCTCCAAAACCATTAGGCCTTTTTTTCTCCCCTTTACCCCATTAAAGAAGTCAGACTGTGGAACACGACATAATATATAATCTCACCACTAACAAGGAAATCCAGCTCTTAAATTGCTGCTCACTTTTCCCTTTCAAAGCTCCCCTAAACATACACACAACCACTGTCAATCAGTGGACCTTTACTTCCCTTCACAAACACACAAATGGCGCCTGAGCACGTTTGTGAGCAACACCAACGCAAACACACACACAAAAAAGGCGCTAAACGCCATGATTATTCCTGTCAGAGATTAGCGCGGCGGTTCTAATTGAAGATTATACTGGAGGATTATTAGTGTGGCTACTGAGCTGGAGACGATTATTTGCAGCTGCTGCGGCAGAGGCTGAGCAGCGAGCGACAACCGCGGTGATGGCTGCTTGTGCCACCCGAGCAAGTGCAGGCAGGCGCTGGGTGCTGGGGTGGGGTGGGTGCAATGTTATTCACTCATTCCATTAGTTTAATAAATACAGCTCTCTCGTGACATCTCTGTCAAGCAAGCAGAGCACCCAACTTTGCCAGAGGGGGTAGCTGAGGCGGTATGTGTGTGTTTGGGGGGGGGGGGAGAAAAAGATAGAATCAGACAACTAGCACTGGAGAAATTACACACAAGGCTGTTACAGATGACTTCCAAGAAATAAAAAGGACAAAGAAAATAAAAAATGAGAGCAATCGAGCGCTAGAGAGCGCATTACAGACACAGAGAGAGAGTGGTAATTTGCAAGAGATACCGAGCAAGACGCTGAATGAGATATACACAGATATAAAGATAGAAGAAAAATAGAGAAACAGCAACATAAAGCGGGGAGTGAAGAGATGTCAAGTTGGGTATTTGATGTGGTTGGTTTTTTCATGGACTTTTCGTCCTTAGCACCTATGTGTGATGTAATATGACAGTGCGAAGCAGCCCTCTCACCCTCCCTTTCTCTCCCTCCTGCTCCATCCCCTGAGATCTCTGGACCAGCATCGCACACCTCTCTCCACTTTGGTGGGAGATCATATCTGACTGCAGCCGGCCCCTGGCACTCCTACAATGGCCTGTAAAATACATCTCCATCAACCACTTATGGCTTTTGAAGGAGCCTGACTCCTGACCACCAGAGATAGTTGGATTGCACCTGAGAAGAGAGAGAGAGGGGAGGGGGGGCTGTATGAATGAGTAGAGGGAAAAAAGGATCAGGGGTTCTGGCCTGCCCTACAGTGAAACTGTGCTCTATTTCCCCGGCAGCACTTTGAGCTTGACTAGATCATCAGGGCACTTGATTTCTCGGCTCCTCTTATCCATTTCCATTACAAAAACCAATGTCCAGGCAGAGAGGTCTGATGTCGGGTTAAAACAGAGAAGCACGGACGGCCTGACAGACTGTAAAACCTGTCCTTTGGAAGAGTAAAGGGCTGGAAGGTGTTTTAGTTGAGCTGAATGAAGCTACAACAGAATTTAAATCTCTTCACACATGCCTAAAGAAAAGACCAAAACCAACCAATCAACCTTATCATCTGAGGCCTGATATATCTTATTCCTCTGTGCCATGGACCTCCTTTGTTGTACAGAAACAAAAACACACCAATAAGCAGGCTGTTCTCAGGCACTGTTTGTTTATTTTCCTATGAAAAGTAATGCATCAACATTTACACATGTCCCATGTAATCATGAGCCAATAGTTTTGTGCATAACCCATGTATTTTGGAGGGCTGGGATCATGTCACCAATGCTCTGATGGGAGAAAAGAAGGGGACCCAAAGGACTGGTGTTCATAACTGCGTAAACTTTAAGAAAAGTTTGAGTAGGTACGTTGTCACCATGTTTCTTTTCCTACCTCCATAACTTAACATTGATTATGCAACTTGACGTTAAGTACTGTACATAAAGTCTTTTGCAGGGTGCTTATTCGTAGGATATCATATAAACTGTTGTATAAAGAAACGTTGCAGTACACCACAGTCGCACCGCTGACATGTTGATTCATTACCATAAACATAGGCACTGCAGTTTATTTTGTTTCAACAAACTCTACAGTGCCTGACTGTAATGGGAAATTATTTGTCATTTTTTAATATTAAACCTGTAACTTTTATAAGGACTCCACCGCATGTGAATGAAAACAACCAATCAGAGCCAAGGAGTCTTTAAGACCTGTCAATCATGTCAATCACTACTTGTGAACTGCAGTCAAAGTGTCAAACTAAGCAGCGCTGATAAATGAATCAAGGTTCTGTTACTGCATTGCCTGTTTCTCTTGAAAAATAGCAGCGTGCACAACTTTAAACTCTTGAACAATGTATCGGGTGCATGGTTGTGGAAAGGATCAAAATAAACTGAACACCGGCGCTCACTGATAAATTTGCTCATTTAATGTGGACAAAACAAACAGAAACAAACATGTTTCAGCTACAAAGGCAACATCAGCATGATACAAAACAAGCAGCAATGGCAATTTATGCGATCAGGTGAGGTTCAAGCAACAATCAGGACGAAGAATGCATAATTGCATGATAGGATCCGTTTGGGAATGAATGAACCGCCTAGCAATGACCTCTCCCAGTCAGAAACAACAACAACTTGTGTCACAAGCTGATAGGTAAAAAAACAGATGCCCAGGACTGGAAACAGACAGCAAGAGAGTATAAATAAGCAATTATAGTGTCCAGATTAATGAATAAATTAGTATGCACGTAAAAACGATTACCTCAAAATCCAATGCAAAGAACTTTCATAGTATCCAACCCCTGTTGGGGAAAAGTAGTGATAAAAAGAGTGTTTGCTTAAAAGTATCAAATTACAAGGAAAAATCCCTGAGACAGGATACGTCTATAATGGGGAGACATAGCATATATAAGATAAAACAAGAGCTATATGACTCGATTATGCCTAATAGTTTGAGAACAAAGAAAAATGTCAGAGAAAATGTCCAGAATAAACACATCCACAAAATACGTATAAGGAACCGAAATGTAAAAAGGATAAATATCACGTAGAATTTAATTAACTGATATACGACACCATTGAATAGTTTCAAAGATATATAGAAACAAACAATAGAAAAAAAGATAGAAAAAAAGGCAAAATACATCCGCAAAAATATTGTAAGGATAGGTAGCATATGAGAGGAAAATAATTAAACTGTATGAATGACGATTCAAGTCGTTTGAATCATTTCAAGGGAACTCAGGAAAATATATCCTATACTGTCAAGAGTAAATTACGAAAATAAATACATCTACATAATCTAAATACAGGATTATATTATGGTGGAGACCTTGATAGATTAGAAGAGATTATAAGGAGCAACCCAACAGCATTTTCTTCATTCAACCCTTAGGGCTCTCAGTTTGTAATGTATAAATCCCTTTGTGATATAAATCTGTCCCTATCTCCACCTCTTTTAAAGGGATGTAACATTTCTACACCTTGAAATTTCAAGGAACATACATCATGGGCAGATGAATGAAAGTGTCTGGCCACCGGGGGATTTTTCATCTTTATTCCTTATGATATTTTTATCTCAGAATTCTATTTTTCAGCTCCTGTTAGGTTTTACCAATGTGCTGACCCACAAGGGCATTTCAAGAGGTACAGTAAACCACATGTTTGGTTCTGCAAGAGATCCTGTTCTTGATGCTGAACCTTTTACCAATATGATGATGTAAAAAAACCTTTCTTCTGATTATCGTATAACACTGGGAACAGCTCAAACATGGGAAATTAGCACCTGATAGGTTAGACAAAAAAGACACTGAGCAGGTTAAATTGCCTATTGCCCACCTCAAATGTATTCAGAAACATATTTTAGTATACTGTTTAGCTGTAAAATGTGAAAGTTTGTGACCTGGCTGCCATGTTGAAAATGAGCCAAAACTAGGTGCTGCCCACTAGCCAGAGCAAACATTCTCATTTTACAGCTAAACAGTACACGAAAATATGTTTCTGAAAACATTTAAGAAGAGAAATAAGCGATGCAGTGACAGAATCTTGATTCATACTTGATCAGTGCTGCCTAGTTTGACAATCTGACCAGTTTATGAGCCATGATTGACAAGACTGACAACTGCCTTAAAGACGCCTTGGCTCTGATTGGATGTTTTCTTTCAGCTGTGGGAAATTCTAGCAAATGCTATTAGAAGTAGTACAAGCAGGAGGAGGAATACTGTTTCAATTTATGTACTACTGTGTGGGCACATTGACAGTTTCAGCAAATAGGACACAAAGTTATCTTTATGAAATTACCTACTACAGCTTTAAACTTTATATCTGGGACCAGGGCCGGTTGCACAAAACACTTTAAGTTTTCCTGAAGGTCTTAGTTAAGGTTTCCTCAACATAAAATTGGTTTCACAAAACACCCTTAGTCTTCTCCTGAGGGTTTCCTTAAAATATTCACTTAAGTATTAATGGTTTTATTCTTGTCTTCGTCTTGTACTTAAGGAATCCCTAGAGCATTGCACAAAAGACTTTGGCAACCAAAGCAAGGTTAAAAAAAACTTAAGGTACCTCTGACTTTATCTTAACTGCAGCATGACCATGTTTATGGTGATAAATGAAAAAAACTAACACATCCCAAGAAGACTACTCTGGTCTTAGGAGAACCCGACGGATACGCTTTTGATTTTACACTATAGATTTGACTGAATTATTTTTTGTTGTGATTTCTTCCTATAATAGTTTTCTGGTGTTTGGGGATCAAATTTACTTTGTAGTGTGTGCCGTCTATGGTTGTATTCCTCCAGAAGTATAATCTTTTCCTCCTCTGACCAATTCGGTTTTATTGTCCTCTTTTTTTCTGCCATTTTTTCCACTGTCTAACTATCAGCCAACTTTATGAGACGATAACAGGCATCACGAGCGTAAGTCCAAGTAAACAAACAATCTCCGTGGAAACTTGTACCCCAGTAAAATTTATTTCAGTGTAGTTAAATGAGTTAATGGTTTTCCTTAACTACGCAAACCTTGTAAGGGATTCAATGCAATTCAGCTAAGGAGAAATTAAGCCCTTAATGTCAACTTCAGTTTTGTGCAAGTGGCTCCAGATTTTCAAGATTTATATCTTCAGTATGAACAAATGGGCTGGAGGCTGAAAGCCAAAGGGTTTGGTTTTTTAATGTAATTCATTAACGATAACAAATGTAGAATATTATCAGCCCAAACCTTTAATATACACATTAACATTTTTGATACATTTGTTTATCACAGAATTGTGACAAAGATATGCACCAAATGGGACATTTTACAGTTGGAAATAAACTTTTGAGGGCTCTCTGGCAACACTTTCATGCCTTTTCCAATCACCTGATTTAGACACTCAACCTGTACACCTGCTATTCATTCTCTCATCAAGCCACACCTGTCCCTCATCAACTCCACTCAGTATACCCACACACAAACACTTGTCCTCTGCCACATCACCTTTGCTGTTGTAGCTATAGCATTCAAGCTTTGTTCCTGCCTCCTTATGATTTCTGCTCTGATTTTTGCCTGTCGACTTTTTGGGTTATTTTGGCTCTGCTGACTGCTGACTTGTTGTCAACCTCTGCTTCTCCTTTTCAGTACCTGCTGTGTTTTTAGTCGAGCTTTTAGATACCTAATTATTCAGCCTCTGTCAAATCTAAAGACTCTTCATGCTTATCATCATATTGCTATGATGCTTATTTGTGAAAAGCTCCTCACCACCACAAGTATCTATTCATTCACGCTAAGCCCGTGTGTGTTTTAACGGATGGGATGTCAAATGATAAGGCCCCGGTGCGCTGGTGTATTTAACTGAATGAGACAGCCTGCCTGTATGTCTCTGAGTGGGTCAACTGATGGATGCCAGTCAGAGTGAATGGGTGCGACAGATTGTATCTGTGGTTTGGTGAAGATGAAGGGGATGGCCTGCAAACACCAGTGTAGAGCACCGTCCCTGTCTGTATGTGAATAAGGACTCCGTGGACAAGCTGCAAAGGGGTTGAAGACTTTTAGCAGGGCTCTGTCTCACCACTAAGGTGGCGTGCCTCCTCCTATCCCACCACCACCTGACACGCACACGCATTTTCCACCCAATCTCCACGTACACTGTTCTCCTCCCTCCTCCCCGCAGTTTCTCTATGCAGTCTCTGAGTAATGGGGACAGATGGCTGGCAGCTTCTTGCTGTTTCTTTGGGCTAGTCCACTCCCCCTTTCTCCACCGCCCCTGGTCTCCTGCAACTGATGGCTTGGTTGCACAGACTCCCACGGAATAGCAATGCGGCCCCTATCTCTTTCTCTGCAAGCTGAGGGGTTATTGGGGGAGAGAGAGAGGAGAGGCGGTGTAGATGGTGGGGGCGGCTGGAGAGGGAGGATTACTGCTGACAGAGGAGAAATGCTGTAGGCTTGCAAGTGAGGACAACCACACAGAGTTTGTGATGTAAAGCCGTGTGTGTGTGTGTTTGCTGCAGGTGTGCGCTCATGCATGCTCTTCCATTGTCCTCTGTATTTTTGGGTGCCTGTGATCACTATGGGCTTGAGGTACCATGTAGGTTCACAAGCACTAACTGTGCAGGGAAGGACATTGCATGCACAAGGGAGAGAGGAGGAGGACCAGACCTCTGAGCCAGCCCAAAGCTGTCTGTAAGTACAGCAGTACAGTATAGGTTGTGCATTTGCCTAACAATATAATTACAGCGTGTTGAGCAGTTGTTCATGCTGACCTATTTATTAATGCTGTCTTACTGCTACATTTGATCTGTGCTGCTGCTGCTGCTGTAGTCGAGCTACATCTCAGCCAATACTGCTGTGTGATGAAAATGCTTTAAACATGACTTCTGTGACACTGATGCAACGCCAGCCTCACAAAGAGTTCATTATTTGACTTTCAAATCACTGAAAAGTCAAAAAAAATAATTCTTGTTCTTATATATCTCCTTTGTCTGTATTATTCAGAGGTTCAATCTGAGATATTTTAGCACACACATGTGCCCGCATCACACACAACAAACCAAAAAGGTTGTGGAGCTCATGCAAAATGCAATTTATAGCAATGTATTTCACCCCAACTGATAGCAGTAGCAGTAGCTGTAACTCAAAGTCAAAAGAGACAAAAATTCTTTGCTTAAATGCCGACAATTACTGGAGTAAAATACATTTAGGAATATTGAGTCATAGTGCAATGGTATATTCAGTACATAGCAATTTTCTTTATGAGCCAAACAGATGACACAGCACTGCCATTACAGTTCTAATAAAACCATACAATCTCTAGAGACCATGTAATGATTATTTGCCTGACTTTGGTCATTACTGGTGACAAAGATGGGAACAGAGAGGGAATAAATGCTGCGCAGATCAAATCAAAATGGATTTGACTCCATCTATCAAGTTGTGTAGTCTGACCGCTCTGAAGTAGTTCTGATTCTGCACAATAATGGGAGCTAAAAATAGCTGATTTAATGCCAGAAGTGGCTGTTAGCGTAGGTTGGCATCGTGATGCTGGTTGACAGGGTGGATGAAGACAGATGCTGATGATTACAGGTGGCGCGGTGGGGATAATTACGTATAATGTGTGGTTGTTTGGGACAAAACATTGGGACACAGGGAAAATACGGAGAGTATGAATATAAGTCGGGGACAGACTAAACAGCTGGGTTTAAGAGTGATGACACAGGTATGTGGGATAAAGACGTGGACATGAGCTGAATGCTGATAAGCCTTTAGGAGGGAAAAAAATAAAAAGACGATACCAAAGGCAGAACAGGGTTAGGGATGAACGTGACGGCGGGGAGATAAAGGCGAAGCTGTGAACAAGAGATCTGCGGATCTGAAGACAGGCAAACAAGAAGGGGTGGCTTACATTTCTGGTCTTTCCAGGTGACGGTGGGCTCGGGCCGACCCACTGCCAGACAGTAGAGGTTTACATTCTCTCCTTCGTTCACCGACACGTTTTTTGAGATGTTGACGATTCTGGCCGGCACTGAAAAACAAGATCACGTTATTAAAATATGACCTTAAAATCCCTTTTTTTGTTTCATGAATTATTGATTACAGCCTATTAAGGTGTTTAAAGTATGATGCAAATCCTTGCACCTAAGACAGAGAGGCAATCAGCTGATTAATGATCTGTGCCTGAGTGCTTACTGAAATGTGCAACCATACGCTTGACCGTCTACTTAAAATGCACTGAATTCTAAATTGCTGCAAATGGGCATTACAATTTCCTTCTCCTGACATTTAATCCAATTTGATCTTTAAAGAAAAGAAGAATACTTGTAAAAGTGGTAGTCAGAATTTTTACTTTTTAGGTGAATGACCACTCCTGAATACCGCTGTGCCCCAACCTCACAAAGTGTTGGAGTGCTGCGCATGTAGTTAGTTTGATAACAAGATGGCCCTTGAATTTAAATGGCCCATTATCATTGCTTTTAATGAGCTTGGCCCTGAGATTGCTTTTTTTTGTAAGACATATACCGAGGAACCTATTTTTCTCTATCTTGGTGGAGTTGAACACTTGCAGCGATAAAGCACAGATTGGAGTGGAGTGAAGCTGCTCCTGCTTGATGCACTGACTTGAGGGTGTAATTATTTTGTGTGATATCAAGCTAGGGCTGAAATTGCAGGCGACTTGGAATTAGGTATATATGGTCATCTGTGCCAAGCTTTGCACCCTGCAGACAAGAGTGTTTGTTTGGCTGCAGCGCGATGTGAAAACTCTGTTAGTAAGCAGCTGACATTGTCTCCGCCACCTGTGAGCTGTGAGCCAGGCCCCGCGCTTTCAGTCCCAGCTGAATGTACCTAATATATCCTGTTAAAAGTTTTCGGTTTCATTCTGCCGGTGATGTACAACTGCAATCTGCACAACACACTTTCCAAAATATGCATAAAAATTGACACATGTAAGAGGGGAGAGAGGTCTGAGATCCATCCTCTGGGCAGTTCTGTGCCAATACATCATGTCACTCAGGATCAGCCAGACTCTCACTCACTTAGCTGCTGACTTGATGACTGAGCTCCAGTCGTGGTCCTACGCTGTCAGTTATTTAGTCAGGCAGTTGGACAGCCGCCCCTGTGTACCTCATCTCCTCTGAACACACACCCTCATCCATCTGATCTGCCTAACTTTCTGTTTATAAAGACAAGTAACCCGAATTGGCCACATGGAAATAACAAATGGGCCGAGACTTGGCCTTCTTATTGAAACTGACTTTCCGTTATCTGTCACTGCGCTGCTCTACTGTGGCCACACACACACATAGGCTCATAAGCAGTGGTGTAACATAACGATATAATAATACTTTCCCTGCCAAAGTATAATCTTTAAGTTGCCAGCCACCGCCAGAATTTCTGATCATATTCACTAATCTTTCAAGACCCTCAAGAACAGTATATACATGAAACTAAAGAAGAGAGACTTATTCCAGTCCTTTTTTATCAACACTTGAATTTGCACATTTTCATTTAAAAAACATTTTGGACAAAAAGCTGAGAAAAATGTCACCTTCATTTTCAAGTACAAATTCAATTCCACATTTACTTTTTTCCCCTCATTTCCTTATGTCAATTTGCATTGTATAAATAAATAAAAAATAATAATAATGAAAATAATATTCTGTTTGATGTATAGCGGAAAACGTTGTCACGTTCAGTGTTCTGTTGCCTCCCTCTCCTCTGTGGCCTTGTCCATGTGTTGTCGCTGTCACCGTCACAGACACCTTGTTTCGTCCCACTAAACTCGTTTGCTTCTTCGTCCAAATTAGAATCAGAATGTTGAGCAAAACAGGAATTGTCGGAGTCTGAGTCCATCAACATCTCCACAGCTTTCACAACCGGGAGTATTTTAACTTTAACTTTCACTTTTTACTCCACCACATTTCCTGAATAACATGTATGCTTGTACTCTAATACATTTCTATGTGTTGGAGTAACAGTATTTTACTCCACTTTTACACCAGTAACAATGTGTTGCTATGTCCTCAGCATTTTGCTTACTTCATCACTACAAAATAAAATTGTAAGGTTTGGCAAATCAGTGGTCCTAGCTTGCAACTTAGATCATAGCTCAATCACATGAGAGCAAGTGCAAACAAGTGCTCTCAAAGTCTCAAGTAAGTTTGGATTCCCAGTCAAGCCCAGGCTGCATGTCAGATTAGATTCTACATGCTAGTGACTGCATTCCACCCGACGATGAGACTGATTTCATGATGGAAGCAGGAAAAGGCGTCCCACAGAAGAGAGGGCGAGTAATGATTCAAGAAGATAAAGATTTGTGACAAGTAACTGCGCGGTGACGGCTCTACTGCAGCGTGTCAGCCCTGGATAGTCAAAGGTTTTCCTTAAATCCTTCAAGCTGTGACGAGGACCTCGTTTTTCTTCAAGTGTGCTCCATTTTTAAGGTGATGTACGTGTTAGGAAGACCTAAACGTCAGATAATTTAAGACTTTTACTCAAGTAATATTCTAAAAGGTGACTTTAACATCTGCCAAAGTCATATTTCTGTGAAGATACCTCTACTTTACTCAAGTTTGACATTCAGGTACTTCATCCACCACTGCCAATAAACTTGCAAGTCATAATCAAGTAATTGCACTTTGATATAACCATAAATACCAACCTTAAATAGTTAAACATCATAAAAACATTAAATACAACATTTTCTATCATGACTTTAAGCATAAATTTAGACCTGAATGAACAGAAAAGGAACACTGAAACGTAACCATAGAGAATCTTAATTGCTTCCCCTGATGTCAAACCTCAATCACACCCAATAGACAGCACTACGCTTGGATGAATGACGAAATGCATAATTAAGCCATTTAGTTTTTATCCAAGGCTGCTTACAGTAACATTGGTGCACACATAGCTCTTTTTGTGCAGCCGCACCGGCAATCAAATCTCTGGATATATCAGGGAAATGAGCCAGCACTTTTAATGGAAACAGTAAACAGTCATTACAGATTCTGCTCTGTCAACTCGGCTGCTCACCTTGGACAATGAGGTAGACGTGAGCGATGCGGGGCTTGTTATTGGCCTGGAAGGTGCAAGTGTAGGGCCCCTCATCGGTTACTTGCACCTTGTCGATGTGGATGGAGAAGTCACTGTTGTTGCTGTTCGCCAGCGTCACACGCTTGTCCAGCGACCACTTATCTGTCCCCGTGAACAGGATGTTAGAGCGGTTCAACCAGGCCTTGTGGGTCACCTCCTCGTCGATCCGACATCTGTGAGAGGACAGGAAGTGATTAACAGGTGGGAGGCCTGTTTGACGTTATGCTTAGGGTTGATATTAAATACTGCTGAGAGGTGTTTTTATTAATACATTTATCTTTAGCGCAGATATACGCAGGGGTGACATATCAAAGACAAAAAAATAACATTTAGTGTCTGAGTGTTGAGCACCAGAAGAGCTTCAATACACCTTAAAAATAGATTACACAAGTCTTTTGAAGTTCACTGGGACACCATTCTCCCAAAATATCCTCTCTCTTTTGGTGCTTTTATGAGAGACGTTTCACTACCATTTTTTCCTTCCCAGTACCAACTCTGATACTTGAGCTTGCGTATCAGTCAATACTGGGTACCGATCCGATACCACTGTGTTAAAAATAAAAGAATAAATAAATAAATAACAGCTGTATACTGCCAACCATGCATCAGTGTGAAATGATCATTGTTGTATGGCATGGTTCAGGTTGAAACCCTAAACTGGTGGGACTTTCCAGTGTAAAACATTGCTGACATTCTGCTCATGGCTAATGTTACACTATTTACCAGAAATCAATTCTTTTCTGCTGCTTTACAATAGCAGTTGCCAGTGGCTGCAACATGTAACAATTTTAGAGCCATGAAGAAGAATTGATTTCTGGAAAACTGTTTCATTCAGGTGTGAAACTAATTTAAAGTTTTTAAATTACAGGGTAACGGATCGGTGCATAAACTTGCATACTTGCCGACACCCGATCCAGCATTTTAAGCAGCATTTCCAATACTAATGCCAATATCAGAACAACTTTTTTTTGATGGTGGGGAATGCTGTCCAACATGTCAGTCCAAAATCTCTCATAGATGTTCAATTAGGTAAAAAATACAATGACTGCAAAGGTCATAGCATATGATTCACATCATTATCTCCTAACTGAATCATTAATGGACCCCTTGTATCTTGTGCTGTATGTAAGCACCTGCATTCGTAATGTTTCCCCACTCATCTAATCATATTTTCCCTTCATTTGTTATCTGTCTGTAACCTCTGGGAAACACAGCACTCATGATTATCCATCACTTCTGTTTCACAGGTGCAGAAAAATGGGTCAATTGAAGGTACAATTGAAGAAACTGAGTTTTTGACTGGCCTATCGCCTAAAACTGGCTGATAAATCAACATTAAAGTTAATGGTAGTGAATGAAAAATAAAATAAAGCGGACATATGGGAAGATATGAGAGAGAAAATTATGATGGTGTTGGTGATAAAAACACAGTAAATCACCAGTGTTGTGCCAAAAGGATGAGGCACACTTCAAAACAGGAACCTCTGTCCACAGGTGTGACTTCAGTTCTTGGCTTGGCCACTAGATGTCCTTACCCTGCTTCAACTCGCTGCAAGGACATGCCTCTGTAGTCTTCATGTTTAATTGATATGACCTGGATAAATATCACAGTTGAGGTAGATCTTAGATTGCCTGCCAAGTCAGCGGCAGTGACACCAAAACGTATATCAGCCACAGTGCAGAGTAAGCTTGGAGGACTTTAACAAATAGGCTACAGAGCTGTGGGCTCATGCTCAGGTGGACACATGACCTGTGAGCAAAACCACTCAGCAGCAGGTTTGGAACTAAAGGAAAGCAAGAACAAACAAACAAACAAACAAACAAACAAACAAATTATTTTGATTAAGATTCTGTTTGTGGCTGGTGGGTTTCACTAAAGCGAGGATACAGGAAGAAATCCCACCACAAAAATTCATTATCTGTGTACAAACATTCTATTAATCTATTTTTAAAATTAATCACTTCTGCGCTGATGATGTTGCTACAGGACTGCGAGCCCAGAGGAAATGAGCACCATAATAGCATCAAATGTGCCTTGTCTTAATGGCCCGCATCAAAGGCAACACAACAGCATTGTCTCGAGCATAACACGAGTATTTGTGCCACTTGGGCAAAAGTGATTTTACATGAAAATGGAGTTTATTTATAAAGCTGTTTAGTCCTCTGTTAGTCAGCTATTGGCCATCCAGCGCAGGCCGAACTTACACACACATCTGATTACAAAATATGACATCACACGTCTGCTGATGAAACTGTAAAGGCACTTTTTTGTAGTGTGAAATCAAACTGTCAGAATAATATGTGGAGCACCTTCACGTACAGTTTTAAAGCAGGGGTTCCTAAAGGGGATCTCCAAACACAAGCCTGAGGGGCTGTGACATGGTTAAGAAGGGGAAAGCAGGAAAATGTATTTCTGTGCTCCACATTTGTTTTTTAATCTTTGTGTTTTTACTTGTGAGTTACTGAATAATATTATGTCTTTAAAAGTAATCATATAAAACGCACTTGAATGGAATACCCAGCCTTTGGTTGAACTGTAACCTCTCGACAAAGTTGTGGCATAGTTTTTGTTTTAACCACTACCACTCACATGAAAATGATTTTAATGTTCTATGTGCTGGTATCAGTGCCTAAAATGGGCCAGTACTCACCCGTACTGTATACCAGTGACAGGATTACCCTCTTCAACTCATGATGCGCTTGTGCTTGAGAACCAACAAAATGTTTCCCTGTCCGCCCTGCTGATGAGGAGCAGTCAGTCTAGTTTTGGCACCAATACTGAGCCTCCCTCATCCAATACTTCTCCTCCCTGTCAGCTGCCAACTACTGTGGCAACAGTGACAATTTGCACCATGTGCTCGGTGCAACTGACTGCTGGATCTGCACCTTTCAAAAAAGGTATGATGTGAAGAAAGTTGGTCACCTGCAATTTACAGACCTGTGTGTTCACTACAGTGTTCACTAGGAAGTGCATCTCCTTCAACTACAGGTCTTATGTGGAATCTATCGCTGTTATTCAATTCTGAATTTCAAAAAAGTGTGACAGCAGAGCATATTTTTTTAAATTGTTGCATTGGCTGAGGCCCTAAAGACACACAGGCCTCACTTGTGTTATTCTCATGCTCTCCCTTTTCTCTGTCATTGTGATGTCATGCTATGTATATACCATTACAGCAAGGGAGACATTTTATTGATTTACCAGAAGATGATGGAATAATTGAAGTTTTCAGTACCACTCAATTTATGTTCGTTTGACAAATTGTACTTGAAGGTGACATTTGCTAAACAGACATATACCTTGCTCATACTCTATGGACTTGGCCTTGGTATTACTTCTCACTATCCAATTTAACCTGTAGGCCAACAGATATATTTTCATCTGGATTTATTACTGCAAATATGTTATATTATGTTTGTGTACAATTTCAGTAGCTGCATAAAAAAAATGACATTAGTGTGAAAATATGTTGTATGCAATGTATGTGATGTGTGTAATGAAATGCATACAAAAATACATTTGAAGTGGGATATGTTTGCAAGATATGCATTTTAATTTAAATATATACAAGTCACCTGTGATGATCATGACATGTAACTGCTGAATTTGGTCACAGGTGCCTTTTTTGGTCCAATTCAGGCACTGACTGGTATGACTTATGACATGGGAGCTGGCAACACTGTTTGTAACCAGAAATGAGAAAGAGATGCTGAGGAATAAAGGTGACATTGAAGGCACAGATTTTACCACCCAGGTGCATTTGGTTCAGACTTTCTGGGGTGAAAAGACCAGTTAAATTCTACAGATTTGACTTCTCCACAGCATCAGTGTACCAGTTTCAGGCTACACATCTTGATGACTTTATAGATCAGCATCCTGATTCTTTGAGAGAGTTGTTGATGTTAAATACTGATAGAACTTTATTAGGCTTTGGAACAACATGTTTAATTTTACTGGAAGGCCCACTCTTCTTTCAAGACACAAGCGGGACTAAAAGAAGAATTTGTTCAGAGATCTGAAGAGGTGTAGGCTTTAAGGTGATGAAAGTAATGTTGACTTGGACTTTTTTTTTTGCACTGCTGAATGTACTGCCAAGACAGGTCACATCCACGCGAAGGGAAAAAAGCAAGTTGGCTGTTTTTCTGCTTGGTTGGGAGCTGAGGAAAGCTGTGATTTCTACTTTATCACTCACAGTTAGGCAGGTGGGGCTGGCAGCATAGGAGGTACACCCACCGAGCTGACCTGTGCATCATCATTGTTAGAGTGATTGCAGACAGACGGGATGACTCCAGTGACATCTGATGGGTAATATCTTTCAATCAGCTATAGGGTAGACAAAGCTGGAAAATATGGCTCACTGTGGGATGCCTAATTGAAGTTAGGTGACAGAGAATTGGCAATTAAATCAGCATGACAGGTGGGGGAGAAACACAGGTGGGAGGGAACACAAACATGTTTTTCATGTAATTAGTAGGTGCAGGTGTAGGATCAAGAGTTACCTCAAAGTGACGCTTTCTCCTTCCAACACTGTAATGTTGTCCGGCAGGTGTCCGAATTCTCCTCCGTGCACGCTGGACGCTGCCAAGAAAAATGAGAGAAGAGACCAATGAGCATCCAATAATGGCACCAGACGCTCCGCTGGTGTTCATCAATCTCAGGTCAGGTGCTCAAAAATCGACTACCTCACCAAATCAGGCCGGGCGGGGACACGCTCTGCATCCGGCTTACTTATTTCTGAAGGGAAAGTAATAAATATACTAAACAAAAGAGTCACAACGTCTGCACTGACCCCCGTACTTGAATAATGATTTGGTTTTACCCTGCATTCTGGTGGGATGCGCGTTCATTGAACAGCACTGATAATGAGCCAGGGGAAGAGGATTCACGCGGAGCTGCCGGAGCGTGAAATGAAGGGACAGCAACGGTAACAGAAGGGATGCTCATCCTGCCTACCAATACACACACACACACACACACACACACACACACACACTCGGAGAACAGAGGCACATGCTTACAAAAGCACAAACACACAAGAACAGACACATACTGAGAACCATTAGTTGAAGAGGAAATACGAACTTGGCATGTGTGAGATGTGTTTCAGACGCTCAGGTGAGAAAAACACTTTAGAACAGTTTGAAGTCCTTTTTGTGAACTTGCTTGGACTGCAAACAAAGATAACCAAAGACCTTATATGCTGGCAGTGATATTGCCTACTGAGGCAGGCCGCTCCCCGGTAAGGCACCTGGCTCTGTCCATCTAAACTCTGCCAAATAGCAGCATGACACCAGCTACCTCAGCTTGTGTCTTCCCCCCATCTCTGACAATCTCTTTCTCCCTCTGCCTGCAAAATGACCTCAATATCTCCAGTAGGCTTTTGCTGTGGTCTAGCCTTGAGGTTTAATAAATGGTGACTTTATGAAACGAAGCCGATGCAGTGAGGAGCTTAGAAGCACCTCAAGGTTTTTTAAATAGCTGCACAAAGTCAAAGACATGTTAAGCATGCCGATTGAGAATCCGCTCAGAGATGAGGCCCAAGATGACGGCACTGCAGCACTAAACAGACAGGAAATATGGGTTTTAAATTAAAGGAGGGTCTTGAGGAATCACGGTTTGATTACAAAGAATAATGAGAGAGGCTTCAGAATCATAATGCACATCATGGATTGCTCATCAAAAGGTTTTCAAACTGCATAGCAAAAAGTCCTGAGTAGTGCTACACTACTAGTGCTAGTGAGTAGTACTACACTAAATAATAATTCATCATCTCTTAAATAAAGACTAATTATGCCTGCTCTCTTTTCTGCATGTTTGTGAATGTGGTGTGCTTTGGCATATCTGTGTAAATATGCCATAGTAAATATAGGCTACATTCATGCTTGTGTATTCATATATTCATGTGTGCATGATTATGTGTGTGCACCAGTGCATGTTGCTCATGGTTGCATGTAAGCAGTTACAGTATCTGGCCGTCTGTTGCTCATTTGTGTGAATGTGTATGTTTGTTTGCTGACATACCGGTGGAGAACAAGAAAGGAGGACAAACTAATGACGCCTCAAAAGAAAACTGGCCCTGAAAATCTCCCGCTAAAAGCTGTAATCGCATTAATGGGTGCTGCTGCTGCCGCCGCTGCTGCTGTGCTATCTAGGCTGGCCAAGGATCCCAGAACTGGCTCCATCTCTCTCTCTCTCTCTCTCTCTCTCAAAGCCTTGAGGGAGGGGCGCAGAACATTAGCCATTGTGTCCAGTGTTCAGCAACTGTCACAAGCTTTCATTTATCTGTGGTTTTTACTACAGAGTAATGTTGCATTGCATTGCTGTGCTCATGCTTCCTGTCTTAGACTCAGACAGTCCTCAGCTCAAGCCCTCAGCTGTTCCCTTTCAAGTGCTCTGTACTCTACACACTAGACTTTATTTAGGTTAATTCAATTCAGTTCCAAGGCTTGGGGCTCAGAGACGGGTGTGACATGCTGTCACAAATACACACTACCCCACATACGCAATTACAGACACACACGAAGAGAAAAGACGCTCTCGATCACATAATGTAACCAGTGGGACACACACACGACGCACACATTTTGATTGAATGAATGATGAATGCGTACACCGAATGCTCCAAACAACATTGCGAAGGTTACAAACCAGCGGGGAGCAATTCCCATTTCCCTACTCAATTCCCATTTTCACAGCTCGATTGGCACCTCACATTCTAAAACCTGTATCAACCTGCCTCCACTCCCAGACGCTGCACAACATGATAACCAGGTCAACACACTTCCTCTCACACTCTGCATCACAGGACCATTCACACATACACACACATGCTAGTTTTAAGCACACATACACAAACACACTCTTCGATGAGCCAAACAAGCAGTGTTGACCGTTTGAGTTTGTTGTGACAACAATCCCAGCAAAGATTTACTTCACATTCCTCCTGGAAAATACAAATGTGACATCATCTAGATACAGCAAGTTGAAATACACACAGGGATACACTATGTCAAGCATCCCCTCTTCCCGATTCGCACACACACACCCACTACTGTGTAACCCTTTCTGACCTCTGTCCCTCTGAATGCTCAGTGTACAGTGAAGTGTTGCTTTGACCTTGGTGCAGGTTAAAGTGCTCACTAAAATGAAAATGATGCGTAAGTCGACAGCCTGTCTAGAACAAACCAGACCAGCATGTATTTCACAGGTGGGAGACCACTTCTATCCTGAGACAAAAACTGGTGTTCAACCTCCTTTTTTTCTCCACTTTTCTTGCAAAGCATTGTGTGTGAAGCAATCTATATCTATATATATATATATATATATATATATATATATATATATATATATATATATATATATATATATACACACACACACACACACACACACACACACACACATATATATATATATATATATATATATATATATATATATATGTATATATATATATATATATATAGTGTGTGTGTGTGTGTGTGACAGCTGGACTTTTTTGTTTTGACATCGATATAATAATGAAAATCTAAAGCAGACCACAGCGCATACAACCAAAGCTCTCAGGAATGTAGACTGGCTTTACGCCTGGAACTGGCTGCGGATTACAGTTAATGTTGATGACAATAAACAGAAACAGTCATGAAAACATACAAAAAGAAACTGGAAAGAAAATCCCTTATGGTTTTATAATTAGTGTGGCTCCACTCTCACATTTCAAAACTCTTGATACTACTGTGTTGAACTCCTTTGGCCAATCAAATAGCGAGCATCACTGATGCAGAAAGAAGACAAGATGGAGGAGCTGGTAATGTTAGTGTCTGAATACCTGTAGTTAGGGCGCTCGCAACTTATAAGGACAATGAGAAGAAAAACTGGGCCTGTTAATAACATTTCAACCAAATTTTGGGGCAGACCCAGGACACAGTGGAGGGATTACATATCTCGTCTGGCTTGGGAACGCCTTGGGTCTCCCAGGGCTTGGCCTGCTGCCCTCGCAACCTGGCCCCAGATAAGTGGATGAAAATGAATGGATGGATGGATGGACGGATGGTAAACTGTCCAAATATTTGGTCATTTCAGTGATTTCCGTTGTCTTGCTTCTGCATTTATCAGTGGTCTGCCAGTTCTCACCTAAGCACCTGCCTGTCATCACAGCTGTGGACCTTATCAGCAGCAGCTGCTTTTAAAAACACTTAACTTTTTGGGGGAACGCTCGCAGATGACTGTCAGGGCGGTTACTGTGCGGCGGTGTGATAGCAACTTATGTGTCAGCCTTGTAATAGTCTGGCAACCTGTCCAAGGTGTAACCAGCCTCTGATGACTGATGGATATGTTGTCAGCAGGGGTCACGTTAACCGGATATTCTCGGTCATTGACCGTTTTTTTACAACAATGACCGGAAAATCTGAAGGCCGTCCGTCATTTTGACTGGTTGCAATTACCACCCCTGCCCACTTGGCGGCAGAGTGCACAGTCAGTGGTTTAAGTGGCTGCCGTTTTCATACTGCAGAGAAAAAGTCATTCATCTGCTTCAAGGCTATTCAAGAGAAGGCTGAGACACGGGGTCAAACATGGGGGGATTGCACATGTGCAGTAACATCTGGTCTGCACTTATTCACTGTCACCCTCCAGAATCGCAGCTCAAGTTACACTGCGCATGTGCAATCCCTCCATGTTTGATGCCGTGTCTCAGCCTTCTCTTGAATAGCCTTGATCTGCTTCATGTAGCGTTGTTGACATAACGCTACATATTTCAATCGTTTTTTATAACGTAATAAGTTAATGACAATTTGTCATTGAATGTCCATGTATTGAGCATGTTGGATAAACACTGAATGAATAGGGCATATTGTTCTTCTGACCATTTTATTTATGTAGTTATGTCTGTAGGCTCGGTGACACAAAATTAAAATTGCAACAAAGTGATTAGGGTATTGAAAAATGTGTTCGGTTATGCACTGTTGTGTTATTTTAAATTATAAACACAGTATTTTCTCCTCATTTTCCTCAGTGCGAGCTGTTATTTTATTTTGAAAATTGGTCGGATTCTCTCGTCTTTTCTGTGTCCGACTTCCTGTTTGGTACGACTCTATCCAGCTTGACAGAAGCGCTTGCGGCACGGGTGTGTAGATGTCTGTTCTTTTCGTTCATGTCCTTATTAATGCACACTTAATAACTTGCTTGTTGGATTTATTAAAAACGAACAAATGAAAACTAAATGTCTTTGAATATCTTTATTATCATTTAAAAATTAAAATTAAAATGGCCGGTAAAAATAGGTTATGACCAGATTTTTATGACCCTGTCGGTCAAAATGACCGGCGACGAAAAAGTCTAGCACAACTTCTGGTCGTCAGTTTAGGATACTGGACAAATTCTGACCTGATGATAGTGCTAGTTGAAAATCAGGGGATATCTAATTCAAAACCACAAATATCAACGTCATGCTGTTGTAAGATAAAAAGTGAAAGGATCGCCAAAGTCATTAAGCCAAAATGTCAAGACAATATAAGGTATTTTAGTCTGGACCAAACTGGTGGACTGACTCTTTCTTCACGGAACCATTTCTCTTTTATGTTGATGAAAAGGTGTTACTGTTTGACAATGGCCACTTTTATGGTGAAAAAATCAATAATGAACATCTGATGCATTACTTAATCTGATACAGTTGTTTCCAGTTTCCACGCTAGATAAGATTCTGAGTGCAGAAAATGTGTGTCAGGAATATTGCACATTGAAATTCTGTTGTTAAAATTGGCCAAAGCAATCAAATCAAATAAAACACTATAATGGTTATTGCTTTCGACAGATAAAGGAATATAAAGTGTGCATCTGCAGCATCTCATTAATGGGAGAGTGGGAGTGTTGGTCGTAAACATCATCTGGCTGAATGACAGCATGTCTCAAACCCTTTGATGTAATCATCGTGATTTATCCCTTTCAGGCAATAAATTCAAATGTTGCCGGCCAAACACAACGGACATGATCAAACAGAACAATAATGAGTCCAGAGTGCAACCAGCAGTGTGCTTTTGCATGACCAAAACAGAAGCGTCAGACATCACTTTCAATTCCTGGGCTACTTTTGGCTTTATTGATCCCTATCTCAAATTCTGCTTTTTCTCCGCTCCCTCCTGGGGCTCAGCATGCAGGCTGATGAACTGCACACACCAGGAGGATTCAGGAGTCTCGCCCATTGATACTCTAGAAATGAGGGTGTGCTTGCCAACAGGGAAGCTTAAACCACCGACTACCCTGCAGACTCTAAATGCGGAAACACAAAAACAATGTGAATTCCAAAGGAAAGCTCTTTGTCTTTCTTGCTTTAGTACAATACTTTACTAAGACAAAAATGGTTTTGTCTATGAGAGAGAAAAATCCAGAGCCTATATAAAAACACAACTGAGCTGAGAAATGATAAATAACCACATAGAACTGTGCTGGTGGTGAACACTGCAGTGGCCCCTGGTGTTGGTGTGGACACGGGCATATTAAATTTCTCTGCTCACTGTTGTTTACAGCAGATACAGTCTGTAATGGTTACTGGTATCTCGTGTCCTTGCTATGACCTGCTGTTTTGGCACACAAAAGGAACTCCCATTTCCATACCATACATGCACACACACAGACACACACACACACTTTAATTCTGTCAAAATGACCCCTGTCGAGCCTTTGTCTGCACACAGCATTGAGCCTCGGGTCTAGATTTGTCTGACATTTTTAAGAGAATAAAATTTTATGGACATGCCTGAGGGATTACACACAGGAAAACACTGGGCGAGCAGACCATTAATTCACCTATACGGGAGGTCTTTGTCAATCAGTTCAGCTGTTTCAGTGTACGCCCTGCACACCCTGTTTTTCTCATCTGTGGAAAACATTTTAGCCATTGCTGGCCAAAAGATAGACATTCATATAATTCCCCCCACTTGTGGTCCAGTGTTTGTGTCTCTGTGCTCTCCTGCATTGTGTGTTTTGCAGCGTTGCAAGGCTGCTTGCTCAGTACCCATGAGACATCTATTATGTGATTTGTATTCTCTTGACTTTTACATGCGCCTGTTTGTAATTGCACTTGCTACTGGCAGACACTTATGAGTAGAGCTCTATTGAGCTGTACAACTTTAGCCTGCGTAGTCCTTGCAAGGCTGTCTTTGTACTGTTCATCTATTTCGCGTTGCCCTTGACGATCAAATAAACACAGAAAGGAGGCAAAGCTACTTCTGAAAGCATGATTGGCGTCAAGACGGATAACAGCGGAGGCTATAATGAAACCCATAACAATAATCCGTTTTAACGGAGGCTGCCGTGGTTTTGAAATTGAAAGGAGAAGGAGAGAGGCATTACACAAGGTTGGAAGGGAGAGGTGAAAATAGATAGCCAGGGTAAGGTGAGGTCCTTAAAAGAAGAAAGTCATTGAGAACGAGGGAAAGCTGTTGTAGAATGTAGAATTACAGGATGTTGTGCAGCAGAGGCAACAGCAGGCATAGTTATACAGTGGTAGTGGCGGTAGTTTTAGGTGATAATAGCAGTATTGGCATTTATAGTCGCAGAAAGAGAAGGAGCGATGAAGTGGAGGGAAAAGTGCGAGAACACAGTCAGTAACGCTGGGGCAGAGAGCAAAGCAACGGAAAGACACACCCGCATAATTAACACCGGCATGCTGCAGCCAATTAAATATTTACAGAGGCACTTCCCTCCGACACCTTGATGATGAAGAGAGGCAGCCCAAGGATTATCAGATGCCGGGAGCCTAAGGCAGGAGACAAGGGGTTGGGGGTGGAGGATTAAACATTAACCGGCACAGATATCCCTTCTCTTCCTCGTCTGATCCCATTAACTCTGGACGGCCCAAATCCAACCTCATGTCCACCTCTCTGAAGCCCCTTCCTGCCCTCCTCCTCCTCCTTCCCCTCTTCTCCTTCACTCCACTACTCATTCCACTCCCTATCGATGAAATCCCAGACTCCCCTCCTGGCTCCTTCCACCCTCAGCACCACCTGTCAGGGACAGAGCAATGGGAGAGCAGGGAGAGAGTGATGGGCAAGGAGTGAGAAACCACCTGGATGCCACGCTCAAACAGCACAACAAGATGGATATGCAGGGCACAATTTCTGGTGGAGCAAAATGGATGTCAGCAGGATTCCACTTGACAGGAAATCTAAGAAATGTCAGAAGTCACGGTGAATGAATTGTTTTGAATCTGCCTGGTAAAGTCATTTTTCCCCCTCACAGACCAAAGATGGGTTTTTTTTCCCCTGTCGGAGGAATGTGGTGGAATGACTAAAATGAGTGTCTACGTGATCTGTTGTTTGTTTCCACATTAACAAGTTCTGTCGGCTGTTGGTGAATGTCGGGCTGTCGGGGAACGTCTGTTGCACTAGTTTTGCGGTGTTTCCCGCCAGCCCATTCTGAACTTGTCCAATACCCCTGCTTCGCGATTTCAGTGCCAGACACCGATGCAAAAAACGGCACCTTTTGCAGATGGGTCCAGCAAACCCTGGACTTCCACCCAGGAGCCCGCTGTTTCCTTCATGTGTGAACGGTGAGCCAAAGCATGATGTTTTTTTCCAAACTCAACCATGTGCTTTTGTTGCACGAGAAAATAACTGGAAAAACAAAGTGTATGAATCTAACAAGTACCAACTGTGCATTTCCTTTCTAAAGTTTATTTGAAGATACACTGCATGTAACAGGCGTAAATTGACACGCTGTGCCACATTGACAACAGACGCAGGACGAGTGTGTCATATTTGGATGTTAAAGTCCACTGACACAGGGGCAACATTTGAAAAGATGGGATGAGAACATGTTGCCACAAGTCGTCCCTCATAACCTTTTTTTTTTAGACGATTCAGCTTGTTGAATCGGCATCGCAGACAGCAGAGCCTGTCGTGGAGTAAAATCGCTCTGATTTGCAAATCAGCTCAGTGCACGAGAAGAGAAACAGAAGTGAGGAAAACAAATGGCTAAAGTCAAGAGGACATGAGAATGAAACACACTTAGCTGGTCAGCAGAAACAGTTCTTAATTGCTTGTGTTATTGTTGCTAGCCCACAGTTAATATCCTTTGTTCTTTAAACACTGGGTTGTGTTGTTAATGTGTGAACTGGCTAACTAGTGTCTTGAATCTGTCCTGTTGTTCTCCTGTTGTTTTTCTGGTTTCCCTGTTTGAATGACAAATACACACCACCTCCACCTGCTGCTATGGAAAGTTATTTCCTCTTACACAGGTGCAGAATGCACATGCTAACTGTGGTGTGTTCATGTGCAACTTCTTGGCTGAGACACAGGCGACATGAAGCGACACAACAGTCAGCCTTATTGCCACTAGTTCTTTGATATTGGTTTGGTGTGTCTGCGCCTGAAGGCATCAGGAGGATCAGTTGGACATTTGCTGCTCGTCATTCAAGGTCGTATATTTAGTTGGCCTTACTGGCCCCCATATTCCAACCATCCTAACACACATGTAACTGCTCACACAGCTTGGGCTCAGAGGCGAGCCAAAACCATCAACATTTACAGAAAAGCAGGGCATCACCCTCGGGTGTCTGACTTGGCCTTACCAAAGATGTGACATCTGCCCCCTTTTTTTTTTATTGTACACATGCTGCATCCACAATTCTGTCTCTGGTCGCTGTGCCCATCCCTCCCTCCCATCCAGCATCTCCTCCACTCCCTCCCTCCCACCCACTAATCCCTCTTCACACATCAATCAATAGAGCACTGCAGAGTGCACAGAGCCATACAGTACTCAATGCAGCAGTTGTACAACTTCAATGGGCAGCCACAGATCTTTACCATTGAATCAAGCGTGGCCAGGGAGAAAAGCCGAGCGTGCTAAAACCAGGGACGAGCCCCACTCCGCTTTCTTTTACCCCCCATTTTCCTTGGACTGACGCCTAAACCCCTTAGCTCTCTTGAAATCAATACAGTAGTTAAACTGTTACTTCCTTTCCCAGTGAGGACACACACACACACACACACACACACACACACACACACACACACACACACACACACACACACACACACACACGCCCGCCTTACACAAGGCCCTGTAGACTCCCCTAAATACACCCTGTGCACTGGTAATTTGACAGATTTGTGGGCAAGTGCTGTCACTGTTTTATAAGAGAAGCTTTAAATACTGATTCACCCCAAGTAGCTCTAGCACCCTGTGACAATAACATACTTTACAAGCAACAAAAAGGAACTGAATACAAATATGTAACTTAACAGCAGCATGGTGCCTTCTATGACACTCTGTAAGTCTGAGTTGTGAATTCACAAATTCTAGTGTTATATTATAGTAAAAACACACAGTAAAGGTATAATGGATGACTAGGCTGAAATATCTGCAAAAAAATTGTGTCTCATAGACAGGGTCGGTAGTTATAGGACCACATACAAAACCTGCTTTCTGCACGTCAAATAAATTCAAAACTCCAAATTTAAAGTGTTTATTTTTCAACCTGGACCCTATTTCCCATGTTTTTGTGTTTAAATGACTAATGGGAACAATTATCTTTTTTAAATTGCTACAGTATTGAGTGAGAGCAGCAAACAGACCCCAAAGCAAACACTCCTCTAAAAGTGCTTGTTTTTGTCACCGACAGGCTCACATTGTTGCCATAAATGCCTGACAAATTATTGAAAGTATTCCTATAGAGACAGACCTTTTTGATAAAGACTGTGATCCTTCTCTTTAACCTCAAACAACTCTCATATCACTGTTGTTAAACCCACCAGACGCCATTTAAATAAACAGTAATTTTACAAAACACACGTCAATCAAAGAAGCGGAAACAAAATAAAACACACAGACACCATCTTGGTTTGTCTTTTCATTCTTTTAATTATCACAATCATCAACTCTGGTTTGGTTGAAATAAAACCCTGAATTCACACAGTTTGATGTGAAAGTATGCTGGCTCTATATAGGCTGAAATTACTGTTTATTTAAATGGACTCTGGTGGGTTTGGCAATGGCTATTTTGGGGCTGTTTCTGGTTAAACAAAAAGGATCAAATGCTTTAATCAAACATTGTTAGATTGTTCAGCCATTGGTTAAAAAAATAAATAAAAAAATGTTGTGAGCCTCCAAGGACTTGTAGTTCTTAAGGTTGCAAATTCTTGCATGATAACATTACAGCACACTGTCAAGACATAGGCTTATGGCACTGAGTAATGTTTGTGCTGCTATACTATAGTGTTAATGGCTGTAGAGACAGATATTGAGATAAGTTTCTTTAATTGTAATAAATGTAATAGTGTCACTTTCCCAGCATGTGCAGGGGAAAAGATGTTGCCCCATAACTATGACTAAACACTGACTGCAACTATTGTCAGTGTATTCTTGTCTATTTGACTGGACATTATGATAACAAATATATTATATTAAAACTACTTCTTGAGGCTTCTTGATGTTTACATTCAAAATGATGTTTACATGCAGTGTCTCTTCCCAAATGCATTTTGTATCCTTGAGGTCTAACAAGCGTGTTGATTTAATTTCCCTCCTCAGAGAACATTTGCAAAGACATTTTTTTTCTAATGTTTTGAAACCTGCATTGTTTACATCTGTGTCTGCATGGTAGCAATTTTCTCCTTCCCTGCCTTTTCTGGTGCATTTCTTGTTGCCATTCCAGCACTGACTGTTTAATAGTATTAAATCGTTGGCAGGGGTGTGCACTGGGCTCATGTGCGCATGGACTAGAAAACCACAAGATACTAACACAACGGGGACCTGCTCTTCAAAGCTCTGCTCCATATCACGAGTAGTGGTCAAAAACTCCACAGGATACCACTAATGGGAATATATTTATGTGATCTATATCTATAATAACATATGGGAGTATGCAAAATCCAACCGCACATCACTTAAAGAGGTATTTCACTGCTGGAGGGATGGTCTTTTCAGAAAATTAGGCCCTCTATGCAGTAGAAAGATGCAAATACTTTTGAAATGTTATATATATATATAAAAATGTTATATAAATATTGAACGGGCCTGCTGCCCATGGGTCCCAGAGTGTCAGGGGCCCCACTGGCCTTCTGCTGCGATGTCACTCAAAGATACAGTGACCAGAGAGAGACTAAAAATGACCAGAAAAAGATGCATAACGACTACAGAAAGATACAAAACAACAACACCAACAACAAAAGGCAAAGCCAGCAAGTCTGTGTTTGTTGCTCCTATGTAAAGGAGATGGGGTCTTTTGCATACCTGTGCTTAAGGGCCATTTCTCTCATAATCTATACAAGGCTGTGGCATTTGCTTTTGCTCAAAAGGAAGACAACTTATCTCAAAAAATTATAATAGTATCACATCATTCAATAAAGTGACGCTAGATAAGATTAGAGCAGACTGGGTAGAAGAACTTGGAATAAATATCTCCAATGCAACCTGGGATGATGCTTTATATAGAGTAAATGGACCAACCTCATGTGCTCGCCTTGGCTTAATTCAGTTCAAGGTGCTCCATCGAATCCATTATAGTAGAGCCAGACTCTCTAGGATCTTTTCTAATGTCAGTGAAACATGTGAACGTTGTCATATAGCTAAGGCTGATCTGGCCCATATGTTCTGGTCCTGTAATAAAATGTATAATTTTTGGATTACGATATTTAAAACTTTATCTGAAGCTTTTAGCAGAGATATCCAACCTAGTGCTGAAATGGCTATATTTGGAGTCCCAGGGGAAGGTTCATCAATGACAAATAAAATTAAAAACGTGCTTGCTTTTTCAACTCTCCTTGCCCGGAGAAGAATCCTGTTGGAGTGGAAATCAGCACATCCACCTAAATCCTCCTCCTGGAAGAAAGACCTGATTTTATTTCTAAAGTTGGAAAAGATAAAATGTTGCATTAGAGGGTCAACCCAAAAATTCTATGAAACATGGGCCCCTCCACTATCTTATTTTGAGAAACTTGAAGTCCTCCCACAAGACTGAAAATTAAGAAGGCATAATTCCATATCCACTTTTTCTCATTTTTATTATTTATTTATTTTATTTTATTATTATTATCATTATTATTGCTTTTATTTATGTATTATTATTTTAATCTTGTATATTTTCATACCTGTAACCTCTTCCGTATATCATTGGAGGTGTGCCTTTCACTCACCGAATTTATTTTTAATATTTAATTTATTTTTCGTGTTGGCAGCATGGTGGGGATGGGTGGGGGGGAAGAAAATAAGAAAAATGATGTTGAATATCTGTGATGAATGTTCATTTCTTCAAATAAAAACATGCTAAAAAAAAAAGGAAGACAACTTACTACTGCCATAATGCACATGTGCCTCAAAGGCCCAATAAACACTCCCAGTGGCGCCTGTGAGTTTCCAGGAACTGCCCATTGGTCCGACAGCCCATTGGTCCGACATCCCATTGTTCCGACCATATTAAACCCATTGTTCCGAAGTCCATTCCGAAATCATCATGATGCCCTGTGGTTAAGGTCTGGTTAGGTTTAGGCCCAAAAATCACTTGGTTAGGGTCAGGAAAAGATCATGGGTTAAAATGAAAAAGAAAGTGACAAACACATAAGCCGTGAGCCTGCTCCGCCTCAAGCCTTTCCCAGCTGAGCTGGTCGTGGTGCACCATCAAGGTAGAAATACGCCCTCCGGGAGCCGTTCAACACCACGGACCGTCGGACTAATGGGATGTCAGACCAATGGGCTGTCGGACCAATGACATGGACCCGAGTTTCCAGTTGAGAACAATCTTGTATTACAGTTAAATGCTAAGCCAAAATACAATTCAGAAAACATTTTAGGCAAGAAATAGGCAATGCAGTAACAGAATCTTGGCTATCAGCACTGCTTAGTTTTACTTTGCTTTGATCTCAGGTTTTTCAGCCTCTGTTTTTACAATACAGTAAACTTTATAGTGCCCACCTCCTGTTCATAAAATTCTTGTAATACAGTATAAAGCGGGATTTATACTTGTGCGTCGAATCAACTCTGTAACTACGGCGTAGGCTCTGAGTCCATGTAGAGTCTACGCTGTGCCCTACACAGTAGCTGGACGTGCACCTCCCCAGAAATGTAACTAAGTGTGGTGGCGACGCAGACTTCTTGTCTATTTTTGTAAGATGAAACCATTTCCCCCAGTGGAAACAATGCTTTTATTTACTTTAATTTCACAGATAAGAAACAATAAATTGTAAAGACAATAAAGCCTCAAAAAAATAGCATTTTAAGTCTTGTGTGTGATTTATCCTTCAGGGATTTATCCTTTGCGATTAATCCTGGCTTCATATGACTAAGGGAAAAGTCCTGATAGCTGCTAGGCTAACTTATACAATGTAAAATGCCGCAGGCTTGTGCTAAAAACGTTAGCAGTTTGGTTTGTGGGGAAAATGTGTCCATGTGTCCAAATGTTTTGTCTGTGAATGCTACAAGTTATAGTGAAGCCGATTTGTGTACTTGTGTTTGAAATTGTTGCTAATTGGGGTGTGTTTGAATCAACTAAACTTTGCAGCACTTCACAGAAACCCCAACACTGACTAGTGTTTTGGAGGTGTAACTGCAGAGTGACACAAAAACACCACCGCACAAGTATAAATGCTCACAACAGCGTAGGCCATATGTTTAGGCTCTACATAGAGCTGACACACAAGTATAAATCTGGCTTAACAGTGGACTAAAATATGTTTCTGGAAACATTTTAGGCAGGGAATAGACAATAAAGTAACAGAATCTTTTCATATTTGATAAGCACTGTCTAGTTTTACCATTTGATCTGGGTTCAGTCTGACTTTGAGAGGGAGGGAGAGAGAGAGAGAGAGAGAGAGAGAGAGAGAGAGGGATGACCCTTTCTCTCAGTCCGCCTCTATACTCTTTATGTCTTAATATGGAAATACAATCTGTAGTTCAGGCAACAGCGAACACATCATCCATCTGATTTGAGTTAAGAGATGAGCAGGGAGATCTGGGCGCTGGTAAGATGGAGTGAAGTTTACCACAGTTCATTGACACATACTACCCACATTGTTATGATACAAAGCTGGTGGAAAATCTGCAAAGTATCCCTATCAGTGTCTGATCTGACATGCTGGCCAACATCATTTGTCAGCACCTTGGAAAACTGTGAGGAATTGCAGTTGCACAAATAGAACAGTTTTGTGGCATTTGCTGAAAAATCATGATTCTGCCATTTTTCTTGGGAGGACCGGCCTTATACTATAATGTCAAAATAAATAAATAAATAATAAAACCGTGTAATAAAACTGTGAATATGTTCTGGTGTTCCACATTTTTTAATTTTTATAGGAGCTCTTTCAGATGCTGTGAGACTGAGCAAACATTTGCAGCCATGCGGTTAAGCTTCCAGCACAGTGGCAAGGCTTACCCTATAGTTTACACTTGAGCCTCTAAGAGGGTACAATAAAAACAGCAATTACCGGGCGATAGTGACAGGAGACAAAGGAGCGTAATAGCATGGGAGCAGTTATTTTCGATAGGACCATTGGCTGTAAAGTGGAGTCAAAAAGAATGAGGCATCAAAAAGTCGGTTGAGTGTTGGGCAGTATGTGTGTGAAATGGATGACCAGGCAATACGAGCTGCCAATGGTCATTTATGACACACTTGAAAAGTAGGACTAATGGGAAAAAAACAGTTTGACGAGAGCTTGAGAATTACGGCCGCTGTTGTCAATCTGGACATTAACTCACAGTGAAAGAGCTGAAATCATGCATTTTCCATCAAAGACAAAAGATGATGTGCTGACGATGCATTCAGTGAATTTGGAACAAAATCTCGAGTCAGTGTGGGGCTGAATAAAAGATCTCATTTAGCTTTTGTTTAGATTTTTTTTTTCTTGCATGCGCAGTCCTTTACGGCACCACCACTGACTTAGCTTATTAATTCCCCCCTCCCACCATTCATTTCATACTGATAATAACATTTCTGTGGAAATATGCAAAATATGTAATATACTCAAACAGAGTAATAAGACCAGTTAATTGTGATGACTGAATGGAGGGCAATTAGCCGCTGTCTGAAGCCGCCATGGTAATGAGCAATCTAAAATAAGTCATTCTTTGTCTGTGCCTTTTGCAAACAGCAAAACAAAAGGGAAGAACATTTTGGCTACAGGGGAGCAGCAACATTTTCACATCAGCACACTCAATCTCAATGAATGCACAAATAACTGAGTGCTCTGCTGGAATGTGGCTGTTTGAAGAGCACCTGGGTTGCATCTAAGCATGTGTGCGTCCATGTGTGTATATTTCCTGGCGTGTGTGTTTGAGTGAGCATTTTTGAAGCGTGCGTAGGTCCATCTCAGGACACGTGTGTTCGTTTATGTGTGCGGGTGGGCTGATGTGTTGTTCAGGGCCACTGGGCAGCTCGTCCAGGGGTCTCACTACCAAACCACGGAGGGGGTGGTAAGGGAGTGAGGATAAAAGGATGAGATCCCAGCAGGGAGGGAAGGACGGAGGCGCAGGGTGGAGGGAAAGGGTGGAAAAGGGTTGGAGGCAGGAGGGGGGGTGAGGGCCAGAGCTTGGGAGTAAGGTGCTGTCAGGATAATTCACAGCAGCAGTACTTGCTGCGAAGAACAAAACAGAATTACCTGAGGGAACAGAAATCAGCTAACACCTGCTTAGGAGGGAGCTCCTGAGGGACGGAATGGGAGAAGGAGGAAAAAAGGAGGGAGGCATGGTGCAGTGCACTAAGACGCTGGCAAGTACAGATGAAGTAAGCATCAGTGTGTAAGTGTGTGTGTGTGTGTGTGTGTCAGAGAAAGAGAGAGTGAGAATTAATGTGCATATGTGTATTTGCAAGCTTGTGTAAATCCGTTTGCCGCGTGCGTGTTTGTGAATCTGTGCGTGGTGTTTAAGTGTGTTTTCGTGCATGTGTTTGCATACTTCCGTCTGTTTGTGTGCAGTTGGATTCCGCCTGGCTGTGCCCACAGCCATCCTTACAGCTGTGGATGGGGTTCATTTGCATTCTGAATCGCAGCAGCTCTTGCCATTGTTGCTCCACTGCTGTGACTCGGCACCGCTAGCTCCTGCACACATAGCTGCCGTGCCAGTTATGCTTGGCTACAGCTGTGCTGGAGAGCTTGTGGCAGACATTCAAACTGCCACCACCACCACCAAGCCCAGGGCCTTGGTCTGTAAGTTGGAGGGAGTTTGGTTAGCGTCATTTTCTTTTGTGTGCTACCTGGGTCGCTAGGCTACAGTGTGCTCTCCTCCAGCACATCTTGGAGCGCCCTTCTCTTTCTCTCTGCATCCCTGTCTCACACCAGATGGAAGGTGGATGACACCCCGGCTAGCTATTGGCGCCAACGGCATGCTGCCACTGCTCAATTGCAGGAAAGCCCCTACCCGTTCCCTCGACAGCTTGATAGTCTTGCTCACATGCTCCCTGGTTGCTCTCTTCTTGTTGGGCAAAGATGAAGTTAAAAATATACCCTGACTATGAACACAAGTCTCCCCTTCCAACCCCTTCTTTCCGCCTGGGTGATGACATGCTTTTGGTATTTCTTTGGAGAGGCCGGTGTATTAGAAAAGAGCAATCGATAGAGAGCCCATTTAATCTCTGCAGCTGAGCAGAACCGAGAGGGGTCTCGTGTATGACATGCAGAAAAAAAGCAGTGAGAATCCAGAAAAGAGAGATGAGAAAGAAAGGTAAAGGTGAATTAAAGTGTCATAGTCTGTTTGAGGAGGAAACAAGCATGCAGCCAGTTACTTGGGGCAAAGCGAAGCTGTGTGTTTATGTCAGCCCTGGTGGACTGAGTCACTGATGAATCTGCTGGCTCATGTTACTGATGAAGCTGTTTTACCAAAGCCCGGGGCTATCGAGGAGCATGAGGAAATCAGGGGCATAACTAAAGCTGTGATAGAAGTAATGTGTAATTAAATACAAAGCCACTGGCTAATTTGCCTTTCATTTATCACTACACATCAGTTTCTTGGGTGTTTTCTTATTGTGTTTTCTCCAAGAAAGGGCTGTATAATTCACAATGTGGAGGTTATTAATCTTTCAGCGCACTGTTACAAACATAAACAAATTCCTAAGTCACCATAAGTTATTAGGGTCCGTCTCCTCGGAGCTGTTTGAATTGGATTAATGCTCCTTCATGTGGAGCACTGAAAATGATCTCTGGCTCCCCTCTCCCTCATGTGTGAATGAGCTGCAAAAACAATTTCACTTCTGTGCCACAAGCACACATAAGCATGTGAAGACCGCAGACATTCCTTCTGCATAAACCCACATGAAAAAAATAAAAACACGTATTATATACACATTCTTGCTTGCTCTGTCACCTTGACAGTCTTAACTGTCGATAACCACGGCGGAAAAAAAACTCGGGGAATCATTAAAATTTCAAGTGTCTTACACTTTACAGCATACAATACACTAAGGAACAAAGGGGCATCAAGACGTAGTCATCTTCCCGAGACATAAATTGAAATATTAATAATAAAACAAGCACAGCTGCCAGGATGTATTGCAAATGTCAAAGACTGAGAAAAAATGAGTGTGCATAGCGATAAATCTTGCTCAAGTGAAAGCTTATTCTGTGCTGTGAGGAATATTTCACACATAATATTACAGAACTAACAGAAACTTTTTTAAAGTGAAAACAGAAGTGTTCGCCTTTTAAGCTGCATGCTACTGTAGCTGCTTTTTTTCCCCACATAGACTCAGTTAAACACGCTAAAGACTATCAGACAGCTTCCTTAATTTACATGTCATTCATTATTACTTTTCAGGAAGTGAGCAAGTGTATGTGTCATAGTGAGATTGCTTTTAAGCATATAATTTCTAACCTTTTTACGAGCTGTCTCATTATCTTTACTCACTCCGTACTGCATCGGCTCTGACTTCATCTGCAAATGACCCGACAAAACATTAGCCAGATGTTTATTCCCTACATTTGCACAAGAGTCTGGAGTAAAAGATTAAAATCAACCCCCTGAGATGTACGTTAACCTCCAGCAAGACATGATTGTGCCTGACTCAGTGCATTCAGGGCCTGATTGGGAAAAAAAAACCCTTTTCAAACAAAGAGAAGATGGAGAAGATTAAGTGAATATTTTCAAGGAAGAATCCTCATTCGGATTCTTTTACACTCTTATGTAACTTTATCATCAGTCTGTGATGTTCAGTGTGTTCCAGGAGTTATTTTGTGGCGAAGTAATTTACTTCTTTTTGGTGTTCCCACTTTGCTGCAATCTGCCTCATCTGCTTCTATTAAAGCTGGAGATTTCTTGTGGCTCCTGGAATTGCACTGCTAGAGCATGAGAGTGAGATGTCAGACAGAGAAATTATTACTCGCAATACAATATGTCCTTGAAATGTAACATTTTTTAAACCTGCTTTGCATTTTGTTCTACTGAGGCTACTGTCAGCTGAGGAAAAATGGTATCTTAGTCTAGTCTACATGGAACTTTTTCCTTTAAAATAGTTGGTGCAAATTGGTGAATCTAGGAAAAAAACCTTCCTGCCCAGTGTTTCTAATGAATTGAAACCAAAACTGCTGCTTTTGTACAGTACAGAGCAAAACATAAATGTCCTGCTAACAAACATGGGTGATTCCCCATCCTTTAAATGTGGCTAGTTATCTGAGTTAGTAAAAACCAAACAAAAAATCTCATTAAACTAAAAGGGCAGAAGGAGTTTTTAAAAACGTATTTTCCCTGAGGTAAAGGAAAATGTAAGAAGCTGACAGGAAGATGAAGCAATAAAAAAAAGGGAGAGCAGTCAAAGCAGCAGCTCATTCCTGTTTTTGAGACCTTTTCTGACCTCACACCTCGGGAGAACACTTTACCTCCTGCAGCAGCAGCTGTACTTTTATCGGGAGGGGGGGGGCTTTTTCCTTTATGTCCTTTATGCAGTGAGCTGGACACATTTTCAGAATCCAAATTAATGCTGATGTTTTCCTCACTCTACTTCATCCTTATTCATCTCTATACAGCAGAGTTGTGGCACTTGCAACTGGCCTCTTTTAGCCCATAAATTAATGGACGCTATACTAATGTTAAAGCATTCTCAAACACTGCAAGTTGCGTTCAACAGCTGTATTTGTTATGTTAATAACTTTATCAATTTTTAATACTTGTTAAGACCCTGCAGACACCCTGTGTAACATCACCCTCAGCTGAACTTTGTGCTAATTAGTCAGTGTTAGCATGCTAACATGCTTAATGAAACATGGTAAGCAAAGATTAAACAAAGATCTGCGACGAGATGAGTAGAAACATGCAACTACTTGCGATAAGCTGCTCTGCAAGGTTCTAAAACCTGCCGGTTCACACCAATCCAACTAGATGAGACTGTGTATCATCTCAATGCAACAACTCTCTGTACCTCCGCTCTGTTTTCCAGCCTTTAATTTTGTGGCTGAATATAATTTGTAGCTTCTTAAAATATGAATGAGGATAGTGATAGTGAGATACTGGCTGCAGTTGTATTTGTCGTAGTGATGAAATGGTGACAAACATAAGAGGAGCATCAGATGGACTACATTCATAATAAACATGCCACAATAGTGCAAGTAAGCAGTGCCAATTAGTCAATGAAAATGTGTGTGTGAAGCGGGGGCATGAGCACATACAGCGAGCAGCAGCAACCCACGTCCAACCATGCACACCATGAGGACTGAAACAGTTGGCTTTGTGGAGATGGAGCACCTGCCGCAACAAATGAACACGCCGTCTGCGGCCCTTTTGGCTTAACCAGCAGACTTCACTACAAGCTGATTGGCTGTAGAAACAGGTGACTGGCCTTATATGTTCTAAAACCAGTCCCTAACGATTTGACCAGTGGAGTTACAAGTCACACCATCAGCAGACTTGAGTCAAGCTCATACGGCCGGTGCACACCGCTGCAACTTTTCTCTGCAACATTCTAAAACGGTTTCGTCTCATTGCCAATCACTGGTCTGAACTGAACTTGGCTGTAGACATCATACCTGCTACACATCAGCATGTTAAAGAAGTATTTCTAAGTAGTGTCTATGCAGAAAACAGTCACAAATACTTTTGAAATTTGTGCTACATGACTAGAGAAAAAGGACTGTGGCATTTGATTTTGCTCAAGAGGTGGAAACCTTCCAACTACCAGAATGCACTGCACTGCACCAGACCAATAAATGCTCCCGCTGGTGGGCTTGTCTGTCTTTCCACATGACGGCTGGTAACAAGCAGTCTCGAATTACAGTTAAACAGTAAGTTAAAAATGTTTCTGAAAACATTTTAGGCCAGAAAAGGCAACACAGTCACATAATCTTGGTTAATAATTAATTAACACTTCTTAGTTTTACAGTTCAGAGTTTGGTCTGAGTTTGAGAGAGAGACAGAGAGGGGCGGGTCTCTCTCTCTCTCTTGATCTGCATCTATACTCTTTGTGTCAGTGGCGGCAAGCATACGAAAATGTGGAGGTACAAGTTCGAGCATTAGGCCTAGAGCCAGCAATAATCTGATCTGAGCTGGGGGCTGGAGAGATGGAGGAAAGTTTACCACGGTTATTTTACACATACTACCCACACTGTTGGGATACAGAGCTGTTTGAAAATCTAGAAAGCACCCCTTTAACATTGTGATTGTGAGCATAATAGCATACTTATGATAGTATTTGGTTCAAACCATCGCTGTGACTAAGTATGACCACAAAGAGGTACTAGTGTGGCAGAAGACTCTTACCCTTTTGGAAATACTCACACCCTTTAATTGGCAGGCTTTATCATGTTGTTAAAATCAGCAAGGTAGCACACTGATGTAAAATCGTTCAGCTTTAGCATGCTCGTGTTTTACTATCTTGCTCTTTGGGGAGCTTTGTGTGCATGTGTGTGGGTATGTGTGTTTGATGCTGTAGCTTTGACAGTGGAAGTAAAACAATAAAAAATGACACCTTCAGTTGCACGCATGCATATGAGTATTATTGAGATATTGCCACGAGAACTTTTACAATCCACACGTCATCTTTTAACAGCAACTTGTTTCAGACAGTTCAAACACACTTCCTGAGCTGTGTTAGTGCACTGCTAAAGCTTTTCTCCAGCAGGGATACACTTATGAGCCTTCAAATTGCTTGATTGGTTAAAACTCTTAACACACTCGTCACAGCGGTAAGGCTTTTCACCAGTGTGGACACGCTGGTGAATCTTCATTGTCCCTGACTGACTGAAACTCTTCCCACACACGTCACAGAGGTACGGCCTTTCTCCAGTGTGGACACGCTGGTGAATCACCAAACCATGTAAGCGACTGAAACTCTTCCCACACTGGCCACAGTGGTGTGGTTTCTCTGCAGTGTGGGTAGGCTGATGTTGATCCAACTGTTCTTCATTAATGCTCTCCTCACCATGAGGTCTGTCTGAGCTGTTGCAGGCCTGTTTCTATAAAGCAAAAAACAAATGGACGCAGAAAGAGGCGGTGAGTCATGAGAGTATAGAGGACATAAAATTGTAAATCCTACTGTCTGTTGTTAAATAATAGAAAACTGGGCATGACAGAAGTACAAAATGGAGTTTGATTTATTTTGTCAAGTCTTCTGTTTTCTATGTAATGAAACCTGAAAATACATCCTGAATCTTATACCACAGTTGCCTAAAAGTGACACTTAAAGTAAAATTCAGTCTAAGGGTGATGCCTGAATAAAAGGCAAATTATTATACAGAGGCTCAACTGTGATTTGAGCTGAAAATTTGATATTTTGAAATCCTACAGTTAGCGGTCTTAAAAGCACCGATTATTGTAATAACGCTGCTATGATGTGAGCAGCTGGAGGTCATCCCTGTGCTCGTTGGTAGCTGGTAATTTGTGCAAATAGCTAGCCAGGGAGCTGAAAGTAGTTGAGGGACTTCTTTGGCCTGAATTCAGCTGGTCAGACAGTGTTTCCTCCAAACCAGGAATAGGTGGCATTAACTCTTTTGTTCTGTTTTTAAAGCTAAAACTCTGTTTTTAAAGCTAAACTTATATTAGAGAGTTATAGTATATCACAATCTAAATCACAAGAACCACTGAATAACACTTCACAAACAAAACCACACAACATCTACACAACCTCAAATTACCAAAAATTATGCAAATACTGAGAATAAATTAATGACCAAATAATATCATGATAATATATATAAAAAATAATAACACAACTTAGGTTGCATAATCAGGTATTTGCATCTCACTGTCACTATTCACTGTGTGCTTTAGTGACTTCCTGTTCACACTGTTATTGCCTTTGCCAGATGTTTCCTAGCAACCGATTTACACATACTACAATGACTGAATAATGGCAAAGTCGGAAACTTTCAAATTCTTCAGTGACTTAAAGGACCAGTGTGCAGGATTTAGGAGATATATTAGCAGATATTTAATATAATACAGTAAGTATGTTTTTTTTTAGTGTTTAATCACTTGAAAGTAAAAACTGTTGTGTCCTCACTACCTTAGACTAAGCTGTTTACATAGGCAGCATATGTACATTGTTTATGGAGATCACCATGTTGCACTGCCATGTGTCTACGGTAACCCAAAATGGACAAACCAAACATTGCCTCTAGATAGGACCATTTGCGTTTTCGCATATTTACGTTAGCCAGTGGATAATCGGCTCTCAGTGAAAACCTCCTGAAAGCCTGGATCTTATGTTATCAGACACAAAAAGATGACCACATATTAGCACGTGCTGGTGTAGTCCGTTTGTTTAAGAGAGGAAGAGACCTCTGTGGATAACCTGGCTCCCAGTGAAAACCTCCTGAACACTCAACACTGACGGAATTCTGGCTGGGAGAAGTTTTCAGCTGGTTGCTATCTGTAATTCACGCTAGATGCCACCAAATTCCCCTAAATCTTACACACTTCACCTTTAAAAGTTTAAGTAACTTACCTCTGCTTATGAGCTCATTTTGCTGCTTATGTTACTTTTCCCGTCTCCCAGATATTTCTCCATCTGCAGTAACAGACATTATAAACTTATCGGCGAAACACATAAATTAACAAACATGTATATTTATTTTTTAAGAAAACTTGACCTTGAAAACACTGATTTGCCAACAAACAAAACAAACAAAAAAAAACTACAGATTAGCTATAAAACAGATCCAGTTAGCCACTACTCTGAAAACTCTGAAACTCTAGTTACCCTCACTGTGCTTTTTGTTGTGCATTTTCTTTAAATTGCAGCCTAAAAAGGAACTAATGCTGCATTTGGAAAATGTGATTGGGAACAATAAAATAATCTAAGTGTGGATATTCCAGCAGTCTGACTTTACTTGGGCAGAGAAAGAAGTACATCCACTACATAACATGACTAATTACCAATTTACAGAATGAATTAGTTGATTTAACTAAATACTAAAATAAGTTTTATAGTGTAAAATGAATAGCCAAAACGGTTGCTTCCTGAGCTTTCTATCTGACAGTAAAGCTCAGGGTTTTCTTGATTATACACTCCTCTACACTAGATATCACATACAAATGAAACAGCTGAAAAAAGCTTGATTTTACTTACTGTTGATCTGTGAATGAAGATGAATGAACTTATGCTGGTTAATAGGAGTCTTCACGGAGGTCAAAGTCAGAGGTTTGATGGATGCACTGATGGTAACTGGCTGAATCCAATTCAAAGGTTTACACTTCCAAAAGTGTTTTAAAACATGCCAAAACCACAGAGCATTCTATGAATCACAGTGTTTGTTTACAATAACTTCCGGGTAGGAAACCCTCATGTCACATAAAATCAAATGGCACTGATCAAACTGCTGCCTCAAATGATTACTTTTTGGTGACTTAAAAAGAAGGCTCATCTAAAAAAAAAAAATCAATATCACTTCAAGCGTACACTACATTTAGAATATTTTCATTGCTGTACTTTGACAGCGTTTTCTGACAGGGAACTGAAGCTGCTATCTCAACGCCACCAGACAAAAACAATCATTTTACCTCGCAGAACACAAGAGTTGTTGGTCTAGGTAAGGTAACGTGGTGGAAAATTACAAATATAGAATACACTTAAACTGATATTGATTTTTTCAACATGCTGTAGCCCCTGTTAGGGGTGTAATGAACAATTGATCTGCATCGATAAATTGATTCACTGATCAATGATCTAATATCGTGGATGCAAAGTGAAAACATAGTTCCATATCGTCATTTTTAGGATACGCTTTTAATTTGAAAGTCTGTGTCAACGTCAAACAGCGGCAGGCAGATGGCAAGCAGCCAAGAGAAAGCGATGGGGATAACATTATTTATTCAGGAATAAATCAGCATTGTGGAAATATTTTAAATTTCGGAGAACATACAGGTCAACGGACAGAGTTCATGATGTACAGTACAGGCCAAAAGTTTGGACACACCTTCTCATTCAATGCGTTTTCTTTATTTTCATGACTATTTACATTGTAGATTCTCACTGAAGGCATCAAAACTATGAATGAACACATGTGGAGTTATGTACTTAACAAAAAAAGGTGAAATAACTGAAAACATGTTTTATATTCTAGTTTCTTCAAAATAGCCACCCCTTGCTCTGATTACTGCTTTGCACACTCTTGGCATTCTCTCGATGAGCTTCAAGAGGTAGTCACCTGAAATGGTTTCCACTTCACAGGTGTGCCTTATCAGGGTTAATTAGTGGAATTTCTTGCTTTATCAATGGGGTTGGGACCATCACTTGTGTTGTGCAGAAGTCAGGTTAATACACAGCCGACAGCCTTATTGGACAACTGTTAAAATTCATATTATGGCGAGAACCAATCAGCTAACTAAAAAAAACGAGTGGCCATCATTACTTTAAGAAATGAAGGTCAGTCAGTCCGGAAAATTGCAAAAACTTTAAATGTGTCCCCAAGTGGAGTCGCAAAAACCATCAAGCGCTACAACGAAACTGGCACACATGAGGACCGACCCAGGAAAGGAAGACCAAGAGTCACCTCTGCTTCTGAGGATAAGTTCATCCGAGTCACCAGCCTCAGAAATCGCAAGTTCACAGCAGCTCAGATCAGAGACCAGATGAATGCCACACAGAGTTCTAGCAGCAGACCCATCTCTAGAACAACTGTTAAGAGGAGACTGCGAATCAGGCCTTCATGGTCAAATAGCTGCTAGGAAACCACTGCTAAGGAGAGGCAACAAGCAGAAGAGATTTGTTTGGGCCAAGAAACACAAGGAATGGACATTAGACCAGTGGAAATCTGTGCTTTGGTCTGATGAGTCCAAATCTGAGATCTTTGGTTCCAACTGCCGTGTCTTTGTGAGACGAAAAGGTGAACGGATGGATTCCACATGCCTGGTTCCCACTGTGAAGCATGGAGGAGGAGGTGTGATGGTGTGGGGTGTTTTGCTGGTGACACTGTTGGGGATTTATTCAAAATTGAATGCACACTGAACCAGCATGGCTACCACAGCATCCTGCAGCGACATGCCATCCCATCCGGTTTGCGTTTAGTTGGACGATCATTTATTTTTCAACAGGACAATGACCCCAAACACACCTCCAGGCTGTGTAAGGGCTATTTGACCAAGAAGGAGAGTGATGGAGTGCTGCGGCAGATGACCTGGCCTCCACAGTCACCGGACCTGAACCCAATCGAGATGGTTTGGGGTGAGCTGGACCGCAGAGTGAAGGCAAAGGGGCCAACAAGTGCTAAACACCTCTGGGAACTCCTTCAAGTCTGTTGGAAAACCATTTCAGGTGACTACCTCTTGAAGCTCATGGAGAGAATGCCAAGAGTGTGCAAAGCAGTAATCAGAGCAAAGGTTGGCTATTTTGAAGAAACTAGAATATAAAACATGTTTTCAGTTATTTCACCTTTTTTTGTTAAGTACATAACTCCACATGTGTTCATTCATAGTTTTGATGCCTTCAGTGAGAATCTACAATGTAAATAGTCATGAAAATAAAGAAAACGCATTGAATGAGAAGGTGTGTCCAAACTTTTGGCCTGTACTGTATGTAAACAATGCTGTTACAAGATAAAACATGATATAATGTTACCTGCCTGGAGAGGCATCTCACTCCGTTAACTTTTCACTGCAGCATTATTAGCTGCTTTATTTCAACAATGTTTGGATGAAAAAAACATGCATGCAGGGTGAAAATTATCCAAGCTGTTCTGTTGGGAGATGCAGTGACTTAAACCGACAGTGAGTGCAAAAAATAATAATGTTACATATTTACTCAAGCTCGTGATGTTGTACTGTGATATTGTCACGGCTATGACCAAATCACAGCTGTGACGATATCACAGTACAACATCACTCCCTCTCGTGTGATATTGCGTTTATACAACAGTTGAACAGTTAAATAAGCAAGGCTGATTTAGAAATGTTGCAAAATGAGGACAAAATAGATAATTTAAGCATTTTATTTGTCTTCCGCCAACAAAAATAGTTCCCTCAGGACTCCGCTGTCACCGTTGCTATGTAACGCAGACATGGTGCGCCAGGCACTTACTCTTTATACACTTTTATCTGCACATTTCCATTAATTGTGCAGCCGGTGAAATAAGTCTGTGGTGACTGCATGGTGGACTGTCGCTTCACAGGCACAGCTGACTCTGCCTTCTGATCTGACAGTATGTTGCTTTTCTCCAAGTCATTGAGCTCCGCTGATGAAACACTGACAAACCTGGATGTGTGCTCAGATGGATTCAGCTTCTCCTCTCCCTCATCTTCCTCTGATGACCATTCATAGTTCAATTCAAAACTTATTTTAGGAAATAAATCCATATTTTTGGCTGTTTGACAGTGGATGAATTAATTAGCCTACAACGCAACTGCTGACCTAACTGACACTAACCGTCAGTTTTGATTTGATTGTTGATTGCAATCAGCTGTGAGGCGGAGTGATACATACAGAGTGAAATAACCGTGATGTTGTACTCTAATATCATCACGGTTTTACTGTCTCTCGACCAATCAGATTGCAGGGCCGGAACTAACTGTTGTATAAGGTTTGTTAAGCTATGAGTGGAGGAAAGAAGTCTGCTAACCGCTAGGCTAATCTATTCTGGCAGAAAGCCCTGAAGGTTAAATTATCCCATGTGCTGTTTTATACGTGTCAGCAGAGTCAGTTTAAAGTAAACTTTATTACGCTTAAGCGGTTACAATTATTTATATTATTTATGTGTTGTTTTGGTCTTTTATGGCCAAAAGCAGAAAAGAAAGGGGTGGCAGCTTCTTCTGTAACCAACTGTCTTAAATGGGCGGAAAACATTGTCTGATATCGATCGCAGGGCCCTAAATCGCATTGAATCAAAATGGTATCATGGCAGACCCTCCAATATCTGCAAATATAGTAAAGTTGTCCAAAGAATCTATATAATATCGTATCGTGATGAAACTGGGGATTTACACCCATTGCTTAGCCTCTGTACCAGTAGAGTTGGTTCATTCAAAATGCCATAAGCAACACTGTATATAAAAATAATCACAGCAGAAAAAAGTCAGATAGGTCAGACCACCTTTGTCTTTCTGTATACATTTAAATTTTAACAGTCATGGCTGAAATTGACAGTGAAAACAAACAAGTTTGCTCGTGTCACATATCTCCACTATTTAAATCAATAGCTAGTTTTCTTGCCAGAGGTGATTGTTGTTAGCGCGGCGTCAAAGTGATTCAGTCAATACTGCACACTGAGCAAAGACTTACAGGTGCTGCATGTAACTCTGGAGAAAGATAGGTGATTATTGAGTCTCGTTCCCAGGTCGTCAAATACCTACGCTTAAGGTAGGCAGTTGGACCAAACCAGAAACTTAAAGCACTGATATATGACAACCTGGGAATGACACTCAGCAATCACCTATCTCTCTTTAGAGTTGCACCTTTGAACAGTAATGACTTCGCAAGAAGAAGTCCACTTTATTAGACAGAATACATTAAATAAGGGTGTTTCATGTTTCAACTTTTTAACTCAAGCTGATAAATCAGCATTATTTAGGCTCTGATCTCTGGAAGTTGGCCCATGCTGATCAGCCACACTCATTCATCACTGACCATGAATACTGACTTGGCTTTTTATCCATAAATGCGTTAAAATTGTGAATTTAGCTGCTGAACTTTTAGAGCTAAATTCCCGGGGGATAAGGAATGGTGACCCGGACATCTGCTGTTAGTGATGTCACAAACATCCAACTCATAAAATGCAGCGACTTCATGATACTGAATCTCACTTTAAACTAAATTGAAAAGTTGGCAGCCCTGCTGGCTAGAAACGGGAAGCCTGCCTTTACCAACGTCTGTAATCACAACCCAATTTAAAGAATTTCTTCAAATTTTGAGCGGCAAATCTCCCGGTGTCATCTGAGAACTTGACAGGCGAAGCAGTCATAACTGTCCTCATCTCAGCATCTTTCTCCTCCCAAATACACTACTCATCTGCTCTCCCCCCATCCTAACCTCATCTTTTTACTCTCCTTTTGCCACCGTCTTTCAACCCCTTTTTCTCCTCTCCTATATACACTTCCCTACCTCCTTATCTTCCCACCTCCTTGCTCATCTCCCCTCCCCTGCAACGCCACAGCTGATCGTCTCCACTCTCTAATTCAGCAGCTTATCTGAGCATACAAGTTCCACAAAGCTCCATGATCCCTGTCACCTCGCAGCCCTCGTGGGAATCATGAGTCAGTGCTGCAGATAGATGATGGTGTAAGAGCCGGTTGGGGGGGATGAAGGAAGGTGGGAGGTTGGGAAGGTGACAGAAAGAGAGGTGGAGAAGGAAGGGGAGCTGCCGGGGGAATGCTGAGGAAATCGGAATACGAGGAGGAGGAAGGGAAATGAATGAAGGAAGTGCAGAAAAGAGGGCAAAGATAATAGAAATCTGAGGGGTCACAAATAAAATAATGGAAATGAAACAGAAACAATAGCATGCTGTTAGATTTGGCAGGATTAATCCATCTATCCATTGATTTTTCAGGTTTAGGACCTTTTAATCCACTCACCAATCCTTCCTGTCACATAAATTTTGTCACATAAAGCATAGATGCCATGAAGAAATTTTAAACAGGAGCAGAAGAGAAACAAAGCAGAGGTAGGTAATGGGTATATATTAAAAAAATATGGAGAGACGGAGAAGAAAGGGAGTGAGAGACACGGCTCCCCAGATAAAGACAGAGACAGACAGATTGTCGTTGTTAGAGATTTAGCACAGATGTGTCACACAAATCCTGATCTTTAGTCTGACAGGCACAAAGAACATCTCACTGCCACACACAGGCCCCCCATAGTCTTCCTCCTCCTCATCATCCCACCCTTTACGGCTCCCCTCTCCACAAGCTTCCCCCTCTGTTGTCACTTCCTCTCTGCCTCATTTCGCTTCACTCTATTCCTTGTTTTTTCCTTTTGCTCTGCATCATCTCTCCCTTTTCTCGTTTGCTTAGTTCACCCCAACCTTCTTGACTCAATTTCCGCGCTCTCCATCTGTCTCTTTCCTTCTACTCTTATTTTCTCATTTTTCGCTCTCCTACATTCTTTCGAGAGCGATGTTTCATTAAAAAGATTCAAAAGTCAGTTTCTACTGCCCCGTCTGCTGCTGCCCTCGTGGTCCCCTCTCTCTTTTTCTCCCAGTGTGTCACTCTCCTGGTGGAGTCTCCCTTGCCTCTCTCCATTAATGAATTTTGGGCACTTTGCAGCCACAGATGGTGCAGCAGGCAGCCGCTGGCGGCAGGGCCTTGGCTTAACAAATAGGGAATGGGAGAGAGAAAGAAAGACAGAGTGCTGCAGTGATACACCGTCTGCCATCACCTCTTTTAAAAAGAGAATAGAAACCAACACATCGCTGCATATGACCTCTCCCAAACCTCACTTTCTCCCATGTGGAGATACTGACATGCCCACTTCAGCCAGAAAGCCACTGTAAGCACAGACCACCCACTCTCTTTTAATGTATTTTCTCGTTTTGCTCTTTCCTCCACCGCTCTCACCGTCATGCTTTTTTTTTCTGTCAGTGGCTTTTTGGTTAATTGCAAAACCTTGTTTCTTTCTGGCAAGCTTGAAACCTCTCTCCCTGGAAGGGAGCCTTCAGGCAAGGAAAACAACCCTGAAGTTGTGCTTCTCTCCCCATCTTTTCAACCAGCACCACACCCTTATCTTTCTTTTTATTCAGCTCACACACCTTGCAAGATTCAAAGCTTGATTCATTCTGCCCTTGGTCTCCGAGAGCCTAAAAAGGCATCAAAATGGGTGAAGGCACCAGTAATGGGAGCATGCATGCTGTAGGGTGACGGGGGAGGTAAGGTTTGGAACAATTATTTGTTCAGTGAAAATACACTCAAGGTCTCAGTGAAAACTAAAATATAATTCCTGTGTATTACAGCTTGGATCTTTTGTAGTTTTGTCTATGATTTAGCAGTATTTGGAAAGTTACTTTTGAAATGTAATAGGTTACAGATTACCATGCATCTATTTTAATCACTCCATCAAAGTAATGTTAATTAAATTTGATGACATTTTGATCACTATTCTAACAAACTTTTTTAACTGGACAATAAAGCTGAATATTAGGCTTTATTTAGGAAACAGTCTATGCTAAAAGAAGGCATTCCTGCCACAGCTCAAGTTTCTTAGGTAATGTTTTTCATTCCATTCATTCACGTTGTTTCCTGTTTTACTTTGACACACATATCCTCTCATTTCAGATCACTTTACTTCCTGCCCCTGTGATGATGACTTCACCTGTGTCTGATTTTCTGTCCCGCCCTGATTAGCCTCACCTGCGTCTCTCTCGTTATCCTTCCCCTCACCAAAGTATTGAGACGCCGTTTACACGTTGCCGGCTATTTTCATAAACGGACATTTCACCGTCTCCATTTTCAAAAAGATCTTCGTTTACACTTACCCGTGTATACATACTCAAGAGCATGCCAAACCTGTAGGTGGCAGTGTAACGAGAAGCTCAAGCCTTCCATGTATCCATTATCACCATAGCAACATAGGTCGCACTTTTTACACAGGCGCAAGTTCCGGCGCATACTGTGACGTGGGCTGCCTATAACTCCGTTTATCTCCGTTTACCTCAGTTTACATGCAAACGCACAACTGGAGTTTTCCAAAATCTCCACTCTGGCCGGAGTTTTTAGAAAGACTTGTTTTCAGAGGAGAAATCTCCGTTTGCGTGTAAACGAAGGGCACAAACGAAGGAAGATGTCTCCGTTTATCAAAATCACCTCTCAGTGTGTCAGTTTGTCTTAGCTCCTTGTGTTGCCTGGCGTTCCAGCCTTTTGTTTCCCAGTGTCCTTCTCTTGTTTTTTGGTTGTAGCCTGTTGATTGCCTCTGCCTCTGCCTCATCCCTATTGGATTTGTGTGCCTCCACTGATTGACCTTCTGTGTACCGAACCTACCTTTTGACCTGTAAAGCCTGTGTTATTTTCCCCGTACTGTCTCCAGAGTGGTGCATTTGAGTTCACTCTCACCTGGTTCACCAGCTGTTACACATAATAACACTTTACTCAAAATATATATGTTCTGATGAAATCACCAACATTTTAATTAGGGACTATTATTTAATCACGTTTTCCCAGCAACTAACTGATTATAATTCTGTTTTTCATTCATTCATTCATCTTCTAACCGCTTCATCCTCTTGAGGGTCGCGGGGGGGCTGGAGCCTTTCCCAGCTGACATCGGGCGAGAGGTAGGGTACACCCTGGACAGGTCGCCAGACTATCGCAGGGCTGACACATAGAGACAAACAACCATTCGCACTCACATTCACACCTATGGACAATTTAGAGTTATCAATTAACCTAGTCCCCAATCTGCATGTCTTTGGACTGTGGGAGGAAGCCGGAGTGCCCGGAGAGAACCCACGCTGACACGGGGAGAACATGCAAACTCTGCACAGAAGGGCTCCCGCGCCCGGGATCGAACCGGCAACCCTCTTGCTGTGAGGCAACAGTGCTAACCACCACATCACCGTGCCACCCCATTCTGTTTTTTTTTTGTTTTGTTTTTTTAGTTACATGTTACTAGTTGAATGTAACTTATTTAATATCATGCTAATAATACCTAAATATCATGTAAATAATCCAACGCCTTTTAAAATTTCCGTTACTTTCCATTAACCCTTGTTTCTCCCTCTCCACCTCCCCACACTCATATGTTGAGTAAAGTTCACTCACCAAAAAATACACAGAACACACAATTAACAAATTTGACTGATTGCATTCTTCTTCTTCTTATTATTATTATCACATTTTCCAAATAAATAGCAGTACTATTGTTATTGAGTTTCGTTTGGCCACTATGATCGTGTAGTGAAAGTCTAATGTTGTGCCAGCCCAAATTGCAACACATACACATAAAAAACAAGCCTCTAAAAAAAATTACTGTAATATTATAAACAACTGAAACAATCTGAGACAGAAAAATCATTCTTTACACAGCATTCAACAAAGCATCTTATCTACATGTTAAGAGGGTACCCAAGGAGACTTGGCTTCACTTTAAGAGATAAGCATGTAAAAAGGGAGTCAACGATGTAAACCACATTATTTGGAGATTAAAAGTGAAAGTGAGCATATCCAAATTTACACTTTGGGTGAACTCCCTTTTCCCATATTTCAAATTCTCAGTGCATAACTTGTTGAGTGTAGTGTCATTATAACTGATAGGGAGGGCTCAAACGACAAAAATTAGGCCTGCTAAACCGAAATGATCCTTTGAAGACGCACCTCCTGCAGTTTGCTGTCGTGCTGAGCTCAGGTGTAAGCACCGGGCGGGCATGTTTGATTACCTTTGCCCAACCCTCTACTTTTTCATCATACAGAGAATACTGTAAATACAAGGACATCAGAGAGAGGACTGTGTACTCAGTGTATCTTGTGTGGGCGTCCCTATATGGTCAGCACATCCTGAGGTAACACTGAATGATTTATGAATTCTGGGAGATTTAACAAGCTCAAAAGGTACGGCTCTACACTACACTATGGCAACCTCTATAGAGAGCTATGTATAGTACCAATGGGCATATAGGTTAATTGTGCTAACTCAAGGGCGTCCCAGCTGTGGTCCACTTGAGAGTTGTGCCATTATACATTTTAAGGCCAAGCAATCCTTCCTCCCAAAGCTTTCCTCCCCTCTTTCTCCCTCTCTTCTATGATCCCTCTTTCCCCTGAAAACAAACTGCCTAGTCATCATCATCATCTCCCTTGACAATGATGGTTGCTTTGGGTGCCCCAGGTGAAAGCTGTTCTCCCACGCAGAGGTCAGAAGTTCAAGTCCTCTGTCTACTCACAAACTTTTTGGGAAAACGGGCAACATCACCTTGCTATGCTTTTGTACTCTTGACATTTTAGACAAAGTACATGTGATAAAAAAGAGGGGGTGAAAAAATGCTGGACTCAGGGGTTTTTCTGGATGTTCAGGGACACAACACACAGTATTGCTGTAGACTTGAAGTTATAGCTGTTCCCACTGGTGTTACATGATTTTCTGCAATCCAGGAAAAAAAATCTCACACTTTTTCTGGAGGTGTAATGGCTGCGTGCTGAAACATTAACAAACATATTATATAATAATGTATCTAATTTGTTTTGTAATAATTGTCTCACATGTTTTTACACCTTTTTAGGAAAATATCGCTTTTATTGTGCAGCTTCCTTTAATCATTTATCCAAACCTGAGCAAGCTGAGCAGTGGGCGACGTGTCATGGATACAATGTTCTACTGCAGTATATGTAATTTACATAATGATAGTGATGTGATATAATACAAGATGCATTTAAAATGTCCTTTTCAAAACAGAAGATATTAGACTTGGAAGTGAAAGATCAGAACAAACAGAGTGTATGATCCACAAAATAAAAGTTGTGAAGAGAAAGCCAAAGAAGACAAGGGATGTTAAAATGGTTTTACTGTAAAAAAAAAAAAAATGCACATTGATTCTGATTCTCTGAGGCTTGATAACAGAAATAACAGATGGAAATGTCTGTGTCTGGCTAATCCTGTGCAAAAAAAAAATGTATAGCATTCTAATTCAACTGGGGTTGCAATGGTATGAGATAGATTATATATATTGTATATAATAACAATAAAAACAATAAAGTTAATTTGTATAGCGCTTATAAAGACCAACGTTACAAAGTGCTTTACACATAAAACCACAACAATAAAACACACACACAGGAAATAACTTGTTAGAACAATCGATAATTAAAACCCATAACCCAAGGAAAAGCATGAGCAATTAGTGAATTTAAAATTAAAATAGAGCAGTGCAAGACTTAAGTGCAATGTCAGAAGTAAGGTACAGCGTTACTCACTGGTTAAAAATAAAAATAAATCTAAAAATTTAAATGAAAGGATGTGTAAAAAGTCTGACAGGTAGTCGTGTATAAGCAGGTGAGATATTTGTCTGGTTGCATTTTTGGTCAGTGGTGTAGATAAGCAAGTGTACATCACATGATAACTGTTAATTTTCAAGCCATGGCAAACTGTGAATCTGCTATATGGACTGCACTTGTATAGAGCCTTTTTAGTCTTTCGATCACTCAAAGTGCTTTTACAGCACGAGTCACATTCACCCGTTCACACACATTCACACACTGGTTGCCGAGGCTACCATACAAGGTGCCACCTGTCACAAGCTCTCACACACTGATGGAACAGCCATCAGGAGTAATTTGGGGTTCAGTATCTTTGACATGCAGACTGGAGGAGCTGGTGATCTTCTGATTAGCGGATGACCCGCTCTACCACTGAGCCACAGCCGCACAATAGTGCTACGACCCTAAATTACACTGCTGATTATTTTCACTGTTGAGAGACGTGCTCTTTTGTCAATCAATGAATAAAAGTTTTAAGTTTCATCCAGCTGGTTGTGTGTAAAGGTAACACTGTAAAATAATAACACATTTTTCACAGATGGCATTTTGACATTTTGAACACTATTGGATCCACCGTCTGAGAACCCTGTCACCCCAGGGACTGAATATAGATTATTGTATGAAATGCTTTCTGTGATGTTGTTTAATTATTAGGTATACAGTCAAAGTTCTTCATGATGTTCATTTAGAGCTGGTGCCTCAACTTTTGTTATCTATCTATAAGTAATTTTGTATTTTAACATTGTTGAATATGGTAAAAAAAAATGTGGTAGAATAAGTAGTGGCTGTTGTCATTTGTTTTAATGACATGTGATTGGCTGTAGCTCCTGATAACATTTAGGTTTAAAGGTATTGATTTATTGAGTGCCTCAAAAAGTGTTTCTTTGCTCAGCCTAATGCTGTGGCATGATTATCTAACCACTGTCAGCTGTGTGACTGTGATTTGCTCGACCCAGTGGTGCAGCATGCTCACCTAATCATCATCAGGTGTGTAACAAAGGTGTGGCCTATATAACAGCTCAGTGTAGCTGTGTCTCAGTGTGCTTGTTGATCTTGAAGAAGGCCTAAAGGCTGGAAGGTCATCAGGATGAAAGAAATGCATGTGGAGCCAGAGTGTGTGACACTACAATCAAGGCATTTTGACATGTCACAGTGCAACAACACAGGTGTAAATAATAAAATTAATGATGGCTACCGTTCATTTAGCTGCTTTGATTTCAGGATCCTTGTGTCCTGCATGCTTGTTCACTGTCAATCTCACTGGAGACCTTGGATAGAACAGTGTTCATTTACTTTGACAAGCCAAAATGTCTGCTGCGAGAAAGGCCTAATGCGTTAGCTTGCATTACGAGTATATGGATGTATTGAGGGTTGGCCACTGTGAGAGTCAAAGAGAACATAAGCACATAATGCATGAACAAATTGTGAAAACACAAGAACAGATTTAAGAGGAGCCCTTTGTAAACAATATGTATATCCACATACATACATCACATTGCTCAGGCATGAAAGACAACCTGCTAATAGGTGACAGTGCTAGAGCTCTAACCCCACGTCAGGAGTAACAGAGCAACACATCCACACACTGCACTTATAAATAGCTTTTATGCAAGATTAGGCAAGGGCTAAAAAAAAACAAAAAACAGAAGTGAAAATAGAAATATGATGGCATCTTAGTGACCAGACGTCCTGGAGCGGAGTGAATACAGACAGGTGGAGGGTTTAGCAAAAGCAGAGAATAGAGGCAAAATGCCCATTACAAATTTCCATACTCAAATATTTTCAGATCAGCCCTAAAACCCAACAATGCTCACTTTACAGTGATAGAAAACAAAGACACATCTCCACATTTGAAAAGTTGAATGATTTAAGCAATTTATGAGGAATCAAAGTTGACAAAAAGTAGTGATATTAAAGAAATATCTACCTTGGTAAAGAAGGTTAAGCAACATCTCTAACCAGCTGACTAATCTCTATCGCCTCAGGATATTTATCTTCATATTCCTTGAATCTAAACTGAACTAAACTCTGTTTCATCCAATAATGAGAAGAGATGATGACCGTACTTTATCTCCTCTCTCGCTATTACTAACACATCACACTCCTCACTCACTCATACAGTCCTTGTCCCTTCTTCTATCTCCCTCCCAGAGGAATAAACAAACCACAAAACAAGTTTGCTCCAACTTTTTTTTTTCTCCTATTCATCTCTCATCATTGCTCTTCCCCTCTCTGCTTCTCCCTCTGTCGTTTTCTCATTCGCCATCATTCCCTGAGGTAGGCGGCGGTGCGGGGGAAACTGACAGCCATCATTGCATCGTTTGTCGGCTCGGCTGCTAATCTGCATGGCGTTAATAATTGATTGAAGCCTGCAACCACAGATCTATGATGGACTCTCTCCCCCTCCATCTCTCTCTCTCTCTCTCTCTCATTCGTTCCATCTTTTCTCCTCCGCCTCTAAATATACTCCCACTTCACTTCCCCCATGCTATCAAAATGCATTTTTCTAGCATTTTTCTTCATTCTCTCTCTCTTGATGAATCTACTGAACCATCCTAATTCTTTTCTCACACTCTCAGTCTCCCTCTCATACATGCACAAACACACTTTGTGCCCTCCTCTCCCTCACTGTGAAACCTTTACATCTCTGTTTCAGCTTTTCATCCACCTGTTCAGTTTTTCAGATGAGCCTTTTCAAGTTGTTCAGCTGTCTCTGTCTTGTGAGGTGGCTTTATGTGCTTTATCCTTCTCCAACAAACAGCAACTGAACAATGCTGTGTCAATGCCTCGCCACCTGTCCTACTGTAGGTAGCACCACATTAGACACATACAAGGCCGTGCGTGCACACACGAACACACATGCGGGCGCGCATGCAATTTTTTACTTGACAACATAATCCTGCCATGCTGCTGTCTGTGATTTATGAGACCCAGTTAAAAGGATGTGAGGGTTCTCTCTTCCCTTCACCTCTCCCTCTCTCTCTTTCTTTATATCTCCAAGGTGTGTGTGTGTGTGTGTGTGTGTGTGTTGTGAAAGAGGGGGAGCATCTATAAGAGGCGCAGGGCGAATCAAGTCACTTGTGTCCCCCTGTGATTTCTAACCACAAGCTCTTGCACCAAAGTACTGCAGTGCTCATCACTCACCTGCCCAGTATGCATTCGCACACACATACACACACATACACACCTGCCCGAATGCATGTGCACTGCAAAAAACATAGACACGTCCCTACACACTCACTGAAACATGTAATGGAACGCATATCCAAAATAGGGCTGCACAATATTATATAAAAAGGCCATTGTGATAATTTCTTTCTCTGCAATATATATTTGCAATCTAAAGGAAATACAGAAATGATCACAGGTGACTTGAATAGCTCTGTTTGGAAATAATAAATAATTCTAGTATTGGTGTGATTTTGTAGGTGAGTGGATCTGCAGAGGAAATAGTAATAATAAGAGAAGCTGTGAAAATGACTTTTTACTCAGAAGACTTTTCAGAGGGGGAGGAGGGGGAAATTAGGTATTTTAATACACTGGCTGACTCACCATGACACCATTGTATTCATATAATACTCTTCGACTAATCCAGGCTAAAGTCAATGATCTCACATGTCATATTAAAAATGTGCTGCTTACCCCAAATTAAGAGGGCTTCCTTAAGTCGCCGCCATCATGTCCCTCACTCAGTTTCAGGTTTTGGTTGACCACTAGTGAGGTTTGCTTTGGTTGTATATCAGACAGACTTCTCTTAATTAATTCATTCATTCCTTTTCAGTAACTGCTTATCCTGCTGGGGGTCATGGGGGGGCTGGAGCCTATCCCAGCTGACACTGGACTAGAGGTGTGGTACACCCTGGACAGGACGTTAGACTATTACAGGGTTGACACATACAGTAGAGACAGACAACCATTCACACTAACATTCATACCTATGGGCAATTTAGAGTCACTTTTTAACCTAACCTGCATGTCTTTGGACTGTGGGAGGAAGAGTCCCCGGAGAAAACTCTCACTGACATGGGGAGAACATGCAAACTCCACACAGAAGGGCTCCCACACCCCGGGTTTGAAACAAGAATATTGCAGTGAGGCGACGCGACATGTTAGTGTTCATTTTTACCTTTCCGAAGCTCCGAGCCATACTTGGGAGACCGCTGGTTTCTTCAGGCTATCTCACTTAGCTTTAGCCTGGCTTGTAGCCAGGGGTGTAAATATAGACAGTGCAGGCAGTATGGTTGCACTGGTGCCCATGGGATTGTTGGTGGGCTCGCTCTTTCTAGAGCAGAGAAGAGGCCCTTGCGAGTGCTTGAACTTAGCACCTCAGAAATACATCTGTATCCGAAGAACTCAGGTTAAACTGCAAATGCTGTCATCTGTTATACTGTATACTCTATATGCCCTCGAGAAGGCCAACCCATCTCCATCAATGTCTCTTTGTTTTCTTTTGTGGAAGTCAGTAGCAATCTATAATCTAATGAACATTTTTTCATTTTATTTAGTATTTTGTCTCATACAGATTTGCAGTGATGAGTGCTAAGTAATATGTATGTTGATGTTGTCCAGCATCAGGTCTCTATTTGATCATGTGACGATACAATAAACTATATGGTCGCTGTTATGACGCAAAATCTGGTACTAGGCCCTGTCATAATAGCATGCACTGGGGCCTCTCTCAAACTACCGTGTGCCACTGCTTGTAGCTGATGAGAAGCTTTTACAGTCCTGCAACTATGCGGTGAAGAATGGTCGGGAGACGTGGTGATAATGTTGCATTAAACAGATCCATTATAGTTGTTATACTGAAACCTGAGCCTACCTGGACACTTTCTGCTGAGTACTGTAGCTTAGAAAAAGCATGCACTTCATTGAGTATGCGGCACCTGGTTAGGATACTTTTATGCACACATGCACTTCTGATAAACATTGTAAGACTGCACCGTATACACATCTAATCTGTCTTAAAGGTTCAGTGTGTAGGTTTGAGGGGGATATATTGGCAGGAGTGGAATATAGTATATTAAGAATGTTTTCATTGGTGTAGAATCACCTGAAAATTAAAATCATGTGTTTTCATTTCCTTATAATGAGCTGTTTATATGTACATATGAGCAGGTCCCCTTCCACGGAGTCCTCTGTGTTTCTACAGTAACCCAGAACAGACAAACCAAACACCGACTCTAGATTTTTTGACATTTTTTCGTCAGCATTCATAGTTCACCTACACGCTTGGCACACAGGAGACGATTCAGTTGGTTGCAATCTGCAGCCTTCCCCACTAGATGCCACTAAATCTTACACACCAGACTTTCAAAAGTTTTCCTTTTGTATTAAGCAGCAGAAAAGTTGTAACATGGCATGTTTGATCTAATTTGCCTTACTTGACTTGCACATTCGGCAATGCCACAATTGCACATGCACACATCACAATGTCGATATTGAAACCATATACCATCACTGCAGGCTGGCCTGCTGTTCTTTATGTACAAAGGTTGTTACCCCTTGTCCCAGACCCAGCAGTATGGAAAGTAATTAAACTGATGGCATAAGTTAATGGCTTTTATTCATAACAGAGTATCTCTACACTGTGGTATTAGTACTTCTTCCACGACTGTTTGCTCACTAACAAGTATCTAAAAATGTATGTCTTCATTTATTATACCAATACTGAGGCACTGCATCAGCAGTAGTATATCAGACAGTTTCAGGACATATCAGATTTACATGATGTCTTTTCCAAAATAAACATCTGTGTTTAATGAAATCAGAAACTAACTGACAGAGAGCAAACCTGGGGCAATATAGTATTCTACTGGAATATAGTACTGGGTTTGAGCATCTCCAGTCAATCATGTGCACTGCACCTGATGGCTACTTAAAGGCAACAGGATGCATACTTAATGTGAGGACATAAGAGGGACTGAATAGCTAATTCCTGCCCTGGGGCCTGCTTGCAGGTTAATATCGCCCCAGTTTAGCATTTTCCAATGTTTTTTTCCTGCTGCAGTATTTCGCAGCTACACAATTGATCTTATCCCTACACAAAGATACACTTAGCACATGTATGTTTCCTGCACTCAAACACACACCCCTACCCCAGAGACATACATTCATAATAATGTCTTAAGGCAGCCATCCATAGCAACATAAACACATTTAGAGGAATCTAAGCAGCAGGAGATGCTGTGATGTGTGTTTGTATGTATGTGTGTGTTTGTGTGTGTGTGTGTGTGTGTTGGAGCATGGTGTGCATGGGGGCTTGGCTGGGGCCAGAGCTTTGGCAGAAGCCAATCTGCCCAGGCTGTTAGTCACGACGCTGTGACACCCCCAGCTCCCAGGCACTGCACGGGTCATTAAGGAGCAGCAGCACAGCCGGAGGATGACCGCACACATGAGCACACTAAGACACACTGGCACACATAAGCACAGAAACACAAAATATTGTGTTTGTTGTATCTATCTGTGAGTCCCCTTAAACCACCCCACCAGGGTGCTGATATACAGTACAGCTCATGACAGACACACACACACACACACACACACACACACATGCTACTTCAACTACCATCCACAGGGGGAGCCAGCATGGCACGAGTCAGCCAAATGGGAGTCATCTATTCAATTACTTAATTAAATCCGGAGCCCCAAAGGGCCTGGGAGACTCAGGAGGAGGCTAATTGAGAGGACGGGCTCGTCGCCGCAACCTCAGTGTTGCTCTGCATCCTGACCCTTGCCACTGCATGTTACTGAGGCCAAACAGGGCAGCGAAGGGACAGAGCCCAAGATATGATCTCCAGGCAAAACAGAGTCAGAGCCAGAGGGGTCAGAGCTGGATGAATCGATGAGATAAGTGGATTAGAGCTGATTTTTGCTTCCATAGACTTAACTTTGAACCTGAGGTGGGGTAGCAACAGGGTAGATAATCATGAATAGTTGGTGTGGCTATATATCTCCATTGAGACCCCCAGAGAGTGGTTGTTTACCATTGCGAGGGGGAAAAAGCCATTTTTATGACCCCATTTTTGGACTTTAATTGCGCTGATCTATAGGTGTAATAAAAGAAGCTGAGAAATAATCAGTGTCCCAGGGAGTGTTGAGTGGTTTCTCGGCCACCAAAGTGAGATGTTCCCCACCCGGAGGCGAAAGTTGTTTCTGTTAAGGGCAATGAAGGAGGAGGGAAAAAAGTTAAATGGCTTTTAATTAAATTTTAATCAAGAGATAATTTTCCTTTCCTCAAACCGGTTAGGAGGAAGAGATGGATAGACCTGAGTGGAAGGCGAAAAAGGAGCCCCATGGCCGTGATGGATTGGATGTTTAAACCCTGCAGAGAGACCATCACTGGTGTCTTGTTAAAATTTAATCGAACAGTTGATTCTCAATGAAGCTGCCAGATCTTAAAAGAGATGAAGTCGCTATAAAGGTGAAATTCTTTAATCTGGCTTTCCCCTTCTCATCTGAGGATAGTCTCAAGGGGAAACCGGCTGTCAATATTTTGTCTTTAACATCAGGTCAAAGTGGGACAGATCTTTGTAAAAATATTTGTGAATGAATATAATTAATGTTGTAGTCCTTTCTGAAGCTCAGACATTATTGTGGATAATGTCACCACCTTCTGTACTGCCAACACCTTTGTATGGCCACCAAAAATGCCCCGACCTTTAAGCAAAGCCTGGTACTCAATACGACTTTATTACTTTATTGACTTGGCTGGCTTAGCAGTGCACAGTAGACATTTCATCCCGAATGCCAGACTGCTGATGTCATAGCTGCCTGGGAAGCTGGACCCATCGTCATGAAACCATAGAGCCATGTAATCATCTAGACCCCTCAACTCCCCCTCGCTTTGCTCCACTCTCTGCTCTTTATGAGGTGCTTGGTGGGACGGGCAGGCTGCATTCTGGCCTGAAGCCTGACCACAACATTACATTCCCCTCACTGATGTGCTGCAATATAAGAAAACACCACCAGTAATCACATTATCATATTCACGCAGCATCTGTGTGACTTATAGGGGAGCAGTGACTAGCTGCGAGCTGGATGTTGCATTGGATTACATTTCGGCTGAGTGTTTCCTGCCGTTACGGCTGGCTATTACTATTATCACCTTCCTAGCTAAGCAGGATGGGAGCGCAGCAGCACATAAAGTGAAAATGTCACAGGGGTTTTAGTGGGTAGGAAGAGGTTTGGAGGGGGAGTGTGGTAAAGAGGCTCCGGTGCACGGGGCAGAGTGTGTTTCTGACATGGTGTGTGACGAGGGGCATCGCGCCGACCCCTGCTCATGAATAAGACATGGGCTGAGAGGGCCGCCGGGGTGCCCGCTGTCCATTTGCCATTTGCACGCTTGGCCAAAGCCATGGAGGACGACTGGTGAGGGAGTGCTGTATGGAGCCGCTCTAGGAATACAGCATGGATATACAGAGTACACAGAGGAGACTGCTGCTTGCAGCTGTGCCATTTGTGGATTGAGGTTTTGAGGTCTACTACACTACCATAATTAATGACTGGCTTGTCTGATTACATGGGCATGAACAGCATGTCAATTTGATTGTATTTTTAAGGGAAAGCATCTGGGATTCTGACTTGTATGTCTCCAGGTCTCTACATCACTCTCCTGCTGTAATGGGATCACATAGGAAAAACAATACAAAACGCTGCATATTCGTGTTCAGAGTGTGCCAAGAATGTGACATCAGGCTAAGGTAGAGAAATAGCTGCAGGGGAAGATTGAGAAATGCAGTGCAGTACATCTCTAGTGCTTACTCTGGATACAGATATTTGCCTTTATCATTTCCAAAGTTGGCCTTGAGCTCACAGATCAATGCCTTTTAACGATTTCCGATAATGATGCGGTCACAGCATTTGCAAATTCAATACGCAGGAAGACCGCTGAAAATTGCATGGAAATCTGAATGTTGAGGTAGCTTTTGGAATTAAAATAAACCAAATCATTATATCGCTTCTTAAGCCCGGGCTGGTGAACCAGAAATGGTTAATGACTTTCATCCGAAACGCATCCGACCCATCCCCCCATGGGAGGTCAAGCTAACATCGATCCATCCCCCTGCTCTTTCTTCTTTTTCTCTTTTTCTTCTGCTTTTCCACCCGACCAAGGCAGATGGAAATCAATAGAAAATCAAGGAAACAGCCGGAAAATAAGTTGGTCGTGAAATGTTCCACACTGAACTTTTACTTCAAAAGGAACTTCTGAAACAGAGGGAAAGACGGACACACCAGTCACAAGAACTTTGAAGCCCGGGCCTTGTGGATGTGAAGCAGCAAATTGAGGTGAAGAGTCAGAGGGAGGATGCTGGCAGCTCAGATAGAGGATAAGAGGTCAAAAACACTACAGATGAATGGGACAAATAACTGCCGTGCTGTTAACACAACCTGACACCTGTACAGAAAGGCTAACCCTTGTTCAACATGGCTGTTTTTGACCATCCTCTGGACAAAGGCTTGTTAAAGGGGTCTGATGTTTTTCAGCTGGCTGTTTGGACAGGAGTATAATGACTGGAAACACAGCACCAGTTATGCCTCCCCTGTCTTTCTTCTGGAGTTCTGATTGGAGCCTGTGCAATCCTCCCGTACAACAGTGTGAAGCCTGCCTGCTCTCCTCAAGGCTTGCTCAAATGTAAACAACTCCAACTGGTTGACACAGCCCTTAACCTCCAAGCCCAAGGGTCTCCTCAAGCTTTTAATACACCTTTCAACTGAAAAATGTGTATTTCAGGAGGCAGCAGGATAGTTCACGGGAGCTGTTAACCACTGACCTTGTGGCTCACAGTGCCTGTTAGCAGATTGACATGTCTAACCCAACTACACTAAGCCAAACAAATTAGACAATAAAGCAGGCAAAGGACTGGAGGCACCCAGCTGAATGCACCAGCCACAACAGCCTCAGTTGGGTACAGTGGAGAAGCCAGAAAAGCAGCTGTGGCCCATACTAAAATATCTCTTATAATGAAGTGCTGAAGTCCAAGGGAAGACTATTTGTAACAAAAGCTGGGATTGATTGGGTCTGTCTAGACAAACCTGCAGCAAAACAAACTCAGAAGTACCACAGTCTGCAAATCAAACAGCCCACATTTTGCCAAACCACTCAGCTTTTTAACCCATACGTACAGCAAAGAGAAAAACAAATCTGGCTCAGTGTGCAAACAGTTGGCTTAAGAAAATTGCAACTCAAGTCTTTCAGCTGATCTGGAAAATATTGCTCCAGCGTAGTACAACATTAGAGGACATGAGACTAAATGACAGAGTTAGCCATTAGCAAGCAGTAGGCATTCATTATGTAAGAGATATGTATTTAATGAGATCACACTACATGGCTGCTACATGCTCAAGGAAGAGGACTCAGAGTAGTAGAAAATGGGTGTTCATATCATAGCCTTTAATTAGAGCTGAGTGGAAAACATCTAGAGGCCTGGGAAGCTTGCTCAACGGGGACTTGGGTTGGATGGGAGCAGAGGAAACAGATGAAAAATATCAAGAAACAATTGGGTTGGGAAAAAAAAGTAAGAAGAAAGAAACTGAGGCGATAATTGCGAACAAGTTGGAGAAGGGTAAACTGCTGTTGGAGGATTGATGGAGAAGGTGGAGGTGTAATACAACAAAGGGTCCTAGCACTGTAGGAGGGAGAACTTTGGTACAGTAGGTAATTAAAGGTGATAAAAGCGGACTCTTCTAGGTGAGGAACACAATGAAAGAAGGAAGTGGATGGGAATAGATTGAGGCGCGGAGGCGCACAGATGGGGGTGGGGACAGGTGGCAGGGTTGGTGATATGGTGTGGTAATTGGTTGGTAGGCAGCTAGGCTGAGCCTATTTCTGCACTCTGTGGCAGTTTAAGGTGTGTGTGTGTGTGTGTGTGTGTGTGTGTGTGTGTGTGTGTGTGCTGCAAAAGGGAGGGAGAATTGATCATCAGATTTGTTCATTCCTGTGGAAAGGCTGGAGGCAGGACAGGGTACCAAGGGTCAGAAGAATTGGGCTTGTCTAAGTCCGATCAAGGGAGAACAAAGGTAAACAAGGGAGACATGGAGCAAGAGAGAGGGAGAAAAAGTAGTAGAGGGAGTGTGGAGATGAAACATAGGGAGGGAAACAAGCCACAACACAGAGAGAAAGAGAAATACAGACTCATGGGAGGATTAGGGGAGGAATGCAGTGGTGGAAAAATAAGAAAAACTCATTTACAGAAGCTGGTCGGAGGCATCTTCAAAGTTTTGGAGTCGATCACAGAATTTCAAGTTAGCCAGCCAGATTTCAGCTAACTCCCTCCGAAATGCATGGTCCACTGAGAGGAAGACATCTCCTTCCATTCAGGTGGCAAAGACAGCTGAGGCGCATTATGGGGTTGCAAAAATTGTATGCCCAAGTCCAACTCACTTCAATCTTTCCTGTCCGAATTATAACTCTAAATAGGGCAGTACTGCTTTGACATTTTTTTTTTAGCTTTCTCCCAGAAGGGCAGAGGAATTGGAGTGCTCCAGCAGAGCTTACTGTGTGATGAAGATTGAAGTGTAAGTCCATGATGAAAAAAGCTTTTTCTTCCATAACCCTGGCCACATGCCTCAGCAGTCCTTGCTCAATCTGCAGTGCTTACATAAACTGTCAGTGTGCAGCATTATCAAGAATCCCCAATGTCTACTTCTGTTGCAAGTGCAATGTTTGATTCCAACCTTCACAAATATTGTCGGCTCACACCAAGACACTCTACACTTTACCTCGAGAGCCAGCTGATAAGTGTGCAAACCTGTAAATCCATCGGGATCAAGTGGATGAGAAATGCTGTGAATGAAATGTCTTTAAACGTGTGTATGTCTCACTTTAATGTAAAAACTTCATTTTTAAAAGTCATGTGAGCTATGGGATTGCGCTTGGATGTGTCAATCACAATCATTTTGAAGTGTGGGCTGAAAGAGAGCTGGAGAGAAAAAGACACCACGATAGAAGGAAGGGTAAGGGGACGACAGTGAGCGGGAAAGGGAACAAAAAGACAGGAAGGTGAAAGAAAGAGACGCTGCAAGTGTAAGCAAAAGCAACCAAGAGCAACGAAGCGATAGAAAAGGAAAAGCTTAGATGTTTGTCGCAGTCACATTGCAAATCTTTCCAGTGAGGAAGTGAGGTGAAGTGAGAGGAGAGGATGGCAATGAAGAGAGACATTAATATTGCACTAAGTCAAGCAAGACTTAGGTGTGAAAATGGCCTCCAGTTTGTTCGCCAGCACTATTGCCAAGCTATCAGCCTGTCCCCTTCAGGCAAATTCTCCACAACACAAACAGATACTCATATTCAGGGAAAGAAAAACTTTTCTTGCGGCAGATAATCAAGCTGCAGTTGCATGGTGCTGCATCTGTAATGTGTTTTTTTTTCATGCTAAGGGTTATAATTCAGGACTGAAGGATTTCAAGCACTTACATAGCCTTGGTCATTCTGCCGTCGAGATGATAGGTGAGGCATTGATAAATCTTCCATGAAACCAACTCAAAAGTGAGGAGAATAATTCTATAAGCCCAGAGGGAGGAGGGAAAAGGACTTAAGGAATTTCAATGGGAGAGAAAGACAGAAAACAGACACACTGGAAGAAATGAACAGGCTGTCTCCAAGCACCCTTGACCTACATGTCAGGCCTTGAGGCTGAGCTACAAAGCCCACTCCCCGTTTGCATGGCAATAGATTTTGGCAGCAGATGCTCTAATGTCAATCAGGCATCCTTGATGAATTTAAACAAACTGGTTTATTTGAATGAGGAGCACAAGCCAGGAAGGCGGGTAAACAGAAAGCACAAGAGGGAAGGAATTTGAGGCTTGAAAGGCAGGAGGAGTGAATGACTGGTCACTGTTGAGACTGTACGCTAAACTAGCATGCAGCTCCCATTCTGGAACCTGCCCCCACCCTGCAGCCACCCTCTTGAACCCCAAAGTCTTTTACGCCACCTCCTCCAACCACAAACCCAGTCCGCCAACCATCCCCCCCTGCCTGCCCCCTGGAGGCCGCTCATACTTCCTGTGAGTTTCCACTTTTCAGTGCCAGAAACTGGAGCTTGTTGCCATAGAAACAGCCTTGTATAGGAGGGGAGGGGGAAAAAAATCTCTGCCGCATTGCTCGACTTGGATGAGTGTTTTGGATGTGTGCGTGCGTGTGTGTGTGTGTGTGTGTGTGCATGTGTGTGTTTGTCTGAGAGAGACCTTATGAATGAGTGTGTAATCAGGCACTTGTGGAGACGGGATGCTGTGTGTTTGAGAGTGGGGAAGGAGAAACAGTGTGCGCTTATTAATTGTGTTTTCATGTACGTTTTAAAGTAAAGTCAAACCTTAACTGTCCATCATCCTACTTTGTATGCCGTGTGTGTGTGTGTGTGAGTGTGTGTGTGTGTGTGTGTGTGTCTACGTGTGCATCCATGGACATGTGAATGTGTGTTACTAAGTCATTTCCTGCCCATGAATGTATATCATTAATGTAAATGAGACAGGATGTTTGACTGGTGACATCACTTACATCTGCTGTATGCATGGCAGGCTCATTACGCACCATGGCCCGTTTAAAGCCTCTCAGCCAATCCCAAGATTGCTGTGGAGGAATTGAATCTCTTCAATTTGCTTCTGGATCCCAAAGACCTTAACAGCCTTTACTGTTGGCAGGTCCCTTCCCCCTCACTTCTCTGGCTCAGCCCCTCTGGTGACTGAGGTGACATATTGTATTAGACCATCAGAGGAAGGTTACGGAGCCTTGGTCTGCGCCCCCTTCCCCCAATTCTCATTCAGGCCCAGGCTCTGCCTCCTTCGCCTTTCTAGCCGCTCAGCAGCCTGGCAGCCCCCCGTCCTCTATTGATCCCACAATCTCATCAAGCACGTTTCCTTGAAGATGCAATTTCCACCACATCAACACACAGGGCCGGAGCACTTTGTTCTAGCCGCGCCCGCCGTGTCATCGATCTAGTTCGCCGCTTGCTCGCTGGCTCCTTATCCTCTCCTCCCTGTTTTGCCATCATTGCACTGCTGCCAGCATCACCTCCAGCTGCCAGGGATCCACCCCACCAAAAAACAGACACTCCCCACCCTCCAACGCCCACCAAACTACACCTCTTCATCCTCCCTGCACCTCGGCAGACGTCCAGCCGCTGCTCACTTTCCATCGCTGTTCTTGCTTTGACTGAAAGGGTTCAGGGGAGCATTGAACCATAGTGCCCCCACAGGCATACACACACAATGCTTATAAACACACACTAAATGCACATACAAACACACCACACACACATAAGCACAGGCATGTGCCCCCCATCAAAACTGTGGCAGCAAAGGCCACGAGGGACTCAATGGGAAGGTTGATGGGTATCCCTGTTCTGAGAAAAAAAAAATCCTCTACTGAAAACTGTGTCACACTCAATCAAACCTCTGCACGAACACACAAACAGCAGCTCTCACCTACTATCTATTTATACTGTACAGTAGACAAAACCACCAACATAATCATTCTCTGTATATTTGCTTTATACCTAACCCTCATTCCCTTTTATCTCTCTTTCCTTCACACACATCCACACATATTCTAGTACACCCACACAAATCTGTGTACAAAAATACCCAGGCATATAGACAAATACACACACACACACACACACACACACACACACACACACACACACACACCTCATCTGCTGGGCTTCAGCGAAGAGGTCATGGCGGTCTAAGTCTACACCTCAGGGCCTTCGAGACCTCATCCAATTCCTGCCTCCTCCTACTCCCTCTCCCATTTCTCCTCCCCCTCCCCTCGGCCCTCTGTAATCCGCTTCCATTTCTCTTTATGTAATCTTGTCGCAAACGCGTTTTAGATATGACTAACACATCCTCCCGTCCATTCTCCTTTCCCTTTCTTCCACTCCTTTTTCTTGCCTTCTTTCTTTAATTACCGAGGCAATCATATTTACCAATTCCCCCCACTTGTTTATCCCTCCCCGCAACTGTTTGAATATTGAAATTGCAATATTTATTTGTCTTCTCTACTCTTCGTTCTTAGAGAAAAGAAGAAAATATAAGACAGAATCGTGGGGGATTTAATTGAGTGGGTCAGTGGCTTTGGGATGAATTATTAAATAAGCAACACACATCGCTGACATGCAGGCGGTGGCACCGGCAAAATTGTGATTAAAAACACCACACGCTCGTACTGCCTCCTCTCTCTGCTCCTCGCCTCCCCTCCCTCCCACTCCCTCTCACCTCACCCTCCATATTGGATGTCAAAACTGTCTGTCACAGTTCTTTTTAGCAGGCAAGACAAGACACAGACTTCGCTGCAAGTGGCCTTTGAGGCACTAATGTCAGTGTTTATTTTCCGGTGCCCACAATTACGCAGCTCGATATTTGATGACAGTGTCACCTTGAGTTATGCCATGAAAACGGGAAGGGGGGGGCACACATGAAAGCAGGTGAGAACTCAAACAAATGCTGAATATTTTTAGGTACGCACAAGACATTTGGGTGCATACATGTCTTCCTGATTTACCTACTGCCGTTGGATGCCTCCTAACTGATGCCACAAAACTCCGAACTAGACAACAGTGTTCCTGCTTTTCTCACGCTCACATATCTGCAGCTTTCAAAGCCTCTGACATTGTTATTTCCGCAAAATGAAATACGATTGGACCAATTATCACATCACTGTTCATACACAGGAGAAATGTCAGTACACTGAGCAATACCTGCTATGGTTTGAAAGACTGTGTACAGTAATGACTGCATTATCTGAAAGACAGTCCGTTTAAAGGCTAAATAAGACGACTGTTGCTTTGTTGTGCTGGAGTCACAGAGCAGCAAGATAAGTCCGCTCTGTAAATTGAGAATCATCGGCCATGACGCACGCGTAACCGGACCATCATCAAAGACTGTCACTGTTGACACATTTGGCAATCAGCACAGAACTCCTCTGGAGGCCGGCCTGATTACCCCGTAGGGGGTAATGACATTTCTGAGTGTAATTAATCACATGTCGAGCGCCACTTTTCGTTGGCGGATGCGAATCATGCGAGACATACGTACCAGGACCATTTCAGAAAAGACACCTAGTGACTACTTTTCCCAGCTTGTGTTCCATTTACATCCAATTACCTGGTGGTGGGAGTGACACACAGACACACACGCACATTCTTGAGCTTCGTTTCCAAGAATACATTGACCTTGTTTCTCCTTGCTTATGAAACAGAAATTAGAAAGCCTCCACTGTCTGACCAATCCCTCCAAGTGTCTCGTTGCAGTGCTCCTCTTGGTTTTAATCAGTAAAAGGATGGGACTTGCTGGCCTGTCTGAGGTAATCAACATCAGGGGCCATAAAGCGATGCTAATTGAATGGTCTGCTCATTGTCATGCACAGGGGGTATCTCTCCTCGCTCCCTTTCTCCCAATCCTTCTCTTTCCAATCTGACTCTCCCATCCCCTTTTCTCTTGTATGCCTCTCATACAAGTCCCTTGGAGACCCTCCATTGCTGGCGCTGGCTTTTCCCACCGACAGCTCTAAGAAAACAGGCCTTGTTTGAAGTGGATGGAGGAGCTGCTGAGAGAGTTTAGCCCCTGTTTGGATCCAAATGTAAGGGGGGCTGAGGAGTGGGGAGGAATTGGAGGAAATGGTATAAACATTCTAAGGAGATCAACAGAGCAAGTGAGGTGAACATGCAGATGAGTGGGTGTCAGTCGGTATGTGTCAGACATACATTATGTGTGTGTGAAATTTTTCATGTGGAGGGTAGGAAAAGACACTCCCTACACAAGAGTTTATATTGAATTTCACTTTTATTTCAAAGATTTATGAGTGTGTCCATTGCAAAAGTCGGTCATGTGAGGAATTCCACTTTGGCTTTGCTGAAACTGCTAAAAACTATTGACTGTGTTAAGTGTTCTTCCCTCGCAGTGGCCCCTCACTCAGACCCACACTGTGGATACCCATACAGACAAGCCAGAACCGTGACCAAGCACATTTGATAGAACAAAAGGGCACTGATTTCATATCCAGCTTTGCAGATGAAAGGAATTAGGGTTACATCACGTACCAGGGTATAATGGCACATCGGTGACTCACATCGAAGCAAATATTGTGGGAGGATATGTGTTTTTTTTTTGTTCCAGACATCGTTTGACAAATTCATGCGGTTGCATAACAAGTCCGCTTAACCTGAACAAATTGCGTTGCTCACACTTAGATCAGTGCCTCTTCCGCATATGGAGGCGATCCCCCATTGAGACTCTTTCCTCCGGGCTACCATGGCAGAGGGATGTCATATGGGAAGGCATGCACGCCACTTCCAGAACCAGAGGCGGCATTCTCCAGCGACTACTCCACAAAGCCGAACCATCGACACAGCACCTCCGGCGACAGAGCGGAAACCACACAGCAGAGACGCAGCCTGTGTGTGTGTGTGTCGCACAGCGGCTCAGCAGGCAGACCATAGCATGCTGCCGACAATTGATTTTCTTTTGTGTGTGCCCATTTTCACCTGGAAATGCAACAAAACTGTAATCATCCCCACGCTCCCCATCTTCTTCCCCAACAACCCCCCTCGCTCCCCTCATCACCACCCACCCTCCCGCCCCCCCAGGCAGCTGCTGCTCAGGCTGCCATCTGGAGAGAGGCTGACCACCGCTTATCAGCCCCTGGCTCATCACACAGCTGGCACAGTGGCACAGAAAGGGAGAGAGGGAGAGCAGGGAGAGACGAAAGAAAGGAGGAGTTAATGAAAAAGGGGAGGAAGGCGAAAGAGATGTAGCTGTGGAGAGATAAAGGAGGGACAGAGGAAGATGAAGAGCGACATTTGAAGAGGGATGACAGGAAAAGGAACAACACTAGAAAATGGAGGAGTAATTGGACAATGAGACGGCCAAATCAAGAGATAAGCAAAGATAGCGCAAACTAAATGAAAATGAGGGGAAATCAGTGGTGAAAGTGTGTGAAAGAGTAAAAAATAGAATAAAAGTGAATCAGACGGAGGGATCTCAGGGGCAGGGGGTGGACAGTTGGAGCTGAACCAATGTGTTTGTCCTTTATGCCTCATAAATTGTCTTTCAGGGCATCATTGTAGGGACTATTGATCTGAAAAAGACAAACACACCCCCTTAGGTCCGGGGAGACGGCCGCTTGTTGCCTCCATTGATGATGTCGCCGTTCAGTCACTCTTTCATTACAATCCATTCACCTCTCGACTGGAGAAGAGCAAACCTTACACAAAACCTCCTCTGTTGGCCTCTTAGCATCCTGGCCTATGCCTTCAGAAGTGCAGGGAGAGTGGGAGCCTCCAGGAATAGCCTCCTGGGTCTCCTCTCCTCCCCTACCTATAATGAGACTTTGTGTTGCTGTGAGTCACTGTGTCAGTCAGCTCACTCGGTTGAGGCAGTGTCTGTCAGGCAACCAGTGTGAATCAGGGAGTGTGTCATGTGGGTTAAATGGTACACAGTCCACTGTATATCTCCTCATCAGCTGTCACAAAGTGCCTGACATTGACGGAGATTAAATCAAAGCCTCCTGCTTTCCGTTTCCGGCTAAATACCCAGGCCTTGTTTATGAATCTGAGGGCCTCTCTCTCTCTGTCGGATGGTGGACGCTGCCTACTTGGAGCTGAGATTCCCCCGGAGGCTTGAAAACCTGCCTCCTGTTTGGCTCTGTTGTGTTCCTCCTCCTTGTTACCCAACACGTATTTACATCAAGGCGCTGTTGGAGTGCTTGCATAGCACATCGAGACCCAGTTTCACTCCTGCAGGATTTCATGATGAGATCAGTGAGTAGGACTGGCGAGAAAATTATGTGTTTCATATGCTCAGCCAGTCTTATTTCCATGATTCAATCATCCAACTTGGCTCTAAATTGGTCCTCTAGTGCCGGGATCTCCTACTGGGCCTGCAGCTGTGGGAGCATGTTGAGGCTCCGTGGGCTCGAGCATCTCATAGGAGAAGGTTAGCCGGCACCAGGTGTGGTCCGACTGCCTCCTGAGAGTCCAACTGGCTTGCATATTTCCTCTCCTCTCCCCGCCTTAATTACCAAATTCAACTGGTCATTTGGATAATAACTCACACTGACTGTTTTATTCGGATTTTAAGTCTTGGAGACATGTCCTAATGAGCTGATAATTAAACAGTACCTGAACTTGCGTGCCCCCCCAGAGGAGTGACATTATCTCTCCTCTTGGTTACACTAGATCAGTGAGATGCGGGTTGTCGCTGCCACAGCTCCCTCCTGTCTTGGAGGCAGGGAGTAAACCCACTTGGTGAGAGACAGCCAGAGCAACCTGATTAAATCAGCAGATTTATTTTTCTGTGTTGGTCCCCGTTGTCTCTTTGTTCCAGTTTACTTGCAATCCAGAATGCGTCTGATGGGGAAGAGGGGGAAACAAAAGGAGCAGCAGCAGTAGCTTTCTTCTTCTTTTCTCTAAAGAGATTATAAGTGCTTGTGAAATGACTTCAAGGAAAAAGCGCGTGGAATTGTCTTTTTTCACTTCATATCAGCCCTCAACCATGAGTATGAGACGGCTTCCGGGGAGACAAAGTGGCTTCAGACATCTCGCCACACACACAGTGGCAGCAGACAATGGACCAGTCTTGTTTTAAGCCTGTTCCCCCAGCTACCGTAACCATCTGGATGGTCTAATAGCTTGTTAGCCTGAATCCAGTGGACCAGTCAGCAGGCTGGTGTAGTGAGTAGAGTTGGCTGGCTAAAGGCTAAAGGTCAGAATGTTGGATAGGGCACATCCACAAGGCATCCACAGAGATGATTTACAGTGATCCCTTTAATTAGTCCATTCGAGCGTGTTACTCCTCCTGCCATGCAGACAAGAGCTGACTTATTACACATGCACTGGACAGGCAACACTGATGAACTGCAGGCTTGGATTTACAATATGTGTGTAAGGCTGCTGCTGAGCTTCATTGTGAGTCCTTCTTTTATCGTTTTTTTATAGCCACGTTTTCTCTTTGCAGGCAAATATGGCCAGGGACAGTCGTCGCAGCTTTGCCAGGAGTTAGCATTAGCGTGGGTCTAAAGCTCATCCATCAAAGCTGGTGTTTCACGATGCTCCCTGCCTCTGATGCTACCTGTTTCCCAGCTGATCAGGTCTGCTAAGCCTACACCACCATCCAAACGCGCTCCCTTGTGAATTGCTTCTCCAATCCAAAGTGACTGATCCAATTCCACATGTGAAAGAAAAAACAAAAAAAAAAAGATCCTGGTTCTGTATCGACGCGTGGGCTCCACTCGCTCAAATCTTTGAAAGTCAATTGTATCGCTTACTCCCTGTTCCCTCTGTCCCGTGACACTCATTTCTGCTCGGTGGAAGTTCTAATGAGTTTTTGGCATGGCTCGGCCTGATGCACGAGGCGCTGATATTGGAGGACACTTTGATGCCAGGTGGTGAATTGCTCTGTGGAAAAAAAAACGCTTGGATATGGTTGTCCTCAGAAGAATCCTATCCAGCTGTATTGACGAAATTAATGACTTACTGTTTATTATTTTGGAATTTTAATTCAATTAGACCGTGAAATGGTTCAAACACATAGTTGTGCACTGATATCCATGTGGTTCCTTTCTTCTGAAAGCATGATGACAAGGTATTTCTTTGAGCACAGATTTATTTTACAATATTTTGTCACCTGCTCCTATATTAATGATGTATTTAAGAAAATTAAAATGCCTTTTTTTTTTTAGGGCGGCTTTCATGAGAACTCTTTATTGTATTCATTATTTGCGGTAAGAGCAAACAGATACAGTGCAGACATGTGTTTCATGAAGTCAGTAATCATGAATCAAAGTTATTGATGCCATGATACTGGTAACTATTACAGTGGATAATTACCACTTCTGTGTAATTATTAGCCGGTTTGTAAGAGAATAAATGGATAGAGTGTTGCTCTGATAAGCACCACCATAGTTATACGGATAATGGGGATTTCCAGCACTGCAAAGAAATACATTAGCTTGGACATAAATCTTGACACAACAATCCTTTTTGTGTGCAGATGAACTCTTGTCAGAATGACGGAAAAGGGGATATTGGTAATTATAGTTATTAAATACATGCCTGTCAGTATCAGCTTGCTAGGAGGCAAACATGATGGGCTTACTGACTTATATAGAGAAAGCACTTCATTTGCTAATTATCTGAACAGCCAAGGCCTCTTATACAGCTTCCTGAAAACATGAGTGCTTAAGTAAGAGGTCGTGTCCGTCACTGTCAAAAGAGGTCCTTTTAGTGCATCTGCCCTGCTGGGTCAAGTTACACTTGTTCACTTTTTAATGTCATTCAGATGGGTATATCAACGCTCATTTCTAGTTGATGGAGGCATAAAAATGCACGGTGGCCTGCCGCTTAGTGTAAGGATATGAAAAAAAAAAAACTGTCAACATGAGCGACAGCCGGCAAGCCTGAGCCGACGCATGATTGCACTCCAGAAACCACCTTCTGGGGAAAGGGTCAAATGAGACTGTAATCCTGACAGGATTCTTAAAGTTGGCGGGCTCATAACTCATAACTAAGTATAATTTAAAGAAGACAACAAGGGCTGCAGCTGAAAATAGCAGCTAATGAAACAGCCCCCAGAGTTGTGCTGTGGAGGGAGTGACAAAGTGATGATAACGTGATGGGACATTTGATGGGATGAGAGTTAAAACAGAAAGCAAGTAGGAGGAAAATGCCACTCACTTCCCGTCTCTCTCTCTCTCTCTCTCTCTCTCTCTCTCTCTCTCTATCTCACTGTCTTTCTCATACACACAAACGCACTGACACACACACACACACACACACACACACACACACACACACCACGAGCACATATTGACCCAGTCAAGTAAAGCAGTCCCAGGGTTGCCCAGGGTGCTGCCCATCAGGGACAATTAAACCCAGTGATCTGTGACCTCCATGCCACTCTGTGTCACTGGTTGCCTTTCTGGAGCTACATGGAGACTCTTGGTTTCCCCGAGATTCACTGGGGGCTACAGTGAAATCAAGAAAATCATAAGTATCTGCAGTGACTCATGTGGTGTGTTTTCTTTCTCTCGCTGTCTCACTCACTGTCTCTTCACCTTCCACTAGAGTCTGGCAAATTAATTCCAATGTCACGAGTGTTCACCTCTTTTAGAGCAAGAGCACAATTTAAAATGCAACGGGCTGAAAAAGAAAACATGTTTTTTTATGAGCATGTACCTCTGTAATTAGAAGTCTGGGCAGAAATGAGCACGAGAGCTGCAGGATTTGGAGAAGAGGAGTGAAAACTCCCCACAAAGATCCTGAATGACAGTGAGAAAGACATGATGCTACCATTAGATCATCTCCGTCTCGTGGTTGCTTTGCTGTTGTTCTTTTTCTGCTGTCTATCAAGTCAATCATCCCACCGTCACCCTAAATACAGCACCCTGACATGCATGCGAATTGGCTGATTTGCTGCCTGCACTTGTTTCCCCCCAGACTCATTTGCGAGGCCTGGCGTCTGTTGAACACGAGCTGGATGCACACCAGCAGGTTCACAGTCAATTAAACAAAACACAATGCTACGGTGATGAATAGAAAGCAAATGGATTTGACGATAATTTGTGCCCTTGTAACACCATTTGTGAAACTTTGCTTCTGAAGCGATCTATGATGCTGTTATCACTACAGAGAGAAAGAAGCCGAAACAGAGAGAAAAAAGACAGATCCCATGGTGCTGCTAGCATCAGCATTCAACTTGTATAACAGCCAGCTAGTTATGAAAAGCCTGGGCGCGTGTGGGTGTTCTGCTTTTAGTCAAGTGCAAACATTTTAGCCTTAAGAGGGAGATCTGCCAGAGTCCACTGCCAATATGAATGCAGCATCAACACCCACGCCATTTCCAGAAACTCAAGTACACACCACATACATATGAACAGCATGACAACACACACTCCAAACAAGCTCTCCACATACATTTACTCATGTGTAAATACTTTTATGCTCTCTCATGTGCATTCCCACATGCCTCTACATTGTAAGAACATGCAAACATGCAAATACACATGTCGGGGTAATTGGTGTGTTACATCACAGCACACAGTGCAGAGCCAAGAGGGCAATATAAATAATGGAATAAAATATAATTATTACCGCTGAGGCCCATTGCATCACCCCGAGCCAGACAAATCCTGCACTAGATTACATGGTCGATTTCCTAATAAAAATCCTGGACTTCATATTTTTTAATGAGTTCCTTCTTCATATTTGACATATCCTAAAGTAATTTCTGAGTGCATAAAAAAACCTTATGACCTTTCCAAAAAACCCTCATACTTTGAGCATTTTGTGAAGTGCCAGCCTTATTATTGAGCTATTGAGTTATGTATAGTTACTAAAACTACTTGGTTAAAGTCCCGCTCTACTCAGAAATGTGTTTATCTCCTGTTTATGTCCCCTTGAATGAATGACCTTGACTATATTGATGTAACCCCTTTTTCCCTTAGTGTCTATAATTTACACTGAGGTCACACTCAAACAGATTAAACAGGTCCTAGGTTCTCAGCTAAAGTTGGTGAATTTGCTGGGTTTTTTCTCTACTGCTTTAAATAAAAGGGACTCTATCAATAGGATGAGAAGAGGAAGATATTTAGCGCGGTGCCTCCACTGAAAACTCACTATGCTACGTGAGCACTAGCAAAAATACGTAAGCCCTCAGAAATACAGTTTACTCCAAAAGAATGTTAAACGACCATAAGTAAAGGTAAAACACAAACATTTATTTATTAAACATTCTCTTTAGTTCTTTGGAGTTGTACCTTTAAATGAAGGAACGCTTCAAGAATGAAATAAACAAATAAAAAAATAATAAACAAAACCCTTCCTGTATTTTAACTCTTTTAACTGTATTCACCTATGGAATGCTCACTCAAGAACCCAAATGCATAGAAATATCAAAACAGTGCTTTGTGTATTCAAACACAATAACCAGTACTCACACCTGTACCCAAAAATATTTTTCACAGTTCACATAACTGATAATGGTACCAGTAAAAGTCTAACCCAAGCGCTTGGTTAATCTTCCTAACCGTTGGGGCCACTTTGAAGAGTTGGTGCACCTGAAGTTTTATCCAGTGAAAGAACTTAACCTTTAGAAACCCGGGACAGTTCACACAGTCTGCTTTAACACAGTACGGTGCCTGTATCCTTCACTCGGTTCCGTTCCAATGTCAAGTACTCACGCGACCTCGCACTGTAGAAGCAACATGGCGGTGCAGCCAGCCAGGCCGTAGAGCGATGTCCAGACAGCTCCCGCCGAGTCCCGTAGCTCCAGCTACCTGCGACGCGTCCTCGTTCCCTGCTGTCACCTCGTCCGCTCCGTCTGCTCCGTCGTCACCGTCCTCCCGCGCGCACGAATGTCCGTGTAGACTTCCTCGTGTCCGTTCGGTGAAGTCGGCTAGTCCTCTGTCAATGAGCTAACGCTCAGCACGAGCTAGTAGCGGAGTCCATGCTAGCGCGGCTCGTAAACATCACCGTTGTGTAAACTACTCACACTCGACTGAGATATGTGAAAAGAGTACTGTGGCCGGTTAAAGTCTCTCTGGGCAGTGCAATATCTGGGCCAACTTTTAGTTCGAGTCTCCAAACATTGACTTAGCTCTCTCTGCCTCTGGCGATGAGGAAAGTGCCGCCAGCTCCTTCACTGTCCCGGTGGAGTCTGGGATACTTCCTCCTGGAGAAAACTCTAGTCTTTTTATTAAAACACACAAAACCTAACCTCTATAATTTTTATCGACCAGAGAATACTTTTAAACATTATAAAACATGAATTACAGAGTTAATATATGAACAATATTTATTTTAACAGGACTATCGGAAAACCCGAAAAACCAGAGGATTCTGGGAAATGAAGTCCTACCTTACTCTGTGTTTCAAAAGCAATATAAAGGCAGAATGCGCATATTTTTCCATCACTCAGATTACAGAAACACAGTAAAATAGAAAATGAATGTTTTTACTCATTTTTAGAGAACCCTACATTGACTAGTGTGCAAAGTCACTAGAGAGGTAATTTCACATTTCTCTTCTGATGGAGGCGATGTCTGTGCACTTGCTTAAAATCTGAGATTCAAACATAGACCAGGCGAGTAGGCACATCACTAATACTTGTATACCTGCTATATCTCAGCCAACGTTTGTATGTGGGGCCCATGTGGGTCGTAAATGGACGTGAAAATGGGCCCTATGTGGGATTGTCCCCAGGTTCCACACTGGCCCCATGCCAGTTGCACACATGAGTGGGTTTACCCAATAAGGGCCCAGATAAGATGCCAATTTTGGGCCCATACCCACTTGGTACCCAGGTAGCCCTAGCATAACCTATGTGGGGCCCACTTGATTAAACCCAACCATGTGGGCAAATGGAATGGGGCCATTATGGAACCCATGGACAATCCCATATAGGGCCCATTTTGTTAGCCCATTTACTACCTACATGGGTCCCACATACGAAAGGGAAATTTTGACACAACACTGGCAAAGAAACCTGAAATCTCCAGTGCAGAGCAGACGTGTCTGTAGGCTACAGAGCGCAGAGTTAGCATTAGCACAGTGAAAGTTTTGACAGCAAACACAGTAGAGTGTGCAATATTTGGATGTAAACTGGACCGTGGGGCTTTCCAGTATTTACCAAAAACCCCACCGTAGCAGATATTGTAGGCCTATGTTTCACAAACACTAACACAGTGTCAGCCAAGTTGTTCTCAGCCAATGCCAGTTAGCCTAAAAGCTAATGCGCTAACAAACAGCATATATGTTAGCTGTCAAGCGAGTTCTCAGCTGACGAGTGCTAAATACCTTATTGTGTTTAACATTAGCTAGGTATGTCAACCACACTAGTCACTTAGCTAATCGTTGCTGTTATTTTTCTAAAGCCAGCTGCTAACGCTACCTAGCTAGTTGCCAAGAATAGTGATAAGAGATACAATAACAAGAAAGCGATATTAACCTGTTAAAAACACACTACAGGCAGGTGCAGCATCAAGATCTATTCTTAATGTATTGGAAATGGTCCCATTTGTTTCCTTGGCGTTAGAAATATTCAATTAACTACAAAATTCAGAACCAATTTGATTTATCATGAAAGATCCAGCTAAAAACAGATTATGGATGGTTGCCATTTTGAAAGGCCAAGATGGCCATCACGGATTTTGAAAAAACTCCCCAAAGACTTTGAACTAAGGTTGAAATCAGGACTTTGTGAACCTGACTAATAAATAAAAGATGCTAACGATAGTTACTATTCTGATACGTCACCAATGTTGGTGCACAACAGACTCCTGGGTCTGGGTCTGACTGAGGCTCAAACATGTGGCCCAGACTTTAAATGTTTCCTCTAATGCAGCGGTTCCCAACTGATCCAGCCCTGGGGTCCAGATTTCTCCTTAGTCATTAGTTCAAGGTCCACACAGTTCATTATATTCAGCGTCATACTTGCATTTGGCCATGTCATTGTGTTGTGTTATGTGTTTACGTAGCTGTCAGTTAATCACTCACTCTACAGTGGGAAACAGCATTTCAGCATAAAAGCTCTGTGCCAGAAATTCACTGTACTTAAAAATAAAGTGTGTTTTTTACAAACTTGACACATTTGCAAGTCAAATGAGGTCCATTCAGAATGGACCTGTGACCCACTTTTGGACCACAACCCACCAGTTGGGAACCACTGATGCCAGCAATCTATTACCACACACAACATTTCAGTGCAGGAGAAGAGTAGATGTGTTTACATCCTCAGTTTTTTTTTTTTAACAAATTATTAATATTAGTATAAATACATACCTTAAAACATGTTATTTAAAGTTAAGATATCACCTTCTCTCTACAAAAGACTTTTTGTGGTGATATTTTAAAGTTACACCAGCTCATAAGTTGTGACTGAACATAAACATATAATTTCAACGACTGCAATATATGATCTGTGAGGAGAAAAAGAAACATAGGTCGCCATTTCAATAAATGACCAGTGCAGTTGTTTTTCTGTGCTTTTGCCCTTGGGACCACATCCTTTTTAATTCAACTTTTTAAGGTTATGATGAAAAAATAAATGTTGAGCTTAACCTGAGATATAACCTCTCAGATTTTTTTTAATAAACTCTCCCAAGTCCTTCCAAGCCACCATTCCTGAAGTGTCCGTCAATCAACATACATCTCCTTCAGTCAGAGGTGTTTGCAGCTCTCTGCTGGATCAGTTATATGAGGGGAACTCCGATTACAGCAACAAGAAAAATAATCTGCACTTTTTTATTCTGGGTACTTGTAGAGTCAAAAGTATGCACATGCGATAACTCTGATTTATGAATCTGATGAGTCAATTTAAATGCAGACAACGTGATGGAAATGTACCGTCATGCTCGGAACCTTGTCACTGACAACGCCATCACACACAGGTCACCTGCAATGTGTACGACAACAAAAGAAATTTCGACCATATTGCTGGGTAATGAGTGTGATAGTGATTCTGGGCTGTCATGTGCGCACTCCGTGGGTCCCCATCTGTAGCAGTGAAGGTCACCGCGACATGGCGACGGAACCAGCAAAACCTCTCACCCCGTCACAGTGACAAGCAGGCGATGCTGCTGGTTCCCATTACAGATCACCTCCTCGCTGATTAATTAGGCTCATTCTGCTAATTGAAAGTCACCCCTCACCCACTGTTCCACTGCGAGACTGAGGGCAGACTGAGGGATTGCGACCGTCCCACTCTGGAATGGCGAGCCACTGAACTGCCACACTTTATTAAATCAACCAGCGAGCGTCACATCTATTCTCACGGCATTTCCTCTTGTCCCCTCCCCTTCGTGCCTCTCATTGGTCCACAGAACTCCCCCCTCTTTCACAGTTTGCGGAGGCCTCAGATGAATGACAGCCAACCCACACCGGCTGCCCTGGGAGCAATCGGCATAATAAGCCAATTAACTAATTAAGACCTCGTTTGGAGGCCTAACGAGGAACACGGACACTCATTTGTGTAAATAAACAGGGATTTTTTTTTTGACGGCATTTGGAAAGCTCGAATGCGTGTGTTCTTGCGCAGAGGTCAATAAATGAAAAAAACAAAACAATATAATAGAGTGTACACAGGTTTCTGCCAATCGACGCCTCCTCCTGTATGCATGGAGCGAAGAAGCAGAGACAGTGCAATATGGTGATTCATTTATTCTAATGATACTGCTGACATCAGCCAAGCGAAGGAGCGGATCAGATCTGTCTTATCGCAGTAGGGAGAGGGGAAGCTCTTAGCCTCCTGACTGTCAACTCATTGGCAGCCTCAGTATCGTAATAGCGTGGCAGCATACCAAACTGTAAACAGACGCGAGCTGAATTGTTACCGATTCTCCTGCCGTCCAGTATCAATCTACATCAGGAGACATGACGCCCATTAATCTCACATCTTGGCGCAGGCTTTGATGAAAATGCTCTATAAATTAGGAGTGTATGATGGAAATCTGAATGTGTAATGTGCTCCCGCCTTGCTTATTGGACAGTGAATATGCAATTTATTGAATCGCAGGGCCTGTGTTAATGCTCAAAAACGTGGGAGTGGCCATCATCAGACGGGAGATGTGATGTTGAGAATCTTTTTAAAAAGTCATAGAATTCCTGATTGGTGACTGATTTGGAAAAAATGGAGTTTATGGACTCTCAATCGGGAAAATAGTAGTTTCCTCAAATGACAGACATCTCCTTTGTAGTGAGCTTATTTACTGATCTTATAAACTTGAGTACTTTTAGAAGTTGTAGCCGCTGACTGGAATAATGTGACACCCAGAGGGTGCCAGGTAATGAAAGACGATGGGATCCGGTAATTGGCACATGACAAAACCTCTTCAGGTTAAACTGTTTTACTGGTGGCGCAGCAATGATTTGTGATGTGCAGGTTTCACACTACTTAAATGTCTGCGAAAAAAAGGACAGACTTGTTTGAAGGGAAGAATACAGCATGAGCAGTCCAGTCTGCCCCTGTAAAGATGAAATACAGACATCAGGCTCAAAACTCCAACATCTGTGTGTTATTAAGTGTCTGGTGTAAATCTTCATGCCACAGATTCAACCTTGGCAACCGCAGAGACTCTGATCAAGTCTGTGGCTAATCCCCTATGACTGAGCCTCCAATACAGGCTACAAACAGCAGGTGGGAAGACAGAGAGGAACGGATGTGTGTCAGATTGTGTGGTGTGTGTGTGAATGTGTGTGTGTGTGTGTGCATTCAGCCACCCCAGGCAGGCCCTTTATCTTCATATATTTCATACAACTGAGGGAGGAATTGATGACGTTAATTTAATTTTGTGTGGGGCTGTTGCATCACAATCCTTATCCAAGATTCAAAATATATTTTTGATGCGATGTGATTTTCTAAATCTCTGCATGCAGTGCATTTGTAATTTCGCCAATCAAACCCCAGGATTACTTTTAGGCTTAATCACACTTTTGTGCAAAACACTTTCATAATGCCCTTACAACATCATAACTCACATGTTGATGAAACAATGTAACAGTGTGAGAACAGCATCGTTAAGAAATGCAGGCTGCTTTAGTCATCACTCGTGACAAGACCACATGTTTTAAGTGCTGCTGTTGGATGAACACTGCATTTGAACTATATTTTATTCATGCCAGAAAGGCTGACTGAATCCAGTCCAAACCCTTCTGCAACAGAAGATCAATAGGCCAACAGACAAGACAGGACACTACAATATATTATAGGAAACCATATGGAAAGCTTGCACTGCTCGCAAGAATTAAAAGATATCGCAGGTGACAGGGACCCGGAGAGGTGGATTGTTACGTGACAATACACATTTTATATCTCGCAAAGCTGGATGTGCCGGGTCGCTGCCGCACCCTCACCACCTCTCCGTACTGCAGCTGCGTCTGATGGCGACATGTCCGTGTCTCCTCAAGACCAGCTTCTCATCGGTGGCGCATGAATCAACAGTGAACATTTGTCTCTAAATACTGATGATTTTTTACACATTTCAGTGGAAGCAGTCATTTTTAATCCGTCTAATTTCTTTTTTTTTTTTTTTTTTTTTTTTTTACTTGCAAATTAATTTGGGTAGGTGGAGGGGAGTGTACTGATGGAGCGTGCAATGCGCCATGGGCGGGCATTGCATCCCAATGCCCCCCCTTGGGCCTGTGTGTGTGTTTGATCATCTGTGTCAGTGTACACAGGGCAATAGATGTGCAGAGCGAAGCAGAAAGGAGCAGATGCAAAGAGGAGAGGGTGAAAGATAGATGAGCGGAAGGTAGAAATATGAGAGATGGGAAAGGGAATTGGAAAATTGGATCTTGGGATGAAAAAAAAATGCTGAACAGGGGTGCAAACACAGGAGAAAGTCACATCTCATATAGGGTAAGTGTTGTCTGGAGAGAAAAGGGTGAGATGGAAAATGGCAGGTATGATCATGGGTAAGGTACGGGGACCAAAGGGTGGAGGAGAGACCTGTATTGTTGATAGTTGTGATAACGGAGGGGTGGGGGGGGAGAAAAGAGCTGAGGGTTTACTTTTTTTTTTTGTCTTTCTTTTATTTTCTGCCTGGAGTCAGCAGGTTTGGGTGTGGACTGCGGGCGAGCGGATCGATGGGAGTTTCTATAGCCAGAATACTCTCCTCCATCTCTGACAACCACCGTGACGGCATGATAGACCAATGGGATGGAGGAGAAGGATGGCGGCAGCAAAAACAAGTGGCAGAAAGGGAGGAGGAAAGTGAGCAAAAGAGCAATGGAGTGCTAGGCCGTTTGCAACCAGGATTATTAAATACACTTTATTTTATTCTGTGTAAAAGAGCCGGTAATATCTGCTTTTTGTTCCATGTCCTGCCCCCGATAGATTTATCTCACCTGGGCTGCTTAATCCACACACACAGCTCTGTAAGTAAAGCATAAATATTATGTAATCCTGAATACTGAATGTAAAGTAAGGTCTGGCCTCGGACTGCCACCGCAGAAGTTAACAAGCTGTATTAAGTGAGCAAGGGGAGGGTCTCTGCACAAGGTTGAGCATGCTCATCAGGCCCGAACATGCTCATAAACACTCACAAATAAAGACTCACACACATAAAACCTCACAATTCATAATCTCCATTCTGCCAGCTACTGTAAATATGATGTTAATGTTAAGCCACAACTGTGTCATTTACTAGATAGCATTATGGGCTGGCTTAGGGGAGCCACTGAGAGATTTATGTTTGTCTTTATTTCCAGTACCACCTCACTCTGGGCCTTTCCTCTCATGCCGTGTGATATACTGTCCAGTCAATAAAAGAGAAAAAAAAGTCTCGAAAACAAAAGGCTGTGTTTTGGAGTAGAACCAGGCCATTCAAGCCTGCAAATGGGTTTTGAGCCACCTATTGAGGAGCCCCAGCGTGAAGTAGCCCTTGCATCCACTCCACACTTGGGGGGAGAAAGAGAGAGTAAAAGAAGTGTATAAGACAGCACATAAGTCCCAAGATGAAGGAGTGTGTAACAGTGACAATGCCCTTCAGGAAGGTCCTTAACCTGGCCCACTCAGGCAGTACTAACTCGCTAATGTGCACTGTATGAAAAATGTAAGTGGCTTAAATTGCATTAGATTAAAGCAGCCATGAAGCGAATAACTGACAGAATAAAACAATAAGTCTCAATGGGAGTAGCACCAGCGGGGGAAAAAAAGCATGTGGCATGTCGCTTTAGTCCCCGGGCCTGCTGCTGCCGGCTCCACGCTGCCGACAGCCAGTTGGACACGCGCCACAGCCAGGTGTAGGGGATTTTATGCTTGTTACCTTGTCCTCTGTGTGAATATTGAGTTAAATTACAATCCTATAACCTCAAATGTGTTCTCGCGACTTTGTTTTTTATTTATTTACTGTACCTCCACGGCAGTTTATATCACAGTGGCGCCATGTGGCCGCGACACACCTGAAAATGGATCAAAGTGCTGCATTGCATTTTTCTCCCCACCGCTTTTAGTTTTCTGCAGTGCCAGGTAGAACTGTGCTTGGTATGTACGTATATAACACAGCAAATCATAGCCAACTCAGTTTTCCTTTGTCCCCAGCTGTGTCCCTTGATCCCAAACTGCTATGCACCAAGTCGTACAGCGAGGAACCTTGAGGGTAAGCGCAGGATTTGCTTCTCAACACATTTGAGCTTTTTTATACACCCCTCATCGATCGTATACCCCTACAGCGAGTCGTTCTATCAGATTAATAAAAATCACTTTTCATGCCCTCTTTCAAAGGAGCAGTGGAATTTGTCTGACACTGGTGTGAAGAAACAAATGCTGGTTATGTATGTCAGTGATTTGTCTCCGTAGCAGCTCTTTGCCTCTGCACATGTTCTTTAGGACAAGGACAGCAGCACAAGGAGAAACTCCACCCTACATATATATATATATGACATTACAGTCTCAGCTGCAGATGGGATACAATAATGAGACTTCATTAGTGCAGTGCAGCATGAGAGAGTTTTAAATAAGATCAAACAAATGAAATGTGCTAAGAGGATTTCAGAGCGTTGATGTAAATCCTGAGGTTGTGTAATTAAAGACAACTGCATATCTACAACTGAATATTTCACAACTTGAAATAGTCTGTACTTAAAGATGAACTTGAACTTCTATAAAAATAACCTTTTGTCTCTTGTCAAGTATCACTATATCCAAACATTAGCACATGAGGCAGATAATCTGGGCAAAGAATCCTTCTCCTTCTGGTGCTTCTAATGGCATTTGCTATAATCTACTGCAGCTGAAGGAGAACAACTAATCAGAGCCGAGGAGCCTTTAATGCAGCTGTCAATCATGTCAATCACTGCTCGTAAACTGCGGTCAAACTGTCAAACTTGGCAGCGCTGATCAGATATAAATCAAGATTCTGTGACTGGGTTGCCTTTTTCTTACCTCAAATGTTTCCAGAAAGTTTCTGACCCAGCTGCCAAGTTTAAAACAGTTGAGTTGAAACGAAGCACCGCCCACCTGCTCCTCATTTTACAGGTGAACAGTTCACTAAAATATGTCTCTGAAAACATCTGAGGTAAGAAATAAGCAATGCAGTAACAGAATCTTGATTTATATTTCATCAGTGCTGTCTAGCTTCACAGTTTGACCGCAGTTCATGAGCAATGATTGACATGATCGTCAGCTGTGTTAGAAACTCTTCAGCCCTTGCGAATACCAAGGCCCTACAAGGAGGCGGAAAAACATGTCTGTCTCATGTACTATTACATATGTAGATATTATGACAGTTTCAGCAAATATGACATAAAAATTATGTTTATAAAAGTTACCAACTACAACTTTAACTGGTTAGTATGTGTTAAATTTGAATGTATCTCCAGCAGTCACTAATGGGCCTTTTCCACTCTAACTTTTGGCCGTGCTGAGTCAAGCCAAGTTGATTTTCCACTGTCAGTCTAGACGTGCCGAGCCACGCCAAGCTGGGCAAGAGATGGACCTTCTCTGGAGTAGGTCCAAAAGCCAGGCCGCCCACCCTCAAGCAGGTAGCGGTGACGTCTTGCCGACTGCAGCTAACCCCCAACGACCCCGCTTCTTCCCCCCCAAACAAGCTGTGTGTGTTGAGACTCTACTCAACTGTGTCTGCAGGACACCAGAGAGAAAGGCGTTTTTAAAAGCCTCTGTGAGTTCAGCTCTCAGTACGTTTGTAGCTTCTAACTGAATCTCTGTGGTTTGGTCTGGAGTTTAGTTTCTCTCCTGCGTCCTGTCTCCTGTGTTTAGTTGTGTGAAGCTGCTGCTCGAAAACTTCCTTCCTTTGCTGCTTCACAATACAAATTTTTACATAACAAAATAACAGGGGACTTTTATTGTGAGGAATCTATGGGAAATGAAATGTGTTTATCACTGAATTAACAGAACTTTGTTGGCGGCTTTTCTCCAATAAAGGCAAGTCTAACCCCCAAATTCCACCAGATGTGTGTGGGTTGTGTCTATGCTCCAGAACGGCAGCAGAGCCGATACATTTCAATTCTAGTCAATGTGTGTGCTTCCACTGGCTGCAGCTGTGCTACGTTCCGGCTCCGTCACAGCTGCGGCGCTCCGGAGCCCTCCGCAACAGATACGCAGGACTTCTATTTTTGCCGGATGCTGGAGCACAACGCAGCAATTCAGCACAGAGCAGATTGTGCGGGGCAGGAAGTCGTGCACAGAAACAAAATAAAACATCCGGTTAATTTTCAAAATAATTGTGTTGACAGACATTGGAGTATGCAGCGGATAGCTGGACAGCCATTCCGCAACGGACACACATCCAGTGGAATTCCGGCGTAATAATACTGCAGGGAGAAAAGAGTAAAATCAGAATGAGCAACGGTGAGATGTTGATGAAGAGCTGCAGACAACAGGCTCTTACTGCACCTCCCCAAAAGCTCACCTCCAACAAGTAAACTTCTTTTACCTGCCCTGCTGTGGAGAAACACGTGCAGCAAAATAACAGGGAACATTGCCATGCATCAGCCCACTGCTTTTAAACGTCATCAGTCGAGACAAGTCATCATCAGTGAAAGACACACCTTCGAGAAGGTAGCCTTGTTGTAATGGAAATTCAAATCCCCGCTGGATTGACGGCCCAATCTAATCCAAGCAAAGCTCATGACAGTCGAAAAGGGGTATGAAGAGTACCTAAATATAAATAAATATATAAACATGTTTCTGTCACAGCTTTAGTGGCCTATAACTGACAAAAATAATAAAATCAATTCCTTAAAATAGACACCAGTAGGTTAGCTAATTAGAGCAGAGCCCCAATAGTATCATTTACTCAACAGATAATATATCAATTATTGCAACTTCTTATTTTGGCTCAAGAATGAGGCCTCTTGCCTTCATAGCTTAAAAAATGTGTTTTACATTCAACTCGAGCAGCCGGAAATAAAAGTAGTACAGAAAGTCTTAAATCCCTGCAACTGGTAAAGTAATATTCCAGTCTTTAACTACCAAACTAAACCCCCTACACACAAGTTATGATCATTTTGTGCTGTGAGACAGCAAAAATAATTGTTACCACATCTTCAAACTTAAAGATATAAAGAATACATTAGAATAAATTCTGATGATATGGCGTTAGGAGGAGAGAAATGTTGGCGAGAGCAGCAGGGAACCGAGAAAGTTCAGCTAAGTAGGCCAAGATTGGATGCTCCCGCTCACCTTGGGGCTCTGTGTGTGTTTCGGTGGAAGCTCGTAAAACTGTGTGATAGGAGCCCCGGGCATGCCAAAGATCCCCTATCTTCAGACGCAGAAAAAAGCTCTGCAGTCATATCACTTATGTAAAATAGCAATGGAACAGGATAATGAGTGATAACCTCCAAATATCAAATATATACATGAAATGCAAAAAAAACCAAAAAAAAACCAGAGGTTCTTATTTCTGAATAAATTGTTGAATAATGTAACTAGATGTGAACAATGCAATTACCATAATGATATTCCCAATTGAATGCTGCTGCAGAGGTTGTTATTATCCTGTTTTATCTCAATATTTGCTTTACTGATAACATTCTCTAAATATGTTATTACAGGGGGAAAATAATTGAATCTAATGAGTCAATATTAAAAAACAAAAAGTGTATCATCAAATAGATTTTGAGTCGCACCTCCTCCCATTCATCAAACACACTGAAGTCTTGCCTGTAGACTGCGGGAACACAATCAGCTAATTAGTCAGAATACAATGAAAAAGAAATTGAGTATTATCATTAATTTATTTCCAAGTGGAACGGCTTTAGCTTGGTTCATTGGCCAGTTCCCCTTGGTGATCTGATGATCTGAAATGATCCTTTCTTAATGATCTCCTCATAATGATCTGACTAGTTATATATTTGCTCCTCGAGTTGGAGGACCAGTGTCTGTGTTCAGGATGCCACCGGCTCAATGCTGAACTTTGGCATTTTTGCGTAGAACAATACCGACACTTCCCAGGAGAGGAAATTCATATGCTGTATCGTCATGAGGACAAGTTGTCTGTGGCTGAACCCAAATGTCTGGACTTAACCGCACTTTAAGACTTCTGCGGGTGCTGAGGGCTGGTCAAATCCACAATTTTTTAAGTCCATAAGAGGCCTCAAATGGACTTTGTGTTGACTTCTATGGAGTTTGACCAGAAAATTACCCATAATCTGCACAAATATGCATGTGACCATAGTTATTTTTGGAAACTTTTGCTTTTTTTGTTGTATTGTTTCAAGTTAATTGACAAAGAGAGGTTTGAAAAGACACAAGCAATATCATTAACTGAACAATGTGGATTTGTTTGTTAGAGCCTAATCTGCACAGACAAGACATGCAAAGTTTGGTGACTATCACATGAGCAGCTCACGCCTGCCTCACACCAAGCTGCACACCTGATCACATCATCAGACCACACCTGCCTCTCATTAACCGCAGTCAGTATATACACTGATCCACAAACACTAGTCTCCTGCCAGTTGTCTTGTGCCTACCACATGCTAGAAGCCTGCAAACGCTTTGAGAATACTTTTTATAGACCAAAGTTTGACAACCTCTCACATCTAAAGACAATGTGAGTTTTCAGTCACACACTAGGATTTTGCAAAGACTGGGGATTTTGCACAGTCACCGCAGCTGGATTCCCTTTGAGATTTTTTTCCCATCCTGCTCGTGGTGGAAAATAATTGGCCAAACTCCCTTTGAGAAATATTTACAATTTCTTCTGTGTCTGCAAAAACACCTAATTCTAGAAACACAAGATAAAAGGCATTGTGTGTTGACAGTGTTGTTATCAATTCAGCATCAAAGTAATCTATAAAGATGAACAGTGTTTGCATACAAACTTTACATTTTGGATTTAGTTGCCTCAGATTGCTTTGAGCCTCTGCTGGTAAGATGAGCTAATTTAGTGGGAGGAGACTGTGGGAATTGGAGGTGAACTGTTCAAAAAAAGAAGATTTCTCACTAAAATAAATGTTGGCTGGTGGATCAGATATGCACTGAGTTAAACACCGACCCTTGTTCACTCCACAACTCCACCAGTTTCTCCTCCTTTTCCACAGAACAACAGGGTCAAGACGTGTTCATGTTCTTGCACCTTCCCAGAGTCCCCTACATGTTTACTGTCTACCCAGTTTGCTGCTTCCTGTTTGGTGCTGCGGAGAGCGCAGCTAATTGAATAATCATTAAACTTCAGTATTTGCATGAGCCAAGACTGAAAAGTTAAAACAGTATTAAATGCTTGCTTTTGTTGAATTGTCAACATGAAAAAACTGACTTAAGAGCTCAGACTGAATTTTTTGACTTACTTATACCCAACAACTGAGATCACAGGAGCGTGCACTAGCTGAGATTTAACTCCTGTTTTTTTTCCAACATTGAAAATTTGTCTACAAATGCGAAACCGCTTGGAAAATTGTTTGGTGTAAGGCCAGCGATGTCTTAAACGCCTCAATCATGGTTCTGCCCTTGTTCTTCTCTGTCTGTTCATGATTGTTTTTTGTTTTGGGATTTTGCCTCTTTACCTTTATCCCTTCTTGGCCTTCTTTGCCCTTGTTGACTTTCTGCCTGTTGCTGACCTGTTTTTGGAACATTTACCAAGTAAACCTCTCTGTAACCTTACCTGCTCTGCCCCCTAAGTGCCTCAAAGCACCTACCAGCACTCTTGCGCTCTACAGAAAGCCTCATAATTGCTGTTGCTTTGGGTGACGAGGGCTGTGTATGGAGGCTCTGGGAACCGACTGGGATGTTTCTGTTGCTCTGTTGAGTTTTGAACAGTGGAAATCAAGTTTCAAACGTGAGCATCCAATTCTTAGCCAGGTTCTTAGTCTTATTTAGTTAAATAAAATGATTCCTGGTGTAAAATGATGCTGAATTTAAAAAATAAATATTTAGGCACAGTTTGCCTGTGTAAAGATGACAAACATTAATGCTTCGGCATATTTTTTTTTTTTTAGATCAATGAGAGGCCTTTGTAGTAAAATATCCCTCAGCTTAAGGTGTTTTAACTATTCTTCAAGTAAAACTCTGGTATTTTTTGCAACAGCTTGGAACAGTTTCAAACATTAGCCACTACCCAAGCCAATTCTTTTGGGCAGAATGACCCTGGAAACATGAATCAAAGCAGCCTAAAAAATAAGTTGTATTTTCCCTCTCAATAAAAACATCTCTATGAGATCAGACCTGTGCTGAGTCAACTCGAGTTACAGTGTTTCCTATCAGAGCTGCCCTTTGTATTACAACCTTTAAACCGTGTATAAAAACACTTCACTCCCTTTCACATCAGCACTGCCACAAGCTGAGTACATCTCTCAGCACTCATCTAATTATGGGGGTCAGTCAGCACTGCAGAAGGAAGAGGGAAACTTGACAGATTTGCATTCATGTCATGAGTGGAGTTCAGATCATTTGCAAAGCCATCAACTGGATGTCCTTTCATATCCTAAGTCTCTGCTGTCCTATCACTCCTACACGCTGGGGATCTTAATGATGGCTCTCTTATTTGCAGTTATTTCAGGAAATTCAATGACTTGCTTGCCAGGGTCATGAGCAAAATGAACAAGACAAGCATCTTTGAAGATTATGATAATGGAAACGGAGGGCAAAATTGGAATTGTTTAAAAATTCACCCGCACGTTCCACATCTTATTATCCCTCCACTTGGCAGCCTCCCATTTTCAAAGGCGTGATAAAAATACACATTAGATACATTCACTGCCACTGCTATGAAGCAGAGAATTTTATGGCCTGTAAAGTTTGGCATTTCAGGATGAGAAAAATAAACACTCTTCACAGCAAAAACTAAAAGGCACGAATCAGAGATCTACTGGGAAGACGGATGTTAGTCCATCCACAAAATAGTCATTAGGATTTACTCAGCACAGCAGATGAAATACAGTCCTACATCATATAATTTACTCTGGGTTTTGACGCTCAATGCTACAGACGCCCTTAGTGAGAAGAAAATTGAAACCTTCCGTTCTTGGTGGGAGAATGACTATTCAGTGCTTGATACAGCACTGAACTAAGGACCAGATGGTGCAGACTAAAACATACTTTAAGAGGGAGGATGTTGTTTCAAAAGGCAAACTCATGCAAATCAGGTCCACAGTGAGGCTGTTGACTCATGCAATTTCACAGTGTTTACCAATAACAAATTGGAATGGAACATTAATAGTGCTTTCTGAGCAAAACGGCGGATAAGGCTAAATGTTCAGAGGAATGCGTTATTGCAGCTGACCTCAGAACCAAAGTGCTACATTAGCGAATTATGAAAGGTTTAGTAGGTGCCCTGCATGAAATGACTAGCGAGGAAAAGGACGCGTTGACCTCGGAAAATAACACACACATTAAGAAAATGTCAGTTATGGCCTTTGATCTGGGGGAGCTAAACAAGTAGTGACTAAAACATATGCAATTACATCAGCTGGGCAGCCTCTGAGGCCACATGTTCAGCAGTGTCACAGACAGTCTGCCTCACTGCAAAATTATTCATCTCTTTCAGAACCTGCTGTGTCTGTGGTTCATTCTTCTTCCAGACGCTAATTAGAATTACGCTGAATGCATACATTTGATAGTGTTTTTAGTAGGAAACAGATTTTCATGTAAGTTGAAATAAATTGTGGGGCCTTGTGGGCTGTAGTGTTTGAATGTGATCAAGTCAAAGAATGTACTTGTTGACCCTCCTAGCAGAAGGGACCGTTTCCTGTTTTGCTAATATTGCAATTTGGATTGTTCTTGGGAGGTCTAGATATGAATCTCTTTATTGTTATTTTGTGCACTGGGTGCTGTATGTCTACTGTGTGTGTTGGTTTTATTATATAAAAAAGTCACAAATATAAAATACTTGTGCCACTAGACTACATTTATGAAAAATGTTCCCAAACACCAGACTCCTGCACCCTGTTTTCCATCTGGAGTGCAGAATCTAAAGGAGCTTGGAAGGACACGGCAGACTGCAGGGGAAGACAGGTAGGTGTACAGTATGCGGGGGCGTGAGGCAGCCAGGTGCTGTGAAGTGTGAGGCTCTGCCCTCCCAGCTGATGATCAAAGACAGGCATAACTGCCACTGATGACCATGGCTGCTGGCCAGACCAAATGCACAGTGTGGACTGTGATGTCAGCAGAGATGAGCCGTATCAAGGCACTGCCAGCTAGAAAAATACTAATATCTCTCTCAGCACAACAACAAAGTGGATCCGCACAGAAACACAAACTGAATAATGTCTCATCAATTATCTACCAAATCCTTTTGTCTGCTTTTACTAACCTTGAGTTCCCTCATTTAGTCGGTAATGACCGCTCTTTGGTTGCACATTTTAAAGAGGGTTTCGTGGCTGGGGATTACTCAGGATGTTGCAGTGGAATTAGAGAGAGAATATGTCCCTCCAGCCAGTCAGCCAAGATAATGTTAATGATGTCTTGTGGGATCCTCCACTAGAAGGACTCTTGATCTAGATCCAGGGGGATCCACTACGACTTCTGGCACCACTCTGGAGCTCACGATAACTCCTACGATTAATTCTCCTTTAATAGAATTAAACTCTTGATAAAAAACCTTTCCATAGGACGATTATCTCTCATGTCAAGTTATGTGAACATAGGTCCTCTTGGGTATGCAGAGGGTGAGCCTTTCCCAGTTACTGAGAGAGCTTTGTTACAGTGACCTTATAGAAGAGGAAAACAACGTTTGACTGAATAAGGGGTAGATGTCCTGGTGTCCCAGTCCTCTGTTGTGAAAAAGCTTCCCTGTGGACCACATAAGAAAAGACCATTCATTGAATGGAATGCCCCGGGCATGATCTCTCATCCTAAATGCCTTCATATAAAGGAACATTATATTAAATCAGGCCATAACAAAAGCCAGAACTGCCTTGTAAGGCAAGGTCAAGTGTATTTCAAATGCAATGCGATTCAAATGCAAATTGCCTTGAGTTAAAAGACAGTGAGGAGGAATATGAAATACGGCAATGAGGCATTAAAACACAAATTCAAAATGATCTGCTTAAAGGTATACTTCACCTGCCAAATGGCCATTTGTCTATCAATTACTCCCATTGTGTTACCTTGAATTCATGAAGATAACCTTGTTTTTCTTGTATGGTGAAAAGAGAATCCATTTAAGGCGAACATACTTCATGAATTGAAGTAAAGGGGGGCCACGTTAAACAACAACAAAACTAAATCAACACATTTTTTTTTTTTTTTTTTACAAATTCTCACATGACTCCTGAAGTTTAAGTCTTTTTTTCCCATTCACATGATCATTATGTGACGGCACGGGGGTGTAGTAGTTAGCACTGTCACCTCACAGCAAGAGGGTTCCTAGTTCAAACCCAGGGTGAGGGGTCAAACCCAGGGTGGGGGAGCTCTGTGGAGTTTGCATGTTCTCCCAATGTCAGTGTGGGATTTCTCTGGGTACTCCGGCTTCCTCCCACAGTTCAAAGACATGCAGGTTAATTGGCTACTCTAAAATTGTCCATAGGTGTGAATGTGAGCATGAATGGTGGTCTCCCTCTATGTGTCCAACCTGTGATAGTCTGGCGACCTGCCCAGGGTGTATATACCATGCCTCTCGCCCAATGTCAGCTGGGATAGGCTCCAGCCAGAGCATCTCGATTGCCCCCTGGTGGCTATAGGTCATAAAGCCCTCCCTCTCCATGTTCGTGGATGGGACATTGGTCAAACTAAAACCTCAAAGTACACGTCAACATTTCATTTCCCCAAAAATAGTTTCTGTCATTTAAGGTATTTTTCATGTTTGATGCTGCAAGTTCAAGTAAACTTTTTTTTCTAATAAGTTTGGTTTTTATAAGTTACTCAATGCTATAAAATGGAGATTTGACAACTGTGTCAGCCAATCGGTGGGCTCCAGTAAGTGCCGCTGCTCACAATTGGTTGGACAATTGTAGGAGCAGGAAACTTGAGACCGCAGAGATGGCTAGTGTGCGGACTCTGGCTATTTATGACGTCACCAAAACAAGATGGCAGCAGCCATATCCAGGATATTTTAGCTTCACTTCCATACACTGGGGATAAGTGGAGATGCGTCGTCAATACACGTGCCGAGGCAGCCTCAGGTCGCGCTAAAATGCATGTGTTTGGGAGGTACGGAGCATAGCACTGCATAAATAAGACCTGAATTATATTGCAAGAGTATGTGAGAGTAAATGGTTGTTTTGTTATAGTAAAGCTGTTAAATGTAGATCCTGTTTACTTCATTTCACAACAAATGTTTGCTTTTTTTTGCATTCTCCATTCACCATGGGCGCATGTTAGAGAAACAATGATTACTTCAGGAATTCAAGGTAACACGCATTGAGTAACTGAAACAGTATTCTTTACATAGTGCTTAATTCAATCAAGGGCAGAGAGCATGGCATGTTTAAACCTTGTTATAAAGGCAATGTGAAAAGCGAGTCAAAGGATGAGAAAATTGCCATTTTTAAAATCAAGTGGTTTTTGGAATCTGTTGAATGGACCTGAGAATTACTGTGATGCAGTCAGGAAGGTAAAAATGTCTGTACGCAATCTTTGACCATTAAATTCCATTAGTAAAGTCAGCATTTCATGCAGTATTCATGCAACATAAAGATGTATTGACAGGAGCGCCGTATACTCTGTGTGAAGCTTCCACTATGTGGTTATAATGCACCATGTCTCAAAGCCACTGCCTGGGTGTATTCCATTGTCACGGATGACATTCCCTATAGTAAAAGCACTGAGAGATCAATGCATTCAGGGGCACCACCTGTGCCGCGTGGAGCCCCACTAAAAGCCTCTGCGTCTCGTCTGAAGACGGAACTGGCATCCCCGGGGACTCGCCTTACAGCAGGAAGAGGGAACCCCGCCTCCCACCCAGGCATCATAGCTGTGGAATGCTCCAACCTAAAGTCATCCACTGCTGGGAAATCAACGCGACTCCTAGTAGCTATGCTGTCTTTTCTCCTTTTTTTCACTTGTGTGGTTTGAGCAGGCCTAATTAACTTTCTGTAACAAAGGGCTTTGCCACTGTTGCACAGCCTTATTGGGTGAGCTTGCGGCACGATAGTACGAGCTGAATGTCATGCTCTCCTTGGGCCGATCAATCCAGGCGATCAGATATCAGACACCTGAGGGATGGCTCTAGCCACAGATCACTCACGCACAGACTCACACAGGCACGCACGCAATCAAAACACATTGCCAGGCACGGTGCAGGCACGCACACAATCACGGAGAATCAACACTAAACATGCACTGAGCAACGGCTGGGGCCAAGGGCGAGAGCTCATCCGCAGACAGACGTGCTGAGCCGAAAGCTTTTCCCAAACATTTTGTCTTTCTCCTATTTCAGCCATATTATTATCTGCATGTCAGCTTGATGAGATGACTCCCGTGTTGATAAGACCCTCTGTTCAACGCAATTGCTGCACTTGTCACATGCTTACTGACTGAAAATTGTGTACCTTGCTCAAGGTCACAGACAGTGGTTTTCCCCTGGGGGGAGAGGGAGGCAGACGTGCAACTCCCTCTGTTCTCGTGTCTACGCCTTTGCTCGATTTCTAATTGCCTCTGTGAGAGGTTGTGGCCTGTGGGGGGAAAGTGGTACCGACAACAACAACCATTTTGTATTTGCCTGTATTAGTCATTCAAAAAACAATCAGCGATGGTAAACATGCAATTTGCCCTCCCTGGGAGTGTTGATGACAGTCATTCTGTTAGTAGATCATCTGCTGCTAACCTAGAGGGATAACGACTCCCTTTATATAAACCTTTGAAGGGATGTCTCTTACAAAGTTGGGAATAACTATATACACTGCTCAGAAAACTCACTGGGCTCTGGGATGTTGTTCACTGTGCGGAATGAACGCCCCATTCGTCTAAATAACACTTTTGTCATCCTCCCAGCCGTTGCTCCTATCCATCAGTACTTAGTTTCAAGACAGCCAGTCAGTAGAACTCCTTTTTTTCTGCCTTCCCAGCTCAATCAATATGGTTAGAAATAATACATGAGTGGAGCTTGCCTCTGTATCTGTATCTCACCCTTTCTTGGTCTTCCTCTCTGATTCTTTCTCATCCTCACTGTACAATGTGCGGCTGTCTTTTCAACCCTGACCACCTCATTATCCCCCTCCGCCGGTCCTTTTTTCCCCCACCTAACTCTCATTTGCACTACTCTCCACCAAGGCTAACAATACTCTTCAGTGTTTCTGTCATCAGCAAAGTGTTTTCCCTTGACACTGCCATGACTTCTCGTCTCCATTACAACAAATACTCCCATTATTCTCCCTCTGTCTTTCTTTCTCCCCGTTCTCCACTCTCTATTTCTTTTTCCTTGTCCTCCCACTTGGTTTCGTTGAAACGTAGGGGAGTTGACGGGACCCCAGCTATTCTCTGTGGCACGTCCACGACCCCTCTTAGCGGCAAAGGAAGGCTACGGTGGACAGGCTTCGGTCTCCCACTGAGCTGCAGTGCTAATCCGCCTGGGGAATCACATCAAATAGAATTGCCCTTATGTGTCATTTGTTTGAGGAAAAAACCCAGCAGCATGGCTAATAAGCCTTGCAGATGTACTTCCTGTAGGAGATTCACTGTCATTAAATGGCGTAGCCGACTGCAACTACAAATCCTCTGAGAATTCCACCACAAGTCACCAGAGATGACGCGTTTGTTGGACAGTGGTACACAAACACACTCAGCCAGGCTCTTGCGACAGATATTAGGGTTAATTTGCTTGGGTTTTCAGGATAATTTGGCGACCAGGGAAACACTGGTGAGTAACAAGCACTCCAGTGACGCGGGCTGCTAAATCAATCCCAATCTGAGCATGTCCATTTACTCTCCTCTCGCTACACTGCCAACATATTGAGCAAGCATCTTCCTAGATACTGGAGTAATCCAATCAAAATGCATCATGGGGATACCATTATGTGCTCATTTGTACCGCTGCAAAGCATTCTCTTGGAAGAAATATGTAGAAATCAATAACTCAAAACCCTACCCTCTCTCAGCTCGTCCTTTTTAAGAAGTTCAAATTAGTTTTGCAGAGTAAATCAAATGAAAGTTTTGTTTTTACTCTCAAAGCTAAGAAAAAAAAGGCTCCTGCTTATCTTAAGTACGACAGCGGAGTGAATAAGAAGGTCGTATCGTTCAATCTGAGCTTGGGATTTTGTTACACAGTTTAACTGGGAAGAGAATGAAAAGGCAGAAGATAGTCTTGGAGCGCTCGGGAGATGCATCATTTTTGCTTTCTCTCGTTCCCTTTCTGAAGGGAAATGGGCTTAGGAAATTCAATCAGCTTTGGAGAGCCAAAGCTGTATGTGATCCAGCTCCGCCTTGGTGTCTGTGTCCTGCGTACACAAGTGAAAAGAAAACAAACAAACCCCCCAAAAAAAGATCAAACAGAGAGGGGGAAAAAAGACATTCAACCAAACAGCAGCAGAGCGTAAACATAATGCAGTGCCGTTTTAAGAAAGCCACGGATGTCCTGGCTGCATGCACCTAAATTACTCTTTCAGGAAATAGAGACAAAATTAAACTTACAAAACTTTTTTTTTACAAGACCATGTCTTCTCGCCATCTGGCCCAAGCGCTTCAATCTCTGTTACACCTTTATGCTGTTGGCTGAACACAAGCGAGCACTGTGGTATTGATCCAGTCGTATACCCCTTTTATTATCTCTTCTCCCATCCAAAGGCAGCTTTCCGCTTTGATAGCACCACTGTCGTAGAAAAGCATAAATTCTCAAGCCCATTTGCTGTGAGGGGGCGGATAAATGGATGTGAAATCAAGCCATGAAAAGCCAACATGGCATGGTGGGGAATTTTATCCTGAGCTCATTAGGAAAAGCATGTTTCCTTATTCGTGCACCGTAATGTTGCACAATATGCTGATAGAATAATTTTTTTCTCTCTGCCTCCCACATTTTCATGAATGCTTTTTAATTGGGAGTGTTTGTTTGGGCTTTTGTTCTGCAGATATTCTTTGGCATGCTAGCCGTGGGAGAAATCAAGCCTGGCTTCAGCTTGTCAAACTAACAGTGGGCCATAGAGGAGGTGAGGAAGAGGGTCCCGAAGCCTCTCCGTGCTTTGTGACAATAGGGCAGCTGTGTGTCAGGGAGACCAGAGTAAATAGGGCTGTGTGGAGTTACAAAGATGCCCTGATCAAAGGCGTCTCTCTCAGTTTGCTGTCACAGTTTCTAACGTCCTCTCTGTTGCTTCTCTGCCCAGCCTGCCTGGCTGACTGACTGGCAGAGGTACTGGACAAATGTGAACAGAGGATAGCCCCAACTAGCTCTGCCAGATTGGAAATATTAAACTATGATATCAGAGACTTAAAACTATCATATTCTGAGGAAGATTATCGTACATGAGTCATAACCATGAGAATAAGTAGCTGTAAATGTGCATTTTTTTCAACAACGTTTCGAAACGCCTACAAACCTTCCCACATAGATTTTTTTTTTGCTTGTTTGTTTGTTTCTTTTTGGGCAAGCTGATATAGCTATGATGTGTGGAGCTGGCATCAGATGTCAATATGATGTCAGAAAGACGTTGGACTCTTACATCGGACTGACGTTAAACTGCAGAAAATACAGGTTGATGATATTTTAGCATTAGAATTACGTGTTGAATGGACGTTAACATTATGACGTTTTGTAGACATTGGATTTTGTTCTCCATACCTTACACCTAAACATCGGTATTCTACATCAAGATGACGCTGGTATTAAACATTTAGAGGATGTCGAATTTTGGGGCCTTAACAGCACAACTTGAAACCAACAAACATTAACATCTTTCGTCGTCAATATTTTACGAAGAAATTGTTCTGACATTGAATTTCATTCACCCGGCATCACAACATAAATTCAACCAAATACCATCATCCTAGTTGGTCGCCAGCTGGGAAGCTACTAAAACAAATAACTGGGCTTACTGTTGCATTCAAAACGACTCGACTTGAACACAGCATCACAGAGATCATGTGACTAGAGATGCATAAACGTATTTTGCTATCCTGATCATGTCGGGAAATGACTTAAAATTAGACAGCACAGACTAAAACCAACTACGAACTGCCTACTCCACTGAGCTGACTGATTTGTCCGGCTTTGTGACATGAAACAATGATTTCTCAGTTAAAATTAAAATCCACCAATGTGCTCCACAGTGGGATTTATCCAGCCAATCAGCACCACAAGCAGGACTGACACCATTGTCAAGCTGTTGTAAAGTGTTGCCAAGCAGTGCACTGGAACCAATAAGGAATAGCAAGCACTATAAAGTAGACACTGCTATCAAGGCTGTTCTAAATCTACATACCTCATCAATAACTCCCCACATGGTACTTTGTCTTTACTTCACTCTGCTCCACTCTCAAAAGCCAGACAAAAAAGGTATGTTGGCATGGCTACACATCAGTGTGGACTTTTACTAAAGTTAAGCTGCTTTCAGACCTAGAGGTCGCTTGCTTTGGTCTGAATCAGGGATTGATTTTAATTACAAAATTGCATAATTGTCTAGAGTTGGTTCATGTTCTCACGGCAGCATTTACAAGCGCACCAGATAAAATGCCTTGCGCGAGAAAGCTGCTCTTGATTGGTCAGAATTTCTATGCGGGAAAAATCCAGAAAGTAAATAAACGTTGAAGAAGAGTACACTTGCAAGATGAATGCGACACTTTCCAATGTCACAATGGAGGGACAACTACGCAGGTCGATTTTAGTGCTGGTGATCGTGGACTATATTGCTGTCATTGTTTCACACCTGCACCAACGAACCACACTTAGGGAGCAAACAAACTTGAGTTCGAATGAACCAAACCAAACAAGGAATGCTGTGAAAGCACTTTTAGTTTTAGACAGATAAATTAGTTGGAGTGGATGCAACTGAAGACGAAAACGGAGTGTAAGGGATTGACAATCCTGTCTGATATCAGGAAAGTACAGTTCGGCACTTTCTGGTATGACTGATCACACACTGTACAATTATTATTTCAATTATTTAGAGGGAGGGAATTAATGTAAATATAATAATTATTGTACATCTTGCAACACTGCCACCAGAAGAAACAGAAACAGTTTGTGTGTGAGTCTGGACGTGCAGCAGGTTGAATTCACAATCCCTGCAACACATGCTGCCTTTAAGATCCACTGTCGTCTCTTAAGTTTAGAGAAAAAACAGCACAGGTAAGAGACGGTCCAGCAGGCGAACAGCGCCTGTTGTTTTCCTTTAGTGTACCTTCACCATGCTCACCCACCTCTATGTCTGAGAAAACTGTACATGTGAAAAAAGGCCCTGGGGTGCAGTGTTCCAACAGGTATGCTAATAAGATTCACTAGAAGGAGGAATTTCTCTCTTAGCTTTCTTTCCTCATGGATGTGCCATGCCTCAGGGGACTGCTATGCATATATTACATTACTGCACATGGAGGAGTTTGAGGAAGAATATGTATGTGTATGTGCTCTTGCATCTGTACGTTAATGCAGAAGCTCCATGCCGCATACCCTCAGAGAAACACATACCTGCAGAAGATGCTCTGAGGCTCTTGATGTTCTACCTGCCCAAGTTTCATCCCCTCCTTCTTCTCCTTATATATTTATCAGAGCTGCAGGCTATCTCCAATTAGGATAACATCACTGCCCCCTCCACTGTCTGTTTGGGCCCAGTGTGCATATCTTGCCCTCTTTCACACATGAGATCACAGTGAGGTGATGCGTGACTGCTCATGATTGAGCCCTCTTTAGCTAACAGGTGCTATCATCTCTGCAAACCTTCGCCATTGCCTCACACTCATAGTTCCGACACGAGGTGTAAAAGAAGAACAAATGTATGAATTATCTGATCACAAAGAGAGGCACAGTGTGAAATCCCACACATAATTGAATATGGGCTTTTGGATTTCAGGATATGAGCAAAGGAAAAGTGCTGAGTATCAGAGACGGAGGTGGCTTCCTGGATTTGTGTAGGCAAACCCTGGTGATTTCCATAACTGTTGACCCGTATGGAATTGTCTTAAAAACATGAAATCGACACTGCATCGTGATGAATGAAGTGCAGCTTTTAAAAACCGCTGTCCTTGAATTAGGACAGGTGTTGGGAGTGTTTGGTCCCAACAGGCTCCTTAAAAAGCCCAGAAATAACCCAGTACCCTATTCATTTATCAGGATGACACGTCTCTATTGGCTTATAATTTTAAGAGTAGAGGGGTGCTCCATAAATTTTACAAGATGGCTGGTGAGAGCCTGGCTGTGTTACCTGGACAAGGTTTAAGAGCTCCCTCTCGCCATGTCCTCCTCCTTATCACTCTCTCCACTTCTCTACAACATCCTCCTCCAGGTTTTGCCTCCGCTTCCCTCCCTCCAAATCACAGTCTTTGCACCTGTAACCTCTGGGTGAGAGATGATTACACCCTCCGAAGCAAAAATTGAACCGAGAGCTTGGCCCTGACCTCACTCGCACACCTCCACCGCCACCCACCTTGACTTGGGAACACCAAAACAAGAACCCTTCAACATAGGTGTACGCCTGCAGAATTAAAAAAGGACAGTAAATAGGATTTGCTGCATGAAGCACATGAAATAATTAAGCAATGTCGGTACATCTTCACAGCTGTAAACCTTTTGTCCATTGATAAGCACATCACTCCTCAACCTCCACCACCCAAACCTGCCTAGAGCTAGCGGGACAGTGAACCAAAGGCTGCAATTTCTAATTCACTTACCCTCAGGGCTAAATGACGGGTAGCCAATGTCCTGTTTCTCTGCATGCTATATCTCCCACGGAGTTGTCAACAAACTCATTTTCCCCACTAGAAAGAATCACAAAGACTTTGTTGGCCAACTGAGAGAGCGGTGACGGAGAAAAAGAGAAGTAGGTATAAACAGTGAGGGGAGATTGAGGTTGAGGGCAAGAAGAAAAAAAATGGGGAAAAGATGTGATGGATTGAAAAGAAGGAGAAGGGCGGTTTGAAGTGAGACGAGATAGCGTCAGGCTGGGGGGAGGGAAGAGGAGAGAGAAAAAGGAGGGGCGATGGGGGGGACACTGAGAAAGCGACACACTTTCCGGGCTTATTTACACGTAGCTGCCAGTATGACAGGTAATTTGGGCAAATTCTCCACAGAGCCTGCAGCAGACGGCGGGGGGATAAAGACGAAAGGATAGAGCAATAAGAGAGAAAAAAGCAAAGGGAGCGGGGGGGGGGGCGGCACTGAGGGGGACGTGCGCAGACTACCTGACACGGCCTGAGTTGGGTCTGAGAGCAAGACAGCAAATGGGTTTCCAGATTCCAATCAGAGGAGAGGGGTGGGATAGGAGGTGGGGGCGAAGAGATGGAAGGAGGAGGGTGAAACAGGGGCGGAAGTCATCCTGTTGACAGAGTTTGATCATTTTATTTATCTGCAGCAAGGAAGAGATATCAAAAGCACTTTTTAATTCAATTTCTCTTTGCCAGTTGAGACTGAAAGATCAAGCAGAAGGCAGGAACGGATGAGGCAAAAGAAAAGGGGGGGAAAAAAATACATATCCAGATCTCCCGATTTATTCAGGCTCTGATTTATTCACTTGTTTGTCTAACTCGTGCTTCGTGTGTGTGTGTATATGTGTGCTTGTGCGAAGGCAGGTGTGCATGCTTCTCAGTACACTTCACGTAGGGGTGAAGCATGCCTGTTAGACTGTATTTATAGAAAGCTCTTGTTCTTGTTCGGCGTGTGGCTGTCTGTCAGTGCTCAGAGCCAATTAGAAAACACTTGTTAATGGAGCAACCGCTCCCCTTCCCACTCGGTGTGGGTGTGCATGTGCCTGTGATGACTTTATTCTCCCTCACAGTGACAGCAACAGAGATGTGGACGACAGAAACGGAGATAACGATGAAGGGGATAACGAAGTATTTGTCCCCCGTGGGTGGAGGCCTCATCATGGGTGGTGGAGGGGGGTTGCACATTGCTCTGGACCCTCTGCTGGCTTCCACTTCCTGTGGTGACTCATGCTTTATAGGAGCTTCCCCTGTGTTGACCTTTTAACCCTGCGTCCTCCTGTGCTTAAAGCCTCGGGCATCGCAGATGTGACCCACGCTTCTCTTGACACACACGTACACGTGACAACGCAGCCGTGAGTGCACACATTCCCACTGCCGGTAGACCAGAGCGGTGTGCAGCAGATGAGTATGCCTTTCTGTTTTGTTATGTTTTTTTTTCTATTGTGTCACGTTCAACGTCACAGACAGGCCAGGAAACAGGTTAATAAACAGAAGAAAGCAGCATGAAAGGATGTGGAAATTCTTACTCTTTCTCTCTCTCAGACTCGGTGTTGACTATATTTTGAACGATGTTGGAGACTGATGGTTTTTCCTGGTAGCATGTCATTGCATTGTGCGGGCAAAGGGGCCAAAATGAGCACTTGCACTCAAATGTCATACATCCATCACTGCCAATTGGAGCCAATCAATGAATAATAAGTCATGAGTCATTTGACCCTGGTGTGAAGGCCGTTTCTCACCGTTTCCATTAAATACAAAAGCCAAAAGATGTTAGTGGGTGTTAATGGGGGTTTTTTTGTCCAGGGGAAAAGGAGCTATTTATGAATCCTCCCGTGTGCATGCACAACCACAGTCCTCCTGACGTCAATCCTTCTGCCAGGACTCTGGATTCACTTTGATACACACTGAGAACAGGCCTGGTTATTTGCAAATGTGCATGACAGCAAGGTACACACACTTCGAAGTGTGCACAAACACATGCACAAACACACCACCCCTCCAATTCAAGAGCCTGCATCCCTGCTACACACCATCTGCACCCCAAAACAGTTATGACATAGCGAGAACAGAGGTCCAGCACATAAAAATGAAGAGACAGGGACAAACTGAATGAAAGAAATGGGGGAAGCAGATGGGTTGAGAGAGGAACACCCAAAGGAACAGAAAGAGGGTGGGTGGATGGTGGGTTTGAAGAATGAGTGCAATGAAATATAATCAAAGACAGTGAGAGAAAGGATTACCTCCTTTGCTTCAGTGGAGTATGTAATTGTGGTAAAAAAAACACAGTGACTCGCTGTGACAACAAAACACAATTGTGCTGCAGAGAGCCAAGTGTGATGCTGGGAATTAGCGGCAGTGATAAAGATGGAGATAACAGTGAGAAGATGGGGAGGAAAGATTCGGCTGATTATCAGTGTTGATGATAACAGTGTTGGTGGTTATCATAATGAAGGTGGTGAGGATCAAACGTGGCATAATGTCTTGATGATATAACAAAAAAAGATGACTTGATTAAAATTGCTACTGATGCCAGTGATGATAGTGGTATTTTGTTGGCACAATTTTAATCACAGAGATTCTAGATTTTACATATTCTGCCATAATTCAGTACAGCAGGAAGGCGGTTTTGCATCACATAATTCCCTTTGGGGTTTTTTGCATTGTGAAACGCACTCCTCCATACGACTTCATGAATATTCAACCACCAATACTGCCCTGGGGTATCAACACTGGTGTCACTCATTTGCTTTTATTTTAAATCTAGTATGACTGCTAACCCTAAAAATTAAATTAGGGCTACATGGTCATTTTATACCTACAGAAGCAAATTATTTTAAATTTAATTAACTTTAAGCTTTTAAGCTTTTTTCAACCTCTTTCCCCTCAGTCGGTGAAGGTCCTACCCCAACTCTTGTCACCCATACTGATGAGCTGTCCACCATCTAGCCTGAGGCTGAGGTAACCAGCATCCATAAAGGCCAGCACAGGTGTGGAGGAACATGAAAAATGGAAATAGGCAACATCGATAAATAATTTCACATTTGTTAACGAGTTCTGCTTGTGTATGTTTGGCCCAAGGGCCAAAAAATGGTTGAACTTTTAAGCTAATGCCATCTAGTGGTGAAATCCAGAAAAACTCCAGTGCCAGAGAGTATTACAGGCTGATTAGAGGAAGGATTTCTACTCAGGGTCCCTTGGTATTACAAGAGGGTTATTACATTGTGTTGTCTGGATTGGGGGTATCAAATGTTGTGAGTGGGGAGGAACTCTTGTCTGTTAACATCTGAGTCATGTTGTATGATTATTTGATCCTCATACATGCAGGGAATCAAATTCTACTGTGTAAAAACCTGTTTTCACAAACTGGAGCTACACCAGTAAGGGTGGGGGAGGGCTGAGACAGACAACAGTTAAAAGTGTTGCGATACTTAGAGCTAATATAAGGTTTCTTTACGTAGACACACATTTCAAAACATGAGGAATAATTGCATTTTGAAATGGGATCTGGGGGTAATCACATGACAGCTTAAGGTGCAATGAAAAAAAAAAAAAGTCACTTGGATAGGACCCAGGGATGGATGAGTCATCTTTCCATCGGATTTAGGTTTCACCTACTGTACTCCACACTCCATCTGTTTTTGTCTTCTGCAAAGCATTTTGTATTGAATCATTCTGTGTGCAATGTGCTATAAAAACACATTACTGTTGTTAATTAATAACCACATGCACAATGTTTTAAATGGTTCACAGCTGAGAATGTTCGCATGCACAAACAGGATCAAAAACAGATTACTGAGGCATGAAAACAATTTTTCATTATTTTAATGTCAAATTTTGAGTGTAGATTTCAGATACAAGTGTATGAACTGATGATACGGTCTTGCTACCTCTAACTGAAAGCTCTGTAAGGTGAGTCGCGCACTGGCGTAAACAAAGCTTTGATTAACTGGTCTTTACTTTGACCCCAATCTTAGGAAAAGCCCAGATATGGCCCAACTCTGCGTTGCTTTACACAGGTAATGTATGGCAAGGTCATCCGTCAACCCTGTGTAATTAACTGGGCGGCCTGAAAATGCGCCTTTAGGATACCATTAACCCGTGGTAGCCTAACAAGGCTGTGCAAACACAGACTAAATACACCAGCAAACACACATCTGTGAATAGAGTGAGTGGGAGAGCGGAGAGGAAAATCCATTTCATGAATATTGGATTTCATTATGAGGGTGAAGAAACAGCTTTGCTGTGGATCATTCTTTAATGACCCAAAGTCCACATGCATGAATCTTTTAGTAGAAGCTGTCTGTTTGATATGGGGGAAGGAATAAGAGAATTAAAAAAAAGAAGGGAGAGCTGCTTCCCCAGTGGGTTTTGACGGACCATGAGACGAGACCAGGTTTGAGTACCTGGATCATGGACTCAGACTACTTTTTGGACAGGTGGGTCATCCTGTTGCAAAACAGAAAGAGGCCAAGTGGGGATTCAGATCTCAGACAGGGTCATTGCAGTTTCTTTTATTTATGGAAACCTGCAAAGAAGAAACTGATTTTAGGTCCAGATTTAATGTTTGTGTCAAACCTTATGACGTGACTTATTTTGTGGATGATTGAAGACGGTTTTATTTCTTTGTTCAAGGTTTGTTTTCAAAATGAGAGTAGAAGCTTGCCACTGAGAGCCTCTCCTTCCCTCCAAACTGATTCTCACTGATTGGCCAAGAGGTCAAACTCCTCACTTTGCTCCTCTCTCCAGCCACTACTCCACTACCCTTCAGTTTGATTTGTCGCTAGCAATTTACAAACAACTCACCTTTCTGACCAGGGCAAAATTTGCACAGACCCAATTTTCCGAGCGTGTGACACAGAGATGTGTGTGTCTCTGTATGTGTGATTTGTTTGCTAACACTTAAATATTTCCTTTGTGTCTTATTTTGGAAACGGAGGGCTGTCATATTCAATACATTTAGTCCTTAAAAGTTTTATTTTCACTCCAACAAATTCTCCTTCCATCAATCAGTGACTCAGAGGTGATTGACATTATGATGAGTAATGACAAGGAACACTGGTGAGAAATCAAGCTAACATTTAAGGGAACATGATGTAAGCTAATATTAGTCAGTGCTGCTGAGCTGATTTGTCACCTTAAGTTATGTTGTAAAAATCAGGGTTTTGTGGTTATATTAAAGCGCATCTGTATTCAACGACACAACCCAGAATATCTGAAAGGGAATATATGAGATCAAAAGGCCAGTGTGTGCGAAAGATCAAAAGCTTACTGCTTAAAGCCAATACGGGGAAATTAAACCTATTATTTATCACTTGTAATTACAATAAAACCCACATTAGTAGCTTTATTAATTTTTTTTTCCTGCAGTTTGAGGGAAAGCAAGTGTTTGCCGATTATGAAGCTACTTAAAATCAGCAGCTTCAACTGAATGCGCAGGTGGAGTAACACAGGCATGAAATGAATGTGGCAACCAACCTGGCAGATCTAATAAATAAAACAACCAACCACAGCCAGACACAGCCCTCCATATGGTGTGCTTCTGTGTCAACCAACTCTATCTAGCTCATCCATCCTTTGTGCAAAGCACAGTCCATCCCAGGAGTGGCCTTACCCTTTCCAGCCCAGCCAATTACCTCCTGTAATGCAGCATTCCTCTCACATTCCACTTCCTTACATGCAGGAGCCATTACAGGTGTTGCCGCACCCTAACTTTCTGTCAGACTGGATTCCTCAGTTCCCCAAAATCTGTTCAATGTCACTCTGACTTTGCGGTTTGTAACAGGGGGTCCAGGGCCTCTGTAGGGTGTGTCTGTGAAATTGTTTCTACAATGTAATGTACAATGTTCACTACAAATGTAAAATTGAGAATATTATTTTCACAGTGTGTCCGCTCCAATACACACGGACCCCTCACTGGCTTTCTAACAGCAACATTACAGTCGGTTCAAAGGAGCGCCAAGACAGAATCACTGCAATCATGGATCACATCTGAGTCTATGAAATGGTTAGCAAGTGAACCTCAGTCTGAGGCCAGCATCCCTTTTAGTTTAATAATGAATTTATAATAATAATCATAACCCAATATTAAATGCAAATCCTGTTTGCACAAACTTTTGTAAGAGAATAAAAATATGTTACCAATCGTTAGCAACATGTGTCAACTTTTGGGACAATAGAGATTTCTTGAGGTACCATCATACCATTTGTTGTTATTGAAGAACAGGTAGCACAATGTGTGGTAGCCTCGACCACCAGTGAGTGAATGGGTGAATGTGACGTAGTGTAAAAGCGCTTTGAGTGGTCGGAAGATGAGAAAGGCGCTATACAAGTGCAGTCCATTTACCATTAACCATATCGTATATCAACTTTTTTAGAAATTGGACCAGGACCTGAGCTTTTTGTTTTTCTGTGTCAACACAGGTGTAACTCTTCATGTTTTTTTTGTTTTTTTTTCAGCAGCAACTTACTGAGTTTCAGTCCTGGGTTGGTGAATTGATCAGTTGATCAGATTGCGGTTGTATCGATCAGAGCTGTTTAGGTTGATGGATTAAAGGAGCAACTGCTGCAGATGTGAGTGAAGGCAAACTTTCTGTTGCTGCCATTCAACAGGTTACACCCTGTGCTGGACTGCAGGGGGTGTGGTTTCCATGGGAACACAGCCAGTCTAATTCAAAGTAGTTTGAAAAAACCCCGATACACACTAAATTGAGTGCAATGTTGTTATAAGAAAGAGAGCGTTCTATTTCTATATGAAGGTTAAGTTCCACTTTCGCTACGCTTGGCACTCTGATGCTCCATCTGTCCCCAGAGTTCGGTCTGCACTCTGAGACTGTGGTGCTCTGACTAATCCAATGGTATACATATTCCAACAGCACTGTGACTGAGTGGTTGTGCCAGAGTGCGCTCTGAGTGCTCAGAGTGACCATTAACAAATACGCCCAATGTGTTCGTGTGTGCAATATGTTCATTTTGTGTTATCATTTAACAATTTAAGCCGGTACAAAATAAGGCCCCAGTCACACAGAAAGCATTTTGCAGGTTACAAAATGCGAGGTGCACTGCGCTACCTTTTTTCTTTTTAATTGAATGCCACTAGAAGAGAAGAAAAAAATTCTTGCTGCGCCTTTTTATTGTTGTCAGGCAACCACTCCAGCACATTCTTACACTAACCTTTCCATATAATCAAGCTACCATTTTTCCCCCCACTAATTAGTATCTAGTCCCGAAAATGTTGAGGCAGAGGGTACTTGCTGTAGCTCTGGTTGAGGGTGAGAGGCTGTCACTAAATAGTTTGTTGGGCACAGGGAAACGGAGATCTGTGTGCGTACATGAGAGTCTAAAGAAGAGAGTGGATCATGGGGAGTATCTCCAGTCGGTCCGGGAGCTTTGCTGCGATGATGGCCGTTTCCAGGAATATTTCAGGATGACTCACGGGCAGTTTGACAGCCTGCTGCGGCCATAGAGCTCTGTGTATCCAGCAGCTGCTACCACCAGTTTCTCCTCTATCGTTTACCAACTGTAAACTTGTTGTCGTGACTATCACTGAAGGCCCGCCTCTCAAATCATCTGATTGGACAATGAAAAAAGATGACTACAAAAGAGATGATGTGGGGCGCTTTTCCACTCTTAGCTGAAGTTTTTTCTACTCGAGAAGTTCAGAGTGCTCCAGCATAAACGGCAGGTGCTTAGAGCGCGGAACACGAGGTGCATCCCAACGCAGAAAACGCAAGCAAAAAGCTTCACTCTTATTAAAAACATTTACAAAAGGGCACCTCCAGCTGCTAAAACGCTTTCTGTGTGGTCAGGGCCTGAGGCAACCTTAATGAAAAATGAACAGAATAAAATGGCATGGTTTTGTCTGATGTAATGTCAAAGTCAAATACAGTTTGATTAGTTTATAGAAAACTCTGTATTATATATATATATATATAACTATTGCTATTATTTTTGTTGCGCCGATAACATCCACATTGCCCTGCCCTCTGTGACTTCAGCCTGTCGATATGGAGAGTATATTCTCCAACATCTTTGGTGATATACTATTCACATGACAAACTATTAGATGGTGTCATCTTTTAACGAGCAAGGCCTGAGTTATTTATATCATTCCCATTAAATTTGCTGCAAAGGACAATGGCGGGCACCGCAGCAGGGGACGCACAGCTTTTGTTACCTTATGAGTTGTGAAGATGTGATATTCTCCAGGTAATCAGGCCAGACCTCTGAGGGTTGACAGCTCTGACGGTACTTTTTTTATATCACATATGTCCATGTCCCTGGAGGCAACAAATTGCCCCAGTAAAAGCAAACAGATGGCCTTAGGTTGCTCGCTTGTGTCTTTAAGTGTGAGCTGAGAGCAGGAAGTAGCAATGGGTGAGTGGGCACAGTCAGATGGCCGGGGGGTCCCCGGGGCTGAGCACCAAACCATAACTTATAGAACACAAACTGGCTGGGTTTTTACATTATAATAAATGTGACGCTACTGTAATGCAATTCTATCCACTTCTATGTTTGACTGTGTAATTGCTGTCCTCTGAATTGAAATGTTGCAGTTTCAAAGACACAGTATTTCAAAGCCATTCAGTCTACAGTATATGGCTTGACAACTCGTGTTGTGCCATCTTCGCGTTCAGCCTGTACAGCACACTGAAAGAGAATCTCTGCTCATTTAGAAGTCCCTGCTTTAAGAAAAAAAAAAATCACTCCGCTACATCAAACTGTACTGTCAAACTGCTGACAACGGACATCTATATACTTGAGAATAAAAACCTCGCTGTGATGAAGGGAGCAGAAATGAAACATTAAATAACAGACATTGGCTAAAGCGTTTCTTATTCAGTGCATGATATCAAATATATTTGCTCAAGTGCATCGTATTCAGCACTATACCAAATTTAAGAAGCAAAACATGCTTTAATCAAGTGCAATCTATTACACATATGATGTCATTGCTTTAACAGTCTGAAATAATTGAACCTTAAGGCAAGTCTTCCCCCGCCATCATAACTCTTCACATTAATTCACCACACAAAACCAGTGTGGTTAAAAAAATCTAATTAAAGGAAAATCAATCGCAGCAGCAGAAGTCCTTCCAACATTTTGTATTTATAAATGCTTCACAGGGCTGACTTGATTTTTATTTTATTTTTTTGCTAAAACTTTTTGCACTGACGTGGATAAGCTGCTATCATTCTTTTCTCTTACCTTCAAAAAAAATCTTAATAGAAGCCCAATGTCAATATGACTTGATCATGATGGATTCAAGAGAGGATCAATCACGTCGGCCTGATTGAGAAAACACCTGCACTGTCTGCCCCACATTTGTCATGTCTGATTTAGCTGCCTCCCCGCAGTATACAGATCAATTCTGATTACAGCTGTCAAACCTGAAATAACAAACAAAGGTAACGGCAGGTTTGATAAAGCAGATATTTACGATAAATACGGCAACATGAAGCTTAATAACAAGTGGTGAGTTGGGTTGTTTATCTTCTATGCTTCAGATATCAGCTGATTTAAATTTCAGTACTGTGGGTCTTGCTCTGACAACAGGCTGATTTTATTTTGTTGTTTTGTGAAAGTCTTCTTTTTTAATCTTGAACCTTTTCATGTTTTATTTTGTGTTGGTGGCCTCTCATCACATCATTACTCAGTCTACGTCTAGATTTTTCATCTCATAGTACCATTTAAAGGCACCTCAATCACTGAATTTTTTTTGTCCTGTCGATCGCAGCAGACATGCATAACGGTTTTGATTTTAAAGAGGCAGTAAAACAGGTTCATTGCAACATAAATCACCAACTTCATTTCTATAATGTCAACAACTCCAATAACTCTTACTGTGTCTTAAAAGTACAGCGGTTGTTGTCAGGTATAGATATTGACTTGTCAGCAAAAACATGTTGTATTAGAGTACTGTTGCCCAACATTAAGCAGCTAATTGCCCTTTTCTGACACCTTCATTATTTCTTAATGGAATTGGAGGTCTGCTGGCCAGATAAAGGTCACATCGATGCAGTCAGTTCCCACTTGATGGGGAGAGAGAGTGCGATGTTCTGCTGCTGTGACAAAATGATTTCACAGAGTCATTTCTAAAGGGGAGATCTTCTAAAATGCTTTTGTTTTTATGAGCTAAACTGACTGGGCACTTCCAGCACTACGTATTTGATTGGTATATCAAACCTAGCATTAAATGGATACTTGTAATTTCCAACCAGCTTTGTATCATAACAGTTAGGGGTGTAATGATCCATCGATCTGGACTGATTTATCGATTCAGTGATCAACAATCCAGTATCATCAATGCAAAGTGAAAACATCGATCTATATTGTCACCTTCAGGATACCCTTTTATTTTGAAAGTCTGCGTCACCATCAAACAGCAGCAAAGAGAAAGAGATGAGGGTAACATTATTTACTCAGAAATAAATTAGCAGTGTGGAAATATTTTTAATTTTGGAAAGAATATGGGTCAACAGACAAAGCACATGACATCTGTAAACAATACAGTTACAAGATAAAACGCAACGTAACACTACCTGCCTGGTCGGCATCTCCTTCTGTTAACTTCTCACTACAACAACATTGGCAACTTTATTTTAACAATGTATGATACAGTGACTTTAACCAGTGGTGAATAAGAAAAAGTATAAATAATACATGTCATTTTGTTATGAATGGAGGAAAGTCCGCTAGCTGCTAGGCTAATTTAGGCAATGTAAACACACTTGAGCTAATCATGGTTGACTAGCAAAAAACAATTGACATGTCTATGAACCTTTACAGTTTTCACAAAGCATTTATTGGTCCAGTGCAGTGCATTCTGGTAGTTGTAGGTTTTCTACCTCTTGAGCAAAAGCAAAATGCCTCTCTATTCATGCAGCACCAGTTTTAAAAATATTTGTGTCTTTCTACTGCATAGTCAGCCCAGGTTTATGAAAGGATAATCTTTTCTGCAGTGAAATACTTCTTTAACCCAGAACAGTCTGGGGATATTGTGTTGCGGAAATGATTTTCTGTTGATACACTTACATGCGTTCTTCTATTGGAATAAGTGCTGAAAATAGGAGTAAACAGTGGCTTAACAAGGACAGAATGATGAGGAATTTTAATTGGAAATTTGACTTGAATCTCTGGAATAATATTATGCATTTTAATGAGTCCAATTTGGCCAAATTCTTTCAAATGTAGTGCTGCTCTAACACAAGAGGAAATAATTGACATGTGTTTTTTAAAGTGAACCACAGCCTTGAAATGTCTGAAGTAAAATGATACATGAGTGGAATTTGGGAATCATGCTGGCACCCCAAGAATGATATTACAAAACAAATTAGACTAGCACTATTCACCCACATCCCTCAATGAATGAAGGAACACAATGTGATTGAAGCACAATTTAGAAGCACACCATATCCTTGAAATGTCCTAAATAATGTCTGAGCTGAATATTGCGCTCACAACCGCCCCATGCAGGTCCAAGCACTAATGGAATTTCACTCACTGCTTTGCAAAACTGGGAAAAGTAGCACAGGCTTTCAGCATTATCCAACCCCACATCTAATTAGTGAAATATCATAACACAATAACACAGCAGCGTCTTCTCCCAAACCCAATTAATGGTCTATTGCAGCAGAAACGTTTGATGAAATCTCACCTAACATCCCAATTACAACAATAGGACCGTAATATCACAAATTTGATATTTTGTTCAAAAAAAATATTCCTGTGATCTTTTGCTTCAAAATCTGTACAGTAACTTTTAACACGCGATACCCGGAGGATGTAGTGAAAGGAATCAAAGACACTGGAACATTTCCTTAAAGTCCATTTATGGGCTGTCACAGCCAAATCCTTGGTGAAATTCTCCTTAACTGAGTCTTACTGTCAGGATGTCACGCTAATATGGACACTTTATTACAAGAAAATCCCAGCAGCACCTTCCCAGCTGGAGCTGGAGCCGCGTGCCGGCCTTAAACGAGAGGACAATTGTGGCATATCTCTAAATCTCAGCATAAGCTCTGAGGGAAGGGCAACGACTACGCCAAGCACCGACTTCCACTGGGCATCGGCATGGTTTGTTTTCCCTAATTATGTGGCTTTATGAATAGCAACCAAAACATGTACTGTTAGTCTTTGATTGCTGTGTGTGCTGGCAATTTTAAAGAGTGTCTAAATATAATATTTTATGTAACCTGTGGATTCTTGACAAGCTCCAAACCACTCATTATGATGTGGGCACACTGCATGAGCGTCTTATTAGAGGTGTGCTGTCTCGCTGGAATGACTCCCTAACCAGTGGCGGATCACATTAGCACCAGCTCCTTAATGCCGCAATATCACACATCAAGTGACCCTGAAACAATTTTACTACTCCCACTCACAGCAATATCACCCAAACACAGTTTTCATTGGCAGGATAAACCTGCCATGTTTTTTATTCCACCTAATCATCTGCCTGCAAAATCAATCCATCTCGATCACTGCCTGTTGCGGGTCTTTGAATCCCTCCTCCCCCTTCCTCCCTCACACCATCTGTCTCTCTTCCCTTGCTTCCTCCCAGCAGCCCTCCTTCAATCATTTTTTCATAACTCCTCCATCTCTCCAGCCTGTCCACCCTCATAAGCTCTCTCTGTCTTCTCCACCCACCCCCCCGCTGCCTCTCACTCCCTGCATTAAACATACATACCACACTATACACTCTGCATGTAAGGTGCGTCTTTGTGTGTGCAGATTTCACGGCAATGTGAGAAACATATCAGCTAATGATTGTGGAGCATGGTGGCATTGACACCGGCCACGCCTGCAGCAGCAACACGTTAGCCGTCTCAGCTGCTGACCGGCTCATTATCATTTAGAACTGCTCGCTGCACAAACTACACACCCACACGGTCTGTCGCTAACTCCTGACAGGAATTAGAATTATGTGAAAGTCAGGAAGAGAGAGATTCTTACAGTCACTATTATGTAGTGCCAAAGTCCAGGGACCCAGCCTCTCATATGCCTTTTTTTGTTCCCATAGGAGACAATGTTGGTATGTGGTGCTCGTTAGCACATCCCGTGTCGCTTCTCCACCCCTCACTCATGCCTTCTCTCTCTGTCTATTAAAGTCTGGGACACAATTATCCCCATTCTCTGTCTCTCTCTTTCACCCTCCATCTCTCTCGCTCACTGTGAATGAGAGTCTGGAACACAATTACCCCTGTTCTCTCTCCCTTTCTTGCACTTTATCCATCCCTCCCTCCCTCTCTCTATCTCTCTCCACCTCTTATGGCTTCAGGAGGAGTCTGTGAAGGGAGCAGCTGCTGAAATATTTATTGATCTGTTTTCCACAGTTTTATTTATTTCCCTCTCTTCCTTCGTGCCCTCCCTTCCCCTCCGCGAAGACCCAGAAACACCTCCAGCACCATGAGATGTCAGAGGCGGTGGAGGGGCTGAAAATCCACAACATGAAACCATTATTTAGCTTTTGTTGCGCCCAGTAGTTTTACCTGTGTAAACAAAACAAGAGGATGGGATGAAGGCAAATGTGAGAACAACAGCATCAGCTAGAGCGAGAACAGATGCGGCACAGATTGAGCCGTGAGACAGGTGGATTGTTTGGCATATTTTGATGCCGGCATCCGCTGCAGGGGGTTGTTGACAGGAAACACCAAGGTGCTGCTCTTTTTTTTCGCGGTGTAAAGGAAGTTGTACACAACTGCAGGCTATTGAAGTAGTAGTAGTCATGGCAACAATGCCCTGAGCAATTATAATTACAATGGTAACAGTGTTAGTACTGGACTAAATGGATTCACTGATGAATCTGACGTTATCTCTGCGTAATTAAAGGGCTTCCGTGCTATCGTATGTCCCCGTGGTAAATATCAGCGCAGTTAACCGGGAGTTTTGAGGTTACTCCGACGGCGAGCAATTCAGCAGTCGTTTGAAACTAATGTTTTTCTCCAGCCTTCTGTCGTAGCACAAATGATTAAACTTGCACACACCCACATACACACATAAGGGAAGTATCACACACATAAACACGCACACACTGAGACACAAAAACGCACGCGCGCGCACACACACACACACACACACACACACACACACACACACACGCAAAAAGCTAAGTCCCATCACCAGGCATGGCCTGCATTAGTGCCTAAGCCTTTTCCATTGATTTGCCGGCGAGCTCCTTGTCTTTTGGTAATGAGGACAGGGAGAGAAGCGGGACCCTCGTCCCTCCCGGCTCCCCTAGGACAAGCCGCCTGCACTAATCTGAATTGTGTTTCCAATGATGCTAACTCCCTGGCACAAAAAAGACTAGAAGGAAGAGGAATAGAGGGAAAAAATCACACAGTGCGCTCTCTCCCCCTCTAACAGTATTCATTCCCCTTAAATGTGTAACATCTGCACATCACCAAACAAGAAAACATCTTTTTCTCCTTCTCTCTTTCTCCCTGCAGATAGCTCAATCTGCAGCATGGACTGAAGCCTTGAGAACCAGAGGGAAGAAATTTGCACTGCTGAGACTCATTCGATTTTCTCTATATGAACACTATTGAAAAGAGATCAATGAGAGTTATTAATATCCAAGCTGATGTGTGTGTATATATAAAGATGTCCCCTCGTCTCCCTCGTGGCTGGGCTCCATTGGCTTTCCATTGATTTACCTCTCACACCTTTAGAGGGGGAATTGCTGAAATTCATCTTCCCACCGGCCCATGTAAAGGAGCTATTCCACAGTGTATGCATGCATACGTTTATTTCCCTGTGAGAGATGTGTGTGTGTGCCTGCGTAGGCGGTGGTTGATGTGAGTACACGAGCCACCACTTATTCCTGCTTCTACAGCCACTCTGCTCCCTCTTGAATGATCCTTCCTCTGCACGAAATAAAACATAGGCTTTTTTAAATTTGTTTCAGTGAGAACTCGCAACCAATGTTCATATCCACACCGGACCGACGCAGGTCTATAAGGAGGGACTGGGACGCGGGGAGGACGGGGGGAGGTTGTAACGAAGCGAATTACCACAGTAATTAAACGCAGTAAAACTACCTGTCCCGAGCTGAGAGCTGTCCTAGTTCCTTTCCATTACACTGAACTCCATATATTATAACTGTAATTATAATTGCAAACAAGCCGTGCTGTAATCATTATTTATGACACTGACACTATGTGTAATTGCCAAACCCCCGAACCAATATGTGAAGCCCAGTGAAGTGTTTATCAAAACCGACAGGAGAAATCTCGAGGGCAGTGAGGTTGTGCCGCGCCCCCCTATCGTCTGCAGCAACTGTGGCTAACCATCCTCAAAGGATTTGAACCTGTGACCTCTCAGTCACCACTCTGGCCAGATAGCTGCTAACTCTACGAGATGCAGAGTTCAGTTTCAGCCTGGCAGGTCGTGGGGTCACCAGCTCAGGGGTTATTCATCTCTGTCTGGCCTTGTAATTGGAAATGCTGCAAAACCTACGGAGTGAGGGCATGATAATGAATACTACTCAACATCCCTCACTGTTCTGGTCTTTTTATTGCCACTGATATCTACCAACCCGAAAGTAAGGAGTTTGAGCTGCTTGCTTTAGGACAGAGGAACAGACTCTCCAGAGCCAAGTGCAATAGATTCAAACATTTCTTTGTACAAGCTCACTTAATTCACAACCTTTATAGCTACCAAAAAGACTGTCTTTTTGTCCTATTGTCTTGTTCTCGTACTCACTGCTTGTCATTGTTTTATGGTTATTGTCTTACTCGTTCTAAATCACATTTCTTTTTTAATCTGTTTTACTGATGGATGAGTCTGCTCTGGTGTGTCTGTTTTGGCCATGCTGCAAGCCAATTTTCCCATTCAGGACAATAAAGACTGAACTGAAGTGAACTGGTTGTATTTTACAGGCCTTGATGTGGATCCACGACACTTTGAAATCCAGTGAGAGTACTGTAAATGGTTGTTAGGTATGACACGATTCTCTGCACTGTATTCAGAAGGCCAAAGTAATGGTACAACAGCACTTAAAATGTGTTATTTAAGTCAGATAATTGAAGTGATTCTACTAAATCTCCAGTGGGTGGTATTGGACTCTTTTCAAAAACTACATTTTCAAAATGTTTGAGCTGTCTCAAAGGTCCAGTGTGTAGGATTTAGAGGGGCATGAAGTCAGAAATTAAATGCAATATAATGAGTATATTTTCTTGAATGTATAATCACCTGAAAACAAGAATGTTTTTGTTACCTTAGAATGAGTGGTTTGTAACTACACAGGGGACTCGTCCACAGAGTCGGACATGTTGCACCACCATGTTTCTACAGTAGCCCAAAATGGACAAACCAAACACTGACTCTAGATAGGGTCATTCATGTTTTCGTGTCAGCCACTATAGTTAGCAGTCCTTTCACAACGAACCGAACACCGTGAGAAAAACTGATTTTTATAAACATGAAACTGCTTCATTATGATTTTTTTTTTTTTTTACCGGTTTAAAATCGCCAGGTCCGTTTTGGAAAGGAAGAGACCTCTGAGGATGATTTGGCTCTTGATTAAAACCCCCTAAACAGTGAACACTGGAGGAATCCTAACTGTAAATTCATATGCTTTGCACATCAGAGAAGTTTCAGCTGGTTGCAATCTGCAATCCTCACCTCGAGATACCTCTGAATCTGACACACTGCTTCTTTAAGATTAGGAAATCTCAACATTGTTTTCACTCTCTGATTTCACTCTAAACAACACTTCTTAACTTCCGTCCTCCAAACAACACTGGAAGATATCAAATATAAATCAAAATTAAAACACACCTCACAGCTCCTCTCCAACACATCATACTTTACTCGGCCATCCTTTATTAGGGCGACAACGTGCTTTAATTTTAATATCACTTCTCAGCTATTAATTCAAATGCAGTTTCCATACACCATCAAACTCACTGATACATTTTCCATCACATCACTGCCTTTGCCAGTCCTAGGTCAAAACACAGCTAGATTTTCTCAAGGTACTATCTTGTCCCCACTATGTGCGAGGAATAGATTCAGCAGAGGGTGTTGGATGCACAGCTCCACAGGCCACCACAGAGCAGCAAGAGAAATAGAAAAAAGTGACACCCAAGGGGAAAACATTCAGACCACAGACCCTCTCCAGGCTGGTTAAACCTCCAACCCTTATCCCCCAGGGCTCTCGAGACAAAATCCAGGCCCTCTCACTCCAACACTTGCAGATAAATAAAACCTGCCAAAATGGCAGAGCATTTCTAAGCCAAACATGGAGAACAACAGCACACAGAAACCATGGATTTCAAAGGCAGGGAGAAAAAGCAGAGTCCCCTCCAGAATAGGAGCGCAAGGCATCTGTTGATGCTGGCATCTCCCTTCTCTTCATCTCCAAGCCAAGACTGGTGATCCAGTCGAGTGTGTGTGTGAGTGTGTTTGTGTGTGTGTGTGTGTGTGTGTGTGTGTCTCTGTGTGAGTGTGAGAGGGTGAGACGAAAGAGGGTGGCTACGTGCTAACATGTGCAATGCGCATTGACCCCACTTGGCCCCCATATGTTACTGAATCAAGAAGGATGGCGAGCTACAACACGACCCCACCTGTTTTCACCTGTATTCCTGCCTTGTACACTTCCTCTTACCAGAGCCTCCATCACAGCGGTGCATGTTGGTGGGAAGACCCATCTGTTGGACTGTTTCAACATTAGTGACATACATGTACAGTGTGAAAGTGGGATTTCCTCTAATAGCTGCATTAATGGATATCTGTAAAGCAGAAAACTGTTTCTTAAACATCTAAATGTAGCATTAAAATAATTTCCTTTGATATATAACCTTAAACGTCCTCTGCTGTGATCTATGTAGCCCCGTAAGCGGAAGCAATTTCTCTTGTCATCTTCATTTTTCACTGAATCAATGACGGCATTATTCTCATTATCAGATCTTGCAGGTTTCTGTCACAACAGAAATCCTTTGAGCAGAGGGTAAATTGCTTAATTTCGTTTGGAGGAGTGTGTGTGTGTGTGTGTGTGTGTGTGTGTGAATACATTCACGGCTTTAATGTTCCATAAGCCTAACAGTGTCTGGTCTAATAGATGAAACAGGTTTTGGTTAATTGCAGACAGCTTGTGTGCCAGAAATACACAGATATTTCACTGTATGTACGAGCGGGCGCTTGGCCATCCACCTTTCTAGCATAATGGTTTTCAGACATTTTAAGTGAAAGAAAAGGGAGAATAAATGTGGAAGAGAAGAGGCATGACAGCATGCCAGGAGCTGGCCATCGCACCCATGGAGTGGCTTGTACATTCACACACCAAGCCAGTAGGAAACCTTTGAATAGCCTAATTGTGTTTTGCAGCAAAGACAAAGCGCTTTTTCAACCTGGTTGGCATTGTACAGGTCTGAAAACACATTTGACTATCTGTTTCTGAGGGAATGAGAGATAAAATGGTGCTCTCTCTTAATAAATATTTGTTGTGCTTAATGTGAAGTGGCTAAATGAGTGATAATCACTGTCAGGGGGAAGAAATATCTTCAGGTGAATAAATCCTGTGCAGTCATTTGGGGGAATTTGTCTTATTCATCATTAACTAGGCAATAATAACTCAGACAATCTACTAAACAGTGGTGGTGAGGCATTTAAGCGACCACATACCACAGTGGCCTGACTCTCAGAGGCACAGATACAAAGGATTATTTCAGTGCTGCATGATTTATCAGCAGCGGACGGTGCCCTTTTAACAGTCATGTACTTCCTTTATAATGCATGCTTTCTAGCTTAAAAGACAGACGTGTTGTGGACCTACAGCAACTCAGAGCAGCAAGCGGGATCCCTCTCCAAGATGAATCTGATTCACATGTGCTGCAATGTGCACAACTCACATCAATATCCAATCATTCCTCAACTGTGGCTTACATGATTGGTCACACCTTCACATTGCAAAGAAACCCACAGGTTACAAATTCGGAGGGCTGAGAGCTGAAATGAGACTCAGTGTGGTTGCAGGGTTGGTTTGTGTGGTGCTGAGCCCGTTGTGTTTGTGTGCTGTGTACGTCCTGCAGGGCTGTCCGTCTGCTCTCTGCCTGGTGTGGAGAAGGGGCTTGCTGTGGCAAGCCAACCATGACCAGCTGGGCTCTCCTGCCCACGAGGAGCTCAGGAGCAGGAGGCTATAGCCCGTCTGCATCTGCACGTTGTTAACCTCACATCTTATTGCACTGACACATCAATTATTGTTATTAAGGGCCGGAGTAATTTATTTATATACTGATTTCCCACAGGATGAAGGCAGGACTAATTGAGCCAGGTGTGTGTATTTGTGTGTGCGTGCTCATGCTAGATGGGAGAGGGGAAATTAGAGTCGATGGTGAGGATGCTGTGCACAAGTAATATATGGTGGGACATCCCATAGCATGGTGAGAATATTAGCGGATGACATAATGAAAAATGCAGGAGGATTTTAAGTACTCCCTGGTCAGCGTTCCCCATGGACAATAACAACACAACAACACTGTCTGCTTGTGTTATTCATAATGAAGCAGTTTAGAGTGCCATCTGAATCTTGTGCTCATGCGAGTTATCTCGACACTGTAGAAGAGCCAATGAATAAAGTGTGTTTGTCTCTTTTGTTGAGCTGTGGGGAAGATGTTTTATTGCAGGGATGAAATAGGAAATTTAGACTTCACTACCCTGTGCATGTTTGACCTCCTCAGCCCCCCTCCCCTCCCAAAAAAAACTGTCCATCCTTCTCCATTTATCTCCCTCTGTCTCTCTCTCTCTCGACCTTGGTTTTGAAGAGACAGAACAAAACACTGTCTTTCTCTCCCGAGTCTCCCTGCAATGCTTCTATCTATACTTACGTTAACCCCCTCCACCACCACCACCACCACCACCAACACCATCAGCACCCACAACCCCCCCCCCCCCCCCCCCTCCCCCCCAGCACTGGTGATGCGTCGTGTGCGTGGGATACCAGGCCATTCAAGTCACGTAAAGGAATGTTCACACAAGACCGGGAATGGGAGTCTATTTTTTTTCCATAGTAAACATCTTAACATGCATCACTCGTTGCTTACACTGAACCACGAGGTTGGCTTGGAGATGAACCTGGCGCTGCGCTCGCACGCACGCACTCATGCACGCAGCCAGACGCGTGCACACACACACACACACACACACACACACACACACACACACGCATACAGAGCATCCCCCTCTCTCTTCATTTATCTCCGTGTGAGCAAATGGGAAGCTGGAGCGCAGTATAGCACAGCAGACACGCGTGATTCACAGGCAGGTAGACACCCCCCCCCCCCCCTGCACAACCCCCCTCCTCATCATTAGTATTCACCTCCACAACCGTTTTCAGAAAATGAAAGATACATGCGTAGAGGCGCAGCAGCACAGAACCGCCAGCACATCGCTAAAGTAGCTGGTAAGAACTTACCTTTCGACAGCAGAACCAGCATCAAACCAGCAAACGCGTTCCGCAAGAGGGGGCAGCCCATGATGGAGTTCTGATTGATTTTCTGCTTGTTTTTGCAGCCTTGGTATTCCTCCTTTATGGTGCCGTTGCGGGGAATCTGTATATATATGTATAAAAAAGACCCAGAGGATGGATGTCAACAGCAATAGTCCAACGCTTCTACATGTGACTGGACGAAAACATCAGTCTTATCCAGTTGACTTTTCCTTCTGATGACCCGCGTCGGAGAGGGAACCGAAGAGAGCTGTTTGTCTTCTCCTGTGTAGACTCTGCCAACCAGAAAAATATCAGAGCAGAGGAAAAAAAAACAAATATCCCAGACACTTAGTTTGGCTCACAGTGCTGCGAAGGAAAATATTTTAGGAAATACATGGGAAGAGAAAAAAAGGTAAAATTGAAACTGTCCAGTGACTTGACAGAAATGTGTTTTTATTGTCAGAGAACAGGATGGGGGTCTGTGCGTCCTGACCAGTCGCAACTCGCCACTTGAGCTTAATTAGCCTGCTCCCGTATGTCTCTGTTGGTATGCAGCGCGTCTCGTCGCTCCGCACTCAGCGCGTCGCAGGGAGCAGCAGTGAATGCGAGGCGCACAAGAAAGAGCATGATTGACAGTTCAAGGAGAGAGCCTTTCTCCCAATCACCGGGCCCAAGGAAGGAGGCGGGATTTATGATTGCACCGATGTCCCGCTCGGAGAGGCCGGCCGAGGAGCAGCGCTGGCCAATCGGAGGCGCGCGGTGGGCGGGCAGAGCGCGACGCGATGCACGGCGCGGTGATAATGCAATGTGATTTATAGCCAGTTCGGTGTTGCTGCAGTACTCGGAGAAAACAGTCCACAGGGGGGACAGGCGGGCATAATAACTACAGGGACAGAGGTGGAGGGAGGGGGGAGGAAGTGAGTGAGGGGCAGGTGGAGCCATATGGGCTCTGGTGCGCGGGTTTTGGAGACAGTAAATGAAAACAGAACGAGGTAGAATGACAGGTTGTGTTGCTGATAAGCAGATGTTACTCACTTGCTGAAAATGAATACTGTCACACCAGAGGAGGGGAAGCCTGTAAAGAGGAAGTGAGAAAATTGCCCACACGCATAGAAGTTGTGGGCAGACTGGGCGGACTGGGTGGATTGTCAGAGCAGATTGTAACAACACTGCAGAGATCACCCCATCTGACTTAATCACACTGCTGACTTAATGGCAGGCGACATAAACCCATGTAGGAAGACACTTTATATTTATGCAGAAGTACTGATGAGCCATTTATAAACATGTTCTCTTCATCTCTGCGCTGCGTCTGGTACTAAAAGTAAAAAGCCGTTGCTTATAGCGAGGATCTAATTTTCTTTAAAAGGCCTTTCACATGGTGAGATAATCATTGCATGAAAGCAGACTCAGACACCGGCTCCTTCTGTGGAAGCTGTGGAAACGCTCAGAAAACTTGATTACTAAATTTATGCATACTTCCCTAACATTTGGCCCTTTGTTACAGTCAAGTTGCATCATATTAGCAGACCTCCACGGTCAGAAAAACAACATACAGCTCCCGCAGCGTCCGTTGGGTCCAATCCTTGCAATATTTACTGTATGCCTGAGATGATTATTTCCTATTAGCTGATGGACTGTTCTATTTTTGACCGATACACTTGTTTCTTTATTCCCCAAATAATCAATTAATGCTTTCTTACTGCTGAGTGCATACTGTAAGTAACAAAGCGCCATTTGCTGATTTATAGTTTTGGACAGAATAACAATAAATACAGTTGGGGATTAACTGACTGCATATCTGCCTCACATGAAAGATGGAGAACGATGAAGAGGCAAGAAAATCGAGGACTGATTAATGAGTCAGCTAATCAAAGCCCAGCATTAGTTACTTACAGGGTGTGATTTGTTTGTAAATACTTAGTATTCACTTTTAATTAGATTTGACACAGTGGAGGGAACCTGGAGCCAGTCATGTTCATGGTGTTAACCACTGGCTCATTAGGCCGTTATTTATGAATGTTAATTTTTGATTTTTAGCAAAGTGGTGCAGAATTCATGAGTCATGAAGATAGGTAGATAGGTAGGTAGGTAGGTAGATAGATAGATAGATAGATGGATAGATGGATGGATGGATGGATGGATGGATAGATAGATAGATAGATAGATAGATGCATAGTCCCAGTTTTATTTCAGCTGGCTGCGGCAAACAGTGAGAACAACAATATAAAGAGATAACACAAGTAAGTGAACAAAGAGAATAGGTCTAGTCTTGGCCTGAGGGAAACCTCGATTCAACATGGCTTATAATACCCTTAAATATATGCTATTGTTTGTACAAAACAATTAAGCCTCGCACAGTATGCCACATTGTTGCTCTAATCAGCATGTCCTCCTCCTCCTCTTCGTGTGGACATACAGTATTTGCACTGAAATGAATGCCTCAGGACAGTTATTGTACAGCTCCCACATTAGCATAGAAACATTGCCTCTGCGTGACACTAAAAACTCTGATCCAAACAACAGATACTGTATATGCAGTTGCAGGAGCTTCATTAATGGTATTCATGATTGCAATCAGTAATTCAGCTGGGGTTCAGTCAACTCACAGATATTATTTATAGACCTGTCACAAGTTGCAGTTTGTTTGTACTCAGTTGTTCCAAGTTATTCAATAAGAGTAGAAGCACATGCGAAAAATGTTGACATAAATTTGCATTTTGACTCAGATTTCACAAAGCCAATTACCCTCAGACCTCGCCTGCTCCCGTCATTCTGTATGACATCCTGAGCACAGTGGGAGCCGGCTGAGAAGAGGACAGAGGAATATTTCTTAATTTTGGAAAGACTGACAGGCACCAGTATGAGGAAGTCATTATTAAAGGTAGAAAAAAACCCAACTAAATTACACATGCAACTCTTTCTGTAGACGACAGGCTCAAGTATAGCCTACACACACTGTGAGTGTTATATTACTTACAGTTGTACAGTATGTTCTTTCTTTGCTGTGCCAAAACAACATTGATGTGAGGATGGTAAAGCAGTTGGTCCTGCTTTGCAAATGTGAAAACACAATTCAGGCTGTGGGCCCCCCTAAGGGGACCCCAAGCCTGTGAGCCAATGGAAACAGTGTCGGGCCCCTACAAGGAATGTGAATAACTTCCTTCACTACAACAAAGATATAAAAGAAGATATGAGTCCTTTCAGTCAAGATGTGAAGGGAACACTGCTGTAACTTTGATGTGACAAAGTTAGCTGTAAGTAAAATACAAACCTGTCTGTTGGAAACCACGTAAGGTGGACCATAAAGTACCAGTGGGCAAACGTAGCTGCTTTTATAAAGATTTAGGGAGGCTGTAGAATAACAGCACAGTGGGACTAAAGGTTGTTAGAGGTAAGGGTGGTGAATTAACCTTCAACTCCATTAACCAGGCTTGATCGCTATAAATTGAATTTTTATCCATTTTTGAACCGCAGCAAAATCCTTGAGTTGCCTAAAAATGACCAAAGTTGTTTATGTTTGCCCGAAAAATGATAAACAAACAATACTATTTTTTCAAATTTTGTCCAGAACATGTTCCTGCGTGGGGCAGCACGGTGGTGTGGTGGTTAGCACTGTCGCCTCACAGCAAGAGGGTTCCTTGTTCAATGCCAGGAGGGAGCCCCTCTTTGTGGAGTTTGCACATTCTCCCCGTGTCAGCGTGGGTTTCCTGTGGGTGCTCCAGCTTTCAGACGGATGGATGAATGTTCCTGCGTATCTGATGTTTCAGGTGTCACAATGATTATTAACAAATCTGAAAAGTTTAAGGTGAAGCAGGGTACATACCATAGAATGCAAAATAAAGATGGACGACATGAATGCTGCAGTGGTTAGCATTGTCACCTAACAGCAAGAGGGTTCCCCTAAGGCGGCGGAGCCCTTCTGTGCAGAGTTTGCATGTTCTCCCCGTGTCAGTGTGGGTTTTCTCTGGGTGCTCCGGTTTCCTCCCACAGTCCAAAGACATGCAGGTTAACTGGTGACTCTAACTTGGCCATAGGTGTGAATGTGAGTGTGAATGGTTGTCTGTCTCTATGTGTCAGCCCTGTGATAGTCTGTGATATGACCTGTCCAGGCTAAAAAATAGTTGTATACAGTAACACGTTTTGTTATGAAGTTAACAGAGTGCTGAAGAGAAAAGAGTCTTTTGCGGGTCATTTAGGTAGTTAGTTTTGTTCATTCACATCAAATTCAGCTTCCTACAAACATGGTTCTTTTCTTCAGGCCTTGAATTGAAGTCTTATTTTATATTTTCTCTTTTTATTTTATATTTTCTCTTGTTACTTACTCATCAGACGCCTTTGATTTAACCTGTGATCCAGCTAAATGCTTAATTTCCTGTTAGCCCAGAAATTAAACTAAATTCATTATTCATCTTTTAAGAGTCAATCCACTGCCCAAGAATTTGTAAACAATAAAGTTTGTGTGCATGCGAAAACTGCTCTGATTTCATTAAATAGTCAGGTATTAATACTTAAAATGATCCTCTAAATAAGCTTTAAACATTCATAAAGAACTCAGAGAACAGACGACTGCAGCGGCTGCAGCTTTGCGCTCCTCCCCTCCTTCTCTGCGCTCTTGGCACAAGGCATGTGCAGCACCAAACCGCGTTTCAGATTTATTTGAATGAATTATCAGAGGCACTGCGTGGGAGATCTAAACAAATATTTGGAGTTGCGTTTTGGTTTTTAAAGACAGGTGCAAGTAGGAAAGTAATTCGGCATCTGTCTCTGCTCATACTGGGCAGTTGAACCGGAATCAGCCGGAGAGCTGGAGGGAGATGATGTGGTTTTACGCTAGACGAGTTCACTTGTTGTTAAGCGTGGGTTACTGCCTAAATAAGACTGGCCGTATAAAGTTGTTTCAAAAGTAGTTTAATCTCACAACAGTTAGAAACAATACTGAAGCTGAGGACAAACTCTATTGTTGTGTCCTTCCACTCAGATGTGGTTGTCAGGCATTACGACACACATTTAATGGAGAATTGATGCCATGGGCCAAATTTAAAAAACTAAAATATTAAATTAGAAAAAGAAATAGAAAAGAAATGTCTCACAATGTATCTCTCAATCTGTGCACTTGTCTGCGCTGATGTGTGTTCAAATGTTTCTGATAAGTTTGGTTATAACTAGATATTTGATGCTATAAAAAGGGCGGTTGACATCATGCTTGACAGCTGTGGTGCCAGCTGAGTGCTCGCAATCAATGGCGCTGCTTGTGATTGGTTGGGTGACTGGAATTCAGTACTGCAGAAATTGCCACTGCACAAGTTCTGGCTTTAAATGATGTAACAGGTGTAAGATGGCAGCGGCCATATCCAGGATATTTCGGCTTTATTTTAGTACAGTGGGAGAAAATGGAGGCACATTGTCCAACTTCATATGCAGTTATTGATACGTACAAAAGGAAAACATGTGACAAGTGACTTTGCCAACTCGTGTCAATAGCATCGAAAATAATGTCTTTAAAAGATGTCATTTTGTCATCTGCTTCCCCTAAACTCCACCATGCTGTGCCCCAATTTCGTGCCAAAGATTCGCTGTCTGGAGTGGGTGGTAATTTTTCCAAAATGGCTGCTATCTTATGTTGGAGCGACAGAAATAAATTATGTATTGAATAGATTTATATTATCAGTTGAGGGCTGGAATAAACAGGAATGGACTGGAGCCAGTTATTATCTCTTTATATCTTGTGGCTGCTCAGTTTAAAATCATCTCTGCTGTTAAGTCTGCTGCGATGTTTTCAAATTCCCATCGATTTATTGTGTTCAATTACTTTTTTTGATCTAAAAGCATTATTGTCTCAGTGTCTGAATTTGTCCCTGAAGGCAACACTGCTGAGAAAAACATGGAGGGCTCACAGAGACTCACTAAGACGACTAACAGAGGCTAATATGGACACACATTTGAGACTACATGCAGGATGAAGACACATATTGGTGGAATGGGCAAATAGAGAAAGAAAAGCTCTTAAAGAGAGGAAAAATTCACAGATAGCACATGAAGGCGTGTAGACATTGGGAGGAAAGTAATGTTTAAGGTTAAAAATGAGTGTGTATGTGCTTGCTTAAGAATTTAAAATGTTGGCTGAAGCAAAGTAATGCAAAAGACAGGTACCTCTGTAAAATGGGAAATGTTTAAAAAATGATGTGATGCAATGGACAGGGAAGCTTCTCAGGTCTGGAAAAAGAAAATGGCCTTATAATACTGAAGGATGAGCTTTTTCAGAGCTTCACCCAGGCCCTCTTACTCACACAGGAGCACAAGACTTTTTTCTGAAGAGGAAGACCTCATCTTCTTCGACAGTAACACTAATTAGAGTTGTCATTTTAGAGCTCTGACCTTTTGTAGACCTTTCTGAGTTTACCTTCACTCTTTAATTTCTTTCGACGTGAATGTTCTTATAGCTGCTGGAACCTGTTATTGTAACTAATGTCTAACTTAATAATCCCAATCATTTCTGCAAAAGTGTCTCATTATCTCCATTTTTCATAACTCCAGTGAGTGATCATTGTCTTGTAGTCCATCTTGTACTGAGAAGTGAAACCCTAGAGTTACAGTAATCAGGGCTGTTTGATGCCCGATGGGGTCATGATGCATGCTAGAGTGTTATTGACTGGCCACGATGTCACTGAGTGCCTCATTAGTCATCCGGGGGAGGAGTGGAGAGGTAAGTTTGATGGACTGTAGCTTAACCACACTTTTGCATCGAGCTTTTTAAAATTCAGAAAGATGCGCTGTAGCATATGTGTGCATATGTTTGTATCTGCTTATACCCACTAAGGGTATACGCCTGAGCCTATAGCTATCACCTGCAGTCAGAGTCACCGAGACACCTTGAGTGCGTGGGCTGAAATGACAGTAATTTCACACCCAATTAATAGAGTATAAAGCAGACCCTGTACTATAATGTCAGATGTTGGCACCTTGACGGTAAGGACAAACACAGAAGGACACCTCGCCGAGCTTGTTTGAAGAGCGGGGCAGTTTATGCAAACATGTCTGACTTGGAGTGCGTCTGGCTGGGGGAACCTGTCCCTGAAGTGTCTGCTGTAGAGCTACCAGTTGGGCTGAGACGCCCCACCAGCCTGTTTAGTATGGTAATGTATGGAGATGCGGGCATGGGCACTTTTTCCCTCTCTCCCTTTGCTCCATCTTTAAGCCCCACACATTAATTGGCATGGCAGAGGCGGCAGTGACTTGGTTGTAATCATTGTCCCTCAGAGAACCCCACTGAGAAGGATTGGAGGGGAGAGGGACAGAGGGAGAGCAAGCGAGAGCCTTTGGTCTCGAAAGGCTTGTCCTCTGAGTTATGTTATCCCAAGAGGTGCAAGGAAGCAAAAAGACTGGGAGGAGGGAGAGGAATATATGGAACAAGCAGGGGAGAGAAGGAAGAAGCTTGAGAGGAAATTGTCATGTGAGCTCCCCTGCTCCCAGAGAAATGGAGGACTACAGATGGAAAGAGAGGAGAATTGGATAGAAGATTCATGTAGGGGATTACGGATGGAGATTGATAGTTGGATCAGTGGGAAAAAGGCTATAGGGGGATGGGGGTTGGGGTATTTGATGGACATGAAGAAGATGAGAAGGGAAAAGAAGGGAGTGGTGGGTCAGAGGAAGATGACAGAGGTCGATTGACACTTAAGCTCCACCTGTTGTACTTAAATTGGTTTTCATACTCTGTAAACTTTCCAAACTGAAAGAAAAAGGGAACAGGCGTCACATTTCTAATTGATTTATTAACCATAACCTATTAATCTGGCTCATTTCCACTGCTGATACAACCCTTGCTGTTAGCGCCGCACAAGTTGATGTTGTTACATCCACTTTAAGCACACAATTGTTTTCACTGATGATTGCTGCCGCCGCAACACGCCACGCTTGTAAAGTACCTTGAAATTGAGGAACTGCATCTGAATCTGAAGAGGAGACGACAAAGAGGGCCTGCCAAGAGATGGAGGAAATGGAGAGACAAAGAAAAAAGTCAAAATAAAGACAAACTGAAGGCTTCATCCTTTGAGGGTCAAGATGTAAATGTTGTATTTCAACTAGTGCTAAGCTAATTACTTTACCCAAAGGATGAGTGTGTGGGTAAGTGTATGTGGGCATATGCAGGCATATACATACATGGATGTGTTTCCCCAAAGGCGGAGAATAAGGGATAGTAAATGAGTGATGAAACACAGTGCGGGGAGAGTCACCTTTTAAGAAGCGAATGGAGCCTGAGCGCGTCAGGGAGTGCGGCCTTGAAGCCAGATCAAAGCCACGAGCCGAGCTGTAATAGATGATGGAATTTAATCATGTCTGCTGCCTAACGCTCCCTCTCTCTCTCTCTCCCTTGCTCTGTTTTATGGCTTTCAAAATGCAACTGCCATTTTCCATTCATTTTAATTCGCCACTCCATCAAATTTTTCCATCACTGCACTGCAACACTGTGACTTTCTAGATGCAAGTCACTGACATGGGCTATTGAAGTACAATCATACAAAAAAAAAAAAACCATCAGTGTAATTACTTCATTGGCGTAGACTGATGTCGGATCGGCCGGTCGTGTTTCATGTCACATCAGTGCCTTAGTTAGCGTCCGCTGGTTGCCTTCTGGCCATGAGGAAGGCCTTTGCTGCTGAGCTCTGTCGTTTTCCCTCAGTCCGAGAATAAGTGCTGCGTCTCACTCTGCGAAGCGTCCCCTACTAATTAAAAACTTCTTAATGATAGTACTTCAAGAGTATTCTTCATGCCATTAATCATCCAGATATCCCATAGATCTTGAAACAAATGGGTAGCAAAAAACTTTTCACTGGTTGGAAGAAAAAATAGTGTGCTTCATTATCATCAAGAGTACTTTTGCATCCATTTGTATCCATAACTGTTGCACTTTAAGCAGCAACTCATTAATCAATGATACATTTGTAGGGATTATTGAACTCTGACTCAGCCATAAGGCAGCATCAGAGGGGTCCAGAGAAAAAAGCAGCTGGGTTGAGATTAGTCCGGTTAGAATCCTCGTAGGAGAGGCCGTGAAACACTTAACTCAGAGCCTGAATTGGTAGTCTTACAGCCAACAGAAATGTGGCATTGATGAATAACTAGTATCTAAAGGTAGATATCTATCATGGATAACCATGCCAAGTGCCATAGGTTTAAGCTTTGAGCATGTCTGCTTATGACTGGCTCACACATCATCTTAGCCACTCCCGAGCACCCTAATGGATTCTCTGCCCCTGTCGTCCGTCTCTCTCTGTCTCTTTTGTCCTTTTTTCATTTAACGGCACTAAAAGCGAATCACTCCTTATCTCTGCCTTTCTTTGATTTTTTTTTGTTTCCAGTTGTTGTCTCGCTGCTCTTTTTATTTCCATCTCTGTCACCCATTATGTCAGCCTTACCTCTCCAGCCAAGTATTTGTCTGTCCCCTTCTTACTTTCTCTGTTTCCCAGCTTCACTCTCTCCGTCTCCCCAGCTTGATTCAGCAGTAATGAGTGCAGCTTAAGGTGGGGCTGGCCTGAGGTGAGCTGGAGAGAGGCAGGGAGGTTAATGAGGATAGCAACCTCGCTTTTTGCCTGAGGTGTAAAAAGAGAGGAAATGGATGAGTGAAAGAGGGAGAGGGAGCAAGGGCCAGGGAGACAGACAGACAAACTGACAGACAGTACTAACGTTTGCAATAATGAATTTAGCTGATGCACAAAAGCACTCGTGTCTGACAGTGTGACCGTCAGCTGAGGTCAAAAGTATGGTGGTGGATTTGTGTCAGAAAGGCAAAAGACCATATATCAATAACTGTTTTATAAAAAATGATGTGCACAACTGTTAAAGATTCATAACGATAAATAAATCAAGAGTTATTATAATCAAACATCATATATCATTGAAAAATGTATTAATTTCAGTATGATAAACTATTTAGCCATCTGGGATCTTCAGACTGATTCCATTAATTGCCTTGCCAAGGTTCCTATGGTTAAGAAAATTAAAAATCAAACAAGGACACACAGTGTCAGATACATGAAGCAGCCCACACAGTTCAGCAGCTCTGCAAAGAGGAGGCGGGTGAGTAATGCTGCTTCTTCCTCTGTAAACCTTCACATTCATCCGAACAGCCACTGGGGACAGATTATTTTACTACGAGTTGGTAAATAAGAGCAGATTAATGGAAAAAGTGAATCAATAAATTAACAAATGAATGAACAAATGATGGCAGCGCTTCAGATCTCAAAAAAATTCAAACACGAAAAGATAAAAAAAACTTCAAAATGAAACTAAACACAAATGGAAAAAAGGCATTGGAAAAATTATAAAGCTTCCTTGATTGGCACATTAAATGCCTGCATGTAAAGTGTTTTGCAGGTTCTTTGGTGCTCTTTTACATTTTTGACAGTCTGTCGCTTCCCTCTGTGGCTTCCACTCACCTACAAGTGATATCTCATTTTCTGTCATCCTTCCATTTTCCCCTCCTTCCCACTCCCTCCTTCCTCCCATGCACGTGCCCTTGTCATTATTTTCTTTGTTTCACTCCCAAATCAATCTTTCTCATTTCGTCCAGAATTGATTTCGCCACCTCTTATCGTTGACGCAATCCCCTCTCACAGCCTCATCCAGTCCTATCCTGCTCCATCTTTTGCTCTTTTTCTCCTCCTCTATCTCACTCTCCATCTATCCCACTCTGCATTCCACTCTGGCTCATTACAAATGGGGCTCCTTTGCTCTGTACTCTTACTTGGTAACCTCTGCAGAGTTGTGGAACAATGTCTTGATTGAATGTGGCTGGCATTTAAGCATTCTGTGCTGCAGAATCGGTGCCATGCATAAGATATTATGTTGGCAGCCAGCAGTGCATTATCACCACAGCACTGATATACAGTACTGGGAAGATAGATTATCAATCAGTCAGGATTGGTTGTGTCAGAGTATACTGATGCACTGCATTTTTTTTTAATCTCCAAAATATTTCTTGTCTACACATTATAGGTAAACATTTGAATACCTTGTATTTTAGCAGCTGCAGAGCTGTAATTACATCTCTAAACCACACGTGTTTGTAGAAGGCAGCAACAATATTTATGAACTCTCACTGCTTCATTAGCATGTGTACAGAAGACCTACATATACTACAGATTGTAATTTTAGTTACACAAACACTCCCAGAGACAGCGCTGCTCTGGCAGCAGAATAATCACATTTGTCGACTGGGCAGAGCCAAAGAACCGTGCCCCCGGGGACAGAGCTGAGCTGTGGTGATTTTGGCAGAGTGGGCATAATCACCCGGTGCACATGCAAGTTGTGTGATGCTCCGAGGCCCAAAGAGATGTCTTCCCGTTAAACTGTTCCATAAAATGAAACAGCTGTGAAACTATGATGACTATATCCTGGGCCACAGTTTATGAAAAATATCCTGACATTTATTAAAGAATATGACATGTCGTATAATTGATTATTTTTACTCCATGTATCACTGGCTTCTTCTGTATAAATTCCACACTGATAATTGAATCAGTCTGGATATAATTGAGCTCACATTTGTAGCAATAATAGCCGAACATCACAGTGTGAACAAATGTTTAAAATTCAATTTTCTACAGCTAAAGGGAGAGAGCAATTGGAACAAATGTGGGGTTGTTCTGTACACGCTGTTATGGCCTTGGCTGTATTTCTAGCCTGTGTTCCAAGTTGCTTTGTGTAGCTATGTTGGTGTCAGAGTACATGCTCCTTTTCTGCAAGGATATTTGAAAGATATGTTTAGAAAAGATATACGTCAGCCATTGAGACTGAAAGCACTGTAAAACATAATGGGCCTAAAATAAGACCCTGAGTAACTAATTCTCAAGAAATCACACATAATTAAATATGTCACAAGTAATCCAGCTCTGAAACCACTGAATGAACTGCAAGTGAAGTGCAAACTTGTCAAGTTTATAAAAAACACACATTATTTTTTAGTACAGTGAATTTCCGCCACAAAGCTTTTGTTTTTGAAGTGCCATTTCCTACTGTAGAGTGAGTAGTGTGAGTGGGCGTAAGTTCGCTGCATAGATCAGCCTCTCATTGGGCGGAACGAGCCACCCGCTGAAGTTCCGCCCTACCACCTCCGGTTGCAGTTTTCAACACATCCTTTACTAACTTTTGTGGTGTTTGATCTTGCGGGGATGTAGACATTTTTCTGCCATGGTTTGCGTCCTGTAGGCGATATTTTTGTGGGCGTGTTACACCAAAACCTGTTTCCCCCAGCAATATTTTTGCAAGCGCACCGTTGCTGTGGCACCGCCCAGAGCGACTGTGATTGGTTGAAAGAAATACAAGCAGCCGGGGCGTTTTTTTCTCCAATCTTAAAGTGAGAGTCGGCCCAGCCAGACCTTTCTTTTCTTGAGCAAGGTCTGGTGAGCAAGACTATAGAGTGAGTGACTAACAGACAGCTACTTGACAGAGACAGCATACTAACTCAACAACATGGCCAAATGCAAGTATGGTGCTGAATGTATTAAATTGTGTGGACCTTGAACTAATGATTAAGAAGAAGAAGTCTGGACCCTATTGCCGGACCAGTTTGGAACCATTGACTTAAAGAAGTATCGCAGTGCTGGAAAGGAAAAGGGTTGTGGCATTCGCTTTTGCGTGAATTCACTGTGCCGCACCATACCGATGAACACTCCTGCTGGTGGATGACCTAATGCGAGCTTGGCTGCTTTTCCAAAGGAAACAATATGGAGGTCAGCTGGGAACAAATGATGTCAAATTACAGCTAAACAGTCCACTAAAATATGTTCCTTCAGCCTCCATTTTCAAAAATAGTTAACAGTATGGCGCCAACTTCCTGTTCACAAATTCATCTTGATCAGCAATGTTTAGTTTTACCATTCGATATGAGTTTGGTCTGAGTCTGAGAGAGAAGGGCGACTGTCTCTCTTGATCCACTTCTACACTCTTTGTGTCCATAATGGTGTGGCAAAAATCCTTCCAGGCAAACTTTGCCACTAGAAATCTCCTGGATGATGCATTTTAAGCTGACAGATGAGCACAAAGGTCTGGGTGTTGGTAAGATGGGGGGAGGTTACCGAAGTTCTATTACACATACTACCCACATTGTTATGATACAAAGCTGGTTGAAAATCGGCAAAGTACCCCTTTAAGAACTGCTAGCTCAATATTACAGCAACCTCAGATCTAAATGAAGCTCAGCCTAAGTTCAGTCAGGAAGACCTTCTTTATGCTATATCCATTCACATTTCTCTCTCTGTCCCACTCCTGACACTTCCACCAATTAGCTGACTATGGATGTTCCCTCTCTTGGTTAGCCAATCAAACTTTGCCACAGTCTCCATCAGCCATTCATGTTGCTGCTGCCAAACTTTAAATCTGTTCTCCTCTCTGCTCCTGTCAGCTGTCATTTTAGGAGGAAATCTTCGTGCCCTCCTCCACCCCATTCACCTCCTGTCACTGTATCCAGAGCCCAGGACCAGCTCATCAAAAGCGCACTCCTCTTCACATCCGGATCCTCAGCTCCCTCTTCATCTTATCTCATCACCACCATTACCACCACCAGCTTCTAGACTCCATAGGGGAGGATCCCTAATCTACAACATCTTCACCAGCCTGCTGGAATAGATACGATTTAATAGGGTGTAATTGCCAAAGACTTCTCACATTTCTTATTCTTATGTGCACATGTAAGTAAATATTCTTTTCTCCTGGAACAAGTCCCTTCTGATCTAACTGAACTGTTAGGTGAACTAAGAGAGACATCTTAAGAAGTATAGATTAGAGTCTGTGTCTGGAGTTTGATCGCTGACATGTGAGCATGTTCCTGCACCAAACATTTCAGAACAAATGTAGTAAACAAGCTGAAGGCTGGAAAAACATCGGTATAATCCTAGAACGTCAGAATAAAAGATGTGTGAGCGGAGAAAAAGCATGTATCTTAATTCTGCCGAATGCTTAACAGCAACATGTGGAGCAAGTTTCCAAGCAGAAGGACAACTTGGTCAATGTGTAGGTATCACATTAACTTTTGTTCATGGCTTACTGCAAAATTCTGTCTTTCGGACTACAAATGCTGGTCTAAAATATTCTGACAGGAGCCTTATGTGACTATCTCTCCGGGGGCTCTGACAAAAACATGAAAGTCAAAGTCTTAAAAATGTCTTCTGGCTCTGTTTAATCCAACCAAAGAGATAATTTCTGTCTCTGGAAAATGCTGCACCTCCAATCTGTAAACATTCACTGAATGATGAATCAGGCTATCAACACTACAAAGGCACGCTAAACATGCACTCGCTTGTTTTGCACCATTAACTTCAGTGCTGCGTCATTGTATAACAAACAGCCATACAAGTACAGGAGAGGACAGATATTGATTCTTTCAACTTAACCCTCAAACTATAGAGAAGCAGCAAAATGGCCCTGCACACGAATGAGTTGTGATTTCATTCTGTCTCTTTGATAGTCGTCTCTCAGTGAGCTGTTGCTTGGAAATATGTTTCCCCTGAAGAGGTCCTGCAGTGTAGGATGCCTGATTGATGGAAAAATGAAAGAGAATTGATAAGCAGCTTTTGGATTGACAGTCAGAGATGATTACAAAAACATACACACTCATTATCACGTATAAACTTCTCAGTTGGCAGATTAAAAAAGAAAAAACACGCATTATTTAATTCAGATTTTCACAAAAGTACTGCAGAAAAAGAAGCTACAGTCAGCTGTTTGTGCAGTGCAATCAGACAAGCATATACGGGTAGATTTATCCATTTCCCCTCAATGCTCAGCAACATCCGTACAGTGTGGTGGTCTCTGATGTATTAGTAGAGACCTATAATCAATCTGTGCCATGCCATATTTTCTCAGAAGATTCCTGCTGTGTTTGTAATGCTTGAAGAGAAAAGAGGGGAGGAAAATAAGAGATGGAATTGAGAGGTGAGGGAAGATGCGGAGAGGGAGTCTTAGAAATGCAATAATACTCGCGCACAGTTAAAGTATTAAAGGTTTCAACATGATGGCGTTATGTCTACAGCACATTAAATTCATCCAAAAACACATTCTGCACTCCTGAGACTTAATTCAGTGGCTTTTAAAATTGATTATTTTCAGCCAACCGAGTTGCTAAGTGGAATGGAATGTACAATTAAATGTTTGATTGTTTATGGCGCCGCCATTCATTTCGCTGGCTGTCTCTTAACCCATTTACCATGGTCCATCAATACACATTTAAGCAGTCATATACCGGATATGCTATGCTGTTAATGTCACGCTTCTGGCCCATTTGCTCTGCGCTTGGACTGATTCCCGGTAAAATCATTAATCAAAGTAGGACTGTCATCAACATCTCTGTGTGAGTATCACACACTAGCGTAATTAATGTATTGATTGTAGACACTGCCAAGCTGCTCTACAGTTTGTGTCACAATTTCGCCCATCCCCTCTGCCCTGCCACTGCTTAATCCTCGAACATATACTCCTTGTTTTGCACATTAATTAAACACATCCTTCCCTTCCTGAGTGCGAGGGAACATTTGTCAATACACTTTGAATCGAACTCCTGAGTGCTGATGTGGAATCTGTCGTGGCTCTGCCAATCAATGACACATCGCCCAGCTTCTCGACTTGTCCGTCACTTGCTCTGCATCTCAATCACTCAGCTGATATCATCTTTCTTTCAGTCCCTGTAGCCTTTTCTTTCATCTCTTTTGACCTCCCTCCATATCTCTCTGCTTGATACATATTGATCATATTTAATCAGAATTCAACCGAGTTCTAAGCTGTACTTTTTAAACTGTAATATCATTTCTGAAATGATGTGAAACAGTGTGGAGCTGGAGCGGATGCTGAGGCTGGATGCTTTGTCTTGTTTGATAGAGTTGTCGTGACAGGTCAGCAGCTGTTGTTGTAACGTAGTTCAGTGACATTTCTGAGCCAAACAGATTTGCAACTCAGTGTGAATCTCATTATCATACATTTTGCAAACTTGCATCACCTTTAGGGTAATCTATTTTGGCATTACGACCACGTCAGTGTGCCACCTGTTAGGAGAGAAAGGCCACCTTCTCTGGAAACTGTGGTCCTCATTGACAAAATCATCCAGTAAAAGGCTAATGGAGGTGTTTGCATTACATTTTTCGAACCATTCTTAAATCCTGTTAAAGACCAAAACCAATCATTTCTGCCCTCAACTCTTTCATTTCTAATGAAGATTTCAATCCCTAAAGATGGGTCACCAATATATTCTTTGCTTTTTATTTTGTTACAAAAAGGTTAGGTCATTTTCATAAAGTAGCAGGCCTTTTTGGTATTTAGATTTGCGAAGGCTTTTGGCTCTAGGGATGACAATGGTAATGTCGGTCAGTCGGTCAGTCCATGCTGAAATTTCTCAATAACTATTGGAGGGGTCTCTATGTGAAATTTTGAGTGTATGAGGTTTTGTTTTAATGTTTTTTTTATTTTGAAAAAACATTTTTCTCCAAATCTTTTATTGTCTGGAAGCAGTTCTCAACATGGAGGTATCTGAGTCTGCAGCAAGCAGCTAATGGTGCTAATGGTGCTAGGGGAGACCGGGGATGATTGTAACACTTTTTGTTTGAGCAAGTGTAACTCAGTGGGTTTTTTTGGTAGAGCTCTTAAATTTTGATAAGTGGTACCCATATTTGTCTGCTATAAATAACACACACTTTGACCTCTACTACACTATCACAGATTATGGAAATTAATGTCAAATACAAAGAGGTATATTGTTATAATGTACCCCAGTACCGGGGTGAGTTGTAACACTAGCTGGGGATGGATGTAACAATTAAATTATTGTGCTTAAAAAAGATTCACAATAGGCTAAATTTATTAAAGCATTTCAATGAATAATAAAGAAGGAACAATAAACTTGTAAGAATACAATAATTATATTATGAAAATAAATAGAAATGTATAACATAAATACAAAAATAAGTACAATAAAATAAATAAAAATATATAACATAAAATAAATAAAATTAAGAATAATAAAGTATTAACCTGTGTGTGTGTGTGTGTGTGTGTGTGTGTGTGTGTGTGTTGGAGCCTGAATCAGGTTGACGTTTGAACAGCATTTTAATAGTTGAACAATAAACAGTTTGGAAGAGTTACAACCCTCCCCATGCCTAGCAGCTATGAAAGAGCTAACCGTTTTTAGCATTTAGCTTCAAAGCTAGCACTAATGAAACACATCAGATTAAACTAGAGAAACTACTACTTGAACCTATGTAAGTGAAACAATTGTGCATACAACACAATGGACACTATGCAAAAAACAATTGTGATGAAAATGTTTGGTTTCTCACCTGAAAAACTGTTTTTGGCTCTAGAACAGACACATCTGGACTCAGAGACATGAGGCTTCACCAGTGAGCTCCAACTGTAAATGGGCATGGACTATGTTGATGATGTCACCACAGCTCGTTTCTAATTGGCCAAACTGAGAGTGTTACAGCTATCCCTTTGTTACAACCATCCCCAGTTTCCCCTAGCACTTGTTACAGCTCTATGTGTTCTGTGCTGCTGTTCTTTTTCCCTCCATTGTCGATCTGCCCAGGTGTGCTGCATTACTTAACAAGATGCATCACACCTGGCATGGAGGAGGTGCTTAAGAGCTCCTGTGCCAGCAGAGGAGAGGAGAGAGGCCTCTGGTGTGGGGACTGCTGGTCCTGCAGGCTCTCAGCGTGGGATTTTTGTTTGCTTGTTTTATTTGTTACTAAATCCCATGGATTTGAGTGTTTTGAAGATGTCTTATGTTGCCCCAACGGTGGAGCGTAATAGCACCAAACAACTGCAACAGTGCTAACAGAGCTACCTGTGTTCACCAGAGGGTGGGAGCCATGCTTCCATGATGTTGGTGTCTAGAAATCAGTGGTTACCACCATTATGAGCACAGTGAGAACAACAGCAATTAACTACCCAGTGGGATACACACATGCACTAACATGCCAGACCAGCTTACCACAACAAACTACAGAGAAGCTCATATTACGACATACACAGAGTTAACATGACTTCATTCTCTGCTCAGGATGCTATTACTCCACTTTATCTTTACATAGCAAATAGTGGTTTGCTCCTACATGCATGCATTGAATGTCACCTAAAGAACCTTAAAGGTTTTGGTGCTCCCCTGATTTTTCCTTTGGTGCCACCATGAGGTTGACATTTGTGGCCCAGAGTGAAACGAGCCAATATTGGATGATTACCGTGACATTTATGTCCAACAAAATTAATTTAACATTGGTGAGGATTTTTTATCTTGCGCCATAATTAGGTCAAAATTTTATTTTGTTGTAGACCAAATGCTTGCAAAACCAATTACAATCCCGTCAACCATCACTCAGATGTACTTTGTATAATATTTGCAAATTAGCATGCTATCGAAGTAAATTTCTGAGCATGGTTAACTTGTCACTCTGAGCATGTTAGCATTCAGCTCAAAGCATTACCAAGCCTAATTACAACCTCATAGTTCACCTGGCATGGCTAACCTGGTTAGCAAATGTTACTTCATTGGAAAAAGTGCATTGTCAGCCAATTATGCTGCAATCACATGCTCCTCACATTGTCCCACTACCTGAGTTTGGAAGTCATTTTTCTGACAACAAACATGGACACAGAGATGATTTGTTATATTTTGATTTTGTTATATTTTGCATTTGACATGCAATATGAAATTAATAAAAAAAAGTTTATCACCTTCAATCAAACATTTACATTTGTAAACCATGTTTCTGCATATGACAGCCACGAGTGTTGCAGGGTTTTTTTTGCCAATTTTCCAGGATGTTATTACGACTGCACAAGGCATTCAGTTTTTTTCCAGATTATTCTAACACTACATGAACGCAGGGTTAATTCACCTTCTATTTATAAGTATTTTCAGCAGAAGGTTTGTGTTTGTGAGATACACTCAAAATAAAAACTACAGCACTATGTTAATGGTAATGAAGTCACACATTGCTCAGTGTAACAGTGTAGCTCATTGGTGTTTTTTAATAGGTTTAAACAATGGAGCTCTCTGCATAGGAAGGAGGTATATCAGGCTTTGACTCCACAGGCAATACTAGTGTTGTTGTTTTGTCATAGAACTTGTTGTCAATAAAAGAGGTATAATAATCATAATGGAAATCCCTTTCCTTTGATTCATTTTCTGATACTGAGTTATTTTGTTACTTAAAGCATACCAGGAAAAATCTAACTTTGTTGTTATCATTCACCACCTATTTTGCACAATTTCCATATTCATTGGCTTATGTGTGTGTTATGTTTATATTCAGCTGACTGTGGTGCACATGAAAGTCTAATATCCAGCATCCTGGGAAAACAACTGGAGGAACACGGAGGTGGGGGTAGGAGGGGGACACATAGGCACCTCCCGAAGCAAAACAGAGGGTGAGACCTGATTGAATCATTACAGTAATTATTCACTTTACCCTAACTAAACTAGCGAACATGGATATATTAATTAGACTAATAGCTCCACGATGCTGAAACACAGACTGACTGAATACATGTCAAGTTGAATTTATCTCTCTTCTTTTTTTATTTATTTTGTCGGTGCTTTAAAGTGACCGCAGGGATTCACAGCCTGATTCTTTGTGAATTGTGCCGTTCTTTGATCTACATCAAATGCAAACTAAACTTGGGGAGGGAAAACCAAATGGTGTCTAACAGCACACAGAGATACATCAGGAAAAAAAAAACTTTGGCTGCATCTATTGTCACTGTGTTTGTATGAAAAAGGGCTTTTAGATTTTTCTTGATGGTGGATTCAGTCTGTGGTTGATTTATCGCAGGTTTTCTGGGCAAAACTCCTGGTGCATAAACAGCTGTGGAGAGTGCTGATCAATGTAAATGGGTGTGTGAATGGGCACTGTGACCTTTGGAAAACTCCTCTCTGGGAGAGTAGAGGCTGTTCACTGATCTTGTTCTGTGTCCTCATTTTTTTCCCCCTCCCAGTGCTTTCATAAAACTCCTGCCACAGCAGAAACGCACCACAGCACTGTCTTCCGAGTGACTGAATAATAGCGGAGGATCTGACTTCTCCAGGACTTCTCTGGGCCTTTGTCTTTGAAGTGACATGACACAGGGCTCTGACACTCTAAAAACACTGCTTAGAATTTGACTCTGTACCCAAAAGAGGATGGTGAAAAGTGGCTCTGGCAGAAGGCGTCAGTGAATGATGGCCCTCATGTTCAATCCCCAGCACTTAACGCTGTCTGTGAAAAGCTCCTCACAGTGAAGGGAGGCAAGAGAAAAAGCTGCCAAGGTTTCTCTCAAGGTTCTACATTTAGATATGTTCTTTTGAATGTGTTGAGTTTATCACAGTGCTCTGCTGATTGCCTTGTGACAGAAATCTCAAAACTAAAACGCTTATGACATCCAGGGCATAATGAAGTAAATTGTTTTAAAACACCACACTGTATGAGAGTAATATAATATTGACAGTGCTGTTGAAAAAAGCTACTTTTTTACTCATCACTGAGAAATATCTTTAAAATATCTTGTATTTGTACAATCCCAAGGTCTTATCAATGTGTACTATATGATAAATGCAATTCCTAGCAACTGTTAATCTCATGGCATATATCCTCCACTACCTAGAGTCCATCAGATAACTCTTGACATCTTCGCTTCATTCCTGTTTCTCTCAGGCCTTTGCTTCTGGAATGTGGTCTGAGCTGCTAACTAATGCCCTGAAGGGACAACATGCACCTGTAACTCAACACTGCAGCAGGTGTCGGATGCTGAGCCTGCTTAAGGAGGCCAAAAGTGCCCATTCCCCATAGTTAAGATTGACTCTGAGAGTGGAGCAGTATAATTCTAGCTTCAGGCACCACTTCTGGGTGGCTGCTTCCAAAAGCTTAGCTTGAAGATGCACTGCTGGTCTTCCATCCAACTGGGATGCATTTCTCTGCTCTGCCCAGTTCCCTCGTATTTCAGTATTCTTTTCGTTGAAAGTGTGCAGCCTTGGTATGCTCAGAGATGGCTGGTGAGTCATAAAATGTTAAATTTTTTATATTTTATATGGCTGTAAATTATGTGTTCAACCAGTTTTATTTTGAAAAACGAACAAAAACAATAACCCCAATGTAACTTTGAATGTTTCCAGGTTTCTGAATATGCAATCACTGACCTCAACTATGTGGCAATATCCAAACTTGATTTTATGTATGATTGTATTCTATTATTAAAGTCGGAGTGAAAGTTGTACTCTTCTTACTTTTGAGTAAGGGTGTATAAACTGCAGATATCTTGCAGAACTTGGGTAAAAGAATGTAAAAGCATGCTGGACATGGAAAACAGCTTCTAAGCCTCTATTGGTAAGAGTTTCCTCTTGACAGAGTACACTACACTGTATAGCCCATAAACACTGATACAAGATATTTTTTACAGGACCCAATATACTCTGTATTCCATTTGATAAGTAGAGATTAGCAAGCTTGGATGATTAGCTTCCACTTGGAGTGTGAAAGCACATTATCTTATTCCTCCCAGATTAGAGAAGAGAGGGTCCAGCCAGCATATTTCTGTTTCATAGATCCAGATCATAGACTGTAAGGTCTGGATGTGTCGACAGCAAATGACCACACTGTCAAAAGTCGCAGCAACAAGTAGTCGTGTAACTTCAACACTCTGTATGTTACCTGGTGATTTAAATCACAACACAGAGTAATGTAAGTAGTGCTCAAATCACAGAGCTGTGTGGCCGCTGGCTGGAATTGAAGTGATATTACAAATTATTTTTTGTGTTCACCCACACAGAGATTGCATCAATAAATTTACCAGTGTCATCAGTTAGAACCAAAATCGCACCCCTAGAGAACAATAATGTGGGGGGTGCTATAATGGTACAAAAATTAATTAAACTTTAATTTCATAAAATAAGCAGATAATTAAACAAACACCAATAATATATTGATTTCTTAACAATAATTGTAATTTTATTGTATTTAAAGCAATTATTTCAGTTTCAATTTCCAGCACAGAGATTGTGGATTTATCATTAGTAAACATTCCAAAGCATAAGCAGTTCCATATTGTTATATTCAGTAGCATCAAAGACCACAGCATCAACAAGATGGATTTTCATTAAAGAAAAAACATGACTGATGTGTGAGGCTTGAACTGCTTGTGGCTCCTTCACTTTGCCGAATGCATTGTGGGAAACCTTTGATAGGAAATACACAGTAGCACCCGGGCATGATGAACCCCCTCAGGACCCTACGTAGAGGAAGGAAGACAGAAAAAGAGGAAGAGAAGAAAGGGGCGAGGGAGAGGGACGTGGACTATGATAGCAGAGCAGGAGGAGTGGCTTAGTTGGGTATTTATACATAAAGTGATGTGGTTTAGGTGTGGTCCTGCTCCCAAATTTTGTTAGATAGCGTCAATTCACTAGCAGGGAGCACGCCATTAACATGATGCATTTAATGGTTTTATATTTAAAAACAACAAAAAAAGACTTATGTGCAAAGCTTAAACTGCTTGTGGTTCCTACGCTTTGATGAAAGCATTGTGGGTGTTGGGAATAGAATGATTTTATGCATTTTACTATCAGTTGTGTTTCACTATATAAGTTTTAGATGTGTGAACAATGAGAATACTAAGATGATTTCAGCTGATCTGAATGTGTTTGCTTTGCAGAAGCGGAGAAGTACAGGAGAGGAAGAGACATGAAATCTGAGGAGCACATACCGCAATGCTTAGATAATTAGTTTCATATATGGTAAAAATAATAGAAAGTGATGTACAGATAGTAAGGTACAGCACGTGTAGGGAGTTGTGTTGTTCTCTTGTCTTTCAAAACAGGAACCACGCCCCCACTGTCAGCGGGAAGGAGTCAGATTAACACGAGGCAGGGGCGTGGTGTGGTGAAGGAGGAAGTGGAACTGCCAATGAGAAGAGGACAACGCCTTGCGTGCACAATGACACTCTGTTACGCTCAAATATACTGGGTCAGGGAAAGGACAGGAGGTCAGACTTCGTGAACTGACACACCTTTGTTGTTCGTCAGGGACTTGAAGTTGAGACCCAGAGCTCTGTAATTTTATTCCTTTACTGCTTAATAAACTACATTAACTGAGACCGAATATCTTCTCCTATTGCTTCATTAAAGAACATGCAGGACTGAGCTCACACATAGCACATTGGAGAGTAGGATGAGCCCCCAGTCCATCATGGGGAAGTGATCAACAGGGAGTCCACATAGCACCCAGGCACGACAAACTCCTTAAAACCCCCAGACTGAGTATATCTGAGATCTTTAAGATCTGAGTGAATTAAGCAGTTATACAATTGGTAGGACCAAAGGCCCACCATTTATATTAAGTGTTCTGGGATGCCATTACACAAGGTCAAGGTGGCGGCTCTGATCGTGAGGGAGAGTCAGAATAATGAGTGGGAGAATTGCCAGACAAGGACAGAACTTGGCAGGAGTGTTGATGGAACTAGAATCAAGTTGCCATTTGTCTGGATTTGAAGGTAGAGAAGGATCTGTCAATGTTAAGCTCTGGGATTTACAGAACTGCAAGTGATTGGCAAGGGTGCTATAGGGATTCAGCGTTGATTGTTTTTTGAAGCAAACGATGGTTGTAAGCTAACAATACTGAGTGGTTTTAGTTCACCTTAAGTATACCATGGTGGCTTCTGAGAAATAAGGCAAGTCTGAAAGGCAGGTGAAGGGTTGAGATGGTGAAATTGGAGCATCTGAGGAAATACAAGCGCAAACATGTTTTCTAAAGTTCAAGCAGCATGGGGATTGCTGTATCAGAAGCAGATACTGTAGGTGCATACTGACAGCAAGTCAACAGTAAGAGAAAGGCGTTGAGGATTTTGAGCAAGTTTTTTTGTTTGAATAGAGGATCTTTGAGAAGTGAAGTTAACCATGGATGGCTGGAGGCCAGGCCTGGGCTGCTGATTTAGAGTTTAGAGAAGAAGCTTATACTTCTGAAGAAAACCTGCGTGAAAGGTAACAAAACCCGTTGTGATGGTTAGATTGAATGAAGGAAAGTTGTGCTGTACTTGTTGTGAAAGTAATGGAAACTCTTTCAAGCTGACCAGTAAGATAAGAGGCTTGAGGATGACAGGTTATCAGTGATGGAGTTCTGGGAATCAATGATCATTGGTATTAGGGCAGGATTTACAAATTTGATGTCAGGGCAGAATACGAAGGAATCGGTGTGGGTATCTGCAAAAGGGGGCCAAGCTTTTTAACTTCTGGAATGACAAATGAGAAAGACAGAAAGCAATGGCATTAAAATGAGCAGGAACGTGAGCTGTGCAGAGACCGCGTAGGTGTGCAATGTAGAGCCAGATTAGGTGGTATGTTAACTGCATGATAGATGGGGCGTTATAGCATCCTTTGTTGATTATGTCAATGACTGCAAGGTTGTCTGAGTAAATAAGAATGGACTTGCATCCCCAAATAGCACAGAGAAAGCAACTGGGCACTCACTTGCGGCTATTCTGCTGCAGACCATCTACTGCCATAGACAGTAGAAGAAGCAGCATCATTGTACAGATGGATGTCGTGTGGGTGTGTCAGTTAATCATTATGGATAAAGGTGATCCCATTCCAGTTTGCAAGAACATTGAGATGAAGTTCAGCACAACTTGAATTGTCCAATGACATGGAGTCCAAGAGTGATAAGATAGAAGAAGCAATTGATAGCAGGTGAGTGACAAAGGCTTAATGACGCTGAGTTGATGTTGAGTTGGTCCAGGAGGGAGGGAGAGAGAAGTTGGCATCTGGTGCAACATGTGGCAATGAGAAAACTAAAAATCAGAAGGCTGATTCAGTTATGCATTTTGATTTGGAGTGAGACCTGAAATAGAGGCCCTTTGTTTTCCAAGTGGACAGTGGAACCCAAAGGTCACAGAAAACTGAAGTCAGAGTGACCAGACTGGTAGTGGGTGAAATGAGGGAGGGAAGATGATGGGGGAATCATTCAAGAGATGGACAAGGAATGGGATCTTATGGTTGTTAGACAAGATCCAACAGAAGGCTTCTGACAGGATGTCATAGAGTTGGACGCCAAAGAATCAGCAGAAGTCAAGGTGGATAAAGAGAACTTTGGGATACCAAGGGAGCTGATATGGAAGTTAGGAAATGAGCAAATGAACTGATTATGAAGTCTTCTTTGACTTTCTTAGTGAGCAGGTGGTATACAGCCTTTGGCTTGTTCATGTCTGACTGCAATTTTTTTCATTTAAGAGAGATGGATGGTTGTGCAAAAATACAAGGGTGAAGATCCTTCTTTAAAACCCCATGAGGAGGAACTGAATGAAAGCTGTATCACAGTTTTTTGAAGTGCTGCTGCTAAGGCTGGAATGTTGAGGCACTGAAAGTTGCTTACCTAGGTTTTTTGAAGTGGGATTGTGAGGGCACTTTGTGGGGACATAGCCTCCTCTGCAGAAGAAGCAGACATGTAGAAAGTGGCACTGGAACATGGTGCCAGCAGTGTTGTTGCATAAAGAACAACTTCCCAGATGCAAGAAAGGCCTGCCTTTTTTGTCTATGCTGTTGATTAAGGGAAGATGATGGATGGGCTGTCTTTGTATGGGTGTTGGAAGGGCCGCTGATGATAGGCGAGAAAAAGCTGACACTATTGTTCGGGCTTGCTGTGGCTTAGCGTGGGTAGGAGTGGAGCAGGAAGAAGCTTGGTGGGATGGGACACCACATAGCAAGCATGACAGGGCTGTATGGATGGCAAAGATACGCTGGAAAATTCTGTTGTTGGGTGTGCTCCCATAAATGTCTTCATAGAACTGCTTGATACAGGCAGTAGCTTTGGAGGCAAAGTTGATATGGCATTGATAAAAACCATTACCTCCAAAATGGAGGACAAGATCAAGAATGTAAGCCATGTAACCATCCATTTCTTACTGGCAGGTGGGAAATTCAGAAGAGAGTACATCTCTGAAGAGAGAGAAATCATGTGCAAACTCTTTAGAAGTAAGCTCTTAGGACTGGTTGGGTCTTCTCCCTCTCAGGTGGGAGTAACATTTATGACCTTCAAAGAACCTGTCATTAGGTGGTTTATGACGGGAAGTCATGATACGGAATAAAAGGTCAATGTAATTCAGTGGCGGCTGTTGGTCTTTCAAGGAGAGGAAGCTCATTTTCGGCCTACATCATAAAATGTATCCGTTTATTTATACGTAAATTCTACCCTCTGGGGCTGCTGTGCAAGGCTAGTGTGACCGTCTGTGAGTGCTTTGGGACGATGGAGGGGCTCACAGCAGCACCCGCTGCTCGTTGGGGACAGTAACTGCAGAGCGACAGAAGTCAGAGTCTCCAAACACAAGTACAGTCTCCAATAACACCAGAAAAAGATGCTAGATTTGTCGCTAGTCGTTTTTAACAAAGAGAAAGTCACTAAGAGGATTGGAAAAGTCTCCAGATCAACTCGGAACAACAGAATGAAACTTGAAAAATGCTCCGGTGGTGGTTTATATTTCAAGATCGCTGATTCGCTCATTTCACTGTCAATCAAAAAGGGCAGACAGATCATCCAATCATCATGCAGAAGCTCGGCGTCCAGGCCGGCCAAGGCCAGCCCACTGCCCCATAGACCCCCAGAGACGCTGAATGTCCAATGGGCGGGACAAAACCGAGAATTTATCCAATGACTGTCTAGTTTCGCTGCAGTGGAACAACCCACTCTGTGCTTCCCCACTGAAGTCTTTGGACACTGAGCTTCCACTGTTTAATGCACTGTGACGCTACAGGAATGAATGAGAAGAAAGTCGCGTCAGTGACCTGTGATAAGTAGCTGATTCTGAACAAAAGTTGAACGCGTTCTAGTGCATATTTAGTCAATGAAATGTAAACACAACAGTACATATTTGACCACTTATTTTTTGACATTTTAGGGGAAGCTGAGCTTCCCTTGCAGTCTTAGAGCAATCGCCACTGATGTAATTACCACCAGTGATATTTTTACGTAGATTCCAATATTGGGTGCTCAGTCTGAAGTTGGTAATTCGCTTAAATATAAACTAGAGGTAGTTGTTGAGGCACTGGTGTTATTTGTTCCTCGCTGCAGACCGTTGTATTTGCCTTTGTTACTGCTGATGTTGCTGCCTTCGAGCTGGAGGATATTGGGGAACTGTTTCTTCAACAGGGGTGCTGATATCATGGTGTATTATGGGGGTGTGCGTGAAGAGAGCAGATGTTCATGAAGCAGTGGGCACAACTGTCTAACATGAGAGTACTGAAAAGTTTTGCTTTGTTGTCCAATCTGTGAATGTGGAATTGCTTTTTGTCTCAGTATTTTTAAGAGTGGCTACAGACCAGCCGCAGATTTTTGAAGGCTTGTTGTCAGGTGACTTAGCCTGGGCCTGGAGGCACTGTGACTGGCTACATGTACTGAGGCTGGAGTGGTTGGGACAGTAGTGGGGTGCTGGAATTTTCATGCATGGATATGCAGAGAAGTTTTTGGCTTCTGTAGCTGGGTCTGCTGGTGTGGGCTGGAAACTTTGGCCTTGGTCTTTCTGATTCCGTCCGAAAACATCCTCATCAGAAGCAGATAATAAAATGGTGTTCATGCTGAGCATGATGTGGGTAGATGACTAATGTTGGTCATGGAATAGATAATGCTAATAGCTTACTTTTTGTAGTACTTGACACAGTATTGCTTGCTCTTGGTTCTGGTGCAGAATACAAGAACAGAACAGGAGATTTGGGTTAGGCAGATCATTTTTGCAGGAAGTGACATATTTAAGGTGTGGTCCTGCTATGAAATTTCTGCTAGATAGCTTCAGTTGTTAGAACATCTGTGAAAGCAGCATATCAAAATCCGGAGAGATCATTACAAAGCACAATAGCAGAGCTCTGGGAAAGGTAGAAAGCAAAGCCTGTAATTTTGGAATAAGTGATCAGCTCATCTGGCTATTGGCAGACTGATTCATCTTAAGCTCAAGAGATCTAACTACAGCTCAAATGTGACAATGCAAGTGACACATATTAACACCTGTGCAGAATATTTGGCCGTGATCTCATCTTGATAAAGAATAAAAGTGACCTGCTAGGCCATTGTGCATTCTCACCTAAACGTCTCACCCTGTCAGCAATACCTACTCTGCACCGTGACATACTGTGCCCTGCGGCAAAAGAGAAGCAAAGAAGTTAAATGAAAAAAAAAAAATAGGCAGACAGACACGATAGGCAGAAGCCTCTGTAGTCAGAACAAAATGTCTCAGAGCGCAGAGATGGAGGTGAAGAGAGGTCTTTACAAAACTGGGAGGGAGACAGATTAAGTAGCATCTTTGATGGACCAAACCCACGAACAGTCACACACTGTGGCTAAAAAGTGACTCATTGCACTGAAAACATTTGGTAACTCACAAATCATGGTCGCTTTCTGTTTTGATGCACGAAAGGTTAATCAGGAGTTATGTTGAAAATTAAGTTACAGTTTGTGTTATAATGGAAAAACTAATAACGTCAGATGCTTTTCATTCACAAGCACATGCATTGATATAGCTGCAATACAGATGGTACAATAAATGTATTCATGTTCTATGCATATTGGACTCACAATGAGCTGGGATTAGGTTTAGTACTTTATTGCTGAGCCGTGTCCTTTTTAACTTGATTACAAAAGGAAGAAAGGGAGTATCGTAGGTTGTAAGTCCCTCAACTACTATTCATTCTGCAGCTGGATAATAAATTGGAACTCAAGAGGGGGTTATAAGGTGTTATGGGCTGAAAAAGAATGTGTGTCATGTAAGGACCCAGCTTTGCAGCTTGTCATCAAAAAAGAAAAAGAAGGAAAGGACAAATAAAATAGGAAATTGCTTGCATTACTAGAATGATAAAGCCCAGTACCTCTGTGCTCGAGTGTGTGTGGTTTCTTGATGTTCTGCTCTGCTGAATGCACTTTTTTCTTTTTATCAGCCAGCTTTATTTCCCCTCCTGAAAGGGAAGCTTTTACTGATGACAGAATAATGCATATAGTGACAATGACTTTTGTAAGATTTGAACATCTTTAGGTAGGGAGAGATGTTGCTACCAAATGGATGGAAGAAAAAATACTAACACACATTCCTACTGTTTTGTGTGGCGTGAGCCATCTTAACTCTGTAGCTTATGGGATCAAGTGCTTCTGAAAGTGCTTTAAGACCTTGATTACTCAGTTTTCGTGTCTTATGTACAGTAGTTTTATTACTACCAACCATAAATAAATGCATCAACTGTGTGAAAGATTGCACAAGACTGACAGATAATCAAACTTTCTTGATCCAGATTCAAATGTTGACATTCAAATAACAATCATGAAAAGAAAGATGTCTCACTTTCCAACTGAATGCATCTCTACACATTGTTAAACTTTAAAAGCTGATCCTCAGCAGAACTAGCAGTAACTGATTTTTGGGCCACTTGGGGAAAGGGAAACAAGACATGAACAAAACACCAGCATCTTTAAAGCTTTACGTGGTGGTGGGCACCAAATGTGTTTAAATTACAGGTTGGTAGCCTACCACAAAAACAATGTCAATGCAAAGTCAGCAAAAGAAGAATGATGGGTATGATATGTAATGCAACAGCTTCGGACGCTAGTGTGACGAATAACATAGGCATCAGCAGCGCTTGATAAACAATAAAAAGTGGCATAATTACACAATTATTTATCATCCCTGTTATGTGGCAGCTGATCATCCTCTGCTTGGAGGGTAAGGACCTACCGCACCCCATTGTTTACCTCATTATCGGCAGCTGCTGTTTTTCTTCTATACAATAGCTGCTAACTGCTATTAGCTGCTTTTTAAATCTCCGGGCAGTGGGATGCACACATAAGATGTTGTCAAAACATTACCTGTCCTGTCCATGGTCCCATCCTGCCGGCTGTCCATTTTACTCAGACGTGGATTCAGCACTGATACTAACTTCGCTGCTGGCTTAAAGGTCAGATGAATCTGTTCCCCAATCCATGAGTGTACCTTTTATATTTTTTAAAAGAAAGCTAAAATTGTATCTGTTCACTCCAGCCTTTAATAAGCTATGACTTTTCTGATACAGGCCTGAAACTCTTTCTTTTTACATTTCACACTGCTGCAGCTCTTTTAAATTTTGTATATTACTTGATTTCAGAATTTTTAGTTTAATAATTCTACGACTTTATGATTTCATTATTTTATGATTTTTTATTATTTCATCATTTATGGTTTGCTATGATTCGTGGGCAGTGGACAGGAGGGCGAAAGACTGTGGTGAGTTCTATCTGATCCGCAGTGCCGCAACGGGGTGGAAGCTGTAAGATTCTGGGGAAGCCGCTGGCTGTATCCAGCACATACCCTCAGTGAGGTTAACTCTTGGGAAGACGTTCTGGGGTAAGCTGAAAGAAGCTTGCTTTGGTTAATCAGTATCTGTTGGTGAGTCTTTGTCCATTGGGAATTACAGGCTCTGATTATTGCTGATGTCGGAGACCTAAAAGGTGACACAGGAGAAATACTTTTGATTCGAGATTTCGATATAAAGGATCACAAATCAACCCTACTCACTACGAGAGCAGTTAGAATTAAGTGCAACAGTAAAGCTGAAGGCCAGAAAACCAAAACAATAAGATAAAAGACACTATAAAGCACCATAGAGCTGAGGGAAATGCAGAGTCAAGTGATAATTCTCTGTGGCTTTGTCAATACAAGGGACTGCTCTCCGCCATTTTATCCATTACTATTATAAAGGTATGAATTATAGCTGATTTAATGTTATTATCCATGTGATGCAGAGAAATGTAACAATACCTCCAAAGATGTACTCTGACATCACACAGTGGGTCAGGGCTACAGTGAACAGCAGAGTGGAAATTTCCAACCTTGGCTTGCAATAACTATGACTCTATTCTATCATTGTTTTTCTGCTGTGTGATATTGTTTCAGACATGATTCAATAATTTAATACATATTTACAGCTGAAAAGGTCCTCTTGAAACATATACTGTTTTTCCATTCCACTCGCCTGTTTGGAAGCTGAGTGTCAGATCTGGATTATCAATTATTCCAGTCTACCTTCCTGAATACTGTAAGCCAATACAGCACTGTGTCTCCCTGTTCAGTCTCCGCCAGGTTTTCTGCCCTCTACTCTGCCCTCTTCCTCCTGCCTCATCTTCCCTTCTCTCCTTACCCTGCTGAGCACCCACACACACACAAACACACACACACACACACACACACACACACACACACACACACACACACAAACACATGCACACACACACTTCCCTATGGTGACAGATGACACTGAAGGCAGGGGGTCTGTGCCAGTCTCACCCCTCTAGCTTGGCATATGCCAGCCTCTGCGCCACTGCAGCAATCACCTGCTCTCAAGTCTCGACTCTCCATTAATGGACCAGGCAGACAGAGATCCAGCCCCTAACTACTTTGCACTAAACTGTTTGACTTTCACTCAGCGTCACAGGGCTGTCCATTTCTGGGATTCAGTCGGCAGCCTCCGTCTTTGTCTCTGTCTGAGCGCATTTAGGGGAAGCAAGGAAGACACTTCCATTGATACGGCCTGCTAGCGCATCGCCAGCCGTCAGGCTATTCTGTCACACATCAGTGCTTCCTCTCAGCGCTGTATGGCATTAAAGTGCATGGGCACACTCATGTGCGTATAGTCCCAAGCTGCAATGTGGACATCAGAGGCAAAGGTTTGGACCAATGTGAAACTGTTTCTGTATTATAGACCAAGGAACATCCTGGACAAGGAAGAATAGATTTGCCAATGGACTGTTATGTGTGTATTTCCTTCCTTCCTTCCTTCGTTAACATTCACATTTGATAATGAAATTAAAGCTACAAACAAATTTTGATCATCACTATTGGGCAAAAAAGTAGACTCCAAAACAGTCTGACAGCAAAAAGCCTTAATAAGCTATCAATTTATCATAGAAATAATGTGTTAGCAAACAACTGCCAAACATTACTTACACATCCAGATGAAACAGAGCAACATGGGCATTCAGTTAGAGCTCTCTTTCTCATCACCACCTGTTCAATGAAATCCAATATTCACTGGCGCTTTCTCCACAATTTCGTCCGCCAACTCCTGAGAAAAACATCTGGCTCTCTCTGGCTTCCTGGATGTTCGGCTGTGTTCACCAGTGACTCAGTTACTTTGGCTTCACACCATTTCACGCCGGGCATGAAGCCTACAATCAGCTTGTGTGTAGATGAGAGCGGCTGCCCACAGTTTAATATGCGGGGGTCGGCGAGAGCCGGAGTGACTCAACAATGTGTACCAGCAAACTAAAACAGTGCTGAGGGGGCTCATGCTGCCTGGTGTGGTCCTGCAGATGTTATTGACTATCTGTGGGACCTGTAATCATCCCATCCTACAGTTTCACTTTACAGAGAGTCATTTGATTTAATGTTAATATCAAAATTATTGCTTTACAGACCTTTAACTGTAATACCTCATGCTCTGAATATTTTACCATTTGTCACATCCCATTCAGCAAAGCAAAATGTGAACTTCTCTGTTAAAAGCCTTTTCAGAACCCTCCTCCATTGCTTCCACTACTAGCTGCCTCCATTTTCATGGCACAGGGAAGATTGAAACAGTAGACGCGATGGATTCCCTGTGGATTAAAACCACCATCGAGCACAGCAATTATTACAAATCACTCGATACGCCCGAGTAAAATTAGTCCCATGTGAATTAGACTTTTCCCTTCTTTCAGTCTGTCTTTGTTATATATTTAATTTCTCTCCCCATTTTACATTCTTCATCACAATAATGTCTCACTCTGGAACATCTGCTGCTGTTGGTTCCATGTCCTTGACTTCCTGTTCATTTTTAGTCAGTGCTTTAAACAGTAAATACTAGGCATGAATCATCCCAGGACCTAAAAAATAATCAGTTTTATCTAAATAAATATGAGTTGACCTGCTCTTTACTCCCAATCAGTTTCACATATGATTCACAGTGATTCATCTGAGCTTGTGACTGCTTTTAGATTCACTGTTGTATAACAGCTGTAGCTGGGTGAAGCCTTGTCCTGGTCTGATGCAAAGTGGCAGGTCTTTGTAAAAAAAAAAAGAGGAACAGACAAATAAAACAAGAGCCCATGCAGAAAATGACTTAATTAACGAAATTTTTTTGGGATTAAAAAAAAAAAAAAAAAAAAAAACCCTAAAGAAAATGGATACCTTATGAGCAAAATTGAAAACACAAGATTGGAACCTGCTGTCAGTCCCAAATTGACTGGCAGGTCTTTACAAAAAAGCGATTCTATACAACAACTGAAACTAAGATTTTAATGTTTTCTGATGTTGTTAAAGGTGTTTGCATTTAGTATTTTCTCTATCTTCCGAGAAATCATGTATCCCCAAAAATCTCTCCTCCTCACTCCCCACCACTCTGGACTGCTTTGCTGGAAGGAGAGCAGGCAGCAGCTTGTGAGGTGGACCATCAGCAGCTGTAGCGGGTGTTGTAGTGGGCTGATGGCCAGAAGCAACAATAGGTCTAACCTGTGTAATGGCAGCAACCGAAAGTTTGCTGATATGGCGGAGAGTCTGGCTTTCCTGACCCCCAGAACTGGGGTTTGCGCTGGATGGAAGATGGTCTGTGGTAGTCTCGCCACCAGACAATCAGAGATCTCCGCCTTCTGATAGTCTGGGGACACTCCTTTCTAAAGTGTGTTTAACACACCGGTGAAAATGGCCGGCAACAAAGCAATACCTCTTGCATTTTTGAAAAGGACACGCCTTCTCGGAAATGTGCGCTCCCCCTTTTCTCATCCGCAAGGAAACAAACACACAGAGAGCTTGAAAATGGATGCCGAGAGATTAAACTCCGTTTTATCAAATGTGTGCTCATCCGTGAAGAAAGTATTTTTTCCAGTGGATGTCTTAGTTACAACATGATTGAGCTAACTGGAGTAGTTTCATGTCGTATCCGACAACGGGAGGCTTTTAACAGATGACATCTTGATGTTAGCTTTGCTGCTGCTGTTAGCTGTCCCTGTCAGCTGCAGCCACTGATGCTTTCTAGACATCATGATTTCCCAAAACTGAATAAATACCACACATAGCAACACAAAACTGCTTTGCTGGCTCAATCATGTTGTAGCTAAGATATCCGCTGGAAAAGACATTTTTTTCACGGACCGTTTATTGAGTTATTACCTATTCCAGACACCGCTAATGGCTAAGAAATAGTAATGTTTGTTCAATCATTGTGTTTATAGACTTTACAAACATCGGATTAGTCTAAATGGTGATACAGTGATGTGAAAAAAGTGATATTATACATATATATATATATATATATAAATGCTCTGCTGGTTTTCTACCCAGAAATACTTGTAAACAACAGGGCGATTCCCTCTATAGTCTGGCTGGACAGATGAGTCATGGCCTTGTAAAAGATTATGTTTGACAAACATCCACTAACTTTGACACTGTTTTCTGCAAGCGCGGCTGAGCCATTTTGTACCATTACACGTGTTTCTAGTGGGACTATGTTTACAAGCACAAGAGTTCAGCGAGCCACCGAAGGACCGCCCTGCAGATTTACTATTGGTTCTGCAACATAGGGAGTTTTTTTAAACTCTGAAATTGTATCTGCCCATCTAAACACAAAATCAGGGAGAAAGTCATCAGTCTTTAGATAAGCAAAGCATCTAAAGACTGACTTGTGAGTCTAGGTCTGTGGCAGCGGAGAATGAGGCGGAGGACACACTGTTATTAGAGGCTCTAGCTAACGTTAGCTTCATAAAGCTAACCCTGAATCTGCAGCCATTAGCTTTTGGCTCAGGTAAGCAGAAGGCAAAACTATAAGCAACATTTTCTCTCCATCTCTGGGACTTTGCATGACACATTTTGTTTATTGTCAGATTGTCTTTTAGACTCTCTTTTTGATGAGTCCATCGTACTTTTTGTGTTGCTTTGCAGTGTAGGCAGGTTACTGACCATGCTGGAATAGCAGCTTTTCTGTAGGACTTCACTACTGAATTCAGGCTTTCACCATCTGAGGGGATATGCGTGTGTTTCTGCATTTGTAGAGCAGCCAATAGGAGCGCCCTCTCTCTGAAATGACCTGTGATTGGCCAAAGTCTCCCGTCACAGCTTTGATTGTCTAATGCTTGAAAACAGAGTGAGGAAGAGTAGCAGAATTCTAATTCTCTCTTAGACCACTTGAGTTATAGTATGCTCCAAGTTTATTATGGGATTTTATTATGGGAAAATTAAACTGTCTTAAACCATCTTTAACCACTGAGTTGTCACATCATAAAACAGGTTTTATTTTTTCAACCCTGGTTTGTAGAAAGCGCAGACAAATGTTATCCAGCCAATAGTGGCTTCAAATCAGAAAGTTCTTTGGAGGCCATGTTGAATTGTTCATCTAACCCAAATGGTTTTAAATGGAAAATTAAGCTAAGAAGTAAGATAATGTTCTCCTTTTTAAATCTACAGATCAAACCTCAGCTTTGTAAATACATAGTTATAATTAAACAACAAAAACAGATTGAGTCTATAAATAAGTAAATACAGTGCCAAACAGCAAAGTTAGGACTGCCAATCAACAAAAATGACAACACATAAATCTAAAAAAAATGAGGACTTTTGAAGATTAACATTTAAAACATCCTCCTTTCTCTCTCCCATCAGTGCAGATCCAAACCGCAGCCCCTCCCTGGGTGATCCAGGGTAGCTACTATCGCCGGGTTAATGGGCCTTGTCCGTCTCTTTTCCCTTCCCTCAGCTGGTTCTATAGACCCTGGCTGCAGCCATCCCTGCTCCTGCAGCCCACTCCTCTCCCTGACCCACATATCCCCACGACACACTCCAGTGGGCCCCCTGGCTCTATTCATTTCATGCCCTTCACTCCGCGGGCCACAAATCTCTCTCTTTCATTCTTTTGCCATCTCTCCCTGTGTACACTATCTCGATCTGCTTGATGTACGCTGTCCCATTTGCCGTACCTGTGATGTCAATTTCTGTCTGTCGCTGCTTTGTTTGTATCTCCTCCCTCTGCTCCTCCTTTCATATCAGTTCTTGTAGTCTTTCTTTCTTGTTTCTCTCTCATCTTTCATTGCTTCCTCCCTTCTTTGCCGCACAACCCCCCCACCTCTCTATCTGTTTACCCTTCCTCTTTCTTTCCAAATCCCCCAATGTACTTTATTGGTGCGGTGTGCAATTCATTGCCAACACATTTCTCATGGTTGAGATGTAGCACCACATTCAAATATAATATAGAATCCGTCATGCAGAAACATTACAGGACATAAATATTTATTTTCTTCTCTTCAGTGCTGCTGCCTCCATCTTCATCTGCCCCTCTCCAGGACTACTTCCCTCCCTCCCTCCCGCCCCCTCTGTCTCTCCCTTTTTTTTTTTCCCATCATTTCTTTGACTGCTCCCGTTCCAACCTGCGCTGGGTTAGGTCCAAGCCTGTGCCTGTGCTCACCCGGTGAGGAAAAGGCCCTTGTTTATCAAAGAAAAACACTTCTGAAAAATTGATCCGCCATATCAAAGACCTCACCTCTTAATGAAAAAAAATAAATCCATTTCTGTGGTGCAAGCCAGACCAAACAACCATAAAGCTGATGTGTTTTTGGCAGTCCCTGTGGGACTGGTAGAAACAGTACATTTAAGCAGATAAAAATATAACTGTGCAGGTAAGAAATGATAAAACACCGGGAGAACGCAATCATCCCTTTACCTGTATTATTCCACATATCTCTCTAATTATCTCTTTCATTTCATCCTGGCCTTTGAGGGACGGCATCCCTTGCGGAGGATTTCAATGAAAACATAAATTATGCTCACAAACAATGAGATGGAATTGGTCTCCTTGATTACATTTGGCCACTTGCTTCAATTTTTTTCCCTGGGAAAAATGAAAAAACTTAATCGCTCAGACTAAACTAAAATTCAGTATTGAGATAATTTGCTCATTAAGCCAGAAACCCACAAACAAAGCGACCTGAACAATTATAACAGAGTCCCACCAGCAAAAGGCTTTGTGTAGCCGGCGTAATTAGAATGCTTATACTTTATCTTGGTCTCTTTGTGTTAATGTTAAAGTAATTGACTTTTTTATGATTTACCTTTACTTTGATCATATCTGATACACAATCTTCTGTTTTCCCTCTCTTACTCTCAGTTATCACATTCTTAAGTTTTGACAACCAGTCCACATGATTTCCTCGACCTTTAGTGGTCACGTAACCCCTTCTCTCGACCTTGAGCCACCCGTTGACCCCACGTCTTATAAACACTGTAACTCTGACATGTCCAGGCGTCTCTCACATATTTGATCAGCTGGTTGACACTGTGTGCAGTCATGGCTGGATCCTGAGTGACAGGAAGGCACTACCTGGTTGGAATAAAAACCAGTGAAGTAGAGAGTTGGTTCCCATAGAGCCTGGAGCTCTGAATCAGCACAGGGACGAGCGAGACAGGGCATCAATCACAGTGCTAGTCTGTGTCAGCCTTTTCCTCCTTTCCATGTATTTCTCTGCAGGATCAGTGCAGGTCCTACAAATGAATTGGCGGAGCGATAAAAACTGAATGACAATGGGTTTTCTGGTTGTACAGGATGTTGCATTTTTCGAGAAAGATTGGTTGATCGTGCTGGTTAGTGTGATAAGAAGTGGGAATATGATTTATGAAGATGTGTTTATGTACATTACTATGCACATGCTGGGTTTGACTGTTTATGTATGCTAATGCATTTGTGGTGTTTGCACATGAGTGACTGATTTCCTCTCCTGTAAATATGTGCAAGAGAGTTTAATTTTTTTTCCTACCCCAGCATACACATCCGGCACCCATCCGTGTCAGCAGGATGCATGAACGTGAGAGCGGCAGGGCATTTATGATGTTGCTCGATGTATGTATGTGGATTGAGGTGGTTTTCGCTCTGATGCATCCGTGTTTGCCCGGGCGTTTCTCTTCTACCTGTCCTTGTTACATGACTGCTGCCTGTAGCTGGCACCACCTACAAGCCTGCGGTAATTAAAGTGTTTGATCTCCTTTCCCTCCCCGCCGAGACACACATTTCCAGACCGGCAAACACTGCGCTATTGCCACCGTGATCAATGACTGAAGGAGAAGCGAGAGCCACAAACTGACAGTGCAGAGATTGAACAAGGGGGTGCAGGGATGGTGAGGGAGGGCAGCAGGGCGGAGAGGCAGAAGAAGTTAGTTAAGAGGAAGAGTGAATGGGACAGGGGTGAAGTGAGGGCTGATGCGATAAGCTGGGGAATGTGCAGGCTTCATGTTGGGCTGCATATTTGGAAATCTCATCACTGCAATCTTCATGTTTAAGAAGTATTTGACTGCTGGAAAGATTTTCATAAAACTAGGCTGTCTGTGCAGTAAGAAGATGCAAATACTTTTAAATTGGTGCTACATGACGAGAGAAAGCAGAGAAAAGGGGCGTGGCATTTGCTTTTGCTGAAGAGACAGAAAACCTACAACTAAACAAATGTACTGACCCACACCAGACTAATAAATGCTCCTGCTGGTGGATGACATAATGTGAGCTTGGCTGTTATTCTGCAGGAAACAATATGGTGGCCGGCTGATAACAAAGGTATTCGAATAACAGTCAAACGGTAAGCTAAGATATGTCTCTGAAAACCTTTTATGCAAGAAATAGGCAATATGCTTTTGAAGATATTTTATGCGAGAAATACATAATACCGTAATAGAATCTTGTTTTAAATTTAATCAGCACTGTGTTTACAGTTTGATCTGAGTCTGAGAAACAGAGGACTGGCATATGAAAAAGTGGAATTACAATCTGTATTTTGCAGGCCCCATGGAAGTGTGGGGCTTTGAAGCCACTTTTTATAGTGGCCAAACAGTGTAATTTTATCCTTAATGTGATGCTATGTGGCCCAAGAAGGCTTTTTATCATTGACATATATGGCAACAGAGACATCAGTAAGTCAGTGGATACATTTTTTTGAGCACTGACACTCACAAGTCCAGCAAAAATGAGTAGTTTCATAATCAGAAACCGATCCATTTGGTAAGTCGCCACTGAGTGACTTTGAGAATGAACGTGCCCCTACCCTAACGTGGTAACCTGGTCTCAGTCCGAAGTCCTCAAAATCCAGTGCTTGGGCGATGACTTGCTGTGTCAGACACTGACGAAAAAGCCGTCCTTTAACGTCAGCATGATATGTGGCCGGTCGCCATTATAGTTTAACGGCACTCAATGGTGTCAGGGGGAAACTAAGCGGGACAAGAATGAAAGTTAAGGCAGCAAAAGTCTGAGTAGGGCAGGCAGGAGGTGTGGTGGATGGGTCCAACAAACACAGACTTTCACCCAGGAGAGTGATGTTTGCTTCCTGTAAAATTATAAAGCCAAACCCTGTTCTTTTTTCCTAAACCTTACCATGTGTGTTAGTTGTTGAAGGCAAAAAAAATGTAGTGACGTAGTACATTTATTTTGAAAGATACTTTATGTAAACGGTAAATTTCCTGCGAAAACTGAGGCGTATTCTGAAAGAAGAAAATGTATGTAACAGGCATAACTTGACACGGCGTCCAAGAACGTCAACAATTAACGCTACCAGGGTACCTTTCACGTCGTATCTGGATGTGGAAAATCCATAACCAAATGTCAATATGTGACAAGGTGGGGGTGAGAATGTGTTGGGTATTCAGTTCTCTTTACACATCCACCCTAGAGCCAACAAAAATCCGCTGGCGTATTTGAGCTGAGAGCTGAGCAGGGAGATCTGGGTGCTGGTGAGATGAAGGGAGGTTTACCACAGTTCATATACACATACAGCCCACACTGTTATGATGCAAATCTGGTTGAAAATCAGCAAAGTATCCCTTTAACAGAGGTGAATTTTCTCAAAAGATGTTTCACACGGTTCCATCTCCAAATGAACAAACTCCTCTGCTGTACAAACTTCTTTTCAACACATAACAAAGAAATTCACATTTTGATTAAAGCAGTTTCCAAGCACTCGCATGCTAAAGAAAATGAATGATGTACTGTAGTGTAGAAAGAGCTGTGTCCACATGTAATGCATTTTTTTATTATTTTATTTTAACTCTATTCAGCAAGAAAAAGCCACATGATTTGCAGGCCAAGCTCTGAGTCTAAAGCTTAGCTAACACATTTTTAAATAAAAAAAAAATGTTATGTGTTTTTTGTTACCCTTATGGGGCACAAAATTGATTTTCCTGAGCTATACTTACTCAGCCGCATCCACAAAGAGATGATCTAGTGACATTTATACAGTACACTCATGAGGCTCACATACGCACACTGACACTCAAATACACACACTTGCATGTACACACACATGCCTCCACGAATGCAAACACACAGACGTTATACACACACATGCCGTAAACAAACACACACACCTAAACATGTGGGTGTAGAGAGTAACAGCGATAGCCGAGAGCAAGTTTATCACAATCTGGGGAGAGAGATTTGATGTCAGGTATCAGAGGAAAACACAGACGCCACCACACACCAAAAATGGCCTCCAAACAGAAACACTGCATTGTATTCTGGTTTATTAAAGCTACTGTTGGCGGAGAAGTGCTTTGTCTTCCTCTTTTATGCCTCGAAGGAAGACAGGAAGTCCTTGCACTTTGATTTTGAACAAAATCCAAACCCTTGTAAGTCTGACATGTCTCTGACACTGCAAGTCACGTCTAGTCCTGCTCCCCCGGCTATAGAGACAAGGAATAAGGTGGCTGCAGTCACAAAGTGTTAAGTCCAATTTTAGCTTTTAGAGGATGATCTGAAGGGTGCAGTTTAAGCCACAGGTGATGCTAAAGTGAGAATAACAAAGGCAGTGTTAACTGGTCAGTCTTGATTAAAATTTTCCAAGAAATGTCACATCGATATCACATCAGCAGTACGTCTTTTTAACAGTTCTGAAGTGTCTGAAAGATTTGGGTTCTTTCTTTTGTCTCCAGAACTAAGTCCCAACCTTTCTTAAACCAAATCCTCTTCCTTAAAAGGCTGAACCCTCAGAGCTGAAGTGAAGAGCAGCTAAAATAACCTCAGCTTGGAACAGCCCCATATCACTAGTAGGAATTACTTCGGATGAATTTCCATGTTGCAAGGTGGAAAGTAGAGAGGTTAGTTTGTTGAAATGGCATGTAAGGTGTGAAATCAGAGGCCAGAATCATCTGACTGCAGCAGGACTGGTATTGTTAGTCACTTTGTTAGTCTGTGTGTGTTTATCGTGGCAAAATGTGGTCCTGGACACAACGGCTGCAGTGTTAAATCCCACAGAAGTGGTTATGAGTACTTTGACCAGTGTTTATATGGCTGTCTGACAAAATCAAAATCTGTCCACAGACAAACATGTAAGACGCAGTCACGAGCACTTACAGGTGTGTAGCTGAGATCAAAATGACGGCCAAGTTTGGAGATGGGTGTGGTCCGAACAAGAGTGCCAGAAGAAGGGGGGTAGGGAGTAGGGAAGGAGCCATTGGCCCCCCAACTTCACATTCCTGGCCCACATTGTTTTAAGTTGCAGATTGGACAGCTGGAGTGATCCCATTGAAAGATGGTCTCTAGTTTTCTTTTCATGAGTCTCTTTTCAACTAACTATAATTTTCCCGAACCTGAGCCATGCCTTAATCACACCGTAGTTGCCATAATAATAATTATAAGAATAATAATACAGTGAAGGCGACGCTTTTAATATACTGGTCCATCTACGTCCCAACCCTCACCTATGGTCATGAGCTCTGGGTAGTGACCAAAAGAATGAGATCGTGGATAGAAGCGGCCAAAATGAGTTTCCTCCATGGGGTGGCTGGGCTCAGCCTTAGAGATAGAGTGAGGAACTTGGACATTTGGAGGGAGCTTGGAGTGGAGCCGCTGCTCCTTCCCGTGGAAAGGGGTCAGTTGAAGTGGTTCGGGCATCTGATCAGGATGCCTCCTGGGCGCCTCCCACTGGAGGTGTTGCAGGCACATCCCACTGGTAGGAGGCCCCGAGGCAGACCTCAGAACACACTTTTGGATTACATATCTGGTCTGGCCTGGGATCGCCTCGGGGTCCCCAAGGAGGAGCTGGAAAGTGTTGCTGGGGAGAGGGATGTCTGAGGTGCTTTGGATGGATGGATGGATGGATGGATGGATAATAAAAATAGAAACAATGCATTTTATTAATGGACTGCTTTTTAAGGTACTTAAAGATGCTTTACATGACACAATCCAAACACACAAAACGCACCACCGCTACAGGTACATGCATCACACGCACTTCTAGAGGAGGCACCGCAACAACCCAATATAATCATCATAATCATATGTATTTCATTAACTCCTTCAGTTCAGGCTCCTCAAAACTGCACTTGCAGCTGGCTCAACGTACACAATACAGCGGCAGTATGAGCCCACTGAACAGTGCGCTCGTAGGTTAATATTAAAGCTACTAATACAGTCAGTTGCCTCTGCTGAGCGAAGTTTTTTGAAACTTAAGCTCATACTTTAACATACCTGTGTTCGTCAAGAAGAATGTCCAACAAAGTAATTGTTCTTAGGGCGCCCAAATGACCAGCAGCAGTCCGACAAAATACACACAGGAAATTAAATCAAACATTCTTGAGCGTAGACAGGTTGGTGAAATCAAATATCCGCTTGTAGCAACTAAGGCATGATTAATGTAGGCCTGACAGATGCTTGCTTAAGGTTAGGGGAAAACAGTGGTCTTGATTTTATACAGACAAAGTCAAAAAAGACATGATGCTTGAGACATTGGCTTTATTAACGTTTAACTGCAACACTGATCTCCCTCTCAAGTCCATCCACAAACTTCAGTTGGTCCAGAACTCTGCCGCTCATATCATCACTAGAACCCCTCCATCAATCACATCACTCCTGTCCTTCAGCAGCTGCACTGGCTCCCAGTTAAATACCACCTTGACTTTAAGATCTTACCCCTCACCTTTGAGGCCGTCTACAGTCTAGCACCTCTGTGCCTCTCCCAACTCTTGCACATCCACATTCCCACCCACACTGTCAGGTCTTCCTCTTCCATCAACCTCACTGTCCCGCCAGCCAGCCTGACCATCATGGGGTCTAGAGCCTTCAGCCACCTTCACCTCCCTCATCTTTTCCTAGCGTTTAACCAAAGTGATTTTGTTACCCAAACCGAGCCACACGAACCTCAATCCCCAGTGTCAACGTCCTCTGCTTTGTACAGCCATCCTCCACTCTGATCGCTGCCATATGACTTGTAAATGGTACAAAACTGTAGCACCTCCTTTACTGGATAAAACATTGCCACTGAACATGGAGCCAGACAACAATTACGTTTCCCTCAAAATGTATTTGGCAAAACCAATTAGTAGCGTATAAACATAATTTATAGGAGAGAGTTGAGCATAATGGAGGATTATGCTGAGTTGTCCAATTGGGTTGGGAAAATCATCTCAGTTTTTTCAGATGTTTGAAAATCTAATCTGCTCTCAGAAAAGTAGAAGGAGAAGAACACATACGAACTGTACACAGACAAACACATACAGTATTATCCATCAAGGTTGATATTGATTTTTCTTCCAACAGGAGAGTTGCGTAAACATGAGAAGTTGGCCCCAATTTCAAAATCAAAGCAAAACCAACGCACTTAACTGCAGATGAGCCAAGCAAATTGCACGCTGGCGGGCTCCTCTCGTCAGCATGCTGATGACGTTTAATGCATTTCTTACATTTTTTATTCCTTGGCACACACACACACACACACACACACACACACACACACACACACACAGTGAAAACACACAGGACACACAGAGGGCATACGCAGACCTGCTCAGACCCAAGTCATGTACCTTGCTTGTAGACTCCCTGACATCTGTCTTCTCTCTCTCTCTGGCACACACACACACACACACACACACACACACACACACACACACACACACACACTTTCTTCTCACCTCTGCCTCTGCCCTCGTGCACCTCTCTCTCCCCTCTCCTCCAGCCAGCCAGCCTGCCCTCCCAAGCCTGCATTCCCATTCTCCACAACTCTGTGGCTGGCTGACCTTGGAGCAGCGAGGACGGATCAGAGACAGACAGGCCGGGAGAAGGAGCTGCAATTCATCTTGTGTCGGCATGCCAGCCTGGCCAAACAAGCTTGGGGAAACAATCCCTAGCAAGAGAGAGCTGCAAGCATCACCGGCCTGAGTGGCACGATCCGTCAAATTACCTGAGCTCTCTGGACTGAGGCCCGGCCCCATATCGAGAGGCCAGCTGCAGGCTTATGGCTGAGCACACAAACACACACAAATGTAAGACTCCCCCACAGCAACACGGGATCACGGTCTTTTCCATGACATTTATTTTTTGGCTGTGCTGCCTCCTCTGTTGTTGATGCCGTTATGCCTCTGACCTTGTCTCACCGCAGTGTACCTATACTTCTTGTTTATGGAGTCTTCCCTCTTCACACTACACATTCGAAAACCTCATAACATCTCAGCTTTATACTTTTATGGAGGGATGGAGGAGTTGAAGCTGCCTCACCCTGCCTTCCCTCCTCCCTCCCAATTTTTTTAGCTTGTCTTTTTCTGTCACTCCCCATTTTCTCCCTATCTTGTGGGATGCACCATCACAATCAGCGCTATTGTAGACATCTTTTTTTCTTTTCCTCACCCTCCTCCCTTTCTTTTTCCTCTCACCTCCTCTGCTGCCTCTTTCCCACTCCTGTGTTATTTACTCGTTTTAAAAAAAAAAAAAAAAACCTGACACCTCTTCAGATCCACTGCTGTGTTTTTTCTTTTTTTTTTCTTTTTACATGGTAATCAGTTTGCAAATCAGTGCAGTGTCAGGGAGAGTGTTGCCAAGTTGTTTGGATCACTCTGCCTTAATCTGCGAGACGGTGGAATCGTTGCGGACTGCGGAGCACGCTAGTCTGGAGTGGATTTATGTTTTAAGGGAGGCTCAGAAGGCGGAGAAGAAAGAGATATTACATTTGAGAAATGAAGTGCTCTATAAAAATACCCTAAGCACCCAGGATGCGACAGAATAAAGAGGCGCAGAGTCATAATACTGTTCTTTATGATTCATTGATGAATTATATTTCAAAAAGAACTAGTTGGATGGTTAGGAATCCACTTACTGCTGTCCCATGCTGTCTGACGTTCCTCAATTTTTAAAACTTCTTCGATTCAAAAGAAAAAGCAGAGATGAAAGTTTGATCAGCTGTTGGTATTCTCAGCCTTGTAATTAAGCATAATTATGTATGAAATCATTTGGTGTTACTAATGCGTATTCTCTAATTCTGCTGTAGCATCCACCAGGAGTAAATAGTCACTGGTAAACTGTCAGCGGCTTTGTTTTGTCCTGCCACGATAGTCTACAGAAAAACAGCTAAAGGTCATAATGGTTTACAAGCTAAGAAGTCGATACTTTATCAGCCCTGGTAGAATAATGGAGAGCATAAAACAGGAGGAGCAGGAGGTGGGTTTTTATACAAGTTCCCCCCAGGGACCTTATCTTACCACAAACTGTTTCTAGAGAAGATGAGAAAATGAAAAGGCTCTCTGAGCATGGCGGTTTTTCTTCAAAGAGTTAGTCAGTGTTTCACTTTTGGCCTTTGATGACCTTAGTGCAGCCTGTGATCAGGGATGGGTTCAGAAACCAGGGGGGGGGCAATGATGAGGGCCAATACTCAAATTTAGGAAACCCTTCCTCCTGGCGATAATGAACTGTAATAAATGAATACTATATGAAATCATATCAATACACAGCTGCTATTTGTAACTCAAAATAGCTCCAGCCATGGACAATAAGCACCTGGACAAGGCCCATGAAAGCCCCCCACCCCATATACATAACATCAACACTATTAAACAGCTGACTTCACTTCTTGGTTTATAAACCCAGATAAAAACATGCCCCCAGTGCTGTAATGTGTAGTGTAGATTTGCTTTCCTCAAAATCCAGAATCCCCATAATTGTGCTGAAATGACATGAAATTGGTATTTATATAAGAGTTTTTTCCATCTCTGATATGTGTTGACTGGGTTTTTTTGTGGGTTTGCTTTGCACACTCTGCCCAGAGGCAGTTCTGCTAGCTCCTGACCCTGCATGACATCCCAGGCCAGTGCTGCCCTTCCCTATCCGCTTCCTTCCACAACCCCCTTTGTCTTTTCTTGGTTTTGATTTGTTTTGTTATGTGTGTATGGTTCTGTATTTGTAGATGTTTTCCTGATGTTAAATTCAGACAAAACTGAAGTTATTGTTCTTGGCCCCAAACAACTCAGAGACTCTTTATCTGATGACATAGTTTCTCTAGATGGCATTGCTCTGGCCTCTAGCACTACCATAAGAAACCTCGGAGTAACATCTGATCAAGATTTGTCTTTTAATTCTCATTTAAAACAAACCTCACGGACTGCATTTTTTCATCTGCGTAATATTGTGAAAATTAGGCCTATCCTGACCCGAAAAGATGCAGAAAAATTGGTCCACGCTTTTGTTACCTCAAGGCTGGATTACTGTAACTCTCTATTATCAGGTAGCTCTAGTAAGTCCTTAAAAACTCTCCAGCTAATTCAGAATGCAGCAGCACGTGTACTAGCAGGAACTAAGAAACGAGATCATATTTCTCCTGTTTTAGCTTCTCTGCACTGGCTCCCTGTAAAATCCAGAACTGAATTTAAAATCCTACTATTAACTTATAAAGCTCTAAATGGTCAAGCTCCGTCATATCTTAGAGAGCTCATAGTGCCATATTATCCCACCAGAACACTGCGCTCTGAGAACGCAGGGTTACTCGTGGTCCCTAAAGTCTCCAAAAGTAGATCAGGAGCCAGAGCCTTCAGCTTTCAGGCTCCTCTCCTGTGGAATCATCTTCCTGTTACAGTCCAGGAGGCAGACACCGTCTCCACATTTAAGACTAGACTTAAGACTTTCCTCTTTGATAAAGCTTATAGTTAGGGCTGGCTCAGGCTTGCCCTGTACCAGCCCCTAGTTAGGCTGACTTAGGCCTAGTCTGCCGGAGGACCCCCCTATAATACACCGGGCACCTTCTCTCCTTCTCTCTCTCTCTCTCTCTCTCTCTCTGTCTCTCTCTCTCTCTCTCGTATCATATTACTGCATCTTGCTAACTCGGCCATTCTGGATGTCACTAACTCGGCTTCTTCTCCGGAGCCTTTGTGCTCCACTGTCTCTCAGATTAACTCATATCACAGCGGTGCCTGGACAGCGTGACGTGTGTGGTTGTGCTGCTGCCGTGGTCCTGCCAGATGCCTCCTGCTGCTGCTGCCATCATTAGTCATTAGTCATACTTCTACTGTTGTTATACACATATGACTATTGTCACACATGTATACTGCCAGATATTAATACATACTTTCAACATATTGTACCACAGTAGCCAGAACTATAACTATAATATTATTACTTTCATTAATGTTGTTGTAAGCTACTGTCATTACCGTCTGTCCTGCATCTCTCTCTCTCTCTCTCTCTCTCTCTCTCTCTCTCTCTCTCTCTGTGTCTCATTGAGAATCATGCGGATCACTGTTAATTTATTATGCTGATCTGTTCTGTACAACATCTATTGCACGTCTGTCCGTCCTGGAAGAGGGATCCCTCCTCAGTTGCTCTTCTTGAGGTTTCTACCATTTTTTTCCCCCGTTTTTTCTGGGGGGGGAGTTTTTCCTTATCAGCTGCGAGGGTCCAAAGGACAGAGGGATGCCGTATGCTGTAAAGCCCTGTGAGGCAAATTGTGATTTGTGATATTGGGCTTTATAAATAAAATTGATTGAACTGATTGATATATGTGTATAATTAAATTTAAAAAATATCAAGACTGAAAGGGACACAGAATTTGTGTTTCTGTGGTTGCTGTACAACTCTTTATGTGTCTCTTTGTGGTCACTTTTGTCTCTTTGTGGTTGTTTAACATCTCTTGATGGTCGTTGTGTGTCTCTTTATGGTGATTTTTTGTCTCTTTGTGGTCATGTTTTGTCTCTTTGTGGTTGTTGTGTGTCTCTTTATGATCATTTTTTTTCTCTTTGTGGTTGTTTTTTGTCTCTTTGTGATCGTTTGTATCTCTTTGTGGTTGTTGTACATCTCTTAATAGTCGTTTTGTTTCTCTTTGTGGTAATTTTTGCCTCTTTGTGGTCATTTTTTGTGTCTTTGTGGTTGTTGTAGATCTCTTAATGGTTGTTGTGTGTCTCTTTATGATCATTTTTGTCTCTTTGCAGTTGTTTTACATCTCTTGATGGTCGTTGTGTGTCTCTTTATGATCATTTTTGTCTCTTTAAGGTCATTTTTTATGTCTTTGTTGTCATGTTTTGTCTCTTTGTGGTTGTTGTAGATCTCTTAATGGTTGTTGTGTGTCTCTTAATGATCTTTTGTCTCTTTGTGGTCATTTTTGTGTCTTGGTGGTTGTTGTACATCTCTTAATGGTCTTTATTTGTCACTTTGGTGTTGTTTTATGTCTCTTTGAGGCCAGTTTTGTCACTTTGGTGTCGTTTTATGTCTCTTTGTGGTCATTTTTGTCTCTATATGGTCAGTTTTGTCTCTTTGAGGTCGTTTTTAGGCTCTTTGTGGTTGTTGTACATCTCTTCATGGTTGTTTTTTGTCTCTTTATGGTAATTTTTGTCTCTTTGTGACCGTTTTGTGTCTCTTTTTTGGTTATTGTACATCTCTTTATGGTCATTTTGTGTGCCCTTTGAGTTTTTTGTATATCTCTTTAATAACATTTTGTCTCTGCATGGTCATGTTTTTTTGTCTTTGTGGTTGTTGCACATCTCTTTATGGACATTTTGTGTCTTTGTGGTTTTGTGCCACTTTGTGGTCATTTCATCAACTTCCCCTCAGGAAATGGGAGGGAGCTGCACGATGGGGTGGCCAGTCAAATCCCAGCAGGGGCCATGGGTCCAGCCCCTGCCCCTGATAGGCTGGACGAGGAGTAAGCCAGGGTGTGGGGTGTGCTACAGTGGATGCGCACTTCGAATGGATTAACAAGGTAGACTAACTAGAGCCAGGATTGGCACAATTCTGTCGACAGGGGGAACAGCTGGGTGTATCTTTGCACCTCTTTCCCAAAACTCTTTTCCTCTCCATTTAGCTCGTCACGCAGTGGTAAGCACAGACGGGATGTTTTTCAAGGGAAAGGCACATTCGAGGACCAAGGGGACCCCCACAGCTGTGCGGTGCAGTAGCCGTTTGGCTCAGGAAATGCAGTTGACTTGGAAAAGCCTGGGTAGGGTATTCGGTTGCAACCGAGGACAGGCACACACTGCAACCCCTCAGAGGGCCAGGAGCAGGGATGGATGGATGTTTGGGGAACGAAGCCCGGGTTTGCTGATTTATGCTCTGGAACACCACTGGAGAGCTGAATCAGCAGGACAGGGAGATGCTGCGTGTGTAAGTCTAATAAATAACTCCTCTTCAAGTCGACAACTTCACCCAATTTTTACCCTGAGGAGAGAAGAGGAACCTGTTGGAGGCCTTTGCCCCTTGTGTGGAGTTTGTGTGATTGATTTTTCATGAGAACCCTCCCCTCAGGACTGAGGCTGACAAGACAGCTGTTCTAACAAGTTTATTGATGATTGTAATTGTCATGAAAATGCTGAGTCATCATACTCACACTCTCACACTTACGCACACACTCTCTCGCGCACACATAATGCATACAACAAAGCTTGGATTAAGCTACAGTAGCTGCTCAGGGAACAAACAGAAACACCTTCCTTGAAATCCCTCCGAGGTGATATGAAAAACAAATAATTCCGTGTTGTTATCATTAATGTGTGTGTTGCTTTCGAGAGGTGCTTAGAAAATCCCTCTGAGGCCTTCTCTTAGGGAGTCAGTTCAGAATTACATAAGAGGATGTAAGGAATTTGGGAGGCGTTTGCATATGACAGCAGAGCACAGCAAAGAAATGAGACAAGGGTTTTCTTAATTAGGGATGACTCTCCTCCAGCAGTAGCTTCAAATGCACTTTACTCCTCTCCCATAATTCTTTGGTCTGGAGAATCCTTGGAGAGTATGCACCACAAGAGATGAGTTACGCAGATATTCAGCTGGCCACAAGTCAGTACATGTACTATTTGCTAAAATATATTCATGCGTCTTCTTGTTGTTTACTGACCTATTTTCAGATAAAAGAATTTCCCTTTTTTCCCCGCTGTAGCTGCTTTTGAGAGAAACTCCCCATCATGTTTTGTTTTTCTTTCTTTAATACTCATCCAGACTTCCTTGGCGCTATCTGAATTGAACTGAAATGAAATTGCATTTTCACCCAAAGAAAATAACACAAGGCAGTTTATGTAACAGGGAAAGCAAGCTGGAGAATAAGGAGTGCCTTGAGAGAGGACCTTGCCAACAGTGGGGGGGAGGGGGTCGGATCGATGGATGGTGCAACCCAAAGCTCATTTTTAAGTCCGGGAGGAAGTTATTTGTGCAAGAGCCGTGGCATTGGAGACGGGGGAGCAGTAGACACGCGCGCACATTTGCCTACAGATGTGATGGCGTCAGCAGGAAACACGGCTCCCCTGGGACTCCAAAGGGCCTGCTAATATCCGTCCCCACTGTACTGCCACACGTGACCTTACAAATCACCAGCCTCGCAGCGCTCAACTCGCCATGCCTCTATCGAGCATATACACAGAGGCGGCTAATCGGAACCATCCATTATAAGAGGGCAGGCTTGTTTCAGGCCACCGGCCATTCATGGTGATGGATGTGACTGATGGCTGAGGGACAGAAAGCGAGGGGGAAAGACTTTTAGGGAGTGAGGAAAGATTAAGTAAGTCATCTAAGGCATTATAGTATTATATAGACGTGCACTGATGCATGATCTCAAAGCAATGTATATTCCATGTATTAGTTTGTTACGTATATCCAGGACTAATTTGACTACTCAATTCTGGACACGCTCTCACAGTTTTACAATATGAGTCTCTGCTATACGTATGGGTCTGTAAGTTGTTACAATAGAGGATTAACATGCACCAATTCACAAAGCTTCTCCATGGGGTAGAGGCAGAGAACCTCATTATCTTTTTTTATCTTTCACACTGATCTCAAACAGTTACATTTATGCAGGGACACTAAACGACATCCACTTTAGTGTCTCAGCACTCATTGGCCGGTAAGTGATGGGACGTGTGTGAAAGCCGGAATGACAAATCCATGCTGTATGATTTTGTAGCACCGTTACATCGACTAGAGGCACACGGGGGAGCCTATACAGCTCCATAGTGGAGTGTGAGCCAGTAAAACAATGACAAGCCCTATCTATCCACCCCAGGGTGGCTCCTCCGAAGTCTGGCGTATTAAACTGAGCCCTGAGATAAAGCGGCTTCTTGCACAGTTCAGCCATGGGGGGAGATGCGCCCACTCTCCTTATGTATTCCAGTCGCGCTGCATATTGTTTGATATAATCAACGTGGACCAGGGGGTACTGCGAAGCACTCAAACACATAGCCCTCCCAAGGGTAATATAAGTCTGAGTAACACTGACGTGATTTATGCAGATTTCAACACATGGCTATGTGCAATATTGCTTGTGAGGGGACACAATTTTCTACAGGTTTTAGGAAACACTGAGATATTTAGAGGATGATGTGTGATGTAAGAGTGTACAGTGTGTGCATGCTGCTGTGTGTATGTATACAGTGTGTACATGGTCACAATCTAAGAAAGAACATTGCCTGAGGGTATATTCTGTTTTGCTGCCGCAAACTGTGTCAGGAGCCGGCCAAATGGCTATGCTTCACCTCACATGCAATATTTTAACCACACAAGTTGCCTCGTATCCCAATGCAGGCTGGAAGTGGGAGCATACAGTAGTTTTGCAATGCACTTGTACACTGTATACATTTCCACAGTTTGGTTGGGACCCAAGAAGCCTTGGAAAATGGAAAAAGTTCCACATGTCTGAACCAAGATAGGACTTTACATACCAATGGGACTGCCAGAGTGTTACAGGTTTCCAAAACACTGGACTTATTTTTTAGAAATAAGTCCATCAAAATGTCTGCAGATGCCCCCACCCGTACGCTGGGAGGATGAGGTAGAGCAGAAGCTATTCCAGTAGGGCTGGAAGGCTGTGTTGAGTGTTTGACAGCAAGGGACTGGAAGATTTGATAGGTAATGTAAATCATGGAATATGCCTCAGTGAAAAGGGGGGGTTGGCAGAGCGATTCTATCAGGAACCAAATCCTCCAAATGCAGCTTTGAATAAGAATGAAATAGATAAAGCTTGGAGGAGCCATCATAGGAACTGTAATATAAGACAAACAGGAGATTTGCAATACTGTTTTCTGAAATATCACAAGACATTATCAGAGCCTACCGGCTAATCTCATGCTTTTGCCTGAATTTAGAGGACAGTGCACTTGCTTTTCCTCTACTCCAGCTAACATGGTGTGTGTGTGTGTGTGTGTGTGTGCAGTGTGTGGGTGGAGTTTCAGGGCAGAGTAGGTGACTGCAGGTCTTATCAGTGTTGAGAGCAGGGTGAGAGAGGGGAGGCGGTGTTTAAGGATGCTGGAATCGACTGCTCAACTTTCTGCAACTGTCAGGAGGTTAATCCCATGAAATATCTGTGGAGAGCTGCCCACTTGATAAACCATATGTCATTCTCTCTCAACCGACATTTCTTCTCTTTTACAGCCAACACATATTTCTATAAAAGGCCTAACACTACAAAGTGCTGTGTGCTAACAGAGCTACTATTGTATCACAGCAGTTGGCACCAGAACAGGAGCAAACAACTGCTTTAATTAAACAATTCAACTGAGCTCATCAATATATTGACTTGACTATTTATTTCTCCATCCAAACAAACAATTTCTCTCGATTTAATGTCAGAGCATGTTGTGGAAGAATGAGTCACTCTGGATCTGTTCTATCAATTAAAAACCAATAATAAAAGAAAGGAAAAGATACACAGCAGTAGGAGGGCACATCAGTATTCAGCTGCTGTGCACCAGAGGGGGTGGATGGGTGGGAGGGGAGAGGAGCTCCTATCACTCCCCTCCGCTAATTAAAACTAACGGCTCCAGGTGCTGCACGGCGCCGGGCAGAGGAACGGCCGGGCGGCGTGTTTGTGTTGGTGGTTCGCCTTCATTACCAACTCCATCCATTCTCCTTAGGAGCATACCACAGTATCGACTCAGATCCCGACACACAATGTGCAATGCAAGAAAAAAGGGGTGATCTAAATGCAAATGGTACGGTCGGCGTGATGCATTACACAGGGTGTGAGGAGAAGTGATATGGGCAGCAGGAAGAAGACCCTGTCTTTTAGTGGAGGAGGTGGAATCTCAATGATGGCCGCTGGTCAATAGTATCAGGCTTCTAAATGTTCTCCAAAAGCTTGGGAATGGGGGAAGCTGTTTCTCAGCAACTATGGAGTCGATTAACATGTTCTCTCCTCAGCCTTTGAGCAAGATCAATGGAAGACGGGAAGAGAGTGAGAGAGCAACTGTGTCTATTCTCAGCCCTGTCTTTTTAAATCAAACCAGGTCTCGAGAGCCCTAAGGTCATCCCAGCATTCCTCTACCACACACACACAAACACACACACACAGTAGAGTTTGGCTCTAGCCGAAGGCTGCACTGCACAGATCCATAATTATGACAAATAGTTACCTTCATGATACTGCCGGCAATATCACAAGTGTAAAAAATATAGCTGAATTTAATTCTGGAAAATGGATTTGACTAAAATGTAGTTTGAAGCAGATGATGGCATTTTAGCTCAAGCTGAATCCCTACTGACAGGAGATATCATATCCAGCTAAGTTTTTTTTCCAAAATGACTAGAATAAAAGGTTTAAAATATAACTTTTGCACACACTCACTGCACAATGATCTCACTGAAACTGTATCACTATCTGTCTACAGATACAGAGAGATTGCGTGTTTCCTGCAGATTCTTCTATCAAAGTATTGAGAATTGGCAACATCAAAGTGTTTTCTCCGAGACATGTACTGTACAGTACTGGTGTTTCTGCTGTCAGCCCAGTAGCATTGACCGCTGCCATCATGAAGTGCTTTGAGCAGTTAGTCAAAATCTTCATCTTCTCCTCCTTCCCTGAGTCACTGGACTCGCCACAATTTGCACACAGAACAGATCTATAGACAACGTTATCACCCTTCAAACTGCCCTCTCCCACCTGGACCACAGCAACATGTGTATAAAAATGGTTTTGATAGACTGTAGTTCGGCATTCCACACTACTTTGCCCTCCAAGCTTGTCACCAAGCTCAAAGACCTGGGCCTACACACCACCCTCTGTGACTAGATCCTGAGCTTTCTGATGGGCAGATCCCAGGCAGTGCTGATAGACACCACCACATCCTCTCAACCCTAGAGCCCCTCAAGGTTGTGTGCTTAGCCCTCTCTCCCCTACTGCCCGTTTACGCACGACTGCACGGCCACCCACAGCTCCGACACCATCATTAAGTTCACTGATGACACAACCGTCACCAACGGCGATGATATCGCCTGCAGAGAGGAGGTCAGAGTCCTGACGTCTTGGTGCCATGACAACAACCTCCGTGTCAACGTCAGCAAAACAAAGGAGATGATTGTGGACTGCAGGGAGTGACAGAGAGATGGACATGCTCCCATCTCCATCAACAGGACTATGGTGGAGAGAGTCAGCAGCTTCGGGTCCCTCAGGGTTCACATCAGCGAGGACCTGACCTGAACTCACCACACTGACGCCATCACAAAGACAGCAAAACAGCAGCTCTGCCTCCGACGGCAGTTGCACCATCGTCAACTGTAAGGCTTTTCAGAGTTTGGTGAAGGCTGTCCACCATCCATGGAGGACCTTTACTCCCAGCGGTGTAGGATGAAGGCCACAGGGTTATCGGAGACCCTAGTTCACCCAGTCACAGAGTGCGCTGTCTGCTAGTGTCTGGCAGATGCTACCACAGCATTAAGATCAGGGACACTCATCCTGCAGACCATAAGAATGTTGAATTCATGAGCTCTGTATGAGCCGTATATTTCAATTTGCACTATTCTATCTCTTAGATTCTTAGAGTCTTAGATTCAGATTTTGCTTTTACTCGCATGATTTTTATTTTTTGCTAAAGGCCTAATATTTTCATCGCCAACAACTGCTTCACTGTAACTGTTGTGCTCATGGGAAAAAAAATAACTTGAACTGGAATATGATCTTGAAGACTCTGTTGACACAGTGGTCAGTGATCAGTGTAAACAAATGATTCACTTTTCATTAACAAATAAAAAACCTAAATGAAAAATCTATATCTCGTTTTAAATTGTAACATTAGAGCTGTGATTGGCTACAAATCACTTTCCGGTACATCATATATTGTCCCCGTCATGGTCACAACTGCACCGTCTCCCCATTTCCCTTCATTAGTCTCGACTGCCTCTTTCCTAAGTGAAACAGCCTTCACTGAGACTAAAACAGCATTTCCCTGTAAACTCGTTTTTTTTTTTTTTTCTGGTGCTGTTTGCAGGAAAACAGCAGTATAACTTTAGTTTATCTGTAAAGCAACAACATATTCAGGCAGCTGAGAAGAAAAATAGAGTTAATGGCTGGTTTCCATTACTGCACTGGCTTTTGCATTGGTCAGTGCGATGTAATCTATGACTGGTGCCCAGCTGAAGGTAAATAGCTGGTAAATACAACCTTATCACATTATATTTCTTAACTTTAAATGTTGGTGGAGATTGCCTAAATGCACCATCAACTAGCTGACTGGTGCACAACGGACTGGATACATCAGTTATGCTTTCCAAATGCAGGCAAAACAAGGCTGCATTTCTTGGACACGTTTCTTGTGCACCATCCTTTCGGTTGGGACAAAACTGTTGAGAGCCAGAGGGGAGAGCAGCATGCACATCCAGAAATGTTTCACAGGTGCCAGATCAACAATTCAGATTGAAAATAGAAGCTAGACACAAGCTCCACACACTGCACTATTTGTGAAAGATAAATTTAATAAAACAACTTCATGATCTCACAGAGATCACTGGCCTTTTTCACAGAAGACATTTTGATATGTCACAGTAGACAAAAGCAAAGGTGTGGATAGTAAAATTACTGATGGCTTGATTTCTCAAGACCTTTCTCTCAGCAGACATTTTGACTTATCATAGCATGAAAAGCTCAGGTGCAACAAATGTCTTGAACAATGACACAGTTCCATTAAGTGTCCCAGTAAGCCATGACAGCACGACAGTGACCCAGCATGCAAAATACCAAGACCTCCCCTGTGTGAAATGCAGCCATCACAAACGTTACTAAATACACCTGTGCTTTTTCTGCTGTGACAACATGGCCCTGGCCAACTGTCAGGGTTTGTCAGGAACACATCACAAAGGAGAGCTGGAAATACACTCTGCATACGCCAACACACTCAGGTGGCTGCAATCTGCATAATTAAAATGAATCCCAGACTAAACCAATTATAACTGGACAACATACTCTGATAAACGAGAGAGGATGATAATATGTCTTTTTTTAAATGCTCTACAATCAAGAAAATTAAAAAAGATGAATGGAGAAATTTCAACCTGGGCTCTCTCAACTCATCAAATACCAACACTCTGGCAGTGGCATCAGATACTGACAGCAGTATCAAGAGCAAGCAAGACCACATAGGTGAAAAAGGTCAAATAAACATAGGAATTTCACCCAGGAGACTGCTGTTCATGTCCCGTGTGAAACCAAAAGTCAGCCGAGTTACTTTAATAAAAGTGTAGCCAGTATGTCTACTATGCTAGACATATGTCACATGACGCTGCACATTTTCCACACAAATACAACATGCTAATGTTATTAGCATGAGCCCATGGCGTTTTACATTGCATAAATTAGCCTAGTGGCTAGCGGAGATGTCCTCTACTCATATAAAGCCAGGGACAATAGCAACATTTAACAAAGATAACATTCTAAAATTTTGCTTCGTTACAGCTCACAGGGTTGAATAAAAAAACAGCTGTCTCATACTAAACAAGACAGCTTTCCAAACAACTATGCTAATGTTATTAGCACAAGCTGATGGTATTTTACATTGTATAAATTAGCCTAGCAACTAGTGCAGATTTCCTTTACTCATATGAAGCCAGGATAAATCACACACAAGACTTAAAATGCTATTTTTGTGGATGTCTTCACAATTTATTGTTTCTTATCTGTGAAATAAAAGTAAATAAAAACTTTGTTTCCACTGAGGGAAATGGTTTCAGCTTACAAAAATAGACAGGAGGTCTGCGTCGCCGCAATCTGTAGTTAGTTACATTTCCCTGGCCACCTGTGGTGCAGCTGATGTCCAGGGAGCCCTGCTCCAAAGCCTAGTGCCACAGGGTAAGCTTGCCCATGAACCTCCAAATCTTGATGACAAGAGAATGTTTTCATTCCTACCCTGAAGTTTTGCGTTAAACTTGTTAAGATAAACAAATATGTCTGCAAGATAAGCCAGCTTGGCGCACCAGCTCTCGTCCACGAGCTTGTCTTTGTGTGGGACGGCGTGTTCATGTGAAAATTCCAAAAGCTCCTCTCAAAGCTCAAAAAGACGGGGCAGGACTTTTCGTCCATAACTGCCAACGTTACTCCTTACAGGGGATAAGGGTTTTGTGGTCAGCTCCCATCTCGGTGCACAGCTGTGAGATGAGCTGAGACTCCAGGGGCCTTGATTTAATGTAATTCACTATCTGCACAGCATGATCCAACACCTCTGTCAACTCCGGGGTCGTCGTTTTGGCGACTAATGCCTCTTGATGCAAGATACAGTGGTTTGTCACTATATTTGGGTTTTGTTCTTTCACCTTGGAAAGAAATCCTCTCACTCTCCCTGTCATACATGCCGCACCATCTGTGCATAGCCTGACACACATATCCCAGGTCAGACTTTTCTTGTCTAAGTAGTAATTTGTTACCCTGAAGTTTACTTCTCCTGTTGTGTAGCTCTCTATTTCTTTGCAGAAGAGAAAATTCTCTTCAATTGAGTCATCATCAATATATCTGATGTTTGCCAGATGTTGAGCGGCTCCAGTTATATCAGTGGATTCATCTATTTGCAGAGATTTGCCACTCATCTGCAGTTTCTCAGTCACATTTTGCTCAATGTCCTCTGACATGTCATTGTTTCTTCTTTTGATTGTACTGTCAGACAAAAGCAACTTTGACAGTGCATTTGTAGCATCTGGACCTAGTATGACCCCTGCAACTTTTTGCATACAGGGAGGATGAGTGTCTCCACTACTGGCTTCTTCTGCTTTGCAATAAGCTGTGCTAGCATGTAACTTGCCTTGATCGCCTTATCACACACTCTCACACAATCCAACAAACAGTCTTGCTGCATTTGGTTCAGGTCCTGCGCTCTTTTGAAGTAGGCCAACTTTTTGTCCATCTGAAAGGCAAGTTTGCTTTTAAAGTGTCTCTTTAGCTTGCTTGGCACCATGTTAGCATTAGCTAACTCCTCCTAACAGATGACATGTGCGTGTTGAGAGCAGTTGACATCCCCAGTCCAGCTGAAGCTGTAAGACAGGTAGCTTTTGTGATACTGTCCACTGGCAGTTCTTTTCTCTTATCTTTCAGTGGTAGGTTGTTTTCGCTGGTGCTTTGTTGTGATTTCATAAAGTGTAATAAAGTGAGCCATCGTCCCACTCACAGTTCTCTCCTCTTACATGTCTAAATGTTATCATCCCTTACATTGGTTGCCAATCAGGGCTTGGGGAAACTGGTGTTGGTGAGACTGAGATGTCTACATGACTGTACAGTAAGTCAATTGCATTCACCAAGTGTTGTTTGTACTGTAAGACCTATTGTGAACTTCTTAAAACTTGCTCCTGACAAATAACCCCTAGATTATACTAATATAAAAAACTAAAACTAATAACTAACACTAAAATACAGCTACACATTTTTAAACAATAAAAACTAAACTGAAACAATCAAAACCACTCTTGAAACTGTCTAAAAGTGAACTGAATTCAAAACAAAAATTGAAAATGAAATGAAAATAAAAATTAATGAAAATACAAAACTACGATAAAACTTCAATTAGTAGCCCAGGCTATTACTATTGCTTAAATCACTGAACTCAACAGGCTTATATTAGGGAGAGGCGTCTATATGGGACACACCTTTTACTTCATTTTACACAAAACTGCTGCTCAGCAAAGATGGTAGTTACGGTCAAATTGTTTAACTGAACCAGTATTAATGTGTATAAAAAATATGCTTCAAATAACATATCAATTATGTGTAACGACAACTGTTTTACAGCACCCGAGGATAACAGCACCCTGCATACCGACACAACACCGTTTTATCCAGTTCAGTGTTCATAACTCAGATTTATTTTCATGAAAAACACTTGTGATTCTTTTGATGGGTGGACCTTTACAGACTAAAGAAATATAAATTGATTGACAAAAGTTAAAACATTTATATTTGTGTGCACGATCTAAGCCGAAAACTAACATTATCTCAAGGGTGGGTAGTGAATAGTCCAGTTTTATACAACCAAAGAACTTTTATAAAAATAACTGATTGGCAACCAGACAAGGCATCTAATTGAGACAGGCCTTTATTTGTCAAAATGTGTAGCCACACCAGGCTGGTAAAAGGGACTGGGCGTTTAATTGGGACTAATTGAAGTTTTACGGTATAATAACTCTGGTTTAGAGCTACTGACCAGGTGTTGGTGTTTGACGAGTGGGAGTGAGAATGTGTTGGGATCCAGTATTTCTCTTTCAGGCCTGAGGCCACTGTGCTTTATATTCACCTGCTCTCATAGAAAATACATAGAAGAGGTATCTTCACACAGTTTGCCTCCTTCAGTCTGGTTGCAGCTGCAGTGTGTTGTTTAATCTTCCTGTCATGCCCTACCTGTCCACCAGACACCCTCAGTGAGTTTCACCTGACACCTGACTGACTCTGTGATTAACCACCTGCCTGCACAGCTGTTTCTCATTTGCTCATTAACTCCACCAGTATATCAGGAAAGGGGTGTTACCACACACACTTTTGCTCGATCATTTACGTTGTGTTTTGTGAGCTGTTTCTGTGTGCCTGGTGTTTATTTGTTTGACTTTACTTGCTGTCTGCTTGTTGCTGGCTGTTCGCCTCAAGTGCGTCTGAACCCTTTGACTGTTATCTGTACCCAGAAGTGGTCTCTTCAACACTTCTTCTCCTGCACATAAAATTCCACACACGCATTATCACACTCGATGAGGTAACTTTAATTTGAATGAAATCCAATAAACAAACTTGCCTGAAGTGGAACCGCTAAGCTATCAAGGATGAGACAACACCGGGATCATTGTGCTTGTTATGCCTGTGGCATTCATTCTTTCTGTGCCATTAAAAATTCTTATTGAAGTTGCATTTGCCCTCAATGATGTTGATTTTCTTTTGATGACTCTCTTTCTTTTTCCTTTTCCTTTCTAGCATTTCACTATCTTGGGCATTTTAAAGGCTGGAACCTGGTTTTATTCAGCTGCCCAAATTAGCTTTCAGATGAACTTGGACTCTTGCTTCTCTGTCGTTGTTGAGTACTGACAAGTACTCCATGATGTGCAGCTGTCTACCATTGGCAGCAAATTGATTTCTCAAATAACTCAAGGTCTGGGCTGAAATAACTCTTGAGGAGGGCACAAGTCTGGATTAAAATAACTTCAGTGTACAGTGTTCAGTGCCAGGTTTGAAGAAAACATTTCCCCTACAAGTCTTTTTTTGTTTCACTAAATGAAAGAGCATTTTTAAAAGCTTATTTTAAATGCATTTCCAATAGAAAAGGGAAATGTCTCTAGGTCAAATCATAGGGTTATTTTTTTTCTAAATTGGCTCCTTATCTGAGGTAGTAATCTGCAATATTTTTTATATGACAGCAATCTGTTTTGTTACACCAAGCGCCACTTGAATGTGATAGTAGGTTCGTTCGAGATGAGCCAGTCCTGCACAGATTCGATCACCAACGATCGGCGCACAATGCATGCCGGTTAGTTTTGTGTCCGACTTCATCCTGACTTGCTCTGAAGTATTACAAAAGTGGACGTCGATAAAGCCGTGAGAGCAAGGCGGCTGCAGTTTTTAGAGCCAGGCGCTGCAGTTGCTCTCCACCGACTGCACCGCCTGGCTCTCACCTGATCTAACAGCTGATTGGTTTAGACATTGACTCAACAAGATGACGTTTTAGATAAACTACTCATTTTTGTTGAATTCTAGAGATTAAGATTGTATTTGTCTGATCTGAAGGTTTATTCTGTGAACAGAAAACATGTTGTGTGACTGATGGTGAGAACAAACTGATATATGGGTCTGATCACTTTTTTAATGAATTGACATCATTCCAGACAGGATGTTAGTGCATCTGTGACTTCCTGCACTGACTGAAGGCTACTGGAAACTGTCGGGAAACTGTCCGACTTGTGTGTTTTCAGGCGAGGCGCAGTTCATCTCGAACGAGCCTAGTGTGTCACAAAAGCTTTTCACCATGTTTTAAACAGGTAGAGCTTTTCTGAGAAAAATCATCTGGCAGCAAGAAGTGATGCAGTTTACATTAACACCACAGTGATGCCCATTTAGCTGCTCAATTCACAAAAAAAAGAGGGGGTGGGGGTGGGGGGTTTAACGGTTCCTATTTATACCAGTGCTCACAAACAGCAGGCCAAAAAATCAGTTTCCACATGAATCCATCATGCGAAAAGGGTGACAGCCACATTTACAAATGGCTGCTGTTAGATTATAATAAATGCTGAAGGATGTCAGTTGCAATTTTACTCTTGAATATGCATGGCAGTTGTGACGATGACGATGAGCAGAAGACACGACAATTTATAAACCATCATGTGGCCTTGATTGTTGACGAACTGTCAAAACTGACTGAGTGCAACAAATCTCTCCATATGTGTTTGTATGTTGACGTGTGTGTTTGTTATATGCGAGCCAACGGGGGACATTTCAGAGGTCCACTGCTGCATTAAGTCAAGCTAAAATTATGTCCAAACTCCCTGGTGCATTGACGTTAATTGTAGCCATGAGGGACCTGCAGGTGTGTGAGTGTTACAGTTCACACTCGGCACTGCCTCTGCAGGCTGGAGCAGGGATTTTAAAAAACTCCCTAGCACAAGTTGTTTTTTTACACTCCTCGACTGTGTGAACGGCTTGCAGCCCCAGGCAGGCTTTCAGACAACAGGAGGGCTATTTAACAGGCTACATACTGATGGAACCAGTCTCCTCAAACACGACTTTTTATCATCTTTTCTTGAAAAAAAATATATATATAGGCTCAACTTTAGTGAATGTTCTCACTAGTTTCAGCCTCACGCTGTATTAAAATGAAGGGCTTCCAAGAAGGAAGGGGAATAAAAAGTATTCTGAAATCTAAAAAAAGACAGAGAGCATTAGACATAAAAATTCAGCAGTGGGATATCTTTTCATTTCATTTAATCACTCAAAACACATCTAACAACAGTGTTTAACTTGACCTTTAAAAATGTTCAGTCTGGAAAAAACTCCCCTGACCAGCTTTCAAAGCACAGGATTTTATTTGTATCCTCAATCGACTCACATAGGAGTGCAACTTGTTTGTTGTTGCACATAAAAGTCCACACTTTTACTGTACAAACTGACAGCAGTATATAATAAGACAATAAGTTCCCTTTTAGAGTGCACGGAACAATTTTCACACTCCAGTATGGATAAATGAATCTAGGGTTTTGAGAATACGTTAAAGCATTGTCTAATCACGACTGAACACAAAGCTTGAACACAAAGTAAGAAAAGTTTCTGCTGATATAATTTTTTTTTACCTGGACACACAAACAGGAAACACATGAATCAATTTCCCCCTCACATGGGCTTCAATTGAAGTGAATGGATAACAGACCGAATATTAGTAGGACAGAAGTACAATGACAAGTAATGTTCACCACCATCAAAACACCAAAGGAGTGAATATCTTTTGGAAGAATGGTGTTCATTCCCAGTGCAGTTAAAGAGACATGAATAATCTGTGCTGAGGAAGCTGTTCTGAAGGGCTCACAGTGACCCAGCAGCTGGTATTAACACGTGTCCTGGATGAATGGATCACAAGTGGACAGCTATGAGTACAGGATGAATCCACCCGATGCATCAAGAGAGCCAAACGCTCAGATCACATGTGGAGGTGGTCTTGGACGCATTTAGCCACATTCTGTCAGCAGTGTGTACGTACACCAATGTGTCCTGGGCCACACTGGAGGACCGCCTGCTCAGCTGACGTCCTTGCTTAGCCAACTCCCCACTGTATAAAGCAAATTTCTGCTGCTGGCATTTACGGGTTAGATGCAGCACTGAAGTATCATCTTCGGACCAAGCAGCAAACACAGAGGCTGAAAAATGAAGCCAAAATTGTAGGTCCTCTAATGGTCACTTGAGGCTGGCTCCAGAGGTGAGTCAATCCCTACAGAACCCCACAGTAAAATGCCAAACTTTACAGCAGAAATAAACATGTTTACAGTGTGATGATTCGGTTTTAGTTTTGGTTTTTGGGTGTTCTCCCTTCCCCCCTCCCTTTCTGTCTCTGCTCCTGCCAGGCTTGTGTGTGGCAGGGGGCGTGGCTGGTTCTCTCCACTGCAGCCGACGAGGCACACCTGTTTCTACTCAGCTCACCAACCTGCCTATATACCCGGTCTTCACTCCACTGTCATCATTTCATCACCACTAGTTTTTCATGCCTCATGTGTATTCGTGCTTGTATTTGTGCCCTGTTTTCCATGTGCTCAGCCCTCTAGTCATCTCCAGCGATCTGACTCCCTACAGTGGTGGACGACCTCGTAGCCAGCCAGCACCCTGCCCCCACTGCCTGCATTTTTGTTTTTCCTTTGACAATAAACTCTTTTGTTTTCATGCACCTGCGTCTGTCCCTTCTTTGGGGTCAAGCCAGATACCAAAATTTCACATACAGCCGGGTACAAAACAACAGTTTGGGTCTCTATAGCAAATTACCCTTTCTTGACCACTGTGGGACTGATTTTTTTTCTGCGAAAACGTTAGTTAGGTAGCGTAACCATAGCGTAACCCCAGATTCACAGAGTATAGGCTAGGTGTAGCCATAGCTGTTGCTTTTTTTTTTTTGTTGTCAGTTCATGAAAGTTAATATTAACATTTTGGTCACCAAAGAAAGTGTTCAGTGTTTAGTTGTACTTAAAGAACCAGGAGTCAGATATTTTGTTTTTGCTGTAAGTACCTGTTGTACTTGTTTTAATGGTTTTGAGCTCAAATTAGCATTAGCAGTAACATTATCACAGTTATCCATGGTTGTAATTGCACTCTGCTAACTAAGCTAGCGGGTAGCATTAGGGCTAGCTGCAAATACTGTCACTTCTGGCTCCAAAAATCCAAGATGGCGCCTGCCAAAATGCCAATTTTGAACGTTTAAAATGGGAATCCACAAACCAATGGGTGATGTCACAGTGGCTATGCCCATTATATCATACAGACTATGCTCTGGACCCGCTCTCCTCCCGATAAATGTAGGCTGACCAAACGTCCTCTTTTGCCCGGACATGTCCACTTTTCACGTCCCGTCCGGGGGGTTTTTATAAACTGATGACAATGTCCGGTTTTCCATGTGTTTGTGTGTGTGTGTGTGTTAGAGTGCGGCACGGGACGCATATTTCTGTCCGAACCCGAACCGAGCCCGACATTATTTAATGACCAAAGCACTGAGTTTGTGTCACACAGTTGTTACGGTTACAGGCTATTTAACAGGCCAGGCGTGCTCCATGTTTGAGACGGGAGCGGGAGGCGGGAGCGGGAGGCGGGAGGTCCGACGCTTCTAGCCAGAGGGTGAAATAAAACAAAATAAGATAAAACAGGAAAAACCTGTCTCCCTCTTTTATTTTATTTTCAGCGTTTAATCAAGGCGGAGGCGGGCGGCTGGAGGTCCGAGACTTGTAGCAAGAGGAGAGGTAGAAACAAACAGCCAATGTGTGTGTGTGTGTGTGTGTTATGTTCAGGTGTTGTCACGTAAATAACAGTGCCCAAGCAATAAACAGGACAGACAATAGGATTTTATTTATTTTTACACTACATTTTCACTGAAAGCTGACCGAATCTGACCCGAGCCCGAATACAATTTATAGCTACATTTTTGACCAAACCCAGCCGATCCGTCGGGTACTGTCAGGCTCGGATCGCCACACTCTAGTGTGTGTATGTGTCCCTATTGGGGCCTATCTGAATCTCTGTCTTTGAGAGATATCATTTTGTAATATAACTGAATTTTCTATCTATACATATAAATTTTAAATATATTAAAATGATAAGGCATCTTTGAGTAAACTGCAAGTATCATTTAAGTAGGCTGATGCCGAATGTCCTCTTTTTTGGAAATCAAAATATGGTCACCCTAGACAAATGGTCAGTTCAACATCTGCCAAATAAGTACGAACTAAGACAGCTGCAGCTGTTAAATGGTCCCAACAAACTCACACCAACACCACCACGAAACAACTCTGTAGTTAATTCTGTTAATCACATAATGCAATGTTTGATGCCCCAGTCTCACGGAGTCTGAGGCAAACTAATGAACTGGCGCTCAAGTGTGCAGATAGCACAACGGATGCATTTGGTCTTTGCAAACTGAAATTATGTACATGTTTCTTTGCCTAACCTATGGTCATGAGCTCTGGGTAGTGACCGAAAGAATGAGATCGCAGATACAAGCAGCTAAAATGAGTTTCCTCCGTGGGGTGGCTGGGCTCAGCCTTAGAGATAGCGCGAGGAGCTCGGACATCCGGAAGGAGCTCGGAGTAGAGCTGCTGCTCCTTCGTGACGAAAGGGGTCAGTTGAGGTGGTTTGGGCATCTGATCAGGATGCCTCCTGGGTACCTCTCATTGGAGGTGTTGCGGGCACTTCACACTGGTAGGAGGCCCCGGGGAAGACCCAGAACACACTGGAGGGATTACATATCTCATCTGGCCTGGGAACACAACAGGTCCCCCAGGAGGAGGTGGAAAGCATTGTTGGAGAGAGGGACATCTGGGGTGCTTTGCTTGGCCCGCTGCCCCCGCGATGCGGCCCCAGATTAGCACATGAAGATGGATGGATGGATGGATGGATGGATGGATGGATATTTATTTGCAAATGGAGTGGGGAAGTAAGATCCGATCGCAAGTGATCACTCAAGACATGGAGACTTATTCTAAGGTCAGGTGTAAACACACATGGGGCTGTCCACTTGTGATCAAATGACCTTAGACGCATGTTAATACCAGATGTAAACCGCCTCTGAGACACTTGATGCTGATTTTCGCTTTAATTTGTCACCTGTTTGTGATCTGTTAATGTCTTTGTGGATTATATAAAAGTTTGATGGAGTGTTGAAGGCTGTTTGACGCTGCTATGCATCAGTGTTGCACTGTGTTTTCACTCACTGTGTCTGGTTTGTGGTTTTTAACTCCTGTGAGACACACACACCACATGGAATGTCTCATCAGCTATTGCACAATGTTGTGTTCTGTTGCGGGGAGCAAATAAAAAAGAAATAAAAAGAAGTAAATTGCAGACCGGTTTAAAATGTTTTTTTTTATATAAAACTGTAAACACACTTCATGTTTACCTCCTTTAAAGTGTCAGTCGCTCGGCCTGTGTGAACTCAGTCCTTCACATTTCTCTCACTTTTGACTGACTCTGAGATTTTTCTTGTGCGAGAAGTTTGAGTGTCTGTATGCGGTGCTCTTCTCTTTTTTATTCAGCGATGGTTTCTGCCACTGCTTCTTTTTTTTTGTTATGACGCACACACTCAAGCACATACTCAAACCCTCACCCACACACATCTCCTCTGTCTAATATACGAGGAGTGACATTATGACAACCAAGAGTATCTGTTTGAGATCTCAAATTCACCACGCCAGCAGTACTTTATGTATCTTGACACACCAGTGTGACATCTTAAAAATGTTTTTTGCCTTCAGCATTTATGAAAAGCAATAGCATGAACGTAACACACATGACAGGGCACACACAGCCCGTAATAATGTGTGAGAGAAATAACCCTGATTCACCGATGATCACGTCTTGAAAAGACAAGTTACATGCCAGTCAGTTGTGTGAGCGACCCTCTTTTGCTAAATCTGACAGTCCATGAATGATAGAAATTTTCAATTGATAATCCAGAGAGGGAATCCAATCTCTGCTGGGAATTCTTACAACATGCTCGCACATCTGCTCTCTGGTTTTTATTGATTGATTTATTTCATTTGCCTTGGTTCAGTGGTTGATATCATGCTCACTGAGGTGGAATGGTGCAAGTTACATCTTTGAGTTAGCTGATTATTTTCTCACCAGCAGTAACTGCAATGACTCGCTGAGCAAGCAGAGGGCACACTGTTGATACTGTTGATCTGACAACTCCAGCGCTTTCTTGAATTTTCCACTAACATGTTTCACACAGTCAGTGAGGGAGCGTCTCTGCTGTCAGAGATCAGATACGGAGGATTTACAGACGTACACATGAAGCTGGATTTCTATTATTTTGCTCCCCAGCAGTGTTGATGTTGTGTACCTGGGCTGAAGCCAGAGGCCACTGTAAATCACTCACTCTTGAGAATTGGGATGAAACCTTATTTGGGTTTTTTTTTTTATTGTTTTATTGTTTGTTTTTAAATGTGGACTGAGAAAATATATCTTGGAAGATCAAAGTCTTGACTGTTAAATCTTGTATTCAGCCAACCATCCAGTGATTTAGTTTTCCTTGATTGCACTCATGATGGATGTCAGAGGTAAGATCTGATGGAGTCGACAAAAACTTACAGCAATCATAATGAGCTGAACCTTTATTTTTCAAAGCTGCCAAGAGTTCTCTTAATGCTAATCAAAACCATAATTCTTATTTAGTTTGTATTTAGAAGGGCTGTGGAGTTGACCTGTTTTGGTTGAGACGCGCTTGATAGCAATATTATTTTAATGAATTTACCGAAAAAACAGAAATCTTACCAGTGCTTGAGCAACACTCCTGCCTTTTTGGAAACCAGGAGGTGAGACAGGAGTCCTTGTGATACAGCCGACCCCTTTTAAATGATGATTAAATTATGTTTTTGTAGAAATCTGACAGAGCTGAAAAAAATCTGGGACATATCTTTAAAGGGATACCATTTTCATAAAAAGGAAACAAAGATGATCGTAATAGTACAGTTTAACACCAGTGTTATCAGTGCATACTGTTAGTTTCAGATTTTGAAAGCCTTTAACACAGTTTTTAATTGTTTGAAGTTGTGAATTCCTCTCTGGCACAAGAATGTTTTCTGGCACAGAGCAAATTTAGAAGTAAAAAAAAAGAATGCAGGTTAAAAAAAATGTTTAAATCATATCTATGTATTATACATAAACCCCTTAGAAATAATGTTTCACCCCAGAAAGGGAAGTTGTGTTATAATAAGTTATCATTGTCAGGGTTTTCCTGGTAGGACATGATTTGACCCCAGTTCTGAGAATCTGCTGTACGGCTCCTGCCTCAAATGCTGACACCTACCCTATTTCCCGTACCCCAAGTAAACTCGGGAAACATGACATGTATCACTTCCTGCGCAACAAAGACATTTTAAGAGAACGATGCAGGATGGCCAGAAATGTTAAATTCAAAGAAATGATGGGAATTCATGTGTTTTTATCTAAGTGTAACCCTCTTTCCTTAAAATGTAATGTTCTCCAGTTCTTCCAGGCTGTGTGTAATCAGTGGGCTACAACATTTGTTTCTTCCTCTTCGTTTAATTTTTACCAACACGGCAAGACAGTACTTACACATCTCAACTTTGGGGAACAGCAACTTCTCTTCACTGTTACGCATGAGGTACTTACTCTCTCTTGTGTATCACTCATACCTGTCCCCACAAAAGAAGGGCAGGTAGGACCCAATTAGCTCATAACCAAAGGAACACAATGACTCCACTTAAACATCGCATATGAAAAAATAAATGAAACAATATACAAAATACTATAAATGACAATGAAATAATTATTTACCAATAACTAAATATTGCTGAATCTATTGCTACTTAAATATAAATAATGTACCCATTTATATAAATATGTTTACAGTATTTACAGTTACATAATCATGCAAGAAAAAAATATTGCAATGAAAATGGCTTTAAAAGAGTCCTGTCAAAAGAGGTAGAACCTCCTAGAAGGAACTGACAATAAATGTTGATGCTTCAGAAACTGTATATTAGTTAAATCATTATTATGTAAAGTAGGGTGATGGAGTATTTGAAAGTTATACATAATGATGGTTGGACTCTTGATATTTATTGTGTCGTCTCTTTAAAGTGATATTAAATTTTAATGTGGTCAGTTGTTGGCCCTAATTGTGGAAGAGGCTCCCACTAACAATTACATATTCTCCCTCCATTGATACCTTTAAAATGCGTCTCTTCTCTTTTGCCTTTTCATTGTCATTATGACGACATTTGTTTGTGCAGTGTAGTGCCGTCTTTGTGTCATTATTTTATCAAGATATTGAATGCATTTTATTAACTTACTTACATTCTCTAATTCATGCCTGTTTTTATTTGATCTCTTTGTAAAGCACTTTGGTCAGAAGTCATTGTTTAAATGTGTTTTCATAAATGAACTTGACTTGACTTGACTCGGATAACACAGTGTAGCATCTGGAGATGTAAAACTGCTGCTTTCACATCACTGAGCACAAGTAACAAGACCAAATCCTACAACAATAACAATCACAATTATCACCTAATATCTTCCTTTTATCACACAAACTGTGCAGGTATAATATTTAACACATCCCTCGATGATCATGATGCTTGTGTATTCAGTGAAGACCTATTCAGCAAAGATCCTCTGCTGTTAAACATCTCCTTATTAACAACAAAAAACACTTTTGCAGTTGCTTCAAATGTTCATTATTTATTCAGCACCAAATATTAACTTGTTAGACTCAATTTAGATGAAGAAACGGTCACATCTGGATTATTTTTAGAAACTAATTTACATATCATTGAGCTTACAAAAAGGACTTACAGGGTGAAAGTATTAAAACATACAAAATAAATATAAGGAACGGCTTCATTTTTTTTCCCAGTGCTCCTCTATGAATCATAAAAACAAAACAGTGTAGAACAAAGACTGCATTGGAGAAAGAGGTCAAGAAAAGAGTAATAAAAAATAGAGTAATAAATTAATATTTTTTTGGTTGTTGTTGTTGTTGCGGGAATCTTCAGAACTTGCAGCAGTAGCCGCAGCCCTTGTTGGCTCTGCAGCAGTTGCAGCACCAGCGGCACAAGGAGAGGTGGCTCTGGCGCTTCTGCCTGACGTGATCTGGCATCTGTGTGAAAGACAAGAGACATGAGCAAAGGGGTTCATCTCCAGCATTTCATCCTCTCCTTGTGTGGAGAGAGCACCAGGGCACTCCATGGGGAAAACACATCCACTTAAATTTTAATTTGCTCACAGTAATTGGCTTAATTCATTCAGTCAATTGAACATACCATCCTCGATTCCATTGACATTTCTTGATACGCCGCAACTGGAGTGTCATTGCTCGCTGCCTCCTCCAGCTCTTGCACCTGTTAATGAATTATGCACATTTAGGAGCCACATCTTAGCATCGTGACAAAACATTTATAGCTAATAAGCAAATGAAGTGAGTTTAAGTCAAATCCTTACCCCGGTGAATGGGACGGCAGAGCTCTCCAGAATGCAAATAAAGGCGAGCACGAGTGTCACTGCAACTGCAATGCTGAATGCCTTCATTTTGGTGGAGTTTTAAACGGTTTAGTTATTAAATCCTGCGAAGATTAGAGTTGATGGGTCTCCTTTCTCATGGGTGTCGGGCCACCGAAGAGCACCACAATATCTTCAATTTATTCTTCAGCTCCAGTGATGGATGGTGATTGTCTGGGCAAGTGGATTTCTTCAGATCTTTTGGTGACTTCTGTCAGCTCTTTAGAGTCCTTCCACTGTCTGATGGTTGAGCATGCAGAGCTTTCTGGTATTTATACACGAGGGTTCAGTGTTGCTTCATCGCTCCAGCAGGCCCAGCCCATTCCTGGCAGCAGTTACCTAACTCCACTGGGGAAGTTTTGACCTCCTCCATTCTCCTCTCCGTAGTGCTGCAACTCTGGGGGGAAATCCTCTGATCTATTTTTGATTGTGGGCCCAGTTCTCTGTTCAGCAGTATCAAATCAACTATGAACTTTTAAATGAAATTACTTTCCGCAGACAGAACACATAATTCCACACATGAACAAGCTGCTGCCGCCGCTGCTGGAGACCATCATTTTTTACAATATATGAGAGCAATATGTATTCTGTATTGACGCAGAGCTTCATGCTCGTGGAGATTCGTTTAAAAATGTGACTTTTTTTCCCCCAGAACAAACTGGAAAAAGTGCTGGAGATTCCCATGGCAAAAGCCAAGGACCGCATGGGTCAATCTATTGCACGGCTGACTGAGCGGCACTTGTTTCGACCCAGGAAATCCTTCACTAAGGAGAGGGAGCCACTTTGGAATATCCATTGCTCAGTCTAAAGGATGTAATTACAACCTCTCAAATGGAATAATTAGCCCCTCATTTTCCACACATTCCGTTTTTGCATAATACACAGGAACCTGCAGTTGAACCAAATTAAATCCCTTTGAGAGCAGCCGAATAGTAGCCAGGATTAAAATCCTCTATTTGAGAGTCAAGGTGTTTCAATATGCATTAGTTAAAGATGAATGTAATGTGATCTGATGTGGTTTATTATGTCTGGACTGTGATCAGTTGCATGGCTCTAGGTGTTAAACCCCACAACAAATCTATTGTATATCATGCCTTCATGTGCATGACACAATCTGTCGTACTTTATGGTGCATATTTCAATATACCTAAAATAAATAACACACAAAATGGCAAAAGACAGCTGCTATTGTTTCATTAAAACGCCATTAGTAATTTCCTGGCACGCAGCATGTTAACAATTGATGGGTTTAATAAATATTTGAAGCAGTGTGAAATTACAGCAGTGTGAATTTAATGACAATGACATCATAATATTAACCCAGATTGTTAACAATTGCATAGGAAAACCATAACCCTAAAATTGTAAGAATCATTTTTCCCCTTATCACTGAGGCGGCGATAAACACCTTAAGATTAATTAGCCTGTCAGGGTAAGAAAACTACTCCACAACAACATCAGGCTGTGAATAAATACAAAAATCAATAACGGTGGAAATGAAATAACAAAAAAAGGCAAAATAAAGGTACAAACTGATAAACAGTGGGCTGTGCATGCTGATAAAATCACAGGGCCATTTGAATTCTCATTATACCTTCAAAGTCTCTCCAAATTGCCTGTGCTGAGTCAATTAGTGAAACAACATGTCGCGGGACCCCTGCGTCAGTCTGTCTCGTTCACTGATAACCCCTCTGGCCCACGTGCTTGCTTTGGGTGACCACAACATCAATGTCAACAAATACAACCATGAATGGCTCCACATCAGTTGGAATCTGCCCATGCTTGTCTAATGTGACGGCAGAGCGGTACATTATCTATAGTTTATGCATAGCATTCAGTGTGTGTATGTTTTTGTGTGTCTGACGGACAGAAATGGGCTCCAGTCCACTCTTTGAACTAGCACATCATGTCCACTCATGATGAACACATGTCATTTTGTTTGCCATGCCTCGCTAGGCATGACTCAGCTCCTGAGGAATCTGACTATGACACCAGTTGGCTGTAGCAGGACACAAAAATATTATCCAGGTTCACTGGGGGTGTGTGAGCATATGAGAGAAGAAAAAAGACACAAGTTCACAGAAGAAACAGTTAAAACAAAGCGTATAGATCTGGGTTTTCCAAGCGTGTGTGGTTTGGCCTGTGTTTTCCCCGAGCATGCGTGTCTCCTATCAGCCACCGAGGCTATCAGTCGGAATCTTCTGGCCAAACAAAGCCAGGCACCAGCACGGCGGACAGATTCACCTCAGCAGGCGCCACTCTACCTTTTTCTCCTGGTCGAGGGCATTGCCCCCGTCTGTCCCTGTTGCGTCACCGTCCTCTGTTCCTTCCTATCGTACACTTCTCACCCCCTTTTCCCCTTCTCCTCTCTGTCCGTACCTGCTTTAAATGGAGCTGCAGGACGTTCCTGACATTCAACTCATCTTCTTTTGGCCTGTGTGCTGCCAAACACACCAAACACAACACTCCTCACCCCGAAAACACAGCCACACCAACTGTGGGTTCATATCTCACCTCAGAACTAGGACAGCATTTGTACAGCACAGGTCACACTTTGTAAATAATATGAAAACCTAGTGATAGTCATGGCCTCCAGTCATCTATCTATCTATCTATCTATCTATCTATCTATCTATCTATCTATCTAATCAGTGACTAACTGACTGTCTCAGTGTTGGACTCAGGGGGCAGTATGAAGCGCAGGCCAATAGGTGTCTGCATGCTGAGAAAGGTGACTGTGGGGAATTCCCCAGTCTGTTTGGAATATGAAGCATGTTACAAAATATTACTGGAACTTCCAACAATGTCGGTCATAATGCAATGCAAATATTTTATTTAAAAGAATGTAGCTCAAAGTGGTTTACATTACAGAGAGTCAAAAGAAATACAGACAACAATAAAAGTTACAATAAAGGTAAAGCAAGTTTATTTGTAAAGCACCATTCAGATTAAATGTAATCTAACAGTAATACATTTAATATAATACTTTAAGAAAACATTAAAATTGCATGCAAAAGACAATGAATAGATGAATCAAACAAGCAAAAGCAAGCAAATAAATGGTTGCAGATTAAAGAAAAAGTATGTTTTTGGAAAGCCACAGTGAACAATAAAGTTTCAAGCCCTGGTTTGTGTAAGTTAACAGTTTGAGCAGATCTCATGAGCTGGTTCCACAGGTGGGGAGCATAAAAGCTGCTTCACCTTGCTTGGTTTTGAGCCTGGCCACGCTAAATAAACCTGTCCCAGATGACCTGAGGGGTCTGGTTGCTTCATAACATACAAGTAAATCATAAATGTTTTTAGACCCGAGACCACATAGGGCAATATAGACAAGTATTGTTCAAGTCCGAAAAGGGACCCTTGTTTCATTCTCCTCCTCTCCCTCCATGTTTCCTGTCATCTCTTTATTGTCGACATTTCTAAAGGCATAAAAACGCCCATAAAAACACTAAACGGAGATCACAGTGCAAAATACTGGTTTAAAGCTGTTAAATGTTTTTCAGCTGACACTCAGAAATGCTCAGAGGTTGACTCTTTGATATGGGAGCATAAAAAATAGGGAAAAAGTTGGGAAAATTTGCAGAGGAAAAAAATCCATTTAGAGATTTTAATACAGTCACAAAACAGATAGTCACAGGGAGCTGGTGCTGTTAGTTGAAACCAATGTGATGCTTTGTGCTCCTTTTAGTTTTGAAGTAGAGGTCTCACAGCACACATTTTACATTGGCTGGGAAAAAAGTGCATAAAAGTCTGCTTCAGATTTTGGCATAAAGCAGAAATTAGCTTTCTGTCCTCTTGCTGCCGTACCATGGCAATATTTCAGAGGAGAATTGTTCATTCTCTTGATGTGGGACTTAAAGCTGAAATATGAGTCTAATGCACCCTTTGCAATGGGGTAATGCATCATCATCTCACTGTGAAAGCACACATGGTGTTGTCTGCTGAGAGGCTCTAATCATAAATATGATTTAAACCATGGTCTTGTAGTCATGTGTTTTGGTTTGTTTTTTGCTGCTTTGCGTGATATTTTACTGCCTGAAAAGCAGTTACAACATGTTGATATTTTATCAGCTGTCTGATCGTTTTGTGATGGTCTTGTTGTGTTGACCAGGCCTCACTGAGCAGTGGTGCCCACAGAAATTTTTCATTGGGGCGGTCAGATGGGGCCACTGAAAATGTTGGGGCGGCACACCAGCGTTTGATTGAGCTGTTGAGACATATAGGCTAGTTGAACAGTATATCAATATGCAGAGTTAAGGAATTGCATACAGAGATATTTTGGTTTAATATTTTACACTTAATGTTGCTAATTATCTGATTTGCATAGACTATGATGGATACAGTTAACATTTTAAGTTGCACAACAACCCTGTTTTAATGTGCATCTGTGTATACATGTCAGGTGGTAAACCTTTAATTTGGAGGAGCACATTAATTGTAAGGAACAAAACACTTACTGGGAACAGACCTTCTCAAGTATGGGGGAGACTCATTGTTACCTATACAACCCATTTTTATTCAGATATCTTGAAGGGAGAGTTCAAGGGACCCATGTGAAAATGGCCGTGCCAGTTTTACCCTTTACAAAATGTAGCCTAACTTTTTGGAGCATTATTTAGCCCCTTTTACGACACAGTATGCCAACAGATGCCTTTGGTTGTCTAGTTCCACAGGATACCACCACCCTCACTTAATTACGCTACCTAGATTTTAAAATAAGCGCACCACTGCCTCTTAAAGACATTAATGTGGGCCTCCAGTTATTTTCACCAGGGGGGTAGCAATTGTATTAGGGTGGCCATGGCCCTGCCCTTGTGGGCACCACTGTCACAGAGTGAATTAAATTGTTAATAAAAACAGTCTCTGACATTCCTGGTCGTGATTAGGACATCCTAAACAATAATGAACAGACAGTGACATTTCAGTAGTCTCGCGTGACCAGCCTCCCTTACTTCGGAGTCTGGGGACGTTCGTCTTTCGTTTTGTAATAGAAATGGGCGGGGATATCCAGACCACGTGACGGCGTTGCCATAGGTGCGGCACGTGTGTTACATGCAACAGAGACGTTGCAGCTCTGCAATATAGCTGAATCAAATGAAATAAGATACACTGAACACTTTCTTTTCTGCTGTACTACGGACAACAATTCGGGGGAACAGCAGTTCCAGTGTAGGCAGGTGTAAGGCAAAGCTAATCAGCTGTTGGTCGAGGAAGTATGCAAGTACACAGATTTGGATCCAATCACATCACTGCCGCTGGGAGCCAGCACTAGTTCTATTACAACTTTCCTATGGGACTGTCCACAGATGACAGAGTCAGCCAGCGTGCTGACGTCATTGGCATCTGTGTTAAGAGACTACATTTTCAGTGGCTCTTCCTGTCTTTTCCCATTTGTAGGTCAGTTTGATCAGTGCACATGACACTGTTGAACCCATGGCCATAGATCCTCCAGTCCAGCACTGATTTCCACTGCTTTACATGAAGTTTTTCCTCCCTGTAAAGTTGATAAATTGTGGTGACATCTTGGCACAACCCTTTATGTCCACTGTTTTCTCAATATTTAGAACACGTGCATTTGTCCCCTCTGATAAAAACATGAAAGTAGGACAAGCTAGAATGCGACTCATAGTTGTGACAGTGCCTCCAGTAATGTGGATGGTGTCAGTATGCACACTCAGCAGTTACCTTCTGCCATAAAACAGCAATGAGATGGAGCAACTGCATGGTTGAAGCAGGAAGTACCATGACATTTAAACCAATATTTGAAACCAACCAAAATTTGCAGAACATTTCTTGGGGGAGGATCCCCAGACTCCCCAATTATTAATTTGTGTCCCCCCACATGTTGGAGGGAAAAGCCTTACACCCTTGCCCTGTGATATTAAATTAAACATTAGTTTCATGAACAACAGTCCCATCTGTTTCTTCTTATTTATCAAGGGTGTGCTCCCAATTTGAAGTTAAACATGTCTTTCCACATATGCAAACAGAATTTGCTTGTCAGTTTGATCAAAATACTTTGGAATCCAACACCATGGCTGCTTAAAAAAAAACAGAAAAATGTGAGCTCACTCCAATCCCCCATCTCTTGACAGCAGCAGAATACATACCTGATACTACTATTATGAGCGAGACAGATGCTGTGTAGTTATTAATGTAGGCCCAAGAAAGATGAGAGTCAGCGTGGTATACAAGGTATGAGGAGCATTGTATGTCAGACGGAATGAGACTCTTTCTGTCAGCCATTTTTCGACAAATAACAACCTTCCGAGAGAGGGTATGTGAAACAGGCTGAGGCGGTGGACAATGCGTGCTCCTGACAGAGTGCTCCTGTAGCTCAAAAAGCACAAAGGTAAGACAAGCCTGCAGGACACGAAAGTGTAGCTTTCCAGCAGAATGTGTTGGCCAGCACGGGTTCAATGAAAATCAGTCAACCATGTGCTTTTTGTAGAGGTGCCTAAACACAAATTTAAAAGAGTCTTTTCCACTTCACATAAAGGATTTTACAGCAGGTGGCTTTGTCCTACCCTCCAGGCGAAACATGCATTTCCTCAACACTGACCAGATATGAGTCACCATTTCAAATCCATTAAATATAATTTCAGCAATAACAATTTATTGCTCAAAGCAGGGAGACACTTTCCTTTTCCAATTAAGACATCAATTAATTGTTAGTGAATTATCTCCACCGAGAGGTAAAAGTGACATTCCCTGGTACTCACATCTTTTTACATTTGTTAGAGACGAAACCAACATGTCTGTGTGCCATTTTTAGATTTCCTTCCCAAACCAACGTCATTTCAACTCTGCATGGTTCTCTTCAGAGAGCTTTTACAGGTTTGGGGTGAAAGAGACAGACAGACAGTATGTCCTAATCAGAGAGGTACGTGGGATCAGAGATCAGCCACTTCAAACAGAGACAGGGACACACAGACGCCTGCCTGGCTAGCTGTGTGTGTTTGAATGGCAGCTGACAAGCCTGGAGACACTGGAGGGGGGGCAGCAAGACAGAACCGTGGCAAATTTAACACAAAATGTCAGCCTAATGGATACTGATAGATAATGAGTCTGTATGTTATAAATAGTCGTACTGTTTGGGCGTGTGCAGCACCTCTGTCTGCACTTAAAAGATTATCCAAGTCATGGCTGCTCCCTTCTTAAGAACAGCAGAATGATGCTTAAAAGCCTTGACCTGTGAAGTCAAACTCAATCTCACTGAGGGCTTAGATGTGCCTTTTATCCACCATTGATCTTCCTCACCCAAGGTGCCCTCTGTGTGTTCTAACTACTGACTGGTTTCAATTTTACCAGTGTGTTGATCAATCGATTAGATGAACTTGTGAGTACGCGGAGGGTGCATATTTTCCCCGAGGATGCATAATCCTCCAAACATCTTATTTTAAAAACTGAGCATTTCTTTAAGTGTCACGTCCATACCTCCATTTGGAACTGCATTAAAGTAGTGAGTATTGACTGATAATTTTTAGAGAATACCAACCCACCATGTCCAGGAACATTAGAGGTTTGACCAATGGTAAATTGCTAAATGTTTCTGTAGCATAATCTGTGGATGAAAAGTCCATCTTTTTTTAAGATTCTTCAGCGTAGATGTGTAAATCAGCTGATCTCAAATAGGCCTCACCAACAGGAAATGTGAGTGTTTTCAGTTATAATTTTAGGAAGTTTAATTCTGGCATTATTGTGCAAAAACTAGAGAGAAAACTAGAATTATGCACTTCCTCTTGGCTCTGGTTTCAGGCTTTGGAAAATCTGGCCTATGACGACTTTAGTCAATCACAGGTCATTTCAGAGAAAGGACACTCCTGTTAGCTGCTCTATAAATGCAGATGTATAAGCACTTCCCTTCAGTGGAAACCTCACTCAATGGTGGAGAGTCCGTTTGCTATTGCAGCATAAGCAACAACTGCCTACACTGCAAAAAAAAAAAAAAATGAAGAAGGAAGACAGACTCATCCATAAGTGTCTAAAAAAAAGGAGTGTGATGATGAACACAATAAAACACGTGTCAATGCCGGTGAAGTTCTTCAGAGATGGAGATTATGTGTTGCTAACAGTGTCGCCCCTTGCCAACTGGAGCTAAAAGCTCACGGCTGCGGCTTCAAGTTCTCGTTCGTGCAGCTAACGTTAGCTAGAGCCTCTAATCACACAATGTGTTCTCCGCCTCATTCCTTGCTCCTACAGACCACCTTGCTGGGAGAAAAGAGGGCAGCAGCTCCTGAGACGGACCCCAGTCAGCAGCTGCAGCAACCAGAATCCAACCCAGACTCCCCCACTGGATTAGCAAACTTTCTGTTGCTGCCTTTGCACAGGTTAGACCTGGCACTGCTACTGCTGTAGGCTAAAAGTCCATCTCCCGGGTCGCTGCCTGCTCTCCTGCTGGAGAAGACGTCCACAGTGGCGGGGGGTGAGGTGGGGGGACCATGGGGTGGCTAGCTGGCTAATTATGTCTCATTGTTGGTCTGATAAACAGAGACAGAGAGCGGGGCAAGGAGGAATGAGTAGAAGCGCTGTGGGTATCTCTACAATGAAATAAGATTAAATAAATCAATACATGCGTGCAAATGCACATGGTCATCTGGTGGGAGGGGCTTAGGACAGAGAGGTGAAAGCTACAGGAGGAATGTGAAACTTCAAATCCTGCTGTTCCTCACATTTTTTGCTTTCTCCAGATTTCTGCCGAGCCCAGCTTCAAAGACTGAAAACCTATTTTCTCAATCAGTCTCTCACGATAAGGGATGGAACTGGTGGAATTACATTTCACTGGAATTGTACTTTATACGAATACATGTAACAAATAAAAGTGATCATTTGGAGTCCTACATAACCACTTTTTTTGGGGTTTTTTGGAACAGTTTGGGTTGTTTTGACAGTGCTTTCATCTGTGTTCTTCTCTATTGGCTCTATTAGAGAATGGCAGTGCCACAAATCTCTGTACACCAGTCAGGATTTGGCATTATTTGACTCAAACTCTGGTGACAGTTGGTGAGTTGTTTGCTTTATGTTGCCGGACTGTTAATCAAATCTGGTCAAACCGCACCCACACAGTCCTGATGAAGCAGATTAGCTGAGTTTTTGCATCTTGAAGGGAGAGTTTAACTCCAAAATCAAGAAGATGAAATGAAATGTGTCGAATAGAACTAAGACATCAAGATGACATTTGTTTAGGTGGAGATAGGTGAGAGCATTTATCAAAATTCAAGAGCAAGCAGAATATGAGTTTTGCTTTTATGTGGCACAGATCAGAAGTCAAATTTCGCTCAAACCCATCACAATGTTTAAAGGGACAGTTTGCACAATCAAAAGCACATTTTTTGCCTTACCTGTAGTGCTATTTATCAATCTAGCTTGTTTTGGTGTGAGTCGCCGAGTGTTAGAGATACCCAATGTGGAGATATCTCCAACACTCGGGGAACAAAACGATCTAGATTGATGACCAGCACTACAGGTAAGAGCAAAAATATGTATTTTGGATTTGGGGGTACACTGTCACTTTAAGATATCCTGCAAACCAACAGATGGAAAAACACGAGGGACTAAAAACCAACTTGAAATAAGTAATAAAGTATTTATGTGTGTATATGTTCAAAATCTGCAGAAAGACAACAAGCTACAGCCAAAGCCCATAAAGGTTATCAGCTAGTGAAAGTTTTATTTTCCACCATTTTACTTAGAAAAGATGCCTTTAAAATCTAACCTGAGAACAGTGAGGCTGCTACAGAGAGAAAATGAGTCTTTTTTCTTTCTTTTGCCATTTCAAAAAAGAAACGCAAGGAAGAAGAAAAAAAAAGAAAAGAATTAGCCACGAGTGACCTTTCATTTGTGAACATCCTTCTTCCAAAGCATTATTCATGTCTTCACATTCACATTCTCTGCTCTGCTCTCACTGAGGTGTAAAAAATTTCTACTGCAAAACATCTATCATTCAACTTCAGCTAGGAGCCTCGTTTGATAGATCAGACACTTGCACTATCCATATCAGGTTTGAATCTAGCAGTAGTGGCAGAACAGCACTTCCAAAGCACAAGCTGTTAACTTGCGGAGTCTGAGATATTAAAATGTGATAGTCTGCGTGATTTTGCCAGGGGTCTGAGTGTTGGTTTTGCTTTGCTGGATCCTGAGCTGTTGACACAGGGAGAAGCAATCGTGCTCTAATAAGTGGCTCCAAAGCTTGATATCTCTCTTCCACTTTCACTCACATCGCCCGAAGCGGAACAAAAATACATCATGTATATTCATTCACAAAATCATCAACAAGGTTAATATTGGCTTTTGCTGTTTGTACAACCAATTACAGTTTACTTATTGTTCGCCTGAGTGGGTGGAGTAATATGTGAGATCATTTCCAAGTTTCCCCACTTCCAAACTATTCCTTCATTTCGTGGAGAACGCCTTGTGCTCAGCTAAGAAGTGCAACACAGGATTTCTGTGTACTCCTTTTCCATAGTGAGCAGAGAGTCTTTGAGTGCCGCTCTCCAGGGTGCCTCCCCCCCCTTGTGCGTCGAGCTGCATTTGAAGTGTTGCAATACCAAAATAGAGCAAACAGCTTGAAATGAAACATGTGGGAATTATTCTTACACGTATCGAGACACCGGTAAATCACACATGAACAAAAGATAAAAATAAAACCCACTGTGTCTATATATAGTTTGGCAAAAGTTGGAATTTGCACCACACCCCTCACCAGTCCACAATCAAGCGCGCTGGGTTTGTCCACACTCGTACATTCAAATTTGCAATTTAAAGTAATTTTTCTTGACATTGGAGTTATTTTTTTCTGGTTAAGCAAATGCCCAACAATTCAAGTATACCACTTTTTCTTTTCTCAAATTGAGCTCCAAGATTGCACACACTTTATGGTAATTATTATGACAAAGGGCCAGCATGAACATAATGAGTTATTGATTGTTTACTCCCAGAGATAATCTGCTCTAACATTCTGTATTAACATCTGTGTTAAAACATGAGAAGTCTTATTTACATAAATCAGCCCAGAAGCATAGGCCAGCACAGCGCCTCGTTTCTCTTTGGGTCTAGGTAAGCTGCATGTGTCACAGTATTTCTCTCTGTAAAATCTTAATGTTTTGCATACTTTGATGTTTTCGCACTTAAAATTCAATCTGTTTCTCTAGGGGGTGCATGAGTGTCAATGTAACTGGTCTCCATCAAGGCTTCCGTCAGCAAGCGGACTAATAAATTACAGCAGCTAAAAACAACATATGAATACAGAACCCAAAAATACAAACAGAATAAAAGCATGAACTAAGTCAAAACCCATAATTTGGGGGAAAATACACTGACAGGAAACAAAATTAAACAACACACATCATAGTCCATGAGTGAGGCTACATAAATACAAAACAAGTGAGGAGTTCAGCACGTTCTCTGTCATAACTAGTGCTAGTAAAGCACTCTGATGGCGGTGAGTGGGCAGCTTTTCTTGGAGCACATTTCTACTGAGTTTTAACGGGTGGTTATCTCAATAAGGTTGAAACAGTCAAGTACAGCCAATTGGCCGGTGAAGAGTTCGCGACCTGTGAACCCAGGGAAGGATGCATTCACTAAAAAGAAAGAGATTCTTCGCACGTCCGTTTTTCTCTCCGTCATCTCGCCTTCTTTTCCACCGTGCCGGTTGTGTGTCTGAGTGATGGCGCCCCACCCCGTCCTTTCCGTCTCCGCTTCACTGCGGCGGTGTCTCTCCAACCATCTCAATGCCGTGCTGCTGGAGTTGCGCTCGGAGCAAAGCATTCTCATTCTTCAGTTCTTCAATCTTAAGAACAAAGAACAAAAAAAGAAAAAAATCTCATTATCAACACCTTCATCCCCGTGACAGCTAAATATAGCTCCAAGTTTACAGACCAAACTTTTTCGTTTGAAGGCTGTGAGTGCTGGCTGTGTGTAATGTACACACAGGGCTATTCAATCCCTGGGATTAAAGAGTAGTATGTGCAGCCTTTTCAAAGACAGCCCTGTCCACAACCAACTGGATTATCAAATCTTGAGGTATGTCATCTCCGCTACATTTCCCTTGGGTGAATCCCGAATTCGCTGCCTCCCCACCGAGGGACTGGGGAAAGGATATTGAGCTTTGAGCATCAGAATAAGAATATATTGCCGAGAGCCTTGCAGGCCTGGGATTCAATGGGGAGATGTGGCAGCCTCAGAGCTGCAAGATTTCACAATACTTTGAGTGCATTAGCATGCAGTTAGTTCTCACACAACCCCTGTGTATACTATTCCCACAGTCTCTCAAAGCGCTGATTTCAGGTAACACTTCTCATTATATAAGCGCAAACGCTTTTTGATCCTCTTTGTCAAGCCTTGATGATCTGCTACACAGGCTGAAGTCTCCCAGGGTTTGTTTTGGAGAAATGAAGATGCATATGGGGCTAGGTGGATTTCATGCTTCTGAGACTTAAGTGAAAGGATGTTGCAATGCACTCCAAAGCAAAGTAATGTATTCAATGCAGTGGCAATCTTCACAGACGCATATGCAGCCCACTATGGCCACCTCATTATTTGTGACTATTTATCTGCTAAACCCAACCGCCTCAAAGGAAGATTCTGACATTATCATTCATAGACCTCCTTTACACATTATTGAAGTCCAGGAGACTTCACTTGATGCCAGTTTTTGTTGGCAAGAGCACAAACTGACATTCATACCTGCTGCCTGCACAACTCATTGTCCACTTGTATCCTCTCCACCTCCTTCAGACTCTCCTGCAGTCGCTGGTTGTTTTGCCTCAGCTCTCGGATGTAGTCGCACGCTTTGGACAGGATGCCTCCTTTACTCTGGAAGACAGAGATGATTGGTAAACACTGAGGACGGAAACGTCAGTGAAAAGTTAGGAATAGTGCAGAGGCAAGTGAGACTGCGTACTGCTCCAGTCTTGGTGCTGTCCATGTTGCAGTCTGGGATGATCTTGGAAAGCGTGACGATCCAGTTGTTGATCTTGTCTCTTCGCCGCCTCTCCACTGGTGGAATGTTAAATAGAAAGATAAAATACATATCAATACAAGCACGGCTAATTTTGGTTTGACCTCTTTCACTCCTCAAGGACCTCCTTGGCCGACGCTAGCGTCTTTCAAAGGCTGTAGTGATCATGCTAGCTTGTCAGGAAGGGGGGTTCTATGGGTAACCTTGAGTCTCCCCTTTATAGACATGCCCACTTTATGCTAGTCTCATGCAGTTTTATGTAAAAACATGCCGTTTATCTTATGCAGAACAAATGTGTTATTTTTGCCAGTTGTATTTGAATATTTCTGCATACTGGGTCCCCAAACAGTCCTGCAATTGCATAAATTGGGTATGACTGGAAAGCTTAGACTCTTGTCAATTCAATGAGCCCAATTTCACTCATGTTTAATGATGTTTGCCCCCCTAGTGGCCATTTATCTGTAGCTAGACTTTTTTTCTGTTGGACATCACTGTATAAAATGACCTGTTGTGACCTCTAGGATAAACACAGCCTCATTAAAACTTTAAAACCACGAACTAGAGACCTCAGCAATTCTGAGATTGAATAGCTTTTTATCGGTTTATTGATAATAAGGGATTCTCTGCAGTTTCAAGAACAAAAGTGCTCGCCATCCAAGCTCTGAAAAGTGCAGTTCTCGCTGAACTTTTCAAACGTCAAAAGTTTTTGATGCCAAGTAACAGCATGGGTTTTCTATGGTGTTCCTCAAGGTCTTGGTGTCTTAGTGTGATAGTTTGGAGGGGTTTTTGACCATTTTTAATCAACCTTTAGCGATCTAAAAATTGCTGCAACAACTTATGAGACATAAGTGAGCCTGAGAAAGGCTGTCATATACTTCACTAATAACTTTCTAAACCCCTATACACTAAACTTTAAATGTTTGAATAAGTTAATCTTAAAGTTCACAACTTTTAGATGTATACCACTTCTATGTGGCATTTACTGCTGACCTGCTTGTTCCTCCTAAAGAAAAAGACAAAAATGGGTCAACTGTACAGATGGAGGGAGTGGAAGAGGTCTAAGAACCAGTTTTCATTTTCTACCTCGTCATTTCAGTGGGTGCACTACAAGCACCAAATCCTGCCCAACTCTTACAGCTCCACAGCACCCTCTAGTGGCTGCACCACAAACATATGTTGTTATCCATTCTTAATACAATATTTTGACAGGGCTTGGTGACTTTCTTTCAACAAAAAAAAAAAAAATGCTCCATTTAGGCACCATGCTGCATTGTGCTGCACTGTCTGATGAAATCAAAAGCCACAGTCGTAGCTAATTACCCACCTTCATTATGTTGCGCTCTCCTCCTTTCATCTCTCGGTGTTCGCGGTCCATCCATTTTCCTGCAGACAGACAGGAAATAAAACACTTTTCACACACACTACAATATCTCCCATCTCTGGCTACCCTACATTCAGGCACAAATCCAATCCAATCCCCCAAATTCACCTAATCCTGCGCCTATTGAAAACTATTATTCACCGTTATCTTTAAATTCAGGCCTTTTGTAATCACAGCCCTTGACGCTACCATTTAAAAAGGAGCCTCAGAAGTTGTGTAGCGCCTTTGGTAGAAATACTGAAAGATGCACAGACATATGACGTTGAATATGTGGCCCTGAAACCCCCTGGCCTGCAGCCTTTCTGCTTTGACTGGAGTACTGAGACCCATCCAGCCTTATTCTTGTTCACTGTCCTCTTTCCAGGTGTGACCCAAAGGGAGCTTTCTGCTTTATTGTGCTGTAAAATTACAACACTGTTAAAAAACAGATGCTGTCTATTGGAGTCTGGGCTTACAGCTAATGACACAACTGTCTCTTGTCTGTGTCGTCCCGTAGGTATTCTGTTAATTAAGTCCCTGAGACGTGACAGGGAGACTTATCCAACCACCCACTCCAGTATGAACAGCCCAATAACACATATATAATCATGTAGGCGGTCTACTGAATGTCTTCACCATGTTTCTGTCTCACTAATGCAACAATTAATGTTTCACTCAGTGCAGACAAAAGATTTCTCTGCAAAAGAAAACACAGTATGAAAAATAATGCAACAATTGTTTACTGGCCGCGATTCTGCTTAAGGTTAAAATGTCCTGTAAGGTCACACTTGTTCCTCGTCTGTGCCTCTACAACGCATCTTTATTCTAACTGCAGTGAATGTGCGACCCATCAACACAACTCGACTGCTGATATCTCTGTTTGAGATAGTCAGCCAAGCCAAACTGCAGTCTCCCTCTTGTATCTCAACGCATCTTAATGGGATTTCAGCTGTATAATGGATTCATCCCAACAGTACTCTTAGGCAGAGTGTTAAAAAAATATATAGATGACTGTATGAATAACTAAATGTAGAGGCCTAGAGGAACGTCTTTCCCCCCTCCCTTTAACAAGTTATAGAGGCGCACCTCATCTGAGCGCTCCTGGGAGTTATTGTTGTCGAAGAAATCCAGAAAATGAGCAGTACACAACTCCGCTGCCAAAGTGCTTTATCCATATAATTTGAGGCGCAGATGTAGAGGAGAACTAAATTTGTGTCGTCTTATATTGATCCTTGAAAGAGAAATGCAATTGTCAGTCCTGCCCTCCCCTGTCATTAGCCTGCAGTATTACACCAAGCCAGGGACTGGACTCTGGGTACGTTTACATGTACGCTAATAAAAGTAAAAGCCCACATCTCTCTCCAGGAGGGAAACACACTTACTTTTTAACATTATGAATGTGCAGATATTACAACGCTGACCTTTTCAAGAAGATGGCTGAAGGAATGACAGAGGAAGACTGTGTTTGCACCAGTAGAAAACTTCCTGGCACATGCGACAGTCATTCCACTTTCCCATATTTTGGCGGGATAGACAACATGTTCGGGCAAGTTAATCAGATGCACGGCTGCATTTAAACAGGAACATGAGTGGAATATTCTTTTTTATTAGGCATGTAAACAGCTTCGTAGGAATATTGTCGTTTTCGGAATAAGGCAAAAACTGGAATATTTTGTGCACACAAACATAGTGAGTTGGGTTAATGTACATTGAGATACAAGTGACTGCAGCTTGGGCTTGATATTCTCTTACTGGATGATATGGACAAAGATGAGCTTTAGTGAACATGACAACACCTGGCTGTCATTGGCTCCATTTGTCCCAGTATTCCTGTCACATCTACAAAAACATCACACCTTTCATGAGCTCACAAGAAAAACCTCAAATACTGTAAGTAACTAATTCAAAACTAGGCTACACAAGAACAAAACTCCCACAACTACTACAGAGGACACTTTGAAATTGATACTAAAATAAAAGTGAGGAGCAAGTCATTTGTTTCCAGTTGGAGAACAATGACCTAATTTTTTAAGTCCTAATGGAGAAACAAGTTTGCCACAAGCACAACTAACAACAATGGATCGGGGTCAGCGTTGAAGAAACGCTACATCTGTGTCTCACACATCAAGAGCGGGGAGAATCACCAGGGACTTATGAGAGGGAGGGGCGGAGAGGAGAGGAGAGGAGGGCAGAGGTTTGTGTGCTTCTTCTCTCTTCTTGTGATCTAATTTGATTGGTTCATTTGCTGTTTAAGAAAAAAAAAAACAAGGAGTGTGAGAGAAATGTGGAAACTGTCCTCACCAGTTTAAACCTTCATGCTGCAGCAGCTCGTTTTCATCTCTGCGAACGGCAGATAGGGTGGGAAATTTTCATTCATTTTACTCACATGTCAACGGCAATGTCACTGTTCATTAGTTTACACCTAAATATAACTCTGAGGCTTGTGTCAAAGATCATAAATTATTCATGTCAGAGGAAATAAATAGAAACAAACACATGGCAGATAGGCATTGCGAGAGATGAAAAAACAATTCACTTTGTATTTCAACACATGGCATTGGCGATGCAAGACATACACCGCAACAAAGCTCGTTCCTTACTCTTGACTGGAGAGCAGTCTGTTGTACGTGGTGAATATCAAGCAACATCAAAAGCAGCAGAGCGGCTGCCAAATTTAAGGCGGATCTACAACTCCCTGAAATGCTGCCCACAACAAAGGAGCTTAAATCTTTGAGAAATCTAAAGTTCTTGAAAATCACAGAAGCCTTCCTTGTTGTTGAATCACATTCTGTTTTACCCAAACCGACAAATGATTAATGAATGGCAGAGGCATTAGAAGTTTGGAGTCTGTCTCCTGTTTGTTTGTATGCATGTTTTTTTAATAACTACCATAAAGAGGAGGTAAACAAACAAAACTGAGACCATGAGTATTTAACATGATTACTCATCGACTTTGAAAACATTACGCATTCATTGTACAAAAAAAAAAAAAAAAACTCCTTTAAAATATATATTATGCAGCATTTCTCTAAAAGTCAATGTACAGACTTAAACAGAAGTAATCCCTCTAAGTCTGGGCTGGGCGATATGGCCTAACATTAATATTGCAATATTTTTAGCCTACATCTCGATACACAATATTTATCTCGATATTTTAAAACCTCCTCTAAACTGCTGTAGATTTCTATAATACTAAACTACCAAATGAACTACAGTTACGATGAAGTTAAATGAAGTAGCTACTGTTAAATAATTAGGTTGAATTAAGTACTGTTACAATAAAGTTAAATAAAGTGTTGTTAAAATAAAGTTAAAGAAAATACTGAAATACAGCAGAGCAGAACCATTGGTGCTTTTATTCTGAAGCACGCAGCTCCTCTCGGGCCGAAGTGTTGATATTTTTGCTGTAAACTTGAAGCATCTAGTCAACAGTTAGATGTTAGTAGTTAGCATAGGTTAAAGGGCTCTTCGGGTCATATATTAAAAATACCCTCAAGTCACATTTTGCTCGATGGTCGCAAAATGCGACTGAATGGTCGCAGTCTGGAGACCTGAAGATACAATGAAATCAGACAGGAGAGAGTGGTCTGTGTGTGTGTGTGTGTGTGTGTGTGTGTGTGTGTGTGAGTGTCTGTGAGAGGGAGAGAGCCACAGGAGCAAGCAAGAGAACCAACCGCCAAAATCAGTCCCATGCTGGTGGCTTAAAGAAATGTCGCTTTTATTTCCACTTTCACTGGGGAGCATGTTCAAAAAAGTTCACCAACAATCCTGCATAGTATACCATTTCCAGTGGATGGATAAACCAAATATAATCAAATTGAAAACTAATTTAAAAGATGTAAAAAGTAGAGTGGGGAGTGGGAGATCCTGTGCAGTTGGCAGAAGAGCAGTGGATCGCAATTACTCTGAGCAGCACGCATGGAAATGAACAACAATATATTTGAATATACGTCTTGCTTTTTTCCTGGTGGTCTGAATAAATTGCTAATTTGTTGCTATTCACTTTTTTCAAATAACGTCATTAAGAGGGTCTGAAAAGTTGCTTAATATGGCGAGAAAGTCGCCAATTGGCAACGCTGAGTGCACCACTGTGAAGGAAAAGGGTGGATTTATAACACAAGACAAACAGTGTTATGACAGAATGCTGCAAAATAATAATTTTCTCTGTATCTTGATATCTTGTTTTCATTATTGTTGGAAGACAAAATTTTAATTTAGAATAAAATTAAATTAATCTCCTGGCCCTTCAACAACAATGTTAATATGCTGTGTCCTCAAACAACTGGTGGTTACTCCATTGAGGTGCTGCAGCTAAATAAGTATAATGCAGTCAGTCTCACATGTTAAAGGTTAAGTATAGGCCTGGTGGAGTGGAGGGATATTCACTGAGGTCAGTGCTAACTCAATTTGATAATGGGTCATGTGTTCCTTTTGGATGACCTAATGAGCAGACTGCTGTGCTTTGGCTTTTACCAAACAAAGGAAACCAAACCTTAACTGCATTCATTAGCACTGCAGCTCATGTGTCAATTAGTTTTTGGCACTAACATGAACTCTACATCTAGAATAAAGCTTGCTGCAACTCCTTCTTCTAAATAACTATCTATCGTAGGCCAAATAAGGCTGGTATCAAGCAATTAAAATGACAACTCAGTTTATCTTCGCTCACGTGAGCCTGCTGATTGTCTTAATAACAGCAATCACCAGCATGTGGCTAACAGTCGGAGAGAGTCTTGGTCTTTTGATGCATGATTATAATGATGCATGGTGTGAATTTTTAGGGATAAACAACATAAGAAGATTTTGGAGGAGAAGGAGAAAAGCCAGGATGTGCTTAAATAAAATACAGACTCTTGATAAAATAAAATCAAGCTTCACAGCACACTCAGGAAAGAGATGAGAGAGGGTCGCTGGGCAGAGACAGTAGGATGTAAAACTTAAAGACCACAACTACTGTAGCATTTCATCCTGCATTAACTGAGCCTCATGGTCCTTCAAATAAGCACGGAAGTGGGTTTATGGGCACGTGTCCGTATAACATCCAATCATGGATCGACCTGATCGATCTCAAACAACTATGCGGTCCATTTCATCAGCTTTCTTTCCGCATACGCCTCTGCTTAACACAACATCACTGCATGTTTCCCAGCAATTTAACTCCATCCACTTCCACCGCCTCCTCCTGCATTAGCATTTAAATATACACTGCTGTTCAGAAGTTTGGAATCACCTATCACATTGATGTTTTCCTTCTTCCCTTCAATAACAGCTATTTCAACAGAAATAAAACAAGATAATTCAGACGCCAAATGTATCATTTACACTTGGCATGGTTTTAGCCCTAAAACAAGACTAATCGTAACTGATTAGTCTCTCTCCCAAGCAACAACTTTCAGCTCCTCCTGGGGGGTGTTCCCCAGGAGGGGGAGTGTTCTGGGTCTAACCCTGAGCCTCCATTCAGTTGGACATGTCCAGAAAAACAGGAGGCACCCAGGAGCAACCTGATCAGATGCCCAAACCACCTCAACTGACGCCCTTTCGACATGAAGGAGCAGCGGCTCTACTCCGAGCTCCCTCCGGATGTCTCATCTCCTATCCCTCAGCTGCTTGTATAGACGATCTCATTCTTTCAGTCACTACCCAGAGCTCATGGCCATAGGTGAGGGTTGGGATGTAGATTGACCAGTAAATGCAGAGCTCTGCCTTCCTGTTCAGCTCCCTCTTCATTACAACAGTCCATTGTCCTGCCTGCATCACTGCTGATGCCGCACCACACCGCCTGTCCTTCTCACACTCCATTTTACCCTCGCTCCTGAACAAGACCCTGAGATACTTGAACTCCTTGGCTTGGTGCAGTTACTCACTCCCACTCTGAAAAGTGCAAGTGACCCTCGCTCATATTGAACCACAACAGTGTAATTGAGCTCTAAATATTGTGGAAGCCATTTTTTGGGCCCTCTGCAGTCTACACGGAGGTGAGACTGAATAGGTTTGAAATGTGATTTGTCAGTTCAGTTGATGATACCTGATCCAACTCCAACAGTGCTACACTAACCTTCTATTTCTGTTTGGACCTTTGAAGAATAGCTTCCCTAAAACAATATGCTGCCTGTTAATTCCAGCTTGTTAGAGGCATTATTGTGCATTTGACACTTTAACAGGAACCTGTTAAATTCGCACACATTTCGATGCCTTCCAGTTTCTTTTACCAATGTGCTGCTTTCTTCTACTTTTATTAAACTGATGCTCAGAGGTGTCTTTGTCTCTCTGACCTTGTCAGTCTGGCTGAACTGCAGAACACTATTTTTTTTCTCTATGTACAGAACAAACCCTTCATACCAAAAAAACATCTATTTGTAAAGAGGACTTTGTACAACCTAAAAGCATCAAAGACCATTCACAGATACAGAGGATTCCTCTCGGCCATCTCACTGTATTCAATCAAGCTTTTCTGGCAGGTGATTCCAAACTTTTGAACAGCAGTGTGTGTGAATGCAGCATGCTTCTTCCACTCAACATGTGAACTGCTATATATCTCAACTGAATTAAGTCAGTGTCATGCTTGAGAAGATTTTTTCTGCAGCATCACAAACTCAAACGGCTTTATTCTTGCGAAATAGTTAAAATATCAAACCTAAAGTCAAATGTAATAATAGCTGCGAATTGCTCTGAACACTACACGTTTAAGAGCAATCTGCCCACTTTTAAAACCCAACCAAGATTCCCCTTCAAGCAATTCTCAACTTGTCTGCTAAAACCACTAAATGGCCTATTTCGCGTGGCATTTCCATGGAAGATAACAACAGTGTTTTACAAGAACTGACCGGCAGTTAGTTTGTTTTCAGAAATAGCTGCGACCTAGACTGCAATATCAATGTTGTCTCCTTCTCCCAGACAGCAACTGAGAGAGCTGATACTCACGCAGGGTAGGGCTGTGTGCGTGGGGCGATGGTTCGTGGTGTGCCTGTCTGAATGACATCAGGGGGGGTCATCATCACATAAAACTGACCTGTGGAAGGCATGGGAGTCATCAGTTAGCAGTGAGGAAAAAGACAGCGGGGCAACATGGTATACAAGACTCACTCCTGTAGCTCTAACGAAATATCTCACAACAAATAAGAGTGTTTACTCTGTAAAAAAAAAAGGCTCATCACACCCCAAATCCTCATGGGCACACACAAAACAACACTTATGAGAAATACAAAACTGCTGGAAGCCCTCTTATGTAAAATCAACATGTAGACAGAAAAACCATCAAGCCTTCCTTTTCTCAGCTCCCCAGACATTCACAACAAAATCTATAATTTACTGTTTTGACAGAAAAATGCACACACTTCACTGCAAGGCATACAGACACTATTCCTTTCAGCACTGCTATGAGGCCTGAACACCTTATTTTGTTCCTGTGGGCAGCCAGACAAAAAAAATCATCATCAACCCCCAAATTAAGGTCCCTTCAAGCAAAACTATCCCTGACAAGACCAGATAACAAGACATGTAACTCCTTGACACATTGTGTTAAATATTGGACATCAAGTTGTGGACATCATGCCAAAGTCTTGGGGAATACATAACTCGAAAGAGAATATTTTCAATCCCAACAGTCTACATGTATAGTTAATACCTTTTCCAAACAAAACGTATGATGCAAGACTCCTGTGCCTGTGTTTATGTTTCCAGCATATGCCGGCTTTTTGTCAGTATCAAGAGTAGTTGTTGGGTAGATGAAGATATCAACAACCAAAATGTCTGGTTTATAATATGTCAAATAAATCAGCAAATTCCTTAATAGCATAGTAAATAGCTATGAGGTTGGTGCAGTGGTTAGCATTGTCGCCTCACAACAAGTGGGTTCCTGGGGTGGGAGTTTGCATGTTCCTCCCGTGTCAGCATGGGTTGTCTCAGGGTACTCCGGCTTCCTCCCAGAGTCCAAAGACATGCAGGTTAATTAGTGACTCTAAATTGGCGGTAGGTGTGAATGTGAGCGTGAATGGTTGTGTCTCTATGTGTCAGCCCTGTGATAATCTGGCAACCTGTCCTGGCCTCTGTCATCTGGGATAGGCTCCAGCCCCCTCGCGACCCCTAACAGGATAAGCAGTTATGGAAAATGAATGAATGAATTAATGAATAGCCTAAGATGTGTGACCTATGAGAAATGTTGCCGAGACAACTTAAATATAATATATAATATTATACAGATCACTTTTCAGGGTTTTAATAAAGGGCAGATCTATTTCTCCAACGAAGCTATACAGAGTGCGTCCCTGCCTCCTCAGGGCATACACCCCAACCATGGCAGTCACAGTCTTCCTCTTAGCGTGCTCGGTTCAGGTGACAGTATCACAGATCACATTCTCCAGGAAGACCTTCAGCATGCCACCAGTCTCCTCGTAGATCAGACTGGAGATACGCTTCACTTCACTACGGTGAGCCAGACGGCTTGGTGATTCCCTGGATGTTATCACGGAGGACTTTACAGTGACACCTGGCATGTCCTTTACTGAGTCCCAATTATTCACTCTGTTCAACAGACCGCTTCTTCTGTTAGGCTTATACTTATCTTATTTTCAAGGTATTTATTTTGACGGGCTTAGAATGCAAACAGGATCATAGCATTCGTGTTTTCTATGTTTTGTTGCTGTTCAAATGTAGGCGATAATGTGACTTTTTTAAAAACATTTCTGATAGTTGTTCTATATGTCCTGGATTCTAAAATATTAATGGTTGTCATAAAAAAGTCCAGCATAAACTCTGCCTGTGCCAAAACAGCAGCTCTTTGACATTTTATCTGCTTTTTGCTCTTCACTTTCTGCGACCTAATTTTGTGAAAACTGGGTTTACAGTGTCATCTTGTCGATTCGTGGTGACATAAAATCCAGGTCAGCCTTAATGAAATTGCTCCTGTTTTGTAAAGAGGATATTTTCTAGTGGAAAAACACTGTTGCAAAAAAAGTGAAAACCAAAAACTGTGATGCTTGCTCATGGACATTTTGACACCCCGTAGAAAGGTCAAGTACTTCGCATCCCTGGATTCAGCCTTGCCAGAATGTGGTTCATTGCCAGAGCCCCATGCACTAACCTCCACTATCCCTCACCTCATAGGAGATGGCAGCTTGTAAAGCACTCTCCACCTCCACCCTTCAGTGTACTCCTCAGCCAGTATGTCATGCCTGCTTAAAGTGCCCCAGGCTCACAGAAAAGAGAGACAGCAGCCCACTTCCCCCTACGAGGCCCTGGCTTAAACTATTACCCACAGCAAAGAAACCTGATGGTCTTCTTCCCTTTCTGTGGCATCACCAGGCAGATGCTCACAACACCCTAAACAAGAAAAACACAAGTGCCCAAATGCAGCTGTTTTTGCGGTTTGTGCTGCTGCACCTAGCGTGTATCATACGAGTTATAACTGAGGTGTGTCAAGTGACATTGCTAAATGGTCTTCGGGCATGTGACTTCTCTAAATGTGCATCATGTGACAGAAGTAGGACACACACTAGGCATACAACGCACGCTCGGTGAGACAAAGACAGAAAGAAACAGGCAGGGTGTGCGGATGTGCTGCATTAGCCTGATAAGCAACTTGTCAGTGATGAATGAAATGCAACAAAAGCTTCTTTAGGGGAGCCTATCAAAACCCAAAGATTCAAGGAACATAACAAACTGTTTATTAGCTATTATAGGCTACATTTGTTTACTGACGAGCTCTGCTTTACCCTACTATGCCTTGCCTAGAGCTGTGACGACTTGGCTCATTTTCTGTCTGTCGACGAATCAACTATTTTGGTAATTCATTCATCATTTTCAAGCAAAACTGCCAAATATTCTCTGTTTTGAAGACCACAGTGGCTCTGTCACATGATGTAGGCACACGAGACGATGCCGCTTGGCCCCGTGAATGAAACATTTACATATAAAAAAAACGGAGAACTTAAAGCCCGAATTATCACCTCAATACAAAGCATTTAGCCCCGAACCTGGGGGTCCGAGCTAGCACAGCCTCTGATGCTAGCACTAGCAGCCAGCCTCATCTAGCCACACTCGACCAGGTGTTCAGACGCAAACTGAGTAAGTCTACCTGTGACCTGACAGCAGACCAGTTTTGGAGGTAGAGGACAGGGGGACAGTTGTGTGGAATCTGTGATTCCAGCTTGTAACATGTGAATATTTTTCTGGTTTCCCTAATCTTATAAACACATATTATGCCCGCAAGCATATCTCTCTATTTTTGGATGAAATGACTCAAATACAACATCAGACCAGAGTGGATCAGAATGGGGTCTTAAGATGCAGGTGGAAGTCTCGTCTTGGTCACGGTTTCATGCCTGTGCGAGGCGCTAGTTCAGGCCAACAGTGCGGCAGAAAGCACAGACACCAGCAGAAACACTGGGTGATTAATTACAAGGTCCTCCCATAAACACTGTCTAGGCAACAATATGCCAGAACAAGCAGATGCTGCCTGTGTGTAACAGAGCCGGGAGGCTGCGTCCCGCTCTGCAGGTCGACCAAGCCCTGACCACCCTCACTGACAGTCCACCAGCCACGTCTGGATCACCACTATGAAACCGCAAGGACACTTAGTACAGCCAGACTACGACATATGGCAGTTAAAAGGAAGAGTAGCAGAATAGGTGGACATGTGACTTGAAGCACATAGTAAATATGATTAGTGTAATAACTGACTGATAATATTCAACTATTATAGGATGCAAATAAATGTATCTGACATATTACTGTTCCGGGAATCTTGTATTGAACAGACTACCTTGCTGGGTGTGTGTGACAGAAAATCTTTCATTGCTCAAGAGGGAGCAAAAACATAGTGAACAGAATCTAAACAGCCCTCAATTAAAAGTTTTCAAAAATGCTGAAGCATTGTTGAAGAAAATTCTATGTCCACGTGTATCACAAAAGATATTTCAATGACAGCATTCAGCAAAAAGCGCAACATTATTTGCAATCTATAGTGCTTTAAACGGTCCTGTTTTCTTTCTCTTCAGCCAAAGCTGAGGGGATTTTGGTTCATTTACAACCACTAAAAAAAGACCTGCTGTTCTCTCACTCCTCAAGACACTGCTGTTTACTGCAGGGCTAATTTAGCCATTATTTTCAGTGACACTGTCGTAAGCTTCAGCCCAAATTAAGTGTGAGAACTGACTCACCCCCCGCCTGTGTGAGTGTGGGGTCCGTGGCGGCCTGCACAGACACAGTCCCGTCGCTCACCGCGGTTGCGGGGAAGTAAGCGAAGCGAGTCTCCCCTCCCACCGCCTCTCCTGCTGGGCTTCCTCCATTACTGAAAGGGTTTTGGATCACAGCCTGTGACAGATAAGACAGAGGGACAGAGGAGAGGCTTGAACAAGTAGCAATGGAGCAGTCACAGCAGGTGAATGCACACCTCAGTCTCTGTCAGACTCAATACCGGTATCCCCTCTAGACCCCCAAGCAAGATACAGTGCAGTTTGACAGCTGGGATAGCGGGAGGAAAAAGAGGTAGGAGTGATCTTGTTAGCACAGACAATAGCAAGGTCAGTGAAGCCATCAGTGTATTGCATATGAAAACAAATCTGATATGTTCTTGTGGGGAAATTTTTGTTTTTGACCAAAAACATGTTCTGAATTTGACCATGAACATTGCCACAGTGCCTTTTCATGAAATAATTCTGCAACTGCATCTTTAATCTCAATTAGAAGCTTTTCATTGGGCAGACGTCATGCTCAGACACACACTTTACTCTTTATACTGCTTAGCGAGTTTCAAGAGCTAAGAAGAGGTACCTACACCTGCAGCTTTAATCACAACAAAGGAAAATGTCACCCAGATCACTGGTAGCACGTCTCTTTCATTTGTTTTAATAGTGTTTGGGTGGCCTTGGGTTTTATGGCATGAGCGACACCATTATTTGTCTACCTGAGCAATACTTTTTAGGAGGATGATTCTGTTGTTGGTTTTAATTTCTTTTGTAGACTGCTGGAGTAATAACAGCTGAAATATCACCAGCCTTATTCTTTTAAGGGACTCTAAGTAAAAGTTAGAGCATATGAGTTGTCTGGATAAGCTTCTCAACATGAAGGTGGCTTAGCTAGCGGCTAGCAGCTAACTGACTCAATAAACAGCACTAAACAACAACAACATTGCTGACTGAGCTAAGTGTTAACCGGGGCAAAACTGGAAGGTGAGCACTACGCTTCCATGACAACGCCGTGCCATTATCAGCAGTAACCACCGAATGAGGACAGTGCAAAGCGGCAGCAATGAGCTAGCCAGCGCGATACGCTCACGCACTAACATGCACCACAAACCATAGAGAAGCCTGAACTACAACACAATGGAATTTGTGTGACTTCATTCTCTGCTCAGGACGCCATGACTCCACTATGGAGATTTTCAAGTTTTGTTCTACAACATTAAGTATGTAAGTAAATTCCTCCCTCGTGAATGTTGACGCTTTAAGGTGTCTTTAAAAAGGCGGTTGCTAACAGTGGCTAAATGAGACTACAGAATATCAGCATGCCAAGCACGACTTCACAGTCATGTTATAGCAGCGATGTTAAGTCATGCGACTGTAGTATAGTTAATTTATAGCCTAGTTTTCCACTTCTGGCGATTGCATTTACGTTTCAAAAACCATGAGTGGTTCTAATTTGTGAATTTACTTACTGAACAAAATGTGTAAGTATCATAAACTTGTGTTTGCCACAGAGCTAATTTTCTGCAATAATCCAAAATCCAGTGGAAAAATCCCATTGGCTTTTTGACAAGAGAAACAGTGTGTCACTAACTTCTGCCTCAGCGTACAAGAAACCTAATCTCTACAGCACTCTATATCTTTACATAGCAAAGGTGGTTTGCTGCTACAGTAATGCTCTGAATGACCCATGCTGAATCTTTAAAACTGTGGCATTACTCAAAGGCTAAAGCATGCAGTTAGTCTTCAAAACCAGTCCATATTATTAGTGGGTTTTCCTTCATCAATAAAAAAAACGGTGGAGATTTTGGTACCTGAGCTACAGCCTGAGGGGCCCCAGTGAAGGCTGCTGTAGAGACGACACTCACTGCTCCTCCCCCTTCATCTCTTCCCTCTAGGTGCTGGTCAGTAACCTGAACAACACGATACGTCACCTGCAAGATGGAGAGAGAAACACAGATAAGAGAGAGAATAAGAATAAAACAAACCAAGCAAACAGTTGTTCTTTCCATCCCTATGACAGGTATACAGTGTCCAAATCCGAATCTTACCCGGCTTGTAGATTTGTTTAACATATCTACTGCTACAGTTCAGCCAAGCCTAGTGTCTGATAGTCCTTATCGTAGCAGAGCATTGATCTCACTTCAGGCACATTCTGAAGCATAAGCATATCGTATCCCTCTCAATTTGCTTATGCTTCAGAATGTGCCTGATTCAATTTTGAAAACAATTCACAGTCAAGTCAAAATGAGCTTGTTTATTCAAAGAATCAGTATTTGTATCCCTCTGTCATGTGACTCTCCTCCTGACTGACATGTGACAGCAGCCCCGTGCCAATCCCAGACCAGACTGGAATCACATGATCGCTCACACTAGTCTTGTTTATGCCAAATGAGCCACATGGATCAGTGGCTTAATTCTCCACAGTGTAAATCATCCCAATAAGGATACGCTAGTTTCAATATCACACTTTTACTTTTTCCACTTTATTTACGGAATGAATGTCCCATTGTCCATCACTGGCCACCATTGGAGGGAATGCCACATTAGTGTCAAGGAGACACTCTATACAAAAGTCACCAGTCAATCATGAGACCAGAAAAAGAAAGCCACACATTCATACCTTCAGGCAATTAAGGGCCTGCTGTCCTCCTGACTTGTCTTTGCAACAGAGGAGGGAGCCGTGGCATCAGGAAAGAATACATAATAACATAACACAAAACACTACCTGGCGCAGAGAGGACTGTTTGGAAGAGGAACTCAGGTATTTCTCTCTGTGTGGTGACAGCACATACACCAAAACACTCAGTATGACAAAAGCCTGAATCAAAGTGAACATGTGGGGTGAAATGCTGTTTACAGATCACTGTCACGTTGCTCTATGCACGTGACCAAATCCATTCAACCACACCCATCAATATATAATGTGAAGCTCTTTCAATTGCTAATTATGTTTCTGCGCAACCAGCCCTTGAAGTTTATCCAACCTGACATCTAAAGTAATTCTAAAGTGTTCTGTTTTCCATCGTGACTGCTGAACAGATGCAATATTACCCTAAAATTTCCGAGCCCATATGCCATTAGGGGCACTTAATGTCTTTCTGAAATTGGCAGTAAAAAACAACGATCATAAGTAGTGCCATAATTCCATCCATTAGCTACTTACCTGACCACCCTCGGTGCGAAACTGATATTGTATGTTATGGTCTCCAAATGCTGCAGCCTGCTGAACGCTGGCTATCGTAACAGCTGTCTGCTCTTCTCCTGTTCCGTCTCGGGGGGGGGGGGAGACAGAAAAGGAGAGCTGTGAGAATGTAGAAGACGGAAAACTAACACAGGCAGCCTCTTCGCCCTGAGTTCAGCTGGATAAAGCAACACCGCTGCATGCTGCAGTTTACACAGTAGGGCTGCCACAATTAGTTGACTAATCGACTACTAAAATAATCGGTGACTATTTTAGTAGTCGACTAATCAGTTTGAGTCATTTTTCATAGAAAAGTACTATAAAAGTACCCCAAAATACTCTTACTGCAGCTTCTTACGTTCAGATATTGGCTTTACACACTCTCCCGTGACAGTGAACTAAAACCCTTTGGCGTGAGTATGAAACAAGACATTAGATGACGTAATTTTGGGGTCTGGGAGAGACAGACCGACATTTTTCAACATTTTAACATATTTTTCGATGAAATGATTAGTCAACTAATCGAAGAAATAATCGACAGATTAGTCGACAATGAAAATAATCGTTAGTGGCAGCCCTATTACACAGACAATGAAGTGCATGCTATATATTGTTACACACCTTGTTAGGAACCATCTGTTATAATAGGGCTGCAGCTAACGATCTCTCGATTAATAGTTTTGTCAGTAAAATGTGATTCCCACAGTCCAATGGGCATTTTCAAATGATGTGTTTTATTCCACTAGCAGCCCAAAAATCCAAAGCTTTTCAGTTTATTATAATGTGTGACAAAGAAAAGCATCACATTCTCACTTTTAGGAAGCATGAAACCAGTAAACAAAAACTAAAACAATTAATCAATGATTGAAATTTTTATTTTTTATATCCACTAATGGAATAATGGACTTATGGTTGTAGTGATTACATTATATGTTTTTGTCTGTAATACAAAATATACACCTCACAGCTGTGCAGGTGCCAGATGTTGCCAATGACAGCTTGGTGAATAAGTGCTTACCTTCAGATGCCTGGACAACCTCTTCTTCTTGCTTTTCTTGGCTGCAAACCAGAGAAACAAAATAAAACTTAACGCAACCAGTTAATGTTCAATATTCAAATACATTTACTGGCCCTAAACTTTGCCATAGGTGGTATCAAACTTGTGCAAGACGCCAGACAACCAACAGCTGATCGCAATGAAAAACACAACATTGTTTCTGCCCTCAGGTTACCTTCACTGTCTGACAACACAGTTTGTTGTGTTTAAAACCTAGCTTTAAGCTAACTTAGCACTGTTATTAGCTAATCGTGATATGTTTTTCACAACTGGACAATGACTGTAGAAAACAGCTGGTTAAACAACTAGCTTGCAACGTCCACCACGTCTCTTTCTAACTTAACTACACTCTTTAGCTTGTATTCGTTTTGACAACAGTTTTTTTAGGTCAGGCCTCGGTTAGCGTAGTAAACTAGCTATCCGAAATAGCATCCTGTAGCTAGCTTGTGTCAGTTAGCCATTTTGGCCGACTCTCGGTTACCTTGCGCTGTCCAGACTCTGTTCGAGCATATCCATCAGGGTTGGAATAAAAAGTGATATTCGGTGTCACAGACGGAGATGGAAGTGCTGATCACGGGAACAAACACTCGGGTCATGTGAGAGAGACAGCCCAGGACACGTGAGGTATGGCTCGGTGTCGAAGTTAAAATGGAGGCCGCTGCTGCTGCTGCCGCTGTGTGACCCGAGCTGACTCCGAATCAGCTGTCGCAGCGGAGGATTTACAGATCCCCGGAGATCACTGTTAAAACGCTCAAAACAACTGTATCTGCCCCCTGTGATTATGATAGTGGGAAATATCGCCAGCTGAATTCATATCTGCAATCAGATATGGTCAGCTGAAGAGGAAGTGGGAAAAACAAAACAAAGCGATTTAAAAAAAGAAAAAAACATTAACTGAATGATTTGTTATTGTCCTCTGAGTAACATACATGTTACCAAAATAACTTCAAGAGATAAAATGTGGTTTAATGGCCTGGCCCAGAATTTTACAAGCATCATAAGAAACTTTTATAAGCTATGACACATAAAAATAATCATTATTGATCCCCAGTGAATAAAAAGTTGCCCTACAAAGTGCAGTGTGTCTATGACTATTGAAATGTTAAAAGTGTTCCTTCTGGTTATTTTAACACTGCAAAAATAATTTCATCTATTTGTATCACTCTATGGCCATTACTTTGTAACTTTAAAAAAATGGTATTAGGTTCATTATTTATCCAGACCTCCTGTCTATTTCTGTAAGCTGAAACCATTTCCCTCAGTGGAAACTAAGCTTTTATTTACTGTAATTTCAAATATAAGAAACATTAAATTGTGAAGACAATAATGCCTCCACAAAATAGCATTTCAAGTCTTGTGTGTGATTTATTCTGGCTTCAAGCAGAGGAAATCTCTGCTCATTGCTAGGCTAATTTATACAATCTAAAATGCCATAGGCTTGTGCTAATAACGTTAGCATGTTATATTTGGTTGGAAAACGTGTCCAGTATAAGACAGTTGTTTTGTCAGTGAACCTTGTGAATTGTAATGAAGCCAAATTTCGTAAAATTACATTTGTTAGGTGTTGCTGTTGTCCCTGGCTTCATATGAGTAGAGGAAAAGTCGGCTAGCCGCTAAGCTAATTTATACAATGCAAAATGCTTGTGCTAAAAACATTAGCATGTTGTATTTGTGGGGGATATGTGTGCAGCAAAAGACAAGCGCGTTGTCTGTGAATGCTGATTTGTGTACTTGTGTTTGAAATTGTGTCTATTAAGCCATGTTCAATGTGTTTTTTGGGTTGTTTTGAATCTCCTGAAGTTTACAGCACTTCACAGAAACCCCGCCACAGACTGTTCTGGAGGTGTAACTACAGAGTGACACAGACATGCACAAGTATAAATGCTCACAACGGCGTAGGCCACGTGCAGAGGCTATGGTGTAGGCTCTGCATTATATTCTATTATATTATATTAATACAGACAAACACCGCCATTACTTTATCAAATCATATCATCTACTACTATCTAATTTTATTTGCCTTTTATCACTATTTATTTCTCTTACTTTCTATGGGCTACTTATCTGTATGTATTACTACACCAATCAATCAATAAACGTTTTAGGTTTAGGTTTATTTATTTAGCACACATTAACATCAATGGTGCAAGGAGGGAACGAAGCCCGAAGGTGTATCTATCTTATCTTAAGACTTAAACAGCAAAGTGTATGTGAAGTGCCATGCTTAACGGTGCTTCAGCAGGGGTTTGTTGAGGGATTTAAGCTACTTTACTTTATTAAAGTTACACACGTGCTATTATAGGTACACCTTGCTAAAATTAATATAGTGTAATAAAACAGCCAAACTGTTAAGAAGTGGTAAAGCTTTTTTGATTTGGTCATATTAGAGATTGTAATTTGTGGTGCTGATCAATTATATAATGAGGTGTCGTTGTAATATTTTGTCTATCCTATTTATATAAGTGAGAGTAGACTGAATATTGGAAACACCACTCTGTATACTTTGTGTTGCAATTCATAGGCAGGCACCTAAACTCTAGCCACCATTCAGCTATTGATTTTAATCAACATATCTTACAGACAGTTTCAACAAACCTGAACATTCATGAAGGTAAGACTTATTGCAGGGCTCTTGTGTTCGACCTTTCATTAGTTTTACTTAGATGCACCCACTACACTGGAAATTAACCACTATTCTTTATTCTCTTCTTATGTCAGCGCACAGTTTTAATGGCAATGTTAAAATCGAAGGCTAAGCCACAAATCTTGTTGAAGTCATGGGCTCATACCTGAATTTCAATAGCTACACTGAGACAATTTCAAAGTCAGCCTACTATCACCTTAAGAATATATCAAGGATGCAAGGACTTATGTCTCGGCAAGATTTGGGAAAAACTTGACTTTACTGGTCCCCCTAAAAAATCGATCAGACAGCTGCACCTGAATCAGAACGCCGCTGCTTGAGTCCTCACTAAGACCCAGAGAGTAGAGCACATCACTCCAGGTCGGAGCTCTGGCTACATTTCTGATCTTCTGCTACACTATGAACCATTGAGACCTCTCAGGCCATCTGAGACAGGTGTGCTTTGTGTCCACAGAGTCAAGACTAAACACGGGGACGCAGCATTAAGTTTTTAATGCACCACACATCTGAAACAAACTCCCAGAAAACTGCAGGTCTGCTGCATCAAGGCTGAAGACTTTTCTGTTTGCCACTGCCTTTTATTATATCAAATATTTATTCATTTCTTATACTGCATTGTAACTTTTATTGTCTTGTTTTAATTTTTATTTTCTATTCTCTAGCTTTGTAATGGCATTTTTAATTGCATTTTAATGTCCTTTTATAATGTGTTTCTTTTTTTTTTACGATTTTGTTTCTGTGCTTTTCATGTTTTAGTACTTTGGATTGCCTTGTTGCTGCATTGTGCTATATAAATAAACTTGCCTTGCCCTTAAATGAGACATTACTGTAATTTCAGATTGTTGCCCCCTTGTCCTTAATTTGAAATTGTATTATGATATATGGAAGAAAAGTACAAAAATACAAAAAACAAAGGGAGCAGCAATCAATTTAACTTTAAGAAATCACATGTGAGATAGGAAGTGTAACAAGAGCAAGGCAAAAATGTGTTCTTACACGAAAACACATTATCATAATCATAAAATTATAAAATTAGATCTTACGTCACCAAGTCATGTTTATGTGTAACTCGTCATGTATCGTTTTAAGGCCACTTGACCCTCATGGTGTCACTCCACCGCTTGCCGTGACCTTTGCCACACATAAAGCGGAACGTTTCTTCTTCGGGTTTTGTTTACCACGCAGATAAGAGGAGCACAGCATAATTCACGGTTGATTTTTGGCAATTCTCTAAATTTGAGCAGTTTAAATAATCAGGCAATCAACAGAGGGAGTTTGAAGCGATTTAACTCACTTTTCCAGAATCCCTAAATAAGGTTTAGTCTTTCACTCATTGAAACCGCAGCACTGACTTTATAGTTGAATTTAACAACGGCTGTAAGAACGTCTCAACCAATCGGTGAGGAGAGCGTCCACTTATATCTGCTTCTCATTGGCTGGAATGGAAGGCGGTCCCCTAAGCTCCCTCCCCTGTTGTCACCCTAAAATAATTCCGACCTACTCCTTGGGTGAAGGTTCACAGCGGTGACACTGGTACTTTAGCTGTCTGCCACTGCACAGTTTCAGCAATAATGTCTGGTCGTGTCCTCGTCGGTGTTAAGCGTGTCATTGACTACGCTGTAAAGGTAACTTCTTTCTACTGTTACAACGAGTTTATGTTTTAAAATATTTTTTTACCTGTGCTCACTTGACTTTCTGTGTTCTGCTAGCTAACGTTAGCTTGCACACGCCAGCTGGCTGCTGTGGCACAGGAGCTAAGGAAACACAGTTAACTGTTAATTTTTGACAGATAAAGTCAACCATTCAGACTGCAGTTAAACTCATGAGGGCAATATACAGAATGTGCAACGATGTTTAATTCAGAGTATTATTAGCAACGCTGCAATGTATGACTTCCTTGCTCGTTACCTGAACAGCTGTAAGGCTGCTGTTTTCAAGTTGTGTAACCTCATGTCTGGCTGATGATGACCTCAGTTTTTCACCATTTAAATGAGTTTGTAAGGCAATGGTGTACAGTGCAGTCACATATTTATTGTAGCAGGGATAATGGCTCCTAAAGTACAACACCATAATCAATATCTGTTTGCAGCTGTTTCATGTCACAGCAGGAACTCTCCTGCTCCAGCTGCTCTCAGCAGGATCTGCACAGTGTTGGTGCACAACACTGACACATCTGTAGCTTTCCTCTGCTCCCAACATTATCAGGCAAATTATTAAAGTGTAATAAATCAGGAAATTGTTTGCTTGACATGGAAGCTGTGTTGTCAGATTGAGTTCTCATCATATCATTTGTGATGTTGTGCCATTTATTGTCATTAATTAGTGATTATCTGTACTCTCAGTATTATGTTTTGCATACTGATCTGGCTCAGTTGCTGCATTAATAGATAAATGAAACTGTGAGTATTCTGCATATGTAAAGTTATATAATATGTGAAGTTATTATGATACAGGTACACCATATGGACAGGCACCCATACCCATATACGTTTGTGTTCTTTTGGTTAGCAGCTGTTTTTCATGTTTTTTTTTTGGCCACAGGTCTCAGTTCTGTTTCAGGAAAATCTTAAAGCTACGGCATGCAATACTAATAGACAGACAATAGTATGTTTAATTTTAGGGAAGACCCTATCCTATGTCAACTAGGTGTAGAGAAAATCGATACAGTGATATTTTTGTGTGGCAATATCGTATCGTCACATAGTGCGAAGTATCGATTTCTTTATTATATGAATGATTAATATTACATATACGAATCAAACTTTAGGTAGCCTACTAGAAAAATATGATAAATTACTTTTTCAGTCCACTAGATACATTTTTCGCAGAAAGAAAATGGCTAAAGGGAGATAAACAAACTGTCAACATCTGTTTTATCTAATAAGATAAACTTTACAATTTTTTCCTTAGGGGACATAATTTACAGTTGAAAAATGGTAATGAATTGCAATATATCACAATATATTTTATCACAATACTCAGCGTATCGCAACATAATTGCAACAATATTGTATTGTGACTTAAGTGTCGTGATAATATAGCATCTCGGATCCTATAGTGAGTCCCACTTCTAATGTCAATATGACAGTGCCCCCGAAAACAAAGCCACTTCCATAAAGAAATGCTTTTTACCAGTTTGGTGTGGAAGAATTTGACACAGAGTTCTGACCTCAACCACATTAAATACCTTTGGCCTATATTGGAACATGAGCCAGGCCTTATCATGAGACCTCCTTTTGCTCTTGTGAGTGAATGGGATCAAATCCCTTCAGCCAGGTTCCAAAATCTTGTGGAAAGCCTTTCCAGAGAAAGCATCGGCTGTTGTAGCAGCACATTAATGCCCATGGCTTTGGAATAAAACATCTACATACTATGGGTGTCCATATAATGTATGACCCCATAGAACCATTTGTTTTGTAACACCAGACTTTTTTCCACATTATGTTAATGTGGGGAAGTTCTTCTCTATAATTTTCCAGTAGCAAAGCAATGCAGAGCAATAAAAGAGGTGACAGGAGCTAATTCCAAAATGAAGACGTAATTACTACAGGGCTCCTGTTAAAACATGCATCACTACATGTATTGCTAGCTCACTTCCTGTATGAGTCCGTCATCGTGTCTGACAGTTTGCCCTAGTATCCAGGCTATCTGGACTGTTTGTCATCTGGCACCCCCGTTGTAGCCTGACTCTGTCCCGTGGCCTTCTTCCTCCTCAGATTCGCGTGAAGCCGGACAACACCAGCGTGGTGACGGATGGCGTTAAGCACTCAATGAACCCCTTCTGTGAGATCGCTGTGGAGGAGGCGGTCAAGATGAAGGAGAAGAAGCTCATTAAGGAGGTTGTGGCTGTCAGCTGCGGGCCACAGCAAGCACAGGTGGGTGAGATGGGGCCGGACTATGCACCCCTGCCTTGTTAACACATGTCCTGGAGACATGCAGGGTGGTGTGGCAGGTTGCCCACATTTGGAGGAGCTCTTTGTAATGCTTTCACTGTCTTGTAGGTTTTTGCTGGGTTTCAGCTTTCTCTTGAATTACTGAATTATGCTGTAATTAAGTGTTGATATAATGTCACAAATACTGATGAACGATACATGAACAATTTGAGTGTCATTGAAAATCACTGATCATACCTTGCATAATTATAAAGTGCAACTGGATAAAAATCACTCTGCTTATTCAGGTACATTTCTCTGTGTTTTAGATCGTTAAAAAGTAGCTATTGTGGCTTTTATGAATATGGAGATAAATGTGATATTGAGATCTTCTGCCACATTTTGGTTTAATTTTTTTGTGTTTGGTGACAAATTTTAATTGTTCTAATTCTCCGTTAAAACACTTATTTTCTCCGTCACTTAGGAGACCATCCGTACCGCCCTCGCCATGGGAGCAGACCGTGGCATTCATGTGCAAGTGACCGGGAAGGACTATGAAACCCTGGGACCCCTGCAGGTCTCCAAGATCATGGCTGCTTTGGCCAAGAAGGAGGATGCTCAACTCATCATCCTTGGCAAACAGGTATAAAAGTTATTATAGTTTTGTATCTTTCCAATGTTTTTTTATTTTGTTTTTAATTTTTATTTTCAATTGAGTTAGTTTCCAGAGTGGGTTTTTCTCATTTTAGTTTAGTTTTTGTTGGTTAAAGTTTTTTAGTTTTCGTTTAGTTTTCATCAGCTTCAGTATTAGTTTAAGTTTTGGGTTCTTTTTAATATGGAGGGTATATGTCAAGGCCAGGATTTAGTTCCGAAAAGGTATGACAATACAAACATTTTGTGAGGGCAATAGACTCACAGTCATGTAGACATCTCGGTCTCAATAAACATATGCACCAATGCCTCCTCATGCGTGTTGACTTAGTTTTAGGTCTATTTTTCTATTTTTTTAGTTGACTATAATAACCTTGTTGTGCACCACTCTTACCTTCATTTAATAACTTGCATTGCTCTCACAGGCCATCGATGATGACTGCAATCAGACTGGCCAGATGACTGCAGCCTTACTGGACTGGCCTCAGGTGAGTCCAAACTCTAACGCAGTTATTCTTAGCCAACCTGACCCAAAATCAGCCTGTTATGATCTAAAAAATGGTCTGACTCCCATGTGATACTGCAAGTTAGACTACCTCAGTTTCTATTTTCTCCGTTTGTCTTTACAAGTGTTGAATGTGTGACGTAGCAGTGCTGATATGAGGCTATGTCCCTGTACAGACTGTCTTATCAAAGTTAGCAGAGACTAGATTGAGTCAGTAAGAGCTACAGTGATCCTGCACAGACCAGCACAGCAGGTCAAAGGCTGCGAGGACAGCTGAGGTGAAGTTCCACTGGCTGGCCAGTAGATGGAGCACTTTGTTAACATTTTGTTGCACAGTGTACAGTTAAAGCAGTGTGAGGCACAGATTATAGTGTAAAGACATTTTAATCAGCTAATATCCAAAGTTACCTCTGATTTACAGTTCTTATCATCCCAACCACCTGACCTTTTACAGTCAATAGTTCATTGTTAAACACATTTACCCTGGATTAGTTATAAATAACATGTAGTTACACAGTGCAACCAGCAGATAGGGCACGCTGACTGTCTCATGAACTCAAATAACCTCACTCCATATTTGGCTGCCAGCTGCAAAGATAGATAGATGTTTCTAGATGGACCGTTTTGACAATAGTTGTTCATTTTTTTTGTATTTATTTTGTGTATTTGTACTGTGTCTTCATATCACAGGGTACCTTTGCATCAGAGGTGTCACTGGAAGGAGACAAACTGAAAGTGGTGAGAGAAATCGATGGCGGCCTGGAAACTATTAAGATCAACACACCAGCAGTGCTTACCGCAGACCTTCGACTAAACACCCCCAGATATGCCACCCTGCCCAACATCATGGTAGGTAGCAGGGACATGCGGTTAGTAAAACAAGAGGCAAGAAGAAGGTGTTAAATACTCTTGTTTTCAGGAATGAAATTAGATTTGCTGCTGCTTTTCCTACTTTCAGAAAGCCAAGAAGAAGAAGATCGCTAATGTGAACCCTGCAGACTTGGGGGTGGACATCACGTCACGGTTGGAGGTGTTGAGAGTGGATGAGCCTCCGCAGAGACAGGCTGGAGTGAAGGTGGAGACGGTGGAAGACCTAGTGAGCAAACTTAAGGAGACAGGGACGGTATAGAGGCTTTAGGAGCAGGAGCAGAGGAGCGCAGAACTTGGCAGAAGGGTGAGTATCACAGTATCCACCAATGGAGAGCCTGACCTGACACTGTATTATTATAACTAACAAAATACACGTCTTCAGCAAGGCTCCCACAGATTCAATATCAAAGCATTTTTAATAATATCTAAAGATATAACATGAGCTAGGACTAAAACTAACTTAGCCTGTGATTTTTTTTTTAATTGATTGAATGAATAGTCTAAATTGTTCAAGAAAAAGTGGAAAATGTCCATCACTAGTTTTCAGAGCCCAAAGTGATGTCTTCAGATGGACTGTTTTGTACCACCAAGGGTCCAAAAACCATGAATATATAATATACAAGTATACAGAAGCAAAGCCTTATCATGTTAGAGAAGCTGGGACCAGATAATTTTTACCTTTACCTCTGAGCCGTGTGGGTGCTCCCAGTGTCAAAAAAGTTGATTAATTTTCCCTCAATTGACTAATCAATCAATCAACTAATTGTTACAACTTTAATGGCAGCCAATTATATGAGATAATATTTTGGCCCTTTGCAACGTGCTTTTAGTTCATCTTGTACAATTTTTGTAGCAACCTATAAATTCCATAGTTCACGTATCATAGAATTAAAGGGACAGTTCACATAAAAAACACATATTTTCCCTCTTACCTGTAGTGCTATTTATGAAACTAGATTGTTTTGGTGTGAGTTGCTGAGTATTGGATATATCACAGCCATAGAGATGTCTGCCTTTGCCTCGAATATAATGGAACTGGATGGCTCTGTGCTTGTGCTGTTGAACACACCAAAAAAACTACATTTGAAAAACTCAACAGCAATGTCTCTTTCTAGAAATCATGACCTGGTTACTCAAGATAATCCACAGACCTTGTTGTGAGCAGTTTCATGTAGGAACTATTTTCTTTCTACTGAACTACACCTGCCAACTGTCAATCAGTCACTGAGCAGAAGGAAGCGTGCATCAGTTCATGGATGAGCGGCTCTTGTTTGTGACAGCACAAGATGTAAACATTAATGGTGTCATCCTCGGCAGTGCTGTAGCACTTGCTAGCTCAGTGGTGCACCACAAGCTGAGTGCCATCTAGTTCCATTATACTGGAGAGAAGGCAGACATCTCTATGGCTAATATCTCCAACACTCAGCAACTCACACTAAAACAATCTAGACTGATAAACAGCACCACAGGTTAGATGATATAATTTTGTGTGAGCTGTCCCTTTAAGTAGACATAATATTAATGTTTTTTGGTGGGCAATAGGCCATTGTTTCCAAAGTGGGCAGCGAATCATTACTGAATAAGGAGCAGGAAAAACACTGTAAAACAAAAAAATGTTTTCTTCTTGATCTACCTGTTGCTACATCTTGATTATAGCTTAATACGTGTCCATCTTGTGTCTGCATGCAGCAAAGTTACCTCTTGTAATGAAAGATGTAATTAATTAATTGCTTTGACAAAGAGTATTGTGTGTCTGTGGTGACGGAAGCTAAACTGATAAAAGATTTTAATTGCAACTCATGAATTACATTATCTATCTACTCTTTCTTTCTCCTTGCAGGACTCTGAAATGAATAACTGGACTGTACTGCATAAGCACACCCCGAGGACTGGCTTATGTGTTGGTCTAATCCCTCTGTTTGAGACTGTGGCTTCTGAGGCACGGAGGTACCGACAGGGGAGGAGGAGTACTGAGAAACACTGTCCTGCAGCAGACAACCCCAAAAGGATCATCTTGTCTTTCATGTGCATTTAAACCTACACTCATCTGTATTATAGGCTTCTAATCTGATTTAGATAAACTGTCTTTATGCAATAATTTAAACCCAGAAATCACTACTCATGCTGCTGTTTGCATCACACTGTACACCACCAGTACGAGGCATTACACCAACAGTTACCTGGCTCAGCTGTTTAATCTTGTCTGTAGTCACACATGTTAAGAGGTGCAGTTTTTGTAAATGATATATGTAAATATGGACCCAAACATGTTGAGATGATTATGTCCTCCCAGATTAGTGCCGTGTCTGATGGTAATTTGTGTAAATTTGTGGGTTTCAGGACAGCTTCGACAGTGTCTCTCAGTAAGACGATCACACATCTGAATTTTACCATAAGCGCCTCATTTGTCTGTTGATTGTACAGGACATTACATGACAATAAAGCAGCCAGTCTTTTTCATATCTAAATACACCTGTGACTGTTCTTTGGGCATTTAATTTTGAACTTGACATCATTAACACCTGTGAATGGGTAACAGATTTTGATGAAAAAAGTTGGATATTTGTTTGAGTCCAGGGGATTTATTGGATCAAATGTTTCACTCTGGTGGATTTAAAGCATTATTTCTGAAGCAACATGCTGTATTGCATTTGGCCAGAAACCAGTTTCTGCACTATATGTTTGAATCAAGCAATAGTTGGAGAAACACTTTGTTGCCACTTTATTAGGTACACCTAACTATACCTAACACAGAAATCCTGCCATGAATCCTAATTTCAGGAAGGTCATAATGTTCAGTTTTTGAGAGGTATCGATTCAACTGTATGATCCTTTTGGAAGCTGCAGTTTGTGCTGCTGTTGAATCATATTGAGCTATTATGAGGGGAGTTCATAATATTTAGCCTGATATCAACAGTTACAGATACAAGCACCACAAACAATGGCCTCCAAAATAACCTGCTCCAACCAAAACTAAACATCTAGGAAAACAGAGCCCTCAATACTAAATGTAACCATGGAAATCATGATATACATTTATATCATATCATGATTATCATGGTGAAATGTTATTTCACCCTGCGTCTTTTCACAGTAGGTGAGTTTTTTTAGGAGATGTCAGCTCAGTTAAACCAAAGCAACAGTCCCTTTTCAGTTTGTTTTATTTGTTAAATCAAACCGTCATTTATAAGAAAATGATGAGAAGTAAAATCATTCTGGGAAATTATGGAAATTTTGAAATAAAAACAGCTGGAATTAATTACAGTCTTATTTCAAAAAGAAATGGCATAAAATGACATTTCATTATAATGAGCTGAGTTTTAAACATTTCCTGGAATATTTCTCAATGTCATGGGTATATTACATACCATATGTGTATTTATCCATGTGGTTATCAATTTCAAAATGTATTATTAAACACTGTGGGTCCCCCACACATTAAGAGAGGATGTTTTGCAGGCAAGGCTTTTCTTTTTATTATACTGCATTAATCCCTGGTAGTTGTAGCCCACAAAGAGAGAATGGATGGTTTATGGATAATAAACACCTGAGTGTAAAAGAGAACATGTGCAGCTCACGGCACAGAATCAGGACTTGTTTACTTTCTCACATTACTGTGTGTCACATGGACTGCTGTGGTGAGGGTACCAGCAAGATGGAGCCTGCATTGCAGATGAGTGAGTCTTCAACTGTTGTGATTTTTGTGGCCCTGTCAGCAAAGAAAAAGAAAAAATGTTGTCCTTAATTATTGTCACACTTGCTTAACACCAAAAGAATAATAAAAATGAATAAAGAACAGATCAGTCATTACTTAAATCCTCCTGAGACCCTGTGTCCTCATATGAGGACATCGCATTTAGGGTTTACTGAGTCTGAGTAAGTAAGTACTAACTTTTGCAGTGTTTGATCTTGCGGGGATGGAGCCATTTTTCTGCCATGGTTCGCGTCCTGTAGGCGATATTTTTGTGGGCGTGTTACACCAAAACCTGTTTCCTCCTGGCAATATTTTTGCAAGCGCACAGTTGCTGTGGCACCGCCCAGAACGATTGTGATTGGTTGAAAGAAATACAAGCAGCCGGGGTGTTTTTTTCTCCAATCTTAAAGTGAGAGTCGGCCCAGCCAGTCTGGTGAGCGAGACTAGGGTTTACTTGACCTTATACTTCATTCTACTTAACTTAGACCTGTTGTCCTCATTCGTGGACACCTTTTTGTGCCATCTAGTGGTAGTAAGAGCACAATACACTAATCCATGAAAAAACAAGATGGCAGCCATCTCTGCCAAGTCAGTCTGCAGCCAATCCCAGCACAAAAGTGAACAAGGTCCAAAACCTGATCAACTTTTTATGGTTGAAACTTGTTTATTTATGATTGATAATGTTTGTAGTGTGATATGGCAAAAAGTTTGGCCTATTCTAGCAGCTGTAACAAGCTAAGACACTGTTTATTAGGAAGTGCTTGTTTGAAGACATTAGGACTTTATTATCATCTCGTTTGAGGATATTGGGACTTTATTATCATTCACAACTTTTAGTTTTTATACTTACATGGTCCTACTGCCATAGCTTGGAGAAAAAAGCATGCCAAACAAAAGTTCAGGTCTCAGGAGGTTATGATGTAAAGTGGCCTTTATTGTGTGGTGTTCGCTATATCTTCTTTGGACATTCAACCCTGCTTAATTTTGAATTTCATATTGATCTAATATTATTTTCAAATACTATTATGACACATAAATATCAATTTTAATGACATGACACACACACACACACACACACACAGACATAATTTTAATGACATGACACACACACACCAAAAAACACCTGTCCCTTTGGGTTATTGTTATTTCCACCACACTGTTCAAAATGTGGCGGCACAGTGGTGTGGTGGTTAGCACTGTCGTCTCACAGGAGGGTTCCTGGTTCAATCCCCGGTGGGGAGTCCTTCCGTGCAGAGTTTGCATGTTCTCCCCATGTCAGCGTGGGTTTTCTCCGGGTACAGTCCAAAGATTGGGGATAGGTTAATTGGTGACTCTAAATTGTCCGTAGGTGTGAATGGTTTTCTGTCTCTACATGTCAGCAATGCAATATTCTGGCGACCTGTCCAGGGTGTACCCCGCCTCTCGCCCAGTGTCAGCTGGGATAGGCTCCAGCCCCCCCCTGCAGCGCTCAAGAGGATAAGCAGCTAGAAAATGGATGGATGTTCAAAATGTAAAAGTTTCAGGAAGTTGTGGGGATTTGTTGAGAGTTTGTATGGGCCTACTTGGTGACCACAGCAATAGTCATGTGACAGGAGGCCCCATGGCTGGAGGACAGTTAGCATAGTGGCAACTGTAATAAGTAGAGAGGTACATTTTTGTTAAATCAAGAATATGTTTCCAAACAGCTTAGATTCATTTTCAGTGTACAAATTGTAAGAAAAACATTTGATATTGTGTATTTTATGTATATTTAATGCTAATGCTAATGCTAAAAAGAACATTAGCAAGCTGACGCATCACCAGGCTAAATGTAATTTCCACAACAGTCATATTTGTCACTTTGTTCATCGTGATGGAAAACTGAAATGACAATGCCAGTGTTATTTTAATGAAATTGTATTGATACATTGTATTAATACATTTCTTTAAATATGTTAGACTTTCTAAAAGTTTCTAAAATCTGATATTTACATTTAGAAAAATAAATCCCCATACAGTTTTCATAATGTGCTATAACGTTAACGGAGACACGTTAAATTGAAATATATTGGCTTGTTAACGGAACAGAAATAAGACAGGCACTGTAATGTGAAACCAGGTGGGGGCGTGGCTTCACGTGCACAATCAAGGTTTTGACTCAGCACAGGTGAGACACTCGCGCGCCCTGCTGACACACACAGAGGATTCAGTCACTGCTGTCCAAGACACCGAGGACATTTCTTCGCCTCTGTTTTATGTTCTGGGCTTTTGACTCAAAAAAACAACATTAAAAAGATTTTCATGTCCTCTTAAATCCGTCACCTACTCCACTGTCGCCCTGTTTTTATAAAATGACGTGGCCGGATGGATTTAGTAGATTAAATGCAGTTTTTCTCGTTATTTTACTGAGCTTTACTTTTCAAGGTAAGATTAAAACTGAATTCCAGGTGTTAGTTTTGTGTTGTGCTTCTTCCTTAAGAGCAGAAAAGGGGCTTTTAATTAATTCTGTTTTGTTTCTGTAATATTAGTGCTTATTTTAGCAGGAACAGACACACAGTGTAAGCATAGGATATTCACTTGCCATCAACATTTACTGCATCATTGTAACAAGGATTTTGAGTATCAATAGATTAATATGTCCTCTGTAAACGGATTACTTCTTCACTGACAGGTGCCTACTTTGAGCTGGTGGTGTCCCCTGTTGGCCCGACTGTTGTGAATGCACCACTTGGCAGCAATGTGACTCTGGCTGTGTCCTTCAGTGGTGCCTCTGACCCAGTGGTTGCCTGGTTTATGGGAAGGTTACCTGTCGCCACATGGGTTATTAACTCCAGTGTTCCTCCAGTCATAGCCGAAAACAATATGGGGGTGCTGGATATTGAGCCAGATGGATCCCTTACCTTTGTGAATGTGACACTTGACTATACCAGTGAGTACACCGTTGAAATGACAAAGTCTGGACTGCCAACATCCTCGACTTCTTTCAGTCTAACAGTATTTGGTGAGTACTTGACTGAGCTCTGATTTCAGAGATGTGCTTGAACCTGTTAATGATATTACTTTCTACATTGCTGATGCTTTCACACATCTTTTGTCTCTGCTTGTTCCTCATTTGATATTGTTGCATGCACTTTTACAAAACTGGGAAACTTCAGATGGATTTGACAACACTGTGATCCTCAATAGATTTATCAAGCAATGTTTGCATTGCACAGACCAGAGGTGTCTCTGGGTTGGATGAAGTTAGTGGTTGGTAGGCCTGTCACAGTAATTACATTATCTGCTTATCAAAGCCAGTAAAAATGATCACGTCCATGTCCATATATCGCGTGATATTATTGCCTCTAGTTCTTTGTTTGCATAAGAATGTCACCAAGACTTTGACTAACAGGATAGCAGAGTAAACACACATACATACACATTCTATGTAGACTTTCATGGTCTTTATACACTGGTAGTTGCCCAGAGGGTCCACAAAGGCAGCTGCCTGCTGTGTCTTATACCGCTGTTTAAAGATACCTCTGTATCTGTGTCTGATGCTGACAGGCCACTAACCAAGTGTTGGTATTTGATGAGTTCGAAGTGAGACTGGGTTGCCCATTTACCACCCTTACCTGCCTCCTAACATGGACTTTTGCTCTTTTTACCACCTCCCTCTGTATCCCAGTCAGCACATTGGTCATGTAATCACAGCCT